>NC_080674.1:66824361-69324361 GCF_030445035.2 Dasypus novemcinctus | reverse complement strand
GCTGGACACCAGTGCAGGCAAGAGAGATGACCACAGCCTGACCTCTTAGTGATCATGGGTTTTCCCTCAAACACACACTTGTATCCTAATGGCAGAGACTACATATTGACACCTCCAGCAATCGTTTAGTAATAGGCCTTGAGATATATATATATATAAATATATATATATATGCCTCAAATACGTGGTTGGAGTCGCAAAGTTGCTTGCACTTGACCCAACTCTTTGGGCATCACTAAGATAGGAAAGCATATCTGGTTAAAGAGACCCCAAAGAAATCAAACATATCCAATCCCTTGATCCAACACAAAATTATTTCATTTTTCTGTATGATGGCTTTATATTAAAAACAAGTTTGAGTTTAAATTAAAATAATTCCACTTTGAAGTGAATCATACCAGTTCCCCAAACCCAGGTGAAATATCATGCTCTTTGCAGGGATTTTGCATTATGGACATGGACTCAAACATCCTCAGTCTGTATTCAGGGAGCTACTTCAGTATGTCATGGGCAAGTAAGCCTGGTTTCACCGAAACAATATTCAATGACGAGTCGGAAGACCTGGCTTCCAGGTTCACAAAACATTTTTTAAAAAACCATTTTACAAATACAGAGAGGCAGACTTGAGTTGTGGAGTCTCTGAGAGACAGACCACTTCTTCAGAAGGGAGAAGGGAAGGACATATAAATGACAATTGGAAGGCACCACAGCTATCTGGAAGAGTCAAGCCAGTGAAGACCAAGAGGTAGGGCAAGGGGAAGGGGCCTGGACTTGGCAGGTGACAGACCTGGGTTTCAATTCTGGTTCTGCAGCTTCCTAGATGCATGAATTTGGGTTTTTTACTTCTCTTACTGTTGCTTCTCATTCTTTAAACTGGGATGACAATAATGCCTGCTCCATAGAGTTCCTGTGCAGCTTAAATGACATAGTATGCCAACTTCTTATAAATATGCCTGCAGTACAAAGCACAACTGGAAAACATATGGCTGAGATGACGTCATGAAAAAATATTTATTAAGCAACTACAATGTGCCAGCACTGTTCTAGGCACTTAGGGTACATCAATGAACAAAACAGGAAAATCCCTGCCTTGAAGGAACTTACCATTTAGAGGGAGGAGATAGGCAGTGAACACTATAAATGAACAAATTATATGGTATGCTTAACGTGATGGGTACTAAGGAGAAAAGAAATAGAGCAAGAAAAATATTAAGGGGACCTGGGGGTGCTGTGGAGGCTCATTTATAATAAGTATTAATAGAATGGTGAGGGCAGGCCTCATTGAGAAGTAATAGTTAAGAAAAGACTTGCAGTGAGAGAGCAAGCCATACGTCTGCAGGCAGAGGGAACAGCAGCACCAGGTCTCCAGTGGCATGCTAGGAGGATTTAGAAAACAGTAAGAAGCTCAGTGTGACTGGAACAGAGTGGGGAATTGAGATACTCACCGGGTATGAGGCTACGGGCTGGGCCATTTAGAACCATTGCAGGCCTGGCTAAGGACTTCAGTTTTTACCAGGTCTCCAGTGGCATGCTAGGAGGATTTAGAAAACAGTAAGAAGCTCAGTGTGACTGGAACAGAGTGGGGAATTGAGATACTCACCGGGTATGAGGCTACGGGCTGGGCCATTTAGAACCATTGCAGGCCTGGCTAAGGACTTCAGTTTTTACCCACTCTGGGTGAAATGGGGATCCCTTGGAGTATTTTGTCCTTAGGAATAATTCCATCTGATTTATATTTGAAAGACTCCTCTGCCTGAGAATATATTAAGGGGACAGCTTGTAAGTAGGAAGGCCAGTTAGGTGGCTACTGTAGAAATCTAGGAAGGACGTGATGTTAGCTCAGATCCAGGATGGTAACTGTAGTAGTGATAACATTTTTCAGAAGAATTGAATGTAAGGAGTAAGAGAAAAAGAAGAATCTAGCATAATGCTGAAGTTTGTAGCCTGAGTATGGCTGGAGTTTCCATCAACTGACATAGGTTATAAGTTTTGGGGAGAACATCGGGAGTTCAATTTGGAACATGTTATGTTAGATATGTCTAAGTCATTTCTATTCATTCTGGTGGATCTCCAATGAAATAAAGTGCAAAACCTGGAAAAGTTCTTAAACCATACCTGTGTAAGGAAGCAGCAGATGAGGGAGGTCCTATAGAGAGAATTTGTCTACAGGAAATTCACCGTCAGATGCGGAGCCACTGCTTGAATCCTGTTGCCTATTACCCGCTTCCTCTCTTTTACTGCAGCAGTTCTTAACCAGGAGTCTGGGAGCTTGAATTGAAATTGAAAAAACATTCTTGAGGAGATGTGTTGGTGCGGGTGCAATATATTTATTAAATAATACACAGTATAGTGTGGACTTAGTAAGGGGTCCTTGGTTTTCACCTGACTGGCAAAGGGGTTCCTTGAGCAAAAAAGGTTAAGAATCCCTGCTTTCACTGTGAAATGTTTATATATAAAAGTATTTTAAAAGTTACATAAAGTCACATGACTCCCACATTTTCTTTCCTCTTCCCCTTCCCTTTGCATTTTCTTTCAAAATGCTAATTTTGACCTTATTTTCTAATACAGTAAAAGAGTGAGGTTTGGGGGTCACCTGGCTTGGTAACATTGGAAATATTGGACCACTTGGCAGCTCACCCCCAAATCATCATCACAAATACCAACATCTGGCTGACTTTTACCCAAGACTATGCCAGGCACTATAAAAACACCCTCTCTTTTCTTTTGCCCACCTCATGCCTGAACCATCTACATATACCATGCTGAGTCTATCACTGGACAGGGTCTGTTACTTCCCCTTAACCAGCCAGCAATCTTGGTGGGTGGCCTGCCCAGAAAGATGCTTTAGGGGTGTGTTGCAGATGCTCCCATCTTCAAAAGGGAAGCCCTGTAAACACTTTAGATGAAGCAAATCTAAGCTGTTTGGCCACTTAAGTTGTTTCAAAAGATCATCAGTTGTCCAGAATACCCTGAATTCCACTGAAAACTTTAAATTGGGGCAAAGGGAAATCATGTCTGTGATGTTTATGGCACTTTCCCGTTAATACAGAACATCAAGAATCAAAGAGATGCCTTTGCCTTCCTCTCCTTCTGTTCTGTTTTAATGACATAACCACATCTCTGGAAGGCAGATGGTGGGCACTGGGGAGCTACCGAGGGTGGCTGTGATGCTATTGCTTTATTTTCCCTTTTACTGTTCACTCACTTAAAGACACCAGATCACCTCAAGCCAATTTCTGACTCATCTTTACTTATGCACCACCCTCACCCCAATTAGTGAGGTATTTGGACCAAAATAAGTAATAAAATCAGAACAAAGTTTATCTTGATATTAGGAAGTACAGTCCCCACTTTAAACCAAAATGCTTTTTTGAAATCTATTTAGGGACGGGAAGAAACATTGAAGTTCCGCTTCAGGCCATATTACTTAAAAGGGATATATTGGGCTCTATAATTTAACTGCCAATTCCACATTCATACCCATCTGGACATTTTCAAAAGGATCCTTGAGCCAGTCAGAATTGGCAGCAGGCTGTATAATCACACCTGCATATGGTGCAGGATTGTTTTTAATGGGCAAGAGTCAGAGCATGAAAGTATTGTGTGCTATTCCTTTCCTGAGAACCCACATTTAAGCATGTTTGCACGTGTAAGTAATTATACTATATTTTAAAGCTCTCTGTTAACAAGCCTTTGCTCATTTCCTACAAATCAAGTTACTTGAGGATATAGTTCATTTTGAAATCATTTTAAAAATGTTTAGGTGTTCTAAAGTCTCCTGAGTACCAAAGTTTTGCAAAGTTAAAAGAAAAACCATAACCTTCTACAACCAGTGAAAGAAAAATGCATAAAACCAACAAGATATTAAATATTATAAACACCCAGCCTATAGGAGAGTGGAAGCAAGCTTGTATATCTAAGTACATGTCAATGTCATGTGGGGTTTAGCTCCAACTCATTGTACACCAACACAAATTTTAATGGTTATGTATCCAGGGGAAATCCTGGCTTCAAAAAATTACATTTGTCACAGTCTAACTTAGACTGCCAAATCTCTTCTACCTTCCTTGTATGGGCATGTCTAACTGCACAAAACCCAGTACTATCAGTGAGTGAAGCTGTTTTAATATGAGTGCTACACTTTCGGATGATTTTCAAAGAAAGATCAAAGGTAATGGGGAAGGGAGTCTACTTACTTGGGAGAGCATAAGGAAGAGATTATCTTTAACTACATACCCAGTCCTCTTTGCTGGTAAATGGAGCCCTGTTTGGAAAAGGCGAGGAGACAATCTACAAAAGCACTGGGGATAGCTATTGGTGAGCCTGGCCCATTGTCTCTGGCTGCTCTGCTTCTTTAGAATAATAAGCAATGTCTGAAAATCCTATACAGAGTGGTCACCAGTCTCTATGTAGGAGATTTGACCTAAACAGCTCTTGGTTTAGCTTCTAACCAAAATAACTGCTAGCCACCAATATGGAAGGTAACATTAAAAAAAAAAAAACGAAAACAAAACACATGGAAAATTAAAATTGAAAATTGCATTAAAAATGGATGATGGGGACCCTATGGGTAATTTCTATCTCACAAGTTAGGAAATGCAGAATGATTTTCCTAGCCCCTTCCTTTTCTCAGTCTCTTTATCACCCTCCCCTTTTCCTTGTTTCCTTTCTTACTACTTCCTCCCTTGCTGTACCATCAGGTCCTAACATCAAAAGCCATTGTTACTCTTAGTGTGTAGAAAATACTCTTGAAAAATCGGAGAAGGCTAATATAAAAGCTTAGGCATTGCAAAGTAGCATTTGAAAATTCAACTATATATATATATATATATATATATATTTTTTTTTTTTTTTTTTTTACTAAATTTGGTTTTCTTTGCTGGATATGAAACAGATATGTGAATTTATAGGAAAAAAACTCATGCTTGGTTTTGACTACTGAAATAAATGAAAAGAATCATTTTGTTATATTTTTTAGCCAAGCAGTGAAGGAATCATTCCTGTCTTTCCAGATGGGAAGGGCTTTTAAGACCTGGATGGAACAAGTGTTAGTAGACAAGGTTTATAATCATAACAAATCTGATTTGAGCACACAAGTGGGATGAGGACTGGTGGGAAGGGTGGGGATAATATTTAGAGAAAGAGCTGTTCTTAACTAAGATCATAATTTGGGATTGCATAGTTATTTCCTTATGACTAATTTTTATTTCGGACTACAAAATCCAATTCTTAAGTGGAAAGAGAGGGGATCATGTTATGAAAAACCTGGCTCAGTTATTTCACAAACAATCAGTGATTGACCTGGACACAGAATTTATAACTTACATGGTTGTTATGTCAATAGGCATTCACTAGCAGGTAAATGAAAACATAGTAGATGTTTTAAGCAGAAAAGGATTTAATTGCTTACAAAATCATTATACGAGCTCTAAGCTGACTTTGCAACGGTGATTTGGAGAACACTGTATAACTGGCTCCCCAGGGGAACTGTTATCTTCAACATGGTCAGGTGCCCAAGAAATCAGAGACCTTCTCTTCTGATTTGCAAGCTCTGCTGCCACTGCACCTCTGCTGAGGTCCACCCCAGCAAAATGGACACCCCACCTCTGGATTCTCATGAAGCTAGAGCTGAACACTGGGACACGTGAATTGCTGCTGCAGGAAAACCACAACAATGTTTGCCAATACAGGGCTAGATTCTGCTCTGTTTATGGCTCCCAAATCCTGCTCAGGTAATTTACTTGAAGAAAGTTAGGTCATTTGAGGACAGAAGCTAGCTGGGAAATATGATAGTTAGCTCCCTCATCTCTACCATGACCTAAGGGAAAGGCATATTAAAAATACATGGGGATCTTTTAGAATTCCTGGCCACACTCCATAATACATAAATCAAAATCTCTATGGTTTTTTAAAACACTGCAGGTGATTCCAATGTGCACTCAGTGTTGAAACAGGAATGCAAGCATTACTTCTCAAACTTTATTCTACATCTGAATAATCTAGGTATTTAATAAAGATTCAGAATTTGATTTATTTGGTCTGGGTTGGGATCCAAGATTCTATATTTCCATCAGTCTTCTGGATGATACAGATGCACTGGTCCATGGACTATAAGTAGCAAAGATTAAGGCAGTGAAACACTAAAACTCCAAAATCACCTGAAGGATGTGTTAAACCACAGAGTGCTGTGGTCCACCCCCATAATATCAATTCAATAGGCCTGGGGTTGGCTGGGTATGATAATTTGCATTTCTTAAAGTTCTCAGGTGATGCTGAAGCTGTTGATCTGGGGACTGATGATGTAAAGGATGCTACAAAGAGCTTGGAATGGAGTTGAGTGAACCAATCACTGTATCTGCAACATATGACTGTTATGTAGGTTTTAATGAATTTGGAGTTTATATTCCATTTGGAACCATCAGATTGAGAGGGACTCAGAGGAGAAAATGAAATGTAATTACTTACACCAAATCCAGTAACATTTATCTATCTTGCTTTCTGTTTCCCTGAAATTACTTGTGAATTAGCTTAGGAAACTTCACAGGACCATATAGCTGATGACAGAAACAAGAGGAAAGAAAAGAGAGAACATTAGTCTTCTATATCTGAGTAAACAGAACTATTTATCTCTACATTTTGCTCTTTGAAGAATCTAGGCAAATAATCTGAATGATAGATGGATGGCCAAAATAAACAATCTATGGCTATGTGGTTCCCATGGGAAGAGATTTCAAATGACATCCAATTGTTGCTAATTCATTAGGCAGGCATCAGATGTGGGTATTCTGTCTTCATCGTAATGTACTCGGGGGTGCGGGGGGTGGCCGGGGAGGGAAGGAATAGGGTTTCCCAGATTGTATCATTAGCCATCAGCTTTCAAAAAGAGTTTAAAGATAAACTAAGAAAATAAAATGTGTATTAGGCAATTATAGTCTTCAAATGATCTGTTTCATGTAATTTAACACATCAGATAGAATTTCTCTCAAAATCATGATTGAGGATCATTACTTGCACATTATTAGGATAAACACTATCTCCTGGACTCCCCCCTTCAAGATAGCTTTCATGGGGTACTGGACTCCTAAATGGAGGTCCAGTCTCTTACCTGTGATTACTGAGTAAGTAAGTGAATACTATCATGGCCACTATCTATTGAAGAATTGAAATGGCTAAAGCATCTGACTTAAGCAGACTGCAAAACCCTCAGAGGGGGTTAAAAAAAAAACCCATGTGAGAAGAAATTTTGACTAGTAGTTTCTGAGTTTTTCCCTTGAGTTTCAACTCAAAATGACCATAATGCCTTCTCTTAACTTGCCCCAAATGGTTCAAAGCATATTCTCTACGCTAGTACAGAGTCTATCCAAACGATCAAAATGTATGGCTCTGGGAATGCAAAGTGTATAAGGTAGGGTCTACAGCCCTTCGAGGACTTGCAACTAAGTTGCGAAGATAGGACATAGACATACAAATCTAATTAACTATATAAAAATACCTTGTCTTTGAGTGTTACAAGCCAGAAGTGTCACAGGCATTCCAAAAAGAAAGTACTCAATCACCAGGGGCAGAGTAGCGTGGATTAACCCAACCGCCAGGGTGGGTGGGGAGGTTGTTGCACTTACTTTGTACAAGGTTAGGCGAAGACAGTGAAAGAAAACCACTGAAGCGCTCTTCTCATGATCTGAAGGACTGGGGGAGGAATGAGCTAGAAGGACATAGAAGAAGTCAAGGATCAAAGGATTTGATCCTTGCAATGCCCAAGCTGTGCCCCACCCTGGGGTTGGGGATGCAGAGGTAAAGTGAGGTGGGGGAAGTGGAAAAATTAGAAACACTAGATGAGGGATATTTGTAGCTACTGGCCTGCTTCCCCAGTCATTGTGGACAGTAACCAGTAGTCATCTAGAGGAGTGCCAGCCTTCGGTTTGGCACCAGCATGAACATGACACAGAAGTGATGTCATGGAGATGGCAGTAGGGGGGAAGATGATGCAAGACCATGTCAGTCCTCCACACCATGCATGGAGTGTGAAGAAGCCCAAGAAAACCATCTGCAGTCCATGAGGAGATGCAGAAATTGTCAGAGAACCATAGAATGGCAAGGGCTCAAGAAAAGATGGAAGATGTCTCTGAGGTCAGGGACTGCGAAACTACTGCAAATGGACAGAACCTTGTGTGTTGTACAAACACTCCAAAGAGCCAGACTGGACCAGTCATACCTCAGCAGGAACCCATCAAACAAGCATATGAGTCTGGCTATTTGTCTTGCAAAGGTCAGTGAGAACGCCAAAGTTACACCAAATGTTAATAGTTTCCTTAGTTAGGTAAGATGATGTCAAGAAGTTCAGAGAAAAATATAGACGTATTCTATGATTCTAAAAGAAAAGACATGTTTGGATAAGTAGACAAGGGATTTATTCATATAAAAGTAAACTTTGAAGCCATTCTAGTGTGTAAAAGCTGTAAGATGTTATGTACTATAAGTCAATCATGCTGGAAGAAAGAATGTGGCTAAGACAACAAACTTTCCTCCCTCCATTTTCCTTTTAGGAAACTGAGGCAGAGATGATTCCCCCACCACTCAAAGGCAGGCATAGTAGTTTGTGATTCATGAAGATGCGCTACTCGCCACATGTTGCCAATTCACTATTCACATATTCACTGCTGGGAGTTGGGTTACAGCATGTGGCAAGAAAACTATAAAAAAAACAACTGAATGTTATCAATGTATTGTCAGCTAATGATCATCAGCTACACAAGGGAAACAGGAGAACATCTTTAGATGTAGGTGAATGTATAGGCTGCAGTCAAGGAAGAAAAGAGTCTTAGGAAACTTTATAAAATGTCAACAATGCTGAATGTCAGTGAAGCCTACAGGCTAAGAAAAGGCCACTTAGTGATAGAGGTAAAAGAAACCAAAATAAAAGAGACTAAGGTAGGGAAAGCAAAGATATTTTTCTCATACAAGAACTTTTGCAGTAAAGAAGAAAGAGGATATATTTCAAAGGGTTTTTAGAGCAATGGGTTTTTTTGTTTGTTTTTTGTCATCAGTCGTTTATCTATTTTGTGGGTAATAATCAAAAAGGTCTCCTGACATTGACAAATATTTTTTTTGGAGGGGATGTAAAATAACCCCCAGTTGAGAACCACTACCACCAACTGGCCACCAAAATGAGGAAGCTGCTCCCTCATCTTCGGGGGTCTCCAGAGGGGCGTCCATATGGGGGAAAGAGGAATGGAATTGATGCAAGGCGTGGGGTGGACATGGGGTGGGGAAGGGGCTTCCTCCTTAATGGCTTGAAACGCACTAGAAAAACCTCCCTCCCTTGTCAACCATCTCTATAGCAGCAAGTTCCCAGGGCCTGGTTAGAGCAAATCACTAACTTCCAGCAGAGTCAACCGTGAATCTTGAAAATTCCTTGCCACTGTTATATGTGCTGTGGTAGCTGAAATTTATAGTGATACATATGTGCTTTCGTAAAATTATGTAATCTGTTTCTTATGTTCAAAATCCACATTGGATGTTCACAGTAAATTATTGCAGCCACTGACATTTAAAACTGCATATGAAAGGGCTAGAGCAAGGCACACCCTGCCACAAAATGGGTCCCCACAACCTCTTCAAAACCTCAAGGCCACCTGTCACACACTATGGGACAGGGAGTGTGGCCAGCCGGCTAAGGCAGGCGTCTTCAGGAAGTTAGTGTGTTTCCCGTGGTCTCAGGGAGGTTACGTGGGCAAGTGATGGGAAGAGATAAATTTCCTGCAGATTCTAGAATCCTTGATATCTGAATTAAACTGATAGGATGCATAGGTTTACCACTTGCAGGTATAAGTTTAGTGATACAAGCCACTATGTGGCAAGTAGCTATCTCTTGTTCTTTATTCCCTCCCCAAATCCCTCTTATCTCCATCCCCAGCTGCCCCAAAATGATTGGTACAGAATCTCTTGGGTACTTATTTCTTCACATATTAGGCACCATCAGTAGCAAAGTGACAAATAGTTTCCTCATGCCAGTAATATATAAAATAAGTTTGGAACTTTCCCCAGCCCTGGAGAAAGCGACACATGTTGTTTAGTTGGACATATTACTGCACGTTGCTCAGGAAGCCAGTGGCACAAGCTGGGGGACATGCATTTAGAAAGTCCAGAAGAAGAGCCGCAGCTCCACTGTCCTGGTGATTTTGATCAAGGAAAGTTTTCCTGGTTACCTTATGGAGGAAAATATCTCCAGGAAAATGAAAAACTCCCTAGGACAAAAGCCTCTCACCTTCTACCAAATCTCCCTGATCAGCCACTCAGAATGACAAAGCAACCTTTTGGGCGATTAATTTTTTTCCAGAATCTCCAACTGCATTACTCCTCCAATATTTTAAGGAACACCTTCCAATGATGTGAGAGAGGGTGGTTAGGGGAAATAATATTGGATTTATTCATTCCCTCATTCATTTGACCAATATTTATTAACTGCCAGGCACTGTTTTCAGCTAAGGGGATAAACAATGAATAAGACCTGGAATGTTCCTGCCTGCCTGGATTGTGATGGGAAAATGAGGGTGCTGGTCTTTACTGAGAAAAGCTGCTGGCTGTTAGACTGCCGTTATCCATCCAATGAATGGTGAGGACTTTTAATCTTAAGGTCTATTCTACCTCTAACATCCATAATTTAGTGAACCAGTCAATAGTGGTGGGTCAAAACATTTGATGTATTTCAAGAATCGCCTGTAAAAACTTTTTTCAAAGATATGCAGGTCTGACCCTAAACCCCCAAACTAAATCAGAATCTCCAGGCATTAGGGTCCAAGCCATATACTTTGACAGAGACTCCTAGAGTGTCTGAGAGCACCAAAGTGGGAGATGCACTGGTCAAGCGTTAGGGAAGCATCGTCTGCTCACCCTACTGATAGCACTTAATCTTTCCTGTTGCATTATTTACTCTCATGGAGACATTTACTGAACATTAACCCCACATCATAAGCTGTGTAAAACACAAGAGGTGAACAGGACAGCCCTTCCTGAGGCAGGGCCCTGTAACGAGCTACTTGACCTCTGCATACCTCCCTGGGTTTATTTCTAGACAAGGCAGGAAAATAGCATACTGCTTGCCTCATAGGGATGATTTGAAATTTAATTACTAAATGCTTGTTAAAGCTCTCCATGAAGTCTTTTGATGGAACAAACTCCCTAACTATGAAGTATTGTTTAATATGGAGGTGCAGCCTGGAGGCACTGCAGGCTCCAGCAGGACCTAGCTGCTTTTTTATGCAAATTAAGCATTACCATAATCGACCTGGCAAATTATTGAGGCAGCAGCAAGCTTCAGTCAGGGGCTCTGTGGGAGTCCCTGCTGTTTCCTCCAGATTCCTGCCTGCTTTTTTTGGTGTGTGTGTTTCCCATCTCAATTGTTACAGTGCATTCCTGTCAGAAAATCCCACTAGTATAATTTCACACTAATGACTTTCTTGACATTTGGGTGTTGTTATTCTGGTCAGGTAATACTGTGTTGACTTAAACATTATCAGCTAAAGTAATTGGCTTTATCGCTGTTTTCCTTCTGTATCTTGGTGACTTAGAGTCCTCAGGGAATGATACAAGAAGACCTGGCTGTATAGAGTTGAAAGGAAGTATGGAAGACATCTGGAAAGATCTAGAAGGCACAAGGGAGGAGTATACAAAGAGAGAGGGTATTAGGAAATTGGATAGAGTTTGGGGGAAACTAAGTGGCAAGGGTCCTCATCTATGAAGTTATTTGCATTCACATTAATATTCTTCAAAGCAGGTGTGTAAGCACCAGAGATAAAATTAAATCTGAGCTTTCCAACAGATGAGCAGAAAATGATTTACAGGTGTGCCTAAATGCCTACCTATTGATTCTAGTCAGGCTTAAAGCAGCTTGCTGGCCTGGGAGAGCTGGTTCCCAGGCCTGTCCCCTCCAACAGCCAGAGGCCTAAACAAGGACTTCACATCCTCTCCAGGTTAGCCAACATGCAGAATAACATCATCATTGGTTTCCTAGTGTTCCATCACGGGAAAAATGTCAAGAATAATTAGATCATGTGACTTAAAAGAAAAAAAAGCCCTCATTTTACTGACTCCTTTCTCACCCTTCCAGTTAAACTCCACCCAACAGCCAGGTTGATCTTGCTAAAATGCCACTATGGCTCAAATTCTTCTGAAACTGTCCATTGTTCTTAGAATAAAATTAAATTCCTTAACATGGCTCTCTTCAACATACACACAGAACAGAGCAAATCCTACTTGTTCCTTGACGGAAGGGATTATACTAGTTTTGCTCACCATTGACATCTGTGGCAGTTTGAAATGATTTTACGAATCCCAGAAAGAGAAACTAATCTATTCCTCTGAGCGTGATATCCTTTGATTACATTAATTCAGTTGAGGTACCTTTGATTAGATTACTTGATAAGATTGCTTTGGGGCTTTTGACTGGAATATGTCAGTGGGGCATGACCAGGTTGAGTCCCTGTTGCCCTTGTTGGGTCTGATATAAATGGACTCACATGGACATACAGAGAAAACAGGGAGCCAGCATGTTTGATTCTGCAATGTGAGAGAGAGGACAGCTTAAGCATGACTTCCCCCCAGAGCTGGACCCACAGAGAAGCTCAAGAGAGACCAGCCCTGTTTTATGCCCGATAGCTTACAGTTGAACTTTGGAAGAGGGCAGAACAGCTGAGCCTTATATAGGAAGCCTCGAAAGAGACAACCCTGTGTCTGGTTGCTCAAAGCTAAGCTCCAAGAGACAGTAGGTTCTGGAGGGGAAGGCAGAGACCTCCTCAGAGATTAGTGACCATCTTTCCTCACCATGTGGCAACAACACCAGGATCAACAGTAGCTGACTTTGGTGAGAAAGCACCTCTTATAGTGCCTTGAATTGGACTTTTCACAGCCTTGGAACTGTGAACTTTTACCCCAAATAAATACCCTTTATAAAAGTCAACCCATTTCTGTTACTTTGCATTTGCACCCCTTTGGCAAACTAAAACAACATCCAATCACTAAGAGAATGTTTTGCATGTGGTAGGCCCTTAAATATTTGTGGGATGGATGGATGAATGGATGGATAAATGGATGAGTTTCTTTCATACTAGAAATTCAATAGTTTTATTGCTCTTAACTTTTTTTGGCTTTCACTATTATTTTTTTTTTAATTCTACATCAGTACTTTAAATAAAATTACTTTCTCCTCATTGAATCTCTTCAAGGAGGTTCCACCAACCCTGACCACATTGTAGGAAGAAACCTGAACAAAATCAGAGCTCTGCTAGCATAGAAAATGTGGAAATAAATAATAAGTAAGAAACTACTAGTGTCTTCTATAGTTTTTAAAGAGGGGGCAAGAAATAAAAAGGGTTGGAGGAAAGGAAAGAAAGCAGAAGAAAGAATATATCTAATCTCATCACAACTCTAGAGTGGGAAATTATTTTCTTTTCTCCTACTTTGCTGATCAGATTGGACTGATTGGCTTTAATTTCTTACCTCGAATTTGCTTGGTTTGCATCTCAATGATTGCTTTTTGTTCTAACAAGTCTCCCTTGCCCCAATTTCTCTTGAACTAATTTCATATGTCTGCTGGAGTCAGTTTAGTAAAATATAGCTCTAGCCATAACTATCCTTGAGTTGAAACACTTCCAAGACCACAGGGACCTACCCAACAAATCCTAAGCTTCTAGGCTGGCAGTCAAGGCTGTCTGCTCTTGGGACCTAGTCTGATTGCTCACCCACCTGTCTTTACCCCCAATCCTCACACTGTGCTCAAGGCCAAGTGAGTCAACCAACATTCCCAGAACATGCTTGGCATTTTCCCACTTTTATGATATTCCTCTTGTTCCTTTTCCTTCACCTATATACAATCTTCACCTGCAGATATTCTACCCATAGTTCACCTCCAGATGGAATTCACTGACAACCTCAGGCAATGATGTGCTAGAAATAGCTTGTACACATCTCTTCCTAACTTCCCAGTCAGTGTCTTCATACTGGTAGTTTGAAATTAGTCCTGGTGAAAGTATCTACACTACAGAAATTGTCAAATGCTACAAATCATTTCCCTCCCCCAGAAATCCAATTGTTAATATTTACAAACATCCCACTGCCCACAAGGGATGATCTGTCTTCCTATGACCTATAAGGCAAGGATAGGCAAACCAAGGGACATATCTGGACTGACTTCTGTTTCTGAAAATAAAAGATTATTGGAATTAATTCACAATTAATTAGAGTAAGCAAACAGAGTCAGAATCGAGAATATAGCTTACCAAGGGGTGGGTCGGAATAGAGAATGGTAAGTTAAGGCTTAAGATGCATAGGGTTCCTATTTGAAATGATGGAAATGTTTTGGTAATGGTAGGTGATGATGGTAGCACAACATTGTGAACACAATTAATATCACTGAAATATATATCTAAATATTATTAAAAGGGAAAATGTCAAAATGTACATACGGTAATAGAATAACATGGAGCTACACTACACAAACAGTTAAACCATGGATTTTAGTTAATAGTGCAATTATAAAAATGTGCTATCATCATTGTAACAAATGATCCACACCAACACAAAATATTGTTGGTGTGGTGGTATATGGGAATCCTATATTTTGTGCATGATTGCTCTATAAACACAAACTTCTCTAATAAATTTTAAAAAAAGATAATTCATACAAATAATAACCAAAAACAGCTGGGGTAGCTACACTAATATCAGACAAAATAAACTTTAAGTCCAAAGCTGTTACAAGAAACCAGGAAGGACACTATGTATTATTAATAAGGTCGATCTACTAAGAAGAGATAACAATCAAAAATATTTATGCACCCAACCACAGTGCCCCAAAATACATAAGGCAAACACTGGCAAAATTGAAGGGAGAAGTAGACACCTATATAATAATAGTTGGAGATTTCAATACACCACTCAATCAACAGATAGAACATCTAGACAGAATATCAATAAGGAAAGAGAGAACTTGAATAATATGATAAATGAACTGACCTACCAGCCATATTCAGATCATTGTAACCCAAAACAGCAGGATATACATTCTTCTCAAGTATACCTGGATCATTCTCCAGGACAAAACAAGTCTCGATAAATTCAGAAGTTTTGAAATTATACAAAAAATTTTCCCTGACCACAATGAAATGGAGCTGAAAATCAATAGGCAGAGAACTGGAAAATCCACAAATATATGAAATTAAATAACATACTCTTAAGCAATCAATCGGTCAAAGAAGAAATCAGGAGGGAAATCAGTAAACATCTTGAGATGAATGAAAGCAAGAGCACAACATATCAATTAGCTTATGGGATTCAGTGAAGGTCTTGTTGATAGGGAAATTCATAACCCTTAATGCTTACATTAAAAAAGAGCAAAGAGTGCAAGGGGGTATAGCTCAGTGGTTGAGTGCCTATATCATATGTACAAAGTCCCACGTTTGTTCCCTGGTATCTCCTTTAAAAAAAAAGAACAAAGAGCTAAAATCAAAGGCCTAACTGCACAGACGGAGGAACTAGAAAAAGAACAGCAAATTAAACCCAAAGCAAGTAGAAGGAAAGAAATATCATAGATAAGAGCAGAAGTAAATGAAATATAGGATAAAAACAATAGGAAGCATTAACGAAACCAAAAGTTGGTTTTTGAAAAGTTGAATAAAATTGATGAATAAAATTGACAAATCTTTAGCTAGACTGACAAAGAAAAAAAGAGGAGGAAAATAAATAAAATCAGAAATATTTACCATGGTGCATCAAAATACATGAGGCAAACACTGGCAAAACTGAAGGGAGAAATAGACAATGAATAATAGTTGGAGACTTCAATACACAACTCATCAATAGAAAAAACATCTAAACAAAAGATATAATACCAAAGCCAGATAAAGATACTAGAAAAGAAAATTATAGACCAGTTTCTCTTACCAATATAGATGTAGAAATCCTTAACAAATTACTGGAGAATTGAATCCAATGATACATTAAAAGAATTATACATCATGATCAAGTGGGATTTATTCCAGGTATGCAAGAGTCATTCAACCTAAGAAAATCCATTTTCTGTAATACACCACATCAACAAAACATAGGGTAAAAACTGCATGATTGTCTCAATACAGAAAAGGCATTTGACAAAATCCAGCATCCTTTCTTGATTAAAAAACACTTAGAAAAATAGGAATAGAAGATAGAAGGAAACGTCCTCAACATGATAACGGGCACATATCAATAACTTACTGATAATATCATACTGCTAATATCAGACTAAAACCTTTCTAAGATCTAGAACAAGACAAGGATGCTCACTGTCACCACTGTTCTTCAACATTGTACTGAAAGTTCTAACAAAAGCAGTTAGGCAAGAAGAAATAAAAGGAATCCAGACTGCAAAGAAAGAAGTAAAATTTTCACTATTTGTAGATGACATGATCCTATATATAGAAAGTTCTGGAAATTTTACAATAAAGCTACTAGGACTAATAAATGAATTCACTGAAGTGGTGGGGTACGAGATTAACATGCTGAAATCAGTAGTGTGCCTATACACTAGTAATGAGTAATAGGAGGAGGAAATCAAGGAAAAAACTTTCCTTTACAATGGCAACCAAAAGAATCAAATATCTAGGAATAAATTTAACCAAGGATATAAAGGACTTATACACAGAAAATGATGTAACTTTTCTGAAATGAAATCAAGGGTGATCTAAATAAATGAAATTACTGTCTATGCTTATGGATTGGAAGACTAAATATCGTTAGGATGTTAATTCTACCCAAAAACTATTTAAAGATTTAATTCAATCCCAATTAATATTTCAACAGCCTACTTTCCAGAAATGGAAAAGCCAATCATCAAGTTTATTTAAACTGGTAAGGGACCCTTAAAATCAACTTAATAAAGAAGAACTAAGTTGGAGGACTCACACTTCCTGACCTTAAAACTTACTACAAAGCTACAGTGGTGAAAACAGCATGGTACGGGCATTTGGATGATATATTCACCAAAGGCCTCACACCTTTAGCCAACTGATTTTTGACAAGGCTGACAACTCCTCTCAATTGGAAAAGAATGGTGTCTTCAATAAATGGTGTTGGGAGAGCTAGATATCCATTTGCAAAAGAATGAAGGCGGTCCCCTATTTTATACCATACACAAAAATTAACTCAAAATGGATCAAAGATCTAGATATAAGAGCTAGTACTATGAAACTTCTAGAAGAAAACATAAGGAATTATCTTCAGTATCTTGTATTAGGCCATAGTTTCTCACACTTTACATTCAAAGCACAAGCAACAACAGCAAAAATAGATAAATGTGACCCTAAGAAAATTAATAACTTTTGTGCATCAAAAGACTTTGTCACAATAGTGAAAAGACAGCCTATCAATGACAGAAAATATTTAGAAATCTGATATGAGTTTAATATTCAGAATATATAAAGAAATCTTACAACTCAACAGTAAAAGGACAAACAACCCATTGGAAAAAAGGCTTGAATAAATATTTCTCCAAAGAGGATATACAAATGGCCAAAAATCACATGAAAAGATGCTCAACTTCATTAACTATTAGGGAAATGCAAATCAAAATCATGAGATAGCAGTTCACCCACATTAGAATGGTTACTATTTAGAAAAGAGAAAATTACAAGTGTTGGAGAAGATGTGGAGACACAGGAACACTCATACTTGCTGGTGGGAATGTAAAATGGTGCAGCTGCTATGGAAGACAGTTTGGTAATTACTCAGAAAGTTAAGTTTAGAAGTACTATATAACCCAGCAATCCCACTTCTAGGTATATGCCCCCATAATTTGAAAGCAGAGACTCAAACAAATATTTGCACACCAATGTTCACAGCAGCGTTATTCACAGTTGCCAAAAGATGGAAGCAACTCAAGTGTCTATCAACTGAGGAGTGGATAACAAAAAGTGGTATATGCATACAATGGCATATTATTCAGCAGTAAAAAAGAATGAAGTTCTGATACATACGATAACATTTATGAATCTTGAAGTCTTCATGTTGAGTAAAATAAGCCAGACACAAAAGGACAGATATTGTATGATCTCACTAATGTCAAACAATAAGAGTAAGAAAACCCATAGTCAGAATTTAGAATGTAGGTTACCAGGGGTTGGGCAGGTGTAGGCAGTGTTAAGTTAATGCCTAAATCGTACTGAGTTTCTCTTTGACTAAACCTCTCTCACCTACTCCCAACAGCTCCCACCTTGGCAATCCACCAACCACTGATGACTCATTCCTGACACTTTGGCTGCTTTGGTGAGAAATAAGCAAGCCCAACTCTCTTTGGTTGGTTCTACTCAACTCAGAGAAAAAAATTCATGCATTCTTACCATGCTGAGTGGTGGGCATATAGGCAATTTGGTTACTTCCTCTCTTGGCTCCATAGCCTCTCTCCAATTCCTTTCCCAGGTTCTGGTGGCTTAAAGACAAACAATGCTAATAGGTATGCAATTGCCTAACAGGTTAATGAAATGCTAGGCACCCCCAGTTTCACTGGTGATTTTCTTGAGACCCTCCTGCATTGGCTTCAGTCAAAGCAACTTCCACCTACCCACCCCACCCCTACTCACCACTATGTGAATAAAGAAAAGAACTTCTTTCCGAGAACAGCATACTGCCCCTAAACTGACCATACTCTCTACGCAAAGTCCTCTTGCCAGAATGCTCAGGGGGAGGGCAGGAAAGGTGGTTGAATTAGTGGGGCTGATTCTGTGGCTTTCTGGTAAACCACTGGGGGATAGCTCTAAATGTTGTCAGTTTAGGCTATAGCTCAAAATGCTGGATTCTTGGTGATCTTGATCTTCACTTTTGGCCTTAACCAAAATTTTGGGTACACAGAAAAATATCTCTGCATATACTATTATAATTTGCAAGTTGATACTTTTTAAATTCTTCAAAATGTAAAAGCTAAAGGAGTTATTGATCATGGAGGGGAAGATATAAGGTTGAAGGTAAGGAGATCTCATGAGAAGAGCCATCCCACCATCATGTAAGCTGCCCTCCACTGCAACAACAGAAAATGGGAAGAGTTTGCTTCTAAATGGTTCCAGGGTTACCTCAGGATTGTCCTTCAAACCTAGTCTGCTGTTGGCCATGAAGGCCTGAACTTTCTGGAGCAGGAAGTAAGAATCCAGGAAGACAGAAGTATTGGGTAGATGTGAGCAATTCAGAGGAATAAAACATTGTGAATTTCTTGTTAAAAGACTATGTGAACTCTGAATCATGAGTCCAACAAACAAACATTATTAGTAATATGATGTAAAGTGAACATTTAAAACTTTTAATGAAAACTACTTGAAACTTTAAATTTGAGAAACCATCGTTTTTCATTGTCTTTATTATTTTCCTCCTAATTAGAGACATCTTGTGCAATGTTTAATGGCTGTTTTCTGATAGAATATGTCTTTCTCACAAAAAGTGTCCACTGCAGAAATCAGTGAATAATCTGTAAGTGTTCTCAAATGATAAAAAGGGATGAAAATGGAAAAGTAATTGCATATCTTGCACCTGCCTCCTGAAATTCATTAGCATCTTATGGTACTCTGAAAGCCTCTTTGAGGATGTTGAAAACAGTCGCACAATTGTTCTGTTTCATCCTGCTTTTTATGAATCCAGCACTTAAGTGGTCCAGAAATAGAGAAAGGTTTTAGATATATGGGCTGTTTTCAGACACAGAATAGGTATCAACATTCCATTAATTCTGAATTCTTACCACTTCTCAGAAGCACCTGTTTGCTTCAAGGGACCATAGCAACTTGAAAACTAGCAAGTTAAATAAATGCACACAACAAAAAGAATTTTGAAAACTGATTGTACTTTTAAAGTAACTTCATGTGCAGAAATCTTTAATCACTACCTTCTTCAATGTTGTAATTTATTTGTAAGAAACAGTTCATTTCCTTACATAGATATCCCAAATACAAACTGAGAGGTGCAAGTCATAAATAAGAGAAATTTCCCCTTTCTACAGCTCACTCTCTTAAGGTTCCTAAAATACTGCACATATGGTCACCATCTCTAGCTCAGTGGCTCCTCTTGCATAATAATGTCTTGCTGGAGCACCACCTAATTTACTCCCCAGGAATATCCTGCAAGTTTTCATGGCAGCATTTTACACTCCTATAAAGGAAAGAAGTTTACTTCTGCTTACGTCCCACATGCCCTTTTTTGTTACAGCTGCTTTTGAATGATAGTTTCTAGACAAGGAAATAAAAGAATTGCTGCCGTTTATTGATCAATGAATAGGTGGTGTTATGCTACATTATCTATAGTATTTTACAAACCAGAAAAAATGAGGTTTTTTAGCCACTTTTATAGTAGGGAAACTGAGGCCCAGACAGAACGTGGCTGGCTGAAGACCACTTACCTCTTTCTTCACAGAATAATAAAAGATCATAACTTGACTCTGCCAATAGTTCAACCAGCAAATATCATAGGTAAGAGACTGTTTTATTCCTTTCAATAGTTTAAGTAAATCTGGTCAGTTCACCAGGGGTTAGTTTAAATTTCAATGTCCCATGGGCTATGACATTATCCTAGCCTCTGAAATATATAATTCAGGGGCCGGGCAAGACTAGCCTGGGAAAAAGAGAATCAGATACAATGTTTAAAAGACAATGTATATATGAAGGGCAAAACTGTGTGGCAGACAAATTCATTAAAGAGGACCGGAGCAAAGGCTATGATTTCAGGAAGGAGGAGGGAACTGAGATGGGCTTGTAAAACTCGTTTTGATTTGGATGAACTGGGAGGAAAGCAAAAGGTATTTCTGACCAAATTTCAACCAATTGCTGCTTAATTGAATTTTGTTCTTTCTTCATTTTTATCCAAGGGAGAAACTCTACTTGCTCTCTTGTATTGTATGGAGCACACGTTATTACAGAGTGCGAACTTGAGGGGCTAACGGGGCTGCTCTTAGCAGCTCCCCAAACCCCAGGAGTCAGCCAGTACAGTGGACTTCCTTGGGCTGCTGCTAATCCAAGCTCAACTCTTTTTAATTGACCAGATTCTTGGTGTTATGTTGCTATCAACTCTTCCTGGCATGAGCTTTGTCAGCCTTTCACAGTCCAAACAGAAATTAAGGATACATCAGGCATCTTAATTGTTCTCAGGCCTGTGCAACCTAGCATTTGTTATTTTTTCATTAGAAAAATGTTCCTTCAGGCACCATACTTTTGTACTAAATATCACCAATCTCCAACCATTTTCCTTTGAGATAGCTCTTTTTGTATGATATTTTCAAACACTCAGTAGAGTACATTATTTAATTATTCTAGCATTTTCCAGCATACCCCAAACTTTTAAATTTTATAAAAGTTTTACTTTTTTTTGGCCTAGATAGTGTTAAAAACATTTTATCAAAGTCTTTAGTATATAGCAGCTGTACAGTCAACACAAATCTCTCTTCTTCTTTCATGTTTTCTTTTGCAGATGAGAAAAACTGAAGCTATTCATAGAGGTAACACTATGTTTAGCTTCTTGAGAACTGCCAAATTGTTTCCCAAAATGGTTGAACCATTGTTTATTCCCTTCACCAATGTATGAGGGTTCTGGTTTTTCCACATTCTGGCCAACACTTAAAATTGTCCATCTGGGTATAAAATGGTATCTCATTGCGGTTTAGATTTGCATTTCCCTGATGGCTAATAGTGTTGAGCATTTTTTCATGTGCATGTTGGGTATTTGGTTATCTTCTTTAGAGAAATGTCTATACAAATTTCTTCCCCTTTTTTAAGCAGGGTAATCTCTTATATGGTCTTTTATATGCCTGACTTCTTTCACAAAGAATAATGCTTTGGAGATTCTATCATATTATTGTTTTATAGCAATATTGTTTATTAGTATTGTTAAGTAGTATTTCATTTTAGAAATATACTATACCCTTTACCATTTAGCAGTTGATGGACATTATTAGGGTTGTTTCTAGTTTTTAGCAATTATGAAAAGTACAAAAAACATATTTGTACAAGTTTTTGTTTTGGACACCTATTTACCTTTTTCTTGAGTAAATGCTTAGAAATAGAATTTTAAGTTACATGACAAGTATATGCATACGTTTAAATATTTTCAAAGTGGCTTTATCATTTTTCGTTCTGATCAGCAGTGTATGAGAGTTCTAGTTGCTCCTTATGTTTGCCATTATTTAATATTTTTAGTCTTGCTAATTTTTGACATTTTGCTACATATGTAGTAGCATCTCATTGTGGTATTAATCTGCATTTCACTCTTGACTAATTATTTTGCCATCATACTTTTTTGAAGATGTATATATTTATTTTTCCCCCTTTTTAAAAAAATGGGTTGTTTTATTACTGAGCTTAAGAATTCTTTATGTAAACTGGATACAAGTCCTTTAACAGATACATGTTTTGCAAATGATTTTTCTCATTCTGTAGCATGTCTTTTCATAATTTTATTAATGCTGTTCAATGGACAGGAGTTTTTTTTGAGGAAGTACAATTTATCAATCTCTTCCTTTATAGTCCATGCTTTTGTGTATTATTTAATAAATCTTTGCCTAATCTAAGATCACAAAAATTTCCTCTTACATTTTCTTCTAGAAGTTTTGCTTCTTTACTCCTACATTTGGGTCTGTGATATATATTTCAAGTAATTTGTTATACAGTGCAAGGTAAAAGCAAAATTCTTTTTTAATTGAGTTTAAAGCATTAAGCACAATTCCTAGTTTGCAGTAAACACTCAGTAAAACTACTATTATTACTTTTAAAGAATTTCTGAAAAAGAAAAGATATTGAAAATTAATATAATTATTTAAACAATAATAAAAATAGTGTGTGCTGTCCAAATGTTGAAATATAGAGCAATGGGAAAGAAAAATAATCCATGAAAAAAAATTAATTAGTAAATAACATAAACAGAGTGGCACCAAGAAAAAAATGAGAGAGGAAAGGAGATGGGATTATAAATACCTCTATTGAAGAATTTTATTTTAAAGGAAAATAGTGAAATGAGCTATTCCTACAGGAGCATGAGGGCTTATGAGGGATTTATTTTAAATATGTGAAAAATTATAGTACACTTTTATGCTGAAGAGAATGACGATGGAGAGAAGAAAAATTAATAATGAAAGGGGGAAATATTGCTAGATAATATCTTTGAATGGGGAACCAGGAATGTATTCTATTGCCCAAGTGGAAGAGTTGGCCTTATCTAGGAGTATGAATAATTCATCTCAAGTAAAATCAGAGTAAGAAAAGTAAATGAGCACAGATGTATATCCATTGCTAGAAGTGGTAGAGGAAAATTTGTGTGAGATCTCTTCTTTTATTTCTTAAACATTTTTATTGACCTATAATATACACGTAGTAAAGTTCACAGGTCTTAAACATACAGTTCAGTAAATTTTACAAAGGAAATACACCCTGTAACCACTATCCAGATTTTTAAAAATAGAACATTACTAACAATCATATTATGTTTACTCTGTCCTATGATGGTTTCTTCCAGATGGGGGATAAAAAAAAATTATAAGAGGAAAGTTGTTAGAATGAACTATAGCCTCACTGTTGCAGGTAGTCCCAAGGCTGTAGATGAAATCATCTCCCTTCTCTAGTGCTGAGTCTACATTCTTTTCCTTATCAGCCAGTACATATGCCAATCTAAGCAGTTTGCCTGATGGAGTGACCTCAAACTTCATTCCTGAGGATCTAAACCCTTGGTTTTCATGCCCTTATCAATTAATTGTTGATATAATTTCCTACTCACAGTTAAAACTGAGCATGGGGGACCATGACATGGCCCGAGGTTTCTCTTACGTTTCAAAATGAATTTCCTAACCCCATTATATTGTAACAAACTTACCTCTGGATGACTGAGATGAATTACCCTGTCAGTATGCTACCTCCTTTCTTTTGCCCATGATTCTCCACAATGAGCAGCCCCAAATGATAAGAAGACATCAGAAGTTTTATGTTTAGTGGGATTCTAACTGCAGCCTATAACAGAATCATTGATTCTCTTAGAAACAAGACTTCTACACCTGCACTACTCTGGAAGCCATCATTCATGAGTGGCTATTTAATTTTAAATAAAATTAAAATTTCTGTTCCTCTATCATACCACCTCCATAGCCACATGGGGCCAGTAGTTACCATAGTGAAGCGCACAGAAGATTGTTTTCATCATTCCAGAACACTGTATTAGACAATACTTCACTAGACACAACATATATTCTAACTGAATAAACAGCACCATAAAATCGCCGCTTGTTTTGTGTTGTGTGGGTGCATATATGTGTCTGTGTGTATCTTCACAGCTCCCCCATCTTACAAAGTGCCATCTCTAATTTGACATCCCACCTGTGCCTTCAAGAAGCTCCTTTTGAATGACTGGTTGGAAGAGGTATTTCCAGAAAAGGGGATGATCCTAAAAAGACTTTTTTAAAATGTGCTTAACACATCCAATAATAAGAGAAAACTGAGTAAATGTATTGTTTTTTTCTTAACTGTAATTAAATACATAGATTGAGCATGAAAAGGGAACACCTTCTGGAAACCATATTATTTTACCTTCATTTTATTGCAAACTTGTTTTGTTTTCATAAACTGCTCTTAATAAAGGAATTAAAATACTTTCTTTTCTTGTTTATATTTTTTAGGTAGCACAGTCACTGGTTCACTGACAATCCAAGGCAGTTGACTCTTCATACACTCAGTTGTTCTAGTAGTTACAGCTTTTTGACAGCAGGATCAGGGCAAGATAAATCAACTTCAACATTTTTGTTAAAAAAATAAAATAAAAAGCCCCACAAACCTGGCCCATCACTTCTAATTGGCAGGAATGTAAATAGGTGATGCACTTTACTATGCATAAAGCCAAACAAAGGCCAAAGAGATGTTGTTGAACGGTGATTAGGATATGTGTGTTTATGAAAACAAGATGTGGCCACCCTCTGGCTTAGGGGCCATCTGAGTTATTCTGTTTATATAAATAGAATTCCAAAGTGAACAAATCCACTTCCTGTTAGTCTCTCTCAATCTCCTTTTATCCCCAAAGTATGGATCTGATGTCTTGCACTGTTTGGAAGGAGAAATTTCTGTTTGTCATTTATCAAAATCTATCCAGCTGCAACCCAGCAATGGTCAATTTTAATATTAAGTAAATAAATATAAGCAATGACCATATTATGTAAACATGTGGACCAGAGGTTTAAATTCAATGAGAATTTTAAGTCTCACAAGGTTTCAGATTTTCTTAAGCTCCCTTCAGATTTCCCAAATTTGATAGATCAGTTTGAAGAGTATATTCTGTAGAAATAGTCTCTTCGCTTACAATCCATAGCATTAAACTTGCTTGAATTTGAAGGTTTTTTTTTTCCCTCTCATGAAAGCTCAAAATAATTTATTTGAAGAGCAAAAGTAAGTGATTTGAAGAGGTACAGACTTGAAAACCATGGAACAATTAAAGGCATCATTATCCTTTCCAGCTCAAGTGCAAAATGAACATGAAAAACATGCATTTCTCCATAATTCCATCCATGTGACTCATCTTTAGGCCCCAGTAATTGTGTATTTATGGCTTATTTCACTCATTAGCCAGCCATTTCAATGCACTTGGGATCAAATGCTGGGTCATTTCAGTATTTCATAGAATCTAGGAGATAAAATACTTTTATAACTAATGATGGTGATCAAGGCCATCAGTCAACAATATTTATTATGAACCCATTGTGTGCCATTTCCAATTCACATTCTTCAAAAAACACATGCAGTCTGCCTTTGGACACATGAGGGTGTTTGCAATGAATTACATGGTGGGAAAACTTGAGTGAAATAATGGTCTTTTAAGAATCAAGCTAACATTAAATTCTATTAAAAATCTAATTTGAAAATTAAAGTTCTGTTTCTCAATTGAAGCATGTATAAATATAGAATGAATTTCTATAAGCTCTTAGGCTAACAAATATTCATACCCTGAATAAATATACTCTTTTCTCTCAACTAAGAACATTTTAATCAAATATTTTCTAAGGTTGACTAGGAAATGTATAGAATAACTACTGGGTCATCAAGACATAATGAAGCTCAAAAGCTTATTCCAAGTTAACTTTATCCCACAATAAAAATTTAAAATATTTTACAAAATATGAAAGAGAGAAAGAGAGGAAACAGTGTCTAACAATTGTAAAATTACTGCATCAAGACATAAAAAGAGGGAAACGGACTTTGGCCCAGTGGTTAGGGCGTCCGTCTACCATATGGGAGGTCCGCGGTTCAAACCCCGGGCCTCCTTGACCCGTGTGGAGCTGGCCATGCGCAGCGCTGATGCGCGCAAGGAGTGCCGTGCCACGCAAGGGTGTCCCCCGCGTGGGGGAGCCCCACGCGCAAGGAGTGGTGCGCCCGTGAGGAAAGCCGCCCAGCGTGAAAAGAAAGAGCAGCCTGCCCAGGAATGGCGCCGCCCACACTTCCCGTGCCGCTGACGACAACAGAAGCGGACAAAGAAACAAGACGCAGCAAATAGACACCAAGAACAGACAACCAGGGGAGGGGGGGAAATTAAAAATAAATAAATAAATCTTTAAAAAAAAAAAAAAAAAGACATAAAAAGAAGCAAGAAGATACAAACCATATCCAGAAGAAAAATCTAATACTATAAATAGATGCAGAAATGACAGAGATGACAAAATTAGTAGACAAGGGCATTAAATCACTATTATAAATATTCTCAATATGCTCAGGCAGGCAGATGAGAATATGTGCATGATGGCATGATGGACAGAGAACTAGAAAATATAAAAAATATATGCAAACTTCTAGACAAGAAAAATACATTATCTGAGATAAAAGTGCATATGAAAGGATTAACAACAGATTAGATTTTGCAGAAGAAAGATTACTAAATCTTAAGACATAACAAGAGAAACACAAACACAAAAAATAGAACAAAAAAACTTAACAGAACATCACTGAGCTATAGGAAAACATCAAGTGACCTAACATATCCATAATTGGAGTCCCAAAGGAGAGAAGAGGTGGAAAGGCAGAAAAAGAATTTGAAAAACTAATGGCTGATGATTCTCCCAATATGATGTAAACTATAAACCCATGGTTGCAAGAAAAGCGACAAACACCAAGTAGAAGGAAATATAAGAAAACCACACCTAGCACATCATAATTATTGCTGACATGCTATGATAAAAAAAGAAAATCTTTAAAGCAGCCGGGCGGGGGGGGCGGCAGGGGGGGGGGGCGTGGAAAGAACATATTATAGAACAAAGTAAGAATAACAGTAGACTATAGACTACTAGTGAAAAAGTATAAGGTTGAAGACAGTGAAACAACATCTTTGAAGTATTGAAAGAAGGAAAAAAATTGCCAACCTAGAATTCTATACCCAGGGGGGAAAAACACCTTTTCAAACTGAAGGCCAAGTATAGATTGTCGAAGATGTACAAAAAACTGGGAAAATTCATCACTAGAACCCTGAAATGTTTAAGAATGTCCTTCAGGGAGAAGGAAAATGATATCAGATGGAAATTTAGGTCTGCACAGGTGGGTAAATAGAAAATACTTTTTTTTCTTATTTACAAAAAAATCTCTTAACAGATAACTACCTGTTTAAAGCAAAAATAATAACAATGTTTCATAGAAGTAAAATGTACAACAACCAGTAGCACAACAATCAGAAGGAGGGATATGAAAGTATACAGCTTAAAGTTCTTACACTATAAGTGAATTCTTAAAAAGAAGATAATAAGCCAATAAAGGAGATAATATGGAATATTATAAAATTCAATTAATACAAAAGAAAAAAGGAAGAAGTAAAGGAGAAAATGAAGAACAAGTGGGCCACATAGAAAACAAATATCAGGAAATGGACTTGGCCCAGTGGTTAGGGCGTCCATCTGGAGGTCCGCGGTTCAAATCCCCGGCCTCCTTGACCCGTGTGGAGCTGGCCCATGCGCAGTGCTGATGTGCGCAAGGAGTGCTGTGCCATGCAGGGGTGTCCCCCGCGTAGGGGAGCCCCACGCGCAAGGAGTACGCCCCCCTAAGGAGAGCCGCCCAGTGCGAAAGAAAGTGCAGCCTGCCCAGGAATGGCGCCACCCACACTTCCCGTGCCGCTGATGACAACAGAAGCGGACAAAAAAACAAGATGCAGCAAATAGACACCGAGAACAGACAACCGGGGGAGGGGGGGTTGAATTAAATAAAATAAATAAATCTTTAAAAAAAAAAGAAAACAAATATCAACATGATATATTTAACCTCAATCCTACCAATATTCACAATAAATATAAAAGTTCCAACCACTCCAATCAAAAGGCAGAGATTATCAAATTGAATTAAAAAGCAAGAACTAACAGCATGCTTTCTACAAGAACTCCATATTAAACATAAAGACACACATAGATTAAAAGTAAATGAAGAAAATATATGCTATGCTAACAGTAATCAAAAGAAAGCTGGAAGGCTTCTATTAATATCAGATAAAGCAAATTTCAGAACAAAGAATATTATCAGGAATAAGATAAAAAGGACAGTATGTGAAGAAGATATAAGAATTCTGAATGTTTACACACTTACAAACAGACCTTCATAATATGAGAAACAAGAATTGCAGACTGCAATAGGTAAAGACAAATTCAAAATTATAGTTAAAGATTTTGACACCCCTCTATAATAATTTATAGAACAAGAAGACAGAAAATTATTTCATATATAAAGGTCATGAAAAACACTATAAACCAACTTGACTTAATTGCTGTTTATAAAGCACTCTAACCAAAGAGCAAATTGCTCATAGTTTTCAAGTCATAAGAAACAGTTACAAAGAAAGACAATATACTGGGTCCTAAATTAAGTCTCAATAGTTTAAAAGAATCAAAATCATATAAGTTTATTTTCTGATAAGAACAGAATTATATTTTATATCAATAACAAAAAATGTCTGGAAAATTCCCAAATAGTTGGAAATCAAAAAAAAAATAGGTATGGGAAAAGAGGGAAGATGTATATTGATACTGGAAAATCAAAATGGTGATCCAGAGTGTGCACCTTTTGCTACCTACCAATGAGTCATCATACTCCCAGTCTCCCTGGTAACAAGTACCCTGATTTACTCAGACAGTAAGCAACATATCTCGATCTCAGAAATGTCGGCCTCTCCATGAAGATGAAGACCCAGATGAAGAATGATCAGACTGTGCAAGTGATTTTAGTCATCTCTTTGCCTGTGACAGATACTCATTCCTCATTCTCACTTGCATTTAAGGGATGTTAAATAACCAGAAGTAAAGGAAAATTTTCTAGATTTGGTGGATTAGGGTGCTAGGAAAGATTTCTTATAATATAGAAAGTTTTACAAAGACAAAGCCTTTCTCCCAGGGCCTTCTTTTCTGTCTTATGGCAGCATGAAAATATGATGTCTGCATAACTGCCAATCTGTGACTGTGGGGCAATAGCATGAGAAATGAGAACAAATAAAATCCCTCCAAGAAAGGCAGAGAAGAAAGATGGAGTCTTGTCCTTGATACATTTTTCAATGACTAACTCAACCTGAAATTCCTTAACTCTGGATTATTTATTAAGTAAATAAGGCAAATACTTATGTTTTAAGCCACAGATCATCAGATTACTTTACTTGCAGCCAAATAAAGATTATGGTCTTCTTGACTTCCTTCCTCATTAAGAAGACAAAAATTATTTAACATCAATTCCCTTGTTCACCCTCCTCTCTATTGATGATATACCTCTGTTTCTCTCATTTCATGCACATCTTTGTCTCTAGTCTTAGAGAAAATATGCTTCCCTTTCATACTAATGCAAGCACCTCCTTTTGAACTCTGTGTCTCTCTCTTCTTCCCTATTTCCTCCAGGAACTTGTGCTCTTTACCATTTCCAACTATTCTCTCTTTCCATTCTTTTTTATTACTGTTTACTCTGCCAAATTCTGTTGATTACTCACTGCATAGAATTTATCGCTTTTTCTCTTTGACACCTCTTATTATTGGTCTTTGCTGTTTCTATTTCTCTACCGACTAACTTATTCCTCACTCCTTACAAAATTCTATTTCTTCCCTTAATGCTAATTTCTCATAAAAAATTTCCAAACACTTGCTTGCCATATTTGGTGGTTTTTTTCCCTTTCTATGTATGTGCCTTGATTTCTACAAAATATAACTTTTTAATCTATGAACCTTATATGACACTATTCTATTCTGAATCTTCTCCTATGTCTCTAAGTATTTTTTCACTTTGCTTAGAACAAAATATTCTCCTTTTCCATGACCATGGCTATTCATCAAAATCCAATTCTTGACATCCTGCTATTATCTTTCCCCTTTCCTCTTAAAAAACTCATCCCTCATGGTTGTAAACATACAAATGCTGGTAATTAACAAATCTATATCTCTAGCTCTGATCTCTCTCAAATTCTCAGCATGATATCTTCAGTTGCATCCTAGACCATCATTAGTCTAATCAACATATTTAAAAGCCAACTCACCCTTTTCCTCCCTAAACCAGCTCTCTTTCACTATCCTGCTACACCTATCCAAGGTACTACTATTTTACTCTGCACCAAACTTGAAATTTTGAACTCACCTTTAACTATTTTTTCACTATCCTTTATATGAAAATATTCTTAAATTAAGATAAAATCCTGTTTAGGACAATATGACCCTATTTTAGACCTTTACCATCTTTCATTAATAATAATTAAATAGCTTTACCTTCCTACCTTTAAATTCCTCTGCCTCCAATGAAGTTACAGCTATATTGCCACCAGAAAATTTTTTCTAAAGCATTCTTTCTACCAGATCACACATTAAATGATTTCCTATTGTCTGCTAAATTTCTGAATCCAAGAGCCACTTTGGATTTAAAACCTGCCACAGCAGGTTCTAAATAGCCTAAGGCTATTAGTATTTTGTATATGTACCTGCAGTCACCCGGTAGATGGCTGCATTTAATTACAAGTTTGATGGGACTGTTAGCCCTGAATAAAAAATGGTGGTGCTTCATTTTCTCAACTCTGTAGTCAAGCAGGAAACAATTTCTCTACAGGTATGTTATCAATAGACATGGTATTAGTAATAAACCTTCAAAGAGCTTTCCTTCCTCTGTAGTACTACAACTGTTAGATCAAACTTTGCACATGTGACCCACATTGGCCTTTCAAAGCACTTGTTCAGATATAACTTATCTTTTACTCCTTTCAGGTCTGTGTTTTGATTCTATTTCTTCCTAATGTAACAAGTGAGAAATCTGATTCTCCCTCACTTTGTCTTCACTTGCCATGATATTAGCTCCATAGACCAGACAAGCTGTTAAAAATTAGTAAAGAACTTTTCTAATTGTGCATATACAAACAGATTTGGACTTAATTAGAAAAATATTAACCCAGGCCCTTTAGTTCAATTATGTCAGTCTCACTCTGAAATGCTGGGAAATATGTCAATGTGTCTAACATCCAAATACCTTCAAAACATTTTTTTCTACTTTGCAATCAGTCTCAGCCTTTGAAATAAGTTCATTGTGTTCCATTGTCAGGATGGAAAGGATTGCCCCAAGGTTTTCTAAACTTGCATTCTAGGAAATGTCCATGGCCCTGCTGTTCACCCTGATTTTACTGACTTTTTTACATTTCCAAACTATGGTTTTGCATTTTATAAATAGTAACATTTCATTTCTACGGCTGAGTTTCCAAGGTTGGAAGGTAGTTTGCAGGAATTGGTTTGCCTGAAACTTGGCTCTATACCTTCCTAAATCAATTGGTTCACAGAGTGAAATATGTATTGAACACCTATTATTTCCAAATCTCTTTCAGAAACTGCCATGTAGAGACAATGAAGATTGTCCTCTATATAGTAAAAGGTAGTTGTGATCCCAGTTAAAGATAGGATGACCATTCATCCTAGTTTGCCTAGACAGTCCTAATTGACCCCTAATAACTGGTATATTTACTAATAGTTCCTCTTTTTCTTTCAAAAAATGTCCAAGTTAGGATGACAAATTACTAGATACTCTAAATAAAGATCATGAAAATAGGACAAGGGGTTGAGATAAACATGTTATTTCACTTTGACTACTAGAAGACCAAGTTCTACAAACTTTTTGAGGTTTCACTTTGGGTGCCACTTTCCATTCTCTGAAATTTAATAAGTAACAGCTTTTATTTCAAGGGCAGACAATTCAGAATAATGAGAAAGTCTAGTGGATTGGGAGTTTAGAGTCCTGGATCTTCCACAGGACTCTGTAAGTAATCAGCATTATGATGATAGGACAATGGTATTTCAATGTATACAGAATCACTTGTGATACATTTTAGAATCCAGATTATTGGACTCATTTTCTATAGATTCCTTGTTAGTAGCTGTAAGGTGGGAACTAAAAATATGAATACTAATAGGAATTCTAAGACAATTCTCCCTATTGCACTTTGGGAACTCTTCTGGGCTTCAGTTTCCACATCTATACAATAAGCGGGCTGGATTAGAGAACTGTTGGAGTTATAGCCAGCTCTTAACATTTTATGACTCTTTCAATTTTTCCCTATTTCTGGGGACCACAGTTCTGATCAAGTCAATATGAATGGCACTCAAGTAACTAACCTTCTCTTCTCTCCTAAGAATACAGAAGTGTTTTCTATTTCTACACCTACCATTATCTTTTTGTGCCCATATTGTCTCATAGATAGTCTTTTATGACAACCCCAATAACTGATCATCACAGAACTTGGGTACAGGAAAAGCAATAGAGACCATTGAATATAATCCCCATGCAATGCAGAAAGCCTTCCGCCTTTCAATAGTATCCTAATTAGATTGTCATCTAGCCTGTGCTTATTTACTTCAATAACTAGGAACTCCCTACCTTGAAACACAGAATTTGTCTTCTACTCTGAAATTAAAAGCTTTCCTATTTAAGGTTCTCTCCATGTGTCCTGGTTAAGATCTATGATTCTTTACATATGTAACAACAATTTGAATAAAGTCTTTGTTCCATACATATAACATTAAAAAAATAAAGACAAAAAGAATATAGGGGATTTCCATATGACCAACTCCCCACACCTCCCACTTTTCCCACATTAGCAACTTCTTTCACAGTGTGGTACATTCATTGCAATTGATGAACACATTTTGGAGCACTGCCACACAGCATCGATTATAGTTTACCTTGTAGTTTATACTCTCTTCCACTCCATTCAGTAGGTTATGGCAGGATATACAATGTCTTGTATCTGTCTTTGCAATGTCATTCAAGACAATTCCACCCCCTGAAAATGCCCCCATATTAAACCTCTTTTTCCCTCTCTCTGAGACTTCTCCACTCATGCCTCTCTGTCCCTTTTATTGAACCTCAGTATTCCTTTTAAGAACTCCTTACAGGATAACATTTATCAGATGCTCCTGTTCCAGTGAGTGTTCTATAATATGCAAAACATGAATTCGAATTCACACTATTTAGAACTCACCACTCTAGAGCATTTATAAGAATTTTTATGGACTCCTGTCACACTTATTCAAATTGAGCTTTCAAATTGGGTGAATAAACCAGTAATGTAAGGGAATTGAACCCAGTAACCTTAGATGATGAGAAAGGACTTCCTTAAGGAGGAATATGACAATGTGATCCAAATCTCTTTGAAATAAAATTTTATTCTAAACTGTTTTTGAATTGATATTTATCCTTCAGCTTATCTTCAAAGACTACTTTTTAAAAAATATTACATTCAAAAAATATGAGGTCCCCATATACCCCCCACCCCCTCACCCTACTCCTCCCCCATAACAACAATCTCCTCCATCATCATGAGACATTCATTGCATTTGGTGAATACATCTCTGAGCACCGCTGCACCTCATGGTCAATGGTCCACATCATAGCCCACACTGTTCCCCAGTCCATCCAGTGGGCCATGGGAGAACACACAATGTCTAGTAACTGTCCCTGCAGCACCACCCAGGACAACTCCAAGTCCTGAAAATGCCCCCACATCTCATCTCTTCCTCCCACTCCCTACCCCCAGCAGCCACCATGGCCACTTTCTCCACACCAACGCCACATTTTCTTCGATTACTAATCACAATAGTTCATGAACAGAATATCAGTAGGTCCACTCTAATCCATACTCTATTCCTCCATCCTGTGGACCTTGTAATGGTTGTGTCCACTCACTCCACATCTAGATCAAAAGGGGGCTTAGATTCCACATGGATGCTGGATGCAATTCTCCTGCTTTCAGTTGTAGGCACTCTTGGCTTCCTGGTGTGGTTGTTGACCTTCTTCACCTCCATGTTAGCTGAGTGGGGTAAGTCCAATAAACCAGAGTATAGGAGTTGCAAGTCTTTTGAGGCTCAGGGCCTGGCTATCACATGGTCAGTCCAGAGATTCAGGTCCCCTGGGTATACATTAAACCCCAGCACCAACTACAGTTCCAGTAAAAGTAAAAGGAAAGACTTGTGGACAAAGATCACATCTAAGTGCAGCTCCATCACACAGAAACACAAACTCCAAAGTAGGGCCAACTGACATGGCACTGAACTCCATCTGCCATGACCATAGAACCTGTGGGTCTCTGTAGCCCTCGTGAGAACCAACACCTGGGGTTGTATCTACTTTATCTGTCTCTGGAACTCTGCTCAGGTGTGCATAAGGGCAACCCCTCTGATGACATCCCAGCTCTTTTTGGAGACTCATAGCCATATAAATTCATTTGTCCTTTCCAGTTCCCCCTTTTATTCAGGTCAAAAAGCATTTTTAACTCCTGGTATTATATGTAGACTGAGATATTCTGCTGGTCCAAGTTGACTCTTTTATTCAAGGTCATTTTCTAGTTACATCTTCAGCTGGTACTTGATAGTAATCCCTTGGTGCCAGGGAGGCTCATCCCTGGGAGTTATGTCCCATGCTGGGGGGGAAGGCAACACATTTACATGCTGAGTTTGGCTTCGAGATTGGCCACATTTGAGCAACATGGAGGCTCTCAGGAGGTAACTCTTAGGCGCCCTGCAGCTCTAGGCCTTGTTCTTATTTCAGGTGCACAGGTTCACAAGCATAGTCATTAGCATCAAGGGCTCATTGTTGGACCTTCCTTCTTTTTTGATCTTTGCCATTGGACTTGGGGGATTGTTGCTGTTCCTTTAGGGACTGTGATAGAGCTCTCCTAGCTAGGAACTCAGCACTCCCTCAGTTGTTTTTAATTGTAACCATTATGAAAATATCCAAACACGGATATATGCCCTATAGGACTCCCTGCCAACCATGTGTCTCCTGTCAATTATGTCCCATACAGTATTCCTCCCTTGCCATTGTTGAACCTCTCTGTGATCCAAAACTTCTTCAAAAGTGAAGCACAATATATTGCCAGGTTCCATTAACAGTAAAATGGAATATAATGATGAGTTTAAAGGTTAGATATAGAATACATATTAATTTAGAAAAATTAAGGTAAAAATAAATTGGGGTATCAAAAAATTTAAAAATGCAAGACCTTTGTTTTTGGTATTTTGCCTTGCATCTCTGCAATAAGTGTTGCCCTGTATGCAAATTGGCAAGGCAACTACTTCTGCAAAGACTACTTTTATGTTGCCTATTAATTATAATATGCCCAATATGCCCATGTGAATTACTAGCACAGGCTACTAATAGTAGCAATAATTAAATAGTAGGTGTTGGTACATGAATAGACTAACACGACAATGGAATATAATAGTAAATCCAGAAGTAAATAAAATATATGTAGGAATTTTGTAGATCATAAAGGTGGTATCACAAAGCAGTGAAGAAAAAAATGTACTGTTCAAACAAAAGTTTTGGAACAAGTGGATGTCATTGGGAAGAAAAAAGTTCTGTCCAACGTGCATATCTTATACCAGAATAAACTTAAATGGATCAAACTTTTAAATGTAAAAAATGAAACAGAAATAAAATATTGGAGGTTTCTTTTATAATCTTGGAATGCAGTAGGTCTAACTATGAGTCAGTATTCAGAAGCAAAGAAAGAAAATATTGATAATTTTGACTATTAAAAATCCATAACTTCATAGTTAAAGAAAATTAAACAAAAACGAAAAATTGAGGGGATCACACTCTAGATAAGTGATAAGTAGTATTTTTGACACCACAGTAAAATTTTTATCAAACTTTATGCATATATTTATGTTTGCATGCAAATTATGTTACTTTCTATTTTTCTATTTCTTTACAGAGCATAGTGTAGTGGCTAAAGGTGCAACTATGGAATTAAGTACACATAGGACTGAAACCCAGTTTTACCCTTTATTTCTATATCAGCTTGAGACCTCTAAACTTCAGTTTCTTTTCCATGAAATTTATATTAATGTCTATCTCATAAAGTTTTATTTATTTTTTAACAGATTAAGTGGAATATTGTATGGAAAGTTCTTAGCGGAGACTCCGGTACAAAGAAGCAGCTAAGAAAAGTTAGCCATTATTTTTATTAATTCTTTTTAAAATTGTGACAGTTACTATCATTCAAACTATATTATGTAAGAATAATTTCTATTATATGTTTATTGGAAAATACCTATGCAGACATTATCTTAATTAAATATGTTAGTTAACTATTAACTAGAGTATTTAATTTGCACAGCTGAGATATTTATGATCCTCTAAAGATAATGCTATCTCTTCTCAATGATTCGGTACTCTTGCTCTGTGCTTCTCTTCCACAAACCTGTAACATTCTGTGCACCCCCTTGCTCTCGTTTTTCTGCCTCTGTATCTAATTCTTCAATAAGCCTAAGAATTCTTTTTGGCCTGGAAGCCCATTGTTCAGTTCTGTCATAACATGGCAATGTCTTTGGCATATTTAATTTCTAAATGAAAGTCTGCTGAATTAAAACAAAACAAAGCAAAAACCGAGGGGAGAAACACATTTGCAATTCAGATCGCAAAGGGGAAATTTTCCCAATATATTGTTCCTGATAAAGTTTATATGCTACTTTCAGATCCATACACTTACCTTAGAAATAGTTTGTATTATGCCCAAAGTCAAGTAGATAAATCACTGCTGCCTTAGTCATCTCTAAAGAGCAATGACTCAGTGAAGCAGCTATTCCAGGTTTCTCTTATTCCTTACGAGTCTTATCCAATATAACCTCACTTCACCTCTATACCCTATATCTCTTATTTCTTCCCCAGGGGCTTCCTGTTGCTACTAAGACAATAGATGTTGTTGGACCTACTCAGTGCCTTGTGGAGTGATATTTTTACCGAAAGGAAATGGGAGTTGACAAATAAATTCATCAACTTCCACAACCACCCTCCCCTCCACAATAAAGTCAAAAGAAAACAAATATTATTTTCAGAGGGACAACAATAAGGATTCCAGCTGTTTTAAGGTAAGCAAAGGAAGACAGGAGACAATGACAGTTTTGAGATGTTGAAAGAGAAAAAACTGTCAAACAGGTATTTTATATCCAGCAAAACATACTTAACAAAAATAAAGACTAAATAAAAGACATTTTTATATAAAAAGATGATAATATTTGTTAGTAGAACTATGTTACCAGAAAGACCAAATGGATTTCTTCACACTGAAGGAAAATGATCCCAAATGGAAGCACAGCATTGCAGAAAGAAAGAAACAATACCAGGAGAGTAACTACATAGGTAAATACAAATTTTTAAAGTTTTTAAAACAGACTGTTTAAAGCAAAAAATAATATTTTGCGGCATTTATAGGGCATGTGAAATAGTGTATATGACAACAATAGCAAAAAGGGAAAGAGGGACCAAAAGGTTTTCACGTCATTTATGAACTGATAAAATTTTAATGCAAAGTAGTTGATATTAAGGTTGCATATCTAAATTTATATAGCATAAACACTAAACAGATATACAGAAATATACCCATAAAAAGTCAACAAAATATGTAAAATAGAATCACAAACATATTTGATTAATCCAAAAGAATGTAAGGAAGAAGTAACAAAGGAATCAAACATAATGGGAAAAATAGAAAACAGAATGGTAGACTTACACCCAACCATATTCATAATTACATTAAATGTAAAAATGCAAAATACTCCAAATAAAAGACAGAGGTTAATAAGAATGGATTTTTAAAAATAACTCAATATATGCTATCTACAAAAGATATACTTTCAATATAAGAATAGGGATATAGAAAAGAAAAAAAGATGGAAAAAAGATAAGCCACTCAGACACTAACACTAAGTAGGGATATTTTATAATGACAGAAAGGATAAATATGTCAGGAAGATACAAGGAACTTAAATTTATATGCAACTAATACCATAGCTTACAATATTTGATGCAAAAATAGCAGAAAAAAAGGAGATATAGACTATTTCAATATCATAGTTGGATATTTTCACATACTTCTGTCAGTCAGAAATAAAACAAGCAGATTTTCAAAATACCAAAATATAGAAGATTTGCAAAGCCCTATTAATAAACTTGACCTAAGTCATATTTATATAACACTACCACTAATAAATGAAGAATATGCATATTGTTTCCTTGAAACAATAAACAACATAAACCATATACTTGTTTTTCAAGTAATTCTTAGTAAATTTCTAAGTTTTGACTAAATCAAAATATGCTCTTACTATAATGAAATTAACTAAAAATCAATAACATAAATTATGTTAGAAAATCCCCAACATTTATAGATTAACAACATAAGTATAAATAACCCATGGATCGTAGAAGAAATCACAATGGACAATGAAAACACATCACATCAAAATCTGTGAAATGATGCTAAAGCAGTCTTTAGAAGGAAATGTGCTGGCTTTAAGTGTTTATATTAAAAAAGAATTAGGGAAGCAGCTGTGGCACAATCAGTTGTGCTCCCGTCTACCATATGGGAGGCTCTGGGTTCGTGTCCCAGGGCCTCCTTGTGAAGGCAAAGCTGGCCTGTGCACCGCAGAGAGCTGACTCAGCAAGATGACATAACAAAAGTGAGACAAGCAGATACAGAAAAAACACACAGCATCTAGACACAGAGAAGAGACAGCAAAAGAAAAGGAACAAGCTGCAAGGGAGGGGGGGGGGATAAATAAATAAATAAATAAATCTTTTAAAAAAAGAATCAAAGCTTAAAACAATGATAGAAGCTTTTACTAAGTAGATAATCAAAGAAGAAAAATACTTTCAAATAAAGACAGAAGGTAATTTTGGTGGACTCAGAGATGTGTGATTCAGATTCCCTTTAAAGAAGACAGAATGCCCTGGTATAGGCTGTCCAACTCCTTCAGGGTTTGCCTCAGTGATAGAGGGGGCCTTCTCAGGCAGTCTACACCCAGCGACTGGTTGAGGTAGAAGTATAAAAGCATAAACACTTCAGACCAGTGCAGAACACCCCTGACTGCCTATGTAACCCTAAGGTTTCCTATAGTATTGTCTGAACTTTGTCAGTTCTCAATCACAGTTAGACTTCTCCACATGACCATGGGGTTTCAATAACCTCCCTTCCACAGGAGTTAATCTCTAACAAATAACCTGCATGCCAAACTCTATCACAGGTTCTGGTTTCAGAGACAGACCTTCAAAAGAATAATAAAAATAAGAGCAAAAATCAAAGACACAGAAAATAGACAAAAGAAATAGAGAAAAACTAAAAGTTGGTTCTTTAAAAGATCAAAAACAATAAACACCTAGGAAGACTCATCATGGGGAAAAAGAGAAAAAATAAACATAAACTACTATATCAGTAAGACGAAAGAAGTTATCACTTGAGACATTACAGACATTAAAAGAATAATCAGACATTATTATCAACAACTTTATCTCAATAAATTTGACGACTTAGGTGAAATGAAAAAATTCTATGAAAATTACATTTTACCAAAACTGAGAGAGAAATAGAAAAATCTGGATTAACTTTTATATATTTTAATTAAAATTTTTATTTTGAGATAATTATAGATTTCACATCCAGTTCTAAGAAATAATAGCAGAAGATCCTGGAGACCCTTTTCCCAGTTTTTCTCAATAACATCATCTTGCAAAACTATGGTACAATACCATAAACAAGGTACTGATATTTATACTGCCAAGATATGGAACAATTCCATCACCATAAGAATCCCTTATGTTGTCCTTTTATAGCCACAACCACTTACCTCTCTCCACCTCCATTCCTAATCCTGGCAACCACTAATCTGTTCTCCATTCTATAATTTTGTCTTTTCAAGAATGTTACATAAATGGACTCATATAATATATCATCTTTTGGGGCTGGATTTTTTTAATTCAACCTAATTCCCTGGAGATTCATCACAGTCATTGTTTTTATCAATAGTTCATTACAATTTATTAATGAATAGTATTTCATTGTATGGATAGGCCAGTTTGTTTTACCATTCACCCTTTGAAGGATGCCTGGGTTGTTTCCTCTTGGCTATTACAAAGGCAGCTTCTATGAATATGTAAGTACAGGTTTCCATGTGAACATGTACTTCATGTTTATGGGATAAATTTCAAAGAGTATAATTGCTGGGCCACACAGTAGTTGCATGGTTAATTTTATAAGAAACTGCCAAGCTATGTTTGCAGAGTGACTACCATTTTACTTTCCCAGTAGCTTCTCTAATGACTAATAAAGTTGGCCATGTTTTCATGTTTTTTGCCATCTGCATATCCTCTTAGGTGAAATGTTTCTTCTTGTTCTTTGTTCACTTTCTAATTGGATTGCTTATTTTTTTAACATTGAAGTTTGAGAGTTCTTTATGAATTTAGATACTTGTCCTTTGTTGGATATGGGGTTTGCATATGTTTTCTCCTAGTTTGTGCCTTATTTTTTCATTCTCTTAACAAGGTCTTTCACAGAGGAAAAGATTGCTATTTTGATAAACCCTAGTTTATCATTTTTCCCTTTTATACATCTGTTTTTGTTTTCAAGTTTAAAAACTCCTTGCTTAGCCCTAGATTCTTAATATTTTCTCCTATTTTTAAAAAACATTTTATAGTTTTATATTTTACTTTTAGTTATAAAATCCATTTGACTTAATTTTTGTATAAGCTACGAGGTTTATATCAAGGATCATTTGTTGAAGGGGTTATCCTTCCTTGATTGAGTTGCTTCATCAGATACTACATGAATTGCAGGACTCAAAATGACCAATAATTGGTTTACATAGAAGAATTCCACTCAGCTTCCTGGACTTTAAAGCAAAGTAATCACATGATGGATCTCTGTTACATGCTTTGTCTTCAAACTGTGTGAGTCCTGTTCTATCCTCCTTAGCTGAGGATATGAAAGAGAGCCAATGAGCTTGTGGTAAGATACAAATTTTCCTTTAGTTATTGTTTTAGTTTGCCACAGGTCTACCAATGAAAAATACTAGAAATGGGTTGCCTTTTATAATGGGAAATTTATTAAGGGTAAAATCTTACAGTTCCAAGTCTGTGAAAATGTTCAAATCAAGGCACCATTAGAGATGTTTTCTCATCAGTGTAAGCTACTGTTGCTCCTGACATCCTGCCACATAGTGAGACAAGACAACAACTGATCTCTCCCAAGGTCCCTGCCTTCCCCTCAAGGCTCACTGTCTCTAGGAGTTTAGCTGTGGGTGATCAGGCATATGGCTTGTCTCTTTCCAGACCTCCTCTCTCATCCTCGGCTGCTCTGCTTTTTTCCTGAGCCCATTTGTGTGCAATCAGGCATATGTCTCATCTGTGCAGCCTTGAGCTGCTCCATGAGCCAACCTCTTGGGGGCTTTATGCTTCATCTTTGGCCCTTTAGCAATCCTTGAGTCCTCCTTCTCACATGGTTAGGTCAAAATGACAGAGCTCTTTTTTTGTGTGCCTTCTTTCTCTCTTTGTCTCCATTTATATTAGGTTCCAGTAAGGGGGCAGAGATCCAATGGGTCTTGCCTCATTGACATAGTTCAATCAAAAGTGATCTAATCAAGGTCCTTTAACAGAATCTAATGCAATCAAAGGACCTCATACCCACAGGAATGGATTAGTTAAAAAACATAATCTCTTTTTGGGATTTACCAAATTCAAACTGTAACAGTGATGTTCACAGGTTAGTAATATTCTTATTCTGCATTGATTTCTGATTATATTTGTCAGGGTTCAATGCCTATTTGACTCTCTGAATTCCTGTGTTAAACCTCTGACCTATTTGAACTCAAGGAATGAACCCAATGATTTACAACCAAGCTGCCGCTTTGTAATATGCTATCTTGTCTGCTGGACCAAAAGACTCTCCCAAACTGGATTTCCAGTCTTTCCTGGTCATTACTTTCCTTGGTTTATCTACACCCTTTTGTGAAATTACGGGCATTTCCATGATTTCCCTTTTACATTGATTCATTTGATCTAATGAGAGCTCTAAACCTGGATGTTGAGGTAAGCATAATGTAGAATAATTCACAATTGATATGTATGCACTACGGATTGGTATTAATTTACATTCCCTCCTTACTAAAGATTTGATCCCCAATTTATATTACCTTTCCTTATAATTGGTAACCTTAGGTCCCAGGGCAAAGTAAGGAAGAAGGAGCTGAATAGTTGATGACAGAACACAGACTGTGGTTGTCCTTAGTTTTGTACACCAAATATTTCTGATTCTTTTCTTTTGGGGCACATGGTAGGATTGTACTACCCTACCTTTTTGAAATTAGGATGGTCACATAACTTGACTAATAAATATAAGCTGAAGTGATGTGTGTCATTTCCCAACAGAAGCCTTTAAGAGTTCGTGTGCTTTGCCACTGTTTCTCCCCTCTACAGAGGTCACTAGTGTCCCAGATAGTGAAAGTTCCATCAGCCTGCAGACCTAAGTAAGACAAAATGAAACAAAGCCTCTAAAAACCCATTAGGGCCAGGTAGCACGACTAAGAAATGAACCTCTTGTTTTAAACCGCTAAGATTTTGGGGTTATTTTTTGCCACAGCATAATTGAGCCCATCCTTAACAATATAACCCAAAACTATGTAAATCCAGATTTAAATCAACATTTATATGTTGATAAACCTGTTTATAAAAATATACTTACCAATTTTTAAAGAAGTTTATAGTCATGTTTATTCATGTTCTTCAACAAACACAGTTTCTACATGTAGATCAATGATTGTGTTCCATGGGTTAGGATTACAAGTACACCAAAATTCATTCCTGGCAATGAGCCAGTACTTAATATTTTCTGAACAACTCCAGTCCACAAGAGCGGGGATGAAATGACCAAACAGCAAAATGCTGAGTAGAAATAGGTAAGTAGATGTTTCAACTACTTGACAACAGCTTAACAAATAATTTAACAAAATCTGCACCATAATGTGGGGACAAGGCAAACTCTAAAGAGATTATGACAGCAGAAGCATGTGTAAGGTGTTGCAAGAGTATAGAGGAGGGGTAGATATCATGGCATCCAAGTTTATATTTAATGGCGATAACCCATTTTCATCACAGACTCCCTGGTCAGGAAGGTACTCTCTTGTTGAAACAGAGATTTAATTCTACTCTTCTGCGCAGCATACCCAGAAGGCAAAAGGGCAGAAGCCAACACAATATGCTCTGGTTAAAGAGCCATAGAGCTGCAGGGTTCACAGCAAAGAGCAAAAAGTTATTACTCACTGTTAAGTAATCAGAGTCAGGCATTTTGCAGAGTTCATTGAAAGCAGCAAAATCTCCATAGCAATATAATTGATGATGCCTGAACTTGCTTAAAATCATCTTTGAGCCTGTGTATAGGAAACGACAGATTTTCCATTGTCAGGGATCTCAAAGGTGCAAACTTTGTGGGATTCACACAAGATAATCAGCAGATCTTGAACTATGCAAAGTATGCAAAGGCAACTCACTTTAGTCACACAAGACTAGAGTTTTTCAGCAATTATTTAGAGAGATGGGAATGTAAATTAATATCAGTTCCTCCTGCAAATATATAAATTGTATAAATTGTGAATTATCCTGTATAGTTATGCTTAAATTGTCAGTTCTAGAGTTTTAGTTTGATTGTGGGTTTAGTCATCACCAACTACTACTACTTCTGTTTTCATAGAATCCTGAATTGAAGAACCATTTCAGGAAATGTTAGAAATAGTTTGGGTTGAACTGACCTGAATATTGCACAGAGTGGTCAAAATGGATTAAGCAGTATCCCATACAAAATGGTATCTTGACAAGACTGGTCTTGTATGCTCCACTTGCATATTTTTAGGGGGAATAATGAAGGAAAAATGGTGCTCAAAGAGCACCCACATTTGCTTGGGGGAGATGGAGAAAACTTCACAGAATAAGCATTTGAGATGAAACAGAAAGAATAGGTAGGAATTCTTCTGACAGGCTGGGGGAGGCATTCCAAAGAGAATGACAACATGGAAGAACAGACACATTAGAAAAGCATGACATGTTTAAGAAACTGCTGACCATCCGATGTTGCTGAAGAGTAAGGCTGAGCACAGAAAGGTAGGAAATGAAAATGGATAGATGAGCAGGGGCACCTTCATGAGGCATCAGGAAGCAAAAGCCATAACGGTAGAATTGATTTAAAAATTCACTTCAGCCATTAAAGTAAGGCATGCTTCATTTCTTTTTTCTTTTTTCTTTTCTCTTTAAAGGGTCAGTTTTATTTATCATACCTATTTATCTAATTTTATTTTGGTCTTAATATGTACTAAATAGTGACTAGATCAAAAGAATTTATAAAATATGGGTAAAGTATACACAATAAGAATACAAATAGCACCTTTTTACCTAGTTAAAGGAAAAGAAGCTTATTACTATCTTTAGAGCCTCTCCACATCCATTCCCCTGCTTTCTTGCTAAGAAATAACCATTAAATAGCTGAGTCCAGGGTTAAAATACAGATTGACTCTTTTCTTGAGCCTATTCTCTTTCCATTCCCTGCTTCTCTATAGATTTTACTGACTCTTTCCTTCCCATGCTAATCTCATCCCCTGAACCTAAAATAAATGTTTTTTTTAAACAGGAAGGGATGTCACAGATTTTTTTATTCTAACACTTTTATTTTACACCAGAAAAACTGAGACACAGATAAGTTGGACCAAGCTGTTTAACATCCTCTTGTTAATTAGTGGCAAATTCAGAACTAGCACCAATCCTAGTTCAAGTCATAAAACCCAGATTTCGTCCCTACTGTCATAACCCACCTTGCATGAAGCACTCATTTCCTCTATGACTCTCATTTCCTTGGAATATTGTAGCTGCAATCATAGGAAAACTGCAAGAAGGTGATGCTATATAGAGAGCTCTTAGTGAGAAAAGCACTGCAAATTGCTATTCCTGTACTTGGGTAATTTTAGATGAGTTTTTTACAATAAATTACAACTTCTCTTTGGCTCTGTAATATTTATTTTGAGGACTTGGGGATATATAGTCCCCTAATGTTTAATGGACTAATTATCAATAGTCTGAGTCAAGAGGTGTGTCCAATTAAAGTTTGAGTCACCAGGAGATTCAATTTAAAATTCAAGAATCCTTTGGGCTCTAGATCAGGGATGCCATTTCAAGTAACACTAAATATGACAAAATTAAAACTTATCTTTTCTCCTGTATAAAGAGCCAAAACTTAATACAAAAATTAAAACATCATAAACACTGCAGGGCTTCTGCTGTCAGAAAGGTTTGAATCTTGTCTGCAGATGTCGATTTATAGACTCATAAGGGAAGGTGGTTTTTGGAAGACTTTGTATCCTAGGTAAGAAATCATTATTCATTCAGTAACCCCAAGCTTCAAATGACTATCTTTCCTTCCCATCTGGGTCTTATTTTCTGTCCCTTATAAAACAACTATAGGGCTGAAACAGACATCCAAAGGCATTTAATTATTGGGGAAGGACTTCAAGGATTGCTTAATCCAACTTCCTCTGTTTACAAATAAGGAAACTGAAACCTAGAGAAGCATCCACTGAAGGTCATGGAAAGATGGAACTTGGAAATGTTTCATTCATCTTTTCACAACATGTCATTTTATTAGCCAACAGCATAGACTACACTTCTTACACAAAATGTCTGCCCTCAAGATGTTGGTTGAGTCTGTCACCGAACATAGCCACAGCCAATGACTTTTCCCTTTGACTCTGTGCCTTCACTCAGAAAGAGCCAGCTGCCTATATTTCATCCCAGGAAAGTCATCTGGAAGACTTCCCCGACAGCCCACAGGGATGTATCAAGGCTTCCAAAGTGAGCCCCTTGGATTATCAGTCCTGATAGACCCTGAGATAAGAAGAAGGGAGGGGCAGTGATTATGTCATCACATAAGCTTGGGGAAAACTAGCACTTTAGCCTATTAAAGACTTTCGATAGCCTCCCTGACTTCCTTTAACCTGGGTTATCTCCGATTTATTTAACTTCAGCTTTCCCCTCCTTTATTTACCCATTATTAACCCATCCAGATAGCAGTCAGTGGAAAGCACCTTGTGAATCCTATACTAAGGAATTTCTCTTGCCCATCCCATTGACTCACTTTAGCTTTCCAAATAGGGCTCAGGCGCTGGTAAGGCACATATGTAAACAGAGCGTCACTGCTGATGCATTTCATCATTTCATTATAGATGACTGAGAATGTCAGTTACTGTGAAACACAAGTTAATGATGCTTGTTGCATCATTTCTTGCTGTCAACTTTCTTCCAAAAAGCTGCAACAAGATAAAAATATCAGATCTTCATTTACAATAAATAAATAAATAATTTTGTTCTTTCAGGTAACAAATACACATTCCTCACATTGAATCATATATGAAACATGATTCAACTGTTCCTTAACAAATATCCATGTTTATAAGTGAAATGAAATCTCTTTTCACTATCTAAATAGTCTCTGAATGCCATTCTTTCATTCATTTATACTAATGAAAAAAAATTAATTTAGTACCTACTGAGGCAGGTTAGTATAGTGAAAAGGGGAAGGCAGCTGAGGCCTGGCAGACAACCTGGCTGATGGACAACATGGCCAGCAGACCACATGCCAGTGAAATCCCATCTAGAAATCTCCTGAGGAGAAGACAGCTGGAAAGATCCCACAAGACCCTGGCCATGAGAATCTCATTTAGAATGAGAATCCCATTTAGAACAAGAATTTCATTCAGCATCAAAGGAAGCCCCAGATATTTTCAAACAAAAGGCCTCATCACACTTGATACTAATGACTATGCTTGTAAGCCTGTGCACCTGAAATAAGAAGAAGGTCTTGAGCTGCAGGGTGCCTAAGAGTTGCCTCCTGACAGCCTCCGTGTTGCTCAAATGTGGCCAGTCTCAAAGCCAAACTCAGCATGTAAATGTATTGCCTTCCCCCCAGTGTGGAACTTGACTCCCAGGGATGAGCCTCCCTGGCACCAAGGGATTACTACCAAGTACCAGCGGATGATGTAACTAGAAAATGACCTTGAATAAAAGGGTCAACTCGGACCAGCAGACTTTCTCAGTCTACATATAATACCAGGAGTTAAAAATGCTTTTTGACCTGAATAAAAGGGGGAACTGGAAAGGACAAATGAATTTATATGGCTATGAGTCTCCAAAAAGAGCTGGGAAGTCATCAGAGGGGTTGCCCTTATGCACACTTGAGCAGAGTCCCAGAGACAGATAAAGTAGATATAACCCCAGGTATTGGTTCTTCTGAGGGCTACAGAAACCCACAGGTTCTATGGTCATGGCAGATGGAGTTCAGTGCCATCTCAGTTGGCCCTACTTTGGAGGTTGTGTTTCCGTGTGATGGAGCTGGACTTAAATGTGATCTTTTTTCACAAGCCTCTCCTATTAATTTTACCAGATCCGTGGTTGGTGCTGGGGTTTAAGGTATACCCAGGGGACCTGAATCTCTGGACTGACCACCTGATAGCCAGGCCCTGAGCCTCAAAAGACTTGCAACTCCTATACTCTGGTTTATTGAACTTACCCCATTCAGCTAACATGGAGGTGAAGAAGGTCAACCACCATACCAAGGAGCCAAGAGTGCCTACAACTGAAAGCAGGAGAATTGCATCCAGCATCCATGTGGAATCTAAGCCCCCTCTTGATCTAGATGTGGAATGGGCACAACCATTCTAAGGTCCACAGGATGGAGGAATAGAGTATGGATTAGAGTGGACCTACTGATATTCTGTTCATGAACTATTGTGATTAGTAATCGAAGAAAATGTGGCTTTGGTGTGGAGAACGTGGCCATGGTCGCTGCTAGGGGTAGGGAGTGGGAGGAAAAGATGTGATGTGGGGGCATTTTCGGGACTTGGAGTTGTCCTGGGTGGTGCTGCAGAGACAGTTACCAGACTTTGTATGTCCTCCCATGGCCCACTGGGTGGTCTGTGGAAGAGTGTGGGCTATGGTGTGGACCATGAGGTGCAGCAGTGCTCAGAGATGTATTCACCAAGTGCAATGAATATCTCAAGATGATGGAGGAGGTTGTGGTATGGGGGGAGGAGTGGGGTGAAGGGGGTGGGGGTAAATGGGGACCTCATATTTTTTTAATGTAACATTAAAAAAAAAATTAAGACAAAAAAAAAAAAAGGCCTTATCATTGGCACCCTGAGAGCAAACAGGTGGGACATCCAATCAGAACAGCAAAGAGCTGCAGCCCCACCTCAGCATTATGAAGTGGAAGGGGAAAAGACTTTTTAAAGCCCGACCTGGAGCCACACACATGCTGTGTCTCAATGTGTAACACACCTGCTGTCCATGTCTCAGACCATGCACTTTTCTTGCTTTCTTGTTTCTTAATAAATTCTTTACTCCCTTTCCTACCCTATGGCATGTCCTTAAATTCTTTTATGTGACATAGGCAAGAACCTAGAAAACCAGAATGCAGAGTTCTCTGCTAACATTATTTGGCAAGCCAGGCAGGAGAGAGGAGGCAAGTAATGTTCTCCAACACCTGAAGAGGACTGGTGAGTCTACACTTTTAATTAAAGCTTGTCTTTGCCCTCTTTAGCTTTATTAGTGAGGCCCTGAGATTCTCACCCCAGACTATGCCAGAAAGTTTGTTCCTTACTTAGCTCCTGGGAAACCCTAAAGTTCCCCTTTATCTGTTACCTCTGGGGCCCCTCAGGCTGTTTGCCTGTAAGTCACAGATCAGTCTCTGCTTCTTAATTGCCTCTTTTTTAACAATTTATTAATTTATTCTCCCACCTCCCATATGGTTCTCTTGTCTGTCTGCTCATTGTTTGCTCACCTTCTCCAGGAAGTACTGGGAACCAAAACCAGGACCTCCCACATGGGAGATGAGTGCCCAATGGCCTGAGCCACATCCACTCCCCAAGGGCTGCGGTGTCTGCTGGCTTGTGGCATCTGCTTGTTTAGGTGTCTGCTCATTGCAGTAGGTGTGGTGTTTAGCTTGTTGTGGCAGGCTCGTCATCTTTAGGAGGCACTGGGACCTGAACCTGGGACCTTCCATGTGGTAGACAGGTGCCTAACTGTTTGAGCCACATCTAATTCCCCTTAATTGCCTCATAATGTCTGGTTTAACTGCAAAACTTGGTCCCGGTAAGTGGCCATAAAATGAGTTCTCTCTCACAGCCACTTTCTAAGACCCCCATAAATGCAGGCCAAAAGAAAGTTCCCTAGCCATTCCCTTTTCTAGTGGTAAATACTAGTTTGGAAACCAAGGTCTGGGAACTGGGCCCAGAGTCTCCCAAGACCTCTAAGGCTCTGGTGATTCCCAGAGACATAAGACTCCCAATCCCTGGAATGTGGGGACAATGAGCAGGGCTCCCAACCTCCAGGATGCTGGTTTGGCAAGCAATCTATTCAACCAAGTCTAGCAGTGGGATGTCACCAAGACTGACAAAGGCATTTGTCCTCCCTAGAATAATGGGTGGCTTCTAATTGGGACAACTGCCTACTGATGTTCTAAAAAGGAAGAGACTAATGTTTCCAGCCACACCATGTGGCTGCAGTACAGTCAAGAGTGGGCTCTGTATGGAGCCCTGAATTCCAGTTAAACCTGTGTAAAAGAGGAGAGAACAGACAGATCTGAGGGCCAGAGATCATGTGGTCAAGACTCCTTAAAGCAATGAGGAAATGTACTACCAAACCAGTCAATTAAAAACTCAGGGAAATTACTGAGGCAGAACCTAGAACACAGCCTTACTTCAAAGAAAGCTGGTAGAGGCAATAAAAATACACTCTTGGAGCATCCCAACTCTCGAGAAGCACAGATCCTCCCAGGATGTCCAGTCTGCTTCAGACACCCATAGAAAGCTGCAGAAACTTTCCCTTCATCCCCAAACTCCCATTAACTCCCTTTAGAAACAGCCTCCACAGTTTTCAACAATCAAGACAGAGCTGCTGAGGAGAAGCAGGTGAGGAGGGGGCAGGCATATGACACAGAAGCAGGATCCTTTCAACTGCCACTGTTAGAGGCACTGTCACCTCAGAGTTACACGTCAGCAGGAACCTGGCCCCAAGCTGCCTCACCTCCCTGACCAACAGGGCTTTACCCCAGGGGAAGACAGAAGGAGCCTGAAGCCACATGTGAACCACCAACCAGGAGAAGCTTTGGGTGACCCTTGACATGGCAGGTAAGATTGTTGTATTTCTTAATTAACATGGGAGCCAATTACTTGGTCCTAGCCTCAGTCTGGACCTCACCTAAGCTTGGGTGTGCCTAATGGATGGAGTGAATGGGGAATCAAGATTGACACCATTTACTGAACCTCTCCCCTTTATAAGGAACCTCCCCTATGCCATCAATTAACATTAAATTTCCTGGCTATTCCTACCTGCCTGCCTATTCTCCCGTAACCCTTGAATCCTTCCAGTGAAAAAGGCCTTCCAGGACTTTACTCTTTGCCGGGAGTTAACTAATGGGATGCAGCCCCCAGAGCAGCCCCAATTTGTGTCTCATCAGGGACAGGGCTTCTCTGGACCACTTAGCTCCATACTTAGGAGCTACCCAGGGATTTTCCTAGAGGAACGAAGCTGGAGAGTCCCTCATACTGTTTCTGCTGTGGTCAGGCACTGGTGGCTTTATGCCTTGGGGATTTTAAAGTCAAGTCTTTCCCTATGCTAAGTGTGTAAAATTCTCTCTTCTGTTCTAATCTGTGCTTGCTTTAACTTTGCCAGTCTGCTCATGCCTAGGAATTCATAAAACAGATTTGGGGTTTGTCTGTTAAAAATTGGATAGTGGTAAAAGGTAACCTAATAATGAATCTTTAAATTTCAATACCATCTTGCAGTTGAATTTGATTTATAAAAGAAATCACAAGTGGAATTCATTTAAATGATAGAAAAGCAGAAAAACATAGTAACATTAATGTTACTAATAAAATTTTTTAGTTGTTTATTTAATAAACATAAGTTCTCAATTTGTTCTAAAGTAAAAACTTTCTAGAAACTGTAACTAAGAGCTAAGATCATTATATGGATGTCTTTTTATTATAAAACAGCAGGTAATATCTGAAATTACTATAACTGGGTGAATTTAGCTTAGACCTACTACTCTAACAGTGATTCTAAACTGGGTTTGCCTTTGTTTATGGTACTTCAGATATAACTTCACCCTTGCTTATGCTTATGGTTATTTCAGGGCTGACCTTACCTTTGTGATGATAACTACTCTATTCTCCCCTTTTTGTAACATGACAACTTCTCCCTGTGGCTCAGGGGAAGGCAAATTTGAGACACCCCACTCTCCCATCTTTCCACTGGTGTTAATAACCCTGCTTTCTCTCATGGTTTTCCAGGTATGGACTAGATTGCTACCTGGTGTAATTCTCTACCATGTATCTTAAATAGGGGTGGTTATAATAGTATAACCAAATTTAAGTAAAGAAAAAGTCCTTGAAAACTATGGAAAGATCTTTTCTAAATTATAATTAAAACAAATATAATTAATCCAGAACCCAGCATTCAGTATACTTTTAAAGAGATAGATTTCAATAATGCCATACTCTCTTGTGCATTCAAGTCAGAACTTCAGTACACTGCATTGTGCCTTTCTATTTTTGCTGTTACCTAGGTTTGTCACTGGCCTCTAAAACAATAAAGGTATCTACCACATCTTTGGTTATGCTCCTGAAGTGGATGGAGAACATGTTCCAGTTTCAGACTCCTGCAGCCAGTGATGGCTCAATACGGCTAGATTTATAATGGGCATTGCCTCCAGACTAGCTCTGTTTCATAGTGCTGAAAGGGTACCAGGCACTAGGCCAGTGAAGCACTGGATCTTCCCTCCAAGGGCCAAAAGTACTGCAGCATACTGGCTGTGTGAAGCAATCATTACCAGAGTATTATGAGTAGAACTCAAACAAACACAACTGGCATTATGACCTGATCCCAAGGAGAGATAACATGTATAGTATTGTAAACCTGGACTTTAGATCTATTAACTGCAGCTCAAAGAGGAGCTTGTGAACTGATTAGCATTAAGTTCTGTACTTATATGCCTCAATAATATGATAATATCTTCTCTATTCTAGACCATATGCAGTAGGATATTGAACATAATAAAAGTCTTGGTAATCAATTCATTTTCTAAGTAATCTATAAATGTGCCTATAAGAGAAAGGAATGGTTCTTTTAAGTAGTGTCTTTATTTTGCTTGCTATATGCTTATCTTATTGTTGCCTACTATCTTTGTGAGTTTGTCTAGGGTAGTGCCTCTCTTCATATCTCTCCTAGCTGTTCTAGGTGTATTCACTGCCATGGGAACTGGGGTTGGCAGTTTATTCCAGACCAAGCAGGTCTACCACAATTGCTCTCTGGAGTTAACCAACAGCATAAAAGTACCAAAGGAAGAATGCTGTTTCCCATCAACTTTGGGAGGATGCAGCCTCTGAAAGTACCTGGTCTTTCTCACTCTCATGGTCTGGTATGTCATGGCTGGCTCTCTTCTGGGGCTGGCCTACCACCATGTTCTTAATCCTTCTAGTAGAGCCATGTATCTTAAATTCTAACTAAGCTTATTTCTTTCAAAATGAATGCCTTATTAGTCATGCAGAGATTCCATCCAGTTTCAGCCAGGGTGAGGGACTTGTCTTCCTTCAACTGCAATAGAATACTCAGAGTTTTACTTCTTGACAGGTAGTATCTACTCTCCCTAACCAGCAGGAAATAGCTACAGAAGAATGACCATTGCCCTTCAGCACCCCCTTAAGAAGGGTGTAAATTCTCTGAAGAGGGAGTTGAGGCAGGTTAGTAAAGGGAAAGGAGAGAAGCAGCTGAGGCCTGGAAGACAACATGGCTGAGAGACAACATGGCCAGCAGACCATAGAACCATGAAACCCCACCTGAAAACCTCCTGAGGGGAAGACTTCTGGGAAGATCCCACGAGACCCCGGCCATGAGAATCTCATTTGGAATGAGAGTCTCATTCAGGGTCAAGAGGAAGCCCTGGATACCTTCAAGCAAAAGGCCCCACCATTAGCACCCTGAGAGCTAACGGGTGGGGCATCCAATTAGAACAGAAAACAGCTGGAGTCCCACCCCAACATTATGAAGGGGAAGAAGTAAAAGTCTATAAAAGGCTCAACCTGGGGCCCCATGTTCATGTCTCTGTAGCACACCCACTGTCCATACTTTGGACCATGTAATTTTCTCATTTTCTTGTTTGTTAATAAACTTGTAGACTCCCTTGTCTACCCTATGGCATGTCCTTAAATTATTTTATGTGACATAAACTAAGAACCTAGAAGCCCAAAACCCAGAGCTTTCTGCTCACACTACTGTGTGCCAGCAACTGTCCTAGGGGTTGAGAACATGGTGGTGATGGTTCACAGTGTTGTGTAAACCACTGTGAATATAGTTAACACCAATAATTGTATACTTGATAGTGGTCTAAATGGAAATTTTAGTTTGTATCTATGTTACAGAATTAAAATTAAAAAATAAAAAACAAACCCATAGAACTGTACAACATAAAGAGTGAATCCTAATGTGAACTATGGACTATAGTTAATAATAGAATGATCATAATATTGTTTCATCAATTGTAACAAAGTTACCACATTATGGTAAAACGTTAATAATAGGGAAAACTATGTGTCTGTGGGGAGGGGAATATGGGAACACTATTTTCTGCATGACTTTTCAACAAACCAACTGTTTCAGAAAGAATGAAAAATAAAATAATAATAAACATACACTCTGGACTTACATCCTAGTAGTGAAAACAATCAACAAATAGATAAGCAAACAAATGTAAATATATGATTATTACGGGCACATATATAGTGAACTATATATAATGGCATATGGTGATAAGTGTTATGGAATAAAATAAAGCAGAAAAAGGTGATAGGATATTCATTATAATAGAGAACGTGGCTGGTCTTTGTCTCTGGTTCCTGGAAGGTAACCTCTACAATCCTAGGAATTCCCCATGATAAGACTGTCTTTTGTTCCTCATGGCAGGCCCCAGATCACACTGAGAGTGGGACTACCTCACCAATAGTCTTAAGGTAAGGGGCTGACCATGCCTGGAAGACCAATTCTGTGATTAGTGGTTGGGGCTTTGAGCCATGTCCTAACAGCCCCACTTCCAGGGAGAGAAGTGGAGGGGACTGAAGATTGAGTTCAGCCTTATGGCATTGGTTCCATTGATTATGTGCATACTGAAACCTTATAAAAACTCTGGACACCAGAAGCTCAGGAGAGCTTTCATGATTGACATTGATATCATTGATACTTACTGATGTGCCAGGAGGGTGACATGTTCTGGCTCCAAGTGGAGGTGAAAGAGGAAACTGCATTTGAGACACTCCCAGACTTCACTCTATGTGTACTTTGTTTTGGCTTCTTATTTGTATCCTTTCACTATGATAAAACTATAATCAGAGGTATAGTATTGTCATGAGTTCTATGAGTTGTTCCAATTTTCAAACCTGAGGGAACCCCTGAATTTGTAGCCACTATAGCCTGAAGTGAGAGCAATTTTTTGAAGACCATGCTCTTAACCTCTAGAGTCTGACCTAACTCCAGGTAGTTGGCATTCAAATTGCATTTTAGTTGGTGTCAGAAGTGGTAGGATTTCTTAAAAGAAATAAGATGGAATGATATTATTATTAAAGAAAGATATAAGGGTAGGGCTCTTTCACATGTTTATAGAAGAACCAGAAGTTACCTTTATTATTCTAAGTGTGGTTACCTAAACTCCTCCATGAAAAGAAGGCTGAAAAAGTAGAGAAAGATGGTTCCCTTTTTCTGTGCTTTCTCAGGTAGCAGCCTTTCTCCAGAAGCTACCCTTTCCATTACATTGCCCACAATACAGCTATGATGTCATCTGTGACAGGTCCAGAGGGAAGAACCTGGGAAGCTTTCTATCCTCTGACTCCTTTCAAGAGGGGCTCAGTTGCATGTACAACCTGAGATCACAATGACTTTGTACTTGCTCTTGGGCCCTAGGGTTTCCCAGAGTGTTGGAGGCCTGCCCTTGGGTTATAGGAGATGATTGAGGGGCCATGCAAATGCTTATCAGGAGATTCAGGAATTGGGCATTAAATAGCAGACTTATTTTCTTGTATTTCTTCTTTAATCTCTTTGATTCCTTCTAGGAGAAACTCTCCAGGAGTGATAGTCTCCAACACTCTTCAACACTTGTTAATTTTCCTTTTTTAATAGGGAGAGTCCTGGCCTGGAATCAGAATTTGTCAATAGCAATATCTAGCCAGAATTTAACGAAATTGACTTATTTTCTTTGTATTTAATTTTGCTTAAAGTAAATTTATATAAACAAAAAAATGAGTATTTAAAGAAAAATTTTAATAAATAGCAATACAGCTGATTTTAGAAGTGGCGAGAGTTGTGAAGGTGGTGGTACTTGGATGACTGAAATTAGGAAAATACTTCTTGCCTCACAATAGCTGATGGTAAACATTTTGATTTCCTTCTAGCTATTAGATTTATGCATTTTAGACCATGCATTGCTCACAAAAACATAGTTACTTGTGATTTTTATATCTACTAGATATATTTAAATTTCTGTCTATGTCTAAATACTTTGCTAATGATAATACTATCCTATTGATAACCAATATGTGATTTGAATCCTCTTCGAATTTGCAAGCTGCCCAAGATTTGCAAGATTTGTAAATCTTCTTGCACATGGGTTTGGAGAAAACTAACTAGCAATCATGAACACACCATATACCTGGATGACCTGGTAACTGTTTAAGGATTTCTGGTGATGTTTGTAATTTGGGGGCCAAGAGCTGCCATGATGACTAGAGAATGTGATTGCATTTTTTCTTACTAAATGACTGAAATTTTTATAAAAATTCTGACATTTGCATAAGTATCCTGGAAGAGGTTAAAAACGCATCCTAAGGCAAGAATATTTTATGTGGGTAAACTTTGCTAATTGAAGAAGTCTCTCTAAGTATCAATCCATATTTCATGTCCACAGATCGAAGACAAGACGTAGTGATGTTGAAATTGTTAAAAATAAAATATCCCCCCATAAGTTGAAGTAAGGTCAAAAGTAACACTCATGATACATCTATGCCTTCCTACTCATACCCCGTCCTCCAGGTGAGTTCTTGCTTATGAGCTTGTCGCTGACAGAGGGGCTGGATGGCCTGAAAAATTTATATTTTAGCAAAAATCGTCTTGTTATATAAATCAGTCAATACATCAAGAGAGCATTATATTCTCTCTCTCACACACACACATGCACACATATAAACTTTGCTTTTCCTAAAGTGTTATTTCACATGTGAATTTATCTTTGTCCTTCAAAGTTCTTGAGTTTTGGTATTATCTTAAAGCTTTGAATTATTTCTTTTGAAGAAACCAATGACTCCAAATGATCCTTACCATATTCTTCCATTCTCTGTCACTTGTTTCCTTGAAAAAGAGTACTTAAAATTCAGTCTTGTGCAATCTGCCTACTCTGCAAAAGTAGCTGCTTATACTTGTTGGTTATTATTAAAGTCATTCCAACATAACTCCCTTCAGAAGTTGACTTTCCATAAATATTTGATAATATTTTTAACAGACCTAGAGAGAAACTAAGCAAAATTGATAGAGTCTATGAAATTTTCTAATGTATTTTCAGTGAAGCTAAGCATGGTTAAATGTCCTATCCAAACACAGTAAATCCACTGAAGGAGTGGTTTATAAAATACCTGAGAAGCCGGGAAAGCATTCTTCAGCTGATCTCTGTGTCCTCTGCACTCTGCCAAGACAAGGCCAGCAAGGTTACAGAATAATGCACACCAGGGCCAATGGGGCTGCAGTGCACATGGGCTGGGGCTGGTTCTTTTTAAATTTTAATTTTATTAATTTTTTTTCTGGCCCTACAGCACATCCCCAGGACAAAATTCAAACAGAAAAACTATAGAGTTTTCAGACTGGCTCCACATGGGGTGTCTACAAAGGTCCACAGGGCACCTTGGATGACTTTCAAGTTTTTTCAAAGCCATCTGGAGTCTTTTAAAGTTGTCATTGTTTAAAGAACCTGGGGAAAAGGATGAGAGCATTTTGGGGGCCTTGGAGAAAAGGAAGAAATAAGATTTAAGATAGCTAACAGATGTTGTAGAAAATCCAGGTACTGTCTTCACAAAGTGCTGTGGCTATTACCTGCCTTTCTCCTGCTGAATCAGCTGTCCTCCTCTCCTAACGTGGTTCTTTCTCCTTGAATATCACACATTATGGTGAGAAAAATGGCAGTCTTTTTGGCTTCACCTTTGGAAGATCTAGGCCCCTGACATTCTATCCAGTTATTTAAATCTACACAGCAGTTGTTTCTCCTTCATTTTTATTCTGCTCTTGTGGGCATAAATTGCCAAACCTAGTTCTGGGTTTATAGCCAGATACTTTTTATTCTTCCAAGTCTCAACAAATTCTGGCAACATTAATACTTCACTAATGTTAATTTCTCTTCTTCTCACTTCTGTTAGGTTTATGCATTTGACCTCTTCCATCCAAGATGCTCTCCTGTTGCCCATCTCTTTGTTTCCCATTTCTGCAAAGCATTTGAGTAGAATCTAACCATTTTTCTCCTTCCATTTCTTTCAGCATGCCCCCTGCTATATTTATTATTTCTCAATCCCCACATTCCATATGTTAGGTTACTTACATAGATTATGATTTCCTGCTTTGCTCTTTTTAATCCTTAACTAATTTTCTTTATCTCATTCTTGCTAGTTGAACAAATTTCAAAGAGTCATGTTAGCAACATGAAAATTGTATGGAACAATACTTAATTTTAACTGGATTCCCCTTAAAAATACAAAATAAAAGCACAATTCAGAGAAAAGTAAACCAAAGTTGACCCAATGTTCCTCAGTGAACTCAAATCAGGGTGATTTACTCACTGTACAAGCTTATGTTCAAGAACATAACCTGCTGGTTATTGTGGAAACCCCGTAAATACTGTTCAGGAGTAAAAGGTACACTCAGTTCAAATTCATTCCTATTTAGATAACATGGTCTTAATCAGCAGAGGCTAAAAATAGAGATCCCGGTTTCCTGGAAAGGATTGACTCCAATTTCTCTTTTCAAGGAACTGGAAATTAGAAGTCCAAGAGTCTTAGCCTCCTGGGAACATTCACCTCCTGACTCCCCCAAGAAATCCAGAATTAAAAACATATTTCCAATACCAGTGATTTCCAGGCATAATAAGTTTGATAAGTACATTTGGACTTGAAAAATATTTCATATGCAATTTATGACCTAGAGAAATGCCATAGTTCCTGCCATAGAATTGAATATATTTACAATGATCTTTGAACACTTGCAAAAGAATTGTCAAAATCCTACAAGCTATGAAACACTATGAATGTCTACAGTCTATGGAACTTCAAGAATGTAAAATTTTACTGTGAAAAGCTCTTTTTTTTCCTTTTCTTTTCTTGAGTGCTGCTAAAGACACATGGCTATATACGTATCTATCATCTCTCTAGCTAATCTATTTGCAGTGGGTTTACTGGAATTATTGGGATGATTAATCTGGCCACTAGATTACAAATTGATGATTCCAAACATGAATACATGAATAGCAAATGTTTGATAATGTTCTGTTCCTTAGACCTCAAATGATTTTTACTATCATATGTCGTTCCTCTTCATATAAAATTATAAAAATTGAAGTTTTGAATATGCCAGAGTTTATGTGGAGAGGTGAATTCAGGGTAGTGTTGGAAGTCATTTCAGGTGATTTGGCACAGTGGCGCTTGAAGACAAAGAAAGCTGGGTAAACATCAATTATGCTCGTTCTCTCCCACCCCAGCCTGAATGAATCACCCAAGTGACCACCCACGCGGTCCTGTTTTCACTTAATAATTATTCCATAATATTGTGGCCATGTAGAATTTGAGTATAGTTTTGCAGAGCAGTCAGAGATCTAACTGGACTCTATAAAATCCAAATATAAGTTGTATTTTATTCTTCCTTGTTCTCCACAATGTCCTTGTGGAGAAGGAATGTATTCTCACTATCATCAAGGCTAATACAACAACAAACACCTAGGATTACAAGGGTCAATAAGTTTCCCTGAGAATGGGGAGACGTATTCTGTATTTTGTTATATTGAGATATCATTGAGTCATGTTTTCCTAGTGGCTGTTATTTCTTGGAAGTAAATTCAGAACAATGGAAAAATCTATCTAACTCTTCTGGATTACTTAGGGCAAGATTATTGTTAAATTCTAAGTCACTTTTAGAGAACCAACTGTTTCTATCATGTCATTGCTTTTGTTCGTAAATTCAAAATATAGAGTTTTAAATCTAAATCTGCACATATTAGAGAGAGAAGCAGACAAATTGTTGACTTTCAAGAAAATGAGGGATAAAGATTTAAACATATCATTCAGAAAAGAAACAAGAATAACATAGCACACTTGGCACAAAAGAAAAAAAAATCTCACCTATTCTCCAAGAGTTGCTAAAATGATAGAAGGCAACAAAATTGGCAAAGCTAAAAGTAAGATGATACCTTTACTGTTTTTTTCAAGGAAAAAGAGGTCATACTTAGGTGCTAAATATGCAAGCACCTACCTTAAAATACTGCTGTGCAAATGTCAGTATTGTCATATAAATACTAGGTCACTAAAAAGCTAATAATTAAGTGCCAGTAGTTAAGCAAGATATTAATATTTTTTTAAAGCCACATGTAAACCTTATCTAACATGTAAAAATCATTGTGGCTTAACTATAGGAATTAAAATGACTACATATAGAAATACTTTAATTACAAATTTCTGGGAAAGAAGAAATTATTTCTATTGGAAATGGTCTTTTAAGAGGATAAAATATGAATTAAGGATATGGAACTACAGGATTTAATGCATGAAATAATGATTTTTTTGGTAAGTTAGTCGTAGAAATAGAAATGTAAAACTGTAAAAGTTTCTGCAGTTCAATCTTTGAAACAATACATCCATTTAAACAATACCATTGAAAACATCTTTACCTTGTCTCATTTCAAAAATATTTATCATGGACTATTACAATATTATCTAAGCTAAGTAAAATGAAATGTATAAAAAAAGAACTGGAAAGAAAATGTTAAAAAATATTTGCCTTTCAATGTGGAATGACCAGTCACTTTTTTTCCTACTTTTCTGTATTTTTTAGTAGCTCCACATTTATAACTTATATAATTACAAGAGAAAAGAATAAAGGGAAACTACACTCATTTACTTGCTTATATACAAAACATTTTGTGGCACATCATGCTTGATGATAGGGAAGATATAGCACAATTCTCATTCGGTCCCAGAGCCACCTATATCAGAATGTTCTGGGAAGTTTATGAAACATGGATTTCCAGAGATTAACCAGGGTGAATTTTATCCTCTGAGATGGGGCTCAGGAAACTGAATATTTGGTAATCACCCCAGGGTAATCTTTTCTGTACACTAGTTTGAGAAACTCAAACTATAGGGATACACTGGAAGGGCACAAGAGAATTGCATTATGCCTGACTTATCTGGGAAGTTTCCATAAACTGAGACTTAGAGGAGGAGAAGCGTTTTCTCAGGTAGAAAGATTCCTGGATGATTTGCATGCCTGTAACGTTAGAAAACTACCTTTGAGAAGCACCCTAAATCTATCCTTTCACCTTTCATTGCTTGACTTTCAGGTAGCATGTTTCATTTGACTTCACTCCTGAATTTCTATATGTTTTGAGTGGGAGTGGTTTATTTTTCCTTCAAATAATTTTTAAACTCACCATAATCCAACGGCTTAAACCAATATAGAGAATAACAAATGAAAGTTCTTCCCAAGGTAACTAGTGTGGGCGATTTGGTATAAAACATTCTTGGTTTTTACCCCTGTTTATAGAAATATACCTTAATACACATCTTTTCCATATTGGTTTTTTTGCACACACAATTCTCCATGCCTCAAAGAGTCTTCCCTCACTCTTCACTTGAATTCCAACTCATCCTTCAGATTCCATCTCTAAAGTCATTTCTTCAAAGGAAAAAAATTGATTGTCTCCAGACTAGGTCAGGTTCCTCTGGTATATGCCCCTGTGGCATAATATTAGACTAACCGTTAATTCTAAGATGTTAAAAACCATGTGTGGGGAGTGGATGTAGCTCAGTGGTTGTACCCCTCCTTCTCATGTACGAGGTCCTGAGTGCAATCCCCAGTACCTCCTAAAACAACAACAACAACACCTGTGTATCTTGTTCATTTCAGCTAGCTTAGTAAGTGCTTATTAAATTAATTAATCCCCATTCAAGATATATCTAACCAACCTTGTTCATTATATTTTCTATCTCTTTTTTGTTTAAATGTATTTGACTATTTCATTAAAACTGAGTTAAAGCTTTTCACCACCATTATGTTCCATTGTGTTTGGCAACTTCTCCTTGATTTCCTGCAATGCCCCTGCCCCCTTGAAGCTTACATTCTAATCAGGCAAATAGTCAATAAAACTAGCGAACAAATACATGTCAATGTATTTGTTAGTATATGTGCCTTTATTTTCATCATAAATTTTATCTTCAATGAACATAAAAACATAATCCTCTTAGTATTTTGGAATGATTTCTACCTTGAATTTTCTTTTATGACAGCATGGCAATTTCTACTTCTAAGTGTTAGCATTTGCCTAATACAACTTTGCCCATCCTTTTATTTTTAATGATTTTGTTCTATTTTGTCTTGAGACTTGGTACCTTTTATAGCAAAGTTAAAGCCATTCATATTTATTATTACAATTGATATGTGGAATTATTCATGTCATAAATGTACATGTTTTTATATCACTGATTTATTTTGGAAGGAATAAAACATCTAAGGAACTCATAAATTAAAGAGACTGGATAGTAGATTATGAATGAGAAATAGGTTAGGAAGGAACCAAAGAAAAAACATTTGGTAATAAGATGAAAGATGTGGTCAACAAGTGAAAAAAGCTACAAAGAAATCAATAAAGTGAAGATTGGCTTTGACAACTAGTAAATCAACATAGCCTTAAATTTTCAGCAAGTTGAGGAAAGAATGAGAGGTAAGGAATTGCAAAATTACGTGTAAATAATATATTTTCTTCTTTCAGTGGTTTGCTCTCCTCTCTTTCACTTCCTTGTTACTTTCTTTGTTCATTTACTTTCTTCTTTCCCACCTCACACTAATTTCTGCCTTCAATTTCACATGGCCTCCTTCTCTATGTCTCTTTGTGTGTCCTTTTCAATCTCTTATAAGAACACTCCTATTGGATTTAGGTCCACCCTCATTCAGTGTGATCTCATCTCAATCTTTAACTTATTTATATCTGCAAAGGACCTATTTAAATATGAGATCACATTCTGAGGTTGCAGATGGGCATGAATTTTGGAGAAACACAATTCACCCCACTACAAATTCCAAAGACATTTTCTCCTTCCTATTTTTGCTTGGATATAAGTAAATCATAGAAGCAGGTGTATTTAAAATTTATACTGAGGTTATTTTTAAAATTTTGTTTTGGAATTTGTTTTATTATAAACCTAGATATATTAAAATCCCCAAATGAAGTGTCATTTTTCAGTAATTGTAAAATGAAGCTATTTTACAGTTTAATTTATATTCCCAGAAGTCGTACTAACTTACCAATGTGTGACTTGATATGTTCCATCCACCCAAATTGGTTTTAGGAGAGTAAGGTGGGGACAGCAGATGCTCAAGAGCTTGGAATGATTTGCACAAGTCAACACAATGTCCCTGGAAAATGTACTTTCGTTCAGTGTACTTAAAGCCCATCCTTAATTTCAAGCCATAGTTTTCAACTGATAGTAGGCCATCTCAAATCAAGACCCTCCTCTACCTCCTTTAAAACTACTTTTCTCTAAAATCTGCAAAAGAAATTGAATCATCTCTAGTCATAATTCTAAAATTATAAACATATGTTTGATTCTAAATACTGGTCTGCCTGTTCACTCCAAATCAAATTAATTTTTAAAAGCAAATCTAAGGCAGAGATACCATATGTTTTCATCTCAACATCAGGCACACAAAACTATTTCTAGGATGTTATTTTATTATATCATCATTAGTAATTCCTCTTAAAGGGTTTTCTCCCATAGATTACTGACCGCAGGAAAATCTAGGCTAAGAGGTAAGACATCACATATAACTCCTGGACAAATTGTATCAGAAACACCTGTAGGTCATATATAAACACACCAGGAGAGAAGTCAGAAAGGATCCTGGAGCACAGCCAAACTCCAGTCTCAGAGGCCACATCTAATACAAGTGAAGCAGCACTGAACTGAGTTTGCATGTGATGGACTGGCCATGCAAGGCAGCACCACGTCATCAGTCATCAGCATCATTACATAGAGGTGCCTCTTGGCATGACTGTGGGGAGTAGGGAGAAGGAGAAATGTCCAGGTCACTAGGAAGCAATTAGTACCTCTGTTTACCAAACTATTTGCTCAAGTAGGGAGAAGAAACATTTCTAAGACACACAGGAACCTTTTGTGAAAAGGCAAAATACAAATAGGCAGGGAAGAATAAGAAGCCAAACCATGCCAGAGAGACAAGCAGGGCTCAGAAAGAGATGTCTTTATTTGAAGATGTCTTTTTTACTGGAGGTAATTACCTGGCTCTGCACTAATAAGGAATGTCATTCTCAGGTCAAAGATTTATTCAGTTCAGTATTTTATCTTACACAGAAGCCCCAAGCAATATTTTCTGGAAGGCCCTGCCTACTTTCTAAGCCAGCAAATTTAATTAAAAACAAACAACAAACAAAAACAGCTGAGTGTTTTCTTTATCCTCCTCTTATAAGCTGTATGGAGTTATCCTAGAAAATTCTAATGGTTTCCCAGAAAGAATTGTAACTGCTGGGACAGTTATTTTACTGCCTGGACTATATTCTCAAGTGGAAAGAGTTTGTCTTGGAAAATATTAATTCTTAATGCTTGAGCTGATAGTGGGTCAGAAAATGGCATCTGGAGTATCTCACTCAAGGAAATAAAAAGAAAGTAAAATCCCAAAACACCTTCCATTTATCATTATCAAGAGCATCAAGAACTACAGGCCTGACTCCTATTATAATTGTCTCTCACATTTTCATCTTTCCTGTGTGTGTTTTTTGTTGTTGTTTATATTTTATTCTGATTCTTTCCCAATACAAATCTAAAGGGCATAGAATTACTGGACCAATTTTTGCCTGAAAGTCTATAATCAGAAAGACAGGAGAATGTTATTGTTCCAAAAGCTTTTTTGTATGGAAATCAAACTTTGAAATTTGCTTCTACTGATCTTTTAAAGATTTTATTTATTTATTTTTATTTTTTAGGCGGTACCAGGGAATGAACCCAATACCTGGTACATGCAAAGCAGGTGCTCAACCACTGAGCTACCTGAGCTATACCCACTTTCCTAAACTGACTTGTGAAAAATCAGGAATGCAGAGTTTAACATTTAAAAATCAATCAACAGAAATTACCACAATAGCAAAATAGGGGAAAATCTTATGATCATCTTAATAAATGCAAATAAAGCATTTGATGAAATTCAAAATACATTGTATAATAAAAATTCTTGGCAAATAGGGATATATCAGTCATTTTTTTTCCCTCACCACAAGCAAACCTAACAAGCACACTTAAAATGTTTGCTTACATCACATTTGCTAGTATCCTACTGGTCAAAGCAAAATTTCATGGCCAAGTCCAATATCAATGGATTCAGGAAATATACTCCACCAACAGTGGGAAGCAGGGAGTATTTACATGGCAAAGTGTGTGAATACGTAACTATAACATAAGGAGTGAAGAATAGGAAACAATGAGCCAAACTACTGCAGAAGGAAATTTCCTTAATCTGATAAAGGGTAGCTATAGAAATACTACTGCCAATGCCATATAAAATGGAGAGGAACTGTCCCAAAATCCTCAGGATTGGGGAAAGAACTCTAGACTGGAGTAGACTTACTGATATTCTGCTATCGACTTCTTGTGATTCTAGCAATGAAAGAAATCATGTCTCTGAGGTGGAGGCAGTGGCCACTGGAGGTTCTGGGGGGTGGATGAGGAGGAAACCAGAGTGATACGGCAGCATTTTTGGGACTTGGAAGTTGTCCTGGGTGGCATTGCAATGACAGATATGGGCCATTGTGAATCTTGTCATAACCTGTGGAATTGTGTAGGGGAGAATGTGAACTGCAATGTAGACTTTAGTCTACAGTTGGTGGCAGTGCTCCAAGATGTGTTCATCAATTGCAGTGAATATACCTAACTAATGAAAAAAAAGGTTCACAACAATGGAAAGTATTGGTGATGGGGTGAGGTATGAGAGCCCTGTGTGATGCCATGCATATTTGTTTTGTAAGTTCACAACTTAAACCATACATTGATTGTTTATGTATATTTATGTATGTGTGACATGCTTCAATAAATTATTTAAATGAAAAAAAAATCCACAATGTGATACCATATCGCACCACTAGAATGGCCCCTATTAAAAAAATAGAGAGTTAAAAATAAATAAATAGGTAAAATAAAATGGTGAAAAATTGGAAGTTTTCCTTTTGGTATCAAAAATAGGACAAGATACCCTGCTTTTATCACTTCTATTCAGTTGTGATCTTGTCTTTAATTTGCTGGACGAAGAAATTTTAAAAAGATATAAGAACTTGAAGGGAAGTAAAGCTGTCACTATTTATGGATGACAGGATTAATATATAGAAAGTGCATAAGCATCTACATGTAAACATTAAAATTAACATGAGAATATAGCAAGGTCACTAGACACAAATTACAACATACAAAAATCGGTTTTTTAGGGAAGCGGACTTTGGCCCAGTGGTTAGGGCGTCCGTCTACCATATGGGAGGTCCGCGGTTCAAACCCCGGGCCTCCTTGACCCATGTGGAGCTGGCCATGCGCAGTGCTGATGCACGCAAGGAGTGCCGTGCCACGCAAGGGTGTCCCCCGCGTAGGGGAGCCCCACGCGCAAGGAGTGCGCCCCGTGAGGAAAGCCGCCCAGCGTGAAAAGAGAGAGCAGCCTGCCCAGGAATGGCGCCGCCCACACTTCCCGTACCGCTGACGACAACAGAAGCGGACAAAGAAACAAGACGCAGCAAACAGACACCAAGAACAGACAACCAGGGGAGGGGGGGAAATTAAATAAATAAATAAATCTTAAAAAAAAAAAAAAAATCGGTTTTTTAAAATATACCAGCAATAGTTAGAAATTAAATTTTAACAGATATTCATTTATCATACCATCAAAAATATCAAGAACTGAGAAATAAACCTAATCAAAAGTGTTCAAGACCTCTAGATGGAAAATTAAAATGTTTTAGGACATATTAAAGAATACACAAATGAATGAGATATTAACCGTGTTCATAATTTAGAAGATTCAATGTTGCAAAGGTGTAAAGTCTCCCCAAATTAACTGATTGATCCAATTTAACCCCAGTGTGTGTGTGTGGGGGGGGGGGGGCATGTTCTTGTTTAACTTGACAAGCTACTTTGACAATTTGGTTGGAAATGTGGATAATATGGAACTACCAAGAATTACTGTAGTACCCTTGAAGAAAAAATAATACAGGAAAAATTGTTTTACTATTATAAAGTTATAGTAATAAAGGCAGTGTGGTATCCACAGAGGAATAGGCAAATAGACAGTAGAACCAAATAGAAAGCTCACAAAAAGACCCATGCAATAGATGAAGGCTTGGTTTATTAAAAAGCTGGTGGCAAGGGTCAGTAGGGGAGAAATACAAACTTCATAATAAATGGTTTTGGGATAAATATCCCTTTAAAAATAATTGAAATTGAACACCTACCTCATACTGTATACAAAAATCAATTTCAGCCTGATTAAAGAGCTAAATATGAAAAGCAAATCTATAAATCTTTAGAAGAGAATATAAGAGAATTATCTTTTGACCTTGGAGACCAAAGAACTCTTTTTTATATTACATCTTTATTTAGGTATAAATCACACACCATAAAATTCACTGTTTTAAAATGTACAAGTCAGTGGTTTTTAGTATATTCACAAGGTTGTGTAACCATCACACTATATAATTATGAAAGATTTTCTTCACCTCGCCCCATAAAACCTGTACCTATTAGTCATCACCCTACTGTCCCCTCCGCTCAGCCCCTGGCAAACACTAACCTACTTTCTGTCTCCACGGATTTCCCTACTCTGGCATTTCAAATAAATGCAATTATACTATATTTGGTCTTTTGTGAATAGCTTCATTCACTTGGCATAATATTTTCAAGGTTTATTCACATTGTAGCATGTATCATTACCGCATTCCTTTTAATTATTGAATAATACTCCATTGTATGAATATACCACACTTTAGTAAATCTACCATTGGGGGATGTTTAAGTTGTTTCCACTTTTGGGCTATTATGAACAATAGTTCTGAGAACATTCATGTACAAGCTTTCTGTGTGAAACTATGTTTTCATTTCTTTTGGGTCTTCATTACCTAGGAGTGGAATTGTTGGATCAAATGATAACACTGTGTATAACATTTTGAGGAACTGTCGAACTAGGGTAGTGAAGGAAAAATGGTAAAGGATACGCAGGGAAATTCCATGTTTCCAGCAATGTTCATTCATGAGTTGATAGGCTTACCTGGATGTTTGCTTTACAGGCAAATGTTAAAATGTACCTACAATCTTAAGCAATTTTCTATTTATCCCATTTATAATAAAAACGGGTAAACCAATAAACAAACACCTTGTTTTTCCCTAATTAGATCACATGTCCCCATGAGTTTGCTAATCCTGTCTTTTATCGAAGACAGATATTTTCAAAATTTAAACATTTAAAAAATGGAAGTCTTAGGCTGAAACGAAGCATGGGAAACAGATAAAGCATAGCTTCATGCTCGAAGTGGAGGCTGCGAGGCCTGGAGCAAAGCTCACTCAACTTTTTGCCTTGAACACCCCTTTCCCCAACCCGGTGACACCTTCATGAAATCCTAGAATGCTGGGGAGCAAATAGTTTGGAAACTACTGTCAAAGGCTTCTGGGAAAAAAAAAACAACAACTTGGACTTCATCTAATATAAGTCCCTCATTTTACAGGGGTGGCTTTATGTCATGTCCAAGGGCCAATTGATGACTGTGCTGGCTTAAAACCATATTTAACATCCATTGTATTTTTTTTTCACTATTTAGTTTCTCAATGAATATAGTACAGAGACTGCTCTGTAGTTTCGAATATATCTTCCAGAAGTTAGAAGGTTTTTTTTGTTTTTTTTTAAATGCCAACTAGTGCTTTTAGCCCCACATATGGTAATAAACCAAAGAAGAGTCTATATTTCTGTAAGAGTAAATATATATAGATAAGAATACTTAAAAAAAAAAAAAATAGGGCCGCTGTGTAAAGATAAAATCACTTGGTATAATTAAACCTCAATGAGAAGAGCAAACAAGGGGAAGCATTTATTTATAGGGTGGTTGAAAATCAGCTGTGCTTCTTTGCTTCCTCTCCACTAAGCCAGGCCAGGATGAATGGGTTGAACAGATCAGGATGAGTGATTTGAAAGGTTATCGATCAGAAGAATTTCTTCCTATGGTGAGTGTTAAATGTAGAAGTAAACTATAGCACCTTTTTTTACAGAAAAGGTTTTAAAATTCTTTTTATGATAGCTATAAAACAGGATAGATTTCTATGGGTTTAAAATAATATATGGAAGAACTAAAGAGCACTTTCTTCAGCGGCGTGTTCTACCTGACAGAATAAGATTTAGAAGGCCACGGAGGTGAGGCAGCAGGGCCAGGCCAAGGTGCAGCGCCGAGGCCTCCCTCCCCTCCCCTGTCCCAGCCCTGTGCGGCAGCCCAGGAGGCGCACGGTTCTCACAGCCCTTCGAGAAAGAACTTGCCAGGTAGCTGTGATTAGCAGCATTGGAGCTGAGGTCATGTTCTTCCCAGGCAACCTCCAGCCAATGTCTCAGCACACCAGAGGTACCAGGGCACCATTTCTGCCCAACACGGGATTCCTCTATGGCTGATTTTTGTGCAAAAGCAGTTATTGAACTGGCCAAGACTTTCCACACAGGTGCACGACAGCCTGGGCTCCTCCTGCCCTCCCCTTCTTCCTTCCCCCTCTCCTTTTATCAGATGTATCAGACCTATATCATGGCCTGAAGGTTTACCTTGCCTTTTCTTCTTTCCTCTTTCTTTTTCCTTCTATTTTCCACGGGCTTGGCTCTCCATACATCTGTTGTACTTCAGAGTCCATCTTGGTATCCCAGAGGACCCAGCTGGCACGAGGGGCAGGGAAGTCCCGATCCTTGTGGTTTGTTTACTTTCCTTTCTTAAGGACACCATAATATGCAGTTACACAGTGGAAGAAAGTTATTTTACCTTATCATGATAGACACAATTTAAACAGGAAGCAAAACAGCAAAAAATATTTTTAAGTGGTTGGTCTTGTAAAATTGATTTTGCTCACAAATGCTTCCTTTCTAGAGTGATTTGGAAAGGGGTCTGTCCTTTTCACAACACTCCTTTTATACCTTTCCTCATTTCTACCAGAATCAGAGAATAAAGAGTGAATAAGAAGGGCAGAAAGCAAGAAGAATTTCCCTGATCCTACATCACAGGTTGGGAAGAAAAAACAAGAGGATTGGGTGGAGCGGAGTGGTTGCTGGGGTGTGGTGTTGGAGAACCCCTAGTCAGGGTTTGCTCACCATGAGTTCCTGCTTACCCTCTGCCCCTGGGAGTCCCACCATATCACTTGGCACTAAATGTCTAATGCCATCAACCTATTTCATGTCCCTGCGATTCTGCCTACCCTAGAGACACTGACCCATTGCCAGGTCAGGAAGGTGATCAAGACTCAACAGTACTTCTTTTTCTGCAGGGTGGGACCATGCTCCTTTTCATTCTGAATGATGTTCTTGATGGTGGTTACATCTGAGCTGGATTGCCCTTGTGCAGGGCCTCCTCAGGTTTCAGGTCTTTGAAGTATGCCTTTTTGGTTCCTGGCCTCCCCAATATCTCTGGTATTGTGCTAGTTCCTCTGGTCCACTGTTTTAATGGCTTTAGTGTGCACCACACTGCCTATGCGAGGATGTTGACAGGCTGCCTGTGACATAAGAAGCCAACAAATGCATAGTCAGTCACCACGGAGGTGCTGAGGCTTGCCTAGGCAACTGTCAGGCCCGGGTGACAGCTGACAGATTATCTCAATTGACAAGGTCCAATTCAAACCCCACTTCTTCCTGGAATAATCCAAGTCTGACTGAGAAGAACAGCATATTTTTGTTCCATTCATTTTGCTCTCTTTATATTTTTTCACTGTTCACTGCTACACCTAGGAAACCTCTGAGAGTTAAGGTTTCTGATCCTAGAAGCTGTGATTTTTTTTAACAAACCGATTTTAATGTTACATATTAATAAAGCATAAATCTATCCAAAGTGTACAATGAAAAGCTGTGATTTTGAATGTTCCATGATCCACTTTCCCATGGCTAGTTCTACTTACAGGCATCTTGAACTCAGAGCTGCTTTCTTCACTGGAGAATTAGTAAGGTTATGCAAGACAAGTGTTACTTTAGACCCAGGCCCAAGTAAGGCTTTTTCTTTGGTGCCACTAGAATTGTGTGAACTGCTAAAGAGATGAGGAGCAATGCAAGTTACGTCTTATTTTGCTTGGAGCAAATATTTACAGAATTGTCTATTTCTGCGGATCTTTGGAGCATTTCCTCAAGGATTGAGAAATGTACTTTATATAAATATTCCCCACCTGAAGTGGAAATTTTTGAAGGTAGACAGATGGACTTCTTTAAAGAACTCAGTCACATCTTTGTTAAATACAATAGACCCTTTATATTAATTGTTTGATTAATGACATTACACATCAAGCAGACCTTTTGGAAATGAGTGGTAAGGAGTTGCCCTTAGTGTTGTCCTTAGACCCTTTCCCAGCCCGTGCCTCAGGGGTCCCAATGCTTTAGAAGGCTTTCTTCAAATGTCTTGGTCTCCCTCCAGTGCCTGGGAATGGCTGGGCCAGTAGTGCTTGGGCCAGAATCTAAGTGGACCCTAGAATATATGTGCTCTCTTTAGGATATTCTCTGGCCTTCAATTCCATGCATGGGTTTTTCTAATTGACTGAAGCAAGGACTCATGTCCATGGAGTCATCCTGGGGCTCAGTAGCTGGGACCAACCTGATTCTCAGAGAGCTACCTGCTGCGTGCATTGCTCCTGCCAGCCAGCATGATCTCTCCTTCACTGAATCTCATGAGATGGAGCCACCAGAATGGTGGTGACAAGCTGCTTTGGAGAGACTCAAGTTGTTTATTTTAACAAACATATATTTCCCAGGGCTTCAGGCACACCAGGGCAGCCCTGTATCTCCTCACATCATTTTATGCTTCCTATTCACTCATGTCAGAGTAACTAAGAAGCAGAATATCTGATTTATTTCTCCATCATTTGGGGGAGGGGGGGGAGGGGGAGGGGGAGGGGGGAAGGAGGGGAAATAAATAAATAAATCTTTAAAAAATTAAATAAATAAATGCCAAACTATGGGCAACATGGGCAAGTCATTTAATGTCTTTGAACCTGGGTTTTTTCATTTATAAAAGGGGAATATTATAATGCCTTTAGACTACTTCTTTTCTAATGTATGTAACTATACATAAAATCCAAAATAGGAATTACTCTTAAATTATAAAATAATTTCTGTTCATGCAAAATGAGCATAACCTTTCTACATTTTAACATGCAACTATGAAATCTTAATTTGTGTTAAAATCACCAGTTGGGTTTTATAGGTGTATGCTATGAGATTAACGTTCTACAGTGAAATTTTATTTCCCATTCTTGCCACTTTTTCTGCTGCAAATTTTTAATTTATATAATAAGTATTTCTACTTAAGTTCTCTATGTCAATCTGAGTTTTCTCACCTATCTGTTCAGGTTTACTTAAAATACATTGAGATATTTTGCACATGAAGGGATTACGCTGACATTTTTTAAAAGTAAAATCGGCTGGCAAGAAATTGTTTAGATTTGTATATGTGACCTGTTTGTTTATTTCTCCTGTTAGGCTCTTTGCCAGGAAAAATAATCTCTTCTTCCTATATATTAACCAAATATATACTGCCAACACGTAGACACACAAAACCTCCATCCAATAGGCTGACTCACTTGAATTTATAGTTACAATAAATTCATTTGGAAAAACAAACGCAAGCTGTTAACTAGTGAGAATAATTCCAGATTGAAAACCCTCTCCATAAAGGGGCTGTGCTGCTGTGGCCATGAACATTCGATCATGTAAATGTTCCCCCGAAGGCTCTGGTTGACAAGCCTGATGGAAACAAAGGGGGAATATTGAGTCTGCAATGCCGCTCACCAAATGTGGTGACTAAAGAGAACAAGCAACTCCGTCTGGGACCGAGAATCTTTGGCAGAGCTCAGGGTGGTTTCTGCTTTGGTGGCAAAACAAAGTTTGTCTTTTGGGTTTTTTTATTTCATTGTTTTTTGAAAGAGGATGAGTATAATTATTTTTTAACATTGGCTCTTTTGTGTTACAGGCAATCTGTTACCACACATTTTCATATTCACTTCAGAAAGGAAACAAAATAGAAGTGTGGATGCATGTTAATTACCCAAAAACATGGTGCACCAGATGGCCACCACCGACTGCCTCCGACTCCTGGGTAAATAATGCTTCCCAACCCTTTGTGCCCCCTGAGAACCAAATTTTGAATTATTTTCCTTTCAGTTACTGCTAATGCAGAATATAACCAAGGGCAATTGGAAAGCCATATTTGTAAGAGTGGACCATGGAGGGTGAAGGCAAACATTTTGCCTTCTTGTTAAAATTCTGCACACTGGAACCAGAACAAGGAAAGAAAAATTATTATAATGTTACAAACACACAGAGTTGGACCCTCAGTCAGTGGAGAAATCAAATAGGTCTTCTTTTTCTACAGCATAATAATTCAGAAATTCATATTTTTCTAAATGCATAATATTTCAGAAATTGCCTCTTTGATATGCGTGTCGATTTTGACTTCAAGATTCCTCTCATTAGGCTGTATAATGACCGTCTTGTAACACTCATGGGACATTTTAAAATTCATTAAGTTAGTAAACACAGTCATGGTCCATTCTAAGAAAAACAAAACCTGAACTTATAAAATGTCTTTCTGCTGAGTTGTTCATATGTAATAACTTCTGCATGACATTTCAATTACTACATATCATCTCAGTGTGCCCCATGGATGAAAGTATTTACTTCCATAATACACATGTAAACTAGAGGGGCAGGACAATACTTTTGAGATATTGGTCTTTGTTCTTTTCCCTCACTGGTAACCCCTTCTCTCTTCCCTGGCAAAGTAGGAGATTGGCTTTGCATTCATCACTGCCAATGAGGAATGCGACAAGTGGGAGAGTAGAAATGGCCTGAAGTCCTTGGATTTTGGATTTCACAAGTCATATATCATAAGAGAAATCAGTGGCTTGGTAGAGACCAATTGACTGGGAGAAGCTGGGAAAGAGAGCAGGGCTTTCCTCACCTAGGAAAGGAGTCCACACCCTGGCACACATGGAATTAGTGGGGACACCACTGGATGTGATGGAACTGCACAGGTAGTGTATTAGCCAGAAGGGTGCTGATGCAAACTACCAGAAATCTATTCGTTTTCATAAAGGGTATTTAGTTGGGGTAGAAGCTTACAGTTACCAGGCCATAAAGCTTAAGTTACTTCCCACATCAAAGTCTGTTGCCACATGTTGGAGAAAAATGGCTGCCAGCGTCTGCTGGGGTTTAGACTTCCTAGGTTTTTCTCTTCCAGTGCTCATTTCTCTCCAGGCTCAGCTGCTCTGCTATTTCCACAATGTCAACTGTGGACTCTCAGGCAAACAGTTCTGTCCCTCTCACCAAGGCCCCTACCTGTGTTTTATGGGGACTTCTCTCCTTCCTCACATATCTGCTTCTCTGTGTGTTTACTTCCCGGGCTCCAGGATCAAAACTCCAACTAACTCCTGTGCCATGTTGCTTCTCTGTGAGTTCCCACCCACCAAGGGGGTGGGGACTCAACGTCCTACTGACATGGCCCAATCAAAGCCTTGATCATTATTTAATAAAGTAAAAGTGAAACTTCTGAATCCAATACACTCTAATATGCCCAGGGGAAAAGACCAGTTTACAAACATAATCCAATATCTCTTTTTGGAATTCATAAACAATATCAAACTGCTACAGGAAGGAATCACACCTCCAGGGGGACTGGTGAGGACATATGATCAGGACCAGGTTAGAGCATGGACAACATGAATGGAAGGACAAAATTCCCTCCTTCCAACACCTTGGAATATGCTCCCCACATTTACATTTAACCCGGAGCACCGTGTGGAGAGGGAGAAGGAAGAGAGGCCTCCAGATTGACGGCGATTAAGTTTCTACTCACCTGGGGTAGACTAAGGTCTCCAATAAGAATCTGGTTCAGCTTGAGAAAAACAAAAGTTTCTTTTGCACAACTGACTTTGTGGACTGAGAACCATACCTGTTATATCTGTAAAGTCAGTATTGGAGTTTGAGAGAAGGGAGGGGAGAAAGGAGTTTCCTAAATGAGTTTGGGACAGACGGAATGAACAGATTAACATTTTACCAAGGAAACTCTCCTGTTTGAGAATACTGGCTGCTGTATCTGAGAGTTTCCTGGTTTATCTTCACCAACTTATCCAGCACTCTTAAAAGGCCTGTGAAGATGGCAGGACTAGGATGTCCAATTCTCAAACAAGGAAAGTGATAGATAGTTTACCTGGGATTCAAAATTGGGGCTTTAACCTCTGCTTTGCAGCACCCTGAGTGCACAGAGCTGACGTGGCACAGGAGGCACTATCTAAAGCATTTTCTCCCTCACCACTTCTACCATATTGGCTCAGAACCTAAGCATAATTTGAAGCTCTAACTCTTGCCCTTTGGAATGTCATCCTAAACTAAAAATTCACCGTGACCCATTTACTTGTTTCATTCCCCATTCTCCCCATGGTGCGATTAGGATTAATTATTTTATTTCCCAATAAAACCAGCATTTTTGAGAGCCTTAATGCAAAATACCATGTAAATGAAAACCAGATACAAATTGTTTCTCTCTTTGGAAGTTTTCCAGTTTTCTGAAATGCAATGGTTTTTTTTGAAGCTTTTTACTGAAATACTATTAAAAAGGCATCTCTTTTTTTATGAGGCTCAGGCAACCATCATTTTTCCATATATAAGGGGGAAAGAATCAGTTTTGTTTTTTTTTTTTTAAGAAAGAAAATTGGTTAAAGAGTGGATGGAGTCAAGAAACTAAAATAATTTTTGTGGAAAAAAAGCAAAGGCTACAAATTGATCTGTACAGAAAGAACTGTGAGTGAACAGAATGAAATTAAACTTTCTTTTACTTCTTTGTTTTCATCTCTAACATTAGTAATATTACTTATTTTGTATAAATGGACTCGATTTTAAGAAGCATCTCCCTTTAGACTGAGAATCCCATAAGAAATCTGAATTCAAATTCCATATCACCAGCTGACTGCCCCAGTTTCCAGAACAGAAGCCAGCTCTGATTCAAGGATGAAGCACCAGGCAGATGAGCCCCAAGAATGTAGCCTGATCAGCCAAAGGGCTTCCTCAAGATTCCAGTTCAGTCTAACCAAGGAACATGTTGCAGTTTTCCACTTACTAGACCTTGCAACAACATGCAATATCTTTTACCTCTTTTTTCTAATGTAAGCTAATCTTGCCCACCTGGACAGTTTTCTCCTCCCTTGTTGGCTGCCCCTTCTAAGGCTTCTTTGCTGACTTATTCTGTTTTTTGGTTTTTTATTAACAATTGGAATTCCTCAAAGTTTGACTCTTGGCCCTCTTTTATCTATCATTCCCTCCCCAGATGATTTCATCAATTCCCATGGTTTTTTTTTTAAATTTTATTTTCTAAATGAACCCCTTTGGTCCAGACCTTTCTCTGAGCTCCCAAACGAAGAGCTAATATTTATTGACTCTTCACCAAGTATTATGCTGAGTGTTGTACAGAGATTTTTAAAACTTAATATTTTAAACCATTTTCATATTTAATGCTTTCATATTTGTTTCTAAGTATACATGTAATAACACATACATTCCTATAAAAATTTAAACCATATAAAATGATGAAGAGTCATCTTAGTATACCTAGGATACCTTGCCCAAGGCTACCTCATCTTGTGTCCACCCCCAAGTGTCTAGTGTTAGTCTGATGAGTATTCTCACTTGATTTTCACAACAACTTGGTGGAGGTGTCATTATTTTTGTCCCCAATTTACAGATGGGGGAAATTGATGCATAAAGAAAACTTAAAATTGGTCCCCAGTCTCATGGCTACAAGATTTCAAGCTACAAGGGGCAAATGGAGATTTCAAGTTCAGGCCCACTTCACTTCAGTGTCTCTACTCTTCCACTGCTTATTTTTACCACTTAAAGGGGTAATCCAAGTTCACTTTGAACTCAAAATTTTCCTACCCTACACCTACTGACCAAGCTTGGTCCTTGTCTTGGGTCCTAGTCTCAGCAAATGACACCACAGCATACTCATCGGTTCATTGAGAAACCTTGGGGTCACCTTCTTTTCCATAGTTCACATCTATTCAGTTACCAAATCCTGATGATGTGATTCCTAAATCTCTCAAGCATTTCTTGACTTAATCTGCTTCCAGATTTACACCTTCCAAATAAACCCCCATATAATTGCCAAATTGACCTCTAAAAAATGCTCACACCAGAGCATGTCCTTGCCCTCTTTAAAATCTTTAGTTTCCCATTGCTTTTTTTTTTATTTTTTATTTTTTTATTTTTAAAAATTACATTAAAAAAATATGAGGTCCCATTCAACCCCACCTTCCCCACCCCCCACTCCCCATTGCTCTTAAGGTGAAATATCATTATTGTAGTTTACAGGATCCTCGTCAGTCTAATCGCTGCCCATTTTCCTAACCTTATGTCTTAGCTCTCTTTTTAGTCACACTAGCCTTCTCTCAGTTCCTCAAACATGTCCCACTCCTTCCAGTCAATGAGCCTTCACACATGCTGTTCCCTCTACTTAGAACTTTTTCCTTCTTCTAACCTACATAATTCTTCCTAACCCAAGCCTTAAATTGCCCTGACAGCCTTTCCTGATCCACTGAACTATTTCTAATCTCACTCTTACATGCTTTTGTATCACTCTTTACTTTGCATTTATTATGTGTATCACCCAATACTTAATTCACTATTTTTTAAAAAAGATTTATTATTTATTTATTTCTCTCCCCTTCTCCACCTCCTCCCTCCAGTTGTCTGCTCTCTGTGCCCATTCGCTTTGCGTTCTTCTGTGACTGCTTCGATCCTTATCAGCAGCACTGGGTATCTGTGTTTCTTTTTGTTGTGTCATCTTGCTGTATCAGCTCTCCATGTGTGCGGTGCCATTCCTGGGCAGGCTGCACTTTCTTTTGCGCTGGGCAGCTCTCCTTATGGGGCACACTCCTTGCGCATGGGGCTCCCCTACACAGGGGACACCCCTGTATGGCCGGACACTCCGTGTGCGCACCAGCACTGCCAGCTCCACACGGGTCAAGGAGGCCCGGGTTTGAACCGTGGTCCTCCCATGTGGTAGATGGACCCCCTATCCATTGGGCCAAGTCCACTTCCCTTAATTCACTATTTTGATACCTGTTTTCCCTACCTGACAATAAGCTCCAAGAGGGCAAGGGCAATATCTCTTTCATTCACCCCGATGCCTGGAACATAACAGGCTTACAAACACTTATGAAATGAAATTCAGTTTGACTTTTAAATAAGTGGCCTACTTAACTGGCTCTCAAGTTTCACTTACTGAAAAACAGGAATGGTAGCTCCAGCTTACAGTCATTTTACCTCCTATGGACATCTTTAGTGAACAGAAAGGGGGCCCTTATTCTCCTAGCCTTCTTCCTTCCCTCTCTTCTCCAGTCCAAGAACTCAGAGATTACTGGAAATATTTTGCAAACTCACTTCTCTGTATATTTCCAAACAGTACTACTTTAATTGATTCAAGTTTGCAGGATTGGGTACTAATTTCAAGACAACTCCCCAAACAATTTACCACAGAACAGAATATTAGAATTATGGTAGGTATAATTAAAATGCCACTGCATTCTAATATTGTCTCTTCCTCCATTGCTCCCACCCACAGTTGGTTTTCAAACCAACAAAGACACAGCTGTATGATCATCAGGCTTCCATCTGTGGGCTTCCATCTGTGGTTTCTGCTGCACTTGTGCCAAGTGAATCTGGAAAAAGAAAAACCATCCTATTCTTAATTTCACCCCTTCCCATTACTTCCTGTGTGCAAAAGCAATAATGGAAAGATCCTCTAAGGCAGGAGTTCTTAACCTTTTTTGTTCCACGGACCCCTTTAACAGTCAGGTGAAAACCATGGGCCCCTTCCTAAGTCCACACTATACTGCATTATTTAGTAAATTTATCACACCCGCACCAACACATCCCCACAAGTATAATGTTTTTTGAACTTCAAGTTCATAGGCCCCTTGTTAAGAACCCCTGCTCTAGGGATTTCCTTCAAATAAGTACTTCCAAGAGGTTTCAAGGGTAATTAATGACATCCCTTTGGTTTTCTGATTAATGCTGTTGTCAATAATTCAAAAGCAGTCGAGGAGGGAGTGCGGGACAGATTGAGAAGAATCTTGTCACTTTATCAGAGAAAGAACAGTAGATGCTACAAAGTAATGGAATTGTTACAACTCTGCCTCATTCAACATAGAAAGAAACAATCTGTGAAACAATGAAAATGATGAGGCACAGAGTACTTCAGAACAATAGTTGTCAAAACTTCTTCATTCCCTAGACTTCCTTCATTCCCCACTATCAAACTTCCATCAAATATTCATAAAGCAAGTTCATTTCTTATGTGTCAACTCATCAGATTTTAAAGACTGGTTAATAGGAAATGTCCAGGAAATTGAAGTTTTCTCACTCTGGTTATCTAACCATAGCTCTTATCAGCTTTCTAGATGTTTGTCTTTTACAGTCGTTCTTCAGGACCACTGTTGTCATAGGTTAAATATTTTTAGTATGCCTTTAAGAATTCAACTGTTAATCTTTTGCTCATCCTTCAATACTCAAGTCAAAGGTCACCCCTTACAGAAAGTCTTCCCTGATTTCTTCAGAAAGAATTAAGTGCTTAAGTGGTTGTTCTGTTTAACTCTTATTGTTGCATATTCATATCAATTATATCTCTGTACACAATGCTGTAATTTTATTTATATGTCTAACTCCCTAATTGACTCTGATTGTAATTTTTCCTAATTTTGCTTATGCTCTAGATCCTAACATGAGTGAATGAATGAAATTAATTTCTTGATTTTTATTAATTTCTCGATGGTACAGCAAAATGCACCCGACAAGTATAAATTCTGTGAAGTACAGTATGATATAAGTTGTCCAGAATATTCTCTATTACCCATGAAAAGAAGACAATTTTTTTTGGAGAAATCAACTACAAAGATTAACCCAATTCTTGATTTGGGCACTCATTTCCACTGTCTTTCCCACAATACTTTTGCCATTGTTAAATATAAAGAATGAAAACCAGCTCTAATTATGTGACCATGACAGCTTACTTTTACCTTGCCAAAGTTTAATTCTCCTGGTGAAGGCTTGCAGGGTTCATTTAAGGATTTAATGAGATAATGTATATAACAGCACTTATAATAGTGTCTGACACACAGCGAGAGAGGAATGGTATGCAGCTGTCATTTTTGTATTAGGAACTTCATTTCACATTTTGATTTTCCCCTCTTCTTGCTATATCCCAACTCCCACAATGCTGTTAATCATTTTTTAAAAATCAAAATCACAAGGCAGAAGATAAGAAGAAAACTGTGAAATAAAAATGATCTATATCCTGGAAAATTCAACTTTGAAGAGTAATGATATATTTTATTTATGTCAGAGCTGTATGTAATCTACATAAAGAAATCTTCATTACCCACGACATGTTATTTCTGCTTTAACAACGAATGGTTTGATATAACTCATAGCTCAAAAGACTTATAACCCCACAGTGCAAAGATTGTGTCTAGTGAGGGCAGCCCCAAAAGCAGCTCCTCAGATGAACCTTACTTAGCTAGTTGCTTTCAGACACTAGCAAACTGTCTTTTATATATATATATATATATATATATATATATATATATGAAAGGCCCTGGTATATATATATATATCTTTCAAAGGCATTAAAGCACTGGTTTCATAACTGTTGTATTCTAGTTAAAATTAATAGGCAAATAACTAAACTATATCAAAGGGAAACCACATTTATCTTTGCTTTTCTATCAATGCTTCAAAAGAGTTGGACTTTTTTACTGCCTTACAATAAAAAATAAATAAACTGGGTATTAATTATAAGACAAATCTTGAACTTAAAAAATAATACAAATTTATTCCCAAGGCTTTCATCATGTATATCTCTCATTTCCCATTAAAGTAGGCACAATCAATCAATCAACAAACATATATTGAGGCACTGATTGATAGATGCAAGTTCTCTGCCATTAGTTGAGGATACTTAGGTCAATAAAACACAGTCCCTGTGACAGGCTAATGAATTAAAATTGTCTTAGCAACATATATTATTATTAAGTTAATGATATGGCACTTGTGAAACCTAGGAGATATAGGAAATCAAGGAAGACTTCTTGGAAGGGCTGATGTAAGCGGAATTTTAGAGTATGAACAAAAAACTAGTCAGAAGAGGAGAAAAAACAGCAACCTAGGAGAGGGACTGCATGATTAAAGGCATGAAGATGAACAGCATAACTTGTCCAGTGAATTACAGCAGATCACTATGGGGCCAACTAGGGTACTTTGGACCAGCAGAGGCGACAAGGCTGGAAACTAGCTTAATGAAGGGTCTTCCATGCTAAGGAAGTTGGACTTTATCTTGAAAGCTACTGAAAGTGATTAAAACATAAATCAAAAAGTGACCTAATGAGATTTGCATGACAGTAGATCTCCCCAGCTGACTTGTGGAGAATGAGCCACATGCATAGACCACCAAATTTTCTTACCCATAGTAAATGCTCTTGCATCATAACCCAGTACATGCTTACACACAGAAATGAAACTAAAGAGTAGTTTCACAAAACAAAATTTAGTTATTCTATATGTGATGCACTCTCGTATTTTCTATGCTATTTCATTTTACGAAAATTCTGCTCTTGGCCTACTAAACTGATTTCGCAACCCTCCAATGATATGTAATCCACGATTTGAAAAACCCTGGGTAAGAGGGAAAACACTGGAGTCCGGAAGATCAAGTAGAAGGTTGTTGTAGTAATTAAAGCAATGAAAGATGAGAACCTTAGCTAGGGTAACATACTGAAAAGTATCTGGTAACTTGTGCCTTATTAAAAGTTCTGTTTATTCCATTTGCTATAACTTACTTAAGTAAACTTGGTAGCATCACTGTACTTCTGAGATACTCATCATTTGAGTGCTTGCCATGTTTCATATTTTCACATTATGCAAACACTTAAATCTAATTCTCACTGCAACACTGCAAGGTAGATATTATTATGTCCATTTCACAGGTAGAAAAACCAAAAGCTGAAAGAAATGACATAAATTGACCAAGGTCACTCAGATAGATATTAGCTGTATTGAGAGCACAAGCAGTCTATTTGGTGTACTTAATTAATAAACTATTATAATCTATTGAATGAATGCATTGTCATACCCCTTTATGATTGTTTAGCTTATTTCTAGTTGTTAGCTATTCTAAACAGTACTATAATACACAGTTTAGGCCTCTCTGCAAGAATTTCTTTCGAGGGCTATTCCTGGATCATAAGGTTGGGCCACAGTAAAGATATATTTTATCATCTTAATGAAGTGCACATGAATTCCATTTTTTTTAGTGTTTTGAATATCAGTAGTTGTTGGATTTTGTCATTTGCCTTTTCTACATATATGTATATGCATATAGACATTTGCATAATTATATATTCTATTTGATAATGTTACTTAAGTTTTTTTTTGTATCAGGGGAGCAAATTACAGTTTGCAGGTCAGCTGTCTGATTTTTTAAGTAAGTTTTATTTGAAATGGCCATGACTGGTCATTTCCAATATGTCTATGACTGCTTTCACACTGCAACATCAGAGTTGAGCAGTTGCAATAGGGATAGCAGGGCACACGAAGCCACAAATGTTTTCTATTTGGCCCTTACAGAGAATAGTGCTGACCTTGTTCTACATGGTTACTTATTTTTAGTCTAGTTCTTCCGTTTTGCATTGAAAAAGTGTTAAATTTTTCCATTATTCTTTCTATTTCTTATTAAATTTCCTATAGCTTCATAGACGATCAACATCAATATGATTGATATTGATTATCAACAATATGATGTTGATTGATGATCTACATCAATATGAATAACTGCTATATCTTCATTGTGAATTTTATTGTTTTGATTTACAAATTATCTTTTATTATTACTAACTTTCTACCTTGTAAGAGATCAAAATATTTTGACCACTACTTTCTTTCTATTTGTATTTTCCTAATATATCTTTGACAATTACTTTATTTTCACCTTTTCTAAATCTCTCAATCTCTTTATTTTGACTGTGTCTTACATAAAATACAGTGTTGGATTTTTCTTGGTTTGCAAATTGGAAAAGCACTTTAATAGCTAAATTAACCCCACTTTAAAAAAAAATGACTGATATTTTGGCCTCCACTGGTTGTTTTATGATATATAAAACTCTTATCACCTCACCTTTTTTCATTATTTTCTATTTGGCACCTACTATGAACGATATTAAATTTTGCTAGTAACCTCTTCTCATCCTGCAACTCCCTCAGCTTTTGATTTCAATTACTACTAATTTACTATCAAATCATAACTACAAAATAATAAATAAGATTTCATAGTTTTCATGTTTTTCCTATTCGCCCTAATAATTTAATAGTTGCAGTAAGTCTATATTTTCAGAGTATATAACCATTACATACTATACTTTCTCTTTTATTATTGTCTTTTGGTCTTAGTTCTACATGTACATATTTAGTACTCATCTACATGTACGTATTTAGTACTCACCACTAGTTCTTACATAAGTTATCCTAAATTCTTTATTGTTGCCTAAAGCTCATTAACTAGTAAATTCCTTTGAAAAAATATTCCTTGAATTATTGCATATTTATAACTGTTTGTGTGCAGTTTTTATACCAGAAAGTCAGTTGTGTTCACAGATATAAAGGTCTTGGCTCACAGTTTCTTTTCTTGAATATTTTCAATAAGCTATTCCATTGTTTTCTGTTATAAGGCATTGCTGACAAAAGGTCTGATAACATTAAATTTTCTTTTCTTTATAAATCTCTTCATCTTTTTGACTACTTTCTTATTTATTTTTCTTTTTCTTAAAGTTGAGTAATTTTACTAGAATATGACTTGCTGCTTTGCATATTTTAGTTGACAAAATTCTATATCAAGTTTCACAGATACATGTAGCACTCCTTTAATATGAAATTTTGCTTTTTTTAAATTTCAAAAACGTTTTCTTGAACTAATGTTTCTTGTATTTGTTCTAATTCAGGGAATTCCTATTATATACGTTTTGGACCTCATTTGCCTATCTTCTTTATCTTTCACTTTTTCTTAAATTATTTTATTTCTTTCTGAATTTCTTTTTTCTTTTGCTTTCTGTTTATCTTCATTTATTATTTGTTGCATTTGTTAATGCCGTAGTCATTCAAGCTTACTTTTCATTTCTCAAGTAATTTTTTTGTTACTGATTATTTCTTCACTTCCATCACTAATTTCTGAGTTGTATTGTTATTCATATTATCAATATTTTCTTAATTTGTAGCTCATTTTGAAATATTAGGTTATTAAATTATAATTTCTATTTGCTTTATAGGCATTTCTTTCTGGATTCAGTTGTGTGTAGGGACCTTATTATTATTACTCTATTTCTTTCTTTCTTTCTTTTTCTTATAATAACTTCATTTTGGAATCCAACTTAGTTTTCCTAAACTTATAGGTGGAAGGGACAGGTCCTAATAGCTTTTCTAGCTTTGCTAATCTACAACTCTCCCTTGGAGTTTTAATGAAGTGTTAAAATGTACAGACTCTTATTTTCTGACAGTCTAGGCTTTGTCCCTTTTCCCTCCCTTTTATAGGAACCTTCTCTTTCTGCTGCCAGAAATATTATATTGCTATAAGTTTCTCCTAAGTTTGTATTTCATTTTGAGTGCCGTTAAGATTGCTCTGGCCCCTTCAGAACATACCATGCACTTTGCACCCATCTGCAAATTTATGAGTGTAAAAACCTTTTCAAATTTCAACTGCTGTCCTCAAATAGACCTCTAATGCTTTCCAGTGAGTGCCTGCTAACTATTCTGGAGTGCTCCTGGTTTTTGCTTCTTTCTGCTTGCCCATTCACATATTATTTGTACTTTCCTCTTCTAATTTGTGGTTTGGGGAATATTTTGTCTATGACTTTTATCATAGATATTATCCTGTTTCCCCACAAAGCAACTCTACTTGCTTGTTTGCATTTTATGGAGAGATTCAGGGAAATTAAAAAAATTATACCACTTCCATCATCTTCCCAAAATCCGTTCTAACTTTTAAAAATATTCTTTAAAAGCCTTATTTATAATGCCAATACTTTCAGTGGTTATGCTTTACACTGCCTGTTCCCTAGAAATTATTGCTAAATCTACATTAAATTTCTTCCAGTCCCTTTTATAAAACTAATCTGTCAGGTGACCGCCATAGGACACACATGGTTCCAAGGTCACAATTCCTGTCTCTACATTCGTTTTCAATTGTAACTCCCCAATATTTGGCTATCTTGATCTAGAATTCCTCTAGGGTGATCATGTCATCATCTCATAGACTTACCACTTTGATTTTAATTTTTTTTCTTTGTTTTTGGCACTTAGAGACTTTACCAAAAATATATTGTCAATTGTTGTAAAATACAAATTATATTCTGCATTTTCTTTGGTTGCAGTAGGTAGAGAGTCGCAGAAGCTCATTCTCTCATGGTGATAGAGTCAGATGACTCATTCTTTCTTATTAACACATACACAGTATGTATTTAAAAGGAAAATGAAATGTACTACAAAATTATTTAGACTGTTTTCAGTTTCTTGTTCTTACACACAATGATTTAAGAACACCCCTGAGTAAATTTGTGAGGATTCATGAAGAATATCTTCTCTGTTCTCCAACGTGGAATTGCTCTATGCATATTTCAAATATAGGCATAATTTTTCAAATTGCTCTTCAAAGAGCCTATAAGAAAGTTCTATATTCTTTCATTTTCAGCTTAGCACTGATAGGCTTTTCTGAGTGCTGGAAAGCCCAACAAGAATATATTAATAGCACTCCCCATTGTAAAATGGAAGTGAGTCAAAAGACCATCTTTTCAGGTCCAAGATTTTCCTCAAAAATCAACTTGAGGGCCTTCTCCAGTTTATGATCAGACAATTCATTACCCCCCAAATCCTATATTACAAAACACTGGATAACAGTTTCAGAAATATGATCTTATCATACAAACATTTCTCTCCGCTATGTCATACTCATCTCAGAAATTTTGAGTCCGTCTGGTCCTGGAATTTTCATTTTGAGGAGGTTTTTGGTGACTGTTTCAATTTCTTTACTTGTGATTGGTTTGTTGAGGTCTTCTCTTTCTTCCAGGGTCAGTGTGGTTTGTTCATGTGCTTCCGGAAATTTGCCCATTCTATCAACATTGTCTAATTTGTTGATATACAGTTATTTACAGCATCCTCTTGTGAGCTCTCTTGTTTCTACTGGATCAGTGATAATGTCACCCCTCTCATTTCTGAGTTTATATTTATTTGCATCTTCTCTCTTTTTTCTTTGTTAATCTAGCTGTAGCAGTTTGATATTATTGATAAATTCCAAAAAGAAAATATTGGATTATGTTTGTAAACTGATCTTCTCCTCTGGGCATATTAGATTATATTGGATTCAGAGGTTTACTTGATTAAGTAGTCAGGTAAACCTGTTGTGCCAGGGGGGAACAGATAAAAAGACACGGCAAAGGAAAGAGTTAGGGGTTTTTGATATTGGAGTTTTGATGTTGGAGTTAATGCTGAAGCCTTAAGTTGGAGCCCCAGGAAGTAGGCACACAGAGGAAAGAGAAGCCAGCCCCAAGAAGGGAGGAACTCAGAAAGCCTGAACCCTCACAGATGTCAGCAACCATCTTGCTCCAACATGTAAAAATAGACTTTGGTGAGGAAAATAACTTATTCTTCAAGGCCTGGTATCTGTAAGCTCCTACCTCAAATAAATACCCTTTTTAAAAAACAACCAATTTCTGGTATTTTGCATCAGCACCCCTTTGACTGACTAATACACTAGCTAAGGGTTTTTTGATTTTGTTGATCATCTTGATGGACCAACTTTTAGTTCCATTTATTTTCTCTATTTTTTTTTTTGATTCTTCATTTCTTTTATTCTTGCTCTAATATTTATTATTTCTTCCCTTCTGCTTGCTTTGGAATTTGTTTGCTGTTCATTTTCTAATTCCTCCAGGTGTACGTTTAGCTTTTTTTTTTTTTATTTATTTTAGTGCTTTCTTCTTTTTTAATATAAGCATTAAGGACTATAAATATCCCTCTCAGCACTGCTTTTGCTGTATCCCATAAGTTTTGGTATGTTGTGTTCTCATTTTCATTTGTCTTGAGATATTTACTGATTTCTCTTGCAACTTCTTTTTGACCCAAACCAAATTCTAAGGTTACCTTTTATTTTTATTTTTATTTTTTATTTTTAAGAATTTTTAAACAATATTTTCCTTTTAATTTATCATAATATTTCTTTTGAATTAAAATGCTAATAAGTCAAGATCAGCACAGCATTCAATAATTAACAATGCTGGCCTAATAAACATTGTTCTTACCCTTTGTGGGGCTGCTGTGCTAAAACATGTAGGTTAACTCTTTAAGCTTGCTTAATTTTAAAAGAAGAAAACATAAGCCTATACTTTTGATGAAATTGGCTACTTTTAATATTAAAATAATCTTAAATTTTCAAAAGTTCTTTTTATCTTGAATTGAGACCAGCTTTAGAAAAATGGTGAGAGGAAAGGGAGAGGGATATTTCTTTTAGTATCAAGTCTACAGATGTGGAATCTATGGCTGGGTCTATAAGACAATTTCCAACAATATTATATGGTTTAGTTTATGTCTCTCTTTATTTCTTCCACATTTTATGGGCGGAAAACTCCAAGGTATTACTCATTGACAGCCAATTAAGGGAAATTTGTATAAAAACTCAAAAGAGCTGGACAAGGGGAATCGAAATATATCTTTTGATGTAGCAGCTCTACTTAGAACCTAAATGTATTATTTGAAACCTTCATCCCATAGATCATTCTTGACACATTTTTTTTTCACATTACCTATCCTGAGCTACAACCCATGTAAATCTTTCTGAGGATTCTAATTTAAGCACTGAAAACAATCATTATGAAGAAATATAGTCGATGATAGCCACTTTAGTTCAAGCAGAAATATACATAAACCACCCTACTAGGAAGATTTAAATACCCCATGTTACATAACCATCCCAGGGTCCACAGGATGAAAGAATAGAGTATGGATTAGAGTGGACTTACTGATATTCTACTATGAAACTATTATTATTAGTAATGGAAGAAATTGTAGCATTGATGTGGAGAAAGTGGCCATGGTAGCTGCTGAGGGTAGGGAGAAGGAAGAAGGGATACGTATGATGTGGGGGCATTTTCAGGACTTGGAGTTGTCCTGGGTGGTAGGTGCTGCAGGGACAGATGCTCTATATTGTAAGTCCTGCCATGGTCCACTGGATAGACTGGGGGAGAGTGTAAACTACAAAGTAAACCATTATCCATGTGGTGCAGCAGTACTCCAAAATGTATTCACCAAATGCAATGAATATGCCATGATGATGAAAGAGGTTGATGTGGGAGGAGTGGGGTGAGGGGGTGGAGGGTATATGGTGACCTCTTATATTTTTTTAATGTAACATTAAAAAAAAAATAAAGAGAGGAAAAAATAATAATAAAACTGAAGGAAAAAAAACCACATCAGATGTATCTTCACCTGCAAACTCCTCTATCTGTACTAGGAAATCCCTAAGATGTTCCTTGAATAACCTCATTTAGACTGAAAACCTTTGGCACACAGAGCTTAACTTGAGCATCTTGTAGATGAGGGAATGCAGACTTAAGGAGATTAGCCACATATTCCTGGAAAAACATTTGGTTATTAACTAGAAAAATAAATAAATACCCCATGTTAATAGGTAGTGTAAAAGAGGAAAGGAGAAAGTGGGCATTCAGATTTTTCTGCATCATCTCATTTCTCTAAGTCACTACCAGTTTCTCCAATTAAGCTTCACATGTAAAATGGTGGTTAATTGCTTCACTAATACAACTTCATTAAATTTTCCCAAGACATTTTTTTATCACAAATTCTATACATTAAATGAAGGATTCTAATTTGTACATTCTCATTAGCAATAAGATAAAGGATAAGACTAAAATGGATTCCTAGAGAATATAGTCAAGTTAACTAAACAAGGAAAAAAAATAAAGAACAAGATGCATCATTAATAGGAAGAAAAAAAAGAGAATTTGAAAGGAAAAGTAAACAATGAGGCTTCCAAAAGCACATGTTCTACAATGCAGGTATTTTTTACTGCACACTTCCCAAAGTGAGTTAAAATGTATCTATTCCGATCAGGAATAGCTAATTATGTAAATATGTACTCTTAACATAGTAGTACACTGAGGCTGTGAGAAAGAATTAGAGATGGAGAGACTCTTGGGAGAGCTGGTATAAATACAAATTCTTGAAGCAGAAATGATCCTTTCACTCAAAGGAAATCCAGGCCTTTCCCTGGAACAATTTTTACCCTTGCACACTTAACTATTTTAATAAAGAGTGCAATATAAATGTTCAATGAGTTGTGGCCATTGGGTATTTTACCTTCCAAAACTATGTTCAGCTATACTGTTAATGATTTAATATGGTTGATTTTGGAGAAAAAAAAGGGTCCCCTTTCAGAGGGCCATATTTACCAACTACGTTCATTTCCTAATCCATAGCTCCATCTCACTTCAAGACTAGTAGGACACAAATCTCAACCGCTTTCTCATGGTCCTTACCAATGCCAGCAGTTGGGTAGTATCATGATTTGGAAGCAGTCATAATGGCAGTGATATATCTTACCGCCAAGAGTCACACCATCACCCTCCATGGAATTGGAGGTGAGAAAGCAGGCGGGTGGGAATTTCATCTTACTTATATTATTTTACATGTCATGAATAGCTTTTATCCTGCAGTCTTTTTTTTCCTCCCTTGCCATCTCTCTGCCCGTTCCATCTTTACCACTATGACCTCTCCAATGCCTCTTTCCCCTGCCACTCATAAACTAAAGTAAACAACCCAGTGGGTATTCTGCTCACTTCTCTCCAGTCACTGAGAATATTGCAGGATGATTTGCCCAACCAGAAATGAAAACATTCTATAAGCCTGCTTATATGGTCTTGGCATAGGAATAGACAAATAAGCTAATGAGATCAAAGAGAGTGAAGAGAAAGAAATCCAGCATAAACTGGAGGTTAATATATGTCAAAGGCCATATTTCAATCAGTGGGAAGAGGTGATTTATTTCATAAATGGAGCTGAAACAACTGGCTATCCATCTGAAAGAAAATAAAGGTGGACCCTTAATTCACACCAAATGCAAAAATAAATTCCAGATGGATCAAAGGCTTATGCGTAAAAATTAAAACAATAAAAATCTTTCAAAAATCCTATATGTACAACTTATAGGCAAGGGAGACTGTTTTACCAATTCTGGGAACCCAAACAAAAGAAGATAAAGTATAAATATATTGAAATATTTTAAAAATTAATATTTTGAAAAGACAACACATTGGGAAAACATAACACATAAGGCAGATAAATAGTTAATATCTTTATTATACAACTGACAGAAATTAACAGCATAAAGCCAATCTAATAGAAAATATGGCAAAAGCTATAGTCAATGGAAAGGAGAATATAAGAAAGCATACAACACTGTTGAAACAACATTGAGATAATTTATATCTATCAGTCTCTCAAAAATAAAGTTACAATACCTATTTTTGAAAAGGATTCATAAAAACGTGTACTATATTACATGTGAAATTGAAATGTGAAGTGTTAGTCTTTTTTGAAAGCAATAAGGGAATAGCTTCTAAATTGAAATATATATATACCCTTATCCTTGCAATTCCACTCATATGTATTTAATCCATAGAAATAATAGCACTAATACGTAAACAGCTATATTTATAGAGTTTTAATACAGAATTTTTTAGAAATTTGAAATAAAGTGAATACTTATCAAAAGAGGAATTCCTGAATAAATGTCACTACATCAGTAAAAGGTATTTCAGAGTATTGAGAAGAATGCATTAGATATATAGATATGTGCCAATTATTTTGGAGCATAGTCAAGCTATATTTCATCTACAGATTTGTGGCTTCTTGATACATAACTTCAATGAAACTTTCCTTTTTCTTTTTTTTTTCCTGTGATCAGTAGTCTGTAACATTTTATTGTCTTTTTTTAATTTTTAAGATAAGTAGATCACACAGAGGAATTCTCCTTTTTCATTACTATTCCCCCATCACAGGAGTTAACAATATTAAAAAGAAAAGGTTGTGACTAAGAATTTGATTGAGGCCTCTTTCTAAAAGGATTTTCTTCCTCTGGAAATCTCTTCTTTCACCTCTAGTTCTACCAAAGATGGACTTATGCATTTAATGGCAAGAGCAGATAACTGCCACATGGCACAAGTCCAGAGAACACCAAAAACATGTGAATGGTACCCCCTGGAGTTGTGCATTGTGGCAATCCTGGCCACACGAGTTTTCACTATTAGAAATACTTCAGTAAAAACTAAACCAATGGATTGTTACTTTCTCCTTTAATACACATGTCATTGCATTTCTCATTCTGGAAGTCAAGCTATGAGAAATAGCACTCCATGGCAGAGGAAAGCTGAGATTTCACTTCTTAGGTAGGATTTAGGCTTTAAAAACCCAACTTTGTAGAAAGAGAGGCTTTGCTAAATTCCTTTGTCCTACTCTTGTAGCATCTCAAGAGCAATCCTGGAGGACTCAGCTTACAGACTTCTTCTGCAGTATAGAGATGATATCCCAGAAACTCTTGCTTAAGGCTTAGCTAAAGTAGAGACGCAGAAGGAGGTCAAGGAAAATCCTTAATCACCTTCCAAAGGAAAACAAAGGAAAACTTAAGAGGGAGAGAGCAGCAGGCCACACATGTCTCCTGACTACTCTTCTCTGGTTCGTTCCTAAGGGTGGAAGGCACGAGAGGGAACAGAGAGTCGAGGGGCTCTTACCTAGCTACCCATTCTGATCTCTGAGAAGGTTCTGCCTCTCAGATGTCAGATACCCACCTGAGCTGGGCTCCAACCCAGGTAGAGAAGGCATCATGCTCAGGTAAATAGAGACTCCGAGCTTTGAACCTGGGCTGATCTTAATCCCCAGGGGGCCCAGATACTGAGATGCAAGAGAAAAAGCCTGCCAGGGGTCTCACTGGGGTAAGGCTAGGTGACCTTGCAGAGGCAGGGGAAGGCTGAGGCAAAGGTTGATGTTACGTAGCTGGTGAGACCTGCGGTGAGGCCAAATCAGTAAGGCGAAGGTGGCTGGTGCTCCCTGGGGACATTCTAAACCAAAATAAGAGGGCAGCTGTTAACTGCTGCAGACTACGGAACCACCCAGGAGTCAAGGGGTGCTGCCTAAGAGATCAGCTTCTACCAGCCACCATGCACAAGGGCCAGGAGTGCCTCCACCACACAACCAGAGGCCACTGAAGGGAGAGAAACAGGGCAAGGGAGAAAGTTTCTCAAGACTAAGCATCTTTATTCAAAAGACATTCCACTACCAGAAGCCACAGTGAAATTATCTGGATAAAAGTAAAACAGTAAACTGGATTGGACATGTGGTAAACTTTTGTTTTCCTCCTAAACAGCCAATGATGGCACTGGGAAATGCCAACTAAATTACAAACTAAAGTAATTTCCTTGGCACAACCAAGCGGCAGTATGAGTTAAATGTTCTATCCTGCAGCACACGGTTACGTGCAGGCTGCTTTCGCTGGTTCTGCTTGCAGATTTGATCCCTGTGGATCTCAGGATAAGCTTGGCAGGGGAAGCTCTAGTCCCTGGCCTGTTTCTGGACTTTCACAAGCATGTTAGAGAGGCAGCTTCAGGGATCATGAGAAGGTCTCTAACAGTCTGAAATCCCAGAGAATACAATGCCAGCTGCTGGCAAAATAATATATTCTTCCCCAGTGGTGTACAGGTACACTTTTTAAAATCTTATATTATCAACAGAGAATGAGCTGTGTAGCTTAAAACAGCATGTGTTGCTCCTCCTCCTCTTCCCCTTTAATTTTGCCTTCTCCAGTCTGTTTCTACTTATCATTGGTTAGGCTTTGGGTCTTGGCTAAACTAAGATGCTCTTTTTTCCCCGTTTTCTTTTCAAGCCACAGTTACTCACACAGGAGCCAAACCCCTTCATTAAAGAATAATTTATGACAGACCAGCCAGCATTTTAAACAAAAGAGTTTTGGGGAAGGGGAAAAACCCAGGAGGTCAGAAGTTCATCCCTGAGTACGGTATGCTGGCAGCCTAGTCCTCGGGACCCGCCTGCTGGGATGATCACATTTCATGCTCAGAGGGCCCTTGCCAAGGCCAGCGACAACACAGTGGCTCCTATCGCCTGACTGGACTAGGCAGAACCTGCAGAACAGGGCGGCTCCAGGCTCTAGCGACATTGGCCCAGCTGAAAGGTAAGAGGTCAGGTTGCCTCAGTAACGAAAGGCCATCTGGCTTGGCTAAGGGAACTTAAGCACACCATGTACTTCAGCTGAAGGCAACAGGCCCCATTAACCAAGGCTATAAGGTGTGTTTTGGAAGACAAGTCCCTAGCAGCACGATACAAAGGGCTAACTCTTTAAAGATTTTGTACGCAGATGCCCATCGCTCCTCTCCACTTGTCAATCACACAGGAGTCGCAGGTCATGATACCCAATTCCACTCCTAGGTTATCTGTTCAGGTCGACAAGTTCAAGGCTAAGATGACTGACCCCACTGTGAATAACTCAGAGTTGGCCTGGGAACCTCTGCCACTGGGGTCAGCAAAGCCAGGCATCTGGGAAGAGCTTCTGGGCTGGGGCTTCCAGCTCTACATTCATTGAAGGTATCACAGAGGCAAACATAAAGCCAGGAGTGGGAAAACCATTTTTCTGACTAAGGGGAAGTGCAGGGGTCTCCGGAGAATGTGAAACAATTAACTCAATGCCCTCTGGGAGACTGGAGGTGACTGTTGGAACATATAGTGTTTGGGGACTACCTTGACACAGAGTGGTTGGTTTGGACATCTTCAGGTGGAGAAAGCTGCTGCTACGGTGGAGCGCTCTGTGTCCTAGTGACGGCCCTGCCTCCTCCTGCCTTTCTGGAGTAACTGACCAAGGAAGGGTGTCCCTGTCATTATGCACAGTGCCAGAGCTGGTGCCAAATGCGGGAAACCCTGCTGCACTGAGCCTGGGTCCCTGTGTGCCATGGTGAGCCTTGGATCTGTGAGCTTAGGGAGCTGCTGCGGTCAACAAAGGGGCTTTCTTGGGAATTCACTGGATTGGCAAAGAGTGAACTGGCTCATGAAAAACTTCTGTGGTGTGGTAAAATGTGGTTTACTTGGCAAAGATGTGCCATAACTGAATCAACTGCATAAGTGCAACTCTCGTCAATTCAATACTTCTAGTGGAATTGCCCAAATGGTTTATTAACAGCACACATTTTGCATTTCAAGGGCCAGCTTCCTCTAAGAAAACTATAATCATATGCTATAGTCCACATATCACATGTGCTACTTATTACGGCTATTATAAATATTTAATAACACTTTCCCCAGATAAAGAAAATTTATTTAATTCACTTTTTCTCTCCCATTTAATATCCCTGCAGCTTCAATGGGGGAAGAAAATAAAAGTAGAAAACAAATGCCTTCTTGTTTTAAGAGAATTAATCCAGCTAAGAAAGCATGCCTTGTAGACGGGTAATGATAGGGCCCTGCCTGGTTCCAACAGTGGATACTGTTTCAAATGTTTTAGTGTTTTGCTGATGAACATGCCCCACTGAATTTCTAACCATGCATTTTCTAAATTGCGCTTTTTAAAACTTGACAAGACTTGTTTGGTTACTGGATTTTATCCTCTTCTTAATTTCTTTTTTCTGGAAGAAGAAAAAAATTGGAAGTTTTTTTTTCTTAAAGGCATATCATCTCTTATGTACACAACTTTTTATTATACAGATGTTCTCAATGTACATAACAACCCTCTTTCATCCCCACTTATTAATTTTCACATCTGAATCATGGATGGTAAAGACCAATTTCACAATTAGAGGATGTTGCTTTAATAACAATTTACTAGCGAATATGATGTCAAAGCAGATCTGACCCAGGTTCTGCATTGTGGCCTGGGGCCCCCACTCTCCTGCTTTTTCTCAAAAGGGCCAGATGGGACAACAACCCGAGGGGCAAAGTCCCTGTTTATGCTTACCAGAAAGAGAGAGCTTCACATTATGAGGCTTATTACATCCAATTTCTTGTCAGAAATCCATGAATATAATTTTTAAAAATATAGAACTATATAACCAATGTTTACTAGAATATATGTCATTTTTATTGTCATATCCTGGATGCCCACAAATCCCAAAACGCATTCCTTATTGAGATTTTGGCTGTTATTAAGAACACCACAACTTGGAAGGGAAAATCCTGTCTCCTTCCCCAAAAGTTGAGAGAGAAAGAAGGTTAAGAAAGATAAAAGACAAAAAATCCTAAAAGGTATGTATTCATCTTGATCGTATTAATATTTAATTCTGATCTTTAATATTTATATTTAAATTTTTAACTATTTCCCCAAATAAGCAATTCTTATGTCATATAGAAAAGAGTTGCTTAGTTCTCTCTGACTCTATCTAGGCTATGAATTGCTTTTGCTAAAAATCAGCAGGTTCCAAACTTTCAAGACCATGGGTCAGATTTCTTTCCCAGGGTTCTTAACTGGTGTCTATGAGCATGGATGGGGGCAGAAATTAATCCTACTTTTATTAACCTCTAACTGAAAATTAACATTTTTTAAATTCTAAATGAATTAAAGAAAAAAACAGAAGGAGGAGAAGGAGAAGGAGGAGGAGGAGGAGAGGGAGAAGGAGAAGGAGAAGGAAACAACCTATAGTAATTGGATATGTTACTTTGCCAATACTAGAAAATAGATATTTTTATATCATGTTATAGTTGTATAACAAATATATTATTTATGCTCATCCCTGTGTCAAAATCCAGCAGTTTTTATAAAAAATCTACTGGTAGACATAGTTTTAGTGTATTTATAAGAAGCAAATGTATTACTATTTTATAGGTTTGGGTTTTTTAATATCATGGTAACTACACATCAAAATAATCCTAGGCATTTTACTTTATGCATGTAGACATTTTAATCTGAAAAATAAAATAACATTATTCAGAGAAAGAGTCCATTGGCATAACTAAATTGCCAAAAGATTGGGTGGAAGACATATACATAAAAGCAAAGAAATTGCATGCCTAACCTCAGTGACTGGTAGGGCAGCCCAGGTGATAATTTGAGAAGGATTAGAGAGAACCAGAGGGGAAGAGTGCCATGCTGCTGCTTTAGCAGTATCTGCCAAGCCTGTGGGAAATACATGCATATACACTATTTGCTCTCTCCAATGCTAACACCTTTGGGCAATATTTACATATATGTGAGGGGAAAATAGTAAGCTGCTGCATATTTCAGCCAGTATTAGAAAATGCTGAATCCTTTTAACTCTACTAACTACTAACCAGCATTCTATCAGCAAAATATATGTAGCACATTCTAAGCATAGATTCTAAACTCTGTGCTTCTCTATTTTGAGACCAATCCAGAGCAACAGTCTAGTTCTGTGACTACCTCAAAGCAATTTCTCTCTTTTCACAGAAATGTTCATTATTTTGAAAAATATTACCTAAAGCTTTATATCAATAATGTATTGTTTGGATCAGCTGCCTTCAATCCTGTCACCTATTTCTGTAGCATTGAACTGTCAGCAGTCCTAGTTTCATGGTATGAATTTTCAAATATAAAATTTTCTCATAAGTTTGTTTTAAAACCCCTGTAGTTCAACCACTCTGTCAGTTGTTCAAGTAGTGGCCTTGTGGCCTAGAATGGAACTCCTAGCATTCCCAAGGAGAGGCTAAGGAGAATCCAGATAATTGAAGTAATTAGTGCAAGAGTTCTTAACCTTTTTTGCTCCACGGACCCCTTCACCAGTCAGGTGAAAACCACAGATCCCTTACTAAGTCCATGCTATACTGTGTATTATTTAATAAATATATTACACCCACACCAACAAGTCCTCACAAGAATCATGGTTTTTTGAATATCAATTCAGGCTCATGGACCCCTGTTTAAGAATCCCTGAATTAGTGGTAATTTTACATTGAAATAATTTTGCTACATTCCTGACCCAAAGAGGTCCTTTATCTGATCGAAAAAGTAATAAAATTGGGCATCAAAAATTGTAATACATAGAAAAATGAAAAGCAGGAGTTTAGGGAATGGTTCATATTAGAAGGAACTATCAGGATTTGGTAATTGGATCAGCCAGAAACTCAAGGTTCAAAGAGAAATTACTTGTGAAATTTACAGCAGTAACATTCTCCTTCTACTTGTCTTTTGTTATTCTTTTCTATATCCCTACTCTTTCTCTACTCTCTCTACACTTGTCTCACTTCTGATTTTATAAATTATCTGTTTCTTTCTCTCCTCTCCCTCTCTTGTTATTGTTTTCTAGATCTTTCCCTCATCTCTTGTTCTTTTCACCTTTAATTTTGTTTCTTGGTCTCCTCTTGTAGTCCTATAGGAAATCATATCTTTGTAAAGTAAACAAAGTAGACACACTATCTTTCAGGTGGTTAATCTTTACAAATTACATCATTTCCCCCTACCTATGTCTTTAAATTTAATGCACAAATCTTGTAAATAGCACAAAATTGGATCACGCATATGTGTATGTGTGTGCCTATTTTAATCCATTCTGACAATCTTTTTTAACTGAAGTGTTCAGCCATTTTACATTAAATGTAATTACTAATATGGCTAGGATTAAATCTTCCATTTGCTGCTTGTTTTCTTCTTTTTTTAATCTGATTCTTGATTTTTTATTCTTTTCTTCCTTTCTCTTGAATTAAGCAAATATTTCTTATCATTATTGTATCTGGCTTTTTGTTTATATATTTTGTACATACAATAATATATACAAATATAATAATATTCTATATTATTTTTAACTATTACATTCCCACCAGTAGTGTATGATAGTCCCAGTTCTTCCTTATTGTTGCCAACATTTGATGTGATAATTTTTTTCAAGTTTATTCATTTTACTGGGTGTGCTGTGGTATCTCACTGAGGTCTTAATTTACATTTCCCTAATGACTAATGATGTTGTTTTAATTTTCTAAAAGCTGCCAAAAGTAATATACCAGAAATGGATTGACTTTTACAATGGGGAATTACTAGCTTGCAAGCTGACAGTCCTGAGGCCATGAAAGTATCCAAAACAAGGCATCATCAGGCAATGCTTTATCCTTGAGGACCAACACATGGAGGCATCTGCTGGTCTCTGCCTTCTCTTCTGGGCTTTGTTGCTTCAGCTTCTGGTTTCCTTTCTTTCAGATTCTATTGATTTCAGCTCTTTGTTCTTGTGACTTACTCTCTCTGTTTCTGTGGCTTTTTCTCTGTGTTTCTCTGTATTTATCCATTTTTTTAAAGGAATCCAGTAAGAGGATTAAGACCCAAACTGGACAATGGCTTACTGAAGTAATCTAATCAAAAGATCCCACCTACAAGAGCTTTACACCCAGAGGAATGGAATAGCTCTAAGGACATGATTTTCTGGGGTCCATAGAACCTCAATCTACTTCTGATGTTGAGTATCTTTTCATATATTTATTTGTCATTGTTTATTTACTTTGGTAAAGTTTCTATCCAAAGCTTTTGCATATTTTTTAATTGAGCCTTTTTTTTTTGTTATACTTGTTTTCAAGAGTTTTTTTTGTAAATTCCTTAGCAATTTCCTCAGTGCTTGTCCAGTTACTTTTAATTCCTTTAAAAATGGAGGTCCTATCAGGGTTGGATGTTGGAAGTAGTGATAGATTGCTTTTTCTGCCAGGACAACTAGAAACAATTAATGTAATACATTAAAAATAATAGGACAGAATAAGGAGCTACAAGGGACAGCTTATCCTACAGGGCAGTTAGTAATCACCCAGAGCTATCTAAAGCACCTGTTTGGGGGACCCAGAAGACCCCTTGCAACATACTTGAAAGAATGGAAGAAGACTGCTCATCTGCAGAGAAGATTCAAGAGTAGAGCACTCCACGGCACAGAGGCCAGCATCCTTCCTCTACTAGTGGTGCAAGCCAACTCAAGAGCTATCCCATGACTGGAGTTGGAACCTCCATTTCCCAAAATTGGTGGATGAAGAGACAGTAGACACCAAATTCAGCTATTAATTAGTAACTACAGCTGGCTAAAGTCCAATCTTAAGAACAGCTTGAGTTTGAAACTGTCCAAGTCAGAAAGAGGCCAGGAGCCTCCATTTTAACTCAGCCCCTGGCATGTGGGGAAGCAGGGCTCATTGAAAATTGCAGTGATGGTAGACTGGCTTATTTCCACCCATACCAGACTTCAGCTCTAGCCTAAGCTCCAGCCATACCTCTGGCAGGGAGGAAGCTGGGGAGACCTGCACCAACCTCTCTGGGCAACTGCAGGTGCTTTCAATCCATACAAACTGGTTTGTTGAGTGCCTAGGATGCCACCCCTGCCCTTCCCTAGGATAGGAGGGGGTGGTGTTTCCTCAGCCTATCTGGGCAACTGCAGGCACTTTTGGCTGGACGGTTTGATGCCTGTGACTCCATCCCTACCCCGATAGGAAAAGCGGGAAGCAGTGACTATCCAGCCTCTCTGGACAACTGCAGGTGCTTTTGGCCCACACAGACTAAATAGTTGGGCACCTACAGACCCACATACAACCCCCAATAGGAGAGGAGGGGCCTGGTGTTTCAGACACTCTCAGTCTGCATGAACTAGACTGTTGGGTGCCTGCGGTTCCACTTCCACCCTCAAAAGGATAGGAGGGGAGCTATGTTTCCTCAGACTCTCAGGGAAACTGCAGGTGTTTTTGTCCTGCACAGATAAGATTCTAATGCTTCCTTGAGGGTCCATCCCTACCCTGGAAAGGGAGGAGAGGATCAGTGCTACATCAGCCTACCTGGGCAACTGAGATCAGTTTTGACTGCATAACTTAGCTTGCTGCAAACACCTTCAGCTCCACATCCACTCCAGGCAGGAAAGGAAGGGGAATGAAGCTTCATCAGCTTCTGTGGGTAACCACAGCCAGTTTTGACCTTCACAGCTTGTATTACTAAACACAGCTGTGGCTCTGTCCCTACCTCTGGCAGAGGAGAAAAGTGGGAGAAGCTTCATTGGTTCCTGGGGCAATGCAGACAGCTTCAGATTTCACAACGTATATTAACAACTACATCCTTGGCACCTACTACACAACGAGCAAGTGAGAAAGGTCAAGAAAGTCCTAAACCAAAGAAAGAAACTGTAGCCAGAATAAATATATCTAGTAAGCTAGATACCAAAGTACCAACAAAAAATTACAATCTATACAAAAAAAAACAAGAAGATATGGCCTAGGCAAAGGAACAAAATAAGTCTCTGGATGACATAAAGGAGTTGAGACAACTCATCATAAACATCCAAACATCTCCTTAGTAAATTCAGTGAAATAGCAAAAGAGATTAAGGATATTAAGAAGACACTGGTTGAGCACAAAGAAGAATTTGAAAGCATACATAGAAAAATAGCAGATCCTATGGGAATGAAAGGCACAATAAAGAACTGAGGCATGTAATAGCAGATTTGCAGAGGTAGAAAAAAGGATCAAAGAGCTTGAAGACATGGCTTCTGAAAGTGAACATACAAAAGAACAGATAAAGAAAAGAATGGAAAAAATTGAACAGGGTCTCAGGAAACTAAATGATGGCAAAAGACCTACAAACATACATGCCAGGGGTGTCCCAGAAGGAGAAGAGAAAGGAAAAGGGGCAAAAGGAATATCTGAAGAAATAATATTTGAATATTTCCCAACCCTATTGAAGGACATAGATATCTGTGTCCAAGAAGCACAACATACTCCCACCCATATAAATTTGAATAGACCTACTTTGAGATACTTAATAAGAATGTCAAGTGCCAAAGAATAAAGATAGAATTCTGGGAACAGGAAGATAAAAGTCATGCATCACGTCACATACAAGGGACACTCAAGATTAAGTACTGATTTCTCATCAGAAACCATAGAGGGAAGAAGGCAGTGGTATGATAGGTTTAAAATACTACAAGAGAAAGTCTGCCAGCCAAGAATCTTATATGCAGCAAAATTGTTTTTCAAAAATCAAGGTGAGTTTAGAATATTCACAGATAAATAGAAATTGAGAGAGATTTTAATGAGGAGACTGGCTTTTCAGGAACTACTAAAGGGAGAGTTATAGTCTGAAAAGAAACAACAGGAGAGAGGGGCTTAGAAAACAGTCTAGAAATGAAGATTATGTCACTAAAAGTGTAAAAAAAAAAGTGCTGGAAATAAAATATGACAGAAAAACATAAAGGTCAAAATAGATGAAGTAAGAACTGCCTAAAAGAACTGTAAACAGTAATAACAGTGAATGTCAATTGATTGAACTCCCCAATCAAAAAACACAGAATGGAGGAGTAGATAAGAATATATGAGCCATCCATATGCTGTCTACAACAGACTCATCTTATACACAGGATACTAAGAGATAGAAAGTGAAAGGCTGGAAAAAAATATTCCACACATGCAGTAATAAAATTTTTTTAAAAGACTGAAGTAACTATACTAACATTGGATAAAATAGACTTTAAAAGCAAAACTGTGGAAGAACCAGCAAAATGGCAGTGGAGTAAGGAGCTCCTGAAGTCAGCTCTTGCTACAGGGCAGTTAGTAAAGACCCTGTTGGCCTCCGCTGCGGCACTGCAGGCGGGTCACTGCAGGCGAGTCGCTGCCGGGGATCGGGCCTACGCCACGGCCTGACCGGGGCGGCAGCGGGCGGCTCAAGGCTTGGGGGACGCACGGTTCGATGGAGGAAAAACCACGGAGACGAGGTCTATGCGCAGGTCTGATTTTATTCAGGAAGTACATGGGGTTTTATAGTGTCATGGAGGCGGGGAGGTTGTGGGAGGGGCATGTCCGCGGGGCAGCTGAGGATTGGCTGCAGAGGCAAGGGCGGACCTGCGGTTTATGACGTAAGCCATTGATGGCAGAGGGGGTTGTTTCCGAGGTTGTGCCGGGGCGGATACGGGATGAGGGTGGTTGAAATGAGGTGGGGAGAACAGCGATCGGCTGGGAGGGGGAAGATAACAGTGGCTGGGAGGAGGGGCAGAGGGAGGCAGCAGCACAAACTGCTGCTGAGAAGGGCCATAATACAGGGAGGTTACAAGGAACAGGTGGGCAAAGTGTAAGGAAGCGAAAGGCAGGGTGGGAGCAGGGGACAATTGCTCCCTCTTTCGAAAATAAGAACGTACAGGTTTTGTGGGATTGACATTTTGTGGGGAGGAAAGATGAGGGGGGTGAGAGGAGGGGAAATAGGAGAGAAAGGAACGAGGAGGGGCTACCGGCAGGGGGCGTGGGGGCACGAGGGGGGCGTGAGCAGAGGGGAGGGCGGCTGAAATGCCCGATTCCCCATGCGGAGGGCAGAGAACCCGTACCCGCAGCTCGAGGCGACCACGATGGGCCCTATCGATGGCCGCCTCCTGCCACCTCCGTGAGCCACACCTGGGCGTGCCGGGCCTCCTCGGGAAGGGGATGGCTTTGGGAGAGGACTAGGACAGCTGTGGAAAGGTTGGTGACGAACTGCAAGGCGTCGAGGGGAATAGGGATGGAGACATTTGGCAATGACGAGGAGACAGGAAGGGCGAGGGGGTCGCAGCTTTCTGGGAGGAAGTCGCAGTTGGGGGAGTACATGGTGGGGAAGGTGGGGGAGTGAGGGGAGAGAAAGAGGAAACCAGGCGGTTGAAGAAGGGCGGCCCAAAGGGGCGTGGCCTGGGCTGAGGAGGCTAAGGAGAGCATAATGATGAGAAGGTGTAGGGGGGGGTGGTAGGAGGGCGCGGGGCAGGGGAGGCGCGAGCACGACGGAGAAGCTGGAGAATTTGCTGCTCGATGGAGGCATCTTCGAGGGAGAGACGGCTCAAGCGGCGGACAAGAAGATGACGTCGACGTCGCTCGCGGCGGGAGAGAGCTGGCGTGGTCCCTGCGGGTGATGGCGCAGGAGGGGCAGACTCAGGCGGGCTCGACTGGGCGACTGGAGGCGTCATCTGTAATGACAAGAGGAGAAAAACCTCACAGGGGGGTGAGGTGCGGAGAGGGGCCATCATTATGGCAGGGGGGAATCATCAAGGGGAAGGGGGTCGGGAGGTGGAAGGTCGGCAGGGCCGTGTGGAGTGAAGGGCTTAACAAGACGAGCAGGGATCCAGACAGGCTGGGGTGCGGATTCCGGGAAGACGCAGGCAAATCCTCGCCCTTGGGTGAGAAGGGGCGCTGGTCCGGTCCACTTGCTAGTGAGCGGGTCGCGCCAGAGGACGAGAGGGGCCGGAGTGGGCCGGTAAGAGGGCCCCCAGTGCTTGTGGACGGGCGAAAGCCCCTCAGAGTCAAAGGTCATCAGGTTGTGCTGGATGAGCACTTGCGTGACTGTTTCACGTGGGGTGAGGCGGGGTTGAGTCTCTCTAGTCTTCTGGACGAGGATCTTGAGGGTTTGGTGAATTCTTTCAACAAGTCCTTGGCCTTGCGGGTTGTATGCGATGCCGAAGTGGTGGGTGATGTTGTAGAGCTTCACAAACTCGGCAAAGGCGGCGCTGCAGTAGGCGGGGCCATTATCTGTCTTTATGTCCCAAGGGACTCCCATGAAGAGGATGGCTTCCCGGAGCGCTTGAGCGGCATACTTGGCAGACTCTCCCGGGAGGGCGACGGCGTAGCAGAGGTGCGAAAACGTATCGATGGCAACATGAAGGAACTTCCATCGGCCAAAGGAAGCGACATGTGTGACATCTAATTGCCATCTAGAGTTGGGCCGCAATCCGCGCGGGTTGACACCCTGGGGCTGGAGTGGCCCCAGGGGCAGCAAAGGTGCGCAGGAGCGGCACGCACGCACCAGATGTTTGCATGTCTCGATGGGAAGTTCTGGGAGGAGTCGATGGAGGGCGGGCGCACCAAGATGGAAGCGCGCATGCAAGGTCTTTGCCTGGTTGATAATGTCTCCTACGGAGCTGCGGGGCTAAGGGCATTGATGGAAGCACCTTGGGCGGCCTGGTCAGCGAGATGGTTGCTGTGAGCCAAGGGGCCTGGGAGGCCTGAGTGGCTCCTAACATGGGCAATGAACCAGGGTTGTCGCCGCCTCTCTAAGAGGAGTTGAAGGTCAGCTAAGGCCAGGTTGATGTCCCGGTTGCCGATGCTAGCAGGCGGCAGGAAGGCCGCAAAGGCAAGGATACGAGAGACCTGCAGGCAGTAGAGACTGTCCGTGAAGATATTTACTGGCTGGTCCTGGAGGTATTGGAGAGCCAGAGTGACGGCTTTCAATTCGGCCACTTGGACAGAGCTGCTATGTCGGCGGGTGTGGCAGAGGGGTTGTGTGGAGTTTGGCTTGTAGAGGACTATAGCAAGGCAGTGCTTGGAGGCGTCAGTGAAGGTGATGGCGGCGTTGGGGAGTGGCTTGGAGGACGGGAACGGGAAATGGTCAGGAGCTGCGACGGGGAGCGTGCTGAGGCCTTGTATGAGGCGGTGCTGGGGGAAGTGATTATCAAATGGGCCGGAGAATAGGAGGAACAGTGCCTGCATATCTATGGAGTCCTTTAGCAAGTGAGTGACCTGCTGAGTTGTAAGGGGCCAAATGATGACATCTGGATGACGCCCGTAATGGTGGGTGGAGCGCTCAACAAGGGCGATGGAGAGCTGCGCGAACAGGACGGATTGGGGGGTGATTTTGCGAAGCTTGCTTTTGGCTAAATGGACCCACAGGAGTGGACCGTCCTGCCAGATGAGGCCAGTGGGGGTCCCACGGGTGGGAAGGACAAGTCCTGCGAATGGCTTGTCTGGGTCTATTCGCTGGAGCAAGCAGTCCATTAGGGCAGAGTTGACACAGCTCAGGGCGCACTCTGCTTCATACGACAGGGTGACCCTCTTTGTGGGTGCCTGTGATGGTGGGCCAGTGGTCTGAAGGAGCTGGAACAGAGGCTGCAGCTGATGTGTGGTGACTGGCAGCGACGGGCGCAGCCAGTTGAGCTGGCCACAAAGCTGTTGGAGATCATGGAGCGTCATGGTTTTGGGGACGTTTATAAGCGGCGCCATGGGTGTGACCGTTTCCGAGATTTCAAAGCCCAAGAATTGAAACGGTGGGTGGAAAACGGCTTTCTCTATGTTGATCTGAAGACCGATATCTTTCAGATTGGAGAGAAGACTGGCAACTATAGCTTGTAGTTTTGGCTCGCTCGGATGGGCTACAAGGATGTCATCCATGTAATGCACGATAGTGGCCTCGGAGGTTAAGGGCTCAATAGCAGTAGCCACAAACAGCTGGCAGATGGCAGGGCTGTTCTTCATGCCTTGGGGGAGGACTTTCCACTGATACCGTTTGGCAGGCCGGTGGTGGTTGGGCTGGGGAACAGTAAAGGCGAACCGTGGGCGGTCATCCGGATGCAGGGGGATAGAGAAGAAGCAGTCCTTGATGTCGAGGACTGCCACATACCAATCTCGCGGGAAGGCTGACGGGTGAGGCATGCCGGGCTGAGGAGAGCCCATGGGTTTGATGTGCTTGTTAACCTCTCGCAGGTCGTGGAGGAGGCGTGGCTTGCCAGATTTTTTGATGATGAAAAAAATGGGAGTATTGTATGGACTGGTGGAGGGCTCAACATGGCCAGCACGGAGCTGCTCTTCCACGAGGTCCTGAAGAATAGCTAGTTTCGGGGCAGTCATAGGCCATTGCTCCACCCAAATGGGTTCCTCTGTGTCCCATTGCAGAGGAACGGGTGCTGGAGGTCGAACGCGAGCAACGGCCAAAACTATTGGGGGGGCAGCGATGGCTGTGAAGTAAAAAGAACGGCGCCTGACTGGTGAAGAATGTCGCGCCCCCAAAGGACTTGCTTGATATCCCTGAGAACCAGGGGACGGAAGAACCCTGACCGTCCATCGGTGTCATGCCAGGCAAGATCTTCAGCCGCCTGTTGCAAGGAGGACTGGCCTGTGGCGCCTACGATGACGGGTCCGGCTGTGAGTGGGAAGTCACGAGCTTGGGAGAGTGGGATGCAGGAGATTTCGGCGCCGGTGTCAAGAAGGCCGTCCATCCACTTTCCATTGACCTTGATGGTGAGGCGCGGCTGTGAAGCGGGCGACATGGGAACGGACCAGTGGATGCCTACGGGCGGGGCTGGCGCGGGGCGATTGGAGCCTCTTGGTGGCGGGGCTGAGGCTTGCCCCGCTGCCCGTTTAAAGGCTGTCTTGGAACACGGCAATCGCGAGCCCAATGATACCCTTTTCCACAGCGCGGGCAGGGGGTGGAGGGCGGCCGGGCGGCAGGAACAGGGCGCGGTGGTGGCACCATAGGCTGGACTACGGGTTGCGGCGGAGCCGGAAGGTTGGGGCACTCCCGAGCGAAGTGGCCCAATTCGCCGCAGCGGAAGCAGGTGTTGGTTGTTTGGACTGCCGCGACAATAGCCGCTGCAAGCGCAGATGCTTGCCCAGAAACTCCGGAGCATGCGAGGACCCAGTCTTGGAGTGGCTTGTCACGAAGGGGACGAATGATGGCTTTGCAAGCTGGGTTAGCCCCCTCCTGCAGGATGTCCTTAACGAAGGACTCGCGGGCTGCATTGCCAACAACTCGCCTCTCTGCAGCGGCCTGCACACGAGCTATGAACTCATTAAACGGCTCCTCGGGTTTTTGGAAAAGCTTCACGAGGGGCTCTGGGGCGGCCGTGGCACACGAACGGAAGGCTCGAAAAACACAGTCACGGAGCTGGATGAAAAACCCAGGCGGGGTGGCAGTGTAGGCGCTGGGATCGCCGTAAGGGCCGAACCCGAGAAATGCGTCTGCAGGGTAATGCACACCCTGACGAGCATTGTCGGCAATCTGATTGTCGATCAGGACACCGAGATGGGCTCGCCAGTCAATGAATTGCCCGGGGGAGAGAACCGCTCGGGCTAGAGAGATCCAATCGTAAGGGATGCAGCGAGGGATGGTCATACGCTCGAGAAGGTCTTGGGCATGAGGGCTGGCAAGGCCATCCTCTTTTATCGCGTTGCGGAGCATTTGGATGTCTTTGGGGGAAAAGGGGACCCACGCTTGTGGGCTCTGCGGAGTGCGAGCGGGATTGAGGGGGAACATCTGAGCCAGAGGCGGAGTGGGGGAGGTGAGAAAGGCGGTGTCGTACGCTGGTGGAGGAGGATTCTCGATGCTCCCGCTATTGCTGGGGCAGGCGGGAGGTGAAGCGGGCCATGGAGGTGAGGCATGGGCGGTGCCACCGGGCGCCGGCCAGGAGGGCGCGGCGGCAACGGTGTTCCTGATTGGCCAAGATGGCGGCACGGTGACGTCACGCCTGACATCACTTCTGGCCTCGGGCCAAGATGGAGGAGTGGCCACGTCATTTCCAGGTACAGGCCAAGATGGCACCGGAGGCTCTGCCGGTTTAGCCGAAAATGGCGATCCGCAGGCATCTGGGATGGGACCGGATGGCGACGAGACAGGAAGAGGTGGGTAAAGGCGGGAAGAGGGCGCCGAGGAAGAAGAAGGAGGAGGTGCGCCATGTTGGCATTGTTTGCAGGACGCGGTGGGGGGGGGGAGAAGGCGGGGGGTCGCCATGTTGGTTGGGGTCCAGGTCGGAGGCTGTGGGGGGATCCAGTTCGAGCGCGGCCTCTAGCTGGGCGGACAGAGAACGAGCATCGTCGTCTCCATCAGGATCGCAGGTGAGAGGGTGGCTAGGCTCACAGGCAAGAGCAGAGGCAGGGGAGGGCACACCTTGGAGACAGGCGCGGATAGCGACGAGGGTCGGGATAAGGCCGGGGGGAAACTGCTTGCGATCGTGCTCCATAGCAGACGTCACCCGCTGAATTAAACGTTCGTAGGTCTCTGGGCTCCAGAGAGCACAGGTGACGAGCCAAGGGTTAAAGGGTAGGAGAAGGTCCCAATACCGCTGTAGCTGACGGAGAGAGACCTTCACGTGGTGAGTCTCTAAGAGGGCAGCGAGCAGGCGGACTTGAGGAACCTGACGGGATGAGAGGGAGGCCCCCATCGCGGCAGAGGGCTCAGGAGGGGGGTGAAGGGAGCAACGCCGGAGAGTCCCTACCTTGAGCGGCGGCACGGGAGGACAGCGATGGGTCCCGTGCAAGGGGTCAGCAGCGGGCTGGCCAGACAAGGGGCCGTAGCTGGGGTCCCTGTCCAGGCGCCACCTGTTGGCCTCCGCTGCGGCACTGCAGGCGGGTCACTGCAGGCGAGTCGCTGCCGGGGATTGGGCCTACGCCACGGCCTGACCGGGGCGGCAGCGGGCGGCTCAAGGCTTGGGGGACGCGTGGTTCGATGGAGGAAAAACCACGGAGACGAGGTCTATGCGCAGGTCTGATTTTATTCGGGAAGTACATGGGGTTTTATAGTGTCATGGAGGCGGGGAGGTTGTGGGAGGGGCATGTCCGCGGGGCAGCTGAGGATTGGCTGCAGAGGCAAGGGCGGACCTGCGGTTTATGACGTAAGCCATTGATGGCAGAGGGGGTTGTTTCCGAGGTTGTGCCGGGGCGGATACGGGATGAGGGTGGTTGAAATGAGGCGGGGAGAACAGCGATCGGCTGGGAGGGGGAAGATAACAGTGGCTGGGAGGAGGGGCAGAGGGAGGCAGCAGCACAAACTGCTGCTGAGAAGGGCCATAATACAGGGAGGTTACGAGGAACAGGCGGGCAAAGTGTAAGGAAGCGAAAGGCAGGGTGGGAGCAGGGGACAGACCCAGAGCTATCTGGAGCTAGCTGAAGCAACTGTTTGGGGGCTCCAGGATCCCAGAAGAGCATCCTGCCACATCCTTGAAGGAATAGAAGAAGGAGACTGCCCATCTGCAGAGAAGATTTGTAAGTAGAGTGCTCCATGCCATGGAGTACAGTGCCCATCCTCCAGTGGAGGCAGAAGCCACTGTAGGAGCTGTTCCACAACTGTAACTGAGAGCTTCACTTCCCAAAACTGGAGGAAGAAGAGACCGTTGGGCACCAATTTCAGTTACTGATGAGTAAATTCGATGGCCTAAATTATAATCCTGAGAACAACTAAAGTCTGAGACTGTCCAAGTCAGAAAGAGGCTAGTAACCACCATCTTAACTCTGCACCTGGCATGAGGGGAAGCAGGGCAGACTGAAAATCATAGTACTGGTAGGCTTTTTTCCATCCAGATCAGATTGCAAGTCTAGCCTAAACCCCAGTCCCATCTCTAGGAGGGAGGAAGCTGGGGGGACCTGCTCCAGCCTCTCTGGGAAATTACCAGCCAAGCCACAGAGGCTGGTGATTGTCCTACTTTGGCAGCTCAAGCTGCCCCAGGAACTATTTTGTGGCTGGAATTGGAAGCTCCTTTCCCAAAAACAGGGGAGGAGACAGTTGGCCACTGATTTTGGCTACTGATTAGTATAACCCTAGGAACAGCTAGTGTGTGAATCTGTTCAGGTTGGAAAGAGGCCAGTAGCCACTATTTTGACTCTACCCCCAGCCTGAGGGGAAACCAGGACCAAAAATCACAGTGGTGGTAGGAACTGGTTTCCTTTACCCAGATCAGCCTGCAGCCCTAGCCTAGGCTTCAGCCCCACCTCTGGCAGGGAGGAGGCTGGCAGGCCCTGCACCAGCCTATCCAGGTAACTGCAGGTACCTTTGGCTGGCACAGACTAAATAATCAGAAGTCTACCAGGGCAATTGCAGCTATCTTGGACCTGCACTGCATAGATTGCTGCCCATACCTGCAGCTCCATCCCTGCCCCAGGCAGGGGAGAAAGGGCATGAAGTCTCATCAGTCTCTTTGGGCAACTACAGTCTAGGCCTGCATGACTTGGATTATTCCACACAGCTGTGACTCTGTCCTACCCCTGATAAAGGAGAAAGCTGGGGAAGCTTCATTGGTCCCTGGGGCAATGAGGGAAGCTTGAGCCTCCACAACTTACCTTGCTCCACAACCAACAAAGGAGAAACAGTAGGAAGCCCTAAACTAAAGAAAAAATCTGCACCCAGAATAAATAAGCCAGATGCCAAGAAACCAACCAAAAATTACAATCCACACCAAGAAACAGGAAGATATAGCCCAATTAAAGGAACAAGATAAGCCTGTGGAATTTTCTTTGTCTGAAGGTTTTAATGAAAAATTAAATTTCTTTAATTGACATATGGTTAATATTATTCTATTTTTCTTTTGGAGTTATGTCTTGTAATTTGTGTCTTTCAAGGAATTTTATCATTTAATATCATTTTACTATCTGTTGAACCTGTAATATGCCATCTCTCTCATTCTTGATGTTGAGAGTTTGTGTACTTTCTTTTATTTTTCTTGGTTAGTTTGCTAGAGGTTTATCAGATGTATTGATTTTCTCAAAGAACCAACTTTTGGCTTCAATGACATTCTCTACTGTTTCATTTTTTTTCTCTTCTATTTCATAGATTTCTGCTCTGATCTGTATTAATTTTCCTTTGTTTACTTTGTCTTTAATATACTAAACTTTTTTCAGTTGATAATGTTTTCTGATTTCCTCTTTAACTTCTTATTGACACATAGTTTATTTAGAACTGTGTTATTTAGTTGACAAATATTTTGAAATTTTGGATATCTTTCTACTATTGATTTCTAATTTAATTACATTGTGATAAAAAATACTGTGTATAACTTGAATTCTTTAAAATTTATTGAGACTTGTTTTTTAGACACAGAATATGGGGTATATATTATAAAATGTGTTATGTGCACTTGAAAATAATGTGTTATTTGGTTGATGCTGAGTGGAGTGTTCTATAAGTATCTATTAGGTTGATTGCTTTGATTAAGTCTTCATATCCTTACTGATCTCCTCTCTAATTGCTCTATCATTTCCTTAGAGAGGGGTATTGAATGACCTAACCCTAATCGTAAATTTGCCTGTTCATTCTTGCAATTCTTCCAGCTTTTGCTTTGTGTATTTTGAAATTCTGTTAACAAGGTCATAAGTGTTTCAAATTTTTATGCCTTCTTGATGAATTAACTATCTAATCATTATAAAATGCCATTCTTTATTCCTGATAATACTTTTTTCTGAAACTTAATTTGCCTGATATTAATATAATCACTCCACCTTCATTTGATTAGTATTAGCCTGTTTTATCTTTGCCCATCCTTTTGAACTTTTTTGCCTGGTTGTCATTTTATATTTAAAGTAGGTTTCTTTAAGATAGGACTTACATAATCTTTTTTTTTTTTCACTTAATCTGACAATTTCTGCTTTTAATTAGTGCATTTAGACCATTTACATTTAATATGATTGTTTGTATGGGTAGATTTATATCTACCATCTTGATATTTGTTCTATTTTAGTTCTATCTGCTCTTTGTCCATTTTTCCTCTTTTTCTGTTAGCTTTTGTATTGAGTACTTTGTAAGATTTCATTTTCTCTTCTTTGTTGTATTGTTAACTATAACTTTTTGTTTTGTTATTTTAAATCTTAATTTAGGCTTATACACCTTAATAGTCTGCTTTTAAATGATACTGTCCCACCTCATGTATTGTATAAGAACTTTATAACATTATGCTCTCACATCTTCCTACTGATCTTTGTGCTATTTTTACCATATATATTAATTATACATATGTTATAAGCCCTCACTAATTATTATTATTTTTGTTTAGTCAAAATAAACAAAATATTATTTAAAGAGACTTAAAATAATAAGTATTGTTTCTAAATAATTATTTACAAAATTATTTACAAAATTATTTTTTCAGACTTCTTTATTCCAACAAAAATTCATACTTACATGCATCATAAAAATACAAGAATCTATTATTTGTGGTAGCTCTGAAGTGTAAATCTCCAAATGTTAATCAACAGTAGAGTGGAAAATAAACTGTGATATAGTCAATCAGTGAAATATAATATACCAATGAATAAGAATAAACTATTATTACTTACTAAAAATAGAATTACTCAATACCTTAATGTTGAGTGAAAGATAACAACACAAAAGAGTATATACAGTTTTAATCTATTGACGTAAATCTAAAATAAAGAAGGAAATAGTTTATGGTGAAGGAAAACCATTCTGGTTACCTTTGGGATAAGGGAGATGTCTGAGTAGTAGCACAGGGATGATTCTGAGGGATGCTAGTAAAATAAATAGATGGATATTTTAATACAGCTGGTGAGGGCAAAATGGCATGAACAAAAGGAAGAGAATGATTTCATTAAAACTATTAATTATTTTAAAAATGGGTGTTATTTGTGAGTGAAAAGCAAAAAACAAAATTTGCTGGCCCTTTGCAGGGTCCAAATATTTTTTTTAAAAAGAAACAGTTTAAAATATGTATAAAAAAAAAATTCAGAATAATTGAAAGGGCAACTGATAAGCTGGTTTTAAAATTGCAAAATATCCCTAAGATAATGTTGTTTTTGTTATTTTCATAAATAAAGAATAAAATGAACATAACAGAAAAATAAACATCAGCTATGACCAGACTTTTCAGGAAATAAAAAATACAAATGGTCAACCAACCTATGAAAATAATGCTAATAAACAAAGGAAATGCAACACAAAACATAACAAGGCACACCTTTCAGCTTATCAAAATGCTAAAGATTTTTTTAAAATAGTACTTTGATAAAGAGTGAGGGAATAAAATACCTCAGACTTCAGTGGGGGAATAAATTGGTGCAAATTTCTGGATAGTAATTTGTAAAAGCTTTAAAAAAATACTCATTTTAATACATGAATCCTTATTATAAGAATTTGTACGAGAAAAAACACATAAATATGCACACAAATATTTACTATAGTGAATTCATTGAGTAAAAATGTAGCAAAGCAGTAAGTGTACAAAATTCCATTTTCAGAAAATACATTTATACACATATAAACATATCTGAAACCATAACACTACAATGTAAATGAAGATAATATCATGGGTGAGTATGGTATTATGAGTGTTTTTATAATAAATAAGGACAATTAATTTTTTAAACAAACGAGGAATTTAGCAAACTGCTATAGAAAGCATGTATCACAAGCCTCAAACATGCATTTCAGTTAGGCAAAGCAAGAGAGTCCACAATGGAAAATGGAAACTAAAATATTTCAATTGTGAAATGGTAAAATTAGAAAGAAATAACCAAAGCAAGGATGGACAGGGAGAAATCTCAATGGAAAATCTGTGCACAGAAAGGCCTCAATGATTCTAATACCAATCTAGAGCACCACAGACTAAGCTGAGTCTGAGTAATCTAATTAGATCCACTTAGTTGAAAATACTTAGAACTCTTAAAAGAAACTTTTCAGGATGGCAGGTCTGTTTCTGTCAGGAGTTAGAGAGAGAGCTCTTTCATAACTTTTCTGAGGACACTGAGGTTTTGGGGGACTCAGATGCCCAAGCCTTCTAGAGGAGCTAGTTTGGTCATTGGTCCCCCAGAAAGAATCCAATTTTGTCTAATGCATCTTTTGTTACTGAAATATTTGAAGCAGAATTCTGGCTATAAGCCAAACCGGCAAGACTAACCAAATTCTCTAGTTTTGCATTGGTGAGAAATGCCTGCAAGCGCTTTCTCATGACAAGGCCTCAGTTTGGAACCCATTTAGAACTCAGTGACATTCAGTCTGAAAGAAACAATTTGTTTCTTCTCTTGCTTTCCCCCAATATGTGATGAAATATGGCTAAGAAAATGGTTTATCCAACCCCAAGATGAATGAAAACTATTTAGTCCCATGTAGGGACTTGAAAGCTGTTTTAAATTTACAGTATATTTCAGGAAGTAGTGGTTAGCAAAAGCTCTTCACACACAATAAGACTTTATCTTGATTCTTTAAATCAGTAGTTTTCAAAGTGTGGTCCCTAGACCACCAATTCTTTGAAATGCAAATTCCTGGCCTCCATTCTACTACTGAATCATTAACTTTGGGATGGGGCCCAGCACTCAGTGAGTTAACAAACCCTTTAGAGGATTCAGATGAATGCCAAAGTTTGAGAATCTCTGCTCTAGTTAATCAATGGTGAAGATCCTTAAATATCTACTTGTAGAACAGAAAATATGATGGCTAACATGTATAGGAAAAAATCCCTTCCATGACGAATTTATCAGTTATTATTTCTGCAAGGTGAGAATTCTGACATAAATCAGAATTCTTACCATGAATAAACAACACAGTGACATTTCAGAAGCGAAAATTTTGAGGATTGTGTGTCAATGTGTTCCTATTTAACATGGAATAGTGTAAAAATAGCAAAGTTCTACTTAAAAGAACCATGGTCTTGATTATCTTCCATTACGAATTGTCAGACAATATACCTATGTGCCCTTTGTTTTGTGTTCATTGAGTTTAATTCACGCCCACCCCAAAGTTCTGAAAAGATGGCATTAACCTAAACTAATGTAACAAGAGTGTTCTCCTGGCACACCATACAATTCAACAGTGAGAGTTTAAGATGATCTCATCTGGAAACTCAGAAACAAGTAGAGAATAGAAAAGAGTTTTGGAGTACCCATTGACAAAGATAATAGAAATCTGCAGATGATCAATTCAGCTGTGCTGAGTCCACATTCTACAGCATGATTGCTTTCTAGAAAAGAGAATCAGAATATACTTGAAGGAGAATCAGAGTTTGCTAGAAAGGAGTGAACTTTGGTAAGAGACTCATGTCCATTTCTAAGAAAGCAGGAAAAATCAGCAGGGATGATACATGAAACAACCTTTTTTTAGAGTGATCTCTACCATCTTTGGAAAATTTTGAACACATCTTCTCTTTCATCTTTAAAACAGAGTATTGCAGTTATCTTTATATTTTATTCATGAATCTGCAATTTGGTAAAGATTCTCAGTTACTCACATGTCTAATGGTTCATCTTGGCTATTTGGTTGAAGCTTTACCTGCGACCGTCAGCCAAACACTTATTGATATCCTCTTCATGGTATCTGGGTTTCTGGTGGCAATAATTTTGAAAAAAAAGAACCTGGAAGAAGCCGTATTATCTTTTATGGCTCAGCCTTGGATGTCAAGGTTGGTAAGATTCCTACTATACTCTACTAGTCAGAGAAGAGACCAACAAGCCCAGTACCTAGGGGAACGAACTCAGATCCTACCTCTTGATCGGTGAATGGCAAGGTTCTGAAAGAGATGTGTAATGAGCAATATTGCATGAACACTCTTGGAAAATGCAATCTGCTATAGCCCATTCTCTGGCCACAACAATTCACATCCCTTCCTTAGACATATGAGCCAGCAAGCCTTCAGATGATCCCAGCCTCCAGCCTTAGAGCTCCTCCAGTTCATTCCTAGTGGAACAGAAGAAGGCTGTTCCCACTGAGTTCTGCCCAAGTTAAAAAGATGTGAGCTAAATAAACAATGTTTTTGGTTTAAGTCGCCAAGTTTTGGAGTGGTTTGTTATATAACAACAGATAACGGGAACGTAAAGGTTATCAACTTTTTCCCCTAGCTAAACATAAGTAAAAGATACAATGACACAAAACACACTCCCAACTCATTCAGTTTTGAAAAATAAGATAGACTGATTCTCAAGCTCTAACCCAGCCCATTTTTCCACAAAGCATTTTGGAATATAAATAAATGAAAGTTATATTACAGTGAGAACTCTTGAATTTAAACAAAAATAATGTTATAAATTTTGCTACCTTACCTATTACTTATAACACACCTCACAAGCAACTGATTACACTCTGGTGTGTTACAAGATATAGGTTGAAAATCACTGACTTAGACACTCTTGGAGGTGAAAATTATCTCAGAAAGTTTAGCAAATGATTCCAGAATTAACAAATGAATGTAAAACCCTGAGTTTAGTTAGTTCTGTCTTTGAATGATATTTGCCTTTGGGTAGCTTGCTGCTGACTAGTGTGAAAAGAATGGGAAATGGAGATATTGTCATCTTTTCCTGTTCACACTGGAAGGTGTTTGGAGGAGTCACTGCCACTCCCTTCAGATACTGAGTTCATTGAGCAACTTCTTAGTAAATATAGTGACCTTACTTCTCATTGTACCAAGCAAAGTCCCAGAATTCCATCTCATTTTGCATTATTCCAAGACAAAGTTCTACATGATAATTTATGATATCCTTCTATAGATACATAAAGTGTTCAGAAAATAACTTGAGCTTATGCAATGTTTTCTGAGGACTCCAGACAAATCTTTGGAACAATTTCTAAGAGAATGGATCTGGATAATGTATTTTACATCCCAAAGGAGTCCCAATCTGGAATTAAGATGTGGGAATCATGTTTGTCTATATGCATCATATTACACTCTGTTAACTGTCCTCCTCCTAGCGGTCATCTGACTCTCTGCCAATTATAACACTACATCTATTGGGCAGTCAGTAGAATTTTCACAAACGCACTCAATGTAATTTTCTTTTTTTTTTTTTTTTTTTTTTTTTTTTAAAGATTTATTTATTTATTTAATTTCCCCCCCTCCCCTGGTTGTCTGTTCTTGGTGTCTATTTGTTGCGTCTTGTTTCTTTGTCTGCTTTTGTTTCTTTGTCCGCTTCTGTTGTCGTCAGCGGCACAGGAAGTGTGGGCGGCGCCATTCCTGGGCAGGCTGCTCTTTCTTTTCACGCTGGGCGGCTCTCCTCACGGGCGCACTCCTTGCGCGTGGGGCTCCCCCACGCGGGGACACCCTTGCGTGGCACGGCACTCCTTGCGCGCATCAGCACTGCGCATGGCCAGCTCCACACGGGTCAAGGAGGCCCGGGGTTTGAACCGCGGACCTCCCATATGGTAGACGGACGCCCTAACCGCTGGGCCAAAGTCCGTTTTCCAATGTAATTTTCCAGTGGTCTCCACTGACACTTTAAATTCAGCTTCTAAGTGCTTTGAAATTAATTTGTTTCCTCAGGATTTCATACTCCCTTTATTGCAGAAAAAAAAGGAAGCTAGGGGAAGAAAAAGTATTTCCCCAAGTATTTTTTGTTTTGTGGGTTGTTGGGTTTTTTTCTGCCTTTTTTTGATTGAGGAATGTTGCTTTCTATCCAGCCCAGTGACCCTGCAAAAGAACCTTACTAAGCCACTTGCAGTGAATCACCTTACCCAATTGCCTATTAAGGCATCCCCATAATCAAAACATTCTGTTAAGAGTTTTCTAACAGGAACATGGTCTCTGATAACTAAGTCATCAAAGGCTTGAAACTTTCATACCATTTATTAAAATTTTTCTTACTCTAAAAGCAAAGACCCAAACAAGTTATGATCACTGCAAAATGGAAAACCTGACAAGTGGCTTAGTACACACTGTTCCCAAAATGAAGCCAACGTCCCGATTATAATCTGCAGGGAGCACATAATTTGGACAGATGAGAAGCAGGAAGACACTAGGTCCCCAGTGCTCTGGGTTATGCCTAAAATGAAAGGCCTGTTGCCTGGCAAACGAAAGCAGACCTTGATTTCCTTGTGCACTCTGAACATCCAAAAGATCAGAAGGTCAATTCTTGCCTCTGAATTCCAAAATCATCAATTAGGAAAAGTGCCTCACATAGGGTTGATTTTTATTTTTCATAAATCTCCATAAACTTGGATGCACTGAGTATCCTAAAGTTTATAAAACATATCTCTGACTTAATCACAAATATAGAATGGACTTGTATGCTCACAGATATATCCATGTGCATATGTGTATGCCTAGATACTCAATAATGATATCTAACACCATTTCACAAGCACTTGTGAAACAAAAGAAAAGGTGTCATTTGCATTTTTAAAGGAGGCCCTCTTCCTTTTCAACAAAAATAGGACTTATTAAATAAGAGGTACAGCATTCCTGTGAAGCAGTTACCTGCCCATCTCCTATTACATTCTTTATTTTAAGAGCCTTTAAGAGCCCTTCCAACTCAGGAAGCTGAGCACTAGCAGAATGCTCTATAGGCTTTATTGTCCTCTTCCTCATTCCCTCATTCTTTCACCAAATGAAGCATTTATCATCTTGGAACATCTGTCTAGGAGGCAAAATGGAAGTCTGAAAAAGTAAACTGGAACTTTGTGCTTGTGTGTGCGTGTGTGTTTGTGTGTGTGTAGATACCTCCTATATATTGGCCTAAGAACTTTTACTTCCTAATTTCTCCAAAGAGAGTGAGCTTGTCAACTTGGACAAGTTTCTCAAATTTTTCATATTTATTTCTCTCATAAGGCAATCTGAATCACTTCAGAGAGAGTTCCAAAGTTATCAGCATGCTCAAGAAATGCTCAAGGGCACAGCCATTTCACATGTTTTTCATTTGTACTGCCCTGAAAACTACAAAGCTCTGATTCTGACTCAAGACTTAGGTGTCTTGTGTTGGGCTAAATTCCTTTCAGGCCCATTTATCCACTTGTATTAGGTTTTAAGCACAACTTCTGGGTACATCAGGAAATGGATAAAAAAACACTTTCAATTTACTCAAGTCAAGTATACTTTACTTGATCAAATATTTTTATCCATTCCCTAAGAATATTGGGAATACTCTCTTCCTAGTCTTAAACATACCACTTAATCTGCTTATACTCTGAAAAAACTACTTTTACTCCCAAAGAATGCCCAGAGTCAATGACTCCCAGATTTTAGATTTCACAATCCTGCAAAATTAGAAAAAAAAAATTAGAAGAGCTACATATATTTTTTATTTCTTTTTCCAGTAAGCACATTAAAATTTCCCCACCATCTCCATTTTATTATTTTACAAAATGATATTTTAATATAAAACAGTAAGATGGAAGAATCTGAATACATAAAAAATTAATTTAGAATTATAACAACTTATTAAATTTTCCTTAATTTCTTATGTAAGTAAATTTAATCCATGTTGAAAGACTCACTGACTTAAACTGAAGCTACAAGATTTCCCTCTCCAGTATAGGTCAAGAACATAGCTATGAAGCAGTCAGTGTGGGTAGGCTATTATATTATCCTGGCCTGAAGATTTTGATGAAAAATATATTAGAATGGGAAATGAATATGAGCCAGTCTGGACAACTGAGATTCATTATGGGGCTGTGCCTTTTCTGCTATTTTGTTGACTGACATATGCATTGGTCTTTAAAACAACATTAACAGAGCATCTATCTTACCTTGCATGTACTAATTTGACCCACAATCCTCTCATACAAGTATGTAAACAAGATATTAATATTGGAAATCTAAACCCCCATATCCATTTTCATACTTAAAATGGGACTCATATTTAATAAATAAGATTTTGAACTCATTAACAGGTCCCATTTCACATATCCTGTTGCACATTAAACAGAAGAGAACATTGTGTTCTTCAAAAGACAGTTTCAGTTAAACACATACTAAGATTGGATTATGGTGCTGACTTGATTTACTTCTGCAGTTCCTGAATCAATTAAGCCAAAAGTATAATTAGAAAGAAGAAGCTCTTAAGTATTAAAAGTGCAATCACTGCAAACTGGGTCAAGGAGAAATGATTACCAGAGTTGGACAGCTTCTGTTAAGCAGACATCTGGATAAATTCTCAAGATGTCAAACCAGTAAGCAGAATTTCTGGAGGAGAGATCTCTAACATTTACTTTCTAGTCTTCCCAAAAAAAGTATAAAGGCGTAGGTTCCTAAAGTCACATAAAATTTTGTTCTGATGTAAGTTACCTGTAGTGGTAATTTTGCTTATTTCCTCAGTCCTCAGGAAAATCCTGGCTCTACCCACAAACCCCTCCACTAACCTAAGTCATGAAGAGATCTGGTAACTTTATTTTCAACTATACCACAAGCTCATTTGGATTCCAAAGTTCATAGATATCAGAAACATGGAATGCCAGCACTCTGCATTTACTTCCAGCTTCCAACAAAAGTCTAGCAGAGAATTTCTTGCCAAGATAGAACAGAAAGTTAGCCATCTGATACAGACCTTCAGGTCCCAGTACATAGCAACAATAAGTGAACTATAGAAAGAGAAAAGGATATTGGGAAATTAAAATGCTGCTAAATTCTGCTTTATAAAAGGCATTAGAAATGCTGAAAACAATGGTATGCAAAAGTTATATTGTGAAGATAGTAGCAGCTCTGTCAAAATAATATGAGACAGTAAAATTTAAGGCAAACTGTTAATAGAAATAAGGAAGAATTTTTTATAATAATGAATAAATTATTTCACCAAGGAGTTCTAGAAACAGTGAATTTATTTGCTACAAATAATAGTCTCAAAAGAAATAAAGTAAAAACTAACAGAATAAAAAAGAGAAATTAACAAAGCCATGATAAAAGAATAGGATATATTAACAGTCTTTTATCAGACAAAGAAAGAAACGTAGACTATAAAATATTTAAATAAAAATTAACAAGACATGAATATTTTATCTTTAGATCATTGTACCCCAATAAAATAAGCACAATTTTTTAAAGTTCCTTGTGGAAAATTATATAAAAATTAATCACATACTAGATCATGGAATAAGTCTCTACAAAATGTCAAATAATCAATATAATGAAGACCATATTTGAAAATGCAATTTGAACAGAAATTAACAATTAAAAGATAGTGTTTTAAAAATATGTTTGGAAATCCAAAATACATTTCTATATAACTCCCTGGTAAAGAGGAAATTGAAATGGAAGAGAATGACAATGGACATTCTACCCAAAATGCAACTGAAGTGATATTTAGAAAGATATTATTAACATATATGTATTTTTAAATAAAATTTAAAATGAAAAAATTTAGCTTGGAGTTTATGAAACTAGGAGATTATACAACTGAATAAACCTGAAGAAAATTGATTTAGGAAAAGAGTAACACAAAGCAAAAATTTGTCGCATTGAAAAAAATAATTTAGAGTATTATATTAATGAAATAGACAAACCATTATCAATAATGATCAACACCAACAAAAACAGAAATCATGCTAAGAAACATTAAGAATCCAAAAGGGACTGTAACTATGGATATAGTGGAAGATTTATTTATTTTATTATATTTATTATTAAATACTATAACTAGTTTAATGTCCCCAATTTTAAACATAGAAAAAATTATAAGTATTCTAGAAAAATATAACTGACCAAAATTTACTCAAGAAGAAATTGAGGGAAGTGGACTTGGCCCAGTGGTTAGGGCATCCATCTACCACATGGGAGGTCCGTGGTTCAAACCCTGGGCCTCCTTGACCCGTGTGCAGCTGGCCCACACACAGTGCTGATGCGCGCGAGGAGTGTCGTGACACACAGGGGTGTCCCCCGCGTAGGGGAGCCCCACGCGCAAGGAGAGCGTCCCATGAGGAGCACCGCACAGAGCGAAAGAAAGTGCAGCCTGCCCAAGAATGGTGACGCACACACGGAGAGCTGACACAACAAGATGATGCAACAAAAAGAAACACAGACTCCCATGCCGCTAACAACAACAGAAGTGGACAAAGAAGACAACGCAGTGAATAGACACAGAGAGCAGACAACCAGGGTGGGGGGGGGGGGGAGGGGAGAGAAATAAGTAAATAAATAAATCTTAAAAAAAAAAGAAGAAATTGAAATCTTAAAACAATACACATAAAAAATTTGAATAAGGAATCAAACTCACAGATATCAGGTCCCAACGGTTTTATGGGTGAATTAAGCAAATGTAAAAGGATGAAATAAACTATTTCAGAGACTAAAAGAAGAGGGAAAACTTCTCAAGTCTTGTTTTTAAGATAGTGATATTGAAATGTGAAAGGTACTTTATGAGAAAATTCCAGACCAATCTTACTTCTGAACATAGATTCTGGGGTCAGCTGCTCTGGTCTCTCCACAAGACCAGCTGTAGACTATCAGGCTCTCTCTATTCCTGGGGCCTCTGCTGTGTCTATGGCGCTGTCTCTATTCTTCTGTGTTCTTCTCCTGTGTGTTTACTTCCTGGGGCTCCAGCATTTAAAAAATTGCAACAAATTCCTCTGCTTTGTAGTTTTCTCTGAGTCCCCACAGAGTCCCCATTGAGGTAGGGACTCAAAGTCCTACTGAGGTGGCCCAATCAAAGTCTTAATCATAATTTAATAAAGTGAAAATGAAAATTCTGAATCCAATGCAATCTAATACACCCAGAGAAACAGATCAGTTTATAAACATAATCCAATATCTCTTTTTGGAATTCATAAATAATACCAAACTGCTACAGCAAGTAATTTAGCTTCTTAAGCCTTGTGTTCCTCATTTAACAAAAGGAATGTTGTAAGAATCTCTACCATGTTGAATTCTTCTGATGTTAAATGATATGAAATACATGAAACACCTAGTATAGTGCCTAACAAATAATAAGTGTTCAATAACTGTGAACTAGTATTTTTACTTATAAAATACTAGTTTGCTTACTTATTCTATCACCCCTACATGAGTGCATGCTCCTTAAAGAAAGAAATAATTGTTTGTTTATCTTTGAACAGTGAAGAGCATATAGATATAAAGATATGAATGAAAGGTGTGGAAACCATGTGCATGGATAGGAAAGCTTATTGCATAAAGATGTTAATACTTCCCATCAATCCATAAATTCAATATAATTCCAAATAAAATCCCTACAGGATTTAGATGTTAGTTGACCTCAGAGAAAAGCATTCCCTGATCAACAGTTCAATCACACCACTGCTTGTCCTACTCCCTTCCCACAACCCAGTTTTTTCTATCCTTATTTACTCCTCCCTGTTAAAGGAAAACCCTTTCTGCCTGACTTTTGAGAACCTTGCACTGGTCCTCTTACAATGCTCCTCTGTTGCAATGGTTCTTTTCTGCCTATTGCCATAGTCTTTCTCCCTCTAGTGCAGTGGTTCTTAATCTTTCTTGTTCCATGGATCCCTTTGCCAGTCAGGTGAAAATCACAGATCCCTTACTAAGTCCACACTATATTGCATATTATTTAATAAATATATCACACCTGCGCCAACACATCCCCACAAGAATGTTTTTTTTTAATTTCAGCTCAAGCTTATGGACCCCTTGTTAAGAACCTCTGCCCTACTGCAATAGTCTTCTCTTCAAATAACACCTCTCCTTACCTAAGTCTGAATTTGGTTTTTATGTGACAATTTTCAAGTATATATTCTTTAATATATGCTCCTTTATTTAATTTCTGGAAAATGGGAAGGTATAAATAAATACTGTATATTCACAGTGATTACTAATGCATACATAAAGAGCTACCGAAAAAAAAACAAAACAAAACCCACTTGCTCTATTTGGAGAGTTATCTGTCCCTAGAATGGGGCCTTTATCACCTTTCATTTATTTGGTTCTTAATGAAATAATGTCTAAAAAGTAGAATAATGCAAGAGCCAGGTAATGTGCCTTCCTGACACTTACAGTCATCACTATGGGCTTCATAGTTCTGTCAACCGCAGTTGCTAATGTGAAGACCTGTGCATTTCTTTTTCCTTTCCATCTTATTTTCATAAGAGGAAGATTCATAGTCCTTACACATTTATTCTATATTACCCCTCTCTCTAGATTAGGGGTTGGAAAACCATAGCCTGGGGGCCAGATCTAGCTTGCTGTTTTAGTGCTGCTCAGAAGCTAAGAATGGTTTTAAATGTTTAAATGGTTGAAAAAAATCAAAAGAAGAATATTGAATGCCACATGAAACTATATGAAATTCAATTGTGAACTAGTATTTTTACTTATACAATACTAATTTGGTTACTTATTCTATCACCCCTATATGAGTGCATGCTCCTTGAAGAAAGAAATAATGCTTTGTTTATCTTTGAACAGTGAAGAGCATATAGTAGTGTAGGTACACAGTTGGTGCTAAATAAATGTGTTGTATTAATGAATAAAATTTAGTTAAACCTACACAGGCTTCTTTATTGCTAGATATAAAATTAGCTAACTAGCAATAAATATGAAATGATTACTAGTGATTTGTAATTATATTTAAATTTAATATTTAATTATCATTTCTCATTGAGAATTGACTCGACAGTGAAATAAAGTCAAATCTATTTCGTTCCATCAAGCCTGACATTTTCAAACCTTCATTAAGAATTCAAACTGCAGGAAACAGATATGGTTCAAGAGATTGGGCTCCCATCTACCATAGGGGAGGCCCAGGGTTCGACTCCCAGGACCTCCTGGTGAAGGCAAGCTGGCGGAGAGGTGGCCTGAGTGGAGAGCTGGCCCATGCAGTGTGGTAGCCTGCACAGTGAGCTGGCCTGAGTGGAGAGCTGGCACAACAAGATGATGCAACAAAAAAAGACACAGAGGAGAAACAATAAGAGACATAGCAGAATAGGGAGCTGAGATGGTACAAGAGACTGAGTGTCTCTCTCCCACTCCAGAAGGTCCCAGAATTGGTTCCCAGGGTTGCCTAAAGAGAAGACAAGCAGACACAGAAGAACACAGAGTGAATAGACACAGAGAGCAGACAATAGGGGGCAGGGTGGGGGGGTAAATAAATAAATAAATCTTTAAAAAAAAAAAGAACTAAAACTGCTCAATAGTAAGATATTATTTTTAACAAGATTGGGGTTGGTACCTGGTTTGGTTTTCTAATTTTAGACATATGATGATGGAGAACATTTAGTCATGGAAAAACACACAAGGGTAAGAGCACAATTGTGAAGGGTGTGGAATATACAAAATGTGGTGTTAGGAGAAAAATACATTTATAAGAAGTCAGGCTCAGGTTCTTTGTATTTTGACAGAGAAATTTAAAATTCTATTGTTTTCAGAAATGAGCGTTTCTCTAAATTTTAATAAACCTCATATGCTAATTTCATCTTGATTGCAGAACATTTTACTTTCTTTGACTTCACTAATAATATCTGTTAATGCTCTGCAGATTTATGTTGTTGTTTTTGCTTTTCCCAGAAATATGTCTGAAGTTTAACTTTTATCAAATTCCCTAGTATATTATGAGGGATGTGTTTGGCTGACTGCAATAAAAGCCCACAAAAGAGAGCAGAGAGTTAATTTACTCTCTGCAGTCTTTTCATAGAGCTCCGTTGGGGCAGAATGGGTGTCCCTTTTCTTCTTTTCCTGAATGGGTCTTTAGACACAGGAATCTATCACTCGGGGATAAAGAATGACTTTTCTGGAGATTTCTAAGAAAAGAAAAAAGGGAGGAAGGAAGGAAGGGAGAAAGGAAGGAAGGGAGAGAGGCACAGAGGGAAGAAACATAACTAGGTTAGTTTAATAGCTGAGCTGTCCAAACCTGCTGCAAGTTTGGACAAGAAATGAAATGACATAGTGATGGTCTTGGTAATCTCTGGATTTAACTTTTATCAAATTGTTCAGGCTTGAATTAAAATTAAAATCACACACACACATACACACACACACACACACACACACAAAGGTAGCCCAAAGTGAAAAACTTTAAATTTAGCATTGGTTTCCATGACAGTGCACTCCCACAATGGATCAGCCCTTCCAAGTCTTCTTTCCATCTACCTGCACGACTAGTGTTACAACTTCTTGTTAAGTAGTTTTCATTTAGTACTCAATGGCTGCCTATTCTGGACCCTTCTTCTCACTTAAAAATAACCTGCTTTTCTTTTTCCTTTCTATTTTCTACTACAAGAGAGTGTGGTAACTCAATATTTTTGTTGGAGCAAAGAATCTTGCACAAAATTTTATAGAAACACCAAATCTCTGAAGCAAAAATAAATTAACTAGTGAAGATTTTGGAGGGGAATATGGGGTAGGATGCATCATTATCTTAGGAACTGTGCATGAGGAGTGGTTTTTCAGCTGCCCTTTACAACATGACACCTTTCAGAAGAGTGCTTTTCTCACTTGTAAAATCTTCAACATGCTGAAACATTCTGGCCTGAACAAATTGCATTCTACTCATCTGGGTGATGTAAGCATTGGCTTTGGCAGCGCCGCATTTAGACATCAGAAACTTGTTCCATTTGTACTATGCTATTTACCCATTACACTCATTCAATTTTCTCACATACCTTTCCCAATTACCTACCAATTTAATCCATTTAATCTATCTCTACTACAGTAAATATGCTCCCCTTTCGCATTTACTAGCACTTGGACTGAACTTTCAAGGGCCTCTAACAGGCTTTGTAATTCATTTATTTTTCCTCTTCCTGTTCAATTTTGTACTTACAACTCATCACAAAAGTGGATGCTGCTGCTATAGACAAATGGACTGGCCAAAACCTAACAACACAATTGGCCACTTAGTCCTGAAAAACAGAATAATGGCAGCAAAAGGGGTCTGGGCTACAGAGCAGAAACTGTGCTTAAATTTCATTCAGTATAGCACCTGCCACAGAGCTGATGCAGTGAAAAATTGTATCATTATGAGATGCCCTAGGTTGTGGGTGCCATTTGCTGTCCTTTGATTATTTTTGATAATAGCAGGGCTTTCAAATGGAGCAACACTTCTGCAGCAGATCAAAAGAATTTTTAAAAATATCCTAGCTTCCTCTAGGCGATACCAATAAAATAATCATTCAGTTTTCTCAGTGTTACTGGGAGCTTGACAGCTAATATTAATTATTACCTCTAAACACTGGAAATTAGTGAAAACTAGTACTTCCAAATTAAAATAATGATCATTCGTGCATTTCATTTTTCAGGAGAATTAGCCCACTCTAAGTTTTGTAGAGGACCAGTCTAGCTCATTGCTTTATAGGCACTTTTCTCAAGTACCTCAAAGCATTCTCAGCTTTCTCCTTATACCCTGACCATTTGGCATAAAGAGGCTGACTTGTTATCAGTCTACCTTTGTATCCTCCATAATATCCCACACACCATTTCTTTAGTAAGGAGATTTTTCGGTCTCCAGATACTTCTTTGCACTTCATGAATGCCATTTCCCCTTTTAAGAACTTCTTATAAAAAGAAATAACTACTGGGAAACGTAATGATTTACTTAGCAGTTTTATTTGCACAGGGTCTTTCTTTGATATGGCCAGCTTTGGGAATCAACAGGTTTCGAAGCCTAATGGATTAATTTGCAATTTAACCCCCACAAATTCAAAATATATATATATATTTATCTAGTTGTCAACAGCACATTAGGCTTCACAAGGTTGAGATCAACAAAAACACAAGGATTGCTAATTGACCACCTAGTAGGCATTTTCTCTTTCCATAAACTTATAGAATCTGATTTTATTAAGGCAGGCTTTATGTCCAACTAAAAAATTATATTTCCTAGTCTTCCTTGTAGCTAGTGGTGATTGAGACTTAAGTGGAAGTAAGTGGGTGGGTCTTTCATGAAAACTCTTCAAGTTCACCATTCTTCAGTGTCTAATCTGCTGTTACGGCCATCCATAATATTTCAATTCATGTTTTTATTTTTTAAGCTGTAGAAGTTTCACATGATTCTTTATTATGTCTACCATTCCTCTCCCCAATGTTTTTGTTTCCTTTAAATTATGGAATAAATTTAAAAGTGCCTTTAGAAGACACCTTTTTTGTTTTGTTTTTAATACATTTTTTATTTTTAAAAGATACATAAATCACACAAAATGTTACATTAAAAAATATAAGACTTTCCCATATAACCCACTCCCCACACCCCCTCACCCCTCCCACATCAACAACTTCTTTCATTAGTGTGGTACATTCATTGCATTTGATGAATTCATTTGGAGCACTGCTATACAGCATGGATTGCAGTTTACATTGTAGTTTACAACTGTCTCCCAGTGGGTTATGGCAGGATATATAATGTCCTGCATCTGTCCCTACAATATCATTCAGGACAACTCCAAGTCCCAGAAATGCCCCCATATCACACCTCTTTTTCCCTCTCTCAGCGTTCAGCAACTCACATGGCCACTGTCTCCACATCAATGATATAATTTGTTCCATTACTAGATCACAATAACTACTAGAGAAGGCGCTTTTAAAGTTTGTGTCTTCTAATTGTATCCTCTCTTCCAGTTCTGGGTCTGTTCATAAAGCCTGAATTTTCTCCTAATTATTAGTCTGTTTTCTTACTTTAGTAAGATCTCTAAATATTGGATTATATGCTGCATTAGAAATGCCAAATTACTGACTATCTGTAATTTGTTGTCTTCTTTAAAGGGTATTGCCTTGTGATTTGTCAGGCAGTAAAATTATTTACAGATCAACTCGATCCTTTCTAAGTTCGTTTCTAAACTTCATTAGGGTGGGTCTATTTAACCATATTTCTAAAGTTCAAGACCATGGGGAGTCTGTACTGAATGCTCCATGTTTTCATTGAAGTCTCTCCATTCTAACTGGTTAAAATTATCTCCCAGCCCAATATGACCTCTTGAAATTGTCTTGTAACTCCCTGGTCATTCTTTGGCCTCTTAGTTTTACTTAAAGTTTCACTTTATGCTTCAGCTTAGTTTTGTTTTTTGTTTTTTTAAGATTTACTTATTTCTCCCCTCTCCCACCATTGTCTGTTCTATGTGTCCATTTGCTGTGTGATCTTCTGTGTCTGCTTGTGTTCTCATTAGGCAGCTCCGGGAACCAATGCTGGGACCTTCCAGAGTTGGAGAGAGGTGATCATTCTCTTATGCCACTTAGGCTCCCTGATCTGTTGCATCTCCTATTATCTCTCCTCTGTGTCTCTTTTTGTTGCATCATCTTGCTGCATCACCTCTCCATGTGGGCCAGCACTCCTGCGTGAGGCAGCTCTCCTGCACGGGGCAGTACTCTGCGCAGGCCAGCACTCTGTGTGGGTCAGCTCGCCACATGGGAAAACTTGCCTACACCAGGAGGCCCTGGGCATTGAACCCTGGACCTCCTATGTGGTAAACAGGAACCCAATTGCTTGAGCTACATCCACCTCCCTGCTTAGTTTTTATTCAAAGACTCAAGGGACCCTGATGCAGAGTTCCAGAGCCCTTTTTCTGAGAAGTTCACTCTCTTCTGGGACTCTATCCCACCATTCCAGCTGACTCAGTTTCCATGAATTCTGATCTCTATAATTCAATTTGAGTTCCACTTCCCAGTGCCAGGGTGTATTTAGTAACTTGAGGCAGAAAACCGGCTCAGATATAGGGCTTATCTTGTTTGTTTTCTCTTCTTTCATGGTCAAACAAAAGCTTTTCTGCCTATTGTCTGATATCAGGAACCAGTTGCTTTGTTGTTGTTGTTTTTTCCAGTTTTTTAGTTGTTTAAAATAGTACTCTACCATGGCTAGACACACAATTATCCTAAAGGAATATTTTTCTGTGAGTTTTGTGTATTGGGAAGGTCATTAAGAAGAGAGACTCTGGATCAAATGTGGTAGATAAGGGCAGTAGGTACAAGAAAATAGAATTTGGAAGAGGAGTTGGTGGATATATGCTCCTTTCAACTAAAGTGCTTACATAGACTGTGTTTATTTGCTTGGCACACTCCTCTGGGACTGACTATGTGGCTCATGACTTTATAAGCATTATATAATAATGGCAGTGTATATTTAAGTATAAATATAATGTGGTTGCTGGCTATAAATGATCTAGGAGACCAGAAATGGGAGAGATGAATGGATTGGAAAAATGAAGATATTTATTTAGAGAAGATGAGATTGGAACTAAACCCTGAAAAAGTGATTGGTTTGAGATAAGCTGGAAAATGTGAGGACAGCTTTATGAAGGAAACTTCCCCATCTTCCAGCTTCCTCTAATGTTGAGGCTTAAAACAGAAAGTACTTAAATCTGAGCAGGTCAGGCCATTAAGTTCTGTGTGGGTACCTGGTTTCTACTGCCTCTCTAATTGGCATTGCATTATCGACCCAGATTATGAGATAATATCTGGTAAAGTTCTTCGAAAACAAGAATGTCCTATGCAAATTAATTATCAATATCACAATTAATCCATTTGTGTGGGGTGAAAGTCACTTAGCTTTCCTCCCCAAATAATCAATATGTATTATCAAAGCAACTGTTACTGAAATGAACAAAATCTAACCTATGAAGGTAATGCATGTCACACAGATATAATCTTTACCCAGTTAAATTTGCCTGACTAACCCAAGAGTGATATCCAATGATACCATTTTATACTCAGATCTGCTATTTTAGTAAGATATCAACAGGTTTAGCAGATGTTGCAATGAACAAGTAAATATGTTCCCGGCAATAAATCTACTAACAGACATTAAGGACAGTATCCAACAAACATATTCCAATCATTCCAATGCAATCACAAATAAGATGTAATGACTAATTACCGATGCAAAAAAATATTCATGGTTTACTGGGACTTGTGTCTCCATATGGTATGGCTTAGGAAGATCTTACACATCTCAGACATTATATAATTTGAAAGGACATTTTAAAGTGTGAGTATGTTATATTTCACATATCAGATGGTTTGTGTCTTGGCGAAAAAAGAATCATCTATTCTGGTCACATCTGGTTAGCAAATTACATGGACTAACTTGAGAACATTATTTAATCTCTCTCTATGCTTGAGTTTCTCCATTTCTAAATTGCATATATTATCTAAACTATCAAAAAACTTGGTTGAAGAAAGGACAGAGGGTTGTTCTGGTAAAGTCAATATTCTATGTACATTTAAAGAAAAATAATTTTATACCATGATATGGAATTATTGCTATAACAAATTTCCCTATGAACACAAGAATGAAAATAAAGGCTGAAGACAGAAACAAAAAATGGCATTAAAATCTTTTAATTTTTAAGGCAAATAGGAGTTATCCACATTCTCAACTTTATTGTTTCCTCTGGCAAAAAAGGATTTTGTAGAGAACTCCTCTTAGCCAGATACTAAAATATAATTGAGTATAATATTAAAAATCAGAATTATAAAAACACATGGATAAAGGAAGACATTTATTGCAAAATTGAAGGGTAAATTCCTTAGACCAAAGAAGATATTTGAACAAATGTTATGTACCTTTTTTAGTTGTTAAACAATTATTTTTTGGCTTCAATTCTTTGGAGTGATTAATTCATGCCTTCTAATAAGACTATTAGCCTGATAGATAATCAGATAAAATAATAATTAGTTGTTTATAAACAGAAAAGGTAAGCATATTTCATAATACTTTTAGTTAATATTATATATGGAACCATATTATTCATTTTTGATGGCAATATTGCCATCATTTCTCTGACCTCTCGCATAGTGGCGGCATATAGTAGGTGCTCAATAATAGTAGTTGAATAAATAAATGTGTAGTAGTGTAGCAGTTTGATGTGATTTATGAACTCCAAAAGCAGATATTGGATTATGTTTGTAAACTCATCTGTACCTGGGCATGATTAAATTATCATTAGGACTTGGGGCCATGTCAGTAGGATGTTGAATCCCCACCCCCTTGGACTCCCATATAAAACTGCACGGCAGAACTGAGTTGTTGGAGTTTTGATGTTGGAGTTTCAGTGCTGGAGTTTTGAGCAGAGCTGGGAAGTAAGCACACAGAGGAGCAGAGCAGCTGAGCCCAGAGAGAATTGAGCCCTGGGAAGATAGACAGAGCCTGTCATCTGATAGTCTACAGCTGGCCTTGTGGAGAGAGGCAAAGCTTAGAGAGCCTCATAATCTACAGCTGACCTTGTGGAGAAAACAGAGGCACAGAGCCCAGAGAGAAATGAACCCTGGGAAGAGAGGAACCCAGGAAGCCTGAACCCTGGCAGATGTTGGAAGCCATATTGCCCCAACACATGGCAAAAGACTTTGATGAGGGAAGTAACTTATGCTCTATGGCCTGGTAACTGTAAGCTTCTACCCCAAATACATACCCTTTATAAAAACAAACCGATTTCTGGTATTTTGCATCAGTACCCCTTTGATTGACGAGTACAAGTAGCAGGGATTTCTTGTAAGATTAGTGACAAAAATAAACAAATACCAGAAATTTATAAACTGACACCGGCAAAGCATGCAACATTAAAAAATTGAAGTCCTTTAAGTACTTCAACATTCTGATTGTTTTAGCCCTACAAAGTAATTTCACTTGTCTTCAAATATGAAAAGTTAAAACATAAAAGGAAGGCATATACTGTAGTGTACAGTCTCAACCTGATAATAAATCAGAACTACAAAATGAGGAAACCGTTTGTATACTGAGACCAAGGGTTCCAAGACAACTTTTTTGTGGTCCTTCAGGTAGTAACATTATAGACCATCCTGTACTACATGTGTTAGCAGTATAGGGCAGAGTTAGTGTGTGAACTGACCTGCTTCACCTTCTCCATTCTATTTCCCTAACACCCAGACCTGAGTCCTTCATCTAAGTTACAGGTGCTCTGCTTGAGGATTCAGGTGGTTTTCACAGATTTAGAGCCTTATGATTCTACACCTAAAACAGTAATTTCAAACTTATGTTGGCAAAGTTTATTCACAGATCATATTGAAAAAGTATTCTCTGATGCCAAGAGGAGCCATGAAGAAACATTGGCTTCTATCCAATAATAGCTGGCTTCCATCTAAAGACACACTGGGACAGTTACCCAGCCACTTGGCTCTGTGCACTGTAGTCTTTATTCCCACAAACCAGGCACTTCTCTTTGTGTTTTAGTCTCCATGGCTGTAAGATAGAATCAGTAATAATGAGTCCAGTGTAAGAATTATTCACAAGAAAGAAAAAATAATATACCAAGTGCTTTGAGCTCCTAGGAAACTGTGTAAATATAGTTAATTATTTGTATTCCGAGGCCTTGTCCTTGTTGGAACCATCTGACTTGCAATGCCGTGAAGGCTGTGCTTTCTTTCCACATGGGCAGATTTTCTGTTTGATCTTTGGGACAAGTCAAAGATTTCGCAGTTTCTAGTTAAACGTTTCTGTTTGTTTAAGAGAAAGATCTCTTATGCTTATCATCATGTATTTTTCCTTCTCTTTAAAAAACAAAATTCTTCATTGCAAATTCAATACTGAGGGTTAACTTCTAAGACAGGAGACTTAAGTTCCAGGCACTGTTATGATTTTTAGGATGGCATTTAACCACTGCTCCTTGCTTAGTTTCCATAACCATCAAAATAACGGTGGTGGACTATGCAAGATTTGGGCAAGTGTGGACTATGGGCAAGACACCTGCATTGGAAGCACCTAAAGGTCTCTGTAAGAATGCAGTAGATACTGTTCCAGGCCTCATGAAACAGAAATACTTATTGTGAGACATTTTTAATAATTACTCAGCCATAATTATCCATGTTAAAGTTTGAGTGTCACTGCTCCAAGATCAGTTGATTACCTCCTGGATTCAGGGAGGCTCAAGCTTTTAATTCTTCTTAACTAACCATTCTGAGAAAGCTACCCTTAGTGGGACCACCTCTGCCTTACATACCTTCCCTCAGAATATGTTGGCAAGAGCCATGGCACAATTCTCTTTGCAATGCACAGACATAGAGGGAAGCATCCTCAGTGGTTAATAGGGTTCCATCTACCAACTCCTGATCTTGAAGATAGCAGGTTTTATCCCAGTTTCACCAGGTAAGAAATCTCCCTAGGTTTTGATTATAAGAAAAATAATGATAATGAGTGGTCTCAGATAAATCTAAACCCCACCAACTTCTAATTAATTGTCAAGATCGAGTGACTTGTTCTTCTACTTCCTAGGAAGTTATCACAAGGAGAATTTCTGATGCCACCACAAAATCACCACAAAGATTTTCATTAAAATCTTTCTTAAAGGCAATTTTCAGGGGAGGCAGCAAGATCACAGCAGTTTAAGTGTACACTCACCATCTCTCTTGCAAAAAAAGCTGACTAGGGCAAGATCCTGCCCAGGTGAACTGTTTTGGGAACCCACAGAGCAGGAGGCTTCAAGACATCCAGGCATCTCTGGAGAGAGATGGACAAAGAGAGAAATTGCTCAAGGTGAAACCCTGAGTTTCTTGTCCCTGACGCTGGACACTTTGGGATGGCTAAGCCCCACCCTCAAGGCAAAAAGCTGCTGCAAGCCCTGACTCCTGCCAGCCACCCAGTGGGAGGGAGCATTCTCTGAGAGTGGGAGGGTTCTGGCAAAGGGTGGAGTGGGGTTCCCTTTTTATGGGTTTTGGTTGCCTGGACCCCCTTTGAGCATTGAGGAGCTTACCAGATAACTCGAGGTGGCACCAGGAAGAGGGGAGAGGTGAATCTGCTGTGGCAGCCTGATTTCCCTAACTGCCCTGGGATAAAGAAACTTGGCCTGGGAGAGGATAGAGTCAGGCAATTGACTAGACCCATGCTTAAAACTATCAAAATTTCAACTCCACTAAGGGAGGCAAGCAGTAGGAAGTGCTTAATAAGTTTCTAAGAGCCTATTTAGGGTCTCCTGGGACAAGGGGGTGGTCTGGAAGAGGGATTAGAGTCATTTTTCTGTGGTGATTTCAGACACCAGGGTCCCATTTGAATTTCAAAGGGGAACTCAACTTGACCAGGAGGGGTGGTTGGGGATCCCCTACACAGGTTGTTGCTGCCCTGGGAGAGAAAGCAATAAGAAAAGAAAGGGGGCAGAGACAGACTCCTAATCAGCAGGATCCTATCCAACTACAAAGAGTCAAACCTGCCCTAGGGAAGTGACTGGATAGCTTTCTGAGGAGCCAACTGACCCAACAAGAAAGTTTAGCTCAGTGGAGAAGTTTCTACTTCATTCTACCAAATGAGGTCCCTCGTTTGATTCCTATATATCTTAGAGTAGTGATCCTACCAGGATATCAAACATGCAGCTAATACCTTAGGACAGGGAAAACATAGTTATTATTTTTGTATTAGCTTCTCTTGGGTCTCTTATTTTTCCTCAAAAAGGTTACTTTTTAAAAAATTTAACTTAGTTTACTTGCTAAAACCCACTTCAAAACCTACAGAGGGAAGACTGCAGGGTAATTGATTGATGAACACTGACAGCCTGAGAAGCTCTAAAGGGTCCTAAGAGTGAAGGCTATTTTTCTTTAGTTTTGGTTTGACTGCTTGCTTGTATGGTTGTTTGTTTTTCTTTGTTTTCTTATTTTTCTTTCCTCTTTCTTCTACCCCCCCTTTTATTTTAAATTAGGAACTGCTGCCTCGTTTCTTGTTTGCTGTGCTTCCTCTTCCTTGATTTCCCCTTTTCTGTGCATACTGATTTTGTCTACCAACACTATCTCTTTTCCTTCCTTCATCTTTCTATCTTCCACTTTCCATTGTTCCTACATTCTACCTCTCTGTTTAGTCCTCACTTTTTCTGGTTTCTTTTTTCTGTCTCATCTCTTCTGTTTTCTTTCTTTTATTAACTTTTTTTTCCTTTATGGCCTTTCTTTTCTCTTTCCCTCCTCCTCATTCTAGCCTTTTAATTCATTCAATATATTTTACTCTATTTGGTTTCCCACTTCATTGTAGTTACTCCACTTTTTTATTCCTATTACTCTATACTACTTACATGAGTTAAATATTCATTTTTCCTAGGTCTTATAGAGTTCCTCTTCTAACTTTTACTATTACTACTACTATTATCCTTTTTCTTTTTCTTACCTCATTCACTTCCTCTGGCCCTAATCTTCTTCCTTCAAGGGAACATAGAAAACAGCAAGGAAATAGAATAAGAACACAGTGTCAAAGAGAAAATTTAAGACATACACCAAAAAAGCAACTAAATAAAACCCTAGAGGAGAGAGAAGCTAATCAATTGAATAAACCCATCAAGTTAAAAAGATGACCAGAAAACAACAAGAAATTACAAGCCATTCCAAGAAACAGGAAGACATGGCCCAGTCCAATGAACAAACTAAAAACCAGGAAGAGATGCAGAACATTGAAAAACTAATCAAACCTGTCAAAACAAATATCATGGACCAACTTATTGAAGTGAAGGAAGAGATTAAGGATATTAAGAAGATACTGGAAGAACATACTGAAGAATTTGTAAATATATATTAAATATAACAGATATGACTGTGATGAGCAGCAAAATCCAAGAAATCAAAAATACACTGGAAACACATAACAGCAAATTTGAACAGGCAGAGGAAAGAATTAACAATGTGGAAGATAGTACATCTGAAATCAAACAGATAGTAGAAGAGATAGATAAAAAGATAGAAAAAATCCAGCAAGGATTTAGGGATTTGACCAACAACAAAAAAGACACAAAAATACACATTATAGGCATCCCAGAAGGAGAAGAGAAAGGAAAAGGGACAAAAGGAGTGTTGGAGGAAATAATGGCTGAAAACTTCCCAACTCTATTGAGGGAGTTGGATGTATATATCCAGGAAGCATAGCACACCCCAAACAGTATAAATCCCAATAAGCATACTCCAAGACATATACTTGTCAAACTGTTCAATGCTCAAGACAAAGAAAAAATAGTGAAGGCAGCAAGAGAAAAGAGAGCCATCATATACAAGGGAAGCTCAATAAGATTAAGTATTGATTTCTCATGTGAAGCCATGGAGGCAAGAAGGCAATGGCATGACATAGTTAAGGTACTAAAAGAAAAAACTTCTAGCCAAGAATTCTCTGTCTAGCAAAGCTGGCATTCAAAAATGATGGAGAGTTCAAAATATTCACAGATAAACAGAAATTAAGAGAGTATGCCAATAAGAAACCTGCCCTTCAAGAAATACTAAAGGGAGTTCTGCAGGTTGAAAGGAAAAAAACAGGAGTGACAGAGTTGGAGGAGAGTGTAAGAAAAACTAAAAAGACAAAAAGAGAAATAAAAACAACATATGACATACATAAACCCAAAGAAAATATGGCTAGTGTAAGTAATTCCTTGAGAGTAAAAACACTGAATGTTAACAGATTAAACTCTTTGTCAAGAAGATCAATAAAATTGACATATCCTTAGCTAGACTAACAAAGAAAAAAAGAGAAGATGCAAATACACAGAATAAGAAAGGAGGAAGGGAATATCACCCCTGACCCCACAGAAATAAAGAGTATCATAAGAGGATACTTTCAAAAATTATATGCCAACAAGAAGAATAATTTAGAGCAAATGGACAAATTCCTAGAAACACACAAGCAGCCTACAATGGGGAAAGAAGAAAATGATGAACTAAACAGAGTAATCACAGGTGAAGAGGTAGATTCAGTCATCAAAAACCTCACAATTAAGACAAACCCTGGACCAGACTACTTCACAGATGAATTCTACCAAATATTCTGGAAAGAACTAACACCAATCATGCTTAAACTCTTCCAAAAAATAGAAGTAGAAGGAACATTGCCTAACTCATTCTATGATATCAACATCACACTAATACCAAAGCCAAAGAAAGGAAAATTAGAAACCAGTCTCTCTAATGAACCTAGAGTTAAAATCTTCAACAAAATACTTGCTAATTGTATTCAACAACACATTCAAATGAATTATATGCCATGACTAAGTGAGCATGCCAGGATGGTTTAACATAAGAAAATCAATCAATGTCATACACTACATAAACAGATAGAAAGGAAAAAAAATCACATGATCATCTCTATGGACACAGAAAAAGCATTTGACAAAATACAGCAACATTTCCTGATAAAAACACTGCAATCGATGCAAATAGAAGGAAACTTTCTGAATATTCTAAAGGGCATATATGAAAAACCCACAGCTAACATCATACACAATTGTGAAATCCTAAAAGCTTTCCCTCTAAGATTGGAACAGACAAGGATACCCACTATCAATTTCACATTGCGTTAGAAGTACTTCCTTGAGCACTGAGGCAAGAAAAAGATATAAAAGGCACCCAAATTGGAAAGGAAGAAGTAAAAATTTCACTATTTGCAGACAACATGATCCTATACATAGAAAGCGTTGCAAAATCTATAACAAAGCTCTAGAACTTATAAATGAGCTCCGTAAACTCTCAGGTTATAAGATAAATGTGCAAAAATCAATAGCATTTCTGTACACCAAAAATGAGCAATCAGAGGAGGAAATCAAGGAAAAAATCTCATTTACAATAGTAACTAAAAAAATCAAATTCCTAAGAATAAATTTAACTAAAGACGTAAATGACTTATACACAGAAAATTACACAACACCATTAAAGGAAATCATAGAATACTTAAATAAATGGAAGAATATTCCCTGTTCACAGATAGAAAAACTAAATATCATTAAGATGTCTATCCTACCCAAACTAATCTAGAGATTTAATGCAATCCCAATTAAAATCAACACAACATTTTTTTTTACTGAATTGGGAAAACTAACTATGAAATTTGTTTGGAAGGGAAAGAAGCCCAAATAATCAAAGACATACTGAAAAAGAAAAATGAAATTGGAGGAATCACACTACCTAACTTTAAAACATACTACAAAGCTACAATGCTACAATGGTCGGAATTGCATGGTATTGGCACAAGGATAGACATATGGACCAATGGAAACAAATTGAAAATTCTGATATAGCTCCTCACATATACAGTCATTTGATATTCGACAAGGCCACTGAGCTCACTCAATTGGGAGAGAATGACTTCTTTAACAAGTGGTGCTTGGTGAACTGGATTTCAATATCCAGAAGAATGAGAGAGGAGCACCATCTCACATCCTATGCAAAAATCAACTCAAGATGGATCAAAGATCTAAATATAAGAGCCAAGACCATAAAGACCTTTGAAGATAATGTAGGGAAGCATATAATAGGAAATGGCTTCATTAACTTCATACCCAAAGTACAGGCAGTGAAGGAAAAAACAGGTAAATGGGACTTCCTCAAAATTAAAAACTTTTACACTTCAAAGGAGTTTGTCAAGAAAGTGAAAAGACAGTCTAACAAATGGGAGAAAATATTTGGTAACCATATATGTGAAAGGAATCTAATAGCCATCATATATAAAGAAATCCTATATCTCAAAAATAATAAGATGAACAACCCATTTAAAAAGGGGGCAAGTGATTTGAACAGACAATTCTCCAAAGAATTGTCCGTGCTAAAAAGCACACGAAAAGATGCTCAAAATCACTAGCTATTAGGGAAATGCAAATCAAAAACTACAATGAAATACTGTCTTACACCAATTAGACTGGTAGCCATTAATAAAACAGAAGACTACAAGTGTTGGAGAGGATGTCCAGGAATGGGAATCCTCATCCACTGCTGGTGGGAATGTAGTATTGTTCAGTCATTATGGAGGACAGTTTGGCAGTTCCTCAGAAAACTAACGTTAGATCTGCCATATGACCCAGCAATTCCACTGCTGGGTATATATACCCAGAAGAATTGAAAGCAAGCTCACAAACAGAAAAAATGCACACCAATGTTCATAGCTGCATTATTTACTATTGCCAAAAGTTGTAATCAACACAAATGCCCATCAACAGATGAATGGATAAACAAAATGTGGTATATACATACAATGGAATATTACTCAGTTGTAAGAAGAAATATAGTACTAACACATGGGATAACATGGATGAATCTTGATGACCTTATTTTGAGTGAAGCAAACCAGGCATTAAAGGACAAATATAATATGACCTCTCTGATATGTGTTAAGCAAATTGAGCTGACTCAGAGAGGTAGAGTCTGGAAAATAGGTTTATAAGAATAGAAAGAGAGACAAAGATTGTGAACCAATGCCCATATGGTTGAAATCTTTGATAAGGTGCAAGTGAGCAGTTGTGCAGTGAAGGGATATGACAGGGGTGTAGTGATAATATTGGGTTGGGCAGTGCAAGTTTGACAGGGGTATATGGTGGGGAGGGTTGGATTGGACTGTTCATGGAACTGGGGGAGGGCTTAGGGAGGGAGCAGGTAAACACTGGGGAGTGGAGGGTACGTGGTTGAAACTAAAATGCTGAGAAAGCTCTTTTAGTAATATGACAAGAAGAGTTAATGGTTTAGGGTATTGGAATGGGGGGGCATTTGAGACAGGGCACATCTGGGGCCATCTTCTAGAGAATGTACAAGTGATCATTTTGCCACAGTGTATTGTATCAGTGGGGGGAAACCCACATAATGAGTGGGAAGGAATTGGAGTCCCATACTGGGGAGGCCTGAAATGTTCTCAAATAGCAGGGAGGGTGTCTCTCAAGTGTCTGGGCATTTCCTAAAAGGGGAGGACAGAATAGTGTGTCAAGCCCTCAGCACTGTTGCAAGTATCTATGAATCTTGTCCTTCAAAGAGTGAAGCCTGGTGGTCGCTCTGGGCCCTGAGGGGAAGTGGAGGGAGGAACAGAATAGATGGATGAGGGGCTATTTAGGGAGCAATGGAAGTGTCCTGCATGATTTTGCAATGGTGGATACTGACCATGTTAAATTTCATCAAAAATGTGTAAACATGTATGGTTTAAAATGTAAACCATAACGTAAACCATTGACCATGGTTAGTAGTATGTTTCAGTATTTGTACATTAGCTGTAATGATTGTACCATCCACATGTAAAAAGGTTATTAATAAAGAAAAGGGAAAAGGGGGAGGATGTTGGGTATATGGGAGTCCCCTATATTCTGTATGTGACTGTGACCTAAAACTTCTTCGAAGACAAAATGAAAAAACTTAAGACACTGGGGAAGAAATGGAAGAAAATGCCACTGTACATATAGGACAAACAGATACTGCAGTGATAAAATGCAATATGTTAAAAAAATATTTTTAATATTTTTCTATTTTTAATACTCCAATTTTTTTACTTTATTTTAGTTTTAGTTTTTCTAAATTATATATACTTTATTTATTATGTTTAAATCTATCATTAATATTTCATTTTCCTGTTAATTGAATTGGACAATATTCTTGGCTTCATTTTTGAAGAAGTTTTGGATCACAGAAGGGTTTCTACTATAGCAGGGGAGTGGGGTTTCAGTGATGGGGGACATGGGAGGAAGTTCACCTGGGCATACATATAAGGTATATAAATATTTTTAAGTATTCATGGGCCTTGCGACAGTGGATAGAGATTCACACAATAACCAAAAAAATATTGAATTCCTATCCTGGAATGCTCTGCCACATTCTCTAATGAAACAGCAACAACCCCCCAAGTATAAGGGCAATGACTAGTGAAGGAGGATGGGCCATTGATAGGCCCTTGATATTGTTGACTATGCTTATAAGACTTGGCTCTTGAAATTGCAACTTAGCCTAGTGTTGTAGGGTGCCTAAGAAATACCTCCTGAGAGCCTCCATGTTGCTCAAATGTGGCCCCTTTTTAAGCCAAACTCAGCATATAAGTGAATTACCTTCCCCCCAATATGGGACATGATTCCTGGGGATGAGCCTCCCTGGTACCAAGGGATTACTACTAAGCACTGTCTAGTGATGCAACTGGAAAAAAACCTTGAATAGAAGGGGGAAAAGGTAAAGACAAATGAATTTATATGGCTAAGAGACTTCAAAGTGAGATAACGCTTATGCATATTTCAGCAAGATCTCATAGACAAAGTAGATACTACCCCAAATTGTGGGGCTCCTAAAGGCTCTGGAGACACCCAGATCCTATGGTCATGGCAGATAGCTCTGGAGTTTGGTGCCTTGCCAGTGGACCCTACTTTGAAGTTTGTCCTCCTGAGTGTGACAGAGTTCGACTCAGTTGTGACTTCTCTACACATGCCTCTTCTTTCCCTTCTATTTGAACCTATAGTGCTGGACTTGGTAGGTGTATATCCAAGAGACTTGAATCTTTGAGCTGTCCATATGCCAGCTGGACCCTGAGGCTCAATGGAGTTGCAATACCTACTCTCCAGTTCATTAGACTCACCCAGGACAACTAACAAGGAAGTAAGGATGGATAACCACCATACCAAGGAACCAAGAGTGTCCACAACTGTAAACAAGAGAGTCCCATTCTTCAGCCATATGGGATCAAAGCCTTCTCTCAATTAGAGGTGAAGTGGGCATCACCATTCCAGAATCCTCAGGATTGGGAAATAAAATATGGACAAAAGGGGCTTACTGGTATTCTACAATAGACTTATTGTGATTCTAGCAATGGAAGAAATTATATCATTGACACGGAGACAGTGGCCACTGGAGGTGCTGGAGTTAGGGAGAGGGAAAAAGAGGTGTAATATGGAGGCATTTTCAGGACTTGGAATTGTCCTGAATGACAATTCAATGACAGGTATAACCATTATATATCCTGCCATAACCTATAGAATTGAATGAGAGAGAGTGTAGACTACAATGTAAACTATAATCCATGCTAAGTGGCAGTACTCCAAAATGTGTTCATCAATTGCAATGAATATACCACAATACTAATGAAAGAAGTTATTAATGTGGGGGAAAGTGGGAGGTGTGGAGAGTGGGGCATATGGGAATTCCTTATTTTTTTAATGTAATATTTTATATAATCTAAGTATCTTTTAAAAATAAATTAAAAATATATTTAAAAATAGATTGCTTCTAAAAAATAAAGGCAATTGTCGGTAAGTAGCAATAGCTAAATCCTTTTACACTATTGCTCTAAAAAATTAATTATCAGTACAAATAAAAATTATCTATACAGGTCACTCATAATAGCAAAAATATTGAAAGCCCCCTAAATGTTTATCTTATAGTAGACTGGTTCAATAAATTACACACATACACAGAGGAATATTTTATATCTATTAAGTATGATGAAGTATAAGAATATTTAACATGGAATTACGTTCCAAATATTACATAGAACAGAGAAAATTAGAAAAGAGTAATTGTTGAATGATCCATATTTAAAAATAAAATATACAGACAGAAGCATGGAAAAGATATTAACTTATTAATAATGTTGTCTCTGGGTGACCATGAATAATTTATAATTTATTTGTGATTTATAAGTTATTTGATTTTCAATAATTAGCATATGCAATTGTCATAGTTTCCCAGTGGGTATAACAAATACCACACAATGAGTTGGTTTAAACAATGCAACTTTATTGTCTTACAGTTGTGGAGGCTAGAAGGCTTGCTTTGGTCCCCAAGGGCTATGTCTTTCTAATGCTAGCTTGCTGCAATTCTTGGGTTCTTGGCTTTCCTGTCACGTGATGATGTCCTCTCCTTTACCTTCTGGGTTCCATTACTTCTGGCTTTCACATCTTCCAAATCATTTTCTCTATCTCTGGCTTCTGGGTTCTTCCCTTTATAAGGCCTTCAGTTATAAGATTAAGAACCACCCCAATTAAGTTGCCAAAGCTTAACTAAAAATAGCATCTTCAAAAGGTCCTATCTTCAATGTGTTCATACCTACAAGCATGGGATTAAGATTAAAAGCATGTTTTTCTGGGGTACATAATTCAATCTATCACAGCAATAAAAGAAGTTGATTTTTTAAAATCTGAATCATTAGAATTGAAACCATATTAAATCCATGTCATATCCTGTTCTAGATATATTCATTTTTAATTAATATTGATATATTGGTATGTTGATTGTATTCATTTTTAATATATTTTAATATATTAATCCATACTCGATATTTAAAATTATATCACTGTATCTTATTTCTATGTTTTATTTCTCACTGAGATTCCTAGTGGAGATGGGGGAGTGGGTCAGGGAATGGAATGCAGTACTTCTAATTTTGCTTTGTCTTTATTCTAATTTCATCTCACCTCTAATGTCCCGCTGCGAAAGATCATGTGCACAAAAGTACTTATTTCATGTGATTATTTCTCTGAGATTCCATATGTGTGCATATGTGAGAAAGACCACAGAATACACAGCTCATTCTAGGTCTGAATGTAAAATAAGGCTGCAGGAAAGAATAAAATACCCCGTTTTTCTGTTATTAAAACCTGGGATGATACATAAAAGGGAGCTTTGGTTTAAAGAGTATAAAATATATTTCAAAGATTCTTCTTACTGTTGGAATTCGGAAATAGTTTTGCTGAATAGTTTCAGCTCAAGGTCTCTTATGAAGTCACAGTAAAGATGTCGGTTATGGCTACATTCATCTCACTTGCTAACTGGGTTTCAAGGATCTTCTTGCACTGTGGTTTACGCACAGGAATGGCAAGTTAGTACTAGCTGCTGGTGGGAGGCATCAGTTCCTCCCAAGGTTGGCCTCTCCAAAGGCTGCCTGAGGGTCTTCACAACATGGCAACTAAGTTTCACCTCAAGTGAGTCAGCAAAGAGAAAGAGAGAACCTGGCAGAAATTATCCTTGTTATAACTTAGCCTCATTAGTCAAAAGTGCCTAAGTGTATGTTACATTCTATTCATTAGATTCAAATCATTATGTCTATCACACATTCAAGGCAGGGGAATGAGTCTCTACCTTTTGAAGAGAATTTGAAAGAATTTGTGGAAAAATGTTAACAACACGAAAAAGACTTTTCTTCACCAAGGCCGATCTAGTTGCTTCCACTGCTTTATGCCTAACCACTCCACAGCAGAGACTAAAATCAAACCCCTGAGAGGACACCATTCCCCAGGAGGACCAGCCATCCACTTGGCGATGGATCAATTTCATTGGCCCACTTTTTAAAAAATTGCCCTCATTGGAGTAAATATGTATTCTGAATAAGGATATTCTTTCCAACCTGCAATGCTGTTGTCATTACAACCAAATGTAGACTTAAGGGATGTTTAAATAACTTTCATGATATCCCGCACAACAATGCTTATAACCAAGGAATTATTTCAGAGCAAAAGGAGTATGATGTGATGATGGGCTCTTTGGGTTGGAACAGTGGAATGTCCAATTGTGTGCAATTGAAAGGTTAGGATTGTATTTTATACAATGCAGCCTATGTTTTGAATCCATGACAAGTATTTGGTGTTTTTTCTCCCATAGAGTACGCAGTGTTGAGAAAAAAGAGGTGGAAGTAGGACTGGACTCTTTCAATTTTATATCTAACATAATAATTTTACTCCCCATTCCTATAACTTTAGGATCTGAGAATGTTTTGTCTGGGAGATCCTACTTCCCTAGAGAGGAAAGCTTATACCAGAGCAATCACAATGATTCCATTGGATTGGAAATTGAGACTGCCACCTAGCCATTGTGGATTCTTCACGCTTTGGAACCAACAGTAAGAGAACAGCCTTACTATATTAGCTAGTGTGAATGATCTTAATTATCAAATAGAAATTAGGTTGTTCATACACAACCTAGGTAGGGAAGATCATTTCTGGGACACAGGATATTCTACTGACTACCTCTTAGTTCTTCCTTATCTCAAAGTGAATGGAAAGCTAGAGTAACTAAAACAGGCAAGACTATGGGAATTCAAACCCATTAGAAATGAAGATTTAGATTACCCACGAGGTAAAAAAAAAAAAAAAAATCCTGCTCCCTGAAGCACTGATTATAGACAGAGGAATCATGGAATTTTAAGAATGAAGTTAAAAAGAAATATAGCCTCATAACTATAATAAATAATACAATAGCAACTATTCATACTTTATATAAATATTTATATTCATCAGTGATGTGATTTTTTCTATGTTCCTTTCCCTTTTATTTTATAAAAGAATTATTGTGAATGTTAAATATGTAATTGAATCTTTAAATTACAGAATATTTATGTGGAATAATAGTCTGCTTCTTTATGCAAGGTCTGGAATTCTGTAAATTATATTTATAATGACAAGCTGACTGTTAATTCTACCAAGAGGAAAGAGTAGAAAGAGATGCAAACCAGGAGGGAAGAGAACTCTTTCTTCCCATTGCTTCTTGTTCCTGTCACTGCCACTCCATCAACAGGACTTTGCCTCAGTAACAGTTTGTTCTAGCCTCCAGCTTCTTTCCACTCTCCCGGAACCAACCTTAATGTGTTCTCTCAGATGTATACCAGCATCCAGAAAGCACATTCATTCAGAGGTCTAAGCACCAACTCTACAGAATCATTCTGATACCCAAAAATTTACTTTATGCCTCTGGAATTTTTATTTAATGTCTCTGACTATGTCACTGGCCTCTTTCTGCCCATTCAGCCCTACAATACTTGTGAAACCAATTTCCTATGTTAAACTACCTTTGTTGAGAAGCCTGGTATGGTTTCTGTTTTCCAGAGTGAACTTTGATACAGACACAGAGATATAAGTTTAAATCAAGAAGTTAAATTAAACCTTGTAATGTTAAATTTGAATAGGAAATTGTGTAGTGAAGAATTAACCTTACCCAAAGAGAATTCTGGTCTTTGCCCTTGGCTACTGAGGGTAATCTCTAGGCCCTTGTAATGGCATGCTTGATAGAGTGTCTCTGCCTGGGGGTTTTGGCCAATTGACAGTGTAACAATGTAGTTATGAAGAGGGCATTAGGCCACATACTATCAGTTCTACCTCTGGAGGGGCCAGAGCCCAATATGATCAAACCCCAATAAAGACAGGCCACTAAAGCTCAGGCAAGTTTTCCTGGTTGGCAATGCTCCATGTATCTTGTCAAGAAGAGTTAACATTGTCCATGACTCCATGGAGAGAAGACACCTGGAGGCTCCATGTTTGGAGACCTCCTGGACCAGGCCCCATGTGTCTCCTAACTTGGCTGATTTTAATCTGCATCCGTTCTCTGTAATAAAGCATAACCATGAGTATAACAGCTTTCAGTAAGTTCTATTAGTCCTTCTAGTGAATTAACAATCACTAACAGAAGTTAGGGTAGTTTCCCTTCCCTAATTTTGGAGTTGTAGAACTTTCCCAGGAATATTATTAAGAACTCTTGCTTTATTTATTTTCAAAAATGTGTATTTCCTTTTGCAGATATGAAAGAGCCACTCATCAAATTTATATGGAAGGGCCAGGGCCCCCAAAAGGCCAAAATCATCTGGAAAATGTTAGCGGATTCACATTTCACAATTTTAAATTTTATTACAAAGTTATGGTAATAAAAACAGCATGATACTTCACAAGGGCAGACATAAATCAATGGAATCAAACTGAGAATTCAGACATAAACCTTCACATCTATGGCCAATTGATTTTTCACAGGGTTGCCAAGTCCACTCACTGGGGAAAGAAGAGTCTCTTTAACAAGTGGTGCTGGGAAAACTGGATTTCATATGCAAATTAATGAAGGTAAACCCCTACCTCACATGATAGACAAAAATTAATTTAAAATGGACCAAAGACCTAAATATATATAACAACCAAAACTATAAAACTCATAGAAGAAAACATAAGGAAGTGTCTTTAGGACCTTGTGTTAAGCAATGGTTTCTTAGACTTTACACCAAAAACATGAGCAACAAAAGAAAACTTAGATAAATGGTACCTCATCAACATCAAAAATTTTTGTGCATCAAAGTACTTCATCATGAAAGTAAAAAAGACAACTTGCACTATGGGAGAAAATATTTGAAACTACATAGCCAAAAAGGGTTTAATATCCAGAATATATAAAGAAATCTTACAACACAATAACAAAAATACAAACAACCCAATTTAAAAATTGGCAAAATACTTGAATAGACATTTTTCCAAAGAAAATACACAACTGGTCAAAATGCATATGTAAAGATGCTCAACATCATTAGCCACTAGGGCAAAGCAAGTCAAAACCACAGTGTGATACAATTTTATATACACTATAATGGATACTATTAAAAAATTAAACAGAAAATAACAAGTATTAGAGAGAATATGGAACTATAGAAAGGCTTGTTTACTGTTGGTAAGAATGTAAAATGGTATAGCCACTGTGGAAGAAAGTTTGGCAGTTCTTCAGAAAGTTAAGTATAGTATTACCATATGACCCAACAATCCCACTTTTAATACCCCCAAAATATTAATAATAAAAAGCAGGGAGTCAAATAACTATTTAACATAGCAATGTTCAGAGTGGCATTATTCACAATTACCAAAAGATGGAAGCACCCTAAATTTCCATCAACAGATGAGTGGATAAATAAAATATGGTATATCCATACAATGGAGTATTATTCAGCCATAAAAGGGAAAGAAGTTCTGATACACATGACAACATGGATAACCTTGAAGACATCATATTGAGTGAAATAAGCCAGACATAGAAGGAGAAATAATGTATGATCTCACTGATATGAAATAATTAGATGAAGCAAATTCATAATCAGAAGCTCGAACACAGGTTATCAGGGACTGGGGGGAAAGTAAGTTGTACTTATGTTACTAGAAAAAAAAATAGGACTGTACAATAAATACAGTGAAACTTAATGCATATTTTGAACTATAACATAATATAGTTATAATAATATTGTTTTATCAGTTGTAACAAAGATATCACACTAGAGCAAAAATGTTAATAACAGGGGAGCCAGGGAGTGGGGCAGTATATGGGTACTGTGCATTTTCTGCATGGCTTTTCTGTAAACCTACAATTACTCTAATAAAAAAGTATATTTCCTTCTTCTATCCACCAAAAGGCCTAGAAGAAATGTAACTCAATAGCAATCAGCAAACTTTGTGCCCAGAGTATAGTCTTTATTAATGATTCTAGGACTAGGGTAGAAAAAAAATAAATAGAACTGAGCCTGGTACATCTTGTTGTATCAGAAAGCAAAACAGTTCTCAAAGTCTCATGAGTTATGTCAAAAGAACACAGGAACCAACAAGAAAAGGCCTCATCAGAGATAGGTCAATTTGAACATTAAAAAAGTGAAAGTTATTAATTAAAATATTAATACATTGCATATCTATAATCTATGAAAAATCATATTCACTAAAGAGAGAAAAATCTGAAAATGAAAATGAGTCCACTAAAGTACCATCAATTCCTTACTCTGAACATTAGCAATTAGAAGAATTTTTCTGCCTTTTCCTTACAAACTATACTATGGATAAACAAATAGCTCTAATTGATGAGGGAAATTTCTTTTCTTAGATAGGAATCCCAGTGAATAGCTATGGAAGGGATGATAGAACGAAAAGATCATGAGTTTCTATTCCTAATTAAATCGTTGATTCAGCAATGATAACTACTGAATGAAACCATTTATTGAAAAATTAATGGGAAATTCTATAAAGGAGGGATCAGTTTTCAACAAGTGATCCTACTTATCAATCTTAGCTTCACTAAAGATAAACTTCTTAATCTAACAGTATGTACCTCCTGATGCGATGTATATGCAGCATGCAGCACTCCATAAGATGTATTCTTACCCCCTAAAAAAAGAAGTAAAAAATATTATCTGATTTAATTAAGCCTTTACATCTAATTCCATTTGTCGAATATGTGACAGAAAGAGAAATAAATTAGATGACAGCACAAGGAATTAATAAGACAAATACAAAATATGGGGTATTTAATAGCACAACCGACCCAGGTTCTTTGATAAGTCAATGACAGGTGAGAGACTTCATCAAAGAGACCTACAAGATATATAACTAACTGTACAATCAAATGAAGAAATCCTCTAAAAAAGACATCTCTGAGGCAGGAAAATTTGATTGTTGCCTGGTATGTTTTTTAGTTGCCTCTCACCAGCTACGTCCACTGCCGTCATCAACATCTTCCCAAAGTGTACTCCGTGGCTACCTGACTCTACCCTCTAGTCATACCAAACTACTCACCATTCCTCAGAGGAGCAAGAAGTTTTCTACCTCCATGCCTCTGTTCAAGCTGTTCCTTCTACTAATAATGTTTCGGTACAAAGAACTTTCTTATTTGTCAAGATCAGCTCAAGTCAGTTTCTCTTTGACCCTTTTCCTGAGCATATCCACTCTCATCATCAATGCACCTAGACACTTCATGACTCCCTTCTTTGAAAATTTTTTCCTATATTTTAGATTCACATTACACCTACCTACTTTTTTTTTTCACACAGGGCCGTTCTCCTTATGGGGCGCACTCCTTGTGCATGGGGCTCCCTGCACGGGGGACACCCCTGTGTGGCATGGCACTCCTTGAACACATCAGCAGTGTGTGGGCCAGCTTATCACATGGGTCAGGAGGCCCTGGGTTTGGACCCTGGACCTCCCATGTGGTAGGCAGATGCTCTATCAGTTGAGCCGAATCCGCTTTCCCCTATCTACTTTTATGAGTTACTTCTTACACTTCTAACTCTATGGACAGAGTCTTATATAATTATCTTTTTCCTTTGAGGCTAACATGGAGACGGTACTTAAGGGTTTGACGGCTGAGGGAATGAATGGTGAACTAAAGACTGGCTTATGGGAAAGATGATGATTTGGTTAGGGAGAACATCTGCTTTAGTCCCTAGTTAGGAAGAGAATTGGATCACATATATATTCATAACCTATAAAAAAACAGCACCAACTTTAAGCATTTTAATATCACTGAATTTTTTGTTTGGTTTGAGACAGGAAAAACTTCATACCTACTCATTTTACAGAATTAGGAAACTCAGGTCCAGAATAATTAAGTTGCATACCTAAGGTCAAATAAAATTTTTGCAAAACCAGTCCTAGACCAGAGTTGTCACAGCTTCAGGCTAGTACTCACTACAACATACTGGCTCTCAAAACTAATTTCTAATGTAGATTTAAATGAGTGAGATAGACAGTAATATCCCTGAGTTTCTGATATGCAAAGAATAGGTATTGTTTACTCCACTTTGTTTAACACACAATTTACCAGAAAAAAATAGTTGCAACCATTTACTGTCCAGGTCCAATGGCTCCTTCTCATTCTTTATATGTGCAAGTCATTTCATTAATAATTTACAGGAGTAAGAACTAAGAGATAGTGAATAACAGATTTATTAGAAATTTTAATGTAGCACCCTCAAATTTTTAGGCCATATTTTCACAATTTTAAAGAGGTGGAGAAGTAGATGATAGAAGATGGTGGTGGTAGGCAGAGATAGAGAAAAACAGAGTGATCCAAAATAAGAAACACCCTCTGAATACAACTAGCTGCTCATCACTGTCATACATGAATCAGGGACATATCCAACTTTTAAATTCTGGTTCTAGATTTCAAATACGTATATAATAGGTTCCATCTTGTCATTATTTCTTATTCTTCCTTATGCACTTGCATCATCAAAATGCAATATTCTACAAATTGTGTAGCACATAATTTTGTTGAAAAGAGGATGGGCAGCTTCTTTGTTCTATAATTTTCAATTTTTAGATTTATAAACATCATTAATAAAGATCAATCCAATGAATTTTTTCACTAATATGTCATTGATTTCCCTCCACTCACCTTTGCATACTTGACTGTTTTCAGTTATTAACTGTCCTCTTATAACTGTGTCAAGTAAAAACCTATGAAAGAATAGCCATTTGTCTTTTTTAGCAAAGCTGGGTGACCTAAGTTTTTATTGCAAAATATTGCATGATAAAATCCTTTCTGTCGCATGACTAACTGAAAAAAAAAAAAAAAAGAGTCTCCTTTTGCCTTTAGAAATGTACTGTTCTTGCATCTATTATTGAGTGTGAGAGAATTTAGCAAGGATATTGTCATCTGAAGTCTCATAAATTGAAATTTTGATTATATAATTTCACCACACCAAGAGAGTCTAAAAGAGTGCAATTTCACTGCATAATTGGAGTCTAAAAGAGTGCTGCTCTCTGTCTTTTTGCACTTATCTTCTGATTCATTTAATAATTTTGAAAACTCTTCCTTTGTCAAAATTTTCTGTGTGTAATTATGGGGAACAAATTAAAAGTTATGATTCTCAACTGTGTTCCATAAAAGCTAAAAAGAAAGAAAGAAAGAGAGGGAGAAAGAGAGGGTGAAAGAGGGGGAGAAAGGAAGAGAGAGAAAGGAAGGAAGGAGGGAAGGAAAGGAGGGATGGAGGGAAGGAAGGAAGAGAGGAAGGAAGGTCGATTAAAGATGATGGCTCCAGGTTGTTTATCACTTTTGTAATACTTTGGGACAACACAATAAAAAAATTCAAGGATGTTAAAATAGTAATGATCTATTTGACTATTGCATCACCATTCTAAGCTATTCCATTATTCTTTGTTGCTTAGCTTGGAATAAATGAAATAATTGATAAGGAATGATTAAATAATTCCTAGGATGATAAAAGAGAAAAATATTTCAGGATATAGGAAAAATAAGATCACTGAAAGTCTTAGATTTATAAAAGTGTCCAATCGATGGACCCAAATAGTAATTGCAAGATTAAGTGAATTTTATTATATATTTTTTAAAAATAAGTAATTTTTATCCTTTGTTCTTTGGAAAACCTCTAAGAAAAAATAGAAGTCAAGAAATATCAATCATTGCAAATAAACAGATCTGCTCAAAGAAGAAACTTTAAAAATCTAAAATTGGGCTCATTCTGTTCTATTGTTTTACCTAAAAAGATCTATCCATTTCCTCAAGCCAAGTAGGGAGAAAACAATGAGTTTGCCTATAAAGCATTGCCTTTGCTTTTCTGCTTCTACTTTGGAGAAAGACCCTTATTAGGGCCTCCACCTTCTTGACTACCTGCCATGGTACACCCCACTCCTGTGAAGTCCTGCTCACACACACAACTGCTCTGACTGAGTAGAGCCTGTTAGGAGTAATCCCAGTCTGAGTAAAAGATTCCTTGCTTACAAATGAAGTTCACTCTCCATGCATGCCCTTCCCATGTAGGCAGCCCTACTAGGAAGTCTTGGTCAACTCCATCCAACAGGAGAACTTTGCAGCAGTGAGAATGGGAACAATGGAATAAAACATCTATTCCTGCTCTGGTGCAGAAACAGAGGACTGATTACAAGAAAAAGTCTGACTGGTGTTTTAAATATCTCTTCTCTCCTTCCTCTTGTACAGGGCCTTTCTCCTCTCTGGCCTCTTTTGGTTTGGTTTCTCCATCCTCATTCCATCATTGTGATAACACATGACCCTGTTTAGCAATAGAAGGCAGGAGATAGATTTAACTGGTTAATAGGAAGCTCTCCTATTGGATGTCATTACTTTCCTGAGAGCAATTTCTCAAAAACTTGGAACTTATCACACTCTTCCTCAAAGTAAGTATCTATGATCTTTTGACCTACAAGTTGAATTAGACTGTTATAATACATTTCCTGAGTATTACTTGAATTTAATGTACCACAGGCTTCTATTATTTGTATTCTGCCTTTTCACAGAATACATTACCTGTCTGCTTCCAGGAACATGTGCATATGAAATCCTGCTCTAAAGACCAGTTGATTTTTAACCTTTAATATTTTTAAGCTTTAGGTAAAAGAAATTCCAAAAAAAAAGTCATTTTCTTCTGTCCTGCATTAAGAATGCACCTTTTAGATGCTCTCTAGTCTATGCAAGATATATAAAAAGATGGGTGAATGTTAGAACACCAATTTTAGCTCTACAAACATATAAAATTTTTCATTGTTTGATCAAAATCCTCTTGCAATAGGACCAGGCAGAGAAGCTTTCGCTACATTTGTCACAGCATCTTATGACAATCCCGTCACCCACAACTACAAACAGTGGGGCTTTATACCTGTCAGTGAGTTTCTTTAATATTTTACAAGAATGAAACTAGGAGTTTGAACTATATCATATTTTATATGATATCATGATATACTCTTATACCACATGACTTTACAGAAATATTCACCTCAGATTTTTACAATATTCTTTAAAGACAAGAGATATTATCATTTCTCCTAGCGCAAAAAAAAAAAAAGGTTCCTGACTCATGAAGGACAATGAAGAAAAATGATAAAATGGTTCCTTGATAAGCCAGACACAAAAGGACAAACATTGTATGATCTCACTGATACAAAATAATTAGAATAAGCAAACTCATAGAGTCAGAATCTAGAATACAGATTACCAGAGGTTGGGGTGGGGTTAGGAAATAGGCAGTTAAGGCTAAAAGGTGCAGAGTTTCTACTTGGGATAATGGAAAAGTTTTGGTAATGGATGGTGGTGATGGTAGCAGAACATTGTGAATGTAATGAAGAGCATTGAATTATATATTTGAATGTGATTAAAAGCGGAAATTTTAGGTTGTATATATGTTACTAGAGTAATGTACTTTTTAAAAATCCAGGGAGCTGCACAACATAACCAGTGAACCCTAAGCTAAACTATGGACTATATTTAATGGTACAATTATAAAAATATACTTTCATCAATTATAAAAAATATGCTATACCAATGCAAGGTGTTAATATTAGAGTGATAAATAGGAATCCTTTATTTTATGCATGATTGTCTTGTGAGTCCAAAACTTCTCTAATAAAAAAAAAATCACAAAACAAAGCAAAAAAGTTAATCGAAGGTGACTATGATAAGGAAGTCCATAGGAGTTCCTTTGTGATGACGGAACAGTTCTGTAACTTGATTCTGGTGGTATTAATGCAAAACTACACATGTGATAAAATATTTAGAATTATACACATGAAAAATGAGTAGTTGTAAAAAATGTTGAAATTCGAGTAAGATGAGAGTACATGGGACCTCTCTGTATTATTTTTGCAACTTATTTAAGGCTATAGCTAGTTCAAAATAAAAAAGTATGCTTTAAAGTTAATGGGACAGGAGGTGGGGTAAGATGTGCACTTCAGTCTCTCCCGCAAAGAAGTGGCCGAGTGGGGTTGGAGTCTTGCTGGAGCAGGCTTTTTTAGGGGCTTACAAGGCAGGAGGTGTATGGCCATCAATTTGGAATGACTGTGACAGAAGTAGTGCTTGCTAAAGGTAGAATTGTGGGTTACAAACACAGAGGTCGGAAGCTGTGGGGAGGCAGGACCCTTCCCCTGGGGCTGGCAGCCACAGTGTTCCCTGAGAACTGTCGGTTGTGCCGCAGCATTCCTGGGCCCCATGACCTCAGATGCATGGTCCCCAGGTCCGTGTCCCTCAGGCCCCCATAGCCTGCTTTCCACAGACCTACATACCCTGAGTCTGCAGTGTCCCAGACTTCCCTTTCCCAAGTCCAGCACTCCGGGAGATCCGGATTGCCCTAGCCCTCTGGTTTTAGACTGACTCCGTGGGTGGGAGGGATTCTGGGGGAGGTGCAGCAGAGGGACTGGGTGAGTGCAGGTTCAATTTTCTGGTCCCTCCTCCCTTTATTTTTTTTGCACTTGGAGGAGCACACCAGCTGGCTTGAAGAGAGCCTTGGAAGAAAGGAGTAGTGAATCTGCTGAGAAAGCCCAATTTACCTAAATACCCTGGAATAGGAAACTTGGTCTGGGAGAAGGTGAAGTCAGAAAATCAACTAACCTTCCAGTAGCACACTTAAAGGAGAGAGACTGTAGGAGGTGCTTTCCAAGCCTCCAATAACATACTTGGGGTTCCTGGTGAGGTGTGGGTGCTCTCTCTCTGGAAATTAAGAATCATTGTTTTCTGTGTGGAGCTGGTTCAACCAGGATCCACTTGAATCTCCTACTGGACATCTCAGTCAGCTTTCCTGCTGCCCTGGGAGAGAGGGAAGTGAGGAAGGGAGATGGGGGAACATCAGATTCTTAAGCATTTTATTTAACTGCAAAGAGGATTCCTTGCTTGAAACTTTGGTATTTTGTTGGTTTGTCTTCTTGTTTTTCCATCCTCTTTATCCCCACAAGGCCTTCTCTTTTTCCTTTTTCTTTTCTTTTTTTTCCTCTTTTTCTTGCTTGTTTGCCCCTTCCTTTTTTTCTCTTTCTTTCTATTTCTTCTTTTTAATTTTTTTATATTAGGTGCTGCAGGGAGCGCTTCATATTGCTGTATTTCCTCATCCTCTATTTCCTCTTTTCTGTGTGTATTGACTTTGGCCACCAACACTATCCCCTTTCCTCTATATCTTTCTATCCTCCATCATTTATTGTTTCTCTTACATTACACCTCTTTATTTGCCCTCCATTTTTCTGACTTTTTATTTCTAATACCTTTGTTCTATTTTCTTTTTATTATTGTCCTTTCTTTTCTCTTTCTCTCTCTCCTGAACACACTGGCCTTTTAAATCACACTATATTCCTCCCCATATTTAGTTTACTGTCTCATTATATGTACTCTACTTTTCTTACTGTTATAACACTACATAACTTGCATGAGTTTAATATCCATTCTCCTAGATCTCACATGGTTCCTCTGTTAATATTTACTATCAATACTACTATTATTCATTTTCTTTTCTTACTCCTTTTGTTTTCTCTGGCCCTAATATTTTTCTTCAAGTGAACTTAGCCAACAACAAGGAAGTAGAATAAGAAGAACAGAGTGACAAAGAGAAGACTTAACATGCATGCAAAAACAACAAATAATTAAACCCTAAACTAGTCAAAGAAGCTAAAAACTGATTAAACCCATCAAGATAAAATGATGGTCAGACAGCAACAAAAAACTACAAACCAAACCAATAATCAGGAAAACATGCCCCAATCCAATGAACAAACTTAAACCAGGAAGAGGAGCAGAACATCAAACAAGTAATTAAGCTCTCAAAACATATATTAGGGACCAATTTGGTGAAGTGAAGGAAGAGATTAAGAACATGAAGAAAACACTTGGAGAGAATACAGAAGAAATTGTAATCATATGCAAAAAGAAATGGATATGATGGTGATGAACAGCACATTCAAGAAATCAAAAACACACTCTTACCAAATAGCAGCAGACTCAATTAGGCAGAGGAAAGAATTAGTGATGTGGAAGACAGTACATCTGAAATCAAACAGATAGTAGAACTGATCAATAAAAAGATAGAAAAAATCCAGCAGGGAATTAGGGACCTGAATGACAATGCAAAATGCACAAACATACACATTATAGACATCCCAGAAGGAAAAAAGAAGGGAAAGGGGACTGAAGGGGTGTTGGAGAATATAATGGCTGAAAACTTCCCAAACCTATTGAAGGAGATGGATATACATGTCCAGGAAGCACAACACACCCTGAACAGCATAAATCCCAACAGGCCTACCCCAATACATATACTTGTCAAATTATCCAATGTGCAAGACAAAGAGAAAACACTAAAAGCAGCAAGAGAAAAGAAAACCATCACATACAAGGGAGGCTCCATAAGATTAAGTGCTGACCTCTCATCTGAAACCATGGAGGAAAGAAGGCAGTGGTATGACATAGTCAAGGTACTAAAAGAAAAGAATTTCCAACCAATAATACTCTATCCAGCAAAGCTAACATTCAAAAATGATGGAGACTTCAAAATATTCACAGATAAACAAAAACTAAGAGAGTATGCCAACAAGAAACCTCCCCTTCAAGAAATACTAAAGGGAATTCTGCAGGAGGAAAGAAACGAACAGGAGAGACAGAGTCGGAGGAGAGTATAAGAACAACTAAAATGACAAAAAGAGAAAAGAAAAATCAAGGAAATATGATAAACACAAATCCAAAGAAAATATGGCTAATATAAGTAATTCCTTGAAAGTAATAACACTAAATGTCAATGGATTAAATTCACCTGTCAAGAGACTCAGACTGGAGGATTGGATAAGGAAATATGACCCATCTATATGTTGTCTACAAGAAACACATCTTAGATCCAGGGATTCAAGGAGGTTGAAAGTAATGGCTAGAAAACAATCTTACAGGCAAACAATAACCAAAAAAGGGCAGGAGTAGCTATATTAATATCAGAAAAAAATAGACTGTAAATGCAAAGCAATTATGAGAGACAAAGATGGACACTACATATTAGTGAAAGGGATACTCTTTCAAGAAGAAAGTACAACCATAAACATTTATGCTCCTAACAAGTGTGCCTCCAAATACGTGAGGCAAACACTGGAAAAATTAAGTGAAGGAATAGATGCCTCTACAATTATAGTGGGGGAACTTTAATACACCACTATCAACTTTGGACAGAACATCTCAAAAGAGAATCAATAAAGAAACAAAGACTTTGAGCAATATATTAAAGGAACTGGACCTAATAGACATATACAGAACATTATACCCAAATACTGCAGGATATGTATTCTTCTCAAGTGCACATGGATCATTCTCCAAGATAGACCACATGCTAGGCCACAGAAAAAGTCTTAATGAATTCAGAAAGATTGAAATCATACAAAATAATTTCTCTGACCACAGGGAAAGAAGCTGGAAATCTACAAGGGCCAGAGACCCAGATTTGTCACCAAGATTTAGGAGTTAAACAACATGCTCTTAGAAAAGCAGTGGGTCAAGGAGGATATCTCCAAGGAAATTAATAACTACCTTGAAACTAATGAAAATGATAACACAACATATCCAAAATTATGGGATGCAGCAAAAGTAGTACTGAGAGGGAAATTTATAGCCATAAATTCATACATCAAAAAAGAAGAAAGAGCTAAAATTGAAGACCTAACTGCACACTTGGAGGAATTAGTAAAAAAACAACAAACTAACCCCAAAGGAAGAAGAAAGAAAGAAAGAACAAAGATCAGAGCAGAACTAAATGAAATAGAAAATTAAAAAGCACTTGAAAAAAATAAACAAAACCAAGAGCTGGTTCTTTGAGAAGATCAATAAAATTGACAAACCTTTAGCTTGACTAACAAAGAAAAAAAGAGAGAAGATGCAAATATGCAAAATAAGAAATGAGAAAGGAGATATCACAACTGACCCCACAGAAATAAAGACTATCATAAGAGGATACTTTGAAAAACTATATTCCAACAAAAAGGACAATTTAGAGGAAATGGACAAATTCCTAGAAACACATAAGCAGTCTATATAGATGAAGAAGAAATTGATGATCTCAACAAAACAATCACAAATAAAGAGATAGAATCAGTCATTAAAAACCTCCCAACGAAGAAGAGCCCTGGGCCAGATGGCTTCAAAGGTGAATTCTACAAAACATTCCAGAAAGAACTAACATCAGTCTTGTTAAACTCTTCCAAAAATGAAAACAGAAGGAACATTGCCTAACTCATTCTATGATGCCAACATTACCCTAGTACCAAAGCCAAACAAAGACACCACAAGAAAGGAAAATTACAGACCAATCTCTCTAATGAACTTAAACGTGAAAATCCTCAACAAAATACTTGCTAATCATATTCAACAACACAGTAAACAAATTATACACCATGACCAAGTGGGATTCATTCCTGGTATGCAACAATGGTTCAAAATAAGAAAATCAATTACTACAATACACCATATAAATAGATTGAAGGAAAAAAAAACACATGATCATATCTATAGATGCAGAAAAAGCATTTGACAAAATACAGCACCCTTTCTTGATAAAAACACTGCAAAGGATCAGAATAGAAGGACTTTCTGAACATGATAAAGAGTATATATGAAAAACCCACAGCTAACATCATTTACAATGGTTAAATCCCAAAATCTTTCCTTCTAAGATCAGGAACAAGACAAGAATACCCACTATCACCCCTCCTATTTAACATAGTCTTAGAAGTACTTGCTTGCGCACTGAGGCAAGAACCAGACATAAAAGGCATCCAAATGGAAAGGAAGAAGTCAAAATTTCACTATTTGCAGATGATATGATCCTATAAATAGAACACCCTGAGAAGTGTACCACAAAGCTTCTAGAACTTATAAATGTGTTCAGTAAAGTCACAGGTTACAAGGTCAATGAGCAAAAATCAGTAGCATTTCTGTACACCAATATTGAGCAATCTGAGGAGGAAATCAAGGAACAACAATAGTAAATTAAAAAATCAAATACCTAGGAATAAATTTAACTAAAGACGTAAAAGACTTATACACAGGAAACTACATAATACTGTTCAAGGAAATCAAAGAAGACCTAAATAAATGGAAGACTATTCCCTGTTCATGGTAGGGAGATTAAATATTAAGATGTCTATTCTACCAAAACTGATCAACAGATTCAATGCAATCCCAATAAAAATCAACACAGCATTCTTTAATGAACCAGAGAAACTATGAAATTTATTTAGAAAGGAAAAAGGCCCTTAATAGTCAAAGACATATTGAAAAAGAAAAATGAAATTGGAAGAATCACACTACCTGACTTAAAAATATACTAAAAGCTACAATAGTGAAAATGGCAGGGTATTGGCACAAGGATAGACACACTGTCCAATGGAACTGAATTGAAAGGCTTATGAGCCTGTGTGCCTTAAATATTAACTAGGCCTAGAGCTTCATGGTGCCTAAGAGTTACCTCCTGAGAGCCTCCATAATGCTCAAATGTGGCCAGTCTTGAAGCCAAACTCAGCATGTAAATGCATTACCTTTCCCCCAGCATGGGACAAGACTCCCGGGGATGACCCTCCCTGGTGCCAAGTGATTAATACCAAGTACCAGCTAATGATGTAACTAGAAAAGACCTTGAATAAAAGGGTCAATTCAGACCAGCAGAATATCTCAGCCTACATGTAGTATCAGGAGTTAAAAACTGCTTTTTGACTTTGGATAAAAGGGGGAAATGGAAAGGACAAATGAGTTTATATGGCTATGAGTCTCCAAAAAAGAGTTGGGAGGTCATCAGAGGGGTAACACACATGCCTCAGCAGGATACCAGAGACAGCCAAAGTAGATAGAAACCCAGGTACTGGTTCTCCTGAGGGCTACAGAGACCCACAGTTTCTATGGTCATGGCAGATGACTCTGGAGTTCAGTGCCATGTCAGTTGGCCTTACTTTGGAGTTTGTGTTCCTGAGTGTGATGGAGTTGGACTCAGATATGACCTTTCTACATATGCCTCTTCTGTTACTTTTACCAGACCTGTGGCTGGCATTGGGGCTGGTGTATATTCAGGAGACCTGAATCTCTGGACTGTCCATGTGACAGCCAGGCCCTGAGCCTCAGTAGACTTGCAACTCCTACTCTCTGGTTTATTAGACTTACCTTGGCCAGCTAACAGGAAGGTGAAGAAAGTCAACCACCACACCAGGGAGCCAAGAGTGCCTAAAACTGCAAGCAGGAGAATTGCATCCATCATCCATGTGGAATCTAAGCCCCCTCTTGATGTCAAGGGGGACTGAACATTACCATCCCAGGGTCCACAGGATGGACAAATAGTGTATGGATTAGAGTGTTCTGCTGTGGAACTATTGTGATTAGTAATGGAAGAAATTGTAGCATTGATGTGGAGAAAGTGGCCACAGTAGCTGCTGATGGTAGGGAGAGGGAAGAAGAGATATGATGTGGGGCATTTTCAGGATTTAAAGTTGTCCTGGGTGGTGCTGCAGGGACAGATGCTGGACATTGTGTGTCTTGCCATGGCCCACTGGGTAGACTGGGGGAGAGTGTAGACTACAATGTAGACCACTGTCCATGTGGTGCAGCAGTGCTTTAACATGTATTCACCAGGTGCAGTGAATGTGCCACGATGATGGAAAAGGTTGTTGATGTGGGAGGAGTAGGGTGAGGGGTGTGGGGAGTATATGGGGACCTCATATTTTTTAATGTAACATTTAAACGAAAATAAAGACAAAAAAAAAAGTTAATGGATGGAAGCAGATATGGCTCAAGCAATTGGGCTCCCATCTACCACATAGGATGTCCAATGCTCATTTTCCTGTGCGGCAAGCTGGCCCAATAGGAGAGCTGGCCCATGTGGAGTGCTGGTTGGTGCAGGAGTGCTGGCCCATGTTGAGAGCTGGTGCTGCAAGATGATGCAACAAAATAAGGCACAGAGGACAGACAATATGAGACACCGCAGACCAGGGAGCTGAGGTGGTGCGAGAGATTGAGCATTTTGTTCCCTTTCTGGAAAGTCCCAGGATTGGTTTCTGGTGCCACCTAAAGAGAAGACAGGCAGACACAGAAGAATGCACATTGAATGGACACAGGGAGCAGAAAAGGAGTGCAAAAATAACAATGGGGGTGGTTAAATAAATACATCTCAAAAAATAATAAAGTTAATGGAAAGGTTGAGAATTCATGCCATCATTTATTCCTCTTCAGAGAGATTGATAGTCAGTGCTTTTCCCACAACATATGTTATCTGTGTAAAATGCTATTAATTAATTTGAAAAACTCAGTGGGGATCAGGGTCAGCTTCACTAATCACTCGTCACCCTTTCAAACTCAAGCTAAATTCTACAGAACATAAGTAACCCAAAAAAGAAACTTGAGCAGGTGTTTTAGCTGACTTATAAACTCAAATTTTTTTACATGTTGAAAAACTGGCAAGAGATTTATTGTTCAACTTGGGACATGTGGTCACTCAAGAGAGTTGCCTTTCTTATAACTGTCCTGTCTACACACCTGCTTTTTCTTCTCTGCATCTTCTTATCTCCTTTTGCTCATTTACTCCTAAAAACAGGCCAATTCCTTTTGGAATTTTCTGAAATTTTTATCCAGAAACTGGATCTTTGACAGCCTTCTCTGAGCATCATGGGTTGTTTTAAGGATTTAAGGTATACTTTCTTGTCAATTTACCTTCTATTTTCTGGAGAGCTTGAGAGGACTCTGCTTGCTCCATTCATACTCTTCTGAAATGCAGAAAGTGATTTGTATTTTAATTTCTCAATCACTACTTGAGGGCAATTCAAGAATTCCAGTTTTACACTCTGCCTGCTAATGTCCACGAATCAGGGCAGAATCAGGACTGGTAACATGGAAGTGTGCCTGTCAGGGCCGGGAGGACAGAGGCAGTGAATGTGTTTTAAAAAGAGTGGGATTACTACCAAGCACCAGCTGGTGATGCAACTAGAAAAAGACCTTGATTAAAAGGGGGAAATGGTAAAGACAAATGAGTTTATATGGCAAAGAGACTTCAAAATGAGTCAGAAGGTCATCAGAGGGGTCACACTTACACACTTCTCAGCAGGATCCCAGAGACAGTCAAAGTAGATACAACCCCAGGTACTGGTGTTCCTGAGGGCTACAGAGACACCGTGGTCCTACAGTCATGGCAGATGGCTCTGGAGTTCAGTGCCTTGCCAGTGGGCCCTACTTTGGAGTTTGTGCACTTGAGTGTGATGGAGTTGGACTCAGATGTGACTTCTCTACACACACCTCTTCTGTCACTTTACTGAACCTGTGGTTGGCATAGGGTTAGTGTATGCTCAGGAGCCTTAAGTCTCTGGACTGTCCATATGCCAGCTGGGCCCTGAGCCTCAGCAGAGTTACAACACCTACTCTCTGGTTCATTGGACTTACCCAGGTCAGCTAACAGGAAGGTGAGGATGGTCAACCACCACATTGAGAACCCAGAGTCTACAACTGCAAGCAGGAGAATCTCATCCATCATCTATATGGGATCTAAGCCCCCTCTCAATTTAGAGGTGGAATGGACATCGCCATCCCAGGGTCCTCAGGATGGAGGAATAAAATATGAATTAGAGTGGCCTTACTGGTATTCTACTATAGAATTATTGTAACTCTAGCAATGGAAGAAATTGTATCATTGATGTGGAGACAGTGGCCACAGGAGCTGCTGAGGACAGGAAGAGGGAAAAAGAGGTGTGATATTGGGGCATTTTCGGGACTTGGAGTTGTTCTGAATGATATTGCAGGGACAGATACAGGCCATTATATATCTTGCCATAACCCAATGAATGGACTGGAAGAAAGTGTTAACTATAATCCATGCTGTGTAGCAGTGCTTCAAAATGTATTAATCAAATGCAATGAATGTGCCACACTGATGAAAGAGATTGTTGATGTGGGAAGAGTGGGGGAGGGGGAGGAGGATAAGGGTATGTGGGAACCTCTTATATTTTTAATGTAACATTTTGTGTGATCTATGTATCTTTAAAACAAAGATTTAAAAAAAAAGAGTGGGAGATGAGTGGAAAAAGAGGGAATCCCATGTACTAAGATCTTCTGTCTCTCTGGGTCTCCATTTCTACAATAAGAAATTGACTGGAGAGCCAAATACAACCATAATACTCTTTATTTGGATAACCCCAATGGATTAAACAAATAGTTCAAAGACAGAGAAAAGCATTTCTCTAAAGGCAATTCATTTTGTAGATCATGCATAAGCACTTTCTTCTTTTTATCTTGAAGAATTCAAATACAGGGAGCAAAAATTTCAGAAATTACTTTCTCCCTGATTATCTTCACAGCTAAACTGTACTAGTCAGATTGCATATGATTCCATTCTCTTCCACAATGCCCTAACCATTTCCTCTCAACTTTTTCCAGTGAGAATTAGAATAAAGAGAAAGTTTGCTCTTCCAGCTGTTCTTGATACTTCCATGTGTACAACCCACATGGCAATTTAAAACACCCTTAAAACCTTACTGCAGTCCCGAGAGCTGCCCGTGCGGTGTCAGTTGCCCCAGGGGAAAGAATATTTTTCTATGTTGGTCTCCTTTTGCCCTGCAGGATTTATTGCCTGTGGAGGCCTCTGGATCACCCCCGTTCACATAAACAGGAAACCAATTCCAAGAAATGAAGAAAAGAAGAGAGAAAGCTGGAGCAAACCAAGCACTATAGGGACAATGCACAATGGAAAAGTAACATATTGCTAAATTTCCTTCCACCTAGATTATGCGATTTTTGACTTCCAAAGAGCTTGAGATTGTATATAGCTGATAGAAATCAGGTGCCCTAGAGTACCAGATAGGAAGTTCATAAGTCCAAAGTTAAATGGGGTGGGGGTGACCTGTTGCAGACACCAGAAATAAGATTTCAATCTGCCTGGGTCACTTCCTCTCATGATAGGTAGACTCTGTAAAAACAAAAGTGCTATGGAAATTGAAGTATCATCTGGCACAAGACAAAATGGATTTAAGAAGTGAGAAATTGAACTGAATTTAGTGTTATAATAAATCGTGATGCCTCTAAAGGTTGTAAAGTAATGGTGTAGAATTGTGAGACTATGCTTCCCTGGTGAACAATTTCCAAATTAATGAAAATTTTGCTTAAGTATGACATTATATCTCTCTATCTTTATATTTTTTAATTTATCTTTATATACAATGCATTAAAAATTGAATTTATACAGTTCTAGTTATTCCCACTCTTCAATTTCTTTACCTGTGGCTGCAAATAGACACATCAAAAAGTCATAAATCACACAGGTATTTGACTAGTGATTGGTGGCAAGAGGCTTGTCTGGGTCCTCTTGTGTATTTATGTGTAGTAGCAATGACAAGCTATTGCTTTAAGATTGCGCTTTTATTAGACATGACTAAGCTAGTCTCAAGAATCTATTTATAGAATAGAAAATGCTATCTTTAAACCTATAAGTAGGAGCAAGAGGTGGGTGTAAGGTGGAGGTAATACAGAATAAGAGAGAAACAATTCCTGTTTGAAGTACCCACAACTTTGTTCAGAGAAACAAGCAAGATCTGAAGATATATATGCAATGTGCCATGAGAACCTCCCATGTTCTGGAAAGTTCAGGAAAGTTTCCCTGGAAAAGGCTGAGCTGAGTCAGTTGAAGAAATGGGACCAAAGTAGGCTGTTCAGAAAGAGCAGCTGTACTTATCAAGTCACAAAGTAAAGAGAGCATGTGGCACACTGAGCAAAACAACAAGTAAACAAAATGGCTATGATTGGGTGATGATGCTAGAAAGTGGGTAGTGGCCATGTCAAAGTGAATCTATGTACCCTGTTAATAATTTCAAACTTGATTCTGTAAGGTATAGGAAACATAGAAGGGCTTTGAATAAGAGAAAAGTATATTCAGATTTTCCTTTTTAAAAATTACTCAAAAAATTACTCTGTTAATCATGTGATGGAAGAATTTCTGGGATGGTGAGACCAGTTAGGAACCTGTTGTAGAGATTTGCATGAGAAATAGCAATGGCCTGAAGGAAGACAATGACAATAGGGCTAAAAGGAAGAGTGTGCAACTGAGAGAAATGAGAAGGCAGAATCAATAGGCCTTGGAAATGGACTACATGAGCAGGTGGACAGTGATATCATTCACTAATAATGTACATAAGAAGGATTGGGTGGTCATGAGTTTGCTTTTAGATACGTTAGACCATGAGGTGTCCATGGGTTATCCAAAAATAAGTAATATGTATCATCAGGGACTTCAGGAGGGAGAGGTCCAGTTTGTAGGTACAGCAGGGTTATTGCAGCAATTAAAGCTGTGAATATGACTGCGGTCACCAAATGAGATGGTAAATTGTGAGAAAACTGAGGAATGAGAATTGAATTGTGGGCTTATTTCCTTTATAAATATGGATGAAGGAGGTGATGCCATCTGAAAAAAAGCAACAAGACACAAGGGGGAAAATGTCTCATAAACCAAGGCAGGAAAGAGTGTCAGGAAGGCAGGCTAATCAACAAAGAACTGTGAAGCAATCTAAAAATGGAAGATTTCCCATCAGGGCTGTCCTGGCAAGAGTAGCTTCAAAGAAGAATGAAAATTAAATTTTCTCTAGCATGAAGTTTAGGGTTAAGTTATGAAAGCTTGGACAAACATCTGTAGTGAGATAGAAAATCACTAGAAATGAAGTAACTAAAGATCTAGAGGAAGGAGGGACCACTGATGCACTAGAGTTCTCAGCATGAGTGTGTGTGTGTGTGTGTGTGTGTGCGCATGTTTGAAGGTGGGGGTTTGGATAGAGGCCAAGCAATCAAGAACACAGTTTAAGATTGGCACTGGACAATTAAATCAATACGTCTTTCATTGAATTAAAAATAAGGAAATAAGAAGTGCAGGAAATTGAGAAAGATCTCCATATGATGACTTCTATCACCTCCATAAAAAAAGGAAGCAAGGTCATCAGGTGCCAATGATTAGGAGGAAGTGAGATAAGAAAATGAGACTAGTATGTAGCTTTCATTCTTTCAACAAACATTTACTGAATACCTACAATGTGCTAGCCAGGACCAGAAACCAGCATTCAAATTGACAACAGGTACATGTCAGGAGAAAGGTCTAAAACAGTCACCGGGAGAACCCTGAGTAAGAGCTGACCAGTTACAGACCAAAGGATCACCCCAGCCAGGCTAGAGTCCGTACAACACTAATAGCACCAATACGGATGCCTGAACAGGGTGATATTTTCTCTAGCAGTGTCCAGAAGTAAAATGCAGTTGATTAAATAGATCCAGAGTTGGACATTATTAAGAGAACACAATGGAAATAAAAGAGGGAAAGTGTGTAGAGAGTTTGGGTGAAAGAATTAGAGAATAGGGTATAGGTGAGACAGGGACTCATTAAAATAGAGGAGGAAACACAGCCTCTAAAATGCTGATAAACATTGATATAACATAATTCAAATTACGTTCAAAGTGAGCCTGAAGGAAGGGTTAGGAAAGCAAGATGTGAGACTGATGGAAGGATAGAAGGTTTTGTCAAAGAGTAAGATAGTAGCTCTGATTTCCAAAGATGAACTCCTCTGAGCGTGACCATGATAGGGAGATGCTGAAGTGGAGTTGAGCTTAAAGTGCTAGGAAGGTGGTCCATATGGACATTGAAGTGATGAGCAAGACTGACGTGCAGGAGTTGATCAAGAGGTGGATGATGACTTGATGCCATGGACTTCAGAGGATGAATACTTTCATACAGGAATGGTGATGTTTTTACCTAGAAATAGAAATAAGCATTTAGAGGTACACAATCCCATCATGGTTCAATGTCATGTGGCATGTTGAAGGGAGAGCAGTCACAGGGTAAAATAGAAGTGACGTCTTCAGAGATCAGCCAGTTTACTATTATGGCAATAAAGCAGAGGGAAAGAGGACAATAAGGACACTGATGAAGGAAGAGTTGATGTAAAGCATAAAGATGAAAGGCAGTAGGAAAAAAGGGTGAGTGGGAGAGGAGACAATAAAAGAAAAAGGTACTAGGTAAGACAGATGCCTGGAGAAGCTGGGGTTTAGGATGTGGTCAAGAATGACAGAAGCAGAGTAGGACTGACTCAAGATGCAAATGGAATTCTGATTTATAAATTATTTCAGTGACTGCTAAGGTTTACATAAGGAAGTTGTCTATTTTTTCTAGCCCAGTTGGTGGCCAAGTGGAAAGAGTGCAAAGTGTGGGAGTGGGAATTTGGGGAACCACATGAAAGAACTATCATGGCAGGGCTACCAATGTAAAAAGGACAACGAGGGGGAGGTGATGTTTCCTTAAGCACCTAAACTTAAATTTCAGTTGTAGTTAGTATTGATTAAGCAACATGAACGTATGTCCCTTATACCCCTACCAGTCTATGGGCTGTGCTATTTCCAAATATTTGTTTCTTCCCTTTTGGAGACTGTGAAGCATCTAACTAATTATGTTTCTTTTCATCAGCTGCCAAGACAAAATTTTGGCCTGTTGCTAGAATATGCCTTTGGAGTAAAAACCATGTCCCAGGCTTCATCTTATTTTTTAACTAACATTATTTCCCCCTTTCACCTTTTTTCCCCATTTAAGTTTTCTTTTTCTGTTATGAAACATTTCTACTCTATTGAAAATGAGACTGGATGTAAATAATAAAATTTTATCTTGTGATTAATTCAACCATTGCACAAAGGGCATAATTAAATATGCAGAGACCAGACACCTAAGAAAGGACATTCACTACCATTTATTTTTAATAAATTAGTGATTCTCTGTCACATTTGCTGTCAGGTTTATATCTTATATAGGTACTCTAATATTGACATTAAGATTGCATAGGCAGTGGTTAGACTCCAAGTCCTCATGTATCTCTTTATTAAGGGTGATCAGAAAATTAATTGCCCAATCCCAGGTGCTTTTGAAAGTCATAAGGGACACTATTAATAATTATGTCAGGACAATTCATGTATACACATCATCCTACACATAGACTGATTTTTAAATATGGGTGTAAGTTCCAAAATGCCCTCATTCTTTAAGGAAAATCCTCAGCTCTGTTTTATTACTCTTGCCATTTTCTATAAGAAGACTGCTTTGCATAAAATTTGTTCAGTTCTAGAGTTATCTGGAACGCCCACCAGACTCTGCTGACTTTGAACAAAGGATTATAAAGGTACTAGTCATGATGGCTAGAAACTCTCTTGCTAGTTAGTCAAGTAACTGGTTAGCTCGTTATGCTTATGGCTGAAACCACCCAGGAGGATGGAAACAGAGGGAGTGGTTGAATTTAGACAGCTGTTCTGTTACCTTCCCTGCATCACTGAAATTTGTTTCACTTAATTACACCTATTCAGTATGAAAATAAGTCCCATGCACTTGAAATGCACAGTGTAAAATAGCATGTGTTCTCTACAGACCAAATATGAATTGAAATCATTTGTGTTGGAGCGTGGTTCCATTTACGCCCTCAGAAGAGGGTATTAATGGCATTCTGGTAGACGGGTTAAAAAAACCTTCTTAAAAGGAGCTTGTCCTTTTCTAAGCTCTAGACCCTAGTACACCCACGTCCACAGCTGATATGGTCCTTTTGGTCCTCATGACTGGCTACATACTGAGATTGCAGAGGGAAAAATGCAAGACTTAGTTCAACCAGATTAGAGTGAGGAACAAAGGAAATTTCTGATAGAAATATGGACTGATGATTTCCCATCCTGAAGTGGAACCCCCAAGACCACCCACATGGGAGGGTTTTAGGGACTCTCTTACACAGGTATGGAGATGTATTTACCTTGAAGTAGAAAGAAGAATTCAGGGGTTCACAATCCAGGTGGTTATTAAGCAATGTGCCCTGCCCAGAAGGCTTTAGGAGGTGGTGTCTCTGGAGGTTCTGTGAATGCTGGCCTACTGTTGACCAAGCTCCCTTTTCCTTCTCCTGCCAGTGCCAGTCCCTCAGGGTTGTAGGAGCACAGGGGTAGAAGGTCTCTGACTCCAACTGCAAGTTTGTAAAACTGAAGGGTGTTTGGACCTAGAGAGGTCTGAGAGTGATATCATGAAAATGAGTTTTACACTTGGTGTTAGGCCTGCAAGTAAAATTAAAAGCCCAGCCAAAGCATGGAGATAAAGCAGGGAAAGAGCACTGAGCAAAGCACAGCAAATGGGAGCCAGCTTGAACAATTCCTGAGAGAGGCTGGCCCGTGCTCTCAGGCACCTTTTATCTTCTCCCAGACCTTCTCTTCTTTGTGCATCACTCCACTTTGGCATCCAGTCAAAACATGAGAACCATTTGGCTGACATACACTCCATGTGGTTCAGATTACATCATTTTGAGATTGCCTCTCCTTATATAACTTAAGGTTTAAATTAAAGACTACAGAGTGGTCTAATTCTATGTACACATATGAGACTATAACTATCTTAATTCAATATAATATCCAAATCATTTATGTAATAAGAGTTAAACATCCAAGGGAGTTTATTAATGCTGGTGATGATGATCAAGATTTCTATCTTTCTAAAAAAATTTCAGTTCTTATATATGAACAACTGGTTCAGGAATTTGTGTGCATTATTTCATTAATCATCACAACCATCCTACAAAGGAAATGCTGTTACTAAGTCCATTACGGAGATGAGGAAACTGAGAGTAAATAAGTAAAAATATAAATAAATTAAGCAATTTGCCTAATGACTTGTGGCTACTTTGTGACAAAACTATCATTTAAATCAGGTCCTTTTGATTCTTAAACTTTTACCCTAAATTTGTTAATAAAACTTCCAAAAGGAATCAGTGCAAAAAGTTTTACTCTTTTATCATGAGTATGATAGATTAATAATAAAGAAGTTCCAAATGGATTCCTTTTTTACCTTTTTCTACTTTTCCAAAAATGGTCTAATCAACATGTGGTTGATTTTAAGAATCCAAAGGTTTTGGCATGACGTTTACCAGCAAGAAGTTTGCTTCAACTCTCTGAGCTTATGGCCTGTGGGTGTGTTAATTTCCTAAATTCTAGGACAATTTTTCAAAAGGAATAAAATAGACTTCAACCGTTGCTACATTAGAAAAGGATTTGTGAGAATTAAAGAATGCTAGACAATACAATGTTTTCTACAAATGGTAGATGATGTAGCAAAACAACAGTTTATTCTCTTACGGGTTTACAAATCACTTACTGGGCCTGTTCAGAAAATATGTACATCACCAGAAATGTTGTGAGTGAAAGATCTTTTTTCTTGGTCATTGTATAAGTAACCTCAGACAATATTCACCCCTGTTTACCTGCAACCCAGAACAGAATGAAACATTAGGCAATTAACAGGGAAAACTTTCCTAACAAGGATCTTTTTGCTAAAATCAATCAAATGAATAACAGTTACCCTGAAACTAAATCAGTTAGTTGATCTGAGCTCAATAATTCGTTTCTTTCCCATTTAAAGATCCCACAACTCTTCTCCAGGCCCACCAGACTCTTCTCTAATAACCCTGTAAAATTTCACACAAGAATCAAACAAATTACTGTACAGATTTCAACTACTCTACTAACAGCATAAATGGAGCACTCAGCCAAAATCTTGGCTTTCCTTAAGCCCCAAGTGTTGAAATAAACCAAATGCTGAAATAACACTGTTGCTTCATCACTCTTCATTTACATAATCATTTTTATTACGCTCATCTATCTATACTAACTGCTATCCAACATTGGAGCCTGCTGCCTATCTTTTACTTTCCTACTCAGCTTGAGGTATTTACTGGGATATAAACTGAAATTAGTTTGATGGCTTTTGACTTTATAATTAAAGGGGGAACTAGTAAATTCATCTTTCTGGAAAAGAAAAAAAGGATACTTAAGACAGGTTTGTAAGGGGCATTTTATCTTTCCCTATAAGAACCAAATCAATGGGCTTTGATAAGAAAAGAAATTCATCTTTCCACAGATTAACATGGCACCCACTGCAAAAGGATATATGGTTCTTCAAAGAGGAGTTTTCCTCCAAGTTAGCAATGTGTTTGAGGGCAAGCTGAGGAAAGTATATCCAAATCTGGCTTGATCAGCTATGTAACTTAAACAAGTTACCAAATCTTTGTAATCTCTCTTCCAAATACATAAAATAAGGATGATGTTGATAATAATAACCATCACACAGAGTTGTCCTGAGAATAAAATGAAATAACACAAGTAGGTGTTTAATAGAGTAAACAGCAGGCATGCAGTAAACATTTTAAAAAGCATTATTTGTCTGTTATTATTTTCCACATGAAGCCTTTAGTGCTAAGAATTATTTGTAAAACCTAGTAAATTTCAGATGTATATTTACAGAAGTAATAGTACAGCCACCTCGAGGTACTATTTGCATTTACATTTTATGTAAACATGGAGTATTTTGTTTTTTGTTTTGTATTCAAAGATAAAGCAGATGAAAATACAATTTACAAAAATGATGTGGTGGGGGGTGAGGAGTGGGTTATATGGGAGCCTCTTATGTTTTTTGTTTTTTTATGCTTTTTAATATAACCTTCCTTGTGATCTATTAACGTTAATTAAAAAAAAAAAAGATAAAGCCGAATTTACTACCCAAAGCCAGTTTCAGAATTTCCAGGCCCTGGCCACAGCCTTCCCTCATCACAAGGAAACCAGATCCCTCCTCCCCCAGCTGAAGACAGAAATTAAAGGCCACAGCCCAAGCTATGTCATGGCTACTAAATCCTCCTTGATGAATCATATCAAAATCATAAGTGGGCACGGTGTGTTTTGGAGCTAAATCTTACATGGTCAACCCCACGGTTAAAATAAGATTTATCCTACCACTGGCCACACATCCAGAGATTTCATTCAAACAGACAAAAAGATACCAAGAACTTTTACTGGTTATGAGAAGGGGAAAGGTTTTCTGTTTATATTTACCAGAATTAAATGGTATTGTCTAATAATCATCAGCAAGTTCAAGAGAGCCTAGAAGGAGGAGCTAATCCTATGGGCTGGGAAAGACAAGAGCACTGATGAAGCCTTCTTGATTTAGGCAGAGGCAACTTAAGGTCTCACCATCACTGTCCTTAGGTAGGATTCTTCTGGTAGCCTAGCAGCAAGGGAGCCTGCAGTTGCTGCCCCAGTTTGTCTAAGGCTGGGAGTGAGGAATGGTGGGAAAGAGATTTCTCACCTTGCAAATTATATTACACAGTATGCTCAGGAGTTAAAGAGAAGGCCCCTGACTATTTCTACATTTGGTCTGATACATACATGGTGGTCTAATCTCATGTAGGATTTTGGTTTTGTTTGTTTTAAAATTATCTTGACCCAGGAAGGCCAGGGCCTTTTCTCATTCTCCCTTCATTGTCAAATCAAATGGAGTTTTATTATTCTCTACCTTTGCTGGTTCTTTCTTTCACTAGCTTTCTTCACTGAAGTAAAATTATATACACATTCTACTAGACCTGAACAAAAGATAATGTTATGTGAAATATATTTGCCAAGGTCTTCTTAAACTAGAAATGCCAAATCTTACTATTTAATCTAAACATCTTCAGTAAAAGCAGCTTTTCCATCTGTTAAACAGTCATCAGGGAAGAAACTCATAATTTGAAGGAAAGATTCAACATGTTGCTAATGTTGTTGATATTGCCCAAGTTCTACAGTGTATATGATAGAAATAAACATGTGGCAGTGTCCAAATATTTAGGGCATTTCTAATTGTTCAGGATGCAGTACTAGTTAATCAAGGATCACTTAGAATTATAAGAACAGTCATATCCAAAATATAGTTTCATTTATCATAGACATACATTATATTGACTTTCAGTTGATGACTTGTACTCAGTTGATGACTTCAAATACTCAGCCATTTTTCATTTATGGTGTGCATGATTTTGAAGGTTGTAAACAGTCCAGAAAGGGAGAAAGAGCTAGCACAAATCTCAACATTCTTCCTGCCCCATTTTCTGGCTTAGGGTTGTGACACCTCAACCAAATGACACCAGGAAACCAGAGAGATCTTTTTCTGGAACTAATGTTTTAGATGCAGTGAGCATGAATTATTCACATACTGGCAGCAGGAGAAGTGTGCGAAGTTTGGAACAGCACCAGGAGAGCTGTGCCGCCAGTGTTGATGGCCCAAAGAGCAGGGAATGGAGGTAGCTGGAGGACAGCCAGAGGACAGCCAGGAAAGGGTCCAGGAAAGGGAAGCCAGAGATGCTCCTGTAGAAAGGCACGTGGCATGGCAGGAAAGGGCTCTTCCAAGGGCTTACAAGCAGGCTGCTAGAACCTGTTTGAAAGAGAAAACTGTTTATTCTATCTAAAATGGTTGGTCTCTGATATCAGGTTCATCTCCCCACCCCATCCCAACACCCCACTTCCTCGTGGTTAAGATTGTTTCATGCCAGAAGAAAAGATGGTAGAATTATAGTTAATGATCCTAATTCCCAGTGCTTTGGAATGTGCAAAATTAAGACTCAGCAAAGAAGGAAGAGGAGGGAAGCCTTGGAGATGGGGACAGGGAGAATGTGAGTAAGAACACCCAGTAGGGGGAAGGAAATGGTTGGGAGCCTGTAGGAACAATAAGGAGAAGAGGAGGATGAAAGAGTAAACTTCAAAGATATAAAGGGAGGAGGTGTGTCAGGATGACCCCATGGGCTTGAGGATATTGGGACATTTCCAGATGCAAAACATATGGATGAGGAAATAAACAATACCAATTCCTAGGGCTGAAATGAAAAAGAGTCCTTGATTTCCTGTGGAAAGTTGGAACCTGCTCAAAACTCTGGCAGTGATTATGTTTGGTTTTCTTTGCAAATACTCTGCTAATACTGAATAATCTTGAAGTTTTATTTACAGCCTCAATTAAATTGCAAAAGTACTTCCCCTATTTTAATTTAATTTTCAGAGTTGGTATCATGGTGGTCAACTAGACCAACTCTTATCAGTTTCCTGGAAACCATCTCTCCACATGAGCCAACACCTACAAGGGGAATCATTTTAGCAATGTTGTCCAAGCCCTGTGTATTCCCAGTGGGTGATATCTTGTATGCCTGGCCAAGATCTGAGATTGAGAAATATGGATTTCACATCCCAGCTCTTTTGGCACTTTAATGAGCAATCACATGAAATCCTGGATCTCTCTTGAAAATAATAATGAGTTTTGAAAGTTTGCCAAAGATGTTTACATCAGTTTTCTCATCTGATTCTCATTGTAGACATAGGACATATTATATTTCCCATTCTACAGATTGGAATACTACTAGGGCTCAGATAATTTATGTGACTTTCTTAAAGTAACTCAGCTAATAGATTTTTAACTCCAGCCAAGTTCTGCAAGAATACAAAAACATTTACTAAAATAAATTTTATTTCAAAACATTATATAGTATTAAAAAATTTCCAGGAAAATTGCTAATTAAGAGTATGCAAATACAAGCATAACATCAGTAATTAATCTGATCACACAAATACATTTAGCCTCTCTCGATTTGTGGGTGTAGGAATAAAAATATTTGAAATCTGTATATACTGTGACTCTCCTACACTTTGTTATTAGGCATAGCGCATTATTTTAGGAAAGAAGGTTTTATAGGGTTCAAGGTATACTATGTACGAGAAAGGCATTCATGCTTCATAAATCAAAATCAAAAGTTTATATTCTTCAATAAAAAAGATTCTTCTAGTTGAGAGACTGGTGTGATGGTTAAAGACACAAACTCTGGTGCCATTTGCCTCTGAATTTATCTGGCTCTTCCACTTACTATATATCAGGTTCTGGACAAGTTAAATTAACCTTCCTGTGTCTCACTTTTCTCAGCTACATCTCAGATTTCTCATCTAATAGTAAATAAAATATTATCGACCCCATTGGAATATTGCAAGAATTCAATGAGTTAATATTATTAAGGTGTTTAGAATCATGCCTGGTACATAGTAAGACTTAAAAGTATGAGGTATTATTATTTCCGTCTGCTAAGCAGTACATACTAGGCTTTGGGGTCTTGTCTTATCCCCAAAACAACCCTGAGAAATAGATATTACTACACCATCTAGAAGAAGAAAAAAAAAGTAAGCCTCACAGAAACATCTATCACATAGCAAAAAAATAGCATAGGCAAGTTTCAGCCTTGTTTCTCTGGGTTTAATTGTCCCCCATAGTTCCATCTTTCCATAGACAAAGAACACTAGGGGTTCAGGTCAAAATGGCTGTTGCATATTGTCCTTATAATTAGGGACTAACATTTCAGACTCTCATTCTACAAAGCTATAATTATACACTCAAATATTAAATTTTTAAATTAATCTCCTTAAAGGAATTGGCATTAGCTTGGCCATAGGGTAAAAAGTCAGACTTTGGAGGTATGCTGCAATTGTATGGTATCTTATAGCCTAAAAAATATTTTGATAGACACTATCTCATTTGATTTTCACATTAAGATGTCACTGCCTGCATTTTATAGTTGTAACGACAGGTTCAGAGATGTTAAATCATTCTGATATTTCTAAGCCACATTCTTAAGGGATCTTCCTGAACATGAATTGACAGCTCCTTCCTTTGCACATTTCCATTTCTCCTAATTTACACTGACTTGTGTGTTTTCTTCTCCTTGAAAGAAAGTTAATGCAGTACTAATGTTACTAATCATATTTGCTCCCTGAGTCATTCATCAAAATAGATCCTATGGTCACTGCCACTGGATATCCCTATATGAACGAGACATATCAGCCCACCAAAACCATTTCAATTCTCTAATGAAGACCTCCTACATAGCATGGCTCATTCTTTAAATGGCTTGTCCAGTGTGTACTAATGGTACACTTAGAGGGAAATAGTAAAATATGATCAAATAATTATTTTTTAAGAGATAAAAGAAAAACATTTTTTTTTTTAAAAATGAGTGGTTAAAAATTTAAAATTGCATTTATACATCTATAGCCATCAGGGGGGCGGAGATTGTATGTAACTAACATAATAGAAAAATTCCTTTTACTAATTTTCTTTTTACTGGTAAAATGTGCTTTATTAATTGGCATAAAAATATGGTCATATTCAATCTTATCTCAAATTTTAAAAAGCGGTTTGGGAAATGTATGGCATTTATAGTGGTTTTCAGGGTTCTTGTATAAAAGCATTCAGGAACATCAATTGTGGAATTAAGGTGTTTTAATCTTCATCCAGCAAAGGAATTGGGAAGCCTAGCTATGTTGCTCTCTCCTGATCCCAGGGGGAAAAAAAAAAAAAAAAAAGATTCAAAAGAGCTTCTCTGAAATTTTACTTTGACAAAATTTCTAAAGTACCCTTTCAACCTACTACTCAGTAGAAAGAAATCACCAGTTTCAGATCACTTGGGACCTATAAATCCAGAAATAAGTAAAAAAAAAAAAAGATGCATCCACTGATTTTAGTTGGGTGATGCAATTGAATACATAGGAATATTCAGAGCCATAGTTCTAAGTAGAGAGTGAAAAATAAATAGGATGCCATGGTATTTATCACTCCTCCAAGAACTTTAGGAAAGGCAGATTTTATACCCTCTGAAGACTGGATGTCCATGTAGGAACTCATCCCACCATCTCCTAAGAACAAAGTGCTTCCAAGATTAACTTCAAAGAGAGTTATACAAGCAGAGCTTATGAAAGCTTTATACCACAAACACTTCAAGTCAGTAGTTATCTTAAATCAATTGTGCCAGTGTCATTATCTAGGCAATGAAAGTTAAAAATTCCAATTTTTTTCAGGTCCATTTTTCCTCCTTTCACAATCCAGAAGTAATTATGTTTTTATTTGTGGTACTAACTATTGAGATTGAAGCTCTTAGAAGTTTTCAATAAGATTTAAATCATATGTGTGTTATATGGGCCAAAATGGGAGCGGTGAAGAAAAGTGCTCTCTTGAACTGATTCAGTTTCAAGTTACTCACTTTAGTGTTTAATTAATGACCTGGTGACATGTTTTGAAAACAGCAATGTTTCTAACTCCCTTAGCAATGTCAAATCCAGGACTTCTCCTCACTGCAGCCAACATTAAGCTTAAACTCCACCTCCATGGATAAGAAGAAAACAAGCTTTCTGTTTTGGTAGTGTGTGTGTGTGTGTATATGTATATATATTTCTTCCCCAGTGACTGTGTCATTGAAACAAAGAAACAAAATATAGGAAAAGTGGAATGGGAACAGGGCAGAGCCTAAATAACTGGGCAAGCTTGTTCCAGACACAATAAACAGTGGATTATTTGAAACCACTCTTGCAACCACACTGCTTACATCCCTCATAATGAGAGCTCAGGAATAACTACACTTAAAAGAGGCTCTGCAGAGGTACATCAGCAGTGCCATGAAAAATAAAGAAAAGAGAAAGAAAAACACTACTGGTGAAAAAATAACAATTATACAATACATTTCTTTTTAGGTTTTATGAAAGAATTCTAAACATTTTCTCAAAAGCATGCTTAATTCATTTCCAGTCTGAAAGAATATACTTTACCTCAGATAAATATAAAGTACAATGTTAAATTACATTCGTTAAGTTACAAATGCCCTTTTGGAAATATTAGTTCCCTATCACCAGTTTCACAGTTTCCTCCTCTTTCACCCACCATCTTGGTTAGGATCAATTTTGCTTCTGTGGACTGGCAAAGGGAAATGCGTCACCGAAATTCTTTTTGCACAATTATTGTCCCACTTGGAAGACATGAACATACATCATTCACTATGATTTTCCTATTTTTTAACTAATTACAGCTCAAATAATCTACATAACAAAATAAATATATATTCCCTAAAACTCCTTGCCCCCTTCTCCTTTTCCTCGTAATTTCTGTTTAATTAGTGCAGCAAAATTGCTCATCTGCTCTGGGTTAAATTTGCAAACAACAAAAAGCCCTGTTGTTTTAGATTTCTAGAGGCATAAAAGCATTACTATTGGTAAAAATACATCAAAAGAAGGAGCACCAAATTTGAAATAAAATTAAATATAATAAAATTAGTTATTTCTAAAGCCCTTGAAAGTACTCATAAATCTAAAATCCTCTCCAAAAGTGCCTACTTCCTCATCATCCTTTCTCTCAAGCACCATCGTTTAAGATGAAAAAAAAAAGACTTTTTTTCCCCACTAAAATTGTGAAAGAATTGCTCTTTTCCTGATTTTATTGCAAATGAATGTATTTAGCTACATCATAGCTTAATAGACTATGGATTTGTGTGGAAATGTAGCTATTATTTACGACATTGTTCCTATGGGGAAATATGTTGGTTTTCCGGATATTTCCACTTAAAAATAATTTCCAAATATCACTCCCTCAAAATATGTAAAGAACTGACTATCAAATCTGACTGGGTACACTATTCATTGACTAGCAAAAATATTGGGCCCCCAAATGGGCTCACCCTTCCATTCACTGTCATCAAAAGCCGCATTGAAAGGTGGACGGCATGCTGGTGAACAACGGTGAACAATAGTGCAGGCTCAGAGCCATATGGCCTGCGTCCAAATGTTGGCTCTGCCACGTACTAAGTGAAAAGTTACTTACCCTTTCAGTGCATCAGCAGCTTCTCAAAATTAGGGAAAACTCTAGGATTTGTGTCATAGAGATGCTATGGGAATTTAACGAATTAACTTGTGTAAAGCCCATATAACAATTCCTGGCAGATAATAAACCTTCAAAAAAAGGTTAGGTATCATGATGATGATTATTATATTAGACACCAGAATCTCTTTCTCTCTTATGTCCTCTTTGCCAAAACTTACATGGAGCTCCTTTGGGGGCTCAGAAAAGACTTGATGACACACAGGTGTACAATATTTATGACACATAAGAGCTCAGTGAGTTGGAAGGCAGGAGAGGCTTACATCACCCAGGCTGCTGCTGGCTACTGCCCATCCATGCAGTAGACAGCGAGGGCTTGAGCTGACCCAGCTGCAGTGGGAATGAGGACAGAGTCAGGAGATGTGACAGACTCTGCAGGTTACAATACGAATGAATGCCATCCCCATCCCAACGCTCATGCAAATACTCCTAATGTAGCGAGAAACAATCAGTAATAGGAAAACAAGCACAGTTAGATGACTAACTCTGCCATATTCCAGGCATTTTGCCTACTTTGTAGAATCTCCAGGACTCAGGTGTCAAAAGAAGTTGGAGTGTATGATCTCTAAACTGCCTTACAGTTCTTAAGTAATGTGGTTTTTGTAGGCTAAAATTCAGTATTACTAAAATATTTCCTTAACACTATCAAGACACCAGCGGTAAAGTGGGGATAGGCACTAACAGTCTCTGTAACATTTCATTTCTTTAAAAAAAAAGAAAACAATCTGTAGAAAATAGGGTAAAATACTAGCATTAATTAAATATGGAAGGTGAGAATATGGGTATCCTATTGTTTTATGAAATGTCTGATAGTTGATAGCTAAATTAACAATTTCAAAATGTAAACGCTGTCCAGAATGGGGGGAGGCTAACATGTAGTAAAAGTGAATTAAAACTCACTAGAGTGTCTGTTAAAGTTCCAATTTTAGTTTTATGTATATGCCTTCACTTGAGGGGGTTGCATCTACGTAGAAAGGGGTAGAAATAGGGAGGCCCGGTCAGGGGTGGGGCAGAATGAGGTGCGGAAGGCAGTTTCTCTTGCTCATGGAAAAGAAATCTTGGTGAAATAGAGTAAAAGATGCTGAGTGGTTCTAATTTCTTCCAAAATTAACCCCTTTCATGTCTGGGCTTTAAAATGCTCCAATATTTGGGTCCAGATAAGGACACAAATGGAACTGAGTTCTGTCTGAAGGCATTTCATCTGGGAAATCTTCCTTGCCTGCCTAAGGAGAGCTAGCTGCCCCAATCCTCTATGCTCTTCATTCAAGAACACCACCTACCACTTTATATGGTGCTGGAGAGGCTTCAATGATCTAGAACTGGGGAGCTAGGCATAACACCCTTATTAAGCATAGGGGTTTAAAGACAAATCTGCTCGGAATCCTGATTCTTTCCTTTTGCCCACCAGGACTAGGCTGCTTAAGTTACCCAATGAACACAAACATGCAGTGAGGATTTATTTTCTATTTTGTCCTAGAGTATTTTGCTTTCTCTATGCTCTAGTGCAGAGATTTTAAAACCTGGAATGGATTTCAAAATTATGTAGGAAGATTTCTTAAAATATTTACTCACACAGGCGCCATACCTGACCCAATGAATTAAAATCTCCTATCCTAGGGCCCAAGATTGTGTGGCTAAGCTGGAAATTGCAATTTGTTTCCCTACTCCTAGATGGGCATTCTATTACAACTCACAGCTTTAATATCTATCCCAAAAATTTGGAGACCTTACAATCAGCCAAAGTTTGGAAATTTTTCTAAATCTCTCTTCACCAAATATTTGACCAGGAAGATAACTCCAAGAGGCAGGAAAGCATGGAGACAGCTGACTGGGGTCTCTGGTACAAGGACTAGAAACTGAGGAACATACATAATCTACAATGCCTAGCCAGCTCCTGACTCATGTCTAGATTCTATGTAGATTGCCTAATACTTCTTAGCAGAGGTGATAGTCGGGTGTTACAAATACCAGTCCTACAGTCAGTCTGGTCTGAGTTCAAATCCTACCTTTGTTACTCATCAGTCTTGTGGCTTTGGGTGAGTTACTCATCCTCCCTATGCTTCCTCCTCTGTCAGATGTAGATGACAATGGTACTACTTGCATGAAGTTGTTACACAGATCAAATATGGAAAGCTTTGAAAATGTTAGAACAATGCCAAGAACATAGGAAGTGCTCAAAAAGTGTTAGCTACTATTATTACCATCATCCTGCATTCCCTGGACTGAGGTTAATTGCTGGAAATCATCATTCATACAGCTAATACAAACCAACTAGTACTAAAGTTCCAGTCATCCGTCTGCTTCATGGTTTGTATCTTTCGTAGGTGATACATCCATGTATATCAGGTGTGGCCAAACTGACTGAACGAATAAAGCAAAGAGAGTAAGCTTCAATATTCTAGGAGTAGCCAAAAGGAACTCACCAAAGGTGTGCCAGGGTATTCTTTCAACTATATTAGATTACAAGAGCCATGATCTGCCAGGATTCTGAGCTGAGAACACACTCCCAGCACCAAGACTTTTCAGTATAACACCATCAAATGTCCCCCAAGAAGAAATAATAAATGTATATTACTACTATTTCCACTCATGGCCAGTCATTTTTGTGGGTGGGCTAGAAGGGAATTTATTTAGAAACAAATTGTTGAACTTTAAATTATCTTAGGTTATTAGAGTTGGAAAAACACTAGGAGAATGATGCTATATGTATGGGCAAAAGTAGTTATACTACAGGCTCAGAAATGTCATAAAAACTCACGCTCATGTATATTGCTGCTTATTTCAAATTCTGTTCCCTATGTGCTGCTAAAATCCCTGCACCTACAATATCTTAGACAATTGTCACTATATTCTCCCAGAGAAGACTGAGACAGAAGGGTCACCAGCGCAATTAGAAGCTTCAGAAGCAGAGGGAAGGTACTGTAAGCATATTTTATAGGTAAAAAGAACTGGAAGGCACGACCCAGCCCACCTTCTCTGTATACATATGGGCAAACAGAAGCAGGTGGAAGCACTATCTCACCAAGGCCAACTAGGTGATTGGGAACAGATGTGTAACTGAGCTTTAAATTGCCTGGCTCTAATCTAGTACTGACTCTACAGTGTTATGTGGAACTTTTTATACAGAAGAAACAGTGGTAAAATTACATTTTATTTAGTATTTAATATATATATATATACATATATTTGGATGAAAGTAATTAAGAAGCAAAGAATACTTATAAGCTCCTCTTTTTATTTATATTGAATTTTTACAATCCACATAATTAATACAGAGGAAGAGGTAAGCTATATGTCTTCTGTTCTCAAAGACTTCCAGTAAAGGCTCTAAAATGAAAAGGCATAAAAAGTAATGATAAATCTATGGTTTGGGGACATACAATGTACAAAGAAATAATCTGTAGCAAGTACAAAAAAATGAGGGGGTGGTAGGTTTAGGAACTGTTAAATGAGGGCTAGTAAAGTTACTATCAACCTAAATACGATTGTCAGAGAATTAGGATGTAAAATTAAAAACCCATCGTACCCACAAAGGAAATATATGACAAATATATTCAGAAAGAAATAAGAAGGGACTCAAATGATACAAAAGAAAAATTCAAATAAATATGAAAGTAGGTATTAATGGAAGAATTGAGGTTAAAAAAAGGTATATGACTTGCAAAATAAAATAGCAAATGGCAGAAGAAAGTCCTGCATTATCAATACTTATTTAAATGTAAATGGATTAAACTCCCCAATTAAAATGTAAAGATTTGACAGAATAAATAAAAACAATATGCTTTTTACAACAGACTTACCTTAAATTCCAAGATATAAGTAGGCAAATAACTAAAAGAGAGGTGGGTAACTATGTTAATAGCAGATAAAATAGACTTTAAATCAAAAATTGTTTTGACAGAGAAAGAAGGGCATTTTATACTGATATAGACGTCAATTAAAAAAACAAGGCATAACAATTATAAGTATGTATGCACCTAAGTGGAGAGTCCCAAAATATATGAAACAAATATTGGCAGATTTGAAAGGAAAAATTGATGGTTACACACTAATAGTGGAAGACTTCAATATACCACTTTCAATAGTGGATAGAACATCTAAACTGAAGGTCATAAGGAAATAGAAGTCTTGAATGATACTTTAAACCAACTAGCCCTATCAGACATATATAGAATACTTCACCTAACAGCCACAGAATGTACATTCTTCTCTAGTGCACATGGATCATTCTCTAGGACAGACCATAGGTTAGGTCAGAAAACAAGTCTCAATAAATTAAAAAATATCGACATCATTTAATGTATTTTCTCTGACCACAATGTAATGAAATTAGAAATCAGTAACAGAGGGAGAAATGGAAAATTCATAAATATGTGGAAATTAAGCAATGTATTCTTAAACAACCAGTGGGTAATAAAATAAATCACAAATGAAATTAGGCAACAGCTTGAGTCAATTAAAATAAAAAATACATCATATCAAAACTAATGGATGTAGCAAAGACAATGCTGACAGGAAAATGTATAACTCTAAATTTTTAAATTAATGGGAGAAAATAGTTGGCAATCACATATTCAGTAATGATTTAATATCCCTGATATACAAAGAGATCATAAAACCAGATTAAAAAATGGGCAGACTTGAAAAAACAATTGTCCAAAAAAGAAACACAAATGGTGAAGAAACACATGAAAAAATGTTCAACATAGCTAGTGATTAGGGAAATGCAAGTCAAAACTAAATTAAGTTATCATTTCATACCTATTAGACTAACTGCTATTAAAAAGTTGAAAAACTATAAATATTGGAGAGGATGTGGAAAAATAGGAATGCTTATTCACTGTTGGTGGGAATGTGGAATGTTACAGCCACTGTAGAAGACTTTTTGGCTGTTCCTAAAACAGTGGAATATAGACTTGTCATGTGAACCAGCAATATCACTACTAGGTATACACCCAGAAGAACTGAAAGCAGTGACACAAACAGACATCTGCACACCAGTGTTCATAGCAGCATTATTCACAATTACCAAAAGTTGGAAATAGCTGGGGTGTCCATCAACTGATGAATGGATAAACAAATTGTGGTATATACATACGATGGAATATTATGCAACAGTAAGAAGAAATGAAGTCACAAAGCATATAACAACATGGATGAACCTGAAGGACATTATGTTGAGTGAAACAAGACAGACTCAAAAGGACAAATACTGTTTGGTTGCACTATTATGAACTAAATATACTGTGCTAATATATTAGAATATAGGTCACCAGAAAATAGAAGGAGGGTAGATAATGGAAAGCTGAGAGTCAATCTGTGCAGAATTGGTAAAAAGGTTGTTTATAAATCTTTGGAAATGAATGAAAATGGTGAAAGCATATCACAGTGCTTGTAACTAGCAGAGCTATTATATGGGTATGACAGTGGTTGAAAGGGAAAATCTAAGGTCATGTACATTACTAGAAGGAAAGCTAAAAACTGTAACACGGGCCTGTATAAGACAGTAAAACCTCACGTAAAACATAAATATGGTGATATTGCATATATATGACTGGTTCTACAAAATATAAATCAAATAAACTAGAGAGGAGGAAAAAGACTACCAGCTATGTACTGCAGGGGAGGCATAGAGAGATTGAGAGGTGATGAGTTTTGTTTGCTTTTTGTTCTATTACTATTGGAATAAGGAAAGTACTCTAAGAATGATTAAAATAATGAATGCACAAATATGTGATTACACCAAATACCACTGATTGTAAAGTTTGGTTGGATTTATGCTTTATTGATATGTATCATAAAATTGATTTATTGAAAAAAAATGAAGATCACATAGACCTACCCTCACAACTAGAAAAAGAAGAGCGAACTAAGCCCAAGGGGAGTAGAAGGAAAGAAATAACAAAAGATAGTACAGATAAATGAAACAGAATTTTAAAAAATAGAATTAAGACAACCAAAAGCCAGTCTATGAAAAATTGAAAAATTTACAAAACTTTACCTAGACTGACAAAGAAAAAAAGAGAAAGGACACAAATAAGTAAAATCAGAAATGAAATGGGATGTATTACTACTGACCATACAGAAATAAAAAGGACTATAAGAAGAAGCCATGAACAACTCTATGCCAACAAATTAGATAACCTAGATGAAAAGAACAAATTCCTAGGAACACACAATCTACCTACACTGACTCAAGAAGAAACAGGATATCTCAGCATATTGACAACTAGTAAAGAGTTTGAATCAGTAACAAAAAAGCTCCCAACAAAGTAAACCCAGGATCAGATTGCTTCACAGGGGAATTTTACCAAACATTCTAAGAAGAATTAACACCAATCCTGCTCAAACTCTTCTAAAAATCTTAAGAGGGGAGAATCCTCTCTATCTTATTCTGTGAGACCAACATCATCCTAATAGCAAAGTCAGATAAAGACACCATTTGAAATGAAGCATACAGACTAATATTCCTTATGAGTATGGATACAAAAACCCTCAACAAAATACTAGCAAACTGAATCCAACAACACATTTAAAGAATTTTTTACCATGGTCAAGTAGGATTTATACCAGGCATGCAAGGATGGTTGAACATATTAAAGTCAGTTAGTATAATACACCACATAAATGGAAGGAAAAAACACATGATCATCTCAACTGATGCAGTAAAGGCGTCTTATAAAGTCCAGCACCTCTTCCTGATAAAAAATTTAGAAAACTAGGAATAGAACAATTAGGCAAGAGAAAGAAATTAAAGATATTCAAATTGGAAAAGAAGTGAAATTTTCTGTATTTGCAATGACATCATCCTAAATACAGAAAATCCGTAACAAAACTACTAGGACTAATAAATGAGTTCAGCAAAATGGTGAGGTACAAAATCATCCATCATCCACAACTTAATAAAGTTTCTATACACTAGCAATGAACAAGTGGAAGACAAAATCAAGAAAAAATTCCATTTATAATAGCAAATGAAAGAACCAATATCTAGGAATAAATCTACTGAAGAATATAAAGGACTTATACATAGAAAACTACAAAGCATTGCTTAAAAAATGAAATAAGACCTAAATAAAGGGAAGGACATTCCAGGTTCCTGGATTAGAAGACTAAATATTGTTAAAATGTCATTTCTACCTACTTTAGTTTGCCAAATGCTGCCAATGCCATATACCAGAAATGGGTTGGATTTTACAATGGAGATTTATTAGGTTAAAAGCTTATAGCTCCGAGGCCATAAAAGTGTCAAAATCAGGACAGCCTGTTTGCCCAAGTTGCAGCTGTGGGCAGTCAGGCACATGGTAATGTCTACTCATCTCCCCTCTCCTGTGGGCCTCATTTCTTTCAGCTTCTGTGGTCCACTGCTTTCAGTTTCTGGGTTCCATCTCTGCCTCTGCAGCTTTTTTCAGTGTCTGTTTTCATTCCTCCATTTATAAAGGATTATAGTAAGAGGATTAATACCTACCCTGGATCATACAATCTAATCAAAGACCCTTAACTGAAGTATTTTAATCAAAAGATCTCACCTACAATAGGTTTACATGCATAGGAATGGATTAGCTTTAAGATCAGGATTTTCTGGAGTCTACAAAAGCTTCAAACTGCCCCATTACCCAAAGCAAGTTACAGATTCAATGCAATTCCAATCAAAATTCCAACAGTCTTCTTTGCAGAAATGAAAAAGCCAATCATCACATTTATAAGGACATGGAAGGGGCCCTGAATAGCCAAAGCCATATTAAAAATGAAGAATGAAATTGGAGGGCTCACATTTCTCAATCTTAAAAATTATTACAAAATCATAGTTATCAAACAGTATAGTAGTGGCACAAAGCCAGACATATCAGCAAATCAAATTGAATTGAGAGTTCAGAAATCAACTCTCACATCTATAGCTAACTGCTTTTCTACAAGAGTGCCAAGTCCACTCAACAGGGAAAGAATCGTTTTTCAACAAATGTTGCTGGGAAAATTGGATGTGCATATGCAAAGGAGTGAAGGTAGACTGCTTCCTTACACCATTTACAAAAATCAAAGACCTAAATAGAAAAACCAGAACTATAAAACTCTTAAAAGAAAATAGAGACGCATCTTCAGGACCCTGTGTTAGGCAATGGTTTCCTAGACTTTACACCCAAAGCATAAGCAACAAAGGAAAAATAGAAACTGGTCCTCATCAAAATTAAAAACGTTTGTGCATCAATGGGCTTCATCATGACAGTATAAAGACAACCTGCACAATGGGAAAAAAATATTTAGAGACTACAGATCTAAAAAAGGTTTAATATCCCCAGAATATATAAAGAAATCCTATAACTCAACAACAAAAAGACAAACAACCAAGTTAATAAATGGACATTTTTCTAAATGTTTCTACAGACATTTCTCTAAAGAACACATACAAATGATCAAAAAGCACATGAAACAATGCTCAACACCATTAAGCATTAGGGAAATGCAAATCAAAACCACAATGAGATACCATTTCAAACCTATTAGAGTGACTAACATTTAAAAAAATTGTTCATTACAAGTGTTAGAGGGGATGTGGAAAAATAGGAACACTCATCCACTGCTGGTGGGAATGTAAAATGATGCAGTTGCTGTGGAAGATAGTTGAGTGATTTCTCAGAAATTTAAGTATAGAACTACCATATGACCGAGCAATCCCACTTCTAGTTATGTACCCAAAGGAACTGAAAGTGGGGCCTCAAAAAGACATTTTTATGCAGATGTTCATAGCACCATTATTCACAATTGCCAAAAGATGGAAACAGCCCAAGTGTCCATCAGCCAATGAATGAATAAACAAAATGTAATATAAATGCACAATGGAATACTTTTCAGCCATAGAATAAAGTTCTGATACATGCAGCAACATGGATGAACCTTGAATACTTCATGTTGAGTGAAATAAACCAGACAAAAAGGGACAAATGATGTATGATCTCATTGATATGACATAATTAGAATAAGCAATTTCACAGAATCAGAATTTAGAATATAGGCTCCCAGGGGCCAGGATAGGGGTAAGGAATGGAAATTAATGCTTAAATTGTACAGTTTCTATTTGGGTTGGTGGAAAACTTTTGATAATGTGTGGTGGTAATGGTAGCGCAATATTGTGAACATAATTTACAGGGCTGAATTATCTAATTGAAAGTGGTTAAAAGTGGTAACTTCATGTTTTATATATATATATATATATGTTACTAGAATAAAAAAATTTTTTTAAATAGGACTCTACAACCAAACAATGAACCATAATATAATCCATGGACTATAGCTAATAGCACAATTATAAAAATATCCTTTCATCAATTTTAACAAATGTATCACACTAATGCATGTTGTTAATAATAGCAGTGAATATGGGAGTTCTGTATTTTCTGAATGATTTTCTATGAACCTACAATGTCTCTAATAAAAAAGTAAAGCATATGCATTGCAACAAAATTGCACAATATGAATCTAGAAATAATAACATCAAAGAAACCCTTAGACCCACCATCCAAAGCATTCACTCTTAATAGGCTGGTATATTTCCTTTGAGTTGTATTTCTCAGTCATAATTTTTATGTTTGTAACTAGATTATATGTATATAGTCTGCATCTTCATTTCCACTTAATATTATAACATTTTTAATATCTATCTGTTTAGGAAAAAAAAAAAAGATACAAAGGGAAGTGTTTAGTGATTTCTAACTATTGAAACAACAAATCATATGTTCTTCAATTATACTTTCTAGGGTGAATTTTCCAGACTTATAAATAGGAACTTTCAGAATTTGATAACTTACATAAAGTAATTGCCCATTGTTTAGTATAAATATTTTCACTATGACATCCTTCATTTATAAATGACCCTAACTCAGCATACCATAAGATCCAAAGGTAAGCTCACCAGTCTTCCCAGTTCCCATGACACCTGGCCACTGCAGGTCCCAGAAGCTCTGAAAGGCAGAGATAGCCCCACCGTCTGGAAGTAGTATGAAACATCTAAATCACCCTAAACTGGACAATTTCCCAGGAAGCTTCTGTAGGGTTCCTCTCTAGGTTTGAGTCAAGGCTCTCACTGTTTCTAAAACCTTACAGGTTTAATCACAGAGTGTTGAAGCTAAAGTATAAGTAAGTCTCTTCCCTATAGCTTGCTTTAAACTCTCCCTATACCTTGTCAAGTACCTATGTCATAGGAGACTGATAGACTGTGTACATACTGAAATATCAGTGTCTGTTTTCCATAGCTGCCTCCACATGCTAATTTGGTGTGTGCATGTAAATGGAGGTATATTTTCCATTCACAAAATGACTGCAAGGGCATTTCCATGTAACTCTGAGAGGCCTCTTTGAAAATGAACAAAAATAATTGAATTATGTGATCATTCATGGCCAAATATGTCAGGCTAAAAGATCTTTGTGACTTAGGTGCTTTTGAAACACCAGACTGAAGGTCAAATTATAGGCCACCCAGGTTGTTGCTATGTATTTCAAACTATGGGAAATGTGAAAATGGAATACACTAATCAGGCAAATATAGTTCTTGAAAAGGAAAAAGGAGTAGGTTTATATTTTTTTTTCTTGCAAAGAAAACAACTTATATGGAAAGAGTGGATGCACACTTTTTATAAAGAAGTAAACTTACGTTTTTATTTTATTTAATTTTTTTTAATTTTTTGCTTTTTGTTTCTCTCCCCATCCCCCCGCCCCAGTGGTCTGTTCTCTGTCCATTTGCTGCATGTTTTGTCCACTTCTGTTGTTGTCAGCAGCATGGAAATCTGTGTTTCTTTTTTGTTGTGTCATCTTGCTGTGTCAGCTCTCCGTGTGTGCGGCGCCACTCCTGGGCAGGCTGAACTTTCCTTCGCCCTGGACGGCTCTCCTTACGGGGCGCACTCCTGTGTGGCACAGCACTCCTTGCGTGCATCAACACTGCACATGGGCCAGCTCCACACGGGTCAAGGAGGCCCGGGGTTTGAGCCGTGGACCTCCCATCTGGTAGACAGACACCCTAACCACTGGGCCAAGTCCGCTTCCCAACTTACGTTTTTAAAACGTGTATTCTTTAGCTTTGATCTCCCCTTGCTCTCTTTTAGATGTATAGTATCTTATCCTTTCATGAACGTTTTTGCCTCAAACTCTAACTCTTCCAAAAGAAACATTAAACAACCCACCATACTCCCAATTTTTCCTAAATGGAAATGACTCAAACAGCAGATTGAACACAGCAAAGACGGGTCAACTAAATGCTCACACCCAAAATCTACTTTCCGAAGTTGAATGAATAAAATTGGAGATATTACTGACTATAAGATGCAGGGATCCAGGGTCAGAATGCAACACAAGAATGTTTTACATTTAAGTGAACTTGGCTAAGAATCTATTCATTTGGGATTCCCAGGCAGAAGCCCAGGATGAGGCATAATCATAGGACTAGCAGCTTAGCAGATCCATCACCCCAAGGTTCGTCCAGCAGAACCTGCCAGTATGTCTGAAATTCCATTAAAGATATATTCTTATGGGTAGAGGCATTGCCTTTTCCTATATGACCTCTTCTTAAATTAATACAAATGTTAAGAAAGATAGTATAATAGCATATGATTTATCTGTAAGACCATACTGTAAGTATTGTACTGACTTCTTGCTATCCTGATTGTAAAAACTTCCTGGAGTCTGTTTTTGCTTCTCTTAGTAGCTGTGTGGGCTTTCATAAATTAATTTGTCTTTTTGATCACTTTTGGCCTTATTTCTTAAAATGGGAGATAATATTTATCTCCCTAATTGTTGCATAGACTCATTCATTCATTCATTCATTCAATAAGTAATTATTGAGACCAACTCTGTGCTAGACATACTTCTAGCAGCTGGGAATGTTGCACTAAACACAAAAGACAATACTCCTGTCCTCTTGGAGTATAGTAGAAGGGAGGACAGAGAAAGACAATAAACAAATCAATCAATAGTTGCCTGGTGATAAGCACTCCAGAGCATTCTATTTTTATATATGTGATTAACAATGTCCTCCAGCTGATAATGTAAACATCTAATGGAATAGCCTTTTTGGCAGAAAGGGCAAGAGGTGCAAAGACTCTAAGTCAGGTATGGTTTGCATTTTCAAGCAACATTGAACACATGAGGGTGGCTGGAGCAGAGTGAGTTGAGGATGAGTGGTAGGGGATAAGCTCAGACATATAGCAGAACTGCAGACCATACAGGGTGTTGTAGGTCAGTGTAAGGGTTAGGGTTTGGGGTTTTCCTCTGTGTAAGATGGGAAGCCTCTGGAAGCTCTAAGCAGAGGCAGGACATGATGTGACATCTGTTGTGAAAGGATCACTCTGGCTCCTGTCCTGTAATTAAACTCTAACAACTTGGACAGAAGCAGGGCGTCCACATAGGAGGCAAAGGCAGTATTCTAAGAGGGAGGTGGCAGTGACTTGGCCTAGGGTGGTGGCAGGGGAGATGGGGAGAAATGGCTGGATTCTGGGGATACTACGAAGGCTGAGGGGACAGGATTTGATAATGGGTTGGAGGATAAAACAAGGAAAACTGAAGTGTAATATCTAGCACAAAATAAATGCTCAACATACATTAGTTTCCTCTCATTTCTTTCCTTCTAATACATATTTGAGATGAAAACACTGGCAAAAAAGAGGACTTTGGAAGGATGGGAGGAGTGAAGACTGACGGGGAGAAAACAGAACCCAGGCTGGGCACAAAGACCTTCCTGGTTGGTCAGCCCCTGCAAGTAGCATAAGATCCTCGAATGCTGCTCAGGAGGAGGGGCGGAGGTGAAGCAGGGAGAAGTAAAATAATTTACCACCATAATAAATTTATCATCATAATGAAGTAAAATATATGGAACCTGGAAAGCAGTGGGCATCACAGGGAGAGAGACAATTTCCCTAAGCTATTCCCATAATGGGAGCTGTTCCCACGGTGGATACCAGGCATCTGGACACAGGTTGAAAACTAGAAAAATGTGGAAATCTGCAGGGTCCTGATGCTTTCCTTTTTAAAAGATAGTTAAGAGAAAAGTCTTCCCCTTTCCCTCATGTTTCCACCAGCTTTGCCGTGTTGTGTTGCTATTGAAGAGCCTTAAGCCAAATTCTGAACTTCCATTATTGTGTCTTCCTGGGCACATATTATAGAAAGGAATTACGACAGTTGTATATGCTCATTATACCCCCACTGTTCTTGGGGTTTTCTCACACTCATAAATTAAGGTTTCATTTCATTTTCTTCTCAACATCAGCTACGGCCATTCCATGCCCTTAGTGCACTTCAAGAATGAGTTTCCAAAAGCCAGAAGTCCCTTGAAATAAGGGTGAGAGTCTTCAAAAAGCAAAGTGTTTCTAGAAGCCAAAAGCTTCCGAAGAGAAAAGTGAAGCCACCTGGAAAACTGCTCTCAGGTGTGAGAGGAGAAAAAAAGAGAAGCAATGCCAACACATGAAATTCAGGCTGTCTTCAACTTTATAGAAATGGTCAGGTTACATATTGTATGACCACTTATAGAACATTTTTGAAAGGAATATTTTAGAAATAGAGGACAAATTAGTGGTTGCAGTAGTTGGGGGTGGGGAAGTGAGCATGGTTATAAAAGAGCAATACAAGGAATCCTTGAGGTGTTGGAATTGTTCAGTGTTTTGGCTGTGGTGATGAATATAGGAATCCATACAGGTGATTAAATTATATAGAACTTAATGCGTGCACACACAAATGAGTATAAGTAAAAACAGAGTCAGGAAGACAGTCTTTAAAAACTGTTTGCATACTACAGACAATGAGACAATGTAAAAAAATAGGCAGAGTAAGTTTATTTACCAAAGAGGAATGGTTAATAAAAATAATGAAAAATACCCAATCTAGCTAATAGTTGGGAAAATATAAATTAAAATAGTAAAATATCATTTTCATCCACTGAGGGCTAATATTAAAATAAAAAGATGAAGGAGGCGGATGTGACTCAAATGATAGAGCTTCAGCCTACCATATTGGAAGGCCTGAGTTCAATCCCCGGGGCCTCCTGGTAAAAAAGAAGAGAAAGCATGGCCACACAGCGAGCCAGGGCCCGTGCAAGTACCCACATGGTGAGGCAGTGCTCCATGCAAGTAAGTCACACAGCAAGATGATGACACATCAAAAGAGAGACAAGGGGAGAGTCGACGTGAAGTGCAGCAGAAACTAGGAACTGAGGTGGCACAATTGACAGGGAACGTCTCTCCTCATCAGAGGTCTCCAGGATTGAATCCTGGTGAATCCTAGAGGAGAGAAAATGAGAAGAGAAGATAACACAGGCAGCAAAAGAGAAGATAACACAGGCAGGGCAGGAGGAGGGGAAGGAGGAAAATAAATTAATAGATCTTTTAAAAAAATAATAAAAAGATGAAACAATGTTGGTGAAGGTATAATGAGACACATGTTTCTATACAATGATATTAGTAATACAAATTGATACAATATTTTTAATATAATTTAATATTTTTTAAGTGGCCCGTGTTCAGTATTAAAAATTCAAGCAATTTAAAAAAGTAAAAGAAAGTAAAAATTCATCTAAAATTCATCTTCCAGAATAACATTGATATTTTGCAAGCATTTCAGACTGCTTTGTACAGTCATTTAAAATAAAAAGGATTTAATTCAATTTTCTTTGAAATTACAAAAAAAATTGCCTTGAAATTGCTGAACTTCAAGTAAAATTTCTGTGTAGCAAGCAATATTATTTCTTAATGATTTTTCCAAATTATAATATACAGATAGTATAAAACATCATGAACTGGGATTGTTATGTGTTTTATGTATATTTTAATATTTATTAATATGCATTTATTTCAATTTTCTAGTAGTAAAACTCAGTCAAATATAAAATAAAAAGCAGTAGTCCAAACAAACTCATAACCAACCACAAAAACCCCACCCAATTTTTAAAATGCACACAAAAAATGTTAAAGCTTAAATTTACTTTTTAGCAAGAGTTTTTCCAGAAAAAAATTAATAATGGAATGGGCAATCCAAGCAAAATGACAGCTAAAGTGAAAAAAATTCAGGGGGATGCCTATGTTTACCTTTCATATAGCCTTTCTGCTATGGCCTTTCATCATGGGGTTGATATAAAATGATTCCACTAACTAGAAATCAGCAATGTCTGACACAGGTTGAAAGGTACTATCTGCTTACTAAAAACAAAACAAATGAACAAACAAAAAAATGGCAAAGTGGACTAGAGTGATTTGAGGAAGCGATTTTTCTTAACAGCAACATTAGCAAATAGATGTATTCTTGGTCTTAATAAACAAGTAGCATTCCAGATGACATCTCATATAACATTGTTAAATGCTAAGGATTTGGAGTTAGTCAGAGCTGAAAAGTCCCAGCAGGCATGGTGGTTTTCAAAGCAAGGTAAGCAGTGTTCCTTTTTGGAAACTTTTGCAGATTGGACAGCTTCTTATCTATCAGGAATGATTTCTATGTGGTCTATCTGAAATCAGGGGGCTGGACTAAATCACTCAAGTTATTTTCTGCTCTATCACTCCAGATGGGAAAAAATACCAAACACTCTCTGTAACTTAAAGAACACATTTTATAAATTGGAATTTATAGCAGTTTTAAGTAGAAAGTGAGTTGGGGCAGCAATTCTCATACCTGATATTCTAGAAGTACAAAGGATCTTGAATGATTTCAATAGATGTCATAAAACTCTCAAAGGAAAATTATTTTTGCCTCACTTTAACTTTTAAAAATGTTAAATGCTAGATCAGAGGCAAGATGGCAGCAGATTAAGGTACTCCAAGAGTCAGCTCATCCTACAGGACAGTTGGAAATTACCCAGAGCTACCTAAATCGCCTGTCTGGGGAGCCAAGGAGACCAGAAGAGCATACTGCAATGTCCTTGGAAGAACAGAAGGAGGAGACTGCCCATGTGCAGTGAAGATTTGTGAACAGAGCACTCCAATCCCACTGGTGGCTCAAGCCAGCTCAAGAACTATTTCCTGGCTGGAGTTGGAAGTTCCATTTACCAAAAACGGGAGAGAAAGATGAGGCTGGGCACCAATTTCAGTTACTGATTAGTAAATTTGACTGGCTAAAGTCCAATCCTAAGAACAGAGAAAGTTTGAGCCTGTCCAAGTCAGAAAGAGGCTGGTAGGCTCCATTTTAAATCCACTTCTTGCATGAGGGGAGGCAGGGCTGATTGAAAATCACAGGGAAGGTAGGAACAAGCTTCTTTCCACCCAAGTTAAACTGTAGCCATAACCTGGGCTCCAGCCCCACCTCCAGCAGGGAGGAAGCTGGGGGGACCTGCGCCAGCCTCTCCAAGCAAGTGTAAGTACTTTGGCCCACATGAGCTACATTAATGGGCACATCTCTGACTCCATCTCCACAGCTGACAGGACAGGAGGAGAGATAGTGCTCCCTCAGCCTCTCTAGGCAACTGCAGCTGCTTTCAGCCTGCATGGACTAGACTGTTAGAAACATCTCTGACTCTATTCACACACATGACAGGACAGGAAGAGGTATAGTGTGCCCTTAGCCTCTCTGGGCAATTGCAGTCACTTTCAGAGGATATGACCTAGATTATCGGACACATCTGTGGCTTCATCCCTGCCCTTGACAGAACAGGAGGAGGGACAGTGCTCCATCACACTTTCTGGGCACTTTCAGCCTGCACAGACTAGATTGCTGGGCACACCAGAGGCTCCATTCCCACACCTGGCAAGAAAGGAGGAGGGCTGGTACTTCATCAGTCTACCTGGGCAACTGTGGTCAGTTTTGACTTGCATGGTTTAGTTTGCTGCCCACACCTATGGCTCCATCCCCACCTCAGGCAGGGGAGGAAGGAGCATGGAATTTCATCAGTCTCTCTGGGCAGCACAAATGATATTGGTTTACATGGTTTTGATTACTGCACATGGCTATGGTTCTATCCCTATCCCTGGAGGAGAGATAAGTGTAAGAAGTCTCATTGGTTCCTGTGGCAACACGGGGATCTTCAGCCTCTACAGCTAATAGCACCAACCGCATCCTTGGCTCATATTTCCCAACCAGAAAGGGTGACAGGGCAAGAAGCAGATGAAAAAGAGCTGAAAAAATTCCAACTGATTAAACACAAACCACTATACAGTTCCAAATTAAGTTGTATCAAGTATCAAAAAGAGGTTATAACACAAAGACAATCAAATAGAAAGTCCTAGACTAAAGAGAGAAAGAATAAATACATCTAGTAAATCAGATGCCAAGATGACAACAAAAAATTACAATCCTCTCCAAGAAATAGGAAGATATGGCCCAGTCAATGGAACAACCTAAGCCTCTAAATGACATAAAGAAGTTGGGACAACAAATCATAGATATTCAAACAAATCTTAAATAAATTCAATGAGTTGCCTAAAGAGATTAAGGACATTAAGAAGACACTGGGTGAGCATGAAGAAGAATTTGAAGGCATACATAGAAAAATTGCAGATCTTATGGGAATGAACTCACAATAAATGAAATTTTTAAAATACCCTGGAGGCATATAAGAACAGATTTTAAGAGGCAGAAAAAAGGATCCATGAGTTTGAAGACAGGGTCTCTGGAGGCAAACATACAAAAGAACAGAGTGGAAAAAATTTTGAACAGGGTCTCATGGAACTAAATGATGGCAAGATATATGCAAACATATGTGACATAGGTGTCTCAGAAGAAGAAGCAAAGGGAAAAGGGACAGAAGATATATTTGAGGAAATAATGGTAGAAAATTTCCCATCCCATTAAAGGACATAGGTATCCATTTCCAAGCACAATGTACTTCCATCCAAATAAATCTGAATAGACCTAATCTGAGACACATACTAATCAGAATGTCAAATGCCACAGACGAAAAAATAAACCTGAGAGCAGCAAGAGAAAAGAGAATCATCACATATGAGGGATACCCAAAGAGATATAGAGCTGCTTTCTTATCAGAAACCATGGCAGCAAGAAGGCAGTGGTATGATATATTTAAAATACTGGGGGAAAAAACCTGCTAGCCAAGAATCTTAAAACTGGCAAGATTCTTTCAAATATGAGGATGAGTTTAAAATGCTCACAGATAAACAGAAATGGAAAGAATATGTAATGAGGAGACTGGCTTTGCACAAAAAAGAAAAGACAGGAAAGAGAGGCTTGGAAGAGAGTCTAGAAATGAAGATTATATCACTAAAATTAAATAAAAGTGTAAAAAGAGTGGTTAAAACATGATATGACAGATAAAACCCAAAGATTAAATGGCTGAAATAAGAACTACCTTTACAGTAGTAACATTGAATATTAATTGATTAAACACCCCAATCAAAAGGCACAGACTAGTGGAACGGATAGGAAAATGTAAGTCATCTATATGCTATCTATAAGAGACTCACCTTAGACCCAAGGATACAAATAGACTGAAAGTGAAAGACTGGAAAAATATATTCCATGCATTCAATATCCAGATAAAAGCTGGAGTAGCTATACTTGCATTAGATTAAACAGACTTTAAAAGCAAAGCTGTTATTAGAGACATGGAAGGTTATTATATACTAATAAAAGCAGAAATTCACCAGGAGGAAATAATAATCATAAATGTATATACACCTCATCAGAATACCCCAAATTACATGAGGTAAAGTGACAAAACTGAAGGGAGAAATAGATGTCTCTATAATAATAGTTGGAGACTTCAATATACCACTCTCATCACTGGATTGAACATCTGGGCAAAGGATCAATAAAGAAACAGAAAACTTGAATGATATGATAAATAAATTAAACCTAATAGACATATACAGAACATTGCACCCCAAAACAGCAGGTTATACATTCTTCTCAAGTGCTTATGAATCTTTCTCCAAGATAGATCGCAATAAATTTAAAAAGATCAAAATTACACAAAGCACTTTCTCTGATCATAATGGAATAAAGCTGGAAATCAACCTCAGGAAGAAAAAGGGAACATTCACAAATATATGGAAATTAAACAATATACTTGTGATGGTTAGGCTAATTCGTCAATTTGATCAGGTAATTGTGCCCAGTCGTTTGGTCAAGCAAGCACTGGGCTAATTGTAATACAAGGATTTTATGGGCTTTAGTCATTGGTGAGTTTACTGCATAGATGGCTGATTACATCTAGGATCAACCAGGGAAATTGTAATCAGCAGTGAAAGACATTTTATCTAATCTGTTAAATGTCTTAAAAGGGAAATGATTTCAACTTTCAGAGAAAATTTCCCATCTCATCTTTGTACAGGCAACGTCCCCCAGAAACTCATCAAAGACCTTCATTGAACTTTCATCAGAGCCCTTTCTTTGTGACTTGCCAGCGGAAGCTGGACTTGTGCATCCCCATGGTCATGTGAGAGAATCTTATAAAATCTCATACTATTTACAGATATCTACTGTTGATTCTGTTCACTAGAGGACCCTGATTAATACAACACTCTAAAACAATCAGTGGGTAAAAGAAGAAGCCACAAGGGAAATGAATATCTTGAAATGAATGAAAACAAGAACTCAACATATAAGAACCTATGGGATACAGTGAAAGCAGTGCTGAGAAAACAATATAGCCTGCAATGCTTACAGTAAACAACAACAAAAAGAGCTAAAATCAATGACCTAACTACACAGCAGGAGGCACTAGAAAAAGAACAGCAAACTATGCCCAAAGCAAGCATAAGGAAGGAAATAACAAAAATAAATGAAACTGAGAACAATAAAACAATAGAAAGAATGAACAAAACCAGAAGTTTGTTCTTCAAGATCAACAAAACTGACAAACCCTTAGCTAGAATGAAAAGAAAAAAAAGAGAGATGTAAATATATAAAATCAGAATGGAAAAAATGGTGACATTACTACTGACCCCCCAAAAATGAAAGGGATCATAAGAGGAAACTGTGGACAACTGTATGCCAACAAGTTAAATAATGTAAAAAAATAGAAAAATTCCTAGAACATACAACATGCACTGACCCCAGAAGAAATAGAAAATCTCAACAAACAAATAGAAAAGCAAAGGGATTGAAACAGTCCTCAAACAACTCACCAAAATGAAAAGCCGAGGACCAGATGGTTTCACTGGTGAATTCTACTAAGCATTCAAAAATTTAATACCAATCTTACTCAAAGTCTTCCAAAAAATTGAACAGGACAGAATGCTACCAAGCTCATTCTATGATGTCATTATCACCCTAATACCAAAGCCAGATAAAGATATTATGAAAGAAAGAAAATTATAGACCCATATCCTTAATAAATACAGAGGCAAAAATTTTCAGCAGAATACTTACTAATCAAATCAAAAACAAATAAAAGAATTATTCATCATGATCAAGTTGGTTTTATCCCAGGCACACAAGGGTAATTCAACACAAGAAAATCAATCAGTGTAATGTACCAAATTAATAAATCAAAGAAGAAAAATCACATGATCATCTCGATTGATGCAGAAAAGTCATTTTAGAAAATCCAGCGTCCTTTCTTGATAAAAATACTGCAAAAGATAGGAATTGAGGAAGCTTTCTCAACACAATAAAGGCCATATATGAAAAACCCACAGTTAACATTATACTCAATTGTGAAAGATTGAAAGTTTTCTTGTTGATATTGGGAACAAGACAAGGATGCCCACTGTCACCACTGTTGTTCAATATAGTATTAGAGGTTCTAGCTAGAACAATCAGGCAAGAAAAAAGAAATAAAAGTTATCCAAATTGGAAAGGAAGAAGTAAAACTTTTGCTATTCACAGATGATATAATCCTATACCTAGAAAATCCCAAAAAATCTACAACAAAGCTGCTAGTGAAAAAAAATTCCTCAGAGTAACAAGATAGAAGATTAATATGCAAAAACCAATAGTGTTTCTATAAATTAGTAATCAGTAATCTGAGTAGAAAGTCAGGAAAAAAGTTCCATTTGCAATAGTGACTAATAGTATCAAATATTTAGGAATAAACTTAATCAAGGATGTCAAGCACTTATATTCAGAGAACTACAATGCACTGCAAAAAGAAATCAAATACCTAAATAAAGGTAAGAACATTTCATGTTCATGGATGAGAAGACTAAATGTCATTAAGATGTCAATTCTACCAACGTGATATACAGATTCAATGCAAGGCTGATAAAAATTCCAACAGCCCTTTTTTAAAAAAATGGAAACCCAATTATCAAATTTAATTGGAACAGCAAGGGGCCCTGAATAGCCAGAAAAATCTTAAAAAGGAAGAACAAAGTTGGAGGACCCTCACTTCTGGACTTTAAGTCATTACCTAGCTACAGTGGTAAAAAAAAAAAAAAAAAAAACAAACACAGCATAGTACTGACATAAAGATAGACCAATGGAATCTAATTCATGGTTCAGAAACAGACCCATACATCAGGCTCAAGTGATTTTTGACAAGGCTATCAAATCCACCCAGCTGGGGTAGTACAGTCTATTCAACAAATGTTGCTGGGAGAAATGGATATCCATGTCCAAAAGAAAGAAAGAGGACCCCTACCCCACACATTATACACAAATTAACTCAAAATGGATCAAAGGCTTAAATATAAAAGCTAAAACCATAAAATTCCTAGAAGAAAATATAGAGAAACCCCTTCAAGACCTGGTGGTAGTTGTGGTTTCTTAAACCTTACACCAAAGGTATGAGCTAGGAAAGAAAAAAAAAAAATGGATGAATTGGATTTCCTCAAACTTCTGTGATTCAAAGGACTCTGTCAAGAAGGTAAAAAGACAGCCCACTCAATGGGAGAAAATATTTGGAAACCACATACCCTATAAAGGTTTGATTTCCATGCTTATAAAGAGATCATACAACTCAACAATACAAGAGCAAGCAATCCAACTTAAAAATGGGTAAGAGATTTGAATAGACATTTCTCTGAAGAGGAAATAGGAATAGTGAAAAAGAACATGAAAAAGTGTTCAACAACAGTAGCTATTAGAGAAGTGCAAATCAAAACTACAATGAGATATCACCTCACACATCATAGAATGCTCATTATATTAATCAGCCAAAGGGGTGCTGATGCAAAATATCAGAAATTGGTTGGTTTTTATAAAGGATATTTATTTGGGTAAGGATATTTATTTGGTTTTTATAAAGGATATTTATTTGGGGTAGAAGCTTACAGTTACCAGGACAAAAACATAAGTTACTTCCCTCACCAAAGTCTGTTGCCACATGTTGGAGCAAGATGGCTGCCGAAATCTGGCAGGGTTCAGTCTTCCTGGGTGCCTCTCTTCCCTGGGCTTGCTTCTCACCAGGCTCAGGTTTCCTCTCTTCTCAGGGATTGCTTCATGACCAGGTACAGACCAGTTTACAAATATAATCCGATATCTATTTTTGAAATTCATGAACCATATCAAACTGCTACAGCCATTATTAAGAAAAAAAAATGAAAAGTGCTGAGAGAATATGGTAAAATAGGAACACTTCTTCACTGTTGCTGTGGAAGACAGTTTGGCAGTTCCTCAGGAAGCTAAGTGTAGACTTGCTATATGATCCAGCAATTCCTCTATGAGGAATATATCCAGAATAACTGAAAACAGCGATGCAAACAAACATTTGCACACTGATGTTCATAGCGGTATTATTCACAATTGCCAAAAGGTGGAAAAAATCTAAGTGTCTATCAACCAATAAATGGATAAACAAAATGTGGTATATACATACAATGGAATACTATGCTGCTGCAAGAAGAGATGAAATTGGGACACATGTAAGATTGGTAAACATTGAGTACATTATGCTAAGTGAAATAGCTAGACATCAAGGGGAAAATATTGTATGGTATCATATTTTTCACTAAATATGAATAATAAAGATATGGAGTTAAAACCTTGACTATAGGTTGCAGGAGATAGGATGAGGACTGAGAAGGGGTACTGATGCTTAATGTATATAGAATATTCAATTAGCTTCACAGTAAAAGTGTGGAAATAGAGTTGGTGGTAACACATTATAGTGAGTGTAACTAACACGGCTGGTTTATAAATGGGATTGTGGCTGAAAGGGATGTAAACGTCAATTGGAAGAAAGCTAGAAACTGAAGAGCATAGTGAATCCAGAGGTAGATGAGGATTGTGGCTAATAACACTAATACAAACAAGTTTTTCTAGGAACTAGGACAAATGTCCATCACTATAACAAGGTGGTACAAATATAATAATGCATGGGAAAAATACAATTAATGTAACTTATGGACCATAGTTAATAGCAATATTGTAATATTCTTACATTAATGTCAAAGGAAGTACTATATCAATGCTAAATGTCAATAATAGGGTTTTGGGATTTTTTTCTTTTAGTCTAAGGGAAACATTCAAAGGCTTATTGAGGCAATAACTGCACAGCTCTGTGATGAAAGTGAGAGTCATTGAGTGTACGCTTTGGATAGAATGTAAAAGGCATGGACTGTATAATACAGTGAATCATTGGTGGAAGATGGTTTGTGGTCAACATAAATATGAGAGTGTTCTCTCATGAATTCTAACAAATGTCCAATACTAACACATAGTGTTAATAATAGGGGTGTATGGAAAAACTATGCCAAGTGCATGCTATGGAACATTGCTAGTGGTGATAGTCTGATCATATCCTTTAATAATCTGTAACAAATGTTCCACAATAAGGTAAGTTGTATAAGAATTCTGCACATTATGCATGATTGTTTTGTAAGCTCACAAATTCAATAAACGAACAAATAAAAAAGTTAAATGCTGTACATGGCATGCAATATGTTTAGGAAGTTGTGTGTGTGCTGGGATGTGTGTGAACTGAATATTTATATACCAATTCACACAAATGTACATGCACACACACATTGAACAAACAGGACATACCAGGGAACAAGATATACACAATGGTCGTTTCCTCACCGTGACACTAAACTGCCCTGGGCCTCTCTCAGCCTAAATCAGTGCAGCACACAGCCACAGGAACTCAGAAGGACCAAAACCACTAACAAAATAATCTCTCTTGAATTCCATTATGAGAGCATCAACAAACAAACCCATCCATCTAACCCAAAGTCAGTGCCAAGCACTGGGACTCTAAATTTCTGCCTCTAAAATAAATGCACTGTTTTCTCCTCCAAATCCCAATATTTTCAACTAGCCTCCACAAGCTTTTTGCTTTCTACTCTATCCCGACTGTCACTTTGGTATTTCAATAAATTTGCCGTTTTGGTGACTTAGATAGCATTTCATTACATGTGGAAATCATGAATATCTAATATCTAAAATCTAATGTCAAAACAGAACCATATATCACCATCCAATATTATTAAAATACAGAAAGAAGGTATTTGTGAAGATGGGCAGAGGTGAACCTGCCAACTTTGCCCAAATTCTGCAATTACCAGAAGTTATTTTCTCTCCCTGACTCAAATGAAAAGTTTTCATAACTCAAATTGAGCCAAGAGGATGGAAAAGTAAAGGTAACAATCATGAAAAATGATTTCCAGAGTACATGGCTAAATTTCTAGAATGAGCAGATTATAAGCATTGCTTCTGTTTTTTCAAAATTTGTTTCTCCATTTCCTTCTTGCAGTCAGCTCCCTTTCCCTCCACTCTACTAAAATTGCATACTTTACTGTCTTCAATACCCTCTTCTGATAAGTCAAATTGCTTCTTTTCAAAGTCCTGGTTCTCCGCATTGTCTAGCTTGCCCTTCATCCAGTTAGTTGACTACCCTTCTTGAAACTCTGTGTCTCTGGCCTTTGGGACATATCTGGGTTCTGGTTCTTTCCTGCCTCTCCACTTGCTACTTTTCTCTTTCTTCTCTGGTTACATTTATAGGACCTTCTGCTAACCTCAGCCCCTCATCCTAATTTGTTCTTTTTCCCATTGCCATTCTCACAACAAGAAAAGATTCAACACCACTGACTCCTTCTCACAAACAGAAGATATTTTCAGAGTTTAGCTCAGAAAAGACTTAGGAGAAAGGCAGGGCCACCATGAATTTTCCTTGGATTGAGACCTGCATAATTTCAGACTGAATGAGGTTGTTCAAAAAGGCAGTGAAAGCTCACAGGACACTCTGCCAAAGTCTTCTCCAAGCAAACAGTGAAACTTTTACCTACCTCATCATAGGTCAGATGCCAAGGACACAAGGTTCATGGCATAAGGGCCACAAACTCAATTATTTCTCCAGTAACTAGAAACTGGTTGCTAAACTGTGAAACGCTAAATGGATATCTAATTAAAATCACCTTTTGCCTGTCGGCACTCCTGAGGATCAGCCCATTTGTCTAACAGAATCATTTTGTAATTAAGGCAATTCTGAATTACGGAATTAAGAACTCACAAGGAAATGTGCTCTCCATAGTGTATCCTCATAACATGGCATCCTCCAGATGGGTCATAAAATAATTACCAGTAAATTTCAAAAGGCCGAAATATTACTGACTACGGCAGCATTCCATTAGAAAACAACAACTACAAGATATTTAGAAAACCCCCCATATTTTGAAATAAACACACTTCTCAATTGGTCAAAGCAGAACTCACAAGGGAAATTTTTTAATATTTCAAAGGAAAATATAATCAAAACCATCCAAAAAATCTTGCAGACAAAACAGTAATTGAGGAAAGCATACAATCATCTCAATAAAATAAATACATTTTATAAATTCAACACCTATTCATGCCTGGTTTTTTTCTCACAGCATAATATTTCTGAAATGCATCCATGTTATTGTGTACATTCATATTTTCTTTTTATTGCTTAGTACATTGTATGAAAAGAGCACAATTATTTATCCATTATCCTGTTGGTAGAAATTTGGATTGTTTTCAGTTTGGGGCTATTAAGAATAAAGCTGTGGTGAACATACTTGTACAGTTTGGGGTAATTTACAATTTTCGTGTAGTTTCCCTTGGTAAAGATAGCTCTGTCTTTTTTTCAGAGCTTCCAGAAGCTGCAGAGTGGCTAGGCACCATGGGAATTGGGAAAGAATGATGAGCTTATCTCTGGTTCTCATAGTATGCTGAGTAACTCATTTACAAATGAAAGATGACATATTGGAAATGTTTAGACTAAATAATGAGTTATTACTTTCTATAAATTCATTCCCTTAGGGTAAATACTTAAAAGTATAATAGACTAGTTATATGTTTAATTTTATAAAAATCATAATGGAGGTTGCACCATTTTACCCTCTGATCAGTCATGCGTGAGAACTGTAGTTGTTCCACATCCTCAGCAACACCTGCTGTGGTCAATTTTTCTTAATTATAGCCAATCCAGTAGTTGTGTAGTAGTATCCCATTGTGATTTAATTTGACTTTCACTGATGGCTAAGTATATTGATGACTTTGCCATGTTTATAGTGGCTATTCATATATTGTCTTTTGTGAAAGTTCCTCCTCAAGTCTTTGCCCAGTTTTTAATTTGGTTATTGTCTTTTTATTTGAACCTTAGGAATTCTGAAGAATTCTATTCCAGATGTAAGACCTTTGTCAAATATATGTTTTGTGAATATTTCCTCCCAGTCTATGGCTTGATCATATTTTACAAACAGCTTTTATATGCAAAGAGAGGTAGGAGATATGTTCTTTTTTTCCATGCTGATATCTAATTGTTCTAGCACCACTTAATGAAAAGAGTTTCCTTTCTTCACTGTATTGCTTTGGAACATTTGTCTAAACTCAACTGATTGCATTACTCTGAGTCTATTTCAGTCTCTTTTGTTTCATTAATCTAACTTTATTCCAGTACCACACAGTCTTCCTTACTATAGCATTATAGTATGTCTTGAAATCAGATAATGTAAGTTTCCAACTTTGTTCTTTGTTCAATCCTAGGCACCCTACTTACTAGCTTACTGTTAGAAGAATTAGCTTGTTAATTTCAACAACAACAAAAAAGGCTTAGAAATGGAACTAAATTGAGACCTCAGAAATAGACCCTCACATCTACAGTTAAGTGATTTTTGTCAAGGCTGACAAGTCCACTCACCTGGATGAGAACAGTCTATTCAACAAATGGTGCTAGGAGAACTAGATATCCATAGCCGAAAGAAAGAGTGCCCCTATCATACATCTTATGCAAAAATTAACTCAAAATGGATCAAGGACCTAAATATAGAAGTTACAGCCATAAAACTCCTGGAAGAAAATATAGGGAAACAACTTCAAGATCTTGTGGTAGGTGGTAGTTTCTTCAACTTTACACTGATGCATGAGAAACAAAAGAAAAAATAGATAAATGGAAAAAATATATAATACTAATACATAGTGTTATTAATTGGGTATATTGGGGAGAAAATACACTAAATATAAGATAAAGGTGATAGTAGTAATATTTTGATGATGCTCTTTCATAGTTTGCAACCAATGTTTCCCAATAATACAAGGTTTTGGTGGTGGGGTGATGTGTGGGAGCCCTGTATGATGATATGCATGTTTATTTTGTAAGTTCAAGCTTTTACCATATACTTATTGTTAATGTATGCTCATGTATGAATGATAAACTTCGATAAACTTTTTTAAAAAGAAAAAAAGTCTTAGGTTTTTAAAGGGATTGCATTGAATCTATACATCAATTGGGAGAATATTGATATTTTAACTATATGGATATTTGTATATTGACCTTGTAGCCTGCATTCTTGATAAATTCTCTTATTAGTTCAAGTAGTTGCTTTAAATTTTCCATAGAAATTTTTATGTAAAAAATAAGTTAATCTGTTAATCAAGATTTTTTTCTTCCTTTCTCATCCATATGATTTTTTTCATCCCTGATACACTGGTTAGGACCTCCAGTATAATGTAGAAAGACATTGCAAATGTACTACAGTACAAAGCAGTGAGCATAGTCATCTTGCCTTGTTCTTGACCTGAGGGGAAAAGCATTCAGTCTTTCTTCATTAAGTGCAATATTTCTGTAGGCTTTCCATGGATGAGTTTCATCAAATTGAGAAAGTTTGCTTCAATTTCTAGTTTGCTGAGGGTTTTTATCATGAACAGGTGTTGAATTTATAAAATGTCTTTACTTTATTGAGATGATCATATGCTTTCCTCAATTACTGTTTTGTCTGCATCCCACTCAAGATTTTTTTGGATGGTTTTGATTATATTTTCCTTTGAAATATTAAAAAATTTCCCTTGTGAGTTCTGCTTTGAACAATTGAGAAGTGTGTTTATTTCAAAACATTGGGAATTTTCTAAATATCTTGTAGTTGTTGTTTTCTAATGAAATGCTGCTGTAGTCAGTAATATTTCGGCCTTTTGAAATTTACTGGTAATTATTTTATGACCCAGCATATGATCTCTTTTGGGGAATGATCTGTATACTCTTGAAAAGAATGTTTATTGTGAAATTGTTAGATGACGTATTCAATAATTTTCAATAGTTGGTTCATAATTTTGTTCAAATCATATACATACACACATGATTTGCATTCTTTGTGCTGTTATTATCATGTACTTTATTTCTACACATGCAAACATCTCAAATGCATTAATATTTTTACTTTAATAAAATATTAGCCATATCAGTTATAATTGTGTTATGTTGCTGTTTTGTTCCAATTTAAATTTTTAATTTTATGGTGATAGTATTTATATATTGTAAAATTTACGATGCTAACCATTTTAAGTATACAATTCATTACATTAATGACATTAATTACATTTACAATGTGTGCTGCCATAACCACCAACCGTTACCAAAACTTTTCATCACCTCAAACAGAAACTCTGTACCCATTAAGAAATAACTCCCGATTCTCTCCCCCAACCTCCTAGTGATCTCTAATTTAATTTTTGCCTCTATGAATTTGCTTATTCTAGATATATAAAATGAATTCAAACAATATTTGTTCTTTTGTGTCTGTTTTATTTCACAGCATACTGTTTTCAAGGTTCACCCATATTACAGCATGTATTAGAAAGTCATTCCTTTTAATGGCTGTTGCCTTTTAAAGAAGTTAAGACATAAGAAAAAAGTATTTTATCTTTATCCAAATAATGAAGACAATATAACCTTCATGTGGATCTTAGTTTCCATATGAACCCATTTCCCTTGGACCTGAAGAACTAATTTTAACATTTCTTGTAATCCATGCATGTAGGTGCCATTCTCTTGGATTTTGTTTATTTTTAAATGTCTTTATTGCACTGTTACTTTCTGATGGATATTTTCACTGAGTTAGGAAATTGAGGTTAACTTTGTATTCTTTCATTTCTTTAAATATGTCATTTCATTGTCTTCTGAATGGTATTGTTTTTCCTGAAAAGCAGAAGTATTTCTTAACATTATTATCTTTAATATAAATGTGTCACTTCTCCTCTGGATATTCTCTTTATCTTTGGCATTCAGGAATTTGACATTGAGATACCTAAGTGTTATTTTCTTTATGTTTGTCCTGCTTTGGGTTTGTTGGTATTCTTCGGCCCATTGGTTAATATTCTTCATCAAATTTAGAAAAATTGTGGTCATTATTTCTTTTTTTTTTTTTTTAAGATTTTTTATTATTTTTATTTATTTAATTTCCCCCCCTCCCCTGATTGTCTGTTCTTGGTGTCTATTTGCTGCGTCTTGTTTCTTTGTCCGCTTCTGTTGTCGTCAGCGGCACGGAAAGTGTGGGCGGCGCCATTCCTGGGCAGGCTGCTCTTTCTTTTCTCGCTGGGCAGCTTTCCTCACGGGCGCACTCCTTGCGCGTGGGGCTCCCCCACGCGGGGGACACCCTTGCGTGGCACGGCACTCCTTGCGCGCGTCAGTGCTGCGCATGGGCCAGCTCCACACGGGTCAAGGAGGCCCGGGGCTTGAACCGCGGACCTCCCATATGGTAGACGGACGCCCTAACCACTGGGCCAAAGTCCGTTTCCCTCATTATTTCTTTATATATTTTTCTTCACCAATATTTCTATCCTTTTTTTTTTCTGGATCTCTAACTGCACACTGTTACATTGCTTGATATTCTCCCACAGGTACTTAAGACTAAGTCCATTTTTTTAAAGTTTTTTAATTAGAGCAGCTGTAGGTTTAAAGAAAAACCATGAAAAAAATAGAACATTCCCATATACCCCATGCCCTATTATTAACACTTTGCATTAGTGTGGTACATTTGTTACAACTGATGAAAGAGCATTATAATTGTACTATTAACTATATCCATAGTTTACATTAGTGTATCTATTTTTTCAGTATATCCCCCCATTATTCACACCTAGCATTAATGTAGTACACTTGTTATAATTCATAAAAGAACATTTTTATAATTTTACTAACTATAATCCATCATTTACAATAGGGTTTTCTGTGTTGTACAATCCTATGTGGGCTGTTTTGTTTTGTTTTGTTTTGTTTTGTTTTGTTTTTTGAGGTACCTGGCCAGGGATTGAACCCTGGACCTAATAAGTGAGAAGCTGGCACTCAACCACTGAGCCACATCGACTCCCCTGAGTTGTCTGGTGTTTTGTTTGTGTTTGCTTGTTGTTTGCTTTTTTTGGTTTTTCATTTTTAGGAGGAACAAGGACTGAATCCAGGACTTAACCTGGGCCCTCCCATGTGGGAAGCAGGTTCTCAACCACTTGAGCCAAATCTGTTCCCTCAATCCTATGTTTTGTCTTTTAGTTTTTATTCAAATAACACATATTTGACCAAATACAACACTTTTAACCACATTCACATACATGATTCAATCAGGTTATTTATACTCACAATGTTGTGATACTATCACCACCATCAATTTCCAGAACTTTACAATCAAACCAATTTGAAATTCTGTACAAATTGAGTATTAACCCCTCATTCTCTACCCCCAACCCAGCCCCTGGTAAACCTATATTCTAGTTTCTGACTCTATGAGTTTGATTATCTAATTATTTCAAAACAATGAAATCATATAATATTTGTGCTGTTATGTCTAAATTATTTCACTCAACATAATGTCTTCAAGGTTCATCCATGTTGGCTCACGGGCCAGAATTGCATTCCTTATTTTTTTTTAAGCCTGCAAAAAGAATTTATTGGGAAATGGGGGAAAAGAACAAAGCTTGCTGAGAAATGGCAAAGAAGGACAAAACTATGCACCAAGATTTGGTGTGGTCTCCTCTAGGCAGAGAGAGTCAGTTTTGGCTTGTGTGGTTACCTTTTAAGCTACTAATTACTCCTCCCCCTTACTAATGTTAAGGAGAGAGGACCCAGCTGTTATTGGATATTCTACTAATGGTGGGAGCCAATGGATACACCTGTTTGGAATATCTGGGGTCTCCCCTCAGCCTGGAAATAGTCCCAACTGGGACCTCAAGGTCAAGGTCAAGGTCTTGGTGTGGTCTTGTGGCCATGTTGTCTGTCTGCTATGTTGTCTGTCAGGCATGTTGTGACTCATCTTTTTAATGCTGAATGATTTTCTATTGTATATATATATAACACATTTTGTTGTTCCATTCATCAGTTGATGGCACTTGGGCTGCTTCCATCTTTAAGCAATTCTGAATAATGCTGCTTTGAACAGCAGTGTGAAAATATCTGTTCAATTCCCTGCTTTCAAATCCTTGGGTATGTACCTGGTAAAGGGATTTTTAGGTCATACGATAATTCTATACTTAGCTTTCTGAAGAGCTGCCTCACTGTCTGTGACAGTTTGATATTATTTTTGTGACGCCACAAAAGAGAAAGATTATGTTTGTAAACTAATCTGTTTCTCTGGGTGTGATAACCTTTAATTGCATTAGGTTCAGCTGAGGTGCCCTTGATTAAATTATCTTTTAAGATTAGGACTTTGATTAGACCACATCAGTTAAGGCATGACTCAGGATGAGCCCTCTTGGTGGACTGATATAAAGGGACACTCACTCAAGAAGACACATGGGAAGAGAGAGAGTTCTGTCATTTTTGATCCTGGGGCCCCAGAGAGAGATGAGCTATTCATCTGATAGCTTACAGCTGACCCCCATGGAAACTTAAGAGGAAAAGGAAACCCAGGAAGGAGAGACCAGGCAGAGATCAATGAACATCTTGCTTCAACATGTGGCAACAGACTTTGGTGAGAAAGCACCCTTGAGTTGGACTCTTTAGGGCCTTGTAACTTTAAGTTTTACCCCAAATAAATACCCTTTGTAAAAGCCAACAGATTTTACATCAGCACTCCTTTGGCAGATTAATACACTGTCATCCACAGCACCTGCACAATTTTACATTCCCAACAAAAAATGATTGTTCCTATTTCTCCACATACTCTCCGCTACTTGTAGTTGTACTTTTCTCTCTTTTTTTTAATAGCAGCTATTCCAGTGAGATTGAAATGGTATCACACTGTGGTTTGGGTTTGCATTTCCCTAAAAATTAATAATGTTGAGGAGCTTTTCATGTGCTTTTTAACAATTTGTATATTCTCATTGGAGAAATGTCTATTCAAATCTTTTGCTCATTTAATTGGGTTGTTTATCTTTTTATTGTTGAGTTGTAGGATTTTTTTATATATTCTGATTTAAACACTTTTCAGATATGTGGTTCCAAATATTTTCTCCCATTTTTCACTTTCAAGATAAATTCCATTCATGCAAAAATGTTTTTAATTTTGAGGAGGCCATATTTATATATTAATATTTTTTCTTTTTTTTCTTGTGCTTGGGGTGGAAAGTCTATGAAACCATTGCCTAACACAAGATCCTGAAGATGTTTCCCTACATTTCCTTCCAGGAATTTTATAGCTCTGGTTCTTAAATTTAAGTTTTTGATCCATTTTGTGTTAATTTTTTATATGGTAAGAGATAGGGATACTCTTTCCATTTTTTTGCATATAGATATACAGTCCTACTATCACCATTTATTGAAGAGACCATTCCTTCCCAATTGAGTGGACCAGGCTACCTTGTCAAAAATCAATTGGAAAGTGGATGTAGCTCAAGTAGTTGAATGCCTGCAATGGGATTGCATTGCATCTATAAATTATTTGGGGCAGAATTGACATCTTAATAATATTTAGTCTTCTGATCCATGAGCATGGAATGTCCTTCCATTTATTTAGATCTTCTTTGATTTCTTTTAGCAAAGTTTTATAGTTTTCCATTATATTACATCTTTGACATCCTGGGTTAAATTTATTCCTGGATATATGATTCTTTTAGTTGCTTTTGTAAATGGAATTTTTTTCTTGATTTCCTCCTGAGATTGCTCCTTAATAGTGTATAGAAACATTACCAATTTTGGCGTTGATCTTATACTCTGCCACTTTGCTGAATTCATTTATTAGCTCTTTTTTCATTCTCAATTTTATTTATTTATGCTCTAATCTTTATTTCTTTCCTTCTGCTTGGTATGGTATTAATTTGTTCTTCTTTTTCTAGTTCCTCCAGGTATGTGGTTAGTGCTTTAATTTTTAGCTGTTTAGCATTTAGGGCTATAAGTTTCCTTCTCATCACTGATTTTGCTCCATCCCATTAGATTTGTTATATTGTATTTCTGTTTTCATTTATCTCAAAATATTTACTGTTTCTCTTGTAATTTCTTCTTTGACCCACTGATTGTTTAACATTGTATTATTTAACTTCCATTTATTTTTGGATTTTCCAGTCCTCTCCCTGTTACTGATTTCTAGTTTCATTCCATTATGTTCAAAGAAGATGCTTTGCTTAAGTTCAGTCTTTCTAAATTTATTGAGACTTGTTTGGTGACCGAACATTTGGTCTACCCTGAAGAATGAATCATGTGCAATTGAGAAGAATGTATAATATCCTATTGCTTTGGGATGCACTGTTCTGTATATATCTGTTAGGTTTAATTAACTTATCATTTACCTGTTTCCTTATTGATCTTCCTTCTAGATGTCCTAGCTATTGATGAGAGTGGTGTATTGAAGTCTCCAACTACTCTTTTAGAGTCATCTATTTCTCCTTTCAGTATTGCCAGTGTTTGCCTCATTTATTTTGGGCCACTGTGATTATGTGCATAAATGTTTATGATTGTTATTTATTTTTGATGAATTGCCCCTTTTATTAATACATAATGCCCTTCTCTCTTCTTGTAACTTCTTTTTACTTAAAGTCTATTTTGTCTGATAGTATAGTTACCCCAGCTCTTTTTTGGTTGCTATTTGCATGGTATATCATTTTCCATCCTTTCACTTTCAATCTGTTTGTGTTTTTGAGTCTCTTATAAACAAAATAGAGTTGGACCATATTTTATTATTCATTATGCTAATCTGTGTCTTTTGATTGGGATGTTTAAGCCAGTAGTATTCAGTGTTATTACTGAAAAGGCAATATTTACTTCAGCCATTTCATCCTTTGGTTTTCATATGTCGCCTCTGTTTTAATCTGTTTTCCTTTATTGCACCCTCCTTTTCTGTATGTTTGATGTTTTGTAATATATCAGATTGATCCCTTTCTCATTTTTGTTTCTATGTATTTTTAAAATACTTTCTTAATGTTTACCTTGGGGTTTGTATTATACAACCTACATCTATAAGCTATTAATTTGAAAATAGCAGGCACATTCTCTGGTCCCATATCCCTCTGTTTCCCCTATCTATGTTGTTTTTCACTCACATTACCTCTCTATATTTTGCATGTCAATTATTAGGAAAGATGCCTTTTTCTTGTTCAGTTGTATTCTGACTCTTATCAGGAATTAAAGTATAGAATTACATACTAATTATGCATTTACCCTTTTAATTACCTTTACTGAATATTTTTGTTCTTCACACTGTTCCAAGTCACTACCTCCTGTCTTTTCCTTTCAACCTTCAGAAATCCCTTTAGTAATTTTTGTAAGGCAGGTCTCTTGTTGATGAAATCTTTCAGTTTCAGTTTATCTGCAAATATTTTAAACTGTTCCTCATTTTTGAAGGATAGTTTTACTGGATAAAGAATTTAGGGCTGACAGCTGTTCTATTTCAGTACCTTAAATATATTATACTGCTGCCTTCTTGCCTTCATAATTTGTGATGAGTAACTGATACTTAGTCTTATTGAGGATCCCATGGATGTGATGAATCATTTTTCTCTTCCTGCTTTCAGAATTCTCTCTTTTTATCTTTGGCACTTGACATTTTGGTTAGTATGTGTCTCAGAGTAGGTCTATTCTGTTTGGAGGGTGCGACGGCTTGCTCAGTCGGTAGAAGTGGGGTCTGGCTGCGGACGAGGGGTCGGTCCCGCTTGGGACGAGGGGTCGGTCCGGCAGCAGACGAGGGATCGGTCTCACAAGGGGTTGCGCAGTTCGGCTGACGGGGTCGCCCGGCGAAGCCGGCGACGAAGGGGTCGCCCGGCGAAGCAGGCGACGAAGGGGTCGCCCGGAGAAGCAGGTGACGAACTGGGGACAAGGGAGGCCAGGCCCTTGTCGGGGGCTCTCAGGACTGGAGGGCATGGCAGAAGAACTACCGCGGAGACAAGGTAAACACGCAAGTCCACTTTACTGAGGGAGAGGCAACAGTTTTATAGGGGCTGGGGAAGGCTGATTGGTCAAAGCCATGCCCTGTTCTGATTGGTTGCCGGTGAAAGGTCAGTGGGCAGTACTGGACGGGGGAGGGGTGGTGGTTAGGGATTGGCTGTCGCTGTTGCTGGGGGAAGGGGCAGGGTTTAGGGACTGGTGGCTGCTGTTGCTGGGGTGGAGGGCAGACTGGATTTTTCCGCCCACGCCTGGCTGTTGCTGCTGTCGGGGGAGGGGAAAAGGGCAGACTGGAATCTTCCGCCCTGCGCCTGCGCAGGGAGAAAGAAGAAGAAGGGTGCCGCCCTACAAGGCATCGTGTGGCGCCATCCGGGAGGAGGGGTGGCCGCGGAAGCATGGCTGCCGAGAAGGGAAGACCCGAGGGCACTCTGCGCCCATGCCGAGCTTCCTTCAGGGGTGGCGGTGAGTCCGACCAGCCACCCTATTATGGGGGCAGCGGCTTGGCCTACCGCGGCCGCTCCCCTGCCAGGCCAGCAAACCACGCTTCAGCCTGAGGGGTGACCGCAGGAGGGTGCTGTGCTTTTTGGACATGTATATTTATGTCTTTCATAAGAGTTGGGAAATTTGGGGCCATTATTTCCTCAAATATTCTTTCTGTCCCTTTTCTTTCTTTTCTCTTTTGGAGATACCTATGATGTGTATGTTTGAATGTTCCATGTCGTCCCTTAAATCCTTGAGAACTGCCCAATTTTTTTCTCTTCTTTTCTATATCTGTTCTTCTGACCTATAATTTCAATTGTGTTGTCTTCTGATTCACTGATTCTTTCTTCTTCCTGTTTAAATCTATTGTTTGTTTGTTTGTTTGCCTCTTCTTAATCTCTATTATTGTATCTTTCATCCCCAAGATGCCGTTTGTGTATCTTTTTAAACTTTCAAATTCTTCTTTATACTCACCCATTGTCTTCTTAATATCCTCAAGCTCTCTATCCATATGTTCCTTCATCTCCTTGAATTGATTTAGGAGATTTGTTTGAACTTCTTTGATGAGTTGTTCCAAATTTCTTTGATGAGTTGTTACACACTTCTTCTCTGAAATTTTAATTTGTCCCCTTGACCAAGCCATATATTCCTATTTCTTAATATGGCTTGTAATTTTTGGCTGATGGCTGGACATCTGATTATTCTGATGTGTTAACTTGAAATGTCAGTTTCTCTCTCTTGTCTAGGGTTTTATTGTTGATTGTTTTGTGTTAAGGCTCTTTTTTGACTCTTGATCTAACTTATTCTGTACCTTGAATGCCCATGTTTGTTTAGAATTTCTCAGCTCTTCTTCATCTATTTTTTACCCTGTATATGCAAAATAATTTTTAAGATTGCACTTTTTGTACATTGTTTCATCTTTAGGAGAAAGCTTCCTTTCCTATCTTCCTTTTCCAGATATCTTGATCTATTGTTTGTTATGTACAGAATTTTGTCTCCATCTCCTATGATTTGTTTAAATTCTCTCCCTCACCTTGTGTTCCCTTTCCTTATACTTTTCAGCCCTGGGATCCATCCCATCTTACAGTAGCTTAGCTTCCTCACACACACAGTTGTTTTATTTTTCCTGTGAGGCTCTTCTGTACTGGGTTTCTATACCATTAAGTTATCCCACCCCAGAAACCTAAATGGGGTCAATTCAGAAAGGTAGGTCAATCCAGAAAGGTCCATTTTGCATTTAGGTGGTTCAGCAAATAGGGCCTGAGTTGAGTATGCACACCTATTGCCAACAGTTCTGCTGTAGTCTTTCTCTTTTCTTCCCCAATCCTTAGTGGCTTAATTTCCTCCTTGGGTCTGCAGACTTAGAATCCTATGTCTCAATAAATGCATAGGATTCTAACTCACTGCCGTGAATTACTCCATACTCTGCATCCAGAGCAGAAGGGACCCAGGCCTCAACCTTTGCGTGACTACCAAGCTGCTGCTCAGGTACTGAGTGAGGGGAGGAGTTCTGAGAAGTAGGTTCAGGAAGAAACTCTCCTACCTGATCTTGGAGATTGTTTTTCTTTTTCTTCAATTCAGTGATTGTTGAGTCCCTCTTTAGTTTCTATTATCCTTCAGAATTCTAATCAAGTTGGATTTGTCCTTTTGCTTATTTTAAAGAGAGACTTTTCCAGGGGATATCTGACATCACTATGCCGATGACATCACTCCTCTAAGTACATTTGTTAGTTTTTTCTTTCTTTATGTTTCAGTTTAGTTTCTAGTGTCCTATCATAAAATTTAGTGATTTTTTTTCCCCTGCAGTCTTGAATATGCCATTAAGCTCACTCAGTGACTTATTCTTTTAGATAACACATTCTAAAGGACTAGTGATTTCATTTCATTTCTTTGCTGAAGTTTTCTACCTGTTGGCACATCAAGCTCTTCTTTTATTTTAAATTACCTAACATATTTATAATATTTTTTCAAGACTTTGCCTAGTAATTCAAATATCTGTTTCATCTCTGGTCCTGTTTATATTAACTGGTTTTTTTTTCCTCCTGATTTGATTCACATTTCCTGCCCTTTCAGTTGCTTTTTAATGTTTTGTTATCACTGGACTTCATGAATGCTACATTGTTAAGCGTTTGGATACATAAAATGATCTACTGCCTGAAATACAGGAGATAAGGAAGAAAGGTAATTTTAATACTTATTTAAACTATTGGTACTCAGCATGGTATGAGAAAATTTGTTAGTCACATTTTCTTTGAATAAACAGAGTTCTAAGAAGGTTTATGAACCCATTAGTTTCAAGTGGCTAGTTCTTACTTTCTCTTCCTTTGTTGTATTTTCTATCAGGTTTTGAAAGATTACTTTACTCTAAATGTAGGAATTACCATTGTGTATATGCTTTGCTTGTGTGTAAGTGGTTAAGGAGAGGGAGAGAGAGGAGACAGTGGGAAAGAGCAAGTGCATTTTGCCAGTTTTCTTGGGTGGGCACATTATGCTGCTTCCATCCTTTCACTAGAAAGTTTGAAAAAATGTCATTTAGGTCCTATTCAGACCAACTGCATCTTTTGTTGTATTGTATTCATTAAGCGCTCTTGCATGATACATCAAAGTAAAATTTTTTTTATTTTTTATTTATTTATATTTTCAGTGTACACACATCGTTTATGTAAACATACAACTTCATTCAGGTAGAATTTTAATTTGAAGGACCTGGAGAAAGCATTATTTCAGTGATAATGGCCTCTAAGTTTAATTCAAACATAATATAAAGTAATAAACATAAGTGAACATATCTCATATAATTTTTTGTAGAAATCTTAAACCAATTTTATTTCCCTTATTTCTTTTTTTTTCTTCTTTATTTTCTTTTATATGTTACATTAAAAAAAAATATGAGGTCCCCATATACCCCCCACCCCACCCACACCACCCCTCCCACATCAACAAGCTCTTCCATCATTGTGGCACATCCACTGCACCCGGCAAATACGTTCTGGAGAACTGCTGCAGCACATGGACAGTGGTCCACATTGTAGTCCACACTCTCCCCCAGTCCACCCAGTGGGCCAAAACAGGACACACAACATCCAGGATCCATCCCTGCAGCACCACCTAGGAAAACTCCAAATCCTGAAAATGCCCCCACACCATATCTCTTCTTCCCTCTCCTGACCATCAGCAGCCACCATGGCCACCCTCTCTACATCACTACTACAATTTCTTCCCTTACTAATCACAATAGTTCTCCAGCAGAACACCAGTAAGTCCACTCTAATCCATACTCTATTCCTCCATCTTGTGGACACCTGGGATGGCTATGTCCAGTCCCCCTCTACATCAAGAGAGGGTTTAGATTCCACATGGATGATGGATGCAATTCTCCTGCTTGCAGCTGTAGACACTCTTGGCTCCCTGGTGCGGTGGTTGGCCCTCTTCACCTCCCTGTCAGCTGGCCAGGGTAAGTCCAAGAAACCAGAGGGTAGGAGCAGCAAGTCTGCTGAGACCCAGGGCCTGGCCATCACATGGACAGTTCAGAGATTCAGGTCTCCTGAGTACTCAGGAGTACTCTGAAAGTAAAATCTTTCTTTATTAAAGGTTGTTATTTCATTGTGATTAGTGGGAATACTAATGAGCAGAAGAAAAAAAGGAAGGAAAGATTACTCAAGGCCTGAAAGAAGTGGTTTGTTATATAGAACACCATTGTCCTAGTCCTTGAGAAATATTTTATCCATATTCTCTTTTAAAACAGTGTGCAGCACCAAACATCCCCAACTCTTTTCTCTTGGTCCCTTGATTCTACTTAACCTTCATTGCAGAACATTTTATGGACATTCAGATCAGTTTCCTTTGATTTCTTTGTGCTCTGAAAATATGATCACAAAATGTTCTCATGCCATTGGGGTATCAAGGAGAAAGTACAATAACATCCTTGCAAAAATAAAAGGCTTATTGTCCTATAGTCATGACCAGAAAGGAAGCTTTTTTAAAGGAGAAATGAAAAAAAAAGTATCTATACTTTCTTCTTAAGTAAGTGGATAAGAAACAAGCAATGTTCTAGGTATGGGCAATGTAAGTAAATGGTGGTATATAATAGGCAAATCTCATACAGTGGCCATGGAGTCATCCTCACATAAAAGGGCAAGAGATACTTAAGTGGAAAAAATGGTAATGCAGTTTGGGCTAGGAGATAGCATTTAGTAATGCAATATGAATGTATTGCATTGATAAGAACAGACACTCCTAAAATTTCCAGAGTCTTTCAATAGACATTTGCTAGCAATACAGATATTAGAGAGCTTCATCCCCTAAATTCTGGCCCTATATGAATGTGTACATACAAATCTGAACATAAATCACCAGAGCTTTAAGAGAGTTTATGAAGATTTCATATTTAAAATCTGAACTTTGAGCAATTGAAGAGTATAAAAAGTTCTCTTCAGTAGGTCTATTAATCCTAATAGAAGAAAGTTACTCATTTGACCAAATTTGGATACTAATTGAAAGAAGTTTGGTAACTACTCAGAACCAGATAGTGAAAGAGGAGAGTCAATCAAGCCCATAACCAGTACTTCCCTTGGTACTTCCTATACATTTTTCACCAGGACCTCGGTGAGGAAAATCAGTATGAAATGTCAATTTTGTCACAGGTGATGGCAACTTCATCTTTTCAGTTGCCTTGCCCCCAAATCATGAAGCCATCCTTAACTCTCGCATCACAGCCAATCCTGTAGGAAATCTTGCTGGCTCTCTCTTCAAATACATCTAGACTCTGGCCAATGTTCATTACCACCACTGCTCTTATCCTACCCAAGCTGTCGTCATCTCTTTTGTATTACTGAATAGTTACCTAATCACCTAATTGATCTTTCTGTTTCCATCTTTGTTCCCTACAGCTTAGTCTTAACCCAATAGCTGGAGTAATAATTTTAAAAGTAAGGGGTAGGTTATGTAGTTGTTCATCTGCTTAAAACCCTGATGTGGCTTCTTATTTTTTAAAAAAAAAAAAAAAAAGCTCAAGTCTTTAGGGCAAAACCAACTACACCAGCATCACTGAGGATTTATAAGACATTCTGAATAAAAAATTCTGATCTCCTTGGATGGAGCTTATCAATATGTGTATAACAAACATTCCACATGATTCTGATGCACCTTAGAGTTTGAGAAACTCTGGTCTTCATCATCTAAGCCTCGTGTACCCTACATCTTCTATTTACTCTCCAAATTCATTTTCTATAACTCTGCCTATTCCCTTGGATCCAGCCACACTGGCTACCTTGCTGTTTCTCCAAGAAGAAAGGCACACTTCTACCTCAGAGGCCACAGTACTAGCCATTCTCAATGCCTGAAAACCTCTTCTTCCAAAAATCCGCTTGGCTAACTCCCACTACTCCTTGAAGGCTTTGTTCAAATATTAAGTTCTCTGAAAAGACAACTCTGACCAATCTATTTCAAATAAGTTTTTATGTATTGCTTGCTCCTCCAGCTAGAATAAGAGGCCCATAAAGACAGGGATTTTTTTCTTCTGGTTTACTGACGCATCACAAGCACCTAGACAGTGCCTGGCATATAGTAGGCTCTCCAATATTTGATGTACAAGTGAATGAGTGAACTAAGAACTCAACAAACTATTGTTTGGGTTTATTCATGTATATCTATGGTTATGATAAACTTTTAACAAACAATATATTATGTACTGTTGTTTTCCAATTTCTTCACTCGCCTTATGAAATCCTACATAAAGCAATATTTGGGGGAACTGTTAAGGATTGTACTTGATCTGGGAATCATAAGGCTGCTTCAAGAGAGTGCAGATAAATTATCAGCACTGATTACATCATGATTCTAACCATTATTTGGTAGAGCTAGATATTTCACAGTTCTGACTGAAAAGATTACTTCTAACATTTTAATACTTCCCATTTCTATCAGAGTAATTAAGTCTCTCATATTTACTCTGGCTAGTACAATGATCCAATCCAACAGCAAATCAGCAGGTCTCTGACTTCTTCTGGGTAAACAAAGCCAAATGCATACAATTTCTTCCCAATTTTCTAAGAGCTCAATCCATCAATACTCCTTTCAGGAAGTCCAATAAATCCAGTCCTCATTTACACACAAGGCAGAATAGGCCATATTCAACCTCTGGGTGAGATGACCTTATGAGGCCAGAATGGCACACTCAATTATAAAATGCCCTGCCCTCCCCTTGCTGATATGTAAAAGAAATTCAACCAACAGGTTTTTTTTCCATTTCTCACTTACAACTTTGATCTTTATTGAATAATAAATATTTTTAGAGGAGCAAATTTGTATGTTGTTATAAATTACTTATATTTGGAACTCTATGAATTTCTTATACCCATTTTGGCAATACATTTTGATAGAAAAATAATGGGGATGCTGTGGTAAGAAGAGAGGGAAATGGAATAAAATGTTACAGAACAAGGAGACAGAAGACATAGATTATAAATTTCAGGAAGCGAACTTGGCCCAATGGATAGGGCGTATGTCTACCACATAGGAGGTCCATGATTCAAACCCCGGGCCTCCTTGACCCATGTGGAGTTGGCCCATGCGCAGTGCTGATGTATGCAAGGAGTGATGTGCCATGCCGGGGTGTGTCCCGTGTAGGGGAGCCCCACGCACAAGGAGTGTGCCCCCTAAGGAGAGCCGCCCAGCACGAAAGAAAAGTGCAGCCTGCCCAAGAATGGTGCCACACACACACAGAGCTGACACAACAAGATGACACAACAAAAAGAAACACAGATTCCTGGCGCCGCTGATAAGGATAGAAGTGGTCACAGAAGAATACACAGCAAATGGACACAGAGAGCAGACAGCTGGGGGTGGGGGAAGGGAGAGAAATAAATAAAAAATAAATCTTTAAAAAAAAATGTCAGTGGCATCATAAATTTATCAAGGACCAAATGAAAAACAATTCATAATAAATATCTCAATGGCCTTTAAAAATTAACTTTTAAAAATAATATATGCTTGTTGCAAAAATTCAAGTAAAACAGAAATATATAAAGACAAAAAGATTAATCTTCATCTCCACTCTTCTAATTGTATCCCCAACATCATCAAAATACATTATAGTATTAACAATTTAGTATATATCCTTCTACTAAAACACATTTAAATTTAAGCTATGCCCCTAATGCTAACTGAACCATATTTAGAAATGGTAAAAAAAAAAAAAAAAATTCATCTTTCATTTATCCCTTCAAAGAATTAATAATCTAAGATAAGATGACAAATATTTTATCTCATGTATAACCTCAGCTGATTGATAGTAGCTGCTTGGAGTGCTGTGTTGAGGATTCTAAGGTTCTCTTTGGGCTCAGTCAGAAAGTGTTATGGAGAATTGGATGTAGCTCATTTGGGATTACAAAAGGGAATAGCCACATATATGTTATCTATTTACTATCTCCTCTTCTAGGGGGAAAAAGAAGAAATAGGAACTAATAGTCTCTAACTACTTGTTCTGCATCAGGCGCATCATGTACATTCTCTCATTAAATCCTTGCCAAACCAATGAGGTAAGAAATACAATCCACATTTTATAAAGGAGAAAATTCATTCTCTGAGAGAATAGCTGGTTGTTATTTTAAAAAAAGAGGGAAAGAATGACTTTTCCATGGAGGAAAGGAAGGCAGTGTCCAAATAATTGTATGCATATGAAAAGTTGGTTCTGTCATTGTTATTCAGAGTGAACTTATGTACATTAATGTCTTCTTATCCTCTGCTTCTGGTGTTTCCAGCATTTCTTATATTTAAGTATCACAAATAGTCTACAGCCTAAATTGTCTCATTCTTCAAGAGGTGCCATTATGCTAATTATAACTTCTTTGTAAATGGTAAATAATTTTTCTCTATGGAAACTATTTTAGAGTTTAAAACGGACTATTCAAAGTCTCTCATTTCTACTCCAGGACCACAAAGATATTACTTTATAACAATCGAGAGGAAAACCAGCTAGTCTGAGAGTGCAGTCAATAGCAGTCTCATCTCTACTGATAACTTGGTCCACATGTTGGATTATTCACTCTGTTCCATTTGGCCTTAGTTGTTCCAATAAGGGGGGGGGTGAGTTGGTTCCTCTAAGGCAGGGGTGTTTAACAAGGGTTCTGTGAGCTTGAATTGAAATTTTAAAAAACCTGGGGACATGTTGGTGCGGGAGTGAAATATTTATTAAATATTACACAGTATAGTATGGACTTGGTAAGGGGTTCGTGGTGTTCACCTGACTGGCAAAGGAGTCCGTGGAACAAAAAAGGTTAAGAACCCCTGATCTAGGGTTTATGTTAATAACTAAATGCTATGATTTCTGAGTTCAAAGTGCAACACTCACTAGAAAGAGTCAGAGAGCCTTTACCTTGAATAATAAATAATATTGGCTTATTACATATTATTCATAGCAAAAAAGAAATCATTGTGGTTTTTTCAAGCCAGGTAAGATATTTTCATGACATACTGGGCACCTTCTAGCTAAAAGTCTTTAGTTGGGCCCAGAGATCTAAAGACAATCTATACATAACACCTGCTATGGGTAAGTCACCATGTAGATGTGAGAGGAATATTCATGTACAAAACATGAATCTGCTCTAAACTTATGAAGAATAAGGGGGCTTAAGTAACTAAAATATACAACAGAAAATAAAAAGAACCGTAAGAGTTATACAGAGAAAAGACCACGGGGATAAGTGGAAGGGCATATTACCTCCTATGGGAGCATGGAAGCGGTGAAGACGTCTCCGTGGATAGAGCCTTATGAGCAGGACTTCAAAAGACAACTAAGACCTGGCCATATAGGGAAAAGTATGAAGAAGGCGATTTAGGCAAATGGATCACCATGAACAAAGACAAGGAGATGGGTGCAAACCATAAATGGGGAGAGTGAAAAGTTTCAATTTGGCTAGGCCGAAAGGTCCCTAAAGGGAGTAGTGGTAAATGACAATGGAAAATAGTAGTCTTCAGTGCCAAACAAAAGATTTAAAGACCTTATTTTGCAAGAAAGTAAAATTCTTACCCATATGTCAGACTAACGTGGCAGCAAATGTAAGGTGAAGTGGAATAAGGAGATCCTGGGACTGAAGAGGTCAGTTATGAACTACTTCAATGTCTAACCAAGAACTAACAACTGTCCTACTTAACCTAATTACAGTGATAAAGAAGAAAGGGGAGAAGATACAAGAGCTAATAATAATCATAATAAATAGCAAGCATCTATTGACTATTTACTATGCATCCTGTACTGTTCAAGAATAAGTAAATTACCCATTTAATACACACAACAATCCTAAAAGGTAAATTCTTTTAGTATTTTTGTCAGTTTACAGATGCAGAAACTGAGGTACAGAAAAATTAAAAATTGCCTGTTTCCCCAATTAAAGAATCAACTTCTAGTTCCAGAATGCTCTTGTTTAACCATTCTAGTACACTATTTCTTAGCAGAAATAAAATTGACATAATATGACCATTGATTGATGGTAAGAGTCAGCGGAGTGGGCATCGCCATCCAAGAATCCTCAGATTTGGGGAATGAACAATGGACTAGAGTAGACTTACTGTTACTCTACAATAGACTTATTGTTATTCTAGCCCTGAAAGATCTTTATCATTGATGTGGAGGCAGTGACCACTGGAGGTTCTGAGGGGAGGGAAGGGGAAAAATAGGTGTAATACGGGGGCGTTTTCAGGACTTGGGAATTGTCCTGAATGACACTGCAATGACAGACACAGGCAATTAAATATTTTGTCATAACTTACAAAATTGTGTGGAATTGAGATTAAAATATAATGTAAACTATACACTTAGTGGCAATGCTCCAATATGTGTTCATCAATTGTAACACATGTACCACACTAATGAAGGACGTTGCTAACGTGGGTAAGTGTGGGAGGGGTAGGGAGCAGGGCATATGGGAATCCCCTACACTTTTTATGTAACATTTATATAATCTAAGTATCTTTAAAAAATAAAAATAAATAAAAATTTTTAAAAGCTGTTGCTGAGATTTCAAGTCTGGTTGCTGGCAGGATGGTGATGCCATTTTCAAAACATAGAGAATTCAAGAGGTGGGGCACATTTAGAAGAATGTTCCTTGAAATGGCAGCCATGCATGAAGGTAAATAATGATAGCTAAATTGAAGCCAGGAGTCTGAGAGAGAGATTAGGGCCAGAGAAAAAGACCCATGAAGGTGGAACTTGATGCCATGACATTCCTCAACACAAAATGTGGGAAGAGGAGGCCCAAGGACAGATCTTTGTGGAGCATTTAAGTGGGGGAGAAAAAGAAGAAGAAGGGGGCAGAGAAGGAATTAAAATAAAAATGAATGGCCACAGAGGAAGGGCATGAGTCAAGAGAGTGCAAGTTATGAAAATTGAAGAAAAAGTGGCTCCAAGGGGCAACAAATGAAGTTATCTGTCAAAATGAGAAGTGGATAATATGTGAAGCCATCTAGGACAGTCCTTCCCAGTGAGTTTTAAATTTTATAATGACCCCCAAAGAAGTCATATGACTGCCACAGGGCACCTCTTCTGTTTTTTTAATGTAACATTTTATGTAATCTATTAACTTTTTAAGAAGATAATTAAAAAATTAAATTTTAATTAAATTTTTAAAAAAGCACCAAAAAAAAACCAAAGCCCTAATCTTAGCTGGTAATTTAATCAAGACATGTCAGGTGAATCTAAAGCATTCAAAGGGTATCACACTCAGAGGAACAGATTAGTTTACAAACAATCTCTCTTTTTGGAATTCCTAAATAATCTCAATAAATCAAGTTTTCAGTGTCATTGGGGTTTTTCCTTAGTGTCTAATCTTCTGTTAATCCTGTCCAGTTTTTTTTCCATCCCAAACATATTTTTTAAAGTCTAGAATTTGAATTATTTTTTTATATCTCTATGTAACATGCTTAACCATTTCTCTATTTCTTGAACATTTGGCATATAGCTGTAACTGTTAATATACTTGTCTACACTACTTAGCATTGATGGAGGACACTGAGAAAATCTGGTTTGTCATTAACAGAGGTCATCTTAAAGATGCAGAAAATGTGCAAAGCACCACCTAGATTCTGATCCTTTCAGGGAACCACTGCTTTCATATGTAATAATTAAAATAGTAAATAAAATATTTAATAAGTTAAATAAATATTCCCTGCTTACCTATAGGATTTGCTCAATTCTTTTGCATTACATTACATCCATGTCATCTTGTACTAGATAAAGTATGCTGCAAATTTCTCTGTCCCAGCTACAACAGCATACACTATTGCTCTCCCATATAAAATATGTGAGAAAATAATTTTCTTACTTAATAATTAGAGAAAATAGTTTGCATCCCCATTGTGTGACTAATTTTGTTGTGGGAAGACATGTGGCTTTATGCCAAGTAAGCCAAGGATATGGCCTTCCTTTGCTCTCCCTTCCCAAGTTTCCTCTGACCAGTCAGGGTGACTCAGCTCAAGCCCTCTCAGCTTTCAGACACAAAACCCAACTTAAGCTGAACCAATGATTTGGAATAATGTGCCCTCAGAAAAGGACACATTGAGGAAATATAGAGCTACATTTATAACTCTTATTTCCCCTAACACAGGGAAGTAGTCCTGATACTTGTGAGAATAGGTAGTGGCCACCCAACAGCAACCTATATGTAGTCCATGTTTATTCCTGATACCACATGGTTTTCTTTTTTCTTTCTCTTTTTTGGTTTTGTTTTTGTGGTTTTGCTTTTGTTTGTTGTGTTTTTTTTTTTTTTTTTGCTGTCAGTAAGAATGCCTAGGGATACGATGACATAGTTCTTACTGAATGCTGGAAGTAAGGGAAAATGTCATTCATTGAAAGTCAAAGGTATTCATATTGAGAAGCTGAAATAAATGCCAGTTACTTAATTCCAAAAAACAGATTCTTGCTCTGGCCACATATCACCTCTCCAATTAAGTGCCTCTGTTCCCCTGTAGCTCTCTCACACCTCTGTTCCCACTGGTAGAATTCCACACAGGGAAAAGCAAAGTTCCATTTGATAAAACGTATTTATTTCCCAGAAGAGGAAGGGAACTGTCTTCACATTACTGTTCTCGATGTAAATATATTGTATATTTCATTCCAAACCACCTGCTAATTTGTTTTAAATTATCCTAATAATAATTATTGCTTAAAAGTTGTGGCAGTGAAACAGCTTCTGCTTTTTGAAAGGTTAATTTTGACAGCAGGTGCTTTTTATGCCACTGTAATTTTTCCCATAAAGATCATTATCTCTTAATTGTAAATGGCAGCTGCTTCGAGAGTATTCTGGTTCATGATGATGATTTGATTGATTACAGGAGTTCTAATTCCATTACGGAAAGGAGTCTATTCTATTGGGATTTCCAACAGATATCATCAAGTTTTTAGTATCAACTCACATTAGTTGACTCTGTCACAAGTAGTTTGCCTGGAGGTAATTTTTTTAACAACACAAAGACAATTATCTTTCCTTTTTAGTCAAAATTTTAAAAAATAAAACATTTGAGTGTGACTTCAAATCTTGTTTCCTCAGCTCAAAACCAGATACACTTTGAAGCAAACTAATTGAGACGAAGTGTTTTCTTTGAAAATTACTATTATATTTAAAGGGGGACAGGTCTCTACATCTTTAAGAAAAATGAAGAATGATGATAACACACTCAAGACTTTGCATGTTTTAAAAAGTAATACTTATTCTCATTGAAACCCAATTTTGTTGTTTTCTCCAAAGTATATGATAAACATGGAAGTGAATAGACATGATTACTTACCCTTGAAATCAGTCCAATCTTTAGGTCAAAGAGTCTGTAAGAGTATGGTTTAAATATATACTGTTTGTGTGTGGGAGACAGACTAGAAGAGAAAAGGATTAATGTGAACGAACGTAGATTTTCTACTAAGGATTTGAAATTTGATTTGAAGGTAAAGAATTATCAACCAAGGTTTTTAAGCAGAAAAGTGAAGAATCAGACCAGGGATTCTGAACAATAATTGAGGAATGATACAAACATAAATTATGATGAGACCTTGGTTTGGGCCAAAATGGAATCCTAGAAACAAAATTTACCCTTCTGATGGAAGCAATTAAAAAACTAGACAAAATGCATGAAACAAGGTTTCAAGCACTGGCATCAGGCAGTGCCAGAGAGTGATGCTTGAGAAGGGAAACAAATGGACTGAACCCTGTGATTGCCCAGATTCCTATGGGGAGACGGGTATTAAATGGCTGTAGCACAAAGAGGAGGAAAATATAGCCTATAATGAGGAGAAATATTAATCAGCAGAAACAGACCCATAAATGACAGAGATTACAGAATTCTTAGACAAGTACATTAACAGTTATAGCTATATGCCAAATGTTCAAGAAATAGAGAAATGGTTGAGCATGTTAAGTAGAAATACAAAAAAGTATTTTAAAAAAAACGAATTCAAATTCTAGAGGTTAAAAAATATGCTTGGGATGGGAAAAAAAACTGGACAGGATTAACAGAAGATTAGACATTAAAGAAAAACCCCAATGAAACTTAAAACTTGGTGTTTATTGAGAGTATTTATGAATCTCAAAAAGAGAGATTGTAAACTAATCTATTCCTCTGGGTGTGATACTTTTTGAATGCATTAGATTCAACTGACATGTCTTGATTAAATTACCAGCTAAGATTAGGGCTTTGATTCTACCAAATCAGTAGGGCATGACTAAGATTGAGTACCCACCCCTTTGGTGGGCTGATATAAACTGACACTCACTCAAGAAGACACATGTAAAGAGGGAAGAACTCTGTCATGTTTGATCATACGGCCCTAGGGAGAGTGGGCCATTTGCCTGATAGTTTGCAGCTGAAGAGAACAGAGCAGCTGAGCAACTGAGAAGGCCCAGAGAGAAATGAGCCCTATGCCAGAGACTGATATAGGAAGACTGAGAGACTGGGCTAAGAGCTCATCCACCATCTTGCTTCAACACATGGCAACTGACTCTGGTGAGAAAGCAACCTTGAGTTGGACTCTTCAGGGCCTTATAACTATGAGTTTTTACCCCATATAAATACCCTCTATAAAAGCCAACCGATTTCTGATACTTTGCATCAGCATACCTTTGGTTAACTAATAACTTGGCAAAAGAACCTAAAATGAAACATGGAGAGAAAAAGAACCCTCAACATTACCAAGGTAGGACACAATTTCAAGCTGTGTAACATGCATGTATTGGAGTACTTAAGGAAATAAAAGGGAGAATGGACAGAAATAATATTTGAAGAAATAACATAAAAATATTTTCAAGCTGGGTATTAACTATAACCCCACAGATCCAAGCAGATAAATGAATCCAAAGCACAAGAAACGTGTATAATAACACCAAGGCACCTTATGACCCAATTACTTAAAACCAGTGATAAATTTTTAAAATCTTTAAAGCAACTGGGAAAAAAAGAGTATATACAGAGGACTAAAGGCAAGAATGATAACAGGCTTTTTCTTGGAAACCATATAAGACAGAAGACACTGGAGAACATAAAAGAGAAACATCTTTTAATTTAACATTTCCTATTAAAAACGAGAAAGAAAAGAAAAATTGTCCACTTAGAAGTTTACACCCAGGAAAAATATATTTCCAAAATAAAAATGAGATAAAGACTTTTTTATAGCATACAAAAGCTGAAAGAGGGAAACGGACTTGGCCCAGTCGTTAGGGCATCCGTCTACCACACGGGAGGTCCGCGGTTCAAACCCCCGGCCTCCTTGACCTGTGTGGAGCTGGCCCATGTGCAGTGCTGATGCGTGCAAGGAGCGCCGCCCCACGCAGGGGTGTCCCCCGCGTAGGGGAGCCCCATGTGCAAGGAGTGCGCCAATGAGGTGAGCCGCCCAGCGTGAAAAGAAAGTGCAGCCTGCCCAGGAATGGCACCGCCCACACTTCCCCTGCGGCTGACGACAACAGAAGCGGACAAAGAAACAAGACGCAGCAAATAGACACCGAGAACAGACAACCGGGGGAGGGGTGGGAATTAAATAAATAAATAAATAAATAAATCTTTTTTTAAAAAAAGCTGAAAGAATTCATAACCAGCTGAGCTGCAACATAAGAAATATTAAAAATGGCCTTCAGGCAAAAGGAAATTGATACTATGTAGAAATCTTGATCTACCAAAGGAATGAGGGGCACTGGAAATGGAAATTTTTTTTTAATTTATTAAAAAAGTAACAGAGCATAGGAATATAAAATGGTACAGCCACTTTGAAAGACAGCTTGGGAGTTTCTTCCAAAGCCCAACAAATTTTTACTGTTCAATCTAATAATCACACTCCTAGGTACTTACTCAAATAAACCCACAGCTAATAATGTTGAAAGACTGACATCAAGAACAAATCAAGTATGTTATCTCTCACAACTTCTATTCAACAGTGTACTGGAAGTTTTAGCCAATGCAATAAAGCAAGATGAAAAACAAAAAGAAGTGAAAATGCAATCGTTTACAGGCAACATGAACTTCTATATAGAAAATTCTACAAAATATACCAAAAAGCTATAAGAACTAGTGAGTGTGGTAATGTCATGGATACAAGATCAATATGCAAAAGTCTATAGTATTTCTACATACTGGCAATAAGCAATTAGAAATGAAGTTTTAAAAAAATACCACTTAAAATAGCATCAAACTACATGAACTATTTTACAAAAGTATTTGTATCCTGAAAACTGCAAAACATTGCTAAGAGAAATTAAGGAAGACCTAAAAAATAGGGAAATATATCATGCTTATGAATAAGAAAATTCAATATTGTTATGAGAGCAATTATATCCAAATTGATCTACAGATTCAAAGCAATCCCAATCAAAATCCCAGCAGCCCTTATTGTAGAAATTGATTTTAATATTTTTCTGAATACACAAAAAAGCTAGAATAACCACAAATTTGTAAAAGAACATTTTTAAGAATTTACACTAATTATTTCAAGATTTGTTATAAAGATAGACTATTCAGGACAATGTAGTATTGACAGAATTAAGACAAGAGTGAAACAGAATAGAAAGTTCAGAAATAGATCCACACATGGATGCTCGATTGATTTTTTACAAAATTGCCAATGTCATTCAATGAGGAAAAGAAAATCATTTTAACAAATGTTGCTGTAACAATTGAATGAGCATATGCCAAAAAAAATTGCAAAACACAGATCCAACAAAGAAGTTTTATCTAGACTATGTAAAGAACTCTTACAAATCAATAATAAGAAAACAAATAATCTAATTAAAATTAACAAAGTATTTGAAAAGTCAATTCATCAGAGAACAAAAATGGATGGAAATTAAGCACATGGAAAGAAGTTCATCATTACTAGTAACTAAAGAAATGCAAAAAGAACCACAATGACATATCATTACATTTCCATTGAAGTGGCTAAATTTAAAAGACATTATAACAGATGCTGACTAAGATGTGAAGGAACCGAAACTCTCAAAAACTACTAGTGAGAATAAAAGTTGTACAACCACTTTGGAAGACAATTTGGCAGTTAAACATGCATCTACCATATGACCTAGCCATTCTATTCATAGATATCTACCCAAAAGAAATGGAAGCATATATCCATACCAAAATTTGGCCATGAATGTTCACAAGCAATTTTTTTCAAAAACTGAAAGTAACTCAAATTTCTATCAACAAGTAAATAGATAATGTTGTATATCTATTCAACGAAATATAAGTTAGCTATAAAAAGAAATGAAGAACATGGATGAATCTCTAAAAAGTATTCTAAGTGAAAGAGGCCAAACAAAAGAGCGAACACTCCTTGCTTATCAAATTCCAGAAATTGCGAAAAAAAATAATTGTAACAGAAAGCACATTAGTGCTTAGGGATGAAGACAGGTGTAGACTGGAGTGAAGGAGAGATTAGCTGAAAACTTTAGAGGATGATGGATATATTCATTATTTTGATTGTTGCGAGGGTTTCAAAACTTCTCAAATTACACACTTTAAATATGTACAATTTATTTTTATGTCAAATATACTTCAATAAATCTGGAAAAAAATGCAAAAATAATTATGTTCAGGGATGAGATGAAGAGACAGGGATTCATCTAGGAGATAATGACAATAGACTGGTGAGCAAATGATTAAAACCAGAGCTACAGAAGTGACATTGGGATTGAAGAAAATAAGTGGATATGAGGTCTCCTTCTGAGGTTGTATGGACAACTGGTCAACTGAGTATATGGTGAAACTATGAACAGCCTTAGGGAATATAGGAGGAGGATCTGATTGAAGGGAAAGATAAAGATTTGAGGTCTGAACATATCCTATGGGATATCTAATTCCAGATCCAAGAAATAGTTATGTGGATAGGGCTTGAATTCAGGAGTGAGATCTGAGTTGGAGATGCAGATTTTTTTTTTTAACTGTAAGCCTATAGGAGAGATTTGAGGCTAGACATAGGTGAAAATGACCAGGGAGAGTCCTCAGATTAAGAAGAAGAAGTGGAGCCATGAGATATATCAACACTTAGAGATAAGCAATAGACTGTTCTCTGAGGGTCTCGGTCTTCTTTTATCATTATATATTCAAATCTGAATTTTCCAGTCAAGTCAGATGAAAATAAGATGGCATCTTCAGCAACCACAGATTCGTTTTTATTCAGCAACTGACAAGATGGATACAGACTGGGTTTAGAACAAAGAGCTACTTCATAAGGTTCTCAATGCCATGCAAAACACAAACCTCTTTACAGGACACACATTGTACCTATATTTTGACAAGCATGGTGAGAGAGACAGAGAGAATGGGGCATGCAGGAGTGGAAGAAAGATTGCAGTGGATCTTAGAAGGCCAGCATCCTTATCCTGGCAAATAATATTCTACCCATCTTACTATATTTAGATGAGATTTAAATGATTATGATCAAATTTGGATATACTTATTTCTCCTAAAAATGATAGAAAAACAGTTCTGCTAGCCAAAGTCCTCTGTGCACACCAAGAAATAAAAAGGAGTGGAGGGAAGCGGAGCTGGCCCAACAGATAGGGCTTCCGCCTACAACATGGGAGGTCCAAGGTTCAAAACCTGGGCCTCCTGACCCTTGTGATGAGCTGGCCCACACACAGTGCTGATGCATATGAGGAGGCTATGCCATGCAGGGGTGTCCCCCATGTAGGGGAGCTCCATGCACAAGGAGTGCACCCAGTAAGGAGAGCTGCCCAGCATGAAAAAAGTGCAGCCTGCCCAGGAGTGGCACCAAACACATGGAGAGCTGGCGTAGCAAGATGATGCAACAAAACACGACACAGATTCCAGGTGCCACTGACAAGAATACAAGCAAACACAGAAGAATACACAGCTAATGGACACAGAGAGCAGACAACTGGGGTGGGGAGGGTGGGGAAGGGGAAAGAAATAATAAAAAATAAGTTTTTAAATAAAAAAGAAGTAGGGAGGGGCGTTGAACTGAAAGTTTTCTTTAAGGATCTGGTAAACAGAGATTCTCTCCCTTCCAAACTGGGAGTTAATACAGCACCTATGTTGCTACCACTTCCTTCACCATCCCATGCCAGCCAAACTGCCAGATGTGCTCAGGGAACATAAATATGTTCAGATAACCAATCTGTCTCTAATGGCAGAAATTTTTATTTTTAAGAAAAAATGACAAAGAACCAAAGCTTCTTTTTTAAATTACAGAAGTTGTAGGTTTACCAAAAAAACACACAGAAACAGAGTTCCCATATACCGCCTATTATTAATAACTTGCATTATTGTGGTAAATTTGTTACAATTGATAAAAGAACATTTTTATAATTGTACTATTAACTGTAGTCTATGGTTTACATTCAGGATCACTGTTTATGTTGTCTGGCTCCATGGATTTTTGAATTTTTTTTAATCCAGGAATGTATATATAACATAAAATTACCTCTTTAATCACTTTCAATTGTATAATTAAGTCCTTTGGATTATGTTCACAATAGTGTACTATCATCACCACCATCCATCATCAAAAGTTTTCCATCAGTCAAAATAGAAACTCTGTATAATTTAAGCTCTAATTTCTATTCCCTATCCCCACCCTGGCCCCTGGAAACCTTTATTCTAGTTCTTGATTATGAGATTGCTTATTCTAATTATGTCATATCAGTGAGATCATACTATATTTGTCCTTTTGTGTCTGGCTTATTTCACTCAACATGAAGTTGTCAAGGTTCATCAATGTTGTTGCATGTATCAGAATCTTGTTACTTTTTATGGCTGAATAATACTGTGCAAATATATCACATTTTGTTTACCCATTCATCAGTTGATGGACACTTGGATTGCTTCCATCTTTGGGCAAATAAGAATAATGCTTCTATGAACATTAGGGTGAAAATATGTGTACAGGTTCCTGTTTTCAATTCTTTTGGGTATATACCTAAAAATGGTATTGCTGGGTCATATGATAATTCTATATTTAACTTTCTGACAGACCACAAACTATTTTCCATAGCAGCTGCACCATTTTACAATCCCACCAACAGAGAATGAGTGTTCCTATTTCTCCTCATCCTCCCCAACACCTTAAATTTTCCATTTTTTAATAGTAGTCATTCTAGTCGGTATGAAATAGTATCTCAGTGGCTAATGATGTTGAGGATCTTTTCATATGCATTTTGGCCATTTGTTTATCTTCTTTGAAGAAAGATCTATTCAAGTCTTTCCCCCATTTTTAATTTGTTGTTGTTGAATTCTAGGATTTCTTTGTATATTCCAGATACTAAATAGTTATTGGATATGTGGTTTCCAAATACATTCTTCCAATCTGTAGGTTGTCTTTTTACTTTCATGATAAAGTACTTTGTTGCACAAAAGTTTTAATTTTGAGGAGGTCCCATTTATCTATTTTTTTTCTTTTGTTGCTTGTGCTTTAGGTGTAAAGCAAAGAAACCATTGTCTAACACATGGGCCTTAAGATGTTTTTATGGTTTTCTAGGAGATTTATTGTTATAGTTCTTATATTTAGGTCTTTGATCCATTTTGAGTTGACTTTTTTCACATAGTGTGAGGTAGGGATCCACCTTTTCCTAGCACCATTTGCTGAAAACTATTCTTTCCCAATTGAGAGTACTTGGCACCCTTGTCAAAAGTCAATTGGTCATATTTCACAATGCAAAGTGTTGGTGGTGAGGTGATGTATGGGAGTCCTGTATGATGCATGTTTGTATGATGCATATGCTGTTTGTTTTTTAAGTTCACAACTTCTACTATACATTTATTGTGTATGAATGACATACTTCAAAAATTTTTAATATGAAAAAAATCAGTTGGCCATCAATGTGAAGGTTACTTTATAGACTCTCCATTTGATTCCATTAACATTTATGTCTGTCCTTGTGCCAGTACCATACTGTTTTGATCACTATGGATTTGAAATAAGTTTTAAGATCAGAAAATGTGAGGCCTACAATTTCATCTTTCTTTTACAAGATAGCTTTGACTATTCAGGGCCTCTTACCCTTCCATATAAATTTGATAATTGGCTTTTCCATTTCTTCAGATAAAAATTTGGAATTTTGATTGGGATTTCATTGAATCTATAATCACTTTGGGTAGAACTGGCGTCTTAATATCTAGTTTTCCAATCCATGAACATGGATTATTTCCCAATTCATGAACGTAAAACTTAAGCAAATGGATTAGAAATACTTAAGTTTTAAGTCTTCTTTGATTTCTTTAGCAATGTTTTGTAAGCTTCTTGTACAAGTCTTTTACAACCTTGGTTAAATTTATTCCTAGATACTTAATTTTTTAATTGCTACTGTAAAAGGAATTTTTTTTCTTGAATTCCTCTTCAGATTGTTCATTAGTACTGTATATAGTAATAAATAACACTCATTTTAGCATGATGCTTTTGTGCCCTGCCACTTTGCTGAATTTGTTTATTAGTTATAATAGCTTTTTACAGATTTTTCAGGATTTTCTGTACACAAAACCATGTTATCTTGCAAATAGGGACGTTTCACTCTTACTCTCTAATTTGGATGTCTTTTATTTCTTTCTCCTGTCTAATTACTCTGGTTAGAAATTCCAGTACAATATTGAATAACAGTGGTGAGCATCTTTGTCTTGTTCTTGATCTTAAAGGGAAAGCTTTCAGTTGTTCGTCATGGAGAATGATGTTAGCAATGGATTTTTCATATAAGCCCTTTACCTTACTGAGGAGCTTTACTTAAATTTCTAGTTTTCTAAGAGTTTTTTTTTTCAAGAAGTGTGCTGGATTTTATCAAATGGCTTCTCTGCATCAATTGACATGATTATGTGGTTTATTTCCTTTGTTCTATTAATGTGGTATATTACATTAATCGATTTTCTTATATTGAACCACTCTTGCATACCTGAGATAAATCCCATTAATCAGGGTGTAAAATACTTTCAATGTATTATTGGATTTTGTTGTCTAGTATTTTATTGAGGATTTTTGAATCCATATTCATAAGGAACATTAGTTTGTAATTTTCTTGTGTTATCTTTTGGTATAAAGGTGATGTTTACCTCATAGAATGAGTTAGGGAGTGTTCTCTCCTCATTAATATTTTGGAAGAGTTTGAGCAGAATTGGTGTTAATTCTTGGAATGTTTGGTAAAACTCCCCTTTGAAGCTATCTCGTCCTGGGCTTTCCTTTGTTGGGGTTTTTTTAATTACTGATTCAACTTCTTTACAAGTTACAGTTTTATTGAGATAGTTCCTCTTGAGTCAGTGTAAGTAGGTTGTGTGTTCCCAGGAATTTGTCCATTTCATCTGGGATATCTATTTTGTTGTTGTACCATTATAGTATCAGCTAAAGTCCTTTTTTTTCCTGTGATGTCAATTGTAAGGTCAACTGTAATAAAATTTTCTGTTTGTGATTACTTGTGTCCTCTCTAGTTTTTTTCTTTGTCAATATTTATAGCTATAAATTTCTCTCTCAGCACTGCCTTTGCTGCATCCATAAGTTTTGGTGTGTCATGTTTTCATTTTCAGTAACAAGATACTTCTTAATTTCCCTTGTGATTTCTTTTTTTTTTAATATAATTTATTAATTTGTTCATTTCTCTCCCCTTCCCCTTCATCCCCCAATCTGGTTGTCTGTTCTCTGTGTCTATTTTGCTGCATCTTCTTCTTTGTCCGCTTCTATTGTTGTCAGCGGCACAGGAATCTGTGTTTCTTTTTGTTGCGTCATCTTGTTGTGTCAGCTCTCCATGTGTGTGGCACCATTCCTGGGCAGGCTGCACTTTCTTTCACACTGGGCAGTTCTCCTTATGCATGGGGCTCCCCTATGTGGGGGACACCCCTGCGTGGCACAGCACTCCTTGCACACATCAGCACTGCGTATGGGCCAGCTCTACAAGGGTCAAGGAGGCCCAGAGTTTGAACCGCAGACCTCCCATGTGGTAGATGGACGCCCTAACCACTGGGCCAAGTCTGCCATCCTCCCTTGTGATTTCATCTTTGAACTATTAGTTAATGCCTAAGAGTTACCTCCAGAAAACTTTCTTGTTACTTAAGTATGCCCTCTCTCTAAAACAAACTCAGTAAATAAACTCACTTCCTTCCCTCCAGCATGGGACACAATTCACAGGGATGAGCCTCTCTGGCACCATGGGATTAATACCAAGCTCCAACCAGTAGTGCTTTTAGAAAAAGATCTTGACCAAAAAAGGGGAAATATTAAATATATGAGTTTTTACAGCTAAAATGAGTTGGGAGGTCATTCCAGAAATTACACTTATGCATGTCTCAGGCAAATCTCACTAGCTTCCACAGTAAACAAAGCTTCAAATGGATGTTCCCATGGGCTCTAGAGTCATTTGGACACTATAGGCAAGTCACACATCCCCATGAAATCAGTACCCTATTGGTGGGCCTTACCTTGGAATATATGATAACCTATTTCACCACTGTAACAGAGTTAAGCTCATTTATAATTTCCCTACACAAGATTCTTCAACCTCTTTTATTTGAACCTACAATTAGCACTATACCCATTAAATATATGTCCTAGAGACTTAAATGTTTGGTCTGTTTTGCCAGGTAAGCCTTGAATCTCAGCAGAGCTAAAGCTAACACCTGTTCTCTAATTCATTGAACTCAATCAGAACAACTAACAAAATGATGATAATGGACAACACCCATTCCAAAAAACAAAGAGTATCTGCAACTGCAGGCAAAACAATTCCTTCCATCTGCTTCATAAGGTCTAAGACCCCTCTCAGCCGGAAGCATGGTGGGCATCAATATCCCCCAATCCTCAAGATTGAGGAATGAACAAACATGAGGGGAAATGCAACCATGGACCAAAGTAGACTTAATATTATTGTAGTAATGGAAAACTTGTAAAGATAGAGGTTACCACAGTTAAGTTAATACAATATGAGAGTGAGAAAAATGTAAGTCTAGAATAACTGCTATTTTAAGAATAAGAAACATGTAATTGAGAAGAATGGAATTACTCAAAAGATGCAACCCTTGAGGAAATATGTAACAATAACCCATAAAATGTGATTAAAACATTCCTGGTATACTCCAAAGTGGTCAGAAGAATTTAATTACAAACTTCACAGTCACATTATGAAGGCAAGAAGCAAGACGTGACCAAGCCAGGCAGGACATAATCACAGTTCATCTTAATTACATTTCTCTCAAGGAACCACTAGCCTCCTCCATCACAGAAGCTTTTTTTTTTTCCCATATCTGCATAGCATTCACATTAACTCTTTCAAATGCTCTCTGAGGCTCACAAAGGACATGGATGGGAGACTTGGAAGCTACCATATTCAGATTTTCTATGAGGAAAACAGATAGAAGCATCCACAAGTAGAATTGTCAGCAGTCATCAAAACACTAAGCAGAGCATTCATTTCCAGAACACACTCTGGTGTCCTGAGGAGGGGAGAAGCATTTAACACAACAGCTTTAGGATTCTCCATTTGCCTTAGAACAACTAGCCTCCTACCAAGTTAAACAACACAGACAACGTTACTGTTTTCTGAAGGCTTCTTTAAAGTACAGGCATTATCTAGAAGCATGGGAGATAGGTCTTAGTTTCTTATTCAGTTTCATGATTCTAAGGATTGTTTAGCTACAAGTAACAGAAAACGCAGATATAGCTGCCTTAATCAATTAGAAAATTTACAATCTCACATATGAAGAAGTACAAGGATGGGGTGCTCCAGATACATTCCAAGCAGGGCTCGAATCCAGGGCTCAACAAACAGAGGCCCACAGGCCAAATCTGCCCCACTGAGCTTCTTTGTAAATAAAGTTTTACTTTTCCAGGGCTACTGTGACAGATAACACAAATGAATTGGCTTTACAATAGGAATTTATTGGTTTATGGTTTGGAAGACTAGAAGTCAAAAATCCTGGCATCAGCAAGGTCTTGCTTCCTCCTCAAAGTCTAGAGCATTCTTGCTGCAATCCTGGGGTTCCGTGGCCTGCAACTCTGCATTACATCACATGGCAATGCCCCCAGTGTCCTCCTGTGCTTTTCTCTGACTTCTGGCTGCTCTTTATAATGCCTCCAGTAATATGTTTAAAACCCACACTGATTCAGTTTGGCCATGCCTAACTAGGAACTTAGAGGATCCCATTCATAAATGAGTCCACATCTTAACTGATAGTACATCTTCAAAGGTCCTATTTACAAATGGATTCACTCACAGCCACAGGAACATGGATTAAAATTAAAAACATGTCTTTTGTTGGGGTACATGATTCAAGCTACCACTCATAGTTATGGAAATTCATTTACATATTTTCTATGGCTACTTTTTTGCTACAATAATAAGTGGTTGTGACAGGAATCATACGTTTTGCATAGTTTAAAATGTTTATTATCTCGACCTTTATAGATAATTAGATTGCTCAACCCTGCTCTATCTCTGTCTACAATTTTCTAGGCTCTCTTCCACGTATAGGCTCTATGATCAGATTAGGTTCCCACCCAAGGTCACAAGGTGGTCATTCCAGTTACCATGTTCAAGCATGACAATGTATCTTGGCAGAAAACAAAGCCATATTTTTCTGTCTTTTTTGTAAGGACAAAGCAACTTTTCCCAGAAGCCCATAAAATACTTTTATTTATGTAGCATTAGCCCAAAACATATCACAAGCCAATAACTGAAGCAATCACCAGCAAACTAGAATCATCGTGACCTACTTAAAAGAATCAGAATCCCCTCTCTGGGAAGGGAAATGTGTCAGTCTCTCCTGAAGTGCATGCATGGCCAGACGACAGAAAGGGGATGCCTAAGCCAAATCAGGACCTCCTTAGGACAGAGGAAGGCAAGGAGGATGAATGTTAGCTACTACTAAAAGGATGAGTTATAGGAAAAGTAGAGGAACTGAGCTTGACCTGGTTACATGCTTTCTTCCCCCTGCTTATCCACAGGGGAAAATACTAACAAGAAAAACATTGAAGGTCATAAAGAGCAATCCAAAGAGGAACTATTACAGGAACACATCACCTATTTTGAAGTTTTTGCTAGTATCCAAAATAACTCATGCCTTATTATCACATGGCCCTACCATAAAAATGAAAGTTATATACTCTATTGTAGAGTGGAAAGAAAGAAAGGAGAAACACCAAGAATACAGTTCTCCTGGAGAAAACCCTCCTGAGTAATTCTCACCATTTGTGCTTAATAACGGGTGTGACACTTAGATTGAATGCAAGTCAACAAGGCATATACAAATGACTTCTAAAAATTACTAGAAAAGGGTTCATAAGATATCCTTTCCAACCCCTAATCAATAGACATTTGTTACATATAATATGTTAAAATATGAAATTATAATAGTATAAACAAGGAAGATTTGTACCTCAGGAAGTATTTTACAAGACGGCTTTTAATGATTTCAGGATGGAACACAGTTTCTAAATATTCCTCATTCAATGAAGAATAGTTCCTCCCTGATACGTGAGAGCAAATGGTAAGTGGTGTAAGTAAAGGCAAGCCTGGACAGAATGAAGTACCTTCTTTCAGTTGAATAATTTTATGGGTTCTGGCCTACAATGACATGTAATTCGATACCATTCATTCAATACTCAATTGTACATTGTTATATCTTATTAATGGTTTCACTAAATTACAAGTTCCTTGACAGATCTTATGTACCCCCAGGGTAGGGATTTGTTTCTTCCTGATATATCTTGCTCATAGGTGCTCAATATAAATTGAATACAGAAGCTCTATCTTTTTCAGTTACCCACAGTTTTAAAATGATTCCTGTTCCAATGTTTTATTTTTAAACTTGCACTTGAAAGTTCAGCCAATTTTCCCTTTAAAACAATGTTGGAGATGATAGTGAATTCTCTAGAGTGGCCCCAAAAGTCTCTTTTACAAATAATACAGCAAATATGGTTTACCTTGCAATGAAAAGCAGAAAACCACACTAATAGAGGCTAAAATGACCCCTTGAGAAGTTCGTGTTTTCAAGCCATAAAGAGTGTCCTTGAAGAATAAAAGCAGTCAGTGGTTGCCATGGCAAGGAGCATCTCCACAGTTAAAAGCCATGCAACCAAAGGACTTATGTCCTAGCCCAAAATGCTGCCCTATTTCATGGTCACTGACATCAAAAGATTCTTTATCTGCCTTTTTGCGCGTAAGCATTTGCTGAAAAATCACACGACATACCAGCAGTTTTCATCTAAACAACAGTGATACCAGTTCAAATAAATTGATATTTTTATTTTGTTAGACGTATCTGTAAAGAAAAATGTCCCAAGCTAATTGCAGGGGTGGGGGAAGAGCAAGGTAAGAAACATTGTACAATTTAACAATTATTGGGGAACTAAATATTTTTCAAGGCACTGGTATTCCATATTTAAAATAAATAAAATATAATTATTTTAGTTTACTCTGGTTTTAAGCCCTATTCCTAAATCCTTTGTTAAAAGATATCTCTGTTACACCTAGGGTAGAGTCTCATGACCACTCAACCAATTTTTCTCTTCTCCTTGCATAGCTCTCTACTACACATGCATAAGTGCCTTTAATAGTCCATCCTTTGCCTTTGTTTAGCAACTCATAATTAATTCTTAAAGTAAAATTCAAGTTGTCATGCTGAAGAGGAGATGCTGGCTCCCTGCAGCTTGTTTTATAATTAGCATAATTAGCCAAAGGTGGCTAAATGGGGAAATCAGATCATCTGCTTTCCGTGAACATGACCTAGAATGCCTCATCAGTGTTTTTCATTAATAGAAAGAGCAGAGATTTTATAAACCTTGCTCCTCAACTGGGCTTAAAGTAGGGAGTTACTTTCCAATATCCAAATTACTTATACTTTGAAACTAACTCAGGGTTGATTCCTTATTCACCAGGTTTAATTAAAGAACACAAAACAAGACTATTGTCTAGGTTATATTTTGCCTAAGCTAAAATTCTTATAATCACCATACATTAAGGCAATAAACAACATACTTTCTGATTATTTGAAAAATAAAGAGCATATTCTTTTAGTACAAATGATGCCTGCTAACAAAGAATTCAGGTAATAACAATGAATTCTTAAAGTCACCCTGGTCCCCAAAATTATTATGAATGTTCAGTAACTAACTTTCAAGACATCTCTCTTTAAAGCAGGTACAAATAAAAGATGGGCAATAGATTTATGAATAGATTGAGATAATTTTATTGAAATGTCTCCATACTAAATATTCTACTTTTGAATATAAAGCTTGATTAGAAGAAACTGACGTGAAGCTGAATAAATAGCTGAATTTTACACCTATTCTTCCAATGTTAAAAATGTATATAAAACCTTAAGTTAGAACTATTTTCTTTAACTATGTGCTTCAACTTTAGATGATTCCCATTGACACTTGACAGTGAGTGATTTTTAAAAAGTATTAATCTTACATTTCTTCCTACTTAAACTTTATATGCATATTTCCTATATTAGTTATGTTATTTTTATGTGCTCAAGGCTTATTACATTTAGATTTAGTTTACAATCAATATTCTCACAGTTGTTTCAAGTTTTAAACTGAAAAGATTTATTCAAAGCTTAATACTAGTTATTTTACCATTTTCCCGTTTGTTCTTTATTTTGATGCACCTCTTGATTTGCTGGACTTCATAGTATGAATTATTCAAGAAGAACCCATATATTTTCCTGAATTATATCATGTTTGGGGATGTAAGTGGGTTGCCTTTATATTTGAAAGGCAACTTGGCCAGGTACACAAATTTTAGTTTTTATTTATATCCCTCAAATTTCCCAGGTAATATTTACCTGTTTTATATTACTGATTGTGTTAAAAAGAAAGTATTTGGAGTCAGACTAATAAGAAAATCTGACCACTTCCTACAATTTTAAAACATTTAAACCAGATGATTAATATTACTGAATGTTGCAGGATACCAGAAAGAGAGTCTTGCTAGCCAAGTGAGGGGAAGGTGTTATCTCATTTATTAAGTTAAGAGAATAGAAGAAGGGTGAATGTTAGTTTTGCAGGCTTATCTTCACCACATTATTCATTCTATTGTCTATAAAAAATATTTACTAAATGCAATTATGCACTATGTGAGGTGGTGAGGATCTGACAATGCCAAAATAATTTCATTATCGGTAAAGTAAGGATATAACAATATCTGCAACAGATTATCGTATTAAATGAGATAATGTACATAAACCATTTAGCAAGGTGTCTAACACAATTGCTCAGTAAAATACATGCAATACACATATATGTGTGTACAGTAGTTTGATAAATCTTCAGCAATTGGCTGGGGAGAGAGGATCTTAATTTGTAGCCTTTGCTAATTTCCATGGTGTAAATATTCCTATGATGGTTAGGTTATTGTGTCAACTCGGCCAGGTAATTGTGCCTAGTCATTTGGTCTAGCAAGCACTGGGCTAACTGTAATTCAAGGGCATTTATGGACTTTAGTCACCATTGACTTTATTGCAGTGGTAAATCATAGATAGCTGGTTATAATTATATCAATGGGGGAGATTGCCATCAGCAATGAGTGATGCTTAACCCAAGCAGTTGAATGCCTTAAAAGGAGAAGTGATTCCAGCTTTGAGAGAATTTCCCAGCTCATCTTTGGACAGCTAATGTCTCTCAGAACTCTTCAAGAACCTTCACTGGACTTTCATAGGAGCGCCTGGTTGCAGCTTGCCTGTGGAACCTGGACTTGTGCATCCCACGGCTGTGTGAGAGACTCTGATAAATCTCTTACTACTGACAGATATCCCTTGTTGATTCTGTTTCCCTGGAGAACTCTGACTAATTCAATTCCTAATATAGCTGATTTCCAGCAACCCAAAGTCCTTTACTGACCTGAGAGCTGGGAGGGGCTTGCAAAATCGGGGCACCATTGTTTGTAGGTAGGGAGAAAGAGAGAGAGCAAGTGAGAAAGTGTTCACAGGTGCATTTCCTGCCTTCAGAGCTTGAAATTACTTTGGGAGTCAGATATGAGAGAGATAAACTCTCAAGTACAAGATGATATAAATCCTATGACTGAAAAATAGAGGGGCTAATGAAAAATTTTAACAGCTATACCTGATTTACATAGACTGGTTAAAGTACATTTTCTGAGTAATTTAACCCTGAATAAGTAAACTTTTGGGTTGATTACTAAAGAATGAGTATGAATTAGGCATGCAAAGTTTGGAAGAAGGCATTCTAGACACTGAAATGCAAGCCTAAGAAATGGGAGAAAAGCATATTTCAAGAACTAAGAACTTACTGTGAAGCAGGGCAGGAGTCTGGAGAAGTAGGCAGGGGTCAGATTCCATGGTTCCTTGTGCATTAGTCGTGCTAAAGAGTTTAAAATTTATCCTAATTGCAGTGAGAAGCCATTGCAAGCTTCAAACAATGGCATATCATGACATTTGAGTGGTAAAACACCATTCTGGCTGCAGTGTGGAGAAAGGATCATAAGGCAACAAAGGTAAGAGAATTGAAGAGGTTTCAGGAAGCTGAGGAATAATTAGCAAGCTCAAGGCAGGAAAATGTGGAAGCAATTCCAAGAGAAAAGTGACTGGGAGTCAATCTAAGGTTGAGGAAGCAAAAATGAAGAAGTATAAGGAAATTCAAGATATGTTAGAAGAAAGAGTCACTAGGATGTAGGGAGCCAAATATGTTACTGGATTTTATTTAGGTTCTCAACTTATGCTGCAGAAATGAATTTCAAGAGCATGTCGGGTGAGTTAGTTAGACCAGTAACTTATTCAGGTAGGAAGGGAAGAAAAATGGGAGAAAATAACAGATCAGGGTTCCCAGGTAGAGAGGACAGGGGTGAAAAGTTGATAAAGAGGGCTTATTTACAAGCTACGTTTCCCCATTATAGATTATAAATTCCCAGATTTACTGGCATGGTCACGTGGCGGAGGAAAAAGGACGAGAGCGCTCAAAGATGATATCCAATTTCCAGCTTGCACAAGTGGGAAAATAGAGGTGTCATTTACCAAAAGGGGAAAACTGAGGAGGAACACCTATGGTGAAAAGATTATGTTTGAAATGCCAAGGACACATCAAGTGAAATGTAGAATATCACTTTGAGTACATAGTTCTAATCTTCATGTGAGCTTGCAATTGAAATTTTGGACCTGCTCCTCTATACCTGGTAGTTAAATCATGAGGTAGATGAAAATGTCTATGGGAGGAGTGTAGAGTAAGATCAGAAAAGGACCCAGGATTTAGCCCTGGAAAACTCTAATTGGAAGAGGAGACCTCACCAAAAGAGATTGAGAAGGAGCAGAGGGAGGAGGAAGGAAGATTCAAAAGAGAATTGTATCATAAAAACCAAGACGCTTTTTTCAAAAGGAGTTCAGAATAGTTAATCACTGAGAGGACTAATTGTATTCAGAAATTTGGTAAGTTTTTGGTAATCTTGGTGAAAATTGTTTTTGAGAAGTGATTAAGATAAAAATCCAGACAGCAGTGGCTACTACATGATTTCTCTGCTTTTGAACGTAAATTCAGGCCACTAAAATGGCTTGGATTTCTTGTAAGTTTGATCAGAGAGTCATGTGTATAATTTCTATAAAGACTTAAGAATTCTTGTAGTAGTATTGAAATCTGTGCAGTGCTGAGTGCTAGTCTGTGGGATTAGGCTGCACTAGTGAACAAACCAGGCTCCCTGATGGAGCTCATGTTCTCATGCAGGCAGACAAGAAACAAATCCAATGGTGAGAAGTGCTGTGGAGAGGAAGGAAGCAAGAAGGGGAGGAGAAGGGGAGGAGCAGGGAGCAGGATACAGTTTTAGGTAGAATGAGCAGGGAAGGCCTTATGAAAAGGTGGCATTTGGGCAGAGAAGTGGGGGAAGGGAGCAGGCCCCCTGTATTCCAGGCAGAGGAGCCCATTGCAAAGGTCCTGAAACCAGAACACGCAGTCTGTGGTGTAAGAGTAGGAGGGCCCAGGTGGTAGAGCCAGGAAGTAGGCTGTGGATGTTAGGAGATGAAGGTGAAGAAGCACTTCAGGGTAGATCCTGGAAGGACCTTGTGAACCATCACTTAGACCTGGGATTGGCAAAGGATTGCACAAGGGTCCCAATTCTGGTTTTGTAAAGAAACCTTTCGTTTACTTAGTGTCTCTGGTAGCATTTGTGCTACAACGTCAGAGTAGAGTTGACTAGTTTCAACAGAGATGGACTGGCCCTCAGAACCTAAAATAGTTACTATCTGATCCTTTACAGGAAGCCAGGTGCCAGCCTCTGACTTAAACCATTGCTCTAAAATGCCATCTTTCCCACCTGTCCCCAAATTAATCTCATGGTAGGACATTCCCTGCAGTATGTCACTGGGTCCTTGTATCACCCTTCTTGGGAGGTATTGTCTTCCCTGTTTCACAGATGAGAAAACTGAGGCTTGGAGAAGTTCAGCAGATTTACCCAGGACCCTTCAGCTCAGGACACTGCTGCAGCCAGCTGGTTGTTATTTTCATTTTCTTCAGTAATTCTGGATTTTTGTTTCTAAACACATTTCCATATTTGGTAACTCTGAAATCGGGCTCTTTTTTATTTTTAAAGATTTATTTTATTTCTTTCTCTCCTGTCTCTCCCCTTCCCCCTTGTTGCCTGCTCTCTGTATCCATTCACTGTGTGTTCTTCTGCGTCCACTTGCTTTATCAGGCGGCACCAGGAAACTGCGTCTCTTTTTCATTGCCTCATCTTGCTGCGTCAGCTCTCCCTGTGTGCGGTGCCATTCCTGGGAGGACTGCCCTTTTTTTTTTCACATGGGGCAGCTCCCTGGGGGTGCACTCCTTGCCTGTGGGGAACCTCTACGTGGGGGCACCCCTGTGAGGCACAGCACTCCTTGCACACCGCAGCACTGCGCATGGGCCAACTCACCACACAGGTCAGAAGGTACTGGGTATTGAACCCTGGACCCTCCATATGGTAGGCAGACACTCTATCGGTTGAGTCAAATCCACTTCCCTCTATCTGCTATTGAAGGTGTGTTAAAATTATTTTCAGCCTTCCTTCTGGTAGTGTATTAAATAATGGTGCTACTTATAGTGTAGGTATTTTGGATTTGAACAAAATGGTAATTGCTTTGTTTTTTTCCCAACAGCTGTAAATCTAAGGAAACTTGATAATTTTCATTAAATTTTGGTATCTTAAAAAAAATTTCTTGTAGTAAATTCTGCTCTCATGAGAGCCACACATCCTAAAGATAAGAAGCACTTAAAAGTTCAATAGTCAGTAATGAATGATCTCTAAAGAAAGACAGTTAGTAGCCTTTACAAGGCTCCCTCCCTAATGAGTGATACATACATACAACAGTTGATATGGAGGAAAGAAGTAGGCTAAACACTAAGATGGCATTGACTACTCTTTACCAGTTCTAGCAGCACTAGAATACGTTGGATCCAAATAAGTGTAAGAAAGGCACAGGATTTCTTATTTGTTTCTTTTGGGGCGGTGATTGTGGGTTTTGCTGCTTTGTTATTGTTGTTGTTTCTACAATTAAATAAAATGGACTTTCTAAACTAAATCCATCTATAAATATAGTATAGCAAAAATGTAGTATTTTTCCATCCAAAGCATAGATGTCATATTTCTAGAGAAGCATTTTAAAAGATACATGTGCTATGTTTCCTAAATTCTTCTCATTTTAGAAAGAAAGGTTAAATAAATCATGATTATTTTCTCAGAGTAAATTATTTCTATCCTATTATGATTAAGAATCACCATGGTTCAACTTCATGAGTTCCTGCTCTGTTTTTATTAAGAGATCTTTTGGCAAACTGAATCTTTTCTACTTTAGTTTAAATATATGGTTAAAATAGATGTTTACAAGTCTATTTTTCTCTATAACCATAAAAATAAATATATTCAAGTAATTAGAATAAAATGAGACAAAAAGGTACTAGTCTCTCTATTTTTTTTAAAGATTTATTTATTTATTTATCCCCACCCCCCACCCCAGTTGTCTGTTCTCTGTGTCTATTTGCTGTGTATTCTTCTTTGTCCACTTCTGTTGTTGTCAGCGGCATGGGAATCTGTGTTTCTTTTTGTTGCATCATCTTGTTGCATCATCTTGTTGTGTCAGCTCTCTGTATGTGCAGTGCCATTCCCGGGCAGGCTGAAATTTCTTTTGCATTGGGCAGCTCTCCTTATGGGGCACACTCCTTGCGTGTGGGGCTCCCCTGCACGGGGACACCCCTGCATGGCAGGGCACTCCTTGTGCGCATCAGCACTGTACATGGGACAGCTCCACATGGGTCTAAGAGGCCAGGGGTTTGAACCGCAGACCTCCCATGTGGTAGACAAACGCCCTAACCACTGGGCCAAGTCTGCTTCCCTAGTGTCTGTATTTAAACAAATATTTTTTTAATAAAAATTTGTATTAGCAGCCTAAATTATTCTCATACACTTTCCTACTTGGTCCTGTATGTACATACCTTGTTATACCACCACTATCAGGGAAACAGAGTTGAGAAAGATTTTAGAGATCCTCAGTCCATTAATAATCACAGAAAATTAACAGATCTGCACAATATTTTTTCATGAAGTCTGCATAATGTTTAGTTTCAAATTTCTAATTGGAGACATTTGGTGAATATCAGAAATAGCCTTTCGTCATTTTGGAAAAGAAAACAGCAATTGAATACTGCATTGTGACAGTCTCTCTGCTGGGGAGTTAAGAGGTCTAAAGCCTAGTCCCATCCTTAATGTATGTATTAACTAGATGGGAAAAGGAGAAAAGAGGTGAGTGAGGGTAAATGAGAGGCCATTCAAGCAATCTTTGCTATAATCCAAGGATGAGATGAATAGGGTCAAGGAATGGGGTGATGATGGTAGGAAATAAGGAATGAAAAGAAGGGAAGTGCATGAAGTGGATCAGTCAATAAGAAAGAATTCTGAATGATCATGGGGTATGTTAGAGATGTGAGGAAAGGACGACATAAAGACAGACTCTGAAGCTTAGAGTTGCAGCAAGAGTGAAAACACTTTGAAAGAAATATGGAAGCCAATAATTTGACTTAGTTTTAAGAGAAAGAAAGGTGATGGCCAGAACAAAAATGGGTGAACTGATTCTCCTGATTGGTTTGTGGATGCTACCATTGGAGCATAAGGACAAGGGACATGCCCAAGGAATGGGAGAGTTGTGGCAGGAAGGAATCTGGGTCTCATGAGACTGTGGAACAGAACTTTTATACCAGCCCTGGATGGCTAAGGCAATGTCATCAATGATGACATAAGGATCCCCTGAAAATATCTCTCCAGAGATTCAGGGAGTAAAAGAACAAATCCCACTTGCTTAGAACTCAGGAGGAAGGTAGAGACTGAAGGACTCCAAAAGTGCTGAATCAAAGAAAGAGAAAAATAGCAGGTAGGAAACTTCCCACCAGTCCACTCCCTCTTCCTCATTAAGTCCCACACAGCTTGTGAGACCCTCAGAGACACTGGCCCACCTCCCACAGGGGACACAGTCTACAGAGCCCACAGCAGTGAGCTAGAACCCCACACATATCTAGGCATAGTGACCAAAGTCCACAGTGACTCAGGGAGGCACACAAGCCACTGAGGAGTACCTCGTACAAAGGGCCTCAAGGAGGGGGGAGAGAGAGAGGGAGAGAGAAGGAGGCCACAGTAAAACTGTGGCTGGAAGTGCTGCACTCATGCAATCTAGTTTCTGGTGACTGGACCACTTAAATCTAAAATTGAATTTTCTGGACTGATGCACCATTCTAGATTGACCCCATTTGGGTTCTGGGGTGTGATACCTAACAGGGAAGAAAACAACAAAAAGTAGGGAGTGGGTGTTTGGACTGAACTGCTGTAAGACAAGAGGATCCCTGAAATATAAAGAGTAAGGAAAATGGGGCACTGAGTGAGGGAGAAATTTAAACAAATCATAGAAGTAGAGAAAATTCTGCACAAACACACACAGAGCAGATCAAGATTTCTGGAGAAAGAACAGAGGAAAGGAAGTTTTCTCCTGGAAGTGAAAGAATTACACAAAAAAATGCAGCCTTAAAAATTGCAACACAAGAATCAGATGAAGAAGAGCTGAAAAAATCTGATCAGTTAAATATTGGCTAGTCTAAAGGTCTAAAATAAGTTGGACCAAGTAACAAAGAAGAGCCTTAATACAAAGCCAATCAACAATAAGAGGGAGCAAACCCGAAGATATGGCTCAATGAAGGTAACAAATTAAAACTACAGAGGAAACACATTTCTGGAACAAGTAATCAAAGAAGTTCAATCAGATCTCCTAAATAATTCAAGAAGATGAAGGAAACTATACATAAAAAGATAAAGGACATTAAGAAGACAATATGTTAGCATAAAGAAGGATCTGAAAGTTTAAAGAAAACAAAGAAATTTCAGGGATGAAAAGCACAGTAGTAGAGCTTTAAAATACACTAGAGGCATACAGCAGTAGATTTGAACTGGCAGAAGAAAGAATCAGTGAACTAGAAGACAAGATAAGCTAAATCAGTCAGAAGAACAGACAGAGAAAAGAATAGAAAAAACTGAGCAGTGTCTCAGGGTTTGAGTGAGAGAACAAAGTGCACAAACATATGTGTTGTGAGTGTCCCAGAAGAAAAAGAGAAGGAAAGGGGACAGAAAGAACATTTGAGGAAATAATGGCCAAAAATTTCTGAACTCTTATGAAGGACATTAATGTACATGTCCAAGAAACACAACATACTACAAACAGAATAAATCCTAATAGACCTACTCTGAGACACATGCTAATTTGAATGTCAAATGCCAAATATAAAGAATTGTGAAAGTAGAAAAAGAAAAGTGATTTATCACATCCAAGGTATCCTTATTAAGACTAGGTGCCAATTACTCATCAGAAACCATGGAGGCAAGAAGGCAGTGGTATGATGTATTTAAGCTACTGTAAGAGAATCGCTGCCAGTCAAAAAATCCTTATCTGACAAAACTGTGCTTAAAAATGAGGAAGAGTTTAAAATGTTCACAGACAAACACAAACAGAAAAGAGAGATTTCATCAACAAGAGACCTGCCTACAAGAAGAACTAAAGGGAGTTCTGCAGATTGAAGGAAAAAGACAGGAGAAAATGACTTGAATTAGTGTGAAGAAATGAAGATTACTAGTAAAGGTAATAAAGGGTAACTGCTAAACCCAATAATATAGTATCTGCAATATACAACTCTACTCTTTACTTCCCATAAGAGTGTATTAGTCAGCCAAAGGGGTTCTAATGCAAAGTACTAGAAATCTGTTGACTTTTATAAAGGGTATTTATTTGGGGTAAAATCTTACAGTTACAAGGCCCTAAAGTGTCCAACTCAAGGTACCATAAGAAGTACTTTCTCCCCAAATGCTGTTGCCACATGTTGAAGCAAGATGGTGGGCTATGCCTGTGAGGGTTCAGTCTTCCTGTTTCCCTTAAGCCTTCATGGGCCCAGGTTCTTCCGACCTCAGCTATAGGCTGGCATAGGGTTCAGTTGCTCTGTTCTCTTCAGCTTCAAGCTATCAGGTGAATGGTTCATCTCTCTTCTCGGGGTTGCAGAATCACTCTCTCCTCATCAGTGTCTATGGAGCTCTCTTCCTCCAGCATCTATGGAGCTCTCTCTATCCATGTATCTACTTGCATGTGTCTCCTTGATTGAGTGTCCATTTATATAGCCCACAAAAGGGGGCAGGGATTCAAATTGAGTCACCCTAATGACATAGTTGAATAAAAGCCCTTATTTTAACATAATTTAATTAAAGCCATCTCAGCTAAATCCAATACAATCAAAGAGTATCATGCCCAGAGGAACAGACCAGTTTACAAACAATCTAGATCACTTTTTGGAATTTACAAATAATATCAAACTGCCACAAAACATCAAAATACAATTAACAAGAAAGAAAAAAGCTTATTTTCTGAAAATGGACATGCAAAATATAAAATGGTAAAGTGGGACAAAAGCAACATAAATAGGGAAAAAAAGGGATATGAGAGCCAAGAACATGTATGCTACTGAAACTAAGTTGGTATCTAGCCTTTAAAAAATTATATTCTTAAGCTAACCCATACCTGTGCCTATAAAGGCAGTGTAGATGGGGCCTTTTGATTAGATTCATTTAAGGAACCTTTGATTAGATCACTTTAGGGCTTTTGATTGGACTATGTTAGTGAGACATTCCCCAGGTTAGGTCTCTGCCCTCTTGCAGGGTCTTCCATAAAGTGAACACACAAAAGAGGAAGAAGAGAGACAGAGAAAAGGGAGCTCTGCCATTTTGACCCTGCCTTGTAAAGTACAGGATTCCAGGCCCCAAGTGGTTCAAGGAGATAAGGCCCAGAGAGAGATGCCTAAATGCCCATGCTAAGCTTGAGGAGAAAGTAGAGAGAGACCAGCAGACCTGCCACCTTGCCCCACCCTATGACAGTGCTCCAGAATCTACTAGCAGCTAACCCTTGGTGCAAAAGCATCTCTGATGATGCCTTGATTTGGAAAAGTTTTCATCCTCAGAACTATAAACTTCTACTCCAAATAATTTCCCTTTATAAAAGCCAAACTATTTCTGATATTTTCGCATTGGCAACCTTTGGCAAACTAAGACAATCTTTTCAAAATAGTTGGCTATATATTGAAGTGTATTATAAACCCCAGGGTAACCACAAAGAAAGTGTTTAAGATCTATACAGAAGCAGAAATGAGAAAGGAATCCATCAGATATATCATAAAACATCAACTATACAGGAAAGGAGAGTATAATTTAAAAAAAAGAAAGAGACCCAAAAAATGGCATATAGAAACCACAGGAGGGGAAGCGGATTTGGCTCAATGGATAGAGTATCTGCCTACGACATGGGAGGCCCAGGGTTCAAATGCAGGGCCTCCTGACCCATGGGGTGAACTGGTTCACTTGCAGTGCTGATGCGCACAAGGAGTGCTGTGCCACGCAGGGGTGTCCCTGTGCAAGAAGTGTGTCCCATAAGGAGAGCTGCGCCATACGAAAGAAGTGCAGCCCGCCCAGGAGTGGTGCCACACACACGGAGAGCTGACAACAGCAAGATGATGCAACAAAAACAGACAGATTCCCAGTGCCGCTAACAAGAATACAAGAGGACACAGTGAATGGACACTGAGAGCAGACAATGGGAGGATGGGGGAAAGGGGACAGAAATAAATGAAAAATAAAAAATAAAAACCAAAGGACAAATCGCCTGAAGTAAGTAATATCTTTATAGCAATAACAGTGAATTTTAATGGATTAAACTCATCAATCAAAAGGCACAGAGTAGAAGAATGGATTAAAAAGCATGATCCAACTATATACTGTTTGCAAGAGACTTACCTCAGACTCAAAGACACAATAGTTTGAAAATAAAAGGTTAGAACAAGATAGCTCATGCAAATAGCAACCAAAAAACAGCTGGATCACAGAGGTGGTAAGTGGTAAAACTTGCATCTGGACCCAAGACTTTAAATTCCCAGAGCTGAGCCTTAGCACTTGGGAAATTCTGCATCTATTGCAGTTGGTACCTCCATCTCTAATAATATTCTTGATGTTATCAATTCTTGTACCCTGAGTATAATTTAAAAGGGTGTCTGAATAATAGAATCAGCAAATGTAGCTAATCAGAATTCTTTACTCAACGGAAACTCAAATTACAGGCAACCTGATTGTGTAAGATGAGCATTAATTTACAAATGTTTATATAGTAACACTTCTCTGTTCATTCTCACTTTCACTGGTCACAGAGGCTGACTGGGTCATTGAAGGAAGTTGTCACGTTTGCTTCAGCTAACCAGGAAATTGATGAGTTCATCTCTTTTTATGTTGGACAACAAGCTATAATCTAATTGCATATGATAATGTGGATAGCCCCAACCTAATATCATGGACAAAATTTTGCAGAACTGTTTTAAATTCAATTTCCTCATAGAAGTTTTCTTCTCTCATTGGATTTCATACAAATCATACTTTTCCTTTCAGTGGAAAAAAAAATGGGTTCCTAAGTGAAGTGGTTATGTGAAAACAAAATGTACATTTAAAAATCACATGAGATTGATATTATAAAATGAATAATGACAGTGGACAAAATATTAATAATAAATCCCCAGTCCAAATAGTCACAAACTTTATACCATAAGCTAAGAGGTATCAGAAGACCCAGGCAGTCTCTGGCATACTGCCTAATCTGCTTTGAGGGCAGCAGGAATTTGATATGAATAGTATTTCTGTCCTTTTCTATTTCCCTTATGGGTTCTTCAACTAATAACACAAAGATATAATAAGTAATTCATTTATTTATACATTTCCTACCAACTAGTTTTCTCCCTGATCTACTTTAATGAACAGCTCTTCTTGAGAAAAGAAAGCTGACCATCTGGCAGACAAAATCCAAATACTTATTTTCATCAGAGTAATTGAATATGAGGATGTGACTGGGAGATTGAGATTTTGCTGAACAGCACTGATCCTAGTCAGCAACTCCTAGCTAATCAGTAGCTAATCCCACTCCGTCTGCATGAAGCCTGAAGCTAGGAAAAATTCTAAGCTTCTCCCAGACACCTGAGTCACCTTCTAGAAATAATGACTTCATCTAAAGAGTCAACCTGTGCTATACCTGTAAGGTCGGTCCAAGCTCCTCTCCAGTCCAGGTGACCCAGCCCTCTCTACATGCCCTTTGTACTTAGCTTATACTTCACTACATACTGCCCTGGCTTCCAACAGTACTACATTCTACTAGACACAACTGATTTTTAAGTCTTATTTCTGCAACAAGAGCATAAATTCTTTGAGCACTCAGAGTGCATCTAATTCTTCTCTAGCAAATCCTTCTATGGCAAATACATGCTTGATTGGTTCAAAGAGAGCTGTTTGTAAGGGATACTTATTCTGTGTTAGTGCTGTGTTGCAGAAATCAGCTGCCTATTAAAACAATTCTCTAGTCGAGTTTGAAGAAGTATTTCAAATGTAATCTAGACTTAAGAAATTACTGTAACAGTTTAAAGAGAAGCCGATGTGGAAACACACACATACAATCTCCCTTCCATTTTTTCACAATGAGATCCTGCTATCTGTTTTCATCATTTAATTCCTTGGTATTGAAAGTGTGATCCATGGATTGGTCCATGGAATTGGCATCACCTGGTAATTTATTAGCCCAGCAACAACAGAGACCCTATCTCAGACCTACTGAATCCTATCTGCAGCTCAACAAGCTCCACAGGTAATTTGTTTGCATATTAAATTTGGAGAAACAGTGATTTAGTTATAAGGTTTTTTCCTTTGCAGCATTATACTTTTATTTCATTTCATTGGATTTTTAAAAACAGTACTATGTGTCTGATGTGACAGAGCAAACAATACAAAACTTGTATATGTAAACAGTTAATGATTGCCCCCACACTACAACCCTGTGATAACCAATTTTAACAATTGCCTGTATATCCTTGTACATCTTTTCTAGGCACATATAAACTTACACAAAAATACATATTCATAGAGCTTATAAGTTCTGAGTGATAGGATAATCTTATTTTTAATTACTTCCAGAATGTACATATTGAAACAAAGAGACTGTTAGCCTAAATCAGCATTTACTGCCCTACCAGATTAGGGCTTTGATTCAAACATCTCATTAGAGTGGACTCAGTGTTGAATCCCAGCCCTCTTGGTGGGCTGATAAAACAGACTCTCACACAGAAGTAGACATACAAGAGATAAACAGAGGAATAGAGACAGCTCCATTGGATGGGGCTGAGGCCCAATAAGAGAGATAAACCTAATAGTCTACAGCTGACCTTGTGAAGAGAACATAGCAGCAGAGCCCAGAAAGAAATGAGTCCTGGGGAGAGAGACAAGCCTATGCCACCCTACAGTTGAGATCCGAAGAAGTTGGATTCACAGAGCCAAAAGGGGGAAGAGGAAGACTGAACCTTCACAGACATCGCCTACCATCTTGCTTCAACATGTGACAACAGAGTTCGGTGAGGAAGTAACTTTGAGTTGGACTCTTTATGGCCTGGTAACTGTAAACTTCTACCCCAAATAAATATCCTTTATAAAAGCCAAGAGATTTCTGGTACTTGGCATCAGCATCCCTTTTAGCTGATTAATTCAAGGTGTAAACCTATTGTAATTAGGATCTTTCAATAATGTTACTTCAGTTAAGTTGCAGCCTGGTGTGGGTCTTAATCCTCTTATTGGAGTCCATTATAGGAGAATGAAATTCAAAGAGAGAGAGCCAATGGAAACAAGAAGCTGAAAGCAAGGAAACCCGGAAGAGAAGGGAGAGACCAGGAGATGCCGCCATGTGCCTTGCCATATGACAGAGGAGTCCAGGATCTCTGGCAGCCAGACTTCAGGAAGAAAGCATCACTTTGATGGTGCCTTGATTTGGACATTTTCACAGCCTCAAAACTGTAAGCTTGTAAGCTAATAAATTCCCATTGTTAAAAGCCAGCCCAGGGAAGTGGCTATGGCTCAATCAATTGGGCTCCTGCCTACCATATGGGAGACCCTGGGTTCGCATCCCAGGGCCTCCTTGTGAAGGCAGGCTCACCCACACCTGGCCTGTGAGTACTGCTGAGCTGACTCAGCAAGGTGAACCAACAACAAAAACAAAAAAAAGGAGACAAGCAAAAAAAAAAAAGCAAAGAAGAGCATGCAGCAAATGGACACAGAGAGCAGACAGCAAGCAAGCAGCAAGGGGGGAAGGGAAATAAAATAAATACAGACACAGAAGAATGTACAGCAAATGGACACAGAGAGCAGACAGCATGCAAAAAAAAAAAAAAAAAAGCCACAAAGGGGGGATAAAAAAATATACATATTTTAAAAAGCCAGCCCATTTTATGGTATCTGCTTTCAGCAGCTTAGCAAACTAAAATCTCATCCTATATCTTAGTTCTCCAAATATCCAACTTCTAATACTACACAGTTTCAACTTTGAGCCAAGCATTCTGCCCTGGTCTTCAGAAAGACTGAAGCAAAAAAGAATTTTTAATAAATGAACAATGACGGGATATGCTCAGCTGGTGATATAGCACAAGGCTACTAACCACATTCCAATATCCTAGAGTTAGATTGTTGATCAGCATTCAACCAGCCCAGAATCCATTTTACTTCTCCTGTCTCAGGAAATTTCACTTGGAACTCAGTTACAGAAGGGAGTATGGTAGAATATAACATCTGGGAGAGGTGAAACATATATTTTTTAAAATGTTATTTTAAGAAAGTATTCCCTGTAATAAACTAAATGTGTTACTATGCCAAGATATCCAATAGCCTGTCTAAAAAGGAAACCAGAAAGAAAAAAAAGCTAAGAATCAAATACCACTTAATGAGAGCTGCCTATGAGCCAGCAAGACATTAAATGTTTTGCTAATATGATCTCATATTTTATTTTATTTTTATTATTATTTTTTAGGTGGTATCAGAGATTGAATGCAGGACCTCCTACATATGAGGCGGACACTCAACCACTGAGCTTCACCTGTTCTCACTCATATAATTTTAAAGCACTTGGTATGTTAAAAATTATCTATATGTTACAAATGAAGGCATATAAACTTAGAGAGATTAAATCATTTCCAAATGTCACCCAACTACAGTAGCACAAGAGAGATCCATTGATCATGTTTTTTTTTCCATCTCCAAAGCCTATACTCTTTTATACTTTTTTATGGAGCATCCAGAGTAAACTACCTCCATACAAAGGTGGAAATAAAGCACCAGACTTGGAGTCACAAGGTAGGGTTGAAATACTGACTCTGCCACCAACTATAGGCAAGTTGCTTAACAGATTCTTCATTTTAATATAGGATGCTTTGAGAATTAAATAGGTTTACAAAGAAAATAAAGTGCCTGGCACATAGTAAAATTTTATGAATATTTCCCCTAAAGTGATCTTCATCCTTAGTCATTTAGAAGAACTGTAAAGCAGAGAGTCATCCTTGACATGTTTTATCTAGTACTTGCTTCATGATGGACAATGGACACAGAATTCCGTTCCTGTGTTTAACTATCTTGTTGGAAGTAAGATGACATCATGCATAGGTACATTTAAAAACAAGATCAGAAAATAAGCAGTGTACTACTTTCTCCTATAACAAAATATCAATCCATTAATTCTAACAGAACTTGAAATTAACACATAGATTTCAGTTCAGAGGCATTTTTTTTTTAATTGCTCATGAAATAGAACAGGCTTTTTTAGCAAAAAGTCTGCTTCTAAGCTGGGTGACTTGCAGGGGTCTCTAAATCTCATTAGTACAAGCACCAGAATGGTTAATCCTGATTAACCGCCCAGACGTTAAAAGCTGGTCAGCTGTTTCTGTTCTTTTGTTCCACTCCACCTGCACAAATCCTCATGGCCCACCTAACTCCACTTCAACAAGCCAGGTGTCAGGAAGGTTACAGCCAGGTGACACAAAGGGATTTTACTAGGAGTGTTCCATCTCCATCCCTGTCCTGCACACATGTGGCACCACCAGAAGGCTCACATGTGGAGCAGCCAAGAAATTCAGTGAGAAATTCATTCATCTATCTCAGCTTTGCATTGTATAGGGTCTTTTTTTTTTTAAGATTTTTAAAAAGTTTATTTCTCTCCCCTCCCCACTAGTGGTCTGTTCTCTGTGTCTATTTGCTGCATCGTCTTCTTTGTCCACTTCTGTTGTTGTCAGTGGCATGGGAATCTGTGTTTCTTTTTGTTGCATCATCTTGCTGCGTCAACTCTCCATGTGTGCGGTGCCACTCCTGGGCAGACTGCACTTTCTTTCCCGCTGGGCGGCTCTCCTTACGGGGCGCATTCCTTGGGCGTGGGACTCCCCTACATGGGGACACCCCTGCGTGGCACAGCACTCCTTGCACGCATCAGCACTGCACATGGGCCAGCTCCACACGGGTCAAGGAGGCCCGGGGTTTGAACCGCGGACCTCCCATGTGGTATGCGGATGCTCTAACCACTGGACCAAGTCTGCTGCCCTGTATAGGGTCTTATACGAGTTTGGATATGCTTTCTATTTTGTTTAAAAATAAAAGGATGAGAGAGAAGGCAAGCAACCAGATTTTTGCAATATCAAGGATTGTAGGTTGGGGCTGGTACCTCAACAAACTGAGAACATCAAGGATCTGTGATGCTCTAGGTGCCAACCCAAAAAGGGCCTGAAAAGGGAACAAGACAGAAGCACAGAGAGTCACAGAAAATTCTACAGCTCAGTAGGCCTTTTGCTACCATCAAGTAAATAAACGAATAAACAAATACATAAACAAATGCAAATCATGGTTCAACATATGCTTTTTGCTGGGAAAAAAGAAAAGGTCCAGAATTTGGTGTGGGGTGGGGGTGGGGTTGGAGAAGAGGACTCAAGTGTCTTCTATTTATATTTTTATAAAATATGCATGCAACTTTCTTTTGACCCAATATCCTGCTCCAATTGTCATCTATCTCTCAAATTGCCTTTGTTCAAGTCCTGCTTCTGCTAGTTCCTACTATAGGTTCATGGGGAAGTTATTTAAATATTCTCTTTCTTATTTTGTCATTTGTAAAATAAGGATAATAATAGTACATATCACATGGAATTGCCATGAAGATTAACTGTATACCTAGAAATAGTTCTGAATTGATGAAAGGTACTAAGAGACATAGCCAGTCTAGATCAGCACATGATTGGTCACTAAACTGCATGAATGAATATCCCTCATTGTTGTGGTTCTCAAGATGAAGCAGCAGGCTATCTAGAGTGTGTTTTTCAAGAAAGAGGGCTGAGGGTAGCATGTAGTCTACTAAGAGTGATTTCTCAAGATTTTGCACGTAAAAAGCTGAGCAGGTCAGAGTAGAAAATAAGGAAGAATGAAAGGCCCTCCAGAAGGTTGCCTAATTCACAGATTAGGAGAATCGAGAAATTTTGGAAAGTGGAGGAAGAGGAGGAAACAGGCCAGAATGTATCTCTCACACAGTATCAGTGATAGAAGATGCAATGAGAAAAGTGCAAAGAGCATAGCTATGTTAGTTCTGGTCCTCTGAGAAGCAGAAACCAAGACAGGATTCAATATATAGGAGATTTATTGGGGGAAACACCTGTGAAGGAAAAGAGGGCAGAAGCCTGAAAAGTTGGTAGAGAACCTTCAGACTATGATGGAAAGGAGAGGGGGAAGGTTGGCAGGAAGAATCCCAGACTGCTGTGTTGTTTCAAGAAAGTGTAGGCCAAGCCAATGGGAAGTCTTTGAGCCAAAGTCCCCCATCAGAGGGGTGTTCTGTGACTTGGAGGAAAGGCCCTGCCATAGTACTACACTGAGCTCAGCCACTGGCTCAGACAAAGCTGCAAGAAGCACAACCACAGCCAGAACATGGTGGTGAATCCAGAAGGGCAGCAACTGGCCCATTAGTCAATCATGTTACCTCAGCAGATCGGAGTGTTGATTTTCACAGCCACCACATTTCGCCAGGTGTGCTGCACAGAACTTCTACACACAGATTTGAGGATCAGCTTCTCCATGGCTCCTGTTGACCTCTCTTACTGAGGGAGGTTAGCTGGATGAACTACAGTCCCTCATCACGGCAGTTGGTCTTGGGCCACAACTGGTCCTCATCCACTTCTTTCTCTGTTATTCATTCTAAATCCCCTTGCACACAGCTATTGTCTCAGCAGGTCTTGGTGGCTTACCAGCTGGTTTGACCAAAACCCTCATTCCTGAAGGATCTGAAACCTTGGCAGTCATACCTTTCTCAGTCTGGAGTTGCAGGCCATGTCCAAGTGGCCAGGTGGACTCCTCAAAGAATATGCTTTATCAGTGGGCTGGGCTCAGGTTTTGGCTCTCTTGCAGACAAAAAGGATATTCAGAAACAAAGGCGCTACATCTGAGTGGTGCACAGTTCACAGCAGCCACGGCTGCATTCCATCTACACTATCAATAAACACTGTATGACCTTGAGCAGATCACATGGCCTCTCTGCATTTTGGTTTCCTTTTATGAATAATAAGGGACATTGGACCATCTACAAGTTGCTTAATTTTCTATGTATCTTTTCTCAGTTTCTTCATCTTACATAAAATGGAGATAATTATGTCTACCTCCTAATGTGGTTGTGAAAAGTGAGATAATGTTCATAAAGTGGTTAGTCCAGATTCTAGAGTGTGGGAAATATTGAATACATGATAATTTTCATGATCTTGATTTATAAATAATTTAATTTCCTCACCCTGCTTTCCCCATGCCAACAGACATCTCAGCTCTAGTCTGAGGCTTTGGATCTCCTCTCATCTTTCTACTTCTCAGGAAGAAGTTAATTTTAATTTCTACTGTTTACCTATCCCAGACTAGTAGCATTTCACAAATACCTTAGCCTCAGACCCAGGACTCTGTCACCTCATACATCCAAAGTGAGGAAGCTTGAAAAGTATTTGGCTCCATGTATTTTCAACAATTTTCTCCCTGCCCCATATTCAGATACATGGTCATTTTTCCTCTCATGATAATTGGAACAATCTATGAAGGAAGACTTAGTTTGCGTAAAAAAGATAAGCCACGGGAAGTGGATGAGGCTCAAGCAATTGAGCTCCTACCTACCATGTGGGAGGTCCCAAGGTCAGTCCCTGGTGCCTCCTAAAGAAGACAAGCGAGACAGCAAGCTGATGTGATTGATTGGTGGGCACAGCAAGCTGACCCAACAAGATGATGCAACAAGAGACACGAGGAAAACATAATGAAAGCTATAACAGGGCAGGGTGTGGATTTGGCTCAAGTGATTGGACTCCTTGCTCCCACAGGAGCAAGGTCCTGGGTTCAGTTTTCAGTGCCTCCTAAAAAGAAGATAAGCATACAATAGACAAAGCTAATGCAAAAACAAAGGGGTGGGGAGAAATAAATAAATAAATAAAATAAATCTTAAAAAAAATAAGCCACGGTTCAAACTTGGTCCAAAGTTTGGGAACCAGGTTGGGAACAATGTCCACTGTGTGCTCAGAGCAAATTACTTCTCCCTAAAATAGTGTTGTCCCTAAAATAAAGTTAAGGCCAAGTAAAATCCATCTCTTCTGCCCCATTCCACCTACCACCACCCCCAACTTTATAAGCTGTTTCATCAATACTTTTATTTTTCAACAGAAAGAAGCTATACATTTTGGATGATACAAACTACTGATGTTGCTTTGAAGGTGACAGTTTTCAAACTCTTTCCCCATTATTCTTTCATATGTGAGGTCTCTCAGATTTAGTCACCCAAGGTCACAGATAAGGCAACAGGCTCAAAGCAGACATCTAATATGCCAGGGATTACAGAGATTGATAGAGTACCAACTCACTCCAAATCTTTTGCATTTTAGACTACATTGGGGCTGGCAAACTACTTCTAGAAAGTGAAAAAAAAGTACATATTTTAGGCCTTTGGGGGCCACATATGGCATATTTGTCTTTATTATATATTTTTTGCAACCCTTTAAAAATGTAAACATCACTGGTTCTTTAGTTCACTGGTTATATAAAAACAGGAGGGCTGGATTTGGTCTACTGGCCATTGTTTATGGAAACCCGGACTAAAATTTTGCTAATGTGCTAACCACATTTTATTTTTCACCCTGTCCCCTGCAAGTCATAGAATTAAAAATGCCTTCAGGTCTCAAAGTTTTTCTTTGTTTGGTTTTTGTTTGGGTATTTATTTGTTTGTTTGTTTAATGGCAACCATGGGTTTTAATGCCTTTTTTCATAATCAGTTCTCCTCCAAATCTTTTAAAAATAAGTTTAGAATTCATAGGTCACCAAACTAACAGGCCCTTCTGCCTAAAATAGTTACATAATTTACTATATTTCTATGAAGAGTGAAACATTTCTGTCTAATCCCTTTGGTTTAATAATGTCTTGTGTAGTCTAAAATTCCAAGGATTTTGTATGGTATCTTTACTTCCAAATTTTTCTGGCTAGAAAAGGGTAAGAAAATGATCTTCTGAGCTTGTCTAAACTAAATGTTATTTCTTGTCAGCACTTTGAACTTAACCAGTGTGTCTTTCTCTGAAAAATCCACCAGTCCATAGGAATAGCTCACAGAGAAGTGAAAATGAACATAAAGAATTAGGTTCTTTCAACAATATTAACTTGTTTGGCTAGTTTTCACGATATTTTAGGAGTTAAAGATCATTTTCTGTGTCAACTCAGGAAAAGCAAATAGGAAATCAATACCATGTTAATAAATGCAAGGGTTACTCCGGGTGAAAATAAGTCATTCTTCATGTGTTGTTGGCCCTAGTCTGTTATGGGAATTGCTCTTCTTATGTCCTAGGGTTACAGGAAATGAGGAGTTATAGGAAGCCAGATGCTAAAATGACCTTATTCATAATCTACTCCATATGCTAATTGTTTTGCAAATCCACTCATTTCTATAAGGAGGTGGGTCAAAATCTTTTTGGTATCATGTTGATGAAAATCATATCCCACATGTTGCGCATTACACAATTGGCATCTACACAAAAGCAGCACACAATAGAGGGTCCATCCTCCTCCTCCTTTCTCCCACCTACCTTCAGAGAATTCAGGATTGCCTACACCCAGTATCTGGATTCTGTGTGTACTCCATCAGTTCAGAATCCTTTGGGAGAATTTCTAAAACAGGTCTCAGGTTGTAGTCATTCTTTGCCTGCTCTTTCTTTACCGTAGACCTCAGTGTCAACTTCCACTCATCTTTATACATTTCTTTAGTATTTCCCCCATTTCTCCTTAAATAAAAGAATTATACTTTGAGCGATGTTTTGAAAGCTACTCTCCCCAATTTTAGTCTGTTACATAATCTCATTCAATGACAATAACTAAGTCTCATATTTATAAGAAGTGTATAACCAACCCATGTATAGCAGGTGAATAATTGTTATTCTCACTGCTGAGTCCTTCTTCAGTTACTAGTTTGAGTCTGATAATAGTCTCTTCCCCAATAATTTCACTTTCCAGGCAAAATCAGAAACATACTGTTGAGTGGTTTTCAAATTTCACATGAACAAAAATCAGCAGAAGAACTTGTCAAAAATACGGACTCCAAAGACCCACAGAGATTCTGAGTCAGTATGTCTGAGATAGAGACTGGAAATCTGAATATTAGCAAGCTTCTCAGGTGACTTTGATGCAGGCAGTTAGTCCATTGGACAGGTATATATTCCAATAGCTTAGAGCCATTTGGGAAGCACTCTGAATATCATCAGGTGCAAGTTAGGCTGAGTTTGCTTAAAGATGTTGCAAGAGAAAAGTAGCAATAATGATCATATGGGTCTAAAAGATCAAAGTGCCCAATACAGTGGGATGAAATTCAGGAGACATGGGATATAATCCCATCAGCCTGATTATCTGATGCAAGTTTTCCTGCTTTAGTGCCATATCTAGGGTATTCTAAAAGAAAACTCATACCTTTAATATATCCTGATGACTGTTTGAGTGTTTTAAGGGTTTGGGGGTTAATCATACCTATCTCTCTCTTTAGCTTGAATTACCAGAAGAGTGATGGCAAGATTTCTAAACAATTCTCTGCAGTTAAGTAAACCCACAATGACTTTGAAAAAAGTTAACTTCTTATTCATTTTGGAACCAAAGATCTCAACTTCTTTCATGTTCTAACCAGTTGAAAAAACTGGTTACAAAGAAAAGGATTTCAAAAGGCTTTGGAAATGGGCGTGAGATTTTCTCATCACTTTACAGCAGGGGTTCTTTACCTTTTTTGTTCTATGGACCCCTTTGCCAGTCAGGTGAAAACCATAGACACCTTCTCAGAATGTAGTGGCAGATAGTTTCATGACACTCAACATTGGGGGTCAGAGAAAATAAAGATAATAAGTTGATTTTTTTCAATTCAAGATCATACACCCCCTGAAATTTTTCCGTGGACCCCTTGGGGACCATTGACCTCTGGTTAAGAACCACTGATTTAAAGTATTGGTTATAAGTGGAATATTCAGGAGGCATTTTTACTTTAATTCTGATACTTTGCCACTCATTCAATCACTACCCTGCCCTAGATTTTGACATGCTGAGCATATGAACATGGGTAAAACAGTTTCTGACCCTTGTTAAGTAGGTGACATACAAGGAAAACTAAACATATTATACAGCAAAAATTATCATATCCGTTTATTATACGTCTATTAGATGATAGGAACTGTGCTGTATATTATTTTTTCTAAGTCTCACAAATGTCTTGCAAGGTAGTTAGCCCCATTTTACATTGAGGAAAAAGACTAGGAGAAGTGAAGCAACTGGCCTAAGATCTCACAGTCAGTTTCTAAGAGACTGAGCTGAAAATCTAATCCTATATGTTTCTGATTTCAAAAATCATCATTCTTGTGGAGGCATTTTCGGGACTTGGAGTTGTCCTAGGTGGTGCTCCAGGGACAATTGCCGGACATTGTATGTCCTCCCATGGCCCACTGGATGGAACGTGGGAGAATGTGGGCTATGGTGTGGACCACAGGACATGGGGTGCAGCGATGCCCAGAGATGTACTCACCAGATGCAATGGATGTGTCATGATGATGGGGGAGAGTGTTACTGTGGGGAGAGTGGTGGGGTGGAGGCGGTGGGGGTGAATGGGGACCTCATATTTTTTGAAGTAATATTTTTTAAAAAATGAATAAATTGAGTAGAATTTGGAAAAAATAATAATAAGTAAAAAATAAAAAAATAAAATATTCAAGATGGAAAAAAAAAATCATCATTCTCACTGTACTGCAGAACTACTGAACAGTAGAAGACCAATAACAGTGTCATGGTGAAATGGCATGGAGAAAAAAACATGAGAATGCTTTATCTGTCTTGAGAAAACCTCATGAACATTACATTTAAACCAGCCCAAATGAGCAAAATTTTGCCAAGGAGCTATGGTAAGAAAAGGTATTCCAAATGGATGGAACAGCATTTTAAAAATGGTGTGGTAAAGTAGTATTTTTAAGTACATACAGGTAGATAATTATAGCAGAATGTAGGTACATAAAAATGAAAAATTTGGAGATGACGCTTAGGATGTGTAAAGTCTCAAATAATGACTTTTCCCTGCAGGAGCTTTGGGGTGCTTTGAGTTAAGAATTTGCCGTCACTAAGCAGATGACCATCCTGTCATAATGACAGTGTAGTCTGAAAAGCCAGGACTCCTGTAGCTATACTTAGCTGGGTTATTAAGCTTTTCCATTCAATAAACATCTACAAGGAATGGGGGAGACTCAGTTCAAAAAAATATAACAACATTAAAAAATAAATATGTTCCTTAAATACCAGGATAACTGCAACTTAAGAAGAGGAAATCACTTAGAAAATAGAGAATTTCATATTTACATAATAAAAGTCTTGTCCCATTAGGGTGTTCAATAATAAAAAGGTATTTAATTGTGTAAGGATATTTTGTTATTGCAAGCTAAAAAAAAATTGGTTGCACAAAACTGAAGAGAGGCAACTGCTTTCGTTTGAGCACTTCAGTTTGCCCACGCCCTCAAGTGATCTTCATTTTCTCTGTCATCTCTGCTACCAACAGTGTTGCTTGCAATTCCATCACTACCAACAAGGAGAAACAAAAAACAAAGGCCAGCTACTCAAACAAATCACTTAAACTTTATCTGCAGAACTTTGATTTACTGTTTGGGTGCCGTTTACAGATTCCAAACATTCTAAACAGTTGGTCCACACCATTCAATTTTTGTTCTTTAATTAATTTGACATTATATTTGATTTGTAGTTTAATAACTTACACTATGAAAACTCAAGTTGTAAGAAAAATGCCTGTACAATGCATTGCAAAATATTCCTAAAGGAAGATTTAAAATACCTACCAGTATACAATTCAAGAGCTATCTACTTTTCCTTAATCTTTAGATCATAAAGGTCAGTAGGCACTAATTCTTTTCCATCATTTACTTAATTGGAATAGAAAATCCCCAGACTTTGGAGGAGTAAAGTGCTAAAAAGCTCATTTATACATAAATCCTTTGTTCTTAGTCTCTTTCATAACTATGATTATAAAAATCCTGATCAAATGAGTGCTATAGGTTTCCTTGTATTATTACCAGAAAAAGTATTGGTATTTGATATTATCTTTCAAAAGATAATTACATATGTTAAAACTTTAATTTTTAAGTCAATGAAAAATTCAGCTGGATTCCAAGGGCTCCCAGGGGAATCTTAGAGAATTTGCTTCAGGACCACATGTAATTTCCAAGCTTGAGCAAAACTGCTTTCCCAAAGTGATATCTAGCTAGTTTAACAAATCATACCTCCTTGCTCTTTTGAGAGAAATAAAGCTGCAAACTCATGCCCTGTGCAGACACTCTAAATATTCTTGGTATTCACATGTGCATTTTAGTAGTGAAATTTCTATAAGACAGATCCTGGAAGAGGATATTCAAATGCCAAGCATTGGCAAGGGTCTACAAAGTTTCAGGGAGCATTGCCTACTAGAGAAGCTACTCCACTTCAGATCATTAATAGTCTAAAAACTGTAACAGAAAATTCTATTACAAGTCAAAAATCACGATGACAGTCTTCAAGATACAGCCCAAATTCTTCACTTCCTTGCCCAGGAAATTTGCTGTAGCATTGTTCTACATAATTTAGCCATTACCTGGTGTTTAGAAAAGCATTCATTTGGTAGAGCATGGCATTTGCTATCACCACTGGGTATTGGTAAGCAGATGGCATACATTGTGCACACACATCTATACATATGTGGAGTAGCAGGTTTAGAAATCAGGTGTAACATGTAACAAGTATTTAGAGCTCTATTTGAGCACATGAATTGAATCAATGGAAGTCATTTGCTCCATCAGAACTTTTTTTCATAAAATGTTACAGAGGTTTGCCATTCTATTGACTCTGTTCATCAAAGAACTTAGTTCTGTTCAAATCTTGGTTCTGTGTGTTTCCTCTTCTTTCTAGCATAGAGTAAACTTCTTATGACACAAACATAAACTTTTGTGGGCATCTCAAACCTTTATGCATGTGATTTTGTTCATATGTGCATTTTTTTTTTTTTTGCTCTTCCAAAATGCTAAGTGATTAATTTTTGTCTCTTGAAAGCCTGAATAAATTCTTGTATCAAGGCAGTCAAATTAAATTGCCAGGTTCAAATTTTGGCCAGTACACCAGAACAAGCACTTTTGTACTTGTGGAAAGTGTCCTGGGGTTATTGGTTAGACTCGCTTTTTTGGGTATTGGCTTGGTTTCTTGCATAGCACTTTGAAAAGAGCCCATACTTTTTAGAAAAAAATCCCCTTTAGAACCAACTAGTATGTTTGTTTGTTTTTAGTAGAGAAATTCTGGGTTTACAGAAAAATCATGCATAAAATACAGGATTCCCATAAACCACCCTATTATTCATACCTTGCATTAATATGGTTCATTTGTTACAATTGATGGAAACAAATTTTTATAATTGTACATTTAACTATAGTCCACTGTTTACCTTAGGGTTCACTGTTTATGTTGTACAGAACCACGGGTTTCTCAAAAATTTTTATTCTAGTAACACATATACAACCTAAACCATCTAGTTTTGGAAGAGATAAGAGTCTCATTTATATTCTGAAAATGGATGGTTGGTTTACCTGTTATGAACCAATTGTACTAGTGGTAGAAAGCACAAAGTTGAAACATTTGTCCATCCAATTCTTCTTTGAGCATCTGTGCTCAGTGATTAGGATATACAGATGAATTGGGTGTCCCTCCTCTAAGTGCTAAAATCTCTTTAAAAAGATGGACACATAAACAGATAATTACAGTACCATATAAGTGCTATAAAGATATGTGAATACAGTGATGTGGGAACCCAGAAGAGAGAAGAAGGATTTTTACATTTGCATGTTTTTGGTTTTCCCCTTTATTGGCATTTCTCTCAAGAGAACTCATGAAAAGGAGGCAAAACAAAGAAGTTCTAAATATGCATCTGAAAGTATCACTCAGAGATGAGGGCTCCATTGTATTGGGATTGAATAAGGTGCTGATTATATAAGTATCATTACCTGCCTGTGTTGAGCTCAGACTATTTCTAGCACTTTGCTAAGAGCAGAGGCTTCTCAGTGGCAGTGCCAAGGAAACTGTTGGAAGTTGCCAGTCATTTTAGAGAAATGCCACAAACACCACATGCCAGATGGCTACTGATGAAAGTGATGAAGGTTAGCTCTTGGAAATGAAGTCCAATTCCATATTTGGTCCTTCTTTCCTCCTTTCTCTTTTTAATGCATAAGAGAGTACAACTCTGTCTTTACTCTTGCCATACAAAATCCCCATTATCCTTTCTTCTTTTAATAAGATCCTAGAGAGATGGAGTCAAGTTAAATCCATTTCACTCCCAAAGCCTCTGAGGCTGCAAAGGTCTGTCTCTTGCTAAGCCAGGTTTTTTCTCTTTTACCTTTTCATAATTATGACTGCCAGGAGCTATTGTTAATGAAACCCACTCAGGATCAGCTTGTCCAGGACTCAAGTTACTATGAAGTTAAGGTTTTTGCATCTCTACACCTCATGCAATGGGAAAAAAGAAATGCCACACAGGAAATGTTACATGGTATCTCTGCTTTGTGGAAGAAATTCACATGGCTCTTTTTCATTAGAGAAGTTGTGGGTTTACAGAACAATCATTCGTAAAATACAGGACTCCCATACACCACCCCACCACCAACACCTTGCATGGGTGTGGAACATTTGTTACAGCTGATGAGTATTTCCTCTTTCAAGGACCTTCTCTACAACCACAATCTCGTGGCCAGCTTTTCTTTCCCTGACCACTGAGTAGTAATATGGCTGAATGTTCTACCTCACTCCTAACATCCTAGGTAGATGGGTTCCACTGGGGTAACAATTCTGGCCTCTTCTATCCATTCTTAATCACTCCATTCAAGGGATGTGAAGTGGCAATGGAAGAATAAGCTGAGCCTGCTTGCTCCTTTTTCTCCAGCATCTAAGCCTCCCCTGATCTTTCATGTCAGTGCTTGGATGGGTGAGTCTGCTTAGCCTGGGTTCCCATCATGAGGATGTCTTACCTGTAGCTATACAATCACCCTCCAGCTAAGGCTTTATCAGTAGTAGAGGTGACATTTATCTATCTGTTACCCGGTCCTCTCAAAAGTTCCCTACAGGTGAGAAGTAGTAATGTGAGTGCCAAAAAAATTAGCTTTCACTCTCTCTAAGCACATTCTTTAGACAGAAAGCATTCCTTTTTGTCCTGTGGCTTTGCAGTCTAAGAGGCCTCACCAGGAGAAAGGGAAATGGAAGCACATTTTTCAAGCCATCTTGAGATCTATGGGAAGAGCTTGAGCTAGGGAAGAACGAATTAAAAGTACCCCACTTCATTCATGGCTTTAACTTGATTCTTGCCTTGAAGGGTGAGTAAAACATATTCTAATATTTGGATGTTCTGGGAAGAAAACTGTCTTGCATTACCCACTTCCTTCCACCTACATATCCCAAATCCTTTCTAAGGCTTTCCAAAAAGTGCTCCCTAACCTCCACTGTCAGAGTGATGTCTCTCTCCCCTAGTTTTCCACCACGCTTGTCTTATAAGTTCATTAGAACGAACAAACGAGTGAATGTTCATGTGTAATGATAAAAGCAATGGCATATCCCTTGCATGCCCATCTATAAAAGAAGGAAGAAGCCTCCCCTATTCATCTTCAGAGGTGTTTTTTCTCTGCTACTTTAAGCCCTGTTGAAATGCCTCAGGGCAACAGGAGCCCAAGAGCCTAATAAAAAGTGTGAGGAGCAACAGTTCAGAATATGCAACTGGGTTTTCATCACACTGAACTTTGATTTGTATTGCCTTGGACGTCAGGGTCAGCACAAGGTAACATGAGGGCTTGGAGTCTTTCAATTTGGGCCAGGTAGTTCAGCCGCTCAGCCTGAGACCTGGTCTCCACTGGCACAGGATGGTGAGGCAGAGGGCAGTATTCCAGGTAATTCTGAGGAACAGAAACGGAGTTTGGCCAGAAAAGGCCTGAGAAAAGCAATTTTGATGCCTGGATAATTGCCCCCATTGCTTGGAAACCTTGCCAGTGGAAACCTGTCCCAGGGGTTCCAAGCTTAGAAAGTAAGGTGATTGAAGCTCAATCCAGAATGATGGTTGTGAGGCAATTAAGCCAGGGAAACAAGTGGGGCCTTTGCCTGGAGCAACTGCTGTTCCATCAATTGAGAGAATTTACTTGCCCTGAAAGGAAGGTTATTTCAGCACTTGGCATCAGAATTCTCAAAATATGAGCTTTTCAATCTCCTTTGATCTACACACACTAGTTCCTGGATTATCAGGCAGTAACAAAGAGAAGGAACATGTTCCTTACCAGCATTTGGCCCTTGAGTTGTGACTAATTCTGAGGGCTCTAGCCCCTATGTTGTTAACCTCTTTCAAGTATAGATTTACTTATCAGGGATTGCTTCCAAAACACAATGGGATTTTTTAGGAAGAAAGTTTAGTAACTTCTAAGGTTAGATAATACCCATGCCACAGGTGGCCTTCTGCTTCTTACATATTCCATCTCCTAGCCCCTGCAACGATGGCTCCAGGATATGGTGAATGTGGAGGACTTGGTTCAGGCCATCCTGGATTCAAATCTCAGTTGTGTGACTCAATAGTTATTTCACTTCTCAGTTTTCTCATCTGAAATGCAGAATCTTAGGCTCCATGCTATACCTACTGAATAAGAATTTGAATTTTATAAGAGCCTCAGGTAATTCAAATGCACGTTGACTTTAAGAAAGTGTTGTGTTGATTAAATTAAAGCCAAAGACAAATACATGGGCAGGAGGAATCTAGTAAAAAAAAGTCAGTTGGAGCCCACGTTTGATTCCACAAAAGTAATTACTCTAACTCATTCTGTTGGCAGCTCTACAAGGGACAGTGTTGGGGGTCAGACACATCGTAATAAAAAGCACTGATGCAATTGTAAATCCAAGCACTCGCATGCATATCTGAGAGGTTGTCTCTGAATCCACTCCTCTGAAAGGGTTCTCCAACACTTCTCCCCCAGCTGCAGCCATTGCTAAACTCCCTAGCTTCAGAATCTGCATTATTTTTTTAATTTAGCAGATCAGACATAAGCCAGTCTTGCATTCTCATTCAAATCTATCCTAACTACTGCTCCTGCCTCTTCTGAGCAATCCACATAGCAGTAGTTAGAAAATGTCTTTGAAGGTAAGCTCATGTAAGATCACCATATTTCACACTATTTCAGCCTTGACCCCAGCTCCCACTGAACAGGCTGCAGCATGTCTGCAATCAACTATCAGATAATTTTGCCAGAGGTCAAACCATTCACAAACAGAAGAGCCCAGATTCAACCCCAAGTCTGTCAGTAATTACTCATTTACCCAAATATTTGAGCACCACCACATGCCAGTCCTGTTCCAGACCTGAGATTAGCAATAAGTAAATAGACCAGACCCTTAGCTCCAGGGAGCACATGTTCTAGCAAGTGACTCCAAAGCAAGTGCTGTTCACAGCACAATCCCACCTTTCTGATTCTGTAATCCCAAGACTTGGGTGGGTTCAATGCCCTTCATACCTAACCAAACTGGAAAGTGTTCTACAGTCTCCTGAATTAGGTAGCAAAACTACCAGGGAACAGGAAACAAAACTTGTTCATTGTGACTATCAGTGTGGCTGGGCTGTTCCTGTGAAGGAAGAGTCATTATGAGATACTCACTGGAAATGGTACAAGATTTGCCTTTTTGTCTACTCCAAAGGACCTCTCTCTGCTGATTGGAGCAAAGGAAGCTGTTTGCTGTAGTTTTGTTGTAAACATGCCATAAAACCTCTCCTATTCCTTTTTGTAAGTTTAAAAGTCTTAATCTTATTTCCTTGATTACCTTGTACAATCTTATCCAGAAAAGTCTACATCTAAAAATCTGAAGGTGGATGCATGGTCAGCAGATTATCTCCAAGTAATTCAGCTGACCCTTGGCAAGCATTCTCTTAGATGCTTTTTCCCATGTCCTAATCCCTTTGCAGATGACATTGCCCATACCTTGCAGGGGCCTCTCCATGGACAGATAACAAAAGGGCAGAGCTGTGGACTCAGACAACCTGACTTTGGATCCCTGGGAGAGTCACTTTACCTTTCTGTGACTGCCTTTACACATGAGGACACAGTGTCAGAGAGGTGAAGTGGCTCTCCCAGGGTTTCAAACCTGAGCTATCTGATAATAGTATGAATTGAGATCTTGCATATAAACTGCTCAGCATAGGAGCTGGCACTTAAAATGCATTTATTCCACACAAGTATTTAGGCATCTACCCTGTGCTGAGCACAGTCCTAGACAGTGAAGACGTAAGTGAACAAAATTTCGTCATGGAGCTTACTTTCAATTGGAGCAGTCAAGCACGCATATTTTCACTTAGTGATTTACTCTGTTGAATGGTGATAAGAGCTACAGAGAAAATCAATCAAGGTAGGAAAGCAAGAAGTGCTGCGGTGGACTAGGTATAATTTCAAGTGGGAGGATCAAAAAGACCATGGGAAGTGTGTCTGGTATGTTTAATGATGTGCAAGGAGGTCATGGTGGCTGGGACTAGGACTGAGGTGCCAGAAGACCAGTAAGAGAAATGAGCAAAGAGGAAATGGTGTGAGGGTGGGAAGCAGATCACAGGGAGTGTTGCCAACCACTGTAAGGAATTTAACTTAAGATCTATTTGGTTTGCCAGGACTGCTACAACACCTACCACACACTGGTTAGCTTAGGCAACAAGACTTTACTGTCTCATGGTTTTGAAAGCTAGATGTCCAAAATCAAAATGTCAGCAAGGTCATGCTTTGGGCACTCCTTTGTCACATCGCAATCTCTGGCCTATGAAGCTTTCTCTGACTGTCTGAATTTCCTCTTCGTATGGGCCTCCAGTCATTGGGATTAAAACCCACCCTGATTCAATTTGGCCACACTTAAATCGGATTTTCAAAATTTCTATTAAAAAATGAGACTGTACCCTGACTCACCTTAACATATTCAAGGATGCTATTTACAAATGGATTCACATCCACAGGAACATAGTAAGATATGAACATGTCTTTTGTGAGGTAGTTTATTCAATCTCAACGTGTTCCAATTGATAGGAAAGCCACTGGAGGGTTTTGAGCAACAGAACAGTCTTTTTTTTCTAACTTATCTCCCCCCTGCACCCTGTGCAGCTTGCTTGCTGTCTGCTCTCTGCATCCACTTGCTGGCATTCTCCTGTGTCTGCTTGTCTCCCTTTGTTGCATCATCTTGCTGTGCCAGCTTTCCGTGGGCACAGGCCACCAGCTCTCTGCAGGTGCAGGCCATCATTTCTCTGTGGGCACAGGCAATCAGCTCTCTGCAGACGCAGGCCAGCCTGCCTTCACAAGGATGTCCTGGGATGTGAACCCAGGGCCTCCCATATGGTAGATGGGCACACAATCAATTGGGCCACAGCTGCTTCCCAGAACATAGTCTTTTTAAATCTTATTTAAGAGGATTACTCTGATTGCTGTGTTGAGAATAGACTGGAGGGCTAAGGCTGGTAAGAGAAGACAGTGGCTTGAACCAGGATGATAGAGGGATATGTGCTAAGAAGTGGCTGAACAAATAGGATATGCTGATGGTTTGGTCATAGAGAATGAGCGAAAGGAGGAGTCAAGACTGACTCAAAGTTCTTTAGACTGAGCAACTAGAAAGACAGCTTTTACTACAAGACAGGCAGAATGGGCTGATGGAAGTTTGGGGACTAGGAGAGCTGTCCATTTTGACACAGAGTTGAAGAAGTCTATTAGACATCAAAAGGAAATGTCAAGGAGACCATTTGATAAGAGGTTGGAGTTTGAGGGAGAGGTTAGGCTGAAGATATAACTTTGGGAGTAACCAGCTTCCAGATGTTACTTGATAACTTAGGAAGAGATAGCTCAGTAAGTGAATGCAGATAGAGTGAAGTAGGTCCTGGGCCTATCAGAATTCACTGATGACCTTCCAAGTTAAGATATCGGATTCTGAAGGCAGTATAAAGCATGACCCACTGTGCTAGTATGCTCTTCCTTCAAATGCTCATATCCTACAGGTCTCACTTCTGCCTGGGGAAGAGTCGTTACCGCAGCCGTCAGCAAGTTCAACAGACTGTGTTTGTGAATGTTTTTGCTTTATCAAAAAGAACATGTAATTATCTTAAAAATATAATTCCCCATCTTTAACATAAGCTGGAACAGTCAAACTTCCTTAAGCCTGGAGTGCTTTTACAAGGACAGTTTATTCAATTACCTTTTTAAGCTTTTGAAAGTCTCTGAGTCATTTGAGCAAGTAGGTGAAAAGGACAAAACAGTATATTACTGCAAAAATATTATGATTATTGGCACTGAAACAAAACTAATACTGTGATAAAGTCATTGTGTTCCCCAAATCAAGTGTATGCCTCATTTTTTTCTTAAGAAATCTTTCTGAATTGAGGAATTTATGAGTCGTGAGTTTTTGCAAAGTACAGTGCATGACCTTGGATAAAATTTATCCTTCTGCATGTCAGTTCCCCCCTAAGTAAAGTAGGGATATTATACCTACACAATAAGAAGTGTGTATGAACACTCAATACAATATCTGATACTTAATAAATCCCTTCCATAGACCTTAAAACAAACATGGCCACAAGCAGGTTGAAGGACTATTCCACAAGTGTACTGTTCCAGATGAATGCTGCTGCTTTCTGCCTAGCATGTCCCTACCTCACAGCCCCTCCCCAATTTGGAAGGCAATAAGATATGTACTTAGGATTATTTTTTGCCAAAGTAGGACAGTTTTACTTGGTTGTTTGGTTGTAGAGCATATTAGGGCATAGCCCATCAAAACAGCCATGACAAAATGTAAAATGACTTCTTAAAAAATATACAAGGTGATATGCAAAGCAAACATCACTGAACTTCTACTCCATCTGTGACCTCCGAAGATGGGTTAGTGATGGGTTAATTTCCCACATTGCTTGAGAGTTTTCTAAGCTGAAAATTTAGTTCTTATATTTGTAGCATAGTAGAAACATATGGGTTGAGGGTCACCTTGAAATAGCATGTGTACATTTTTGTGGTCAATAGGGAGGCTCAGTGATAATCAAGGCAAATTTTCTCAAATGAGTCTCCCTCAAAGATCAAGCTATGCTTAGGGAAGCAGTCTTGCTCAAGACAGACAACCGATGGAGTGGTTTTCAATGGAGGTGGTTGAGCCTCCCATCCACAGATTGGACTTGGTATGTGAATCACTTTAAATCCACTTGTTGATTTTCTCATATATTAGTCATCCTCAAGGGAAAACTTTCATTTTACTTCACTCAGACTCCATCCAGAAACTTTACATTAAAGGTGAAGAGATATCATAGCAGACAATAAGCAATAGGTCAATTACAGTCTCTGTCTTCTGGGAGAATGCATCTGAGGCAACCCAGATTTCACTGACTCTGAAGGAAATCCAAAGAGTTGTTTCTTGACCATCTGTCTTCCCAAAACTCTCCCTCTTTAGCTTCTGTGACAAGTGTTCTCCTGCATCCCTCCTGGTTCTCTGACAGGTCCTTCTCTGTTTCCTCAATGGGTTCTTCTTCCTCTTCCTGCCTCTAAAATGTGAGGACTCCCATGCTTTCCTCACCCTATGCATGGTCCCATTTTGTGCTTCTAGGCACAAAAATGCACCTAGGTTTCTTGTCTGTGCTGTAGTTTCAGAATATGGTGATGAATCAGGAGGGGGAAAGACCTGGTTTGGAAATTTGGAGAAAAGTGGAAGAAGAGTTGAATGCAGGGGCCCTTGCCCGCACTTCCAGTTGTAGAGAAAATTAAGAGTCAATTTCAATTGCCATTTATATGATGAAGAATCCCCAAATCTTTATCTCTGGCTCAATATTTCTTGTGAGCTTCACGCCTTTATATCCTAATGGACACCTCCATCTGAATATCCATAGGGAACTCAAGTAATCTAAAATCACATTAATCATCTTCCATCTTCAGACCTGCTTTTCATTATGTTCTTTACATTCTTTATGGAACCACCATCTGAGCCAGAAACCTACTCCTACCTCCTCCCCGTCATTCCTCATATCCAATCAGAAGTCCTATAAACTTTGCATTCCAAATATTTCTTGGATCTCTCCTACCTCTCCATCCCTAAGTTAAAGCACCAGAGAGTACGATAGGCTGCCCTGATCTGGCCACAGGCTAACCCTAGTGATGAAATCCACAATACATAGAACCCTGTCATGCACCCTGCAAGGACAACTCAAGAGACACATCACCCTCTGTCCCTGTAGTAAAGTACTGGGCATTTTAAATTTTCCCTGAAATTTTAGATTCTTCTCACCCTCTTGTCTTCTCTTTTGGCATGTAATGAACTCTAGAGAATTCTAGGATTCAGGTCTTTGCTAGGCCAATGCCTTATTTTATCTTTTAGGTCTGGTGAAGGGCCCACTGAGAGTCAGAATGATACTGTATCTTCAGGGCCATGACAAGTTTCACATGCGAAGGTTTCCAATGCCAAGGGCAGGCATGGCTATGGGTCCCCTAAGACCTGGAAGGACAGAAGAGATGTGCATACAAACTAGGGTGAAAGCCAGAAAGGTTATTAAGCATTTCCTAGTTCTATTAAGGACCTAGAAGTCTAGTCTCTATTTGACTCGCCTGAAGAAATAAAAAGATGTAGAAACTTAGGCAAAATCAAGGATTCTGAGAAAAGAAGGGTACAGCAGAGGTACATTCCATCCCAGGCAATAGAAAAAAATTTCAGGAAAGAATTCTCATTTCATGGTATCGAATAGTTTTTGCAAGCCTGTGGAAAAGTAATTTAGAGTTTGCATATTGATGCCTATGATAAAAACATATTCTCTTTAAAACCTTTATCATGCAAAGCAAGTACATGTTATAGTAAAAGATTTTATGATTTTATGTACAATTAGTGCTTTTGAAGGGATTATCATTTATATCTAGGTCATTGTTTGAATTATAAATAGTCTCTTCTTTATTTACACCAAGATGTTATTCAATACAGCAGCATTAATTTATCTTACTTATATTGCTGTGAGTTTCTAGAGGGCAGGTTTTATAACTGATTTGTCTTTATGTACTTGTACTCAGCCCAGGGCTTAGTTCAGCATCAGTGTTTAATGAATAAATTAATGTAATCCTGAAAAAAAAATGGTACCTTATTCTGAAATACATTTCCACTAAACATTTAAAAATGTATATATGTACATACATAAATTGGAGCACAAATTGTATTCTTGAAAGCCTAAAAAAAAAAAAAGCTATTGCAAGAGTGCTTTGAAGAATGGGGATTAAAGAAAAGGTTACAAAAGCTCTTAGCAGTGAAGATCTATCCTTGTGTGTTTATTGCATAGTGCCCAACCCAGTGTTAGCCATGACTTCAAAATAATAGCACAAGTTAATGCATTTTCACACCTCAAATAAAGGTTACACTCTTCCTGTCTGCCTGCTGTGCACAATTATAGGAGAGAAACCACAGGGAGTAGCCAGTTGCTAAAAAAGCATCCTCCAGAACATCAAAGGATTTTTACCAATACATTCACTCACCGGAGCTGCTCAGCGCAAATTCAAGCAGAACTTTCATTTAGAAATTAGGCATCCTGGATAGCAGACTCCGGTTCTGAAGGACCAGATTGCTCCAAGGGATTGAAGGGATGTGGAGTTTTGTATGTCTAAATAACTAGTCCATTTTTTCCTCCTCCTTGGCTATAATTACACTTCACCACCATCTGAGGGCTATTTACCAGTCTGTATAAAAGACGTTAAATTTTAAGCTAACAGATTGGAAGCAGGTCTACATAACACGATTTGCTCTCCCCGCTGGCACTCATAATGGCAGCCTTTAAAAAGGGCCAAGAATTAAAAACACATCACATCTACTTGGTTGCATCCCTAGGTGGGCCCAGCTCTGACAAGGGTAAGACAGGCTGACCAGAAAGCTGTTATTGATCTACATGCTCTGCTTTTACTCAATAGGAAGAACTTTCAGAGATTAAATTTATTTTTTAAAAGGAATTGGTAAAGCTGGCCTTTTACACAGAGCACTATAAAATATAGAGATTGCCTTATGACAATCATGCACAAAGAATGGCATGGCTTTGTTGAGGTAGCCCAGTGGAAATACCTCGTTTCCTTCTATTCTCATTTCCACTGCAGTGTCATTAGTGCCCATAGTAAGCAAGTACTCTGGCAATTTCTTTTCTTCTGCCAGGCTTAAGAAATTTGAGAAGCAAAATTTTTATAAAGACAAGGAAAAGAGTGAGGCAATGACACAAAATTAAAGGATAAGCAGACCAGGATTATAGTCTTTATATATGTGTGTGACATCTTTCTTCTGAGAAATTTAAGACAAAATTATATGAACTCACCTAAATTCAAAGTATATTTATGGCATAAGAATTTATCAACTCATGAAAGTGGAGAAGCAACTATTTGATATTTTGCCCCAAATTTTAGGTCTCAACTTTCTCATCTGGAAAATGAAAATAATGTATATCTCATGGGGAAGTCCTGAAGATTAAATAGGATTCCATACGAATGTGCTTAGCACAGGACCTGGTAATGCAAAAGCATTCCATCAATTATGATCATACTTATGATTAAGCAACATTAGAATCTTACCTTCAGACTGCAAGATAAATGGCCAAATTTTCTTGATCCATGAGGTTCAAGACCACCCAGTACACTGACCTCCATTTCTGGAAAAATATTTAATAAAAGGCTCTGGGCGTTGATTCATAGCAGATATCAGAAGGGTCTGGTCTTTATTAAACATTACAAATGACTGGATTATTCTCAGTGAGATAGAATCACAGCATAGCTATAAAATGCAAGAGCATGGGCATCCTCCACCACCTTCCAGGCAACACCCAAGACCACAGATCCAGGGTCTATGCCTTGAGTGAGACCACCCAGTATAGCAGACCTTATGCATACCTCACCCACATACCCTGAGCACTAAAACCAACCCAGTGGTTTCCAATTACAAGTGCCTACAGCTCTTTGCCTGAGGGCTTTCTCTGGTCCACTGAGCTGGAAGGAGGAGCAGGTAGAAGTGCCAGGGAGTTATCATCTCTACCACCCCACCCCATCATGGAATCATCACAGGCACTAGAGCAATTGCCATTTCCATTTGAGGATTTCCAATTTAGGGACATCATATGTATCTTCCAAAACAACTTCTATCCCGTGGGAGGTAACACCAATCAACACTTCTTGGGAGTCAACCTTGTACCAAGCTTCGTATGAGTCAATGTTCACAGACTATCTATAAGCATCACAATAAATTAGATATCATTATTCTCTGAACTTCACAGATGGGGAAAATCAAGTTAAGGGATGCTAAATCACTTGTCAAAGTCAAAGAGCAAGTGAAAGGTAGAGCTAGGTTGGAACTAACGTTGCTTTGGCCTCAATGCCCAATGAAGTTTTAATCCTTAAGCTACCCATAAAAACTGCTGAGTGGTGGTTCTGTGGTCTGCATATTTAGAGGTCATGTTTCAAGCAACTCACATATTTGGACTTATTGGAAAAATTTACTATGTTTTCCTTTACTCTCATTAGTAATTGTTGTGTAATAGAATTTGGCTGGCCTTTGTCCTCAGTTCCTGAGAGATACCTGCAAATACTTGGAATTTCCTGAGTGAAAGGAGTGTCTTTGTTATTCACAACATCCCACCACCCCCCACCAACACATCTGATAATTTATGCTAAGGAGTTACTCAAGGTAGGGCCAGGCCACCCAAGGAAGAATGACCATGTGATTAGAGGGTTGAGCTTCAAACTGACCCCTGGGAAGAGGAGAGGACTGGAGACTGAGTTCAACAGTAGGCGTTGATTCAAGCCTTCATTCCTATATAATGAAACTCTAATAAAACTTCTGAACACTAAAATTCAGATAAACTTCCTTGTATGGTAATACACATGGATGTGCTGGGTGGTTGATGCATCCCGACTCCACAGGCAGAGGGCATTGGAAACTTCCCATTTGGGTCCCTTCCAGACTTCATTTATGTGTCTCTTCTTTTGGATCCTTCCTATTAGAACTCTTTTTTGCTGTAATAAAACAGTAGTCATAAGTATAGCACTTTTCTTTCTTACTTCAGTCATTTTATCCTTTGGCTTTCATATGTTATATCTTATTTTTGTCATCTTTTTACCTTTTTGGTTACTTTTTCTGATAGTCTTCACTTCTACACTCTCCTTCAAGCCTCTATCTTTTCTCTTTTCTTTTCCAGCAGCAGAACTCCCATTAGTGTTTCCTGCAGAGATGGATTCTTGTTTATTAACTCTCTTACTTTCCATTTATCTGGGAATATTTTAAGTTTACTGTCATATTTGAAGAATAGTTTTGCTGAATAAAGAATTACTCACTGGCAGTTTTTCTCTTTCAGTACCTTAATTATATCATACCATTGCCCTCTTGCTTCCATGGTTTCTGAAGAGAAATCTGCACTAAGTCTTATTGATATAACTTGTATGTGATGTTTTGGTTTTCCTTTACTGCTTTCAGAATTTTCTCTTTATCTTTGAATTTGGCATTCTGCATATGATGTGTCTTGGAGTAGATTTATTTGGATTTATTCTAATTGGAGTATGATGTACTTCTCAGACATGCATATTCATATCTTTTGTGAGAGTTGGGAAATTTTTGCCATTATTTCCTCAAATACTCTTTCTGCCCCTTTTTCCCTTTTCATCTCAATCTAGAACTCCCATAACATATGTGTTGGTATGTTTCATGTTATCATTCAACAGTTTTAGCCCCTGTTCAATTTTTTCCATTCTTTTCTCTCTGTTCTTCTTTCTTGTTAATTTCAGTTGTTCTTTCCTCTACATCCCTGATTATTTCTTCCATGATTTCAAATCTGCTGTTTTGTGCCTTATTGTACTTTTAATTTCATTTATTGTGCCTTTCATTCCCATAAGCTCTATTATTTTTCTATCCAAGATTTCAAATTTTTCTTTGTACTCACTCAGTGTCTTCTTAATGTCTTTTATTTCTTTAGCCATGCTGTCTTTCACCTTCATGATTTGATTTAGGAGGCTTGTAGGAACCTCATTGACTACCTTTTTCAAATCCTGTGTCTTATCTGGAGATTTGATTTGTTCCTTTGCCTGAGTCATGTCTTTCTTTTTCTTTGTATGGCTTGTAATTTTTTCTGATGTCTAGGCTTCTGATTCTGATGCTGAGTTTACTCTGATGTTCAATTTCTCTCTCTTGCCTAGGGATTTGCTTTTAAATAGCTGTGTGCTACCACTATTCTTTGACTCTTAATTCAACTTGTTCTAGATATTTAGGATTTAAGATTGCCAAAATATTCTAACAAGTTTAACTGCTCAAACCAGGGCTAAGGCTCCAGTAATGGGGTGCAGGACAGTTTCCAAGGGCCTTGAGAGGGTGGCGGTAAAGGCACCTGCTTGCCTCTTTTATTTATTTATTTTTCTTTTTCATGTATTTTCTGGTCTGGCCAGCAGATGGTGGTCTTGGACACATCTCTCAGTTCAGATCCCAGGTGCTAGGAGGAAAAACATGCAGAGTAACTCTTCAGGTGGGTGGGTGACTCAGAAACAATGTCTTCAGGGCCAAGGGTCACAAGCAAGCTTTCACAGAGGCTGTTCTACACCCTCCTCCTACTGCCTCTGTCATACCCTCCTCCTACTGCCTCTTCAGCAACCAGCCCTGAGCAGTAGGAAGGGTTTTTGAGAAGGCAAATTATCTTCAGCTCCCTGCTGGCTCTTAGGGCAAACAAGTCACCACATCCCAGGCCGAGATATTGTTTGCCCTGTCTAGAACTTGGCCTATAACTCGATCTCTCCAATGCAGCAGACCAAGTTTGCTGTCCAAAATCTGAATTTGCAGTATTCTGTGTCCCTTTCTCTCCCCTTTCCTTGGGGAAGAGGACTCCTGCAATCCCCTTAGCCTGCAGCCACTATAGTCCACAGCTGCTGCAGTCTGCAGACTGATATTTGCTCCATAGAGCTGTTCTTTTACAGCTCTACTCACTGGATTTTTCAGTCAGCTGAGTCTCCTTCCTTTTGCCCCTCTCTCTTCTGGGTAGTGTCTCACTTCCCCTGGTATCCTGAGCCCCAGAGCAGTCCTCCAGACAGTCTCTGCCTTCCTCTAGGTATTTTTCCTGGCAGAGAAGTGATCCTTCCACCTCTCTAGTCCTCATCTTCCCAGAAGCCCAAGTATAGCTCTTTTCTGTGAGGTATTCAAGTGATTTATCAAACCTGAGGGAGTAATGGGAACCCCCAAACTTGCCAGTTGGTCAAATTTGCAGAGGTGACCCTAGGAACCCTCTGAACTTGCAGCCAGTGTCTGAAGTAGGGCTGCCTTTTGGAGGGCAAGACTGACATTTGTCTCCTCATACCATTCTCTACTTCCTCTCTTTGATAATAGAACTCCTTCAGCTTTAACTGAGCACATGGCCACCATCTAGATAAGACTTCCTCCCCCAACCTCTCTTGCAGCTAGTTGTGGCCATGAGACTAAATTCTGGCCAAAAGAATGTAAGTGAAAGTACTGAGGGAAATTACCAGGACCTACCAAATCATGTTTTTCCTCTACATCTTCTCCCTTCCTTTGGAGAGAATTCAGATGTGGTGGGTCATGAGATGTAAGCATTGACTAGGAGATGAAGGCAACGCTCCTAAGGGGCAGCAGGAGAAGATAGAAGGAGCCTGGGCCCCTAGAATTCCACACAGGGCAGACTTACCTGGTTCTTCTGATTGCCCACCAGTGCACATTTTTATACTAGAGATAAGTAAACTTTTATCTAGTTTAAGCCACTGCTGTTTGTTTTCTTCTAAATCAGCCAAACTTAAATCTTTAATACAAAAAAAAGAGAAAAGGGAAAGAAGAAACTAAGAAGAAAGTTAGAAGGAAATTACAATAAAGGGTGAAAACACCAGAAAGGAGAGTAAGCCTGAGATGGGTTTGAGTTATATTTGAATTGGTTTGCTTGTTTTAAAGTTTGGAGTGACACAAAGGAAACGGGGGAAATCAAAGCCAGAGAAGAAGGGAAAAGCAATGGCATTCTCTTTTATCCTGCCTCTTGGGAGGCTGTGGGTGGCAGGAAAACAGAAGAGAAAGAAATCCCCAGCTGTTATCAGGGTGCATGAAAAGCTCAAACTCAACCTTCTGCCGGAGAGCAAAAGATGTCATTGGCTTAGAAGCAGAAGGGGGTCCCTGGGATTAACAAGGCATCTACAGAGGCCTTTGCACAAACAAGGACGTCCATCAACCCTGAGCCCCTGATGTTGGCACTGAGCAAAGTGCCTCACGTGAACAGCAGGGGATAGGTCAATTGCTACAATTAAATGTTTCCATTTTACTCACCAGTATGATAACCATACAATGCAAACGTGTGCAAATTTCCAGTTATTTTTTAAGAGAACTAATGTTTGGAGGCATTTCATTTCCAGGATCTATTGAGCAGAGCATTATCAGTTATTTACTTAAAGCAAAGGGGAAAAAATGCAGCTCTGAACTTAAAAAAAAAAAGGAATTTAAAATCATACGCTAATCAGGCTTCCATGCAGTACATTACCATGGTCTGCACTTTTGTGAGTCAGCATCAAGACTAAATTTCAGGACTTGGCAAAGCCTCAGTCACACATGGGTCCTGCACACAGTATGGTCTCAGCTGCCTGTCAGACCGCAGCAGTCAAGTGACATACTGGTGCGGTGGTTGTTGATGTGACAGTTCATAAGCAACACACAGATCAATTGGAGAAGTGAATTAGCCATGGTTGAGGAATAATGAAAAGTGAGGGGAAAAAATTAACAATCGCAGGCAATCTGCATCAGGATATACAAAAAGCTAAAAAAGCCAGCTACTCTGGACGAATGTGAATTAGCCTATGCAGTCCTGATTCCCCATTTCTTTAGTTGTCATGGCTCATCTTTGCCTATAATGCCTAGTAGTATGAGAACCCATTCTGAAGAACTTCAAGAAACTCAGTCTTCAGGAAATTTTCTTCCCTCAACAATTTCTGGATATCTCTGGAGATATCCTTCACATAAATCTTCCTGCCACCTCAATCAGCCAACTTCCCTTCCAGGGGGTCATTTATTGCCAACTCACAGCACATCGTCCAAGCTGTTGTCTTTTTCCTGAAGTTTTTCTCCCTGAGCATTAATACCCTAAAGAATGGCTGGAACCAGGGTATAATGGCTAATAAAAGCTAGGCTAGGGGATACTCAAGGAAAAGGAAGAACACCTTAAAACAGGCCATCAGAGGTATCCATCCAAGGACCACAGACAGGGCATTCCTCAGGTGGAATGATCAGCTTCTACCTCAGTCCTGTCAGGCCTGCCAAAATGTTGTGGGGAGGAGGGTAGAGAGTTCCCTGCTCTCTAATTGGACTTCAGGGAGCGTCTAGGACCCCCAAGCATCTTTCTAGAAACAACAGTTTCCCCTTTGCCCTTGGTCTCTGGTCAGCCCTTCGGATGACCATCCCTCAGAGACACAATTCTGACCTCAAGGAAGCTGATTCCCATAATTTCACAAACAGCCTCTCGGCTCCTCATTGTCCTGAACCTGATTTTAGCTCTATCTTCCATAAACAAACTTACTGACTTGGGTCATCTCCTTAAACCTGTAACTAAATAGAAACTGTCAGCAGCTTAGAAAAGGCAGCTCTCTCCTCTGCCCCCAAGTTTACTCTGATCAAGGTTTCAGAACTATTGTGGTTCACTATAAGGACTGGATTAAAACTACTGGAGAGCACCAAGAATGAGATAGTGCCTCCAGCCTGTGTGTAGATCAAAATAAAAGCAGCCCTAAACCATAACATAAGCAGAAAATATTCCAACTAAATTCTTGCTTTTCTTATGATAATGATTTTAGTGCTTTAATTTTTTAAAATTCAAATACATTCTCTTTTTTTCTCCCCTTCCCCGACACCTTGCTGTTTTGATGTCTGTGTCCATTGTGTGAACTTCTGGGTCTGTTTCTTTTATGTCTTCTCTTCTTGTTTTCTCCTCTAGACTTCACCAGGATCGGCTCCTGGGGAACTCTGATGTGGGTCACCTGCACCACCTCAGTTCCTGGGTTCTGTTGTGTCTCACCTTGACACTCCCCTGTGTCTCTCTTTTGTTGCCTCATCATCTTGCTGCATCGCTCACCATGTGGGCCTGGCTCATCTTTACCAGGAGACCCTGAGAATCAAATCCAGGTCCTCCCATATGGTAGACAGAAGCCCAATTGCTTAAGTCACATCTGCTTCCCCAAATACATTCTTGAGATGCTTTCATTTTCCTTGGCATCCTTCTTTGCTGGTGCCCTAAGCCCACACTTAGCTTACTGGGAAGTCCAGCACTGAGCCCAGTGACAGAGTCCCAAGTGACACATGTGTAGCTTAGTCTCAGAGGCTTACTAAAGTTATAGCCACCTCTGCATAGAAATTCACCTTTCCTATAGTAAAGAACAATGTCTTCTACTCGAGTATTCCTGAGACCCACTGGGCTTTCTTACTCAGCAGACCAGGTGGAGCTGCCCCCTGGGTTATTTGGGACTAAAGGTTGCCCTTCCTTTCCTTTGGCCCTCTATTCCCTCCAAAACTTAAACCTAAAGGTTGACTCATTTATTCAGCAATGTTTATTGAGCAAATAATCTTTTCTACTTACAGTGCTAAGCACTAAATGTGTAATAATGAGATAGACAAGGGAGGTCCCTGTTCTCATGTCACTTAAATTCTAGTGAAAGAGACAAATAATAAACAGGTAACCAAGTAAATAAATATGATCACTTCATAAAATTATCAGCTCTGTGAAGAGGAGGGGGAGAAGCATCAACAGAGTTTTGTGTTAGAGACTGAGTAGATTGGGGTGGGCAGTATGATTTATTAGGATGGGATAGTTCTGGAAAAATTCACACAGACACTGTTGATACCTCCTGCTAAAACAGTCTCAACCCCAGCCACCTCTCTCCACGCGTGTGTGGCCATCCAATTAGATGTGCTCTTCTCATTACAACCACAGAGAGCTGGCCTCTTCTCTCATCTCTTCCTACCCTAAAGACCATGGAGGGCCACGGGCCAATCTGCTTCTTACATTCTCTGTTTCAAGCCATAAGAGTTTTTCTTCCCACAGTCTCCCCAGCTTAAGCTGTATCGAGTGCATCAAAACTGACAAGAATTACTTTTTTTTAACCCCCATCCAGCACTTACATAATGGATGTCAGTATATTTCCTTACCATACGAAGAGAGCAGATCCAATTTGACTTAATTACAGCCAGAGCTCCATAAACAGCCGCCAGTTACTGCCGAGCACTGTGGTTTATGAAGAGAACACCACAAATGACAGGAAGCTGCAGGGGGGGAAATAGTCTGAGCTGTCTTTGGCATGCTCATTTTTTGAATACAGATACTTCCATTCATCAATAGGGACATTTATGAAATCCAACCTATCAAGATGATATTCTGGGGTAAAACAATGGAGCCCCATCATGGTCCAAATGTTGCAATTATGAGGCCATTCTGCGCAGAAGGCTTATGACCAGAGTGCAAGATGCTCCACAGGAGCCAAAATCAGCCAGATGCATGGAAACAGCCTAGGGGTAAATTTTATTCCTACCCCTCCCCTCCCACCTATCTTGGCATTTAGAAATGAGTGCAGACCACAAAGCAAATTAATCCAGCCAGAACTTCCTAAGACAAAAATTCCCACCCAACAATACATGGTTTCACAAGATGAAAGATATTATACCACCATCTGATCGACCAAAAACTGCAGAATGTTTTTCACAGCAAGGAAGAGCAGGGTGAAAGGAAAGCAGCACCTCCTATCTCCTCAGCACAGACACATGAGCCCCTAGCTTAGGGCCTCACGACACCCACGAGGAGGAGCCCAACAACGGATGTATTCAAAGACTGGCATGGAAAGATCAGTGTATGGGGATTTATTAAAATGCAGATTCTGGATCATTGGGTCTGAGCGGTAGCTAGACTTCTGCATCTCTAACAAGCTCCCAGGCATTGGTGCCACAGATTATTCTGGACCTAAAGAGCCTGCTTACTGTGAAGGTGGACCTTGAGGGAAGAAGTCCAGTTAGGAGGCTCTTTTGAGTGTCTACAAGTCCAGGTAACAAGCAATCCTGCACTTCACCATTCTGCTTCTTATGGTATATCTGAATTTGGGAAATGATAAATTTATTACATACTACATGTAGTTTATCATTGTCAATAATCATTTATTAAGAATGCAGCCTTTAAAGAAATGCAAATCAAAACCCCAGTGAGATACCACTTCACACCCACTAGCATGGCTATTATTTTAAAAGCAGATAATAACAAGTGTTGGTGAGGATGTGGAGTGTGGAGGTTTGAAATTTTTTTATGAATCCCAAAAAGGAGAAAGATTATGTTTGTGGGCTGGTCACTCCTGAGACCTTTTTAAACTGGACTACCTCAGTAAAGTATGGATCAGGTTGAGTCTCCGCTGCTGGGTCTGATAGGGAGATACACAGGAAAAGAGAGCTCCTCCATACTTGATGCCGCCACCTGACAGAAAGGAGATCCCAAGGAGCTGAGGCCCCAGGGAGAGGTAAGCCATTTGCCTGACAGCTTGTAGCTGAAATTGGAATGAAAGTGGAACAGCCCAGCCTGAGTGAAGAGGCCTGGTAAGAGAAAAGCATTATGCCCGATTGCCCACAGCTGATCTCTAGGACATGGTACAGCCCAAAGGAGAAGACAAAGACTGGGCAGAGATCACCTGCCATCTTGCTTCAACATGTGGCAGTTGACTTGGGTGAGAAAGGACCTCTTATGGTGTCCTGAGTTGAACTTTTCAATGGCCTTGGAACTGTAAGCTTTTACCCCAGATGAATATCCTTTATAAAAACCAACATATTTTTGGTACTTTGCATCGGCACCCCTTTTGCAAACTAATGCATGGAGAAAGAGAAACCCTCATGCATTGCTGGTGGGAAGGTAAAATGGTACAGCATCTGTGAAAAGTAGTTTGGTGGTTCCCTAGAAAGTTGAGTATAGGATTACTATATGATCCAGCAATCCCACTTCTAGATATATACCCAAAAGAATCGAAAGCAGGGACTTGAACAGATATTTGCACATCAATGTTCATAGCAGCATTATTCACAATAGCCAATAGGTGGGAAAAACTCAAATATCCATCAACAGAGGAATGGATAAGCAAAACATAGTATATACATACAATGGAATATTAGTTAGCCGTAAAAAGGAATGTAGTTTTGATATATGCTACAACATGGATGAAACTTAAAGACATCACATTGACTAAAGTAAGCTGAACACAAAAGGACAAATATTTTACAACCTCACTTATATTATAATAAATTATAATTATATATAATAATTAGAATAGTCAAATTCATAGAGTCAAATTGGGAGGGAAATGAGGAATTAATCTTTAATTGGCAGAGTTGTTTGGGGTGATGGAAAAGTTTTGGTAATGGATGGTATTGACGGCAGCACAACACTGTAAATGTAATTAACACCAGTAAATTGTATTTTTGAAAATGGTTAAAATGGTTGCAGTATATATATGTTATCATAGTAAAGTTTTTTTTAAAAATCCACAGCACTATATGACACAAAGAGTGAATTCTAATGTAAAATTTGGACTTCAGTTAAAAATATAATAATATTGGTTCATCCATTGTAACAAAAGTACCGCATTAAAGCCAAATGACAGTAAGGGAAGACTGTGGGTGAGGTGTGTGTGGGTGGAGGTGGAGTATATGGAAACTCCACTCTTTGCCTGTTTTTTCTGTAAACCTGCAACTGCTCTAAAAATATATATTTATAAAAAACAAATGTAATTGCATACAACAATTTTATGTGTCAAATTAGACAGTTTCAGAGATAAGTATAGGTTTTTTTTTTTAAAGGTGGTGGACGCACCAGTGTATTTCAAATCCATCTTCATGTCCTAGTCTTCCGGGAGCTTTGAAAACATGAAGGCCTAGGTCCCAATCCAGAGCAATCGAATCAGAGTCTCTCAACCTGTGGGAAGGGAAGGGGAGGGCAGAGACGGGAAGGGACGGACATCAGTGTTCCCCGGCGTTCCTAAGTGTGGCCACAGTTGAGAACCACAAGAGAAGTAATCTGACGTTGTGCGCGTAAGGCTGTCCTTTGCTCTTCCCAGCACATCTGTAGGGTCGGAAGCTCGCCTCGCGGTGGCACACCTCAGGAGATAAAGGCAGCCCACGGCCTTAACGCAGGAGTTCATCTGTACGAACAGCTGCTCTAGGAGCAGCTCTTCCAGGGAGCCCCTGCCCCGACACCAGCCTCAGCCTGCTCCTGTGCCGCTGGGCGAGAAAAGGATACACTAACGAAAGAGAGGGTAGGAAAGGGAGAAGGAGCAGGAAATCGACAAGCAACAAGAGGGAGGAAAGAGATCCATTTGTTTTGTGCTGCACAGCTCCATTTTATCTGACTTGTTTTCAAGCATTAGTCTACACCATCCCACATAACTCAGCCAAAAGCAACAGGTTCCATGGGCCATGCTATTTTGGTTTCAAGGAGACGAAGTTTTAACAGAAATGTTTACCGTGATGCAAAGATATAAATTATTTCTATGTTTATTAAATATTGTAAAATGAATTTAGGTGAGAGTTTTGAAAAACCTAACTAACTTTTACTGTTTAGTTTGAACACTTGCCCTGTTCCCTCCACTGCTGCCATTCCTTGTTCACATTGTTCAGGATCTCCATGACCAATGAGAAAGCCCCCCAGAAACACGTCAGAGTATATGGATTAGCCTCTTCAGCCCTTTCCCCTCACCCCAAATAGCCTCCTGGGACATGAAATCGATGCTACAGATCTGGTACTAAGGGGGAACTAGAGAGAAAGATGAAATCCACACGTTTCTTACTTCTGGCCTTACTTCTTTCAAATTCCACTTCTCAGTTCCCTTAGTAGATTCTCCTACTCCCCTATATCCTTCTGTACAAAGTATGGCCCATGGGTCAGCAGCAGTAGCAGTAGCACTGAGAGCTCATTAGAAATCCAGAATCTCAAGCCCCTTCTAAGACCACTTGAATCGGAATCTGTTTTAACAAGATCCCCAGGTAATTAGCAGGCACAGTAAAGTCTGAAAGCCCTGCTCTAAGTGAACCGGGGCCCAAGTTTTCCCGCACAGACCCGTGCCAGGTACAAAGGCATTCAGCAAACAGCCTTCTCTCCACCAATCGAGCAATGCAAACGGCAATCCCTTGCTACTTTTATTCTAGCCAGGCGACGGTAAGGAGAACAAGTAATTGATTTACAACACCATCTGGCTGAAACCCCAGGGAAAGCCAAATTGTCTCTTTCTCTGCATTGATATAATTACCAAGATGAGGGAAAGCAGGTTCTTTCTTCACATCAAATAACCTTCTTATTGCCAGTGCTAGCTCTGCTTCTAATTAGCAATTTATTCTGGGTGATTTTTGACTGACCCCACTTGTCTCCCATTATTCATTCTGTTCCCACCAGCTATAATGATTTAGCTCTCTGGACAATGGAAATGTATACATGGTGATACGTAATGCGTTATCTGTACATTTTTCTATTTTTCTTGCTGGACTCCACAGAGGACAGATCACTACTTAAGGGCCACGATTGCTTTTTAACTCTTCACAATACCTAGCACAACAGCACTCGCTGAAGAATGTGATGGATGTGAATGGGTGGTGCCAGGAACCATTCTGAACAGTGTTCATCTCAATTCTTCATCTCAAGAGCTAGTACAAAATTGTTTTAAAGCCACACTGGAGCACCCTCAATTCAGCAGCAACTCCTGGTTACCTCAGTGCACCAACTTTCTGCTATAAGACAGTAAAAAAAGCATAGTGTTAAATGAAATCCAAATGAGTTTTTATTAAGCTTGATATTGGTGCTAAAAGAAGAATTCACATAAGAATACTACTAGGAGGTAGGAAGAGACATTAGATTCTGATTTCTGTACATTTTTAAGAGTTTTAAAGATGAATAGCACTAATTCTTTATGGTGTTATTTTCTTATTTACGCTTTGATAGTCCTTTTTCTTGCAAAACAGATGACTGTGCCTCAATTTTTTAAAAATATTTTTTATTAAAGAAGCTATAGGTTTACAGAAAAACTATGCAGAAAATATGGAGTCCTCTCTCATTATTAACACCTTGCATTAGTGTGGTACCATTGCTATAATTGAAGAACGAATATTATTATAATTGTACTATTAACTACAGTCCTATGGTTGTTTTTTAAAATTATTTTAATAACATATATACAACCTAAAATTTCTCTTTTTAAGCATGTCCAAATATATAATTCAATGACATTAATTACATTCAAAATGTTGTGCTACATTCACCACCACCTAGTACCAAGACTTATTCCATCACCCCGAAAGAAATTCTGCACCAGTTAAGCATGAACTTCCCATTCCCTACCTCCACCGCTGCCTCTGGAAACCTGTATTCTAGTTTCTGCCTCTACAGTCTCGCTTCTTTGAATTATTTCCTATCCGTGAGATCACACACTGTCCTTTTTGCACTAGGGCATTCTTGACTCCATGATAAATTTCTTTACACATTTACTTTGTCTCTTGATTTTCCCTTTCTTTTCTAGTTTTGTGCATTCTGCTTTTGTAGTCTTCCCTGCCTGCATGTTCCCACTGGACGCACTCCGTCCTTCATCTTTTTCTATAATGGCATACTCTGTGCCCTGTATTAAACTACTGCTCTTGCTACTGCTTTTAACTCTCTTCTTGCCTCCTGAATGCTTCAGTTTTCACACTTATTTTACATAAGGAGGATCCAAGAGAGGAAAAGACGACAGAAGGAAAATTGTAGATGACCACAAGGTAAGTGCATTAGAAGAAATTTAAAAGGTTGGCTGCACACACAAGTGACAGATTGCTTAAAGGAGATCTAAAATAATCAAATTTCAGACGTGGAAGGGACCAGAGTCACAGTTACCACAGTTTCCTTACGGTTGTGTTTCTCAAAGAGGGACAATTTTGGTCCACCCCACCCCCTGGGACATTTGGTAATGTCTGAAGACATTTTTGGTTGGCCCAACTTGGGGAGTGCTCCTGGCATCTGTAGGTAGAAGCCTGGGAGGAGGCTAAACATCCTACAGTGCCCAGGTACATCCTGCAATGCCCCACAGCAACAAAGAGTCATGTGGCCCAAGCTGTCAACAATACTAAGGTTAAGAAATTCTGCCTTAAAGGTAAAAAGCAATAGGATAAGGTGGTCAGGGGCTGATTAAATAGTGAGAGGCATTCCTCGAGTCATTCTACAAAAAGATAATGAGGTAGAGAATGGGAATGGTTGATTTAACAATTCAAGGTATAATGTAGTTGGGAAAATGATACCATATATGAAATACTAAGAATGAGACAAAGGCATAAAAAGAGTCCATTGTGATGTTGGGCAAATCATGGGTAGGGAAAAACAAGGTGCAAAGAATGGGCCAGGAAGTGCAGTTCCAGATGGGGTGCTGGAGTAGTATATCTGGGATCAGGGAGGTAATGTGATAACTTAAAAGTTCATTGGGCTGGTCAAAAATTCCCTTAATGTGATGCATGACATCTTGGTCAATATCAAGGTTGGTAGAGGTGGAGAATGGACTGACTACTATTTAACAATTCATTAAAAATAAAAATGTCTGTAAGGAAGAACTGTGTACCTTGCACTGGATCAGTATATAAGATGGTCTCTGACTCCCAATCTTTTTGAGATAAAATTTACATATCTATGTTGATGGCTCCCAAGTTTATATCTTTAGCCAGACTTCTTTCTCTGAATTGTGTATCAAATGCCAATTTGCCTTCTCTGCTTGAATATCTAATAGACATCTCAAAGTTAGCATGTCTTAAATGAGCTCCTGTTAATTCCTGAGACCTGTACAGACTATAGTTTCCCCCATCTGAGTTGCTAAAGCAAAACCCTTGCAATCATTCTTGATCCTCTTTTTTTCACATCAAACATCCAAACAGTCAGCAAATTCCCTTAAAGCTCTTTCAAAATATACCGAGAATGAAAACATTCTGTTAAATGAAAGAAGCCAGTCACAAAGGACCACATATTGTATGATTGCATTTATACAAAATATCTGGGATAGGCAAACCTATAAAGAAGAAAGTAGATTAGCGGTTGCTGAGGGTTGTGGGGTGGCATGATTTGAGGGATGATGGCTAAGGCACACAGAATTTCTCTTTGGGTTGACGAAAAGTTTCTAAATTTGGTTGTGGTGATGGCTGTGCAACTCTGAATATACTGTAAGTCATTGAATTGTACACTTTAAATGGGAGAATTGTTAAGTACATGAATTATATCACAAAAGAAGTCATTACCAAAAAAACCCCACATATATCCAGAATCAACCCTCTTCTCGCTCCCTGCACCATGATGGCAATCCCCCCTCCAGGATTATTGCAGCAGCCGCCTGGCTTCTGTCCCTGCACCCCTTCGACTCTTCTCCACAAGTACCCGGAATGACTGAAAACATAAGTCAGATCATGTCATTCCTCTTCACAAAACCTTCTTACTGCAGGTAGCACCAACGGCCTACAAGGCCCCACCAAAACCGGCCCCACTTACCATCCTGTTCTCATCTTCTGACTCCACCGCACTCCCTCTGCTCTAACCACTAGCATTCTCCCTGCTTCTCAAACACACCAAGTCTGCCCCCTCAGGGGCTTTGAACTTGAGATTTCCTATGCCCTTTCTCCCACATTTAAATGCCTTACCCCTCATTTAATGAAATATTACCTTAACAGTAAGGCCTTCCCTAATTCCTATTTAATAAACAGCAGCTCCCCGATCCCCAACTCCAGCACACCCCAGCCCTGCGTCCTATCTTATTTTTCTCTTTAACACTTATCACTATCTAACAGAACGTGTTGGGGTGCCCTAAAATGGAACCTTCATAAGGGCAGTAATTTTTCATTTGTTGACTGCTGTATTCTCAGGACCTAGAGCACAAACCCCCATAGTAGATGTTTAAACTATATTAGTTGAAAGAATGAATAATGGAAAAATGAAAAGACAGCACAAGATAAAATATAATTAAACTTGAAACTATGAAATGGAAAGCATGTCTTATGGAAGTTTTACAGTGAGGCCTTATCATATCTCTGTTTGATAACCTTGTTACCTTTTAATATTTTTTAGGTATGATCTTTTATATAGCCATAGTGACCTTATTTCCCAAGCAAATGATTAGTAAGCAGAGAAGGATACATTCTCTTTAGAAAAGGAAAGCTATAAAAATAAATAAATAAACATAAGCAGGGGGGTAAACACCTTTAATGCCTAATGAATAAACTCTAAGTATTTACAGAAGAAACATTCTTGTGACTATAAAATGTCAGTGTTGGGCGGGACAAGAAAGGCGGAAGAGTTCCTTTCAAGCTGGACATCATTCTTTGGTTAACTTCCGTGTTCTGTGGATTTTAGCTCTTCTTCAAAATGAAAAAAAGCAATTTTCAAATAGCTCCTAAAACTATTAGAAAGAGGAGAGCTGAAAAGTCATGTGTGACTGGGAAGGTAATATAGCCATTAATGGCCAATAAGTCTCTTTGATTAGGATATAAATAGAGAGTTTTGACTACTCCTGGAAAAATTCTAGTGTTCTCCAGCACCCTTCAATTGAGTTTTGGGGACCCAGCCAAATTAAGATAGCATTATGAGACATCTCAGGGCACCATCCTCCATTGAAGCCTTGAACAACCAGGAAGCACAGGTAGAAACACCTTCCTCAAAGCTCCAGAAAACAGTTAAAGGACTGCAATAACAAGCAAGAGAAAGGCCACGTAAAAAATAATAGGATCTCCTAGCACCTTGGCTGGGAGCTCCCCCATCCCTTACCAGCTTGGTGTGGAGCCAACCTGCACTCCCAGTGCACTGATCCCTGGTCCCTGTTCCTAAAGGAGCAGAGTAACTTTGTGCACATACTGCGATGATGTATGTCTGCCCCAAACTGTCTGATGGTGTACTAAGGAATTTCCTGTCCCAAAGCGTGTCCTGCACATAGAAGCCAGTTCACCAAACTTTCCTGCAGAACACTGTGGGATGGCAGTCAAGTGGCTGCCTGAGGCAAGGGATATAGGGCATCCAATATGGTGACACCTAGGACCCTCAGGAAACCATTTCCTAGCGAAGAGTGAACATTTATATCCATGTAAATGGGATGGGGACAGTGGACTCCCTGGGCCACATGTGCATGCCCAAGACAAGAAACTTGCTGTGCAGAAAGGATCCAGGAGGCCTATGTCCATTGACCTCGAGCTATTCTCTAAACTTTTTATGAATAAGCTCTGAAGGACAGCATTAACACTGGGGAGAGGTGTTTTCTTTTTTCTTTTTTGGTGGGGGGAGAAGTTCCTGGCATTCAAGGAACACTTGGTCATAACATTAACAGAATATAAGCTTAAGGAACAGGTGCTTCAGAGTCTAAACTCTAGTGATAATGCATGAAAATATCAAAATATCTAGGTTTCAAAAACAGATTTAAAAACATACAAAGAAACAGAAAGGGATGACCCAGGCAAAGGAGAAAATTAAAGCATTAGAAGCCATCAATGAGGAGGACTAGACCAGGGATATACCAGACAAAAACTTAAAAAATGGTCCTAAATTTGCTCAAAGAACTAAAGAAAATCAGGCAAATAATAGATGAGCATAAAGAAACTATCAATGGAAAGATAGAAATTATGAAAAGGAATCAAAAGGTCCTCAAGACCATAGTGACAAAAATTAAAAATTCCTTGGAGGGGTTCAATACCTGAATGGAACTGCAGAAGAAAACATCAGTGAACTTAAAGATAAAGAATATTAAAATCATCCTGTCTGAGGAATAGAAAAAAGAATGAAGCAATGTGAACAGAGCTTGAGGGACATTTGGTACATTATCAAGGTACCAATATACGCAATGTGGGAATCCCTGAAGGAATCCCTAAAGGAGAAGAAAGAGAGAAAGGGGCAGAGAGAATATTCAAGGAAATAAAGGATGAGATTTTCTCAAATTTAACAGAAGACATGAATATGTACATCCAAGACACTCCATGGACTCCAAAAAGATAAACCCAAATATACCCATGCTGTGGCATATTATAATGAAACTGTCAAAAGACAAAAATTGATAATTCCAAAAGCTGCAAGAAAAAAGCAACATTTCACATACAAAGGAACCACAAAGAGATTAAGTGGTGATTTCTCATTAGAAACCATAGAGGCATATAAAAAAAATCAGCTCAAAATGGATCATAGGCCTAAATATAAGCAACAGAACTATGAAACTCCTAGAAGAAAATGTAGAGCAAAAGTTTCAGGACCTTATCTTAGGCTATAGTTTCTTAGACTTTACACCCAAAGCAGAAGCAACAAAAGAAAAATAGATAAATGGGACCTCATGAAAAAATAATATTTATGCTTCAAAGAACTTTATCATGTATGTAAAACAACAACCTTTATAATGCGATAAAATATTTGGAAATTACATATCAAATAAGAGTTTAATATCCAAAATATATAAAGAAATACTTAAACTCAATGATAAAAAAGACAAACAACCCAATTCAAAAATGGGCAAAAGATTTGACGGGACATTTCTCCAAAGAAGACATACAAATGGCCAAAAAGCACATGAAAAGAAACTCATCATCATTAGTGCAATGCAAATCAAAACCATAAAAAAAAATATCATTTCACACCCACTAATTTTAAAAAATGGAAAATTTCAAGTGTTGGAGAGGAGGTAGAGAAATAGGAATAATCATTCATTGGTGGTGAGAATTAAAATCATGCAGCCACTGTGGAAGACAATTTGGTAGTTCCTCACACATTAAGGTCTAAAAGTACCCTATGACCTGGCAATTACAAAGGATTGAAAGAAGAAATTCAAACAGATAGTTGCACACTGAAGTTCCTAGTAGCATTATTTACAATTGCCAAAAATGGGAGCAACTCAAGCATATCTCAATTGATGAGTGGATAATCAACATGTGGTATATTGACCAAAATGGAATATTATTCAGCTATAAAAAGAAATGAAGCTCTGATATATGCACCAACATGGATGAACTTTGAAGAAATCATGTTGAGTGAAATAAGCCAGACAGAAAAGGACAAATATTGTCTGCTCTCACTGCACTGAAATAATTAGAATAAGCAGACTCATAGAGTCAGAAATTAGAATATAGGTTACCAGGGGATAGGATGGAGGTAGAGAATAGGGAATTAAGGCTTAAAACGTAGCATTTGTATTTGAAGAGATGGAAAAGTTTTAATATGAATGGAGGTGATGGTAGCATAACATTGTAAAAGAAATTAACAGTGCTGATTTATACATTTTAATGTGGTTAAAGACAAAAAATGAGGTTGTATATATAGTGTATTAACAGAATAAAACTTTTTCAAAAATTCATGGAACTGTACAACACAAACAGCAAACCCTAAGTTAAAACATAGACCATGGTCAATAGAATAATTGTAAAAATGTGCTTTCATCAGTTGTACCGAATGTACCACACCAATGCAAGTTGTTAATAATAGGGTGGTATGGGAATCCTGTATTTTATGCATGATTGTTCTGGAAACCCACAACTTTTCTAATAAAGAAAATCAAAAGAAGAGAAGCAAAAAAACACTGAAAACTTATTTAACATATTTTTTTATTAATAGCATATATAAGGCTGGTTAGTTTATTTGAAAAAAGTAAAAAAGAAAGAAACCATGGAGGCAAGAAGACAGTGAGGTGACATATTTTAAGTGCTCAAAGCAAAAATGAACACCTGGCAACCAAGAATTGTATATCAGGCAAAGCTGTATTTAAAAAGTTGAGGGACAGGTAAGACAGTCCCATATAAACAAAAGCTGAAGGAGTTCATCACCACCAGACCAACCCTACAAAAAGTGCTAAAGAGAGTTCTGCAAGTTGAAAGGAAAGGACAACAGACAATAAATCAAAGCTGGATGAAGATATAAAGATCTGTAGTAAAGGTAATGACTGGGGCAAATATAAATGCCAAGACTATTGTACTTTTTGTGACTTCACTTTTTACTTCCTACAGGATCTAAAAGGCAAATGAATAAACTATATTGAGAAATTGATGGTTTTTACTTTTAATGTATACGTATGTAATTTGGTACAAAAACTACATAATGGTAGGGGATAGAGAGGCATAGGAACATAGCTTGTGCATACTATTGAAGTTAATTTGTCATCAAAGCAAATGAGGTTTCTACAGATTTAGAATGTTAAATTTAGATCCCATAGTAACTACAAAGATAATATCAGAGAAGATGCAAGCTCATAGAGATAGAATGCAGAGCACAGAAGGGGCTGGAAAATTATTGTAGTATGGATGTAGAGTCTGTTTGGGAAGATGGGTAAGTTTTGGTAATCAAAGGTTTGAGGGTACCACAACCTAAAGAATATAATTAATCTTACCTAATGGTATGCTTGGAGATGATTAAGATGGGGAGAGTTTATTCATATATATGTTTCCACAATTACAAAAAAATAGAAAAAGAAAGAGCAACTAAACAGACCATGGCAATTAAATGCAGTACATTATTCCAGGTGGGATCGAACAGGGGAGAATTAAAGGCCCAAAGAGACATTATTGGGGCATATGAAAAAACTGGAATAAGAACTGTAAGCTTTATATCAATGTTAAATTTCTTGTTATATATCCACTGGTTTCAAATACCCTTAAGGTGGAGAGAGAAGCGAATGTACTTGTTCTTAGGAGGTACACTTGACTATGTTAAGTGTTCAAGGAGCATGATATATATAACCTGCACTCAAGTGTTCAGAAAATGGATTGGAGTGGGGGACGGGGGCGGTGGGGTTGAATGGGACCTCATATTTTTTTAATGTAATATTTTTTAAAAAATGAATAAAAAAATGAAAAAAGAAAAAAAGAAAAGAAAAAGAAAATGATTGATAAATAGGTAGAGACAGATAGAAAGATGGATAGATAGATGAGTTGATATTTTGATGAATATATAGCTAGAATGATACAGAAAATGTGGCAAAATGTTAAAATTGGTGAATCTGGGTATATGGTGTGGATAGGAGTATGTTGGAGTTATCCATATGGGATTCATGTTATTTTTGTACCTGTCCTGTAAGTTTAAAAGTATTTCAAAATAAAAAGTTTAAAATTAAAACTAAAAAGAGAAAAAAAAGCTTTTGAATAAGATAAGCAATTGCGGATGAACTACAGAAAACAAACCGAGGAGAAAATTCTGATTTGATTAATAAATCAATAATGATTAATAAAATAACCATCTATTTGTGACAAATTGTGCCTATTCTTGAGCATTTCTCTCAGCTTTGCTTTCACGGTATATCTTATTTATTTTTAAAATCTGGGGTTATTAACAAGGGGACCTTGAGCTTGAATTGAAATTTTAAAAAAACATTATTCTTGTGGGGACATATTGGTGCAGGTGTGATATTCTTATTAAATAATACACAGTACAGTGTGGACTTAGGAAGCATACATGGTTTTCACCTGACAGGAAAGGGGTCCATGGAACAAAAATGGTTAAGAACTCTTGTTTCAAATAGAATAATTACAGTTGGTCGTATGAGTGGCAATCTACACCACATTCTCTGTTAACTGTGCCTTAGGAGAATCTGGCTGTTGGAGCCACATGGACCCCTAATCCTAGAACTTCTATTTATGTAGTGACTGCATTCAGAACTGTAACCAATGCAACATACCTAAAAGAAAACAAGGTCAGCCTGTCTACAAATGAGTAACAATATCACATTTCAGGAGAAGACATTTGTAGAATCAAAGAAAATATCATAGAATGAGTAGAATTTCAGAAAATTGAGCGTTGGATAGGTGGATAAAGGGAATTCTAGGTAGATAAAAGGGAAGATAAGCCCAGCATTAAGAGAACAGAAAAATCACTTCACTCATGTCTCTCAAGGAATTTGAAGGAAACTGTGTGCCCCAGGAGAAGTCCCTAGAGGCAGTAATAGTTGATGTATTGAGGGCATGGCATTCCAGAGTACAGGCATAGGGGGAAGATTTATGGCAATGGTCTTGACATTTTTCCCTTTTAATTTTTCCTCCAAAAAATATTCCTTTTAAGGCCTACCTCAAATGTTTTAGAGCATAGAGCAAGAGTACAAATGGAGGCCCACATGCCATGAGTCTAAATTATAAATCAAGCTGGCAAACTATTAAATAAAATGTGTTCTCTTCTCTTACCTCAACAGGTATACACTTTGAACAACCTAGAAGCCCAGATTCAACATTAGAATTTCAAACTTTGCACCAGAACATGACATCTAGGGTGAAACCAGCCCCAGCCTCTGATCCATGGACTGTCCCCCTTTCTTCCTGAACCTCTGACCACACACATGTGGACACCCAGATTACATGGCTAGGTTCTGTCTCCAGTAGTCATTGACTACCCCTCAGGCTAAGGAGCAAACACACCAGTGGCCAAGTCTGCCTTCTAGAGAACATACCTGGAGAAGGGACCAAGGGCTATTCTGGAAGTAGATTCAGGGCCATTTTGGGCAAAGAGTTCTAGAATCCTAGGTACCTTGGACATGATCTTCAGGAGGTGGTGCAGGCTGTAAGTGGACATGTCCACTTGGCCCCAAAGACATTCCACAGGGAAGATTACACCTGGATGAAGGCCAGAGAGGGCTCTCTAAAGCATGTGATCCAAGGTAGGATCCCCTTTTGCCTGGGTGGTACTGAAATGACTCACAGGAATTTTTTTCATTTCTCCTGATGCTCCCAAGGGAACAGGTGGGAGAATCAAAGTTGTCCAAATAAACAGATTAGAGCTTACTGATTCAGAAGTTTTCCATTACATCAACATGTCAAAAAATCATTCACAGAAGAGGGGACAAATCTTTCTTGCAGAATACCAAGTCCTCTAAGTAGATACTCTTCCTTCCAGGAGATGGAGCTTAATCCTCCTGCCCTTTGAGTGAGGGCTGGATTTAGTGACTCACATACAAAAAACAGAGTATTAAGGGAAAAATGGAACTTTACAGTGAAGAAACCTGGAAAACACTATCTTAACCAAATGATCAAAACTAACCTCATTAGTGGAAAGTCACATTGATCCCAAGTACACCCAATATGAAGTGATAAGGAGGAAATTTCTCCCCTATTGTATTTTTCCCCCAAACCCATAATCCCAGTCTGAGCGTGAGAAAAACATTGGAAAAATCCCTAATGAGGAAAATTCTACAAAACACCTAACCAATACTCAAAACTATCAAGGGTGCCTGAGAAACAGTCAGAGACCAGAGATTAAGGGGACGTGACAACCCAAAGTGACCCCGTACATGGGACTTGCTCCTGGAGGGTAAGAAAGGTGTTAGTATGGAAATCTGTGAAATGCAAATGAAATCTGGACTTTAGTTAAGACTGTTGTTGGTTTGTTAATTTTGGCAAATGTACCACGGTAATGGAAGATGTAAACAACAGGGAAAGCTGAGTGAGGAGACTATGGGAACTCACTGTGTTTTCTTTGCAACTTTTGCATAAATATAACTCCATTCCAAGTTAAAATTTTATTTTAATAACTGCTCACTCACATCATTAAAGACTTATAGTCTCTCCACCATTCCTCTCATTGTGGCCCACATTCGGTTGTCGGAACAATGGGATGGCATTTCCCAGGCCTGGAAGTTGATTTGGAGCGTCTTTTTCATGAAGTCTCCATGAAGCAAGTTCTCATAGTCAAGATCATCCGATCTCAGAGGGCCACAGGGTTCCTCAGAACATCAAGACAGCTCTGTAAGAATTCCAAAGAAAATAAATAGGGTTTCAAAGAAGAGGAGAAAGAGAAGTTGCTTGTGGCATGTTTATAGTTTGGAACAGCATAAAATAGAAAACAAAGGCACATATAAAACTCCAGTAGTTGCCTTGAGAGGAATTCTAAAGCAAACCAAAGAGATAGTGATGCTCTGAGATAGAACAATCACCTGCTAAGCCTCCCTCAAGCAAGCACACAAAACTGAGTCAAAAGTAAAGGAATGGCTGTAGCAAAATATATTTTTTAAAAATAATAATTGGGCAAGTTAGAGGGGAAATACACCAAACATACGATATGGTTAGTAGTAAGATTTTGATGATATTCTTTCATAGTTTGCAACAAACATTTCACAATGCAACGTGTTGGTGGTGGGATGATGTATAGGGCTTCTGGACAGTGTTGTGCATGTTTGTTTTGTAAGTTCACAACTTTTACTATACACTTATTGTTTATCTATGTTCATGTATGAATAATATACTTTAATTAAAATTTTAAAAATAATAAAGGAATTGTGAAAGAGCCCCATCACCTGCATCCTTTGTTAAACAGGGAACATAGGGACTCCGCATTCAACTGGATCTATTATTTTTAAGGAAAGCATTCAAGTTTTCAAGGGAAAGTAACACAGGACCTGGATTTTGCCATGTTCCAGGTTCGGTCTACTCAAAAGTCCAGAAAAAAACAAATATGTTAAACCTCATACACATAAACTTGTAGGACCTGATAGTGGATAAAACACATGATTTTAAGTAGTTCTGTAGGTATACACTTGTTCCAAGCAAAAATAATGCCTTTCCTAATAAACTTATGTGTCCTTCAATCAACATTCCACTGTATTTCAAGAGAGCAAAATCTTATAAAAGAAATTGTAACATAACTGTTCAAAATGAAAAGCAGACGTCAGGTAATTTACCAGTACCTCTTTCAAAAGTCATTATTTGCTTTCTAATTGGGCTTCTTATTGTAGAGAAGTCGTTTTGAAAAGGATTAATTAATTACATGAAACACTAGGTCTTATAAAATTTGGCAGCAATTCATAAACATCATTTATATCAGATTGACTACTTTTCAATAAATCTTTCAACATTCATCTAGAACTTAATCATTAACTCTTCCTTAGCCAGATTACCTAAGCAAGAGACAGAGGGATTTTTACTTTTATTGAGCACCGCCTGTGTTTTGTGAATTACTCCTCTTATTTCTTTTCCTTCCTCTCAGCAGCAGTTTGATATTGTTTATGAATTACAAAAATAGATATTGGACTATGTTTGTAAACTGGTCTGTTCCTCTGGACATATTATGTTGTATTGGATTCAGAGGTTTCACTCTTACTTGATTAAATTATGATTAAGGCTTTGGTTGGGCCACTTCAGTAAGATGTGGCCCACCAAGGGACAGGGACTCACAGAGGAAACTACATGGCAGAGGAGTTAGTTGGAGTTTAAATGCTGGAGCCCCAGGAAGTAAATACACAGAGAAGCAGATATGTGAGGAAAGAGAGAAGGCTCCATTAGACATGGCAGAGGCCTCAGGAAGAGAGGTAAGTTCTTTGCCTGATAGTTTACAGCTGGCCTTGTGGAGAGAGCAGAGCAGTTGAGACCACAGAGAAATGAGACTTATCCCAACCTACAGCGGATCTGGAAGAAGCTGGATCCATGGAACCTTAAGAGGAAGAGGAAGACTGAACCCTTGCAGATGTTGGCAGCCATCTTGCTTCAACACACAGCAACAGACTTGGGTGAGGGAAGTAACTTACACTTCTGGTAACTGTAAACTTCTACCCTAAATAAATACCCTTTATAAAAGCCTACCGATTTCTAGTATTTTGCATCAGCACCCCTATAGCTGACTAATATACTCCCTCATCCCTAATAAGTAGGTAATCTCCTCCTTTTGCACACAAGGAAACTAAGTCTGTCAGTGCTTCAATTCTAGATCAGGTCATACTCCTAGGAGTGCAAGATAAGTGATTTGAACTCAGCATCATTTCCTATCAACAAGAAGCCCTCACAGAAATACTTTGGTAGATAAAGTATGGTTTAAGAGAACATGAAAATTGGGACTAAGACCTACTGTGGACAAAATGTTGAAGTAATTAAGTTTCTTTTTATCTGCCACTGCTCCCAGCTCTTGCTTTGTTCTCCTCCTTTCCTTCCACTTCCAAACTGTCCTGTCTTGGATCTCATCCCTGCAGTTTACAGTCAAATCAGTTGTAGTTGACAAAAATCCCAACTCAAAGTGGCTTAGATAATAAAGGAAATTTGTGGCATCAATTATTAGAAAATCCAGACTTTATCCAGGGCTCAAACAAGGGGGCTGGGGACGTATTTTGTCTCTCTAAATTTCTTTTTTCCAATTTCTCGGTGTTTCACATTTCAAAGTGGCCTTTCCTTATGCAAGAACCAGGGTTAAATGTTTCCTAATTTGTGTCTAGTGTAATAGAAGTGTTCACTTGTCCTAATCATTATTTTTTTAAATCCCTGGGACTCCTTCATTCATTCATGTATTTACTCAACAGATATTTATCAGCATGTGCTATAATCAAGTAGCAGTTCTAAAAGATAAAGATAGGGAGGTATACAATACAGACAGACCTCTACCTAATAAAGATTAAATCATATGGGACAGACATAATAATTAAGTGAACAGTATGCTTTTCACGCACATGTAAGTACTACTGAAGAAGAACAATTAAGCAAGGTAAAGAGAGAGAAAGAGAGTAAGACAGATGGATTATTGGGAAATAGAGCACAGATTAGCAAAACAGTCTACAGGTCTTTAACACTTTTCCCAACATTTTATGCTTCAGGGCCAGAATTTGTTAAGTATTTTCTCAGAAAAGAGTGCTGACTTACTCATCAAAAATGGCAACAATGTTTCCAATATGTGTTATCTCTTATCAAGTGGTAATAGTTGCCAGGAGAAGAATATTCAACAGGATTCTAAGCCACGTGAAGCGTAGCAGAAAATAGAAAAATGGTCAGTTTTCAGTGTCTGCTATGGATGCAGAAGTGGAAAGGGTCTTTCTCTAGGAATTTAACATGCTTCCCCTAGACCACACTTTGAGAACCTCTGTAAAACTCAGCAAGTTCCTTTAATAGTGGGGTTTTTTTTTTTTTCTGCCAAAGAGAAGCATGCTAGAAATTGAGATGAGATAACAATATAGACAAAATAATCTGAAAAGGTCCAAATTCTGCCTTGGTCCAGTAAGCTTGCCCTCTCATTCCTACCCCCCACTCTCCACCTCCAGCTCTGTGGTTTCCTGTGGTACATCTGTGCATTGAACAATGGGAAATAAGCCTCCATTTTACTGTTCTCAGGTGCACATAATCTGCAAAGCAAAGGTCCCTGGTAAAGTCAATGAGAGAGGCTGACATAGGCTCAAGACCTCAGTATGGTATTCGTCTTCCAGCCACCATGTTAAATGTGATGAGAAGTCCCCAATACTTAAATGTTTCAGTGAGAAGAGGAGAGAGATCCAGTCCTGTTCTTATATCCACCTAGAAACATGGTGGTAGGAGGGAAAGAGCAAACGGACAAACGGCTTGTCCCCATCACTGTTTAGATGGAAGAAGCAGCCACACCCACGTGTGTGACTTCTTCCTCTGGAAAAATGTGGCTCCATCATGTCCTGAAAATCGAAATATTCAAGTCCTAACCCTTGTGCCTGTGAAAGTGATCTTATTGGAAATAGGACCTTTGCAGATGTAATCCAATTAAGATGAGGTCATGCTGAATTAGGGTGCCCCTAATGCAATATGACTGGTATGTTTATAGGAAGGGAAGGAGAGACACCAGGGAGAAGGCCACAGGAAGATGGAGAAGGCAGAGCCTGGAGTGATGCATCTTTAAGCAAAGAAATACTGAAGTTTGCCAGCAAATACCAGATGCTAGGAGGAGCAAAGGAGGGTTCTCCCCCCTGGGTTTCTGAGGGAGCATGGTCCTACTGACAGAGTGATTTCAGGCTTCCGGGATCCAAAACTACGAGACAAATACAGTTGTAGTACTTTGTTATAGAAGCCCTGGGAAACTAAGACATTTCTTCTGGGAGAGGGAAATACATTATTACTAGGCAGTTCCTCTAAGGCTCGGAAACTATTTCTTCCTAGAAGGAGCTTTCTAGCCCCTTGGGTGAGATGAATGATATTTCTTATGAATCTGCTAGGACACAGGATAAGTGTTAGGACTATCTGGGGACATTGCTTTGTATCCCCCTTCGAGGAAAATGTGACCTTAAGATGCAGGGCAACTTTAATTGATTTTCCACAGAGAAGTAATTCTAACAAACTGCATCTGGATTTGTGGTACAGAAATTTGCTGAAGAGTGTCTGGAGGGAAATCCGGTCTTCATATCTGCCTTAGTTTTCCAGGCTGCTATGACAAATATCACACAATGGGTTGGCTTAAATAATGGGAATTTTTTGGCTCACATTTTCAGAGGCTAGAAGTCTGACTTCTCCACCCCCATCCCCAACCTCCCGGCTTCCTCATCATGTAGCCATGACCTTTCCTTTCTCTTCCTGGTTCCAGGGAGCTCTGACTTCTGGCCTCCCGTTCCTCTCAGTGTCTGAATTTCTTCTGCTTATAAAGGACCCCAGTAATCAAATTAAGACCCTCATTCAGCTGGGCAGCATCCCAACTGCAATATCTTCAAGAGATCCATTTACAGTGGGCTCATACACACTGGTGCACAAAGATCACGAATGTGTTTTCTGGTTTACCCATTTCAACCTACATCCAAGTTACTGAGAGTCTAGAGGTAAGTCTAAGAAAGTGACCTCCCTTCCCTCTATCTCAATTTTCTCACCTATACATTGGGAGACATTGGTGTCCCTGAACCTTAAGGTTTTTTCAGAAATTTCAAATAATGAGAAGGAAAAGTATTTTTATATAAATATGGATTCTAGGGTTGGTTGTTAACAACTGGCACTTATTTCTATACTATCTTGCTTTATAATAGATGTAAGGCTTATATTCTCCTCTAAGATAAACAGGGATAATAATACTGTCCCTTAAAATAATATATAGTGCCTGTGCTCAGAAAGTCCCAGATAAATATTTAATAATGGGGCTAATGAGAATGAAATCATTCAAGGATCCAGTAAAGAAATAAGATCTAGATCATCGAGCCAAGTATGTTAACACTTCCTATGCTTGTGTGAATCAACAGACCCATAAAACAAAAATAGGTTATAAAAATTGATGTAGTTGAGTCTACAGAAAAGTCCCATAATAATCTAAGTCCAGGTAGATAGGCAGAGCTTAGCTTTTGGCTTACCATGTAGGTGGGAATGTTTCTTCTTGCTTGCTTTCTCTTTCCTCATAGAGTGCATTACTCTTCTGCCCCAGCACATACTATTATTAATATGTCCTTGATTCTAGTGCTTTTTCTTCCATCATTGGTATTTTTAATGAGCCATAAACAACTTATCAGTTGTTGTGATAAAACAACCACAGTGTCAAAAGAACTAGATTCAGAGCCCAATTCTTCTACTTAGTCAATATGTGATATAGGCAAGTGATTGCTCATGTGTAAAATAAAGATAATTATGACATTTATCTTACAGGATTATTACAAAACTTTTTATTCATATCTTATGCTACTTCAGAAAGGAGTTAAGACAACTCAGATGAATATATAATGATATAAAGAGGACATAAGAAATGGGTTTAGAAAAGATTGAATAAACAAAACTTGGGATACAAAACAAAGTGAAAATAGTTCATTCCATAAAGACCTAAATATTTGCTACAGATAAGCCACAAATTGGACAATTATAAACAGAGAATAATATAATGGGCAGAAGAGTGCCTATTAAAGCATCAAGCTCTGCAAAATTGTTACTTGTTTTTGTGGAAAAATAAAACTGTGGCTTTGAAATATTCCAGTTTCTGTGTGACCACTTTGTTGCATTTTACTTTAACAAACTCACAGAACCTCGAATTTTCTCATTTATACACTAGAGATAATAAGTCCTACTTTACCAGGTTGTGGTAATATTAAGTACCTCATATGAGGCATATGATTATTAGCTCCCTGCCTCTTCTCTTACCTCCTCTCTCTCCTCGTTTCAATAGCACCTTTCTCCTTATTTCAGGTAGTAAGCATTCCTGTAAGAAGCTCTTTTGTAGTTCACTAAATTACCATCTGTTTATCATTTATTTATAATAATTGTAAACAGCAATACAATACTGATATCAACTTCAAATAGTTGCATAAAACTGTATTTGCTTTTTAATAAAGAAAAACGTGTTTCATTTCAAGGTGTCAACAATAATAACAAAACAGAAAAATACCTTTAAAAACTTGCCCTGAAACACACAGAGCCATTAATGTCACATGCAATATAACAGAGTTGATTTCTTGACAGAAGGTTAATTAGTTCTCTCCCATAGGATGGCATTGCCATAATTAAACCAATAACAATAAGGAAAAAATCACCCCTGGGCAATTTAAGACACTCTGACAATAATGAGAAATGGCAATGGGCACCGTGCACCAAGGCTATTTTCCTGCTGCTGTTGTTTAATCATCATTGGCACAAGAAAGCAAGTCCTCCCGTGGCAGATAACATCTGTCCCTGGGAGAGCCCTGTCTTCAACAGAAGGAAAGTATGTCCGCTTTACACCAGGCCTTCCTTTCAAGTCTCTTGGTAAATGAGAGCAAGAAGCTCCAAATGCCAATAAATCATTTTGCCCATGACTATGCGGTACCATATATCATTTCCCCTGATAATGAAGTGATTAATAACATCTGTTCTGTGACCTAATTATAGCCAAATTCATGCATTTTCATCACTAGCCTGTGAGAGGAAGGGGGTAGAGAGGAGCCTGTACATATTAGGAGCCCACCTGATTCCCTATAGAGGAACCTAAACATGACTGATACAAAGACTGCTGCCAAGAGCACTCACCTGCTGAAATGGCTGGAGAGCACATTCTCTCTCCTCCAGTCAGTCATAGTGGAAGCGCACAGATTCCCAAAGGCTGCTTTGGTCAACACCCTGGAGGGGACCCAGAAAAGTCATGTTAAGCAGTCTGAAGACACTGGACTAGCCTCAGAAAAGTTTTGGAGTTCAAAACTCAAAGAAGAAAAGCAAAACCATGTGTTCACACGTATCTCTATATCACCAGCCCAGCGTGAAAAGACACATACCATATGAATAATTTTGAAATGAGGACAAAGAATATAACCTCCCAGATACAAAAAGAATGAAAGGTTGGGTATCAGGCATCTTAATAATAATAGAGCCCCCCACCTGGTTTATTGGCTCAAAGGATGATCACTAGTGTCCATTCTGACCTTGACTCAAACACCATCCCTTCCAAGGTGCAGCTGGAAGTCTAGGGTCTCGTGGCTCAATAAAACTTGGAAAAATAAAACCAAACAAAGGTTTTCTTCTCAGAATATGCAAACACTGCTCAAAGAGACTACAGTGTGAGTTCCAGAGCTCTGTCTATCTGCTAAGCCTTATCTCTTAGCAGGACTTTGGAAGGTCACTGGTGTTACATCTGCAGGACCAAATCAACAATGGTACTTCTCATTCTTTAACTTGGCTCCATAGGAATCTGGATATCTGTTTGGTTTTATTTTTTGTTGTTTGTTGTTTGTTTTTCTTTTTTCCCAGAAATACTTATGTTTTCCCTGTCAGTTCCCTGGGCTAAGCTTAGTTTTCAAGGTAGCTGATGAATTAGTGTTTGCCACACAAATAAAGGCGTCCATTCAGAGGAAATAGATATGCAAGTAGTCTTGGTTTTCTTATAGATCTAGGAAATTTTCAGACATAATCAATGGGCTTTGCAATCAGGCACCCTTGGAACACATCTTCAATGTCACTGAGAAATCATAAGTCAATATTCTCAGATGATTCCTCACACACGACATATTTAAAAGTTGATCTGTTTTATTGAAAGGCATTTCAAGGCAAGGTGTTAGAATGGTTTTTAAAACTGCAGAGTTCTGAGGCCCTTGAAACTTACTCTTAGCTAACCCTAAATAATTTATTAGAAATTTTGGTTTTTATGTTAATGAGAAACATGAATTATTAAATTCAAGACCCTGTGGAGGATACAACAGTGATTAAGACATAATCACTGACCTCAAGTTGCTTAAAATCTAGGTGGAAAAAGTGATTGATGTAAAAAAAAAATAGTCTCAAGGAAACAAGAAGTGGCAGATGCCACAGGAAACTACACTAAATAAGTGTCTACCTTGCCCAAGCATAAAAAAACAGGGAATCAAACAAAGCCCAGTAACTGTCTTGATATCTATTATTCATATAAATAATATAAAATTCCCTATCCACATGCAAAAAAAAAACAAACCTATTTTCTCATTCTTCATTGTTTCAGTCCAAATCTATATACATTTCAAATCATTATCTTGTGGTCTAAGGCTATTACCCTCTCAAGTAGCCACAGCTATAAATTCTTTAGTTGACTAGGTAGTTAAACAGATTACAAATGAGATGTTCCAGTGCCATCATATATCCAGAAGGCAAACTAAGCCCTCAAGATGGAAAGTGTTTAACATCATTAGAATTTAATCTTGCTATCTTATATTTAACTGATAATGCTCCTGGGAGAAATGCCAGACACTCTAAATGGAAAGCTCATTGATTGGATCTAACCTTAAAGTGTAAAAATACATAACATCAAGATAAAAACCCCAGTTTAGGCCTTAAATCAAAGACTGTCTAAAACTCAGTTAAGTATTCAGTAAATATTTACTGGTGATTAGCTAAAAGAATAGAATTGCTATTCACAGCTTATATTTTATCATACGGATTTTCCATGGCCAGTTATTATTTACTCCCCAAAATAGCATGGCTCCTATGAACTAACACATTACATATGAGGAAGGGTGTGACTCTCAGTGCCCTTGACTTAGGTATACACCATTTGCTACTAAAAGCTGAATGCTTGAGGTGCATAAGTCTCAGGACATGTGCTGAGCCCACCAAGTTTTAATTACAGGATAATTTGAGTTATCACATTTTTATTGACTAAAATAAAATCACTGCCAATGGACATTTAAATAATTAGTCCCTGCTTCCTTTATTCTTCCACCTTCTTGTCCCTCTTCTTAACTTGACAAGGGGATTCATTCATAATTTGATCAAGGTGCATGGATGATTATAGAACTTGGGTGGGTTCCTTTTCACTGAGTTGGAGTATAAATGCTAGGTTCCATTTTATAAATATCTTAATTAATATATTAATTATATATATTAATATTTAATGATAATCAAGAATGAGTGACTATCATTCTTCTCCTAACTATGGGTCCAAGATCTCAAGAGCATTGCCTCAGAAGGGAATCAGTCCTGGTTATCATCTCATAGAAAGAAAAACCCAAAACCCAAGCATCCAGATTCTCAGATGGATGTTCAGTTCACCTTTTCTACTGTTGTCATTGCTGGAACCACTCCTTGATGGTGGGTGGTAAAAATAAGGGATCTTAAAAAAAATTTTTTTTCCAAATAAGTAATCTAGCAGCTCAGTGCAATCCTCATCAATTTCTGCAAACAGCACAGTAAATTAAGGATATCCCTTCACCTCACTGAAGTTGGACACCACAACAGCGTGATGCAATTCTTATTTGCTGAATAAAGGACTAGGGAAGCTGTGATAACCTAAGCATGTTCCCACCTGTACTAGACTGGTTATGCACGCAGCCGGCTCTGCTCAAATCTACCTACTTCCCCTTAGGCCTTACCCACGTGCCTTACTTCCTAACCAAAAAAACCCTAGCAGTGTCTCAAGATGTCTCCATAGTCAGAGAGGTGAGATCTCTGCTGCCTCTGGGGACACTGTCACCCTTGCCACCACCACAGATAAAAGGCCTCCAAGCCACAGCTGGCAAGGAGAGTTCACCACCCTGTGCACTGGCTGGCTGGATCCCCGAGGGACTCCAGCTTCCCATCTGCTTCGCAGAGTGAGCAGTTACACGATCCACAAGTGCAGGGGAGGATGGTTCTGAGATGCCTGTTCATGAGGCCTCTCTGAAGACATCCCATAAGACTGAGCCATCAGCTGTGCTTGGTGTGAACCTGTGGTCTGCTCACTAATACATCCCCTCATTATTTTCTCTTCCTCCTTCCCTGCCTCGCATCTTTTTTTTTTAATCCTCATTCTTGCTTGCCTCAAATGGTGTCCCCCTCCATAAAGTACAGAGAAGCAAATAAGCTTTTGCCTCAGGCTGTATACCAGTGACCCTGGGATCTGACTCTCACTTTGCTGATTAAACTGAAGATTTCAGGTCTGCAGTAAATGGAGGAAATCTCTCTCCTTCTAGGTTACAACCAGCTTTATTTACTCTACCTCAGTATAGCCAGCCCTCCCAAGACCACTGCAGTTAGCCACATTGTACTTTCAGTTCACACGCGCACACATGCACGCGCATTTTCCCCAAGAAAACACCGTACCCCCACCCCAGTGCCCAAGTGGCTAGGACAGGAGTTTCCGTCCTCAACCGCAAGGGGTTTAGAAACCTCCTCTCCAATCCCATGATACTGAAGTCATTTGCGAGAGTCGAAGAGAATGTATCTCCCTCTTCTAGACTTGAAAGGCACCTTATTTCCTGCTTTTAAATTGACAGATATTTCGTTTGGGGAAATCTTGATGTGAGAAAATAACAACCACGCAGAATTGTGTCAACTAAACTCCTTATGTGGCCCTCTAGTCCCCTGTGGATCCCCACAGGGCATCACAAGGGGATTGTGACAAGGAGATGTCATTCTCCCTTCAGGACTTTTGCCAGAGCCAGCCCTACTGGAAGGACATCTACACGGAAATTATAATGACAAATAAGGGTTTCCTTGCCCAGACTATCCAGTCCCTTTCACCCTGTCAGCCCTTTCCTGACACTGTTTTAAGTTCTTAGCATTGGTTTCCTTTCTGAAGAATCCTCTGAAACATGTGAGTCTAACCTGGGTGAAACCATTAAGTGGGAAAAGCAGTAAATGGAATGGTTGTGTTTTAGCTAGCCAACATACTTGTATAGATTCATTGGTAGAAAGCCTGCTCCTGATGTAATGGATGCCATTCAACAACTTTCATTGGCCATATATTGAGCACTTACTATGTGCCAGACACTGGGCCAGATGCTTGTGCAAGAGAGAAGCAAATGTCCCCACCTGGAGACACTCACACTAGAAAATTATTAGAGCTTGTTTGCTTTGTTATTACCATTGTTACCACAAAACTTTGTGTTTTATAATCCATAAATTTTGAAATGTATGTATAGACTTGAATGAACCTAAATGTTAACATTTTCAATAATTGCACATAAAGGTAATCTTTATCCTTCTTTCTGCTCCAACATACCTTATGTAGGTGACAACTTCCTATTAATGACAATGGCTTGTGTGACCGCCTGTTCTGAGAAGAGCCTATATATAACATGCTATAATGATGAGGATCTGGGCTTTACTTGAACATTACTCTGCTGATTATCATTTGTATGATTGTCCTGTTTTTATGTATTAATTGGTACCTCTCAGTGCTATGAACATTTTAAAATGAATTCCTTTTCTTTTCTTCCTTTTGGAGTATATTCCTTAAATTTTGTAACTGTCATTAGGCAATGACAGATTACTGCCCAGAAGATTAGAACAATAGAGAGTCATCCACTAAGAAGCAAACAATGTGGTGTGTACCCTTAGCCCATTAGGTTTGAGCAGTTATAGTTGTTTCTGCTAACTCAAACTGTTTTCATTTTCATTTCCTTAATTACTCTCAAAGCTATGTAATTCTTTCATGTGATGTTATCCTTACTACATATACCTTTTGTGTAAACTATCTATTCTATCCTTGATGCTTTGAAGACTTAGTTTTTATAAGAAATAGGAGGCGGTAAGAAGAAGCCTAGAACATGGCAGGGTTGATGGGGTCTGAGAGCCAAAGGTAGGGCCCTAAGCATGGGACAAAGTTCCCAGGAGGAAGCGAAGGAGATCAGGGGAATTCTACCCAAGCCCAGTCCTGCCTTCTGCATAGAAGTCACAGACTTCCACCCAAGAAAAGGAAATTCCCCAGCCTTTGTGCCAGTTCCAAAACCATAGAGTATAGCCAGCCATTCTACATGAGCTAGCATTTTCAAAGGCCTTTTCAAACATGCCTCCAAGCTCCTGAATAAATCTGACCATTTCCAATTTGCAAAGGAAGTTGCTGAGTCACAGAGGGATTGGCTGACTAAGTCAAGAGCCAGAGCCCATTAGTGGGAGAACTGGAGGCAAGATGCAAAGGTCCTGCATTCTTGTCCTGGGCCCAGGGAAAAGAGGGCATCCTGCTTCTTTATTGTGTCCAACCAATTGTGACTTCCCTAACTCCCACAAAAGAGCAATTTGCTGCTTTGCCAACACTGGGACCTTAATAAACTGGCCCTTGTGCTGAGACTATGCTGGACCCTTTCCCTCTACACCAGGCCAAGGGCAGCTATAAAAGGCTAAAAATCTACATTATATGCAAATTGAATTCCCCTGCTTCGTGGGAAATCCTCTTGTATTGCTAGAGAAGGCTTGGATAAGAAAGATGGAGTCAATAGCTTGGACATGCCCTCCATGTTCTGGAAACAGAAAATGAAAAAAAAATGCATGAAAGCTTGGGGTCCTATGGTAGTTCGATATTGTATGTTCCCTCAGAAAATCATGTTCTTGAAACTGGTCCATTCTTGTGGGTGTGAACCTATTGTAGGTAGGACCGTTTAATTAGATTACTTCATTAAGATGCAGTCCACGGTGGGTCTTAATCCTCTTACTGGAGTCCATTATAAACAGGATGAATATGAAGAGATACACAGAAAAAGACCCACAAGAGCTGAGACAGAAAGTCCTAGAAGTCAGAAGCTGAAATTAATTGAAACTGGGAGAGAGAAAAGACAGGAGCAAAAGCTGGAGGAAGCCAGATGCTGAAGGCAATGAGACCTGGAGGAGAAGGAAGAGATGGCAGATGCCACCATTGTGCCCTGCCATGTGACAGGGGTCCAGGATCCCCCATAGCCAGTCTTTGGGGAGAAAAGCATCACTTGATGATGCCTTGATTTGGACATCTTCAGGCCCTTAGAAATGTAAGCTTATAAGTTAATAAATCCCCATGGTAAAAGCCAACCCATTCCTGGTATATTTCCTTTGAAGCCCTTAGCAAACTAAAATAGGTCCTCTTATTGAATAAGCATGTGAGAAAGAATGAGATGTTAGATAATGAAAAGAAGATCAAGACTTCATGAAGTCAAGGTTTACTCCTCCCTTGGAAATTTCATCACAAAGCCTATAGAGTGGGAGTCTAGGGAATAAAGATATTTCTTTACAAGTCCTTCTTTCAAAATGTTACAATCATTCTAAGCTAATAAATAAAACTGAATTCACTCCTATCCTCATCTGCAGCTGGACAAAGAGAAACACAAAGGGTGCCAGTGCCCCTGTGGTTCTAGCCAGACCCTCCTGTCTCCCACTTGCTGCCCTGCTCCTCTCACAGACAGGCATGGACTGTGTATTCTTTATCAGCAAAGTCCCAAGCTCAACCTTGATGGGAATGCATTCCATAGGTTTTATTGTCTGGTTGTGGGAACTACACAAGGGGAAATGTTTCCATTTACTGTTAGGCTCCCAAGAAACAGGCTCTTTCATGTTTACTCTGTCCAGAAGGGCAGGCAGATGGGCAGGCACAGGCGGCAGCTTGCTTACAGTGACGTCCATGACACCCATGCATGGCTTGGGCTGCCTTTCCCATTAGCTGCCACACTCCCTGGCACAGGGGACATTAACTCAAACAGTATTACCTGAGTGCCTATGTGTGCAGTCTCTGGTGTAAATGCTGGGGGTTTAGTGGTGAATGAAAAGGACAAGGTCCTTGCATTTATTTCCTAGTTGGGGGAGACAGACACTAAACAAGAAAGTGAAAAATGAATGCGACCATTGCAAGCACTGGTGGGGACCTTGGTGAAAATGAAACTGGTTGATGCAAGAGTGAATTACTTGTGTGACACTGGGTGTCAAGGGAGGTTTGTCTGAGGAGATGGCAATTGAGCTGCCTATGGCTGAATGATGAAAGTAGAAAGAATAAAACTCGCAAAGGCCTTGAACTTAGTTAGAAAGGGCAAAGGGCAGAAGCACTTTTAATCTTAGAGAAAGATCCACAAACTCTGTATCGCCCATCTCTCAGCCTTACCAGTTGGGCGCCTAGGAGACAACTTACTATTGAGACATACAATGGGAGAGCCCACAGTCACCTTGGCCTGGAATTCTCACTTTAATGGTAGAGAGCAAAGGCTCAAACAGACAAGAGTGATTTGTCCCTGGTCACTCAGGTAGGTGTGACAAGCTCTGGGGAAAGGTGGAGGCAATGATGAGGTAATGATATTCCCAGCAGAATAGCCTTTCTAGAATCCCCAAAATCATAGCAGGCTGCTCCACAACAGAAAAAGAAGACTCTGAATCCTCCTAAAGGGTAACCACCTATGTCGGTCATGACAGACCAAGTTACACTCTGGTAACAAATTCCTCCAAATCTAAATGACTGAAAGTAATGCAGGTTTGCTCATATGGGTTTGCAGAAAGGTTGTTGATCATAGTCAAACCACCATCTTGAGCATTACCAGTTGCCATAGTAGAAGGAAGGAGGAGCATTGGAGGGTCTCACATCAGCAATAAAACTTTCCAACTCAGAGGTGACACATAAATCTTTGCTGACTGCATATTGACCAGACCTACCTAAATGGCCCCTCCAACCACAAGGGGGCTAGGAAATGCAGCCCATATGTGTACCCAAGAGAGAGAAGAAATGGAAGTATTTAGCAAATAGCACTTATGATGATACATAGTGCTCTCCTATGTTCTAACACTCTGCAGCGTATTCTACTTGCCCCAACAAATAGAAAAGCCCCACACAGGACCAAGCAACAAGCCCTTCATTCTGTAGCTAGACAAGCTGAGGCCTTACCAGGAGTGAAGCAACCAGAGAACATGACGAGGAGAGAAATACCCAAAGGCAATTAATAATCATCACCATTAACAGGAGTGGGGGAGTGAAGAAGAGTGGCAGAGGAAGGTAAATGACATGCTAAGAGCTGGCAGTGGATCCCAGGGCTCTCAGGTGTTTGGACCCAGGCTCTAAGAAGTTCTATCCTACTGTGAATAGGAATCCTGTAAGGTATCTTAACACACAGTAAGTGGAAAGTCTTAATGTTCTTTCAAGAGACAGTGTCAATGGTGGACTGATTCCAGCAAGATTCTTGGCCCTGACACAGAATTTTCTCACTTCAAACCTTCTAAAGCTCTTTCCCTGCTAGGGAAGGCCTCTTGTCTGTCCAAACATGTAAGCTCAGTCTTACCCATCCCACTCACCCACATGCACATACCAATTGGTCCTTGACTTAGAAATAGAACATATACCTATCTGCCTCAGGTGCCACACCTGAAGTTTTCAGTGACTGCCTCGCCTGGCCTTAGTGATCTTGGGCAACCTGATGATTGTTGCATAACTGCTGCATCCTGTAAGAGACAGAAAAGCAATGCAAACACAAGCACACTCTCAAATGAGAGCTTACCCTCTCTAATCCAAAACTAGGGTGAATAAGAGGAATAAAATGATCTTCCATTCTTTTTTTTCCCCAGCATAAACATTCCATGATGGAGGTTTACTGTTTTGTTTCCAAATGCCACGATGAGCTGAATTTAACAATTCATTCCAAGGACATGCACTTCAAAGAAATGGCACAATCCAGTTCTAGCCACATGAACCCCAAGACCAGAATGGCTATTTTCAAATGTTCAAAATCTGCCCACTTTTTCCACATATATCACTCCCTTTTAATCCTGAATACTAAAATCTCTCTGCTAAAAAGAAGAAGCCTTCCAAAATCATATAGACTTCATGGTTATAAAAGTCTTCACCATTTTTCCATAGAAATTGTGAGGGGAAAAAAAAAGCTGCCTTTATAGCCAGATGTCAAAATGGCTTCAGCTAGCACTCCTCTCTGTGTGGGACACTGGAATCCTTTTTAAGAAAATTCCACCCAGTGACCTTTTTCCAGCACATAATTAGAGTGAGAGGTTTTTTCATCCTTAAGCCATGTACCAAGATGTTTCTGGTATAAACCCATTGGCGATCTGAAATCTCCTGTGATTCCTGGAGATTTCTGTGCCACTTCTCAGAGTTCAAAAGCTAAGCAGGCAAATACCACTGGGCTTTGGGGACACATAGCATTGATGTGTTTGCCAAGCTAAAATGCTTTCTCATTAGAACTACACAAAATCTGCAATTACTGGTCTGCTGAGGCTTTTTAGAGAACTCATATACATTTACTTCACTTAACAAAGAAGCTGCAGGAGTTCACAGACTGCCCCCACTCCCCTCTATCTGGATCAACTTTGCTGAGGCTTGTTTTAATCTTATTATATTGTCACATCTGGGGGATAAACTTCTTCTCGGGGCCTCACATATGGGCTTTACGAGGGACTATTAATGCTGATTCACGAGACGTCTCCTGTTTGAGTTGTTCTAGTTCTGTTTCTTGCCGATGGCTATCCATCCCACCACCCCTTCTCCTTCTTTCTCTCTCCAAGTCACCCCTCACCACCTTTCCAACTAAGATTTTGTCTACAGTTTCACCAGCCCACAACTGGACAGGAACTTTCCACTATTCTCCACTGGGCAGCTCACTTCCTCCACTGAGTAATCCAAGAACATTCATATCATCAGCTAATAAGCAATTTCTCAGGAATTGTACACCCTCACTCCTCCAGGCAGGCTGTCACAATTTTCTCTCTTTTTAAGCTCAACCCCTTCAAAATATCCCTATTTTATTTCAGTGTCACCTTCCCAGGTAGATGGGAGAAATGACTTTTTGCAAATGTGAAAATGGATACTAGTGCATTATTGATATTGACTAAAACATTATCATCACCACGGTTGCATTTGACATTTGTGAGGGCTTACTCTAGGTTGACACTAATCTATGTCCCCTCCTGTTTTAACTTAATCAGTCCTAAAAACTAAGTCCTGTGGTGGCAACTATTATTATCCCCTTCTTAGAGCTGAGGACACTGAGGCTCGTGGAGATCAAATAACTTGCCCAGGGACAGAAGGCCAGTTAGTGATTGAGCCAGGATGAAAACACAGGCGTTTCGATTCCAGAACTCATTCTCATGGAGCAGTCCTTCTAAAAGATCCTTAGAAAAACCTAAAGGTGTTACCCCAGCTAAGGATGCTCTCCTGAACTTTGATGTCCCCAGTTTCCGCTCTTTCCTTCTTCCCTCCTGTGGAACAAAAGATCAGGTCCACCTTGCAGAAAGATAAGGACTTCAGTGAGGGAGGAGATGGTCCACCCTCAAGCCTGGCACAGTTCTCCCACTTTCACATATTCTGGTTATCAGATTTCCATCTTTCCTGCTGGATTAAAAGAAGGCAGACACAACCCCCAGCTCTCACAATTTTAGGTTCTTCCAGTGTCTGTAAATGTTTATGTTTATCACCTCTATCACCCTGCAGGAAAAGCCAGCCGCCATCCTAAGCTCCCTGTTTGGGGCCAGCTCTACCCTTGTTCTAAAGAGATTTCCCCATAGATCTGGAAACCAAATCCTACCTCCAACATGTGCAGAATCAGTGTGTCTGATTCCAGGCACATTACTGAGCCTCTCCAAGCCTCCGCTGCATGGAGATCCGGTTACTATCAACACTGAGTCAGTGAGCCATAAGGCACAGTCCCCAGTCTACAGGTTCAACCCTTTTGAGTTCTTTCTTTGGAGATTTGTGGGCTGCCCTCCTTTCTGGCCTTAATGAGCTGCACTGTGAGATTCCCTAATGCCACAAACTCCTCAGCTCCTGACTGATCATGAATCTGTGAGGTCTGACATTCTCCCTGATTCCACTCTTAGTTTATTTCCTCTGCTTCACCTCTCTCATTCCTGGTACCACATTCTCCTTTCCTGATTAACCCTTGCTTGGCCTCCCTGGTCAATGCCTCAGGGGAGCTAGGGTTAAGACTGCCATACTGTTGGAGCACCAAACTCATGGTATGCCTAAAATTACTCAGTAGGTGATTTGTTTCAGCACACCCACCAAAATGTGCCCAAGGTGTCCCGCTCCTGGTTTATCTCCTGGGCCAATCTAGTCTGCGCACTCTCATACTCAGAGATCATGAGTAGTATTTTATGGCTCACAGAATTAGGTACAAATTTTTGCTGAGGCATTCCAAACCCACCCCACCCTTCCCTTTGGTCAGCTTTTGTCTTTACTCTCACTATACCTTTCTTTGAAACCCTGCTCCAGCCAAGTACAAGTGCTATTCCCTTTACAACCACTGACCTCAAGCAAGTTCCTTCACCTCCCTCGACTTTAAGTCCATTTGCAAATTGAAGAACATTCCCAAAGCCCTTTCTTAGACTTGAAAAACGGGGACTCATTTGACAGCAACAGGGCTGGGCAGCCAGAACATTTTTAAACCTTGGTGGAAGTTATTTTTGAGTTCGCATCTCCTTAAAAAACTTGCTTGCGATTCATTTTGTCTAACACCACCTTGACCTCTGTTTCAGGATGACTGTCTCTGGTCCCTGGAGTGACCCCTACTCCATGGACAGGTCACGGTGCAATAACAAGTGTCCTCACATCCTCACATCCTTCCAGACCTTGCCAAAGACTCATGAGGGTATGGAATGATCCAGTAATGAGAACCTACTAAAGCTAAAGTTGCTATGAGTGAGAGAAGATTTATGAAGTAGATTTTTCTCACAGCACTAATTCAGGAAGTGAATCATCCAACCTCCCACTGGCCAGAAATTCCTCTCTTTAGAGCCACAGGATTCACCTTCCAACATTTTTATATCCAGTGGGAGAACAGGAAGATGGGTTCCCCTATGGTGGATGTTAAAATAAAGCAAGTCCTAGCAATGTGAAGGACCTCTTGTTTCTTCAAGAAGTTGAGACAGAAAAAGGTCCATGGCCATAATGAGCAGCGTTTTTAATACAATGCCCTGGTGTATAAGTCAAACTCAATCTCTAAACTATACCATGAAAACTAATACCCCATACTACACAAAGCCACAACCCCTTTTTCTGTTTTTTTAAGAGTTCATGCAATGCAATGATTTTCTACAAGCAAGAGGATAGGGACTGGCAAAAATAAAACATTGTGGAAGTTACAGATTCTGCAGAAACTTCTCAAGTCCTATGTTTATGTTATACATACTATCTTTGTTCAAAGGCAAATAAGTCCTGGCCCACAGTCAGCCACTTCCAGGATTTGCTCTCCTCCTTGTTTTACTCTTTATTCCTAGAGGCAGAGCTCAGAGAACAAATGAACCCCCTAAAATAGTATCCACACTGTTGTATTTATGTGTATGTGTACTTTTGTTTTAGGAAGGTATACTGGGTTAAACACTGTCCCTCAAAAACTCATGTCCACCGGGTTCTATGGATGTGACCTTATTTAGAAATAAGATGTAATCAGGTTAAGATGGGGTCATATAGGATTAGGGTAGGCTTTAAATCCAATGTTTGGTGTCCTTATAAGAAGAGGGAAATTTGGACATGGAGACAGACACACAAGGACGAACAAGTGAAGATGGTGGCAGAGATTGGCGTTATGCTACCACAAGCTTAGAAATGCCAAGGATTGCCAGCAACCATCAAGAAACTAGAAGGAGCAAGGAAGGATTCTTCCCTAGAGCTTCGGGAGGGAGTGTGGCCCTATGGAATTCTTGATTTCAGAATTCTAACCTCCAAAACTATGAGAAATAAATTTCTGTTGTTTGAAGCTGTCCAATTTGTGGGAGTTTGACATGGCAGCCCAAGGAAACTGATACATGAGAAGACTCCTAAAATTCATTAAACACCAAAAGGATTCAGAAACCCAACAAAGGTCAAGGACTCTCCACTCTAATAGGAGGTCCCCATCCACCTTTTAGGGCAGTGAAGTAGGTCGAATAGAGCCCATATGGATGTCTCTAGATTCCAGGGATTATTTACATGAGGGGAGACTCTAAACAGATGTCTGCAATTTGTATCCTCAATGCTCAATCAGGATCCTAACTATATTACATTCAAATTATCTGGTTTCCATTGGAAAAATACTGCACACTTATTTGTGCCAGGACAGTGCTAAAGATTAGTGATATAATTGGGACCAATATTCAACTGGCATGCACTGGTACAGCTGTGTAGGTTGTTAAAATATTGAAGTATTTCTGTACTGCCCCAGCCAAGTGTCCCCTCCCTCTGGAAACCCTGGAGTTTCTCCAAATCCTTCAATGAAAGGGTTAATGACTGGCAGCCAGGTCTGTGAGACTGAGTTTCTCAGTGTCAAGGCATTGGTTAACATTTTGAATATCCCTGAATATAACCTTGAGCAACAACTGACCTAGACCTTGTTCTCTTTCTACTTAAAGTCTGTATTGATCAGAGTAATTGACAGTAGTTACTGTGAGAAACAAACTCAAAATCTCAGTTGCTTAGTATAATAAGTTTATTTCTCAAAATCCCATAGAGGCTGGCAGGGTAACTACCAGGGCCCAGCCTTTAATGTGGATTACCTGACTTCCATGATATTCCATTGGCCAAAATCTGATTACCTGGTCCTGATCTAACTGCAAGGGAGGCTGGGAAATGTCAAGAAGAGTTAAACAGATCAGTAAGCATCCATCCTAGTCTCTAGCACACCATCTGACCTTACAGTCTAGTATGCAGTATGGCTATTAATCAAATAATCACATGTATAAATGTAAAATTGTACCTGTGACAAGCTTCTCTCCACCCTCTGCCAAGGATGTCTTTGACCAGGAAGTCCTAAAGATTAGGTGCAAACAAAACCTGCAGAGCTTTCTAAAACTCATATTGCTGGGCCCTACCCAGCATTACTGATTCAGTAGGTCTGAGATGAAACCTGAGAATTTTATTTCTAAGAAGTTCTTAAGCGTGGTGATATCAGGAACCTTGCTTTGAAAACCACACCACAGAGGAAAGAACTGAACGAATGCTAATACCTCACCCTACTCCAAGCCAGAGTTCTCCTAGATGATTAAAGAGGGCCTGAGCCAGAAAAAAAAACTTCCATCCCTTCCCCTGCTTGGCATTTCCAGAGCCCTTCTCTGGTCTCTTGGACTTCAATTTTTTCCCCTCTAAAATTTTGGCATTAAGGTGGCATTGCTATATTTCTGACTGAGGTTAGGTAAGCCTGGAGAACTTAAAGGGTAAATATACCTTTCTAATGGCTGCACTGTGTCCCCCTTCTCTCTCTCTGCCCGGGACCCTTGCACAAGGTCAGATCTCTCCAAAGACAAACTGGCCAAGATCAACTGTGAGGTGGTTGTCTTCCATGACTCTTCTTTCCTTTTTATGCTCTTTTTCTTTCCCCATTTACAGCAAAACCCTACTTGGAACAACCCTCTCTTTCTTTTAGAAATGAATTCTGGTCAGAAGGAAGCACAAATTAATAATTTTCTGTAACCAGGAACTGGTTAAAATACAATTTTATCTGAAATGTTTACTCTTCAGTTTTTGAATACTGACTCCCCAGGTGTCAAAGGACCCCACTGACTGATGTATCTGTTTCATGCCCAGATATTTTCGGGGTTTTTTTTGTTTAGAACTAGCTGATATAGTGGAATTAGATAGAGTTTAGTTCAAACCCTACTACTGCCTCCAGCCAGCAGCGACCTTGAATCTCAACGTTCTCCTTTGTGAAAGGAATAGCAAAAGGCTCTTGCAGGGATGAAATGAGATAAATCATGTGGACACACTGGGCATAAGGAGGCTGAACCCCACTGTGGGATCTAGGGTGGATTTTTCAGGTGCCCGATTGTAGGCAAAGGGGTGCTGATGCAAAATACCAGATCAATTGATTTTCATAAAGGGTGTTTATTTGGGGTAGAAGCTTACAGTTACTTCCCTCATCAAAGTCTATTGCCATGTGTTGGAGCAAGATGGCTACCGATATCTGCCAAGAGCTCAGGTTTCTTGGGTTCCTCTCTTTCTAGGGTTTGTCTCTCTGTGGGCTCAGCTGCTCTGTTATCTCCACAAGGGCAGCTCCAGATTCTTAGACAGGTGGCTTGTTTCCCTTCCCAGAGCCTTCTCTCTTCCCTCACAACCAAGCTCCTCTGTGTGCTTACTTCTCTGTGGTGGTGAGGTTTCTCTGCATGGATGCAACATCCTATTGACATGGCCCAATCAAAGCCTTAATCATTATTTAATCAAGTAAAAGTAAAATCTCTGAATCCAATATACTCTAATATGCCCAGTTTACAAGTATAACCCAATATTTCTTTTTGGAATTCATCAAGAATTTCAAACTGCTACAACAAAAAGAGACACAGATTTCCAGTGCTGCTGACAAGAATACAAGTGGACACAGAAGAACACACAGCAAATGGACACAGAGAGCAGACAACTGGTTTGGGGGGGCGGGGGGCAAGGAAGGGTAAGGAGAGAGAAATAAATAAATGAATTTTTAAATCTTAAAAAAAAAGTTATAAAAAAAGAATAATAATATCAAACTGCTACACCCATTCACAGAGATTATCACTCACTTGACACACGGTATCATTGTCAAGTGCCCGCAGCATTCAACTAAGAGAGAGCGTTGTTTTTACACCCAGAGCCTTCCTCTAGTTGTGTGACCCTGGGCAAATCACTTAATCTCTCTGTGATTCTAGGCCTTTTGCCAACTTCAAGAAGGAAAATTTAGGTACCATCTTCTTTCTCCTGAGGGCATTCTGCAAATAAATAGGAATTAAGATTAAATCTTTTGAGCTCCTTGAAAAAGACTTCTATAAATTCAGAGCTATGATCACATAATCCTACAAAATCAAAAAGTAGCTAAATAGGTTATTTGATGCAATTTTGCTTTTGTAGGGGAAAGATTTGTCTCTCAAGAAGGGATTATCCACAAATTACACCCATTGCAATTTAAATGGGAGGTGCTCGTTTTATTTAGCTGATTTATGCACAGGTGAACCTGGACACAAAAGTTATAGCCTGAGATCCAATTCAAATCCCTAAATATTTAGAAAAGTTCTATAGCTACTTGAGGATTAAACATTAATACATCTTTCAGGAAAAAACAGTGGTCCTTATTTTAACCCAGGACTGAGTTAACGTAATGTCCTCTCTCCCTAATTCACAGGGAGCACCTGGACCAGTCAACATATGCTCCAACAGTCTCCGGAATGTGGAAATATCCAACAGCAGTGCTGCTGCTGAAAGGTAATTAGGGGAGCCGATGCCATCAGTCAGGAAATTGAGTGTTTAGCATAATGTGCTTTTCAAGCTTAAAGAACTGTTGTGAACATCTTTTTCCCTCTGTTAATGACAGGAAATGAATCATTCCCTGCTTCAGTTGGCTAGCGAAGTTGCATTTTTCCAATCTTAGGGAGTTACCCTACAGCAGGTTTTCTCTCTCTCCTGAGAGATGCACTGGAATAGCTTCCCAACACTCAGAATTTCACAACAGGCCTGGGCCATATAGCGAAGATCTATACAATTCACACATGAGTAGAAGTTTCCACTGGGCTGGAAAATGGAAAATATGGCATCCCTTCCCCTTCAAGCTCAATGGAGCAGTAGATCATCAAAGAGTTTTTTGTGTTTCATTTGCTCCCTGTCTGTTCCCATGCCCCACAAACAGGCAGAATGAGACTTAAAAATCCCAGTATCTATCAATCATGATTCATAGAAAAAAAAAATGAGAACTTGGTAGCACAGAAATTAGCGATCAATATTACATCATCAACAAGTGGAATTTAGTGAGTTTGAGTCTACAGATTTTGTAATCATCTCCTTCCCTATACCACCACCAAAGCATTCCTTCTACCTGGGAAACCTGAGCAGGATTTAAGTTTTTTGGAGGAAAAAGAGTTACAGAAAAGTGAAAAGAAGGGAGGGAATATTGTTTAGTGTCTAAAATGCCAAACAGTCTTCTAAGTATTCCATGGAAATTATCTCTTTTATCAGAACAAATCAAGCCTGTGATTGGCCCAGTCTGCAAATGAATGACTTCTTCCCTTCTAGTGTCTTCTCCTAATTCTCAGGAGGAGCCCTCCTGTAGTGTTGCTAATTTCAGGAAGGGACACTTGATTACAGGCAAAAATGTAGACCCACAAAACATAAGGGCAACTAGAAGGAAGGGTGCGGACATGCACGCACAGCCAGTACAAACGAAGGTGGGAATCTCTCCAACCACCCTGGTCCAGGAAAGCAGGGCATCACCCAGCCACAGAGGGAGCCCGCCCCCCAGCCATGGGGAACATTGTACCCTATGTGGGTAGAATAGAGAGAAAACAAGCAGAAGTCTAGACAAGAGATGGGTTTTCTAGTAGAGGAGGGAATGCACAAACACATAAAACAATCCCAAAAGAAATACAAGAAAGCAGCATACTGATAAGGAAGAACTGTGGGCTAATTACATATGTAGATAGGGAAGGGGAGGGAGGAAGAGAGGAAGAGAAAGAAAGAAAAAAAGAGAAACCATGGAAGTATAAGAAAACTCTGTAGGGAATCCCATGCTATATTTGAAGTGACAAGATCCTTTTCTTCTCTCCACAGTGTAAGCAAAATGATGGTTAACCCTGATATTGAAAGTGAATTTAATTTTATTCTATTTCTTCTCATTCACACACAGCAGAGAGGGTAGTGGATTTTAAGCCTGAGGGCTTGGAATACTCAGACTCCCTGGAGCCATGGGTTCAAATTCCTACAGAATAATTAGAGCACCCCTTCTTTAATGATTGTTGATTGAGGGGTTTACAGCTTATTTTCCTCCTGAGGGTTCAAGTTGGTGAATTCTCAGAGTTTTGGAAGGTTCTCAGTTACTTATGGGGTAATTAGGTTAAAAATGTGTGACTTAGTATCAGAGCAAGAGAGAAAAATATTTAACATGCACAATGAGGAAAACACTTTAGCAAATTTATGACTCAGATCTCTGATCACCCCTCTTCATGATAAGTAATCATTTGCTAACTTAAGTAAGTGTGAGATAAAATGTCTCTGTTTTATATATTAGTAAAAGAATGTGTTGATGAGGACTAATTCCAGGTAGATGTCAAAAGCAGGAAATCCAAGCATATTCATATTTGCTCCTGACCATTAATGATTTTAATTGAGGCATGACATCTTTATGTAGATCAAGTGGTGAACTGTGACCATAAAGTGAAAATGAGACCATCATTAGTGTTCTCAGTGCTCATTACTGGTCAACATCATTACCTCTGATACAGGACAGCCTGGGTTCAAATCCCTGTTCCATCACTTACTAGGTGGTGTGGTCTTGGGCAAGCTATTTAACTTCTCTGCATTTCCGTTTGCTCATTTGTAAATTGGGGAAAATACAGTACCCAGATCGCTGAGTTGTCAAAATAATTAAATTGAGTTAATGCATGTACAGCAATGAGGAACAGGTGCTGACACTTGAAAATGCTAACTACCATGATTTCTAACATATCTATAATGGTATAAAGCCGTAATTTTTCAAGGAACAGGGAGAGAGGAGGGTGAGTGAAAAAGGTACCAGCATCTATCCTACACAAAGTAAGAGAATCACTACACAAAATAAGAGCTGTTACTTAAGGGAATATGTTGCCTATGTGAAGGTATGAAGATTAAAAAAAAAAAGTTGGGAAACGGACTTTGCCCAGTGGTTAGGGCGTCGGTCTACCACATGGGAGGTCCGCGGATCAAACCCCAGGCCTCCTTGACCCATGTGGAACTGGCCCATGCGCAGTGCTGATGCTCGCAAGGAGTGCCCTGCCACACAGGGGTGTGTCCCCCGCGTAGGGGAGCCCCATGCAGCAAGGAGTGTGCCCCATAAGGAGAGCTGCCCAGCACGAAAGAAAGTATAGCCTGCCCAGGAATGGCGCCACCCACACTTCCCGAGCCGCTGATGACAACAAAAGCGGACAAAGAAACAAGACGCAGCAAACAGACACAGAGAACAGACAACCGGGGGAGGGGGGGAATTAAATAAATAAATAAATCTTTAAAAAAAAAAAAGTTAAGAATAACTAAAAACATAGACATTGGTTACTTTAGCATTTAGCTATACATGGATACACTGGTGAAAGAAGTGATTTCATTTCGAGCATCAAATAGTGAGAATCCTCATCCTCTAGGAACTACTAGACAAATGGGAGATGCAAATATAAAGGAAAACATGATCCTCACAGTTTAGAGATGGCACTGTCTGGAAAAAGATGTACTCTGATGTCATGTTGCAAGCACTGTGCCAGCTACAAAGTACTGTAGGAACACAGAAGAGGAAATCATCCATTGTAACTGGGGAATCAGGGAGGGCTTCACAAAGGAGAGCTATGTGTCTTGGGTATCAAAGGATAGGTGTTAATTCTCTAGGGGACAAGAAAAGAAAGGGCAAATTGAGACAAAACCACTAAGGATCTTAGATGATATATGGAAGAGGGTGAACTTTATTCTTGAAAAATTGGGAACTCTTCAAGGGTTTTATCCATGAAGTAACCTGCCCTTATCTGGATTTCAGAAAGATAACTTCAGTGTCAGTGTGCAGAGTAGGTTTGAGGAGAGAAAGAGATGGAGAGAAAGAGGAGAGAGCAAAGATTATTGAAATAGCCCAAGCTTGAAAGAATGAAAGCTGAACTAGGACAGGGTCAATAGAGATGGAGAGATGGAAATGACTGGAAAGGAGAAATAGAAATACCAGGACTAGGTGCCTAATTAGATATCAGTTGTAAGTAATGAGTCAAAATGATCTCACAGGGAAGTGGCTGTGGCTCAATCAGATGAGCTCCTGTCTACCAGATGGGAGGCCCTTGGTTCACATCTGGGGGCCTCCTTGTGAAGGCAGTCTTGCCTACACACTGCGGAGTGAAACCCGGCCCGCAGATGCTGCGGAGAGCTGACTCAGCAAAGGGGACACAACAAAAAGATGGGAGACAAACAAGAACACAAGAAGAGCTGGCAGTGAATGAACACAGAGAGCAGACAGCAAGCAAGCCACAAGAGGGGAGGGGAAAATAAATAAATATAGACACAGAAGAACATACAGCAAAATGGACACAGGGAGCAGAAAGCATGCAAAAAGTCACAAGGGAGGGGGATAAAAAAAATGATCTCACAGTTTCCATCTTGGAATATAAGAATTCCATCATGGATGATGATGCCCCCAAGTCTTGAAATGACTGTGAAATAGGAACTGTTTTGTTCCTGTTTTGTGTTTGGTGTATGGAGGTGAGGGAAGATACAAATGAGTTAGAGGAGCCTATGGAAGTGATCAGATGAAAGTGTCCAGAGGTAGTTGGGAAAAAGTTGGAGTTTAGTTTAGGCTAAAGCCAGAAGTCTGAAACATAGACCTAAACATCACTGACATTTGAAGACATAGTCAGGAAGAGCATAGAATATGAAGGGAAGGACAAGGATGGAATCCTAGTGCATCCAAAGGTAGGGCAGCCAAGAGGCTGTCAGAAAGGAAAGTGGTGAGAGCACTGGTAGTCAGAGAACGTTGATCCTAACTCGGGGTAAATTTTGATTCTCCAAGATTCTCCTTCTCTTCTTATGTATTGATGAGAAGAGTGCTTACTTCTATTTGATCTCATGATAAATGGCTAAGTAGACATCTGTGAAATAAATAGACCTTGAAAGTTAGAATTTGACACATCATTGTTTTAGGGTAGGGACAAGACTTCCTGTCTTGCTATCTTTTCAACGCTTGGACTCTCTCAAAACTAAATATGTTCATTCTTTTGTGCAACTTGTCACTGTAGAAGGATCAACATTTTTACCTCCACAGTTTCTCCAGAGGAAACCCCATTTCTGACCTTGTGCCAAATCACGTTAGCAGCTCCCATTTTTCCAGCATTCCATACTGCTAAGTGTTAGGCTCCATTTTGCTCAAAGCTTTTACAATCTCCTAAAAGAATCTTGCTTCAAATGCACTCTCCTTGTTGGAGTGTTTGCAAAGAATGCAGGACAATTATATATTTACCTGTTTTAGAGAGGTATAATTATGTATGGAGGTGAGGGAAGTATGGAATCAGATGAACTATGAGTTAGAATTTTGTCTCTGCCCCTTGCTAGCGACAAGACACCAAAAAATTTACTTAAATTTCTTGAACACCAGTTTCTTTGTCTGAAAAATAGTGATGGGTACTAACCTGCATCCATTTTTCCTTCTTAAAGAAAGCCAAGTTTAGCAAGTATCCATGCAACCATGGCTTTTAGGCAGCCATGAAGAGTCGTGAGTCTTGGGGCAGCTCATTCCACCTTCATCTCCTAAGAGTGATTTTATTTGCTTTTCCAAGGATTGGTTCAGAGATGGGCAAAATTCTGAACAATAAAATGTAAAGGGAAATCTGCTGCAGACATTTGGGGAGATTCTTCTCACCTTCATGAGAGAGCCATACGAAGAGATAGTCTCACTCCAGACTTGGCTGTGTTGGATTGTGCTGTCTGGAACTACGGCTACCATCCTGTGTCTAGATTGAGGGCAGAGCCAACATTGGGGATAGCAGAACAGAATCAGACTTGTGCTTGTCATTTTGGTTCACTGGATTAGCCAACTCTGCAGGCTGCTCTAATTGTGAACTTCCTGTCAAGAGAGAGAATAAATTTCTGTACTGTTTAACCTAACAAAGTAGTGGTTCATAGGACTGCAGTGAAAATTAAATGTAACCCTGTGAAGTGCTTGCAACAGAGGAAGTACTAAAGTAGTTATTGCTACTATTATATTGTACTATTACTACCACTTCATTGCACCCTAAGTGCTGGTTATTCTTTGCAGGGAATCCCATTTCACATGGTTCACCTTAGGAAAATATCAAGTGAATATTTCACATTTCTTTGTTCTAAATCGTGTGGTTGGTGAACTATTACATTCAAAATTAACTGAGCAATCTCCACAAGCTGTGCCAGGTGCTGAGTGCAATTCCTGGATTATCTCATGGACTCCTTACAACAATTCCAAATAATGTACTTACTTTTAATATCCCATTTTGCAGATGATAAAACTGAGGCTAAAGGGAATTAAGTACCCTGCCAAATGGTAGAAATGGACTTGACTCTAGGTATGCTGCCTTCAAGGACTGTATCTCCAAGTCCACTATTATATTTCTTTGTTTTGGGTTTTTGTTTTTGTTTTTGGTTTTTGGTTTTTGGTGGGTTTTTTGCTTCTCTGCTTTGCTTTTTAAATGTTGAATGATCATTTTCAGGGGTACCTAATCAGGACCAGAAGGTGTATCCTTCAGCTCACTCATGAGTAAAACCTTTTGCAAATAGGCACGCCTAGCTGTGAATCTCCAGATGGAACCCCTGAGATATAGAGAATTGGAGCTATTAGAATTAATGAAAGGGTCAAGGAAACATCTTGAAAGAGATTGAGCAGGAATACAAATGTTGAGACACACGTGCCTATAGCTGAGCAAATTGACAAAATGATGAGCTCACTGGAAAGGAGCATAGGCTCTGAAAATGTGGCAGAGAGTAGAGAAGCGCAGCCAGTTCATCCCATCTCAATCAAAAAAAAAATTATTTCTTTTATGTTGGCCTAAATAGAGTTATCAGTAACAGACAGGTATATGGTCTCATCTGATCTAAAACATGTTTTACACATATGCAAGTATATTTGTGTGTGAGAGAGAATGTGCCTTAACAGAAAAACACTGGTAGGAAATATAGCAATATTTAGCAGTTTCCCTTCTGGATGGTGAAATTATGGATATTTTAATTTGATTTCATCTGGTTTTTCTGTTTTCTTTTCAAACCTTCCATCCAAAATTACTTTATGTCCATTGATTTTATAATTAAAAGAATAATTATGTGAATAGTTAAATATGGGTGTGCACAACACACTCTCTCACACACACACACACACACAGTTACACACACATTGTATATTAACCATTCTTCCTCTGCGGGCCAGTACAGCTTTAGCCTCTGTCTCTTCTTTGCCCCAGCTCTCTCCTTCTCTCTTGAAACCATTTCTACCTATGCCCTGCTCCTTCTCCATGTTTTGCTTATTCCCTGTTTCTCTTTCCCTTAGGGGTGACATCCTATCTGAGGGAGGGGACAGTCGAGAGATGGCTTTCTGACCCTAACCAGTGGTCCTGCTGTAGGAGCCACAGAGCCAGGAGGACAGGAAATGGTGCTGTGGGCAGTGGCACCTGAGCACGTCCTGCGGGGGGAAAATCTCCTCTTAGAAGATGGCTCCACAGTGGCTCGCCCTTGGTCTGTCATGGAGCTAGGAGATGAGTGTGATAAATGAATTATTCCAAGAGGTAATGGGGTGGGGAGAGAGGAAGGATTCTTATTTAACAACACTGGAAAAGGACAAAATAACTTTTCAAGATATGTATAGGGAGAGAGATGTTAGAAAATACCCCATCAGTTATTTACATTTTAGCAATTTTCTTATGGGAAGGAAGGAAGAGAGGGAGGGAGGGAGATCAAAACCAAGACCAACACCAAACAAACAAAAAGGGTTTCCCTTCCTTGACTAAGTGTCAGAGTTTTTAAAAAAAGGAAAGAAAGAAAGAAATTACCTTAACAGCCAGCTCCAGGATTCTTTCCGGGAAACTGTTTCTTCAGGCAAACATCTTGATAAGGTAGACTTATCAAGGTAAGTGAGACTGTGAGGACAGGACTTAGCAGGGGACAGGGTAACAAAATATATGACATGAACAACATGGACTTTTAAGAAAAAGTGCATTTAATTTTCAACTGAAAGCATGTGCTTTGCTAAGATGCGAAGATTAAATTCCCCTCTGAGACCTTCAACCCCTTGGTAAAATCTACTAAACACAAACATATAAATCTGGAGAAAGAACATTAATTTGTGGATACCAAAAGGACTGAGTTCTATGTCATGGTTGACATGGGATAGGACACAGATCCCCAAAGATGAGACAATCCATGAACTGAATTTACTGAGAAGAGTCAGGAGCTCTGGTCCAGAAGTGATATCGATAATACTAAGCATCAAAGCTGACACCCCAGCATTGCCACGTGCCAAGGATGCCCAAAGGCACAAGGTAGACTAGTTTAATCCTCACGGATAAGAATAGTAGATACTATTCTTATCTCCATGTTACACATGAGCAAGGGAGATCCCCGAGGAACTAAATGACATTCTACAGTGTCACTCTATACTGCCTCTCCTGAGGATAGGATCTGTTCCCAGGAACACATACAAGGCTACTGGGCTTTTCCTCAAGTATTTGGAATGGGAATGGGTTTCAAGACAATCTTGGTTATCCATAGCTGAAGTGGCTGGAGGTACCCAACTGATGTTTGCATCAAAGTGGTATAATTTGACCTATAGTCAAACACCGCAAGCTTGCTTTCTCACTTCTCTCAATCTGACCTTGAAAAGTTATTTATCTACTCTGACCCTTGGTTTTCTCATCAATAACGTGTTGGGCTAGTAAGAAGACTTTCCTCATAGGATTGTGTGAGCAATTGTTAAAATAAAATATTAGACAAGTTATTATTTATGGGAATTTATTTGATCAGATTTTGATTCATGAATCAGACAGCATTGAAACCACATGTGGAAAACAGCTCCACCATGGGAGTAGAAAGGGTGAACTTATATAGGGCAAACTCAGAAGCAAGTGAGGAAATGTTCTGATTGGCCGACATATTTCCATTTTATATTGGGGGAACTTACAAAGTGGGAAGCAGACATGCATTGATTAGTATGGTATGCTTGTCCGTTCTCTTAAGCTATCTCAGTTGCACCAAAACTGGTTTATACCCAGATGCTGCTTATACGCAATACTAGAGGTTACGTTCTGTTGCTTCATTTTCTCAGAAACCCCCTGCAGTCAGTCTTTTTTTGTTTTCTGGAAAATTCTTTCTCAGAAAAGGGTTCCTCCTGGCAATGTACAATGCAGGCAGCCATTTTCATTTTACTTAACATAATAAATCAGCTAATGAATCTAAAGCATGTAGCACAGGGCCTGGCACACAAGTGCTCAACAAATGGAGTCTTTCATTTGTTCTCTGCCGTTTACGCAGTGATGCCGAGGGGCTAGCAAACAGCTGGCCACCAGCAAACCTGTTCGGGCTCTGACTGTCAGGTGCACCATCTGTAAATGGAAGACATCTGGCTTAAGTTCATATAGGCCACTAGGGTTTCAGTCAAATAAAATAAATATAGGCCTAAAGAAAAGTCAGCGGGGATCTGCACTCAAAAGGGCACTTTCATGCATGATTGTGTGAACTGAATATTAAAACAGAAAGTAAAATGTTCCTGCCACTGTCTGAATATATTGTGATTAGTTGCAATCTGGAATTTACACAAGACCATTTTTCCAAGGATTAAAGTTTCTTATTCCAAGCTCAACACATATGTTGAAGCTTCACTTGCTTTTTCCCACCAGGATTTTTATAGGGGAGCCTGAACTAAGATTAAACAAACATATAACAAACCCATATCACATTTTCAACTGAAAAGAAAAAAGAAAAAGAAAAAAAAAAACTCCTGAGTCAGTCAACCCACCTCTCTGCTTCCAGCTGGGCTATAAATGTCAGTTGTTCTACTTAAACAGAAACAGAGGGCCTGGCTCAGGGCTCCATGGGGAGCCAAGTGAGATGAGAAAAGAATGGCAGAATAGGCTGATTGTTCAAAAAACTGCAATGCTGTGTGTACTTGGAGTTCTCAAAAAGCAATAATTGCTGAACATCAAATTTTTAGTTATCAAAGGGCCACTGTTAAAGAGTTAAACCTTATCACACAAGAGGGCTTTTGATAACATGTGAATAGAAATGTTTCTGTCCATTTTCTTTCTTCAGATATTCTAGAGAAAATAACTAAGGCTAGTAAAAGAGAATCACTGAGTAGAAGGGAAACAGTGAACTGTCCCGTGTCCAGCTTCCTAAAATCATTAAAGTGCACCCCTCATAAAAGTGAAACGAATTGTGGGGCCACACGCGTTTGTGCTGACATGTACCTGAAACATTAAGGATAAGTGTAAAATGGGATTCATGAGTTTGCATCCACAAAATAATCTCTAAAAAATAATCATGTGCTTACTATGTCTTAGGTGAGAACTTTTGGTTAAAAAAATTTTTCAAATAAATTAAAAAAACAACAACACAGAAATTTCATGGCTTACATAATTCCAAGAGGTTTAACTTGAATTTTGGCCTTCCGAAAACCAAATCAAATAACTTCTAAAAGAACATAGGCAGGTCTCACTCTAGCACCACCCAAGCTACTTTTCCAAGACAAATCCAGGCTAACCTTTAACAACAGTGCCTATAAACTTTTGTCAGCTCACATCACCCTGGCTTAGAAATGAACCATCCGCAGTGTCATTTCAGGGAAACAATTCCCCACAAGTCAAGGAAGTAAAGCTATCAATGAAATCTAACAAACATAGGAGGTAACATAACCAGAACTAATCCCTTCAGCCCTTCCTCGGTGCACCCCCCACCCCGCCATCCCCATCTCCTTTTAAGAAGGCCCAGGCTCTGTCTGTGACCATTTCTGGGGCATGACATCTCTTGGAGGTCACACTCGGGGCAGAAGACGCAATTCTCAGAATATTCAGTAATTCCACTGCTGGGCAGGGCAAAGTTCTTGGAACAAAAAATCTAAAGGAACAAAAATCATGTTGAAAGTGTTTTTGAAACAGTGAATTTTGTGTATGTCGAACAGAGGGTCATTTCATTTCATTTTGTTTTTTGACGTGCTGGTGGGCAGAATGGATTGATGAAGGTGGGTGTTCTGAGCAAGTACATCTAGCATGAAAATCTGTCTCAGGGAAGATTTCCCTTCAAAAAGAAGGCATCCTTCCATCTCCACCTCCTTCTGCATGTGCAGAGGTTAATAATTTAGCAATAGATTCTCCCTTACCAGTGGCAGAGGGGACCCTGGAGGTATTTAAAGCTCTCTCTGCCCAAAGATCACACCCCTGTTAGCTTTTTCTTTTAATGTTTTTTTTTATTATTATTTTTAAAGAAGCTTTAGATTACATAAATGTTACATTAAAAATATAGGGGATTCCCTTATGCCCCACTCTGACCCTCCCACATTTTCCCATATTAACAACATCCTTCATTGGTATGGTACATTTGTTAACTGATGAACACATATTGAAGCATGTTTTCATCCATGAACTATATTTTACAAAACCTGTACAATTTTACAGGTTTTGACTAAATGTATAATGGCCTATCTCCGTCATTGCAATATCATGCAGGACAATTCCAATGTCCCGAAAATGTCCCCATGGTACACTTATTCTTCCCTCTCCCTCCCTTCAGAACCTCTGGTGGCCACTGCCTCTACACAAATGATACAAGTTCTTCTGCTGCTTAGAATAATAATAAGTCTATAATAAAATACTTCATTTTCAGTCCATTGTTCATTCCCCAATCTTGAGGATTTGGGGATAGTGTTGCCCACCCTGCCTCTAATTGAGAGGGGGTTTAGACCCCATGGGGCAGATGGATGGAACTGTCTTACTTGCAGTTGCACACACTCTCTTTTCCTTGGGATGGGCATTGTCCATCATTATCCTTTTGTTAGTTGTCCTGGGTGTGCCCAATGAACTGGAGCGTAGGTATTGCAACTCAGCTGAGATTCAGCGCTCAGTCAGCACAGGACCAGACTAAGGATTTAAGTCTCTGAGACGTATTTTAATAAGTATAGTGCTAATTTTAGGTTCAAATATCAGAGGCAGATGAACCATGTGTAGGGAAACTATAAATGAGTCTAATGCAGTTAGCTTTTCAATTACGGTCAGTTCTTTGAAGAAGGGGCAATAGAATGGGTATATCTGGCTGGAGGGCTAGAGTTGGGGTGGTGGAGGGTAGAAAGGATGCAGAGAAATAGACTGAGAAGAAGCCTGCCTAGGCATCACAGTGAGGGCTGTCAGAGACCCTTGCAGGATTGGGATGAACAGACCCAATCAGGATGTGGTAAGGTTAAAGGGGCTAAAAGCTCCTATCTCTTACTCTTAGTTATATTTCCCCAGAGAGCCCAGTCAAGACAAGGAAATGATAGTGAACCAGAGATGTTCATATAACTGCAACTGCTCTCACATTAAAAGGAAAGCATAACGTATTTAGGAAAAATATCAGCCTCTAGGAATAAACCAGTGTAACCTTATAATCACAGATGTGCAACAGCAGTCATAGACTGTTGGAGGGGGAGGAGCTGCTGAGGGCATTCTAGCCCAGAAGCTCTTAACATTTAGGGGTCCATGGGCCACTTAGGGGCATATGATAAAAAGGGACCATCTCACCAGAAAAATGCCCAGATGCACCAAGATACCATGTTTGCAAACTGTTACAGAGGGTTCACAAGACCTCTGAAGCCCTCTTTGATATGGAGTCAAGGACGTACAACCCAGCTTCCTCCCACCCTCCCCCACCCCATTATAAAATGAGAAAGAGAGCACCCCATGGGTAAAATAACATATCTAGTAGCCAAATCTGCTTCGATTTCCCCTGACTCTCAAAGCAGAACTCTTCCCACTGCTTAGTGAATCATTAAAAGAAATTTCTATCCTTTTTGTTTACACCTCACACCCAAGATAACATACACAAAAATTGCTATTTTCTGCTGCCACCCAACTCTAAAGGTGTCACAGGTCAAAATGTAAGAGACCTGGACATTTAAACAATACCATCCTTTACATACATATATATACACATACATGTATATGTGTGTGTGTATATATATATATACACATATATATATGCAGATTGATCTTTTTATTGATTTGATTTGATTTTTTAATTCTGAGAAAATAATATTCTGGTGAGTGCTGCCTGGATGGTCTTAAGCGAGCTTCCTCTTTATCGCTGGCAGGCCGCTTCTGCTGTGGCTGCCCGCCCCGTGTGAGAGAGCACTCCTCTACTGCTGGCAGAACATCTTGCTGAAGCACTTTCATCTTATTAATCTCTCATTAGTGTTCAGCTGAGAACTTTGTCCTCTTTTCCCTCTCTCTGTTCAGAACATGGGCTGCTGTTCTTTCCAAACCACGACAAACCTTCCAAGTTGTAATGGGGCCAAGCCCCTATTGTCACTGCCTCACACCACTGACTAATGAGTCCTCTCAAAATCCAGGCTTGAAGTGTGAGCTATTTTCTTGTGAAGGGCCTCAGCCTGCAGCCTAGGCAGTGCAGCAGGGATTTGGGTGGGCTTTCCTAAAATTTCTGAGCATGCACAGTATTTTTATCACTTGGCTAGTGGTGCTAATTGAAAGTTACTGTGCACCATTACTTTTTGGATCCTTTTCTTCCTTAACATTGCAAGAGCAAGGACAAGTCCTTAGAGAGGCAAAGATTCTAGGAAAAAGTAGAACACCAGTTACATATTTTTTAAACCAAGTATGTAGAAGGCTAATCCTTCCAAGACTGGTCATCATCTGTGGTGCTATAGTCACTGCCTAATGAGAGAGGCAGCACGGAACAAGAACACACGTCCTTAGGACACTGACCCAGTGCCAGCTCAGACCAGGCCAGACCGCAGAGGGTGACCATCCTAAGCCTTTGATGTTACTTCAAACCTGTGTCCATTTTACTGGCCTTTTGGCCCAAAGACTTCACAGCAAGGAGGGTTATGCAGAACAGAGTCTACCCTTTCGAGACCCCTTAGCAGTCATATGTAAACTTCAGAGTTTGACTTGACTCCCGAGTGTCAATTGAATCCCATCAGCTGCAGGAAATGTGCACCCAGAGTGGCTTTCCCAGTATCCTCAGCTCATACCCCTTTCTCACATGGAATTGAGCTAATCTTGAGGGTACTGGCAGACTTCCTGCTGCTGGATGATCACTGTATTAGTCAGCCAAAGGGTCCTGGTACAAAATACCAGAAATCAGTTGGTTTTTATAAAGGGTATTTACTTGGGGTAGGAGCTTACAGATACCAGGGCATGAGGCATAAGTTACTTCCTTCACCAAAGTCTATTTTCACTTGTTGGAGCAAGATGGCTGTCGACATCTGCGAGGGTTCAGGCTTCCTGGGTTCTTCTCTTCCTCAGGCTTCTTTTCCCTGGGCTCAGGGTTTCTCTCTTCCTGGGGCTTGCTTCTGTGTGCTTACTTCCTGGGGCTCCAGCTTAAGGCTTCAGCATCAAACTCCAACATCAAAACTCCCTCATCAAAAACCTTCCAACTCTGTCCTTTGCCATGTCTTTTATCTGTGCCCTATTGGTACAAGACGTTTACCTGATTACTCAATCAAGTAAACCTCTGAATCCATTATAATCTAATATGCCCAAAGGAAAAGATGCGTTTACAAATGTAATCCAATATTTCTTCTTGGAATTCATCAATGATATCAAACTGCTACAATCACTGAGCAGGGGACAGAGCCGTCCATGGCAGGCCCTTACCCCAGATGCAGAGGGAGGAAGATCTGGTGCGGCTCCCAGCATGCATGCCCGGGTGGTGTGCATCTAATGGCTCCAGGAGGGGCTGGCCCTGGCGTAGCTTTCAGGGGCTCCCTCTAAGCCGACTCCACCCTCTTTAGGGAGTATTTCAAGGTCTAATCCTCAACACTCTGATAACCCTGTCCTCCTCTGAGGTCAAGCCCACCCCTCTCACCTTCCCCTCCTTGCCTGGGCGACAGCCACCATCAGTCTCATTCAGTTCAGGGTACTGGATCATGAACCCTTGCCCCTTCTCTTTCCAGTTTGTTGAGAAAATATAAATTGTTTGACCGATCTACTCTCCTCAGAATACTCTCTTTTCAATTTAAGTCTATTTTTAGGAGCAAAACCAAATCCAACTAAAAAGTAAACCTAAGCATTGAATGATTGGGGCATGTGTGCTGAATGCTATTCCATTGAAATTAAAAATAGAAGTCACTTCTCCAATGTTCTCTTCTCTTGTACACTCCCTGTTGTGCCTCAACAGCTGATAGTGGCTTCTGGAGACTGTGAGACAGTGACATGGCTCTGGGAGTTAGCAACCCTGCAGGCCCAGGAAGACACGATCTTTTCTACATGTTTCTGCTGAGATGATAAGTATTCACAGCGTGACATTCTGAGAAAAAAATTACATAAAAGCAATTTTCCTCAGTACTATTTCTGGGCCCTGCATGAGTCACTCACTGCCTTCTGAAGTGCTTGCATTGCTAATGAAGGCTTTCAATGCACAATAAAGCAAGAATCTTCATAATTCTATTGGGGTGGGGAATTAAGAAATTGCTGTTTCATTCCTAAGTTCACCCTGAAGGGTTAGGGACAACTAAATGGAAGAACCAAGCCCTTATGCTGTGATAGGTCCTTTATCCTACAAAGCCAACCATCCAGAACTTGCTTACTTGCTGCATTTGGAATCTCCCTTGCCCATTTCAGTAAAGTTGAATGCCTTATAGATCTCATTGTGCCAGTTATTAAAAGTGGAGTAGCACACTCCTCAGAGATAAGTCCAGCTCATGCCACGTTGTAGAGTTGTAATCTTGTGTTGAATATGACCGATAACTATTTATAATGACCACCTTTATAATTGCAATGAGGGTTAGGACCTTAAGGTTGAAGGTTCCTGAAAGATTAATTCAAAAGTCACCCTTGGTAGACTAGCGTCCTCATCCAAAAGCTTCTTACAGATGGGCTGTTCACAGGACAGCCCGTTATCAAAGAATTTGTGCAAATCCATACCTGCCTTCCTTTCTGTTTACCTCCCTCTTAGGGTTATTGTGATGATGAAATAAAGACATATAAAAAACTGCTTTGAAAAGCATTACCCAAACATGAAGAATTTCCATCAGTCCCCTTTGTAGAAATGAAGAGATGCACCAAGATGGAACAGTTTGCCCAGGTTGGCCCCAGAAGTTACTGCAGCCATTCTCCTTTGCAGTTTCCCACCTTTGCTTTTCCTCCTACACTCCACTTCATTCTAAATTCTCAAAACTCAAGATGATGTTTACTCATGATGATTACTTAGATTCCTCAGTCTATTCAAGGAAAGGGTGGGCAGAAGACCAAGGCAAAGACCAGCCATGGCAGAAGGAGAATTGCGCGCACACACACACACACACACACACACGAGTCCTATTGGTGGACTCTACAGGCAGAAGAGCTCCTAACTCTGAAAGAAGCAAATGATTCTTTTTGAATAGGATCTCCACTTCCAGTTTAACAACCTCGACAATGGACCGCTCTCTTTGTTTCCAGGTGGGTGTTATTTTACATACTGTTCTCTGATTCTTCCTTCCGGGAAGTATTGTCACTGAACAGAACAACCTCTTTCAAGTCCTTTCCAAAACTGGCTCCAGTGTGACCCACCTTCCTCTTCTCTTATTGCTTTTAAATTATTAGACATACAGTGCAAGAGGCAACAATAGAGATTCCCTCCAAATCCTTCTTTTACAGGTGAGGCCATCTAGACCCAGAAACTTTAAGTGACTTTCCCATGGTCACATAGCTAATTAGAACTGAGTGTGTGCCCTTTTTTCCTCATCATTCTATCCCTCATTCTTAGCTCAGTTCCTTGCATCTAGTAATCACTCAATCAGTATTTGATATAATCAGTGACTGCTACTCCTATTTTACATGGAACAAATCATTCTCTTTTTTGATGGGAGGTGGAATAGAGAGTAGAAATGCAAACCACTTTTATGCTATGAGTTTGACCAGTTTGAGAGGAACAGGTGCCAGAGTCAAAGGTTCTGAGGGTATGCCTGCTCTGTTTTGTATTGAAGCTTGCTTTTCCTGTCACCTGCACCTCTAGGTGTAGTTGTGTTTTGGTCTTATGTGGGAAAATGTGTGAATGTGTGTGTGTGTGCATATCTGTTTCTGTGTGTCTGTTTATCTGCTTGATGAGGGATGGGAACAAAAACATAATGACAACTTTTGGTAGGTAGGGTCAACAGGTGGTCTGAAAGAACAGTGTGTGTCTAAGGCTGCAGTTCCTGTGTTGTCAAGACATTCAGTGGTAGGCAGGTTGGCAGGAGGCATCAAGTCACATTTGCAGGTGGAAATGGAATTGAAGAAGAGCAAATTCTTAGTCACTGTTATGAAATCCCGAGCTCCATCGATATTTTTCCTTCTAGGCCTGGAACAACTATGCAACTCTCTAGACCATCTCCACCTACCTGTGAGTAAGTAAAGCCCAGCAACGCTGCTTCTCTTGTGTTGAGAATGATCATTACAAGTTAGGGGAGCTCAGGGCTGGACTTTCTTTGGGGCCACTGATTGCTCTGTGGCCAAGGGCTGCCCAGCTGTGTATCTGAACAGGGGTAGGTTGAAGATTAGGGGCTTGCTTGCTTGCTTACTGATGGTTTGCATGTGGCTTATAACGCTATGAATGTTTTGGGGGGACTACGTATCATTTAAGTGAAGAATGACACTGACACTACAATTTAAAATCTAATTGTACTATAAACTCTACTTCAAAATCCTTTCCAAACCTCAGTGCATTAAACAAGGACAACTGTTGCCTTCTGTCTTCCTTGCCAAAGAAAATCAGAGAAGGGAGCAGTGTCGGTGCGTTCCTATTCTCTGCCAAAAGAATGGCAAAGTGTTGCAAGCTCATCTCTTAGTTCCTTTGCAAGGACAGAATCAGTGCAGACAAATGTAAAAGGGGTTCCTTTGTGATCACTCTCACTTTTCTTATCCCTATATATTGATTTTATATACAAGATCATGGCTCCTAAAATCCTCTGGCCAGGGGTAGCAAAATAAAAGCATATTAAAGGTTGTTCAGCAATAAAGAAAAAAACTACAAGTTGTGGTTAAATTCTAACAAGATTTCCTTTTTGTTTTTTAAGATATTTAGATTACATAAATGTTACATAAAAAATATATGGGATTCCCATATGCTCCACTCCCTAAACCTCCCACCTTAACAACATCCTTCATTAGTGGGGTACATTCATTACAATTGATGAACACATTTTGGAACATTGCCACTAAGCATGGATTATAGTTTACATTGTCGTTTACACTCTCTCCCATGCAATTTTGTAGGTTATGGCAAGATATATAATGGCCTATATCTGTCGTTGCAATGTCATTGAGGACAATTCCCAAGTTACACCTATGTTTCCTTCTCCCTGCCCTCAGAACCTCCAGTGGCCACTGCTTCCACATCAATCATTTAAGTTCTTCCATTACTAGAATCACAGTAACTCTATAGTACTTTACCAGTAAGTCTACTTTAGTCCATAGTTCATTCCCAAATCCTGAAAATTCTGGGATGGTGATGTCCACTCCACCTCTAATTGAGAAGGGCTTCAATCCTGTAGGGGAGAGGGATGGGACTCTCTTGCTTGCAGTTGTATACACTCTCGGTTCCTTGGGGTATTTGTTGTTCTTCACCATATCCTTGCTATTTGTCCTGGGTGAGTCCAATGAACTAGAGAGTAGATGTTATAACTGTGTTGAGATTCAGGGCCCAGCTGGCAGATGGATATCCCAAAGATTTGAGTCTCTTGGACATAAACCTATCAACTCTAGTACTATTTATAGGTTCAAATAGAAGGGCCAGAAGAGCCACATGTAGGGAAACCACAACTGAGTCCAACTCTGTCATACTGGGGAGCATAAATTCCAAAGTAGGGTCCGCTGGCAAGGTAGCAAACTCCTGAGCTATCTGCCCTGACTATAATGTCTGGGTGTCTCCAGAGCCCTCAGGAGCCCCACTATTTAAGGTAGTATTTCTTTGCCATCAATGAGATCGTGCTGAGACATGCATAAGTGTAACCTCTGGAATGACCTCCCAACTCATTTTTAAGTCTCTTAGCCATATAAACTCACTTATCTTTACCTTTTCCCCCTTTTAGTAAAATTCATTCTCCAGTTGCATTGCTCTTGGTTCTTGGTAGTGATCCCTCAGTGCCAGGGAGGCTTATCCCCAGGAGTCATGTCCTACGCTGGGGGAGAAAGCTGAATTTTGAATATGCTGAATTCAGCCTAGAAAGAGGCCACATTTGAGCAACAAGGAGACTCTCAGAAGGTAACTCCTAGGTACACTATAATACTAGACTGTTTCGATTTCAAAAGTAAAGCTTCATAAGTACAGTCATCAAGATCAAGTGTCCATCAATGGCCCATCCTCCTTCACTAGTCATTGCTTCTGTACTTGGGGAATTCTTGTTGTCCCATTAGAGAATGTGGCGGAGCTCCCCAGGACTGGAATTTGATATTCTTTCAGTTATTGTGTGACACTTCACTCACCGTGACAATGCCCCATGAACACTTGAATACATTTATATTCCTTATATATATGCCCAGGTGAACTACCTCCCATGTATCTCCCATCACTGACACCCTGCACCAATGATCTTCCCCTGTCATAGTTGTAAACCTTCTTAACACACAGGTTGTGTACATCATTGTCATGACCTAACAAAGACTCTTTATCCTAAGAGGCTAGTATATTTTTCAGTATACAGTGATGCTTGACACATTTCTTTCACTGATAACTTCACAAAAGCAATAGTGAAAACCAAAAGATAGCTAAGAAAAGGTTTTCTTCTATACAGAGGCAGGTGCAGGGAAATGGGCAAGATAAAGCTTTTAAACAGATTCCATCAGGAGCTTGGCCTTCCTGAAATAGCATTGAACAGAACCTCAAATGGCCCCATCACTGTGTTGACATCCAGCGACTTTTCACACTCTCCTTGGCTTAAAAATCTAATTGACAAGCTTATCTCATTGAAATGAGAGCAGTCCTCAAAGAAAACAAGACTTTCAGAAGAACAGGTGACTACGGAGGAATAAAATGTTTTAAAACCACAATGAATATGAGAAAAGTGGAGATTAATATAAAAAAGATGTTTGAACTTAAATTCTTGGTTCTTTGAATATCTTACAATCATTAGTTTATTCCTACATCAGGCCACTATCAGGCCCAAGGAGAGACTCTAAAACAAGGCAACCCACTGCCTATTTTAGTGTGACTTGCAAGCTAAGAACGCTTTTTCACATTTGCTAGTGACTGGGGAAAAAAATCAAAAGAATACTTTGTCACACACAAAAAATTGCATCTGATTCAAATAGTTCAGTACCTATAAATAAAGTTTTATTGGAATCACAGCCATGTTCATTTGTGTTCATGTTGTCTAGGGCTGCTTTTGATTACAACAGCAAGGGTTGAGTAGTTGCAACAGAGACTCATGAGGCTCTAGATAAAGAGTGCCCACTCCTCTCTAACATCACCAGAGGGAAAGAGTTAAGAACAGAGCACATTCTGAGTGCCTCTTCCAGAGATGTGGAGGGAAGAGTTTTGTTTTCCCCAACAAAGACTCCAGCAAGGCAGAGAACCCAGAGGCCGTGTTGCTTTTGGATGCTGAGGCCTGAGATAAGCTATTTTGTTGTGAAACTCTGACCCCTCTGATAATTTTCAAGGTCGTGCAGCCATTAAAGTAAATGATCTGTGCATTTTCAGCTCCTGCACTTAAGCTGCCTGGGCCACTCTATTATCTCATGGTAAATAACAGGCTGTAATCATGCAAACATATAATTACATCTGTTGAACACTGAGGAGGGAAAAGGAGGCCAATGGTCTCCCAGTTTGTGACACTAGGCTGAGTTATCTGCCAGAACTTCATTCCACAGGTCTCCAGGGGTGACCTCTGGACTTGCCTTGTTGATAAAACAACCTTCCCAAGATGAAAATTGCTTGGATTAAGCGTTTAGGTGCTGCCCCCTTTTTGTAATGTTCAGTTTGATTGTTCAAAGTCGGTCTGGATCCCAGATTGTGGGGCAGTTGGCGTTTATCTGCTGACTGTCCCGCAGGGCCTTTGCACACAAGTCTTCAGTGCTTCATGGGGCATTGGAGACTGTGGCCCACTCGGGGGAAGAGAAGGAAGACAATATTGTATTGTTTGTCAACAACAAGTTTGATTCTTCTCTTTGTTCAAATGATCTGAAGAAAAAAAGGAACGGCTGCATCTGTGTGTGATGTGAAGGCAGCACAGTTGACGTTGTTTATGGCTCCGTTTGTTGTGGCTGCCCCTTATTCACAGCCCTGGCTAGGGGAGAGGCTTCCATCTTCAAGTCATGCTGCTGAGGGCTCAGCGGGTGGGTCTCCAGTTCGGTTAACTTTGTGTGCTCCTAGACACAGCCCAGGCTGGAATGATTTGCGGATGAGGAGAACACATCCAACAGACAATGCCTTGAGTCTGAAGAGGAACAGGGATCTGGAGATGGAGGAAAAAGGCCAAAGGGCTCCCAGACACAGAGGATATATAGGCTGATATGGTTCTAGTGTACAGTATGAGTTTTTCCCAAAAAAGGATTCTAAAAATCCAAACTGCACCTTACAAATGCTTGCATTCCAAGTCTCAAAAAAAAAGGAAAACTTTCAAATATCTTGAGGAAGCTTAAGGAAGGACAGAGAGCAGACTGGAAGGAAAGAAAGGAGTGAGGGATGAAGTGGAGGAGGGAGGGAGTGGCTTCTTGTTCCGTGATATATCCTCTTGGGTAGGCTAAACCATGAGGAGAGCAAGGTGGGCAGGAGCCGTTTTGTAGCAGACACACACCTTCTCCCAGTTATTCAAACACTAATCTAGGTGCTGCTGTGAAGGGATTTTGCAGATGTGATGAAAGTCCTTAATTAGTTGACTTTAACTGAGTAAGATTATCCTGGTAGGCCTGACTTCATCAGAGGAAGCCCTATAAAAGAAGGTTTGGGCATTCCTTGAGTCAGACTCCAAACAGCAACTGGGTCCACAATTGCTCCCCTTCACTAGACCCTCCCTTCTTGACTGCCTGGGAACAATAGTTTCAGCCCACACACATGGTGTTCCAGTCTATTTCTGATCTTCCCTTCCTGAGCCACTATGCGATGGAGTTCAGTCTTGCTTAGCCAGCTCCCATAATTACTGAAGCCAATTTGTGTTAATAAATTTACTTATTTGTTTGTTTATTTATTTATAATCCTACTGACTCTGCATCTCTGGTTGAGCCCTGATTCATACTGAGGACAAGCTAGTCTAACCATGCAAATAAGTATAAGATCACAGGTCCAAGGCATTATAAAGTCTACCAGCAAAATTATTCTCAATTTTTTTCCATTCCCAACCCACTTAAGGGATGTGACATGTTTCCATCTGAAACATGGCTCACTAAGCTCATGATTTTCTACAAGGGAATTGGAAAAGGGTTACAGCAGGAATTCTGTAGTATATGGTTCACAAAACCTAACTAGAGGTTCTATTATCCTCCCACATCTCGTAGTCTTGACAGAAATAAGTCTAGCCTGTTTATGAGTAGAGTTGGAATCTTACGTTGACTATGACAACTGATATTTATAGTGACCATCTTTATAAACACTAGAATTTTGAGGGAACTCTAAGAATTCCTGCAATGAGTGGCCTCCGTGATTCTGGCAGGAGCACTTCAGTCTCATTTCTTTCCATGGCATTGTGTTGAACCAACCATGCATCTAGGTACAAAAATGCCAGGACCTGGCAATGATAACTGAGTCACAGACCACCAGATCTTGACTCAACGCAAGCTTTTCTATGTTCTACCCACTTCCAGCACCTGGAAGTTGTTGTTTGACTGTTTGTTTGTATACACCTTGAATTGTCTCCCATAAAACATCTGTTCATAAAACCTTTTTTTTTTTTTTCTGTATTTAGATAGTCTGGTCGCCAACACTCCCGCCTGACCTTGGGTCATGGTCAGAGGAGGGTACAGCTTTGCATGGTGGAGTAGTAAGTTTCTTGTCTTCAATGCCAGCTCATCCTGGGTAAGGGGGTGGGAGTAGAAGAGGAGTGTGGATAAAAGAGGAGAGAAGGGTGGGTAGGGAAGGGAAAGAACCTGATTCCATTTGGCCATCCTAATCCAGTTTCCAAAATCCCCAACCAGGGAAGCCTCAGAATCCAAACGGATGTCCCTGAGGCTAGAAATCCTCCATAATTGACTTTGTATATGTTTATGTCAGATACGGACATATCAATAGGCCTTTGAATATACAATTTAGGAGATTTCTGATTGTTGTTCTTGAGAAAAGACCAGGAAGAGGCTGACACACAAGAAGTATGTTTTTAATGATGCAGTCATTTAAAATCTTATGCGTGAGAAGATATGGTGCACATATTCCCCATTCAGATCAACCCTGTTGTTCCACATCAGAGAACGCACACAGTCGTGGCTGACATAGTCACTGAGAATAATGCTTGTTCTTCTTTGGTGTCCCTATTTGTGTGGGTAGCAATGAGCTAATCCTGCTGTTCAACTCAGCAAAATCATAGAAACAAAGTAAAACAAGATGTATTTTCTTTGTGAAAATACTCTTTTACAGAATCTTTATCTTCAGCAAAAGTATTTCTTTCAGGTTGAGATTGCAGGGCAGTATCAGTATAAGAACAAACTTTTGGCCGAAATTGAAAATTCCCAACTGGCTGGATCAAGTTTCAGGTTTCTGGAAAGTTTAAAAAAAAAAGGAAAACATTTGAGACAAGACACTCCTTTGTACTTAGTTGATTAAAAATAAATTTTCTATCAAAGGATGAAAAAATGAAACTGATCATATGAATACCATTCCCTGAAGAAGAGAAAGTCTTTTTACAATTAAAATTATAAATGTATACATCTATATTTACACACACCTGTGTCAGCTTTACTAAAAGCAAAGCCAGTAAGACAGTCACACAATTGAACATTTTCCATCTTTCGAACCTAACAAAAATTTCACATTATAAATAATCCCTAAGCCTATTAACCATACTGAAGTTTATGAACTTTCCTGTAAAACACACATTGCAACTGTGAATAATGTATTTCTGAACCAAAAATTGAGAAATACATTATTCACAAGGAATCTGTGGAGGGAGAGTGAGATAGTTCTAGGAAATCCTGGACACCTGGTTGTGGTAGTGACACCACATGTAGAATGTCACCATATTGGGGGGATTCTTCAGTTGTAAGAAATATGTTCCACATACTCCTTACATCTCCCCTCGCTGACATGCCTACAGGAATACTAGTCATACATCAGGGCCCAATACGCTTGCATGACGCTTTACTGTCTATAAAATATACTTATATTTCTTATTTCATTTAATCATCAAAAGTACCTTGAAATGAAAGCAAAGAAACTATTTTGACTGTCCCCTTTTTATTGGAAGTGCTATTAAATTCCCCATTTTACTTTTATACCAAAAGAGGCTCAATGTCAAAAGCCATACAAATAGTAGTTGATAGAGCTGAGACTCATGAATGTCTCTTGACTCATGAATTGATTAATTCAAGGAATTACTCTGATTCACCTATGGAATTGGCAATTATAAGAGTAGAACTGAATACTTTGCTGATGTGATTAGATGTGCATTCCCAAGTGCCACTGCTGTGAGTATGCATTTGAACAACCTCCCTATAAAGAAATTTGACAATATATATCAGAAGTCTTTGAAATATCCCAATTTTCCCAATGATACCAGTTCTAGGAATCTACCTTATAAGCAATCCAAATGTCCAACAATGGGGGACTGACTAACTAACTTATGTTGCATCTACACAATAGAGTGCTCTGTAACCACTAATAATTTATCATCAAATGCTATTTAAAGACAGAAAAAACTCTTGATAAAATATTAAGTTACAAAAAACAGGACACAAACCTTGATTTTACAATGCTTTCTTAAAGAATAAGATAAGAAACAAGGAAATACAATAAATCATTAGTGGTAGTTCTATCTAGGTAGAATGTTATGGGTAACTATAATTTCCATTTATGGTTTTCTTCACTTTCACATTTTCGTATGATCAGAAAACAGTCCATTTTCCCCCTTAAGAAATGAGGAGGACAACTGGCTCTGGCCACCCTAGGATCTTGAGTGTTGAGAGAATGAACAATTTTCCCCTAATGTCGGGGACAAAGCAAGAATGTCAGTTCTCACCACTCCTATTCAACATCATAACAGTGGTCCTAGCCAGGGCAAGAAGGCAACAAAAGAAATAAAAGGCATCCAGATTGGAAAGGAAGAAATAAAACTATTTCTATGTCTACAAAATATTGTTACCTACATAAAAAAAAATCCCTAAAACTTTCCCCAAAGATATTAGAACTAATAAATGAATTTAGCAAGTAATGTCTCAGTATACAAAGCCAATATACAAAATCAATTATAGTTTCAATATACTAAAAGTGAACAATTTTAAATTGAAATTTAAAAATGATAGATTTAATAAATGGAAAGATACAACATGTTCACAATTTAGAATACTTAATATCGTTAAGAGGCCAATCCTCTCCAAATTAATCTATAGTTTCATTGTAAACCCAATGGAAATTCCAGAAGGCTTTTGTGAAGAAATTGACAAGCTGATTGTAAAAGTTACATGGAAAAGCAAAAGATCTTAAAAAGCCAAATACTTTTGAAAAAGAAGAAGGTTGGAGAACTCTTACTACATGATTTTGAAATTTCCTATAAAGCTATAATAATAAAGACAGTGTGATTCTAACAATATGATAAACACATAGAAAGAAACAGAATAGTCTAGAAATAGACACACACATGTGTGGTCTGTTAATTTTCAACAAAGGTAACAAGGTAAGGAGAAAGGATAGTCTTTACAGCAAATGATACTGGAAAATTTAGACATCAAATGCAAAAACAAAACTAACAAACAAACAAAAACCCTCTCAACCCATACTTTATAACACTTACAAAAATTTACTGTAGGCAGCGGACTTGGCCCAGTGGTTAGGGCGTCCGTCTACCACATGGGAGGTCCGCGGTTCAAACCCCGGGCCTCCTTGACCCATGTGGAGCTGGCCCATGTGCAGTGCTGATGCATACAAGGAGAGCCCTGTCACGCAGGGGTGTCCCCCGCATAGGGGAGCCCCACGCTCAAGGAGTGCGCCCCATAAGGAGAGCCGCCCAGCGCAAAAGAAAGTGCAGCCTGCCTGCCCAAGAATGGTGCCACACATACAGAGAGCTGACACAACAAGATGACACAACAACAACACAAAAAGAAACAGATTCCCGGTGCTGCTGATAAGGATAGAAGCGGTCACAGAAGAACACATAGCGAATGGACTCAGAGAGGAGACAACTGGAGGGGGGGATAAAAAAACACACTGAGATACTACTACACACCTATTAGAATGTTAAAAATAATATACAAATAAAAATAAACAAAGAAACAGTGATTAAGCACCTCTCTCCCACATGGGAGGTCCCAGGTTCAATTCCTGGTGCCTCCTAAAGAGAAGACAAGCAGACACAGAGAGTGCACAGTGAATGAACACAGAGAGCAGACAGTGAGCACAAACAATGATATGAGGGGAGAATAAATAAATAAATCTTAAAAAAATTTTTTTAATTAAAAACAAAAAAGAAATGAACACCAATGCAGTTAGACATGCTATGTGCCCCACTATAAAAATCACATTTCTAAACCTCCCTTACAGATACAGGTAGTGAATTAGATGTACACATGTTAGAAAGAAAGCTATACCTAAAAGAGAATGAACACTCACCTGATAGTGGGGATGAAAAGAATTTATTTACTATTCCGTAAGAATGGGTACATGACCTGAATAAAATGGCCGCACACCAAGCAAGAAGATACAACATTTATATCCTAAGCATAACACACAGTTTCCTCCCCTGTTCCCCATTGATTGGGTACTTCAGAAGTTACAGCCTATCCGGGAGGTCTAACTAACTTACGTGTGTTCCTGCTCTTAAGAGGTTACCACTCCCATTTCCCACATTCCAGCAACTTGGTAGTTGGTGCCACTTTTAAATTTGGTCCCACCTTCAAACTTGGTGCCACTTTCAAACTTAGCATCAGAGCCATTAGAAATCACAAGGCTGATTTTAGTTTCTATTTCTCCCATCCTATGTCACCTTCATGTGAAAGCTAAACTTAACCCTTTTCTTATAAATTCCCCCTCTTTCTTTTAGACTCTTTTTAGTTTTTACAACTTAGTTTTCAAATTTGCTAAGAGGTTCCTCACATTCTTCAACATAGAGATTTTCTTCTTTAAGGGGGCTTAAGTTATTTTGCTTATACTGCATGGGCATCTGTTTGCTTAGGGCTGTTTCAATGAGTTTGCTAACTCTCAGGCACAGAAGAAGATGCAATATCCAAGTGCTGTGAGTATCCCAGCTACAATAAAGGAAGTCAGGAAAGGCAGTGCAACCCTTTTCTATTTTCCAAACCAGCTTTTAGCCATCCCATGAGGGGGTTGTCGATGCCAGAATTTTCTGCCAATTCTTCAGATAAGGCTGTTAAGCTCTGCAGAGCTTTGGTGATAGTCCTGTCTGGTACCATATTACTGGGGATGAATGTACAGCAGCTATCCCCAATCATAACACAGACACTCCCTTTTTTAGGTAGCATCATGTCCAGGGCCATCCTATTTTCCCATGTCATTCAGCTAGTAGCATCTAATTGTCCTACTATTCCCTTGACTGCATTTCTGGTGTAATTAATAAATATTTGCTGATTGGCTGACTCAGGATCTCTCTTCCTATTGGTTAGTTCAGAATTCCTCTGCCTACGTGTCCCACGGCCAATTACCAGCTTGCCCTTTCATACCCTCCTTTTTCTCTTATGAGAGATGGACTGCAGTTTCTGAGTTTGGCTACTTCTTGCCATATAGGTTAAAAGGGAAGAGAGTTTGGAGCTAAGGGTCAAGCAAAGAGTCTGGCAGCCTGATCCAGTTTCCACAGGGCAGATTGGAGTACAAACTGAGATTTAAGGGCAGCCACTAGGGAGAGGAGGTGAGAGTGTAGAGTGGCTCTGAAAGCCACTCCCAGAAAAAATAGGCAGGAGCAAGAGAGGCAAAACATAACTGCACTTAAAGAAAGAGAAAGCTACATAAAAACAACATTTCACAGAAAGATCTACCAAGGAGGTAGTCAGGGATCTCTAGCATCAAGCAGACTTTTTCTGGAATATGAACTTGAGATCTTTGATAGACTCCCAGGAATAAGTGGGGGCCTCTGGAATTTCAGCAGCAGGGCTCTGGAATCTTTGGAAGAGTGCATTTTTTGATCCAGCAAATCTAATGTTGAGTTGAAGCATCTCTGTTCAGAATAGATGACTTTAAATGAGAAACAGAGGTACACATTTATTCAAGCAAAAATATGGGGGAACCCTGGCCAGACCACAGACCTGCTTGATGCTGTACCAGACAGCTTCATCAAAACCAGTGCAACAGGTGGCCTGGGACCAATAAATGCTGTGGTAATAGCAAACACTGCTGCAGCCCTGGCCCATCTTCAACTCCTGCTCCAGAGTAACATCCCACATGGGATGACACTGTGTGACAGAGTTCTCACCAAAACTTCATCAGGTTATGCTGAATGAGATGCTGCTTTTGGATATTAATATGCACGAAGCTGGAACTGGGCAATCCAGAGAAAGAGAATGCCTTCTGACCTTATTAGTAGAGTTCTCTGATATCTAGGAATGAGACTTCCCAATATTCCTTAACGTCAAGCTGTAACTGAGGAGTATGTTGCCTCTACATTAAACTAGACAGAAAAGGAATACTTTACACTGCAAGTTTCTATCCTTCAGAGTAATCCATATGTAAGCCCTGGACAGCCTCTAGCAGCTACACACATACACACTAACCCCTCCAGGTCCCAAAGAAGGTAGACAGACAGAACCCGTGTGGCTTACCAAGACCTTTCACTTCCAGATCAGTAATTCTGAGTTGGCTTCCTGCACTTTGCAGTGCAGGAGAAAGACATGTTTAGTGACCAGAACTTCTTAGCTCAGACCAGCCTCCCAGCCAAAGGCCTGAAGACAGGGTACAGAGCTATGCCTTTGAAGAACAACTACAGTGAGGACTTGGAATTGGCTTCCCTGTTTATCAAAATCCTGGTTTTGCAACCTGGAGCTTGTATTCCAGCAGCAAATGCTAGACAAAAATCCAAGCCTTTCTTCTTACTGTTCTAGTTACCCTGGTAAAATGTACCGCAGATGAATCTGACCAACAAATTCCCCCACGAATACCTAGTAGAAGCCAGTGCTGTCCTCCCCAAAGTGCTTGCTGCTGTGCACAAGCTGATGGATAAGGATTTTCTCAAGGTCATTATAGCAATTATCTTGTGGGGTATCCATGGTCACCTGTTTAATGGCAGTGGTTTTTCTGCCAGGTTGCCGATTCATCTCTTTATTCCTTAATCTAGCCTGCCTCAACTCCCCCTGAGAGTTTACACTTTCATTCTTAAAAGAGTGCTGAAGGACGGTGGTCATTCTTCTGTAACTGCTTCCTGCTGGTTAGGGACCATAGGCCCTACCTGACAAGGTATAAAACCCTCCTGCTAGTCTACTGTGGTTGGATGAAGACAAATCTGGCACCCTGGATGAAGATGAATCATCTCTGTATGGCTAGCAAAACATTGATTCTGGAAGAAATAAACTTAATTAGTATTTTGAAGATACAGGGTTTCACTAAAGGAATACTGGACCACAAGAGTAGAAAGGGCCAGGCTGCCTATAAAGACTGCATCTTCCCAAAGTTGATGGACTTTATTTTGCAGGTTTTAAATGCTAAACTACAGAAAATTAAAACAGACAAGGTTTCTTGAGGGGTGTTTGCTCAACCCCTAGAGCAATAGGCATTTGGGTTAGAGTTAGAGGGAACAGCTGGCTTTGACACAGACACTATTTAGTTTTTTGTTTGAAGAGGTATTTCAGGCCATCTGATGACTGACACTTGTATAACCCATCAGGTGCTTCTAGTGAGCTGAAACTTCCTTGGGCAATTGGCCTTACTCAAGATAAGTACACCCACATGTATATCAAAGTTAAAGGGATTGCCAGTCCATCCCTGAATTTGAGTGGCACAAGTTTTGGAATAAGGCCTAAGAGGGAGACTTGGATTAAGCATGTTCATTAACTACTTAGAAAATGAAGTTTACCAGGACCTTTTAACATGTTCAGTATCCCTCTGCATATGATCTAGAAATGATAGCACCATAATCATCAAGCATATATCTAGAATAAGGGAGATATAGGTACAGTACTTAATACTGATCAATGCACTAACTAATGCATAAGTTACTTTTTGAGTTGCAATTAATAGATTTAAGCTCCAGGTTTGCAACACCATACATATTGTCTCTCTATGGGAGCAGGTCATAATGCCAATTCTGTTTAAGTTCTATTCACAGCACTCTGGTCATCACTGCTCCACTTAACATGTTCTTCACACAGTCAGCATGCTGCAGCACTGTTAACCCTAGAGAGAAGCTAGGAAGCTAGGCTCCAATATTCCACCAGCCTGGTGCACAGAGCCCTTCAGCATCATCAAACAATGCCAGTCTGGAGGCAATGTCCATTGTACATCTGGCCATTTGGAGCCATCACTGGCTGCCGCAAGAGTCTGAAATTGTAACGTAGTCTCCATTAACTTCAGGAGCACAATCAGAGATGTAGTAGGTACCTTTATTGTTTTAGGGATCAGTGACCAATTTAGCCAATAAGTCAAATGGAGAGGCAAAGTGCAGTGTATCAAAGGCCTGGTTTGAATGTACAAGAGAGCTTGACAGTGCTAATGTCTATCTCTTGGGATTTTTATACTTTTTAAAAATACTTTCTAATGCAATGTGTAACATATCAAATGAACTTAACTTTTTAGTACTTTGCTTTTTACTTCTGTGTCTTTACCATAACAACATTACTTCAGCAATACAGATGCCCAATAGAATCAAGATTATCTTCCTTTACCACCACTTGAATATGCAGATTGAGGTGGCCTCTGAGAGTTTTTCCTGTTATGATGCTACTTTTTGTTATTAAAATCAATTCAGTTTCTGTTTAATAATGACTTACTGGAATTAGCCATTCAAATATTTCCATTTAAAAAATGCTTCTACAAACTTCTTCTAACTATCCATAACCACACAGACAATAGTTGCTTCATTTTAAGACAAATTCTGCCTTCACAAAACATATTCCCTTACTTGATGCTACTTTTGCAATACCTTCTGCAACTTGCCATATGCATTCAAGTTTTGTCCTACATATTTCCATTCTGATTTTATGAAAGCTATCTGATCTTAGGAAAAAACACATTCCTTTAAATAAACTTATCAAATTTTAGTCAGGACTCCCACAAACCTTTTACTTCTTTTTATATCTACTTAAGTCTCATATCCCTCATTCTGTTCTATGAAAAAAGAATAAACTTTCATTTCAATTTAGGCATTTCAAAGATTTCCATACTTTATTTATCAATATAAGTGCTTATTTAATTTTTAGCCATTTGAATAGCGCTCTTTTAAGAATTTTCATTTGTCAATTTAATATTACCATCCAGAGGTATTAAAATATACACTGAACAAATGAAACAAAAAGAATTATGAAAGCAAGGTTGGCACAGAGCCAATCCTCATCTGCCCCATATATTGGTCAAAATTTATTGGGTGGTCATTTCCTTTTTTTTTTTTTATCCCTTTCCCTTAGTCAGATCATTATCAGTCCAATGTTTCAACATCCTCCCTAATGCATTAGGGAGTCCTATATGTAGGACTGTCCCTGGGGGACCCTACAGATACCCCCTTTCCTCTTTTCCCAGCCAGCCAACTGCCCCTATTCCCCATTCTGAGTCATGTCTGCGTTTCTTTCTCTCAGATCCTTTCACATCATCTGTCTCCAGCCCTTTCCCTCACCAGAGAAGGGAAACGCAATTTGGAACACCACAATCACTTCATGCAGTATGTCGCGCATCTCAGACACATGCAATCAACAACTCAGACTCATCAGAATTTCCAGACCAAGGTAATACTTAATAGTCCTTTTTCTTACCTTGGTCCATGCACAGAGTTGCCTGGTCAAAAAGAGGCAGGTTTTCCCTTCCTCTTTTCTTGTTCAAAATCAGCAGATCTAAGCATCTAGTCTTGGGTATTTCCAACTGTCTGAGGCGGGCCCCCAACAGTGGATTCTGAGACCGCTCAATAAGCAGAGTGCACCTTCCCCTCATCCACCCCAGGGGTCCCCCTTCGAAGCTTCAGATGCCAGATGAGGCTCCAAGAATTGTCAGCAAGGAAGCTGTACCTAAAAGATAATGAATGCTCACCTGATTGTGGAGAAGAGAAGAATTTATTTACGATTTTGTAAGAACAGGTGCATGACCTGAATAAAATGGCTGGCACACTGAGCAACAAGACACACCAACATGTATACCCTGTATTAGTCAGCCAAAGGGGTGCTGATGCAAAATACCAGAAATGGGTTGGTTTTTATAAAGGGTGTTTATTTGGGGTAGGAACTTATAGATACCAGGCTATAAAGCATAAGTTACTTCCCTCACCAAAGTCTATTTTCACAGGTTGGAGCAAGATGGCTGCTGACAGCTGCAAGGGTTCAGGCTTCCTCGGTTCCTGCCTTCCAGGGTCTTGCTTCGTTCTGGGTTCAAGGTTCCTTTCTTCCCAGGGCTTGCCTCTCCCTGGGTTCCTCTCTTCCTGGGCCTGGCTTCTGTTTCCTCTATGAGCTTACTTCCCAGGGCTCCAGCTTGAGGCTCCAGCATCAAACTCCAACATCAAAACTCCAACATCAAAACCCCTCAACTCTGTCCTTTGCTGTGCCTTTTATCTGTGAGTTCCCAATGCCCTAATGATGTGGCCCAATTAAAGCCCTAATCATAACTTAATTGTGCCCAGGTACAGACCAGATTACAAACATAATCCAGTATCTATTTTTGGAATTCATAACTATATGAAACTGCTACATACCCTAAGTGTAACACACAGGTTCCTTCCCTGTTCCCAATTGATTTGGTACTTCAGAGGGTACAGCCTATCTGAGAGGTCTAATTAACTTACATCGGTTCCACTCTTAGTTACCACTCCCATTCCCCACATTCTGGTGACTTGGTAATTGGCATCACTTTCAAACTTGGCCCTGACTTCAAACTTGGTACCACTTTCAAACTTGGTGCCAGAGCCGTTAAAAACCATGAGGTTGATTTTAGTTTCTATTTTCCTGATCCCATTTCACCTTCATGTGAAAGCTAAACAACCCTTTTCTTACACATGGAAGTTATTGGGTGATGCTTCCTGGAAAGGGTTTTAAAAGAAGTTGACTTAAATGGAATGCAAATGTGCTTTGTCTATCTCCCTTTCTTCTTCCTAATGTCTGCAAGGCAGAAGTGATGGACAGAGTTCCAGCAGCCAACTCTTAATGGTGATGTGATCTTGAACACAGTAGGTATGCACTAAGGACAGAGACTGAGTGCCTGATGACCAGAGAGCCACCATACTAGTCCTCAAATATTTACCTCTGTTTAAAATGAAAAAGGGGAAAACGTCTTTATTTTGTTAAAGCCACTGTTATTTTGAATTTCTATTGATTTTTCTACTGGTAGCAAAAGCATTTTCTAACTGATTCAAGGATCTCACTTTAGGAATTGATACTAAAATCTAGAGAGTTAAAAATGTGAAAAATTGCTGATAGTATGATTTTGCCCCTGGGTTAGAACAAATTTGTTGATTTCTCATAAAAAAAGTCCTATTATTTTAATCCTCTAATCTTTGCTCTTTTTTTTCCAAACTGAAAATGAATGGAAATGTACAAGGTTTGTCACACCATTTTATGTCCCTAGAGCTGCATTAAAATAGTACCCATCTCAGTTACTTGTTCCAAATCAGGAAAAAAGTTACCGTAGCAACCAAATTTCTAACATCTTCCATCCTCTTGTATTAATGCTCAGTGTACTCAGAGAAATTATAATACTTCCTTACTAAAGTATGTAATTTTTTCATTTTGTACAGGCTGACTTATTTGGACTCTAAATAATTCAATTTCCCCCTGACCATTGAAAACATAATTAAATCTACAAAACAAGTATAGAGGTGTAAGTCGCAAAACCTTAAAAACAAACGCAAAATCAGTGAAGCCCCAGATGAGTGGAAAGACTAGCAAGAATTGCTAATTGAAGTGATCAAAAGCAGGTTTATAAGGGAATAGCTAGAAAAATGTATTTAAAGAAATAAAAGAGCATCTTTAGGTTTAAACTGTAAGAGGATCAGTAGCCAGGGTGCCGATGACTGAAGGATTTGAAACTTCCCAGCCTCAGTTTCTGTTTACAAGAGCTCCATTCACGCCACTTTACAAATCAGCCGTTAACACTCCATTGCAGACTGTCCTGGGGGAGCAATTTTGGATAGGCAGGAACTATAAACAGGAGGCATAATAAACAAGATTACAAGCACTGCCAGGTACAGGACATAAGGCAGAACAGTTCATCTACTCTGGTCTTATAATCTAATTTTACCCTCATTTGAGTTTCCTTCATCCTCTTAATGGTTCTTAAAAGGGGTTGTTCCAACCAGTACAGGAGAAATACAAACTGAAAGGTCTTTGTTCCATGTACTTCCAATTGAAAGGAAGCCACTGTGCGCAAACTGAGGAGGCTGCATGGAGCGCTGCACTGGGAACCACCCCAAGGACACTTCTTTAACAACTATACATGGAAATACATCTGCTCAGTTCAGACCACTGGGTAATGGAGTTGAGAGGAATAAGGATTTTGCACTGGAATTTCAGCTCTGAAGCATTCTCTCTGAAGAAAACTGAAAAATTACCATAGAGAATAGTGATCTTGGCTTGGGGAAGGTGGAAAGAAGAGAGATTTAAGCACAAATGCTACATCTGCACTTTTTTGCTATACGCTCTCAGACCAGCTATTTAGCCTCCCTGGGTTTCGGTTTCTTCATCAAGAAAATTAGTTTAATACATGTACAGTTTAATACATGCAGATGAACAACAATGACCCATACATACTACATAAATGTTGATCTATTTTCCCCTTTACCCCACGTTCCTAATAGCCCGCAAACTGGCAGCCTGAAGGCCAAAGCTGACCTGTAGACATGTTTTTGTTCAGCTTATATATTGTTGTTGTTTTAAGGAGCTAAAGTTAAAGATTTCCTAAAACTCTGATTTCACTTATCTTGAAAAATTGTAATGCCAACACTGGACCTGCATTCCTCTGTGACTCTGTGCATTCCATGTGACTGCTGGAATGGATTGTTTAGACAGGACATATGATGTCCCAGTCACTGGCTTCCCAACCCAACAATGTGTTCTCACGTGCCTGACAATATTTGGACATTTTAATTTGCCAGATCTGCTAGAAATTGCAAAGGAGTCAACTCAAACCACCATTCCTCCACCCATTGCATGTTCCTCTGGTATTCTGCTCTGATACTGAAGTTAATCCTGCCATTTGGCCTAATGCTATTTGTGATAGAGCAATAGATTAAATGTGAGTTCAGCCAACCAGTTACATGAAGCCAAGTTATTGGGGAGGGCATGGAGGTGACACCCCTATGCATATGCACACAATCCCCTAACTCCTAATAGCTTGACTAGATTCAGTTAGGTTCATGTTTCCCTTAGCAAATTCAGTGCTTATGGCCACAAATTCATTTCACTCTGACTGAATACACATTCAGATAGATGGGCAGCTGTAAAGAGTCCACATATAAAATTTTTAAAATATAATAATATATTATAATATAATTTCAAAATAATAATTTTGAAAGAGCAGAAAGAAAATAAATGCCAGAGAGCAGGGAAAATATCTAGAGAGCAGAGAGCTGAAGTCAATTACTACAATAGAAAAATCATGATCCTTCACCTAGGTTCCAGGCGTCAGTCAGTTCATAGACCCAGAGCCCACTGACTTATGTGCAGGCCGGTCCCCTTGAAGAAGGGCCCCGCAATTCCATCCTGAGTATATGCAACAAATATTCATTCCCCTTAAGTTTCCCCCCAAAGAGACCTGTGGCCATTTACCAGAGTGGTTATTTATTGATGGAAAGGGAAATGCACAGATGTTTCACAAAACATCACATATGGGGTCTAAACTTACATTGATACCAGGAAACCAGAAATCCCATTTACTATTCTATGGTTAGAGCAGAAATTTATGGAGGACAAGTGATAAATGAAATTCTGGACCACATCCATCTCACAGTGGTACCAGCAATTATTTCCCAATGACTGAGCTTATAATTGCAATAGATATACTTAGAACCTGGAAAAATCCTCACTTTGGTTCCCTCTACTGTGAACTTTGAGCCAATATGGGAATAAGGGCCAAGTGGAGAGCTATGGGTGAGTTTTGCACTTCTAACAGCTTTCGGTGATGTGTGCATGCAAAGCAGACTCAGATACTAGCCATTTTTTCCTGGGCATCTTTCAGGGTGGTGCTGAAAGTCCTGAAGCCAGAGAGTGTCCTATGGGTAAAGGACATTGGGCAAATTTCTGGCACCTTAAATATGTCCCCTTTCTATTAGGCTATCTTTTACAAAGGTATTTATCTCAGATAGGAATAACATATTGGCAGGAAGTCATCTATACCCTTTATAACACTCATCAAGGGGTATTTGAGTCAACTAAACATCAGACTCACAAGACAATCACAGGTCACAACTGGCACCAGTCTACTGAAAAGGATGTAGGACAGGAGCCACAGAGAACCAGCAGGGCAACACTGGGGTCTGAACTCAGTAAAGTCCATACAGGAGCCTGCACCATCATCCAGCATGGTCTTCTCCCCAGAAACAGCTCGGATACACACAGATGAGATCCACAGCAGGCAGGTGCAGAAGCTAACTTGGCTTAAAATCCCTATTCCCGAAAGGAGCCAGTATCTCCTAGGCACAGCTTTCATTGGCACTAAGGGACACCCCTTTAAAAAAGTCAACACACTTACAGAAGCCTAAAACATGATATCCCCAGGAGGTATTTATGGTTCATTTATAGTTTTTAAAATCAGTTAGAGATCATTGTTATCATCCACAATGCTGTTTCGAGATAGACTTTTTATTCAACCTTTAAGAAATTGCCAGAGTAACAGAGCTACACAGTGTAGCACCGGTCCAATTTTCGTGCACAAGGAAAAGGATTGTTTATCCTATATCTACCTACCCTTCCATGAAAGAGTCTAAAGATTCTTCTCTTCTTTAGGAAGGGGTCAACATAGCGGTAGGAGAGCTGCAATGTCTTTGGGAGGGCTACAAGGGAATAAAGGGAACCCAGGAAGATGTAGGTGGAAGGAGAGTCATTCTAAAATCAGTTTTATCTCCTCCTTCTGTTTTCTGGAACAAGTCCTGCTTGAAGCACAGGACTGGCTGATATGTTTTTGTTTTGTTTTGTTTTTTTGTTTTGTTTTTAATAAGGAGACTAATGTGGCAACCACCCAGCCAAATCTGAAAGCCAGAAGCTGAAGTATTTGGTTCTATTAAAGCAGAATGTAATGGTTGCCCCTTCTCTATCATGCCCTTCATAGAATGTTCCAGAAAGTCATCTATCAAGCCACACCAGGCCCTCTCTGGGCAGTCTGGAGCAGTTCTCCTCAACCCAACTAGCTCCAAGGTCTCCTTCAGCACAGCAGCCCCTCTCCTGGACCAGCAGGGAGTTCTCATCCCATAGGCCCCCTGGACTCTCTGCTCCCTTCCATAGTGTCTCCTATGTTCCTCTTCCAGGTTTTGTTACTTGGCTCCATTCCATGTGCCCTGGACTGGCACTAGAGAAAGTTTAGGGTCCATATGGATGAAGCACAGAATGAAGGTCTGATGTCAGAGTCGAGCATTCACACGGCAAATGGTTCCCATAGCTGAGAGTGAACACCTCAGTAAAACTCTTCTTTATCCCTCTAAAAGAGGCTCATACTCTTTTCTCCCCCTTTGAGCTGCATTAACAAAAGAACCTCTTATGTCCATTTAGCTTAAAGGGGGAGTGGGGGGAGACAAGGAACCCATTCTGCCACATAAATATTTCCAATTTTATAGAAGACTGACTTATTTGTTCCAAGAAACTGAATGTTCATGGAAAGTGGTACACCATAAAAGAAAACCTCATCTTCTTCCAAGAAAATGCAGCAGGTAAATGCTTAATAAAGAACTGTGCTTTCTTCTTTAGGATCCTGCCCTGATGTCCTCATGCCTGAAATTGTCCTTTGCAGCTTAGGGACTGGCACCAGCCCAGCAGAGAAAACTCGATTCTTTTCTCCTTCAGCAAGTCCAACAAGCTTCTTTAATGATTCCAGGGTGCTTTGGTCAACTGTCCAGAGAGCCAAAGACAGCCTCTGATTGTGCGTGAGATGGGCTGGCATCTGCAGGCCAACAAAGAGTTGTGCAGGGGTTCTTTAATGAATTTGTTTAAGAGAGGAGACGAAATATAGGGCAAAGTCCGAGAAGGCCGAGAGGAAAAGCTGGGAAAAGACAGCAGATGTTGTAAAAGATACTTCTTCATGTTTCCTGTGCACCAGAAATCTGCAGATGTATGTTGGCTACAGTCAGAGAACAGAGGGAGGCTGGAGTTGATACATCTGGAAATCATTTGGCAGGGTGCAGAGTTCAAACGCTTTCTGCTTCAGCTGGTTTTCGCCATGCCTTGTCAAGCAGGCGGTTGCTGAGTGAGGGGCTAGCCATTCACAGGGGTGCCTCTGGCCTCACTCCTGAGGATGCCCTACCTACACCGGCTGGCTTTCCTCTGTATGGGTTCAGTCACACGGAAAAGTTGAAATGATTATGAAAAGAGAAGAGGGGATGGGGGAAGGAGAAGAGCGAGAAGAGAATGCAGCACAACTGAGAGACGCCTGGCTGGAAATCAAGAAACAAAATGTACTTGGACCAAAGCCAGTGCATGAGTTAACTTGAGAGCAAAGAACACCATTCAGGGCAGGAGGGGCGGGAAGCCTTCTCTGCTGCATAGTAACACCCAGGGATCATGCTCACACCACATTTACTTTTCTCAGAAATCCCTGTACATTTTGCCTTCATTTATTTCAAGAATGTAGAGGGCCCTCTCCAACCTGAGGGAATTATTTACTCCCTTTTGAAGGATTTATGGGGTTCTGCAGAGAGAGAGACAGACAGACAGAGAACAGGGTCTCTGAGGGCCAGGTCATTGCCCTACTGACCCACAGCCTCCCGCTGCCAAGTGTGAGGCATGGTCTCCCCTCCCCCAGAAGGGGACAAGGTCACCTCGGGTATTTAGTTCCCCTCAAAGAAGAAACACATCTTCGGGGTGAAATTGTGTCCCGGCTCAAAGTTCCTGCCCTGCTCAACAAGGCAGACAATATTGGTTGCAGCTGCTCATGGGCTTAGCATGAGGAATTCATGCCCCCATGTCTAGCGAGTTGAACTTACAAGGAGCGGCAGTGAGTTAAAAGCACTGGGGCATACCCAGATCTGTCCAAATCATCCACGACCTCAGAAGGATCAGTGTCCACCTGGGGAGAGAACAGGGCATGTAAAAAGATGATTAACAAAATATAACAAATGCCAAGTGTGAGATAAAACATGCTCAGACGGATCACCTCCTAATCCCTACCCCCTGAAACCTGCTTATTTACTTGTACCCTGTCTCTGCCATCCATGCAGTTGGCCAAGCCAGAAAAGTTGATTTCTTCCACTCCATCACCCTGCATATCCAATTTAGATACCAGGTCTTGATGATTTTATCCCCATATAACTTCTCTTGAATGTGCCCCTGCTCCAATCCCACCGCTGTCAGCGACTCCACCCTGAATCACAGCAGCTGCCTCCAAATCGGTCTCCCTGCTGCCAGTCTCACCCCCCTAGAATTCATTCTCTGAGTTCTCTTGCTGAAATATAAACTGGAGCATGTCTGTTCTCCTAATGGTTCAAGATGCCTTCACAGTTTTCAGAATAGAGTTCAGCCTCCTGAGAAGGACATACAAAATCTTGGTGATCTGGTTTATGTCCCATTTCCTAACCTCATCTTCAGTGGTATGCTGGTAAATGCTTCACAAGCAGATGTTGGGACGCACCACTGTGTTATTTCATACGGCTCACACAGCTCTTTGAGCAACAGTGAACTTCTTCTCTGCTGCCTAGTAACACCCAGGGATCATGCTCACACCACATTTACTTTTCTCAGAAATCCCCGTACATTTTGCCTTCAGCATAAAATGTATACTCTATTCTCTCCTTCATCTGGGACTTTGCACATCTTCCTTGCTCTACTCAAAAAGACTTCCTTACCACCTGCCCCCCATCCCTCAAGACCTAACTCCTCCCCGAAACCCCCTGTAGCAGGCAGAGTGACCATCCGTGACTACCAAAACAGTACATTATAACTGGGTACAGGTGGGCCCCGCTACAATAGGTGCTACTTGAGAACAGGGTCTCTTTCATCTTTGCATTCACAGTCCCTTATACACTTCCTGGCACATAGTAGGTTTCTGGTAACAGCCAGATGAAAGAACACAAACAGTGCTAGGCTTTCACGTACTGGTTATACTCCATCCTCTTGTAAAAAGATCTATGGCTGTGAATAGGTGCTTTAGTCTGAATAAGTGCTATAGGCCTTCCATGGAGACCAAACTCTAGAAGGTACAGAGTATTCAGGGAAGACTTCTTGGAGTACGATTGCTAGATATAACAAATAAAAATAAAGGATACTCAGAGAAATTTGAATTTCAGATAAACAACAAATAGTTTCTTAATATAAGTATGTCTCGTGCAGTATTTGGGGCACACTTATATTGAAAAACTATTGGTTCTTTATCTGAAATTCAAATTTCACTGGCTCTCCTGCTGCTTATCTGGCAACTGTATCTTTGCAGAAATCTGCATTCGAGGAAGAACTTGAGAGATGAGTCCAGATTTAGAGGAGGCAGAGAGAAGGGGGTCTGACTCTCCTAACTGGGGACTGGTGGGAGGGGTGATAAGCAAAGATCACAGAGCATGGAAATGGGCAAAACATTTTCAGAATGATCTGTTTAAAGCACAGTTTGTGCCCACAGAGGATGGGAGGCCTAAAGGAAGAGAACATCAAAATTGAGGATGTTCAGACATAAGGGAGTTAGAAGTAAGGCCAGGAAGAATGGACAGATTTCTAAATGTGTGGGGATGGTTGAGGGGGAACTATCTGAGGAATCCTTAAAGATTTAAAACTCAAGAAGAGAGGTCAGGTTGGAAGGGACTGGGGGAAAATGAGCTTCATTTAGACAGTTGAATTTGATATGAAAGTAGAACAAGCAAGGAGAAATGTACAGCAGGGTTGTAGATGGGGTACTAGAGTCTGGGCATGATAGCAATTTTTGAATGTCCCTCCATAACTGACCACACTGTTTGCAGGGGCTCTCTGCTGCTTATAGGCCCTTGAGGGCCAGAAATATGCTGTTCATGGCTCTCTCTCTCTCCATGCACCAGTGTTTATTTCTGGTTCAGTGAATTCACCTTAGTTTTCAGAGGGACGGCTGAGCTTGTATAGATATATCTTGATAGCTAGAAAGTGTCCCAAAAGACAAATGTCGAAGACGTCTCAGAATCACAACATCCATTGTCCTACTACTGGGCCTATTACTGGGCCTGCCAGGCAGGCCCAATTGGGAAACATTTGTCCAAAAAACTCAATGTGGTTTCTCTGCCTCCCCTCACAATAAGCAATTTTGTAGGCCAATGCCTAGCTCCTTCCTGGTAGACATCACTACGCACATCAGAGACCCATGAGAGTTCATTTCTCTCCCTCAGTACTGGTCTTGCTAAGCTCAGAAGTTTGATATTTCTTCTCCTACCTCAAGAGACTTCCAGAGCCTCACTTTGGTCTTGCAGAGGATAGACTTGACAAAGGCACCATGTGGACGATCCCTTTCCCATCTTTCTTGGATATTGGGTTTCCTTCAAATGCCAGAAAAGGGCCACATTTGAATTCACATTCCAGAGTTCAGCATGTCTATTTGAGCCTGTGGTTCTTTTTTGTACAGTCCATTCCCATGTTTCTGCAGAAATCCTAACTACCTTAGAGTGGTGACTGGACACTTCTTAGTATATGGCATTCTGCAAAGCAAATGGAAAAGAAAGAATTGCAGCTCAGTCTCCCAGCATGAATAGGCATCCCTAATGTAGACAGACATAAAAGAATACATTGCAGCTGAAGTTCAGATGCGTCTTGAAAGGCATCCAGCTGCACTCTTAAACCCAGCTGGTATGTGCCCTGTTTAAATAATGGAACAGGCTGGCAAGCCTTGGAGAATCCAGTGCTGAAATCCAAAAGGCTGTAATGCCTGAGTGTGCTTGGCCTCCCTGGGAGGCAAAGGCTGGGGTGGGGAGAAAAAAAAAGAACCTACAGTAATAGGATGTTAAGGAAGATGTACGGTCCTAGCTAAAGACACTAATAAATGCCTGCCTCTTTCTCCAAATTTGATTTCAACATTACAGACATAAATTGGCAATTACAGATGGGCCACAAAGAGAGCAAATTTGAAAACCTGGAGAAGTCATGGATAGTGGCACCTGACCTCCCATCAGGTCATCATGATGGGTGACCACATGCCAATCCCCTGACTACTCTCTCCACCTCCTACTCTGTCTTCTGTGTCTTCCTCTCCTGTATGTCAATCTCCTGGACAGCCACAAACAGGTTAGGAAGAAGGCTTCCTGCAAGTCCTTCCCTTCTGTAAAGGCATCCCCCTCCACAGAGCCCACCAAAACTTTCTCTTTCCAACTCTGGTCCTCAGTTGACTCATTGTAATATTCCTTTGGCCTCCTAATTACTACCAGACATGAAACTGATGGGTTGGGACTTACAGATACTTTTACTGCCAGATCCTCTTCCCTTCATCGTCTGGATGCCGGTGTCCATTTAAGCCCTAATCCTTTTTGCCATTTTTGACCTAGTTCCCATTATTTTATATTTTTCCATATTAAGTTAAATAAGCCGCTTGTCAGCCTGCATGTATTTTATTGAATCCAGCTTTTCTATTGTGATTCAAATGAATGCCTGAGAGGGGGAAATTCTATATGCCAATCCCAAGGATTTATCCATTTCTTAACTTATAGCACAAAAGACTAGATGGGAAGTCCCATTTAAAATTTCTGGTGGTATTCCTTAACTCAGCAAAGAGGGGCTGTAACTCATTACTGTTCTACTCCCTGAATCCTTCAGATGGAAAAATGTGCTTAAACACATCAAAAATACGAAACCAGTGTGGATAAAGCATGCTTTTACAACTATTAAATTTACCCATTCCTGGATGAAAAACCAATATAACAGTTATGGATTTGTTTCACAGATATGGAGGAAGAAGAAAAAATAAGAGAAGAAAAGGAGAGTTGGGAATCAAGAGTTTGAGCCACAATAATTAGTTACTCATCTAAGGCATAGCTCCTCCCTCTTTACCTTAAGCCCCAGCTCCCACATGGGCAACCAAACAGAAGCTTAAGAAGTACAACTTTGGAAAACAGTTTTTCTTGAAACATGCATAGCACTGACGTAGGTCTAACAGAAATGCCTTTGGTGATAAATAACCCACAGACTGACATCCCCACCTCTTTCAGGACATATTTCAGAGATAATCATGTGTGTTGTGTTTTTATCACAACCCCTTTGAACAAAACCAAACTTTTAAAGGCTTGTGCTGTTGTTTTAATATGCTGTATCTTATTATATGCTAAAAATCATTAGGGCAGCTTCCGGGTGATTTCAGGTGCTATTTTTAGCCTCGTTGTTCTTGTTCAGGATCAAGTAGTCTTATAGGTGACCAATTTACAAGGTAGGGCATGTAGGACCCTCAGGAATTATACCTATAAATAATAACTGAGTGGTTTTATAATCCCGGCAATGAGAGGTAACTGCCTTGTCCTGGCTGGCAGCAACTCCAATTGTGTAATTCAGAGACAACGTCTGACACAGGCAATAAATAAGAAATAGCCTCTATAGTTTTGCTCCCAAGAAGCGGAACTGATGGCAATTTTTGCAACCCTCACTGAATCATACATTCAATTCATTCTATTTTCAAAGAATATTTTTATTATTGATAAAATAGTGACAGTAATAGCTGTAACAAACATATGCTAGGAACTCTTTTTATACAACCATCTATTAGATAGGTATTGTTATGTATTTTTTTGGGTGAAAATTTGAGATTTAATTAACTTGTTCAATGACACGCAGAACTTGATAAGAGTCCGAATATGCATGAATTCATCTGAATCCAGAGGCCATGTGCTAAACTATGATGTTATAAAACATGTTCATGATGGAATTTTTAAAAAATTAAATAAGTGAAACGTGAACAAAAACTACAGCCACATTCACTTAGAAACAAATTTACAAAACCTCTTCTACATATATCTATATTCCTAGTGATGTGGGCTATGGGTGGGAGGCTCTTTGTCTCTTCAGAGATAACCTAAGCTGTCTGACTTGTGGGTGTGAAACGGTAAGAGGCTGCAGTCCTGCCCTTGGTGACATTGGCAAGGACTCCAGTCCCAGGAAACAGTTTAACAATGCAAGGTCTATAAATTTTAAGTATTTAGGGGAAATGCAAACCAAATATGCTAAAAGCTTATCTAGAATGTATGAAGTCCACGCTAAAGGCTTACCTAGGATGTGGAAGATATATATGCTAATTCAAGCCTATTGAGAACTGAAACAAAGGGACCATTTGGCCTTTCCTCTCTGTATAAAAGGGATTCAAAAACCTTGTTCGGGGCTTGGGATTGAAACAGAAAGCTCCCGAGTCCAGCCGGCCGTCAATAAACCATTTTTCCCTTCTCAAAATCATTCGTGAGTCCTGGCTTCTCTATACGCAAATAATTGAACCTCTCTCAAATTCTACAACACTAGGTACATCACAATTTAACAAAAAAAAGGGAGTGGAGATAGTTTTTAACATACATTTGTACAGCTTTCATATTTTCATTTGAAATATAGTGTGTGGATCTTTTTACATCAGCTATGCTTCACGTCATATTTAATGACTTTTTTTTCCATTGTAAAGATATAATCTACTTCATCAGTCCTTTATTTGCTCATTATGAATCTTAGAAAGTTGTGATAAATATCCTAATAGCTGAATTCTCAAACACTTCTTTAATTTTATCTCAGGTAAATTCCCAGGAACAAGATACACATTTTTCACATATTTCCAAATTGCCTTTTGAGAAGTATATGTATTAATGTGGCCTTTTCCTCAAACCTTACTAACACGGGGTATTAGCATTTTTGCCAATTTGGAAAGGGGAATAATAAGATCTTATTCATATCAAAATTTACTCTTCTTTAATTTTTAGAGGGGTAGAAAATTTTCCATATGTTTTTTGGCATTTGTATTAGTATTTTGTAAATTCTCTACTAACATCCATAGCTAATTTTTTTTCATCTCATTTTATATTATAGATATATAGCCAAAATAATGCATGAAATATACTTTTCCCAGCTTTTTCATTCATTTTCTATTAAAGGGAATTTTAATATTTTTTCTTTTGTGGGTTCTTTTATTGGCATCATCCTTTTAAAAATCTCTCCCTACCTCAAATTCATAAAATATTCCTCTAAATTTTCTTCTTGTACCTCCAGAGTATTTTCACACTTAATTGTTTAATTTATCTAGCATTTCTTGGTACAAGGTGTACTTTATATCTTACAATTTATGAAACCAAATAACCCAACACCACTTACTAAATAATCAATTCCTAACTCAATTGAAATTACATCTTTACTTTTATATCAAAACTTTATATATACTTACATTCATTTCTAGATTTACTCCCCAATTCCTTAGATTTTTCTCTTGATTCCTGTGCCACTATTATCTGTTTGACTTATTATAGCTTTATAAGACATAATACTGTTTCAGAGGGCAATTTTCCCTTAATTATTACTGTTTATTCATTGAAATGGACTTAAGGATGATTTTGTCAGTCCCAACCCCCACCCCCCAAAAAATGGTGCTATGAATTATATTAAGTCGTTAGAATATTTTCAGAAGAATTGATTGCCTTAAAAACTGAGCAAACTGTTCCTTCCAGGAACAAGCAAGGCATGTCTATTTATTCAGTTTTTCCTTTTATTTCTCTCACCTGTACATTTATTTCCTCATATATATTATAATCTGTGCTATTGTGCCAATGGAATCTTCTTTACCCAATCATATTTTAGAACTATTTATTGTTGCCTTTAGACTTATACAACTGGAATTCAAATAGTTCCCATTTTTCTGGGGTAAATTGACAGCTAGAGATATTGTCATTCAATATTAATCCATTTCATTTATGACATAATTTTGTATAGAACCCAAGGCATCAGCCAGTCCTGATGACCACATTTCCAGGACACATGATTAACAGGCTGCATATCCTCATATCCACCACCTCCAGCCTGATCAAGGCACCAAAAACTTTTGCCTGGACTTTTTTACCATCTCATCCTAACTGGTCTTCCCAAGTCTACACTTCCCCTTTATAATCCATTCTTTGGATTTCAGAAGTAAACAAATCTTATTAACCCTCTGCTTAAAATCCTGCAGTGCAATGAACTCTCACACCTTTGGATAATTTATCTTTGACAAGGATGTCAAGTCCATTCAGCAGGGAAAGAATAGCCTCTTCAACAAAATGGTGCTGGGAGAACTGGATAGCCATATGAAAACAAATTAAGGTGGACCCATAATACTATATACAAAAATTAACTTAAAAAGGATAAAGACCTGAATGTAAGAACTTAAACTATAGAAATTCTACAATAAAACACAGGAAAACATCTTCAAGAACTTGTGTTAGGCAAGAACTTGTGTTAGGCAGAGAAAAAGATTGATTAATGCGATATAGAATTTAAAACTTTTGTACATCCAAAGACTTTACCAAGTAAGTAAAAAGACAGCCTACAGAATGGGAGAAAATATTCAGAAACCATATATCTGATAAGGGTTTAATATTCAGAACACACAAAAATTCCTACAAATCAACAACAAAAGGACAAACAACCCAATTAAAAATTGGCGAAAGACTTGAACAGACATTTCTTCAAAGAAGATATATAAATAGCCAATAAAGACATGAAAAGATGCTCAATGTCAATAGCCATCAGAGGAACGCAAATCAAAACAATAATGAGATACCACTTCACACTCACTAGATTGGCAACTATTTAAAAAAAACTACAATTGCCAAAAGGTGGAAGCAACACAAGAGTCCATCAACTGATGAATGAATAAACAAAATTTGGTATATACATACGATGGAACATTATTCAACCATAATAAGGAATGACATGGCTGAAACTTGAAGATATCGTGTTGAATGAAATAAGCAAGACACAAAAGGACAAATACTGTATGGTCTCACATACGAAATAAGCAGAATATACAAATTCATAAAGTCGGAAATGAGAATATGGGTTATCAGGGGCCAGGTGGGGAAGAGAATGGGATGTTAATGGTTACTGGGTATAGAGTTTCTGTTTGAGGTGATAGACAAGTTAGCAATAGATTATGACAATGGAGATATCATTTTTGAATGTAATTAACACCACTGAATTGCATATTTGAAAAGTGATGAAAAGGCCCATTTTAGTTTATGTATGTTACTCCTTAGTTTATATACGTTACTCCTTCAAAACAGAATTCCCACAGAACTATACAACACTAAGAGTGAACATTAATGTAAGCAGGGAGCTAAAGTTAATAGCATAATTGTATTATTTTTTTCATCAATTATAACAAAATGCCGTACTGTACAAAATGATGCTAGAGAAAACTGTATGCGTGAGAGGGGGCTGCTCCTTCTGATCATTCCACACTCAGCTTACATGTTACCTACTCAGCAAGATCCTCCTTGACCACCTACTCTAAAGTAGACCCCCACCACTCTCTTATCACAAACCCTGTTTTATTTTCATAAAAAATATTTATCCTGAAATTTTCTTATTTATTTATCTGTGTATTGTCTCCCCTTAGCCTGCCTACCTCCGCCCCCACCTGAAAGTCCTAAGTTCTGTCTTGTACACCATTGAATTGCCAGCGACTAGATGAGTACCTGGCAGACGGCAAGTGTGCAATGTGACTCTGTGCAATAATGAACAAATGAACGAATGAACTCAGGTCTTTGACCTCTTGGTGAGCATTGTTTGGTGAAAGCAGCATGCATTTTACAGCCAGACAGACCTGTCCTTAAATCTTTGGAAAAATACTCAACCTCTTAGAATTTTGTTTTCATCAGCTATAAAATGGACTGATTGGTAACTGCTTGATAGGTTAGGATCAAAACATAAATGAGAAAATATGTATAAAACACTAATTCCATAATTTCTGGGACACAGTAAATACACTAGAAAATATGCTGGCATCTTCCCATTCCTGAGCGGTTTCCCCTCACAGCTGTCACCTTTACTTAGGCTGCCTTTTATAACTGTGAACTGTAGAAGTTAGCTCCCAGAGCACCCTGATCTTAGATTAAATGAGGCTTTCAAATTAGGTACAAAACAGGAAGTGCTACCACCTGAGATGGGTCTTTGCTACAATTTGTCTTCTCATATTCAGAGGGAATAGACATTTCAGGAAATTATCCCCCATTCTAAACTGGAACATAGAGTCCAAGACAAGGACAGTTGAACAAGTCAACAAATAACTGCCACTTTGCTACAAATCAACACAATTTGGCTCTCTAATCTTAATGCCACATTAGGGTAAAATACTCATTGCTCAGATGTCACATAGCACATTGGAATTATAAAAGGGGGCATTAAGCATAATCCCCAGAGGAGGAACCAAATTCAAATAAATTGATGATTATGGTTTCCTACAGCCATTTCACTGAATTTCCATGAGGCTCCAACATCAGGGGAGTACATAAATTATATGAGGCTATAAAGTCTGACACAGTAAAAGTGGTTCATTCTGAAAAAGGAAATGAATTCTTTCACCTTGACTACCAAAGCACTACCAAGGGTTATTCTATGCTTTGGAGGTACAATCAGAAGCAGGTTCATTTTGTTTCTTTTTATTTATATTTTCAGGGGGTTAAGCCCATTGATACAATTTTTCTAAGTCTTAGAAGGGTAGCCTGGTCACCAAAGAGGCTAACAATCTCATTTGGGGCACCATCTGATTTGTGATCCATCTTAGGATCAGGACTCACTCTACTTGACATAGTAGCTGGGAAACAATGGACACAAAATTACAGTCCGTCCACTATTACGGATAGATTGTGTGAGGCTGTTTTGTTTTAAACAAACATGCAGCATGTGTTTTCCCAAGCACCAGGCAGGAGTGCCAGCCAAGCATGGAATTAAGACCAAGACTCAGAGGCGAATGGTTCGTTGGAATCTCTGCCCCCACAACTTCCTAGCTGTGTGACCTTGGGCAAGTTACTTCACCTTCTCTGCCTCCTTTCCTTGTCTGTAAAATGGGAATGATAATAACAGTACCTACTTCCTAAATATAATGAGAATCAAATGAGTTAGGATTTATAAAGTGTGGAAATTCCCCCCACTTAAAAGTCCCTAAAGGAAGATGGCGCCTAGAGCTATCAAAATGGCGCCTGGGGCAACCAAACGACTTGAAAGTAGCAAAAGAGTGCCTGGGGCAATGACTTAGCATATACTGGAAACCAGCCCGTTTCCAGGAAAAGGCAACTGAGACCGAGTGAGCACAGACCTGCACAAACCTGATAAGGGCATGGCAACCAGCACTAGAGCTCTGACCTGCGTTTCACTCCGCCCAATATCATCTAACCAACCTCTTACAGGTCCTTCTCCTTAAACGCCCATAAAAGCTGTCACATTTCCTCAATAAACCAGACCTGCGCTACCAAGTCTGCGTCTCCCGAGTGGACTCTATGAGAACTTTTGCTCCGTTTGCCACTCACCTCGTTGCTGGAGTTAAGACTGCCAGGAACCTACTTGGGTACTCTTTCCTATCTTCCTCTCTTATTTCTATCTCTTCTGAGCACTTGGGTGCGCCTTCTCCGGTCGACTCTTACTAACCCTCTTCACGCGTCCCCTGTCTCCCCTGCCTCAGCGGGGTCGAGCAGACGGCAAAAGTGGATGAGCAAGAAGTAGGCAGCGGACTGACCGTTGAGATAGCAAACCCTGAGGCTCTTCTCCTCCTCTAAAAACCTTCCTTCTTGCCTCTCGGCTTTTGCCCTACCAGCGGACATCCTTCTAAGAGTCCATCGTAACATAAGCAGGCCAATAAGAGAGGATCACTCAGTCCTACACAACTAACACGCAACAATAAAGAACTCAGAAAAAAATTTTAAAGCCTTCATATAACAAATTTATAAATCCAGGGAAATTTTAATGTTTTTGTTCTGGCTGTGAACTTGTGTCCTAAGTGGAAAGGGCAGAGATAAGCACCTCATCCCCTGCCCTTAATGGGGGCGATAGGACTCTATTTTGTCCCACAAGGTAGAAGAGCTTAATCTGAAACATCCTTTCATATAAGTAAAAATGGATGTAAATGAATTTAAAAAGCCCAATAAAACTCACTTTAAAACTCAAAGGGGGAGGCAGAAATTGAACCCTGGTTCTCTGGTTTCCAGGCTCCCCTGCTCTTCTCTGTAAGTACCACTGCAAATTGCAACATGTTCCCAGGTCATAGTCTATTGCTCAGCAAACCATTCTCTTGCTCCTGAGAATATAGTCTCGGCTGGGAAATGAGTGCTCAAACATCTTCAGAGGTAGATTTGATTGTGCCCTGCACTTTCCCTGGTAGCTGCCTTGTTAGGTTTTCCCTGTGCCCACTGAGTACTCTACAGCCTCTGAAATTAGAAAATAACTTTCAGTATAGTCCATAAGAGCAGCTTATCTGCTGAGAGGAAATTTAAATGACCTTTCTGTATGGTCTTCTTTGCTATGTGATGGGGTAATTTTAAAATTAAGGTTTGTGAGGAGTGAGGCAGCGTAGTCTATGAGCTGAACCCAGAGCACCTGCAAAAGAAGAATTTTCAGGGATTTCAGCCCAGTCCACACTAGCTGTGGATTTTCCAACACCCACAGCAGATTCTCCTAACTAGAGGATAATTCCAGAAAAAGATAATCCCAGAAAGTGAGAACAAAGACAGCATCGCCTGTCATCACAACTATAATGATTAGCCCTAATGACCGTGACAAGAGGGAGCAGGGAAAACAAAATGTTCCAAGATGGAGAGACAATTAGGAAAACTGCATACAGATCATTCTCATCTGGACTCACCATTGAGAAGAATTAAGCTTTTAACCTTTCTCATGGCTTCCTGTGGCTATGCCACAGAAACCTAATTGAGATGTAGGTTCCACAGCAATCTGCTCTCTGCTCTGGCTGCAACTCATTATTACCAGCCTTTGACTCAATTACTATAAGAAAAATAGCAAGTATTGGTCATATTAACTTAATTCTCTATGGCACAAAGTTTACATAGCCTATAAGGGTAAAATTTGGTAGCATACTTTAAAAATCTACCTGAAAGTGTTGCTTAGTCACAAGGAAATAATAATTGAAGATAATAAGAACAGTAACAGTGTGGACAAAAAAGTTGATTTCCATAAAAAGTAACATGAACTGTACATCATTCATTTCTTCTGGAACATCACAATGAGTTCATGGTTGTTCATTATATATTATTAAAAATATTGAAACCCATATGTCTTGAACCAAAGATTATTATCAATGATCAATAAAATTCTGTGCACATATGGGTTAAAAATAAAGAATCCAAATTTTCTTATGATGTGTAATCCTCACTTTATTATAAAAAGTTCCATTTACATTCACTTTCTTAAAAATATTGTAAATTTGTATAGCACTTTGACTTAGCACTCAGTTTTCAATTCACTTAATGGTTTAGATTTTTGTCTAAAATGTAATGAAATCCTTTGTTAATTTTGAAAGCAGGAGATATATAGAACTCAGTATCCATAAGTGAGTAGAACATGTGATAAGAGGCTTTTACTACAAGCAGATATTCTGGTTTAGGAGACAGTACCAGCTCGTGACCTAACTGAATCACCGTAATAATCCATGTATTAAAATAAACACAGAGCTCAACTATATTCACACACAAAGCTTACAAAAAAGACTGTCAAAACCAAGTCAATCCTTATTTTCCCTCAATTGTGAGCAATGACTTTAGGGGTCATAAAAAACTAATCCTAGTTAATGTTCAATTCAGAGGACAGAACTGAATTAACCAATGTTCCAGTAGCAACAATAGCAACAATAAAAAAGATAATAAGTCTTGCTTATATAAGGCTTTATTGATTTCATGACACTAGAACCCAGATTTGTGGCCAGTGCTAAGATTCACTCAATGTACAGTCAGCAGAAAGGATCTCTCATCTGAGATGGATAAATAATCATTAGTGACAGCAATTGCGTTGATGAGTTCTTCTACTGTGTTTTCCATCATTTACACAGGAGTCTGAAATTTGACCATAAACACCAAAACCCTTTGACAGTAATGAGTTTAGAATTCAAGTAGAGGGAACATTTTTCCCTTTGAGGTTATAATGGTGTCTAAGAAGAGTCAATTAGGGAAGCAGATGTGGCTCAGGCTCCCGCCTATCACATGGGAGGTCTCTGGTTTTGATCCCAGGGCCTCCTAAGGAAGACAGTGAGCTGACGCAATGGGTAGGCATGGCAAGCTGGCACAACAAGATGAGCAACAAGAAAGAATCATGGGAAGGAAAAAGTGAATGAGAGACACAACGAAGCAGGGAGCAGAGGTGGTTCAAGCAATTAGGCACCTCCCTCCAACATCAGAGGTCACAGGTTCAGCTCCAGGTGCCTCCTAAAGAAACAAGGAAGACAAACAGACACAGCAAGTGAAACACAACAAGGGGGTGGAAAGAAATAAATAAAATAAAAATTTTTTAAAAAGTCAATTAAATCCAGGTTGAGAGTTAACCCTGAATACAAACTGGGTTTTTAATAATGAAAAAAAAATGTCATTTTGGCTATGTTATTCAAGGGACCCCTAGCTCACAATTTAAAATTGGGCTATAAAATAACATTACTCCTATTGTCTTCAGAACAATTGTTCTAAAAGTAGATCTCTTATGGATTGCAACATGTCATGGGCATATTTTTAAGGGAACTCTACCATGTTACAGGGTATGGGTTCAGTAATGGGATTTACTGGGGAAACTGGAGACTTGCACAGCTAGGGTCAGCAGGCAAAGAGGAGGTCACCTGTTTTCCCCTTGGAGGCTGTGCCAGGGCAGGGTACTTTGCTGGACAAACTGTGTGGTTTACATGGTTTATATACCAGGGGAGAAATCCAGGCCCCTTCTCTCTATACCATTTTAAAGGTACCCATGAGAAAATAGCCTTTTCAAAGAGGTACTGACTACTGAAGGCCAGGTGGTCTGGGTTCAGATGCCAGCTGTTTAGTGAAATTATATGGGAAAGCCAGTTTCCCTGTGTCCAAAGATCCTGAGGTCCACAAAGGGTTGTAGACCTCTCTGTTGGGAAGAAAAGCCATACATTCCATGGGAAACTGAGCATGGGTGCAGCATCTCCTGCTGGGAGAGGGGAAGCCCCCAGTCTGGTCTGAACTACTGTCAAGGCAACCCAAGGCATGCATCCCAGGTCATTTGCAGGGGCCTGTGCCTTGCATTACAGTATGACACAAAAGCTTTCGAAACTGTGAAACAAAATCATGCTGACCTGTCCTTTGCTTTCCTGTGTCTTAACTTGGCTTTATTAGAATAATTCTGTTATTGTCAACATCACATAAAAGTATTCAGTATCTTCTCATAATAGGGTGTTATGGGTTGATTTGTGCTCTCACAAAAAAAGATGTGTTGAAATTCTAAGCCCCAGTATCTCAGAATGTGACACTATTTGGAAATAGGGTGGTTGCAGATGTAATTAGCTAAGACAAGGTCATAGTGGAGTAAGGTAGGTCTTTGAACTCAATAGGACTGGTATCCCATAAGAGGAGAAGGGACTGAGAGGTGCAGGGGAGAAGACCATGTGATGACAGAGGCAGAGAGTGAAGTGCTGCAGCTACAAGCCATGGAAGGCCAAGGATTGCTGGCCACACAAGAAGGGAGGAAGGGGCAAGGAAGGACCCTCCCCTGGAGTCATCAGAGGGAGCACAGCCCTGCTGACATAGATTTCAAACTTCTGACCTCCTGAGCATGAGAGCTTAAATTTCTGTTGTTTTTAGCCACCAAGCTTGTGGTAATTTGTTATGGCAACCCTGGGCCACTAATACAAAGTTCATTCCTTGCCCATTTCTTCCTTTACTTAGAAGTAAACTTAGGGCTTTGCTAATACACAGGTATCAACTCTAGGAAAAACTATGGTATGAATCACAATGGTCTCCAAAGCTCCTTGGCTCCACACAGCTGCCCCTCTCCCAGGAGCCAGGGCCCGTGGGCCACCCACTTGTGGCTCTGCAGCAGGGCCCATGCCCCCAGGTCTGACATAACTAATTCTGCCAACAAAACTTATTTGCTTCTTGACCCTTCTCTAAGATAAATGGGGATTTGATGTATAGGTAAATTGGCCCTATTAAACTTTTTCACTAGCTAGAGTTCAGTAAAATAAGTGATGAATGGAGTGATGAAAATTCTAAGCACATCCAGATGATATTTTTGCCAGGGAAATTTTCTGTGTTCCCTACTTTTTGTCTTGTGGTCCTTTTTATAATTGGATTCACTGCCAGATATGGGGCTAGAAAAGTAACAGCTGTGGGGGCCCTTATATATCCTTTCGTTAAGCTCTTTATCAGTCTTTGATCCTGATCTGGATCTTCTGGCTTCGTAATCTGTTACCTTATCACTACATTATAGCATATGTCATTGTTGCAGACCATTTCCAATCCTTTGTAGAATGACAGTTTGTATAAATAAATGAGAAATAAAGAGGTTTTTCCCTGATAGTTGGTTTTGTGTGTGTGTGAATTTCAAAAACAGAGCTGCAATTTCAAGTTCTCGTTTATTATTATCAATTAAATAGCCTATGCCATGAAAACTTCACATCAGTCAGGGGTTGGAATTCCTTCTGCTATTTATAGTGCCAAAATGATGCCTGAACTTAGCACCCCAAAATTCCCATTTTGAATCTTGATCCTGCATTTGGTGGCTTTCCCTAAATTTTCCTTTTCCTCTATTATTTCTCTACACTGGGATTGGGGGGGAGGGGGTCATAAAAATAAGTGCAAAAAGCATAGTCTACCAGAAATCAGTAAAGATTTTACTATATTCTTGGCAACCCTTTACTATGAGGGGAAAATTTTTAGTTTTTAAGAAAAAAGGAAATACCATGTCAAAATAATTTATTAATTGATTAAATACCAAGATAATGTGACTCTTCAGTCTCATGAACGAAATAACTGCTAGCCAATCCTCTAAACATTTTTTATGAGGCCTTTTAATATTTCTTACATTAAGTCTTCTAAGGTTTTTAAAACAGATCCCTTTGACCTTGAGCCCAAATCAACAAAAGTCTGGCTAGTATCCCCACAAGCCATCCGTTGGTAAGGGCCCGAAAGCTAAAGGTGAGCATGACACAGGAAGTACGGTGCAGCCTCGGAGAATCAAGCAGGTACCTGTCTGTGCTTCCTGTGGTCTCAAGGAGCTGGGAACTAGACCAAGTCACATCATGTTTCAACTGCAGCAAATCATTAGCAAAAAAGGCAAATGGTAACAGTGCAATTAGAACAACAAGCAGGTGGCTCTTTTTTGACACCAAAAACAATGTCTGGAAAACACAACTAATAGGCTAGGATATATACAACACGCCTTTCTCATAAGCAAAAAAGTCTCATAGCTGGCAGTTGATCCAAGTGTTCTGATTCACTTCCTTACAGTGGGTGTAGAAAGACTCCTTTGTAATATATATTAACAAATAAATGAGCAAGCAAACAAATAAATAAAACACTCCTGTCAGTATTCTAGTACCATGAGAGGACACAATTGGAAACCTCAGTGTAAATCCCAGTTCCCCTGCTTCTGAGCTTCTCTTATTTCTGTATTAATCAGCCTCCAGCTGATTCTAGATTTGTCATTGCAGAACCAGATTCTTTACATTTCTTATCAAATCAGAGTTTCTCATCCTTTGTGATGCATCACTCTGGAGATCTCTGACAATTTTTGTTTTCTTCTCAATTGCATGCCATCTTTGATTCTTATAGCCATAGGACGCAGCAGACCTTTCCTCACTTAAAAAAAATCATCAAAGTATAAATGTGTGATGAATTGTCCTAAATAAATCACTTACATCCCTGATGTACCAGGGGACTAGGCATATGCACAGACCCTAACTGTATCAGGAATAGCCCGCCTGCTCTAACTGAAGGGAGGGGTCAACCAGAAGCCCACTTGCCCCATTACATTCCTTATTCACACACCGCCTGCCACACCACGTACACCATCTTTCCCTCCACATAACTTTCCAGGTAGACACAGAAACGTCTCTGAAAAATATAGGCTAAAAATAACTACCCTAAATATGATCTAATTAGAAATTCCAATTTCTAGCAAATATCTGGCTCTTTCAGTCACTTCAAAAGAATAAAAGAGTATTGTTTTCCTTATAGTATTGGAGACTCAAATTCTATAAGCATTTCATGTATCTTGTATATACAAGGTACTGTCCTTGCAGTTTCAAACATATTCTCATTAACACAATTTTCCTTAAGTAAGAACCAGTTAATTTCTTTATCATGAGTTGCATTATCAGTTGGGTGAAAGCCTCTGTAACATGAATGATCTGAAAGATATCACAGTTACAATTTTCACAAGCAACTTTTATTGCTTTCCCCATGTATGGCAAATCCAGCATTTTCCTGGATTTTGTGGGTGGTGAAAAATATTAGCATTATGCTGAGACAGAAGCTGTTGAAAATTATATGAGAAGTAGAAAACATATATATACATCTATGATATGTGTGATATGTGTACAGCCCCTCATCTTGTTGGGGGTGGAGGGTGGTAGGCATTAGAATAGAGGGAAACTGTTTTCTCTTTCAAGGCCATCCTCATTGTTTATTTTACCAAGACTTATCTAAAAACCAACCTAGATCTTTCTTCTTTCACTTGCCTGTATTCTCCTCCCTAGAATAATTTCTGGACTCAACTCTTGATTCTGTCACACCATGGCTTTGTAACAGTTGATGGGTTACGTAACTTCTCCGTGCCTCACCCTGAGAGTGGCTCTGGGGATAAAATGAAGGAGTATCAGTGTAAAATTCTGAGCACTTCTAATCATTAGTGTTATATCATTTTCCATTCCTGGCCTTTCTTTAAGAATAAGACGATTACCTGGACCATTATATCAACACTCCACCATCAGTGTAAAAAGGTATGAAGTGATAGCTTCATTTCTGTGTCTGTCAGTAAATGGATATCCTATGCACATACAGAATGCACAAAAATTAATATGCCCACTTTGAATAATAATTGAACTCTCATCAAGGGAGCCACATAACAGACAATATGTTTTAAAGTAAAGATTTCTTTTCCTTTTCACAGAGTATTAAATTACGGACTTTCCACATGCCAGTTCCCAAAGCAGTCAAGAACATTTGAGATCTTGCAAGCTCTGTGTTTCTCCTAATGGGTTCCTAATTGTTTTCAAATGAATGCCCCCGGTGTGCAATTCTCTATGTAGATGAAATTGGATTGAGGAATGGTCAACTTAACTCATCATTCCGATGTTTATAATGTCACACTGGAAAATTCTAGAAATGATCTGGTTGGGCTTACATAGATTTAATGTTATAATTTAAAAATTTAACATTGGAATTATAAGAGTATCAGCTGTGAAATTCCTTTCTTAAAAAAAAAAACACCCATAATATTTACTTCTTCCTAAAATGATAGCATCTTCAACACACACACAAACCACACGTGCACACTACACTCTTTTTATACAAAGTATTTTCTCTGTGAAAGACTTTAATTTTGTGTTTTCCTTCTTTATTTGCAACCGTATTAGGACACTAAAATGAGGCGTTTTAACATCGCCACCGTGTGGCAATGAGCAGTTTCAAATTGATCCTTCCAATAAAACTTCTCTTCCGCCAGGCTGCCCTTTTCTGGCCCCTGTTTTCTGAGCTGTTTTTCCATTTGTAGTCATTAATCATTTCTCGGCATTAATATTACTGAAGATGATAAGGATTTCACCAAAACAAAAGAGGTCGTTAAAAATTTAACAGAAAAAGCATTAATGTGAGCAGAACAATAGAGCCACTATTGAAGAGAAAAAAAGTGTAGCTGAAAATCCACCAGACGTGTGTCAAGAAACAAAAGAGGGAAAGTCAGGTATTCCAAAGTGGGCCTTAAAGGGAAAGCTCACCTAATTTAAAGCATTTTTGCTAGGGTTTTCCCCTTATAATTTCCGCACTTCCTGTCTTGTGGCCAGTCTGGGAATCACGAAGCTTAGAATGCTTCCCAGCCACAAACAATGGAATATTAAAGCCATTGATATGCTTCTCACAGCACCAGAAACCATAGCCAGGTGCTAGAGGAATTGGCTGTTTATGAAGAAATAATTAAATATTCCTTCCTCCCTTCCTTCATCCTCCCTCCCTCCCTCCCTTCCTTTCTTCCTTCCCTTTTCACTTCTGCTGCTTCTCCCACAACCACTAGCATCTCTCTCCCAAGACACCAGAGTGCTAGTTGGAGAAAATAATAATAACATGATTTTTCCCCCTAAACTACTTCAACTCCAAAGACTTCGACACTCATTAGGAGCTTATGTCCAGGAGCATGTCTGGCTGGCCAGTTGACCTTCAAAACAGGTAATGCACCTACCTATTTGTAGATCAGGTTTTTAAACCCATTGCACATTCCACCTGGCCTTTGAAAACCTTTGTCTCTTCCAACTTTTAAAGGGGCCATGATGGGGACTCACATGGTGAAAAATGAGAGCACTTGAGTATAGAGACTTAAGCATGATGGCCAGAGAAAATCCACTCAAGGTCCAAGAGCACTCAGGCTGCTGAAGGACTTTCCCAAAAGAAAGAGGCCCAAAGGAAAGGTGATCTCCTAATTTAAAGGTCAAACTCAGCTTTAGATACACACGTGCACACACGCACACACATAGGAGGAAGCCATCCAGCCCACTGGCATGAGCATAGGGTTTCACACCCAAATCGCTTACACTGATCTTCCATGGGGAAAAGTTTGTCTTCCCAGGTCCCAGAGATGGAGCATGTGGTAGGAAACTCAGAAGTCAAATTGTGAAGTTTTGTGGAACAAGAAATGGAGAGAAAACAACCTTCATCTATTTGCTATTTTGGTCAGGAACAATAGATCTGCATTGGCAGATGAAAACTGAAGGTAAAAATAGTGGGGGGTGGGGCGGTATTTAGTCACTTGACTGTGAGGACAACGGGGTGGCTGGAGTAGCCAAAGGAAGTGCCAATTCGGCCATAGAAGTCATCAAAACTCAGAATAGTATCCCATGAGTATAAGGGCCCTGGAAGCTTTCCAAAGTCAGATATGCAGTCTAGCTGACCTTCCCAACTAGACTGAGAAGACTGTGGCTGAGAAGTGGATTTCTGCTTCTTCCTGGTGACCCTGAATTACTTTCCAGTAAGTTCTCCCATGATACAATTGTTCCTTTATCTACACAGGAAGGAAATTTGGGATTCCTTCTGGAAACCGGAGCACCGTGGGTGCCAGACTCACTCTCCTGTCTTCTGGCTCAGAGTCTGCACACACACAGGCCTGGAAGGAAGCCCAGTCATGTGTGGGCCGTGATGCAGCAGCCCGTCTCACCACCAGGCTAGGTGGAGGCCTTAACTCTCTAAGACCCAGTCGTCTTCTGGACACCTCCAAGCAGAAATCACCCTCACATCAGTGGTTTAAAATAGAGATCAGCAACCTAGAGTCCACAGGCCAAATCAGGCTCACCACCTTTCTGTAAATAAAACTTTATTGGAACACGACCAGGCTCACCCATTTAATTCCTCAACTCTGCCTTCTGATTTTACACAATGGAAGAGTTGAGGAATTACAACAGAGACCATCTGAACTGCAAGACCTACATTTTTTACCATCTGGCCCTAGACAGGAAAAATTTGTCAATCCCTGGTTTAGAAGAAGGATCATCAAGGAACGGCCATGTGTTCTGCTGGAAGGACTGTGAGAAGGGAATTCCAAAGGACTGGGCTGGCTCTGGCTCTGGTAGAAAGCAGTTCTGAGTGACCTTGAATGTCTCTTCTAACACCAAAAAGTACAACAATTCCATGATTTAAGCATTCGGTAATGTATAGTGTCTCAGATACCAATTTTAGTAACCAGTATTTTCTATTTAAAAAAAAAAAAGTAATTTTTCTATTTGTAATCCAAGAAGTGTGATATTTAAAATAATTACATTGGAATTCAAGTCATACCTTGTGTTAATAGAGAAGGAAACATATACACACACCAGATACATGCAGTTACATGCGCCCACACACGTGTGAACACACACCAGGGCAAGCTCTCCAGCCCACTGGCATCACATAGGGTTTCACACTCAAGCTGCGCACTGAACTACTAATGGAAAGACGTTTGTTTTCCAGGGCCCCACCACTTGGTCAGAGAAAGCTGCCTGTGTTTAGGGCTTCACCATCTGTAAAGCTGTGATAAAAACATTGCTATTCAGTTACCATCTAAGACACAGCTGTAGAATTATGGAGAAGAGTTTTTACAAAACTAAGCAATTGTCTACATCCATCTCCTGACTGAACAAAGGAGAATGCCTAATTCACAAAACCATTTCATACTTTACAGCACATTTATATATATTATAGTGCCTGCTAGCCTATTTGTTTGTATTCTATGCCATCTTTACTTAGTGTCTACTTTATGAGACTTCCAAATAGTTCCCAAACATCTCTCAAACAAAAATTTAACTTAGTAAAAAAGTGATTTTGAATTAGGGCTTCTGTTTTAACTTGGTTTTCCCCAGAGAACAGAGCTTGAGAGAAGACAGTTTATTTTGGGAAGTGATTATAAGAAATTGGAGTGAAAGACTAGGCAGGTTGGGACAGGACAAAGGGGAAGCCAATCCAAGGTTCTTTATTGAGCTAAGTACCGTTAAGGCCAAATGAGGCACCACCCACATGGGATCCTCTGAGTTGTCTTATAGAATGAACCCCGTTTGTCTTCCTGACCACGCAGGAGGGAAGCACTTATCACCCATCATTGCCCCAGCCAGTTTGAATCACACCCACTTCCGGTTTGTACATGCAGCAGAATGACTGACTTGGCCTCTGCAAGGTCAACAGCGTCAGCAAGGATGCCCCCGGTCAGAAAGCAAGAGATAAATGGTGCAGCTGCAACAACGAGCCGACAGCTTCCAACAGCACAAAGCTGTCACAGCAGCGACTGGAGTCAAAAGGTGGGCTAAGAGGATGTGAGGAAGGGCACAAGAAGTGTCCCATACAGTGCATAATAGTTAAATTTTACTGCTGCACCCTCCTAATACCTCTAATCAATTAGGTTAGGGTGATTATAATATTCTTTCATCCAACATCAAGTGAGTGCCTGCCACATGACAGGTACCTGGGATAGAAAGATGAAGACACTGTCCTTGTGCTCAAAGAGAATTCCGTTATTTGAAATGAGGATTATCAGTCAGTATGTGAACACATACTGTTTCTCCTACCTCTATTGGGTGGGTGGTGACGAATAAAGGTCAACAAGAGGGAAGTCTTTAGAAAGAGGGAGATAGCCGAGAGTTTTTCAAAGGACCAATAGGAGTTTTCCAGGCTGAAAAGCAGGAATGAAGAGTGAATTTGCCTGTACAGAGTCGTGGAAGTTGGCAAAATCAGAATATGTGCAGGAAATTACAAGGACTTTAGAATGGCTGAAGTAGAGATCCAAGTAGAGAAATGGACAGCCGTGAGGCTACACAGAAGTGTGGAGCCCTAGCCATGAAAACTCTGGATACCATCTTAAGCACCAGGGACTCCATCCTATTGACAACAGAGAAACATGGAAAAATCATAAAGAAGGGAGGGAGGGATTGAATTTGCTCTGAAGGAAGATAACTCTGATAACATGGTGGGAAAGAGTTTAGATCATGTGAAAGGAATTTCAGAGGTAAATTAAAGTTTGTGTAATTTGATGATCCTAAGATTAAAATAATTCAGCTCTGTCAAACACATCAATTCATAGAACATACAAGAACCTATTTTTCTGTAAATATACAGCACATTAAGACTAAACTTAACACAACACTAAATGAAAACCATAACAAGGCTTCATCAAAGCAGACTTCTCTTAGGGTGTATGTCTGTTACTAATTATTTAGTGTACATAAACACTTTACATTGCAGGCCTAGAAATAATTTAAACCACTGGTCATTTCTCCAGCCCTTTACTTCAGTAAAAAATATGATAGTAAGACTAATGGCAGGGAAGCAGACTTGGCCCAATGGATAGGGAGTCTGCCTACCACACGGGAGGTCCACGGTTCAAACCCCCGGCCTCCTTGACCCGTGCAGAGCTGGCCCACATGCAGTGCTGATGCACGCAAGGAGTGCCCTGCCACTCAGGGGTGTCCCGGCCTAGGGGAGCCCCACGCGCAAGGAGTGCACCTCATAAGGAGAATCTCCCAGCGCGAAAGAAAGTGCAGCCTGCCTAGGAATGGTGCCACACACATGGAGAGCTGACACAAAAAGATGACACAACAAAAAGAAACACAGATTCCTGGTGCCGCTGATAAAGATAGAAGCGGTCACAGAAGAACACACAGCAAATGGACACAGAGAGCAGACAACAGGAGACCCAGTCCAGAAAAATAAGTGCTCCTCACTCAGTGTGAAAAGAAAATTAATAATTTAGGTTTCTTGAGTCAATAAGCAATGGGTGCCCCATAAATGAAGTCAACTTTCTATATTTAAACTTGGCAAGACCAAGCCCTTCTAAGATCTTTATATAAATTAGTGTGTCAAAAGCAAGGGAGAAAAGGCCTATCAAAGGAGGAAGAAGGCAAAGATGTGAACTTGTGGCATAAGAGAGAGTAGACACAGAGCCAAGAGAAAGGCTTAAAGGACCAGAGGACATGCTGTGCCTCAGTTTCTACACCTCCCAGAAAATGCAAGTGCCCTTGTTTCTCCCTTTGCAAGCCTGCCCACAATAATTGATGCCAATGTCAGGTGGCTGGAAAAAAGACCCCTTTCTAAAGAGGCCATTTGCAGACCGTTGTCTTATTTTCTAGCTCCTCCCCCTCCTCCTGTAGCCCAGGCCTTCTTGCATTTTGGTGCCATGATGCCCTTTCAGCAGTCTGGTGAGAATATTCTGAATGATGTATTTAAATCCACCAAATAAGACTATATTGAAACACAATTACCAAAATATTACAAATTTTGTGGTATACTAATATATGTGCTTCCTTATTGATGCATTAAATATCAAGATTTAATGGTAAATCTAATAACTAGCATAATTTTGATGTAGGGATTTGAATTACCTGTGATTTGATATGAAAATGTCAGTAATTACTGTTGATGGCAAATTTACATGTGCTAATACTGTTATGTGGTTTGTTGCCTATTAATAATTGATGCATATGCAAATGTCAGAAGTTGGTGAAACTAAAGATATAATTCACAAACACCAGGTTAAACCTGTTAGCCACTCTTCTGAGAGTGCCCGCCATATTCATGCAGCTCCGGAGAAAAGCAATGCCAATTTCAAAGAATTCCTCAGATCTTTTTAATCATTTTGATTGAAAACACGCATACTAACTAAAACTACAATGAATTTAGAGGGATTTAGTCTTAAAGCAATGTCCGTTTACCCATGCAAGTAAGATCTTTTATTTAGTCAGTCCACAGACAATGCACTAAGCACATAAGAATTTGGAAATCTGGATTTTTGCCATCAATAAAATTTTGTTTGAAAGGAATATAATGCAATTTATAAGCCATGAGCTTTAGTTTCTCTGCATGACCTTAGACATTTAACTCAGTTTTCTCATCTGTAAAATGGGTATTGAAATGACATTGACTTTATAAAATGACTGTGGAAACTAAAATGAGCTAGAGAAGTGATTTCCCAACTTTGGGTTATGAACCATTTATCAGGCTATAAAATTAATTTAACATTTCTCAACCAGCACTTTTAAAAAATGAAATAGAATAAAATGGAAAATAACGAACTGCATCACTCATAGTAAGGTTAGGTTGTTTCATGAAATTTTTATTCCAAATATTTTATATATATGTATAACTTAGTTCTACTTTGCAGCATGTTTGATTTTTTTTTCAATTTAAAAAACAAAAAACATATGAAGTGTGTATCAAAAGACATGGCACATAGCAAACTATTGCTAGTGACAAAAGAAACCATTGGTGCCCCAAGATCAAGAGTCATAGATTGGGGTCCACTCCTCCAAGAGGCTACTTTTGACTTGACATCCCAGGGTTGTGTGGGACTAGCATTTTCAATACACTCTAGCACTGCAGAGGGTCCCAGACCAAACCTTACCATGGAGAAAAGAGAGAATAAAAATATGACTCTAGAAAAATAGGATTTTTTATTAGCTTACCTCAAGAAACTATTTGAACACCATCTGTTAATTATTGACCTTGTGACTTTATCGAGTTATTTATCTTCTCTGGGCCTCGGTTCCCTAAAAGTGAGGACAATAATAGTAGCTACCACATAGTAAGCACTCAATAAAAAATGTTGACTGTTGTAGTGGTGGTTGCCATTGTTATTATTACTGCACCAAGAGGAGACAAACCTACAAATAAAGACCATTTTTCTATTTCCTCCCTTAGTTTCAAATGATTTTTATCTTTTGTTATTATTTCTGCAGCAAAGCAAAAGACTTTTTTATTAAATAAAAGGCCAAGAACAGTATTGTCTTTAGGGAGTCCTTTGTATATTACCACCTACATTCTGCATTGCTCTGAGAGTGAAGTTATTTTTCCAGGGCTACTTTTTCTTCTGTTTCATCTCGCTGGCAGTGTGTGTGTGTGTGTGTGTGTGTGTGTGTGTGTGTAAATGCTCACATAGTATTTATATGCTGAAATTTTATCAGGAGATCCAAAGGTGCGAGGTCGCACTTTTTGGAGGTGCTATTTCTTGCTTCCACATGGAAAATACTGTGTGGAATTGATCTGAGCCATGTAAAGGGCTGATGAGCTTACCTGATATTCATAGACATATTGGCCCATGGATTAAATTTGGTGTTTAATACACCAGACCTGAATCCCCTGGCATTGTCTGGTAACAGCCTGGCTGGAAATGGACTTTGTGGATTGCTGCTGAGTTTCTAAATCACATTACCCTTTTGTCAAGTCACGCAGCAGGTAAACAGTGGAATAATTTCGAACCTCCGAGATCAGGGAAAAGCACGTATTCAAGAGAGACGCAGTAGCCTCTCCAAGCTCCATTTCTTCTGTGCCTTCCCTTGCTCTGGGAAATCTTTCAAAATTGTGAGGCTTCCATTATACTTTGACTCACCCTTGGTCTTGTCCTCTTAGGGCCCGGCAGTCACAAAGGCTTTGGAATGCCACCCACACTGACACCATCACCAAATCTCTATTCATTGTCTTCTTTAAGTCTCCAGAGGCAAACATTTCTGATCCAGAATAAATACATTGCCTAGGGGGCTGGGCAGAATCTCATGAGAATGAGTAAGAGCAGGCAAAACAGGGCCGAAAGAAGCGGCTCACAGCAGAGATACTTCTCCCAACCTTTTAATTTAAAAATTTCCTAAAATGAAAGTTGCAATGACTAGTACAACAAACATCTATATACCTACTTCTGAGGAATAACAATGCCTTCTTCAATAACTGGTCATACTTTGGCACCTTTGTTTTATCTATCTACTTATCCATTTGAGCATGTGTGTGTCAAACTCTTTGAAAGTAAGTCGCAGACATCATGCCATATCACTCCTAAATATTTTTGCATGCATCTTCTCAGAATAACGATATGCTCCCATATAACCTTAATGCCATTGTCACAACTAAGAATATTTAAAATATTTCCATAATTTCATCTATTATTAGTCTGCATCCCAAATTTCCCTATTATCCTAAAAATGTTTTTCTTTGAACCAATCCAATCAAGATTCAAGCATGGAGCTTGATTACTATATCTCCTTAGACCCTTTTAACATAAAGCAGCACTCCTGCCTTTGGATGATGTTGACTTTAACAAGCACCCACGCCAGTTCTCTTATGTCCCACCTTGCACACCAGTGAGTTTTGATTTGGAAGGGGCAGGAAAGGGGAAAGATGCTTAGCACAGGATATTAGGGAGAATAAATTCGACTTTCCATCTCACTCAGAGTGGAGGACAAAGTTGACCAATCCCTACATAATCTGCATCCCACACTCCACACCCACCCCACTTCTCTGCCCTTGCAACCTTCGCTCCATCTGTGCTAGCCTCTGTGCAGCTCTCCAGCATGCTAAGCAATTGCCCAACTTGAGATCTTGGCCCCGACTCTTCCCTTTTTTGGAAGGTGTTTTTCCCACCCATCAAAATGCTTCCCCTTCCTGTCCTGCAAGTCTTTTCTCAGGGAACGCTACCTTGACCGCCCTATTTAGAGTCACTAACCAACCCCCCACACACTTTATTTTTCCTTTATAGCTGTTTCACCATCTAACTTTCTTTGTATGCTGTTTTCCTTTATTTTTTTTTATTTTTTTTTATTTTATTATTTTATTTTATTTAATTCCCCTCCCCTCCCCTGGTTGTCTGTTTTCTGTGTCTTTTTTTTTTTTTGCTGCATCTTGTTTTCTTTTGTCCACTTCTGTTGTCGTCAGCGGCACGGGAAGTGTGGGCGGCGCCATTCCTCGGCAGGCTGCTCCCTCCTTCGGGCTGGGCGGCTCTCCTTATGGGTGCACTCCTTGCGCGCGCGGGGGACACCCCTGTGTAGCACGGCACTCCTTGCGCACATCAGCACTGCGCATGGTGTATGCTGTTTTCTTTACTTAATGTTTGTCTCACCACCTGAAATACATGCTCCCTGAGGACAGAGATTTTTGTGTGTTTTGTTCCCTCCTTTATTTTCAGTTCCTGTTCCAGTGCCTAACTCAAGTCAATCAACAAACATCTACTGCTGTCTAGGCACAGGTAACCTAGTGTTACAAATCCTGCAGGAAAGAGAGGTGTGAACAGGTAAATTACAAACAGTTGAGTTTTAGGCAGCAGAACTGCAGGGTGTGTTGCTAGCATCACTTAGTTAACACCTACCCAACCTGTAGGTCCCTACTGCAACATGGCTTCCTCCTGGAAGCCCCTTCCACCTCCACCTCCCCCCCGCCCACACAAAGAGTTAGGCGAATGTATATGCCAATCAGATGGAAGAGCTGCACGGAGGCTCTGAAGTGGTCCAGAGCCTGGCCCAACTGAGGAATCTGAGGAAGGACCCTGTGGCTAGATGGAAAACCCAAAGGAGGGAGAGAGCCTGAATGCAGATGACAAGACAGGACGGGGCCAGACACTGAGGGCTGGTAAGTGCTAGCTGTAATCCAAATGTTCTGGACTTCTTCAGGCTTTGAGCTCAAAACAGGAGCTGAGCTCATCTTTAATTGATCTTTAACTCACTATCGAGCACTAGGATGGCTTTCCTTGCCAGCCCCGGCCCTGCTGTCACCTGCAGGACATCGGAGGACCCCTCAGAGCCTGACACAATCTGGCTATTCAGTCCCTACCCCCAGGCCAGTAGTTGCCCCCTCTCTCATTCGTCTGAGCCTGACAATTCCTCAGGGTCTCCCAGTCAGGGCGTCTGCTGCAATGCGGCCTTCCACAGCCCTCACAGGCCTACTTCGACACCCTCCAGTCACCTACCTCCCAACCTCTCCTCCTCAAGGCCATCATGCTGATCTTCCCAATAAGTAAGCATGGCCAAATCATTCCCTTTGCTCCAGATATCTCACTGGCATCCCTTCTCCACGTGATAAAGTGAAAGCACGGTAAGCCTGACATATGCACTTGGCACTTCTTGATCTGCCTACCATCTCCCTCACCCACCCCACCCGCCCTCTCCTGCCGCCCCACCTCAGGCTTGACAATCCTGAATTATTTGTAGTAGTTTGTAGAATAGCCATGTTCCTCACACCTTACATTTGCTTTTTCTTCTGTCCGGAAAGCACCTCCACTCCTACCTCATCAACCCTTATTTGCAGGGTGGATACACTTCTCTTCCTTCAAGTTTCACCTCCTCTGGGAACCTTTTTTTGACTCTTAGGGTTAATTTAAACCCTCCCTCCTGCTATGCTCACACAAGGCATTTAGTTTAAAATAAAAACCATTTTAAAAATTATCACTTCACCATTATTTGCTTCTCTGACTCCTAGCTAGACCTCAACATGGTCCTTGAAAGCATGTCCTGGGAAGAGACTGGGTCTTTTCATCTTTCAATCCACAGAGACTTTGGCAAAATAGTAGGTGTTTAAAACATTTGGAAGACTTGGTCTGAGTAACTACTTTGCCCTGGGCAGAGCTGTTTGTTGAGGTTCTTAACGATCAGAGTTACTGACCCTGATCGTCTCCATTTGATTTTATGGCTCGGGCCTGGAGTAAACATCCACATCATTTTGGGTTGCTGAAACATTATATAAGCCCAAGGTCAGGAGGCTGTTTGACTGGCAACAAACAATTCTGCATTCCAGAGCATGCTGACCCCATATCCAATTTGTTCTGTTTGCTTTTCACTAACAAATAGGCTCTCATTTAAGGCTCCAAAAGTTAAATCACTTTCTGTGTTCCAACCTGCCCTCCCTAAACAAGGGTCTGTGTGTGTGTGTGTGTGTGTGTACGCATGCATTTTGAGAGACGCAGGGACAGAGATGGTGGCAGAGAAGCACAGAGGGACAGAGAGAGACAGAGAAGCCACAGAAGTGGCTTGGCTGCTGTGCTTTAAGTTAACTCTTACTGCCCAGACCCAAACAATGCAGTAGGGGTTTGGCACTACGTTCCCAGGGCCATCATGAGCAGCCACCAGCCTTAGGAGACCACCTGCTTCCAGAGTATTGGCAAGCACAGGTAACGTCCTCACCAAATTTCCCATCCACTTTATTTCCATCTTAGGGGACATTGGTCACGCACTTGAGTCCAGATGATTAGATATGTCTAACACATTCTGATCATGGCCAACACTCAATAAATGGCATCATTGGGACTTCTCTGAGTAGTTTAGGCTAATTATCTACCAACTAAGAATCTACTGCATTGTGAATATGCTTCTACCTGTGGCTCAAGACATGCCACATGGCTACACTATCACTTACTCTTCAATCATTATTCCTCCCCATGAAAGAAACTGTCCTCATGGTTCTGCATAATGAGGGAGTCCAGAAGGGCTCTCAGACTATTTACATACTTATGCTTAGGATATAGACTGCAGCTACTTTGGGTTGAAGGTGAGTAAGCATTTCTTGGGTATGGAGGTTCCTTCCCCTGACTATTAGCATTGTTTCAGTTTGTCTGGTTTGAACCAAAGCCAGTTGAATTTCCTCCAAATTACAGTTTTGGTCAGATCTCAGGAGACAGTCTGTCTGGTTGCTCAAAAAAGCAAATATCTGCCTGAATATACACCCCAACCTGGAGTCCTAGCAGATCACAGATGCCTTATGACCCCACCAAGGATCCCCATCTATGGTGGAGGGAGGGGTGACAGCATTAAGTGCTGCTCACCTCCTCATCTGAGGTCACCAAAGCCCACACAAGTAGTCACGCAAAACTTCCCTTTGCAGGGGAAGCTGCAAAGCCTGATTCCCTCTTGCACAATCAGTCTTTCCTGCCAGACATCTATGTCGTCTTCATTTTTCCCCTGTTTACTCATGGACGTCTCATCTCATGGCCTCAAAGCACTTTTGTCTGTCTACCAATGTTTAACAAGCATGTAATGGCCCTTATCTGATAAGGCCCCCAGAAGGGGGTGAAAGAACAAGATGGGGGGTCTCCACTTTCAAAGGAGAGTGGAAACAAAAACATATTAATAAAAACATTAAATTTGTTTGATTATTTGATTATTTTATTGTACACGCATAGTGTGTACAATCAAATTTGTTATTTGATTATTTTATTGTACACGCGTAGTAGGTCCCTTTATTTTTTAAGATTTATTTATTTGTTTATTTCTCTCTCCTTCTCCCCCCCCCCACCACACCCCGGTTGTCTGTTCTCTGTGTCTATTTGCTGCGTCTTCTTTGTCCACTTCTGTTGTTGTCAGCGGCACGGGAATCTGTGTTTCTTTTTGTTGCATCATCTTGTTGTGTCAGCTCTCCGTGTGTGAAGTGCCATTCCTAGGCAGGCTGCACTTTCTTCCGTGCTGGGCGGCTCTCCTTACGGGGCGCACTTCTTGCACATGGGGCTCCCCTATGTGGGGGACACCCCTGCTTGGCAGGGCACTCCTTTCACGCATCAGCATTATGCGTGGGCCAGCTGCACACGGGTCAAGGAGATCCGGGGTTTGAACCGCGGACCTCCCATGTGGTAGACGGATGCCCTAACCACTGGGCCAAGTCTGCCGCCTCCAATAGGGCCCTTTTGACCAATAGGTTTTTCTGCAAATGGGTGAGATCACCTTCAAATTAACATTTGAGACCTGTCCACCGAGGGGACAGGGATGGACTGGGATTTGACTCAGAGCCTCAAACCATCTACTTTTAAAACATTTTGAAATTGAATAGCAATGACCTCAAAAATTTTTCATTTAATTTCAGTCTGTCTTTTCAATTTAATGAAAATATCCCAAGTTTACCATTTCAAATTTATGCTTAAATATGTCAGAGTACGTATTTTGTATTAATATAGGCCTTTCTCTCACTCGTTCTCTGTTTTTTCCTTTTTACCAGGAAGCTCAGAGAAAATCTTAACCCTAATCTCCAAATATTAATGTAACAGAGGTACCTAGTAATTTGTTATAAACTGCTTTCTTGTATGATTTATATTTTAAATTACCTTCTTTGCTGTGTGGTAAAAAGGAAGGTGGGTGTGGTAGAAAGAACTTGGACATTGAAGAAAAGAGGCATGAATTTGGACATGTTCCTTTCTCATTATGTGGACTTGGCAAAGAATAATAATCCTTATCACATGGATTTTTATGAAGAAAAAGATTAATACACATAAAGTCCCTAGAACCATCATAATATGCTGTTTTAAGCTGCCTGCTATACTTTTTGAAATTAGACTAGTATAAATCATCAATAGCCATGATAACTTAACTCTGTTTTTTAAAAGTTAATAAGTACATATTAATGTAATATCTTGAAGCATGAAATCATACTCTCAGGTCTCCTCGGCAGAACTGCAGTAACAAGACCACCTGCAACGGGGCAAATTAATCAAAGTCAGGTAAGGTTTAGTTCACAAGGGCTGTGAAGAGGAGTTGAAACTTTAGCAGAGGTTTAAATTTGGAGGGATCTGTTCTGACAGAAAGGACTAGGGAGGACATTCTGCATGAGAAACACATGCGGATGACTAAGGAGTACATGAGATTGGAAAGATAAGAAGAAAGCTGGAGACAAGAGAAAACAAATGCATCAACTCAAGCATAAACTGTCAAATCTCTACGGAGAGGGAACCAGGTACAATAAAAAGACCACAGGCTTGGCAATCAGCCGGTTCCAAGTTTCTTTTTTTTTTTAGATTTATTTATTTATTTATTTCTCTCCCCTTCCCCCCCTTACCCCGGTTGTCTGTTCTCTGTGTATATTTGCTGCGTCTTCTTTGTCCGCTTCTGTTATTGTCAGCAGCACAGGAATCTGTGTTTCCTTTTGTTGCGTTATCTTCTTGTGTCAGCTCTCCATGTGTGTGGCACCATTCCTGGGCAGGCTGCACTTTCTTTCGCGATGGGCGGCTCTCCTTACGGGGCGCACTCCTTGTGCATGGGGCTCCCCTACGTGGGGCACACCCCTGCGTGGCAGGGCACTCCTTGCGCGGCACAGCACTCCTTGTGCACATCAGCACTGCGCATGGGCCAGCTGCACACGGGGTAAGGAGGCCCGGGGTTTGAACCGCGGACCTCCCATGTGGTAGATGGACGCCCTAACCGCTGGGCCAAGTCCGCTGCCCGGTTCCAAGTTTCTGATCAGCAACCGGCAGTTGTGTGGCTCCAGGCAAGACCTATAACCTTTAGGAACATCCATTTCATCATGGTAAAACTGGCAAAATCATGTGTTTTAAATTACTAAAAAAGCAAAAAATCCCCACTGAGATTGATCAAGAAAAAAATAGAAAATACAAATGACCAATAGCAGAATGAAAGGGGGCTATCATTGCAGTTACCACAGCCATTATTAAAAGAACAATAAGTGAATGTTATGAAACGGTGCTATGACAATGAATTAAATGAAATGGACAAATTCCTGAAAATGCAACTTACCAAAACACAAGAATAAATAGAAAATCTAAATGTAACTGTTTATTAAATTGATTTTATCGAATGTATTAAATTTGTCTATATCTAGTTTAGCTATTAAAGATACGGTATTTTCACTTAAAAACCTCAACACAAAGAAAACTGCAGGCCCAGAAAACTTAACTAATGAATTCCATCAGACAAAAAAGGAAAAACTGTTATCAATCTCATACAAACTGAGAAAATCAGAAGCTGAAGTCAGTCTAACCCTGATGCAAAAATCTGACAGCATCATTACAAGAAATGAAAAGTATAGACTAATACCACTTATGAAAATAGTTGCAAATGTATTTAAGTATCAGCAATATGTAAAAGATCATCCCTTAAGACCTACTGAATATTATCCTAGGAAGACAAAGTTAGTTCAACACTTAACAATAGCTCAGTATAATTTACCACATTGACAGAAAAAGAGAAGAAAAATCATATAATCATCTCCATGAAAACTTTTGACAAAACTCCATATCTATGCATTATAAAAACTACCGGTGGGTTATTCTGTGCCATTTTGTCCTACTGAATGGATTTTCTGGGTTCCATATTAATTGATTTAGAGGTTTTAACAAAGAGGAGACATCTACACTCTTGATTTGTTTATAACCATAAAGCTGAGCCTTTCTCTCAAACACACACACAAAAACTACCAGTGGGGAGTGGACATGGCCCAACCGATAAGAGCGTACGCCTACCATATGGGAGGTCCAGGATTCAAACCCAGGGCCTCCTGACCCGTGGTGAGCTGACCCATGTGTGGTGCTGAAGTGCACAAGGAGTGCTGTGCAACACAGGGGTGTCCCCTGCTTAGGGGAGCCCCACACGCAAGGAATGCCCCCACATTGAGCCGCCCCACGTGAAAAAAGTGCAGTCTGCCCAGGAGTGGTGCCACACACACAGAGAGCTGACACAGCAAGATGATGCAACAAAAGAGAGACACAGATTCCCTGTGCTGCTGAGAATACAAGCAGACACAGAAGAACACACAGCGAATGGACACAGAGAGCAGACAACAGAGGGGTGGTGAGAAATAAATAACAAAATAAATCTTAAAAAAAAAACAACAACTGGTGAACCAGGAATGGAAAGGAATCTTCTTGTTTTGATAAAGAGTATCTAGGAAAAACCTATAGCTAACATCATACTGAACGTCCAAATGTTGAACACATCCGTTCTCTCATCAGGAGCAAGGCAAGTATATTTGCTCACACCGTTTCTAGTCACTATTGCCCTTGCCAGTATCTAATAGGGTTAAGTTTAGAAACCATTGCACTCAAGCAGTCTTGTCAGTCTGTCCAACCTCACTGAAAGTACCTGAAACCTGTGAAACGAAAGAACAAATGAGGCTGGGGGAAGGGGAGAAGAATACCAGAATGATAAAAATACATTCTATTTACAATTCCCTTCATGTAAAAACAACTCCCAAGATACATCTGTTTGAAATTCTCTTATTGTGAGATTAAAGAAAAAAGGCAGTTGTCATTTCCCAGTTGCATAGACATAGCAGAGAGGCAAAAAACAGGTCTTCCTGGGGCCATGTCAGGTGCGCCTTCCATTTCCCCAGTCTTCCTGCCTGGGTTCTAAGAAGTCATTTACATTTAGTTTCAGAGACAAAAACTAAATGGAATGATTGGGAGCCTCACAATTATATTAGAAAATAAAAAAGATATACCACATCTAGATATATTTTAATAAAGTATTCAAAGTTCATGCTTTAGAAATTTAGCAGCAAAATTGCCACAATTATGCTATTATTGGAGGACAAAGATAATAATCTTGTTTTTCTGATTATAGTGAAAAATTTACGTCACATACTGTACACTTGTCAGATAGGCCCTGGGAATCATTGCACTAGCCACAAGTATGATTAATAAAGCAATCAACAAAAATATTGTACAATTGTGTCTGAACTATGCCTTCTAAAACTCAATAAAATGACTCAAAGAAAATCTTTCCATCGACTTTCTTCCTCCCTCCCTCCCTTTCTTCCTCTATCTCTCTCTCACATACACACACTCCTAGGCCGTTGTTTATAACTCAGAGCCCACAGAAGCTTCAAAACTTAAAACTTCTAACATCACTAGTTACCAGAAACTTCTCAGGGTACTTAACTCCAGTTCCACAGAATCCAAAAGAGAGGAAATCCTGTCCGATTCCTAGTCCCCATTTCCAAATTTGAGGTCAGTAAGGATTTCCTATTTCCAGGAGGGGATGCCAGCAGTCAGAGATAGGTGGAAATGAAGCAGTTGATGAAACTGCACCGTGTTGTGCTATGGGATTCAGATGATGTACCCACACAGAATGCAGTTTTAGGAAACCTAGTAGCTAACAGTAGGACACCAGAGTTCACTGGCTACTTCTTGTAATCTTCAGTAAGTGCATCCTGTGAGAGACATGTTCCATTGTACAGCTGTCCAAGTGGAAGCAGACAGAAAAAAAAGCTGGGCTACCAAAGCAAAATATATGGATGTCCTGATCAAGAAATACATTATGTACCTTACAGAAGAGCTGCTGAAGATACTCTTTTTTATAGATAAGATTAACACAATTCTGAAGATTCTGGGCATGGGAGTGGGTTATCCAGGTAGAGCCAGTGAGGTTTTTTTCTCACAGTGTTCTCCCATGATGGCCAACAATACAACAGTGGTAAATCGTTTAGAGGCTGACTGCTCCAAAAAGATAGGAAAAATCAATGAAACTACAATATTAGGACACACAACATTCCTTAGGAATTTCCCTATGAAAGTTTCAGTTCCCATAGTGCCCATAGAGTGGGATATTTTCAGAAAAGGCACACGCCCTTCCTGGATCCCGCTTTCTAGGTCCTGGACACCTGTATCATACCATCACACATCAGAAAACAAGGGGGCAAATCCAAAGCCCTGGGAATCATTTCAAGTGGCAGCACTATGTCCTTAATCCTAGAAAGTAAGCATTTGTACACTGATTATACAAGTTCTCTAACAGAATGTACATTCTAGCTATTAGGAGATTTAAACCTGTAATTGACAATGATTTTCTTCTTAGAACCCAGAAGAGTTTTTTGAGATAGTGGTATGAATGGCCTAGCTTTCCTAGCAAAGACCAGCAAGTACAAACCCCAACCCGGGAAGTCTGTGCTGCTGCCTTCTTATTCTAGGGACATTCAAACCCTACATACCAGCCCAGCTTGTTGCTCAAGTCCTCAGGCATTTAAGAGGGGAAGGTACTTTAGAGAACACCCAGCCCAACCCACACTGTTCAAACAATAAGGGAACTAGGGCTAGGAGTCTAACGGGGTCATGATATAATGATGCTAGTGTTTATCCCCCTGTGACTGCTGACCAAGTAATTTTAACCAGACAACTCTCTTCACAAGGGTTGCCACTTTGCTCAGTATGGTGAGTGACTAATGCCACGGTTATGACCGACAGAAAACTGAAATGAAAGTTAGTTATATGTTATGTACAGTCACACGAGATGTCTATTATTTTGAAGGTTGCCACTAGGCACTACAATTTGGATATTCATTTTCAAACCAAAGACATTTGGAAACAGGGGACCCTCAGAGTAATTCACACATCATAGGGAAGAGCTTTTAAAATTATCATTGTATAGACTTGTATCTAAACAGAAACTTTTAAAAAATAGTTCACTAACACAGTAATTGTGACCTAAAATTTGGATATCTCCTGATTACAGTTTCCTAGACTCCCACCATCATTCATTTCGTTCGTTCCCCTTTCTCCACAATATTCCTGCACCTTGAAAAGCTGCTCTCATCCTCCAAGCCCCCATCAGCCCCCATCTGCCTGGTAAAGTGTGCAGGAGCCATCATTCAGCCAGTGCTCCCTCTGCTGTGCCGCTTGAAGGAATCATGCTGGTCTCTGTCTCTCTGCCACAGATCAGTAAAGCGCTCGCTGAGGCTTAGTGGTCCTTTCGTTTACCTGAAAGGGCGTCCTTTCACATCCTCTGTAATAGACAGCAAACTGCTTCCGTGCGCATGCCCAACCCTACCCCAATGCAGAGGAAGGGGGTGGCCGCCAAGCACCTTCTACAGGGGCTCAGGAAAGGACACTCAGCAAGTGCGGGAGCGAGTCTGAAATATGTTGCCAGTTAACTCAGCTTTCCACATGAAACTCTACATAACCTGCCAAATATAATCCCACTCCTGGCTCCCACCAAAGTGTAAATTTAAAAACATCCCTCATGGCACCGACTTTTCTCTGTGGAGCGTTCCAGTGAGTTGAATGGTTCGCCCACAGGCTGAGTCACAGCCCTTGAGATGAGCCGATGGCACACCCGGGGTCAGCACCAAGGTGCCAGCAAAATGCAGAAAGTGTATGACGCAGGGGATAGAATTACTTTCCAGTAACAAGTGATTCACTTTATTATTTCAATTTGAAACACTCCAATACGTCTTCTATGAAGTTATATGGTTCGGAAAAAAAAAAAAAAAACAACTCTAAAAAGAGAAAGACAGTAAGAGCAAGAGAACTATAGGAAAATGAGAAGTGTTTTGCTACCATGGAAATCAGAACAAAAAATCTTTTGAATAAATTTTGAGCAAGACGTGACTACTATCCATATAGTCTTCTCTATATTTAGTAAATGTGAGTGCCTGACTCTAGAATATATGTGAGGTGAAAGACAATTTCAAATAAGTCTAAATGTTATGCTATTTTGGTGTATACAATGTCTTAATTTTTAAATCTGAACATAAGTATGCATTTTTTAAAGACAAAATCAGTTTCTCCTTGCCATCACAAAATTACTTTTGGACAAATATTTAAAGATTATCTACTCAAAGGCTGCCAAATCATTCAAGTACCCTAGGCCCATCCACAGGGGCTGGCCCAGCCTGACTTCAGCCCCGTTTCATTAGCATACCTAACACCAAGCTTAATCCTAGATCTGCTGAAGAAATCCCTCCTCTCCACTCTACAGTTGCCCCCTGCCTTTGCCATTTCCATCTGTATCTTCCTGCTCTTATTTCAAAGATGTAGATGTTCCTTCCGCTTTCCAAAGTTCAATTCTCTTACAGCTCCCCCATACACTTTTTACTTCATCAGTCATTCCTCTCCTCCTTGCCTCTTCAGTCTCCAATTGGTTACTAAATCCTTCCCCTGGGCAACACAAAATGGAGCTTGAGTCTCTGATACCCTAACACAACCACAAACATTTCCTTCCCTCCAGAGCACCGGGTTTTTCTCATCTCCAAACTTTCAAAGGAGTTGTAAATAACCTGTAGGCCTTAGCCAAATGGTGCAAACCGACCCGTAGGCTGGGTGGACCTGTGGCAAGCTGGAGGGGTCTCCCCCCTCTACAGGGGTTCCAGCTAACACCTACCCTAAGAGGAATGAGATCCCTGGGTAGCCAGCTCTCACGGGTTTGAAACTATAGACTTTTATTTGAACTCTACCAATCTTTAAAATATTGGCAATTAATTTTTAAAATATTGAGGATCAAATCAAATACCTCTTCTGGTTGGATTTAGCCTATAGACTTGCAACTTGCTATCTCTGCTTTAAACTTTTGGCCTCCTGTATCCCATACTCTCCATTAACAGTCTCTTAAACATCACCAGTGACCACTTAGTTGCCATGAACAACCGCCTTTGTCTTTTAGCTCTCCTCAACCCTCTGTACCTGACACGTTTTATCACAAATGCTTGTGTTAAACTGTCATCACTAAGACTCTGTCACTCCATCCTCTCCTCTTTTTTCTGTCTCCTCCCTCTAGAGTTTAGCTTGCTATTTTCTCTTCCTTGATTATTTTATTTTTCCTCTTTCAAAAACCTCTAATTACAAAGATGAGCTATTCTCAGGATGTGGTAGATGAAATCAAGAACCCCAACAAAAGTCACGCTCTTAATCTTATCTTAATCCAAGTTCCCTTGGGTGTGAACCCATTGTAAATAGGACCTTCTGAAGAGGAGTCAGGGTGGGTCTTCACCTGGTTCACTGGGATCCTTGCAAAGAGAGAGAATTCAGACCTAGTCAGTGAGTTGAAACTAAAACCAGAAGAAGCCAGAGGAGTACACACCAGAAGTCAGAGGAAGGGACAAGAAGAGGCCAGAAGCCAGCAGAAACTGGAAGAGCAGACACAAGGCGGGGGAGAGAGAGAGGGAGGGAACAAGAGAGAAGGTCAAGAGATGGGAGACAGAGATGCAAACCAAGGATTGTGGCAAGCCAGCAGCAGGAGGTTACAGACTCTTGGAGAAAGTTGGCCTTCCTGAGAACTTGACTTTGGACTTCTAGCCTCTAAAACCATGAGCCAATAAATTTCTGTTGTTTAAGCCACCCCACTCTACGGTATTTGTCAAAGCTTGGCCAATCAAGGCACAGGCCTTCAACTATTTCACTATAGAATGCACTCCAAAAATTATCTCTAGCTTCTCTCCCTAGCCCCAGTCTCAAACATCTGTGTATTGTGTGCAAGAACCTCCAAAAATACCCTGTGCTGACTTATTCTCTTCCTTATCACCATTGCCACCAAACCCACTTATTCCGTCTCTTTCTTTTCAGTCAGCAGACGCAAAACTTCACCAATTGCTGCCTTTTTTCTGACACCCAATTGGTTGTCATTTCTTTTCTGGGCCCTTTTAAAAATCTGCCATGGCTGTCTGCTCTTCTTCATCCTTCTGCCTTTACCCTTACCAGTGCTCAGCTGGACTATTAATCCCCAAACCTCCAAGACCATCTCTCAGGCCCTAGTTCTTTGTCTCTTCATCTCCACTCTGTCTCTAGATTCCTATTTATGAAGGGGGGTTCAAGAACTGTCACTATTCTGCTTAGAAAAATTAAATGGCTCCCTATTGCTCATACAGAATGGAACTCAAGATCCCCTGCAAGCTGACTCTTCCCAACCTTTCCAGTTTATTCTCCCTCCTCTACCTTTCAAGTACCCTGCATTCCAACCAGACTTAGTGATCTGATCCCTAAACACACATCTTTCTCTTTAAGTCACTCTCTCTACCTAAAATATCCTCTCTTCCCTCTACCAAAATCCAAAATGGCAATGTCTTAGTTTTCTACAGCTGCTGTGACAAATGCCACAGCTTGACTGGCTTAAATAACAGGAACTTATTGTCACACAGTTTTGGAACCTAAAAGTCCAACATCAAGATATCACCAAACTGTGCTTTCTCCCAGAGTCCATACTGTTCTGGCAGTGGCTTTCCAGGTACCCTCAGCATGCCTCAGTTTATAGATACATCTCTGCCTCCATCACACGGCAAGCTCACTCCTTCCTTCTCTGTCTTCTACCTCTGGCTTCCCTTAACTGATTGTGTCTGAATTTCCTCAGCTGATAAAGACATCAGCCATGGGATTAAGGCCACCCTGATTCAATTTGGCCTCACTCAAAGAGAATCCTAGAAGGTCCTATTTGCAACTGAGTCCACACTTACAGGACCAGGGGTTAGGACTTGGATTTGTCTTTTGGAGGGACATGATTCTATCTACCACAAGGAAGGCCATTAAATGTTCCAGTTGCCTCCTGACTAATGTGACCTTTCTCCTTTGAAATCCTATTGCCTACCTGTGATAGTACCTACAGGCAATCCTATTAGGATTTGGTAAACATGTTATTTCTATAAGAATATGGGTTGCTTGGAGTGTCAGGCTTTGGGTCTCATTTATCTTTGTTTCCTGGCAGCCCCAGCACAATGACTTCAACATACATATTTGAAGACCAGACACCTGGGACAGTATCCTGATACTTAATAAAAATCATTATTCAGTCATAGGTTTTCATCAGCAAGTCTGAGTCTAGTAGTATGGGAAAGTGAGGTCTGCTTGTCTTTTATTATAAGGTGAAGATGCCTTGGGATTAGAATGCTATAAACCTAATGGACAAGTTAAAGGTATAGCCTCACATTTCTTGTTTTAGCTTGTTACTGGTTCACATCAAGTAAAATGCTGCTGTTTCTAGCTCTCCTTCTACAAGAACATTTCTAAGCTCCAAGCTGAAGTTCGGATTATCGCTTAATCACCAGGATAGCAACTTCCTCAGTATCTACCTCTCTGTCTAAGAAAACAGTAGTTCTCAAGCTGCCCCCTCCATCTGGCCCCTTGTGTTCTTTCCACTGTATTACCTTGGACAAAACTTAACCTTCTGCTGGAATAAGCCTCCAGGATCTGATCCTCAGGTTTGCCTTGGCCCATAAAGCTTTCACTTTGTCATCTTTAAAAATAAGTGCAGTGTTTTTATTGAAACTGGAATACAACCCATGCAGTCAAAAATAATTCAAACGAAGGAAAACATTGTGTGTGTACAGGGGAAGTATATGGGAACTCTGTAGTTTCTGCATGATTTTTTTGCTAAATCGACAGTAATTCTAATTTTGAGAGGTAAAAAATAGATAAGTAATTCAAACAGAACAAATGTGTATTAAATGAATAGGCTCCCTCCTATACCAGAGTCCTTCAGTTTGTCTGCTTAGAACAGCTACTGTGCCATTTTCTTGGGTATGCTTCCAGAAGTTTTCCATCACCTGCAAGTATATATAATGTATAATATAATTTTTACCTTTTTATAAGAACAAAAGAATACAACTGCACACTTATGCTCCTTGAACTGAATAACAATGTTAAGTACTTGTAAATCTAAATTAATCCATGCAAAGCTCTTATAACAGTGTCTAGCACATAGTAAATGCTAAATAAACACCTCTTGAAAGGGGATACATCAGAAGACACCTAGCATTCTTGAGTTTATATCAATCAGACCCAAGGGGGAACACAGGAAAATGATGTGATTCTGCTGGACAAGAACCCAGAAGTACTTCTTTCTACTCACATTCCCAGAGATAATGCTCCCTGCAGGCTTGACTGTCACCTTTCCCCCTTGTGTGGCATGTAAGGAAAACACTGCTCTTAGAGCTCATGCCCCCCTTAAGGAGTCACAGCCCCTTCCCTCTGATTCCACCCTGGATAAACAATACCTAGAAGAGTAAAGGCTTTATAATGGGTTTTGCTGCAACCACTTTTGGAAAACTGAGAAAAATGTCATCTTGCACTTTAATTTGATTACATGGTAATGAAAGACAAATTCACCTAGTTATAATGAACTACGTTGAGTCAGCATCCCAAAGGGTACTGCCCGAGCTGGCTCAGCTCTGCATTAGGTCACAGGGTGCTTCTGAAAGGTAATGCGGAGAGTCCCTCGCATTTGGCTTCTGTCCCAAACCTCTCCAACCCCTCTGCTCTAATTAGAGAACTCATGGGAGGAGGCAATTAAGAAGTTAGTCAGTGGGAGGACAAGGTTGCATCTCCAAAGGGCATTGGAAAGAGAGTAAAGAAATCTGTTTCCCTCATTAGCACTTTTCAGTTCCGACGACTTTGTCTGAAAGCTCTGAAGAACACACCCCCTGCTTTAGTCATTTTCAGTTCCCTAACCAAGGAGGCCTGCAGCAGTTCCTGTTGTTTCTATGAATACCTGATGAGGCCTTTCACTTTCCCTGATCATCCTACCCAGAATGCACCTTGTCAGACTCTCAACCAAGTCTGATGGGGATGGGGGTGGAGAACAGGACACAGGCTCAGGGGGAGGGAAAGAGCCCTTTGAATATTTAGTTATCTGGGTGTTTGTGGAAGAGAGCTGTGAGTACATTTAGGAGGGAAGCTGGTGATTTAAATAAACATTTGTAGCTCCTGAACAAATAGTTGAGAGTCGTTCTAAATTCATCCCCCTCAGAGGCTTTTCTTTCTAAGTGCATGTGTGTCTCAGGATGGCACATACAGGGTTCACCAGACAACGGAATACTGAGAGGAATGGCCTCACAGTGACACTCCTGGTTCTCACCAGGGGAAGGAATATGAGACGCTTGACCCTTCCATGGTACTCGCGGAGGGGCTTATGTGGGATGAGGGACTGGGTCACAGCAGGGCCTAATCGGCACAGACAACTGTTCCTGCCACTGATTTCACCAAAACATTTTCCCAAGTCCTATAGCCCGCAATATGCACACCCACATAACTGCACATACACATTTGAAAGTGAGCCTCACTAAACAACAGCTGCAGCTTTTTAATGCAACAGCCTTTTCACTGAGCCTGTCATATAGACTCTCCCAAAAGCCCCTCTCAAAGAGAATATGAAAAATATGGAAAGAAGTTGAGTAAATAGAGCAGAGTTACCTAAAGCGGCACTTGGCCGGGCCACCTGAGCCAACAGATTGACCTCAACTGTTCAGGGCCACAACGAGACATTGTTGTGAGCAAAATAATAATCAGACCAACCTTCTGGGCCCTAGGAGTGAGCACACAGCCAAAGGCTAGAAAGACATCCCAAAGAGCGTGCCAAGATCAGACCAACCTCGAGATAAAGGGCAAGGATGCATCGCGACTGATTAACATGCATGGAACGTAGGCTGTGTGCTGAGCATTGCACTGAATGCAGAACTGGGTAAAGTCCCCCGTGCACAGATGTGGGAGAGGAGTGGGGCATAAGTGTAGGGAAGGGATCAGACACTCTCCAGGGAAGGATGGATGACAACTCCCTGCAGCTGTCTGGAAAGTTCAGGGCTGTTGAGCCGTTCCAGTGATTAAAGGAATTAAGACGTTTAGTGTAGGAGTTCCAGACAAAGGTCTGAATTTAGTCTAGCCTCTAGTTGTTCAGGCCAAATAGTCTTGGAGTCATTCTTGACACCTCTCTCCCTCTCCCTCACCCTCACCCTCTCTCTCTGCCTCTCTTTCTCTCTCTCTCATCCATTCTGTCAGGAAATCCTATCAGTCCTACTTTCAAAATATATACAAAATCTTACCATTTTTCGCTACCTCCACTGCTGTCACCCAGACCCAAGCCACTGTCGCCTGTTACCTGGGTCACTGAAATAACTTGCTCATGGTTCCCATTTCCACCCTTGCTTCCCTACAGTCTGCATAGCAGCCAGAGAGATACTTTTAAAATGTAAGTCAACTAGTTTTCCTTCTTGGCTGAAAACCCTCTGAAGGTTCCCCTTCTTATTTGTTGCAGACACCAAATTTCTTCCACAGTCCTATGAGATCTTACACAATTATCGCTGCTCTGCCCCCAAGTACACACACGCACAATACAATGCATTTATTATATATTTAGTATGTTTTAGTTCTACACACACACAAAATATTAAAAGCTCCATGAGAAAAAGGAGTTCCGTATGTTCTGTTAATTGGTGGCTCCTCTGAACCTAATAGAATGCTTGGCATATAGATGGCTCTACATAAAATATTTTAAATGAGCAAACAAAGCAATTTCTGTGGGATCAAAAGCCATTGAAGCTGCCCTTCACTAAACTGGGACCTCCTTCATGGCAAGAAATGCACCATCCACCTACTCATCTACCCACCCATATATTCACATATTTGTTAAGTATTATTGAGTGCCTACTCTGTAGCAATCACAATGCTAAGGCCTAAAATGTAATGGTGATCTGCCTTCAAGGAGGTTATTGTCTAGTGACTAGGGACCGATATTTTAAAAACCACACAAATAAGGAAAAAATTACAATTGACAAATGCAACCGAGTGAAAATGCAGGATGATAAGAGAACACTAAACAGGGACACTTGCTTGAGTCATGGAGTCAAGAAGGCTTCTCTAAGGAACTGATGTTAGCTGGAACCTATGATGTGTGTGTCAGGTGAAAGGTTGGACGTGAGGACATCAGAAATAGAGTTGATAATTCCAGGCAGGGGAAACAGTGAAGGCCTTGGGGTGGAAAAGTAAAAGAGCCATGAGCATAGTGAGTAGAAGGAGAGTGGGGCAAGATGGGCAGGACAGGACAGGGGCTGACTCACGCAGCAGGTGGATTTACACATCACGTTAAAAGGTTTGTCTTTATCCCCAAAGCAATGACAGAACACTGTAAGGTTGTTTTTTAAGGAATTAAGATGGGCTGCTGTTTGAAACATAGATTTGGAGGAAATGGCGGGAGTGAATGCAAAAGAACAAGTGAGAACTATTAAAACAGCCAAGTAAAGACAGTGTGGTTTGGGCCAGGGTGTGGCAGAGGAGATAGAAAGAGTTGAACAGATTAAAGCTTTATTTAGAAGATGGACAATATAGAAATCATCAGTGGAATAGATGGAGGTTAGGGAGAGTTTTATGCCAAAGGTGAGTCTCAAATTTCTGGCTTCAGAAGCTGGGCAGGTAAAAGTGCCTTTTGCCTGAATTGGGATAGTAGGCTGAATAATGGGACCCCAAAGATATCCTAACTTGTAAACATTCCCTTATTTGGAAATGGGTCTTTGCAGATACAACTAGGTTAAGGATCTCAAGATGGGGAGATTACCCTGGATTATCAGGTGGGCTCTAAATATAATTACAGGTATCCTTATGAGAGAGAAAGAAGGAGATTGCAAGACACCAAAGAGAAGGTGATGTGACAATTGAGCAGAGAGAAATTTCAAGATGCTGGTCCTAAAGAATGTAGTGATGCAGCCACAAGCCAAGGAATGTCAGCAGCCACCAGAAGCTGGACAAGGCAAGCAACAGATTCTCCACTAGAGTTCAAGGGAGCACGATTCTACTGCCACCTTGACTTCAGCCCAGTGAAACTGATTCCAGACTCCTGGTCTCCAGAACTGTGAAAGAATAAGTGTTGTTTTAAGTCATGTAGTTCATGATGATTTGTTACAGCAGCCACAGGAAACCAATGCAATTGGAAATACTCTGAGTGCATCTGAGGGTAGGGGAAGATAAGGATTCAGTTTACAGCACAAAATCCGGGATGCTTAAGATACACCTAATGAAGAAGCATGCCAAGGAGGGATTTAGCAGAATGGTCTGAGCCAGCATTATAAACTTCAGGTTCCCACACACTGCAGAACCATAGGAAACGGAGTGAAAATAACAGACAGACTAGCATGACATCTGAGGAACTCTCAATATTTAGAGATCAGGTGGAAGGCAGTCCCAGAAAGACACCATGGAAATATGGGGTCACAGGGGCTATATTTGAATGACAGCATGATCAACTCTGTGGTAGAGTCCAGGCTGGAGTTGACTTAAGAGTGAATGGTTGATGATGAAGCAGAGCAGCCTGTGTGGGCAACTTATTCTTGAAGCTTGGCTTGGGAAGAGAGTGAAGAGATACTGTGGTTTTTGGATCCAGAGAAGTTTTTCATTCTTGTTTTCAGGTGAGAAAGTTCAGTGCATTGAGTATGATTTGGAAAATGGCACAATAAAGTGGGAACAGTTGGATGTGGTGATGTGGGAAGTTAACTGCTGGAAGCTGAGATGGCTGAGAGGAGGAGGGTACAGAGTGCAAGTTCTCAATTGTGGCTTTAGTTTAGGATCTCCTAGGGAGATATTTTAAATCCCAATGCTCAGCCTGTCCCCCAAGACCAGTGATATCCGTTCCTCTGAGTGGAAGCAGGCACATTGTTCAAGTTCCCCAACTGATCCCAATGAGGGGTCAAGGGGATTTGGGACATACCTGGAAGGCGTGGTGTTGGGTCCAAGGAGGACTAGGGGCAAGTGCAGGTAGGTATGGAGGTTTGGTGGGTGTGAGGGAGGGAGTTCCCAACTTCACCTTTGATTTTTCCAAAATTCAAAGCAAGGCCATGTGCTGAGCAAACAATAGTATAAGGGGGAAACTGAAGAAAAGAAAGAAAAGCTGGCATAGCGCATACTGAAAGTGGAAAAGGGAAGATGCCCTACTTGGGAAAACGTGGTCAAATTGCTGGACAGGGGTGTGAATTTAAGGTACATCATCCATGCATTCACTCAACCAACATTTGCTGAGGGCTTGCTAAGTGTCAGACAGAGATCAAATTTGCCCATGGGGGTAAAACATGAGGAGGACATTGTCCCTAACCTCACAGCTTTCACAATTTAGTGGAAGAGGAAGACAGAAACAAACAGAAGATTCAGGGGCTGTAATAGAGTCCAGCACAAGGGATAGTGGGGTCTCAGCAAAGCCATTGCCTCCCATCAGAGTACTTGACATGTAGGATATCCCAAGACATATTCATTGTCATCCAAGCACCTACTGTTGTGGAGAAATAGGATATAACTCAGCTTTTACTCTCCAAAGATGGCCTAAAGAAGCCCTAAAATTGTAATGGCAAAGCAGCAGCAGAGTGTCATGTGGCGTCTTGGAGTAGGGAAAAGGCTCAGAGATGTCAGGAAAAGGAGCAATGTGAGGATTTTCTATGTAGCAATCTCCATGTGACATTCAGAAAATGGGCACTAGGTGGCAGGGTTAACATTTGCAAAAGAACTGCCAATAGCTAGCTCCCCTGCAGGGGCTAACCTGGTAACAGTTGGGGCCGAAAACCCAAACTCCCCAGCCTGCTTACAGAGTTTTCTGTGCCAACTTCCCCAGCAAGGGGAAAAGTAATACACAAATGATGCTTTTAGGTCACTGCTTAATCTAGATCTTCTAATTTAGGTCGCTTAGAAGGATGTGGAATGTTGGCCTAGGCAATGGGCCTTCTGCTTAAAGGGGCACCAGGACTGGGTGACAGTAGTTCAGAAAAAGGCTATGGGAGGGGCTAAGGCAGGGTGACAGAGCTGTGGCTGGTATCTGCCCACCTAGGTAGGCTCCCGACCATGAGACCCTACCCAAGGGGACATTTTTCATTTCTAACGCAAAGGGAAAATGGATCCAAGTCCTGGGGGAAACGGTGGTTGTGCAGGGTCTCCCGAATTTCAACCAGAGTCTCCCCCATACTCAACTCCTTGCTTCTAAAGTGGAAGCTCTCTCTGCTTTCAGGGACACTGGCCTCAGTACAGTCCCATTCCTGAGAGTAATTTCAGGGGGAAGCTGGCAAGGGAAGTAGGGACAGGGGCAGGCTGAAGGAGGAGAACAGGGATCAGAGGTTTCTTCAAGGCTTTTGGTCCAAGTGGTTGTTCTGATGACGCTTTCCTTCTTCAGGGCTTCCTGACACCTTCCTTCTCTAGTTTTATTTCTGCGGCCAGGCTACCTAGGTTCAAGCCCCACTTCAGCCACATGACTGAATGACAATGAGCTATTTACTTAGCTCCCCAGTGTTTCCTTACCCAGAAATGACTATACACAGGGTAGTCATATGGATGAACTGAATTACTACTTGTAAAGTACTTAGAAGAGTACCCAGCAAGAGTAAACACTAGGTGTTATATAATACTGTTTTCTCAGGAAAAAAAATCACCTGTTTCCCCCTTTATTCCCTTTGAAGATGGTTAAGCATTCTACTATGAAGAATAATGGACATTCGAGGTCATAACTGAAAGAAAAAGAGCCTTCCAATCCCAATTTTGCAGATGAAAGTATAAAAAAAAATAACAAGCCAACAAAAGGCACATCTGTTATGGAACTGGACCCACAGCCAGTAGAATTCTGGACTCCACCTCTGCAGACACAGAGCCTCAAGGCGGGTGCCTGTGAGATGCCAGCCTGCTCTGCTGGGCCTGGACTGCTGCTCAGTCATTCCCCATCTCAGCACACCATTTGGAATTGCAGCGGACCTTTCCAGACATTACTAAATTGTACTGCCCCACACAGGCTGCAGGTTTTACTCAGAAAACCATAGGCTGGGAGATCTCTAAGTCAGTTCTAAAAGCAGTTCTAACATGACTGACTATCATTAAGCAAACATTTTTTTGTCATTTGTATAGTTTCTTATTGGTTCTTGAATTTTTAGTGTGCACATGCTTCAAAGCTGCAAGCCAGCCTCACTTTACACAGTGGCTGAATGTTGAAAAATCCTGTCATTGAAAAGTACACTAGATTTGGTTACCATATAGAGGGACCCGATAGAGTCTGCATGCAGTCGTAATCTGAGCCCTTGGATTAAGTAAATCACTCTATTTTATCAATTCTACAAATTTAAATTTTTATGGCAGATTTAAAGTGAATTTAACCTATATCTAGAAAATGAAAGGGATTTTAAGAATTTCCTCTTTCTTTTTTTTTATTTTTTCGGTTTGTTAATAATAGACTGAAATAGGAACTAGTTGCATTATAAAGAGGAAGGCCATGCTAGAATTTGAAGTCACAATTTTACAATTTTCCCAACGCATGGCCACTGCTGACTTTATCACCTTGTAAGGACTCTTTCTCTACCTTGATGTCCATTTACAGTTGCTCTTAAAATATATTTATTCAGTGATATAAAATGGACTTAGTCTCCCTTGTCGAAAATCCCTAGATTTTCTATTTTCTATGTTATTCTCCGTGGGCTCTACATACTTGTATCTCATTTAGGGGGCAAATGTGTGTGTGTGTTGGGGGGGGATTGGCTAAAAACTAGAATGCACCATCTTGGAAGTGAGCTGCCTACTGCGCTGGCCAATGTCAGGGCTGCGGGGCAGCCGTGCTCCAGGCGTTCATGGGCCACTGCTCCTGACTCACATCCTGCTGGTCAGGCTCAGCCGGCCACTGCATGCCAGACCCTGAACTTGATAGCTGGAAAATGTGCTTATTAAAAATGTCTTTTCTTAAGCAGCTCTGAAAAATTCAAATACCATCCCCAGCTCTAGGTGAACTGATTTTCTACCAACTTAATCTTAGTAGTTTACTCTTTGTTCTTAGGTCCCAGAAGGACAATAACCAGACCTTCCCAGGTCTACTCCCAGAATGTCAGGAATAAGATAATATCTCAAAGCAAAATCACAGCGTGGCACCTGGAGCACCTTAAAAGTACATCTGTAGCTTCCCTCAGGGACAAAAGATTGTGAACCAGAGCAACAAGCAGGAGTTTGGCATGCTGGAGCTAACACAGGACATTTGCCCACAACCCCTCACAAGGCCCTGTAAAAAAAAAACAAAACTCCTGAGTCATCACCTACATGGCAGGAATGCACCCCTCCATTGATTCCTACTCCCCCTTTAAAAACCAAAAACCCATTCTCACTTTGAACTAGTTTTGGGGAAGATTCCCCCATTTCCTCACTTGTGCACTTGCGATAAATCACTTTCTCATGGAGAGACATGTTTCTCCTTTGTGGTGCCAGGTCGGGTGGGCCTTTCTATTGGAAATAGCTGTGCTGACTGTAACAAATTGGAGGAAGCTTAGAGCTGGGATCTGAGGCAGCCTTCCTCCCTAACAGTGCTGACTGCTGGCCAAATCAGGCACCTGGGAAACCCACAAAGACTGCCACCGTGGGGCTCTGTTTTAGTTTCCTGGCTGCTAAAGCAAATACTATACAATGGGTTGGCTTAGCAACCAGAATTTATTGGCTCACAGCTTCAGGGGCTAGAAGGCTTGCTACCTCCCAGACTCTATATCTTCTGGTTGGCTGACAACTTGGGTTCCTTGGCTTTTCTGGAGTTCACATGCCAATGTCCATGGCCATCAGCGTCTTCTCCTTTTTCTTCCAGGTTTAGTTGACTTCCAGCTCCTGGCCTCATGGCTTCTCCTTTTATGTACAATTCTCTTTGCTTATATGGACTCCAGCCATGTTGGATAAAGGATTCCTTCTTTCAATTTGGGCACACCTTACATAATATCTTCAAAGATGCTATTTACAAATAGTTCATATCCATAAGACCAGGGGTTGGGCCCAGTGCACGCTTTTTGTGGGGGACTTGATCCAATCCCCAACAGACTCCTTCAAAACAACACTCTAATCAGAAAAACCAAATGGGTGCTGCCTGAGTCTTCCAGAGATTAGGAAATATGAGGATCCCACAGAAACAAAACTCTAAAGACTGAAGGAATATGAAAAGCCATAGCTAAAGGTGAAGGAGTTTTTTTTGTGTGTGTTTTGTTTGTTTGTTTGTTTAAAAAAAAGAAACAAAATTCTGAAGGGAAGAGACCTTAAAGAGATCAACACAACTGAAGTAAGAAACAAATGCTTAAAATAGACAGAGAAACATTTCAGGCAGAAAAGAAATTCAGGACACTGAAATGGAAGATAAGCAAAGGAATAAATGCAATCTATAAAGGAAGAGAAAAAAGAGAATGAAGGAGACTTTTCTGAGCACAGGGATTGCTAGATTTTGGCCAATTCTGCATCTATGTCCACCTGTACTGCTAAACTCCTATTTCTTGAGGTTGGCTTGTTTTGTTTTGTTCTTAAATAAGAAACAATAGTTGGTTCAAGATCTTAGGCTAGAATTGAAAACTGGGTATTTTTCATTATTTTAAAACTTAAAAACAATATTTTTCATTATTTTAAAACTTAAAAACTCTTGAGTTGTCCCAAAGTAGCAAATCTTCCTTCCAAAACAGGTTTTATCAGTGCAGTTACAGAAAATAGAATTTCACAAGACTACTTGGGGGTCAAATAGTGCTTCCCTCTGGGGTATCATATAGGGGAAGAGCTTTGGTTCCAGACCTGCCAAATTCCGTGGCTTTGAGCATATATTGGAAGGACCCAAATACTGCTTTAAAATGGGCAGAATATGGTATGCCAGATTCAAGCCATATCTAGAAAAGTGTTTAGAAAACAGGCTAAATGTTCAGATATTGCAACAACAAATGCCCTCTTTGCAGAATCTTAACCTTTTACTTCTAAATCCTCAGCTCTTCCCCCAAACTCCTTCATCCTCCCCTCAGGGCACCACAGGCTGACAGCTCAAGATCTTATGTGATTGGAGAGAGCCCCCCTCACAGGAGGGAGAAGCAGCGGTAAGCATGGATTCCATATGCAAACCTGTCAAGCCACTTAATTAGCTTCTTCGCCTGTACAAACATTCCCTCCCAGCCCTGCTTAACGATCAGCAGTCACGGTGTGCCCCAATTCTGAGACTCTGCATCAACTATAAATTGGGCCCGGGGCAGCCACTTCCTGCTCCATCATTAAAGAGTCCTATTTAGAGTGACCTTTGCAGTCGATCCATCTCCTCAGCCCTGGAGAGTCACCACAGCTCGCAGTGTTTCACGGCGGTGAGCAGGGAAACCTTCGCTTATCAACAGCATCAGGCATGAGCTGCCTCAGTAGTAGTCAGAGCTACTTAAAGCTCAGAGTCTGTGCAATCAAGAAAATGTGTCTGCATGAAGCAAGGAGCAGCCCACAAGCCTGGGGGAAAAGTCGGCATGTCCTTGGCATTTACTAAGGCCAGATGTCTTTATCTTCTGGGCAGGAAGTCAGAGTCTGTCCAGATGGCATCTTGATTGCTTTCAGCCCAGCTGATTAAATTTCTAAGGCTGGAATCTCTTCCAAACACCCTCTCCATCCTATGGAAATGTGGTTGCCAAATACACAGAGAGGGGAATCCCTGCGGAGGATGGCAAACGGGAGTGGGGCACCTGAATGAGAACCTGAGTGCCCGGGGTAGCCATGCTTTGCATATTTCCTGCCCCTTGGCCAGGGTTCTAGGATTCTCTCTGCAAGTAAGGGGACTTCTTGCAAGGCAGTGTGGTGGGGGCAAGAGCATGACTAGGATCAGACCCAGCTGATCAGGAGTCTTGGATCCTCCACTCTCTAACCTGTGACCTTGTGCAAATCATTAAACCACTGTGGCCTCAGTTTGCTTATCTATTAATCAGGGATAACAACAATGTCTACTTCAACAGGTTGTTCTGAAGATTACATGATGTCATGTGTATTAAGTGCTTTCAAGAGTCCCTGTCACCTCATAAGGGTTCCCTACATATATTTTATTAGTAGGATGACTTATTTTTGTCCTTAGCTTTACTTTGCCCTCTGAGGAGCTGCTCCTTAAAAACATAAACCTGAATGAGAGCATAGAGCCCTTTGTCACTCACACTGTTTTGTGTTAGAAATAACATCCGGTTTTTCCTAGCCTTTTTACTGGTTAACCTTTTCACAAGCATGCATGAGAGGTTAACAAGGCAGGCAGTTTTGTGTTTTACGGAAGAAGTTGAGACTCTGAAGCTAATGACTTGTTCAAGGTTGCCTAGATAGCCCTGTCTGAAGATAGAAACCCATTTAGGCTGTTGAACTGTCTGTTGCTAATCCTATCCATGAGAGCAAGAGCGTGCTGGAAATGTAGCAAAAGAGTGAACAAAATCTTCCCTTACTTAGAGGTATGTTGGAGTTCTTGGGATAAGGTTTGTATTATTTTTGTAACTGTCCTATAAGTTTGAAAGTATTTCAGAAGAGTTGTTTTTTTGTTTAAAAAAAAAAGCTCCCTTTACACCACTGTCGCCCCCAATAAATGTTTCCAATCATAGCAGAAGGATGTTTTTGAGGTCCTTTGGAATGAGCAAAGGATGCTATATTGCTATATTGCCATTTACAGACATTGTCACCTACCTCTTTGTTAGTTCAGGAAATTCTTTCCTCCCATCCTTCATTGTAAAGGGATACAGGAGTTTAATCTGACATGATGCTCACAACAAGAAAGCTTGACAGCAGATGGAATATGAAAAATGTTCCAGAAGAGCTAAAAGTAAATGACTTAATAATAATGTGAATATTCTCAACTCTTGGGACCTTTAGATTCATATATATATTCATATATTTAGATTCATATATTCATATATATGAAGAATACTCATATATTCTTAAAGGGGAAAAAATGGCAGGGTTGGGTCAGATTATTTTAAAACTTACTTTTAGCTTTAAAATTTCTGATTTTAATGCACTGTTATTAGGATCACTTTATTTCAGAGTCGAGAGTTTATCTCAGAATCTCAATTCCCAGTCCTGTGCTCTAGTCCCTGTATCTCACTGGCTGTCAATATTATATTCCTTCAGAGCTTAAGAGAAAAGCCCTAAAGATGCCTGTAAGCATTTCTACCTTTATAAAGCAGCAAATGAAAGAGAAGTTAGTGACTGGAACTCACCTGATTGCTAAATTGAAGTTAAAGCTTGACAAATATTCTAATATTTTATACGTATCTCCAGGATCATATACGTATAACTGGAAGACCACAGATAATAGTGCAATCCAGATTTGGGTCCTGTGCCAACACCAGACAATTTTGAAGTTCTTATACAGAGGGTCCCAGGGAATGGCTATTTCCAATATCAGTCATCTTAGGAAGAGATGACTCCTGGGGCAGGAAATGCAAACTGTTCCTGGACCAGGCAAGGGGAGAACTTTCTCCCTCCTCTGTGGACAGAAGCAGAGTAGGCTTGGGTTCCAAGGTGTGAAAAGACCTAGAGTAGTTTTTTTGTGATGGAGGTGATCTATGTGCCGTGGGAAGGTTCTGTGTCTGCCAGGATCGGAGGAACCGAGGGCTCTGTCTCAATGAGCCGCTGGGGCAACACACCAGGATAGGCAGGGACAACTTAGAAGAGGGCTTTCCTTCCGGCCTTCTTGGCTCCCATCCTTGTGTCATAATAATTTGATAAGGAATAAAGAAATAAGTTTTGGGAAATACAATGATAAGATGCAAAATTGAGGAAGTGGACATGGCTCAGCCGATAGAGCGTTGCCTACCATATGGGAGGGTCCAGGTTTCGAGCCCCAGGCCCTCCGGACCCATGTGATAAGCTGGCCCACGCATAGAGCTGCCGCGTGCAAGGAGTGCTGTGCCACGCAGGGGTGTCACTGTGCAGGGGTGCCCCAAGCGCGTGGAGTATGCCCTGCAAGGAGAGCCACCCCACGTGAAAAAAGCGCAGCCCACCCAGGAGTGGTGCCACACACGCGAGAGCTGACACAGCAAGGTGACACAACAAAATAGAGATGCAGTTTCCCGGTGCCACCAAGGGTGCAAGCAGGCACAGAAGAACACACAGCGAGTGGACACAGACAAGGGGGGGGGGGGGGAAGGGGAGAGAAATAAATAAAATAAATCTTTAAAAAAAAAAAAGATGCAAAATTGACCTTTTAAATACAAGTAGATTTGGCCATGTGGGCTGGGGGTTGGGGAAGCAGACTTGAACAAAAAGCAGAACAAAAACCAGAAGCAGAGGAGGAAAAAAAGAAAACATAGGCCAGTTTAAAAACCAACTGGTGTCCATATGATATAATGGAAATTAAACACCTATTTCTTTGCTAAATTTGGATCATAGAAGGACATTGTGGTTTGCACACCCTTGGGAGAAAGTAAATTAGCCTCTGGGTTATCACCAAGAAGGGCTTGAAGAACAAAACAATGTATCCTAGGACCCAAAGCAACTCCCCAGACTAGAACCACATAGAAATAGGGAAGTCAATGTACAGACCACTCCCAACGTGAAATCGGGTAGTTCAGGGGGATACCCACGGGGTTACAGCAGACCCCAAGCAACAAACTGCATGGAAACCTGGTGGAGTCAAAAGACAAACCAAAGGATGGAAGATTTGGATCTGTGTGAAAAAAAAAAAGATGTGTATATATATGAGATAAGGATGCCTACACTTCAGGAGAACTTCAGGGGTTGACAGACCTGTTTTTCCCACTGATGTGTGTGCTGGTCGATGGAAGTAAATGAGTTTCCAGTGCTTTGCCTTATCTTCTCCTGTCCTTCTCCCTATCTCTGTAAGAACTGGTCCTTAGAATGGGAGACAGCAGTTTCTTCCCTTAGTGGCAGTGTGCATGAACTGGGCATGGCAATCCTGATGCCCATTTCTCCATCCAAACCTCTCTCTCTATTTTGCATGTTTGCCAAGAAGGGGTAAAACTGGTTGGAGTATGGAAAAAAGAGCAGATTGTCAACAAAAAGCAAATTTAACTCCATTTTCTTGGCTCAAGCCAATGACTGGCACATAAGTAAATTGGAAATCATTGTTTTGACATAAAGTAATGGAATTTTAGATAAAGGTGGTACCTTATAGATAAGCTAGTCCAACTCCATGATGTATACCTGAGGAAACTGAGCCACAGGCTGTCTCAATGACACACAACTAGTTCGCAGCAAAGAGGGCACTGGAATTCAAGTCAGTACTTTTCTTAGGAGATTTTGAAAATGTTCAGATCAACAGGTCTGATAGTACATGAACTTGTGACACACTTACAGGAACTAGAGATTTTTTACCTAGAAAGGAGAGGGTTCAGGAACACAAAAACCTAAGAACTGGAAGTAGGAAAGGGCTTGAACTTGTGTTGGCTCAAGGAAACAAGCACCAGTGCAGGGAAGTTGGAGGAAAGACCTTCACTCTCTGATAAAAGAAAGAACCATGTTAACAGTCAAAATTGGCCAAAATAATTTGGAGGAGGTAGATAATAAATTTTGTCACCTGAGACATTTCAGAATAGGTTGGAAGATCATTTAGTGTAAATGTGCTTTCTGCAGAGAAGGCTGGGGTAAGAGGTAGAGTGGAGACAATTCAGGCATGATAATCATTTAGATGGGGTGACCTTTTAGAGTATGTGATTCTTTACAACCTGTGACCAAATAAGAGTTTCGTTCTTGCCGCTGAACTCTAAAACCTATCTTCCCTCCTGTTTGCAATAGTTTAACTTTTAATCTATTTCATATTTCAGGGTATTATACCCAGAATATTTGATTTGAATGCTATGGCACAAGGTCACTCATATTCATTTATTTTCTTTTACTCTTATACACTTGCAGTGAATCTTTTGAATCTATTATGCAAACACATGCAAATCATATGCAAACTGTGTGGCCTCAGAAAATGACAAAATCTTATGGCTTTAACTGAGCCATCAAACCTTTCTTTAAGAAAGAAAATAATATGGCTTTTCATTGTCTCTGTGGCAGGAGACAATTTCCTGAGAGTGAGATTTATGTGAGATTGGAATTGGTTACTCAGAGGAGTTTTGCCTCACATTCCTCCTATTTATGTAGGGCTTTGAGGTTAAGAAAGCATTTTCATATATGTGATCCTATTTGATCCTCATAATTACCCTGTGATGTGGGTAGAAAAGGAATTAAATTCCTGTTTTTCAGATGAGGAAATAGACTCAGAGTAGTGGGATGAATTGCCCAAGGTCTCCTGTTGATAAGGAATAGAGCAGGGCTAGAACCAGATCTCCTTCCAGCCTATCATGCTTTCCAATACACAGGATGATTGCCTTCCTTAAAGCAAGGTTGACTGTTATCAGTCTGGGATTGCTTAGACCATGTTTTGCCAAAAGTATTTTAGCAGTGCTTTTGTTGATGACGATGGCATTTTAAGGGTGACTAGAAAAGTCTAAATCTTTGTGGTAGCACTAGCACAGAGTTACACACATGGTTTCTCCAACCTCCTCAACTTTTTAGCGTCTACTGTAAAATCTCCAGATGAAGAGCAGTCTTCTCCCTTCAGCTCTTTCCAGAAAGAAAATTCTTTCTTAAACCATAAAGATTAATAGGTCAGGCTCTGCTGTGAGATTGTTGGGGTTTGAAACCCTAATTCATTATTTTCTAGATGTGAGCTTGGAGAGTTTGTTGAATTTCTCTAAGCATCCATTTCCACATCTGTAAAATGGGTGAAACAATAACACCTCTTTGATAGATTATTTGGACAGAGAAATGTAAAGCAAACAAACAAAAACCTGGCCCGGTGTCTGACATGTATAAGTGCTCAATAAATGGTGGCTAGTATAATCATTTTATTACTGGTAGTAGTATAGTAATACTGGTGGTGGTGGTGGTAGTAATAGTAATAGTAGTAGTAGCAGCAGTAGCAGCAGTATAGTAGCATTATTGTGAATTCTGACACAAAGAATTAGGCTCTTGGAAAGCGAAAGGAATAACAGTAGCACTATATCTCCTTTATTTCAGAGGGTTGGAACACAAAATCTAATGTAGCTAAATTCAACCTTTAAGGAATGCTTGAGTCTTGACCTCGACTTACTTTAATCACTGTTCATGGCCACATCTTGCACCAAAAGGAGGGTGCATTAGTCAGCCAAAGGGGTGTTGATGCAAAATACCAGAAATCTGGTGGCTTTTGTAAAGGGTATTTTTGGGGGGTAGAAGCTTACAGTCACAAGGCCCTAAAGAGTCCAAGTCAAGTTACCATAAGAGGTACTTTCTCACCCAGAATCTGTTGCCACATGTTGACTCAAGATGGCAGCCATGTCTGCAAGGGTTCAGCCTTCCTTCTTCCCTCTTAAGGCTCTGTGGTCCCTGCATCTTCTCATCTCAGCTGTAGGCTGCATAAGGCTCATCTCTCTTCCCAGGGCCGCAAGATCCTATATCAAGAGCTGTCTCTGTTCTCCTTCTCCATGTGTTTACTTCTGTGTCAGTGTCCTCCCACTAAGGTGGCAGGGACTCAACTTCCTACTGACATGGCCCCAATCTTAATTTAATCAAGTAAAAGTGGAACCTCTGAATCTAATATATCCAGAGGAACAGACCAGTTTACAAACATAATTCAATATCTATTTTTGGAATTCATAAATAATATCAAACTGCCCCGGAGGGTAATTGCAATCCTGTTTCAGTGCTATTTCTAAGAAGAAATAGAGCCAAAGCTGGCACCCTTCTCTCTGCTCCCTCTTCATCAGGCTGTGCTGTTGACTGCAGTGTCCTTACTTCGCTGTGCTAGTTTGGGAGGGGACAAGAGGAGGTTCCACCCCAGCTGAATCAGCAGGCCTGACTCACCAGGATGGGAGACAAGTTTGCTGTCTTTCTCTGCTAAGACCAGAGGTGGAGGTGGGCAGCGTAGCCAAGAAAGCAGCCGAGGCACAGGGAGCAGGTCCACTCCCTTCCTAAGGATAACCTTGGTCCCTCTATAGTTCCTGGCTCCAACAAGTACCACCACTGGGTCCAGTTCTTCCACCTGTCCTCACAGAGCGCCATGCCCCTCCTGCAAGCCCCTGCAACTCTCTGAGATTCTCACTTAGAACAGTTAACAAAGCAGCTTCCTTTGTTAGTGTGGCTTCTGGCTTCCACGACCTCTCTAACTGAAAGGACCTGGAAGCTGTTGGAGCTGGCCGAATACTTGAAGGTGGCCTTCGATCGATAGGAACCATCACATTGAGAGTCTATGCTCAGCCCAAGAGGGCTGTTCAACAAATTCATGTTTGCCACAAATGTACTGGGCTACTCTGAGGCTGGGTCCTCAGTTATTTTTAGCCAGAATGGGTGTTTGCAAAAGGGACTTCCCCTTTTTTGCAGGAGAGTGCACTCAGCCAATAGTCTGAGATCACCCTTCTGAGCACCGCTCTGGCGTGAATTGCTGGGGCCATCATATCATGATTTGAACAAGCTGGGGTTGTACTGGTTCCATGATGGCTCCCACGGTCAGCTGCTTCCTTTTGGCAGCACTGTTTTCTGCAGGCTGTAATGTTCTCGCCTCCTCGGAGCAGATGTGCACAGAGGTGAGTCCAAACTCTGTCTTTAACCAGATTGAGCTGCCTGGCTATTTTGAGATTTAGCATGCAGTCCCATCTCAGCCTTGGCGCCCTAATGTTCACTGTGTTTCAAAGGGGAATGGGTGTATAGACATTTTTCTTTAATATGAGAAGTAAGCCAAAGCACTCAGCCATGGGCTGGTCTGATAAAATCTTGGTAGGAAGAAGCAAGAGTCTTCCTCTTCCTCAAACAATTGCCCCAAGACAATCCCATTTGGGATATAAGATACCAATGGGGTTTCCATGTAATGGACAGACGCCACAAACGTGCCTGGAGGGGAACTGTTTTCCAAGATCCTCACACATGGCCACTACCACAAATAGTCCTCTGATTTCCTGGCTTTCGGGGTGGCGATTAGTAAAGAAATACTTGTGCCAGGTTTTAGTGCATTTTAAAGATCCTCAAGGTGGACAACCCTCCCTCTGTTTTACTAAACCATAGGAGTAAACTCTGAGAACAGAGTCAGATTGCACCTTCTGTTTTGGACCATAATAATATCTGTCAACCTATGAAAAGTTCTTGGAAGGAGTAGTAAGAGAAAATGGAGAAGGGCTTCCATCGCCTGCCATCTTCTAAAATACTCTGATCTTCCTCCCCAGGACCATATGGCCTGTCCGAGAAGGTCTGAGGACAGGAAAGCCCATCAGCCTTGGTGGCTCGGTGGGCGGTCTAATTGGGCTGGGCCAAAAGCCAGGAGTAGCCCCTGCTGAGAAAGCAGCAAGGATGCAGAATGACACCATGGCAGGGCCCAGGAGGCTGGGTCAGGAGAGTTAAAAGGCAGGGCAGGGCAGAGGCTGATCAGCCAAGAGCAAGCCTCAGGCCAGGTCTGGAATTAGTCCTAGAAGCAGAGTTGAACATGGCCTTATTAGTCTTGTATTAGGGAAAAAAATCAAGATGAACTTAGTCCAAGAGAAGGCGCAATGTCCAGAGAAAATTAAGGCTGGGAAGGGAAATAGTGGAGGTGTCTACCAACCCCAGAAGGCCACTCTTCATTACTCAGGCTGGAATGGTGATTTCATACTGATAGATAGATGATGTGCTAAGAAGTGGGGAGACCACCCCTTCAGTAATAGGGTAAGTATGTCACCCACCCCATGGCAATGCCCTCCCATGTGATAATACTACCATCAAATTCCAGCTCACTGAGAAGCAAAGGCCTTCCTCTTAAGCCTACCAGTTCAACTCTCAAATCTCCATGTCAGTACAAAGCATGTGCAGCCCCCCTGCAGCTCACAGGGGAGTCCCCAGCAAGGGCCAGCATTGCTGAGCATTTTGGGGAAGTCCATGCAAGTAACAGACCAGCCCAATTCTTCCCCACTGAGGACAGCGGGCCCCAGAATTGCCATTCCCTTTTGCAAATGGCTCCTGCTTTTGTAGAGGGAAGGGCAAGAGGCAGAGAGAAGGACCTTGTCCTTCTGCTGTCTATTCTGGGGACTTCGGGGTGCTATTTAGATCAAAGGAGTGGCACTGAGGGTCCGGGTCATCCAGGCTGGGCTCTGCGCTGCTGTGAGAGATTTCCTTTTTGGATATGCCAGGTGAGACTGAAACCTTCCAATGCAACAACCTCCGGGCATCCTTCCTCCTGAAAAGATTCTGATTTTAAATGGTCTTGTGATCTAGTCAATTAGCATTTGTTCTATATTTTCTTTTGCCTCTTCCTTCATGTATAGTGAGTTCTTGGCAACAGGATCCTCAGGCTTTTTACTGAGCCCTTACTGAGCCGAAAACACTAGGGAGGGAGCTGGGTGATAGGAAGATGAAGGTCTTGTCCCTGACTAAGGAATTTCTAGGCCAGGCCGCAGGAAGTGGAGGAAAGTGGGAACGGTGGGAAGGTGAACCTGTGTCTTTGATTTAAGGATCTGGCCCCTTTTCTAATGCAAATTACCCCAGCTTTGCCCACCCCTCTCCCTTGCTTTCCTTTCCTCTTTTGTTCATCCCCTCCAGTAATTAACCACAGGACCATGTGACCATCATTGTGTTTATAAGACCTTATCCTGGAAACTAGGTTTTTGCTTTGTTTTGAGTTTAGTCAACGTTTTGTTGAAGTAAAATATACTCCTTGTTAGCGGAAGTTCACAAATCACAAGATGAGATCTGGGATTTGAACCCAAAACTTCTGACTCCAAGACAAACAGGAAATGAACTGCATATGATTGGATTGCCCTTGGCCTGGAGGATGTCAGGTTGGCAACAAAGTTTTAGGCTGTGCCCTCTTGGGAGCGTTTTGCTTTGTTTTCAGAAAGTAACTATTACTGAGCCAGATTGCCACCTCTGAGATAAACGAGTGCTTTTTGAGGAAGGGTGGGGGCTCAGTGTCTCAGACAAGGGGGGAGGGAGCTGCTGCTTCTGCCAAGTGCGGCTGAGATTTCCAAAATGTAGGAATCAGCACTGGAGCGAAATTCAAAGGGTTCTAAATTAGAAAATGATCTCACTATTTGCAAGGAGAGAAAATACAGGGGGATGGCAAGGAGCTACAACAGAAAGAAGCAAAATAAGATCCTGATTGAAAAAATGCAAATGAATACCTGGAGGGAAAAGGGATTGTGAATCCAGATGTAGCACTCAGAAGCCCTGTTCTTGTAAAGAGCGGCAGCTTTGAGATGGAGCTGGAGACAAATTGGTTGGCGTAGGTCCCAGCGCACAGGTCCTGAACAAATGCCCTTTGTCGTGAATGTCGTGTGGTCTTAAAGAGTTCACTTCAAGAAGATATGGCAGAGCAGTCAAAACGTGGGAGGCATGAGGAGGCTTTGGAAACTGACCATATACTGAGCTCTAAAGAGAGAAGGGTGTTTTTCAACCCCAGGGACTGCAGTGGCAGGGGTGGGTGTCTGTCTGGAAAAGCGACCAGAGCACGTGGACCTGGCAGCGGGCCCAGCCCTGGACAAAACGGCAGTAGCCACGCTGTCAGTCTCGGTAGTCCTCTCCTGCATCCTGTCCTTCACTCTCTGTGGCACTGTCTTTCTGCTCTCCTGCAACCCTGTGCTCTGCTATCAAACTCGCTCTCATAATTTTGGATATGAATCTTAACAAGAAAGACGCAACCTCACAAAAATGTAGATAGCCTGAATCAAGTCACGAGGAAACACACAAACCCAATAGGAAGGACTTCTGTAAAATATTAGCTCTCACTCTTAAGAAAAAAAAAATCAGTGTCATGAAAGACAGCAAAAAGCTGAGGCATCGTCCCAGATTAAAGGAGGCTAAAGAGAAATGACAAGTAAATGTAATGTGTGATCTTGGACTGGAAAAAAAAAGAAATACTGTAAAGGACAATATCAGGACAATTGGTAAAAATTGAGTATAGAATGTGTTTTGGATAATAGCATTAAATCAATGTTACATATTCTGAATTTGATAATGACACTGGTTGTGTAAGAGAATGCCCTTGTTCTTAGCAGTTACAAGCTGAGGTATGTAGGGGTGAAGGGTTATGATTGTTAATTACTCTCAAGTAAAGGAGGAGAAGAAGTGTGTGTGTATGTATAAACATGTATGTACATATATTATATGCGTGTGCATAAATGTGCATCTAATCTATATACCCATAACCTTCCTGCCTAAAATAATACAATAGACTGAAAGGAATGCAATGCTTCCTAGAAGATTGCAGATCATGTGGTCCTTTGGGGTCCTCATCCGCAACAACAGAGTCAGCTATCCAGGGTTGTGGTTGTAAAAGCCCTAGGAATGGGGACCACATGTGTTCAACCCGGGACTTTCTCTGAAATGTGTCTGGTTTTTAAATTTTCTTACCATCCATGTTTCTTTTCCTTTGCCTGTTTCTCTTAGGAAACCAGGGCAGAGTCCATTGGAATTCTACCTAAATGGAGATCATTTAAAGTAATGAAACAGGCTTGAGGTGGGATTCTTGATACTCCTTGTTAGTGGTATCAACTGGTTGTCCTTTTTTCTTTGGGATGAAACTGAGAGATTTCGTATACCTTCCTTTTCATTTCCTAGGTGCTCCCTCAGGCCACTGGCTCAGTAGAGCATCTCCTCATTTCTCAACTTTCTGAATTGCATTACTGCAGTAAAGTACTTAATAAAGCACACAAGAGGCCGAGGCACTGAATAATTTAGGCGTCATGGGCATTTATATATTCAGGAGTAGGAGGGAATTGCCATTGGAGGGCCTTTTGCTCTAGGGTCAGAATAGAGCAAGACAAACTGAGAAAGCACCTTTTCTCCAAATGCATGTGACATCAGTTACTCCAATAGAGACCAGAAAAAGAAAACTGTCTCTTCAAAATTAATATGGACCTTAGCTATTATTGGGGCAGCAGCTGCACATACATATTCTCTCCGGGTCCTCCATATTCATGTGCACCAAGGAGGTGTTTGGCAACGTGTGTTTTTTCCCACCAGTCAGCTAAATCTAAGTTTTAAATGCAAAGTGTGCATTTCAAGGGCATTATGTGGATTTGTTGCAGGGCCTGGAGGACTTTGGGTCTATAAAACGAGAATGAATTACAGGAAAATATAAATATGGCATTTTCATCAGTGGCAGTTATAATATTGCCACAATCTAGAAGAGATCTGATGATTTCCATAGATGAGCATGCTCACTATGGCTACAAAAAAAAAAAAAAGTGCACAACTAAGCAGAAATAGGAATGAATAAAGCAAAAAGCAATTAAAATGGTGGCATCTCTAAAACATCACGCTTCAGAGCAAGGAGGAGGCGTGCAGTCTTCTGTTTCCAGCTAAGTAGGCCTGGTTGCAGCTCAGCGTGAGGACAGCTGCTAATCTGGAGTGTGATGGTGCAAATCCTTCCCGGAACCGGACAGACCACTGTGTGGTCAGGAAATGATGGGTGCTAGAAGCTTCAATAAAAGCTCATGGAGCCAACAAGAGAAAATTCACCTGCAGAAAAGGGGATACATTAATCACTGAAAGGCAAGGATTCTTAACCTTTTCTGTTCCACGGACCTCTTTGCCATTCAGGTGAAAACCATGGATCCCTTCCTAAGACCAGACAATACTGTGTATCATTTAATAAATATATCACACCCACACCAACACATCGCCACAAGAATAATATTTTTTTAACTTAAATTCAAACTCACAGACCTCTTATTAAGAACCCGTGCTGAAAGGGAAGGAGAGTAGAGAGGACAGCAAGAAGCAAAAGGAAGGAGGTCCGAGAAGGGAGGAGAAGGGAAAGCAAAGGTGAAAAGGAAGGATGAGAACAAAATTGAGGAGTTTTCTAAATTCTCATTATGTACATCAGAAACTTTAAGTCAAACTGCAGTAAAAATATGCCATTAAAATGTTTAAAACTTTCAGAAGCACACAGAATAATAGATCCAAAAAAGCAAAAATTCAAAACAAAAACAGGCTTGTTATCAAATGATGTAAGTCACTTTAAAAAATCAGATGTATCCCATACATTATATTGTACTTCAATGAACTATTATTTAAGACAGGCAGCAATTTTCTAAATATTACCCTTCCCACAATAGCTTCTTGCCCCAAATAACTAGACCATTAATGATTACTTAGAAAATACATGCAAACGGATGATTTCAGGGCATAGAGGAAAATAGAGCATTTACAAGGTAGGTGGGGCTTACTCCCTGTTTGGGGATCACCAGTCAAATCAGGCCCCATGGTGCAGTTCAAAAGCACCTGAGACAGATACCCATAGTTATGATTTTGGTTATTTAATAACATCTCTTCCCAGGATGACTGACAGTGGAACATTCACTCCCTGTAAGTAAGATTCCACGTGGCTCACAGAAGTAAGCCAAGAAAAAAAATCCCAGAGTATTCTGACAGCTGTACATTTCCCAAGACCTGGGTATATCAGACTTGTCTAGCTCTTTCTTCTACTGATCTGGCTTCCCTGGGGATGTTTGTTGACAAGGCCACCAATGTCCAGAACGTAGGGTGCCATTACTCCTATAAAGCCCCAATTAAATCTTATGCTACCACAACCAACGGTCATTACCAAAGTCACCATGCATGTACCACTGAATCCACTGATGCCATCCTATGCCCCTAGAACCCCATGGAGAGTTCATGGAGAGTTCAGCATAAGAGCTTTTGGATTTTACTCATTCATCAAATGTAGCCTTTCTTTTTCCATTACACTTTGCACGAATCCCCCATGTACTGAGTTAGAAGACAATAATATGAATGACAGATGCTGCTGTACTCAGAAACACTCTTTCTCTGTGAGAGATGGCCCATGGTCAAGGGACAGCCAGCTTCTTGTGTCCCAAGTGCACTTTCCCTAAGGAGCATTTTAATTTCTCCTGGGACTCTCCTATGCAAAATATACCCCATCAGACCTTCATACATGCCCTACTCCCCTTCATTCCAAAGCATCAACTAGATAAACTGTGACCCCACATTATCCCATTCCTTTCTGCTTTGACCTAGTTAGCCTAAGATTTATAATTTGAGCAATCAGGAATCTCATAAGCAATGATTGGCAGACTTCTGAATGCTTGGCTATCCTGGGGACAGGATGGAAAAGCCTTTACTTGTGCACAGGGCTGTGCCCAAATGCCTAGGGTTGGGTATCAGCATATGCACATCCAGAGATGTAAACTTAATCCGTGCTTCAAGGTTAAAAGAAACTTACGCTGTAAGGTCTGTGCAGCATTGATGGTTTTTAAAAGTAAAAACATATACAAAAGTAGTTAGTACACTAACTGCTCTCACTCCAATCAGCAGCCATCAACAATTTGACATATTAGTTTCATCTACCCATTCCCCATCTCTTTTGCCAGAGTATTTTAAAGCAAATCCCAAACATCAAGTCATTTTAAAGCCTAATACTTCAATATCCTTCTCAAAAAATAAGGTTTCTCTTACATAACTGCAAGGCCATTATCATTCTTAACAAAATTCATAATTCCTCAATTTCATCTATCATGTCCTTATTTAAAATTCCCTAACAGTCTATAAAATGTCTAATTAAAACTGCTTTGTTTGAATCAGAATCTAAAGGGCAATTCTCTGTATTTCATTAGTTATACCCCTTAAGAAGCTTTTATATCTGTCTCTTTTAGCAAAAGGAGTTTCTTATTTATCATCTATCTATCTATCTCATCTATCATATAATCTCCAACTGTCATTCACAGATTGATAAAATCAAGCTAATTGTTCTATAAAATAGCACACATTCTGAATTAGGCTGATTGCTGAATTTTGCTATTGTTTAACCTAAATTCCCCACTTCACTTGTGGTCTGGAAGTGAGATCTAAAGGCTTGATTGCATTCAGATTTTGGCAAGAATATTCCATAGCTGGTGCTGTGTACTTCATATTGTATCACATCAGAAAGTATGCAATGCCTGATTGTCTCATTTTGGTGACACTAGGGCTGATCAATAGGTTCAGGTAGTGACAAATTGTTACTTCCTCCATAAAGTTGCCATCAGCTTTTCACCATATGGTTTTGCCAACAGTTGATAACAATCATCAGATTCAGATATTTCACGATAATTTATGAGTTCTAATTTTACTTCTATGTGTATTAACTAGAAATCTTCTGCATAGAAGAACATTTCTTCAGAAAGGAAAAACAAATGCCTAAATACTTTTCTTCAATAATAAATTTTTAGAATAATGGCTGAAACCCTAGCAACCTCCACTGATGAAGAATGAGTTTTATTTTATGTCTCCCTTTCTCTACATGTGAATGTGTTTGTGTGTATCATAGTGAACCACGGCTTTTCTCTAATGTATTTTTTTTTTTAAGATTTATTTATTTCTCTCCCCTTCTCCTCCCTCCCCGCCCCAGTCGTCTGTTCTCTGTGTCCATTTGCTGCATGTTCTTCTTTTTTTTTTAAAGATTTTATTTATTTATTTAATTCCCCCCCCTCCCCCGGTTGTCTGTTCTCTGTGTCTTTTTGCTGTGTCTTGTTTCTTTGTCCGCTTCTGTTGTCTTCAGCTGCACGGGAAGTGTGGGCGGCACCATTCCTGGGCAGGCTGCACTTTCTTTCGCTCTGGGCGGCTCTCCTTATGGGTGCACTCCTTGCGCGTGGGGCTCCCCTATGCGGGGGACACCCCTGCGTGGCACGGCACTCCTTGCGCGCATCAGCACTGCGCATGGGCCAGCTCCACACGGGTCCAGGAGGCCCCGGGTTTGAACCGCGGACCTCCCATGTGGTAGACGGACGCCCTAACCACTGGGCCAAGTCCGTTTCCCTGCATGTTCTTCTTTTTGTCTGCTTCTGTTGTTGTCAGTGGCACAGGAATCTGTGTCTCTTTTTGTTGCATCATCTTGCTGTGTCAGCTCTCGGTGTGTGTGGCACCATTCTTGGGCAGGCTGCACTTTCTTTCACGTTGGGTGGCTCTCCTTACAGGGCGCATTCCTCGCACATGGGGCTCCCTGATGCAGGGGACACCCCTGCGTGGCAGGGCAGTTTCTGCATGCATCAGCACTCCATGTAGGCCAGCTCCACACGGGTCAAGGCCAGGGGTTTGAACCGCGGACCTTCCATGAGGTAGATGGATGCCCTATCCATTGGGCCAAGTCCACGTCCCTCTAATGTATTTTTAATAGCCTATTTTTTGGTTAAAATTTATTTTGTTTATTTAGTCCCCCCCAACCATCATGGTTTATGCTCACTGTCTGCTCTCTGTGTCCATTCATTGTGTGCTGGTCTCCTTTTTTTTTTAAGAATCATCAGAAATCGAACCCAGAACCTCCAATGTGGGAGGGCGGTGCCCACTCTTCCCTCTAATGTCTTTTAAACAGTCAATCATTGTTCTTTTTATTTTTTTCCCACTCTAATCCATATTTTATTCTTAATCATCATTGGTTGTTTTTGATGCTCATATCATCTTGTTTTGGCCAGTGGGAACCTCTTTAAATTGGTTCCTACATCTTTTCGATATTATACAAGTTTTCTTTCATATGTTTTCTTGGTACATCTTTTGTATTTCCCCCACCCCCACCATGTTTGCAATCTGACATCCAAGGAACCATGCTTCCTTTTAGAAAAGAATGGTGTTTAGAGACTGGGCACTTTTTTTTAAGATTTATTTTATTTATTTATTTTTCCTTATCCCCCTTGTTGTTTTCACTTGCTGTGTCAGTTTGTCTTCCTTGCTTCTTTTTTAGGAGGTACCAGGAGGCAAACCCGGGAGAGAGGTTCCTAATTTCTTGAGCCACCTCTACTCTCCTTGTTTTCCTCCCCATGTCTCCTGTTGCTTCATCTTGTCACATCAGCTCGCAGCATCTGCCCATTGCATTGGCTTGCTGTCCTCTTTAGGAGGCACCAGGAACCTCTGCTCCCCACTTTGTTGTGTTTCTCATTATGTTCCCACTTCTTGTGACTCTTGTTGAATCAGTTTGCCATGCATGCCTGTTGCACCAGCTTGCTGTCTTCTTTAGGAGGCACCAGGATTTGAACCAGCAACCTCCCATGTGGTAGTCAGGAACCCAGTATCCTGAGCCACATCCACTTCCCAATCTGGGCACTTTTTAAGATGGTCATTACTACTAGGCTGTTATTGCTTCTAGAACTTTTTAGTAATTAGAGCTAGTAGTACTGCTGCTACAATGCATTTTTTTAAAAACACAAATAGATCAAGCACAAATATGCAATGGGGAAATAATGTCAATATAACAACAGAAGTCACATAGGTAAATTAACATGTGATTTGCTAGTATGTTAATGTTTTGACAAGATCAGGGTGAGATTTCTCACAATTAAAGAGAATACCTTAGCAATAGATGAAGACCTTATGTAAAAGGTGAAAATCTACAGAAATATCTACCATTAGTGGTTGGTGTAATAACTTCAACAATTACTATACTTTCACAATTGTAAACTATCTTGGGAAGCTGTGAGTACAAATTAAAAAGATTTAAAGTCATTTTTCCCCTGTGTGAAAGAAAGAGAAAGAAACAGCGAGGAAGAAAGGAAGAGAGGGAGAGAAGAAGAAAAGAGGTGAAGGAAAAGGTTAATGAGGAAGTCTATATTCAGGATCAGTTTTATCAAAATTAAAACTGATCTGTATTAAAAATGAAAGCTCTCAAGGACCTACATATTGAAGCCCCAAGGTTTAAGCTGCATAAGATTATCTGACTGTTATACCAGGCAAAATGCCTGTTGAGATTTAACTGTCTTCCTGGGTTTTTTTCCCCTCCCCCACCCCACCCCTCTAGTGAGTTATGGCAGGGTATATAATGTCCTGCATCTGTCCCTGCAATATCATTCAGGACAACTCCAAGTCCCAAAATTCCCCCACATCACACCTCTTCCCTCTCCCTGCCCTCACCAACTCCCATGGCCACTGTCTTCACATCAATGATACAATTTCTTCCATAGCTAGAGTCACAATTCTATAGAAGAATATAGTAAGTCCACTCTAATCCATATTTTATCCTCCATCCTGAGGATGCTGGGTTGGCGATGTCCACTCCACCTCTGAATCAAGAGGGGTTAGGTCCCACATGGCTTATGGATGGGATTCTCCTGCTTGCAGTTGTAGATACTCTCAGTTCCCTGGTGTGGTGGTTGACCATCCTCACCTCCCTGTTAGCTGACCTGGGTAAGTCCATCTGCAACTCTGCTGAGATTCATGACCCAGCTGGCACATGGACAATCCAGAGATTCAAGTCTCCTGAGCATACAAGAACCCCAGCACCAACCACAGCTTCAGTAAAAGGCATGTCTAGAGAGGTCACATCTGAGTCCAACTCCATCATACTCAGGTGCATAAATACCAAAGTGGGGACCACTGGCAAGGTACTCAACTCCAGAGCCATCTGTCATGACCGTAGAATCTGGGTGTCTCTGTAGCCCTCAGGAGCACCACTACCTGGCATTGTATCTACTTTGGTTGTCTCTGGGATCCTGCTGAGGCGTGCATAAGCATGACTCCTCTGATGATCTCCCAACTCATTTTGAAGTCTCATAGCCATAAAAATGAATTTGTCTTTATCATTTCCCCCTTTTATTCAAGGCCTTTTCCTAGTTGCATCACCAGCTGGTGCTTGATAGTAATCCCTTGGTGCCAGGGAAGCTCATCCCTGCGGGCCATGTCCCATGCTGGGAGGAAGGTAATGCATTTACATGCTGAGTTTGACTTAGAGAGTGGCCACAATTGACCAAGATGGAGGCTCTCAGGAGATAACTCTTATGCACCCTGCAGCTCTAGGCCTGGTTGAAATTTCAAGCACACAGGCTCATAAGCATCAAGAGCCCATCATTGGACCATTCTTCTTCACTTGTCTTTGCCCTTGCACTTGGGGGATTGTTGCTGTTCCATTGGGGAATGCAACAGAGCTCTCCAGGATGGGAATTCATTCAGCACTCCCTCGGTTATCATGTGTAACTCTACCCACTATGACAATGCCTAATGAACATCTGAACATATCTATATAACCTACATGCATGCCCTGTAGAACTCCCTCCCACCCATGCATCCCCCATCAATGACACCCCACACCAGTGCTCCTCCCCTGACATAGTTGTGATCCAAAACTTCTTCAAAAATGAAGCCTAATATATGCCAAATTCAATTAGTAGGAAAATGAAATAATAATGATAGGTTTAAAGATTAGAAATAGACTACATAATAATTTAGAAAACTAAAATAAAGTAAAAAATAAATTGGGGTATTAAAAAATGAAAAATATCATAAAACTTTTTTTTTGATGTTTTGCCTTTCATCACTGTAATAGGTGTTGCCCTGTATGTACAGTGGCAAGGCAGTTGCTTCCATTTCTTCCTCAGTGTCTACATCCTTTTTTAAAAAAAATTTTTTCTTATATCTTCAAAAAAGTTTTAAGTCATAGTAAAGTCAAATATAGAATATAGGGGACTCCCATATAACCATCATCAAACACTTTCCTTCCCCAGCAATGAGCTTTTTACACCTGTATGTTACATTTGTTACAGCTGATATACAGATATTGAAACACAGCTACTACCCATGGTTCCATTATGGTTTACATTATGGTTTATATTTTAGACTGCACACGTCTATAAATTTTTGGTTACATTATGGCTTACATTATGGTTTACATTTTGGACTATACACTTTCATAAATTTTTGGTGAAATTTAACCTGGCCTGTATCCATTGTTGCATAATCTTGCGGAACACTTCCATTGCCCCCCAGCTACACCCTCTTCCATCTATTCTATTCCCCTCTCCCCCTCCCCTTGGGGCCCACAGTGACAACCAAGCTTCACTCCTTGAAGGACAAGATTCATAGATACTTGCAACAATGCTGAGGGCTTGACATACTAGTCTGTCTTCCCCCATTGGGAGGCACCCATGCTCTCGAGAGACACCCTCCCCTTTGTTTGAGAACATCAGCCATTGTGGAGGACTGTTTGACGGTGCCTCTATTTCTCTTTTTGTCTTCTCTTCTTGTCTTTCTCCTCTAGGATTTCCTGGGATTCGATCCTGGGGATCTTTGATGTGGAGGGAGGTTCCCTGTCAATTGCGCCACCTCAGTGCCCAGTCTCTGCTGTGCTTCATCTTGACTCTGCCCTTCGTCTCTCTTTTCTTGTGTCATCATCTTGCTACATGACTCACTTGTGCTGACACTGGCCCACTGCACGGGCACTGGCTCACTGTGCAATCACTCAGCTTGCTGTGCGGGCACTCAGCTCGCCACACGGGCACTGGATTGCCACGCAGGCACTAGCTCACCACGCAGGCACTCATGCGGGCACCAGCTCACCATGCAGGCACTCAGCTCACCATGTGGGCACTCGGTTCACCATGCTGGCACTCACACAAACACTCAGCTCACCATGCTGACACTTGGTTCACCATGCTGGCACTCGTGCAGGCACTCAACTCACCATGCTGACACTTGGCTCACCATGCTGGCACTCGTGCAGGCACTTGGCTCACCACACGGGCACTGGCTCACAGCATGGACATTGGCTCACCATGCAGGCACTGCCATGGGCACTCAGCTTACCACACGGGCACTTGTGCAGGCACTCGGCTCATCACACAGGCACTCGGCTTGCCACATGGGCACTCAGCTCACCGTGCAGGCATGCTCCCTCTTCTTCTTTTTCACCAGAAGGCCCCAGCGATGGAATCTGGGTCCTCCCATTTAGAGGCAAAAGCCCTATCACTTGAGCCACATCCACTTTCCCTGCTGTATTTATTGTTCTCCATCCTATAAGTCCTCTGGTTACAAAGTTCCATTGATTCTGAGTGGTCTGCCTTTACTTTTTCCATAGCTTAAGTATTTTTAGTGCATTGTTTTATGGAATAAAAGTTTTTTCAGAAACTTATATTTGCAGTTGTATAAGACATTTCTGTGTGTATTTTTAAAAGTAAGTTTAAAATCAGGGGTTTATATTGCCAAATAAAACTTAAAATTAAAGAAGTTTTCACTTCTCTGATTTTACACTGGTATCTCTATTCTTTTATGTGGACAATCTTGGTTACTATCAACATAATAGTAACATTTCTTGCTTGTTTTAACCTGTGTCTTAGTTTGCCTGAGTTGTTATCACAAATACCACAAACTGGTTTGGCTTAAGCATTTATTGCCTTATGGTTTCAGAGACCAGAAGCCAAATCAAGGGGTTGGCAAAACTGTGCTTTCTCTCAGGGTCAGTAGCCTTCTGGTGCTGGCTGCCAGCAGTCCTTGGGGTTTCTTGGCTTGTATTTCTGCCTGCTGTCACGTGGTGATGTCGTCTCCTTTCTCCTAGCTCTTCCAATTTCTACTGACTTTCAGCCTCTGGCTCTTCCCCATGACTTTCTCTTTATAAGGCTTCCAATAATCCCTATTTAGACTCACCATGGCTCAGATCACCACAGCTTAATTAAAAATAACATGTCCATTTTATTGGGAGTGGATGCAGCTCAAGCAGTTGGGTGCCTGCTTCCCACATGGGAGCTCCAGGGTTCAGTTCCTGGTGCCTCCCAAAGAAAACAAACAATGAGCAGACAATTAGTAAAAAAAAACAAACAATGATCGGATAAGCAGAAAGAACAACAAGCAGACAAGGAGCAAAAACAAATGAGCCAAACAATGAGCCAACAGACAAGGGAGCCAACTCCGGGGCACTGGCCTCCTGTATACAAGGTCCCAGATTCAATTCCCAGGCCAGGTACCTCAAAAAAAAAAAAAAAAAAAGTATTATTTACAGTGGTTTCATACTCAAAGGGAAATGGAATCAGATTAAGAACAAGTATTTGTTAGGGCACACAATTCAACCCACAACAATCTGTACTATATATGTAATAGTTTCAAAATAACAATAACATTATTAACAACAATAAGACTACTAAATGAAATAGTGTTTTGCAATATTTTTCCATTGCACCAAGGCTGTATAGTCAAAATATTGCATTCTTAGGTCAGATAGAATAAAAATTTTCTTTGGGTTATGTCACCAATTTGATATGTAGTTAGATTCATTTAATTTAGGTTTTTTCAGAATTTAGATATTGCTTTATTTAATTTTGTGGAATTTTTTTTTGTTAGGAAATAAAAAGCATAAAACAAGGTACATTCAAAGAAGTCTTGCCTCCAGCCCTGCCCTCTCTGTTTACTTCCTTCCCTTCCCTAAAGACAACTGGTTTTTATTAGTTTTTTATTTTTCCTCCCTGTTTCTTTTTCCCAAATGTAAGTAAATACATGCATACCTTTCTTAGACAAAAGGTAGCATGCTGTATACTATATACTATATATACAATATATATTGTCGTGCACCTCCCTGACAATAGATACTGGCTATCACTGCATATCAACATATGGAGATCTCCCTCATTCCTTTTTCACCTACAAAAGGGTCCATATTTTGTTCAACTAGTCCTATATTGATGGATATTCTTGTTATTGACAATCTCTTGCTATTATAAAATATATAATGAACAGCCTTATTCATATGCCATTTTGTATTTTTGCAAGTTTGTATTTGATAAAGTTTCCTACAAGTGGTATTATTGCTCAAAGGGTAAAACATGTGCAATTTGCCAATCAAATTACTACACCCAATATAATGTATATTGTTTCTCTCATCAGAAAGAAGCCAACAAAACATATAACTGTGAAAATTTAGGTCTGAGAAAAATTCCTGACACTCTACCAGACACAACAGAAATTTTGGAATTCGGTTTTAATTTCTTGCCTACAATTCAAAATACAACCTTCAACAGACTCATAAATCTTATCTTTTTGGATTTAACCAGGTATGTATCTGTGTCTCTTCTACCCTTGTCCCTTCTGCCCTCTTGGTGCTTTTCTTAAGTAATAACATGACTTGCATTCAAATCGTTTCCAGAATGTTCTTCTGGGGTACAGTATGCTTATTCTGTGTGCTTATCCTTTCCCACAAAATGTTTTTATGCAGGTGAAACATCATTTAAATGAACACCAATTAATGAAGAGGAATATGGATGGTTCTCAAATTAGTTGCAGGAACAGTGATATTTAAGAAGTTTTAAGGAATATGAAAAACAACAATAAAACAACTAAATCTTGTGCTAAATTAGATGTTCTACTGTACTATGTTTTAGCATAGTTGAACTGTTAGATTGTGACTTACAGACCCTGAGCTCAAGCTACGTGTCTAAACACAGAATGCTCCGTTCTGACCCCTGCTCTTTTCACATCCCTGCCGAACCACAGAACAGTCTCTGCCCCAGTGATAAGGTGGTCCTCAGAAAGCCATTTCCTATCCCGAGAACAGCAAACATGGGACCTTTCCACCCCATACCTTCGCGCCACCTTCCAACCCCGCCCAACTCCGCCAGCTGGCGAGCACTCCCCAGTTGGCAAGCACTCCCCAGCCGGGTGGGGGGGCTCAAGTCTCTCTTCTGACCCCCGCCAGGCTGGGCCCGCCACGCTGGCGCCCTAATAAACTCCTGCCCGAATCTTGATATCTCTCTGAGGCTCAATGAACCCGGATCTAACATGAACGTTATTTGGTGATAACATTTTAAGAAAATTTATCAGAGAAACCAAACGCACACTCTTCATTAACTTTTTTCCCTTTAAGTTGGGGAAAGGGGTCCCATTATTTGGTTTCAGTGGCCGACTGCAGGAATCCAAATGCTGAAACAGGGTTTGAAAACCACTAGGCAGAACTATTACCAGGACGTAGGGGAAGAAAACAAAAGGGAATTGCAGTTTATGCACGTGTAGAAAAGGGGTAAAGGGCTTTGCATCCCTTGCTGCAGTTCTTGTTCCTTTACTTTTGTCCTTCGACTGAAGCTTCCTCGGAGTGAGAAAATGTTCACATCCGTAGGACTGTTTAATCTTTGGAGAAACCACTGTGAGGTAGCCATATTTAGTTATTTTCATTCACCTATAGTTAGATGAGGAAACAGAGGTTCCAGGAGGTTCTGTGAACTTGCTTAAGGTCACAGATTGAGAAAACAAGACTCTGCTTTCCTTTTTCCCAGTCCAGAATCCACCAAATGTTTCAAGACCACCTCCCCAGTTTCAAAACACTTAACTAAGAGAGAGATCAAGATCAGCCTGTTACCTAATCACTTTTCTCCAAAGAAATTTACTTTCCTCTCCTTTTCTGTTCCTCATTTTCAGATGAAATGACTTCTACTGTTTTTATAAGGAGTGCATTTTGGACCAGGATAGGTTTTCTAGCTTCAAGATTTCAGCGTTTCCTCTTCTGTTATTTCCAAAAGTGATAAAAATTTGAACTCATACTTTCTATTTATTTTTCATTTTTTAAATTTCTCTCCCCTCCCAGTTGTCTGCTCTCTGTGTCCATTCGCTGTGTGTTCTTCTGTGACTGCTTCCATCCTTATCCGCAGCAATGGGGATCTGTGTCTCTTTTTGTTCTGTCATCTTGCTGTGTCAGCTCTCTGTGTGTGCCACGCCATTCCTGGGCAGGCTGTACTTGCTTTCATGCTGGGCATCTCTCCTTACGGGGTGCACTCCTTGCACATGGGGCTCCCCTACATGGGGGACACCCCTGCGGGGTAGGGTGCCCCTTGCAAGCATCAGCACTGCACATGGGCCAGCTCCACATGGATCAAGAAGGCCTGGGGTTTGAACCTGCAGACCTCCCACGTGGTAGGCGGATGCCCTATCCTTTGGGCCAAGTCCACTTCCTGAACTCATTGTTTCTAAAACCCTTCTCAGCTTCTCTTGCTACCTTTTATTTTACCACAAAGTACACATTGTAAATTTTTTATTTATTTTAACAGTCATTGTTTCTTTAGCTTTACCACATCCTCTGTTTCTCTTTGCTTGTTCTTCCATCTTGGTGTTTGAATCTTCCTGTTCAGGAGTGATTTTTCTTCATCCCAAAGTATATCCTTAGAAATTATTTTAGTGAGATTCAGTTACCAATAAATTCCTTCAGTTTTGTTTTTCTGAAAATGTTTTTATTGCACTCTGGTTCTTGAAAGAGTATTGTCTGATACAGAATTCTAAGTCGACACTTGTTTTTCTCAGCCCTTTGAAGTTGTCATTCTGTAGTCTTCTTCTGTGGCTATTGAGTAGCTGCCTACTTATCCTGTCACTTTCATATGGAGGTAACCTGTCTTTTCTCTCTGGATTTTTAAATTATTTTTTATAATTTAACTTATATATACTCCATAAAATTTGCCATTTTAACTATTTTAAGTGTACAATTCAGTTCCATTAAATACATTTACAATGTTGTACTACCATCACCAACATCTATCACCAAATCTTGAATTACCCAAAACAGAATCCATGTACTCTTTCAGCAATAATGGGGAGAACCACTTTCTCCCATTCTGTAGGTTTCCTTTTCACTTCCTTTATTCTGTACTTTGATGTTCAAAAGTTTTTATTTTTCATTAAAAACTATTTATTTACATATTATTTTGTTGCTCGTGCTTTGGCTATCATATCTAAGAAATTATTACCAAATTATAAAGTCCTGAAGATTACCCCATAAGTTTTCTTCTAAGAGATTCATGGTTATATATTGACCCATTTTGAGTCAATTTTTTGTGTGTATGTTGTGAGGTAGGGGTCTGAATTGATGTTTTTAATGGCTCTTGTTTGTCTTTGGCATTCTGCAATTTCACAGTGATGTATCTATATGTCAATTGTTGAGTTTCTTAATCAGAGATTGGTATTTTTCATAAATTCAAAGAGATTCCGGCCATTATCTACTTGAATTTTGACTTGCCATCATTCACTCTTTTATCAGCTTTTGGATCTCTGGGTTTATATTGGGTTTTCCCATCTATCCCTCAAATATTTTAATATATCTTTCATATTTTCCACCTCTGGTTTTGGTCTATATTCTAGATATTTCCTTGTACCTACTGCTAGCCCATCAATATACTCTTAAGCTATATCTAATCTGCTGTAGTAACTGTCCATTAGCTTTCTAATTTCAAGCGTTAATTCTTTTCATTTTAGTAAGTTTCACTGATTTTTTAAACAAATGTAACCGGTCTATTTTGCCTTTTTTCCCCTTCATCATACTTTTGATTCCTCCTATTTTTTTAAGCATATAGTTTTAGTTTGCAAAAGACTGCCAATGCAAAAATAACAGAAATGGTATTTTTATGACTTTTATGATGGACATTTATTAGGGTAAAATTGTAGTTCTGAGGCTATGAAAATGTTCAAATTAAGGAATCATCAGAGATGCTGTCTCACCAAAAATTGGCTCCTGGCAGATCCTGGACTCCTGCATCATGGCAAGGCAAAATGGCTGCCTTCTCCTTCAGGCTCTTGTTCTTCCCTAGCTCAGCTGTGGATGATCAGACTGTTCCACTGATTCTATCCTCTGGCCACTCCTTCAGCCTCTTTGGTTTCTTGTATGCTCACCTTCTTCCAGCTCTGCTGTGGGTGATCTATAGCAGGGTAAAAATGGCAGCTCTCTTTCTCTGTGGGTCTCTGGTTTCAGTCCTAAGTTTATATAAAACCCCAGTGAGAGGATTAGGACTACCCTGGGCCCTGCAATGTAATCAAAGGCCCTTAATGAATTTTAATTCATTCTAATCAAAAGTGATCTAATCCAAAGGTCCCTGAACTGAATCAAGCCCAAAGGTCCAACATATAATAGGCTTACATATTACAGGAATGTGTTAGCTTAAGACCATAATTTTATGAATTCCATAAAAGCTTCAAACCATGACACATATTAAACACATTTATCATATATTCTGATCAGATATATCAGATATACCCCATAATTCTGGGTATCTGCTGAATCTTTGAAGCTGATTCTGTAGAATTTTTTTTTCCAGCTGACTTTGGCAAATGTGTTTCCCTTATATGTTCAGTGAATTTTCAGTTGGAGCTCATATATTTTTTGGAAATTTATCTGTAGAAATTTTTGTTTAAAATTCTTTTCTGGAATTGGATGAAAAATTGCTAATATTTCTATGGGAGAAATATGTATGAGGTAAAATAACTCTGAAATTTAATTTAAAATCATTCAGGAGAGAGAGGTAAGATGGACGAAGCAAGGGAGCAAAGATGGCAAATCTTGATCATTGCTGTTTGGGTAATAGACATAAGAAGGTTCGCTGACTGTGACTCCTACTTTTACGTATGTTTGAAAGTTTACCTTATAAAAAATCAATTAAGTAAGTACATTACTCCAGCAAAGGTTTGCATCTGCTTCTGTCAGTTACCTCAAGCCAGTACTATCCTGGTCTATTTTAACCTAAATTTTCACATGGGTTTCTCTTGAGAGGGCCACAGTAGTTTAAACTCAGGCCACAGTCCTCACAAGTGGAAGCTTATAATTAGGTGTTCTCAGAGGAGATTTCACTGTTACTATTGTTCCACCCAAGCCAAGGTCATGACAATCACATGTCCTTGATGTCTCCCTTGGTGGTTTTCTTTCTTTCTTTTTTTAAGTTCACTCACTGAGGATAACCCTGCTGAGGGTCCCAGCACTTTGCAGGTTGTTGATAGGACCTCCTGTGCTGCTCAGGCCCCAGGCTTTGTCTCCTGCTCTGGGTACAAGAGGCTCCTTAAAACCCAGGCTTTCCGCCTCCCCCTATATATTCTAGTTTCTGACTCTATGAATTTCTTTATCCAAATTATTTCATATCATTAAGGTCATACAATAGAATGGGGAGCTGATGTTTAAATTGTACAGACTTCCTATTTGGGTTGATGGAAAACTTGGCAATGGATGATGGTGATGGTGGCACAACATTGTGAACATATTAACAGCACTGAAGTATATTTGAATGTTTTTAAAAGGGGGAAAATTTAGGTTATATATGTGTAACTAAAATAAAAACATTTAAAACCCATAGAACTGTACAACACAAACAGGAAACTCTAATGTAAACATGGACTACCGTTAATAGCACAATTATAATATTCTTTCATCAACTGTAACAAATGTACCACACTAATGCAAGGTGTTATTAGTAGGGAAAGTATATAGGGAACTCTGTATTTTCTGCATAATTTTTCTGTAAACCTACAACTTCTCTAATTAAAAAAAAAAAAGCAAAAAGCAGGCTATAAGCAGATATTCCCTAGACAAAGGATCGTTTCAGGCTTCACTTACTCATATGGATTTGCATTTCCTTTCAACCAAGCATTCTAAGGAATTACCTTATTGGTCTCCAGGAAAGCTAAGTGTATGTGTGTGTGTATATATATATATATATATATATATATATATATATATACACTCTGGTATTTTTAGGTATGAAGTATCCAACAGGTTTCACTGAACTTTGTATTCCATATTTCTATAGAGCATTCCCACATATATTTTATCATTTGACTCAAAATAGTCCTACAAAGTAGCTATTGTTTTTCAACTTTATAGATGAAACAACATAGATTAAGGAAAGTCATGACTTGCCCAGGATGGCACACATTCATCTGTGATATATTATCTATCATAAGACAAAGTATGTACTATTTAAAATAGTAAATAATAGTTTGGTTTTACCTTCAATCAAACCACTAACTGTACCCTAGATTATAAATGTAAACCTATAAGGAGTCAGTCTGATGGTAAATGATACTTGGAAATAATTTCAAATCAGGGTGTTCAGAACTGAGGCTATTCATTGATGAATTCAACAGACCATCTGTGAGTACTGAAGAAAGTTTTTTTTATGTTTGACTTTTAATGATACTGTGTAATTTTTACTATCCACAAAGGTCACTGTGCAGCATATGTCATTGTGACAGAGTTGTCTTTTTTTCCTTTTTCAAATTCCTTATTGTTAAATACTACTGTCTTTTTAAGGTGCCAGATTAAGTGGGTACATGAAGACACTTTTCAGAGTCATCATCAATTGAGCACAATCGTGTTGACTGGAAATCCACTGATATTCATGGCAGAGACATCACTTAATGGACCCAAGTCTCTGAAGCATCTCTTTCTAATCCAAACAGGAATATCCAATCTTGATTTTATCCCAGTGCACAATCTGGAACATTTGGAAAGCTTGCATCTTGGTAGCAACCATATTTCCTCCATTAACCTCCCAATAAACTTCCCAACCCAGAATCTGAAAGTCCTGGATTTTCAGAATAATGCTATATACCACCTCACTGCAAAAGACATGGACTCTCTGAAGCAGGCCAGCGACCTAAGCATTAACTTCAATGGCAACAACATTAAAGCTATCGAGCCTGGGGCTTTCTATTCAAAAATCTTCCAAAGTTTGAGCTTTGGAGGGACTCTTGACTTGCCTGTTATATTAAGAGGTCTGCAAAACGCTACTATTCAGTCCCTCTGGCTTGGCACATTTGAGGACCTCGATGCCCAATATCTGACCCCAGACATGCTTCAGGGACTTTGTGAAATGTCTGTGGAGAGCGTCAACTTACAGAAGTACCATTTCTCTGACTTCTCATCCTCCACATTTCGGTGCTTCACCCATCTTCAGGAACTGGATCTGACGGCTACTCACTTGCAAGAGTTACCCTCTGGGATTAAGGGTATGAACTTACTCAAGAAATTAGTTCTCAATGCAAATCACTTTGACCTGTTGTGTCAAATCAACGCTGCCAGTTTCCCCTCTCTTACACGCCTCTATATCAAAGGCAACATGAGGAAGCTGGACCTTGGTGCTGGCTGTTTGGAAAAACTTGAACATCTTCAGGAACTTGATTTAAGCCACAGTGACATAGACACGAATAACTGCTGCAATATGCAACTCAAAAGCCTGTCTCACTTGCAGCACCTCAATCTGAGCTTCAACGAACCCTTGGGTCTCCAGCGTCAGGCATTCAAAGAATGTCCTCGGTTAGAACTCCTGGATTTGGCATTTACTCGCTTACACGTTGATACTCCACTAAGTCCTTTCCAAAACCTCCATCTCCTGCAGGTTCTCAATCTCTCTTACTGCTTCCTTGATACGCGCAATCAGCATCTTCTAGCAGGCTTGCCAGACCTCCGGCATCTGAATTTACGGGGAAATCGCTTTGAACGTGGGAGCATCCGGAAGGCCAACCTACTTCAGCCTGTGGGAAGTTTGGAGACTCTGATTTTATCCTCCTGTGACCTCCTCTCCATAGAGCAGCAAGCATTCCACGGCCTTGAAAAACTGAGACATGTCGACTTAAGTCACAACAACCTGACCGGAGAGAGCATCGAGGCGCTGAGCCATCTAAAGGGGATCTACCTCAACCTGGCCGCCAACAGCATTCGCCTCATTGAGCCCCATCTCGTTCCCACCTTGTCCCAGCAGGACACCATTAATTTAAGTCACAATCCCCTGGAGTGCACGTGTTCCAATATTCATTTCTTAACATGGTACAAAGAAAACCTGCAAAAATTTGAGGACTTGGAGGAGACCGTGTGTGCAAACCCCCCGCGTCTAAGGGGAGTTCAGCTGTCGGCTGTCAAGCTGTCCTGTGGGATTACGGCCGTGGGCATTTTCTTTCTCACTGTCTTTTTACTCTCGTTTGCCATTCTGTTCATTTTTTTAGTTAAATTCCTTCTTAGGTGGAAATACCAACACATTTAGTGCTGAACACTTCCAGAGAAGGTAAATAAATGAATAAATGTGTTTATCAAAACTGCCCTAAGTGAAGAAACTGTTGTTTGTTGCTGGCCAGTCTTCTTCCTTGTGGGCTGGGCAGGGGTTCGCTGGGCTTTTCTGAGCATCTTCCCCTTGTGAGTCCAAGCACTAATGAGTGACCCTGGCAGGCACTGGACAGGGGCCAGACGCTGCTGGAAGAGCCACAGAGCATTTCCTCACACCGAAGTGGGTAGAAGTTGGGAAGGAAAGACCCAGGAGAGTAACACTCCCTCCACTTACCAACTTCCTTCCCTGAAAGGGGGTGAACCCCCAGCCAACATTTTGCCCTCCTCAAGTTTTCCCACTCACTTTCTCTCACCCACAGCATTGTGCTTGGGTCTGATTTCTGCAAAATGTTGTCCTTTGGGAAACTTAGCTGAGGACAAGCTCTCAATGCTTATTTTAAATGAAAAAGGGAAAACACAATGAATTTAAAAGAAAAGGCTGAGAAATGAATCCTGCCATCAAATGGACTCCCTTGAGCTCCTTGATTCTTATGTCTCTACAGTGCCTCTGGGGTGCAAGTAGCTACCAAATTTAAAAAATAATAATAAAGAAATAAAAAAGGCCCTCCCTTCCCCAGAGGTTTAGGATTTCTGCCACATTTATCACACTTACTTTGAAACTAAGGCTGCTCCTCCCTTCTGCCTAGCTGGAGATCTTGCTCTTAGGTTCCCATCCTAATTTACAGGTGGGCTGTCATCCAAATGCTCTTTTTATTTGGATGTTTGGTCCTTAGAAGCTTCTTTCCTATAGGAATTGTGAAATAAATGGTGGTTTGGTTCCCAGACTGACCTTCAAAAGCCTATTTATCTCAGAAACCCTTTGAGATAGCCCATCTACAATGAAAATCAGCAGAACAAAACATCACTGCACGTTAGCTGTCAGGAGCACAAGGCTGGCTTAGTGAGAAGTATTTTCTGTTGAGGCTGGGGAACCAGCAAAAGCTGGATGAGCGACAGACAGCGCCCAGGACCATTGTATGCAGATAGATAAAAAGGGGCGGGCAATATCATGCCTCAGCCCCTGCCAAGGCTCAAAGTGTCACAATCACTTGTGCGGGACTCGATCTCCTGAAGTCTGGATTGCTGGGCAAGGGACCCAAGAGCGCTTGTCCTCAGATTTTTGCATTCATAAGGCCTGGAGAAGTTCTTTACCCAATTTGATGTTATAGATGGTAATTTACACTTTTGAAATTCTGACTGGATATCAATGTAAAAATCGATTAATTTTGGTATTCATTCAGAATTCATTAGGGAGAGGGCAAACTTGTGCGATATAATAATAAAGTTGAAAACTGGGAGCAACTCTTCATCTCTTTTTCTCCAAGAAGAGCAGGACCGGCAGGGGAAGACCAGGGCAATGGAGCCCTTCCAAGCCACAGGAATCTCTAGGCCTTAGCACTTGCTCTCTCCTTGCCTGGAAGATGACACCACCAGTCTCCAAATGGCTGATGCGATGATATCTCTGAAATCTCAGCACTAATATTTTTCCCGCGGAGGGGAGGTCTTCCCTGAATACCTTGTCTAAACCAACCCCTATACCATGTCCAATTCACTGTCATAGAATCCTGTTGCATTGTCTTCACATGCCCATCAGGGATGGAATTGCCTTTTGCATTTGTATTCACTTATTGTCAATCTCTACCCTTCTCTCTCAAATGTATGCTGCATAAGAGCTGGGTCCTTGCTTGGGTTATTTACCCAGTGGTATCCCAAAACATGCCTGGGATATGGAAAGCATTCAGTATGTTTTTGTTTAATAATTGCTGACATTTTGCCTGGAGTCTGATCATGAACCCATCCTTATTAGCTCCCAGTCCGGCCCCATGTCCGTCCCCACCTTGCCTCAGTCTCCATTTCTACCTCCACTGATTCCTGGGTATCCTCCTTGCTTGTCATGAGAGACCACCTAGAGAAAGCCAGCAAAATGGATCCCTGGGCCCCACCTTTAGATTCTAGGATTCTGTTGCAATGCATATGGCCCAGGATTCTCAGACAAGTGATTCCATGTAAATCTTTCCCTACTTCTATTGATCACTCCAGCTTCTCTCACATCAGAGTATGGCAGATTCATGCTCTAAGACTCCAGCCTCAACCCCAACCCACTGAGTTCCCTATGTACTTATTAAATTTAAGCTCTTTCCTGCCTTAGGGATTTAAGGTGAGTTAGGATGTAATACTTGCCCCATGTACTATCACCCATGGCCACGCAGTCCTCGGTAACATTAAATGTGTAATTTGGAAAAGTAAAACCATTCTGTTGAAAATTTCTGATGCAGATTGAATTACATGAAAGTCTACAGGGTCCCAGCCTTAGCAAAACTGAATCACCACATCTTGCTTTCATTTATCAGGCATGCTCCTCCTTCCACGCACTACAACTTGCTACTCCATAACTTCTCACTGATCTAAGGCTTTGCCGCAGCTCCTCTGTTTTAAGCAACAGTAAATTCACCACACAAAGTCAAAAAGGGAGCTTTTTGATGGCTGCTGTCAATTTTATTACTTTATCGTGGTTACTTGGATAGAATCCGTAGACATGGTGTGTTTATTGGTTTTATGTATCTCATGTTGTTGCTGCTCTGACAAGCTAGTCCTATAAAATGTGTTATTATTGCACGTTGTAGCTCAGTGAGCTGACCCTGCATTTCAAAGTGTACTGAAGCGAATGGCATTGAAGTCCATAAAAGCTGCCTGGCCTCCATCACAGAGGACTCCCTGCGTGAGCTGTAACTCCTACAATCTGGGAACAAATTATACCTTTCCCATCACTGCTAACGGAACACGGCTCGAAACCAACACAGACATATTCTGTAAAACATTGAGACTAGAAACTGTCATGTCATTCATATATATCCTGTTCTCCAATCAGTGCTGTTTGCATTTTTGAAGTTTACAAAAGTACGAAACAAATGGCTTTTTAATGTCATCCTTCCAATATATTAGCATAGGATGCGTGAGGAATAGATGTCATTGGTTTCTATCTGTCCTGAATGGTGAAGTGAAAATTAGCTTGAATTTAGCAAGAGAGGTTACCTCAAAGCATGTCACAACAGGGGGTCCTGGGTAGGGTTAGAGTTGTTGTCTTGATATTTTAAAAGTTTGCATGTCCAATGTGGCAGGTCAGCCTGAAGACTGCTGAGGAGTGGGCCAGCCCTGTGTGGCCCCAGGAAACCCAACCTGGCTTAGCACTACAATACCTGGAGAAGTGTTGATAAAATAGATTCTTGAGGCTCACTCCTAGATACTAGGATTCTTTTAGACTGTGCTGGGTCCTGGACTTTCAGTCCAATGCCTTCATGTAAAATCCTTCCCTAATCTTACTTTTATCAAAAAGTAGCAGAAGCATGTGTTAGGTTATATGAGTTGAATGAGCTAGAGAACTGCTCCACATACTTTGAGAGAAATTTTCCTTAAAAAAAAAAAAAAAAACTAAAATGGTCCAGGGAGTCCCAAATCCCAGGTCAAAAACCTCTAGGCAGGCAGCTTGTAGTCTCTTCTGCTACCAGTCAAGCAGCTCTGCTCCTAATACTTCCCCATTGAACCACCTGCCCCACTCACTCCTACCCCATCCCAGCTACTGACAATTTGGTATCACTTGCTGAATATTGTGGGACTTGAACCAAAGAACGACCAACTTAGAGATAACGTTTTTAAGCCATTATTTCTCACAAGAGATTCAGCAATGAACTTATTGAATGCCCTCCTCCCTTCCTCCCCCTCTTCAGCTAATACCCTCTAAGAACTTGACTGTTCAAGAAATGGTACTCGATTCTGCAATGGTCAGTAGAGGACAGGTGCTCACCAGAGCTCCTGTCCTCCTCCACTGCCTTTCATGCTTGTTCATGGACTTTCTAAATTGGCTTGGGTTTCCCTTTTTCTGTTTCTCTCTTCCTTGGAAACCTAAATATTCAATCAATAAATGATTAAATAAATTAGAGATGATCTTAATAAATGGAGAGATATTTCATGCTCTAGAGTGGGATAACTTAATGTTATAAACATGTTCATTCTATTAGCAGTTAGAGAAATACACATTAAAATGAGATATAATTTTATACCTCATTTCAAAATGAGATAGCTGGATAGTATTCATGTGGGTGGCTGTGGGGTTTTAGGAACTGCATGCATGGCATGGTGCAGCCATTTTAGGGCCATCTGGCAATAATTAGTCCAATTAAATATATGACCCATACATCCTGCTCTGGATATATGTACTGAGAAAGTTTCATACAACTACAAGGATATTTATTGTAGTTTTGTTTATGGAGGAGGAAGCCCAAAGCAACTTGAGTGTTCATCACTAGGAGAGAGGGTAGGTAATAGTGAAAGATTCACGCTGTGAAGTATTATACAGTAATTAGAAGCAATGGAGCAGATATTGCCATGAGCAACATCGTTAAATCTAAAACATATAGGGCTTAATGACAAAAAACCCAACATGATGTAGTAACATGATCATTTACATAAATTAGAAATGCATGCATGCAAAACATTGATACCTATATTTTGCAAGAACACAAACAAAAGATTGGCCATTAACATAGATGGGGGAAGGGGGACAGAAGGGAGCACAGGCATAAATGAAATGAAACTTGGCACGGGCCACGGTGGTTGTGCCAAAAACTGAAAAGTAGGATGACCTCATTCGTATGCACCTGAGGTTCTCCACCTCCCTCTCCCCTGTACCCCCACACTCCCACCAAAGAAAAAAATATGGTTTGTCCATGTGATGAAATGCCATGCACCCACTGTGAATTATACAGAAGAAGTATACATTTATAGGCATTGAAACATACACTTGTGATTTAATCTTAAGCAAAAGAGCATGCCTACTATTATTTCGGTTTCTGGAAAAATAAAAATACACCCAATTTATAGAATGACAGAGTGGCTGGTGGGATTTTAGTGATTCAAACATTTTCCTTTATGCTTATCTTTATTTTTTTGTTTACCCTATGTTGAGTGCTATTCTTTTTTTAATTTTTAATAATAAACCTTATTTTTAGGTAAGTTTTAGATTTACAGAAAAATTACACCTAAAGCATAGGAAATCCCGTATAACCCCCACTTCCACACCCACACACATAGTTTCCCCTAGTATTAGCATCTTACATTAGTGTGGTACTTTTGTTACAATTGATGAACCAATATTGAAGCATTGCTAATAACCAAATCTATAGTTTACATCATGGTTTACACTTTGTGCTATACAATTGTATGGGCTTTGACAAATATATAATGTCATGTGTCCATCATTGTGGTATCAAATTGAACAATTTCACTGCTCTGAAAATGCCCTGTGCTCCACCTCTTCATCCCTCCCCCTCCCTTCTGGACCCCTGGCAACCACTGTCTTTATTAATCAATGTTACTAGTTCTTCCATTAACACAAGAGAATAAGTACAATAACAGTGAATCTACTTTGGCCCATGGTTACATTTCCCCCTTTATGTTCGTTCATTACTCAGTATTGAGGTATTTGGAATGATGTCTGCTCTGCCTGCTGCAGGCCAAGAGGAGACTTAGCCATTATGGGGCAGATGGGAGGAATCGTTTAGCTTGTAGTTGTAGCTACTCCTTGGTCTCTATTCTAAGCACTTTAAGCATATTTTGTCATTTAATCCTCCCCAAAACTCCATGAGGTAGGTATTGTTATTAATCCCCATTTCACAGACAAGGAAAGAGAAGCACAGAGCTGTTAAGCTACATTCTCAAGGACCTACAGTCAAACCACTACACCGTAGTGGCTTGTGGGGAAGTGCTGCCCAACTGTGCCCAGGGGAGTCTGCGAGGGCTTTGCAAAAGAGGTGAACTCTGCTTGGTGCTGAGGTGGGAGACGGCCTATGCAGGAAGAGGGAACAATGTGCACAAAAGGAAAGAAGTTGCACGAGTGTGGCTTGTTCAGGAAACAAGACTGCACATGGGTCGTAAGAGTTGTTAGTTAAGTCTGGAAAAGAGAGTTGAATATACTATGGCAGCAGGAGAATGACTAATTGAAACTGACTTTTGTGTTTTTTTCCCAATATATTTTTATTACAGAAGTTATGAACTCACTAAACAATAACGAACATGTGTAGAATTCCCATACAACAATCCTTCACCAATACACCACACCATTGTAAAATATTTGTTATAGATTATGAAATATCATCAGACTATTACCACTATGGTCTGTAGCATACATTTGGTATTGCAGTTTGATATTGTTTATGAATTTCAAAAATAGATATTGTATTATGTTTGTGAACTGGTCTGTTACTCTAGGCATATTAGATTGGACTGGATTCAGAGGTTTCATTTTTACTTGATTAAATAATTATTAGGACTTTAGTTGGGCCATGTCAGTAGGATGTTGAGTCCCCGCTCCCTTGGTGGGCAGGGACTCACACAGAAAATGACATGGCAGAGGAGAAAGTTGGAGTATTGATCATGGAGCCTGGGAAGTAAGCACACAGAGAAGCAGATATCTGAGGAAAGAGAGAAGAATCCATTAGACATGGCAGAGGTCTCGGGAAGAGAGACAAGCCTTTCACCTGACAGTTTACAGCTGGCCTTGTGGAGACAGCAGAGAGCTGAGCCCAGAGAGAAATGAGCCCCGGAGGAGAGACAAGACTTATCCCAGCCTACAGCAAATATTGGAAGAAAATGGAACTACAGAGCTTTAAGGGGAAGAGGAAGCTTGAACCCATGCAGATGTCAGCAGCCATCTTGCTCCAATGTGTGGCAATAGACTTTAGTGAGGGAAGTAACTTACACTTCACTCAGCACCCTACTGACGTGGCCCAAACAAAGCCCTAATCATAGTTTAATCATGCCCAGGTACAGACCAGTTTACAAACATAATCCAATATCTATTTTTGGAATTCAAAATTATATCAAAATGCTACACATTCCTGGTTAAGTTTATTCCTAATATTTGATTCTTTTATTCGCTATTGGAAATGGAATTTTTTTCCTGACTCCCTCCTCAGATTGCACATTACTAATGCATAGAAGCAACACTGAATTTTGCATATTGATCTTGTATCCTGACCCTCTACTGAAATCATTTATAAACTCTAGCAGCTTGTTGTAGATTTTTTGGGACCTTCTAGGTATAGGATCATATCCACAAATAGTGAAACTTTTACTTCTTCCTTTCCAATTTGGAACTCTTTTATTTCCTTTTCTTGCCTGACTGCTCTAGCTAGAACCTCTAGCACTAGATTGAACAAAAGTGGTGACAGTGGGCATCCTTTTCTTGTCCCTGATCTTAATAGAAAAGCTTTCAGTCTTTCACCATTGAGTACAATATAACCTGTGGGGTTTTCATATATGGCCTATATCATGTTGAGAAAGTTTCCTTCAATTCCTATCATTTGTAGTATTGTTATCAAGAAAGGATGCTGTATTTTGTCAAATGTCTTTGCTGTGTCAATCAATAGGATCATGTGATTTTTCTTCTCTGATTTCTTAATGTGGTATATTACACTGATCGATTTTCTAGTGTTGAACTACCCTTGCATGCCTAGGATAAATCTCACTTGATCATGATGAACAATTATTTTAATTTGTTGTGGATTTGATTAGCAAGTATTTTGTTGAGGAGTTTTGCATCCACTTTCATTAGGTAAATGGCTCTATAGTTTTCTTTGTTCATAATATCTCTACTTGGCTTTGGTATTCCAGTGATATTGGCTTCATAGAATGAGTTTGATAGCATTCCTTCTTGTTCAATTTTTTGGAAGATTTTGGGTAAGATTGGTATTAAATCTTTTTGAATGCTTGATAGAACTTACCTGTGTAACCAGCTAGTCCTGGGCTTTTCATATTGGGGAGTTGTTTGATGACTGTTTTAATATGTTTACTTGAGATTGGTTTGTTGAGGTTGTCTATTTCTTTTGAGTCAGTGTAGCTTGTTTATACATTCCTAGGAATTTTCCCATTTTGTCTACATTGTCTAGTGTGTTGGTGTTAGTTGTCATAGGATCCTCTTATGATCTCTTTATTTCTGTGCAGTCAGTAGTAATGCCCCTGTTTGCATTTTTTATTTAATTTATTTGCGTCTTCTTTTCTCTCTTTGTCAGTCTAGCTAAGTTTCGTTGACTTTGTTAACCTTCTCAAAGAATGAACTTTTAGTTTTGTTAATTCTATTATTTTTGTTCTCAATTTCATTTATCTCTGCTCTGATCTTTGTTATTTCATTCCTTCTGCTTGCTTTGGGCATAGTTTGCTGCTCTTTTTCTAGTTCCTCCAGCTGTGTAGTTAGGTCATTGATTTTAGGTCTTTCTTCTTTTTTAATGTAAGCATTGAGGGCCATAAATTTCCCTCTCTGCACTGCCTTTGCTGCATTCCATAGGTTCTGACATGTTGTGTTCTCATTTTCATTCATCTCAAGATATTTATTTATTTATTTCACAATTTCTTCTTTGATCCACTAATAATTTTAAACTGTTACTTAATCTTCATATATTTGAAAATTTCCCCTTTTTCTGTGTTGTTGATTTCCAACTTTATTCTGCTATAATCAGAGAAAGTGCTTGGTATAATTTCAACCTTGTTGAATTTATTGAGATCTGCTTTGTGACCAAACATGTGATCTACCCTGGAGAAAGATCCATGGGCACTTGAAAAGAACTTACATCCTGCTGTACAGGAGTGCAATGTTCTGTATATGTCTATTAGATTTAGTCCATTTATCAATTATTCAAGTTCTCTGTTTCTTTATTGATCCTTTGCCCAGATGTTCTCTCCAATGTTGAGAGTGGTGTAATGAAGTTTCCAACAATTATTGTAGAGATATCTATTTCTCCCTTCAGTTTTACTAGTGTTTGCTTCACATATCTTGAGGCATCCTGGTTAGGTGCATATACATTTATGGTTGTTATTTCTTCCTGATAAATTGCCCCTTTTATAAATATATAATGCCCTTCCTTGTCTCTAATAACAATTTTGCTTTAAAAGTCTGTTTCAGGGAAGTGGACTTGGCTCAATGGATAGGGTGTCTGCCTACCACATGGGAGGTCCGTGGTTCAAACCCCGGGCCTCCTTGTCCCGTGTGGAGCTGGCCCATGCACAGTGCTGATGTGTGCAAGGAGTGCCGTGCCATGCAGGGGTGTCCCCCGCATAGGGGAGCCCCACCGGAAGGAGTGCACCCCATAAGGAGAGCTGCCCAGTGCGAAAGTGCAGCCTGCCTAAGAATGGCACTGCACGCATGGAGAGCTGATGCAACACAAATTCCCGGTGCCACTGATAAAGATAGAAGTGGTCACAGAAGAATACACAGCAAATGGCAGACAACTTGGGGGGGAGGGGGGAGGGGAGAGAAATAAATAAAAAATAAATCTTAAAAATAAATCTATTTCACCCGATATAAGAATAGCTACTCCAGGAATATCTTTTTTTGTTACTGCATGCATAGAATGTCTTTTTCCAGGCTTTTACTTTCAATCTATTGATACCTTATTAGTCAGCCAAAGGGGTACTGGTGCAAAATACCAGAAATCTGTTGGGTTTTATAAAGAGTGTTTATTTGGGGAAGAAGCTTAGTTACCAGGCCATAAGGCATAAGTTACTTACTTCACCAAAATCTGTTGCCACATGTTGGAGCAAGATGACTCCTGACGTCTGCAAAGGTCCAGGCTTCCTGGATTACTCTCTTCCCAGGGCTCATTTCTCTCAGGGCTTAGCTGCTCTGCTCTCCCCTATCAGGTCTCTCTTCCAGGGCCTCTGCAATGTCTAATGGAGCCTTTTCTCCTTCCTCACATATCTGTTTCTCTGTGTGTTTACTTCCCAGATTCCAAGATCAAAACACTCACCTCCTTTCTCTGCAGTGCAGTTTCTCTTTGAATACATATCCACTAAAGGGGCAGGGATGCAACATCCTACCCTGTGTTGATGTGGCCCAATCAAAGCCTCAATCATTATTTAATCAAGTAAAACTGAAACCTCTGAATCCAATATAATTTAATATGCCCAGAGGAACAAACCAGTTTACAAACATAATCCAATACCTATTTTTTGGAATTCATAAATAATATCAAACTGCTACAGTATCTTTGCATCTAAGGTGAGTTTCTTGTAGACAACATATAGATGGCTCATATTTTCTTATCCTTTTTGCCAGTCTGTGTCTTTTGATTGGGGAGTTAAATCCATTAACATTCAATATTATTACTCTCAAGGCAGTTTGTATTTCGCTCATTTTGACCTTTGTGTTTTACCTGTCATCTTTTATTTTCACCATTATTTTTACACTTTTATTTACATTTACTGATATAATCTTCATTTCTAGACACTCTTCCAAGCCTCTTTCCTGTCTTTTCTTTTCAGGCTGTAGCACTCCCTTTAGTATTTCCTGCAAAGTGGGTCTCTTTTTTGCAAAGTATCTGTGAATATTCTAAACTCCTCCTCTTTTTTTTTTTTTTTACAATCAATGGTTATCAGTGCAATCACATATTTATATATTAATCACTTAAATCTTTCTTAGAGCACTTTCATTATTCCAATAATAATAAATAAGAGCAACAACAAAAAAACAAAGCTTATCACCTATCAATCTCTCTGTGCTTCCCCTGCCATACATAGGTGCTATTCTTTTTCCTTCTCTCTAGTATATTTGTATTTATATTTTGTAAAAATAGTTATATATGCAATATCACTCATACTCATGTTTTATGTGAGGTTTTACTATCTTGTACAGTCCCTTATTACAGTTATTAGCTTTTCTTCTAGTAATATATATGATCTTAGACTTTCCCTTTCTATCATTTTCATACCCACACAATAGCATAGAATAGTTTGTTATAAACCCTATCAGTTTCTGTTTATTCATGAATATTCTGAACTCACCCTTATTTATTTATTTTTTAAAAGACTAAGCACCCTTATTTTTGAAAGACAGTCTTGCCAGATATAAGATTCTTGACTGGCAGTTTTTCTCTTGCATATCTCAAATATATCATTCCTCTGCCTTCTTGCCTCCATGGTTTCTGATGAAAAAATCAGCACAATCTTATTGGGTATCCCTTATATTTTATGCATCACTTTTTTCTTGCTGCATTCAGAATGGCATTTGACATTCTGATTAGTATGTGTCTTGGGGTGTCTATTCAGATTTATTCAGATGGGAGTACATTGTGCTTCTTGGACATGGATATTTATATCCTTCAATAGGGTTGGGGAATTTTCTACCGTTATTTCTTCAAATATTCCTTCTGCCTCTTTTCCCTTCTCTTCTCCTTCTGGGACACCCAAGACACATATGTCTGCACCTCTCTTGCCATTATTTGGTTCCCTGAGACCTTGTTCAATGACTTCCATTCTTTTCTTCATCTCTTTCTTATGTTCACTTTTGGGGGCCGTGTCTTCAAGCTTACTGATCCTTTCTTCTGCCTCCTCAACTCTGCTATTATATGCCTACCATGTACTTCTAATTTCATTTATTGTGCTTTTCATTCCCATAAGTTCTGCTATTTTTCTTTGTATGCTTTCAGATATTCTTTGTGCTCACCCAGTGTCTTCTTAATATCCTTAATCTCTTTTGCCAGCTCACTGAATTTAATTATTATTATGAGTTGTTTGAACATCTATTAGCTGTCCCAACTTCTTTATGCTATATGGTGATTGATCTTTTCCTTTGACTAGGCCATATTTTCCTGTTTCTTGGTATGGATTGTAATTTTTTTGTTGGTGTCTTACCATCCAGCTTACTAGATGTATTTATTCAGGAAGCAGTTCTCTCTTTAGTTTAGGACTTTTTTGTCCTTTCTCCCTTGCTGGTTGTGAAGTAGGTGCCAAAGATGTAGTTGGTACTGTAAGCTGTGGAAGCTGAGCTGCCTGGGTTGCCCCAAGAACTGATGAACCTCCTCCCACCTTTCTCCTCTGCCAAGGTTAGGGACAGAGCCACATATGTGTATAATAATCCAAATCATGAGGCCAAGGCCATTTGTAGTTGCTTGAAGAGACTGATGGAGCTTCACACGCCTTCCTCCTCTGCCTGTAGTAGGGATGGAGATGTAGATGTGGGCAACAATCTATGCCATGTGGTTCTAAAATTACCACAGTTACCCAGGTAGACTGATGTAGCACCAGCCATTCTCCTTCCCTGCCAAGGGAGGTGATAGACCCTCTGGAGTGCCCAACAATCTAATCTGCATGGGCCAAATGCACCTGAAATTGCCCAGAGAGTCTGAAGGAGTGCTGTCCCTTCTTCCCTTTTAGGGGGTGGGGATAGAACCACAGGTTCCCAAGAGTTCTGTCTGTGTAGGTCAAACGTGCCTGCCAATGCCTGGAAAGGCTGAGGAAACACTAGTTCCCTCCTATCCTATTTGAGATTGGGGATGGAGCTACTGGTGTCTGACAATTCAGTCTGTGTGGGCCAAAAGCACCTGCAGTTACCTAAAGAGGCTAGGAAAACACTGCCCCCCTCTTGTACTATCAGGAGTGGGGGATGGAGAAACAGGTGCCTGTGGCAGTTTGATGTTATTTATGAATTCCAAAAAGAGCTATAGATTATGTTTATAAACTGGTCTATTCCTCTGGGTGTGATAACCCTTTGATATTATTAGAATCAACAGTGAAGTCTAATTAAATTATGTTAAGATTAGGGCTTTGATTCAACAATGGTATTAGAGCGCCACTGATCATTGAATCCCAGACCCCTTGGTGTACTGATAAAACAGACTTTCACATGGAGATAGACACACAGAGGATCCTGCGGCCCTGGGAAGAGAGATGAGCCTGATTGTTTACAACTGACCTTATGAAAAGGCCAGAGATTTGGAGCCCAGAAAGGAATGAGCCCTTAAGGAAGACAGATGAGCCCTATGCCAGGCTACAGATGAGATCAGAAGAATCTGAGACTATAGAGCCTTAGGGAAAAAGAGGAAGGCTCTACCCTTGCAGGCATCACCTGCCATCTTGCTTCAACATGTGGCAACAGACTTTGGATGAGAAAATACCTCTTATGGTATCTTGAGTTGGACTCTTTAGGGCTTTGTAACAGTAAGCTTCTGCCCCAAATAAATACCCTCTATAAAAGCTAACAGATTTCTGGTACTTTGCATCAGTCCCCCTTTGGTTGACTAATACAGCACCCAACAGTCAAGTTTGTTGAGGCCAGTAGCACCTGAAGTTGACCTGGGAAACTGAGGAAACATCAATCCCCTTCTATCCTATGGGGGGTTGGGCAGGGATGGAGATGGAATTGAAGGCACTCAACAAACCAGTTTGTGCAGGCACTAAGCAACTGTATTTGCTTAAAGAGGTTGAGGAAACACAGCTCTCCTCCTATCCTATTGGGGGAGAGGGACAGAGATGGAGCTACAGGTGTCTGAATATCCAGTCTGTGTGGGCTGAAAGTGCCTGTAGTTGACCAGAGATGCTGAAAAAACCAGCCCCCTCATATTCTATGTGGGTGAAGGGGTGGAGATAGAATTGAAGGTGCTCAACAAACTAGTCTGAGCAGACCAAAAATGCTTGCAGTTGCCCAGAGAGGCTGACAAAACACAGCTCCTTTCCTGGCCTTTGGGGTGTGAGGATGGAGCCCCAGGTGTCTGACTATTTAGTCTGTGCTGGCCAAAAGCACCAGCAGTTACCCGGAGAGGCTGGTACAGGTCCCACCAGCTTCCTCCCTGCAGTGTGTTCTGTATGCAAAGAAGCTAGTCCCTACTGTCACTGTGATTTTCAGTCAGCCCTGCTTCCCATCATGCCAGGGGTGGAGTTAAAGTGGTGGCTACTGGCCTCTTTTTGACTGGAACAGTTTCAATTTTAGCTGTTCTTAGGATTATTCTTTAGCCAAATTACTAGTCAGTAGCTGAAGACAGTGGCTAACTGTCTCTTCCTCCCCTATTTTTTGGAAATGGGGCTTCCAACTCCAGCCACAGAATAGCTCCTGAGGCTACTTGTGTTGCCAGTGGAGGATGGGCATGCCCTCCCTGTCGTGGACTGCTCTCCTCCCACAACTCACTGCAGATGGGCAGTCTCTTCCTTCTATTTTTTCAAGGATGTTGCAGGATGCCCTTCTGGTCTCCTGTGCCCCACAAACAGGTCCTTCAGATAGCTCTGGGTGATTGCTAACTGCCCTGCAGGACAAGCTGACTCTTGGAGCTCCTTACTCGGCCACCATCTTGCCCCTCCCTCTTGCTTATCTGTATTTTTAATTTGCTTTTACTGACCACATATTGGGCAATCAAGAAAAAATGAACTTTTTGGTTTTTTTTTTAAAGGAAGACGTCTTTTGTTTAACCAAGGTGAAGAAGAAAAAAGAGGTCATTAGTTGTGAGAATTCATGGGTATTCAAAGAGAACAACTAGTCTTTTTCTAAGGCTTTGTGTTTTTAAATGCAAATCGCTAACATTAAGCCCTATGAAGTCTGCCTTTCCCTTGAGAAGCCTGAGGGAGTCCTACTTCTCCCAAGGACCCCCCCTTAAATGGCAGAGGAGCTGAGACTCCATTCCCCAGGGCATGCTGTCCTGGCCCCACAGGGTGGGCTTCTGCAGAAACTGCCTCTGGCCCCAAGTTGAGAAGATCTGACTACAGCCAGGGAAAATTACTTCAGCATAGCACTGTTGAACACAACATATGTATTCCAAAGGGACAGAACTTATAGGCAAAAGATTTTTATTTGGGCAGGTTAGGGCTTCAGGATACAGCGATGCCAGCCAGACCGATGAAGACTTTGGAGCTACAACATGCTTGCTTCAGGCTGGGCACACATCTTCATTCTTCACCCCCCTGGCTACTGACAGCCACTTACAGCAGTGCTTAAAGAAACAACAGATGAACATTAGAGGCTTTCAGCCTTACAATCTCAACAGACTTTTTGTAAAACTGAGGGACAATAACTAGTAACCATATGCAACAGATCTTTATTTTTCCACATCTGAACAAACTGGGGTGGTAATGTCACAAAGGGTACAGACATCAATCTTGAGAAGAGATTTCCTTTTTGAAGTGCTTGCCTGCACGTAAGTATTGTCAGCATGATATTATAAAACACGATGACCTTGTCTTTTGGGATACATGGTCCCAAAAATCAGTGAGATGCTTCTGCATGTTTTCTTATGAGGATTGGTGCTATAAGGTGGCTGAACTGTAAGAGGATTTGAACCTGGGCCAGGTTGATTGGCTATCAATATGCAAAAAGTAATGAAATCGAGGTCCAACAAAGTATTGATCATTTCTAGCTTTTCTAGACATATGAGATGTGTACAATATTAACCAGAATAGGAGGCAGTGAAAGAAAGGAATATCACAAAATAATTGCTTTGTGGAGTGATTTGAAAACATACTAGTAGAAGAGAAATAAATTTTGAGAACCATCCTCCCATTGAGTTCCTTAATGTCTGGCTTATGCTGAAGGAAGCAAATCTCCGTAGTTAATATAGCTGCGCTTTTTCATGTTACATTTGTGTTGTGAACTGAAAATAGTAGATGGGAAATTGCCTTCTGATTAATTAGAACTAATAAAGGAGCCCTAATAGGGAGAACGATTAGCTTCCTTGGCTCATGGTTTCCCACCAATCACCAAGTTCATAGATTTAAAGCCAAATAACTTTTTTTCTGCATGCTAAAGAAGAAGAAATGAAATGGTTTAGATTATTCATGGAGGAACCTGGATCCAGTTCAGTTACATGAAACATGGTAATATCTAGAAAGGTTAAGAGCTTTTAAGAATCAGACAGATCTGGATTCTAACCCAACTTCTCTTCATAGGTTGCACATTCAGCAAAACACAGCCTGCCTGGGCCTTGGTTTCCTCATATGTAAATGGGGGATGTCACAGCAGCAGCAGCAGCAGCAGCTAGTTTGAAGAGTGTTTTGGGCTCACATGAGATGGTAGGCAGACATATAGTAGGTAGCCTAGAAATGTTTAGATTGTTCCTTCCTTTCTGATGATGTCCATTGTTTTTAAATATGAGCTTTCTATGGCTTTAAGTTGAAGAAACACTAATGATCGTGGTCCACTTCAGCTGTAGACAAATTTGGGCACAAATAATATTCTTTTATGAGAATATTTCCCATACCTCTGCAATGAGAATTAGCTGTCCCTCCCACCCAAATTCTAGAAACTTAGTTTCCCAGGACGGTCCCCAGAGATTTTTGAAATAGTCTATCTGGGGTGGGTCCTGAGATGTTGTATTTTTAAGTAATACTCCAATTAATTATCTTCCAGAAAGTTTGGGAAATAGCGATATAACAGATTTTCAAATTTCAGTGTGCAAACGAATCACTTGGGTATCTTGTTAAAATGCATTCTTATTTGGCCAGTCTGGGGTGGGGTTGAGGTTGTGAGTTTCTAACCAGCTCCCAGGTGATGAGGAGGTTGCTGGTGTGATGACCACACTCTGAATTGGCAAGGGTCTTCAGAATCCTGGGCCTGCAGTTACATGGGAGAGTTCTTAAAGCTTTCTGTTCGCAATGGTTTCCCTATGAGGTAGTTTAGCAGACTGTAAGTACCCGGGTAGGGAATTTCTTCTCTATTTTGGTTTCCAACCTTGCTTGGCTGGACATTGGTAACACCTGAGGTTATTTTGTTTGTTTTTATTATTGATGCTTGGTGGAGACTACAGGGCATTAGCCTGGTCAAAGGCCAAGCATCTGAGTCACCCAAGAGCTTGTTAGACTCCCAGAATCTTTGGCCCCACCCCATAACTTCTGCATCCCAATGTGCAAGACTCTGTGTGAATCCTGTGTTGCTTAGAGTTAAGGAGTGATTTCTCCTTACCTTAATTCTGAATTCAGTTTATGAATTTGCTGGTCCTGTGGGTAGTCTTGTCCCACATCCCTCAATCTCATTTCAAAAGAGAAAAATCATTTCTGTTGGTTGCACACCATGCACTTAAATTTAGTTTTAACAATTTTTAAAAAATAATGCCTTGAGCTTAACAGATGTACCCCTTAGTTTAATACTTATCCCTGCAAATACATATTTAACTACATTGCACTAAAATATATCCCTACGAGTAAAAATAACACTGTGCAGATACTTAGAATTTTGTACAAGAAATTATGCCTCAGAGTGGTCATGTCCATAAGAGGATGCTCTATCCAGGGTCAGCAGGCCCCTTAATGACCTCAGTAGTTTACCTTAATGACCTCAGTAGTTTAATCTAGTCTAGACCAAGCTCAATACTTTTGCAACCTCAACCTTTTAGCTTGTTTTCATTAAAAAGTTTATCTTTTGCATTCTCTCTGAATTGGTTGCTTATATAAGAACTACTGCTAAGGCCATAGCTGTGAGCCTCTGTGATATGTGTGTTTAATATCTTTTGTCGACTTTTTTTTTTAAATGATGAAAACTGGTTTTTCTGCATAGCCTAATATAAAGTACCATTAAAATGATCATTTCCATAATTACATTTTTTAAAAGGTGACTCTTAGCAGAGTAGATTCTTCTAAGTGGGATACTATATTATGCGAAAATTCATTATGCCATGATTTAGTCCTCTTTCATCTTGTAACTTACAGTGCAGTGAAGAGTGTGGGAGCAGGCAAATCTAATCTAATGGTAGAGGTTAAATGTGCAAGGGTTCTGGAGTCAGATTGCTTGAGTCCAAGTCCCTGCCCTGCCAAGAGGGTAAGTAACTTAACCTCTCTGAGTCTTGGTTTCCTAATCTATAAAATGAGGCAAGTACACATAGCTCAAAAGGCATGGAGATTAAATGAGATAACGTTTGGTGCATGATAAACAAGTCACAAATGGCATCTACTACTACTATTTCCTTTCTCCTTCAGTTCAGTTCAGCAAACATTTACTGACATTCCTACATGCCTGGTCATAGAAATAAAGACAAACTAGACACAGGCTCATGGAACTGGGAGTCTAGTGAAGAAGATAAACTCACTGAAAGAGATAATTCCAAACAGGGGAAATGCACAGGGAGCCACAGAAGATGGGCTCATAGGCCACCCTTGGGCTTTCCCCAGATGCCTGAGCCCAGCATAAAGGATGAGCAAGAGTTGGCCAGGCTAGGATGGGGAGAGCAAGTTTAAGGAGCTGGGCTTTATCCTCAGAATATGGGAAATATTATAGTTCTAAAGCAGGGTAGTAATATGGTGTGATTTGCATTTGAGAAACCTCTCCTTGGGACATTGTGAAGAACAAACTGGAGAGGGCAACAGCAGGGGCAGGAAAACTAGTTAGGAGGCTGCTGCAGTAATCCGGGAGAGAGAACAAGAGAGACTAAACCAAAGCTATTAGTAGCAGAAGAGTGAAGGGGACAGAGTGCAGAGATGAGTGGTCTGTGAAATTAATGGGACCTGGTGATTATTTAGATGTGAAGGGAAAAAAAGAGGTTAGGCAGAAGGCTTGGATCTGGCTTGAATGACAGAGGAATGGGCACAGAAAATTATGAGGTCATTTTTGCTCATTTTGAATTTGAGGTGCCAAGTTGGAAACACCTATGACTGAATGGAAAGCCCAAGCAAAGGGTGTGGAGAGAAATGGCACAGATCTAGAATGAACTCAGGGAACCACCGAATTTAACGGGACAGGTATTCTGAGGAGGAACAGGAATCTTCAAAAGACAAAAGAATAGGTTAAAGAAGTTTGAGCACTGAGAGAGAGGCATGTCAAAGACTGATTTTCATGGAGGAGATGGTCTACATACGTGATATCTGGAAGGGGGGGTGGTTCTGGGTGTCACTGGTGACCTTTGCCAAAGCAATGCTAATGGTGTGTGGCCAGAAGCCAGCTTTCAATGGGGTGTGGAGTGCTGTGAACTGCTGAAAATATTCATTGTTGACTATTGTTTCGGGGAGTCAGCTAAGAAGGAAGGAGGAGAAAGGTAAGTCAAAGAAAGGGCTTTTCGAGAGGAAAGAGGAAGGGTGGAGAAGAGAAGAGAGACAATGGTAAGGGAAGGAGCAAGGTCTCAAGGGAAGCAGAGGAGGTGGTTTCACATGGAAGGAGACTGTAGGGAAGATGGCAAGTGTAGATGTGGAAGTTGATAAGTTCTGAGGGCAAGGAAGAACGGTGGTAGAAAAAAGAGGACAGAGTTAGAGGACTTAATCTTGAAGAATGGACTATGTTTGTGTGTGTTAAAAATAAGCAAATCATTCCACTTAGCAAGAACAATCTGCAAAAATCCATACTTTTCGTAACATAGTTGCATTCAGTAACATTTCTGGAGGTGGTATGTATCGGTGCATGAGGGAAAAAATGTTATTAGGCATTATCTTTTCATGCTGAGTTTTTATTTCAATGTTATGCAACTGCATAAGTATAAATATTTGTTCAATATACAACAATTATGACATCCATAGGGAATTTCTTAAGAGAAAATAAGACTGCAAACACTTTATTGCACAGATCCTAACAAACTTTTAAGCTGGTAAATCTACAGCTGGGAGTACTATCAAGGAGCACATCTTACAATCACACAGAGACTGACCAAATAGAACACAGTTAGGAGACTTTTCTACCAGCTGATTGGAAAGGTTTACAACAACAAACAGGTATTACATGAATGCAACCTTAAGTACTCTTTACTCATCCAAAATGCAAAAAAAAAACATATTTGGCAAAAATGATAATACACTATACAAAATATACATAAAAATATCATTTGTAAACAAGCAGCTAGTTGTGCTTTAAAGGAAACTGGACAGTTAAAAAGCAAAGGCTGTAAACCATGAACTACTTCCCCGATAGACCTGTCTCAATGTCTGAGTGCAGAAAGACTGACCTACGAGAACTGCCAAACACAGATATGTATTATGAATGTTGAGACCACTTTTGAAACCATTTAAGTTCCTGTAAAATATTTGTTTCTTCTACCATTTTACAAAGTTGTGATGGGAAATGGCTGGAGCCACATTGAAAAGGAAAAAATTATGGGCAAGGCGGAGACTTTTTCCCCTCTTCTTGCCATAACCAACGCATTTTATAATGAAGCACAACCAAAGCAGTCGATTAAATTATGCCTTTGTTTTAGGAGCAGTTTACAGCCTTGCTCGATGATTTACAATCCACAGGGCCATAAGATGATGCTGTGCTTAGATGAACTATTTTATAGCCTGAGGAGACTAAGAAATCCTCGAGGGCGTTTGGGTGCTGGATTAGTTATTTATTGGTGATTTTTTTTCTCTTACAACAAAACAGAAAACACAGCAATGTGCTATAGATCCCAAGCATCTTATAAATACATATCTGTGTGTATTTTCTTGTAGTGCCTTGGTACTTACATCAGCAAGTGCCTCTTATAATACAAAACAAGCCACCAGAAACACTGCAACAAAAGAAACAAACAAAAAAGAAAAACCTCAGCACTAAAATGATTTGACAAACTCTACGTATCCCACAGTATACAAAATTTAAATAAGGCTTAGCAAAAGTAAAAAGGACAGTCACATTCAAGCACCAAATAGCTCCAAGTCTCTTTGTTACAAAAATGCTGCTCTTTATTATTACAGTATTTTTTGCATACAAATAAAGAGATCATGTTATGAAATGTATGGAGCTACTCGATGCATCAGAGATGAATGTGAAACCCAGGAACTTGCTAAAAACAGCAAGCTTCATCTACAACATAAGGCCCCAGCTATGTATTAAAATGTATCTGATGTCCTGATTATTCCTTAATATTTATGCTATGATGCCAAAATCCACCCCCCTTCTTTTCCTCAAGAAAGCAAACTTAAAACCTCTTCCAATGCCTGATGCTTATTACTCGACCTAAGTCTAGCGGGTTTGTGTGCGGTCAGTAAGTTTCCTTTTTATTCAAGAGCAGGGCTGGTGCAGGACTACTACGAAACGTGTGCTTCTTGGACTAGTGACTCACAGCATAAAGGCCTGAGTTCAAGAGAGTGAAAAGAAGGGAAAGAAAGAACAGAAGTAAAGGTGATGTGTCTATAGTCCCCGCTCCACCCAGGGTGGAGACCCAACATACACACCCACAGACAGGGACAACTAGCCTTTCAGACAGTTGGACCCAGGATCCAAAGATCCATTAGGATGCCCGTTCAATGAAAACGCCTAGCTCCATTTGCCCTGGCCAGTCTAGTGGAGGAGTCTAAATGCAGCCATTAGAGCAGTTCTTGCTGTAGATCTGGAAATACAGGTAGCCAGATACAGTACTATCAAAATCTCTGGTTAAAAATACACATAAAAACTCACAATCTACTGTCTTTTGGGATTTTTTCCATCTTCAACTCTACTTAGAATATTTTAACTTATAAAAATGTAGCCTTCAAATTTCCTCAAACCACAGACCAAAGCATATGCGTGGATGTGTATGTACACAAACATGGGTGTGTATGTCTATATATTTATATTTATAGGTACACCCCGTTTTAACCATTTTGCTTCATTACTATATTATGATAAGTGGGAAAGCAAAAAATCTTATTTAAAGAAAAAGCTGTGGTAAACGACATAATCAGCAGCAAGGTATAGACTCTACATTCAAAACCAAACACATCGCTAGGTATCTACAGAGAACATCTCTTTTCCTCAACAAACCTCAACTGTAAAGGTATTTCTTAGACAAATACTATCTGGTAACAGTTTTACTGGTTACAATCGGGAAGGCATGTGGAAGAAGGTTCCTCTCTCTGTCCTTCTCTCCCCTCTTCCTTAATGCGGCTCCGAGCTCTGCCTCACAGACATTCCCACACAGTGCTGGTTTCGAAAGGTAGTCAAGACGTAGTCCCACGTTCAGGCTGGGTGTGTGCAGCCCTGCCCCGGCGTTCTGTCCCACTACGAGGCCTTCTTGTGAGGGCTGCTACGCAAACTCTCCTTCCCCCGCCTCTGCCGCACCACAAAGTCCTTCTCGGAGGAGAGGGTGACGGGACGGTCGGCATTTGCAGCTGGGGCTGGCTTGGTCACTTCTCTGACCACACTCTGTTTCCTGGTTGGGGGCGGCTGGGCCGGGGCTGGCTCTTTCCCTTTGGTTTCTCCGATGGTGGTGGTAACTGAGAGGGCCCTGTCCCGGGGGCCGGCTCCCCCGACCAGGTTCGGGTCGGGGTGGAGAGACTCCAGAGTGATGGTGGCACTCCGAAAGGATGGCAAAGAGTCGCTCTTTGTCATCTGGGTTTTGCCGTCCGCCCGTGGCAGGGACTTCCTGTGGTCCCTGTTGCTGGGGACTGTGGGCTCAGCCATGCCCCCACCAGACTTAGACTTAACGGAAGAGGAGTCGCTGAGTAGGGGGGCCTCTCGGGCTCCTGGCCTGGCTTCAGGAAAGCCGGAGGAGTAGCTCAGAGACTTCTCTGGGGGGGCGGCAGGCCGCAAAGAACTCTGCCCGGTGGCCGAGGGGGACCGCTTCATGCCGCCAGCCTTGCTGGGCTCGTTCAGTGGCTTCTGGGAGCTGGGCCCTTTCTCCCTGGCCTCCGAGAAACCCTTCCCCGTCACCACTGCTGGCTTCTCTGCGCCTTTAGGCCAAACCTCGCCGTGTGCGAGGGAAAGGCTGGCCTCAGGCCTCCTGCTCTCTGCTGGAACGTAAAGTGCTTCTGTGCAGTTTTTCCCTTCCGACTTCCTGTCTGCGGTGGCAGCCGGCTGACTGGGGCTCTTGTCTGTCTGTTTACACAGAGGGGGGCAATCTTTCACAGTGGATGGTTTGGGGTGCTTTGGAGATAGGTTTTGTTTTTCACCGACAGTGGCAAATTTCTGGTCTACTGACTCGCTAAAACCTGGGTGTCCTTGCCGAGGCCAATGCACAGGCTTCTCCAGCACCTCCGGGGGACGCCCACCGCCGGCGGGTTTCAGCTTGGTGTCTAGAGGACCACCTACGGTCTGCAGTGGGAGGGAGGGCCCACTTTTCCCCTGGCCGATCACGTCGCTAGCTTTGTTCTGAGAGCCTGAGCCGGCAGGGAACCCATCCGAGGCCCCCCTACTGCAGCTCTTCCCCTCTGGGCTGGAGCCACTCAGGGGCTGAGGGACAGATTCTTTGCCCTTACCAGCTCCAGTGCTTGGCTTCTGTGAGGAGAGGGGCCTATCTGGATGCTTAGACTTTGGAGGGCCAGGCTCGGGGCCAGGCCAGGGCTTGTGGCTGCTGCTCTCCCCGGGCACAGCGGCCGGCGTGGGCGCACCCCGGAGACCGGGGCTGGCCTCGGCAGCAGCGGGCTGGCTCGTGGGCTCCCCACCTGAAGAGCGGCTCGGCGAATGACAACGCTGCCGTGCGGCCGGCCCGGGGGGCTCTTTGGTGGTCAGTGGGAGCTGAGGGCTACTGTTGAGATGTCTTTGTAGAGGTGGTTCCTTCCTTCCAGATTCCTTGGGACTATCTTTCTGCAGAGAAGGGAAACCGGGGAGCTTCTCCTCCTTACTGCTCTGGGTGCCTGGTGGCTGCAGCGCCTGCCTGGGGGGAGGGCCTTCGGGCTCGGGCTCCTGGCCTCTCGCCGTGCTCGGCAACCTCCCACAGGGAGTCCCGGCCCAGCGCAAAGAGGAATTCTCTCTGGCCAGGGGCCTCATCTCCTCCCGTCCTTCTTGAAGGTTTGTTTTTCCACAGGCTTTCTCTGTGGCCTGGGCCTGAGGGTAGACATCTGGGTGGGCCCTTCCCACAGAAGGGAGATTTTTGGGGTGGTCGCTGGTTTTAGCAGTTTCTGTAGGATTCAGGTCCGTGGAGGGGTCTCTGTGAACGTGGGCCCTCGGGGCAGACCGCTCACTTCTGGCTGAGGGGGGATCCCATTCAGATGACTCCCTTGAGCTCAACTTCTCCCTCGAGGGGGTCCCTTCGGGTTGGGGAGGGTGGCGTGGCGGGGCCGGGTTGGAGCCCACGGAACCCTGGAAGTTCTGGCCTGGGAAGGGGAGGGGCTTGGTGCCAGGGGGGTGGTCTTGGTGTTTGGAGGGGCTGCCCTCTTTCCTTGGAGGACGGCTTTCCGTGACGGTCGCGGGGCTCCTGGCAGCAGGATGGGAAACTTTCCTGTCCTGCTTTAGCTCTTGGTCAGACTGAGGAGGTGCTGGCGAGTTCTGGAGAGCCCAGCTGGGGGGCTGGAACCGAGGCTCAAGCAGATAGGCTTTGTTCACCTTTAAGCTGGCAGGGCAAAGCTCCCTCTGACTGGCAGTATCACCCCTGCCGGCACTGCCGGGGAGGGCTGGTGGCCCAGAAGGCCCCACGCCACTGTCCAGGCTGGGACTTTGGGCAGGCTCTGGGGAAAGCAGCTCTGTCTTGGAGGCCTGAGGTCCAGACAGGAGGGCAATGTCCAAAGTGCCCTCAATTGGCTTCAGGCATGAAACAGATCTACCTTCCAGCTTATACTCCGAGGGGCTTTTCCTGACCGGGGACTCAGAAGCAACCAAGCCCGGCTTTTCCGCTCCATTTTCCACGCGGCCAGCTAAGGCCTTGAGAGGAACGAAAGAGACAAGGCTAATCTGAGCTGCATGGGCACTGCTCATAAACGCTCGGGTCTCAGAGGCTGGTGGGGTCTCCTGTTGCCCACCCACGGCCCTGGCTGTGTTCCCTGGCAGGCACTCATGGGGGCTGGAGGTCATCTTGGGCTTCAGCATGGGGCCGAGGCTGTCTTCTTTGTCTTCAAGGGACATTTTCTTTCGAAGGTAATCAATATTGGCAAGCTTGCTGTCTAACTTCTCGCTTCGAAGCAACTCCTTGGTCTGGGCAGCCTTCTCTGGGTTTTCAAGCTTCCCAGAGGTCGACGGGTCAGCAGAGTGAGAGAGACCGTCTTGGAGGGTGCCGGGCGCGGAGACGCGCTTGAAGTCGCCGCTGGCGGGGGCCGTGTCTGAGGTCCCACCCTCGCCGGCCCGCATGCTGGCCTTCTTGTGCAGAGCATCTTTCAACAGGCTGCCCGAGGACTGCGCCGACGGCGCCTCTGGTGCCGTCGCCTTGTTTTCAAAATGACCGGACCTTTCTAAGGACTTCGGGTGTATCTTCTCTCTCTCTTCTAGCCTCAGGGCGGCGGGGTGTTCCAAATCACTGCCGAGTCCCTGGGGTTTCTGGCGGGGTTCCTGTTTCTCAGGGAAGCCGTCTGGTTTCTTCACCACCACTTTGGCCTTCAGCTTCTCCCGGTCCAGGTCATCCACGGACTCCTGCCTTCCCAGCTTCCGGGAGACCGGCCGTTTCAGGCAGCCTTGCTCCACCGGCCGGGCCCGGCTGAGGGCGGGCGCGTCGCACACGTTCTCCTCCAGGCTCTGCAGGGTGGCTTCCCGCGGGGGCTGCTCCCGATGCACCTCCTCCTGCGTCACCTCCAGGCTGTGCTTGCGGGAACACAGGTGCTTCTTGTCGCTGCCGTAGGAGGGAGAGAGCTTCTCCTCCGACTGCACACGCTTGAGCAGCGGCGACCGCGGGGGCTCCGCGCTCTTGGGCCTCACGATGTGTCTGACGATGGTGGGGGGGGAGTGCATCTTGCTGGGAAAGGCCTGGGTGATCTTGGGATTGCCGAGGGAGTGTCCCAGCAGAGGCGACGGTGACCGCTGCGGGGAGGTAGGCTGGGGAGTTGGAGAGGGCGTCCGCGCCAGGGGAGACAGCGGGATGCTGCCCGCCGACTTACGTCTTCCCGACCGGTACCTCTGCCCGCTGAGTTTGGGCGCCAGACCGTGGAGGGTGCTGGGCCGGATGTGTCCTGAGCCCGCTGGAGAATTGGGGGCGCTCGAACTTGGGGAGCTGCTCTGGGATGAATTAGTACCTGTGGGTGAAAAACAAACAGTGTTTTCCCCTTTTCTTTCCATACCCCCGGACTATTTTAGGTCAGGTCCAGAAGAGGTCAGCAAGCTGTGTCAGCATCACTCTAATGAAATAAATGCTGTGCAGAGAAACCTGCCCCACACCAAGGTTTAACCCAGCACTTCTTGTCTTATTTTAAGGGCCAGAACATCTGAGGACCTCCCTCTAAATCCTTCTCTATGTCACTTACATCCTCTACATGCTTTCCTAAAGCTGGAATAAGCTTCATGATTTCAGAGCCTGAGGGGATACCTTCCACCTCCTTTCAGCTCGTTCTGCTGCCCAGGCCGGGAGACCCACTCACCAGATGGGAAGTCAGGGGTGGAGCGGTAGCTTGGTGTGGGAGACCGGGGAGACAAGCTGTGAGTGGGCGAGCCCGGGAGGCTCTCTCCGGATGAGAGGGATCGGTTCAAGCAGGAGAAACTTCGGCTGGTATGGAGTAAAGGAGAAGGCTGCTTGGCTAGTTTTTTGAAAAGTGATCTCCTCCTAAAGTGAAAACAGGAGAAAAGTGTTTGGAAGACAAACCAAACCATCTCCTCTAAATCCTCTTTCAGAGCTACTCCTGCCTCCCATAGTACCAGCATCTTCAGTTCAACAACTAGCTCTGACTAGGAGACACTCGCTTGATGGCAGGCCCAGTAATTTTAAAGAACAGGAATCCACTTTCACATTAAAAAACTGCTTTTATGGTTTATAAAGGAATATTCTTTGATAGCATACAATGGAGGCACTTTCAATTTCAAACCCTTATAAAAGAGCCAGGATGATAGAAAATGTTAAAAATATATTTTTTTACTTATTTGTTAGGTTTATGAGAATGGTCTTTGCCTGAAAGCCTCTGAATACATACCCCTAAATACATTGAAACAACTTAATTAAGAGATAATACATCTTGCACTAGAATTCTTTAGCAGTGATATACTGGGCGGGGGCTTTATCTGTTAAAGCCTGGGTGCTGTGTTTATTTCATTGTAGACTCATGAATATTCTTAAGGACAATGTAGGCTATACATTTAAATAGAAACCCTGAGACAGATAAAGCTGAATCTTATCATAGTGACAGGACAGCAGACACCACACAGCAGCAGAAGCACAAGAGCATTTAGTCCTCAACAGGCACATCTTGCATCAAAAAGCACAGCTTAGATGGGTTTTAAGTGCACATGGCTGCACTGAGTTCTTTTACTCTCAGATAAGCCTAACTCACCTCTGGCGAGCTTAAAGAGAACATTTAAACACTGTTACCCCTTAAAACAATTTATTCTATATGACTTAAAATGCAATCAAAATATAAAACACAACATAAAAGAGAAAGATCCCAGAACTTGTGTGTGTGCAATTTTAACCAAAGTAATAAATGTTTTGGGTTAAAAAGTCAAATCATTCCATAAGCTCATAAGGAAAACAGCAACTCCCCTGCTCTGTTCTTTCCCTACTCCCCAGAGAAACCACTCTCCACTCTTTTTGCTGTTTTTCCTCTTATTTGTTTGCATATTGCTCAATAACGTGCTCAGACTGCTGCTTTCTAGTTTATCAGCTTTAGAATCAGCTTTAGAAATACAGAAGATTAGAATTAAATTCTCTGATACAACCCCCTCCATCTTCTGACAAAATTCATGCTCTTTTTTTCTATCCCTCCCAATAGGGTTAGATCAAAACTTTTGGTTAGAAAAAAGGCTGGTCTTTTCTTTATTTTACTTTATAAATATAGGTCACATTTGGCTTTGTAAAATATAATTGTATTTCCTTTTTTGTACAACTGTTTTTCCTGGAGTTAAGTCATTCCTTTTTCATTTGTTATTTTTCTACATTTCTATCAACAAAAATCCTCTTCATATGATCTGATGCATCACATCCAAGTGAATAAAAAAGGAATGTTTGCTTTGTACAGGTAGCACATCCAGAGAACAGCCTTGCAAGAAATGTTCCTGCCAGGAATATATACACTCATCTCGCTAGTGTCTGTGTAGCGTACAAAGATACTCATCATTGCTTCCCAGGCTACAAACACTAAATTAGATTTTCAGTCAGTAAAATAAAGTCCTTTTATTTATAGGCTTATTTGGAAGCTTTAAATAAATAGTTATTTTAGAATATCTGGCATTTAAAAAATAGTAACTGTTTTTAGATAATGCAAAGGACATTATTAAATGTAGAGTTTACGTTACAAACTACCTGAAGATCCAGTTCCTTAAATCCTTTCAACTATGCTTAAAATGAGGTCTAGGGGCTTAAGAAACAGCCAGTGGCTTTGCAGAGTATCCACATAGGACAAAGAGCAATCTAAATTCTTCTACAGTGTAAACATGCAAGTCTGCTTAAGAAAAAGAATGCAATTAGGAATATGAACTTTAATGTATAAATACAGATGAACTGTACCACATATTCTCTCAGAGAAATATATCTTTCTCATATGTAAGCATTTAAATTAAGTAACAAATAACTTTTCTCCAACATAGGTATACACCAAATTCTCAAAGAATATTGATTTAACTAACCGTTCTAGGCTTTCTTTCTTCTTAGATTTCTTACTCCGCCTCACCATCCGGCTCTTATAGCTGTTTCTCCTGGCTGGTCCTGTTTTGATTGACGTGTTTTCAAACGGGGTAGTAGTGATTGACACCTTATTTCCACTCTGTAAAAAAAACGAGTGAGGTGATATTAAAGAGAATGCCATGGTGAAACACGATCAGAGCAGATATAAGGGATTCAAAGGCACACACATATGAACATATATAAAAGCCCTTCCTTTCTTAAATAATTCTTCAATCAGCGCAGTCTAGGCAGTTTAAAACCTGGGTGGAAGGCAAAATATGAACTTTATTTAAGAGGGTAGGCTCTGAAGTCCACAGACAGGGTTAGCACATGGTTCCTCCTCCTTATACCTTCCTTTCCTATACAACCTAACAATCTAATCATAGGGCTAGCCTGAGGATTAATGAGATAACATCTGTAAAGCCTTTAGCACAGGGAACAGGCTCTACAAATAACAGTTGTCTTTGTCCATATGGATCAAGTATGAATATGCCTGGGGAGGGGGTTGTCTGCTTTGGTTGATTTATTTTTTTCTCTTTTTTTGTGTTTTCCTTCGGCCTAGAAATCATAAAGTAGCAAAACTGAATGGGGGGAAATGGATGTGGCTCGAGTGATAAGGCTTTTGCCTACCATATGGGAGGACCAGAGTTAGATCTTTGGGGCCTCCTGGTGAAAAAGAAGAAGAGAAAGCATGCCTGTATGGCGAGCCAGTGCCCACACGGCAAGCCAAGTGCTCATATGGTGAACCAAGTGCCCAAGTGGTGAGCCAAGTGCCGATATGTGTGCCTGCGCGGTGAGCCGAGTGCCTGTGTGGTAAGCTGAGTGCCCACACAAGGCGAGCCAAGTGCCTGCACAAGTGAGTCACACAGCAAGATGATGATGCAACAAGAGATAAAGGAGAGAGTCAGGGTAAAGGGTGGCAAAGACCAGGAACTGAGGTGGTGTAATTGACAAGGAACCTTCTCTACATCAGATGTCCCCAGGATCTAATCCCGGTGAATCCGAGAAGAGAAAACAAAAAGGGAAATAGATACAGAAGACCACACAGTGAATGGACAAAGACAGCAAAAACAGCTGGGGGGGGGGGGAGGGGAAAAAACTGAGTGGGACTTTTACTTTTATTTATTTTAAAGGATACCTTTCTATTGCCATAAAAGCTGTCAGCTTGCAGAGCTGGGACATTTATGTCAGCCAGTATGCAACAGCCTCTCTTTAACTGGGTCACCCCTGGTGAGGTAGTTCTGGCGGGTTTCTGGGCCTTTTCCCTCAATCGCGGGGCAGGGGCTTGCCCGGCAGGCCCTGGGGACAGACCTGAGTGTGGAGCTGGAAGCCAGGCTGAGGGGTGCCCAGGATAGCGGCAGGACTGAATTTCACTGCCCCAGCGTCAGTGACCTCTCCCTGAATTTCTTAATAACCAGGGGAAATATATGCCCTTTTAAAGTCAGAGATGGCCTTGACTACCTTGAAAATACTAGTATAAGGAGAATAGCCTTTTTAAAGGCCTAAGCCTGGTAGAAACCTAGCAACTCAGTTCTAAGTGGTTCTATGAGATGAAGAGTTAAATAGGCTTGGCTCAGGGACCAAAAGAACAGGGGATGGCTTTAAGGCTAAAGTCTCTTTTTCACTCCTCCTGATTTGGGAAGTAATACATGCCCATTATAAAAAGGAAACAGTAGAGTATGAATAAAACTATAGAAATCATTGAGAAGTTTCCTATTCAGCTACTGCTGATATTTCAGTGTATTTCCTGCTGTTCTTTTTTTAACCGGTATACAAGTATCAATACACAGAATGGACATACAGGGCAATAATGATGATTGGGATTGATCTATTGCATGAGCCACGTGAGCCTGAACCCAGTTCTACCCTTTTCTAATATAATCAGCACTGACTTGGTCTCTATAATAGGCTAACAATGCCACCTAGCATTTGAAAAACACATTGGATCCTTAAAGAATTTTTCCCACACATTCTCTTATTTTCGCAACCACCTCATGAGGGTTGTTTTGAAAGATCTCAAAGGTGAGAAGTGATTGCTACCCTTGCTTTATAGATTAGAAAAACAAAGGCAGGAACATTGAGATCCTTCCCCAAGTTCACAGAGCCCAGTGGAAGCCCTAGCCAGCCCCTCTTGCCCCCCACATTCCAGTGCCCTTCCTACCAAACCACGCTCATTAGGGCCAGGGAATACCCTGAACCCTCTCCAGTGCTCAGCAGAGCACACAGCTCAAAGGTACTTAATGACAGATGATCAAAGCATCAGACTGTCAAGAAGAAATGACAGTGATATAAAAGTATTGCAAACACTGTATAAGACAAATATAAATGCTGAACATTTTTCATCAGAAATTACTAAGGTTAAAACTTGCTAAATCAGAGTAAATCTCTATGCTTTGTATAAATGTCCCCTCCCCCTATAAAAACCAATCCCAGCTTTCTTTCTTGTTTCTCCATATTCCAGAGGACATTTCCTTGGACTTACGGAAATAAACAAAAAAATATGAATTCCTTAAAGAGCAATATGGACACAAAGGATGCAAAGTGCAAATATATGTTTGGAAACAATGATGAAGACAGTGCTAAATGACTGGAAAAAAGAACTTTATAAAGACTAGGCAAGAACTGTGAAGCCTGCCACCTGGTGGACCCATTCAGCCACAGCGAGCGCTACCTGATCTCGATTCAGTGTGGCTTCCTGGGTCAGTTTATCCTCAACTTCTTTTGAAGATTTAACGACCTCCTACAGAAATTCTGTGACACTTGTTTAAAAAATAACAATAACTTGGGGTCAGTGGACTATTACCTGTTCAATAAGTTCTTTTTTCCTTTAAACTACAGTGCATTTGTGAGGGCAATTATTTCAAGTTGGCTGAACTGAACACAATAGCAAAAATCAGGATTCAATTTCTTCTCTCAGCCTAGCTCTACGTTAGCTTACCAGCTGGCCTGGGGTACCTCACCGAGCCAGATGGTTTTTATATGTCTTTTCTGCATCCCTGAATCCCAGCCCTAATCCACAGCCCTCGCAATGCAGTCCTAGCCATCTTTTAACACTTTATTCTATCCATGAACCTCGGCTCCAGCCACACCGGTCCACTCATGTATCTCCTCCCTGGTATTTTTACATATGCTCTTCCTTTTTCTTTCTTTTTTTGAGGTACTGAGTCCAGGATTGAACCTGGGACCTTGTCTGTGGGAAGCCGGCGCTCAACCAGAGCCACATCGGCAACCCTGAGTTGGGTTTTTCTTTTTTTGCTTGCTGTTTTTTGTTTTGTCTTGTTTTTAGGAGATACCAGGAATGGAACTCAGGACCTCCCATGTGGGAAACAGGTGCTCAACCGCTTGAGCCACATCTGCTCCCCACCCTCTTTTCTTTTTTACCTAGACTGCCCTGCACCTCCTTTCCAAATACTGAATCTCCACCCATCCTTCAAATCCCTGCTCAGACAACCCCAAACTTCTCAAAGCTATCTTTGCCCACCCTGGTGGAAAGCCATCTTTCCTTCTTCAGAACTTCTGTAGTATTTCCAGTCTGCCCCTTAGGTTTCACACTTGCAGGCTGGTATTATCTCTGACCTCCCCTGTGCACATCAGACCACCAGCTATGGGCAATCAGAGACTTCATGCTTAGGGCAGCATGTGCTGGAGTTGAAAGCATAGGCTCTGCAGTTCCACTGCCTGTGGTGTTCAAACCCTCTTCTCCTTCCTAGCAAGTAGCCATGGGCTGCTTTGTTAACTTCTCCCTGTTTCACCTTCTTCATCTGTAAAATGGGGATGATAACATTTATAGCACTTACCTCACAGGGTAATGGTGAGGATTACATGAGTTTATTTGTGTAAAGTGTTTAGAACAGAGCCTGGCAGGTGGCACGTGGCCCCTTTCTCTAAGCTATTATTCTTAGTGTCATTTGCAGTGCCACCTTGCAGGGGCTAGCCTGATGCTCTGCACATATCAGGGGCCTAGCAAGAATGTAAAAATGCTGCCACCTGACAGTCTCCATTTTAGTACTTAGAGGCATCTCAGAGCTCATGGAAAGGAATTTCTGAAGCAGGGGCTGGCAAAGGTTTAGGGGTTCTCTTACAGACTGGGAATTTCAACTAACGCTATATAATGAGAGCACACTGACTGGATTGAAAGTAACCTGGATTAGAGAAATTAAGCCAGGCAAGTTATCCTCTGAGCAGGGGAGATGACTTCTGTACACCACTGTAGCAGGTAGAAAAATATTTTGGTTTATTTAAAAAGTTTCTTTTATAAAGACTGACGCTGCCTAAAAGCTGAATAGAGGTGGTTAACTCCTTGTGGCAGGAAAGGTAAGCAAAGCTGAAGGAGCACATTTTAAGGATTCACATAGCCAATGGGAGTTGAACTGGGTAGCCCAAAGGTTCTATAATCCCATGGACACAGAAAGCTGAGTGACTTAGGGTGTTTCCCTATTAGGATGAGTTTCCCTGTACATGTAAGTTGGTCCTTCCACGCCAGGTTCACTTTGAAGACATGAGGGCAAATAGGGCCAACTGTGAAGCTGTGAAACATGGAAAATGCTTGTTCTGTTCTTATATTCTAACAGATAAATAATATTGTACACGCATTTCTAAATAAATACAGACTCACTATGTGATGGATCTTCCACCTTTTTCTAAGGTTGGCTTGAAATTTTATAAAGTAGTCTGCAAGCATAAAACATGTAAATGGCATGCGAGAACACCAAAATACACCACTGCCCTGATGTTAAGCCAATGACGGCTCGGAGGAGCCTGGTGCTGATACTAGTCACTTCACTCATTTTGTCCAAGAATCATTGGTTAAATTTGGAAGAAAACTGCCTGATTACACAGTTCACTGAGAAGATAATTAAATCCCTTGTATCCTCTTTGTTTCATTATCCCTCTTGAGTGCTTCCTTTATGAACGAGAGGCAGGATCCTCTGCTTGGATTTGTGATGGAGCATGACATGGCTTCGAAGGGTGCCAACAGCTCACCACTGAAATATTAAAGTTTAAGCAATTTCAGCAATGCACACTGACTAGACCCAAAAATAAAGGGCTTAGGCTGTGAAAGGTGCTCTGTAACCAGATGAGGGCAAGATGTTATAAATAGGGACATTCGATTCTGCTAAGAGACCTTGCCAGCTTTAAGGGAAATGAGCACTCAAATTTCATAGAATCAAGGAGAGAGGTTTTAAAAAGCAGAATCATATTAAAATACTTGAGAAAATAAATCATGAAAATGGTTATGTCTCAGCAAAATAAACAAATGCCTATTTTCTAAACACATATTTCAGTTTATTATGTCTTATTCTGATATATGAAGCAAAGCATGCTGTGGCAAGAGCTCTTAGGCTTTTAACACAATACTGTTATAAAGAATGTAGAAAGCCAAACATGTATTATTTTTCAAAATCCCACTGACCTTGTTTTAGTTCCTGGTGCCAAGATTTGGAAAATTCTAGTAGTTGAATGACAACTAAGAGAAGCTCACCTGTAGAACACACTCATTCTCTAACACAAAGGGTCGAGGTGTGCTCCTAGGAAAGCACAAGGAGCATTTTAGATAGTAGGAACTTCTGTCCGTCTATCTGTGGGATCCATAACCCTACAGAAAGGGATATAGATTGAATATAGGGGACAAAGGGAAAAAGTGTCTCTAGATTCTTCTTCACTAAGAGTGGATCTGTAAACCAGCAATGGGTTATTATCCCTGGACCACTGGATCATGTGTGGTAAGAGATGACACTAGTATCTTCATATTTTTTCTTGACTTTTACCTTGGGGACCTTGGTCATTTCAGGTGACTTTCATAGTGTAGGAATCGCAAAGTCAGCAACCCTGTTCTGCCCCCAATTTCTTGGACACTTAGTTGATTCACCCCAGTTGGACAGAGAATATTACCAGAAACAGAAGGTGAGTGAAACTAAAGGTGCAGGTCTTAAGGTCTTTTCCATATAGGCATGAGAAGTGGCATCTGTTTCTAGTCAGTAGCCAGAGAGAAAAACTGTGGACTGGACTAACTCCAGCCTTCTAAACTGAATGGCATGTGCATCAAGACATGAGTCAGGATACAACAGAAGGGGCCGTGTTCTCCTTGGCTTCTCCCTATGGTAACTGGCAGCAAGCAAAGGAGAGCCCCACGAACATTTATTGAAAACCCACCTATAATCAGAGACTGGGCTACATGGTAGGGATCATGCAGGAAGCTTGAGTAGTAATTCCACACCTAATCTGCAAGGCTGCCCTCAGAGCTGCAGCATGACCAAAGGCTGATGTCCAACACTACCCATGATGCTGCAGTGTCTTAGTATTCAATCCCATCCCTCTGATGATCAATAGCACGCATTTGTGAGAAAGTTGGCTAGAGTTAGGGATATATTCTATGGGTGTAGAAGACAGCAAAGTCAGTCCCCAGTTACCATGGGTCCTGAGCCTAAGACCAAACCTCACTAATGTTGTAAATTAATCAATGCAGTAACTTCTGTATCCACTTCTTGACACTTTGGATATACACGCTATTTACTACCCCTTGAGCCTGGGCTCTACCCGAAATCATCGGAGGAATATGCTTGTGTTACTAGGGAAATGACAGAGAAGGGAGGAGAAAAACCACTTAACTGTATTGGTTACTGACAGCTTTTGCACACCCACTTCCCTGTACTACCTTACAAATTCCCACTTTCCTTTCAAGTTTGAGCTCAATGTCACTTCCCTGTATGCCTTTCCCCACTCCTAGAATGTTCTAAAATGATTCCACTCCTCCCAATGCTATGGCCTTGACTAATTAATTTGTATTTTATCTGCTTACCTGCACCTCCCATCATTCTCGAGGGCAAGGACCATATCTTAATGCATGTGTTACCAACATCTACTATGGTACCTGGCTCAGAATAAGTGCTGCAGAAACAGAATGAATGAATGCATATGTGATGGCTATGTATTTAGGCTTTGTCTCCCTAAAGAGGCTGTGGATTCTTTAAACAGGTATGGCTCAGGTCCCTATGCCCCCTTACAGAGTCTAAAGCAGAGTGCTTGAGAATTAAGAGGCCATCTACAATATTATTCATTTGTAAAATAATTTTGTAATTAAGGACTGCATTTCTGATCATAGACAGTCTTCTTTTATTGGAAAAAAAGCCTTAAAATCAAATGCAAAGTTGTCAAAAAACAAAAACAAAACAAAACTCAAAGTCATCCTTATTTGTTTTAAATCAGTTCCACCTTTGGAGGCATAATATAATATTCTAGAGGTAGTGGGTATCAAAGCAATTAACAGAACTGTCTGAGAGGATCAGTACTTATTTTCTCTTTCCTTCACTCATATTCATTTGTCCTGTGATCCTCTTACTCCAGAGCTTATATTTGAGGTAGAAATTGTTCTCCATTCAAATTCATTTGTATGAGGGGGGAACAGGCTTAATAATTGCTAGAACCCCTTGTTCTACTACCACATATTTTTATAATTTATAGTATCTGTGTACTTATCCACAATTCTGTCTTTCAAAGGAATTATAATTCTCAGTCTAATCCTTCAGATCCAACCTCACATTCCTATAAATTAGAGTAAAACCTACTGAATATTCCTAAAGAAAACCACCTCTGTAAAGCCAATTACCCAACAGATTTATTGTGTAAGGTACATAAAAAAGGAGAACTCTTACCATTTACCATTTAGAATGAGAAGCAAAACTGAATTAAGAAGTAAGTGTGGAGATAGAAGGATATTTTTTCATGATGTAAAACCAGAAAATTCTTAGCTCCTCTGTCTTTACATTAAGTCCTGGACTACTGAATACTTTCACAGTAGTAAGAATGAGTATGTGTGGACGTGCCACAGAGAAATCAACCTGTTGGTCCTGGTTCCTTCTGGCAACGTGCCTCAGCTGTTATGACTGTGATGTAAAAAATAGGCAATACCTTTAGTAGAAGCTCTATAACTTCTGTATGGACAAGGCCATGCACTGGTTCTCCGTTGATGTGCGTGATCAGATCGCCAGCTCTCAGTCCTGCCTGGCATGCTGGACTTCCTTCTTCTACATTCTAAAGTCCAAGAGAAGAGTATAGATTTGGAAGGAAATAAATGACAAGGCTAGCACCTACAATTTCTTCTGGCAGAATATTACAAATTAATAAATGAATGATCTTAAACTCTTAATTGGAATTCAAAAAGGCATGGTTACTATTCTAGCTCTGCTATCATTCTAAAATAGTATAATCCCTGTGGTTCCTTAAAAAGTTTCCGATCAATTGAGAAGGTAGTTTCTTTAAAAAGGTCAGGAAAAGAACTAAGAAAAAGAGAATGAAAGAAGGATGGAAATAGTCTTTTATCTCTTTCCACCATTATGGTACACAAGGGTGGACAATCAAATATGAAAGATTTTTGCTAAATTCACTTCTGCCGCCTAGGTAAAGGGAAAGAAAGTGCTAAGAGGAAAATTAAACAGGTACCAAATGCCAGCCTAACAGGAAGTACATTGGATAGGAACTATGCCTTAGCCAAAATGTCCATTCTCCAAGATGGATGGAAATGAAAACTAACAAGAAAGAGAGGCTGTGCGTCTTACCCAAACAATGTGATGCACTGTGTAGATATCACTGTCTCCCACGTACACCCTGATGGCTCGAATGGTGAAGCCATAGTTCTTCCCTGAACTGTGGATCACAATGGGTTGATGTGGACTGGCAGAGGCTGCTGAAGAATCTCGGCTGGGAGAAGAATCTCGTGAAGAAGAGGGGTCCGAGGACAGGGAATGGGGAGACATTGGACTTCCCAGTGGAGAAACTGCAAACATATCTGCAACAAGGAAGCCTGTCATCAGAGCTGGTCCTGGTCACACAGACGCCCATGCAGCCAGCCCTTGCCACGTGAGCCCTGCCAGGATTGGGAGCCCGGTCACACAACAAATGCTTTCATTTCCAATAAGCAAAATAAAGAAGAAATAAAAGTGTTTATGTTGGTACCTAGCGTGGACTTTAAAACAGAAGACGGCCAAGGCGATTTTGAAACTGTTTCTATTTGAATAATTTTAAAATTAATACTATACAGTTAAAACTTTTTAGTTTTCTACATTAATTAAGTCACTCACAAAAATTAGTTCCTTTCTGCCTATGATATATATTTACCTAAGATAGCTTATATTCTCTTATTTTTTTAGGAGGTATTGGGGATTGAACCTGGAACCTTGCACATGTGAAGCAGGCACTCAACCACTGAGCTATACCCACTCAGATATTTTATTTTAATTAAAGAAAATCATAGATGCATTTATTTCAAGTACATTCTTACTCAGAGAGGATTGTATGGACTATTGTAAAAGATACTGGGACTCCAAATCTTGCACTTAACTTTAACATGGCTCTTTTCAAACATACGTGACCAGGAAAGCAATATTTACCAGTTGTTTTTTTACAACGTTATTGAACTAGTATTGACTAGAAATTTTTAAAAAGGAAAACACTGAAATGGCAACTTCTCTGTGAAAAAGTGCCTCCTTATAACTATGGTAACACCTGATTCTCTTCACATATTACCTGCCATTCTACAAACAGGGTTTCTGTGAAGCTTATGTAAGTGAAAGAAATAAAGAAATTTTAAGAAAAATCCAGTTCATATTCCATAACTACAATTCTAGTCTTTGCTTCCCTTGTCTTATAAGCAGACACACTTTGGATTTGTAGTTCATAACACCATTCTGACTGTGCAAATCTAAACAGATCTTAACAGCATGGGATATTGTCTGTGCATGTGTGTTTCTGAGAAAAAGAATAATCCACAAAAGATGCTGAGGTTTACATGTGAGCTCAGGTTACAAATTGCCCAGTGCTACTAAAAGCTCACCAGGTACGGGGAGCTCCACTGCAGCCAAAGTAAGCCAAAGGTATCCATAATATCTTTTATTCCAATTCATTTGCATATCCAAAATGGAACAAAACCAGATATACCACTACCTGTGCTTCTTTGTTCCCTTAATATGAAAAGTGTGACATCTTGGTTCTGTTTGTTTGGCCACCTTCTGTCTGACCAAATTGCCAGGTAAAGAGAAAGACTGGTAGGCAGAGGACTTCAAAACATGCAAGTGGAAAGAAGACAGAGTGGACACACACAGATCCAGGCTGCTGAAAATCCAGACCCACAATTCTTTCTATAAGTTTCCCTACTTTACCAAAGTGTGGAATTTTCACCAGCTTTCAAAAGTGGACTGGACCATATCTAACTTACCTTCCCTACTGTGCAGCTGCACTGGGGTCATCGTCTGTGGGTTTTTAAAGGTTATTCAAATTAGGGAAAGAGTTGTTTGTTTTATGGTGACTTTCCCCAGAAACCTGGATCCACTAAAGCAAGCACTATCTGCAAATGAACATTTGTTTATATCAAATTTCCTTCTGCACAAATATGAAATTTTAAAAATGTAAACACTCTCTCTTATGTAGCGTCTGTAGTCTTCCAAATACAAGCCGGCTGCGATATAATTCAATTCCTCCTTATACACTCTTGCTGTCATTTGAGTGATAAGTCACAACTACCAGGGGGTAAATTTCATCTCTGCCAGTAGAATTCCTATAGACTTAGCGATCGGTAGAGGCAAAACCAGGTTGTGGAAATACAGTGCAATGTAACAAAACAATAATTAAACCGAGTTTTTCAGTACAAGGTAGAAAAGGATTTGCCTACCAGTAGGAGGAAGCACAGCTCCACAGACAGGGCTGTCTATGCTGCCTGTGACTCCGCATCCCCAGGAAAGAAAAGCTTATGTTTTCTGTGTCTATTTCCTTATTTATTGGATGAGGAAAACTATACTTAGCTTTCTAGCACAGATGCTATAAACAGCTCTGTAAGGTAGATAAATGCTGCAAAGTCTATGGGAAAAAAACGATTCAGAGGAGGGAAATTTATCACTTTTCTTGGGGGGATGTTTGAGAGAGGGTAGAAAAGAAATGGGGAGAAAACAACAGCAACAAAACTAAGTCTTTTTGGAATAAAGGCCTTTCTCATCTCTGGACACAGGAATAAGAGAGATGAAAGAAGCTGCACATGTTCTTTGGGAGCTCAGGAGATCCTGCAGGGAGACCTCGGGGGGCTGCAGGCAGAAGCTCTTGAAAACTGTGTTGGGGTTACCACCCATTTGCTTCAAGCAACCTTGCACCAATCAGCATTCCAAACTGGGGGAGGGATAGGGAGGCATGCACAAATCACACAATTTCATGCGAGTAGATGTCTCTCTACCTCCTGGGATCATGAGGGACAGAGCACTGGCAGAAAGGGACTTTGTGACTTTCCCCGCGATTTTCTTTTTCTCTGTGCTTTCTAATCGCTGCCGAGCCATGTGAGAAGCGGGTTCACTGGATGGCTTTGAGGAAATATCTGTACTGTCCACACACTCGTTTCGTCCATTTATCTGATCCAAGTGCTCTGAAAAACTGCCAACTGTACAAAGAAGAAGGGATAAACATGTTCAAGAAAATCTGTGATAGGAAAGGTGGGGAAGAGAGTAAGAAGGAAGGACAAAATCTGGGAAACATACTCCCATATGGCTAATGAGGCCACATGGTGTCAGGAGAACATTCAACACACATGACTGGTCTGAGAAAGGTGATGCGAAGGAGGAAGAAATGGAAGAGGTGTCCATGCAAGTTTTGTTCTAATTGTATGCAAGTCTGTCAGTTCTCAATCAACAACTCCATTTACCTAGAAGACCAGAAGTACTTTCACAGACAAGAACCATGAAGAATTATTTTCTAGAATCTATATTTTGAAACACTTGTAGAGAGAACTCTTTTCCCCCACCATGAAAGGCCATGCTATGAACCAAACATCACCTTTTGCACACCACGACCTCCCACTTTATACTATGATTACCATCACCAGTGTTGTTAATAATAATAATAATAATTCACAGGTTTATACCTGTAACATATCCTCGGCATACCTCATACTAGGCTCAGATATATCACTAGGAGAGAAGGACCTTAAGTGTCTCCTTTTACTCTTCATACCATATGCCTCCTTTCACTCGAAGCCCCTTGTAAACTTAATAGGAAAAGACAAAGATATTACTCGACATGTTACTCAGAAGCTCACTTTATCTTCTTGGCATTTAATCTAGATGGTATGTCATAGGCTGAGCTTCTCTGAACTTACTGCACCACAAGAAAACCCCTTCCTCTCTAACTCACACTGTCTTTACTTTTCATTTTAACTATTAACATAAACTGGAGGTACTTTTGAAAGAAAAATCACTGACGTCAGTCTGGTGACTGCAGAGGCCAAGAGTAAAGAAAGTTCTCAAGTAGGAGTGACATGCTGAGACCCCCACAGAAAAACTGAGCAGCTACACCTTTTAGTCTTCCCTGTTCTTTCATTCACAGGCTAATTTTTATTCTTTTTTTTTACTCACTGATAACTCATTTTTGTCCATCTAGAAAAAACAATGTTCATCTGATTTTTACTTCTATATGCTACAGTATAAGCCACCTGTAGTTTAAAAATAATCAACTCTATCAACAACTTAAGATATGTAATCCATGCAGAGAATAGAACAGAATGGAAAGCATCCTTTGAATGACCAGCCAGCACTCTGAAGTGCTGACCATAACCCTTGTTTGCCTGGGAAAGAGGTAAGAACCCAGCGTTCATGTTACACTGGTTTAAATACATCACTCCACTGTACAGCTGAGGTTTGGCCCTACTTCATGTGAAGTGGAATAGCCTCTATGGGTCTGATCCAAACAAAGGGAAGCCTGGGGGGTGGGGAGAGCTGGCGTGGACACAGCCCACTTCCTGGCCATCCACTGTGCTGTCTGAACAGGTAAAGATTCACGGACTTCCATGTGATGCCCATCTGTCCAAGGAAAGAAGCCAACCTGAAGATAAGTGCCAACCATCTTTACTGTTTACTCTTCACAATGAGTAATTGCTGGATGCCTTCAAGCACTACACCTAAGACTTTAGGACTTCTACTTTTCACTGATTCAAATACAATGTAGTTATGAAAAAGGAGACCAGGTATTAAGTTGTACTCTCCTAACTATCAGATTATGAATATACATTTTTCTCTTTTATCATGCCCTTCCTCTTGCCTCAGCCTTCTCATTTCCAGGACTGTACAGAAGAGCATGCTTCTTTTCTAACAGTGGTGGATAATGTCACCTTAAGGTTCTCTAAATGTCAAGGGTTCTTGCTTTTTGATGGTGGAGCAATATAAAAAATCAACAAATTAAATTTTACTACAGTCATGGTTTTCAGATTCCCTAATTACCCTTGGCTCTGAGCAAATCAGATCATCTCTCTATTCTTTGTAGGCCCCAAGGTCTTTGATTATTTTTAGTGTATGCATGGAGGAGAGAGAGAAAGGTGGTTTGCATCTATTAATCAAAATGCCTGGCAGGACCTAGGCAGATTTTTTTTTTAATTATGTAAGTAATCAATCAAATGCTTAGACACTGTTGCCCTCCCTTCAACTCCTACTTTTCTCATAATGAGTAGGCTTAAGAGAGTAAATAACATACCATTTTAAGAATACATTTTAAATGAGGTAAATATATTCTATTCAGAATAAAATAATAAACTAAGAAAGAGGTAGAGACTGTCTTAGCCAGGAATACAAAATACTGTGACACCTACATTTGCTTTGAAGATGTACTAAAACTGTTCAGCTATCTTGGACTAATTGGTTATCTCTTCACCACTTCTAAATTGTTACCCACTTGCCTTGATAGAGATAGACTCAGGAGAAGTGGAATTATCCAACATGGAAGGAACACTGAAACAAAGGAAGGGAACCGAAAATCCAACACTATTTTTCCCATAATAAACTATAAACACATGAGAAACTCCACAGAACCAAAGTTTTTTTGTGAAGTTGAAATAAATCCAGCCCGAAAAATCTGTTTTCTTGAAATGATTTGTAAATCACAAAAAAGCTCACACCATGAATATTCAGTCAATTAAAAAAGTATTCATGAAAAATCTCGAAATCATTCATGATTATCACTACAGCATATTGAACGTGGCTTACTGAAAACACATTGTAGCAATCCTAAGTGATATCCATGTTTTATTTTTTTTTGAGAAGCACAAATGCATATTGTTTTGTAAAAGGATATGCCATGCAAAAATACATCTATATTGTATGTCCTCCCATGGCCCACTGGGTGGAATGTGGGAGAGTGTGGGCTATGATGTGGATCATTGACCATGAGGTGCAGTGGTGCTCAGAGATGTATTCACCAAGTGCAATGAATATCTCATGATGATGGAGGAGGTTGTTGTTATGGGGGAGGAGTGGGGCGAGAGGGGTGGGGGTATATGGGGACCTCATATTTTTTGAATGTAATATTAAAAAATAAATAAAGACAAAAAAAAAATAAAGATCCCACTCATATGCAGCTGTTAAAGATGGCTCTAAGGTCAAACAGAAGCAAAAATGTTTGGCCATACAGGGCAAGCACTAAGGAGGGGTCTGAGATATCGGATTTCGGTTCTTAGAAGATGGTTTCCCCAAGCCCAAGAAGTGGAGCCATGGTGGGAGTCTAGTGGTATAAAATACCCACCATTAACCATCTCGCCCGGCCGGGGACTCAGAGCACAGGGAGACACTTCTCAACATGGTGGTGATGTTTGGATGGCAGGCGCCACACCCCACAGCTTACCTGACAGAGTGGAGCTGCTGATGGTGCTGGCTGGGGTGGTGACCTCAGGCTCCTCCTGAGGGCACTCTTCAGCTGGAAGGGCTGGCTTTTCTGGCTCTTCCTGGGGGTCTCCAGGGCAGGGGACAGCTTCATCTTGTTCTCCCTCTGTTGAAACAGCCAGTTTGGGAAGCAGGCCAGAACTGAGTTTATGTCTGTTGCTTTCAGTATCTGAAGAGTTGGATGTGGATAACTGTTGCCTTAATTAAAAACAAAAACAAAGTCATATGTACACACTGGGAAACACTATTAAAGGTGAGTCTTGGAAGAAACCAGGTAAAAACGGGACTTGGATAAACCTAATCAAAGTCAGGTCTAGTGAAGTGGTTCTCCAAGTGTGGTCTCCAGTCCAGCAGCATCAAAGTATCACCTGGGAAGTTGGCAGAAATGCCATTTCTCAGGACCCATCCCAGATCTCCTGGAGCGGAAACACTGAAAGTGAGGCATGGCCATTTCAGTAAGCCCTCTAGGTGGTTCTGAGGCTCACTGAAATTTGAGATTACTGCTCTATAGCTACTGCTTATGATATTACTTAACAGGTATTTCACATACATTTCAGAATATTCTGAACTCCAGCTCAATGTTTCCGTGGATGGCAAAGTTGCATTTTTGGTTTTGTCTCCAGAGTCTTCTTTCTCTTCTGAATTCTGAGTTATTCGATCTATACTGCTGAAAACCTGGAAGGCAAATAATCAGTGCTTATTAGTACCTTTCCAAAAGAGTTTTTCAGGGAAAAAAAACCAAGAATAAATCTTTGGAGAAAAACCTGAAAGTACAATTAAATTTTGAATTGGGATGATGTATTCAGAAAGTATGCTGTCTATTTAAATTCTGAGATGAAAGCCCAATTGTATAGTTTTTTCGGTGGGGGGAGTAGAAAGCTATGATTTCACCCCCTTCTCTTAACATAACTCAGTATGGACTTTGTAGCTGCAAATAAAATCCATAGATGCACTGGGGTTTCTAGGCCTGGGGATCAATGCACATCTTAGATTACTTTTTAACCATAAAGTCAATCAGAAAGAGAAAATCACCGAGAAAAAGATTTAATGGCCACCAGTCAGGGGTGGGAAGGAGAAAAATGAATTGGAATTGACTGCAAAGAGAAGAATAAATGACCTGTTTCAAGACTTAGCAGGGGAATGTAGTACATATTTGGTCATAAAAAGCCAGAGGTATTTTTTTGGCTTACAAATCACATAAATAGACAGACAGCGTCATATGTTGGTACTGAGATGCCTGAAGGGGATCAGAGCTTAAGTAAACTCAAGATTTCAGCCTACTTCTGAATCCTGCTGTCCCACAGGGAAAAGGGAAGGTAAAACAGGGGGATACAAATCCAGTGCAGCCCTACTCGGCCATTCGCTGCTCTCACAGGAACCGCCCTCAGACCTCCTATAATCTACCGGGATTGGGGACTAAAACTGGGAACCTGGACTAGGAGGAAGGTGGCTAAAGAACAGCAGACAGAGGGAATGTGAAATACCATCCAAAGGGCAAAAGAGTTAACAGTGTTTAAGGAGGCAGCTTCGATGGACCAGAGACCAGGTGCTGGTCTCCGCCTCTGACTCAGCGTCATTGAAGCTTCTGTCCTCACTCCAGGACAGACTTGCCACCATCCTCTGCAGGGAAAGCTCTACTTCTCTGTCATTCTAATAAACAGGGTAGTGATGGCCAATTTTGTTGGTACATTCTAGGTAATCACTTAGAAAAAGTCACTAACTTCTATAGGAAGGCTGAACAATAACCATGTAAAATGCCATGGCAACAGAAATACGTAGCTACTGAAAATAGCAAAAGGGAGGCAGGATGCCCTCTAGGTTTATTCCCAGTTTCCTGGGGCTCTGCCCTGTCTCAGAACTATCAGGTTTTTTTCTTTGCCCTTTTTTTCTTCTTTTTTTAAATCTTATCACTGTAAGTAAAAAAATCTTTCTCAAGCTTCAATTGTATTATCTTCCACTGTTTTCACCATTGCTAGTTTGGCTTCCTTCTGCCGGTTTAATATATAAATTTCAATTTATATTAATGGTTAGAAGACTTTCCCATTCCACAGGCATCCATCCCCCAGTGCTTCTATTTATGTCGAGGACCAAGCCTTCTCCTTTTGCTGTATTCTGACGAGTACCTCCGCACACATTGAGGCTCAACGTTCTTGATTAAAAGATGAAGGAAACGGAGGGACAGGCAAGGCAAAGGTCATTATAGAAATGGCTATCGTACATTCCAAACCCAAAGATCTGACATGAGAGCAAGTCTATCCTCTGAGAAGAAAAAGGGTCTTAATTTGTTGAGACTGAAACTGAAAAAGACACTCGGCGTGGGTGTATGTGTGTGTAGGGACTCTAACTGCATTACCAAGACTATGGAGTCATTTTTCCTAGAACAAAAAGGAATTTTAAGCACAGAAGGCAACAATTCTCCAAAAAACCGGTGGGTGGCTTTTACTATCCTATCCAGCCATTTAGGGGTACCCATTAACTGGCCAGCAGGAGAGTCTCCCAGATAGACTCTGTACATTTTTGCCAAAATTCACTTACTTTTGAAAACCTATGAGAACACGAGGAAAACTGCCTTATTTCCACATTGAAGTCTTCATCATTTGTATCATCTTCTTCCTCAGTTTCCATATGGTGATATTTTTCTGACCGAGCTACAGAGAAGTGTTTGGGAAAAGTTCCAGTTACTTAAAATTTCAGCTTTTAATTTAGATATTTTAATTATAAGTTTTTATATCAAATCAACATTATGTATAAGATCTCATAGGAGGTTCTAGATTGGAAGGTTCCCTCAAAAGTAAAGATAACTTTCTACAAAAAAAACCACCAATGTTTTATGCCCAATAATACACATACTATCAAAATAACTTGTGTCATCTTCGGATTCCAATTGTGGAATAAATTCTGCCTTCTGTCTCAGCAAACTGTTCCAGTCTAAGGAACGGAAGAATCTATGCTGTTTGACTTCATAGGCACCACCTGGGGGAGCATAAGGGGGAAAATATTAAACTATCATCCAAGCAAAGATAAACATCAGTTTTAAGCATAAAAAATTATCAGCAGAGAGATAAAGTCATGGAAATCTTACTTTTTCATTCTACTACCAAAGCCCCAATTTCCCCCCCATAATTTATCAGCAGGAGATTTGATTTTGCTAACAACAGTTGCTATGGCAGAGTTTTTCTTTGTTAACTATTCCATGATTTCCTCCATTTTTCAAAGGTTAATGGCATGGCCACTTAAAATCACATTTATACCAAACCTGGGGACATGGACACATGTTGGCCCAAAGCAGACTTACCCACTACAAACCCAAGGAAATTCCAACAATGTACAAAATGTATTCACTGCAATATTTCCTCTAGAAGTAGGGTAAATGATGATGAATTCTTCCTAAATAGTATATAATAGTTACCATTCACTTGTTTTGGATGGCTCATTAACATAGGCAGGAATTAGAGCCCGTGCATTAGATTCTTAAGTAGGAAATAGACACACACCTGTCTGACAGATTTATAAAGCACCTGATGAAAATCAATCACAATTCTTCAGCTTTAGGCTTCTTTATGCCATGTCAGTATGAGAGCATAATTCAGTGAAATAATGCTATTTTTGATTCTATGATTTTAAAGAGTGATTTTGAAGGCCATGCCCATCAAACATGTTAACACCTTATTGCATGTAAAGCAAAGAATGCACACATTTTGTGAAGTCATAACATGAGAATCAGGCCCCCTCCCTGCCACCAGCACAGATTGTTGATGAAGGAGCTAACAAAAAATGAATCCTGAAAAAACACTGTGGAGAGAGAGTTCTCACAAGATCACTACCAGGGTCCAATCAGCCTCACTGCCAGGAGAGGCTCCTCTAGGTGTAATGTGGATGCCTCTTTATTGTACTTGTCACCTATGCCTCTCAGCCTGTCTTCTGTGGGGTACAAAGGGAATAGGCTGAGCAATGCAAGCTGATCTGAAAATGGGCCGTGGATCCCAGGGGACTTTCTTTGCCATTCAAAGATGGGGGGAGGGCTCGGTTCCTGGGGCCCCTCCAGCACAAAGTGCAGTGTCACTCTAGCTCCAAACACAGCCAGGAAATCTGGTGTTCTGAACACAAGGGAAAGGAGGAAAATGCAGAAAATCACTAAAGAAAAGGAGACTGGATCCTTCCTTACAAAGCATTTGACTAGAATCCTTACCCAGGATCCCAACCAGGTGTTTCCCACATTTATAGCACCGTTCTGAGGTCTGATGTTAGTCACAACCACGAGTGCACCAGAAGCTATGATCTGAGGGTCAATGGACTTGGTGGCAAATAATGAACTAGATACTATAGGAACCTTGCTTCTTTTAATTGCATCATTGAAAATAAATGACCCCAGGGAGTAAGCATAATCACTCCACTTTTGAAGAAACTAGGGGTAAACAATAAAGGAGACTGGAGAAATTCATGGAGAGAATAAGGATTAGAGGGTCATATACCAGGTCTGTCTACAAATGCCCACATCCATCCTCAGGGCCACAGTACCACATAGCACATGAAGAGGAGGCATATTTTAGTGTGGACCCTACTTTGGCATCACAGTAAAAATGAATTCACAATTGCTAATACTGGGGAACCGAACGTAATACCCAATTCACATTGCTGCTCACACAGCACCTCTGCAGAGCCTGACCCTGGTCCACATTGCATGCCAGCTCATGTCTAGCCCCAACCAGTGTTCCCAAACACAGCTATCTGTATCATGTTCTTCTAGAGCCCTTTTCCTTGCAGAAGCAAAAAGGACTTCCACGTTTATCTATCCAACTCCCTCACTGTGCTTAGATTTTAACACTGAGCTCCAGAGACTCAGTCCTTAATTAGTGGTCCACAACACATCTCTGGAATCTTAGAGCAGGGGTGGTTCTACAGAGACCAACATTTCAGTGGCTGCTAATGGGCCCAGACCAAATGTTACAGGTCTGACACTCCTGGGCTGCTCCACTCTACCCAGAAAAGCACAGTTTCTCCATAGGATCAAGGGTACGTCCAGACCAGAGTATCGGGCTTTTCACTCCCTTGCCTCCTACCCTTTGGGCCACAAGTTGATGAGAGCCTTTTCTTCCTCTCTGTGAACAATGACGAATGTGACTCCCTAAGCAGTCACAGCCCATTGGGCTTCAGCTCACATATTTCATCCTTTGCCTTCTGTACTCCATTGAGAAGAAGCTGGTTATTACTGGATCTTGTTTCTTATGTACTTTTGGAGAGATGGGGAAGGAAAGAATTAAAGGAACAAACTGGAGAAAAACTACCTCTGGGCTGATTATAAAATATGAATGATGGCAATACAAATCACCAGCGGTAGGAACTCATGAGTGACTGCTCATATTGTAAAAGTGCACAATGAATTTAAAAAAGAACAATGAAGGGAAGGAAAGGGAAGCTGATATTTCGTGAGCTCCTACTATGTACTAAGTCAATATACTAGATGCCTTCATGAACATTTTTGCATTTACTCCCCACAGCAGCCCTGTGAGATGTGTATAATACCGTGTAAGAACTAAGACTCAGGGCAGTGAAGAAACTCCTCAAGACCTTACAGCTGGCACAGGCTGGTAGTCACATCTGAGTGACTCTAAAGTCCAATGCCTCTCAATACTCTGAGTTTAAAAGTATAGTTCAAGTGAGACAAGTTCCCAAACTGCATGTTATGTTTTAGCATTAACGCGCTCTTGAGTTTTTCTCTCCTTTCATGGAAGCTTCTCAAACATCCATTATGTTCTTCACACCCCTTTTCTCAGTCTTTCTAGTCTCTCGGGCAAATGTGCATTTGCACATTTTCACGGTGCATTATTTTGCCCACTAAATATGCATTAAATACAAAATGCTGTCACTGGAAGCAGCGTGGCAGGCCTGTGGGAGTCTCAGCCTCATTCTACAGAACCTACTGGGATCTGTCATATTGGAACTGCCTGTTCGGCAAGCACTTCTTGACAAAGCTAAGAGCTTGGGTAGGGTCTTTTAAACATTTCTTTTGGGCTTGTTAGGGGATTCGTTCTTTAAATCGTTAAATCCTGAAATGACCAAAAGTAGCTGTTAAGGGGAAAAAGTGCAGAGAAATAACTTGCAAAATCTGATATATATACAAAAATGTGTTGACCATCATCACAGCTCCATCTTACTAAATCAGGCTCAATCAAGAATCCAAGAATCTGGAAGAGGAAAACAGGAGCAGACTGAGAAAACTCTCCAAACTGACACTTGAACACAGAAGTGACTTTTGAGTTTCCTTTTGAAGGAGTGTACCCATTCTAATATATTTTTAGTCAAATATAGGACAATGATTTCCTGGGACAGCCAAACAGAATGCATACATGGATATTTGTATTACTGCAGGAAAATCTTAAAAAGCCACTGCATCATATGTTTGGCTCAAGTGACCAAAGTTGCTCTTCAAAATCTGCCCCATACACAATCTTGACACAAATTTTTGACAGCTACACATATTTCTTGAACCATAAAGCAAATCTGACCACAGGCCACAGAGGGTGTGAAATAACAAGTTTGCTAGTCACTTCAGACAAGTGGAAAACCACACAGGGTGGGAAGAAATATAAAGTACTCTGTTCAGAGAGTTCCATCAGCTCGAAGGCAAGGGCACCAGCACCATTTCTTACTTTATATGCCCAGAAGGGAAAGCGTGGCTTGTACAACAGCAAATTAAAAATGACCAGACTAGCAGCAGCAGTGCCATCTTCATTCTAAGGGCCTTACATGGAGTATCTCATTTTAACCTCACACTAAGTAATGGTACTATATCAGCTCTACCTTAAAGCTGAGGAAATGAGGCACAGAAAGAGAAGTAACTTGCCCATGGTCACACAGTTGAGATTTAAACTCAATCTGAGGAAGTGAACTTGGCCCAGTGGTTAGGGCATCCATCTACCACATGGGAGGTCCGCAGTTCAAACCCTGGGCCTCCTTGACCGGTGTGGAGCTGGCCCATGCGCAGTGCTGATGCACACAAGGAGTACCCTGCCACTCAGGGGTGTCCCCCGTGTAGGGAGCCCCACGCGCAAGGAGTGCGCCCCATAAGGAGAGCTGCCTGGCATGAAAGAAAGTGCAGCCTGTCCAAGAATGGCGCCTCACACACGGAGAGTTGATACAAGATGACACAGCAAAAAGAGACACAGATCCCCAGTGAGGCTGATAAGGATGGAAGCGGTCACAGAAGAACACACAGCGAATGGACACAGAGAGCAGACAACTGGCGCGGGTGGGGAAAGGGGAGAGAAATAAATTAAAAAATATATATAAATAAACTCAATCTGAGTGTGCTTTCAACCTCAATGTTATATTATAGCCTTTTGGTTTTAAACATCCACCCATTCATTGGCAAAGGCATGAAAGTACATATTACTTCAGTAAAAGTCTCAACTCAAGTTTTTCCAGTTGAGCCTTTGTGACGGCTAATTTCATGTGTCAACTTGGCTAGGTTACAGTGTCCAGTTGTTTGGTCAAGTAGGCACTAGCCTGACTGTTACTGTAAGGGTATTTCATAGACAGATTTAAATCATTAGTCAGTTGACTGCATCAATGGCTAATTACATCTACACACAACAAAGGAGAATGCCTTCAGAAATGAGAGAAGTCTCTTCATCCAATCAGTTAAAGGCCTTAAAGGGAGAAATGATGATTTCAACAGTCAGAAAGAAAAAAAATTATCGCTATTTCAGCCAGTCAACTTCTCCTGGGGAATTCATTATCATCTTCACTAGCATTCCCAACTTGTAGCTTCTCTTGGGGAATTCAATGTCACCAGTGAGTTCCCAATTTGCAACCCACCCTACAGAATTCAGACTTGCCAATTCCCATGGTCACAGGAGACAATTCCTATAATAAATCTCTTAATATTTACATTCTTATGTATGTGTATATATGTGTATGGGTTTCTGTATATAGATATACATATTTGCATGTATATATACCCTGTCGGTTCTGTTTTTCTGAAGAACCCTGACTGCAGCCTTCATCTGAAATCTTCTAGGATTGTCTAATGCAGGATTAGCAAAATGTTTCTGTAAAGGGTCAGAAAGTAAATGTTGTATGATTTGTTGAGCATACAGCCTGTTGCAAAACGTCAGCTCTGGCAATGTAGTATAAAGCAGCCATAGCAATTGTAAATGAATGGGCACTGCTGTGTTTCAATAAAACTTTATTTGCAGAAGCAGGTGGTAGGCCAGATTTGGCCCATGGACAGTAGTTTGCTGATCCCTGCTCTAATACATCATCATTGACCCTAGTAATGCAGTGTTCCACATGTAAAGCAAAAGCAGGACCCTCCAAAGGGGAATTTGGGCAAACAACATAAGATGAATATTTTGAACTGTTGCGAGTGCTTTTTTCTTGGAAAAATAACTGGGGGAATGAATGATTTCTTCAATATTTTCTTATATTTTTATTTAAAAAGTTGGTCACGGAGTCAAAAACATTGATGAAAATTATGGACACTATCTAGAGTTTGTGGGTGTGTTGGTGTTTATGCTCACTAAGTCTTATGTAGATAAAGTCACATATTGGGCACTCTGGGATCTCTAGATCTGTCCATTCAGAATATAAGGAAGAAAGGAAGAGGGGCAGAAACAAAAACTAGTAAGAGAACAGTCAGAAAAAAATAATCAGCAAGAAACAAATCTATTAACTCAATACTGAAGGAAAGGCAGTGGTTTTTAAGTCTTTCTACTGCGCGGCGGTGCTGAGCACTGTGATTGGACAGCAGGGTTCATCTCAGGCTCTCATGGCTAGTAATTAGCATGAGTATTGAGGACCCATTTCAAAGCCTACGAGTAGTAATTTTCTGGGTCCACATGCTATTATTAAAAAAAAAAAAATCCACATTTCTAATCTCCTGTTTCAGATTATTTAAGGTGCTTGCTTTCCAGTGAAGAAGAGCTTTAGGTGCCCTTGAGGTTTTCTACTGGAGAAGTTTTATTTATAAAAATAAATTAAGAACAATTCTGCTTTGCAAGAACAAAAAAGTGTCCATTCTGCTCTAAATCAGAAAAAAATAAAAATATTATTGTTATCATTTGTTGTAATCATGTTTTACATCAACTAACAGATGTTTTGTATGCAAAAACAAAACATAAATGCCTCAGCCTGCTCGACACAGACATCATTTCTTGCATATTAGCAAAATTAAAACACCCTGCTCTAACCTGTTCCCAGCCTCTCCAGGGGATTCTGCCTGAGAAGCAAGGTAATCAAATCCTGGGCATCTGGGGGTGGAGCCTCATCCTTTTCAGGCCAGTTGATCTCATCTAGAAGGAAGAAACAGTTCACAAAGTTACTGCTCAAAAAAGTGGTCTGTGTCCCAACAGCATCAACATTACCCAGGAGCTTGTTAAAAACGCAGAATTGGAGGCATCATGCCACATCTGCTGAATCAGACTCTACACTCTAACACAGGGGTTCTCAACCAGGGGTCCACGAGCTTGAATTGAAATTCAAAAAAACATTATTCTTGTGGGAACTTGTTGGTGTGGATATGATGTATTTATTAAATAACACACCATAGTGGACTTAGTAAGGTGTCTGTGGTTTTCACCTGACTGGCAAAGGGGTCCGTGGAACAAAAAAGGTTAAGAACCCCTGTTCTAATAAGACTTTTAGTTGATTCCTAGACACAGTCAAGTGTGAGAAGTGCTGTTTTATAAGACAATACTAGCGCAACTTTCATAAAGGTGGGAGAGAACATGTCAATAAGTGGTATCTGAATTTTATTTGCCTTCTTGATGCATTTTTTTGGGGAGACTTGGTTCCCGACAAGTTATCCCTTCTAATTATCAGTCAGATTTAATATGGGAACCTTAAACTCCTACGTTTCCGGTGACCCTCCATCCAGAGACACCTAAGAGCAAGACTTTCTCTTTTACCCTTAACCGAGTATTTGGCCATAAGCCATAGAATTCTTCAGCTCTAAGAAGCAAACCATAAGTTTGTAAAAATAAATATTTCCACAGACAAAGGAAAAATCAAAATGCTAAGACTGAAAAAGAAAAGAAAACATTCAAAGTAACCCTAGTAATGGTAGTATTTAAAACCTGTCATAAATATTAGAACATGTTCTACATTCTAAAGGAGTTTGCCTGAAGAAAGGTATGTGTGCTTGTGTGTATGGAAATGCAGTAAAAACATGAGTTATTTCTGTGTGTGCCTGCCTCTAGCTTCCTCTGCTTCAGTTTAAATCTGATTTGGAAAATAAAACATGAATATGCATCGGAGCCGTAAGGCATGGAGAACAAAGCCAGCATTTGCTGCTTGTGTTAATTAAACAGTTGATTCCCCCTGCCATTCAGGCCTTGGTATATCAGAAAACAGCCTAGTTATAAATCCATAAACAGCTCAGCTCTTGTATAAAGGGGTTACACACTGCAGGCAAAATCTACTTCGTTAAAGTTTACAAATATGTCTGGCTTGCAATGTCAATGATAGAGAATAATGTTGTGATTAAGAGCCTCCACACATGCAAAATGTATGTTTCCCTATTTTCACTGCTGGACTTTGTAAGCACGGCTGAGAATAAACTTAGGTGGCTGATGGAGATGTCAGTGACGACTGACAAACTTTCAGGAACAGAAAGGCCTTTCTGATCTATGCTTCTGGGAAATTTAAAAAACAGCAGGTAGGGCAGTGATAGATCCTATTTAATTATCAGTTAGTTTTGCCACAAGCCATATAACAATAGTTAGGGTCAGCTTGTAGGTTAAGATCTAAAGGTTATTGAATTTTAAATGAAAGATGAACAGCTGTTACAGAAATAACATTACACCATAACAACTACCAATGAAAGCATTAACAATCTGTGGATTACATTTGCTTCCTTCTCATCCTCATTATTTATTATTTGGTAGACATTTGTTTTAGGGTTTATTACGTTTTTGTTAATTTCTTCATTGTGCCATTAGCCATTTTCCCCATTTATGTAAATGTTACCCACATTAACCTTTTCTTCCCTGTTGCAACCTCCCTATAATGGAAAGGAAGACTGGATGGCAGTTAAATCATTTGTAAATCCCATACCAATTTCTTTCGTGGAAAAAACACACCATAAAAGTTGGTTACATTGCTAGTGCATTTCCAAATTCCATGTTAACAAAACTTCTCCTCAGATCAATTTTCAACACAAATGGCCCTCTGGAGATTGTGAAAGCCAGTTATGTGTTATGATGAGTGAGTTCTTTTAATTTGTTGGCTCAAATTGTTTGATAAAGGTTAACATTTTAGTAGCAAAAAACTGTGACACTCCACAGATTTATACTACTGAATAGGTGCTTCCAAAAGCAGCTTAAAAATAATTCCTGATGATATTTACCACTGATGACTTGTCCAAATAGCTCTTCTGGAGTGTCCCCAAAGAATGGCACACATCCAACCAGAAATTCATAGAGGATAATCCCCATGGCCCACCAGTCCACTGGCTTCCCGTAGCCCTGCCTGAGAATCACTTCTGGTGCAATGTATTCAGGTGTGCCACAGACCTAGAAGATGATTGCAATATTAGAATAATTGGATTATTAGACATGAATTAAAATGAGCAAGAGGGCCAAACACCAATTATTTTGCCCACAGCACACCTGCTCAACCACATGGAACCACATGCACAAAGAACTTAACAGCAGCAGGTGTAAGTAGGCATTATAATACCAAAGGCAATGGATTACTTAAATACCAAAAAAGGGAAGAGCTTTAAAGTTGGTTCTAACATTAAACGATGTGTTATGTTTAATTTCAGATTAAACATATGACCCTGTTTGGTAGTTTTACCTATTTTACAATCTTAAAAACATTTATAATCCTTAAATTTAAAATAAGTGCATTTTTATCATTCACTGTCAAAGATACTTTGAGTATTTACATGACCAAAACATATATTCACATACTGGCTATTTCATAAAAGCAGGACAGTGAGATGGGTTTACCTTAAGTAACTTCACAATGAACAGATTGTGGGCACATGGTAATGAGGCATGCTTAAAGGGAAATGGGCCATGGCTCCGATTTTAGCACCCGTGATTGTACAATGCATCACGAGTTTCACAAGTACTCTACCGAGACTCCTGAATTACTTGCCAAAACAGTTTTCCATTTGTCTCTCTCACACTCTCACTTGTGTGCAATTAGATCGTTCGTCTTGCTAATAGACCATAATGTTGGGGGAAGAATGTGGAGGGAGTGGGCATTTCAAGGAGGCCGAGCGAGAAAAATGTGAGCAAATCACACTTTATTCAAGGTAAGGCTTATACAGACATCTAAGCAGCCAGTACTAGAGCGAAGATGGCCTATACAAGTTGATTCATAATTTCCCTGTACCGTATTATGCATTTATCTACCCAAGCTTACCTGTTTATCCAGGAACTCTCGAGCATCCTTCTCAATATGCCCCTCATAGAGATTGGTAGTCATGCTCATTAGTCCCACTTTGGATAATCCAAAATCCGTCAACTTTATGTGCCCCATGGAGGTGACCAACAAGCTGTTGACCAGAAGGACACATATTACAACAATCCCATTGAAGGCTGGTTCTTTTATTTAGCCTCCCCCTACCCCTTCCCTCATAATCAATTTGTAAGACTTTTTAACATACTGTTATCAACTTCATTACCAAACCTAGTCTGGAAGGGATGAAGTCATACAGACATCAAACACTTGCATTTAGCAGCTGAGTGTAATTCACAAGGCAAGGCCAGTGACCAGGGTCAGCTGATTTGTGTTGGAACAGCCACATACAGCATCGTTTACAGCACAATGAAACTCTTTGGAAATAGGGGACGGAACTCTGACTCCTTTCAATTTTTAGAATAAGGAAGCAGACAAGAAAGGGCTACCAGCAATACCTATGTATCAAGCTAATCCATCTGACAGAAAACTGCAGTATTATTGTAAATTTCAACTTCGAGCTCTAATTAAATTTCTACTAATGAAACAAAACAACAAAAAAACCCACATGCTACATTTCTTGTATAAATACTTGTATCACACACAGCTTTATGAATTTATATATTTAAAAAATTTCAAGTGGGAAAATCAAATTTCAAATAGTATATACAGTATTTTATTCATTTCATACAAAATTAAAGAAAAAGAGGGGGTAAAAGCAACTGGCAGGAAATATGCCAATATTCTAATAGTGGTTGTCTTTGTGTGGTAATATTATAAATTAATTTTTTTCTTTATGTTTTTCTGCACTTTCCAAACTCTCAGTAACAAGTATGAGCCAGTTTTATCACAAGAAATTTAACACACTTAGCGTTTACATATTAACATGTAATCATTCTAGAGGCATCTCAAATTAGTAGAGAAAGAATGAAACATTTAATTAATGGTGTTGAATGGCTAGTCATTTGGTGAAAAGTAGTTTATCTGTATCTCGAATGAAACATCAAAATGAACTCCAGATAGATTAAAAACTACAAAAAGTTTAAACTGTGTTGGGGGAGAGAAAAAAAATTAAATTGTGAAAAAGGATGTAATACCAAGTACAACATCAAGGATTAGGAAGGATTATCTGAATATGATGATGGATGCAGAAACTATCAAGAAAACGCCTAGCAGCATCCCAGGGAGCAATCGTAAGAAGTTTAGAGAGTAAAGAATAACTTCTTAAATTAACCCTGGAATTCTATTCACCTTTCTCTCTTGGTTCTTGGAAGTTATTATTATAAGAATCATTCTTGGAAGTTATTATTATAAGAATCATAGTATTTTAAAAGAATTATTAAAAAATCACCATATATACTGTTTAAAAAAACCACTAGGGAGACTTTTTAAATGTACAAAGCAGCATTAAAAGAAAACATTTTTATAGAAATGATGAAGAAAATTTTTTTATTCTGTGGAAAAGTATTTATTCTTCACCCATGCACGTACTTGTCTGGTTTCAAATCCCTGTGTACAATTCCATAATTATGTAGGTATTCCAAGGCCAGGACTGTCTCAGCAAAGTACATCCTGGCCATATCAACAGGGAGAGGACCCATGTTTTTCATTAAGGTAGCACAGTCTCCCCCTATAAAATACAAGAAAAAGTTTTAGCAGGTAGACTATCAACCAGGATTAAAGACCATTAGTTTAGGCTGCAAACTTTCAAAGCAGAACATCCCTACTCACAGACACAGCCTATCACATTCATAAGTGGACTGTGTTTTAAGAAACCATGTTTCTAATTAAGATGTGGTGTGGAGAAAATACAGATTTTTATCTAAGAGTGGGACTCATAAGAGAGCAGGTTTGGTTCTGGAGTGGAGGTATACGTTGAAGAAATGCACAGTTTTAGGGACACAGCGACAATTTAAAATATGCCAGTGTAAAAACTGGGTTCGGGAATTGGGCTGCCTAACTTCGAATCTTCGCTCTGCAATTTACAGGCTAAGAGCTCTTATGCAAACTGTTTAATCTCTCTGGGTCTTCATTCCTTTATCAGTAATGTCAGGAGATTAACAATGTCCTTTTAGGATCTTTATGAGGATTAAGGGAGCTAATCTAACATACATTAAATGTGTGAAAAGTGTTAGTTACAATTGTTGTGGCTAAAATAACTACAACAAAAGGTTAATAAGGCAAAGTATTAGTGTGATGGAAAGAACAATGGGTGTAAATCAGGCAAGCTATGGTTTTGTCTTGCTTCAATCATTAAATATCTTGTAAGTTTCCCATTCGTGGGTTCATCTGCAAAATAAAAAGGTTGAAAAAAAGGATAATGTTTCTTTGACTTCTCTAGTTTTGGGATTCTGTTTGCACAATGACACAAGCTTAAGTTAGATAGTTTGAAAATTGCTTTGGCCTTGCTGATCTACTTACTTATTTTATTAACCTCAGATATGTCAACAAGTCATAGCCATTCAAACTCTCAGAAATTGAATGTAAAATTGATGAAAATAAGATTACTTGGAGCACTTAAAAGGTAGCCCACAAAACATTAATATGAGTCAAAAACAAAAGTTGAAAATCAGGAAGACTGGCTGTATTTTCTTGAATTTGTTTCCTTTCCACTAATCCAGTCTTAATTCCATTCCACAATACTAAAGACCAAAAGGATATACTTTTTAATTCACTCTTTAATACTAGTGAATGCTTTTATGATCTGTGATAAAATTAGTAGGAAAATGCTATCACCTATATCCCAACTTTAATACCAACTGCTAGGTGGCAGCTAGAATTAAAAGCTATTAAAAAAGAAAAACAACCTTTTCCCAAATAGCACTGATTTTTCTACGATAGCAGAGTAGGCACTTTACAGGCAATTATCAGAAGATAATGACTGGGAATACAGCCATCTCATTGACTGGCTTTAGTCCCCAGGTGGATACAGCCATTCTGTGGCACAAACACAGAATGCTTCACCACCACAAATGAGTGAGGGATTTCTGGGTACGGGTGTAGTGTTCCCAACGTCAGAGACTGACTTACCTTCCACATATTCCATGACCATGCACAAATGGCGTCTTGTCTCAAAGGAGCAGTACATGCTGACCACAAAGGGGTTTTCTGCAAAAGTCAGGATATCCCGCTCCACAAAGGCTTGCTGGATCTGGTTTCGGAGGATGAGGTTCTGCTTATTAATCTTCTTCATGGCAAACCTCTGCCGTGACTCCTTATGCCGAACAAAGTAGACTGCCCTGAAAAGGAACACAAGTGTTGGAAGAGGAGCACAAGGAGAGAGGAGGTAAAGATGCTCCCGGGACACAGTACACCACGTCATCGTCAAGTTTTGAAGCTCACAATACAGTCAGAATGCAGCCCACACAGGCTGTGCTAGCAGCTACAAACATCCCTATCCACAGGCCAAAGTCCTTTAGCCAGAACTGACGTCTTTTGGTACTCTTTCAGTGAAAGTCACAGGTAATACACAGAGCATCAGAGTCATCCTCATTGCCGAAAGAAGGAAACGGTTCATTCCCAGAGTGAGGTATTTTCCAGTAGCTAGATGATGTTTTCAGTTTTTCCACAAACAAAACAAAATCTAATATATAAGTTAGAAGAGTAAAGAATTACCAAAATCACATATAGATCACAAGTTAGAGCCTAACTTGTGTTAATATATGCTAGGTCCTTTTCCTCAACTGATTAAAGCAGTAATTTTCTTAGGATCTGTAAAACAGGAACACAGTTTCTTAAGACAGCTAGCATACAACCCGAGAGTAAGTTATTTGCCATGAAATTTCCGGATGAATAAGAAGGGCCTAATAAGTTATATGAGGCTGTTCTGCAACAAAGAGAAGTGCACTCCTCACTAGGGACTTGGACATTTGGTACACCTATTCCTGTTTCAACAGGAAATGCATTTCCCAACACAGTGGGCCTAAACGGGGTCCAAGGACCCAGCTGCATATCTTTGGCTCCAACCCCTAGCCAAAGTGTGTTTTACTTTACTGTAAAACGAGGAGGTTACACTGAAATTTTGCCTAAAGCCCCACCCAAACACATACAGACAAATTCTGGCTGGGTAAGAAGAAGAGATTCCTTGAGTCTTGGAATTATAACGATGAAGAAGAAAAAAGACAAGGAATTGGGTGGGGATTTGAAGGAGGAGTTTTTAAAGCCCACCTAAAAATGATGAGCAATAAGAAAAATGTCTTCGATGGGCTCATTTCTTACAAGCCAGTCCTCATTTATCATAACCACAGGAGAACAGGTTTGAACGCTCAGGTTAGGCAAAGATCAAATAATAATTTACCTAAAAAGCTATCAATCATGGTAAAGTAGATCAAGTGACCGGCCTCCTAAAAATTAAGAGGTTATCTGACCTGATATCCTGATATATATATATATATATATATATTTTTTTTTTTTTTTAAATTAAGATATATATATACCTTAAATTAAAATGTTTAAAGTATGTGTCTTTTTATGATTTCCTACTTTGGCCGACTTGAAAAATTAACCAATAAGGGAAGTGGCTGTGGCTCAACCGGTTGGGCTCCTGTCTGCCATATGGGAGGCCCTGGGTTCATGTCCCAGGGCCTCCTTGTGAAGGCGGGCTCACCCACACACTGTGAAGTGATGCCTGGCCCACAGGCGTCGCAGAGAGCCAACGGGAGACAAGCAAACACACAGAAGAGCATGCAGCGAATGGACACAGAGAGCAGACAGCACGCAAAAAGCTGCAAGGAGGGGGGGGAAATTAACCAATAAACTACATGTTCTCGTTGCATCAGACTAAAAGTTTTCACTGTGTTTTTCTATTTCCAGTTACTGATTGGATAAAATCAAAAACTCAAAGAAAACTTTGAGTGGCTCCTAATCAGAAGTTGGACTAAGAACAGAGAGATACAAAGGAGAATCCAGGCTCCCTTAAGGACAAATATTGGTAAACAAATATTGTCATAGAAAGATTTTAAAATAGAAAATTCACATACTAAAAAAATGGAATTAGGATTCAAATGTTGAAAGGAAAAAAACAGTATGTTCACAAAATCACTTGCCTATCTTGATAGTCAACTGGAACACAGCTTATTTTCTGTATCTTCCTTCCATATTTCACAATGAGTAAGTTTAGCGCTGAGGGCTCTTAGATGTATGATAGTGTGATGCTCACACTAGACTATCAGAAGGTTACTATTTTTATTTTCAATCATGTTCACATAAATAACTGCTCGGTGATATGTTTGTGAATGAGAATATGGAGGAAGAACAGAATTGTATGTGGTTTTATGAAAGACTAAAAGGAGAAAGATGTCTCAAACCCAATTTAATTATCTTTCTGACCAGGATTTTCTGTGGCGCTATATAAAAAATATTGTTTCAGTCTTTATTCTTAGATTTTCAGTCATAAAATTAGGTTTGCATTTCTGCTTTCCCTTGTCATAAGAGAATTAATCAGTTAAGTTACCAACTGAAATCAATCCTATTGGTAGCTTGAGATATCACTGCCTCAGGACACACTTATCTTGATCAAGTTGCAGAAGGAATGTGCTAGCATTTGTTGTAGCTGGGTGTTTTCAATTTGTTCATTTGTATTGTTTGTTTTATGTTCCTGGTTTTTTAACTTCTGTATTGCCTTGGGAATATTATTCTTAATGTTACAATTTGTTTATTTAATAATAATTTTTGTCTCTCACATGCCTTTCCTCTTTTTCTGTAAGTCAACAGATGTTCTGAATGTACTTAAGTCAGCAAAGCAAAGGAGAGAGAGAAAAAAGAAACAAAGACAGATAGTGGCCAACAGATAGACATCCACAGCACTAAGCAGAGCCATAAACCTCCCGAGGTTATAAACTGGACTGAACTAACATGGCCCCATATTTCTCTTTCTAGCCAATTTCTCTCAGCAGGCTGCTTCTGTCTCTTTCTACACTGACCTCCCCATGAAACAGGAAAAGCCAAGGCTGGGAAGCGATGCAGACGGAAGGTATAAATTTATGCATGAATCTTAGAGCCGATATAAGTGAATCTGTGAGTGAATCTGCATATGGGAATGAGGATGCGTATGTTAGAGGAAAGCTGAGAGATTAAGGCACTAAGGAAAGCGTGGTGGAGCAGGGACACACATTAACTTGCACAGACAGGTCTCTCTAGTAAATGCCCCTGTTCTTTTCTGCATCACAGTCAGAAAGAAAAGCAACGTGGAAGAGAAACCTTATGCCTTTCAAATTTAGTTTTTTTTAATTTGTTATTTTTATTTTTTATTTTTACAAATTTTAAGGCATGCACATGATAACTGTTAACTCTCTACGAAGTGCTAAGTTGGCATAAAGGGATGTTTAATTCTCAGCCGGGGATCTGAAATATGTTAGAGAAAGAAATCTTCATTCACCAAATTAGCTAATCAACTTTGTAACATGATAGTCCCTACATAAGATATTGAGAAAACCATGACAAGTATAGAACAGGTAGAAGCTCTTTTTAACAAGGTTAGTGCCAATTTTTGAGAAGTCACTGAATTGGTGTCACTCTGAGACACTGACGTGAGCATTAGGCTCTGTGACAAAGATGCCTAAGAAAGTGTGTAATTGCTCAAGTTCATCTACCCATAGAGGGATCCATTTGTTCAGTCAGTACACATAAGCCTGTAATCTGCATCTTGAATGGGTGGACCAGTGGGTGTAGCTCCATTCGAATTTCAAATTAAAAACAATTAAAACGTAGAGGAAATCTGTTGGAAATGTAATAAGAGATTAAATCTGAGAAGAGCAAAGAGGAATTAAAAAAAAAAAAAGGTTTGGCTGAATAGTGGAGTCTCACACAGGCAGCTTGTGAGCCCATTAATGACTTGGCCTGTGTCCTGGGTGTTTACTGATTCACAGCTTGTTTAACTTCTTGTATATTCCCAACCGTTCCCCAAAGTGTGATACACCTCATCTACTATACAGTTGTTTAATTGCACTGCAAATTAGTTTACTCAACCAATTAAAACTCCAAATACTGCTAAGATATATGCTCATGTTTCGTGTAAGTGGGTCCTCACAGATAATCTTACCCCAGAATTACACTGCTGATAAAATCTAGGCACGCTCACACCCATCTAGTCCAACTTCAGCCTTTTCCCCAGTGAAGGAAGAGAGCCTCGGATTCTCTCTGAAACTAAATAGCCCTAAAAAACAAACAACAAACAAAAGCCACAAACAACTGTGTGCTATAAAAATTTCCCTAGGTAGAAAAGTTTCAACGAGGTCCCTGGAGGAAATAAAATATGGCAAAAATACAGCATTGGGAAGAAGCATTTATCAGCCATATGAGGAAATATGCCATTTGACATAATCCTGAAAACAAATCAGTGAGGCACAGAAAGCACTCACAAATATTTAAGTTCTTCACTAAGTTAATGGTGTGGAAAATAGTAGAGGTGAAAAAAAAGTGAGGAGAAAACATCCCTTGTGGCACAACAAAAATAGCTTTTATCTCATCTGCTCATATGTGTGATAAATGGCAATAAATGTCTGTGGGATTGTTTACTGCTCTCCATATGCAGATGGAATTGGGATTAATATTTAATTAAACTAAAGTTCTTGGGCTGTCTGAAATGGATCAGGACATAGTTTGTGCATTAATTACCCTTCCAAACTATTTATTAATAACTCAGAAGGATCCTGTCACTCTTTACCCTTTGCCATGAGAAAGACATGTCGGTCTCATTAAAAATGGATCAAGGAAGAGGCACTACTATTGTGATATTATAGTTTCACTCTCTCTCTCTCTATATATATGCATAGTGAGAGAGTGAGAGAGAGAAAGCTCAATTTGTAAAAATCCTGGTAAAATATAGAAAATAAAATAAAGATATTACTCTAAATTTTCAACCAGCCATCTTATTTAAAAATTTCTCTCACAAAGTTGACTTCTAATTCAGATGAAGAGTACAATACTGACTAATTCTCAAGTAATTATGTTATATATTTAACACACACATACACCCTAAGGGTCAAGTACATCTGAACCTAAAAGGGCAGGATGAAGGAGCTAGAAAGAGTACATAAAATATTTCCTTTCCTTTCCTTTTTCTTTACTTCATAAAGTCTTTTTCTCCAACTCTCTGAAATAACTTGTTTTCTGATAGGTATCCAATAAGATATCATATTTTGACTATATATTATACCCATCAGGAAAGGAGTAGTGATCTGAAAAGTAAGTCTCTACATAACATATGCTTGGCAGAAGATAAACATGAAGACATATTACTCAAGTGTGTTAAAGTACAATAGAGAACTTTTCTTGAATTACTCACCCATAGGCTCCATTGCTAATCAATTTGATGGTTTCAAAATCACTTTCCCTAGGTTTCCTTCGAAGTTTCAGGGACGTATTAGAGCTCTTAAAAACAAAATATTAAAGTTAAAAAACAGTTTGGAATTTGAGAAAACAATTTTAATGGCAAATTAAATAGTATATGAATGATATGCTCTGCTGTTTAATATGCTCAAGTGCAGTTTTCTAGCCAAAGGATCCTGTGGGGCAGCTTTAAAGCTCAATTTTCCATAGCAGGGCCAATAAACTGCTTCTCCTGACACTGGCTCAGTTTCATTTAAGCAAACCCATATTTCCAGGAGATTAGGGCATCAGATTTTTAATTTCCCCCTGTTCAAATTTAGCCTCATCCTACTTCTTTTGAAGTTTTGAAATTTAAGTCGAGAACATCAAAGCTTCCTTCTGGTTTCAGTTAACCTGAAAAGAACAGGTTAGTGGGGCCACACGTGGGCCTGAAGGATGACAAGGCACCTCAGTCCCTGATCTGAGCATAACTGTGTCATTCCTGTGGCAACCTCCTGTGTTTGAAAAAGGTAGTGACCAACGAATGGAATGCCCCAGGCTAGAACTCTTGCCTTTCTTTACTCTCATACTTTAACTTTAATCACAGCTATGATGTCAATTTTCAAAAAGGCAGCTTTTTAAAAAACGCAGCTCAAAGGACAGGACCAAGTTGTTTTTTGTTTTAAATTCTCTCACAGCTCAGGTGTCTTAGTGCTGAATGCTCACGGCCTCTTTGCTCCCTCGAAAGAATCCAGAATTGCCCTCCCAACTTAGGTTCATGCCATCTACCCCAACTCCGTGCTGTCACTGGCTGACCTGTCATCCCACTCATCTTTAGAAGACTTGGGCACTCATTTTCCCACCTTCCCCTCTGCCCAGGTTTTCTGACCAACCTTGCTGACGTCTGTGTTTACACAAATAACTCACTCAATGTGTTAGCCTAAGGGTTTCTTGAGGTCCTCAAATCAAAAGATCATCTTTTTCCTCTACTCCCATGGGCCACTGGCCACAGGTCCTGGGTCTAGTCACCACCTGTAAATGTCCTATCTCCAAAAACATAATTCAAGACTGGAACCACTTGTTCACCACTTGCACTACAACTGCTCTCCTACCGCTCTGGGCTGCAAGGCTTTGTGCTAGTCTCTCTCATCTCATTTTCTCTTCCCTACCATGATCTCACTTAGGACTATGAATGACTCCTAATCACTTAGGCCTCCACCAAAGACTCTCCCTCCATGTACCAAAGGATACCAGGTCTTATAGCCATGTGCCTGTTCTGATGGCTCTTTTTGGATGTTTTAAAGGAACGTCTGCCTCATCACATTCAAAATGGTTAGAATAATAAAAATAACAAAAATAGCTATCATGTATTTAACACTTAATAAGTGGAGCTGTTCTAATCATTTTACACAAATTATTTCATTTAATCTGTTCTAATCCTCATGACTATAACGATTTTAAAGATGAAGAAACTGAGGACAGAGAGATCCTACAGCCGATAAGAGGTAGAGGCCCGCTTCAAACCTGGCAATGTAACCCCAGAGTCTGGATTCTTAGGCTACACAGCTGCCTGCCTCATCCTGGTTCCTCTTTCATGTCCACAATTAGGGAGATGGGCACCAGCATGCAGGACCTCTCACCTGTGCCCCTGTAGCAGCCTCTTAACTGGCTTTCCCAAGCCTTCCCACGATCACCCTGCCTTCTCTCCCCCACTCCATCTGTTCTACACTGCAGTGGTTTTTGAAGCCCTAACTCTGATTGTCCTCCTCCACCTGACAAATACACTTCCTCCAAAGCTCAAAGGCGCCCTATTGGTCTTAATAAAAAGAAGAAAACTGACATACACGAGCCAGAAGGACTACATGTCCAGTCCTTACCCCTTGCAGTCTCTCTCGTTCTTGGCGCTCAGCAGCACCCTACAGCCACCACCCCTGACGCTCCCCTGGCCTGGAATGTTGCTTCTGCCCCTTTCAGTCTCTCTTCCTAGGAACTCTCACATCCTAGCTCAACCATCATTTCCTTGGGAAATCATCTTGGACCCACCTGACTAAGTTAAATCTCTTTATGCTATGCTTTCATAGCACTTAGCCCTTTTCCTTAATAGGACTTATTCAAGCTTATCACTTTTATTTATTTTGTGTGATTTTTTTATTGATTTCTCTTCCTCCTGGAGAGCCAGCTCCTGGCACAGTGCCTCGTACAGAATAGAACCAAAATATGTATTTGTTGATTTAAGTAATTAACAGCCGCAATTTCCAAATGCTAACAAACAGAAAAACCAACATCATATTTCATCAAGAATGACACTTACACTCACTGATTCATCTGTTTCTGGTGTTTCTGCTGTCCCACTATCATAGTGTCCCAACTGTGCCATTTCTAAGTTCACACAAAAAAAGTAAAACAGGACAATTGCAATTAGGCAGAAGTTCTAAGTAGAAACAAAAGAAAATAATTAAAAACAAAACAAAACAATTTACTCTATATTTCAAAGTACCCTTGGGAAATCTTAAATCCAAAATGGTAAGAACCAGCAATTAACATTTTGAAGTTATTACTCGTACTTCCCTGGAAGCCCTTCTAATGAACACCTAGACAGAGGGTCTGTGCTCCAGCTAGCAGGGGTCAGTGGCTGCTGCAATCATCACAGCTTGAGAAGGGTATTGGGGGTTGGGGGGAGGAGTCAATGACTACTGATAATCAGATATCCAAGGGATGCAAGTCTTCCCAGGCCCTGGAAGGCAGTTAGGATACAGTGACTACAGCTTGGAGATGATTCTCAAGTTGTGGAGAACAAGCCCTCATCCCATTTCTTTATAGGCACTGAGAAATATCCTGCCAAGTAAATTAAGAATTTGCAGAGGAAGTAATAATAGTGATTAAGAGGGGTTTGGAAATGAAAAAATGAGCTACACCAGTATCAGCAAATATTAGCTGAGAGACCTTTACCTACTGAGTCTCAGGCTCCTCACCTGTATTTATTTCTTAGAGCTTTCTTGGAGTATCGTTTATGACAAGGCATAGAAAGCCCGTAGCATGTTGTCTAATAAAAACTGAGTGCTCATTAAATGTTGACTATTACTTATTACCATTAAATACATCAGTAAAGTAGCCAATCCTGGGCTGTATACTTCACGCTTGATCCCATCCTAAGTACTCTTCTGGCGGTCTAGTTAGGACAGACAAAGGTGTCTAACTTCTCAACCCACCTTGCAATGGATCCCTGAGTTTATATAAGTAATTGAAAAGATCAAATTCATTTTACCATTCATTTTCTTCTACATATTTTTTTTCTTCAAAAAGCAAGTTTTATTTAAAAAAGCATGAAAGAACTTATCCCAGAATCTTGACAGGGGTTAGTTATCTCTGTGGTAAAATCATAGGTAATTTCTACTTTTCTCTATTACCTGCATTTTTCAATTTTTCAAAATTGAGTATGTCTAATAAAGAGTTATAGTGTTTAAGTTACATATTTTTGCATGCCTCCAAAATTATTTCCTAGGCTCTTATTTCATGTATTCATATTCTTATAAATATAAGCCTCTTTTCTTTGAGAGAGAGATTATGCCTGAAAGATACAAATCAAGAGTGGAGTGTTGTCTTTAGATAAAAATCAACAAATTCAAGACTCTGAAGTCAAATTTTAAGTGATAACAAATAGATATGAAAATATCTTTGGATTTGAATCAAGAAAATTGGGCTAAGTGATAAAAATACAACTCCCAGTGATAAACTGTATTACTATGGTGGGTTGAAGAATATGTCTCCCTCACCTCGGAATCATGTCCGCCCAGAACCTCAGAATGTGACTTTATTTGGAATAATGATCTTTGTAGATGTAATTAGAGATCTCAAGATTAAATTACCCTGGATTAGGGTGGGCCCTAAATCCAATGACTGGTGTCCTTCTAAGAGGAGGAGAGGACACATAGAGAGACATCAGAAGAAGGCAGAGATGGGAGTGATGCATCTACAAGCCCAAGAATGCTGATTGCCAGCAACCACCAGGCTAGGAGAGAGGCAGGAACCTCTCTTTATCTTTCGGATCCTCCAGCAGGAACCAACCATGCCAATACCATGATTTCAAACTTCTAGACTTCCAAACAGTGAAAGAATAGCTTTCTGATGTTTTAAGCTACCCAGTTTATAGTAATTTACTATGGCAGCCCTAGGAAACTAATACAATTACTGAAGTTCACACTAGTCAGTCACTATTACTTTTTTCTTTAAAAAAAGGTACATATATGGGCCTCAGATTATTCACCTACAAGATTTTGGACTGCAGTGATATTTACTGCCAGGTAAGAAAACTCTAAAGAGCTCACTCAGTCCACAGTTCAAGTGCTGACACCACTTTCACTAGATCAGCGTGAAGATTCACTGTAATATACTTTGACAGCCTCCCCCCACTCCAATTATTTTCATAAAAAAGCAAATTAAAAGTTGGTTCTGTCTTAAATAGAATTTCTGCTAAATAACTATTATCTGGCAAATACATATTATTTGTAAGCAGTGGGTAGTAATGGAATGGAACCAAGAGTCAGCTTTTGAAGCAGGAAGCTAAGGCATCATTTTGTAATGCCTGAAGAGATTTTTAAAACTCATCTAAATACCATTAAGCATCTGCCCTTTTTATTTCATTGATTTAAACCATTTCTGAAGACTCATGATTCAAAAAGGTAAAGATGGTAATTTAAAAGCCATGGGGAAAAATCTCTCCCCAGGGAACTTTTCAGCAAAGCAGCCACCAGTCTCTGATAAGTGATGAATCTGTTGTGGTATTGCTTTCAATACAGTATAAATTTATCTGGCATTATCTTCCGGTAATGCAGGCATCATTTCACTGGAAGCAAAGATACGGTGGCCATAAGAGCAAACAAAGCAGGGGGAAAGAGGAGGGCAGGGCATCGAGCAGCAGGCTTCCTGGCTTTAGAAGGGAAAATTCTCTGTGCCAATGCTTACCACCATTACAAACAATTTAGCAAGATAAACAGTGTTAGCAAATTCAGCTCAATGAGTCAGGAAGACAGTTTTGAATGAAGGGTTCTCTTATTGCTTTTGAGTCTTTAGGCAACATATAACCTGAGTGCTTTAAATGATAACCTCAAACATCAACATCAGAAAAAGGGAGAAGGAGAGTTGGCTTACTAATATTAGATTTTTAAAAAATCACTAACAGGGTGATTTCTATTCTCTGTATTTAATATAATTATGTCTAGTTTTCATTTGGATCAACCATAAATCCATTTATAAGCTTTAAAAAAACCATTTCTTTCATTGGCTCTCTTGTATATTACTATTACTCATACTTTCTTGGGACAAATAAGAAGAAATGCACCTACCATTATTGTACCCAATTTAAAATTTCTCCCACGTTACTTTAAATTTAAATGCCATTTAAAAATTAATGATAATTTCTTTAGCAACATTTTCAAAATTGAAAGTGCCCTGGAGAAGAACCCAATTGAGCTCCGCAAGAGGGAAAAAAATGCTCTATCTTTATGAAGATTAAAACATCAACCATTCATGGACACTCGGGCATTTCAAGATCTGTCTCTGCACTTGGTAAACACAAAACGGATCATGTTCATTTGCATATCAGGACTCAGCTTATGGCTAATTCCTTCAACTCACAATTGGCCCCCAAATACGGAACAATCAATAGAGTCAAATCACAAAGAAAAAAGCAAAGACTTGCTGCTAAGTTCTATACGAGCCATGGTGAGTCAGCAAGTAAAAGGTCAGCCCAGCAGAGGCACTCACCTTCCAAAGGATCCTTATTGAGCCCCAGCTGGCTAATGATGTACCTGGGAATGTCAGTTTTAATACCCTGTCCTTCTTTTGCATGGCCCTCTGCTGCTTCCAATAGGTAGTAAAATTCTTCAGGATCAAATTCCTAGCAGAAGACAAACAGAGATGGATACTTCTTTGAGCCAAAATTTTCTGAGACTTTATTATACAAATCCCATTCACAATCAAATGGCTGGTTAGACATGGTTGTGGGTTATTTATGCAGAATAGGAAGCAAACAGTTTTTAAAAGCTTATAATTCTTGCTTCATTTTCTAAGGCTTAGGCAAAAATCAATTCATTTAGGTACCTGGTCACCTCAAGTTAAAAAAAAAAACATTTCCTATTTCCTTTTAATGTAACTTTGACGGTACAACACTCCATGTCCATCAATCTGTCTCTGTCACTGAAAATGCACACGTCTAAATTTTTTATTACACCTTTTTAGCAAAGTTTTAAAATTTGGGAACCTCATCCAGAAGACTTAGTTTCTCTCCCCACCCAACTAACCACAAAAAGTAATAATTTCAGAATACATATTTTCTCAAAGGTTTTGCAGGAAACTCCCTTAGTACAGATGTGCCAAAAAATATTAGAAAGAAAAAAAAATCTCAGAATCACTCCTTTTTGACAGTGAGCTCCAAACTTCAGCTATTAATATTTAAATAATGTGAAGATGCAAAAAAGAGAAAAATATGAAATTACTATTTCTAATTATTTCTTTAAAACTCTGAGACTACATTTTTCCTGTTATTTTTATTTTGGAAGGCTGCCTGTTGCTTCTACTGTGCAATTAAAATCCTCAGGATCACATCACTCTAGACAAAATGACACAGGTTAAATAAGTTGTAAAATATGCTTAACAGATTTAAATCATAGTTGTTATTTTCAGTAATATTTTCTAGTTTTTTTTCCCCAGGGTTGTTTTCTCATTTTGATTAATGCCCCAAAATATGGAATTTATCAGTATTTCTCCTAAGAATTACACAAGAGTTTCCTAAAGGCTATATAAAAATACTTGTAGCAAATGAAGTAAGGCTAAAACCAAATGTATACACTCAGTGCTCTTTATATAAAGGTATGATGACAGAAAGGGAAAGCTTGGGAACTGTAGGAATAAAACAACCAGCTAGGGGAAATACCCTCATCACTCTGGAACTCTAGCTTCAGCTGAGCTTCAAACAATACAGGAAACAGCAAAATCTTCAAAAGCTACTTGCAAATTCTACTTCTTTCTATCCTTGAGAGGCTCTACTTTAAATTTCTCTCCTCTGATTATAAGTTATTATTGTAAAAAAAATTCACTTCCTCATTTAAGGCAAGATCTGCTCTTACCATAACTGCAGCTGCCTGGAGAAACAGGTTTTTCATGCTAAATGACATTTTCCCTCAAATTAAACAATTGTAGGAAGTATAAGCATATGGTACAAATTTCAAAAAGGTATAATAGAAGTATTCAAAACTAAATCTCCCCTCTATCCCCATTAACTAGTCACACAATTCTCCACAGAGGCATACAGTTTTTTTCCCTTATCCTTCCAGAGATATTCAATGCCAAACAGTCCTTTTTGATTCTATGATTCAGGTCAACATCCTGACCATTGATGGAAAGCCTTACCCCACCATTTATGGTGCGGCTGTGAACATTTCACTATTATAAAAAGTTATGAATGTTAAAATATGGGCAAAAATACCAAAGCAATGCAACTATTTATGTATATATGTATGCATGTATGTGCATAATTCTCAAAAAGCTGTGTTGTATATGGTATTATAATTACTGGTCAGTAGAACTTTAAAGTAAGTTTATGATGCTATATTAAGCCCCTTAAAATAGTTCATATGTTCAAAATTCATATCTAGTCATACCTTTGACTGACATCTCAAAATGAGATGAATTTTTTAAAAAAATTAAAAAGGAGAATGATCACCAGTCAAAAAAATGTAATTGATAAAATGAACTAATCTCTAAAAGTCTCATCCCTTCAGGACTGGTTGAGGCTCTATTGCAGTTTCCCAAAAGGGTTACTAGCTAGCATTTATTTCTGTTACACATTTTAAAGACAAATAATAATTGTAGCCAAAGGTCACTATAAAAACTTCCTGTCCCCAATTTTTCTTCCTCTGCATCATGGTAACTCCACAAAAGTGAGGCACAGCAAGCATTTTAGATTAGCTGTGACATAAAGTAATTATGAGATAAGCTCAAGCACATTATTTTATGATCATCTTTCAAGTTTGACCAGAATGTGATCTGACTATCAATTAATACCACAGAAGTCCAAGAGTTTTCACTTGTAATCAGAGGGGAAAAAATCACACATGGATGTAATCACAAAGATTCACAAGTTGTAGTTCCTCTTAGCTCTTTCCACTTAGCTCTGGTTTTCGAAGATGAATGGAATCAGAGCTGTCTGATGGTTACTGGCCTTCCAATAGTTAGCAATAAATAATGCAATCAAATCCTAGAGCAACTTACCAGGCACTCCAATAACCGCGCAGGGCGGGCAATAACGATTAGGATCTTTCGGACTAGTTGTTTAATAAATGCCAACTCTCCACTTTCTGAACGATCATGAGCCTATGAAAAAGCAAGGAAAAGAATGATGATGTAGAGTTTTTCCATTAAGTAGAGAAGAAAATCAGGAAAGCATGCTAATTAGATCATTGCAAATATTTTTTAAAAAAGTGATTTAGAAAATACTTTTAAAAGATCAGCAAGATCGATAAGCAGGCATTATCTTTACATAAATGGACACTATTAAACTTCTATCTCTACAAAATGACTCTATTAGCTAAACTTTAATTGCAAAACATCTTTTAAATCTTTTAAAACTCAAATGTTAGGGCTGTGAAAGTGAAGCATGAAAGGAGAAAAGTTTTCGACACAGTAAATCAACAGTATAAGTAGAGTGGGCAGGTGGTCGGGATCCTTGATTTTTTAGATGAAGATCTTAAAAATATGAAATGGCCAGTAGAGTGAAGGACTGCTTTTGCTATCTTAAGCATTTAACACATTTTTTTCATATATACAGTAAGATTAATATATTAATTAATCATTTCATAACATGGAAGACATGGGCAATACTTATTTCAAATGTTAGCTGGATAATGTTTATACTTGTATATATACATATGTATTGAATTTCACACATTGAACAACACCTATGCATTCAACTAAGTAAAACTGAACTAAATTAAGTTTTAATTTTACACATTGCCTACATGTGAAATCTAAGCACAATAAATATTCACAGAGCAAAGCTTGTGAAGTGTCATTTTTATTTTCAATGACATCTTCTTGAAAGAATAAGGTAAATCTGTATCAAGGCAGGCATAAAAACCAAAGTTTTAATGGTTTTAATATAAACCTCTAGGCACACTCTGTTTTGGACTTTCTTAATTTGTAAAATTTTATGATTTACTTTCATCTAAGGATTTAAAATCATGTATTAAGGTGATGCTAGAGCAATATAATTTATTTCATAGACACAGCAATAAACATTTACAATCTTTCTTGAAGGTGTTTTATAATGACAAGAATCTCCTCCACTATCAAGAAAAGAACTGGCAGACCAATCTGTGAAAAATAATTATACATGGCAGTAATATGTTACAGCAGTAATATGTCTACTGATATTAAGTCATTAAATTACAGGCAATTTTCCAAAATTGCCAGGTACAGAAACCATACAGGCAAAAACAAAACTGCTAATATTTAAAAGAAACATAGGGGTAAGGACATCAGCAAATAGTGGTAGAATAGAATACGTTTAGAAAAAACCAACTAGCTATTATAACTATAGATATGAGTAACCAGTAAGGATGTTAGGATACATATGTAAAGATACATATGTAAAGTACATATACATATACAAAGATCAACTATTTAAACTGACTTTAAATTTTCTTTCCAGTATTTGTCTTGTAACAAAAATAGATTTTAGAAGATGCCATGAAAGTCAAGAGACATAGTTATATAGCTTCTTTATAGTTTATCAGCAACCAAAACTAAACAGATAACGTTAAAGATGAAGCAAAAACCTTCTAACTTCTTGGTTGACAATTTAGGCGGGACACTAAAGTTTACTCTTACTGTAATTACTACATTTTTGTAAATTAATGAACATAGAGAGCAGTTTAAAAAAGCCTGAACAACTTTGGGTGGTCTCTTCAAAAGCAAAGAGCTTTGTATCTTTAAAAAAGTAAAAGTCAATTTAGATTGTACAAATTCCATTTTAAAAATTGTAAAATTATTCAGTTCATTTCACTTATTTCTAAGAGAGATCAGCCAAAACAAAGGTTAAAACATACAATGAGTTAACTCAACTACAATCTTATCTACTAAAGTTATTGGGGGGTGAGGATGGGGATAGCTTTGTTAGAACAACATTAAACAAAATACCACACAGTTAGCATGAAAAGAAAAATTAATTCCTAGTTGCTGGCAGTAAGCCCCAATGTATATCATGTATGTGTTGTATTTTAAGCATTGGACACTGTAAAAAATACTGTGACCCAGATTTGAGGGCAGGTTATAGTTTTCTATGTATTTTATTCTTTGGTCAATGCACCTAAGTTGAAAAAAAGATTGAGAAATAAAAGCGTTCATCTGGAATTGACCTAGACCTCAGGACTTTAAAAAGGCAGCAACTAAATCATGTTCAAACCTCAGGGGGACCTTTCCTGGGACAAGTAAAATACTGACAATGGGGAAAATGGCTGGGAGATTGGCCTGCCAGGTACTGAATGTCACAGCTGGGAACTGACAACAATTGCATCATAGAGAAACCAAAGCAAGTCCCCACAGTTGGGCTCTATCTAGAAAGGGCACATTCTCCTGCCACAGTTTAAGCTTCAAGCTCTGGAAGGATACTGTCAATGTGATTCTGAAGATTAGTTTTCACAAAAGGATGAAGGAAAATGTTTATCTGTGAATATATACAAGAAAACACGCTTATTCACATCCAACAATGACCTTTATGCTATAAGTATATATGTTTTTCTGCCCAAAAGAGATATTTTTCTAAAAATCAATGACTTTTCATCCATTATATGGCAAATTTGGATAGTCTTTGAAACCTGAAGATTTAAAAAAAAAAAACGCCACGAAACAATCTGCCAAGTTTACCATCAGAACCAACCGAGATTAAGTGAGGGATTTCAATATATTGCTTTCGATATGCTCCCTTTCAGGGAATGCCTATGAAGGAATGACAAATACAGAATGAAGCTGGTAATTCTGGTGGTATCCTGGGACAGGATTTTGGAGTTAAGGAAGGAGTATCTTACAGGGGCTGGCCAGAGTTCTCTGATCTGCCTTTTCTGTTCAATACCATAACATTTAACAAACTATAATTCTCAAAGTATTCTCACAAATAGTAATATGCGTCATTGTCCAGCATTTTTTGGAAGCTGATTTGATTAAACGGAACAGCAGAATTCGATTACTTGATGATAAATCATAGTAGATCAAATATTCTGGTATGCATACATATATATTTTCTTCTTTGCTTCCTTCTTTCTTCCCTCCCTCATGTCTTCCCTTCTTCCATGGTAATTGGGGAACCGATACATACCAGGTAATGTGCCAGGGAGTTAGAAATGATTAAGATGTGATCCCTGTCCTTCAAAAATTCCCTATTTGCTGGTGAAGTGAGATTCACAAATGGATTATAACAATACATTGTGGTTAAATGCACTGAGAGAGGATACAACCGTGGGCCCTGTTTGCCATGTTACGGTTTATACCTGTGGGCAGCATGGAGCCATTACAGTGTATTAGATAGATGTTTTGGAAGCTGCACAAAAACATGGATTTGAGGGTTTAGTCCTGGAAGGAGGCAGACCAGTGAGGAAGAGGGCCTGAGCTGGTAGTAGTTGTACAATAGAAGAGGAAGGTAGAGTCGGAGAAATATTTAGAAAGAAAGCTATAAGTCTAGTGGTTCCTCGATGGTGGGGAAAGGAGGGAGGCTAGAATGACTCTGAGTTTTAGCAGGGGACTGAGAGATGTGGTGTCAATGATAGAGGCAAAGGATACAGGAGAAACAGGTTTAATTGGGAAAATGCAAAGTCCAGTAGAAAGGCTGACTCTGCTGCATTGATGGTTGTCCAGGTAGAAGGATATTTAGTAGGCAGGTAGACACACAAATCTGAAATTTGAAAGAGAACTACCAATCTGAGATACACCACAGAACTTTAACCCAAGACAGCAATGAGAAGACAAAGAAGAAATGGTCCGAGAAGTACCAAGAATAAGAGTGGCTTAAGGGTGGTGGTGAAGGGAGAGAGGAAGAGAGTTTTAACACTGCTGAAAGTAAGAATGTTCCAGTAAAATAGGCCTATTTCAGTAAAATGTCCAGTGGATGTGGCAGCAATAAAGTCAAGTCAAAATCCATTTAATCAACAAATATTTATAAATATTTTTATGTGTCACACACCATCTTAAGTAAACAAAATAGACAATATCCCTGCCCACACTAAGTTTATATTCTAGTGCAGTACTACACAGTAGGTGGTCCAAAGACTGGAGCCAGTCCATGAACTGTTGTCAGACTGTGATTAAGTACAGTTCATATTGCCATGACGCCTAAGTATATGATCATTTTTCTAGAAATCCCTTTTCACTTTAGTTTAGAACTGGTCCATGGAAGATTGGAAATAAACAAAACAACAAACAAAAAACAAACCAAAAAAAAAAAAAACCAAACTACCATGTGTTTGACTATCCTTGGGCCAGTGTTTCAGCGGACTGCATAGGTTGAGATGTGAGAAATGGGGACAAAGTATAGACAACTCTGTTGGGAAGTTTGGATGAGACAGGGAAGAAAACTATTAGCTGCTAACCAGAGAGGAATTTTCTCATCCTTCCAGATCTAAATTAAGTAGGGGGTTGGACAGATGGATTTCTAGAAAACTAGGATGCTTATATTTTCCTTCAGTTCTATACAATTATTTATATATTCATGCTTAGATAAAACCACCTAAATTATGTTTACATGTGCATAATTTATGCCCTGTGAGATACAGAAATACAATATATGCAAATATATAGGCTAAATAGGTTTTACTGGTAGGTTGTGGCTGATCAATTTCAGTCAGAAGAGCAATACTGTGCACTAATTCCGTTTCACCATACATTCTGGCTTTCTGTCCTGAGTGTTATCAGGAGCTATGCATGCAAGTGTTAGGCCTAGACAGGTCCTGTGTTTATCTGTCATTGTGGAAATTGGATATTTTGTTAGAAGAACTGACACTAATGAAAATATAAGTTGCCATTTACTACCCAACACCATGCAGGTTAATTAATAGGACACACAGCCTGGAAGAAACCAGCAATTTTCTATTTAGCTTTTCCTGATATTAGAACTAGATAGCATCATCAAATAGCGCACATACACGTGGGCAATTTATAACTTTACGCTTAAGGGGGGTAAAATCATTGCTTCAAAATCCTTCACAATCCACTTATCCTAGAGTTATAGATTACTGGGCCCCCAAGGTTTCTGTAAAGGTTATTACATTAACTTTCTATTATTATAAATAATGACCAGAATCAATTTATAGCAGGTAGCAATCTTTTTTTTTTTTTTTTTCATTTGCTTCCCTGGAACATTGAACTCCACCTCATGGTCACGAAGTAAGCAAATGTTCTCATAACATTTTCTTTTTACAAGGGAAAAACAAAACAAATCAGACAACTTTACATGGTAGATGGTTCATACCTCCTGTAGCAATTTATCTAATTTGTGTTGTAATTCAAGAAAGTATCGTGAGGTGATGAGACCCTGGTGGGATTTATCCAAGCAATCTCGAGCCAGTTCGATAATCTGATGGTGAGTAAAACTAAGCACTCCATCTGCTAGGGGAAGAACATTGTCAGGAGAGTAGCTGGTGATAATTTCCTTTAGACGCTCTTCCATCTGAGCTGTAGCCTATTTAGAGAAGACACACACACACATGCAGATGTAATACAAGCGAAGATGTACATGGACAATTTAATCATTACATCTTTATAGCATTTTCAGAGACTTCCAAAAGTTGTTTAACAGAATTCTAGAAATTAAACTTAAGAAAGTTGTGAGGTATATAAAGGAAATTGAATATCCCAAGATGATAATCACTTTTCTTTTTCCTATGTCCTATTAAGTGTAAAATAGCTCAGGCAACCTTCTTTAAATAACTCAATTATCTGTGAATTGGGATTGGTATGATTTCATTTCGGGTCTTGGGCTTTTCCAGATGGATTGTCAAAAATATCAAACAGTTCTTTACATTTTTACCTACTCAAAAATCAGGACTGTTGCCAGAGTTCCACAGGGTAAGCCAGGGTTTTTTTTTTCTTAGCTAGGTCTTAGTGTACTGTGAGTGAGCAAGCATCTTGTATCACCTTTATCCCTACCTCTAAAAGCTACCTACGTGTAAAGTCAAGGAGATTTCCTTAGTAAAAAAAATTAAAATTTCCTTTCCTACTTTCATTTCCTTCTTTGTAATCACCTATTGCCCAATCATAATTCCTTCCTTAAGTTAACTGTCTACATAAGAAGAGTCCCTCTTCCTGCTCCCCTCTAAAATCCTAATCAACATGAACTAGATATAGCAATCTCTGTTTCCCTGGTAAACAAGTACATGTGATAAATAGCTAAAACCATTTTAATCAATGATATTGATGCTGGGTTCATTGAAAATAAGTACTCTACTCCTGGTTTATGAAACCAAGGATTTCCTTTTGTTCTCGTGCCCAGGGCAACACAGGTGGTGGGGAGGGATGGCATGCAGAGGCTGCCGTCTCCCTACAGTCCAGAAACACGTGGGTGGGAAAGTTGTGGAAGCCAGGGGATGGGAATTAAGAGACCACAGATTTTGCAGCCAGGGGGTCCAGTAACATGCTTTTACAAATATCTCTCTGGCTCAATTCTAAAGAAAACGGAGGAGGGGTTTAAGAAAAATTCTTTCCTGACGCACTGAACTATAGGCTTCTGAGTGAGAGAAAGGGTCTCTGCTTGAGAATAGAGCAGCAGGCTCTGAACAGGGTACAAGGAGGCCTTTCAAAGCAGATCCTTCATGGAGCCCACTCAGCGTGGGGCACACCACCGGCAACTGCATTTACAGCCAGCTCAGCACACAGGGAGAATGACTAGTTCTCACCCATTCTAGTTTTTAGTTTAAAAATTTTTACTGATTTCATCTTTCTAATAAGGCTTTGATACTGTTTTATGCAACTCATTACTGGATTGGACCATTAACAATCCCATAACAAAACCACCTCACAGACTCCACACCTACGTTTCCTGTTGGTTTGGATGCTAGGCATCTTAAATTCAATTAATTACCTTTGGGAACCTTTCTTTGTAGACATGGTTCATCATAATTATTTCATGGTCACAGCAGGCAGGAGAACGTCCAGGGCTGCAAGTAAAGCAAATTACACTTTTAAACTTGTCACAGCATGGAATGAAAATAAGCTTTTTATTTATAAGCAATCGGTTGCATGAAAAGTACTTTGCAATCTTCCTAAGAAAAGTATTAATCAGTACACACATACACATACATACATATCCACAAACACAGATATTCTGAATAGAATTCAAAATGAAGGCTTGAGAAGAAGAATGCTGCAAAATAATTATAAATACAGTACACCCTTGTATAGAAAATGTTCTGAAATTGAGATTTTTACTCTGCATTTACTATGAGATTCTCTAGTTTGATAAGCCAATTAATGAATTGCAATATAAAACAAAATCAGTAGCTACAAACATTTAAGCCAACAGCAGTCTCGCGGACACATTTAACAGTATAATTTCACACTTTTATTGTACACCTGCGCTCTGTCACACACCACTGAAGTAGCTGAAGAGTCTCCCATGGCACAGGTATCATAATTGAAATCCATTTTCTAGCCTGTATTTATTTGGGATGCTGAGGCAGGCATTATATACAATATGAGAGAGAGGCATACAACCATTGGGGTTTTTCTTTATTAGCAGGTTCATGTTCCTTCTTAGTGGTATATAGTTGTGCAACTTCAGTGTGAATATTATATATTCCAGGGAGATACAGCTTGTAGTAGATAATCTACGAACTCCTTTAATAAAACTAAAATTGACATCCATGTCATAAAATGGTAGAATACTGTGCTTCGAGAGGAAGTAGTAAAATTGATCTTTTATTCCATTTTTCTAAATAATCTAACATACCCCACAATTAGCCAATGTAGCTATATTTAGTATCAACTTGTGATACTAAATAAAGAAAAAGGAACAAAGGGAAAACCCTTCTCAGTAATCTTTGATATTCCACAGAACACCTAATAAACAAGCTATATATTTTTTTATAATAAAACCTTACTATATCAAAATGTCTAATTCTGCAGCATCCACATCTCACACGGTGCTGGACAAGGAGATGCACTGCCCTGATCCTCATTCACAGAAGGACTACTGCCGCATGGTGGCTGCAAGCACTGTAGGCAGATGCCTTCAGCTTTCAGACCCTTCAGAGATTGAGTGAGGGATCCATGTCCAGGGTCAAACTCAATGCTGAGGTTGGGGTATAAAGGCGTGGCCATTTGCCCCAGAAAGTCAACTCTGATGGGTCATAGCTTCTGAGACCTAGGCCCCTGGGTGTTGGCTGAGGTTGTTGGGCCTGGATGGCAGTTCAACTTTTCACTCTACACAATCGTGTTTCCTTCCCTCCCTTCCATAGTGTTGATGCCAAAGGCACTCCTGAAGAAGCACCCTGAACGCTAATATCTGTTTTGGAATCTGCTTCCTGAAGAACCACAGTGTGATACACATGCTTTGAAACAAGGTCAAAATGAAATGGGCCCCAAGTTACATTTGACACTGACAAAATTCAGGTGCCAGAAATTCCAAAAAATCTGTTCATAATCCTTGAGAAGGTAAGACTTAGGATGGGGAGAAAGAATAAAAGAGCTTATGGGCCACTATAATGTGGAACCTGAAAAAAAATCCAGATATTCTTACTGCCTTTCCTTTTCAACTAAGCTTCTTCCTCTTAACATAGGAATATTAACTGTTCTTGTACTATAATTAGACTGCCTTGAAATTTCTAACAGCTAGAAGTTTTCATAGGTGCTCCTTCAAGGCCAACATGAATATTGCTACTACAATTATTAGCAAATTTTGAGGAATTGAAAGAAAAAAAGAAATGCCTTTCAAGATAAATAAGATGGAAAAATCACACTACTTTTATAGTTCACAAATTAATTAATAAAACACGTATGAATCAGAGGACCAAAAAAAACCATTTATAATAGACAAATCAACTAAGCAAGTTTGTGGTCAGGTCTACACACCTCAGACTTCGGGAACGGGGGCGCATTGGTGTGTTCCTGCATCTGTTCTCAGTGGCGATGCTTTCGGTCGTACAAAAATGTTTTGATAAGAAGTGTAACTCATCTGGCGTTGGTTGGTATGGTAACTGATGCAACTTCTCCTGGGAGGAACAGGATGACTACAACAAACCAGAGTGAAGTTATGTGACTACCCTGAAGAAAAATTCTTCAAATGAGTGGAGATCAAAGTACTCAGCTTGGGTGAGTCCACCATTTTACACAGTTTCTTTTTTATATTATAATTGCAGTAACTACTGCCTCAATGTATACGCTGATTGTACTGTCTGGGAAGTCAATATGCCTTTCAAATTTTACCTCATTTGTCTATAAGCACAGTTTTCCAAATGAGAGTTTCTTCTCTGGAGAAACCAAGGCTCAGAAAATGGATAGGGCCCAATCAAAGTCAAAGTGAGAAAGTGACCACTGGAGTGAGAGTCCAGTGCATTAAATTACAGATTAGTTCTCAACTGAGTATGGTAGCTTTTACCGCTGCTTATAATCAAACATTGTGACTTTTAGGTTACACACAAAAAATCATATGATATGTGATTATGAAGAAAGTAATGAGATCTCTGTATAATAAATGTTGTCCCTTTGATAACAATCAACATCAATATGTGCCGTGGATAAAAAGAAGAGATTAAAAAGATATATTTTCAATAATGCAATTTTTTTTTTAAAAGATATTTTTTCCCTTTTCTTTTTTAGCTGAGACTACCACTTTAAAAAAAAAGCTTCAGTGCTACTGAGTTTTTTCTCCATTATGCATAGATTTGCTTTTTGAAAACAGTTGCTCAACATTTGGAGCGAGGTAAGGTAGAAAAGGGGAAAGGCTAAATAACCCTGCTTTTAATCAATCTGACATATATATTATCGCTATAAAGCAAAGAGACATTTTTTTTTGTGAGAGATAAACTATTCTAATGAAAGAGATTTTTGAATTATGGAAGCAAGGTTAGAATAAGCATATTTGAAAGATACCACTCATTTGAAAATGTAAGTTCTAGTAAGCTTTTTTTATTAAAAAAGAAAACTGTCATACATTCAGACACACTTCATAAATACTGATGTACCACAATGCAGCAACACCAGAAATTAATAACTAAGGATTAAAAATATACCTATACCTTGAAATTATAAAACACCTAATTAAGTACATACTGAGACGTGGAATTTTAAAATGTAATGAGATTATTTCATAAATCATAAAACTGAGAACACTCCTTGGAAGAGTTAGGAGATACAACCAAGGCTCTATTCAAAAAGTACAGGCAGAACCTTAAATACTTTCACTAAGAAAAAAGAAATAAAATATGTACAAAAGAGTCAACTCAATAAAATAGAAAAAGAATAATAAAATCAATGCAAGCAGGATACAGGTAGTGGCAATAAAAGCAGAGATAAGGAAATTAGAGAAAAGAAAAACAGAATAAAGAATCTGTACACGTCTCAAAGTTAGACATTCACCATCCTGTATCCAAGATTTCAAAACCCAAAAGCTCCAAAACTCAGAAACTTGTTCATAATTTTGCAGTAATCTCTTTTGGTGACAAAACATCAACTGAATTGATGGGATGTTATTTAAAATATTTATTTAATCCATTAAGTGTGACTGTCCACTCAGGTTGCTATAGAAATATTAATACATTTGAGTATGAGCTGTTGGGCTGTTACATAAGTATGGGGATCAAGTTCCTTTCCTAAAATCTGAAAATAAATTCTAAACTGCATGGGGACCCAATGATTTCAGATACGGGATTATGGACCTGTACTTCTATAGCAGGGTTCTTAACCAGGGTTCCATGGACTCCCAAGAGGTCCGTGGAAAGATTTCCGGAGGTCCGTGAGCTTGAATTGATCAACTTGCTATAATTGCTTTCTCTGACCTCTAACTGAAATGTAGCATGTCCTTTACTTATGACTGTATGCAATAAATTACAGTAGTATTCATTTTATGTCACATTACAGTTGTTGCATATCCTGAAAAATCATGCTCATCCATACTTCAAAATTGTAGTAATTGTTAGACCTGATGCTAATTGAGTGTCATAAAACTATCTACTGCTACATTCTGAGAAGGGGTCCATGGAATGAAAATGGTGAAAAGCCCCTGTTCTATAGAAATGATACCAAAAGATTTCAGGAGAGTCATTCTCTCTGCAAAATAAGGGAGGAGTAGGGATTAGGTGGGAAGGAGCTTTAGCTGTATCTTTATTATTTACTTTTTAAAAATGAAATATATTTCAAACAAAAGCAGTTGAACCAAATTTAGCAAAATGTTAACATCTATTAAATCTACGAAGGGGAAACGGACTTGGCCCAATGGATAGGGCATTCACCTACCATATGGGAGACCCGCGGTTCAAACCCCGGGCCTCCTTGACTGGTGTGGAGCTGGCCCATGCGCAGCGCTGATGCATGCAAGGAGTGCCATGCCACACAGGTGTCCCCCATGTAGGGGAGCACACCCCATAAAGAAAGCCACCCAACGTGAAAGAAAGCGCAGCCTGCCCAAGAATGGTGCCGCACACACGGAGAGCTGACACGACAAGATGACGCAACAAAAAGAAACACAGATTCCCAGTGCCGCTGATAAGGAGAGAAGCGGTCACAGAAGAACACATAGCAAATGGACAGAGAGAGCAGACAACTGGAGGGTGGGGGGGAGAAGGGGAGAGAAATAAAAAAAAAAAAAAAAAATCTTTAAAAACAAAATAAAATAAATCTATGAGGAAAATTTTGTGATTACTTATTTTAATCATATAACTTAATTTCCTAAGGAATGTGCCTAATGCTTCCTGATGGAGAATAAAATAAACTGAATGATGCGGTGGTGTGTTATAAACACACCAGTGTTTAAGAAAGTAGGAAACAAGGAGTTTCTCTGGGGAGGGAGCCCCCCTTCACTTCATTTGGAACAAGTAAGGTAAACATGGGATTAGGGCATCACCAAACCCCAAATTACACTGGTATGAGTCTGTATTACTGAGAACTGCTGTAGGCGAGCGAAATGGCTTAGGGTACCAAATGGGACCTAAAAAAGTGATGTCAAGGTGAACAAGAGAGGGACATGGAGACTTCAAAAGCCAGTGAGGAGAGTGGATGTAGCTCAGTGGTTGAGCACCTGCTTCCCATACACGAGGTCCTGGTTTCAATCTCTGGCACCTCCTTAAAAATAAATAAATGAAAAGCCTGTGAGGCTGTGGCTCAATTGGTTGGGCTCCCATCTACCATATGGGAGGCCCTGGGTTCACATCCCAGGGCCTCCTTGTGAAGGCAGCCTCGCTCGCACACTGCACAGTGCCACCAGCCCGTGGAGAGCCACCTGGCCTACAAGCACCGCGGAGAGCCCACTTAGCAAGGTGATGCAACAAAAAGGGGGACAAGTGAAAAAAACAAACCAAAACAAAAAACCACAGAAGAGCACAGCAAATGGACACAGAGGGCAGACAACAAGCAAACTGCAAGGGGGGGGGGGAATAAAAATAAAATAAATAAATAAATAAATAAAAAACCTGTGAGGAGGGCTGTGAGGACAACAGAAAGCTGTCTGTGCTGCCTCCAAGACCCATGTGCTTATTGAAAAGATACTTGCATTAATCAAAACAGCCTGGAATACCATTTCTAGAAGAGCTTCAAGAATTTGTTTGGGAGTTTCACAATAAACTGAGTCTCCTTATATTTATAGCATGTTCTCTGACTGTGGTGCCAGTGAGTCTCATCACCCAAGTAGGGTGCAAAGGACTTTTGACTGTACCATAAATCAAATCCACTTTCAAAGAAAGAAGATTTACACAAAATACTGTGCCTCCAGTTTCCAAGGCAATTAGACAAGTTAAAAAAAAATGTTCTGAGTAATGATATCATTTAAATAAGCATTTAGTCTCTCAAGACAACCATTTGGCAAAGGACAATATTCATATGCCTACAATAAGGTTAAGACTTGTTATTTATTAAAGTGTATCATTTTATAGTCATACCTCCTATATATTCTTATTTCCATTCTTTCCCTCAACAGAAAATTATTTAACTAGTAAGAAATAGATGGGGAAATATCTTTCTACTATTGCAATTCCATATGAACTTATTTTAAAATTGAAAATTATGATTTGAATATTATCTTGGAATAATTCCCCAAATTAATTTTTGCAGCAAAGTTTGAAGTAAAAAGAAGTTGCCATACTACATTCTCTGGGAGGACTGTTAATGTCATGTGATCAAATATTTCTGATTTGAAAATATAGCAGTTTTAATACCTTTCAATTTTTCAGTTTCCACATCCAAAGAATAAAGACATAATAATGTTTACATTTCAGCACAAGCAGTTCTGGAGTTCAGTTAAAAACACAGTTATCTGCAAAATTTAAACTCTATTTTCAAAATACTTCAACAAATAAGGAGAAAAGAAAGCTGGCATTTTGTGCAATATCATCTTCAGTCCACAGATTAAATAGGTTCCTACATTTTAGGGAAAAAAAAAAAAGTAATATTGAAGGTTAAAATTTAATTTTGAAGAAAAAATAGCAACCTTGAGATCAATGGTTATATGATACCACATTCAATAAAATAAAAATGTAAGAGAAAAGCTGTCTTGCTCCTGGTCAGAAGCTGCTAGAAACACAGATATGTGAGTTTGATGAACAACTGTCTCAGGAGTCGTCTTAGACACATATGGAAGTAAGGAGCAGCAGTGATACCGTTTATGCCAGACAGCCTGGTCAAGTTTTAAGAAATTTCTTAAAAAGAGCCAAGAGACTGATATTAGACTACTCACTGTATTTTATTGATAAAACAAGGGATTGGTAATAGCCTCTCAGTTAATTCTCTGCCTCAGATTTCTGATCCATAAAACAAGGAAAATAGCAACATTCTTACACAGTATATTGGGTAGGATTAAATGAATCAATGCATTTAAGGTAGTTAGATGACAGTCTAGGACATAAATGTTTGTAAAAAATTATTGTTTTTTAAATTATTTGTACCAAATGGGATCTGGCCCTTTCTTTATGGATTCACTTTAAAGAGTTGCAGATGATTTACTAGTTAAAGGTGGGAAGAAGGAAAGTCCTACACTAGAGAGATTTCTATGTCAATACAGCAGTAAAAGTCTACTGGAGAGCAATGCAAGGTGATATAGTTGAAAAAGAATTTGGAGCCAGCAGACATGAATTCAAATTTTTGGCATGGGGAGGGCTAAATGAACTATGTTCAGGAAAGCCACAGAACCAAGACCCAGGCACTGTTTATTCGTGGCTCTTGGTTCTCTTTAGGGACATCCAAGGTTCTGGGAAAGAAAAGTAGCTAAAACTGAGAAAATTACTCCCTTCTTTGGTCAATTTCAACATTCACTTTCACACTCAATTTTGCATATCTTCAACATCTAAAATCTGGGTCAATAAAACAATGACGTTTACTGCCACAAAAATCAAGGATGATTTCACTATTTCTTAGTGACAATTTTTTCCAGTAATGCCTTTTGAGATTTTTTAAGCATCCTGATGTGAGGCTGATGGGCCACTGAAACTATTCAAGGTTGTCAGGATATTTCTCAAAAATGACCTAAATGGACAATAAACTCGTATGCCATGACAAAATGGAATAATGGATAGGAAAAAAAATGACCTCTCCCCTCAATAAAATACTATAAATCCTGAAAGGAGAGAGTTTAAAATCAAAAGATTTTAAAAAGTAGGTTTTAAAGGTGTTCCAAAATTATTGGATACCTGGAATTCTGGGACCAAAATATAAAGCAGTGATGATAGCAGTTGGAGCTTATCTATTTAATTGTAGTTTCTTGTTAAATTCAAGATTACTAAGTGGCTGACTCTATGTGCTTGGCACAGTACTAGTTGCTGTCAAAAACAAAACTGATGGTAATAATGGGAGGTGGGGTATGGAAAAACATACCAAATGTATGCTGCAAACCACAGTTAGCGGTAATAATATCTGATGATCTTTCAAATCTGTAACAAATGTTCCACAACAACGTAAGGTGTTGGTGGAGGGGTGTTGGATGTGAATTCTGCATATTATGCGTGACTGTCTTGTAAGTTTACAACTTCTCTAATAAAAAATATATATATAATTTGAAAATGCAAAGAAAAACAATACAGCTGATAGGTAGCCCTACATAATAAGCCACACATTTTGACAAAATGGAAAAGGAAATGAATCAGGAGAGGCTCTAAAATCATCAGGTCCACGTCCCTGGCATGGTACAAGAGCATCCAGACCACCTTGTCAGGGATTTATTGACTATCTACACATTCTGGTCTTCTCTGATGACCATCTGGTTCTTAAAGCTCAGCAGAGACAGCTATCACATAGTATCACTAATTTAAACCGAGAAAGCATTTATCTACACTACTGAAGAGTTTTCAATGATTGCCAGGCCTTTTGTTGCAATGTTATAGTCTGAGGCAAGAGTATCCTTCTTCTGTCCTATTTTCATGGTTTCATCTTGTCCCTTTATTTATCTTAACTTTCTCCTAAGAGCAGTTCTTTTAATCTCTCCCTAAAGAAAGTTCTTACCTGGAAGGTACAGACAAGTTTAAGGCTTACCATTTTTTTTTCTTTGCAGGAGAAAAAACTAAAACACAAACCCTTATCTAAGCCACCCATGAAAAAAGACGCAGTCCATCAGGGTTTAATGGCATTTTTCAGCACTAATATCACTGGCATGGAACCAAAGCAATAAAACCAGATTGCATTTTTTTCCCCCAAAACTACACCAAATGGTATTAAAAGAAAAGCTCCCAATCTCCTCCCAACTTGCAATCCTGTGAGTTACTCAATTTATGCACCACAGTTTAGAAGCTTGCAGCTAAAGTATGTCCTTTTCATGTCTGTCAGCACATCATTTGATGCGTAACCTATTTGGAGTGGCAGACATGCAGAATTTATCTTCTCCTTCCTACCAGGAAACACCCAGAGACAACACTGTAATACCTCTGTGATTGTGAGGGAGTGAAAAAAGGGTCAGGCACTTACGGAGACAGTGGAGCTGGGTGTGTTTGTCCCATAGCCAGAGGAGGGGAGAGAAGCCAACGACCAGCGGCGTCCATCCGTCCTACAGAGAAAGTGAGTTTAACTTAGGCCAGCACTGGAGGACTGTTCCACGGGAATCCCAGGGAAACCGAGTATTTTTAGTCAAACAAATAACACAAAGGTAGTCTGTGAGGGTGTGGAAATGTTCAGCAAGGGCCAGGGTAAACAAACATTATACAGCAGGCTGACTTTTATTTAAATGGAATCAATACACCCAAACAAGTAGAAAGTGAATGGGTTGATCCATATTATTGAGCCCTCACTAATACACTTTGACAAAATGAATACCAGGAATAATTACAACTGTCAGACTCAGCAGATTCAAATGAATAAAAATAGAAAGGGAGGAGGTAAAACACACATATCTGGAAACTGATAAGTTGTGCTGAGGCTCCTTGGAAGAGCCTAAATTACAGCACGGCACAGGAGCCTGTGGGGACTTTCACTGCAGCCTGAAGACTTGCTGCTTCCTCTTTTCATGGGAACAGTCCCACTCAACACACCTAGGGAGGAAGGGATTAGTGGGCTCATGGCTGGCTCAAGCCGTAAGTGGCAAATAGCTTTGGCACTAAGAAAGTCACTGACCTTTTGCTCAGAATCTCTTAAGACCTGGCTTCACAAAGAGTCATGGGATGAGTAGGTGCTGAGTTGGACTCTGATTTTAAATTAGGGTGGGATCTCAGATAACTTAAATGCAGTACTGGAGACAATACTGCTTCTAAGAAAAAGGGACAGGAGAAAGTAAATTTTCTGAAATCTCTGGCATTCTGGGGCATTCTCAATAAGTTGAAGCCAGTGTATTGAAGGCCATTAGACTTAAATTTGAGGAATGTCACAATTATGTGCTCATGTGAAAAAAAAATCACATTTTAGCCTAAATTCACATTCAAGGGAACATATAAGCATAGGCTACCATAGTTGACACCTCCAATAAATGCAAATGGTCCACAAAGACAAAATGGAGAAATTCAAGTGGACAAATCACAGAACTACTATGATGTTAAGATTTTAGTAAACTTTACCTGTCATTTCTGTGCCCATGATTGGCGTACAATTGAAACAAGTGTGTTTTAAAAAACAGAAGCAAAATAAGATGTATGTAAATATACAAGATAAAAGGAATTGTGAGAATTAAGTTACATGTTCTTTAAAAATACTTTGAAATAACTGAAAAGATGAGAGACATAAAAATTATAATATGCTTATAAAGATATCTGACTATGAATTAAATGTATATACATTGTTCCTATTTTAGTTGGCTAATCATGAAAGCCTTAAAAATCCATGTCTGTACTTTATATACAAACAATACCAATTTTAAAAAGAAAAGAATAAGATTTTAAAAGAAGTATTCAGTTCATTTAATAGCAATTATCAGAAACTAGTATCTGGAAAGAGTGAGGGACACAATTTCTCCCACCATGATTTTGTTTTGTGATTCATTAACTCTCCTTTCCCTCAGGTATCAATGAAAACATTTCAGATGAATGAACAATTCCAAGAGAAGACATGTTCTTATTATTTCTTGAGCATAAATTACATTTGCTTACTCTGAAAAACACACAACTAGAAAGACGTTTAAACAAGAGTGTGCTCAGTATTCTGTGCAGCCGTAGACCAGAAATAATTTATGTCTCATATACTTACCTGTGTTGTCCATGTCTATTTACTCAAATGGGGCTCATAGGACCATTGCATTTTCATTACCATGACAACTATACATAAATTACTATAAATGCTATATACAGTACTTAAGATATGTCCTTTTTTTTCCCCGCAAGAAAGACATCACACAAGTGCAATTTGGCTTCTATGAACAATGTTGTTTTGTGGTAGTTAATAAAATGTAATCTGAAGAAAAGACTACATACTAGCTAAAACCAAAAGGCTTTTCTGAAAAAAGCCTTTTCCACGCTTTGGAAATCTCAATGTTACATTTAAATGAAAAGTCAGAAGGGAACATCTAATGGGAACACAGGACACACACACAAAAAAGACTGCCAAAAACCCCACAGTATCAATGCTACTCACAAAAATATACCTTAATATGGTCAACAAGAAGGAAAGAATGAAAAGTCCCAATATCAACCTGCCTATTCCAACGGCATGAAGAGGAAGCGTGGTTTATTTGTTTAGTAGTTAAAGTGGCCTGGGGTGGTATGCTGGTATTCCAGTTGATGTTGGCAATATAACAGAACCAATGAAAATGCACTTCTGCATTTCATTCTAGATTTAATTCTAAAATGTACTTCTAAGGCAGTAAGCAGTGGGTTGTTCTTGCCGGGTGTGCTCAGCAAGAATCTGATGACCTGAACTCAGGAAGTAAATCTGAGCCTCCTTCCAGTAATTTTCTCAAGCAAATATATTCTGAGGTTTAACTGGTGAATAATGACTCGGGCAACTAGGAGAGCCCCATGCTGGTCATATAGGAATCCAAAGTTCCAACGGAAGTGAAAGCAATTTATGGTAGGTAAAACCTCCACAAATTCTGTGAAAGGCAGGACAAAATTATTAACTTGCATTTCACAACTAAGGAAAAATATGTTGATTAATGCCACAGATGAATTATAAATCAGTGTTACAATTAGCATTGCAAAAGTGTTTCCTTGCTCCAGACAAAATCTACTTTACTATGATACTCATTTTCATCCTTTTAACTCACTTTAACAAGTTACCTGGATTATTTTACCCTAAAACATGTATTAGAAAATATGGTAAGCAAGCTTATGCCATCATGCTTTCCAATTTGTAAACAGACCATTACATCACAGGGATGTCTACTGCGAGAGCTTTATCACATGGTTCAAGTACGATCAGAAAAGATAAATAAGCCCCAACCTTTATTCCCTCACCCAAGAATAATTTAAAAAACAGAGCAATATTTTGTTTGCTATCAATATTCTATCATACTAAATTCACAAAATAATGGAATGTAGGAGTCTCAAAATGGTATTTATTCTTAAAGGTTCAGAAACTCACACCAAGTGGAATGCGAGAGGACTCACCATGTTTCCTGAATGAAAATCATCTCTGAATCAGAAGGGAAAGTCCCCATATGTTACATAGAAAATATATCAACTTGAGGTTTTTTTTTTTTTTTAAAACTAACGTGGGTTTCTGTTTACTTGAATAAAAGTTTAAAAAGATTATCACTCATGTCTAAATTAATACTTTTTGAAGAGTAAGATGGGAGTTCCATCTGGACTTTCATGAGAAATGAACTAGAGGTCTCCTGTGATAATCTTCTTCACAGTTTAAGGTTTATTTGTCAAAAATTAACATTCCTTGGGGGGGGGGGGGAATTGTGTATTTTTTAATAGCATAGTAATCAGATTCATCTGTTCTCCAATCACCCACTTAATTATTAGATTGTCTTCATTTTTATAAATCTGCCAGGATTAAGAGGCTTGATTTCTGTCATGTTTAAATTCATGCTATAATGAGATTTGCATTTATCTTACTACTTAAAGTAATTAAATGCATTAACACTTCCCACCTTCCTGTTTTTAGAATGTGCTTTAAAGACTGGTGGGCTCTTATTTAACAATTTTTATAAAGATTTCTTTTTCACTTGGGATAGTAATACCATCATCAATTATTTTCACTGGGTGAACATAGTCTTTGCAGGGGCAGTTCATTCTCATATTCTCTTTATAATGCTTAAAATGAAGAACTAAAATAATAAAAGTTGGGTTGCAGGAAAACCAGGGGCTTGAAGTCCTTGAAGGTCACATTTAAGTTACTCCTGTATCCTCCCCATGTTGGGGGCACAGTGCTGTACACATATATGCATTTAACAGAGTGGGAAATAACCAAACGAATAAAAGAACAAACGCTTCTTTTGTGAGCAGTTTAAAAGGGAATCAGAATTATAAAGAACTGTGAAGTTGCTGCAAACATATCCTTTACCCTGGATTTAGTGATCTACAATGTATTACATGCTGACAAACAGTCCTGAGGATGACACAAGTTTTGCTGGTCAGTAAAAGGTATCAGAACAAATGTATATTTTCTAACCCATTTAGAGAGATGAAGGTGAAAGTGTGAACCTGATAGGGTTAAGTACAATAATTCCATATGCAGAACATATGACTTGTGCAGATTCCTCTGACTTGGCTAAATCAAAGTATAATATCCATGATTTAAAAGATGTGATATTAAATGGTATGCCCAGTATCCTCTGCAAAACAATGTTTCCTCTTGACTTAATGATACAGATATGAACATCAATCTTTGCTTCTGAGTGTCCAATTCTAACAATAATAGGAAGAGGAAATAGAAGGTATACTATAGTTCACACCAGGCTTTTTCTCAGGGGATCACTAACTTGCTGGTTTAATGCTTTCAAGTAGAGGGTATCTCAGAATTTATATCTGTGATCCCAAGAGAGGTCATTTTTGTAAAAAGCATTTCAACAAAAAACCATTGCACTACTACACATAGAAACTCAATTCAGTAAAAATCTTTTGAACACTAAGATATACAAAGCACTGGGCTAGGGAAGGGAGCAAAGATGGAAATGTAATTGCCTGCCTTCATTAGGAGCTTGTCATCTATTGGAGGACCAAAAGAGGTAAAACAGAGAGGTACAACTATACCATACGGCAAATATCATTATTAAAACTGTTAAAATAGGTGTGTTCTAACGAAGATCTTGGAGGTATAAAGGACTGGGTTATCTTTGGCCAGAGGAGAGTCAAAGAAGACTAATGAGCAAGACTTCATAAGTCATAAGGCATAGTATAATACTTACTATTTCACTCACAAAAAGTCCTTACCTCCGTGCAAATGAAAAATGGGCTGAGGCACTGGGGGAGAAATTTCTTGGACTATCTTGGGGGCTATTACCTGTAGAGAGAAAGAGTAGAATATTTTACAACATGATTTAGTTTTTGTACATTTACTCATTTCCAGAATCTTCTCCTGAGTAGTAAATTTCTTTAGACTTCTGTAACTTGTTCCTCCTTCCCCCAAATAATGTTTCAATTTTACCGGGAGCAGGGGATAGGGAAGGATGCTTGAGTTCTGGCATAGCTTTCTAAATGTTCAAGTATATGAATAAACACATTCACCTCATATCACCAATCAGCAGTCCTCCACACATCTGATAATCCATGCTAACATTTGAAACGGCAGGATAGATGGATAAGAGCAATCTCTTTAATTGGGAAGGTGGGGGTTGTTTTATAGGCAGTAGCTTTAGTACTTTTTAAAGAAAGCATGAAAAAAAGTCCGAGTTCTTGAAAATAAATCCACATAATGCAAAACACATCTTTAAAGGTGGGCGTGTCAGATTCATTGTTAAAATACCGGGAAGAGCCCAGCAGTTTGGGCCTATTTCTAAACGACAAAGCTCCATCTCAGCACGGCCACAGTGGCCCAGCAGGATTAGTCCTTGTCAGTATTTTCTTCGACAACCCCTCTGCTCTGAAGCAGCTGGACTGTGACTGGCCAGGCAGCCTTTAAAAGCCACAGCCATACAAAGGCCAGTAGATCACACTTTCCCCATACCCCAGACAGATGGGGGAGGGAAGTGGCCTCCTTCAGAGGCAGCGTGGAGCAGTGACTTGCCCACAGCCAAGAGGGCAGCTCCCCTGGGGGCTTGTTACTTCCTCCGTCAGACCATTCAGCTGATCGCTGAGAAAGCGCGGCAGGCTGCTGGTGAGGGGAAGTTGAGGACACGCCAGACCACTCTGCTTGTTTAATTAGATTGGCTGAATTGTCTGAGGACAAGATGGGACTGGAACTGGTTTAAATAAGGAAAGGAAAGGCTGCAAGCTAATCCTGTACGTTCCTGAAAAACAGAAAATAAATCAGAAAGGTTTCTTAACAGCAAGCCAGTTGCCACATTACTGGTTTCTTAATGAATGTGACAGTTGCAATTAGATGTAAGGAATGCAAGGCTTCAGCTTAAAGCCAGTACCTGCTGTAAAGGTAAGCAATTTATTACCTGTGTGCAAAAAGAAGGGACTAACACATTACGAGGATAAGTTTAGTGTTACCTTGAGGAATTGCAGACAGGCTATAGTGCTACTGAAATTTTCCAATTAACTTAAGGTTGCAAATTTTATAGTGATGTCTTCAACAGATGCCATTAACTTGATGACAGACAGCACAATCAAAGCTATTTAACTGGGAAGCGCTGAGAAGCCCATTTCTTTATGGGTAGAGAATCAAGAAACAATCCCCCACCCCCGCTGCAATGAAATTTATCATGCCTCTGCATCTGTTGTTCCTTGGGCCCCTGGAGAAGTGGAATCTGCTTTTCCATGCAGTAATACTTGACTGGTTTTGTTCATTTATCTACATGGCTAGACTAAGTTCTTTCAGTTTCTCTCAACAGCCTTCATCCTCTCCCCTCACCTTAGCTTGCACATTACTTTTCATTTTTAAGAGATCTGGATAATTTCAAGATGGCTAAAAATGTTCTTTCCTAAAGGGCATAATCAAATACCAGAAATCTTGATTTTGATTTGTGGAAAAAGCTCACTTTGCTCAAACACATACAGAATAAACTGCCAATAAGTTATTAGGACCCTCAAAACAATTGACTGTTTGATGCCAAGGCATTTTCAAGAACCATCCTTGTTACTCTACTTACTTAGAATAAAATATTAAGGCCAGTAAAACCTGGCATCAAATTGTAACTCCTGCATTCTTTGTAAACAGAATACTATGAGAATCACAATGAAATCAACTGGAACAATTAGGGAGAGTTTATTAAATATTTTTAAAATCAGAAGAAGAGAAAGGCAAGGAATTAATTCAAAACTCTTTTCATTTTTAGAGATTTTAATGAGCCGTTCCCAGGAAACCATGTAACATCTTACAATACTTGGGAAAATACCTTGCGAAAGGATGGGCTGAGACAGTTCTAGAGGTAGGTTAATTTAACTGTTCTTTAAAAAAAAACAATTCAAGGCTACCATTATTTCTGTTCTTTAGATTTAGCCTTCCCATTCTACACTGTGTTTCCAAGTCCATCAACTGAAAATGTTCCTCATTAGCTTCTCCTCTACTTTTCAACTGCTGTAAAACCAAATCCAAATCCCCAAGACTCCAGAGCCATTTGTATTATTTTACTAGGATCTTTAGTCTTGTTTCATGTCAGATTGAAGGGCTAAACTGAAATGCAGAAACAGAATCTGGCGAAGCAGCAAGATGAATGATCATAAAGGGTCTAAGTGCCATGAGAGATCAGAGAAAAAGGTTATATGGTCTAGCATACCTGCTTATTTAAGGACAAGAGACTTTAGCTGATTTTGAGGGCAATTCAGCAGGATTTAGATCTGGGAGAAATGGAAGGGGACTTCAGCAAGAGAGGTCAGAAAGAAGACAAATACCAAGAGCAACTCAGTAGAGACAAAGCTCTTAGATGGCAGCTAGAAATTCAGCCTGGCAATGCCTTTGAATTTTGAATTGTTTACTGGTACTAACTACTGAGATGTTTAGAAGCAAAGGAGAGATTCAAAGTTTTAACCTGGCAGGAAGTAGAGGATGAGGAGTTAGATTAGGATATGGAAGGCCAATAGAAAAGATATTTGGCTGGGCACACCAAGCATAAATGAGGATATATTAGAAAATAGTGATGAAAAAGAGATCAGACTAAGAACTGACAAACTAAAGTTTCCAGTGTGAGTGGACTGAAAGAATGACTGTTCAACTGATGTGGGAATTTTGAAAGAGAAATGGGGTGGGGCGTGCTTGTAGAGAAAAAGGGCAGTTGAGTAATTTGTAGATTTTTGTGTCACGTGCTACAGAAAATGCCTCAATTTTTCTTAGAAAGAAATTATAAGATGAACAGATTAGATAGGTAGAAGTCAATATTTAAATCTTATCTGAACTAAAAATTTATTTCTATGTTATCTACTCAGTCTCTGAAAACTTAGCAACACTATTTTGTTACACAGTTTTGAAAATGCTGCTAATTTAGAATCAACAAAAGTATTAAGTACATTTTATATATTCTTAACTAAGAGATGAGGATTTGGAGCAACTTTGGCTGCTGGGCACGTGCACAGCACTTCCCCAGGCTAAGAAAAGCAAGATGGATTGAAACCAGAGTCCTATACATGACCTTCACCGCTCACAGCACAGCTCTCTGAATTCATCCACCCATCTGCAAAACAATACCTGAGAGACACTCAAATGAAAACGGGTACTAGTTAATTCTCTGCCCATATGTGCAGCACTTGCTTATAACTCAAACCCTGCTGTTCCCAGGGATTTGTGGGCTCTTGGATGTGTGAGTGCCAGGACACTCTGTAGACTGCTGGTATCGCTGTTGATGCTTCTGACCTGGGAGAGCAAACCCTGGCGGAGGTCGGGCATTAGGCAGGTAATTAACTCTACAACCTCCAGGGGGAAGGAGCTTGGTTAAAATGTAAGCAGTGTATCCAAACCATACTTTACCTAAAGGTGCTGCACAGGGTGCCTCATTTTAGAAGCAGCTATTGCTAAGAAAGTGATTTCCAGATTAATTAAATTGTTTGATTGCTTTGTAATTAGGTTGGAGAAGTCCTGTGTCTTTACCACAGAGAAGCAAGCTGCAAATCTTTTTAAAAGGCATATGCTATACCCACTATAGATTATTAATGTGCTTTTAATAGCTGTCTGTTCGCAAAATGGTAATTTCTGATGCCCTGATTTTCCATTAGGACAGGGAATCCAAGAATTAATGATAATTGCCATTTGAAACTCCCGGTGGATCAAAGAGTAAGCCCCCATATGAATCCTTGTTGTCATTACTTGATGATCCCCTTAAATGAGTTGTGACATTCTGCATCATAACAATCAATGCTGTGTTTCTTCTTGCTTTGTAGGAGATTCTTGACAGTACACAGGGACTACTTAAAAACCTTAGAATTGGGGAGTGAAGGTAGCTCCAAGTTGAACACTTGCTTCCTATGTATGAGGTCCTGGGTTCAATCCCCAGTACCTCCTAAAAAACAAACAAACAAAAAAACAAAACAAAAAAACACCTTAGGACTGAGCTCTGCAGACTCAAATCCAGAGTCTCCTTACAAGATGAATGTCAGCAAATGAACTAGGCACGGGGGCAGTTATGCAGGGAATCGAGCTGACAGAATTTTGTAAAATAATCATTCAAGTCACACAAGTTTGAGGCTATCCCACTGGACCCAGGCAGGTGATGCAGGAAGAGAGTTAGAAATCTTCCCTTCATTTAGACATCCGTCTTGGAAACTGGCTCCTCTCCAGATTTAATTATAGACTATTCATTAAACCTGGGCAGCTGTTTAGAGTCTTAGTGGCCAAAGAAAAACCTTGGCTGGCCTTCAGTGGAAGGGGTCTCTGGGTAAGCAGTGAAGCAGTCACAGGAGGCCACTGAATAGAAGGAGACTGATATGCTTGGGGTTTCAAGGTAAAGAGAGCATTGTACTGAAAGAACCAAGGTTTTAGGCTTTATTATATCCAGGCTCCCTGAGTCTCTTTTGGTTTCCACCTTCGCTGTTTTATTGATCCTTCCATAGCCAGCACTACTACTCACTGTCATTTCTGACTGACTGATCCATTCATTCATTCAGCAAATATTTATTAAGGCTCCACTACATAGAGAGGAATGATATGATGTGGTTTATATTTTAGAAGATTGCTCTCACTGCTCTTGGCCAGTGGACCATAGCAGGTATAGTAGATTGAATCATGCCCCCTACAAAGAGGTGTATGAGTATGGACTCATTTGGAAAGTGTCTGTGAAGATCCTATTTGGATGAAGACAAATTGAATCAGAATTGTCCTCAATGACTGGGGTTCTTAAAAGCAGAGGCAATTCGGAAGTCATCAGTCAGTGGAAACCAGAGAAGATTGATGGCCATATGATGGCGGACTGCCAGAAAGCCATATCATCAAAACATTATAGACTCCATTAGAACGCATGGCCTAGTGATGTTCTGATGTTGGGCTTCCAGTCCCCAAAAATGTGAAACAACAAATTCCTGTTGTTGAAGCCAACCAGTGTGTGTATTTTTCAGAGTGGCCCTGGTAAATTAAGACATCAGGCAAGAGTGGTAGCAGTGAGTGCAGTTAAGAGGCTACCAACATAGATAAAAAATGGTGGTGGATAAAGATCTGAAGTATGATTTGTCAGTCAAGCCAAAAGGATTTGGTGAAAAACTGGATTAGGTGGAATGAATGGAGAAAGAGAGAAAGAAACAAGGATGACTCTGAGATGTTACAATTGCGCAGTTGGGTATGTGGTGCTATTACCTGAATGGGAAGACTAAGGGAGGATGTTGGTTTGGAAGTGTGAGAGAGAATTAAGAGCAAAACTTGAATATATGGGTAGGCTCTAAGCACTTTTACCTATGGAGGCTCCACCTCAAATAATTTCAAATGTATTAAAATATACTCATATTCTACATTATAAGCAATTGTATATAGTGATGTTACATGTAACTGCAGTCCTCACGTCACATTTTAAGTAAACAGTTACAATTCTATTATAGTTTTCTTATTGTACCTTAGAGCAAATAACATGTTTTCTTCCCCCAGCTCACATATTTAGTGCCTAATGGATTAAATAGCCCTGATCTGTTTCAGGCACACAAACAAGTCAACAGTACCGGTAAAGGATTTGAAGAGAAGGAAAATTCCATAGGCTAAATATTGAAGTTTGGGTAATAATTTCATTTGTCCTGTCTTTTGTCACCAAAATGATAAAAGACAAATGAATAGAATATAATGATATGTGTATAATATTTCATGTCTCTCTTCCTCTCACCACTTTATAATGCTAAATGCTGGTAAGGGATAAAGTTTGGTTATATGTGCAGATACAGAACAGATACACAAAAGATGTATATTGAGTTCCCAGCACTAACTTAGTCTCTGTAATAACAGTAAACTAGAAACGTGTTGATTTTGTGTTCCAACTCAATAATGACATATTAAGTTCTTTTCATTCACAGAGTTCTGAGCTATCTGGTAGGGCAGATAAAATAAATGAACAAGACCCAAAGAGATAAAAATTTGTTGGTAGAAGCAGATCTGTATATTACCACCTCTAGCCTTATCTTACAGAACTAATTCTAGACTCCTTAAATCATGTGAAAAACAAGTTTCTTAAACATTAGCAAAATTATTTACTTAAAAACACACACACACATAAGAAAGCAACAAACTTTCAGTGACTATGGAATACAGAGAATATACATCTTCACAATAGACTCCTGACAAATATATGTAATGCTTTCTAAGGTATGACTGACAAGGTTATAGGGTGGAAAACACGTTGAGAGTAGAAAAGAAACCCAATAACAGGTCAATTTCTATGTCATAAGACTCTTGCAGATGCCTGTTGTCTCCATTTCATGAAACCGTTACTCTGGAATTTGTGTACTGTATTTGAATTGCTGTGGCATTGACACGAATCCCACAGAGATGTGTTATAATGGGTTCTTGAGAATGTTTTAGCTTTTCATTGACCCTTCCTTATTACTTTGAATTGATGTCACATCTCAAGGTGATCCTGAGGAAAGACTGGGGAATGTCAAGAGTGATGAACAAAGTTGATTTTTAGTTGTATATTTTCCTCCTACCTATAGCAATTCATCTTCTCAGCAATAGAGAAGAGATTACTTTTACCCTTTGTTTAAAGTGTGAGTAGCATTTAGAAGGTCAAAGATGGAGAGGTAAGAACAGGCCACTGTAACAGAAATCCCCAAATTTCATGCAATTTGATGAAACAATGCATATTAATCTTAGATAATTAGTTAGTTCCTGAATCTGGGCAAAACACTATGAGTTAAAGAATGCATGCTAATGTGTGCTTTCATTATTTATTTCTATTTTACATGAAGGGATTTCAATTCTTTAACATAATTAGATTAAAAATGCTCCCCCCTCTCTTTTTAACCTAGAAGAGAGATGGATTCTATCAGGAAATTGGTTTTCCTCAGACTGCTTCAATTGCTGAGTAATTGCTAGTCAAAGAGGAAGTATTTAAATGAAATGCTGCACATTCTCTAACTTCCTAAATGTAATCTAAATGTATTCTCTATTACAACCCTTTCCCTTTTCAGTTCCTTCTAATTAAAAAAAATGTAAGGTAGTCCCATTTAACAAATGCATGGTACACAGGAATTCTATCTGAGAGAAGCAAAATATGTGTAAGTTTTGTTTTGCTTTTTTAAAATAGCTATCCAAACTTGTTTTTATTTAGCTATATCTGTTCAGACTTGAGGAGCAAAGACTGGCAATTCCTTTGTTTCATTATATAATCATGTGCAATGTACCAAATATCTAACAAATCAGAATTCTGACTTTCAGTTCCTACAAACCATAAAAGGAAATCTTGAAAATTCCCTGGCCCTCAGAATTTTCCTGCTCTAATATTTTTCTCTCACTCTCCCCTTCCATTTCCTTGGATTAGCAAATAGTTCTCAACCTGGACTGTATATTATAATCACTTGGGAAGCTTTTAAAATGCTGATCTCAGAGACCTACCCTGCCTCAGAGATTTTGACTCATTTGGTCTGGGGTAAGTGGTTTCTAAGAGCCCTTTTAAATGAGGTGATGCAAACTGTAAATCGAATCCAAAATTTCCACTTGCCCTTTAGAGCTCTTAACCAAAAAGTCCTGGATTTTTTCACTTCCTGTTTCCTTCTTCCCTCCTTTCTCTCCTCAGGTATATTAGTTCAATGTTCCTTTTGTACATTCACCTCACTCTGACCTCCAAGTAATCTCAAAATAGGACTAAAACCTGAAATTTCCTTCCCTAGCAATTCAAACAAACAGAGCATCCTACTATGTCAACACTTCTGAAATCCCATCAAAATCCTGTTAGGTTAATCATGTAAGTTAGTATGCTTTTCCCACCCAAATCCTATTGCTAGTCTCCTTTAAGCTTATCCAATTAAATTTACAACCTCTCACTTCCTCATTGGGACACTCCAAGCTGGGTATCATTTCTGGGTTCCTGGGTTGAGATTCTGACCCTCTGTAAAAGGAAAACAAAAGGAAGAAAATACTAACCATACTCCTGTTTACACTTTTATCATTAACTTTAATTACTTTTGGTTCAAAGTCAAAACATCAGTCTTCTTTTTGATCAGTTGCTACCAATACATGAATGAGAGATCTGACTTTTTTAAAATCTGCATTTTTCAAACTTTCATTTATCAGAGGTTGAATGCCTACTTGGTCCATGTAACATTAGGGCATTCAAGCATATGGGGTCGCTCAAACCAACAGCTGATTATCTGAAGCAAAAGTAAGATTATTATTCAAATCATTCTTTCTTGCAGGAAAATATAATTTCCCCTTTTCCCTGATAGGGAAACATGTCACTTCTCCATATGTTCTGTATACCCATGATATTTTGACATAAATCCTGAAGCAATTGATGAGTTGGGTAAAAGGAACTTGCTTCAAACCACACACAACCCTGAGATTTTTGTATTCACAATTATCAGCCTTTAGAGAACTACAGTTGTTGCTTAGAATGTGTTGAATTCTTCAGGTATGTTGAGGTAGAAAAAAGACAGTTGTGATTTCTCTCTTAGAGAATGCAACAGGGTGTTTAAGGTCCTCTTTGAACAATGATCTAAAGATTAGGTATATGAGATGTACATATTTTGGGACAATAAATCATTTATTAGAACAAACACTTATCAACAGTTGATAGACACTAGGCACAGGGATTCAAAGGTGAATATGAGGGGCTTCCTTCAAGTGATGTTGGTAGTGACAATGGATGAAACATGGAATATTGACAATTCTGGAGACTGAGGCAGAATTTCATAAGCTAAGAACACTCAAGGGGGCAAAAATGGCCAATTACTTTGGGTGTCAGGTCACATGTGACTACAGCTAAGCAAAGCAGTAAGATAAGGAAGTACTGCCACATTTCCCTCCTTTTTGGCTACAACGTGGCAGACCCTTGGTAATCTTTGGAGAAAGAAGGATGAGTCAAACCATCCCTAACTGCATGGCTCTCTGCCACCAGACAGGGAAGGAAGATCCAATAAAACATAACAGTGTATCCGCAATCATGGTGGTATGTATAAAGTGAGGAAGCAATGATTCGAAAGTGAGAGTAAAGAATGGCTTCAGAAAGTCAGTAGTAGATGAAAAAGTGGTAGGTGAAAAACTGGAAGGGAAGTGAAGGAAGCTTCTGAGGTAGAAGAAACTGAATGAGTGCAGGGACAGAGGCCCATAAGGGCATAGCAAATTTTTGCATGTATTAATTTTTATTATTAAAGCAATGACATATAAATGGTAAAAAACTAAAATACAGCTCAAGGGAGTATAAAATAAAGACTAAAAATCTCTCTCAACCTCTGACTCCATTGATTGATTCATTCAAATATTTATTATGAACTCAATATGTGTGCCAGACCCAGTTGCACTTTCAGATGTAACCATTCTTGAGAGGGTATTTATTCAGAAATACATACATACATACACACTTAAGTATGTATATAAAAATTCTCCCCAAAATAATATTCATGATCTTTATTACATGCTCCCCAAAATAATACCATGCTATATCATCTTCTCTACTTGCTATTTTTTTCTTAATAATCTATCTAGAACTTTGCATTCATCTGTATCATTTTAAGTACTACATATTAATATTCCAGCATATCATATACCAAAATGTACTTAATTGATTTTCAATTGATGGACAATTAGATAGATTTCAGTGTTTTAATGATTCAAGGAATATCTTCTGAATATTTATGTTATTATACCTAAGAGCTGAATTCCTAGAAGCAGAACTCCTGGGTCCAAGGATGGCTGCATTTTTCACTTTGGTACATACAGCTAAACTGCTCTGCAAATGATGATTTTCCCCCGGGATTTTGGCATTTTGATAGATGGTATTACATTGTTTTGATACGCATTTCTCTATGAATGAAACTGACCATCTTTTAATATGTTTACTGACCATTTGTATCTCTTTTGATACATACTATCTTGCTCATATTTATCTTATTGAGCTGTTAGTCTTCTTCCCTTAGTGATTTATAAATTTTTTTTTGGCATGTTGAAACAATTAGTCCTTTTTGTCAACACATTAAAGATGCCTCTTCCATTTGTGTTTATCTTTTAAATGTTTATGGTAATTTTTCTGATTGATAAACCATATTTATCAATAATTTCCTTTTATGGCTATTAGGTTCTGTACCTTGTTTAGAAAGGCCTTCCCCAATCCCAAATTATTTTCTAAATGTACTCACATTTTCTCCCAGCACTTTAATGGTTTCCTTTTTCAATTTAATTTTTTTTTTTTTAATTTCTCTCCCCTTCCCCCCGCCCCCAGTTGTCTGTTCTCTGTGTCCATTTTGCTGGGTGTTCTTCTTTGTCCACTTTTGTTGTTGTCAGCGGCACGGGAATCTGTGTCTCTTTTTGTTGCGTCATCTTGCTGCGTCAGTTCTCCGTGTGTGTGGTGCCATTCCTGGGCAGGCTGCACTTTCTTTCACGCTGGGCGGCTCTCCTTATGGGGCGCAGTCCTTGTGCATGGGGCTCCCCTATGCGGGGACACCCCTGCATGGCAGGGCACTCCTTGTGCGCATCAGCACTGCGCATGGGCCAGCTCCACACGGGTCAAGGAGGCCCGGGGTTTGAACCGCGGACCTCCCATGTGGTAGACAGACGCCCTAGCCACTGGGCCAAGTCCGCTTCCCTTTATTTAATTTTTAAAACTCTATATGGGATTTTATTGGTGTAAGCAGTGACATAGCAGTCCAATTAACCTCTTTTTCAAATGGTTAATCAATTAACTCAAGACCATTTGTGGACTGAATAATTTACATTTTCCCAGTGATTTAAGCAAGGCACATTTAAGGAATGCTAGGTAATATGGTGGAGGAATCGTAGGAAATAAGGACAGGACAGTAAATGGTGGAAGGATAGAGGATGATGGATTTCAAACTAGAAAATTCTAAGGGCCAGGTGTAAATATCCTTTAGCTGACAGCTGAGGGGTCATTTTATTTTTTTAAAATCAAATCCTCAAGGTGGTTCTTAGGCACACTAGAGTTTCAGAATCCTAGTTTTAGAGAAGTGATTCTGAACCTTCACTTCATATTAGAACAGCCTATGGACCTTTGAAAACCCCAATGCCCAGGCCACACTGCAGACCAATTAAATCAGAATCCAGAAGGAGGAGGAAGGCATAAGTATTTTTAAAAACTTTCCTGGTGATTCTCATGTGCAGTCAAGTTTGAGAACTGCTGCTTTATATCCTGCTAAAGAAAATGAATTTTATCATTTAAGTTGTTCTCTAACCTTAATATGTATTAACATCCCTTGGGCAGCTTTTAAAAAGATACACTGATGTCAGGCCAGACGCCTGACTTTTCTGATTTAATTGGTTTCAGGCTTGGGTATTTTTTTTAAGCTCCTCAGGTGATTCTCTTGTGCAGCCAGGCTTTAGAACATACAGTACAGTAATTCTCAAACTGTAGAAGAACGCATCAGAATCACCTAGAGGATTTGTTGAACCACAGATTGCAGGGCCCTGCCCCAGCCCCATAGTTATTTATTTAGTAGGTCTGTGGTGGAGCCTGAGAATTAGTGATGTAAATGCTGCTGGATGAGCGATCACTTTGGGAACCACTGCTCCCCTGCGCCATGATAAACCACAAAATGTTTTTCTTTAGCTAAAAGACATAATTAAGTTCATTTCTTAAAAAAAAATTTGCTTCAACATAGCAGAGAGATTAGGTGGGGGTAGGGCAAAGGAAGTGTAAGTGTACAGAAAGAGAAGGATCCCAGTTCTCAGTCTGGGGCAAATGTCCACAGTCAGTAACTGTGGTGCTGGGGCAGGATATAAAACACATTTTCAGAGGAAAAGTAAGATTAGTAGGAATAGTGTGGTAGAAGATGATGCTGAGGTTTCTAGTTTGGGTGACTAGATAGATGATGTTGCTAATAAGGAGAGAGAATAAACAGAATTGATAATAATTAAGTTTGGCATTGAATAACAGTTGGATTTGAGGTGGTGATGGGATATATACAAATGGAGACATAGAAATACGCATCTGTGTTTGGGAGAAATGTCAGGCCCAAAAGAGCTATGAGAAAAATCAGCACATGAGTGGAGAGAAGATCTTGGTCAAGGAGAGTGTGCCACAGGTAAAAGGATACTTGAAAATGTAAACCAAGGGATCCCAATAGTCAAAATGGATGCGCGAGCAAAAGGGGACCAACATAAAGGAAGGAAACACAGAAGATAGTATCATAGGAAGCAGGGGAAGAGGAATATTCAAGAAGTAGGAAATGACTGCTGGTATCAAATGCTGCAGTATGCTCAGGCTAAATAATATGCTTTACAAAGAGGTCATTGGATTTGACCCTGGGAGACCATGGTTTTAGTGAAACAGTGGGATTAGAGTGGTTTCAAGCCTGAGTACATTGGCAATTAATCTTGACCAAGATTAGACCTGAGCCAGTTTTCCAAGGGTACTAGAGTAGGAACTGTTGGCTCTCTTTTACCAGGGCATGAAATAAAGGTCATGAATAACACAATACCTACACTTCGTTATTAATTTAATCAAGTTACAATTTTAAAAATTTCAAATATAATAGCTAATGGTTTCATAGTATGATTTAAAACCTAATAATAAAAATGTGCTAGCATGTGGAAAGTGGATAAGATAATGCCTAGGTGAGGAGTTAGCCGTCTACATTTTAAGATATGAAGCGATAACAATCAAAATTTCAATCTTTCCCTTATAGGCTTAAAGGATTTAAGATTCTGGAATCTTAGCTCAGAAAAAGTTTACTTAGGACATTTTAAATTAACATTTTTTAACTGAAAAATAAAAAAGGAATAAGTTCTGCTAAATAATTTGGTAGTGTTTTCAAACAGCAATTAACAGACCAAAAATAAGAGGACATTTTCATTCAGCAATATATGTCATGACATAGTTATACTATAACCATCACTCAGATTCTATGCTTCCCTCTGGCACATGCACCTTTTCAGGTAGATGTTAGGTAGAAGATAGAGGCATATGGCCATCACCACCGTGGGGGTGACTGAGGGGATAACTTTAGTAACACTACTAATATTGGGAAATGCTAAACATAAAACCGTTGGACTCTTAAATTGGAGGCAGATGGTAAGGGTGGAAGCAATTATGTACATGGGGTTTTTCTGGTGAAACATTTAATATCCATAGAAAAGAAGCTGATCACTTTCAAAATAAAAATTTTTAACCTGACCCTAAAGGCAACACATGCTTATGGCAGAGGATATGGAAAATATATTAAATTATACAAAAGAATTGGCAATCCTACCAATATATTATTGTGTTATCTTTCCTCAATTTTTTGAAGAGTGTGTGTATGTTTAATAAATCTTATTCAATTTTGTGCCCTGCTCTTTATATTTTGGTTGTAATTATAATTTTCCTATGCCATTATATATCTTTTTATAAATGTGATATTAATGGCTATGATTCCTCTTTACAGATAGATTAGAATACTATTTATCATTTTTTTCTTACTATTTAATGTTTAGACTGTTTTCAATTTTATACTATTAAATAATGTTGCAATTAACATCCTGAAGTATATATTTCTGAGTATATTTCTGATTAAGTCCTTATATTTCTTGAAGTACAAATAATAGCTCAAGCAATATGAACTATTTTTAGGGTTCTTGACATAATGTTTCAGTCTGCTCTCTAAGAGACTGAATTTATATTTATGTAGTAACTTCAATAAACCATCATCAGAAATGAATATTTCCATGATCGCTTTTTAATATTTGCAAATCAGGTGAAAACCATTATTTCATTGTTTCGATTTGCATTTATTTGATTAGGAAGAGGTAAAACTTTTCATTTGTTTACTTGTCATTTCTATTTCTTCGTTTGTGAACTGTCTGCTCATGTTATTTGCCTGTTTATTCAGTGGGGCACAGGGGTTTTCCCTACATTAATTAAAAGAGCTCCTTATGGCTTAACAATAGTAACTCTCTGCCTATTATGTTTATTGCAGTTATGTTCCCAGTTATTATTAGTGTTTTAATTTTATTTATGGAGTTTAACTTACAGAATTTTAAACTTTTAATATAGTCAGATGATTAGTCTTTTCCTTAGTGGTTTCTTCTACTTTTTTCATGCTTATAAGTTATTTCCCCCCTAAAGAAGAGGAATTTTCCCTATCATGAGTCCTGCCTCCCCAGGGTTGATGGCACCACCCACTTTTCCAGCTGTTTTTGCAATTAGGGCATGGGTGGGCTTTGCCAATGAAGTCTAAACTCAACCTTGTCTTGAAAGAAGGCAGTATGAGGAAGTATATGACAAAGAAACAAATTTTTGGTGGCAAAAGTGGTGGCAGAGGCATCCCTTGTGGGGGTAGGGGCAAGGTTCTGGAATCTAGAGATCAGTGGCAGCAGTGCAATGGCAGCTGGGACTTGCCCTGCCCGGTGCCAAGTGTGGTCTAGGTGTTTTTCCAGCCTTATGTCCTCCAATGCTCACTTTCTGGCCCTTCTGAACATTCTGTGAGCCACCTTATATGCTTTAATAATTTCCTCTGCTTAAACGAGATAGAGTAAATTAAGTGTTTGTAATGAAAGAAACAGTTTTAAAAAATACACACATCATTAGAATTAAGATTGGAATTGCATAAGGGCTACAATTTAATTTCAGAAAATGGACAATATTTAGCCTTTTCTCCAATGAACATGGCATGTCTTTCTATTATTCAAAATAGTTTAGCTTCAAGATAAAGTTTTGGGAAACGGACTTGGCCCAGTGGTTAGGGCGTCTGTCTACCACATGGGAGGCCCGCGGTTCAAACCCTGGGCCTCCTTGACCCGTGTGGAGCTGGCCCATGCGCAGTGCTGATGCGCTCAAGGAGTGCCCTGCCATGCAAGGGTGTCCCCCGCGTAGGGGAGCCCCACGCGCAAGGAGTGCACCCGTAAGGAGAGCCGCCCAGCGTGAAAGAAAGTGCAGCCTGCCCAGGAATGGCGCTGCCCACACTTCCCGTGACGCTGACAACAACAGAAGCGGACAAAGAAACAAGACGCAGCAAATAGACACAGAGAACAGACAACCGGGGGAGGGGGGGAAATTAAATAAATAAATCTTTAAAAAAAAAAAAGATAAAATTTTGCTCTTTCTTCATATGAACCCTTTCTGGTTTCAACTGGGTTACTTTTAGGCATGGTATTTTCTGCCTTTTTGGAAGAGGTGGGGGAGGAGGGGGGGAAGATGTGGAATGTTGTTATGAATGGAGTCCTTTCTTCCATTATCATTTCTTGACTAGTTATAGTTGGTAATATATAACAATATTAATTTCTATATATTCATCCTTTATACAATTTATTTCATGAATACTCATTAATTTTTATTATTTAAATCTGTTTTTTAGGTTATTTATATCATTTGAATATAAAAAATTTTACCTCCTCTGAAATTATAGATTTTTGTTTCAGTGATTATGTGTTAATTGACTGCAAAGAGCCTCCTCTAGAATAAAGATAAATATTAATGACAATAGATTTTAATGGGATGCCTCTACTATTTCACTAGTTAAGTAAGATACTGGCCATTAATCTAAATTATATATACTTTACTACATAAAGGAATTCTCCATTCATTCTCATTTTCCAAAGAATTTTTATCAGGGATGGATATTTAATATCATCAAGTGCTTTATCAGGCTCTATTCAGATGAACATTTGACATATTGCTATGACTTATTAATAGTGTTCATAATATTAAATCAATCAGCATTCTTAGAATAAACTTCAGTAGTTTATTTTAAATAAGTTTTATAATGTTCTATAAGTTTTAACACTTATTTTTCAGAGAAAAATGGGTTGGTAGTTCTCTTATTCTGTGCCATATAGGTATGTTCTTCTATGACAATGTATGCCATCACTGTTTTTCACACTAGTAACTTATTATTATTTTTAAATGTTTAAACCAAACCTAAATGCATATTTTACTTAATTAATGAATTAAGAAGAAATATAGTATAACGCTAATTCTTCCCTTAATCCTCCAAATAAGCCAAGGAACTTAATATCTGGGTACCTTTGCCACATTGCCTTCTCTTGTCTTTATCAATATAATTCTAGATCTATATTGTTATTATTAGTGAATTATTATTTATATTTTAACATTTTAAAGTATCTTTTCAAACTCTGAATTTTCTATCAGTGCTCACTGTAGTTTTTTAATATCCCATCTTCCCAATTCTTAAATTCATTTTAATTCAACTCTCAGTCATCTTGTATATACCTTTAAGTGAAATTCTCATAAGACACATGAAAAGTATACTTTATGTGTCCTCAACTATATGACAATGGATATAGAGTCTTTGGCTATAACATCATTTGTGGATGGGGAGTCTGAGGCCAGCATGGATTTTATTCCTTTGTAGGTAATCAGTTTTTGGGTTCATTTCTGTTCAGATGCTTCAGATACTGATAGGTGTTTTCCCTTTATTGCTTTAGCATACATGTAATATAACAATAGATATGTAGGACAGACATTATTTGTGCTCTTTTTACTCAGCCTTTTTTGCAACTTGGGAAAGTCTTCAAAAACTTTGATTATTGCTCTTGATCACCCTCAATGAATATATTATAAGTTGATGAATAAATCCCCATTTATCTGGTATGGGATGTTCAATACTGGAAAGTATAGTTTCTCAAATCCAATAGAGTACAGTAAGACTGGTGGGGGGGGCAATGGATGTCTCTAGCCAGCTCAAAAACCAGCTTTCTTTTGGTGGGAGATTACTGCCAGATATTTTGGTTGTTAGCATAGCTACAAAGTCTCTAATGTTTGTGTATGCTGTACAAGAGGGTGAAATTCACCTTCTGCCATCTTCAATTCTGACTGTCATACTGCTTTGGAGGTCTAGCTGTGAGTTGACTGCTGATTATTTTTCGATCACGAGGTTTGGATTATGCATAGGGGGCAATTCCTTTTAAAGATATGGCCAATTATTGATGTATACTTAGTTTTTGGTATTACTCCAATTTTACATTGTGGAGGAGGCAAGGTGTTGTAGATATTCCAACAAAAAGCACATATAGGTGTCAAACACATAACCTGTAAGTCAACTGCTCAATTTGATGTATGCTAATGTCAGTGCTTTAAATTTAGGTACTATAACTTCTACTCTGCTGGAAAGGAAAATTTTAGGGAACAAAATGATAAGTAGGACTCAGGTAAATAGGCACAGCCTCATGACAGAAATGGTTAAGGCCCCAGATCACCAGAAAAAATGAACATCTATCATTTATGTCAAGAATAAGAACAGGAGGATGAAATAAAACAGCTTCATAAATCCACTCACGAAGCAGGCGGCTAATGCTTATGTGAAATTTGTTGTCAGGAGAGGTATGCACATCTCTTGATGTTAAAAAGAAGTCTGTCTGGGTCTCTGGAGAAGAGAGAAGAATATGTGTTTGGCCCTTCTCTTTTGACAATCAAAAGTGTCAACTGAAATATCTAGTGATAAGTTTAAAACCCACATTTCCTTCTGAAATAATGGCACAAAAGCATCAAATGCAAACTAGCTCACTTATTTTTTCTTTCAGTTTCAATAACGGTAGAATGTGTCCATTCCTAAACCAAATTACTGATTCCACAAAGAAGTGGGCTTTTCATTTCCTTGTTTCATTTCCTGCCTTTGGCCTATTTAAGACTATTTGCATCTCTGAACACTGAAGTGGGGCATGTTATTTGCCTGAGGATCTCTCTCACACATGCATACATACACAAATGAAAACATTCAAAACCATATTCATTCCTTCAGTGACTGGTTGGTCACCCTGGTACCAATTGTAGAGTTCTGGAACATTTCTACATGTGCAAAAAGAGTCTTTTAGACCAGTTTGGTGTTCCAGCTTATAGATACGATGACCACAAATTCAGATGTGGGCTACTCCAGATAAACAAAGCAATACCCTTCAGAATATGATTGGGAGGCACAGGCAATGGGACAGCTGGTTTTCTCATCAAAAGCTCCTCGAAGTGGACACCCACCCTCAGATGCTGATAAAATGAAAAAAGTGACCCCATTCAGAACATGCTTGTGTGTCACTCAGGTATGCTCTCCCATCCCCATCTTAGGTCGGCAGAGTTCAACCTGCTGTCTCACCCAAACTCTTTTCCTTAATATTTTAGGGTGCTGAGAGTCATTAGACCCTAGAATATTAAAAACATGCCTCCAATGAAGAACACAGGGCTAATATACGTTAATCCTGAAAACATAAGGTGAAAAAAATCTCTTTTTAAACAAGAGCACTAGAAACATAGAATTACAGCCCTAAAAAGAATATTTTAAAAAAGGGCATAGAAGCCAATTTCCTCTTCCACCAGAAAAGGATATTCACGCCAAGTGAAGAATTGTTTGAAATCTATACTTGATTGCTAGCAAACCACCATAAGTCTTCAGGAAAATTAACCTGAAAATCAATTTCTTATATCTAAGGAAATAATTGAACATAGTCCATGTAATTAAATGCTAGTCTTTTTGTTCACTAGCTTCTGATACCTTAATAGAAGGAACACTTTAGAATGTTCATGCACTGAGGAAATCCTTAGGTATACCTGTTATCAGCCATTCTCTATCAGTGAGGGGATGCTGGTATGAGATTTGGCAGTAGTATAGTTAGGGGATATAGAATTTTCATAAAAATGGTTCAGAATTCTCTCTTTCTCTCAAATCACACATTTAGCAGGTAAGTGTCATTTCTTGCTGACCATCCTTGACCTGAATGAACCATGTGAGGGCATGTCAGCACACTACTCCCTCTTCTCTCTCAATTACAATTACATGTACTCTTTTGGTGTGTCACAGCAATGTAGTTCATTTCCAAAGTAATACTGGGACTTTTCTATAGCTTTAAAACATACTGTAGGAACATAGGGCATTGGAATTATTCTGCATGACATTGCAATGACAGAGCATTTTACATTTCGCCAAAACCTTTAAAATTGTTCCGTGAAAAGTGTAAACCAGAACGTAACCAACCATAATTGGTTAGTAGCAAAGTGCCAATATTTCTTCATCAATTGTAACTAATGTAAGATGTTATTAACAGGGGAAAATGTGGGAGGGTGGTGGGGTATATAGGAATCCCGTATACTTTCTATGTAACTTTTCTGTATTCTAAAACTTCTTTAAAATTAAGTTTATTATATGAAAAAAAACATTAAAAACGTGCCTTAAATAACTAAAACAACAAAATTCCTGTTATCATATGCATTCTTTTTTGGAAAAGTAAGCATTTTCTTCTACTTCGGGTAGAAGACCCAAGTTCTTTGACTGAGTTGGACAGAAGAAACATAATGAAGAAAACCATGATCAATACACTGCATTCAGGCCCCAGAGAGGAGAGTGACTACAAAACTCTGGTGATATCCAGACTTCCCCGATCCTTCCAGACGGCGTTGCGGGGCAGGGGCAATGACCAGGGAAGGAGGGTTCCAAACCAGGCTCTGACTCCAGCAAGCCAGGGGTCCTGAACACTTAGCTGCACTGAGTCTCTCTCCTGGAGTGGGTTTCAAACTTACACAGGTACGTGTATATGTATGCATCTTTAGTTACCAATATTTTAGCTCAAGCAAAAGATTACTCCTTAGCCCAAATTGAAAAAAAAAAAAAAAAGGCTGAATATCTGTGGCTGAAGCACAGGTGGGAGTTCTGTGAACTCATTCCCAGATCACCCCTATTCCTCCCAATCACTGAGGTAGCCCCTCTGGAACCGCTGTAGTACTGATCCCCTGGAGTTATTATTTTTTTTCAAAGTGCTGTAATTTTCCAAATCAGTCCTAAACCACAGTGAGTACACAAGTGGAGGTACCTCCAAAACCTTTTATGCTAAACTGAAAATATCAGAGTCTACTGCAAATGTGTTCCAGCAGAGACTGTCATATGGATACCATGCCCCACTGTCAACCACCCACTTGCAGACTGAAATAAGCCCATGTTCTTCTAATATGCTTCGTACTTATACACTATGGTATCCATCATTTCTAACTACGTCATGAATTCTGATTGGTTACAATAACACTTCAGTTGTTTCTTAATACCTCACACTGTTATAGTACTTTATTAGATTGCAAAAACTTTCACATTTAAGCAATCATATAAGGTTGCAAGGACCAGTTTTAGTATTTCTGGTTTTTATATGGAGGGTCAGAACCTAGGGAGGGACTTACCCAAAATAGCATTGCTGATATGAGGTAGAGCTGGGGCTAAAATTATGCCAAGGTACAGTGTTTATTACGCATGCTGTTTAGTAATTTATCATCTATTAGAGATGACAGAATTAAAGAGGCTCATGCCACAGGATTACTAAATTAGATAGCAGTTTGACGTTTCCACACTAGAACCCAGTCCTCAATGAATTACCATGATGTCACTGGGTACAAATTTCCTGGAAGTTTAATAGAACTAACTATTGTTTCATGTTGAAAGAACACACTTGAGATGTACCGAGATACACACAAAATTATTTTGATGCCAACACAACGAATTCTTGATGCTTATTAAATGTCATTTGCAGCAGGCATTAAAGAGCATTTCCTATGGACACAATCTCTGACTCTTAGGGACTCAAAAATCCAAGCCAGAAACAATGGATGACCCAACAACACACACAAATAATAAAAGGCCAGCACTTAAAAAAAATGCCTTCCCAGATCAAGCTAAGAAACTAACCAGTTGCCTATAAAGATTTTATGTGTGCTATTCTTTACTACACTAGTTAAAAGAACAAAAATCTGGAACAGCCAAAATGTTCATAAGGGTAAAAGATAGTTAAGGTACATTCATGAAATGGAATATTTTGTATCCATTAAAACACAAGTAATGGCATAGAAAAAAATTAGAATATCATACTAAAAAGAAAGTGATCAACACAAAATAATTTCTTTGATGTCATACATGTAAATCAACAAATTTATATGAATACATAAATTTATATTAAGAAATTTTTGTGTATGTAAACATTATAAACATAATAGACCTATATATAAAAAATATACATATTTAGATATATGTCCAAATATGAAGTATTTAATTTTGTATGGGAGATAAGAATACAGATGATTTTTAAATTCTTCTTTGAATTTCCTTGTATTTTCCAAATTTTATACAATGAACATGTACAGCTTTTGTAAACAGTTTTTAAAGCACATTTAAAAACACCTAATAGGGAAGCAGACTTGATCCAATGGATAGGGCGTCCGTCTACCATATGGGAGGTCTGCGGTTCAAACCCCGGGCCTCCTTGACTGTGTGGAGCTGACCCATGCGCAGTGCTGATGCGCGCAAGGAGTGCCCTACCATGCAGGGGTGCCCCCCATGTAGGGGAGCCCCACGCTCAAGGAGTGCACCCCGTAAGAATAGCCGCCTAGTGTGAAAGAAAGTACAGCCTGCCCAAGAATGGTGCCGCACACACGGAGAGGAGAGCTGACACAACAAGATGATGCAACAAAAAGAAACACAGATTCCCAGTGCCACTGTTAAGTACAGAAGCGGTCACAGAAGAACACACAGCAAATGGTCACAGGGAGCACACAACTGGGGGCTGGGGGAAGGGGAGAGAAATAAATTTTTTTAAAAATCTTAAAAAAAATAAAAAAATAAAAATACCTAATGCATTTCAATTTTCTTTCAAGCAAAGACCATCTCTTCCTCCTAAAACTATATAACTTTTCTTGTATTTGTAATATTCTAAATTTTCCCCAAGTTTCTCCTCCTTACTCTAGGGCATGCTAATATCTACCATCAACTCCAAGGCAGGCGTGCTAATGGGTTTCTCTTTCCCACAGTTCAACCCTCAAAGCTTCTGACAGTTATTCCAGTGAATGTAGCATCCTCACACTTCATGATAAGCTCTGTAATTACCCAGTGTTATTCCTATGATAAAAGCTCAGGACTTGAAAAGCCTGCAACTTAAATAGCTTTTGTAAAGAAGTACTTACAGGTGCAGTAAATACAAAAATCTGCATTAAAGCATCATTGAAGATGAAATTGTAATTATGCCACAGTAAGTTCAACAACAGAGATGGCATTGCTATACTTAGTTTATTTTTTTTAGGAGGTACCAGGGATTGAACCTGGAACCTCATGTATGGGAAGCAGGCACTCAACTGCTGAGCTATACCTGCTTCCCTGTACATATTTAAATGTGCCAGAAAAGGAAAATTCTCTCAAATATAAATGTAAAATATAAAGTTTGAGCCCTCCCCCTTGAAGGCTGTCAAATGGGTGTGGGCAACTTGGTTGTATTGTGCACCTGGTCTTCTAGCAAGGGCACTGGGCACTTCACGCAGGCAGCTGGCTGACTCAGACATTACTGGGTCCCTGTCACGGGATCTTTACTCTCCATAGAAGAGTTACTTTTACTGTAATACAAGTCCACACATTCTTGGAAGGAAGGCAAGTCTGTAGTTAGAATACAGCTTTAGATTCCTAACTCAAGTTTGGATATAACTTCAGGGTAAGATGGAGAAGACTGAGTCATTCCCACCATAAGATCAGAAAACCTGGAGCCCCGCTGAAGTCAATGGCTGTCCAGCTGAGATCATCATGGTCTGGAGGTATTGACTATGAGGAAAGCAGTGATTTAGCAAGGATTTTAATTGCACTTGAATACACTTTTTTACTTTCTAGATGATCATTTATCTTATATGTTCAAATTCCTCTGGACATTAGGCAGTCTCTTATTTTCTCAATAGATTCAAAAAAGTTATTTTTTCTTGGCCAATCTGAATATATAAACTTGCAGAAATAAATAACACGTTAATTATATTGCTTAATATGTTAGTATATTTTAAAACAATGAAATGTAAAATTAGCATCACATGGTATGAGATTTAAATCTCAAAAATATCTACTCCAAAAAAACAATTATTTCAATCTCTGATTGTAGTGTTTTATGGAATTTAAAACTAAAATGATCCTCTATTAGAAAATGCCTCAATAACTTTCATGGAAAGTGGCTCTTTTGGACTCCAGTTTCTCAAGAACTCTTTCCCTTCCAAAATGTGTAAGAATCTCTTTTTCACAGTTAAAGAAAAACAATAACAAAAAAACCCTCAAGTATTTCTAATATCTGTTTTCTATCCAAAAGAGAAAATTTCAGCTGTTTCCTTACTTTAGATAAAGCACTGCCTGTTTGTTCTTTGGGCTTGGGAAGTTGGGTAATACATTCCTATCCAAAGAGTAGGAAAGGCAGTAGAACACTCTGGGCTTTTCATAAGGGTTGCAACAGATTAGATTATGGGCAGATAAATCAAAGATCTGCCTAATCTACTTTCAAAATAAAGTAACCATGATAACATACCATAATATCTGAGACTTCTTAGCTACTTAAATATAAGAAGACTTCTTTTGGGGAGGAATGAAACCTTGCCTTACACTTAGGTATATAATCCATCTTTGATCATAAAAGTAAGGGAAGTTCTGGGCATTTCTTCATAAACAGTTACATATTCACTCAACTAATAATTGTTGCATGCGTGCTAGGGCTTGGGACTTGCTAGTAAAATGTTACCACTCTCCTTCTGTGGGAGTCTTCTCTTCTCCTGTATTTTGTGACCAACACACTCTCCTATTTGCCTCTCAGGGTGCTGCTTCTTGGTCTCTTGTTGGTCTTCTTGAGAACTCTAGATGTTGGCACTGCTAGGCCCAGAAAAGACACTCTCCCTCAATGTCCATTCCTTTCCAAGGTTTTAAATATCAACTATGCACCAAATAGCTTCCAAATTTATACACCCAGCACAGAACCAACCCTTTCACCTAAAACAGCATACATATGTCACTTTGCTGTCTTACGGGCAACTTAAGCCCACCGTGCTGCAAAGGGAACTCTTAAGCATTAGCTCTAATCTGTTCTTCCTGTCTTCTCCCTCTTGGTCAATGGCTCTTCCACCCAGCCATATTCTCAAGACACTTGGAGCCACCTGTGATCCACTGCAAATTCCTTATTAAAGAAAAAAAAAAAAAAGAATGAAGAACCTTTTCCAATGAATGGGGATTAAAATCTGACTGGCTGGCTGCCAAGGGGGCCAATATATTTTTTTAAATGGGGGAAAAAAGTTGGCACACTTTTGTTAACAGAGGAGCTTTAAAATTAAACTTAGGAGTCAGATTCCTATAGTTCTAATTTACAATGAAAGAGTATAAAAAGCTAAACTAAAGGCCATTCAGATTAAATTCTGCTACATGTCTAGATTAAGGAAACATGAAATGTCGGTCATTAAGTTATTATTAGGAAGAGCTCACATGTAAACACTGTAGTTTTCTCAGAAGACCGAAATGATGAAAGCAGGTCACAAGACAGGTGGAGTCACATGGAGGAATTGACTAATACTAATCTTAGGGATGTATAGTAATTCAATACAAAGCACTATCGAAATTAGGGAAATATAGCCTGACGTCAGTTCATCTGATTTTATCATTCTTTTCCTTAAGCAGGATGAGCAAGATATGTCACATTCAAGCCAACGACTGGCAATTACACAAAGGCCCAAAGATTAAAAAATAAAACTAGAAGTGTAGCATGGAATAAGAAAGACGGTATTCTCCATAATTCAGAGAAACTTGAAATCAAAGCACAGTTGCACTGTGAAATTGTATCACTTGGGCACGCACCCTAAATGAATAAATCTGATTCACCTAGTGATTTGTTCTACCCAAAGCTGACTAAGGAAACCAACCAGATAAACTTTAGCCATATGATTTGACTATTTTAACCAGCATAAAATGAAACACTAAGGGAATGACATCAAGGTGCTCTGGACTAAAACCAAGGTTTTATAAATTTATGCAGATTTTATTGAGATATGCTTATAATTAGATAAGAATGGCAATGGTTAATCAAGTGAGAAATTCCTCTGGAGCAAAATGGAAAGTTTCTGTCATTTTAAAGAAAGAGTGGTATAGATGGCATCAGGAAACCTAACTTCTATTAAGGCTAACAACGGATTTGCTATAACTCCGTAAGGCCTATAATCTTGTTTTGTCTTATTCCCCAAATATATAGGTGAGGGAATTACTTGTCTTCTGTCTTTACCAGGACGTCTATAGGTGAGTCACTGTCTTGCTGAATGAACATTTAATTAAAGATCTATAAAGAGGGCTCAAAGACTTGGGTAAATAATATTTTGAGTATGGAAAACCAGCTAAAGGCTTCTGAATTAAAGTCACAAAATAAATGAAACAAAGGCTAGGTCCCCAGCCTCATCTTATCCAAGCAGAAATCTTTCACTGGTACCTAAAGATCATCCATCTCTATTAACTAAGTTACTCCCACAAGCAAACTCAAATCCAGGCATACCAGCTTTCCTTTTTTGTGTGTGATGGCACCACAAACATTTGAACAGAAATCTTTAAGGTGTAAAATCTCCCCTGGAAGTCTGGGTGTTGAGAGAAACTGTTTTTAGTCCTTCATTGCTCTCAGTCTTTCTCCCTTTGTAGGCTGGCCTATGAAGTTTAGGACACATTCAGAAAAACAGGTGCTCAAAACCTTGCTCAGTAATTGGAAAACCATCACCCTCTGCTGACAGATCTCAGAGTATGAGGCGGTAAAGAACTGCATCACTGATACTAAACTAGCCTAGCACTGAGAGGGCAAGGATGCAGTGTGATCAGAGCAGGCAGTTCTTAAAAGCAAGTTCTGCCTTGTTAAACAATGAAACTCGACAACAACAAAAAAGAGAAGAAGCTAGAAAGAAAGACTGACAAAATCTGACCACACACAAAAAAATCTGAAATACAAAAATTAAAACTTCTTTGGTTAAAAAAAAACAACAGGAAAAAAGTGAAATGGCAAGTGGCAAATTGGAAAAGAATACTGGTGGGATTATGAAAGGTTAATATCTATACCTATATCTCAAGTCTTACAAACCAATAAGAAAAAAAAATCAAACAAGAGACAGTGGAAGAAAATATAAATAACAGAAGAAGACATACAAATGGTTAATGAATATAGTAAAAATTCAAACCCCACAATAATTAACAATACATTAAAAACACCAGGATACTATGTTTGGCATAAATTGATGGAAGTTTAAAAATTATAACATTCAGTATTGGCATGGGGTGGGAGTAAAATAAAAAGTTTCAGCATATGCATTCCAGTCACATGTATGGACAGATTTGTCCATACAAACTTACACATTTACATACACAAAGGGAAAAAAAGACTGAAGAGCATCAATATAATGTTACTGGAGGGATTTATATTTTCTATACACTATCAGCTTTACTGTTACAAATAAGAAAATCACAATTTTTAAACCAAACCAGCCTTGAAGATTAGAGAAAAGGGAAACTGCTTGTGAAATTTTGCCATATTCTTAAAATGATACCGAGTCATATAGATATTGGTGAACCTGATTGGCATTGTGGGCCAAAATTTCAAATCATAACAGATTCCTTATTTTCCAACTACACATCTTCGAAACTTATGATTCACAATTTCAGGGCAGTGGATTGTTATGAAGTTCTTCACCAACATCAAGAATGGTGCTGTATAATATACTGAAGCTCTCTGGGATTTCTCTGGCACACTAGAATGGTTACTTTGCTCTAACCCACACAGTCTTCCTAGAATTCATTAGTTTGCTCTTAAAACTTTTTCTTATCTCTACTCCATTGTCAGACTATTAACTTGCAATTCTTCGCATCAGCATGCTTGTCTACAAAACCATTGCCTTTCACCCCATCCAATTTAGAGTGTTGCATCTGATGAATGAATTGCATGGCTGAAGTGAGTAGAATTGATATAGTCCAAATGCAAGGTGAGGAAGTTATAAAGTGGTGAGACCAATTTTCACATGTGGCTTGTAAAGACTCCAAACAATTCCAAGAGTTTCAGATTCTCACAATTTTCAGAAAGAATAAAAACTGCTGGGAAAATGTGCATGATATCTTTACATTACTATTTAGAAGCCACCTTATTTTTTATAAGCTGGGTTGTGTGTGTTAAGCCAAACCCCTGCCAAGGACTTGGAGATAATGAAGGGATTTTTCCAAATTTCTACTTGGAAGTTATATTGTTTTAATACAGTCTCTTCATTTCTCTTTATTTTTGTCCCTCTGGGCCTCCTTTAGCTTAGTTACATCATTGAAGAGAGGACCAGTGAAGAGAGCTGTATCAAACACAGTGATAACTAACCCTTCAAAAATGAGGTCCCTTTATAACCTAAATTAAATATATATGTGTGTGTATAATAATTTATGGAAGTTTTTCCAACTAGACACTTACCTTATGGTCCATATAAACTTAGAAGTTTAGGGATATTTCCTATCTTTAATAATTCCTAGAAGTGACGAATAGAAAAGTGAACGTCCTTTATACCTTTTCTTTCAGAAACCCTCTTATAAATGAATCAAAGTAGCCAACTGCAAATTCTTCATAAAATAAATTTTCAAACCACAAAAGGTTATATATGTTGGCCATCAGGGCTACATATGCTGCCTTAGGACTTTAAAATCCTGGTGTCAATAGGTCTCAGTTACTTATTGCCATCTAGCCTTTGGCACATCAACTTTATCACCCTTAAAATTCATACTTTCACCCATTTGAATCAAAATGCAATATGGACGTAATAGCATGATAAGCAGGATCTCCAAGATTCCTGTCCTCTAGTTATTCAGTCAAACCCTAATTTAGGTACTGCTGTGAAGGGATTTTATAGATGTAACTGAAGTTCCAAGTCAGCTGAGCTTAAAATACAGAGACTATCTGGGTGGGCTTGATCCAGTTGGATGAGGCTCTACAGTTTACTTTTGGTGATGGCAGCAGAAGTCAGAGATTGGAAGCACTAAAGTGATCCGATGCATCATCTGCTGACTTGAAGATGGAGGAAGGCAGCTTCTAGAAGCTGAAAGTGGTCCGTGTCTGCCAGCCAGCAAGAGAACTGAGACCTCGGTCCTCCAACTGCAAGGGCCTGAAGGCTGCCAACAAGATGAATGAGCTTGGATATGGATTCTTTCTCAGAGTCTCTAGATAATAGCCCAGTTCAGTTGACACCTTGATTTTGACCTTGCGATACCCTAAGCAAAGAATCCAGGCCAGCCTGCCTGGACTTGGGGCCTACGGATCTGTAAGATGAATATATGGGTGTTAAGCCACTAAGTTTATGGTAATTTGTTACAAAGCAATAGAATATTTATAGATATTATTCTATGGTCTTTTATTGGTTTTACTTTGAAAGTTTTTTTATTTTAAAAGCTCTGTATGCTAATTTCCTTACCCTATTATCCCTGTTTCCCAAGTATAAACACCATTAAGAGTTCCTTCTTTTTCCTAAAATGTCCTATGAATATATGCAAATAACCAAGTATGTTTGTGTGATATACTTTAAAACACACAGACATGAACATATTTCATATAGTTTTTTCACTTACTCTATCTTGGGTATCTTTCCATATCAGCATATAAAAATCTATCTCATTCTTGTAACAATCATGTAGTGTTAGATTATATGCCTAAATCATTATTTACTTAATCAGTCCTTTTGGATGGACAAGTTAAATAAAACACCAATAATAACTTATCTTTCCATTTGCTAGTTACAAGCAATGCTATACTTATGATTCTCTGTTATTCTGTGAGATTATCAGTAAGATAAATTTCTAAAGACAGATTCACTTGGCCCAAAGGTAAATTCATTTGAAATTTTAACCAATAATACAAACTGCTAATCAAAATGATTGTATCAATTCCCGTTACCATTTATGCCATGTGTGAGGGACTAGTTCTTCACACACTTGCTATCATTGGTTTTCAATCAATCTTATTAAAACTTTTTTTTATAATATTCTAAGTAAATGATACTATCTATCCTATTATACTCATATTTCTCTTATGATTGTAATGAAGCATCATTCATATGTTTTGCTAGTCTTTTATATTTATTTATTTTTCTCTGATGTAGCTATCATGTGTACCTTCTATTTTTCTATTTGTGCTTTCATGATTTTCATGGTGATTTACACAAGCTCTTTGTATATTAAGAAAATCAGATGTTTGCCAGTCATGGGCTAAAAAAATATTCTTCTAATTTGGTTTTCTTTTGATTTTGTCTATTATGAAGAAATTTTCATTTTAGGAGAATCTTTTTCCTTTAAGGCTTCTAGATTATATTTCATGTTTAGAAAAATCTTCCTGGAAATTAAAGCCAGTGATTTTCCACCTTTCTTCTTTTTTAAGGGATGGTCCTGGTCCCTTGCTTTGAGGAATCCCTTGCTCTCCACAACCTTATATTTGTGAAAATATGCTCCAGCACACTGTGCCAGTGTCTGTTTTTCCTCAGAGCACTACTGACACCTCAATGCAAATAAGTGAATTTCACCATCTCTATGGAGATGGTGGATACAAATTCACAAGTCAGCGGTGAGTGGCCTGACCCACACAATCACTATCAATGAAAAACAAAAAGTGTAACTTTAACTTTTGCATTTATAAAGCACCAAGAGATGGTACTTTTCTTCCTCTTGTTTCTCATGAAGACATGGTGGAACCCTCACCTGGCATTCTGAGTATCACACAGAGCAGAGGAGCCTAAAGAAGAGCTAAAGAGCCTAACAAGTGAAGAGACATTTCACATTATCAAGACATGAAGATCGGCCCTTTATTTCATTTACATTTTTCCTTTTCTTTATACAGAAATAGAAATCTACCAGACTGTGATAAATGCCACTTCTCACAAAAAGCCTGACAGACTTCCAAGTGAGTAACAACCTGAAGGCTCCACAACATAAGGAAAAACACTTTAGAACCTGAAAGACAGACCTTGCTCTGTTTGCTCCACTGACTCAAAACTAAAATTATAAAGGGAAAAGAATTCAAACTATGTTTATATAGAGAAAATAAAAATAATTAAAAGAATATTAAAGTTTTAACTGCATTTTCTTGATATTAGAAATGAAGAAAATCACAGTAATAACTAATCGTGTGCATAAAGCATAATGCAACTATTACAGAAGGTTACTAAAAGGAGATAAAATTTTTTAATCTATTGAATTGTATATAAGAAATAAAATCCAACATTCACTTACTACCTAGTACATAATGCTGGGCACTGTGCTGGGTGCTGGAAGATGCAAAGATAAAAAAAGCTTCAATTCCAGCCCCCAAGTAAGATATTTGTTCTTACTTGACCCTCTGTAGGTTTTTGCTATTATGGTAGAGATACAATATAAATGTCTAAAGTATAAAGGATAATATAAATATCTATGTGCTCACCATAAAGCTTTAAGACTAAAATATTACCAACTTCTTAACCCTCTTTCCAATTTTACCCCCCTCACTCCTCAGATGTAACTAATATCATAAAATTGGTCTTTTAAATCACATTTTCCTCTAGATTCATATAAATATATGAATCCTAAACAAAATATTGTATGTAGCATGCTGTTAACTTTAAAAGTATGGTTTAAATAATATTCTTCTGCAACTTGCTTTTGTTGCCCACATTATATTTGAGTTTCATCCATGTAAATATGTGCAGCTCTTGTTTGTTTTCTATGTGGCATAGTGCGCTGTGTATGACTATACCATGCTTTTGAAACCTATTTTCCAGTTGATTTAGGTTGTTTCAAAACTTTCAGCTATTGGGAAACGGACTTGGCCCAGTGGTTAGGGCGACTGTTTGCCACATGGGAGGTCTGCGGTTCAAACCCCGGGCCTCCTTGACCCGTGTGGAGCTGGCCCATGCGCAGTGCTGATGCGCGCAAGGAGTGCCCTGCCACATAGGGGTGTTCCCGGCGTAGGGGAGCCCCACGCACAAGGAGTGCACCCGAAAGGAGAGCTGCCTAGCGCGAAAGAAAGTGCAGCCTTTCCCAGGAATGGCGCCGCCCACACTTCCCATGCCTCCGACAACAGAAGCGGACAAAAAAAACAAGACGCAGCAAATAGACACAGAGAACAGACAACCGGGGGAGGGGGGGAAATTAAATAAATAAATAAATCTTTAAAAACAAACAAACAAACAAAAACTTTCAGCTATTATAAACAATGCTGTTATGAGTGCTCTAGAACATTTCTTCTCATGTGCAAGAGTTTCTCTATGGTATCACATGGGAGGGGCATTTCTGGACTTCAGCGTTTTTTTTTTTGAGGAGATTGAACCTGGGACCTCATATGTGGGAAGCGGCACTCAAGCCACACCTGCTCCCCTTCATTGGACTTGTTAAATGGCATCAAAATTGTATCAATTTATCTTTTACCTTTTCACTTGGACCTTTTAAACAATTTTTTACCATAGGAAAAATAAAACTTCATCTAAAACAGGTAAGCACCTCTTTGTCCCTTCATCTCATCAAACATATCAAATAACTTTCACTCTCAACTCAAGTGTTCCCTGGAACTCATGGATGGAGTTTTGGAAAAGAGTGACAGTCTTACATTTAAATATAAAAACAATACCATTAGAGAGTTCATCCATGTCAAATCAGAGTTAAAAAAAAAAACCTGGAAAAGAAAAAAAATAAAATAAAAAAGGAAAAAAGTAACAAAAAATAATTAAAAATTTAAAAAATACTTGGAAATAAGTTTAGTCTCTCATCCTTTCAACTCATCTTCCTCGACACTACTGAAGATAACTTGCTAAACCACATATCCTCCCCAAATACTTAAAAAGCATTCAAAGTAAAAATGACTTCCAATCACTGACCTCTACCTGCCTTTCAGTCTTTATATTCTCCTCAACGATCAGCACACACACATCAAACATGGGGAATTCCCTTTCTCTCCTGCCAAAATCTTGCCCATCTTTCACCTTCTTAGGCAAGTGGCTCCTCTAAATGCTCCCAGACATCCCTGATTGGAAGTAACTCTTCTCTTCTTTGCACAACCTTGGGTAAAACTTTTTATTAAAAAAACAAAGTATTAAAATATTAAAAAAACAAAATATTAAAGAAGTCTTCCTTGCACAGTTTTTGTAATATGAAGCTACAAAGTACTTAGAGCCAAGAACCTCATCTCTCTTTTTTTTTTCAAAGATTCATTTATTTATTTAATTCCCCCCTCCCCTGGTTGTTTGTTCTTGGTGTCTATTTGCTGCGTCTTGTTTCTTTGTCCGCTTCTGTTGTCGTCAGCAGCATGGGAAGTGTGGGCGGCGCCATTCCTGGGCAGGCTGCTCTTTCCTTTCACGCTGGGCGGCTTTCCTCACGGGCGCACTCCTTGCGCGTGGGGCTCCCCCACGCGGGGGACACCCTTGCATGGCACGGCACTCCTTGCGCGCATCAGCACTGCGCATGGCCAGCTCCACACGGGTCAAGGAGGCCCGGGGTTTGAACCGCGGACCTTCCATATGGTAGACGGACGCCCTAACCACTGGGCCAAAGTCCGTTTCCCAAGAACCTCATCTCTTGAACCTTCATTGTCCTTAAACTGCCCATCATAATATGATACACACATTCAATTCCAGGGAGAAAAATGCTAAACGGCCCTTAACACTAATCCCCTTTATGTGAGCTATAATGTCTACATTTCTCAAAAATAATCTTACCATGGAATTGCCTTGCTTCATCCAAAATTCCAGAAATGGAGAAAGAAATCTTTGAAAAAGGACTGAACTCACAGAAAAAGAAACTCTATATTCCAGAGTCCTGAACAAAATATATGGTTTTGGTTAACTTATCTGAAAGAAAAATTTAGTGATAAAAGAATGGGAAAACCAAGACACTAAGATGTAAAGACACACCTGAACTTCAAAATACCTGTATTAGTTTTAAAATTCACAAAAAGAAGTAAAACAAAGCTCAGGAAAGGGTACTTCATTACCTGCATGAGCAGAGAGAGGGGAGTGCGGTCGAGGCAATGCTGGTGACTGCCCATTGCCTATCAAGCTTTTCCGGTTGCTTGTTCGGCAACTGTCAAAAGGAAAGGAAAAACAAAGTTTTAAAAAGAGAACACAGCATGAGTAACGTTCAATTATGCCCAACGTAGACAGAGATCAGGTTGAGCAACCTATCTATCCCTCATGCTACTGCTAAAATTATTGCAAGTTAATGCACATTTACTAATATTTAAGGGGTCGCTATGTCTTGAATACTAGAAAACACAATATATTCCTACAGCATAACACCATCAGTGAAACTATAATCAAATGCCTTTTTGCAGCTCTTGATGGCAAATATGTAACATGTCATACACCCAAGTGATAAAGGATTCAAATCAGCAAACCACAGGTAGCATCTTTGTTGACATGAATTTTCTAATGCAAAATTACATACAATGAAGTACAGTGACGTTAATCTTACCATGATGCACTAATTAAAAATCTAATTTTTTAGACACATTTCATATTTGTGCCTTTTGTCAGTAGAACACTCAATGCCAAAGATAAATGTATTTCACTATGCATTCATTCTTCATCCTGCATCCAAATTCATGTTTTGGAATCAAAAAACAGATCCCAGTTTGTATTAAAATCAGAAATGGTCCTTTTTCACAGGCAAGCTACTTACTGGTTTTACCCTGAGTACACAGTAAATAGAAATAAATACCTACATATGAGCACAGAGTAATTATTTCTTCATGCTTTTGCTAAAAGAATGTTCTAAAATTGCTAATTTGATTTCAAAGTAACTTTTGTAAACTTTAAAGAATAAAACAAATACAAAATTAGTTGATGGTGAAGAGATGATCTTATTTTCATTTGCTTTTCTTCAATGCAGACTGGAAATTTAATTACTATTGTTAGTAATGCAGTTAGAAAAGGGTGATGAATTCTTTTTTTTTTTTTTTTAAAGATTTATTTATTTTATTTAATTTCCCCCCCTCCCCTGGTTGTCTGTTCTTGGTGTCTGTTTGCTGCGTCTTGTTTCTTTGTCCGCTTCTGTTGTCGTCAGCGGCGCCCGCTTCTGTTGTCGTCAGCGGCACGGGAAGTGTGGGCGGCGCCATTCCTGGGCAGGCTGGACTTTCTTTTCACGCTGGGCGGCTTTCCTCACGGGCGCACTCCTTGCGCGTGGGGCTCCCCTACGCGGGGGACACCCTTGTGTGGCACGGCACTCCTTGCGCGCATCAGCACTGCGCATGGCCAGCTCCACACGGGTCAAGGAGGCCCGGGGTTTGAACCGTGGACCTCCCATATGGTAGACGGACGCCCTAACCACTGGGCCAAAGTCCGTTTCCCGAATTCTTCACCTATAAAGTTTAGGGCTAAGTGTCTCCATTCTCCTACACATGTGTTGTCCTCAAGTAAGGGTTTACTGCAATATCTTAATTCAGATCAGAAATATCTCCTGACTTCAAAACTCTAAATTAGTGACAGTGAGTGGACATATTTTGTGATCTGTGTAAAATATCAGAAAAGAACTTTTCTAAGTGCTCAAATAATACATTTCAAAAACTAACCCAACTTCTTTCAGCAACATTGACTTGAGAGAGAATTTTTTCTGAGATGTTTGCTGCTTATTATCATTTGTCAGCATTCCCATATTTATAATTTCTTTAGGTCGGATGTATCATTTTCCTTATTGAAGCAATCAACATCCCCTAGCATTATCTGTGAGTTTAATTAAGACTGCATTTACTCAGCCTTAAAGAAGTTGTTGTATAAGATTAGACCCTTGGTACTTAATTATGAAGGCAGCTTGAGATATTATCAACTTATCTATCTAGAATTGCAACAGGCCTATTAAATTTATAATCATTCAACCAGACAGTGTGATTTGTTTAAAAAAGATACTGTATACTATATTTAGTATTAATTCAAACTGATGTCTCTTTTCATTTCATTAAAAGAATATTAAATATATCAACTCGCTAATGTTAATAAAAGAAATTATAAATGACAGATTTACACCCTGGAAATCTCAGCATATTATTTGTTAATTTGAGGAAATATAGGCCAATTATTATTAAAATGGATATTTGTACCATATTTTTACATTTAGTATTTGATCAAAATCATTTATGAAGATTCTCTTTTGGTATATTTAATTATTAATAAAAATAGTAGTCTAATAAACATCTTAAATAGCAATATCAGTGAAAAATGTTGACAAAACTAAAATTTAGAAAATATTTCTTACAGAACACTTGTAAAATTTGATTTTTCCTAAGAAACATACAGACTAACAGCCAACCTTAACAAGCAAATCCAATAGCCCACCAATTAGATTTAAGACAAACAAATACCTCACAATTGTATCATTTAAAGTCGCCAGAAAAATGGAAAAGTGCTAAATAAAACAAAGAAATGTATAAATAAAACTCCAAATTGGAATAAACTTGTATGGTTCACATAATACCTTACAGTACTCTTGTGTTTGCCTACTTCTCTACAAAGATGTGTGATCTTTGCAAATGGATGATTCATTATGAATTCAATTTAGGGTGAAAGAAAACATACAGACTACTTTATATATGAATACATCAGTAAGTTAAAAGGAGAGAAAAGATAAATGAATTGCCTCAAAATTTAAACACAATTTACAGTATTTAAACAAAGCCTTAACAATCAAAACAGCACACAACTCAAATTGTCTTCTCCAACCTCTCTGTCCATCTTCAACATCAAGCTAGAGATGGTAGTAAAATCTTAATAGGCTTGGAACTTTCCTGAATTTTAAAAAATCAAACAGGAAGCTTTTGACCATGAAATGTTACCCAAGATGGCAAAACCAGTCTTGACTTAGGCAGAGCTGAAACTGATTTCATTGCACGCATACTCATGAAATCAGGTTTTGGCCTTGCCAATGAATTTCTTGCCCATGTTTTTGAAGGTTAAGAGGCATTTTATACTGTATTTAACCCCCAAATACCTAGACCTGGGTACATGTGAATTTTTTAAAACCCAGGAACCGTACTGAGATATTCCATAGATACTTTCCCAAGGTCGGGTTAGGGGAATAGTCATCCAATCTCGATGCTACCTGCTTCTGGCATTTCTGAGAATTACCTAATCTTATCTATTCCCAATAAATGAATTAAAATCTGCACTTAATTCTACAGTAAGAAAATTCCTAGTGGGCAGGACCTGGAAGTATTTACTCCTAGGTTGCCACAGAACTTGGCAGTGCCCACGTTAATTATGACGTTGGTGCAAAATGCTGAAATGACTTTTGTTGTCAGTGTCTTCATCCAGGTATCATATACTTTTCTGCCTATTGAAGGCATCCTTTGTGAGGAAGGCTCCCCAGGTGTTGGTGACCACACCGTATGAATCTAATCCACAAACCGATTAAATAATGGAAATAGGGAAGCCGACTTGGCCCAGTGGTTAGGGCATCCGTCTACCACATGGGAGGTCTGCAGTTCAAACCCTGGGCCTCCTTGCTCCGTGTGGAGCTGGCCATGCGCAGCGCTGATGCGCGCAAGGAGTGCCCTGCCATGCAGGGGAGCCCCCATGTAGGGGAGCCTCATGCGCAAGGAGTGCGCCCCGTAAGGAGAGACACCCAGCACGAAAGAAAGTTCAGCCTCCTCAGGAATGACGTCGCACACACGGAGAGCTGACACAACAAGATGATGCAACAAGAAGAAACACAGATTCCCGAGCCACTGACAACAACAGAAGTGGACAAAGAAGGACACGCAGCAAATAAACATAGAGAACAGACAACTGGGGTAGGGGGGTGGGAAGGGGAGAGAAATGAAGATTAATAAATCTTAGAAAAAAAATAATGGAAATAGCTCTTTGCAGGTAAACTAAAGGTCCCTTTCCTTTCACCAACATAACTAAGTAGATTTTGCCTTGCTTTTTCTTAAGCAGCCAGCCAGAGAAAAATTAGTGATATCCTACCAAGTAAAATAGGAACATAACTTTCACTATGGTAGAAAACTCTTAACCTTTATAATTTACCCTCATCCAAGTATTTGAACTTGTAAACACTCATGTCTAGTTTCCAGCATTCATTGCAAAAATGATACTGAAGAACAGTTACAAACCCAAATTTCAGCTATTCTATCTCAAAAGGCCTTCTTAATGCTTCACTCTTCAAGAAGAAATGGAAACAGTTCATCCTGCCCCTGCTCAGATTTGAAAGCCAAACACAGGAATATCCACTTGCCACAGAACATCCCTTCCTCTTCAGTTCTCCAGTGAAGTAACACATGGAAAAACTCACTTTTCCTGTGGATAACATGCTCAATTTATTCCTCTGAATTTGGAAGGTGAGACCATTCTTCTATTAATGGATATGGCACAATCAGATTCTTTGTGTAAAAATAAAAATATTTAGTTTGAGAGGATGGTCACTACAGTGTAAGGCAAGGGCAACAATAAACAATGGATTAGGGTGGGGCCTGATGATCCCCGGTAAGCCTTTCTTTTGACCTCATTTATTTGGCTCCTCCCTTGAAAGGTCCACCCATGGACAACTATGAGGCACAGAAAGATAGTCTTACACAAGCACATAGCTCACAAATATTGTTTACTGTGGACCTGGAATCCGAGAAGAATGGGGAGGTGGAAAGATGGTGACAGTACTTTTGACTGCGTAGGATTGGCTGGCCTCTGGGGACTGGGAGGTGAGACAGGCTGGAACAGAACCCTCTTAAGAATGTCACAGCTGGAAGGGCACTCAGGTGGAAATGCTTTAGAGTGAGATGTGGCCACCACAGGGTGAGTTTTATTGGTCTTGATATTCTTTGGCTCAGGCAGACGAAGTGGGGATTGAACAGGTCACCACCACTGTTCCTGAGATCACTATTACCATTCAAAGCAAGGAGCTGCTCAATCTCTCAACTGCTAACAGGGCCCTCCATTTGCAAGGAAGAAAAAGAGGTAGATTCTGCATTTCCACGTTTAAATCAGCCTTGACTTGGTTGAGGGTCAAACAGGAATATGGATTACTAAGCAGAAGGGACAGTGATGGTGTATGTATTACTGGTTCAAATCCCCCACATTCCATTTCCGCCGAAGCTGTCCTTGTGCTCAGGGTTCTGTTGGGAGGGCTTGGTGGCACTTGTACTCTTCACATCTGGATCTGCCACAAGCAGCTCCTGGCAGAAGAGCCTGTTATTCACTACTTCCCGCCCAAACCCCCTTCCAGGCCTGCAAAGGCTAGGAGGCCCACCATGCTCTGAGTAGCTGAAATGCAGCTTCGTTTTAAATTACATTTATTTTGAGTCGGTAATACTGACAGTGTCTGATCATGGCAAGACAACCTGCAGAGGGAAAACCCCAACAGGCACTTATTTTTACATTCACAGTTAATTTGAAAGGTTCATATTCAGTCTGACATATGACGAACCACCATTGAGGGGCAGTAATAAGTTAGTGAAATGAGTAAGAAGAGCCTCAGTAATTCTGGAAAGCTAGGCTGCAATTAATTCTTCTCGATGAAAAATTTCATAAATTTGCACAAGAGACCAATTATAGACCAAAGCTTTACTGTACATGAACATCTGCTATTTCCTGATACTTTAATAGATTCTGAACATTTGAATATTCCTTAAACAAAGAAGAAGACAGAAATGGAGGAAAGTGGGCATGACTAAGAGGCAGAAATCATCTACCTAATGTGGTATTGATGATTAAATTTATAAACTAGTCCAGCTTCTGTTTGCACATTTCTATAATTGAAGGCATTGGACCAGCTGAGAGAAATACTCATAAACTTAATTTTTTAAGTATGGAAATTTTGAAAAGATAGAAAATATTAAAAATAGCCCAAAACAAATTCCCACCTACTGAAATTAACTGTCACATTTTGTTATATTTATTTCCAATCTTTAAAATACATATATAGACATTAGAGAGGAGCTAAATGTACCGTCTGAAAACCAAACTGGTTCCATTTTCCACTTTCCAACTAAGCAGCCACTAAGAGAATTGTGGCTCGTAACTTTCCAGTCCATGTTTGGTAATTTAGCATACATGCATATATACTTACGAACAATATTTGTGTGCATTTTTACAATTTTATTCATGGTATCACATATCCGGAAAAACTGACAAAGACTTGGAATTGGGCCAAAGAGATTAACTGGTCCCTTTCAGCTCCTTGAAGACTTTGTATACTGGATTCCCCTGGGGATTATCTGATTCTGTATAAGGGTGTGCACCTTTCTCTTTCTATTGACTAGGCTATTTCAAAACTCTGTAGATAGAAAAGTGTAGAAAACTGATCATAATGCAATGACTCTTGTCTGGTAGAGATACATGGATATCCACCCCCACAAAAAAGATGATCCCAAACATTTAAGATCCTGTCCTACAAGGTATTAACCAGTTTTGCATCTACTAGTAAATTCGTTTCAGCATTCCTGATTTCATATGTGTACGTGATGTTGTTTGCGCGCACACACACATACACATATGGCTGATAATCAAAAACTCTTTTGAACCTGTTTTAATATGTGGCTGATGTCCTCATTAATTAACAAGTTAAATAAAATCCCTGATATGTGTTTATTTTATTTGTATGGAAACATTTGGAAAAATTTTATTTTAGGACACCCATTATAGATATTCTGTAACTTACTTTTTTTTTTTTACTTAACATCATATTTTTTGAGTTTTAACCATGGCAACATGAATATGGGTTTAATTCTTTCCTTTTTATAGATCATTCATTTGAAGCAAATTTTAGGATTCTTAAATGCACTAAAATTATATATATGGACATTTCTCTTTCTTCTTTGCAACATTAAAAATATAGGCCTGTGCATTTGCAAATCTGGTTGCAAAAGTCCTGGAGATGCCTTTAGGAAGAAGATGTATTTGAAAGAAAAATTACATCATACAACATTAAAATCTTCTTTGGAGTCCTCTCCCCAAAATCCCATCTTTCCTTCAGATGCTGCCTCTCCATTATCTCCATCTCCCTCTTCACACTATTGTCTTCTTCCAGAAATAACTTTTTCTTATGTAAATCAACCTGCCCTTTTCCTCAGCTTCTCCAAGTCTGCAGCTCTACCCCTTTTCCTGAACAGCAGGGCAAGGCCAGACCTAGAAACAGAATGGATAAGCCCTGTCCTTAGGAGACAGAGGGGGAATGAAGCTTTGATATTTCTGTTCTTGTGGCAAATGTTTGTTCTCATGTGAAGTTAAAGCACTGCCAATGTCTTCCCTGTGGCCTATGAAATCCAGGCTCCCTTCATGCTTCATTAATTCATTCAGAAGACTTTGAGTGCCAAAGATTTGCTGGGCACTATCCTAAACAAACAAACAAAAAATGCCCCTGCCTCAAGGGGCTGACATTCTGGTAGGGGAAGGGGACAATAAAGAAAATGAATTAGTAAGACGTGTAGTCTGGGAGATGGCTAAGGAAAAAAAGAATGCAGAATTTGGAATGGGGAATGCAGGTGTGGGGGTCACATTTTAAAAATAGGTGGTGAGGAAATGCCTCACTGGGGAGGTGATATATATATAAGACCAGAGGGAAGTGGTTGTGGCTCAGTCAGATGAGCTCCCGTCTACCACATGGGAGGTCCTGGGTTCATGTCCCGAGGCCTCCCTGTGAAGGCAGGCTCGCCTGCATGCCGCAAAGCACTGCCTGGACTGCAAGAGCTGCAGAGAGCCAACTCAGCAAGGTGACGCAGTAAAAAAAGAAGGGAGACAAGCAAACAGACACAGAGAGCAGACAGCAAAACAAGCCACAAGGGGGAGGGAGGGGAAATACATAAATACAGACAGAAGAACGTACAGCGAATGGACATAGAGAGCAGACAGCACACACAAAAAAGTGTCAAGTGGGGGGGATAATTTAAAAAATAGATAGATAGATAGACAGATAGATAGATAGACAGACAGACAAATAAGACCAGGAGGTGAGGGATGGCTCACATGCTATCAGAGGGGAGAGCATGCAGCATTCAGATGGGAGAGCATTCAGCAAGAGGGGAGACAGAAGTGTTCAAGAAGAGGCAGCAGTGAGTGTGGCCAGAGTGGAGTAAGCGAGGGGAGAGTGGGGGAAGAAGACAGCAGAGAGATGACGGAAGGCACAACTGTGGGAAATCGCAGGCCATAGCATGGGGGCTGTTTTAGGCCAAGTTCAAAGGGAAGATGTTGGAAGGTTTTGAAGAAGGCCGACACAATCTGACTTAGGCTGGCTACTAAGTTGAAAAGACAAAAGAAGACAAATCAATTAGGAGGTTAAATAGATGTGTATCCCTAATGTACTCTCCTTGATATAGTATTTCATTCTAAAAATTAATTAGTCAAAATTGGCCCTCAAATTCAGTACAAGCATTATGTTAGCTCTTTTTCATAGTCTCCAAACACTGAAGAAATGGCAAATGCTGATGCTGTGGTGACAAGCAAGGCCCTTAGTGCTTCAGGCTGCTTTGGATTTGCATCGATGCAATGACCCAGTTCATAGTTTTCCAGGGCATGTAATTATGAATGCTTACTACTGATATTATCAGCTTGATACTTGAACTTAACTTTTCCATTAGTAGAAAAACTCAACTATAATGGGAATGAATGGTTGCTCATACTGTTTTCACCAAGGAGGAAAAAAATTTAGGTCAACTGCACAGTAAGAGGAAGGGATGTTCTAAGTTTTCAAAAATTCTGAGAAAAGTCAAAGGAAAATTTGTTCTGATATAAATTTCTTTATACAGACTTCTTGGGAATATACCTAATCCATTAAAATACACCTGTAGTGTGGTTTGGTCCAATTTTCTGTCTTCACAGAGGAGGAAGAAATGGCTGGTACATATCGATATTACCACAGCTAGGAAAAAATGCCATTCCACAATTCATTGTAAGAAATACTGATTGTCTATTTCTATATACGAACTACTGTGGAAGATAAGAAAATGAAGAAGACATTCTCAAATTGCATAAAGAATAAGAGAAGTTAGGGAAGCGGATTTGGCTCAACTGATAGAGCATCCGCCTACCACATGCGAGGTCCAGGGTTCAAACACAGGGCCTCCTGACCTGGGTGGTGAGCTGGCCCATGCTCAGTGCTGATGCATGCAAGGAGTGCCGTGCCATGTAGGGGTGTCCCCCGCATAGGGGAACCCCACATGCAAGGAGTGCACCCTATAAGGAAAGCTGCACCACGCGAAAAAAATGCAGCCTGCCCAAGAATGGTGCTGCACACACAGAGAGCTGATGCAGCAAGATGACGCAACAAAAGGAGACACAGATTTCCAGTGCTGCTGACAAGAATACAAGTGGACACAGAAGAACACACAGTGAATGGACATAGAGAACAGACGTTTTTGGGGGGGGAGAGGGGAGAGAAATAAAAAAAAATAAAGAGCTAAGACTGATTACAGATAATTAAATTCTAAGGCAAAATCTGGAATAGGCATAAACAGAAATTTGTTGCCTTCTAAAGTGTGGAATAAAGTCCAAAGCAGTTTTTAAACATGAGTTCATAAATAAGAAACACTAGAATTTTATAGTAAATACTACGCATTGCAAATTGTCTGTCAATTTCATAGGCTGTCCCTAACTCATCCCTTAATCTCAATGTTCGGCTTGTCACAAACACATCGTTTTAAACCTGTTTTTCTAAGTCATTCTCCATTCTGTGGCTATTTCAAAGTGTCCGTACCAACCCTGCAATTCCTATGTGACTGACAATTTGGGATCTGATGCCATATTATTAGCACATGACTGACTGATGGCTGAAATTCACCACATTGTATTACAGTAATCCTGGCAAACAGGATATCACTGTGTGGTCATTCATTTGTTCAATAAACATAACTTGGGATTATAAATGGAGTTTAAAACCAAGAGGGGGGTGGGATAATTTCCTTGAGGGCAAGGATTACAAGGATTATATTTTACATTATATTGAATCCCTTTGGATCCCCAGAAAAATGCAGGAAAAAAAAATAATTTGAATAGAGATGTAGTGGTTTGAGTGATCGACTAAATATGGTTCCTGCCTTTAAGAAGTTTATAATTTCACGCAGAGCACAAACATACATATAGTCTAGTTTATAAGACTAAACTGATCCAAGAAGATATTATAATATAGTCCAATACTACTGAACTGATCAAGGTCATATATTACTGAATTGATCAAGGACACATATAACCACGAAAGCACATGAAGAGCTGACCAGGTCTGTGGTGCTGGCTGCATAGTGTGAAACATCTTACTGGGAAAACCTACACACAAAGCACTCCGACTGAAATTACAATGTGATAATCATTCAAAATAAAGGAGAGGGCATAGCATAATGGTTAAAGTCAAGTAAGGGCTGGGAATGATACGATGGGATTTACAGAAGCAGGGTAGATTCAACTGCCAAAAATGTTAGAAGTAAAAAGTAATTAAGGTTCCTCAAAAAGTTACACAAAATTCCGATATGACCAAGAAACTCCACTCCTAGGTATAAACCTTGTTAGGGGCCAATGAGCTTGAATTTAAATTTTAAAATAACCCCATAATTTTCATGGGGATGTACTGGTGTGAGTGTGAAATATTTATTAAATAATACACAGCATAGTGTGGACTTAGTAAGGGGTGCGTGGTTTTCACCTGACTGGCAAAGGGGTCTGTGGAACAGAAAAGGTTAAGAACCCCTGCTGTAAACCCCAAAGAACTGAAAACAGAGGCTTCCACAAACATGTGTATACCAATGCTGATAGAAGCATTATTTGCAACAGCCAAAAGGTGGAAACAACTCCAGTGTCCATCAACAGATGAATGGATAAATAAAAAGGGCACATAAGCAGAATGGAAAATTTAGTCATAAATAGGAATGAAGTTTTGATATATGCTACATGGATGAACTCTGAAAACATTATGTTAAGTGAGAGGAGGACAAAAAAGGACAAATATTATATGATACCACTTACATGAAATATCTAGAATAGATATAGAGAGAAAGTAATTAGAAGTTACCAGGGGCAGGAGGGAGTGGGGACAGGGGTTTTAATGCTTAATGGGTACAGGGATTCTTTTTGGGATGATGAAAATATTTTGGTAATGGCTGGTGGTAATGGTTGCAACACTGTAACTGAAATTAATGCCACTGAACTATACACTTAAATTGGTCAATATGCCTATATTATTCTCTCATTTTATTTACATTGCTTCCTTTCTTCCTCTTAAAGAGTTCACCTGGAATTTGTTTTTATATAAGATTTAAACTAAGGATATAACATTGTGGTTTTTCCAAATAGCTAATTGACCATCATCATTTATTGAACAATGCTACTTTTCTCCCAATTTTTCAATGCTACTGTTTACCATATTTTAAGTTCTACTTTTTCATTGTTATATTCTGACACTCTTAACAGATTTCAAATTATGTGATGACTTTTAACGTAAGTTTAAATATTGCTCTTTTATATTAGAATTTCTATCTTCCAGATAACCATTGGCCATTTATTTGGTTAATTAGCAAAAATGATTTTGAGATTTTGATAAGGCTTGTATTTTTATTTACAGATTATTTTTAGAGAATTTATATCTTTTCAATGTTGAGTAATCCCACTGAGGAATATCGACTTATGTAAGTATTCATTTATAGCTTAGTAAACTCTTCTCATTTTTGTCATATCAAGTCTGCAAAATTCCTGCTTGAGATTTTTAAAATTAATAATTACTTTAATTATATAATATTATATTGCTATTGTGAATAGTATGTCCCAACATTTATACCTCTTATTTAACTTTCTTATTTAGTTGCATTGGCTATCATTTCCATAAAAGTTTATTTATGAAAATAATGGAGCTATAATGAGCACCTCTGCATTATTGCTGACTTTAATGAGAATGCCCCCCTCCTATCTGAATAGTAAATGTGATACTGGGTGTTGATATGGAATTATCCTTTTAGACCTATTTTATTAAGGCTTTAAAATAATCAATATTGGTTACTTCACTTACCAAAAGCCTTTTTAAAATGTTGGGTATCTCTAATAAACACATCTTTGTCCATGAATATTAAAAAATAAGTGGCCAACATGGAAAATTGTGTGTTTTGTTATCACAATACAAGTACTTTTAAAAAAAGTAATTAAAGGGCCTATTTCTCAACTCCTGTGAATTTTTAGTGCAATTTTACCTACAGTTAGAATCACAGTCTACATACCCACTCTAGGAACCCTAGGGTATTGGGACAGATGATCTCTTTGCAAGATCGTCATTATGGGCTGGGAGAGTCCATAATGAAGATGACTTCTAGACTTGTGATTAATCACGTAGCACACAATACCTTACACTTCAGACTAAAGGCCGATAATAAAGATCGTTCCTACTTAGGATGAGGGTGGGAAGAGAGTGCTAGGACGGCAAGGTAATTAATTCTGATCTAAACATTGAAATGCATGTGTTCAAGGGCTGATGCTGGTCAAATATGGTATAAAGTCATTCAAAAACTCCTATGGTCTAATATCCTTGCCCTTTTGAAAGGCTAAAGAGTGGCCATCACCTGCTTGGCCTATCTAGAGGTGGAAGATGGTGGATCCAGTTGTATACTAGGTAAAGAATCAGAGTCAAATACCTCTCTGAGTCTGAAACTGAAGGCCATGTGCTAAAGGCAGTTGTGGTCAGAGACCAAAGATATGTCTACAGACATTCTGGGGAGTTAAGAGAAAAAACAACAAGAAAAGAAAAAAACCATAAATTAATGTTTTTCTAAAACTCCACTTTACAAGTGGGTGTGTGGGGTACCTTTAACTCCCATGTTTCATACTCCATATGGATAAGTTACAAATTGATCATTTTTTCTCAGTAGCAGAAAACCCAGTTCAAAATTAACTATAAAATTTATTTCTATAATCAATTTTAGTTAATGGCATTGGATTATCCTCAGTTGACCCATGATAAGAAATTAAATCTAAAACATACCTTAGAAAGTAGTGGCAGCACAAACCAGAGTAAATGCAGTAGCTTAAATCTAATGTTCTAATCTCCTTTTCTGGAAATCCCATAATGAAATTTTACTATTAACTTCTTTCCCTGGTCCCTCATCTCAGCCCTTTCATTGCTTTTAAGAAGTGTTCATAGGCTTTAGAAAGCTGGATCAGATTTTCTGATATCCAAATATTTGCTGAAGTGGTATAATATTGTTTTATGCATTCCATCCTTCTCCATATAGAAATTGAATCTCAGTTTAACTTGTGAAACCTAGAAATAGTTAATTTGGTGAATATATTTTAGTCTACTTGTATAATTTAGTTACAGAGCTAAAGACTACTCATAAAAATAAAAAATAATCCTTCTTTCTGGTTCAGAGGATTCAGGAACTGTTCCTTTCTGATCCACGAAAGGAAGGGGAGTCTACTTCTGTGACACTGAATTTCCTTTAACAATACTCAACAGAAATTCATTTCAAGCCCAGAACTAACAGCATGACAATTTAGCACCCTTCAAGTTCTAAAGCATTTTGCTTTTATTTAACAGTTTGGCATAACACTTTGCCCACAAGTGAACTGTCCCTGATTCCATGTGCCTCCACAATCAGAACACAAACATGAAAACATGTAAAGCTGACATCAGAGCTCTGCTTTGTTCTTTTTGGTGAGGAAAAGTGATGTGGCAAACAGCCAGTATGTTTCTGTTCAGTATTTTTTGTTACTAGCTGCTCCCAATTCAGTATCTTACAAAATGACATTCTGTTAGTGACATGAACGTCAAAGCTGTGATAATGGGCAGAAGTAGAAGAAAATGTTTCTTAAATGGAGAAACAAGAGGAAAACTGCCAAATGGATATTAAAATTAGTCATGTGTTCATTCCATACTTCAATACTTAGTTCCCTCCTATTTGTTTCTAGCATGAAAGGAAAGTAGCCCTCTATGGAAAAAATAATAGCCCACCTTGGTGAAAACACAGGAAAAAACAAGAGGTCACAGGAATGCTTTGCCTTAATTAACCTGGCAGATGTCTTTTCTTTTTCTTCTTTGTATCCACTTACGCTTTCTTCGTCAGTCTTACATCTTGCAAAGATGAATTTGGGCACAAGGAACCGATTTTGTTGCTAAAGACAGGAGGACTGGGGAGATACCAGAACATGTTGGCCTTTAAGTTGCTCAACACTCAGTCTGGGTAATGAAGGCTCCTTGCTGTTGTCACTTGTGTGCCGAGTAGTAGAATTTTAAGTCTGGAAGATGATGCGGTGACTTCCTAAGATGGCACCACTGATTATTGGTAAAATAGAGTACAAAGAGGGAGGTCATGGGACTTGCACAACCAAGATCCATTCCAAGTTAGAAATCTGCATTATATGTACAGATGTGTTTACTTCTTATGTGAATGTATCCTAATTCTATTCCACAAAGGAAAAGGCCATTCAATTTTAGATTACATGGACTGGCTGTTTCTTAAGAGAGTACAGTGATGTAACATAAGGACCTTGTCAATGGTAGATGTGGTTTCAAATTCCACTCTGCCACTTGCACTAGCTATGGAACCTCTTTAAGCTTCATTTTACTTATCTGTACAATGGGGATAAGAGTATCAACTAACTCAGAAGACTTGTAGTGATTAAATGAGATAAAGCATGCAAAGAAATCATATTGCTGGACACAAAGCAAGTGCTTCATAAATATTACTGTCAAAATAAAACATTTGGTCTTTTTCTCTTACACATGTTCTCATGCATGTAAGTATTCAAGCTTAGAATGCTACACTAAGACTTTCCCTCAAGGATCTTGGAACAAGAAGCCTAAGACTGCTGATAAAATTAACTGCTACATCAGTACATTGAAATAAGCAAAAGCTAAAGAGTTGGTTCTAGAGCAGCAAGATGTTAGAGTAACCCAAATGTAAATATTAACATAGATATAGAAAGACTATGCCAAAAGATGGGTGATGGGTTGTTGGCCTTAGAAACATAGAAAAGCAAGTTTCAGAAGCCCAAGTTCAAAGTGTCCATCCGAAAACTGATCAAGGACTTCAAAGTGGTAAAATCAAGAAGGGACAGGTAAGGGACTGAACCCAGCAGACTTCAGTGTTTCAAACCAATTGTTGAGAACATGCTGTGCATGAACCCACTTTAGCCCAATGCCCAGAATCCTTTTAAACCATCTAATATACCTTGCCTGCTACCATACGTCCCCTAAAAACTTCTGACTAGCTTCCCAGGCATGTCTGCTAAAGTGCAAATAACAAGAACAATAATGCTGGCTGTTAATATTAACTAAGGGACAGACAACGGTTTCATCTTCATATGACAATCCAATGAAGTGGGATTTATTTTTATCCACACTTTACAGATGTGAAAGTTGAGGAATGTTAAGAAATGTGCCCATGAAGCTCACAAAGCTAATAAGTGGCAGAAACATAATTCGAACCCAGGCAGTCTATCTTCAGACCATTTTGCTAGACTGTCTGCAAAACAAAGAACAAGAATTTTAAGAGGCTTAAATTCTACTTATCCTTGTAAATTTTTATTTCAGCATTCTGGTTGTATACATAAATCTTAGGAGTTTGGTTACTAGGAATCCATGCCTAAGAGATGGAGCTGTTCCTAGGGTATCAATCAAAACAGACTTTTGAGCCTGCAGCTGGAGAGTAAGAGGGAGGGTGTGGGTCAAGGTATCAAGTCTGGCCCAGGTGGACAGACACCCCAACATCACCAAGTGGTGCAGGCTTTTGATGCCAGGATACACATGAATACACATTTTTCAGGCTGTGGTAGACAGGTACAACGTCATGACTTAGACAGTTCTCGCCTCTGCCGTGCATTCTGAAGGGTCCACAGGCAGATGACCCAACACACGGATTATCCATGGCAAGCAGGCACTTCATCCTGATCTGTGCCCAAACCAGCTGGTCTAGTCAGACACAATAGGGGAGGAAATTGTGTGTAAGCATGTGTGCAACAGATTTTTTGTTTCACTGTTACTAAGTGGATTTCAAAATCAAATCCAAATTTCTGTCAAGCCTCCTTTTAATATGGCTTCCTTGCTTCTCTATTTCTTGATAATCGTCCCTTTAAATATGGAGAACCCAGAAATTATATGTGTGATACGAAGTTGTAGGCACTGAATCTGGAGGAATGAACTAATTGCCACATTGTATTTAACAATATGCATTAGGAAGCTAACTTGGTCAACAGCAGATCTAAAGCTATCAGATGATAAGCTACATTGACAGTATTACTGAGACAAATATTTTCTTAACGTAAATATTTTTAAAAAGATATTCCTCAAAATAAAAGAAACTCAACATTTTACTAAAAGCAACATATTTATGACTCCTATAACCTGGGGCCTGAAAGCTTGGATTCTTTTGTTAAACTTACTCCTTCAAAATGTCATTCCCCTTTGGCCTGACATCTTCCTCATTCTTGCCCTCTAAAGAAAAACCCCAGACTCTAAGAGAGCATGTGCGAGGATGTGTCTGTGTGTAGAAAGAGGTCTCACTATTTGTGTGAATTAGATTAAGGTGACGGCAAGAGTTCATTCAATTTAGAGGGTCATGAAGGCTTCAGATATGAAAGCAAAGTTTAACTCTGGCTTCCCTCACCTTTAAGTCTCTGTCTTGCCTATGATGGGCATGGCCACCTGTTTCTCACAGGTTCCACCTCATGTTTAAAGAGGTGACCTCATTCGTCCCTAGTCAGGGATTAGGTCCTTATTAGTAAATTCCCTGAGATCCAGGATAACACACCAAACCCACCTCCTCGGCACTGTATTCACTAGACACTCAGTCTTGACTCATTTTGCATTCACTGCAGTGACTCAGAGAGTTCCTGTTCATTGTGCCCCTGGATTCCTGTTTATTAAAACTATGGAATCCCTGACCTTCATGTGGAAACAATTCCATGTAGAAATTAAATGGTACAGAGTGATGATACCCTGTGTGAACTTTTCATACTGAAAGGATCCTGAATAACTCATCCACATGAAATAAATTGCGACATTAAGACCAGAATTAGGATACCCTGACTTATTAAAAACAAATCATTGAGACTATGAAAGAAATGAATGTGAACTCTTCCACTGGCTGTTGCTACTTATTATTTTTCTGAATAGACCTTAAATCCCATTGAAAGAGCAAAACACATATGAAAACCACAATGGCACTAACCCATCTTGAAAACAAAATTGTCAATAGCTACCAAGTGAGTCATTCCTGTGGGCTGGTGGTTATGTCATATTTTCATTCACAGCACAATCATAAAATTGTAGGGCTCACTTATATACCAAAAAAAGTGTTTTCTACATCCTTAAAATAACCATTCTGTCTTCAGAGGCCTGGGTCTTTAGATGCTGACTACACTGACTGTTTATTACATGGCACCAATATTTCTGAACTCACAAACATATATACTAAGGAACCAAAACACATGTGCTATCAGCTCTTCTGCCTCATGGATAGTACACCAAATTTTTTTGCTATGTATATCAAATAGTAAATAGTTTCTCGTTTTACTTGAACGCACAAACAACTATTTTATAATAATTGAGAGGACAACAGATAAGTTATAAGCTATGTCATGCTGCATTTCTAGAAAACAGAGACTAGCGTACAGTTAAACAAGTTCATAAGACTAAGTTAACTCACGCTCCCCTCCATCAATATAACCATCAACTTGGTTTTCTTGTTTTAACTCTGAACGTGTTTGTCTAATGTGTAAGTTTATAATTCTTGCCAAAAATCCCCCAACATTTTTAAGAGTGTCTCTGCCCCAGGCAGAGGGAGGACTGGTACAAGGACCCAAAGTCGTGCTTAGGAGTTTGCAATCAGGAAATCTGGGGAGGGAGATATTTCCCTGAGTTTTTAAATAGCTCCATTGTTAGTTAGGAGACATTGTGTAATTGGGAGAACAAAATAAAAGCTGCCTACCCAAGATTTGACAGAAACTAGGCAGCCATATTAAAAATCAAAACTAAATACCAAAAATAAAAATCAACATATATTATCACCTAAACTTGAAATGCAGCTGTTAGAGAAAGTTTTCAATTTCTAGGTAGGCAAATGGTTCCCATCTCAATCAGGTTAAGGTATTTTCCGAAGTAGGTAATGTAGAAAGTAAAGATACTCCACAAGGGAGTCATTCTGTCATTGAGAAATACTAAATAAGGAAGTGGGGAAGGGGCGCAGGTCCTAACCAATAATTAATATTTGTGTTCTAGGTTTTTTGTTTCTGTTTTTTAAATACTGGCAATGAGTCTGGTATCATTGTTAGAAAGAATTAATGGTATATTAATTATAAATGACAACTCTATCCCCCAAACCTTCCTGGCCCTCAGTGCCACAGTCTTGTTTTAGAGATTAGTCATCCCTTGATTGTTAAGAATTCCTCTTAGAGAAAGGACTTTGATTACTTTTCTGCCTCCTCTTCTAATATGATTTTACCTCAAAAAGGTTAATCCCTAACTCATCCAGAGAAATAGTTTGTATAGAAATGAAGAAAACTGCTTCTCTAATATTTTTAATGTTTCTTTAAAAATGGATAAGATCCAATAAAAGAAATAGGCATGGTGACATTTCATAAAAAAGCTCATTTTTTAGTTATTCTGGTCCATATGAAACCAAATGCTTTTATGAACGAAATGAAATAAACACGTACTCCACAATAATGACCGAGTTCTGCCTGGGCCACATTAGCCTGAAATCAAATGAGGAAAAAGCCCAGAACTGAGAGAAGAAAGAGTGGTACAAAGAAGGGCCAGGACTGGGACTTCAAGGCCCTCTAAGAAGGGAAAAGCCGTGCAGTGTTTTAGACGACACCTTCTCTACCTGACCACTCATTTTTCATTGATCACTTAACAACTTCAGAATTAGAGGCCTCCTCTCTGGGGAAGTGATTTATTTTTAATCATGTAAATTCACCACACCGTCCCTCCATACACACACTCATTGTGGGATTTTTATCGGAGATGATAGAGAATAAAGAATAATGGAGAACATCCTAAAAAGCTTGAGTAAAGTTGTTAAATAAGCCATGCTACAACTATAAAATGGAATCTTATTTTTTTTTAAATGGTTACAAAGGCATGGGTGAAAACACAGAATCCAAAGTTTCATATCAACATCTTGTAAGTCATGTTAAAAAATATATAGAATGCAAAGAAAACTAATTGGAAGGAAATGTGCATTAATTATAGTGATTACTTCTCAGTAGTGGGAACACAGAGGTGTGTGAATGTATGGGTAGGTGCTTTCATTTTCAAAAAAGTTAATCATGAATACTGTAACCTATTCATCTAGAAAAATGCATGTGGTTTTATAAAGAAAAATCAATGTCTTTCTTTTAATATTAATCGCTATGATTCCTAAGTGGAAAGGAGGGAGGTACAGAGAAACAACAAATACATCCTGTGACAGGATAATTTATTGAGACGTTAATTTGTGGTATTCTACCTCCTGAAGAAGGAGGAAAGTGTTTTCTCTTTCCCACATTCCAAGAAGTCTCTGTGTTCAGAGTCTGGGCTGCTGGGCTTTAGGGAATCATTAATGGGTTTTGGTTTCTGGAGGGAAGCAGAAGCTGGGAGGCTGCCTGAAGGCAAGCTCTCCTCATGCCCAAACCTTCTCTAAGAAACTGCTGACTGAGAGATACGCACATAGGGGATGGGACAGATGGAACCTCGCAAGCCTGGAAGTCGGGGTTACCTTTCCTGAAACTGGGGTGGGAGTGAGGGGTGCCAGTGGTATAAGGTTGTAAATCTGATCATGTGACTGACCTCACCTGTGTCCACGTCTTTCTCACAAAGCCAAGGAATGACCAAGTGACGGCCCCATGGTGGGCATGTGTATTTCTGGGTGATAAAGATGAACAGGATGCAGAGAGCAACAAGAGCCGTGCCTGTTTGGGAAGTACTAGGTAAATACGTCTCTGCCTAGGAGCACCTTGTCCAATCTTAGAACAGAACGTCAGAACTCACCATTTCTTTCCATGGGTTACAAGCATCTTAGATGACCAGGAAGCAATTCCCGGTTTCCGTATCATTTAGCCATAGTATAGAAGTTACAGCACATAGGTATAGCAGAAAAAAAAAAAAAAAAAAAAGATATGCCAGATCCTGCTTAGCTGAGAAGTGCCAGACAGCCTAACTCACTCCACAGCAATTCAAAATCCCAGCGATGACCAGAATTGTCTTTTAGGCAATCATCAGTAAATGACATCCCTTCTCAGAACCCAACTTTAAACATGAAAACAGAAAAAAAGCCCAGAATGCTGACTGCACAGGTTACAAATGGAAGAAATTGTTTGTGCCCCTTTAATTATAATCCAATGGCTACTGGCTGTGTAGACACAGAATTGCTAATCAAAGGCAGGTCTGGCCCAATGCTAATAGTTATTAATGATGTAGGGAAGACACAGCCACATTTTGGCAGGTTTGGTCACCTCAAAAAAATAATGTGGCCAAATGTAAAAAGGTTGCCTTGTGTTAAAATGCCAATAAAAACCTCATTTACAATTCTGGAGTTTCAGAGTCTTGAAAGTAAACTCAGGTAATCTCAAGAGTTTGCTCTGAACCATTCCTTCATGGGAACCATTCTTATTTTGGTTTTTAATTAATCCCCTGAGTTACATGAGTGCAATAATAAATGAAAATTCCATATTTTTAGAATATCCACATGGAGACACGATTTATATAGTGCCAGACATAACCAGCTACTCTAAAATAATAAAGAACTCTACAGATGTCATCTTTTCCCAGCATTCATTGTCAGATATATTCACTCCTTTTGGAGCTTTAATTGCTGAATTTATATTAGAATGGTGATTACCATATTGCATTGGAATATAACGTGTCTCACATTCAATTTGCAGAAAACTTACGAAGTTGAATTTGCAATGCTGAATCTAACTAGAATCACACTGTCACACGTGAAGAAAGTATAAAGCTCCCACTATTTGGGTTAGTGTATATATCACCCTCTTCACCCCCAACAACACATCTACTTGTGTTATAACTTAGCATGGACTCCCATCCATTTCCCTCCTGCACCTTCTCCAAAGGTTGCAGAAATGCCATGCTTTTGTGGTTGCTGAGAGCATTTGAGTCATGTTAGAAGCTCAGGGCCCAGAAAAAATATGTTCCTTTTCAACACCCCATCTAAAGGCAGCTTAGCAGAAAATGTCTAAATAAATATAATAACTAAGGAATGAGTCTAAATTCTCTAGGTGTAGCTTGTGATGGCACCATAACAAAAGATAAAAGCCTTTTAGGTAAGTTGCTTTAAATGTTGAGATGGCACAAAGCCAGATAAGACAGTTCATACTTAAGTCACTAGCCAACTGGCTTATGCTCTAGTTTCTTGCTTGAAATATAGTGTGGTTATGAAAAGTACATGGCATGACTAGGCTTCACTGAAGACCAAATAGAAATGAAATACAGCTTAAAAAAACTTGTTCTCAGACTTCGTTGTTTATATGCATGCCAGGTAGACAGTCTATGTAGATACAGATTCACAGTGCCATAGTATTTTATAATAAACTGATACTTTCTTTTGAAACAAACCTTTAGTTTATCACAGTAAAAGGGGGCTAATGCAATGATAAAGGTGACAACTATAACGAGAAAGTAGACACAGGCAGACTGTCAACACACAGTAGAGTCAAAGTTAATCAATTTATCATATTGCAAAATCTAGAGCATTCTGCTGTAACAAAATTCATAGGGCATGGAAGCGGATGTGGCTCAAGTGACTGAGCTCCCACCTACCACAAGGGAGGGCCTGTGTTTGGTTCTTGGTACCTCCTGGAGAAAACAAGCAAGACAGCAAGCTGGCACAATGGACAGGCACAGCAAGGTGACACAACAAGAAGACACAAAGAGGAAAGACAATGAGAGACACAACAAAGCAGGGAGCTGAGGTGGCTCAAGTTATTGAGAGCCTCTTTCCCACATGGAAGGCCCCACGTTCAGTTTGTGGTGCCTCCTAAAGAGAAAATGAGCAGACAAAGAGAGGAGATAGCGAGCATAAACAGTGAAGGGGGGGGGGGGATATAGGGCACCACACATTGCTTCAACATTGTAGCACTGCTTTACTAATACAAACTAGCTTTCAGTTACTTTAGAACTAGCTCCTTCTCTTAATTTTGATCAGGAGCTTGTTTCTTGGTTTAAAAGCAGAGGGGTATTTTCTAAACTATAAACCATGCCTATGTTGCAAAATATGAAGGCAAACTAGCTTAACCCAGCTCCGATTTTTTTTCTCTACTCAGCTTCCCCAAAAGGAGAGGAATCTGTTAACAATCTAAAAAAAAAAAAGTACAAAGAAATTAAGATCCAAATAAAGTAATGCTCACAACTATCAGCAGAGAACAAAATTCCACTGTTATTTTAATGTTAATAGCTGCAACTTTTGAAAAAGTGCTATCAAGTCAGCAAGAGGGTTTTTTTTTTTTAAGGGTAAGTTTTTCACAGTAAAAACTAATTAACCGTCAAGAAAATTCTATTCTATTCATCAAATGCTTTTTTTAATTCATCCATACACTTAAAGTAAGACTTTTCACTCCTAATTTGAGTCTTTATATATGTTTAGCCTAGGGCAAAGGATAATAAATAAATATTTACATCTATTATTTTTCCTAAGGCATAATGTAATTATCTGAAACAATGATGGATTGAAATGCATCTTGTGTAGGTATAAATATGGACTATCCCTCCTCATTCATTGCTGTCTGTACACTGTTGGGCATGAAACAGCAATAAATCTGAGCTACTACATGTTATTTGCAGTTGCTATGCATTTGTGAGTTTCTGTAGATTTATACTTAGTAAAACAAACAGTATAATACACATCGTTCTCTTATTTCTAGTGTTTATAATTATGTTATTTTCAATAATTTTTTCACTATTTACGTAAAGTCCTAAAGCCTACTGCTCAGAGTAGACAAAGTTAGGTAAGAGGTACTCCTTATTTTGGTCCTGATGTGAAATATACTCTACACTTCTCCACATTGAAAAATGATGTTTAAAGCTGTTATCACTCTAAAATGTTTCCTTTTAGGTCTCCTAGGAGACACTGTAAGCTCTTTGCAGGCAAGCACATATCTTATTCTTTTTGTGACCCTGGTACAATACCTGGTCAAAAAGGGAGTAAAATGGTGTTGAACAAATGAATTACATGTAAGAATAGGCTAAAAAAAAAAAACAGGAAAATTTTTCTGAAAATGGGGAAGAGTTGGTCAAAATAAACCTTGCCTTAATATACTAAAACCTGCCTTCTTAAATTCATGAAACTTACCAATTTACAGTATTTCCACAGAACCCTAAAATCTTAGAAAGTAGTGATTATGGTTCAGTCTGTGCTGATTATTGAGAGGTCTACAATGTCAGATTCTATCCTTGCCCTCCAGGGCCTATCTAAAACTGATTACATGGACAATGGAATACTTCATAGAAAGATTTAGGCAACTATAAATACTCCAAAAGACACTATAGGTTAAGGGATTAAAACAAATGGGGCAAGAGTTTTTGCAAGGGGGGCAGATCAGATTGCTTCTTTAAGCATACTTTGAATGCAAGTGACAGAAGTAGGTCACAATGAGTAAGTAAATTTTCCACTGACTCATTTCCACATGAATTATGAGCAGCGAAGGATACCAGTGATCTAGTTCTCTACCTGGAAGAGCTGTACAAATTAGTTCTCTAATGCAAGAAGATGCAATTAAAATTGACTCGGCAGGGAGGACCATCCTCCTCATCTATAAACAGGTCAATAGGGAGTAACGCCAACAGGTCTGAAACAAAAAACATATCCGTGACAAAAATCTTCAAGTATTTAGAAATTCTAACAACTTAGATTGTAGGTTTGTGGAGTGATTCCTGCTCTTTCTCCACTAACACATCAGTGTAAGAAGCTTCAATGAGATAGCACCAAGTAACATATATTAGACACATACACACATAGACCACACACACACACATATATGTGAGTGTGTGTGTGGCATATATGACTTTGTATTTTCTCCCCCAACCCTTCCAGCTCCCCAAGTTGCAGCAGCATTCCTGGACAGTTAAAAAGGCAAGCCTTAGGAACTGGTTGTAAACTCCTGACTGATCAGTAAAACTTTAACACTGAACTCTTTAGAATCCCTGCTGCCCCTCAGGTGCCTTCCCCACCTGCATGTGGATATGCATTAGAAAATACCCCTCTCATTTTGCAGAGGGCATGGACAACTGAGCTTGGAAAAATGCTGTCTCTCCTCCCACAGGGATGAAGACCCCACATAAGCCCCCTAAATAAATGCTTACTGCCCACCAAGCTGGACTTGTCCGAGTCTCTCTTTGGTCTGACATATCTACTTCAGTTCGGCGGGAAGCTGTCATTTTTACACAGCTTATCATATTTGGGACAGTATAACTGTATTAGTCAGGACTGATCATTCCAGCCAGTACAGTAATTCCCTTCTTTGACTGTTGATTCAGAGGTAAAGGGAGCCCAAAGTGGCCAGGTGGCAGTTTTAACTTTCAGTTCAATGGAATCATTGTTGTGTTCCCTGGTGACAGCTCTCCTCCTTTTGGGACTAAAACTGGTAGACCAGCAGAGTTTGAGGTTGCAGGGACAGGAAGCAAAAAATTTTCCCAGTGGGTCACCAGGGGTAATAGTGAATGATGCAACTCCCATTTCCGTCCCTTGATTCCTGGACCCTTGGATGCTGGTTATGGGAGAAAGAGCATCATGGAGTGGACATCATGGAGTGCACAGCCTCCTGGAGAACACTGCCCCAGCCCTGCAAGGTACTGCCACCTAACTGGTGCCATAACTTAGTCTTCAAAAGGCTCTTCCACCATTCTATCAGTCCAGCTGCCTCAGGGTGATGGGGATCATGGTAAGACCAGTGAATTCCATGGGCATATGCCCATTCCCACACATCATTTGCTGTGAAATGGGTTTCTTGATTGGAAGCAGTGCTGTGTGGAATGTCATGGGGGTAGATAAAACATTCAGTAAGTTCACAGATGGTAGTTTTTGAAGAAGCATTGCATGCAGGAAATGTAAACCCATATCCAGAATATGTGTCTATTCCAGTTAAAACAAATCGCTGCCCCTTTCATGGTGGAAGTGGTCCAATGTAGTCAACCTGCCACCAGGTAGCAGGCTGGTCACCTTCAGGAATGGTGCCATACCGGAGGCTGAGTGTGGGTCTCTGCTGCTGGCAGATTGGGCACTCAGCAGGGGCTGTAGCCAAGTCAGCCTTGGTAAGGGGAAGTCCATGTTGCTGAGCCCATGCATAACCTCCATTCCTACCTCCATGGCCACTTTGTTCATGAGCCCACTGGGCAATGACAGGAGTGGCTGCTGCAGCTGACCAATTTCGGGTGGTACCTGCATATCATGCAGAACCTTCTGTAAACCAGGCCTGAGTTTTCTCTTCCTCAGTCAACTCATTGTAAGGGACTCCCCAAGAGGCCAAAGGTTGTGGTCTGGGAAAGAGAAGGTAACATGGCAGGGGTGGTGACCATGGGCATTTGGGCTACTTCCTCACTTAACTTACTCATGCCCTTAGGACCTGCTCCAGCCCGATCTTGTATATACCACTTCCACTTTACTATGGAGTGCTGCTGTGCACGCCCAACTTTATGGTTTGGTGGGTCAGACAATACCCAGCTCATGGTAACTTGATGGACCATGGTTAAGCATTCACTCTCTACTAAGGCCCAGTAGCAGGCCAAAAGCGGTTTCTCAAAAGAGGAGTAGTTATCTGCAGAGGATGGCAGGGCTTTGGTCCAAAATCCTAAGAGTCTGTGCTGTGATTCTCCTATAGGGGCCTGCCAAAGGCTCCAGACAGCATCTCCACTTGCCACTGAAACTTGCAGCATCATTGGATCTGCTGGATCATGTGGCCCAAGTGGTAGTGCAGCTTGCACAGCAGCCTGGACCTGACGCAGAGCCTCTTCTTGTTCCAGGCCCCAATCAAAACTAGCAGATTTTCTGGTCACCCAGTAAATGGGCTGAGTAGTTGATTAATACAATAACATATAGGTCTGCATTTAGATTTGATAGGGAAAAAAATTGGTGATTTTTAATACAAATTCATTTATTTTAGTGCAAATGGAGCATACCATTGTAAATGTCAAAACAGTCATCATCCATTATAATAGGGTCCAGCCAATCTTGCCGACTTATCCAAAGTTCACTGCATGAATGATCTGAGCCCTCGGTCCCCAGACAGAACTTAAAATATGTCCTTATTAAAAAATTCAAGGGCAATAAATCAGGTTAAAGAGGCGTCAAGAGATGACCTCCTCTGCTCTTACTCAGGAAAAGGCCCAGTGTTTGCTACCAGCAGCCAGTGAGCTGACAGTTTCTGTCTCTGCAGAGGACACCAGGATGGGCTGGTACCATGGAAAGTGTTGGGCTCCACCCACCAGAAATTTACATTAAAATAAGTCTGTTGAATAAATGCAAACATTTTACAGCACTGGGAGATCAAGCACCGATGAAGGTAAAAGCCTTCCTTCACACAGGAGAAAGTACCGTCCGCATTTGGAAGGATTCCACCCAAGGGACATCCGTTTTATTTTTCCCAGGAAAGGTAATGTATTAGGCAGCATCATCTATACTTTGAACAAAAGCAGTTAACTATTATCAGCCAGCTCTGAAGCACCAGTTGAAGCTATAAGGGAAAAAGTCATTATACAAAACTGGCCAGCTTCAGATCAACACCATGACCTTGGCCTTTTTAGCACAACGCCCTACTGGACCGAAACACTAAACAAATATGACATAAAAAAAATATAGCAATTGAGATATCCAGTGCTCTATAAAAGGAGACATTGTAAGAGTGAAATAAATATCCAAGATAGGCAAGTGCTGAGGCACAGAACATTGAGAAGACATGAGGTACTCCAAGGATATAAAGCACATATAGTTTTAATGTTTTGAACTAAAAACTCTTCTTACAGCTACAAAACAGAATGGAGGGGGCTAAAATCAACAATCTCATTACTATATACAAAACAGATTGTATTCTAAATCTCACCCCTTGGATTGTGACTGATTTGCCTTAGGCCTGCTCTGGAGTGATTTACAGAAAGGAAAAGGTATTTGTTTTCTAAGTTAAAATGTCACCAAGATGATCTATTTCTGACACCAGTGCTAGTTACTTCTTCAGGAACTAAACTGATGAATGTCACTTTACAAAAGCTATCCAGTAACCATCAGATGGTCATCTTGGAGCTCTCAGTACTGATCTGGGTCAAGCCAATGTGTAAAAGAAAAACAAACCCTCACTTATCAAATATTGCCTCTAAGACTGAAAAACAAAGAAGATACGGAATAGAGGTATCATGACTTGGTAGTACTAAATTAACTACAGAGTTTCTATATTGTATTGTCCTAGGAAATTATTTGTTAAATGACTATCTGTAAGGATGTGAATGACATTTATCTACTTACATCTAAAATATCTAAAATTTAGAATTTGGATTTACAATTCCCTAGATGTTCCTAAATAAATAACATTTAATATTATAACATGTAAAATCTTGGTAAAGTTCAACTTTAAATATGTCTATGCTTTTTCATTTAAATAAAAATATTTCATTAAATGGAATCTTGCAGTATGTAATTCAGAGAAGTTTGAAGTATCTAAAATAATGTATGATTTAGGATCAATTTTGTACAGTCCCATAGATAGTGCAAACTTTTTCCATCCACAGACATAGCCATTTCAATTATGTGGTTAATGATTATAAACGCAACAGGAATGAGCTTAGATTTGTTTTCTCGTTTTTCCTACCCTTTACCCATAAAAGGAAATATGCTTTCCTCCTAAAACTCCTACAATTCTATCCACTTCATTTTTTTTCTTCATGGACACAGCAATCATAGGACCAACAGAGTTTTCCGAAATCAAAAATTTTTTTCTGTTTTCATAGAGAAAAAGAAAGAAAACAAACACACACAAAACCCAATAATCAAAAAACACTATCACCTTGCCATGGAATTTTGCAACTCCAATTGTCTAATCAATTCCTATCATCCCTCTCCATCCTTATTTCCTTTTCCTTACAGATAGAAAATACAGATCATGAGAACCCCCAATATACTTTAAGGAAACCACTAGAAGTATAGTAAAATGTCAGCAGCTATCTGAGCTTCCTATGATCAAAGATGTTTAAATCCCAAATATTAATCCAAAGAAAAGAAAACACATATGACTATGGAAAGAAGCATAAGGCTCTATGGTTTGCCTTTTGTAGAAAACACTACCTATGACCACCTGCAAATCGTCTTCCCACCCCCATCTCTGTGTCTTTTGGGAACACGGAGCTCCAGAAGGATCAGAAACTTTCATTTAGTCTCTGAATTTAAGTAGCCCTTAGTCCTTGAAGATTCTGGAAGAGAAATATTCAACACTTGAACTTTGACACTCTTCATTATATGGACACTGTTAAAACCCCAACTTGGATCCCTTGCCTGTGCTCCAGAAGCACCCAACTGTCAGCAACACATCTCCACAGGCAAGCTGCAGAAGCCCAAACTGGAGTTATCATCTTCACCCTAACCTGTCCTCTCAATTTCAGTGACACCATATTCAACAACCAAAAGCAGAAACTAGAACACAAACTTCCCCTCTTTGTCCCTCCCTCACTCGAGTCATCCAATTAGTCATCCAGTCCTGTGTATTACACCTTCTGTCCATCTCCCTTCACACTCATGGTTGCCAACGTTGTGGCATCACCAGCTCCAGCCTGGATGCTTATAAAGCTTGACCTATGTAGCCTGCTCTTGCTAGGATAACACTGTTCAATTCCACAAAGCCAAACTGTGGTACTCTTCATTTTTTCCCCCTTAAAAAAAAAAAAGGTCAGTTCTGTACCAACTTCAAAACGCCCTCGTATATCCTAAGTTTGGGGGCGTGGTGATGTAGTAAAGGATTCCTAAACTTCTTCTGTCCCCTAAGTCTGTGGCATGGTAAGTGTAACTGAGTTCTCTCTCTGTGCAGTTGTGGGGATATTTGGAGGCTGAGCGCCGCCACTACTTTGACTTACACCATTTTGTCTATGCTTCTTCATAGGCGCCAGAGTTGGGAGTCTCTTAATGTCCTTTTAACGTTCCCTGGAGAGGGAAACGGACTTGGCCCAGTGGTCAGGGTGTCCGTCTACCACATGGGAGGTCCGCGGTTCAAGCCCCGGGCCTCCTTGACCCGTGTGGAGTTGGCCCACGTGCAGTGCTGATGCGCGCGAGGAGTGCCCTGTCAACCAGGAGTGCCCCCGCGTAGGGGGGTCTCACATGCAAGGAATGCGCCCCATAAGGACAGCCGGCCAGCGCGAAAGAAAGTGCAGCCTGCCCAGGAATGACACCGCACCCGCGGAGAGCTGACACAACAAGATGACTCAGCAAAAAGATACACAGCTTCACGCCCACTAACAACAACGGAAGTGGACAAAGACGACGCAGCAAATGGACACAGAGAACAGACAACTGGGGGAGGGGGGGAAGGGGAGAGAAATAAATAAATAAAATCTTTAAAAAAATAAAAAAATAAAGTTGCTAGAGGGATTCTTTCAACTACTTGGGCTTTCATTTGATCAGGAGCTATCATCTTCGAGTATTTTTCTTGGTCCATGATGTTGTTTGTTGAATTGGTAGTAGGCAACTGACAGGCTATTAGTCACAGAATCATACCCTTAAAGTAAGGGTTTTAGTGCAATTTTTTCAAGTGGCTTTGGATTTGAGGGTATGGCTACAGCCTGGACACCCTTTTGAGCTATCTCAGCTGAAACCTCTAGACAATTCTCTGGAAGGTATTACTGGGAAATAGAATGCCAGCCTCCTCCTTGCCCTACTCCAATTCATCCTCCAGTGCCAGGAATCTTTCCAATGGGCAAATATGACCTTATCTCTGCCCCTCTTAAAAAACCTTTCCGTGGCTCTTCCTGCCCTCAAGTGTTTATTCTGAACCTTGAAGTATAAATTTCAGGGCCCTGTTTATAATTCTAATTGAATTTCTCCTCAACTGTCAACACAAGGTCTCTCTGAATATCTATTTTTTCCCTTTGCCTGGAATATTCTCTTCCACTATTCACTGACCCCTCTAACACCCACCAATCTAGTTTAGTTCCATGAGAGCCCACTGTTCGTTATAAGTCCTTTGGATGTTCACAGAGCCCTCTACATTCCCCCAACACAGCATGGTGAAGAGGGGACAAGCACAGACATAACCACAGTATTATAAGTTCTTGTTCATCCTCTGTATCTTTCTCCCTTTATGCCCACCCCTGCCATGTTCCCCACAAAATGGTAAGATTTCAAGATGGTAGGAAGAATCTGCTTTATTCACCATTACCTCCCCAATGATGCCTGACATACAGAAGGTACTCAACTAGTATTTACCGAATTAATAAACAAGTAAGTGCAGAGGGTGGACAGCAGACTGCATTCAGCTCCAAACTCCAAGCCTCATCCCCTAAGTGAAATCTCCCCACCTTAGGCATACATTCTTGGTCTCTGTTGGAATAAAATTCATTTGAGGATATCAGATAAGATGCAAATGAATGAGGAAACTGACTATCCTAACTCTCAGAGGTATTTTTATTTTCAAAGGAGTGAAAAGAATCTTTCTCTCTATATCTATTTATATATATGTGGTTTCTGACATCGATGCCCCACCAGGAAAGGCAACATTCACAGTTCTTAAACTCAAAAGTGGTCCTAACAATAGATCCTACTACATAGGGCAGCTTCCAAGAAGTAAAAATGTTTCTTATCTCAGTTTCTTGAAACAGACTAGGACCCAAACAATTCCTTCTTTGATCAATTCCCAATCCATTCACAACCCATAAACCATTTTTTTATTTTTTATTTTTTTTAATTTTTTTATTTTTTATTGACTTTGTAATAATATTACATTAAAAATATATATGTGAGGTCCCATTCAACCCCACCCCCCCACCCCCCCTCTCCCCCCCCCCCCAACAACACTCGTTCCCATCATCATGACACATCCATTGGATTTGGTAAGTACATCTTTGGGCACCTCTGCACCTCATATACATTGGTTCACATCATGGCCCATACTCTCCTCTATTCCATCATGTAGGCCCTGTGAGGATTTACAATGTCCGGTGATTACCTCTGAAGCACCATCCAGGGCAGCTCCATGTCCCGAAGACGCCTCCACCTCTCATCTCTTCCTGCCTTTCCCCATACCCTTTGTCCATTATGTCCACTTTTCCCAATCCAATGCCACCTCTTCTATGTGGACACTGGATTGGTTGTGTCCATTGCACCTTTATGTCAAGAGGAGGCTCAGATTCCACCTGGATGCTGGATGCAATCCTCCCATTTTCAGTTGTAATCACTCTAGGCTCCATGGTGTGGTGGTTGTCCTTCTTCACCTCCATCTTAGCTGAGTGTGGTAAGTCCAATAAATCAGATTGTAGGTGCTGGAGTCTGTTGAGGCTCAGGATCTGGCTATTACATTGTCAGTCCAGAGATTCAAATCCCCTAAATATATCTTAAACCCCAACATTAACTGCACCTCCAGCACATTAGCATGAAAGTCTTATGAAGGGAGATCCCATCTGAGTCCAGATTCATCACACATAAACACCATTTCCAAAGAGGGGCCATCTGCCCTGGTAGTTAACCCCATCGGCCATGACCATAACTCCCATGGGTCTCTTTAGCCCTCAAAGGAACCAATATCTGGGGGTTGTATCTGCTTTATCTGTCTCTCTGACTCTGCTCAGTTGTGCATGAGGGCAAACCTTCTGCCAGCCTCCAGACTCTTTTTTAGAAACTCGTAGCCATATAAACTCATTTCTCCTTTCCATTTCCCCCTTACTTTAGGTCAAACAGCATTTTAAAGTCATGGTATTTTATGTAGACATGGATATTCTGCTGATCCGCATTGAACCTTCCGTATAAGGTCATTTTCCAGTTGCATCATCAGTTGGTAGTTGATAGTGGTCCCTCGTTGCCAGGGAGGCTCATCCCCGGTAAACCATTTTTTTAAAGAGTGAAAACCCTTACGGGGAAAAGGCTAATGATCTTTAGAGCATATAGAGTTTCAGCTTTTCCTTCTGGCATGTAAAACTTAAATTTGGAATAATCTAAAGAAAACTAGAAGGCTGTTCTCCTGCCTTCCCTATAGTCCTGTGCTCAATGGCCAGCATGCATCCAGGTATCATGGCTAAAACCTCATTGCTAAATGGTGTTTCTTTTTGCAGTTGTACCACCAGGTACCATCAGTCCAGTCCCTCTACACTCATTTGTGCACAACTCACACTAACACTCATCTGACATATGTAGGGATGCTATACAGCTAGAATCCACAGCACAGTTGGGACACTGAAGAAAATAAAGCACATCTGTATGAGCTTCTGGTCAAAACATATTTTACTTTGTTTTGTAATAATTATATATTTCAGTGAGTTTTGTACTACAGATTAATGTAAAGAGTGATAAAACTGTCCTAGCACAATATTAAAATAAAAAAACTGCTGTCCTCTATGCTAATTATCTGAATGAGATCATTAAAAATGTAGATTAAATAGTCCCATACATCTTCTACTAACAACTCTGACAATTTACGATAATTATATAAACATTCCCTCTTGATGAAGATAACTTAATACTCTCATGTAAAAGCACTAAAAATAGGATATATTATCATTATTCTATCTTCCATATTTAATATGATATATTTTGACTTTCACAAATAAAGGTAACTGACTCATTTAAACCTGATTTCTTTTCAGAGAGAGTTTCATTTTCATTTGCATTCAGAATTAAATAGAAGGTGACGCACAAAGATAAGGAGGGAAGGAGTCCTTGACATGCACGTCTGTATCAGCATCATGAGTCGCTAAAAAGTGATGGATTATTTTTCCCATCTCTCCTGAGCAGAATTTTGTGGCATCAAGTATTACAGGAGGGAAAAATGTGCCTAAGGGGTTATGATTTACAATTATTCTGTGTCATGCTAATTAGCATAATCTACCATGATAGAAAATTTTATGCAAACCCTAAAAGAGTCAATAAAACTTATTGATCCACAGCAGCAACCAAAGGAGGAAAAATTGCTTATAATGTATGCATCAAGTTTCCTATCTAATTTGGTAGATGATCTTTTGACCTGAAAATAATTCCATGTTTACAAAGCATTTTTCTTACAGTTGGATGAATTACCATTCACAAGTAGAAAGACAAATCAAATCTCTATATTTTGCTTTACTCTCCACTCTATTAGGCTGAGTCTGTACCAGATTAATGGTCAGAGGCAATTACATAGCAATTCAAAGTCAGAAAGAACGCTCCTTTCTGTTAGAAACTGATATTGGAAGATGATGCTGTAATAGGCAAGCAGCATGCATTTGAAATCATTTAGAGATAGATTTTATCTCTAAAATGCAAAGTTGAAGGTATGGGTAGGTAATAAGAAGAAACAGCTTCCTATGCCCCTTATTCGGAACATACTCAGACCTCAATCGTTAAAAGACTTATAAACTACAGGAAAGAAAACGACTTTAAGACTACCCAATGGGATGTGTTTTATCATTATTATTTAACTTTTTCATTTTTCAAAGATTTTACTTTCTAGCTGGACAGTACAATTAAAGCCTGGTAAGCAGGTAGGCATGGTAGAAAGATAACTTTTGTACATTTGAGGCTGTACTTAATTAGGGAAAGTATATGGTTGTGACAAAGGGATGGTGATGCTAAATGATGGCCAGATACTAAGAAACACAGGCCCCTTTAGTGTAAGTAAAGGACACGACTTAGCTACACATAGAACAGGGAACATAGCAACTTTCCCAGTTGGAGTAGACATCTCCCCTGGCCTATGATTCCCCCAAAGGCAAACGATACTGTCTGACAGGGTAACAACTGTCTCTACCAATCCCATGTTTTTGTTGTAGTTTTGTTTCTTTGTGTGAATATACTCTGAGGCTTTCTTAGTTAGATGCTAGGTAAAAGATGGAAACCCAGCAATTTTCTAACTGCTTACTTCCCCACCTGGTGAAGCAAAGGTCCCTTTTCCTGCATAACTTCACCTTAGTTATGCCAGGCCCCAGAGTCAGTGCGATGCTCAACTCCAGGTGTTACCTGGCATGGCCTTTCTCTATCATGACTACAGCACCTCAGCCACCAGGGACTTCATAGAGCTTCTAATCTAGGTACTCCTAACCTGGGGCCGCGGATGGGCAACAGTTCTGTGAGTAGAAATCAGTGGGCCTACGAACTTGGATATTAAAAAAAAAAAAATTACGTCTTTATTTTTGCTAATCACAAACAGAAATATCTTGTTTCCTTCACTTTTACATGTCCATCCAGAGTAGTATTAGCAGTACCTGTGATTTTGTCACGAAAATAAATCAAATATTTTCATATCATGTTAAAGTTGTTGCAGATATTTTGAAAAATCATTTACACTCACCTTTACTTCAAAATTATAGTTATCAGAGCCGCCTCTAGATCTTGATATCTGATGTGTTATAAAGAACCATATATATGACTTTTATTGTTTTGATAACTATTTCAATATAATTGGTATCTTTTGTAATTCTATGTATTTTATTTATGCATTTTAAAACACTGCTCTGCAAGGGAGCTGTGATAGCTAATTTCATGTGTCAACTTGGCTAGGCTATGGTGTCCAGCTGTTTGATCAAGTACCCACTGACCTGACTGCTACTGGGAGGGTATTTTGTGGATTTAAATTATTAGTCAGTTGATTACATCAATGACTGATAACATCTAAAATTGACAAAAGATTGCCTTCAGTAATGAGAAATGTTTCCTCATCCCATTATTTAAAGAAGGCCTTAAATGCAGAACGGATTATTTCAGCAGTCAGAAAGAATTTCTATCCCTACTCCAGACAGCCAGTTTCTCCTGGGAGTTCACCATTACCTTCACTGGAGTTCTCAACTTGCAGCTTCTCTTGAGGAATTCAACATCACCTTCATCAAGTCTCCAGCTGGTATTCAGCTGCCCTATGACATTCAGATTTGCCAATCCGCCCCCCTCGCCACACACACACCATTGGTTCTGGCTCTCTGGAGAACCCTAACTAATACAAGGGTCTATAGCTTTATCATATTGCCAAAGGTAACCATGAGTTAGAACACAAAAAATAAAAAACTGGATAAGCAATGGAGGGTTGAAAAATTTCTTCCAATGTTATACAACTAGTTAGTGGCAGAACTGTGACTAGAAACACGACCCTCTGAGTCGTATTTTAGGGCTCCTTTTATTAAACTGTCTCAATTCAGCTGACCCTAGCTAAAAAAGCAGGGGATCCCTGAAAGACACAGTATGCCATGGAAGCATGTTCCAGGCACAGCGTGAGACTTTGAGTTCTCCATCCCATCATCTCTTCCCTTTTTACACTCATTATCACCAGTGTATATGGAACCAGGAGTTTCCTCTGTTCTTCACGGTATAAAACAGCTAGTTTCAGATACAGATAAATGTGCAATCGAATTTTTTTAAGTCTTTTTTTTTTTAAGATTTATTTATTTGTTTACCACTGCCCACCCCACCCCCACTGTCTGCTCTCTGTGTCCATTTGCTGTGCGTTCTTCTGTGTCTGTTTGTATTCTCATCAGGAGGCACTGGGGATCTGTCTCTCTTTTTATTGCGTCATCTTGCTGCATCAGCTCTCTGTGTGTGTGGTGCCACTCCTGGGCGGGCTGCAGTTTCACACAGCTCTACTTGCGCAGAGGCCACACCTTGTAAGGGGGGGCACCTGTACGTGGGGGCATCCCTGTGTGCACCGGCACCCCTTGCACGTGGCAGGACTGAGCATGGGCCAGCCCACCAAACGAGCAAGGAGGTCCTGGGTTTGAACCCTGGACCTCCTATATGGTAGGTCTGTTGCCACATCTGCTTCCCAATGTGCAATCGAATTTAACATCTAAGACATAGAAAACCAGTTTGCCCATTTGCCATCAAAGAGAATTATCTTTAACCACCCTCAAAAATATTTAAACTTTACTTAGGATGAAGATTCAACATCTTTTCTACAAAATACATTCAAAATTCTTTCCCACGGGTCATGAAGAAGAAAGACAAAATATGTGAGTGAAAATAAAAGACTTGGATGGAGTGATGAAGAGAGAAAACAATAATCAGGCAAAAAAGGACAGAATATAATGAAGGAGGCATATTTACCCTACTTTTGCTGAAAAGTCTTTCAAATACTCAAAATATCACTAATCATAATAAGCCCACCATTCTGTCCTCTGAATAAGTTTGTGAATAACTCAGAATAAAATGTTCTTGTTCTAAGTGAGTTAAAATAAAGTTATTGGGGTTAAGAGGATCTGTTCAGAGTTCTCCAGCATCTTCATTCTAATCCACATAAAAGAGGTATATTTTAGCTGTATCTGAATAATAGGACCTAGGACTCATGAAAATGCTTTCTTACTTTGATTCGCCACAGGCTACCTATTGATAAGGCCTTGAAGTACTGGGAATCTGGAAACACTGGCTCCACTGATCATAGAGTACTTTCCACTTGCTGTGGCTTGGAATAACCAAAGTTGTGGTCATGTGCTACCACATAATTGATGGCAGCAGCTTCTCAAACATTCTCCTAAAACATGTCTAACTAGGTCAAGGTCCACTGATTCTACCTTGCTGGAAAGATGAGAGGTATTTTCTGAAAGCCAGGTCTAGCAAGTAGGAAGTTTTTCTAATTCTTTTCTCTCTCTTTCTTTCCAGAGACTGATGTTATAGCTTTGAGTCTGGAATGATGGTAAGCTGGAAGAGAATATAGGTATAGAACAATCATAAATTCTTTAGACTATATGTTAAAACCTCCTATTTACTAGAATCCTCAGTCTTTTTTGGCTATTTCTACCAATTTTTTCTTTGCTCTGCTAAGCTTGGATCCCACAAACTTTCTAAAACACCTTAAATAAGGTGACATTTAGGTGACTCTGTGTTCATCAATAGCATACTTATACCAAAGGGTAGATATGGCTATTTATCATTGGTAATTTATGAGCCTGCAAATTACTAGGAGATCAGGGAGGGGAAAACATCAAACTCAAGAAAACAAAACAAAACAAAACAAAAAAACAAAAACAAAAACAAAGACAACAAACTACCAGTGCCCAAGGTTACAGCATGGAGGCTCAGTCTTATTTCACACATACAAATCAGATCAACTGAAGATGAAACGCATGATACATTAGACAGTTTCAAACCTTGATAAAAGCAGACCTTGGAATGTGCATTAACTACAATTTGCATTTAATGTTTCATATTTGAACATTAACTGCTTTCAGGGCAATAAGCAAATACAAAAATAACCAATTGCTTTCTTGAAATAGTTCAGACCCTAATAAAACTCCAAGAGATGTTTGCCCCCAACAATACTACATTCATCCTACATTTTGCCTCTGCTGCCCACCTTGTTCCCTGTTTCCCAAATTTCACATGATTTTTCTTCTTTTAAATGCCTTCATCCTGAAGTATATGTAATGTTCATTCCAGACTTGAATTTGGCGATGATGTACCCTAGACTGTCATTTTTTTGCAACAGAAAATGTGGAACACCAGACTGACAATCCAGTAATAATATACCATGTAATATGAGAGTCACATACTTGGAAGGAACCTAAAGTAGACATAAATGCTATTTGGCACTATGTATTGAGATTCATCAATATGTTCACGTCACTTTGGCCTAGAAATCTCTATTCTGGGAACTTATCCTAAGGAAATAATCCAAAAGACAGAAAAGCTATATGCTCACTGTGGAGTGCTTTCATTCAATAAACCTTTATTAAGTTTCTATTATGTGCCAAGCACTATGCTGGCATAATGCCTCTGCCTTGACACATTCACAATCACCTGGGAATATAGACAAGTATACACAGAATAACAATACGGTGAGATAAATGCTGATGGAGGCCTGTACAAAAACAACAGCCACACTACAATGTGCTGGAAGAGAGGTAAGGAGGGCTTTAGAAAATTTTAGGTAACAATTCTTTTTCATAATATATATTTCAAAGATACAAGGTAATATTAAAGCATTGGGGGAAAATCTATAGTTTTATGAAAAAAAAACATTATTCAGTACATTCCACTTTTTAAAATAACAAGCAAGTATACTTGTCTTTAGCAGCACTTAGAAGTCTCTCTCATCTCTCTCTCCACTGCATGTATGGCAATCACAGACCTGATCTGGCAGATTCTATCACTGTCTATTCCTGCCCTTAGTTTTTTTTTTAGACATCAGTGTGTCCCTAATCAAAGCTGCTAAGGAACTGTTAGTTCACTTTGTCTAAAGAATGAAAAAAAATAGGCAGATGAAAAATCCTATCCCTCCTTTGAGAATTTTTCTTAAAAAGGCTGAAGGTTGTTTCAGAAATTCCTGTTTTAAGATTTCAAAGAGTCCTTTGCTAAATATGGCATTTAAAATGTGTAATGATTTCTTTGTGTGTTTACAAATGAGAAAATTCCACAGATTTAGGCATTGGATAGTGCTGGGAAGCCATTAAACAAGTAGACTGGGGACACATGCAGTAATGCAGTGAGAAATAATCCAAACTAAAATGGAGCATATGGCAATCTATGGCATGCCAGTATTTAAATTTGGATTAGAGAAAATTCTATTCCTGTAACATGTACAACACCAATTCAAGTCAGGACATTTACTTATAAGGGCGTGGGAGCTGTGGTAAAGCATCTCACAACATGCTCTGTCCTGCATGGCTCAAGGGTTTGGCCATAGTCCAGAAGTGGGGTAGGGACTTTAGAGAAGAATTTCTAGAGAAGGCCACACCTGAACTATCTTTCTTCAAAAAGTCCAAAAAGAGAAAATTGAACTTGAAATAACCAATGGGAAGAAAGCAAAATTAATGTTTACTGAGTACCTGGATGGGCAAGGCATTGCCCTAGGTCAAGGGTTACCAAACTTTTGCTGTAAAGTTTCAGGTAGTAAATATTTTCAGCTTAGTGGGCTCAGTCTCTGTTGTACCTACTCAATTTTGCCACTGTAGCACAGGCAGCCAGGGACAATACCTAACGGAATGGGTGTGGCTGAGTTCACATAAAACTTTGTGTACAAAAACAGGTAATGAGCCAGTTAGGCCTACAGGCTGCAGTTTGCCTCCCCTGCCCTAAATGCTTCAAAATTTATCTTATTTAGGCACAAAAATAGTTTGCCAGTTATTTTCCCTACTTCAAGATGAGAAAATCAAGTATCGGCAGTAGGGTGAAAATGCTGAGGTCATATGTTTATGATGTTACAGAGTCAGAATTCTAACCAAGCTCTGCCTGAATCCAAAGTGTGAGCTATTTCCACTATGTGGCAAGGGCCTCTTAAGTTGCCTACAGATGAAAAGAGAAAGAGAAGTCAACCTGAGTGAAAGAAAGAAATGGCAAGTCTAATCCTTTCTTCTCCATTAACATTACCTGATCTAAGTCTCCTATAATTTTCAGTATGGTGGATATGAAAATGCTGGTAGTCAGGGTGACACATAAATAGTTACCCCAAGAAAAGCTTCTGGAACAGATAGCACTGAACTTCTTTGTATGGTGAGGGAAAAGGAACCAAATTCTGTATTACAATGTGTCAGATGGTGGCAAAGTTGTAATATAATCACCCTCCTGGAATTCCAGCACTCTCTGAGGGAATTTTTTGTAACAACCTCATTGATATTCATATATTCAGTAATTCATTCATTTTATGCCTCGACAGTGTACTATGTTACTTGGCTACTTGTACTATGCCAACTGCTCCAAAAGGATGAGGCATTTGTCCTTCAAGAACTTTCAACATAATTGGGAGGCAAGGCACAGCCATTAAAGAGTTAATATGCTGATCTGAATTGCTACTTCAGGAAGAAAACAAATTTTAGAGGTAATATGTACATTTCAGTGATTGAAACTCAAATGACAATAGGCAATAAATATGAGTATATTACTGCTCCTAGCTAAACCTTAATCTAGTTATCTACTCACTCCTTTTTACCCCTGGAGAGATCCTTCTTTGGAACCAGAAGACCAGGCTCCAAGTCCATCTCTGTTAATTAATCAGCTTGAAATATTCGTGCCTCGACTTTAACTTTCTCATTTTACAATGAGGAGGGTGCACTAGATGTTTCGGAAAGTCTTCATCAAGCTAAGTCTTCTGGGTATTAGTTTTTTAAAATATGAATCTATACGCCTAACTTTCAAGAAAATATATCCTGGATGAAACTTAGATGACCATATATTTTATTCTGTAATATAGAGTTCTTTAAGTCTTTATAAGTAAAAAAAAAAGTTTCAATTATTAAGACTACATCCCTGGAAAAGCATCAAGTATCATTTAGAGAGTTGCGCAATTTATTTCTGGAAATTAAATAATGATTTTCCCCAAAGGACAGAGGGGAAAGGAAGATGCAGAGCAGATGCATTTATTGTTCCCCTATGGAGAAAAAACATTTCTACACCTTGCAAAAATATATTAACTGGCCTACCATCTGGCAAGCCTGTACGCATCCAGAAGGGATAAAGTTTAGATCCTGAGGTTTTACATTTAAGCCTGTGGGGAGATGGTAATTAGGATTTTTTTGAGTTAGTACTTTTAAGGATGCATGTCAAAAGAGAGATGAGTACTGGTGGAGAAAAGCAGGTCCTAAAATGAGAGACCATTTAGTTGACATCACTGATGTCAATACTCCATGCTTGCCCTGTACCAGGTGGGGCTAAAACAGTAGCTTTCAGATGCAGTTTTGAATGCTGTGCCATGACTTTACCCTTATGCCTCCCATGACTTCTTATATACTATAGACATTTTTCAAGCTGGATGTTTAGAAGAATCTCATTAAGAGAAAAAAGCTTAATCCTGATTACAAAACAGGAGTTATAGTAAGAAAAGAGTTTTGTGGTGTGTGTACATATATATATATATATAAATAAACACACACAGAAAAAAAACCAGGAAGGATAACTCTAAAATGTTAACAGCAGTTATCTCTGACCACAAGATTTTGGGGTAGTTTCTTTTCCTGATAGTTATCTTTTCCTAATTCTCTGTCTTGAACATGTATTAAGTTTGTAATTTATTTTAAAAGTTATATAAGTTTCTCTAAAATCCAAATACAACAAAAAATAGTGGAAGGACTTGATAAATTCTTTTACAAGGCAAGTAAGATACCTTGAATTTATCTTTTGTAAAACGGATATTTTGTCCAATCTTCACTTGCATAGAAAAATCTAAAGATTCCTTTTGGATTGCTCTACTCATTTTCCAACAACCACAATACATGTCAGACTACATTCTTTCCCAGTCTTCCACCTCGTGGTCCTGATTCCTTCACAATAAACAATTCCAAATTATTTTTAACCATTTCCTGTTTGTCAAATTGTACTTTAGGTGGTTTCTTATAGTTTCTCAAACTATGCAGCCTTGAAGGGGCTATCATATATTTATAATGGCCCATAAAACTCAATTAGTAGATGCTTTTTCCTTTCAAACATTTCATTCTGATGCATTTTCCTGGTACTTCTTTTCAATTACCAACCTTGGGCTCAAACTATGTGTTAAACATCTTTGTCATAAAAATAATTTTTAAAAAGGGTGACCAAAGGTAACATGGTATCTTGGATGGGATCCTACACCAGAAAGACATTAGGGAAAAACCAGTGAAATCCAAATAAAGTATGGAGCTTAATTTAAAAAGCTGGGAGCTCAAGGAGGGGTATTTTGATGAGCAAAACAAAACATCTTGTTCTAATTCTCTATTAACATTGTCAACTACTAGAAACTATTTAAAACTTATTGCAGTGATGAAATAGCCCATATTTTAATTGTGGTTCTGGTTATATGACAGTATGTTTTATCAAAACTCACAGAGTTGCATACCTAAAAAAAAAGATCGTTTACTGCATGTAAATTATATCTCAATAAATCTGACAAAAAAAGTTTAACAACAACAACAACAAAAAAACCTAGCCGTATGGACTTTATTTTTTTAGAGTAAACAGTCTTGATAAACTCAATTCCTAAACTAGCATGAATCTGAGTAAGTCTTGAGCTTGGATTATTGTCCATGAAAAAACAACAACCACTGCCTTCTTTTAACATTTTAAAAAGTACCTGAAAGAAAGACTAATTTCTTTTACCCCATCTTCAGGAAGGGACAGTCATTTCTCAGAAACAACTAGCCAGGAACTAAAGGATGGTCACAGCAGAAATTTTGTGATCTAGAGAATTCTGGAGCAATATTTGTGTCTTTTGCATGCTCCAGTATTTATGGTTTATTTTTATTACAATTGTTTCATCCGTAACAAAGAAGTTATGCCTCATTCCCTAAATACAGTGATTTTCACCAAAGAAAAAGATGCATATAAGTGAATGTCATCAACTCATCTTCTTAAAAACACAGTTCGTATTAACATATTTCAGAGGAATTAGTACGTTATTAAAAAAAAAGAAAGGAAAAAGAAGTCTACTCATGTGAAATCACAGGATTTATAATACAAAGAGAGAATTTTCAGAAAAATAATCATGGGGACAGGGGGTGCTGTTTCGCCAAAAGGCCTGTAGATAGCAGCTGTTCAGAGGCATGCCATAAGTCAAGCTTTAATTTTAAAAGCACAAGCCCACTCAAATGCCATTATAAACTGCGATACTTTAAAACGAAGAAATTACAGGAGTATATACATACAATTTCCATTAATGGGGTAAAGATTCAGCAGGTGACAACTTTAAAACAAAGTAAAACCTAGTTTTATTTTTCACTCTTTCCCTTAGTCTGCAGGTGGCATTTCTATAGCAAAGAGAAATGATCAGAGTACTATATTCTACGAATACCTTTTGAAATGCCAGGAGGTTGCTTTCAATAAAAATTAAGATACTAAAATGTTATTTTACAAAGATTGTTTTTATTAATTAGAATACTGTTGGAGCTATACTTCCTTTGGAGACAGGAGAGTATTAGGTTTTAATCTGAATTCACCACTGACTACCAGTGAGATTTGGGGCATATTACTTAAATTCTCCAAGCCTCAATTTTTTCATCTGTGTGAGAGATATAATCATATACTCTTCACAGAGGAGCAAACAAAACAACATATACCTAACTGCGTCAATAGGTATTCGCCCTGGTTCCCTCCTCCTAGGTTGGTAGATCCAACAATTATTCCATGTTACTGTAATTATTCGTCTACATTACTTTCTAATCCCACTAGAGCTACTTGAAGAAAAGGGTCATGCCACTGACAACTTTGCTTCCTGGATGATAATCATAGTCCCTGTCACATAGTAGGTACTCGATAAATGTTTAGTACATAAATGAAAAAAATGAGGTAATACAATAAATCCCCAAGCTCTTACCACAGAAGGCAAATGTAATTAAACCAGATTATTAGGGGATCAGGTTTCCGGAACGTGATCCCAGATCACGCACAAACTCCCAACACAGTAAAAGCCTCATTCAGAAATCCATAATTCATAAATCAATCCCCCTTCAAGTGTTTTCAAATGTAATCAACTTCCCATTTTTTTCTGGAAGTTGTTTCTTCATCTCTTAGCTTCTGGTTGGGTTCTGGCTTCTCTTTTATCCCAGTTATTATTTGACTCCTCTGTAGTGTTTCTACTATAGCCAAGGAAAAGACATTGACAGAGGAGAGGCAAAGTCATTAGGATTGAGGGTCACTCCCTCCAAATCCAATCCCTAACACATTTTAACAAATTCCATCTATGGCTAATAGGCAAAAACAAAACAAAATGAAAACAAAGCCAAAAGAACCACTTCAGTCTACAAGGCCTTAAGATAAAGTGTAAGAGAGATACACACCTGGAACTTCCCAACAAAATCCACAAATGTTGGGCCATGAATCCCCTCCAAACATGTTTCCCTATTAAATAGATTTGAAATCAAACCTGTTAAGTGGCTGAAGGAACAGCTACAAGCCACTGCCTGCTGGACACACCTATAAGAATGGAAGGTTTGAAAAAGCGAAGGCTGTTTCCTCGGCACCAGGCTGGGCAAGTCCCTTACATGGGAACTAGAGAACTGGCTTTAAAACGAAGACTATAATCTTTTTGAAACAATAGGTCATGACGAGCTTCCTTAAAGCCAAAATAAGTATTTGGAGGTGACCGCTAACTCAAAGACGTGTAAAGGGCATATATATTTACCCTGGCATGAATACAACATTTCTGAATATATCTATCAGTGCCAAGAGTCAGAACTCTTTTTCTCATAGACTTTAAACCTGGGACCCATTTGACTGGATGTTTTTATTTTCTAGGAATGGCATCGAAAAGTTGCATAATATTAATATCTAATAAGTTCAAAATCTATAAATTTTGGGCCCCATATCCCTCTGGTCGTGGTGTGACACAGTAGACTAACTGTAAGGTTAAATTTCAAAAGGTAAGAAAAACCACAACTGTTCTTCTTTAAAGAGTTTCCTTTAAGAAGCCATCAAATGTTAAGAAACCAATCACAATTCCATAGAAAACCAGCATCTACCTGCCAGAGGGCATCCTGGCAGTGACTATGCTGGTAAAATGGCACCAAAACTGGTAAGAACCAGAACTGTGCTGGAGAGAACAGGTTCCTGAGCTGGAACCTGGACTCCTTTGCTAAGAAGGATTATAAAAACCACTATTGATTTTTTCAGCTTAAAAATATTGATTTCAAAAGTTAATGTACCTGAACTAGACAGAAGAGAAGACATCAATGGAGAAAGAGTGCTACATACAAATTTTACAGGCTACACAGTAAAAATATGGAAAATTGTATTCTTTACTAACTCCATGGTCCAAATATCTAACCCCAGACATCAAATCCTAAAACATAGAGGAGATGACGATTCGTGAACATAGAAACTTACTTTGCAGAATCCATAACAAGATCTATTACCGTAAGCACCTCTGAACTTTCCCACACTCTACCTGTCCTCCCTTACCACTCTCACCATTTGAGACCAAAGGTACAAAATCTCTTTGCTTAGGGACATATCGTTAATGGAAAATGCAAATTCATAATCATTCATTCAACTTGCCAAGACAGGCGAGTGTGCCTATCAGATATTCTGCCATCTGCCTGCTCTGTGGAGTGGTGGAGCTAGGCTAATTTTGTTTTAAAGAATCTTTTTTTTTTGAAGGCAGATATTTGTTCTTACCAATACTGATAATATGATAGAGAATATCAAGTAGATGAAATTGGTTGCTACACAGAAAAATAAAAACTATCAGGCATGGCTTTAAGATCTCCAAAGTTCAGTGTCTGATCTAGGTAATCTACTTGGGAAAGTCTTTGATTTTGTATCAAAAATCTTGAGATTAGCCAAGTGAAAGTAATGTTTTTAAAGAAATTATAGTTCAAGTTCCAAAATCAACAAGCCACCAAATCAGACTCAAGAAATAACATTACATAATAGCCTCTTAATGCTATTGTTTTACAATAACAAAGGTTTCTTTTACCGTAATTCCTAGAGTGCCTTATTCAGCTGGCAGTTTTTCCCATGACAGACTATTTTTTCCTTAACCCTTCCATACATCTGTAAAAGTGAAATATTTAATAATTATAATTTCCAATTTAAAGATACTCATCATGGAGCATTTAAAAATATATGAATGTTAAAGGACATAGGTGCTTTTTATGAAAGTTATGGGTATAATGATTTTCTTCAGATGAAGTAGCCAAGAAATCCAACATTGACTACACAGTATTCAAATAGTGACTCTTAAAGAAGAAATGCAGTAAGATCAAAATCAGGAGCCTGAGACATCAACTTGCACTGGAATATTTAAAATTAGACAAAATAAAGCATGGCAAAGACAGGTTCAACAAATACTTAGGCTAGTAAAATGAGTCCGATGACTCCATCAGTTTTCTTTGATCTCTAATTCTATGACTCTAGGAGAACTCAGCAAGTTTTACTAATCTTCATGTCATCTGCCACTTCCATTTTCTCTCCATCTAGGTCAGGGGTTCTTAACAAGGCATCTGTGGGCCTGAACTGAAATTCAAAAACACATTATTCTTGTGGGGACATGTTTGTGCAGGTGTGATATATTTATTAAATAATACACAAAAGGGTCTATGGAACAAAAAAGGTTAAGAACCCCTGATCTAGGTGATTCATTCAGAACTCAACACATTACCACCAAAAGATACTGGTAATTTGAACATCTATGCCCGCTAGAAAATTTCCAGGAATGTGAAGCTGGTTTTTACCTTTATAGAGCTAAAAGCCTATTCAAGAATAAAAATGGTGTTTGGCCTACCACATGTCAACATTATGGCTGTATTTCTGCCTGCAGTCATAGTTTCCTAGGAGACCCTAAACCCTAACAAAATCAGAGCCACTGATAAATAGAAGACAACAAAGTAAGCAGAATGTAGAAAAACCCAGACTCTCTGTGGGGTGCTTAAGATAAGAGATCAACATTAATGACTGCCTATTCTTCTTTCCAATATGTTTTACCTCTAGTGGTGATCAAAGCATACATTCTTAGCTTGGATTTTTTTTCTTTAAAAGGAAAGAACATGGCGTTTCAGTTTGATATTGTTATAATTACCTTCTCTAATAAGCATGTCCAACAGCCATTAGTATAGCTAAAACTCCCACGGTTCCTCTCAGTCTATTAATAAGGTTTAGGGTCAACATTTTCAGAATTTACAGGCAAGTTCGCAAGGGAACTTTCCTAATTACCAGGCAGATAGAAGAAAAGAAAATAAAGTACCAGCGCTACTAGTATTAATAACCATGTGAACTTTTATTTAGAGATCTCTTTAATTACAAAACATGCCAGGTGTCACAGAAAACAAATTGGTACTGTACAGTCAAGACTTCTACTGAGATCAGCTATGCTTTTAATAAATGGTTTTATGCACACCCTGTGCCTACTTTCATCCAGGTAGCCCCAGGACCATTTTAATATCTTGGCTCTTTTACTTCGTTTTTTTTTTTTTCCCCAAAGAGATTACTCAGTTACCATGATGTCACTGCCAAATGAGTAGGTTACAAGCATTGAGACAGCTCAGATTAAAAGTGCTCTGTACATGCTCACTCACATTAGAGATGGGTGTGTATGGGTGGGTGAGTGGGGGTTCAGTGTCTCTAGTCTTAATCTTCCCAACGGACCAGCCAATTTACATTTCAAAAGGGAGGCATCTCTTAAATTACTCAGAACAAACCCTATTCTCCAAGGTTTCTTCTCTATAGGCAATCCCCACACAAACGATATCACAACCCCAACACCTGCCAGGTATTAGCTCACAGGGAAGATGGTCTCTACCTCTAAGCTTACATAGGATTCCCCTATTTTTAAAGACATTTACTTAGGCTTCTGATAACTGGATACGTGTGTAAAAGGAGCTTGCAAAGCCACAAAAGCACACCATGTTCTCCTTCTCACTGTCAACTTATCAATACCAACATACTACCCACCCTCTCTCTGTACCAGGGAAGTTAAACCACAAACATACATACATACAACCCCACATGGTGTTGCCCAACAACAGCAGTGAACAGTACATGCCTCCCCATGGAACATGTATTCCAGATTTTAATAGTTTATTTTTAATGCACTTGTTTTTAAAATCTAATTTTTGCACTTACACATCTCTCTTTCTCAGGCTTACATATTCAGAGTGCAAAACACACGATCTGTACTCTCCCTATTGTAGGCTTTGCACTAGAGGCTAAAAGCAACATTTTCAAAATGTGCCTATTCCTGCTTCCATCCTTTGTATCGGGTGTGCTTTAACAGGGTACATGATGCACAAAGAGTTGTGGAAACCTGCTGCTATGGTGTGAGGCCGCCAGGCTCTCAACAGAAATCATGGAGAAATATCCACCAGCTGTTGAAGACCTGCTGAAAGCTCCTGGCTTGGAGTCTCTGCCTTCTCCTCTTCTCTAGGACATCTTTGCTAGGTTGAGGGCAGGGAGATTCATGTGTTAGGGCAGCCGGGGCTTGCTGGATGGCTTTGAGGAGTATTAAAATGTTAGGAGATAGCTGGAGATGAGAGAAGGACTGAAGGGCAAGCCCTGAGGGATAGCAGACCTGTCCCAGCTGCAGAAAACAGAGGTTGGAGCATGACGGAAGGAAAAGGATGAAAGACAGCAGTTACAAAACAGGCCTGGACAAAGCCAGGGGTGGGAGAAAATGGGCAGAGACTCAGGGAGGAGCACAGCCTGCAGGTCAGGCGTAGAGATCATGAGAGGAGGAGCAGACATGTAGGGCTGGGTTTCAGCTACTTCTGGAATAGGCTGGAGGGAAAAGGGTGAGTGACAGGGGCTCAGGAGGAGAGAAAGTGGCAGTGGGCCAGAGCTAGAGTCACTCAGAGCCAAAGTTCAAGAAACAGAAACTCCAACTGGGAAAAACGTTAGAAAGGAGATACTTGTAAGGCTGTGGAAAGAGCTTAAGCTTCCAGGGAGAAGGTGAAAAGGAAACTGTCATTGCCAATTTGGGCGATGAGGCAAACAGACAATAAAGTGAGCAAGAGTGAGTAAGGGGATATGATTCAGGGCCCAGGGCTCACAGGCCAACCATGAAAGTGCACAGGCTAGGGCGCAATGATGTGTGGCTGCTGTATTTAGCTCCCTACAGAGAGCAGTTACCACCCATGGTCTCCAATTCTTCACTTGGCTGCAGTTTCCAGGCTGCCCCCGCCCCCCATCTCTCTGCTGAGACTGCTCGTGCTGACGTCATGGATGACTTCCCAGCTGCCAGAGGCAGCTTCATTTCACCTCTGGAATGGCAGTGTTGACCGCTCCCCTCCTGGGATCTCTCCCACAGGGCTCTCCTGGGACTCTGCTCCTAGCTTTCTTCCCTGTCCTACCTGGATCTCTGCCCAATTCTTACATGGTGGCAACTTTAGCTCTCTCGCAGACGAACCTGATGTATTCCTCTAGTGGTTTTAATGATGACTCCCAGGCCTAATGTTTCTGGCCCAGCCCTCCCCGGGTGACCTGGACCTCATGTGCTACTGCTTGCCTAGGAGACACATTCTCTCCTGCCTCAGTGCCTTTGCTGTTTCCTACGTATGTCCCCAAATTCTTCTCAGGGATGGCTCTTTCTCAACCGTTAGGCTTCCGCTTAAACAGTGTCTCTTCGAAAGAGCTTCTCTGGCTCTGTTACTCTCGCTTCTCGGCTCTTGCTTACAGCTTTCAGAACACTGACCACAATGTGGCAGATGGCTTATTTAGAAGGTGGTTTATTTGGGAGGCCCAAGCACTCTGTGTGGTCTTGTTCACCAGTGCATCCCGAGCCCAGCACCAGGTACATGATGTGGCTATTTGCTGAATTGAAGGAATGAACACAACAGGTGTTCAATAAATATGAATTTAACTGAGGTTAGAGGCTGTAAAAGGGGCAAAGACAAGTACAGGGTCTTGGGGCTTCCTTCCCCAGGTGTGATATTTACACGTGGTTCCTCCCTTCATCTAACTGGTCCCCCAAGTCAAAAACCCCAGGGCCATTGTGGACTCTTTCTTCCTCCTGCTGATCCAATGACTTGCCAGCTTCTATCAGCTTCAGATCCTTAGGTATAATCTCACCACATTCTTTATTGCATAAACTTTCAGATAGGCTACTGCAATTACTTATTATTGGTTTCTAGGTCTCTCTGTAGCCCAACTCCACCCCCTCCAAGACCTAAACTCCCCAGTGCCACTGGACATGCAATGTCTCACACCCACAGGATAAGGGCCAACCTCCCTCTAATAGCAAATGGTGCCTTTACTCTCCTCCCAAGCTTCCCTGCAGGTTACTCATCCCCTTGTTGTAATGATAGAAGCAATGGCAAGACCTAAGATTCATTAAGAGTTTTTATGTGCCAATCACTGAATTAACATTTTACACAAATAAGGACATTTTAATTTCCACAACTACTTCATATGGTAAGTAATTTCATCAAACTCATCTCATAGATGGGCAACTAAAGTCCAGTGAAATTTAACTTACCCAGTATCAAAGAGTCAACATTTTTGCTTTCAGATGAGGTAAACTGGCTTTAGACCAAACCTCTCGACCACTACGCTATATTGCCTCTTCAAATTTTATGCTTCTGGTTCTTTATGCTCCAGTAATTCTAAGCTATGCATCCATGAACTCCGTATTTCCAAAGCCTCCCTACTTTTGTGCACAACATTTCTTCTTCCCATGCAAAGACCTGTCCTTCTACTCGATAAATGCCATCCTACCCTACAAAACCTCCCTCAGGTGCTGCCTCCTCTCCGGAGTGCCTCTCCTAGCTCCCAGGGACCAATGTCTTCCTTATCTATTGACCACTCCTCCCTTGGATGTATCTTGTACATACTTCTTTAATTGTGCTAGTTTGCAATGATTTATTACATGTTTTGCCCCTCCAGGACTGTGAACTCATTGAAGGTATACCTATGGTTTTTGTCTTTGGCTCACAGTACCCTGCAATAAAATAGATGTTCAATAGACATGGATTTAACAGAGCTTCAGGACGTAATGGAGGTGAGGACAAGTAGAGAAGTTCAATAACACCCACAATGACAAGACAGGAGAAAAGTCTATTTTCCATACTCTTTTAAGATGTATATTAATGAGCAGAACAAAAGGAAAAAGAATGCAGCGCTCATAAAAATTCAATACATTCTCACAACTACAGCAGTTAAAGATCCCTGAATGGAGGCAAATTAGGGAACTTGAGCAAAGTGATTAACTGAGCCACAAACTGCCCAAATGCATGGAAAATTGTTATTCATTTAGGTGTCTTTGAGGTTTAAAGATTATCATTAAAGCCAAATGAAAACGGGGATATTGCTGAATATTAAGATCAATATTAACATCAAGCATCTTCTAGTTTCTCTAGATCACTCTAGATCTCTAGATCACTCACTTCAGTAACATTTAGAAATCAATTCTAGCCCTTTACTTACACTGCAACAGAAAGAAGACAGAAGTGAAAAAGCCCTATCTTTTCTAAAAAAAAGTTTTTAATCCAATGGGAAAAGAAAAGATGTTATAAACACAGATGAAAACACATAAATGCAGAAAAAATAACTTCTACTCTAAGTTGTGGGAGATGCTCAAGTTAATGGAATAGTCACAGACCTATGAAATTTAAAGTTGCTAAAGAACTACGAAATTTAAAGTTATAAAGCATACAATTAAGACTTCAGTTTAAAACAGCAACAACAAAACCTTTTGATCAGGGAAGTGGATCTGGCCCGATGGATAGGGCGTCTGCCTACCACAAGGGAGGTCCAAGGTTCAAACCCAGGGCCTCCTGACCCGTGTGATTAGCTGGCCCATGCACAGTGCTGATACGCACAAGGAGTGCCGTGTCACACAGGGGTGTCCCTCGTGTAGGGGAGCCCCACGTGCAAGGAGTGCACCCCGTAAGGAGAGCCGCCCTGCGCTTAAAAAGTGCAGCCTACCCAGGAAGGGTGCCGCACACGCGGAGAGCTGACACAGCAAGACAATGCAACAAAACGAGACACAGACTCTGGGTGCCACTGACAAGAATACAAGAGGACACAGAAGAACACACAGCGAGTGGACACAGAGAACAGACAACTGCAATGGGGAAGAGGTGAGAAATAAAAATAAATCTTTAAAAAAAAAATTAAAAACAGAAACAAACCTTTGGTTCAAAACATTCTGTCCATGCACTCTAGAGTTCTGTCCCTCGAAGCAGCAGGTGAATAGCTGTACTGAGACTGCCTTAAGGAAATGAGGGAGGAGGAAAGGCAAAATCCATCATAAAAAGATGAATGATTTTCAGTGGAATGTGTGTGCTTTACAGCAAAACAGACCAAAGTAAGAGTGCATCTGAACAACCCAATGTCTACCATAGTCAAGAATGAAAAAGAAGGAAAGGCACAATTTTCAACTTTGGGATGAGGGACAGGGAACAATCAGGCTTTTGTTCATTAATTTCATGTAATCTGAAGATAATAGGCCCAAGAGTAAGTCTGTAGGTTCATTTTCCCAAAACTCACGAGTTTACAGGCCCAGGTAGGGCTGAGTTGGAAGAGAAACCTTACAAGCTTTCCTATGACAGAATAAACCAACAAATCAGGTGCCAGGCCAAACTGGCAAGGCAGATGTGATACAGGAAATCGATAGGTTTCCATGATGACAATTTCTACCATAATAAAGGCTTAAAAGTGAAGGGTGTGAAAGCATTCAACCTCTCTTTCTTTTGTTTATGTGGTACAAACCCCTATCCCTATGAGGCCTAAGAAGAACATTCACAGGCTCAATGCTGGATTTTATGGTATGATAGAATTAAGAAGCTGATGTTAAAGAAAAGGTTAGGAGGAAGCCCCCTGGATTACAAAGTTAATCAGAACAAGCAGCTGGGATAAGAGATGCAAAACAAATAATCCGTCAGACAAAGTCAGTGAGTGTGCAGAAAAGCAGCATAGGCAGTCAAAGGGCTAAGGCAGGTCTGACTGAAGGTGAGGGCGTGGTGTCTTCACCTGGAGTCGGGAGCAGCCTCATCAAGGCTGGCAAAAAGGAGAGGGCAACTTAGGAATGGAGAGGTCTTTTTAAAAACGGAGATTTAGGGTACGTGGTCAACCAGGTAAGGAAAGAGGGTGATGTGTGTGACTTGGAAGAGACAGGACTTAGAGCAGTTAAGGAAGGGGAAGAGTCAGAATCTAAGCACATGCTGCACGCCCTTAGGGAAGGACACAGAGCCAGAATTGATCATTGAATAATAGAACGCAACAGCCACACAGACTGCCCTGGAGAGGACACCTGCCCTTCCTCTTTCTGAATCTACATAGCAATAAATATTTTGTTGCTCAAAGTGCCAGCCCTTTGAGAAAATGACTAGATGGATATAGAAATGATCTTGGATGCATATTTCCAAATTCTGTGAATCCTGGAACTCCCCAGTAACAAATCCTGGAACTCCCCAGTAACAGGCTGTGACAAGCTCTGTGCTTAGAAGGGAGGGAAGAAAATCGACCTTCCTTTCTGTTTCTCCAGACTGACAGGTATGGGTCCACGATCTGGGAGTGGAAATGGGCCTTCCACACCCTCCTATTCTGCTGGGAAGAACCCAGGTTACTTTAGTACTTAGGATCTCTGCCAGTGTGTGCTGTCTGAGTTGGCATGTCCTGGGCTGGATGGATAAAGGCCTAAAGCAAGTGATAAAGCAAGCTGGGAATTCTTCATGCACTTTACTCCCAGTCATCTACCAGTTATCCACAGGTACGTAGAGAGAAGAAAGGCTCCAACTGCTTGCTAAGTTCAAACACACAGGTGTGGTGCCAGAGCAGACTCATCTCTTCAAGAACTGGCAGCAGATAAGAGCAGAGGGTGTATGACAACCAGAACCACAACCCTCAAATATTTAAAGGCCCTGCCCAACTGAATAGGTAAAAAGTTACAGGATTCACCATCATGAGGACTAGTGGCCCTGTTCTTAAAGAGAACATGTTCAAATTTATTCATTGCTTTGGGGGCTTGTGCATGACCCCTACAAAAATAGCCCTAATAAAAATGACTAATACTAAAAAAGTGTCTCTGTACATATCATGAGGCGGTATGAGAGAAGCAGTCACATTATTTGAAAGGTGCAGCATTAGAATGTAGCATGGATAGTGGTACCAACACTACTGAAGTTGCATTAAAAGGTAAGCATGGCTTGTCATACGTACACAAACATACCATATATAAACACAATCCATATATAGATAAGTATTCCAGGATATTTTTGAAGTGTCAGAAATACCATGGGGAATGTCAAAAGGAAAAACTACTAAATTATCCAAAACAACACATATCTATTATCTATGCTACAAAAAGATACAGGTATGACAAAACAGAGAGAACCACTGCCTAGAGAATATGAAGTTTCAAATCTGATGGCTTACATCCTGTTTTCTTAATTCCTCTGTTGCTCTCATGCATGTGCGTATGTATTTGTAAGGCAAGTTTTGAAGAAAACAAAAAAAATCTGTATTTACACAACTCGGAAGGTGTGTCCCTCTAAAACCATCATGACACCACCTTTTTCTGTGAGATGTGAATGTGGAAAAAGGAGAAACACCTCCTTTCAAATCATATGCCCTCAGCCCAAGTGTCAGCAACTAACTGTGAACTACCCTTCACTTATCGCATGAGCGTCATCTTGACTTTAAAGTTCTTTTCCTCTTATTTTGTAAAATACATGTTACAAAATGAATAGACCTACCCCCTATTAATAATAAATGTCAGCAAACCCACAGAAAACAAAATGGCAAAGTTAGGCAGACCTGTCTCTTTATGCCGACAACATGAAATAGGCTAACTTGGGCAGTCTTTCTATCATACCTCTGCATCCTATAAGGGACAAAAGCGTAAGAGGAACAGGGGAACATTTGTAAGGTTCTACCAAGAGAACCAGAAGCTGTGATGTTTGGGTAATGACATGGATAAACATGACCAGATCAAAGGGACAACCTTAAAGTATCTCCTCCCCCCTTCCCTTTTTCTCTCTCCACCACTCACGACAAACTCTCATTTGTTACCCATATCTCAAAAGGAGAATAATACTCAGAAGCACATTCCTCAGCATTTACCCAGGAAGCCCGAAAGAACAACGAAATACCTGAAACAGTGCCGCGCCCCCTCTCCCGGCCCCCAGCAGGGTATCAACTTTTCCAACTGTCACCTAATAACCAAAACCTCAGCTGCTGAAAGGCTCCCTGGGCAGCCCGGCCGGCCGAGCACCTCGGAAGCAAAAGCGTTCCCTCTCCAGGCTCGCCCGCGTTTTTACCTTTGTGTTCGCCGAAGCCGGTTCCCACTCCTCAAATGAGGCAAAGTAAAGTTTGAGAGGACAGTCCAAAAATTGGGGTCAGACATATCCATTTCTCTCTTCAATTCACTGCAGGTTCAAGGCCCTAAGACCAAAACAGGATGGGGGGGGGGGGTCGGAGGGGGTGGAGAAAAAAAAAGAAAAAGAACCCCCCCCCCAAAAAGATCCCAATGATCTACAATTATCTACTCACTCCCTCCAGAGGAAAAGGGATGTGAACTGTGATCTCAAGAACTTCAAGCCTGTCCGAAGAGCACCCGTCCTGACCTTTACTTAATATACATCCACTTCTCTAAGATTCGGGAAACGTATTTCCTCTTGGGTTTGCCCTCTCCTAGTCAGCCTTACCAGCTACAAACAGTAATTACGAGAGTTTGGCCGTGCGTGCTGCTCAAAAAGCTGTCTGTGTGTGATTCAGTTCAAGGTACTTTGTCATCTGTTTGGCAGATACCATTTGCAGCTCCTGCGAGGGGGTGGGGGAAAACTACTATTTTAGGTCTTTGGTTCCGGGAGGCTGTTGCTTATCAGCAAAACCATTCGCATCCGAACGTGCCCAGTGTTCAGTTTCCTTTTGCTATCTATATACAATGGGAATACTTTAAATAGAAAACAACAACAACTCCTCTTCCCCTCCCCTCCTAAAAAAGAAAACTTAAAAGCACTTTTAGAAAATCGGCCTATTGGAGGCCTTGAACCTGACACCTTTGTCCAACCTCCCAGCATCCAGATGAAGAGGTAGAGACCCGGTCCTAGCAGGGAGCCCCGCGCACAGCCAGCGCTTCCCCGTTCCTTGCCCGCCGGAGCAGCGGGGCCTTATGGGAAACAGCAGGAAGCAACCTGTGTGCCTGCCGCGCGGTGCCCGGAGAAGGAGCCAGCTGTACCCAAGCATCTTCCGCCTCCTCTACTTCCCCTTTCCAGAGCCCTAAATGGATCCTTCCCCCAAAATAAATAAATAAACTCCAGCTTCTGCTCAGGAACAAGTTGAAGTGTGTGCTGCACACACCTGAAGGCTGACTTGTGATTCATTTCAGAATGGATTACAATTAAAACATGCTGACGCAAGCCAGTAATTACCCTTTACCCAGTCGCAGTTGGTTGTATAGGAAAACCACACAAATGGGATGCCACACTCACCTAAACCCTCAGTAAACTAAATTTATGAGTTTACAGCCATTGGAAAAATTACTACACTGCATATCCATCTGGTTTCATGTACTGCAACAACATATCTAGGTAATGGTGACCCCACTACATGTAAAGATACTACCTATCTGGCATTTATTGAACAACTGCTAGAGTCTCCTTTCAAGAATGTTAGAGTTTGAGAGAAAGAAATGAAGGCGGAATAAATTAATGTTCCGGCCATATATTTTGACGAAAGGCATGGTATACCAATAACTTGTAAAGACGCACAAATACTTGTGTAAAACTTGTGTCATTATATATGACAAAAATTAAATCTGGTGGAATATGGCAAGAGATAGCAAATTTTTAAAGCATTTTAAAGCTAAAATAACCCGTAAAACATGGCTTAGTCCATCCAATAAACACCAGGAGCAAACTGGCTTATAGAAATATGAGGGTAAAGAGAAGACAGGAGGGGTAAACGGCAAACAGGAGTCTGCAGTATGTTGTCTTTAACCTAATTTTTGTGACCCACAGAAATATTTTTACATCCAGAGTTGCTGATGATAATTCTTGGACAGGACTTTTTTGTTTTTTTCCTCACATTCTCAGAAGGCCTCCTCATATCCTTGCAGCCCAGACAGGTAGGCAAAGAAGGTAATAATTTCTCAATGTCACGTTTAAGAAACTGAGGCTTAAAGCACGTGAGTGACAAAATATACTTCGCTGACTAGCTAGAAGTTGGGTTCAGTATTTTTTGTGCCATACTAAGTCATATCGTCTTAAGTACTAAAAAAAAAAAGTTTTGTTTTTAAGGGCTGACACCAAGATAAGTCCTCATGCTCTAGGGCAGAGTTTCTCAACCTCAGCATTACTGACATTTTAGGCTAGATAATTCTTTGTAACAGGATGGGCTTTGTGGCATTTTTGTGCATTTGGAGAATGTTTACAGTATCCCAGGCCTCTAAACACTCTACCACCAAATGCCATTTGAGATGATCAAAAATGTCTCTAGACATTGCCAAATGTTCCTCATATGGTAAATTCACTCCCACTTGGGAACCACTGTGCTAGATACAGCCTCCTTCTAAGAAAATTGGCATAGAGCAGTTGTTAAAAGCAAAAATCTATGATTTGAATTCTGGATTCAACACTTTCTGTGACCTTAAGCAAGTCTCATAATCTCTGTCCATTATCCTCAATTGCAAAATGGGTCAAAAATAGGACCAACATCTAAAAGGATTACATGAAATGATGTACATATAACCCTTAATGCAGTGTACAATACACATTGCACATAAATGTTGGCAATGTACAGAAATGAAAACAATCCCATCCGGAGAGATGGAAGGCTGGAGGAGAGGGCACCCTACAGAGGGCACCTCACCCCATGCCCTCAACTCTCATGGTTCCTTGAACATGCTTCTACAAAGGTGCTACACACACTGTATTATACAATTCACACTGTTCACTGCTGTCTTCCCTTTGGCCTGTGAGTTCTCCAAGGGTAAAGTCATGTTTTACTGATATCTGTATTTCTAGAACCTGATGGCTTATGGTTTATATGGGCATATAAACCCATATATTCCCAAGCATCTATTATTTCTCTTATGATAGTCTGCAATTTTCAGCATCAACAGGTCAATCACTTTTCCCAAAGAATTCTGAACTGATTAAAAGCCCATGAGGATTTTTTTTTTTTAATTCTAAAGACTATCTCTTATTGACTCATTTTTATCTAAATACTCTAACTGGAAGGACATTAGTACTAACATTCCTCAAGTCTCAACGAGGCTCTAAGAAACGTCACAATGAAACTCAAGGGAAATTCCCTATGAATACACTTCTTCAACCCCCAAAGGTAAGCCCAGGGAATAACTTTTTATACTGATGTTTAGGTAGCTGAGCTTAAGAGGGATAATTATATAATAGGGAATAAGTGATGGCTATCCTTCAGCATCAGAAGAACTACTATGAGGAAAAGGATTTGGATCCAGAGATGAAAAAGGCTGAAACAAAAGGGGAGGACTTCCTACAGGAGTGTTTGAGCAGAGGTTACATGGGCACATGAAGGAGATACAGTGGGAAGGACTTGAGCTCTGCATGGACTCAAGTTCTGGTGACTTCTGTACTTCTCCACTCTAATATGCCTTAGGGTCCTTCTAGAAAAGTCCACAGATTTGGGCATCACCCATAAAGATGAAAGCAACAAAATGGATGACATGAAGTGTTAAGTTCTTTTCTTGAGGATAATGCATGTCCTAGACTGTAAGCAGCCTATGTCATTACTATCTCAACTCTGTGCATTTTGAGGAAAGCACCAGGTAAATTCTCAAGAGGATGAGAAAAGATATAAGTATTTTTAACCACATATATTTAAAATTTTTTTTTTACACTTAAAAGGCTTGGAAGAACTTGAGTTGTATCCAAACTGAAAAAAAAAAAAAAAAAAAAGTAAAAAGGCTAATGCATGAAGAGCCAGAAATGAATTAGTTAATATAGTGAAAGTGGTTGATACAGTCCCACGACGTTTAAGATAAGAATAGGTGTGGCACTTTTACGACTGGTCTTCTAACCAGTTTGACTTGATTTGGGAACCTGTGATTCAGAAGTCCATGCAGACAGTAAATACAAGAATTAAAATCCTTAGAACTACTGACATTTTCTTACAGATGATATAATTACATGGGCAGAAGAAACTAGAATATAGTTTAGCTGTTAACTGTGGTAAAACCCTGGCTGCAGAACTAAAAGGGAATTGAGATTATTGGAAATTCTCAAAACTATAACTTGCCTAGGTCAATGTACAGATATTCAGAAAGAAATTTCCCCCTATTGCCCTACAACTCTGCCTACACAACAACAGACAAGCTGTATGATATAGAATGCTCATTCATTTCGTCAGGATCACATTATCGGCCATTGTTTTTATGAGAAAGGAAAATAAGATTAAAAAAAAAGTCTGTCATGCTATTGTAATACTAGTCGAGAAGAAATGAGTGCTTAAGAAAAGATCATATCCTCCATTATCCACCTCCCTTTTTTTTACTGACTCAAATTCTCCTGTCTACTTCTCACCTCTGCCCCACGCCCATTGAGTTGGGTTTTTCCCACCCCAGCAGAACAAGTGTTGAAGATAATGTCTCCTGACACTTGCCTTAAACTCCAGATACTGTGGGAGACTGAGCTCTGGGGTATGAGGCCTGGAAATCTCTCAACTTCCTATGCAGGATACTGGCCGGGAGGCCGTGTCCAAAGAGAAGGCACTCAGCAAAGCAAGGTTGACATTTAACTCCCAGAAATATTCCACCTGACCCTCGCTGGGGATTCTGCTGGAGACTAACTTTTACTTCTTTTCCCCACCCCATCTTCAGAGCACCTAAAAGTTACTGCTTCCCTAGAGCTAAACACACCTGCAGCTCCACTTTAGTTCCACTTCTAAATGCTCTCTTGAGGGTTTGGAGCTTGAGTGTGAGTCACAAACTGCCTTCATGAATGAGCGCCCTGTGCAATCACCATGCATATCCCAGGAAACAAAGTTTAGGAACTGGGTTAGAAATATGAAGAGAGTTTTCTCAATGAGGTCACAGCCTAGAAAGCTCTTCCAGCATCACAAGGTTAAAGAGATTTAGATTGATAAGGCAAAATATACAAGAGAAACTTTCCTGATAGGTTGAGCTGGAATTATATGATCTGAAAGAGTGGGGAGAAAGATTAAAGCCTGAGAGGAAAAAGGACAGGCTTAAGACTTGCCAGAACGGGAGAATGCAACATTATCCTCTTGCAATTACTGGATCCAGGAGAACTGTAGGCTCAGAGAAGGTAGCAAATAACCAATAACTCTAAGAAGAGTAAACAGGTAGATAGGGAAAATGAAGTGCTTTCCCCCAAAATTAGTGATTCCTTGATACGTCTGATATCTAAGACGAGAAAATGCACCATTGCAGTCTAGCCCACGGGGCTGGGATGGTTTCAGAGCACTACTTGTTAGCATACTAACATAGCACTCCATCCTCTGACTTTTAACCCAGGGAAGATACTGGCAGAAACCCCACAGTCTAGTAAAACAGAGCTCCACCCCCTGGGAAAGGAGCTAGACAGGCTGCCAGAAAGGATGTGCCATCATTACAAGGCTGGAGCAGTCACTCTGTAGGACTACCAGGAGAGATTCAGAGATGAGGATGTCCCTCTTTCCTAAAAGAGCCATCTAGAAGATCCATCCACAAGCCACATGAAGCACTGGCCTCTAAAAGTACTACCAACCCCAATTATGGAGCTGAGAACAACACTTGAGGATAAATGCCCTCACCTGACACCTAGGAAGGCTAACTCCTGTCTTGCTTTAAGATTGAATTTAGTTACTACTTCCTGTAAGCCCCCAAACCCACTGGGTCAGGTATCCCTCTACTGGGTTCTGCTCTGGAGAACTCTTGCTTGAAACAGTCCTCATTCTGTATCAAAATCAAAATCCATTTGTATGCAGAGTATGGGCTCCTGGAGGGCAGGGACTGTTTCTCATTCATCTTTAAACCCTCCATACCACAATTAGGATGAGTGTTAAGAGGAGGGAGCAAGAAGAGGAGCTGGAAGAGAGGGAGAAAGAAGGGAGGGAGAATAGATTTGCTCATGGTTGGAAAGACAGTCAAGTTAGGGCTAGAATCTTGAGTTTTGAGGACTGGCCCCATGTACGTTTTAAAAAGTCTTTTTGTTTTTTTCCCTATTTGAGTTTCATGAGTCCATTCCATTATCCATATAGATTGGGTAGTATCACTATTTTCTCAGATTTCAAAAATCCCAGAAAACAGAGACCATGCATAAATAGTTCTTTGTGTGTATGCACACATGCATATGCATATATGTATATAGCTACCTGTGCATGAAGTGCTCCAGCTTTTTGGTGGTTCCAGTGAACCCCAGTTACTAATTATTACACTAGACTCTCAATCTGGAGTTAATGTCAAGGACATTGTATTTTTTGATCCAGAAGCCTGGGTGTAAAGTACATCATTTCTCATACAACTCTTGAGCATGAATTACAGTGCAATTATAAGAAGTGTCAATTTGGTTTAAGTGGGTCAGGGTGGTTATATTTAGCCCTTTAGTAGCTGACATGAAGACCTTTCTGTAATATAAGATTAAGGTTAATTTATCAGTTCTTCTGTTCTTAAATACTTTTCCAGGTCAGGCATCTAAGGCTAAGGAAAATTATCCCATTAAGAGGAAAAGTAAGAGCTTCCATCAAAGTACCACCTAGGAAGAATATATAGATTTAAGTGGAAACCATGTACTTCTGTAACAGTCAGAATTTTATTGTACCCCTAAAGTTGATACAAATTATTCCACAGAACAGAGGACAATATATTAGTGAGGACATACAATATTTTTAGCATAATAATTCTCAAGCAATCATCAGTATTTCTGTCACTTAAGTTATATCATTTTATACCAACAAAAATTTTTAAAATAAATGTTAATTCATAGGAAAATAAATATAATGTCAGGTATGAAAATTGTCCATTCTGACTAGTTTTCATAGAACAGCAATAAAATATTAATCAGATATCATTTTTACCTATCAAACTGGCAAATATTAAAATGAGATAATATTAGTGAGGGTATGGGGAGATAAATACTCTAACCAACTTTCTAGGAAGCAATTTAGAAAATGAAAAGAAAATACACACATGCACACATACACACATGTATAGTTGTTTGTGTGTATACATATACATGCATATTATGTATATATATATGCACATGTATATATATATACAAATACACATACATATATGAACAATGATTCCACATCCTGGAATTTATACAAAGAATATAATCAAATATGTACACAAATATTTGTGCATATGGAAACTTATCTCAGAATTCCTTATAATAGCGTAATATTGGGTGGGAAGACAAAGGTAATGATGAGTAAATTCTAAAACAGCCATAGAATGAAGTTTCAGAAAACAATTAAAGACCATTGTGGTAAGCTGATTAATAGTCTCCAAATATATCCAGGTCCTAATCATTTGAACTTGTGACTATGATGCCTTAAATGGAAAAAGGAACTTTGGAGATGTCATTAAATTAAGGATCTTGAGACTGGGGGTTGGGTTGGGGAGTGGAGCAAGGGGAAGATTATTTGGAATTATCCTGATGGGCCCTAATGTAGCTTCAATTGTCTTCATGAGAGGTAGGCAGAGGGAGATTTGACACAGAAGAAGGCGGCAATGTGGTAGTAAAGTAAGCTGCTGTGCTGAAGATGAGGAAGTGGCCATAGTCAAGGGAGGGAAGGAATGCAGCTTAAGAAGCCGCAAAAAGCAGGGAAATGGATTCTCCCCATAGTCTCCAGAGGGTGCTTAGCCCTAAGACCCATTGATTTTACTCCAATGAAACTGATTTCGGACTTCTGGCTCCCAAAACTCTAAGAAAATAAATGTACGGTGATTTTATTAATAGTGACCAAGGTTGTAATAATTTGTCACAGTAGGCATAGGAAATTAATACAATGATGTTTTCAAATAATATGTATTAAGTGGGAAAATCCTCAGAAACAATTTAGAAAAAAGTCAGAAACAAAATGGGGCAGATGTATGACAATTCTATTTGAATGTATTTGAATAAAATGTATTTGAATAAAAAAAGATGGCTATAAACACAAAGTATTTTTAGTGGACATCTTTGAGTATGGGATTATGGTTGATTTTATTTTTCTTTATACTTTTCATGTTTTTTATGAGTCTATATTATTTTTATTAGAACTTTTTTAACTTCCAGAAGACACATGTTTGATGGAGAGTCTTGCTGTCATGACCTTAAAGTACAAATTTCTGAGAATTTTAAAAAACTTGGACGAGTCTACAAACTTAAGAATAATACCCAATTTTGCTGACGTTTTCATAAAATGACGGATTTTTTTGACAAACAAAATAAAATAAATATGGAAAAGTTCTACAAGCCTTGGAAATAAATACTAAAATGGCTTTCAAAAGGAAGTCTTTCCTATTCCCAAGAATCTTATAATATAAAAATGAAAAATATCTTGTTTCCTTGACATAAATCCTTACATGTCTATGGCAAGTGGGCAATGGGTATTTGAAAAACTGACTAGGTTATAAATCCAGTCGGTGTTTTGTTTTGGGTTGAAAATATGCATTATATTTGCAGACGGGCCAGGCTGTGCATTTAATAAGAGCAGTTTTGAATTCCAGACCTGCTTCCCTCCATTGTGCTTTATTCCTTCATTGCTCAGAAAAATCATGTACTCTTGGTAAGCAAACTCATTTTAATATTAGGCAGATACGTATGCAGTAAAACATGACATTCTTAATTTCAAAGAATTACGTTAGCTATAATTTGGGATTACCACCGCCCCCCCCCCACTTGTTATTTTTCATTTGTCTAGATAATTCCAATTTTACTGTCTTTAGTTAGCTAGGCTGTGAGGACCTTAAAGATAAAGACAAAATTTCTGATACCCACCATAGAAATATTCCTTGAACCAATCTATTATCACATATATTGGAGAAGACAATTATATTAAAGTTCACAGTGATCAAAATACTACCGAAAATGTTATTCCTATTAACAAGAGTTATAACACCAGCCAGTCAAGTCAGCCAATATATTGACAAATGGATGAATGTTTATCGGTGTTCTATAAGCACCATCTCTAGTAGAGCCTCTAATAAAGTACATACGGAATTATAAAGAATGCCAAAACACAAAGCATAAAAGAAAAAAAGCCTGGCCAATGGCACATACACAGAAGAAATAGGAAAGTGACGATAATAGAGCGAATCCCATTCAAAAGTGGTAGAAAATACACTAGTTTGGAAAATTGGAACATGGGAGAAAAAGTAATTGGGTAAAAGTTTTCTCCTCACCCTTTGGTTGTAGCCTTTGTTATCTTTTGTGTGGAGTAGTGCACTCCCCCTTCTGCCTCTTGGTGTTCCCCACTCCGAACCATTCTTCCAATGTTGCCCAGCTCTATTGTGTGACCCCAAACATTATTCAATGGCTCCCTATTGCTCTACGGCAATATTTTTCCAAGTGTGTTTTCTCATCCCATCATTGAATCCGCTGGAGTGATGTTAGACATGCAGATTTTGGGCTCTTCTCCACATCTACTGACTCAGGATTTCTGGCGGTGATGCCTAGGAATCTGCATTTGACCAAAGCGCCCAGGTGAATTTTACGCACATTAGCGTCTGAGAAGCACTGAGCAGGAAAATCAAAACCTCTTTAAATGGAATACTTTATGATGCAGTCCCTTGTTATCTCTCCCACCTCATCCCCTGACACTCGTCCCCTCATGGTTTATGCTCCAGTAATAGTAAAATAAGTAATTGTCAGAAATACTGAATTATTCTAAGCTCCCCAGACACCGTAAGCTCTGCCACACCTTATTGCCTTTGCACATCCTGTTCCCTGTACTAGAATTTCTACCTCCTCTGCCTGGAAAATTTGTGCTCATCTTTCAATTGTGAGCTGTAAGATCAACTCTCCAGCAAAGTTTGCCTGACTTTCTCTTGCAGTCGTAAGAATTTTTATGCATACACATGCCTCTGTTACAGCCATCATTCCATTGTAGCATGATTATTGTTTACAGGTCTAATTCCTCAAAAGGTCTTAAGTTCTCCAGGTTTCTCCAATAGAAACAAAGACAGTTTCTGTTCATCTGTGTATGCCTCAAGGTACACAGTAGAAGCTCCTAAGAATGAAGGGATGCAAACATCATTTTCTAGGGTTAGCTTTAAAAAATGCCATTTCTCCATTTCTCCAGCATTTATACACACACGCAAAAACATGTTGCTTTTTGTCAAGTGAAGTGCTTCTTTGTGTGTTCTCGCCACCCCCGCCCCCCCGCCCCATGAAGATGTCTAAAAACAGGAACTCAGGCAGGCAATCTTTTCCCAAGGTCAGAAACTCAATCCTGCTGGGACATGGTCACCACATACTACCCACATTACTGAAGAAATGTGAAAGGAGAGGGCATCAGTAGTACTCAAAGTTTGCAATCCTCTGGCTACCCCCTCAGAGGCCAGGGCTCTAGCTCAGAAGTGTTAACTCAGAAGCAAAGGCTTCCATCCCATTTAGGAAGTGACAGGAAGATGAACAAGCAGAGGTGGTTATCAACTGTCAACATGCAGGGAGAACTACACATGTGTCACACTTAAAGAAGAGATGGACATGATCCTGCGAAGTAGAAAAGAACATGCTTGGGTGACTGGGTAGCATATAGTGAAGACTAGTGCAAAGAACGGTGGAAACTAAGCATTTTTAATGATTTAATATATATTTTACACAAGCAATATATGCACAGCCCAAAAATTCCAAAAAGTGAAGAATGATACGGGGTGAAAAAGTGAGTCTCCTTTACAGCTCTAGTTCTCAGCCTCCTAACTGCCCTCTGTGCAGAAAAGAGCTGACATAGCAGACCTGAGAATCCCTTGAAAACCTGCTTGCAAGGTTGGCCTATGGCTGGCATCTGGGAACTTGGATTTCAGGAGGGTTCCCACTAGGTCCTAACCGATAGAGGTGGTTTACTGTGCCTAAACTGTACAAACTGTGGTTTATGCTGAACATCTGCCTTCCTCTGGGAGTCTAAAACTTGGGTAGTGCTAGGCAGTCTCCCTACATGGCAAGTCCTCAGTGAAAACCTTGGTCTCTGAGTTTTCAGTGAGCTTTCCTGGTAGGCGACACTTCATATGGTCTGGTCACATTTGACGCTGGAGGAGTTAAGCATATCCTTTGTGACTGTACTGGAAGAAAAATCTTGGAAGCTTGTACCAGTTTCCTCTGGACTTGTACCTTTTCCCTTTGCTGATTTTGGCTTATATCCTTTCACTATAATAAGTCTAAGCTGGGAGTACCACCGAACCCAGCGGTGGCACTGGGGAGCTTTAACACAGCCTCCTTGGAAGCAAACGGATGACAACTTCTTATTAATGCTTTCAGAGATATTCTATGCATATATAAACAAATATGCATTATTCTGCACTTTCTAAGGTGTGACAGTTTGATATTATTTATGAATTACAGAAGAGATACTGATTATATTTGTGAACTGGTCTGTTTCTCTGGGTATGACACCCTTTGATTGTATTAGATTCAGCTGAGATGTCTGATTAAATTAAGATGAGAGCTTTGATTCAACAATAGCATTAGAGTGTGACTCAGAGTTGAATCCCAGCCCCCTTGGGCTGATAAAACAGACTTTCACATGGAAGTATACACACAGAAGCAGATATGCACGAAGAGAGAGTACTCCGTGGACACAGCCCTGGGAAGAGAGATGAGCCTGATAAGTCTACAGCTGACCTTGTGAAGAGACCAGAGCAGCTGAGCCCTGAAAGAAACTAGCCTGGGGAGAGAAATGATCCTTGTGCCAACCTATAGCTAAGATCAGAAGAAGCTGGGACCACAGAGCCTAAAAGGAAGGAGGATACGCAAACATCACCCACCATCTTGCTTCAACACATGTCGAATAACTTTGGGCGAGAAAGTACCTCTTAATGGTACCTTGAGTTGGACTCTTTTGGGCCTTGTGACTGTAAGCTTCTACCCCAAATAAATACCCTTTATAAAAGCCAACAGAGTTCTGGTACTTTGCCTCAGCACCCCTTTGGCTGACTAACACATAAGGGTATAATTTGAATAAATAACATAGTCAAAGTGCTGCTTTGGGACCAAGAAATATGTTTGCCAATACTCTGTTAACATTTCCCCACCGTTTGCCAAGTGTATAGTTACCCGTATCTCTGTAGCAAGAATAAAAATAACATTTTCACTAAAATATCCTAGAAGCTAAACTGAAAAGATTTAGGAATCAGTTCTGGTTGCAGCAGCACAGAGAAAGCCATAGCTAGCTTTGTCTATAAATGATTAGGAAATATTTGAGAAGGCAATACCAGATCTGAGTGACATTTGACAATCAGCTGCTTCTGACTCCTCTCTTAGCACCTCTTCTTCTCTGGCAAATACTCATTCCTATATCATGTTCTTGCTCTTAAGCCACAATAAATCAATCCCCTCTAATGTTTTAACAAAGAATATTTCAGTTGATAATGTTGAAAATGTGACCATCCAGCTGTGTTTACATTTCAAAGGGGATTGAAAATTCCAGAAAGAAACAGTGTGTGAGGGGGACAGCCCACCCCACAACTGCAGGAGTATGCAGTTTAGAATCGGCTAAGAGGCACCCCAAAGACTGGTGGCCATTGCTCTATCACCCTCCCCGCTTCACTAGAGAAAAACTGAAGTGAAGGTGTATGGAAAAGATGATCAATCTTAGACACTATTGTCTCTTATTTTCCACATACGTGTTAAGGGCAGATGTCTTCTTTACTAATGATGGAGCCACCAAAAATGAACAACATGAAGATTATATAACAACATGGTAACATGCTACATGAAAAAAAAACCCAGAACATAAAAGGCAAACTATGGTATGATCACGATGATATAAACTCATGTATATATATAGAAAAGGATTGGTAGGCAACAGAGAAGACTGAAAACAGTTCATCAAAGAGACTTGTTTTGTTCTTCTCTTTCTGCTTTTGTGGTTTTAATAGAGCATATATTAAAACATATATATATTTTATGTTACATATTTTAACAGTTATTTCCTTGTCTTTAATAACTTGCTCCAAGATTATATCATTTTGCCTTGCTGCCAACTCATCTTTCCTGAAGCCACTCAAATGATAATACCTGATACAAAAATAGGAGGGCCAGGGGGTCTCTTTGGTGGGGGCTCACAGATGGAATACCACTGCTCAGAAATGCTAACCTATAAATCTCCAAGGGCTAAAAGTTATCACTGAACATCTTTACGTGGCTTCTGATACTGTCCAATGCTTTTCTCTACTCTTCAAAATAATAATTTCTTCAATTTACCCTTGGTGACTAGTGTCATTATTGTAGAATTCATTGTTCACAAAGATCCATCCTGTGATTTGGCCCTAGACATAGGATCAAATATACTTCAGTGGGCTGCCAGGCATCTACGGTGTACCTAAAACCTGAGGTTTTGTTACTTTTGGCTTTACTGAGGAGCAAAGGTTGTACATAACTTTTCTAAAGTGGTGTGGCCCAGTTCCTCAAATAGCAAAGGATATTTTAGTATGTGCTTTAAAAAATATCAGACAGGAAATGGAAGTTGTGTATGGGTCTAATGCCCATTGGTCAACATGTGGCGAATGAGTTGAACTGACTGGTTAACAGCTAAGTATGCAAAAAAGGAAAATTTTAGAGGTGAAGGGGCAAAGAAGTCTTTGCAGCATCTCATGAATTTAGATCATGCCATACATTACTGAATTTTTTTTAAGTGCCATGCACCAGGGGAAGCAAATGAAAAAACAAATGGGAAACAAAAAAAAAAAGAAAAAACAAATGGGAAACAATGAACAGATGAACAGACCCGAGCATGCAACCCAGACAGCCAGTTTTTAAAACATAAAGTATCAGAAGAATGTTGCATGCCTGGAATCTCTGTAACATCCCTTCTCGCCCTTCTCACATCCCACTCGCTACCTCAGAGTAGATTAGGGCATAATTGCTTCTTTTAGTGAAGTAGCAATTTAGGGTCCTATTTCAGAGCCATTATGTTTTAAGCAGCTTTCTTCAAAACAATTCTGAGTCTTGCTTTTTTCCATCCAAGAAACCAGCATTTCAGGAGGTAATAACTCAAATCATAACATGCTATTCTCCTAGAAATAGGCCAGTAAATAAAACAATAATATCTGTTTCCCCAATGAATGCACATCTAATCTACCTGTCAGATTCCAGGAAACTCTAAAATAGATTCAGACCTAAAAGTTTAAAGTCCAATTAAGTAACTTAAAAAATACATTATAGAGAAACTTGAACGGGTAAATTTATCATCAACATGGTAATACAAGGTAATACAGAATGGTTATAGTTATATGGCTTCTATTCTTCAATTGACTGTAGATTGAATAAAAAGTTTAATGCAGATGATATATGGACTAAAAATATCATTAAATACATAGAGACTTAAGATAGATGGCCTAAAAATGCATTAATATTTTAAGTAAATTTCAAAATTTTCTACCTTATTTTACTTATTCTAGAAAAAAATTTTCCTTTTTCCTTGGCTGAAAAAATGTTTGCCTAGCGTGATTATGCTTTTAATTGCAGTCTATTGGGAATACCCTTAAAAAGTTTTTCTGAAAGTATATTTCTTTTCTTAAGGGAGGTAGTTTCAAAATGTCAGTGTAAAGAAAACAAATAACACTTTATCATATAAGTAGAATCTTCACAGGGCTGTACTGTTTGCCCATATAGGTACTGATCAAACCCACATGCCTGCATTACTGTCTTGCCTCCACTCCCAAATACCACAGACTCTGTCCAATTTGCTTGAATAATTCTGGGCTGTCACATACTTCACTGAAATTTTGAGAACTTCAAGGATCAGTTACTGGGAAAAACCTCTCTGAAGACAAGAAGCTCTCCCCAAACAATAACACTGTCATTATTTTTGAAACCTTGATGAGAATAACTGGATTCCTGAAAGAAAAATAAAGACTCTAAACCAGATTATGAACAAGGAGAAAGAAGGCAGGTAGGTACTGTGTAAATAAAGGTGCTTCTGCAGCATCTGAGAGAAGAGGCAGAATCCATGCCTACTTAAAAAAAACTTCAGATCCTAGAAACTCTTTTGGAAGCCCCACCTGACAAACTGTCAAACATATTAAAATATACCCACTGCCCCAACTTTTCCAACTCTAAACGATTTTGTAAGTATTTTATATTTTTGCTTCATTTCTCAGTAGTCATCATGGACACTTGGGAATCCTGACAAAGGGCAAAGATCTAAAGCAGAAGTTGTTTTCAAATACAATCTTTTTGTGAATGTTATATCTAGAAATTAATGAAATTGATACAATGTAATGTTTCTAGACAAGTATCTTATTTCCCCTAATGTCAATAAAATATGGTATAATTTTTGATTTTGCAGTTTTATTTTTGTGTTTTAGAGTCAAACTATCTTTTCCCTTTGCACAAGCAAACATTTTCATAATTTCATGACAGTCTCGTCATGCTTGGCAAACTGGGTGTGCATGGAGAGGCAGTATCACATTGTAGTTGGGGACACAGAACCTGGAGTCACTGCCTGCATTTGTAATAACAGCTTCAGTATTTACTAGTGCTGTGATCTTAAGTAAGGTATTTAACCTTTATGTGCCTTGGTTTCCTACTCTATAAAATAAGAGTAAGAATACTTACCTCATTAGATTGTGGCTAAGATGTTAGTATTTTTAAAATGCTTAGAAGAGTGCCGGGTATTCTCTAAGTATTAGTCATATTACTGTTATTTTACACTTAATGGATGAAATAACCCTGGGAGAATCACTCAATTTTCCCAGCAAAGCTCTTCTACCCATTTGAGCAGACTTGAAGGAATTTGGATGGACCTCAAATGTCAGGCAGATATACCCATACATAAGGTATGAGACTGATATCCTTAATTCTTCATTTTCCTTCCTGGGAATTCTCTAGAAGTGGATCAGGGTGATCTCAATACTAAGGATAACCTTTCCCGCTAAGGGACAACAAGGAGGCCCAGGATCAGCTGGAAGAAGCGCCTCCTCTTTCCCCAGAACAAATACTAGAGTCGCTTCCCTCTAGTGGCCAAGATATGCAATTACAACTTCCCCGTCAATTAATTCTTTAGACTTGTTGTAATGGAAATAATTCTGAGGATGGTAAACTGAAATGAAAAGTCAATTTTAAGCCAGAGGGAAACAAGGCACAGAATAACAAACCACTTAGCTGCTTTTTTTTTTACATAGGAAACATTTGCAGTGTCATAATTATTAAGCAAGCATCACAAAAAGAGCAACTTTAATTAAATGTAACCCCATTTTAAGTATTTAATACCTATTTTAGTGTCCTCTAAGTATAGTCGATGCAATCCACATGATAAATAGCTTTTTCTTTCACTAAGTTTTTTAATGGATGGGGCTCATTAGTTTACATAATCATCCCTAAAACTAGGACAGTGCTCCCACTGTCTCTCTACAGTAAAATATTAATCCTACCAAACCAAATATTTGACATGATCCATTGAGCTTGCAGTGTTTTCCTTAAACAATTAACTTCTCAGGGTTAGCAGAAGACAGAAAAAAAGAAAAATACCACATCTTTTACTAGATATATTACATAAGAACCACACAACAGAGGCGACAGGATTTCATTTTATTGAAAAGAAAAAAAATTTTTTTTAGCACTTTATATCCTAAGCCATTTTAGCCACTCAAGCTCTCAGATCTTCTGCAAGGTTCTGATTTAAAAAATATCGCACATGGTTCACCAGCACACATTCTGTACTATATATTGAAAAACGACACTTATGCCAAATAAGCTATAAAAGTTTAACTGATTTTTCATTTATTAATTTACTTAAGAAGGCTACAAATCCCACTTATAAGACATAAAAGGTCTTCTTAAAACAAGCCTTTCTTGATTCTTTCACACAAAATTAGCACACACATATACATGTATTAAAAAAATCTCTGATCAAAAACATGCCCATTAGAGTAACATATTATAGTGAGTATAACCAACACGGCTGGTTTATAAATGGGATTGTGGCTGAGAGGGGTAGTGTAGGGATGTAAATGTCAATTGAAAGAAAGCTAGAGAATAACCCAGGAACTGAATAACATAGTGCACCCAGAAGTGGATGAGGATTGTAGTTAAAAAAGAAATACAAGAATGTTCTTCTATGAACTAGAACAAATGTACATCACTATTACATGGGAAAAATACAATTAATGTAACTTATGGCCTATAGTTATAGCAATATGGTAATTTTTTGTATCAATGTCAAAGAAGTTACTATACCAACGCTAAGGGTTAATAAATTGGGGGGTGTGGGGTTTTTTCTTTTGGACTAAGGAAAACATTCAAAGATTTACTGGGGCAATCAATGACTGCAGAACTCTGTGATAAAAGTGAGAGCCACTGAGTTTACACTTTGGATACAATATACAAGGCACAGGACTGCACAACACAATGAACCATATTATAGAAGATGGACTGTGGTTAACAGCACAAATATGAAAGTGCTCTCTCATGAACTATAGCAGAAATACAATACTAGTATATAGTGTTAATAATAGGGGTATATGGAAAAAATATACCAAGTGTATACTATGGACCATAGTTACTGGTAATAGATCACATTCTTTCATAATCTGTAACAAATGTTCGACAAAAATGGAAGGTTTTGGTGGAGAGGTGATGTACAGGAATTCTGCACATTATGCATGATTGTTTTGTAAGCTCACAACTTCTCTAATTAAAAAAGTGAAAAAAGCATGCCCATTAAAGATTGCAATTTATTCTTTTCAAAACAGGAATCAAGAATTATTTGCTTTAGCCCATACAGTACTGTATAAGTCAGGGTTTTCCAAAGAAACAGGAACAACTTATATCTCATAATATATATTGTTGCATCATAACCTGAAATCTGCCCACTTCCCTAGCAACAGCTAACAGCACAAAACCACAAGTCCGCCCACAAGTTTCTGCCAATCCCCAGCCGCCCCGTAGCCCTCACTCCTCCTGCTCTACCCCGCCCTCCTCATTCTCTATATAACCCACTGCACTTCCTTAATAAACCGGACTTGCGTACCAGACCTGGTCTCCGCGGCATTCTTTCTCCCCTCGCCGCGCGTCCTCCACGCCTGAGAGCCCCTCTGAGGCTGTCTGCCGCAGCCTCAGACGCCTTTGCAGCCAGCTGACCCCTCCAAACCCCCCCGTCAGCGTCGGGGTGCAAGCCGCCCCAGCCGCAACTGGCGCCCAACGTGGGGCAGTTCAAGTCCGGTCCGACGTGACCACTGCCTCACCCCCGTGGGACCTCGTTCCCACCCCTTCGCCGCGCTCTCAAGGTAAGGACCCCCGTTATCGGCCCCCGGCAGAAAAATGGGCGGGCGTCTATCTTCCCGCCAAGCGCCGCAAGTCAGAGCGCTTGCTGGCCTCCTAGACACTAATGGCGTTAGGGTTTCCCTCCGCCACCTGCAAAAGTCCTGGGATCTCCTCCTGCCTTTCAATCCGTGGCTGGCCACCTGCCACCTTTGGAGCCCAGACACTTACTCGCGTCTCATTGACCGCGTCACCTCCTCTATGGAGCATGAGGGCAGGTCGTTTCCCCCTGGCCTCCTGCCCACGCTTGTGGCCATCCGCGCCTGCCTCCTTGGCGCGCCTGCCCCGAAAGACGCTTACCAGGTTTCCGCCGGGGCTGCTGCGCGGCCGCTCGACTGCGACCCTGATAAGGGGGACACTCCCGACTCAGATACTGAGTCCTTATCTAGTCAGCTCAACGCCGACCTTGAGCTCCATCCTCTTCGGGACGACCATTATCAGGATGGCGAGCCTCCTCTTTCCTCCCCGCCTGAGGGGGGGAGGTCCCTGCCTGGTCGCCAAGATGGCGAACTTCCTCCTTCTTCTTCACTTGAAAGGGGGAAGTTCCCACCTGGCCACCAAGATGGCACACTTCCTCCTTCTTCTTCGCCTGAAGGGAGGAAGTATGGGCCCTCAGGCGGAAATCCCGCCTCTCTTTACCCGCCTCTTCCGGTCACTCCGCCATCTTGGCGCAGACCGGAAGGAGAGCGTCCGCCATCTTGGCGCAGACCGGAAGGAGAGCGTCCGCCATCTTGGCGCAGACCGGAAGGAGAGCGTCCGCCATCTTGGCGCAAACCGGAAGGGGAGCCTCCGCCATCTTGGTGCGGGGCGGAAGGAGAGCCTCCGCCATCTTGGCGCAAACCGGAAGGAGAGCCTCCGCCATCTTTGCGTGGGGCGGAAGGAGAGCCTCCGCCATCTTATAAATCACCGGAAGCCTTGCCGCGGACATTTTGTCTGCCGGAAACTGCTCCGCAGCCATCTTGTTTGCAACCGGAAACTCCTCTGCGTCCATCTTGTCCCCCCTCTCAGACAACATGGCCGCCACCTCCTCCTCCATTGGCCGCTCCGCCGGCACCAGCGTCCAGGCCTTGGACCAGTTCAGACACATGGCTGGGCCACTCCGGCCCACCCATGACAGGGGCCATCCCTCACCTCTTCCCTTTGAACCCGGCGCCCTCTCAAGCGCGCCCCCAGCAATGGCTCCCTTTCACCACTGATGAAATTAAAAACCTTAGACGCGCAGTTAAGGAGGATGGCATCGGGAGTCCGTACGCCCAACAGCTGCTCGAGGAACTTGGGGCACAACTTGTTCTCCCCTATGATTGGATTTCACTTGCCCGGGCCATTCTGGCCCCAGGACAGTTCGTGGAATGGAGATGCCACTTCCAGGCAGAGGCTGAGAGGCGCATCGCCGAGAATGCCAGTGCGGGTATCCAGGACCCCCCAGAGGCGTACACAGGCATTGGTACTTTCACCGATCCTGTGCAGTACCGCAATGCGCCCCCCGGTTTTTGGCTCCGGCTTAGAGAACTAGCCCTGCGATCCTTCCGCAATGTCTCCGCCACGAGACCTCAAAAGCTCGCCCAGATGACCCAGGGCAAAGACGAAGATTTCGCTACCTTTGTCGCCCGTGTCATCGAGGCCTGCCAGCGTAAGGTCCACGGAGAGGAGGCCCAGGTCGCTCTCGCCAAAGATCTCATCGTTGAAGGATGCCTCGATGCTTGCCGGCAGATTATCCTCACCATGCGGGATAAGGGCGTCCATGACTGGGTCTTGGCTTGCCGCAACCTTGACCCGCAGGCCACTAGCCTCGCCAAAGCCATCGCCACGGCCCTAGCCGTTTCTTCCGGATGCTTCAGATGCGGTGAGACGGGCCACTTCGCCCGAGACTGCCCACAATTGCAGACCGAGAGACCACCCCTCCCAGCATCCGGCAGCCGCCTGAGAGGGCCTTCCACCCCATGCCCTCGATGCAGAAAAGGATATCATTGGGCCCGCGACTGCCGCTCTGCTCAAAGCCCTCGCCAACCTTTAAACTCCCAGCGGGGCAAGCCTCAGCCCCGCCCCAAAGAGGCCACCCACCAGAGAGCCCCCAAGCCTTGATGTGGACGGTTCCCATCAGAAGCTCCTCCAAGCCTGTCATGGAGCTCAAAATCGAAGGGCAATGGTTAGAGGGACTGCTCGACTCCGGTGCAGAGGTCTCCTGCATCCCGTTTGAAATCGCCGCCTTCAACCACTGGGCTCTTGAGCAGGGGCCTCAGGTAATTGGGGCCACAGGCTCCGCCGAGTCCTGGAGATGCGCCACTCCTATCAAATGGGAGGACCGAGAGGGCCGGCATGGTCGCTTCTGCCCCCTCATCCTCTCCACCGTTGGTGGTATTCTCTGGGGAAGAGATATCCTCAGCCAAACGGGAGCCATCCTCACTACTGAGGCCCTCTCGCTCAGCCTGCCCCCCCCCCTAGCGGGGGCCACTGCTCCCATCACAACGCCTGACCCTATCCCTCTGGAATGGGACACAGAGGAGCCCATCTGGGTCGAGCAGTGGCCCTTGCCATCTTACAAACTGCAAGCCCTCTCCACTCTCGTCGAAGAGCAGTTACGGGCAGGACACATTGAACCTTCCACTAGTCCCTACAATTCACCTGTCTTTGTTATTACCAAGAAAAGCAGTGGCAAATATCGCCTTCTCCATGACCTACGTGAGGTCAACAAGCACATCAAGCCAATGGGATCGCCGCAGCCAGGGTGCCCGCACCCCACCGCTGTCCCTCAGCACATGCACGCGGCCATCATCGACATCAAGGACTGCTTCTTCTCCATTCCTCTCCATCCACGAGACTGCCCACGGTTCGCCTTCACGGTGCCTCAAACAAACCATCGAGGTGCAGCCCAGCGTTACCAATGGAGAGTCCTCCCTCAAGGAATGCGCAACAGCCCGGCCATCTGCCAACTCTTTGTCGATCGCGCAGTCGATCCACTCCGCAAGAAGGCCCACAGGCGCGCCCACATCATCCACTACATGGACGATCTGCTCATTGCCGCTAAGGATCCTCGTGAGCTGGAAACTCTCGTCTCGGAGCTTCTCCACAATCTCTCACAGATCGGACTTACTGTTCAGCCTGACAAGATTCGCCTTCAATCCCCCTTTCAATTTCTGGGGTTTCACTTTCACCACCATGTTAAGCCAGTAGCACCAAAGCTACAGGTGTCGCCCAAGATGTCTCTAACGGAGCTACAGCAGCTCTGCGGCCAAATCAATTGGCTTCGGTCAGCGCTCCCCATCACCACGGCTCAACTTCAGCCTCTTTTCGAGCTCCTCCAGACTAAGGATCTTCCAGCCGACGCAGTGACCCGCCCCATCGTCATCACTCCAGCAGCCCGAGCGGCTGTGCAGGATGTCAACGAGGCCCTTCAGGCCTGCCGCCTCGAGCGCTACGCCCCAGGACTGCCAATCCTCGCACTGGTTCTTCCCACGCCAGTAACGCCCACTGGACTCCTCTGGCAAGACGGGCCACTGCTCTGGCTACACACTTCCAAGAGTAAGCTCCCCAAAATCTGCCCCTTCACAAGGGCATGGATCGCCCTCGCCTCCGACCTTGTAGGGCTATGTGTGCATACCTACGGAGTTCCTCCTTCCACAATCGTCTGGCCCTTTGACGCCAAGGCTACTACCAACCTGCTCATCCACGACGTGGACATGCAAGTGCTCGCTGAAACTTTCAGAGGCTCTTTCGACAACCACTATCCTCATCACCGACTTCTCCAAGGCCTCTCGCGACTCGCATTCTCCACTCCGTTCCATCCATTGCCGGCCAGGAAACCTCTTCCACACGCAGTAACGGCCTTTACAGATGCCTCAAAGACCTCCTATGCTGCAGTCATCTATTCACCTGGTTCCCCAACGCCACGAACCCTTGTGTTTTCAAACGCGTTCTCCGTCCAAGTCGGAGAACTGCTCGCAGTCGCTGTTGCTCTGCACACCTGCCCCAACCAGCCGCTCAATATCTTCACAGACAGTTTATACACCCTGCAGGTGTGCCATGCCTTGCCTCTTGCCACCTTCTTCCCTACGGATACAGCCATCGATAGGGCGCTTCAGTTCCTCCAGCACCAATTAGAAGTCAGAGACCACCCTTGGTTCATCACTCACATCAGAAGTCACAGCGGCCTCCCTGGCCCGCTAACCGCTGGAAATCAAGCCGCCGACCGCGCTGTCCAGCCATCACCAGCTCAGGCGTCACCAGCACAGCACGCTGCGCTCGCCTGCCACAGCATGCCTTGCGCATGCCAACCACGGCACACCGCACTTGCCAACCACAGCGTGCCCTGGCCGCTTTATCTTGGGGACGTTGTCAACCAGGCCAAGCTACTGCATGCGCAGTTCCACTTCTCAGCGCGCTCAATTCATAAGCTCTTTCCCAATCTGCCCATGGAAACCTGTAAGCACCTCGTGCGCTCTTGCCGCACCTGCGCGCCTCTCTTACCCCTCGGCCCATTACAGCCACAGGGCGTCAACCCGCGAGGTCTTCGCCCAAACTCCCGATGGAAAATGGACGTTACTCATGTCAACTCTTTTGGAAGACTCAAGTTCCTGCATGTTGCCGTCGACACCTTCTCGCACATGTGCTACGCCCTGCCCCTTCCAGGAGAAACAGCCAAACACGCCATCCGTGCGCTACGCCAAGCCATCCTTTTTATGGGCGTTCCATGGGACCTCAAAACAGACAATGGCCCCGCTTATCGGAGCTCCGCCTTTGCTGCCTTCCTACAAATGTACACGATCACACATCATTTTGGGGTTCCCTACAACCCACAAGGACAAGGCATCGTCGAGCGCATTAACCAACAGCTCAAGCTCCTTATTCACAAAGAGCAAAACGAAGCTCCTCTAAAGCCACCAGGAGACGTTGTTACCGCCTGCTTAATTCACTTGAACTTGCTCACATTTGACAAGAAAGGCCTTTCTCCCACCCACAAGCATTGGGGCCCCATGTGGCGTCCCACCCGAGCCCCTCTTGTCCATTGGAAAGACCCCCAAACTAACCGCTGGCAACGACCAGCCCCCCTCCTTGCCCAAGGGCGAGGTTTTGCTTGTGTCTTTCCAGATTCTGAGCCGCAGCCCCTGTGGATCCCAGCTCGTCTGATCCGTCCTGCCACAGTACCTGCAACGGACCACACCCCTTCACCCGATGATCTGGCACCCTTTACCGCCATCCGATGCACGCCGGTGCCAGCACCTCCAGAGAACGCTGCGCCTGTGCCATCAAGCAACGGTCCACCACCGAGCACCCCCTCTTCGTTCGCCCCCCGAGACGACTACGCCAATGGAGCAGAGGACTGAAGCTCGTCTGTACCCAGTCCTTCTCCTCCTCCTTCCTCTTCTCCCGCCTATCTTCTCCAACCCCTCACACCAACCCTTCAACTGGACGCTCACCCTTTGGCAGCAGGAAAAGCTCCTCGCTGCAAATGTCACTGCAAGCGCTCCTTCCTTCACCGTGCACATCTGTAATCTCACCAACCTAGCTTACACGTCCAGTTATAGCAGTGCCTTCGTTAGCTGCTCCCTTCATTGCTATACTTCACCCCCATCGCGCCGCAGCAGGCGTACCCCTGCAGCCACGTACGGTGCGGGCCTCCCCAAAGAGTGCCGTGGCCCCAATGATAACCATTTCTCGGGTTTCTACATCTGTCCATCCACCGCCAGAGGATGCCATGACCCGGCACACTATTACTGCCCTTCCTGGGGGTGCGAGACCATCGCCTACGGATGGTCCGGTGCCCCTAACAAAGACCCCTATATTAAGCTCATCCACAGCGGCGCAAACTGGCGCTCCGTCACCCTACGAGTCAAAAATCCCCTAGATCCAGTCTGGCTGTCTGGCCGCATGTGGGGAGTCCGCCTGTATGCAACTGGCTACGACTACGGTGCCTTTATCATTATAAAAAAAGAGCCGATTCCCACACGTTCCATCCCAGTGGGCCCAAATCAGGTTCTCAATCCTCCACAGGCACAGCCTCCCTCTCCCCCCCACTCCGCCTCACCCTCTCCCTCGCCCAGCACCCCCCTCGCTACTGCCCCCCTTACCTCCCACAACCCCAAGTCTCGCTTACCCCCTACTCAGTATTCTAGCCCTCTCATTAACCTAATTAGAGCCTCCTACATCTCTCTGAATATCTCCCACCCCAACCTAACTGCAAACTGCTGGCTTTGTCTCTCTCCCTCTCTTCCTCTATATGAGCCCATTGCCACTAACCTCGCCTTCACTGAATCCTCTGAACATAATCCTGCTGAATGCAATTGGAACGCCTCTTCTATCCCCTTAACCTTTCAATCTGTTTCCTCCACAGGGCGCTGTGTTCATTCTCGCCAAGGTCCCCATCCCCTCCTAAATGCCTGCTCCAACTACTCCTCTCCCAACATTTCCGCCAAATTCTTAATCCCCCTTAACACCTCCCAATGGCTTTGCACCTCCACCGGACTAACCCCCTGCCTCAATGTCGCCACCCTCAACGCTACCAATGAAACCTGTCTACTCATTCTCCTAGCCCCTCGAGTCCTTTTCCACAGTGACGAAGAGTTCTTCTCCGCCCTTCAGAGTCACAAACTCCCTGCTCACCTCCAGAAGAGAGAACCCTTCACCATCCTCACAGTTGCTACCCTTCTAGGTCTCGCCGGGGCCGGCACGGGAATCGCTGCTCTTACCACACAATCCTCTTCCCTTTCCTCCCTCAGGCAAGCTGTCGACAGTGATATCTCCCACCTCCAAGTCGCTATCTCCCATCTTAAAAACTCTCTCAATTCCCTTTCTGAGGTAGTTCTCCAAAACCGCCGGGGCCTTGACCTTCTCCTCCTCAAGGAGGGAGGCCTTTGTGCCGCCCTTGGAGAAGAGTGCTGTATATACGCCAATTCTACTGGCCTTGCCGAGGACAGCCTAAGAAAGGTCCGAGAAGGACTAGAGCGGCGCCAAAAAGAGCGTGAAGCCGCTAACTATTTTTCCGGAGTCTTCCATACCCTCCTCCCATACCTCCTCCCTCTCCTAGGCCCGCTAATAATAATTCTCCTAGCTCTTACCATAGGGCCCTGGGCTGTCAAGAAGATCATCCAGCTCGCCAAGGACCAAACCAACGCAATCCTCACGTCCTTCGTGCGCATCCAGTACCATCAGCTCGCCACTGAAGACAGCCCCCCCAACGAGCCCTGCTCAGCCCGCCCCAAGAAGAAATCAAGAACAACCCAACACCTAAAAACCCGCAACACATCCCATTGCTCCCCCAGCCCGCACGTTCCCCACCTTAACAGCCAACTTCACTCCCCTCCCCAGCTGCCACCACCCTAGAACTGCTTGACAATCAATAGGGAGCAGGGGGTGGGGCAGGCCCGAGTCTGAATGGCAAGCGTAGCTGCACCTAGTGGGGGAAGTGCGCAGCCCACCACTCACGTGTAGCACAGCTGGTCTGTTCTGCTTGCCTGCCACTCTTTGGACCTGCCACTCGCCCCCTGTTAGCGGCCAACATAGCCAGCACACGTCCATAAGTACACACCCAAGCAAACCTCTCACCTATACCCCCCCCAATAAAAAAGAGAAAAAGGGGCAAATGTTGCATCATAACCTGAAATCTGCCCACTTCCCTAGCAACAGCTAACAGCACAAAACCACAAGTCCGCCCACAAGTTTCTGCCAATCCCCAGCCGCCCCGTAGCCCTCACTCCTCCTGCTCTACCCCGCCCTCCTCATTCTCTATATAACCCACTGCACTTCCTTAATAAACCGGACTTGCGTACCAGACCTGGTCTCCGCGGCATTCTTTCTCCCCTCGCCGCGCGTCCTCCACGCCTGAGAGCCCCTCTGAGGCTGTCTGCCGCAGCCTCAGACGCCTTTGCAGCCAGCTGACCCCTCCAAACCCCCCCGTCAGCGTCGGGGTGCAAGCCGCCCCAGCCGCAATATATTATATATGTGATACATTTTATTTGTATATCAATTATAAAAATTGGCTCACATAACCATAGGGATTGCCAAGTCTGAACTCCATGGGGCAGTTAACAAGTTGGGAACTCCAATGAATGTGTAGATGAAATCCCTAGGAAAAGGTGGCTAGTTGAAATAGAGAAATTCTTCTTTCCAACTGCTGAAATAAGACTGTTAAATGATGGGATAAGACGTCTTTCATTTTCTGAAGGCAATCTTCTTTGTTGATTGTAGATCTCATCAGCCATAGATGCAATCAAGTGATAGATGATTTCAGTCCAAGAAACACAATTAGGTCAGTGCTTCCTTGACCAAACATTTGGACAAATTAACGTAGCCAAGTTGACACATGAAGTTAACCATCACAGTTCCACCCTTTGTCAATCTGGGACTCATACACGTCTCCTTAAACCATATTTAATCTCTTAGTAAGAACAGTACCAGTCATACTTTCACCTGCCATAATTCAACCTTTTGCATACAACCAGAAATTCACTAACCCTTTCCCCAGAAGAGGATGCAAGTCCTTGGGGAATATTCACTCTTAAATGTGACATTTTGTAATATAAATACTATGAAATGAAGTTAGTACAACTTACGTTATATAATAATGTGATAAGACAGGGAAGAAAACAGAGATATTTGCTATATATATATAGACACAAATGTATTCATAGCAAAACAAGGAAGAAATACTCATAACCAGGATAGTACTCATTTCTGCTACTGGTCACATGGATGTACCTTGTATGTATAGCTACCTTCTTCCACTACCCATTCAATATTCCCTTTACTCTCAGAGGCACCTTAGTTGACCATTGATATCTGGCTGGTGGGATGAACCAAACCTTCATTCCTAAAGTTTTGGGCCATTGGTAGTCCTGTCTGGATTGGGTTGTTGGAGTTTTCATTGACTTTAATCATAAGGCTTTGTAACACTAAGAGACATCCTAGGGGCTCTCCTGTATTCCAGGCAAATTCTTCTCTACCTCCAGTGTAGGAGCAGTCCTACTTTCCCTTGATAATCAAGATCAGTCATCCCAGCCAGTACAGTACTTCCCTTCCCTGCTTGTTGATTCAGAGGCTTGAGGAGCCCAAAGGGTACTTGTGGTAGTCTTAGTTTCCAATTCGGTGGAACCCTTGTTCTGTCTTCTGGTGGAAGCACTCCTTCTTTTGGAACTCAGAATTATAAACCAGCTGAGCTTAAGGTCGGACAGAAAAAAAATTTTTTTTCAAGTGGTTCACTACAAATAATAGTGAATGGTACTGCTCCCATTTCCATCCCTTGATTCCTGGATGTGAATCTTGGCAACAGGAGAAACAGCACCACAGAGTGGATGCAGTTTAGAGAATATACAGTGCCAGCCCTGCAAGGTATTGCCAAATAGTTGTCAACATAATGGCCATTCTACCATTCCGTCAATCCTGCTCCTTCAGGATGAAGAGAAACATGGAAAGATCAGTGACTTCCATGTGCCCATTCCTGCACTTCATTTGCTGTGTAGCGGATTCTTTGATCAGAAGCAAGGCTATGTGAAATACTGTGATGGTGGGTAAGGCATTCAGTGAACTGATGGATGCTAGTTTTGGCAGAGGCATTGCATGCAGGGAAGGCAAATCTGTACCTGGAGTATGTGCCTATTCTAGTAAGAACAAAATGCTGCCCATCCACAATGGAAGTGGTTGAATGGAATCAATCTGCCACCAAGTAGCAGGCTGATCACTCAGAGAATGGTGCCTCTTTGAAACTGACTGTTGGTCTCTGCTGGAAGACTGGGCACTCAGCAGTGGCTGAAGCCAGGACAGCCTTGGTAAGTGGAAGTCCATGTTGCTGAGCCCATGCATAACCCCCATCCCTATTACCAGGGCCACTTTGTTCATGAGCCCATCAGGCAATGACTGAAGTGACAGGGGAAAGAGGCTGACTGATACCTACAGAATAGGTCACTCTATGCTCTTGATTAATAAAATCTTCCTCTGCTGAAATTGCAATCTGGAGCACATTCACATGGGATGCAATTCAGAAAGTTCTATCCACATACCTCTCACCAGACCTCTTGAAACCAATTGTCCAACAGCATTCCTTTGAAATCTCCGAGCATCCAGCCTAACCACTGGTCCCATGAATTGGTACAAAAATGTGTCTCTGACTATTTCTTCTTCTAAGCAAAATGAACAACCAGGGGTTTCCTCAAAGTCCTGCCACTGGGAGGACATCCTTTCTTTCAGGGTTGTCCCTGGAAGAGGTTGTAGTGCTATACCTGTCCACCTTCATGTAGTACTTGTATATTGTATAGAACCATCTAAAAACCAGGACTGAGTTTTCTCCTGTAATTGTAGGCAACTCCCCAAGAGGCATAGCTGTGGGTTGGGAAAAAGAAGGTAATGTGGCAGGAGTTGGGGCCATGGGCATTTGGGCTACTTTCTTATGTAACTTACTTGTGCCTTCAGGGCCTGTTAGAGCCTGACCACTTCCATTTGATGGAGTGCTGCCATGCACACCCAACTTTATGGTTTGGTGGGTCAGACAGCACCCAGTTCATGATGGGTAACTAAGGTCTCATGGTAACTTGGTGGCCCATACTTAAGTGTTTGGTCTCTACAAAGGCCTAGTAGCAGGCCAAAAGCTCTTTCTCAAAAGTAGAGTGGTAATCTGAAGATGATGGCAGGGCCTTGCTCCACAATCATAAGGGTATGCACTGTGATTTTCCTAGAGAACTGCCAAAGGCTCCAAACAACATCTCTATTTGCCACCCAAACTTTCAGCACCATTGGACCTGCTGGATCCTATGACCCAAGTGGCAGAGCAGCTTACACAACAGCCTAGAACTGTTGCAGAGTCTCTTCTTGTTCTGGTTCCCACTAAAAACTAGCATATTTTCAAGTTACAAGGTAAATGTGCCAAAGTAGCACACCTAAAGGAGGAATATGTTACTTTCAAAATCCAAAGTGATCAACCAAACATATTATGTTTCTCTTTATCTCCTGTATTCCTTTTTTAGTAACAATTTTTATTATTACTTTTAAGACTTTTTATATCAATATTACAAGTTACTCTGTTAACACAAGGTAATAACTACAATAAAAAAAATCTGCTTTGGTTCGTGGTCACACTTTCCCCTTATTTTTGTTTATTCCTCTATCTTGAGGATTTGGGATGATGTCTGTTCTGAATGCTTTAGGCTGAGAAGGGATGTAGCTATTATGGGGCAGAGGAAAGAAATTATTTTGCTTGCATTTGAAGGTACTCCTTGTTTTGGGGATGGGACTGGGTAACATCATCATTTTGTTAGTTGTCCAGGGAAAGCCCAAGGAACTGGAGAGTAGGAATTGACCGCAACTCTGCTAGGTTTCAGGGCTCAATTAACATATGAACAGAGAAAAGATTTACATCTCTGAGAAATATACTTAACAGGTAAATTGAAAATTATAGGTTCAAATAAAAGAATAATCATTATTAGCAGAATTATAAATAAGCATAACTGTGTTATATTGGGGAAATAGATTTTCATATATTCCCATAAAGGGTCTGTTAAGGGGGTATTGATTTCATGAGGCCCTGTGGCTTGCCTATGGTGTCTGGACATTCCTAGAGCCCTCAGAAGTACTTTTGCTTGAAGCTTTGTTTAATGTGGCAGTTTGTAAAGTCTGCCTAAAACCTGCATAAGTATAACCTCCAGAAGGACCTCCCAACTCACTTTGAAATCTCTTAGCCATAAAACTCTATTTTATTTACTATCTCCCCCTTTTGGTCAAGGTCTTTTTCAAAATGCATTTGCTGATTAACACTTAGTAATAATCCCTCAGGGCCAGGGAGGCTCATCTCTGGGAGTCATGCGATTTTTGTTGTGTGCAGAATTTGGATTAGAGAGTGTGCGCCTCTTTTTTTTTTATTGTAGGGGGGGCCAGATGGAACACCTTATCCTTCACCTGAGAAAGGATATCTTGACATACACCATACCAGTGGATGCCTAGAAATGTCACTGAGGTGAAAGGACCCTGAATTTTTGTTGAATTTATCTCCCACCCTGTGACGTACAAATTACTTACCAATAACCCTACAGTAATTGCAACTTCTTGTTCACTAGGTTCAATCAGCATAGTTATCAATATAATGGATCACTGTGATGTCTTGTGGGAGGAACAGGCAATCAAGGTCTCTGTGGACTAGTTTATGACATAGGACTGAAGAGCTGATATGCCTCTGAGGTAGAACAGTAAAAGTGTATTGCTGGCCTTGTCAGCTGAAAACAAACTGTTTCTGGTGGTTTTTTTTTTTAACAGGTATGGAGAAAAAGCATTTGCCAGATCAACAGCTGCATACTAGGTACAAGGGGATGTGCTAATTTATTCAAGCAATGGTATCACATCTGGAACAACAGCTGCAATTGGAGCGACTACTTGTTAGCTTTATGCTAATCCACTGTCATCCTCCAAGATCTGTCTGTTTTCTGTACAGGCCAAATAGGACAGTTGAATGGGGATGTCCTGGGATTCACCATTCCTGCATCCTTCAAGTCCTTGCTGGTAGCATTAATCTCTGCAATCCCTCCAGGAATGCAGTATTGCTTTTCATTTACTATTTTGTTCGCTGGAGGGAGTTCTACTGGCTTCCACTTTGCCTTTACTGCCTTAGTAGCCCTCATTATACAAGTCAGGGAACCAATGTGGGGATTCTGCCATTTGTTGAGTATGTCTGCTACAATGACAGATTCTGGGACTGAAGAAATAACCACAGAATGGGTTGGGGACCCACCCAACCCACTGTGAGAAGGACTTGAGCTAAAACTCCATCAATCACCTGACCTCCATAAGTCCCTACTTTGACAGCGGGACCACAGTGATGTTTTAGGTCTCCTGGAATTAATGTCAATTCTGAGCAAGTATCTAATCATCCCCAAAGTTTTCTGTGTATTTTCTTTTCCCCAGTACACAGTCACCCTGGCAACAGGTTTTAGGGTCCTTTGGCGAAAGCTGGGAGAAGATTAACAGTATACATTTTTGGCAGTGTAGCCAGGTCCTTCCTCAAGGGAACTCAACCTTCCCTTATTCAAGGGGCTCTGAGTCTGCAAACTGTTTCAAGTCTGGGAATGGATTAAAGGGTCGGGACTTTCAGTTTTTGTGATTCAAGTGAGACTTTCGTTTACTTGACCAAGAACTATTCTTCTTATACAGATCAAGTATGAGTTTATAGACTGCCCTTTTATTTTACTTCTAGGTATGCCATGATCAACTAGCCAATGCCACAGGTCTCTGTGAGTCATACTACCTGATTATTGCTTTTACTCTGCTATCCATTACTATAACCATGCCCACCTTGTCTTTGGTAATTAAGTGCTGCCACCTGGCTTCTGCCAACCTGGAATCTGATCACCCCATTGTGTTTAAGGATCCAATTTCAGTAGCAGCAGTCTCCATAGTAATATCTAACCTACAGAGGTGAGCAATCACAGAGCTCTTTAGGTTCTGATATAGCTGTTCTCACAAATGCATTCTTCATAGTCCTGGTGATAGCTATGTCCTCTGGACATTCCTGGGGTGGGTGAGCAGGTCTTACATGATAAATCCACTCTAACATTCCAGTCTCTCTAAGCCTTTGGGTCTCCTCATTTACATTACACCATGGCAGTTCTGACATTTCAACCTCTGGTAATGTAGACCATGTTTTGGTCCATACTTCAGCCAACCATCTTATTACATTAAGAATGTAATAAATCTACATAATTTCATGCTAACTTAAGATATTGAGTGGTATGTAAGAGTAAACACACATACATGTACATTTTTTGTGAAACAAAATATAGATGGTGTTAAGGAGGGGAGAAAATGAGTGTTAGAACACATTTCATTTAATGTGCTTTCAATTCATCTAAGGGGTGATGTGCTCAGCATTAGGACACACGGGACTAGAAATAATCTGGAGAAAGGATAGAATGACATGATATACATTTACAAATTCTCTTTGTAGAATAAAGATGAATTATTTCTCTGCTTAAAAACCTACGTATTCCTACAGTCTATAAAATAAAGTCCAGGTAGATCTCAATTATCCTATTCAGCCTTGTCCCTTCACTTTTCTTCTTTTCCCTTCTCCACCACTTGTGCTCACCAGGAACCATGCTTCACTATGCTGTAACCACAACACATGCTCACAAACCCCTGTGCTATGCTCCTGCTGTGCCCTCTGCCTGGGATCGACTTCCTGCAGCTTCTCTTCACTTCCTGATGGATAGCTTTTTGTTCTTCTACTGCCAAAAAGCATCTCCTATGGGAGTTCCCTGTTGAAACTGAATCAGACAGAATTAATCCTGTCTCTACGTCCATTATTATACACAGTTAACAGTTTTCAGGTCTGTCTTCCCTGAGGGAAGATCATGGGTCATTCATTTTGGTAGTCTCAGCCTCTGTTTTGGGGTCCTTATTGGCAATGAACATGCATTTGTAGGAGGAATGAATGATTCTACATTGTACATCTATATATTACCTACTTACAGCCTCTTTTTTCAGAGACTGGTGGGATCAAGTAATAAATGAAGCTGAGGTTCCCATTATTCCTATGCTACTATTTGGTTTTCTTGACCATGTTAAATATACTGCTGATGGTTTTGGTTTTTGTTCTTTTCAGTTCATGACATAGAGTGGCCCCACATTTGGAAACCAACTTTTGTCTCTCTGTATTTATATTTATTTATCTCCCCGTTCCACATATTCTTATTCCACCAACCCAAGGCCTATCTATTCTCCAAGCCTGGACTGCTATTTTATGTAAGCCAAACAGCCTTTTTTTTTTTTTTTTTTTTTAACTACACAGGCATGGGAGGTAGGTTAAAGGGTGATCAGAAAAAAACCTGGCAAATTGTAAAATCACTCCAGGCCTACTGCGCAGATATGACTGGCTCTAAAGATAAACCTGATTTGGTAAAAGGGAAGGGAATGGCACCAAGAAGGATCATTCACAAGCATCTTGTAAGGGCCAAAGGCTCTAGAAGGAAAATCTAGGATGCTTCAACCTGCTAATATAACAATCTTTGTATTTTGCGAAGGGTTTCTTCTCATATTTGAATTCTACCTCCCATCCTATAGGAGGCCCTTTAATTCCATGCCCCTGGCACAGATCAGCACAGAAGATCATTCTCCTGCTTGAAACTCCTTCATTTTGCATCTGTGAAACTCCTCTCCTGGTTTCCTTCCTTCTTTCCTTCTCCACCCATGTCCTCTCCAGTTCCTTAGCCTTGCACCTAAATCTTTAATGTTTCAGATTGGGAGTGCTTTTTGCTAGTTGACTTCATCCAATCCAATGGCCTTGCATGCCACCTGTGTAGAAATCCCAAATTTACTTCTGCAGACTGAGCCTCTCCTGGGAATTTCAGGATCTGCATGGACATTGTATAAGCACCTCAAATTTAACATGGACAAAATCAATTCTTGATTTTCCTTCAAAATCATGCTTCTCTTTAAGTCTTCCCTGCCTGGTAAACGTGTTAGTTTGGCCAACTATCTAGGAACCATCCTTGATTTCTCTCTTTTCCTCAAACTACCCCCATCCTCTGCTCTCCCACTCACCAGCCCTTGGAATTCTCTCATCAGAACACAGGTCAGATATATCCCCTTCTTTCAATCAACACCATTTCCACCATACTCTAAGCCACCATTTTCTTTCACCTGGAAAACTCATGACTCTAAGTGGAGTTCAAAAATAAACCCTCCACACAGAAGTCAGAGGACATTTTTATTTTTTATTTTTATTTTTTTTTCAAATTCTACTCAATTTATTCATTTTTTAAAAAGATATTACATTAAAAAAAATGAGGTCCCCATTCACCCCCACCGCCCCCTCCCCACCACTCCCCTCACAATAACACTCTCCCCCATCATCATGTCACATCCATTGTGTCTGGTGAGTACATCTCCGGGCATCACTGCACCCCATGTCCCGTGTTCCACACCATAGCCCACACTTTCCCACGTTCCATCCAGTGGGCCATGGGAGGACATATAACATCTGGCAATTGTCCCTGGGGCACCACCCAGGACAACTCCAAGTTCCGAGAATGCCTCCACATCTCTTCTCTTCCTCCCATTCCCCGCACCCAGCAGCCACCATGGCCACTTTTTCCACATCAATGCCACATTTTCTCGATTATTAACCACAATAGTTCATGAATAGAATATCATTAAGTCCACTCTGATCCTTACTGTATTCAGAGGACATTTTTAAAAGACAAATCGGATCATGTTATTCTCCTAATTAAAAAGCTCAAGTGCTTCCCGTCATGCTTAGAGGAAATCCGAGCTCCTTATCCTGACCAGTGGCGTCCTGCAGATCTGGCCGTCTCCACCTTTGTCCATGCCAGCAGCGCCGTGCCCACCACAGTGTAGCCACTCAGGTCTTCTTTAGGTCACCTGTCCTGCTGGCGTCTCCACTTGTTTTTGCTTTGGGGATCTTCAGGGCTGTCTTCTCCTGGTCACTCGTTCTGGCTTGCATGCCACACCCTCAGAGAGAAGATGCCACCTGACCACACTTTTAGTTTTTCTCTACAGATCACCTGTCACTCTCCAGGGTCTTTCTGGTTTCTTAGTTTATGGTAGGTCCTCTTCCCACCCCCAATTCTTACTTTCTGATAGAAAGCAGAGACCTTCTCCATCCTATTTATCAATGTATTCCAGAGCCCAGAACACAGTCTGGCCAGAAGTAGGTGCTCAAAAACCTTTGATAAGATGAATCTTGGATGAAGGTCGAGCACAGTGCCTCCCCACCACTCTCAGCCACTGCTAAATACTTTCAGGCAGAAGACGTTCAGGGGTATGGTCCAGGACTTCTTTTTTATCCTACCCCATTTATACTTAACGATATTCTACACTCTAAGCTCCATTATCTAATATCGTAGCTTCCATCTTGGTACTTCTCCAGGATTTCTATTTCTAATATGGTTTCATAGAAGGCATACCACTGGAACAGACCCTCTGTCAATGAATCACAACATAACATGAGAAAACAACCCCAAGCCCTCCTCTTCCTCCTCAGTTTCATAGCTACCATTTGCTAATCATCTTCTGTGCTTGACACTTAATCAACCTCAAACATGGAAAGATATGTATTAATTTCCCATTATATAGATGAGGAAACTGGAACTCAGAGAAACTATTTAACCCAAAGTGCCTAAAAGCAAGTAACAAAGCCATCTATGCTTTGCAAATGTCAAGTTAAAAAACTTCAAAGGGAGGTCCAGGTATATTAAACCAAATAACTATGATTTACCTTTAAATCAATGTCCCAATTCCCAGCTTCTGTCAAAATCACAAGAATGATCAGATCCAGAGTCATACATTCAGATTTCTGGAACAAAGCTAACTCACCTCCATCTGTGATCATAGGGAAGCACCACACAGACAAGTGACATTGACTAACACCTTCAAAATGAAACCTACATATTGCCTTTACCTTGGGTATCAGCCACAGATGCTGCCAAGGAGCAGAAACTGACCACTGATGACATTTCATATCCTCCTAACGAAGAAGCTGCATGACAGGCATTGGGAGCACGAAAACAGCACACTTGCAGCAGAGAGAATGGGACTTTAAACTGTCTCATTACTCCTATGAAATGAAGTCAGCTTCATTTGACATGGTCAAAACAATACTCATCACTGATCAGTCTAAAGAAGAAATGCTATACACTAAATAACTCCCCAGACTAAAAGATAGCATTCTTAGCTACATATTTTGTGTACTTAAATTGACACAAACATTACATTGAACTAGACAATGAACCCTTAGTAGCTGGGCAAATCAATTACCAGCAAAAGGGCACAACACTCCAACACTGGTTGTAGGCTGGCAACCACCTCTGAACAAATTTCAGGGAGACACTTTAATGAGGGAGAAAATATGAGCTAACATAACTGTAGTCGAATCAGTTCCTACAAGAGGGAAAGCACATTAACTGATGTACTGATTTGTGCCGCCAAAATATCAGCCAGGGAGAACAAAGGCTGTTAGAGCAAGGTTCTGTTACTAAGCCAAGACAGCCCAGAGTTTAGGCTTAAGTTGCAATATGACATTCTCAAGGGGAACATGAGTTTGGTTTTTAATGTCAGCTCTTAAAGTGATTTTTATTGATGCCATTTTTTTAGGATTCAATGGCTCCCCCTGACTACCAACAGGAGATTCCAGTAGATTGCCATGATGTTTTCAGATATACACACTTTGATAAATAATAAAAATTGCCTGTTAGCCTTACTCTTTTATGATGTAATTTTCCCACTTCTTCAGAAATTATGTCCAGACACATTCATGTAACTCCATTACATCTCTGAACGACCCTCCATTCAAGTGAGACACTTTGCTAAATACTTAATAGCATCAACTTTAGTCTCCTGAAGAAGAAATGGGAAACAGATGTGGCTCATCCAATTGGGCTCCTGTTTACCATATAGGAAGTCCAGAGTTCGATGCCCAGGGCCTCCTGGTGAGGGCAAGCCAGCCCATGTGGCAAGCTGGCCCATACGGAGTGCCAGCCCATGCAGGAATGCCACCCTGAGCAGGAGTGCTGCCCTGTGTGGGAATGCTGCCCAGTGTGGGAAAGCCACCCTGCGCAGGAGTGCCAGCCAATGTGAAGAGCTGGCACAGCAAGATAATGCAGCAAGAGACACAGAGGAGAGAAAATAAGAAGACAAAGGGGAACAGGAAGTTGAGGTGGCACAAGAGAGTAATCATCTCTCTTTCACTCCAGAAGTTCCCAGGATTGGTTTTTGGAGCTGCCTAATGAGAATACAAGCAGACACAGAAGAACACACAGTGAATGGACACAGAGAGCAGACAATGGGGGTAAGGGGGAGGGGGAATAAATAAAAAATCTTTAAAAAGAAAAAGAAAAGCATGGAGAAGTTAAATGTGAGCATACACACACAGTGATGTCCACAGTTCAGACTGGGAAAAGGCTCTGAGGGAATAGAACATTTACATGTAGAACGCTGAGATGTGCAAGGTCCATTACACAAGGAAGGACCAAATCCTGGCACCGCTGCCACTTTCTAGCTTGTGATGTGATAGACATGTTACTAGATCTCTGCAAATCCCAAATTCCCCAATTATAAAGTGGGGATAACACCACTGAATAACTACATGTGTTCTACCTAGTCTCACAAAGTTGGGGCTCAAAATATTCTGGGGCTGCCTCAAATACTATAAAGAGATTCATGATGGGATGAAGTTCAAATAAATAAATATGAGAAAGGACCCTAAATTTGAGAGCACTTTGCAATTTCTGAGCTAAGCTGATCTTGGCAGAGACACTGGGTTTGTAATGCTCCAGAAGCAATACCGCAACATGACCATCAGAATCAAAGTGGGTCAGAAGAGTCTCTTGAAAAATGAAATCCCAAATTAAAATGGGACAAAATAAACCTGACCCTAGCCTTCCTCAGCTCTCAACAACTCAGATTGATTTATAGGATGATGGAGTACATGCTCTCCAAGCCAAACAAACTAGGAAGAAGCACCTGAAGCTTCTGGCCAAATTCTATCAAAATGAACTCAATTCCAACTATGCTAAAATTGGAACAAAATTTCCACTGGCAAATTTCTGGTATATGTGCTGCCAGCCCTATCCCTACCATCACCACAGTAACTATTGCTGACTGGTTACATACTTTTTAGCCACTAAATCCCATATAGACCTCGGACTCCTCAGCACAGAGTACAGAGCAGATAGTTGAAATTTTGGTTTTGGACAGCAATTTAACTCTAAGTAAATTGTTCATTATATTATTCTAGGATGGCTAATAATAGATTCTTTTTTTCTGACAAATATTTTTGTACTTTGGGCAGATAATTTCCAATAAATAAAAACACCAATACCAAATACTTTCATTCGTCATGGCAACATATTCCGTGATTCCTGGTAATGTTTGTAAGTAACTCACACTACAAGAATTAAAAATAACCACTGCTACTCAAAGACACAAGTTCTAATGAATTTAGGATGTTTATTCTATGGGAAAAGCAGCGAGTTACTAATTTCACCTTTAAAATTTCTGTGCCCAAATGATCTCTCTCATATTTCACTGCACAGGACTTTGGGGTCTCCATCCAGCATTATTCTTTCTTTAATGCCTAGCCAGGAAACAGCCCTGAAGTCCATCTGCACATGTAAGAGGGAGAGACTTTTGTTAATACTAGAATTCCTCAGACTCCTCACTGGAATCAAAAGCCGAAGGATCTTTTTCTGACTGACCCAGTATGTTGAGAAGAGTAATATTTGAAAAATAAAGAGACATTCTACAGATACATTTCTCCAGATTAATGAAATCACCACTGGAAAGTAATGTTCTCGCAATAAATGTAGAACTTACACTCTTCGCTGAATCACAATAAAAAAGAGTCATTTATAAGATAATTTGACTCTTTTTGATGAATTGTTAAGGTAAGGTCACTAGGCATTACCCTGAAGATTTCTTATAAAATCCAACATCAGGGAAAGGCACATAGCTCTAAAAAACTCATGTTTTCTTTTGTTAGCAGTGGGATCAATCATGCTGGCCTTTTTGCTTGAATACCAGGAAACTCTCAGTTCAATTAGATCTCAATTATAGCAGTTATCTTACGCAAAGTATCTCAGATTATCTCAGATAAACTTCTTGCTTATCTTTAACTACTTTGAGTATGTATGTTTTCATTGTATATGATCTCAATAATTTTTCAAAGGAGGAGGGTAATAAATTATAAATGAACAGACAACTGTGGGGTGATATGTACCTAGTGTCCTGGCTGCTGATTATTATACTTACCAGACCATCTTTGACACTTGGGGCACTGAGCTCTGCCAGAAACACACAACTGAGGTGCTGTTAGAGATAGTCATTTAAATCTGGTCACCCAGATTTTCAGAACATTCAAATGGAATTTTCTGTCCAGCCGACAGCTTGAAGTTCGAAGTCACATGACTTCTACACACAAACATCTTTCCATCAAGGATTTCTCCTTGACAAATTAAATATGACAACATTCAGACTTATTCTGCACAATTCATCCAGATGCATAATGGCTGCCTTCACGCATGATTTGCAAACAGTTCCACAATGAACATATTAATATTATATATATGCACACCTTCACACACACTTAATGACTTTTAGAGCTACAAGGTCAGCAGAACTTTAGTAACTACTCTTTCTCAAAAAAGTTCAGTGACATTCTCTAACATTGTCTGTGGAGCACCTGTAAGGCAGCCAGCTTATTGCCAAGAAGCTCAGTATGTCAGGTATGTCAAGGATTCCAAAACACAAGTACATTTGGACTCTCGACACTCAGCTTGATGTGGTTACAACCATCCATTTGTGTGATCCAGCCTGGCCCAGCCACCTAACTTTAGTGGTAGGAAAAGCAGATAAAAGTGTCCTTTCCCCGGTAGCCCTAGAGAATGCCCTAAAGCACAACAGCCCAAATTGGAGCTTGAGCTCATTCAGGTGTTTCTCCCAGTCGCCTGATGTTTACTCCCTAGTGAACTGGTTTCAAGAAATCTCAGTTGCAAGCTGCAGCTGAACACAGCTCCCCTGATCCTCCAGATGGGCAGGGTCCCAGGGCTAGTCCCTATTCCCTGGAACCCCACTGTCTTTCCTGAGTCCATACCCAAACTGCAGGAACAATGAGCAAGAGGGATTTTGCAGAACATGTGCCTCCCCACTCACACCTTGAAAGGGGCCTCAGCGACTCTCCTTGTAACTGCCATATCACCCACCTTATACCTGAAATCCTGAAAACTCTGGAGCTGCCTTTCTAGGGCAGCTCTTTAGCACTCCTTTCCTGTGCTTGCCTTCCAGCATAGAAATCGAACTAATCTACTATGTTCATCATTTCATCTTCCTGGTTAAAATTTTTCAGGCATGTCCTTCCCCCCAAAAATAAAAGCCTCAACTGCTAGACTGGCATTTGAACACTGTCTAGTCTGTCCTTACCTTCTTTTCCCATGAGAATCCCCTCTATGCCTGCTCTAGCTTTACTTAAGCACTTAGGCAAGCTGGCTTACTACTCACTCCTGAACATGTCACAATCATTCCTTCAATTTGTACCCCCTCTGCTCATCTCTGATGACCTTTCTACTTCCTTAAGTTTATTAATTCCCTAATCAACCTTCATCTCTAGTTCAAATCCTGCTCTTAAAAAAATTTCAACCTTGTCTCAGTATACTACTCATGTGACATTCATAACAGAACCCTTAGCAAAATTATATTTTTTCAGGGGTCTAGGCATAACTAAATTATTACTTGAAATCAAAACAAATTTCTAGAAAATAAGTGTACCTTATCTTCTTGGTATCTCCTGTGGCATTAATAAAGCAACCTACCCAGAGTCTTTTATATTTGCTGACTGACTGATTGCTGCAACTTAGAAATAGTTTTAGGATGACTTCCAAGGGACTGATTGTAAAAGAGATAAAGGAGAAAGGAGACATTTTAAAAATCTAGATCCCCTCAGTAAACCCTGCTGTTACTATTATAACTCACCCAAGGACCACCTAACCTTTGGAGCTCAAAAGAAACTATAATTCCTGGAGAGGAGGAGAAAAATGTAACTTCAATCATCAGATATAATTATATTTATATAACTGTGGTAATTTACTATCTTTTTTTCCTTTTGGAAGAGTTCTTTGTTTATTGAAAAGTGTTTCTGATTTTATTATCATATTTAAATGGTCACAATAATTTCAAAGTTTATCCCATCATGTGTTCATTCACAGCCAAACTTACAAACTTGTGTAGGTACCACATCAGTGCCTTAAAATCAGCATAAAATATGAAAACTTATGTGTGTGATTTTACAGCAACACTTTAGACAACCAATTTTACACTGAAAAGAAAAATCTACCTTGAAGCTCTAAAGAAGCCCAGTATAAAAAAGAAAATGCCTTAGAAAACAAGATAATCATATGGTTCCAAATTCTGAGTTCGAATCCTCTGCAATCATTACTATTTTATCAATATGCCATTGGAATGCACAAAACTGACAAAACAATAAAATATATTTTCACTCAAACTCTTGGGTTCTGATTTCACCAATGCATAAGACATCAAATGTAATTTCATTTATTTCTATAACCATAGTAATTTACAATCTTTTTTCCTTTTGGAAAAGAAACAGTAGTCAATTTAAACTCAGAGAGAATAAACCTATAACCTGATGCGGGTATCAATGGGAAGAATAGTGACACCCCTGTGAAGCTATTATAAGGGATCTCTGAATCCAAACATTGCCAGTAAACGGAATAAAGTCATACCTAGAGAGGCACCAGTCATTTTTTTTTCAAATGTCTATAGATGCTGTTGTGATCAATAGAACAAAAATTTTTTAATGTTCTGGATTTCATAGTCATTTCCTTCTTTCTATATTTTCTCAGTCAAGAGATATATCAGCTTTCATATCATAAGGGTTTGTAAAAAATGTCTGACATTAGAAAGAATCTCTGTATTCACAAAGGTGGGACTATCGACATCAGAACCCTGATGCTGACTCCTATAACAGTCATCCAATGCCACGTGTTTGTTGCTTTAAGGTTTGAGACTTCTGTGCAATGTCTATAAAAATTAGCTCCTTCAATGCCTTCAGTGATCATGTGTAAATGAATATAGATGTGAAAGAACTGAGGATGGTGGACAGTGGCTAGTTTAAAAAATAATTTTAAAAGCGTATGCAGTTTTTCATACTGTTTCATCTCACGCTCAGCTAAACAGGAAGCCTGTATGATCAAGGCTCCCAGTCAGTGCCCTGATTCCATACATGTCAGGGGTAAAGGATGCATAAACCCAAAGCACATTGTAATCACATCCAGAAAATCTCCATCCTCACTGTGGGGGTGGCTCCTCCTGCTAGATGCCACAGTCTCAGGATTTTCTGCCATGTTCTAGTTCCTGTATGACCCTGCAAAGTCACCATTATTAAACATTCTTTTTTTTTCTCCTCCTCATGTCTGGGCAGAGGGTACAGCATGAGATTACCATCTCTATACCTGTGCTGTCACACTGCAGTCAAGCTGTCTCCCTGTCGATTCCTCCATACAGGTCTGAGAGCTCCCTGAGGGTAGGCCTGGAATCCTATTTATCTTCATCTCCCTGGCACCATGCATGGTTCAGAGAAGCAAGACGACTGTTGAATAAAGTAGAAAACGTGATGGCCCCATCATGGGGTGGCAGCAGTGCAGGTTATCAGGCCTAGAGCAGGTATCTGCAGCAGGGCCTGCAATCGGAGAATCTTAATGGCCGCCAGGGAGAAAGACCAAGCTAAACTGGGAGCTTTCTGGGATGGAGCAAGGCCTTAGAGGGCTAGAACTGCCGTCCGTTGCATGGCCCTCATTGCATGGCCCTTTTTTTAGGGTTACCCATATCTCACTGCTGGTAATGTGTCTGTCAGGCAGCTGCCATGCACATGGAAACTGAAGAGGCAATGATACATGTGATGGGGCTAAAATTTACCATTGGCTAGATAGCAAGGCATTCTCTCTTCCATATACATACAGACATGGCCATATGTACACACACATGCTCAAAGGCATTCCAAACCTGGAAAGTTAAAACAGTACTTGAAATAATAAGTCTCCTGGACAATGGGAAACAGGACTGGTCCTACTTCTGATTCTTTAAACATCTTCATCCTTTAAGGAAGCTCTTGCATTCCCACCTCTCACATGGTTGTCCTGGGTCCCTCCTACCACAGTCGTTCTTCGTTTATAAACTATCAATATGCACGGTCTGTGCTGTTCAGCCAGCTCCAACTATTAGAAGCAGGTAGGTGCCACAGGGAGTGAGCAGTGGATTAAGAATGAGAAAAGCTGGGTCAGAATCACATGACCCCCTCCGCCCTTGTCGTCTCTTATTCCATGAAATGGGGAAAGAATACTCACCACACCTCCCTCACAGGGTCATACGATGGGCAGTTTACTACTAGTCTCCTAGTTTCCTGTGGCTATGGAACAAATCACTTGGTGGCTTTACAACAATAGAAATGTATTCTCTCGTGGTTCTGGAGGGCAAAAGCTTCCTTGCCTCTCCCCACTCCTGTGTGTGTCAAATCTCCCTCTGACTCTTAGAAGGCCACTTGTGATTAGATTTAGGGCCAGTCCAGATAATCCAGGATAATCTCCCCATCCCCAAATCCTTAATCACATCTGCAAAGATCTTATTTTTCAATTAAGGGTAGTATTTAGAGGTTCCAAGGATTAGGAATTGATATATTTGGGATCACAATTCAGCCCATACACCCACCAACTACATTATTGCTCATAGTCTTTTCTTAATTCCATCATCTCAGTGAGAATATAAAGTTTACAAGAACAAGAACCAACTCGTATGCTCTGTTCTGCAAATCCATGTAGGATTTTAAGGTATTAGGTACAGAACAATTATTTGTTCATTTAGGAAATAAAATCCATATTCTACTCATTTTTAAATTCCTAGCATTAAGTTCCATACAAAAAAATCTTGCTTGTCAAGTGTTTCAATTTTTTATTTCTAAAATAGCCACACCTTCTGTTCAGAGAAGCTGGAAAAGAAGGAACTGCATCAAAAATGCTTTCACTATCACTGCCAGGTGCCTTGGAGTAGGTGTCATTTGTAATGTCTTCTTAGTAATAAATAATTCAGAATGCCACCACAATCCAAACTATGAGAAGCAAAATTACAATGAACTCCAGATGAATGACATGCTAAAGTGTGAATCATCTCAGTGACAAGAAGCAGAAGAATCAGCAGCTTATCTGGAAGAGCTGGACATGTGCTGAAGAGGGGAATGCATTCATTCACTCATTCATTCCTTCAACAAATATTTATTAAGCTTGTATCCAGTAGTGGACACAATAGGCAAAATCTCTACCAATTTAGAGGAAAGTTTTGTTCTAGTTGGATAAGATAACAGCAAACGTAAATGCTTTATATCATATGCTGCACAGGACAGATCATGAGGTAGGGTGCCCTCTCTGTCGCATTAATATTTGAATACAGACTTAAGGAAGTGAAGATGAACCATTTGGCTATCAGGAGGGAGAGTGTTCCTCTAGTTGTTCAGAGAATGGGATGACCCGACCAACAAAAAGAGCAATAATAGTAATGGGTTACAGATTTGTTTTTTTAATTTAATTTAATTTTATTTTATTCTTTTAAATATGCATGAGCAAATAGTAGTACTCCTAAAAACTTGGGAGGGGGGAGGAAAAATTCTTCTATAACTGAAAACTGCCAGCTAATGACAGAATTAGAAAACTGTCATTTGACAAAAGCAAGGTAATAACTGATTCAGGTAAGGACCATCAATGCATGCTAAAGTTTATTAGGAAAAAGGATATTCACAGTTCCAAATTATCACCCCAGAGATTACTAAAAGCAAAAGAGGCATCACTACAGTAGAAAAATCAGACAGACACAAGATTTGGAGTTTCCTGATAAGATGCTACGGCGATGACATAATCAACTGTTCTTGCCAATTTTGTTTAGCATGAATCGGATAATGAAAAATCCATTGGACAAATCAAGATTGGGGGATAGTCAACAAACCAGTTGTCCTGCACACTTCAAAAATGCCAATGTCACAAAAAGATGATGCAACTATTCTGAATTAAAGGAGACCAAAGAGATATGACAAGTAAATGTAATGAGTGAACTTTAATTGGATCCTGGATTAAAAGAGAACTATAAAGAACTTTTGGGGGACAATTAGAGAAACTTGACATAAACTGTATATCAGATAATATTATTGCATTAATGTTCAATTTTGATGGTGCAATAGGGGTATTGTGGGTATGTTTTTGTCCTTATTCTTAAGAGACACATGTTAGTGTTTAGGAGTGAATTTTTGAAACTTAGTTTGAAACGGTTCTGAAAAAAAAAATTAAGAATCTACATGGGGGAGGGGAAAGGCAACAGGACACCCAGTCGCGGAAGCTGTTTGGGCAGCCTCTGGAAGGTTCTGAGCAGAGGGCTTACACTGCTCTCCACTCTGACCACACGAGGGCAAAGGCTGAAGCAGGAAGATAAGTTCAGAGGCTACTACAAAAATACAAGGGGGAAATAATCGTGATTCAGACCAAAGTATATTAGAGGTGGTGAGAAAAGCATATTGCACAACAGAATTTCCTGACATATGATAAACACACACATACACATGTACAGAACATGCGAATAAATAAAAATGACTTTTGACTTAGAACTTGATTAAGATTGAGCCAAATTCCTATTTTACATAAAAAGGATAAGGAAAAAAAATTCTAATGACACTGCAGAAAAATAAATGTTCTTCTCACTTGGGGTATCTCCATAATGTTTTATTCTCTGGAGCCAGTAATAATTCAGCTGAGCAAATTGTCATGGGGAAAAAAGCAGAAAAGCATAAGAATCCATGAAATTTAGCTCATATCCTTTTCACCCGGGACCATTAGCACAGTTATCTCAGTTTCATAATATCGCATCATTCACTGTCACATTCAATTAGAATATGCAACATCCTTGATACAAAGGTCAGGTTTTGTAGTACATTTTGAAAGCTGGTTTCCAAGAACAATATAAAGCTAATAATAATAAAACAGAACACTCATTCTGAAACATTTCACAAATGCTACCTAATTAATTCTTACAATGCTTCTAAGAGGTATTATTATCTCCATGTTACTGCTGGAGAAACTTGAAAATTGTTTGGGTTTTTGTTTTTTTTAATTCTGCATTTGTATCACTATTCTTATTGAGACACCTCTGTTTCTCATTATCATCACCATCTTATGCTTTCAAAGAATATCACAACTTAATTCTTTTATCAACAGGGTGGGTGTTAATGGCTGTATCCTCATTTTAAACATAGGAAACAGGTTTTTAAAAATGATGTGAAATGTCTTTTTCTCTAGTTGCAAAGCAATGCAGTAACAAAATGGAATGAAATGCAGAACCTTCTACCCCCACCCCCACCCTCCCAGTTCCACATTAGGCAAATTAATATTTCATTTGTCCAAAGAAGACCTAGTTAAAAAGAAGAGAGAACTGTTAAGATTGTATTCTAAAACTCAAATTGAAGATATTCATTAATTAGGAAAACAGTTTGGCAGTTTGGCAGAAGAGTTACAATTACCATTTGATCCAGCAGTCCAACTCCTAGGTATACACCCCGAAGAACTAAAAACAGGAACCCAAATAGACAATATACACACATATTCATAGCAGCACAGTCTGCAAGAGCTAAGCAGTGGAAAGAGACTCAAAGTCCATTGACAGTTGAATGAATAAACAATTGCAGTCTATCCATGCAAAGGAATACTACTCAGCCATGAAAAGGAATGATGTTCTGACACACACTACAACATGGATGAAACTCAAAAAAATTCTGCTAAGTGAAAGAAGCAGACACAAAAGGTGACATATTGTATGATTCTATTTACATGAAATATCCAGAATAGGTAAATCCATAGAGACAGAAAGTACACTGGTGGTTGTCAGGGACAGGAGAGCAGGGGAGAGGGGAGAAACTGCTTGATGGATGCAGTTTTATTTCGGAGTGATGGAAATCTTACTGTGAATGTCCTAAATGTCCCTGAATCATTCACTTTAAAATGGTTTAATTATATGTTACATTAATGTCATCTCAATACATTTTCAAAAAATAAAAAAATAAGAAAAGTTGGTTAAGTAGAAAGCAGAAAGGCCAGAAAGACCACACAGTAATGAACACTCCTGAGCTACAGGGCCAAGGGGGTGATTAATGTTGAGTGGTTCAAAGGAAGTACTCCGGCTCCTAGCAAATGGGGTGAGCGGGCTCTTTCTTCGGGCCTCAAGAGGCTTAACTTCTGATAGGGCTCAAAGAGCCCTCAGAGCATCACAGCACTGAGGAAGGCGCTGCCACCCCCGGGAACAGGAGGCCAGCCCTGGCGGAGGAAACAGCACAGGCGCTCAGTTTAGAGCGGCCACCGAGAGCAGAGCCGCTGGGGCCCATGGCGCGAATTCCGAAAGGAAACAAACTTCACCCTCAGTGCATCATCTATGCTCTGCCCAAAATTAAAAATAAAAACCAGAACTATAGGACACCATAACTCAAAACACGCTCGCCATCCCCATAAGCATGCTCTCAAAAGAGGACTGAAGAAAATTTACGTTTGTGGGGAACCAAGCAGAGATGCTCCAGACACAGTAACAAAATCAGCTCTCCTGTCAAGGGAACATTATATTCTGATGCAAACTTCGAGCAGCTGCAAACTGTTGAAGTATGTTGAAGGAAAACGTAGATAGTAGCAGCTTTATCCAAGAGACTAAGAGCGTGGGCTCTCCAGCCAGATGCTTGAGTTGAGACTGGGCACAGCCACTTTCTAGACATTGGAAAGTGGACATAATTTGTTGTCCAAACTAGGAGGGTTTGAGGGCGAAAAGGGGGCGCTTTTAAAAAATCAAACCGATCCTGGGCAGACTTTGATATATGGTCACCCTAGATATGTCCATCTTGTTCTGTGCCTCAGTTTTCCCATCTATAAAATGAAGACAATAGTAGTACCTGCCTCCCAGGTGAGGTGTGAGAACTCCGGGCTTAACAGACAGGGGAAGCTCTAAGAACAGCACTGGGCGAGGAACGAGGGCTTATAAACGTCACTAAGTCACTGCACGCGCGAATACCTACGTTAGTCATTTGGGCCTTTAAACCAAATCGGCGGCAGACTGAATGCAAAAGTTCATGAAAGAAAAAATGAGAGTCTTCCTGAGGAACAAGAAGACCCCAGAACAGCTCTCAGGGCCTGGCAGGAATGGTGCCTTCGCATGCCCGAGAAAACGCGCCGAAAGGACCAGGGACCCCAGCGGCCCCGAACACCGCGCTCCCCTCGGCCTTCACAAGACTCCGCCCCCGGGGCCGGGCCAGCCTAGCAGGTAAGCCGATGACACCGGTTTAAGAGTAGCGTGTTCCAGAAAACTTGAAGCAAACCACCTAGGCGCCGGTGACCTTCTGCAGCAAGTTTATAAACCCGACCTTCACCTTGCCACTAAGCACAGGGAGTCTACGCCCCACCCCATCCTCTCAGCCTCTGGACTACCGCAGGCACGTCATCTCATTCTCCCTTCTTTGGAGCCTGACCAGCAGCAGAACCACCCGGTGGTGGCATCAGCAGAAACCGAGGAAAGTGTGCAGCCAAAGAGAAGTGCTAGCTGGCTGGCCCCAGCCTCCCACCATCACCGCCCCAGGGATTGAGCCGCAGCCAACCGGCCGCCGCTGCCCAGCGCTCCCTCCAGCAGCGAAGGCTGCATCACCAAGCTCTGCTCAGCACAGCCCGCCCTAGGAGGGTCTGCAGAAAAAACCCACTCGGTCCTACTTAACAGTTCAGATATAAAATTCAGGGATGCAAAATGCAATTCATTAAACCATCACATCCACAAAGCATAGGAACTGGTGTTCGTAGAGTACGGAAAAAAAAAAATCACCATCTGGTACCCGTTTCTTCAGGTTTTTTCAATGTTCTCCACAAAGTGAAAGGGAGAAAGAAGAGAATAAAAAAGATAAATGGCCCTGTTCATCCTAAAAAAGGAAGTGAAACTAAAAGGGCTTAGTAGTCAGGTGACTTTTGGACACTTCAGGTTTCCTGTGAACAGGGCACTCACAATAACAACGCACTGCAAGGTGTTTGTGAGGTGCTTGTTACGTCTGCCCCATACCGACCGTGGCCACAAGTGCAGTGGGGCGATTAAGGCAGCTGGGGATCCCACTCACCTTGCCAGCAGCAACAGGACAAATGGACAAGCACATGGCGCAACTGAACTAGCTGACAACTGTCCACCTTCTCTGCCACCATATGTCACACTCTTGCTAATACAAAGTTAGGCACAAAATACCTCTCCGCTATTACTCTTAAGTTTTTGGTGAGGTAGGGGATCCACAGATGAAAGCAAGGGGGTCCACAAAGTCAATGATTTGCCCAAGATCACAAAGCTTGAATGTGGTGGGCATTATACCCCTGGCCTTGGGGGTCACAAACCCAAATGCCTCCAGGGCCAGGCAGGTGGTATGAATGAATGAAGGCAGCTAGGTGGGAGCTGCAGCGAGCTGAAGAACAGAATGCCACACAGCAAGGGCAGCAGGGACCCGGCTGTAGATGGAACATCACCTGAAGGACTGCAGACTCATGGCAGGCTTTGGCTTTTCAAAAGTAGCCCTAACTCTTTTTTATGTGTGGTTCCCCGATCCTACTGCTGCAGGATACACTTAATATCATCAAGTAACTAATTTATTAAGTATCTATTATTTATCGAGTGCTGCTATAGGGTTAGTAGGGAAATAGCTATAAGCAGGACAGACAGGCCTCCACCCCTGTGGAATGTACGTCCTTATCCCTTTCCTTGCAGTAACTTATCCTCATTAGTATGCAGTTTGCCAAGACTTCTAAATCATTTTCTCCTGTTTCTCACCATAGCAAAGTTTATCCATTTATGTACCCTGGGGTTTACTTTTCTTTAATAATGCCTTCCTACTTTGTTGTTGAATCTTACACTGTTTATAATTGATACTGGGTCAGTTTTTATATTTTGATTGTTGCAATTTAATATTTAAGGAAGAATCAAAATGTGTGCCCTATCTTTCAAGGTGTCAGCACCTCTCTCAAAAAATACCTATTGTATGACTATGTATTTGTCATGTTGTGAGCTCAGAACAGGCTTCATTTGCCAGGAATATCACATTCATTCATTCAGTCAGTACATATTTATGAAGCCCCTACTCCGTGTATCGGGTACTATTTTAGGTTCTGTGGGTATATCTGTTAAAAAAAAAAAAGGACAAAAACTGTTTTCCTTATGGACTTTAAAGCATAAGTGGTAATAATCTTCTCTGAAACTAGTACTGTAGCCTACCAGCAATATGAGATGCTTGTTTTCTGTCAAAGCTCAAACAGGACGAGGAAGACTGGGGAAAGGCAAGAAAAATTGGAATAACTTCACTCTCAACTCTGTCATCTGACTGTACATCTACTACATTAAGACTTGAGGAATCTACAGGAAAGGCAAAGAAAAGGATGGAAGAAGTAACAGAGAAGGAGCACAGGAAGTGTAGGCGATGCTCACCCAACTCAGAAGTCAGGGAATGAAACTGAAGGAGGAAAGAACACCACGACCTTCTGACAAACGTGTGGTTACTGAGTAATGGTGGCCAGCTACCAGCTACTGACTAGGTTCCTACTGATGTCAAGGCATGCTAAGTGCCATGAATGATGGAGAATACAAAATGAGCAACTTCCTTTAGAAGCTTGCAATTTAACCACAGTCCAGATTACAAAATGGCATAGGTTACATCTAAATTGCCCACAAGGCACTGATGTCATCATTATACAGACAGCTCTTAAATGACAGACATTTTTTTTTTAGTGCTGGGGTTGTGAGAAATTCTGAGGGGCTACGGTTGCCTCAGAAAGGGTAAGGAGAAGGCAGACGTAAATTCTGATATCGTGAAAATGCTCTCTTTCACCCAGTAGCTAAGCTACTGATATTTGGGCCACATTGTTTTTCAGTTTGTGTATTTTGCCTCTCTCTCTGACCCTGTTGGAAGATAAAAATGTGTCAGAACTTCAGGACAGAAGGGCCTTTGGGAATAATGTGTCCTAGCTAAAGCGCCCGCCGTCCCTGGGAAGCCTCTAGGGGCAGGAAACCCAAGGCTGATGAGACGGTCCATTCCATGCTCAGAACACTTTCTTAGGAAATTCTCCCGCTCAAACGGAACCAAAATCTACCTTGCTGTAACTTCCAAGGAACAGTTCAAGGTTTCATTCCCCAGACATTCCAAACTCAACTTAAATTCCAATTAACAACTGAGCTGCCCCAGATCTCTTCTTTCTGGGCAGCCTTCAGGAAGCTCAGGCTGGAGAGACCCATGGAGTCCTGCTGGAGATGGAGAGCTGACTCACACTCACAACTCAGCACAGCCTGCCTCCAGGGCTTTATCAGGAAAGGAATAGAATCTTCCACTGCCATATTTAGAAACTCTGTGTGTCAGCACCATGGCTTAGACACTGTTAATGATCACCACCATCCCTCGCTGCCAGACCTTCAAATCTCACTTGTAATAAAGGAACAACGAAGAAATCTGATTCATCACAGTCAATGGAAGAAACACAAAACAATTTCTGTGCAGGGAGTAATAATTGCTTTTTTGTGTGTTAACAGCATGAACATATTTGAATCTCTAAAATGTATAATACTAGCTCACCAGTTTTGGGCACACTATTAGATATACCCAAGTCCAAGCTGCCAACTAGATATCACTACCTAGAGATGTCTTAATGTGTTCAAGATCAGACTAATATTACTATCCCTTTCTCCCCAATGCTGCTCCTCTTGCGTTCCATTCAAGAAATTAATGCTAGAAATCTCAGAGTCAGTCATTCATTCACATATATCTACTGGGCACCTAACTAAGGGCACCTTACATTCACTGCCCTTTGGGGCAAAGATTGCTCTTTACAAAACCATTCTCTTCCTTTCCCTAGATGCAAGTATTTCCCAGCCTCCTTGTAGTTAGATGTGGTCAGAACACTAAATTCTAGGAATGGAATGTGAGCCAAAGTGGGAAGTGCCACCCTCAGATCTGATAGTGAACCATCCTCCATGCTCCTTCCTTTCCCACCAGCTAGATGTTGATGCCCAGGCGACCTCAAAGGCCGCATGTTGCAGATGCCCCTGGATCCATGAATGACCCAGCAGATCCCCCTCCATCCCCTTGAACTGCAAGTAGTAAGAAATACAATTCTACTGTATTTGTGCCTTTGTACATGTGGGGATGGTTTGTTAGCAGCACTATAACCAATACACCTTTTGTTTCCAATTCATTCTTTTGTTCCGTCTTTAGTAAACGTTTCTCAAACATTTACTAAGTTCCAGGCACTTAGAGAGGCGCTAGGAAAATAAAAATGACTCAAGGAGGTCACAAAGTCTATCTAAACCATACAGCTAAAATTCAGTATAAATGATATCATATGCAATGTGTATGTCTTCAGTGAATCACAGCAGAATGATTTAAGACTTCATTTTGAGTCCTAGGGTAGCTAAGCAATTTAATTCCCATGTATGTTAGCATCTTCACATGTAAACAGAAGCAATATTCCTTTCCGTCTCAGAGTAGTGGCAAGAGGATTAAATTAAATGTGATAATGTATATGAAACACTTGGTCAACTACAAAGTATTTTTCAAATGTTAATTTAACTCACTGCAATTGTCCTAATACAAGACCTGTTACTCATGAAATACTGTACCAGCATCCTCACCAGAATTTCTGTCTAAAATTCTATCTATTCTTATTAGATTTGTGAGGGCCAATTTCCTCAGACACAGCTCAGATTGGTCAATTCCTTATTCAAAATAATCTTCCATGATTCCTGAATACTTACAAAATGAAATTAAAACTTTTTAGCTCAGGAGTCAAAACTAAATAGCTTGGGCCCAAATTAATCTTTAAATTCTTATCAATCTCTCTACAATCTGACGCTTCCCTTCTACTTCACCCACCCCATGTTGCAGTGACTCACATCATGTCCATAAAATATATCACACTTTCTCATCTCCTTACTTTCATTTATCCTCTAGCTGGCTTTGTCCTCCACTTCTATTCTTCTTCATTGAAACCTCACACATCTTTCAAGGTCTAGCTTAAATATCATCAATTCCACACAGCCTTTCTCTAAAACAGTCATTGGAACATCACCCTCTACACTACCACAGCATTTAGTCTGATGATCTTTGCTCCTCCAATAGTGACCACTTCTTCATCTTTCAAAAGCCTGCTGTCTTTAGATAAGAACAAGAAAAGGAACTATAAGCATTTAGTGGAGAAATATTATACTGAAGAAAAAGTTTGGAAGACAGTTTGATTTCTTATTGTTGCACCATCCAAAATAGACAAATTACAAGAGCAATGGAATTCTCCAGATGGACAGAAAATTATTCCTGCCCTTTTGGACCTATAATATTCAGAAGATACTTCACAAAAACTATTACATAGAACTGGCGTATTGAAAGCTAATTTTACAGTAATAAATATAATCCTATCAGAGGAACAGAACCAAAGTCCAAAGTCATTAATTAATTTCCCCAGTCAATTCTTCCTCACAGAATGCAGTTTTAGAAGTATGAGAGAAACAAATTTGCTTAATTTGTCCCATTTTCATATCTAAGCACTAAGTTTATAAGTATTATTATTTTTAAGGAACTAGCCATGAGTGGCAAATTTTTTTTGGTCTCTTGAATACATGAAATAGTATTAATGAATAAAAAGTAATTTAAGTTCTAATGAGAGTTTGATTCTACTAGCTTCCTTGGGATTAAAAAAAGGGATGCTGGGTATTCTATGTACATATTTTGATTGGAAAGGAGATCTGCCATATCCATAGTTATTGAAATCACATCAAGTCTGTAAGAATATAGGTACTGTACATTTAATAACTAGCAGAACTTTCTATTGTTTTTCTTATAATAAACTAGGAAAAATACAAGAAGAGTTCCTTGGGGATATTTCTCAAAAGAACAGAGAAGATCGAATTTAAATCATTCTGTGAGTGGGGGTTGTAGGGTAGGAGTATGTAGCTGGGAATTTTAAAAAGACTGAAAAATACTAATCCTTTTTGGTAACTTAACTGTTTTCTCCTATATAAATAATCATATATAAAATAATTTTGGCAACAGATATTCTGATACTGTAACACAAATTGGGAAATGTTTTCTACAAGTTGTAATAAACTGTTATCACTATAAAACATTAATCAAGTTTTATGGAATTCAGTGAAAATTATTTCCTAAGGAAAAAATATGAAAATATGTAAAATATACACACAAGTCAAACTAATCCCAAGACACTAAATGAAATATTAGTAAGATATACTAAATGGAAAAGCAGAATACATTTTCTCAGTGATTCTATCAGTCATCAAGTAAACAATTCAACTAATTATCTCACCCTATATTTTAATCCTAGGATAACAATTAAGAAAAAAAAGTTTATCACATATGTCAGAGTCCAAAGTGTTCACATACTGCTGGTGGAAACTGGGGGAACGGAGAATCAAGCAGCTGTGGGCAGGCGGTGGACAGCGCTTACCTCCAAAAGTGAAAAGCGAAGAGAGGACTACAAGGACTGCCTGGGCTGGATGGGGTTGGACTCAGGCTTCTTGGAGTGAGACTGAAAGTTAAAATAATATCATTCCAAGTGGGGGAAATGACCATAGCATAAATAGTACAGCTCATTTAAGAGACTTTAGGCCAGAATCACTATGACATGCTTATCAATACCACTAGGTACTCATCTAATCCCTTGTCCCCTTTCAGCTCTAAAAGACAGAATATGCAAAATGCTTCCTGCCAAAATTTACATTTTAAAAACTACAGCTGCCATTTTTATTTGTGCCTTTTCTTTGTCACAAAGCAACTTGGCAGATATCTTCCAAATGTGATTTTCGCATCAAAGAAAATCCAGTGCCCTTTTATATTAAATATATTCTATTCCTGATTAAGAATCAATGATAAATCTGTAACACAACTGACAAGTAAGAAACTCAGGTTAAAATTCAGGTTAAATACTGTAGTTTTTAAAAGGCAAAGTGACAAACATTTCTATATAGGAAGATATATTTTTAAGCAGTTTTTATTGAACAGTTTTATTTTGTTCCTTACAACAAAAACATATTTTCTCTAATCCTTGGGTGCAATGATAAAAGGCATTTTTATCCATATATTCATAGCAAGGAATTTCAAACATTATTACATGTAGCTATAAATTACTCTATGTTCCAGAGAGGTTTTCTCAAATTCAACTGTCAATGGACCATGACGATCCCTGTCCCCCACCAACCCACCAGAACCACCAAGGTTATTCACCAGCCAACCCTCAAATATTCATTACATGGTGGTTAGCAGACAGTCTGTTTATGTTTTTTCCTTTGGGTCTCATGTCTCTTCTCTTTAAGAAAAGAAATGAGACATATTAGTAAAAAATAGGAATTTTGCAAACAGATCTATCAAAAATGATGGTGATGCTATGCAGTTCCTAAGTATTTTTCATGGCAAAATCAAACTAAGAATTAGCTAGGTATTCTAGTACCAACTCTCAGGGCTGAAGTGAGCAACACAATGTCTTAAAGGACAAAATACCTTAAAGGACATTCTTTTGCCCCTCCACTGGACCAAAGCTCTACACTATATCCTATTTTCTTGCTTTAGAGAATGGAGTCTTGGAATGGAGTTGCATAGTTGTATATAGCTGATTCAAGCTGAATATGTTCTTTATTGGTTTGGAGAGTTGGCAACACCCTGAAGTCAGATTTGGTCTTATCACGGTTTGCAAATTCTTAATATCACCGTTGAATTCCATTAAATGGATAATTGGGACTTGGCTATATTTGTCAAATTAAAATATAAAACTACTGCTCAAAATCTCCCATTTATTTATTGAATAAAAGAGTAAAGTTTTACTGTATCTTCTGAAATCAATCTCTGGTTGGCTGACAGTTCTTGGTAAAGTAAGGAATAGGTTTCCTTATCAGACAGATACTCAAAGCACATTCAAAAGCTGTGGCTCTGAAACATGCTGTGTCTCACTTAGCAGCTCATTGGAAAACTCTCAGGAATGTCCACTGATATATCCATTATTTTATCTATGTACAGCCTTATCTATTTCTTCCCACCCTAAAATAGGCATGCACAATGCCACTCTCAGTCTCCAAGTGGAGATGTGTACGATGTGTATTTAAAAGTGACTATGAACCTAAGTCTACACTTTTAAAAGACAAAATAAAAACACTGTCATCTTTCTCAAAAATTGGAAATCCAGTCATTAAATTCAGAATAAATTAATGATCTATTAATTTATGAAACATATATATTTGGTGTCTTACATCCAGGTTTCCGATTTCTTAAACAGAAATCAGAAATTGCTCCATGTTATTGGTAAGTCAGATGGAAAATTCTAGATTACTTCTACAGAGTATAAAATATGCCAGAGTGACTGCACTGTCTATAGGATAAACTCTCCTAAAAGATAAGTAATGTCTCATGACAGAATATCCCAAAATTTTTCTTCCATTCAATCGGTCTGTGAGTTAGGATCCTGTTATGGGTAACTCAAATAGTCAAAATTACATATATATTAAATTGATTTTTAATGAACTCAGTAATAAAGAACTTTCCATTATAACATCTTTCTGCAGTGGTTATAGGCAGGATTTACTCGAAGACTGCAGAATTAGCTTTTTTTCTATGAACAAATGTGAAATTAGCTATGTCTACATAAAGGTAAATTTGCATTTGAAAAATAATAAAATAAATTGCATACTAATACCACAGTGATATCTATAAATCATCCTTTCTAACCTATCTCAAACACCACAGGAGAGTTTATTTTAAAGCACAGTGAGATTTACCAGGGTAAAGGCTATGTTGAAGGAGCGTGGCATGACACCAAAACAAAAGTCCAGGGAATCCCTGTGTTTAGCTGACCCTTACATCCTGGCCATCATTGCCAAACTCACAAAATTGTAGCATACCGTAAATCTTTTAGAATATAAAATGAAATAATTTATACTACTGAGTGTGCATTTTAAAAACTTACTTTGTAATGTCTCCTTTTAATGTGGATAAGAAGCAAAAATTGAAAGAATTAAAAAGCTTGATATGAAATGATAAGATACTAAGTCCAAAGTAAACAACATGAAAGGGGCACAACCAAAAGTAGAAGTACAGCTAAGCTGAGGGTCAATGCTCCCAGGTCTTGGACTTAGAGCTAAGAGCACCATAATTGTGCATGTCCAACATGCTAGAGAGAGGAAAGGAAAGTAGAATGAGGGCATGCCATTAAAATATTTACACATAGAGGTGAGAGTGGGCTATTGGGAGGGGTGGAGTTGGGGACAATATATTCGGGCAATGGATAAATATTGTCTGCATCTCTATTATGAAAAAAAATGCCACACCTGGCACAAAGGCTTTAAGAGCCCTCTAACTTTTTTATAAGTGAGGTACTCATTATTATAAAATCAATGTACAATTTTAAAGCAAGGACTGATTAGAAAAGTATTCAAATCACTTCAAAAATATCATTTTAATTAATTAATTAAGGAAATGACTTCTCTTGTATGATGCAACTACAAAATTCAAGAGGAATAATTAATACTCAGAATTGGGTACAAGTCTCTTCCTGTGGTCTCTTCCCAGAGGTGGTCTGGTATGAGAAAATCGGGGTTGTACAGATTTCCCTAAACTGTAATTTTATATCTGTACTAAAAGTTAAAAAGGGGGATATTTATATTTTTTTACCAGATTTATATTTTTCTGTTTATTATTTTAAGTGAGCCAGCACAGACTAACTCACAGATTCTGCATCTTTGACTAATAGATTTAAAATAAAAATTTGCTGACACTTCCTGCATGGCAGATGTTTAACTTCTGCGCCACAAATTAGGTGTGGACATTCTCATGTAGCTACATAAAATCAAAAGGCAGTGAGATAAGTTAAATAGGTTAAAAAAACAAACAAACAGCTGAACTAGGTAAACACATTGCATGCAGTGGCTGGAGACTATGCAGAGAGGATCCAATATGTACTACAGGTCATTAATATTCTGCTGCCCAGATAAAACGTGGATCATATCTAATGAATGTCACAAACAACCCTTCTCTTGCACTCTAATCTATTGTAATGTCTTCTATTATTCAATGCAGAGAGAGGCTTTTTTTTTTTTTTTCAGGAAAAAGGCAGCATGGGGACAAATAAACAGTGAGAGAGAAGGAGAAAGACAGATACACCATGGCCTACTGATACAATCTTTCACAATGAGCTGTTAAGATGTTTCCAGCACTAAGGCTGAGTAACTTTAAATATGCAGAAATGCTTTTCCTCTAACTGCAATGCAAAATGCTGGGTCTGGGTTTCCACATTAGCTGAAACCAAATGCCATGCATTTAAGACATGTTCTTCCACCTCACACTGCATTGCTCTGAAGCTGTCAGTACAAACAAATGCTAAATAGCTATTGGTCGCAGGAAAGCGAGTGCCATGCAGAAAGCATTAAAATATTAAAGACAGACAATACTTACTCCAAGGTCAGCCCCGGAATCTGTAGCCTTTCCCGCTGGGCTTTCATGGTTGTTATATGTTACCACACTCTATTGTAACCATGACACACATTCACTGCCAGCATCCCGGTGATGACAGAGAGCCAAAACGAACCTCTATAAAGGACTGGACTAACAATCTCTCGAGGGGGAGGGGGATCCTGCAAGTTTGGGTCCTTCCACCTCTAGCCGTAATCAAGAGATGTCAGCTGCTTTCTTCAGGTTAACGGCAGTGCACACTGCACTGATTTCGTTAAGGGAATGAGGCTTTCAGCTCTGCATATCAAGTAATTGGTTTCTGATTTTTTTTTTTTAAAGAAAGTCGCTCCACTCACAGACCCACTTTTCACCTCAGTGAAATGAAAAGTCCTTTTCACCATGCAGCCTGGAAAAAAATAAAGCAAAAGCCTCATACTTGTGAACAAGTTAACCTCAGCAAATGGTTAATTATCCCCCACCTCCCTGTGATGTGCCCAAATAGAATTTGGCCACTGTAAGTTACGGTTCCTCTTTCTCTGGTGGAGTTAATAAGCACTCAAGTTCCACAAGAAAGATATGGGGAAGGGTGCTGAATGGGAAAAAAGAAAAAAGAAAAAAAAAAGATTATTTTCTTTATATGGCAATCAATGGAATAAACTAACAATTTGGGAGAAGTTGAACTCTATTTTGAGGCAAAGACCTATGATGGGAAAACAGCAAATGGAAACAAGAGCTAGTAGCTCATATTTATTTTTAAAAAGCTGATTTTTAAGAACACCTTACTGCTACATACTTTACAAAACAATCTAATATGAATAGGGAAGGAGAAGGAGAATACATATTTTGAAAGGCTGAAAATTTCATCCTGTTATTTATTCAAAGAACACAGTTTTTCACAGTATTCATAACTTGGGACTAAGTGTACTTTCATTGTAGTGTATGAAGAACGTATCTGACTCACTTCCTCTAATGAATTTTAAAATGTTTTAAAATTTGGCAACCAATGGTTTGAGAAGAAACACTAGAATATCAGAATTTTCAGACGAATTATAATTTTCAAGCACTACAACCCTCTACCCTCCAGTCGTCACCCACAGCCACACTGTGACAACATGGTAACTGCATTCATGTAATTATATTTAAAGAGATACTGAACACATAATGGAATAGTATCCAGCTACAACGAGGAAAGATGTTCTGATACATACTACAACATGGATGAACTCTGAAGACATGCCAAGTGATAATGCAGACACAGAAGGACAACTATGATATGATTCCATTTATAGGAAATATCTAGAATAAGCAACTTCATAGAGACAGAAGTAGATTACAAATTACCAGGAGTTGGGGGCAGAAGGGAGAAATGGGGAATTGTTGCTTAATTGGTACACAATTTCTGTTTGGGCTGATGAAAAAGTTCTGGTAATGGATGGTGGTGATGATAGCACAACATAAATGTCACTGAACTGTGCACTCAAAAAAGGTTAAAATGGCAAATTTTATGTTATATATATATCACCACAATAAAAAATTAAAAGGCTATTCAGTCAAACCCCATTTTTTTCACAGGTAAAGAAACTGTGGTATCACATGGTCAGTGGCAGTGCCAGGATTAGATTGTAGTATGCTTGTCCCTTTACAAGCAGATACAACATGTGCACAAGGGTGTTAGGCAAAAAGGGAAGTGGAAGCTGAAATCCAGCCTGCATTTTACTTTGCCAAGCCTGCACCCCGATTTTCACAAAGGCATCCTCAGCTTGGTATCTGTCTAGAGGGCTACCGAGGACACCTGTTTCTATAAAGCCACAATGTCAGCTAGTGGAAGTTCGGATGACATTCCCCAAACCGTCCTCTAAACCCTCTAACTTTCTATGGGGCATCTGTTAATGTTAACTAGTTACCAGCTTCTTTAGTGTGAATTCACAGAATAAACCAACACTCTATCTTTTGGAGGCAAGAAACCCATACTAGAATACAGCCATTGGTTAATAAACATAGGGAGGCAAACAGAAATATAAACAAGTAAGTGTAATAGCATTTAAAACATAACAAGAGGAAATGATAAAGATAGAATGGAACCCAAAGAGGAGAGAGCAACCTTGCTTAGGAAATTCAGGAAAGGCTTGAAAGCATGGGTTTCATAAGTCAGGTTATAATGTAAAAAAAGAAAAAAAGAAAAAAGAAAAGAAAATATGAATTGCCACCTTACACCATGAAAAGAAAGTCCTCTAGGGAAGTGGACTTGGCCCAGTGGTTAGGGCGTCCATCTACCACATGGGAGGTCCGTGGTTCAAACCCTGGGCCTCCTTGACCCGTGTGGAGCTGGCCCATGTGCAGTGCTGATGCGCGCGAGGAGTGCCCTGCCACGCAGGGGTGTCTCCCACGTAGGAGAGCCCCACACGCAAGGAGTGCACCCCGTAAGGAAAGCCACCCAGTGCAAAAGAAAGTGCAGCCTGCCTAAGAATGGTGCCGCCCACACAGAGAGCTGACACAACAAGATGACGCAACAAAAAGAAGCACAGCTTCCCCTGCCGCTGACAACAACAGAAGCGGACAAAGAAGAAAACACAGCAAACAGACACAGAGAACAGACAATGGTGGGGGGGATAAATAAATAAATAAATAAATAAATCTTAAAAAAAAAAAAAGTCCTCTAAAGTCTTTAATCTTTTAAGGTAGACCCCATTTCAAGAAAACACATTAGATTTTATTCAATAGACTTCTATAGACAGATCTTAAAATGAATTTCAGTTCCTAATTACCTACTGAATTGGACTACTAAACATGATCACTTGAGTTTACTTTTAATATCCCTAATTTAACATGTCCAAAACCAAGCTCACTATCCTGTCTCTTGAAATAAGCTTCTATTCAATATCCAAATATCTAGAACCACATCACTTTCTACCTAAACCACTCTTATCCAAGCTACATCACCTCTTGTTGAGATTACTGAAGTGTCCTCCCAAATCACCTCTCTACTTCCTCCCTGGTGACCCCTACATTCTGTTGGCCACACAATCTCTGGAGTGATCATTTTCAGAGTATGTCACTTATCTGTTCAAAATCCTCCAATGGCTGTCCCCTCAGTTCCAAATAAAAGCCATAATCCTACCCAACTGGGCCAAAGGTGGGGTGATTGAACATCAATCAGGATGGTAATGCCGACATATTAAAAACATATCAAGTGTTTAAATCCATGAATTCAAGAAGATACAAAAGGAAGGAAGGAAGGCATCCAGGGTCACCTGTGGACTATACTACCCCATTAATTTTGTTAAATAGTAAATAAAGGGAAAGAATCAAGCATTTATCCTACTTTTCCCTATAAATTATGCCTCATTCATGAGGAAATGAATCTCTTTATTTAATTATTCCAACTGACAAATGAAGAAGGAATGACAGAATTAGAATCTCTCAAATCCTAGAGAATCATGGATCTAGGCAATGGTCATCAATGACAGCTGACATCACAGAGATGTATCGCTTGATGTATGCCATGAAATAATCTTAGCAAAAAAAGCCACATCAACCCAGAATCCAACCAAGCCTCTACATCAAAATGCCAAATTACAAGAAATGTAGCAACAAAGAATCATGTTAAACAGTATCACAGAGGTGCATCTGGCAAAGGCTAGGCTGTGAAAGCCAGAATAAATAACCTGATTTTTTCAACAAACTTTTTTCAAAGAGGGAGTGGGGAACTGGAGGGGAAACCAAAAGATGAAAAAAAAAAATGTAAAAGATATCATTAATTGCAGTATATGGACCTTTTATAGGTCTTGATATCAAATAAACTGTAAAACAAACAAATGATCAAACACTTAGAAAACAAACAAATGATCAAATTCTTAGAAAGCAATCTATAATATATATGCTGGACTAAGTATTAATTATTGTAAAGTATAAAGTTAGGAATAGCATTATTCTTAATTCCCTATTTTTAGAAATACATACAAACAAATTCATTGATGAAATATCTTGTATTTATTTCAAAATAATCTGGGGAGGGGAGTAAGAGAATACATATAAAATGCATTATATTGTCATCAGTTACTGTTTATTAAAACTAGGTGATGACTAGATAAGGGTTTATTATACTAGTCTCTAATATATGCTTGAAATTATGCTTAATAAAAAATTAAAGAAGAGTTTTAAAGGCGAATTCTTAGCATGCCTACAAAACTCATGTCACAGGTACACACCACCATGTCTCTGACTGCCTCTCCTACAACTCTGTGCCTCTCACCCTCCCTTCACTTACTCCTTCTCCTGCTAGACTTCACATACGCCAAGCACTCCTACCTCAAGGCCTTTGCATTTACTCTCCCCTCATCCTGGATCTCTTTTCCCCTGAAAGGTCCAAGGGTCTTGCTCCTGAACTTCCTCCTGTTTTTCTCTCCTGACCACCCCATTAGAAATCATCAGCATCTCTACATGTCCAGCGTTTTCCTTCTTATCTGTTGTGTTTTTCTTTTTACTTGCATCTGTTGACACATTTTCTGTTAAATTTTTAATTGTCTGTCTTCCTCTATAGTAATGTAAGCTCCATGAAGGCAATTGCTTTGCGTGCTGTTTACAGCTATATATCTCCAGTGCCAAAAAGAGCCCACATAGGTACTCAAGAAATACTTGCTGAAAACAAGTAAATGACCCTCCTCACATTATTGAAACTACCATTTAAACCATAAGTTCATCCTCCCTTCTCTTCATCTTCTCAGCATGTTCCTATCTGGCCTCTAAATTCAGTCCTAATTTTTTCATGAAGTCTCCCCTATTTTCAGCCATTATGAATGTGTGTTTACCTAAAAAGATGTCAGTCTGTATGCATTATTCTACAGCTTGCTTTTCCTCACTTAAATGTATGTCTTAGACATTCTTACATTTCAATGAAAGTAAATTAACCTTATCCTTTGTAACCACTGCAGAATATTCCATACTTTGGATGTTCCATAATTTATTAATCCATTCTCCATTTCATGGACATTGAGATGATACCCTTTTTTGTTAATAAAAATGCTGATGCAAATGACCTTTTGGTATGTGATCCTTTGTGCTTTGTAACCACTTCAAGTGTTTGGGGCAGCAACCATTCATTATTTCTGTATTGTCTTAAGTGCCTAATATAATTTCCACCACATCTTTTTTTTTAAAGATTTATTTATTTCTTTCCCCTTCCCTGCCACTGTCTGCTTTCTATGTCCTTTCACTGTATGCTCTTCTGTGTCTGTTTGCATTCTTGTCAGGTGGCCCAGGAATCTGTGTCTCTTTTGGTTACATTATCTTGCTGCATCAGTTCTCCACATGTGCAGTGCCACTCCTGGGTGGGATGCACTTTTTTCACATGGGGCAGCTCTCCTTGAGCATGGGGAACCCCTACACAGCAGGCACCCTTGCATGGCATGGCACTTCCTGTGTGTGGCAGCGCTGCACATGGGCCAGCTCACCACATGGGCCAGGAGGCCCTGGGTGTTGAACCCTGGACCTTCCATATGGTAGCAGACGCTCTATCCATTGAGCCACATCCGCTTCCCTCCACCACATCTTAAGGATGATGATGATGATATTATTAATATTAGCTAACATTTACTAGTACTGTGAGCCAACTGCTTAACATAAATTAACTCTCTTATTCCATGCAAGAAATTTATGAGGTAGATACTATTATTTTACCCACTTGACAAAGCAGCTGATTTTCTTGGTTTGCTAGAAAGAGCTGAGAGCAATATATGAGAAATGGGTTGTTTTTTATAGTGGGAATTTTTGGGGTTGAAAACTTACAGTTCTGAGGCTTTGAAAATGTCCAAATCAAGGCATCATCAGAGATGTTGTCTCACTGAAGGTCAGCTGCTGGTGATCCTGGACTCCTGCCACATGGCAAGACACAAGGGCAGTTCCACCAGTCTGGGTCTCTGCCTCCTCCTCCAAGCTAACTTCTTCCCGAGGTCAGCTGTGGACGATGGGGCATAAGGTGGTCTTTCCCCTCTCCTTTGGTCCTGTCTCTTCCAGATTGAGGGCAAGGGGGGCTCTTTCTGTGCCTCTGTTGCTGATTCCAGCCTCTCAAGGTTTGTCTGTCTGCTGCTTTTCTCTGTGTGTCTCTGTTTTTAGTCCTCTGTTTATAAAGGACTCCAGCAAGAGGACCAAGACCCACCCTGGGTCATGCCTCACTGAAGCAATCCATACACCCCCCAAGTTGGTGTATACGCAGGAGACTTGAAAATACGTGCCAGCTGGGCCCCAAGCCTCATCGGTAATATAGCACCAACTCTCCAGTTTGTTAGACTTACCCAGGCAGAGAGGTGAGGATGACAGAGAGGTGAGGATGGACAACCACCACACCAAGGAACTGAGAGAGTCTACAGCTGCAGGCACGAGAGTCCTATCCACCAGCCAGGCGGGATTGAAGCCCCCTCTCAACGGAGAGGTGGAGTGGGCATCGTGACCCCAGGGCCCTCAGGATGGAGGAATAAAACATGGATTAGAGTGGACTTACTGGGATTCTACTATAAAATTATTGTGACTCTAGCAATGGAAGAAGTCATATCACTGATGTGGAGATGGTGGCCACAAGAATTGCTGAAGGCAGGGAGAGGGAAAAAGAGGTGTGATATGGGGGAATTTTGGGGACTTGGAGTTATCCTGAATGATATTGCTGGGCCAGATACATTATATATCCTGCCATAACCCACTGAATGGACTGGGGGAGAGTGTAAACTACAATGTAAACTATAATCCATGTTTTATAGCAATGCTCCAAAATGTATTCATCAATTACAATGGATGTACTACAATATTGAAACAAGTTGTTGATTTGGGAAAAGTGGGGGATGTGGGGAGTGGGGCATATGGGAACCTCCTATATTTTTTAATGTAACATTTTGTGTGGTCTATGTATCTTAAAAATAAATAAAATATATTATTTTTAAAAAGCACCCCTCATCCCAATGAATCCAATCCATTCAAAGGGTCTCACAGCCACCGGAATATATTAGCTCCAAGAACATGGCCCTTTCTGGGAGCTACAAAAAGCCCCAAACTGTCACATTGATACACAGAAAAATGAAACTACTAAGTGGGCAATCCAGGATTTGAACTCAGGCAATCTGACTCTGGAGCTCATATGACTTTTATGAGTCAAAACTTATTGGCTGATAGATGATTATCAGATATATATAGACTATCTGTTGTGGTGGCCTGGGGGGTTGTCTGCTTATCTCCTTTCTTCTAGAAACAGAGTTCTTAGCCACATGGTTACCAAAGCACTGTTAATTCAAAATAATGCTCCCCTCTTTTTTTTTTGTCCCCTTCCCCCCACCCTGCTGTTTTGCTGTCTGTGTTCATTTGCTGTGTGATCTTCTGTGTCTGTTTCTTTTTGTCTACTCCTCTCGTTTTCTCCTCTAGGCTTCACCAGGATTGGATTCTGGGGACCGCTGATGTGGGAGAGAGGTTCCCTGTCGCTTGTGCCACCTCAGTTCCTGGTTTCTGTTGCATCTCGCCTTGACTCTCCACTGTGTCTCTCTTTTGATGCATCATCATCTTGCTGTATCACTCACCACATGGGCCTGGTTCATTCACCTTTACCAGGGAACCCTGGGGATAGGACCCAGGTCCTCCCATATGGTAGATGGAAGCCCAATCGTTTGAGCCACATCTCTTTCCCAATGCTGCCCTCTTGACACAGTTGATTCGCTGGAGTGAGCACATGGCCCAAAATGGAACCAATTCTTTTCCAAAAACTTTGAGCTATCCTCAAAAAAGACAAATGGTCTTTACATGCACATAAAATGTTTGGGAGTGTCATGGGCCATATTATCTGCTGTGGGTAAGGATTATAATGAGGAATGAAGGAGGCAAAACTTGTATGGTTATAGTTCACCTCCCTGAACTTGCATTATCCTGGCCCAAGCCCACAAGGGAATTGAGGCCAAGATTTCAGCAGATGCTACCAGGACTTACACTTGTTCCCTTCTGTTAGAACTAGAAGAGGCTTTACCTACACAAAGAGCCTGGCAATGACATATGCACAGGGAAACGAGCAGAGGACCCTGGTGAGACAGAAAGGAAGCAGATCCAGACATCATATTGTCAGCTGTGTGTGCCCACAGTTGAATGCCAGGACTTTTCAATTACCTGAACTAGTTGGTACCTTCGGAAACTTAAGCCAGCTTCCGTGAAGAATTTCTGTTGCTTTCAGTAAATCCCAATTACAGAACAAAAGAAAGGAACAACCCCCCTAATCAACAGAGAACAAGGGAAGATGAGGCACACTGAGGAGGGTGCTTACCTCTCCTCCTTCACTGGTTAAACTCTATTGTCCTTTATGGTTGACCTCAGGAACCACTTCCTCCTGGAAGCCTTTTGTGATCCATTCCTCCCCTTGAAGGACTATCCCATGTGTCTAGAGCATCTGTGCTCACTTGAGCACACTATATTGTGTACTAAGCTTGGTGTCCAGGTTTTTTGGGTTTTTTCTTTCTTTCTTTCTTTTATACCCAACACTAGCCTAGATGTTGCTGTGAAGATATTTTGGAGATGTGATCAGCATCATCAATCACCTGACTATAAGTGAGAGAGACTACCTGAAATAAGGTGGGTGGCCTCACCCAATCATTTGAAGGCCTCAAGAGCAAAAAAGCTGAAGTTTCCTGGAGAAGAAGAAATTCTGCCTCAAAACTACAATATCAACTCTTGCCTGAGTTTCCAGCCTGCCAAAATGATCTATAGATTTTGGACTTGCCAGGCCCCATAATTGTGAGCAAGTCCTTAAAATAAATTTCTGGATGCATATATGCACAATATCCTATTGGTTTTGTTTCTCTGGAGAACCCTGACCGATGCAGATTTTGTTATCTACTTGTAACTCTCCCTCTGTACTGAGTTCAGTGGGTGCTTCTCCTTTGTACCTCCACAGCACCCACCCTACACTGTCCTCATCCCTATCTGGATGGAAGCATTGGGCAGTGAGGAGCATTCCTTGACTGAGCTTTGGAGCATTCCTTGACTGAGGGTGTCTTTAGATAAAGGCTCATTACTGGGGCTCCTTTTTATATAAAAATAATTCAAATTAAAGGTAGGATATTGTCACTTATAGAAGGAAGCTAATGTGGCAAGGAAAGTTCTGTCTTACAATTATGCTAAACAGACAGATAAATAATGTGTAAAAAGAAGTAAGTTGGAAGTTGAGAAGATAGCTACCTGGGTCTTCGATCTTAAAGCTGCCTTGGTTGTCAATCAAGTTTTGTCTAGAGCTTATATGTGTTAGAAGACAAACATAAGTGGAGTGTAAATGCAACAGTGAGTCAGTTAAGAAAGATGTACAAAGTATGCTAAAAGTATAAATGCAATTTCAAAAACTACTTCAAAGGAATCATTTATTTAAATTTACTGGTTTTAAGAGATTTTTAAAAATGGAAAACACTTGGTAGTGTAAAAGACTAGGCACAGGTGGGTAGATTTGAGTAGACAGGTGCCATCTCGAATTCCAGGAAAAAAATAAAAACAGACTACTGCAGCTCACACATTCCCAATGGTGGGTGATAACCCAGATTCTTTGGATTTGTGATGTCAATGACCAAGTTCAGGAAAGTGAAACTCTAAGTAGCATGTTCTGAGTGCAGTGGATAACTGCCTGCATAAAGGTTGGTAAAGATGGTAGAGATGGTTTTATGTCACCATGGGAAAACTCGAATTCCTAAATGTTTGCCAAAAAATGACCGTTTGAACACATGTTGAACCATGTTAGGTTATCAGGTATTGAAATTATGGGAAAGTTGGAAAATTTAATTTTGAATAATCCTAAAATTTAATTTAAAGACATGCTGATGTTGAGTGTCATAAAACTATCTGCCACTACATTCTGAGAAGGGGTCTGTGGTTTTCACCTGACTGGCAAAGGGTTAAAGACCCCTGGTTTAGACTATCTGGCTATGACTGAGAAGACTTATACAAGGCTGAAGTAGCCTTCTGTTCTTATAGGAAAGGGGCACCACTGTCTCATTAGTGGTGGCAATGTATATTTTGAACAAACCCAGGGGTATGTCTTAACAAGCCAGGGGTATCCTCTGGAGCAGGGTTCTCAATCAGGGACTATTTTGGCCCCCAAGGGACATTGGCAACACCTGGAGACATTTTTGGTTGACTCAACTGGGTGCACAAGACAAGCACCCCACAACAAAGAATATTCCAGCCCCAAATCAATAGTGCTGAGGCTGAGGAATCCTGCCTTGGAGACAAAGGTCAATTTCTGCAGGGCTCTCAGCATTGCTACCCAGTTATGATTTCATTTCACCCAGCTCAAACAAACAAGTAAGCATACACGTATTGTTTCATTTCTCACTCTTTATTTTCTCTCTCAGGAACATTACTAACCTAAATCTAAATGCTTCTGTCCTATTTTCAGGGGGGAATGCCTTTTTAGAGTAAAGTAGTATCTCTAAGTCACAGAAACCCAATTACCAGGGTCTCTATGCTGTACAGAAGCAGCAGCCTAGATATGGAATTCTGCACAGTAAGATGACCCAAACTACACAAAAAATAAGCTGCAAAGCATCTCTGGGGCCATAGTTAAAGGGCTCGGGTACAAAAGTAAAGCCATGTACATAGATCTGAGGCATATGGGCAAATGGGATTTAAACATAGGGGTTTTAGCTTCTTAGATGAAATTCGGGGGACAGATCTCCCCAATACAACATTTTCTCTTTATTTCTAATTTCAAGACTTCCACAAGGAAAATACAAAACCCTAAGGCAAGAGTGAAAAATGGGCATCAATCTCCCTGAATGTTTAATTATTTGAAGTCTCAAAAGGTGTGCACACTTGAGAACTTTCTAAAAATGTGGATATGTGTGTGTTCTCTTATCAATCATATAATCCAGTAAAGTTTAGACAAAGTCATTCACATTTTCACAGTCTCATTAATTGATTACATTCATTTAATAACTTTTTTTTTCAGCAGTCCCTGTTTTAGGAATGAGGAATACAGTAGTGGCCTATTTATGGAGCCCATTTCAGTCAGAGGAAATAAATAAGGAAACAAGTTCATTTCTGATAGCAATAGGCAGTGTGCAGGTGACATCACAGATGATATGATGGCCAGTGGTCCAGGGAGCAGACATAGTTTTTAGATCCAGGAAGACTAGGTGATGTGTAAGCTTCCTTTGCAGGATGAAAAGGAGCCAGCTCATGAAGAGTTTGGAAAAGCGTGTTGCATCAGAGAGAACACCAATTTCAAGTCTCTGAAGCTGGGACAAGGCTGATTCATTTAGTGAACCTAGAGAAGGCCATGGGTCTGATATATAGTAATTCAACAAATAGGTACTGAGCATTCACATAATGTATGGCATTATGGAGGATACAAAGATGAATCAGACATAATTCTGGATTTTAAGGATTATACCATTTGGCAAAGCAGAGGGAGACAGAATGAAAGTTAAAGATTTATGCCAAGGAGATTAAGAAAACAGGTTTTTATTTGAGTGCCATCTATTAATAATTTAATAATTTCAAGCATGCCTTTAGAAGAAGCTGGTTAAATAGCTTTTAAAAACACTCCATCATTTCACAGGCAGGTAATACGTGAATGAGGCTATCTGTGTGTGTTTAGTCATCAAAGATCACATATTAATTGCTTCCTGTGGGCAAGGCATTAAAGAAAATAGATGAATAGATGACTAAGACATGATTCTGTTCTGGAGAGCTGTGATGAGGAAGAAGCATCCTCCACCCTTTCTGTCCTCACTCTCTCCTCCCCCGTCCTGCTCCTCTTCCTTCTCCAAACACTATCAGGACTTTTTTCCTCCAGAGTATCACTGGCATCTACATGGTTTGCTAAAGATACTTTAAGATAGGTTTAAGATATTAAATTTACCACTTGTGCATCTTTTCCCAAGAAACTACTGAAAGAGATGCTCCATCAAAATAATGAAGTAAACCATTTAAGAGAAATATATGAGAACAAAGAAAGAGCAGGAATGGGAGAGAGATGAAGGCAATTACCAGGATGATGGTCATGACAATGAAGGGACATCCTAAGCAAACAGTCATGTAGCAGACCTAAAGAGCCCACAGTTCAATTTGGAAAAGAGAGAGGACTCAGGAAGAGGCTTCAAGGGGAAAAAAGGTGTGGGAGAGGACTTACAGGTTTGATAATATGGAACATACTAACATGGGTTTTGTAATTGAGTTGAGGAGTATGGTAATGATCCATGATTGCTACATAAAATTTAGGAAGAGAAAGAACACAGCAATTATGAACTCCAGGAAAGGGAAAATTCATTGGCTCATCTGTGGAAAAAAAAAAAAAAAAAATATATATATATATATATTATATATATTAGGTAGAATAATGGCCCCCCCACAGACGTCCTAACTCTCAGAATTTAAGAATACATTACTTTACATAGCAAAAGGAATTTTGCAGGTATGATTAAGTATTAATAGGTCTTGAGATAAGGAGATAATCTGGGTGGGCTCAAAGTAACCAGAAAGGGCCCTGTAAGGGAAAAGGAGGAGGCAAGAGAGAGACAGAGAAGGAGATGTGACAGAGAAGAGGTCAGAGGGATGGGCTCATGGGCCAGGGAATGGGGGAACCTCTAGAAACTACAAAAGACAGGGGACAGATTCTTCCCCAGAGCCTCCAAAAGGAATGTAGCCTTTGATTGTAGTCCCTAAGACTCATTTCTGACTTCTGAGCTCTAGAACTGTTAGATAATAAATTTGTGCTGTTTTAAAACATTAAGTTTGTGGTAATTTGTTAAAGCAGCAATAGGAAGCTAATACACACATAATCTGAATAATATATACAGTGAAAATTGGTTTAACTAAAAATTGTAATATAACAGCGCTATAATTCTTTGGAGAAGTTGAAGAATGGAAAAATGAGACATAGGAGGTTGCAGTATAAGAGTTAAGCCTTCATGTAAAAATAACGGGAAGTCAATATAAGGTACAAAATTAATAAATAAAAAAGAACATAAATGCATTATTGTGAAATATGGAGAATATTATTAAAAGAAAGAGCTCAGAACCTTGAAGCAAGTTTCTCCAGGACACATGAGTGAAGGGTGGGGAGAGGTGATAAGGATTCTTCAGTTTTTCACAAGCCTGGCAGTACTATTTAGCTTTTTAAAACTATGTATATACATTGTTTTATAAGAATAGAAATTAACTTTAAAGAAAGAAAAAATTAGCTGTCGAGATACCAGTAATTCTTTGTTGTGTTTCTGAATTTTATTGTCCTAACTTTTATTGAAACATCATCTATTTCATCCCCTTATTATCTACTGTATTCCGTTTCATGCACTCTCATTTTCAAAATGGGAGTGGAACAGTTTCCCTCTCAAGGTTTTGAGTTTTTCTTCCTCATAAATCTCTCTCATAATCTATGTGAACCAGAAACTATAAACAGAAAGAAAATGGAAAACAAACCACACAAATATAAAGGAAGGTGCAGAGTGGTGCTTGAAAATGAAGGAGGGATTAAACCTATCCATATTCTTTTTCGTTTAATACAGTCTCCAGGACACAATGCCATATTCAGTGGATGATGACACTTCACCAGTGTGCACACTGTGGCTGCCCTTCTACCCCAAGTTCCAAATTGTTATTAAGACTGCTGCTTGGTTTCGATCTTCACTCAAGAGTGAGACTTTACCATGCTCACCAAGTCTGCAATTAAATTCTTTTTCCTACCAGTTGAAGGCCAAGAGCTTTAGCAACTCTATTCTGTTGACCCAAGCTCCCTTGAGGTACTCCCTAAATTCAAAAGCATGGTTATTACTTATTACTCTACATTCTTGCAACAACTATACCATTCCTCTCAGTGCAACCATTGGCTTTGGGTGAAACTGACTCCACTCAAACTCAAGTTTCAGGCTAACCCAGGCAGCATAATCCATTCCCTGGTCATAGTGACTGGTTCAGCCATGTGCGTGTGACCTAAGTCATGCCAGAGACAAGGTATCAAAGAAATAGACCTTTTTCCTGTTATATTTGATGTGGTCTTAAACATCATCAGCCCTCTTGGGCCAGAAGCACAGCTGAAAGGTCCTTAATGGTGCCAATACTGACAAGAAAGTGTGGGTGCTAATAAAATAGTCTGAGCCATGGATCAAGCCATCCCGAAGCTGGACATCTAAAGTTTCCAATTAGGTGGCTCAACAAGTCCCTTCCTTTAGGCTAAGTTGGTTTAGATTTTTAGTCACTTGTGACACTAAAAATTATCAAATGATATCAACCAAAAAGCTTTGTCAGATGTACAAATAATTTCTTAAATTTAACCACTTACTTTTCCATAATATAATAAAATACAAAGCTACAGAATCTTAGGCCCTAATTTTAAAATGCAATAGCGGGACAACTTATAATAGCTTAAAACTGAAAATTACCCAGATGTGCATCAATAGCAGAATGAATAATACATTATGGCACGCTCACATAATGGAATGCTACCCAGCAATGAGAATGAATGACCTACAACTACAGGCAGTAATGTGGATGGAACTCACAAACATAATGTTGAGTGAAAGGAAGTGCACGTATCCTGACTCTACTTACATGAATTTCTAATGAGGAAAAACAAATCTATGCGATCAGAAAATGGGGTGGTAGTTTTCCTGGGGTGGGGTATTGATAGAAACTGCAAAGGGAGCTTCTGAGGTATGGGTAATGTTTGGTTTCTTGACCCCAAGACCTAGTTACTTGAGCTTGCGAATTTGGGGATTCCTCAAATTCTCAAGCTGTCTCCCTCATAAAAGTCAAGAGTCTATTTTTGAGGGTTTTCCAGCTTACCAGACATTTCTCAAATATACTCCCTCCTTTTCAAAAGTTATTTATAACTTTTTAAGAAAACATTCAATCATTATTGAAATCTCTTACTTTTTCCCTTCCCACATTTAAAATGTTAGTAAATGATGGTAATTTAATCTCCTCTCTTCCACTCTTATCCTTTTTAAAAAAAGTTATATATACTCTGCAAGCAGGATTTGTGGCAATACAAAAGAATTCACATATAGCTACTCAAAAACCATCTGTTAATTTAACAAATACATCATAGTAGAAAAGTAAAAGTGAATTAAATCAGAACCAGGGAAAATATAAAATGAAATAAAATTTCACAAATCCATGGGAAAATATAGAACCCAGACATATTGAAAATATAGAATCCTAAAGTAAAGAGAAAACTTGACTGAGCTATCTGTGACCAAAATATTTAATTACTTGTTCAACATTAAACAGTAAGTGGTTGCAGCAGGATTTGCTATCAGGTTTTCTGACTCCAACTCTGTGTTCTTTCTGCTACACTACACTCGTCTATATTGCAGAATATAGACAATGAATGCTTTGGCAAACTGTTACCCAGGAAAAGTTTTCTAGGCAGTGTACTCAACATATTTAATTCACACCAAAAAAAAAATGATGGTAATAGCATTTGAAAAACATATTGCATCAATTCAGATAAACATTAGATACATGACTCAAAAGGTAAGGTGGAGGTATTGGTTGAAGAACTCTGAATGGCACAAACGAGCAATAAACAAAAATATAAACTGAACAACATAGAACTTGGAGAAAACTTCACAAACTACAAAGCACTCTAGAAGGTATAACTGATAAAATAAGAGCTCTTCTCTTTCCCTATTTAGTGACACCACGGTTATATCTGCTCAGACAGATTAACAGGGTATGAGGTATATAGCAATATCCTTACTTGTTTGCATTTTTGCTAAATGCTTATTTACAGGAGGCCCAATCCATTTATTCATTACAAGCCACACCAACTTTTTTGCAAGAGAAAGGCGGCTTAATAGCTGCCCCAACGATGTCTGATTTTTAACAGTTCTTAAATTTTCAAGTTGTGAATTACACAATTAAGGCATTTTTCACAGTTGAATCTGTATGAATTTTATAATAGCTGCAAAATTTCTCCACGGCCAAGGCTACTGAAGGGTAGGTGGTGCTTGTTATACCCTCATTCTCCGCGGACAAGCACGTGGCGGCAGCCTTCCCAGACTTGCGGTTAAGATCAGAGGCGAGAGAGAAGGGGTCAGCACACTGTTCTTTCAGAGGCTTTATTCTAAACCCTTAACTTAAGAGACATCTATGAAGAGGATTATAGATGAGCACTGTCCCTTTTCCCCCTTCAAAGAGAGAAAGGATAAAAATCAGACAAAATTTCTGAGGTCAGGAGAGAAAAGATTTCTTTATTGATCTAAGATGTATGATTTTAAGAAATGATTCATAGAAGAGGATTTTTTTTAAAGAACTGAAGACTAAGAGAGGCCAGGTAATCCAGAATTATAGAGAACTATAAGAAGTAAGGGAAAGGCTTTTTTAAAAAACAAAAACAAAAAAACCTTTCCATTTAAAGAGGTGGAGGAAAATGGTAAATTTAAAGCAGTGGAAAGAAAGAAGGAAAAATTCAGCTGTCCTTCAGTGAATTTTAAACAAAAAAGGTCATCTGCAACAGCTAAGCACACTTTTAGAAAAATGGTATGAATACTTACAGTCACCAGGTTTTGAAACCTGGGGAGGATGATGTGTAAAGATGGGGCAAAGATGTTTGCATTATCACAGAAAGTCTATATTCTTCTTTTTAAAATTACTCATCTTTCTGAAATTTCTCCCCACCCCCCAATGCTTCATGTGTAATTGCAAGTCAAGCTCCTGGTGATGGCCTAAAAACCATTAATAAAAGACTCAAAATGTGTATTCAAAGTCAAGGTAACAAAAATACCAGATTTATATGACTGGGTACCTTCCATACTGTGGAGACTCACAGAGCAATGAAAACTCGTGTCATTTCTTTATATTGCATGCTTGGTAACTACCAGTCCTTTGACAGATATTTAATGAGCATCTATTATGTGTCAAATACCGGAAACATTAAGGAAGAGCATAATAAAATGCTTTCCTGGCTAAAAAAATAGAATTTTTATGGAAGGCAGGAAGGAAGAGATGGAGGGTTGGAGAGAAAGAGGACAGGTTAGCTCAAACTTATTGGTCACAATAAGTCTTTATATTGAATTTGATCCTGATGCCATACAAATGTTAACTGAGTAAGTCCTACTAAACAGTAAAATAGGTGAAAGAGAAGAATGGAAAGACTAAAATTGGTTTGGTGGTCACCACATCTACTTGGACTTCAGGCATTTTGTGAGAGCAAAACAGAAAATGAGGCCTTACCCCTGTCTAATAGCAATGCAAAGGGAATTACATGTTCTTATTAATGTGATATTTTCACACCTGTCAACAGATTTTTTTTTTAATCTCCCTCCGCCCTTGCCGCTTTTTGCTTGCTGTCTGCTTTCTGTGTCCATCCGTTGGGCATTCTTCTGTGTCTGTATTTATTTCTATTTACTTATCACCGCCCCCCCCGCACCTTGCCGCTTTCTTGCTGTCTGCTCTCTGTGTCCATTCGCTGTGCATTTTCTGTGTTTTTGCTTGTCTCCCTTTTTTGTTGCATCACCTTGCTGAATTGGCTCTCGGCAGGGCTTGCGGGCTGGCCGGACTCCGCCTTGCCCTGACAGTGTCTCTCCACAGTGTGCGGCGAGCCTGCCTTCATACGGAAGCCCCAGGATGTGAACCCAGGGCCTCCCATATGGTAGATGGGAGCCCAACTGATTGGGCCACAGCCCCTTCCCTGTCAAAAGATATTTTTAAAAGCTTTTTGAGAGTATTTCCTCCTCACCTCCTTCATAATCGACTATTTCTTTGCAGCTTGCAAGAGCTCCCCCTACCACCTGCCCCCAAATACAGAAAAGCTGGGCCAGCCCATTTGGCATCAACAATCCTTAAAAGAAAGCGAGAAAAAGAACACAGTACAAAACACATATACTCTTTTTTGACAACCTGAAAATTTTTGTTCAATTCTTATCTTTTTAAGAAATAGCGAATAAAATTTTAAACATTCATTACAAAATAGCACCCTTCTAGGAACTCTAGGAATGGCTGAAACAAGTAGTTTTTGAAATATAGAGACCAGTGAACTCTCCAAGTTCTTAGCAAGTGATGGTAAGAATATCAAGCAACCACTAAGTAGATGTAGACAGATAGGTCACCTGAAAACACAAAAGGCATTCCATAGAACTATACTGAAAAACACATTTAAGACTATGGATTTGCTTCAGAGCAGAACTTAACTGAATTTTTAAATTTGTGATATTTGGGATTATCATTACTATTATCTGTAATAGTAACTGAAGTTTTGATTTTCTTTTCTTTTAGCCAAAATTTACTTAGTTGAATGTTTGTTTCTAAAATTTAAAAATAGATTTAACATTATTAAATTCTAGTATTGCATCATAAATAATATCTAACATTTAGAGCTTATTTGTTAATTTGGTATAGTCCAACCTATTATAATTACGCCCAATTTACAAATGAAGTAAGGAATGTGTAGAGGTAATAATTGTCTTGTCCAAAGTTGCCCAGCTAGGAAGAGAATAAAATCTTTAAAAATATTCTTTGGATAACTGACTGAGGACTGCTTTCTGTAGCCTAAAAAATGATAATTTGAAGATGTTCCTTAAGTATTGGAAGGTGGTCTCCATTTATAGTGTATATCATTCATTAGAGAGCCATTCAAATCTGCGTTAGCTTTATTTTTATTAACTTGACCTAATACTGATAAAATTGTATTGATATCGACAACCCCCCAAATCCCCACACCATACACAAGCACCTCTTAGAATAGGATGCTGAATGCTTTTGGTTTTTAGGACTGTTGGAGGACAGTATTTCTGGTTCTGAGTTAAGGTATACTTGTGAAAGGTGAGACCACATTTTATTCACCTCAAAGCGCACTCTCTGGCACATAATATTTACTCAATGTTTGTTTTGACCTAAACCCCACCATTTATACACTCAGCCATTTTACTACCATTTTTAATGCTTTCTCCCTATATTATTCTGTCCTTCCCCTTATATAGATTATTGCTTGTAAACGTTTTATATATTTTATCTTACTTTGTTTCATTGCTAACATCTAAAGGTTATTGCTTGTTCAGGACTGTAAGATTAAAAAAATGTATATAAAGGATCTATCATTTCAATTACTTGAAGAACCCTGTGATGAATCAGAACTACCCAAATTTTATCTTGGAAAAAGTATCTTTCTTCTACTTGAACAAATTAAAAAATTTACCTCTGCTTAAATATGACTCTGAACTCCTGACCTAAATTAGACCCACTATGACCCTTACCTATATCATTTCTTTCAAACATCTATCATATTTAGCATAGACTTTAAATATTTATATCTAAAGATATCTAAAAATAAATATATGAAATATAGCTTTATGGATATATAAATATATATAAACCCTATGAGGGCGGGGGTCATGCCTTTTCCAGTCATGGTATTATAAGAAGTGCTTAGCAAAGTGCTCACACACAAGTGGTACTAAATAAATACTTCATAAAGCAAGAGTTAATTACTAAAAAGTACAGAGACAGGGAATAGAAATATCTCAATCAACAAGGAGATTACTTCTAGAAGGCTTAGCAACCATTCTTGACTATGGAAATCAGAATTACTCCAGGATATCTTGAGAAGTCCAACTTGCCATGTTTTACCGAGCTTCATCTAAGCTAGCCATGCAGATGGCATTTTAAAGCCCAACGACTTCGTTGTTGAGTATCAATAACACTAAGGCAGCTTGGAAACTGCTTTGGAAGAAAGCTGAGCGCTACCTGGAGAGGCAGAGGCTGAAGTGCTTTGCCCTCCCAGGGGGAAAACAAAAAGAATTTGGGTCAGGAGGTGGAAAAGCAGGAGTATAAAACCACAAATTGTGATAATTCCATAGTTATGCCTTGGGCTTAAGTGGTAGCTGCTTCTGACTGCCAAGCAGGAGAGAACTGCTCAAGAGGAATGTTTGGTCACATTATACAGAATTTATATGTGAATACCAGTAATGCTGTAACCTTCCCCAGATAATCTTAAAAACTGGAGGCAGAGTGAGCATATAGCTTATCATCCCAACACTCTAATAGAATTCAGTCTTTGGTTCTATCAATTTGCCAGTGCTGCTACAACAAAAACCACAGACTGGTTGGCTTAGAAAACAGGAATTCACTGTCTCATGGTTTTGGAGTCTAGAAGTCCAATATCAATTATTGGCAGGCCTTGCCTTCTGTCAAGAGTCTGCAGCATTCCAGTAATCGTGTGTCACACAGCCATCTCTCTTTCCTTGTGGTTGCTCCTGATTTCCACTGGCCTGTGTGCGAAATTCCTTTGCTTATGAGGCCCCCAACCATATGCATTAAAGCCCATGCGATATCCTAGCCTTATAACCTTGAAATAGGATCTTTGAAGTTCCTGTTCACAAATGCAGCCACACCCTAACAATAACATCTTCAAAGGTCCCATTTACAAATGGATTCAGGTCCACAGGAATGCAAGTTTAAATGTGAACCTGTCTTTTGTGGGGGGCATGGTTCAACCCTCCACAGGTTCCCTAATAGATAACCCAGTTCAGAATATGACTCGGGTTCTTGTCTTCACCACCTGGAGAACTCAGTCCTCTGAACATGTTTAAATCTTTATAAGGCATCAGGAACCTTCCTCACCTGCCCCCTTTCTTTACACATGCAGTCCTCAGGATGGGAAGGGACCACAACGCTTGGCTCGTGTATAAGAGGGACAGTCACTTCATAGGAGAAGTCTGTCTTCTAGATACTCTATTTTCTTTCTTTTCTTGCAGTACAGAAAAACTACCATTCCCAGATCACATAATATCATTAAATAAGTGTTAATAATAATTTCTCAATTTCAGTAACATGCTGCCTCCTCCTCACAGGCTACTGGCTCTAAGATTCTTGAGACACAACATAAAGAGTTGAAATGTATCCATGACTTCAAATCTAAATTAAAATTCAACTTTCTTTTCCGTGGTGCCTAGGGCATGTGGCCCAACCAGGCTTTGCTAACATGTAAAAGTTTTACGGGTTATTCTGTCTCTAATGACAGCAAATGCTTTGCAGGTCGGGCAAGGGTCATGGCAGAGAAAACACTGTGTCTTGTGGAAATTTCATTATAATAATTCTTCAGGAAAGAAGAGGCTGCAGGGAAAAGTAGTGTTGGATGTAAAATGAGTGGGAGGTTGGCTTCCAGCATCTAGACAGCAAAGTAGAAAACACAAAATACTTGAAACCTCTAAGTAATCAGAGAATAGTGTTAACCCATTACTTTGTGATTCCTATAAAAGTAAAGACTTGAAATCTGGCTTACTTAATAAGAAAAGGCAGAAAGTAGAAATGTTCATGTTTTTTTTTTCTTCCTGGGGACATGGATATGGTATAGGAAGAAAAAAGAAAAGCTGTTTTCCTTTATTTTAATGTTCCCTTGACAGGTCAGGATCAGGCAGTGACTTAGGTCAGGTCCATGCCCTACAGGACCCATAAAAGTCTTCCAGAAAAAAATACAGCCATTTTTCCAAGGTCCTACTTCTTCTAGGGAAGAAACAACAATAAAGAATTCAGAGGTGAAAAGAATTAGTACATCATAAAAAATAGGAAAGAAAAATAAAATACTCTCATACTGACTGTCCTTAAGAGAATTTACTCTCACACTTAAATTTATGCAGCAAGTTACCAGAAGCCTCATAAATACTGGGCCCGTAATCAAGCTGTAATCATTCATTTTATTTACATTTCATTAGGGGGCACTAAGGTAATGATCTTCAAAAGATTTCACTGCAACCAATGAAAAAGGAAGTGGACGTCCTAAAAGGGAAGGGCATAAAAAGAGAATGCCATTCTCTCAAAGACACCAAAACATTAAAAACAATCTGTTTTTAAAGTTACCATGTGTTGCTGTTTTTCACGTGTTCCCCACTTAACAACTGCTTTCTAAATTGTTTTGACCCCACACATTACATATGTGGTAAGAACCTGCATCTATCTAAAGAACTCAGACAAAACTTTCAGCATTACATAAGAAACAAACTTCCATGAAATAGAGACTGCAATAGTAATTCCAATACACCTAGAACATTCACCATCTATATTACCACTTGTCATTTACTATTGGCAAAATCCGTGACAACCTTTCAGGCAGTTCCATAGCAATTTGAATAGCTGCACAAAAGGGCAGAGCAGCAATACACTGAATAAAACATCCACTGCCTGCATCATTCCTTTGAAGGCTGTCAGCCATACATTTTGAATAACCCAAAATGAAGATCAAAAGGGAATAGAACTCACTTATTTATTTATTTTACCTGAGGCACTGAATGAAAAGAAAGTAAAATTTAGGATTAACAGAAGTTTAAATTTAAACAAACATCAATACCTGGTTCCTAAGATCCATAAAGAAGTTCAATAATTTCCACCCATGCCACAAAGCATGACACCGAGGTATAAACTTGGAACCCAAGCAGGAAAAAGAGTTAGAGAAAAATGAAACTAGATATTTCTTCCTGTCACTTCTTCCTTTCTTAGTCACCTTCTAGGTGACCTTCCACACAGAGAGTTTTTCCTATATTCTAGTCATGCCCAAGACTACAATTCTCTTCAATAATTTCAGCCTGCGAGTGGTTCTTTCTTCCTGTGGGGATTCCCTGGAGTCGTTCATGTTTCCCCCTCTTTCCTCAAGCACTTTTTAAAGGCAGAAAGAACGTGATGGAACTCAAGATGAGGAAGAGAGAAAAAGGCAGACACATTATTTGAAACTATACCACCTCCTAACATGTAGATATTAGTTTGAAATATGCCGTATAAGCCATCTCTTTATACAGATTTAAAAGAACTAAAGAAAACTACCTGAAGAATAAAAGTAGGTGCCGAATTGTTTAACATACAACCTACCCTGCAAGTTTAATAGTAAGTGTTGCAGACTGAATCATGTGCCCACAAGGATGTGTTTATGTCCTAATCCCATCCAAATATGGATGGGAACATATTTGTAAATAAAATCTTTAAAGATCCTATTAAAATGAGTCCAAACTGAATTAAAGTAGGCCTTAATACAATATGACTGGAGTCCTTATAAGCAAAGGAAATTTGGACATGGTAGTAAGCATGAGACAGGCTGGCATGTGACCAAGTCAGAGACTGAGTTATGACTGCTGACAAGTCACCAGCAGAAGTCTTCAGACTTCAGAGAAAGTAGACCTGCTAATACCTTGATTTTGGACTTTTGGCATCCAACACTATGAGACAAATTCTTGTCATTTAAGCCGACTAGTCTATGGTGCTTGTTATAGCAGCTCTGGTAAACTAAGACAGTACCATCTACAAATCTGATGTCTCTAGGTAATGGATTTTATATAAAAGATAATTCAGTGAATAAAATTATCTATACAGATATTAAATGATGCATATATTGCTCTATATAAAGTACCTAATTAACTAAATATGATCCTAATGGTCAACACTGGAAACTTTTCTTACCAGAAGTGAAGCTGATGCTGCTGTTGCCCCTACCTACCTCCACTACCACAGAGGCAGACAAGGGGGCATCACCTGCTCCTCCCCTTCCCTGGGATTTTCATGGTCAAATTGCTGTCCCACTCAAGGCAGTCACAGCAGCTGCAGCCGCAGGCACTTCAACCACCTCCGCAGGGTTCAGAGGTGAGGAACTAGCAGGTTCTGGATTGCCTTGGGGATGCTATTCCTAAGAACAGGGGTTAAGTCACATTTTGTGCAACAGCCTGGGAACTGATCCATCATTTATGGTGTAGTTTCCTTGGAGAAATGCATTTACAGTTTTAAAACCACCAACCTGGATGTGAACTGTTAAAACAGAGCTCTTCTGAAAACTTGTTACTGTTCACGGAAAAGCAACAAAAAAGACACCCTTTCTCAATTAGATATTTTGCCTTCAGGATTTTTTGTTTGGTCCTTTATTTCATCAAACTTTGGGCCAGATACTCACTCTTGTTGAGTCTAAGTTTTGTACATTTGTAAAATGGAGGTCATATCACCTCTCTCACAGGTCTATTATAAGAATATGCAAAGTGACAGCTAGCCTAGGGGACAAGACCTGGTACAGAGACTAGCAAACAGGAGGTATTCAATAGATGTTGATTTACGCCTTCCTTAAATAACTTTCCCCACAGAAAACTGTAACTACCCCAGGATGTAGTACACAGAATTCTAAGACAATTCTTAGACAATGACCAACATCCTTATATAACATCCTTCCCCCACTGAGTGTGAGTCGACCCTCTGAATATCATGGAATATGGCTCCCATAATTGGGTTACTGATTGACTGATTTTGAATCAAAAGGGAGGTTATCCTGGGTGGACATGGCTTAATCAGGTAAGCCCTTTCAAAGAAGGTAAAGCGTCAGAAAGAAACTTCTGATGGCCTGGAAGAAGATGGAAGCTGCCATGAGCTCTACAGTGGCAAGGAAACAAATTCTGCCAACAACCACATGAGCTTGGAAAAGACCCTGACTGAATTCTGTCCAGACTTTAGATTTATATAACTAAAAGATAACAAATGGGTATTGTTTTAAGCCATTAAGTTTATGGTAATTTGTTGCATGGCAATAGAAAACTGATGCAAAACATAGGTACAAATTTATGTGTTTCCATAACTATGGGCAAAAAACATATATTAAAAGTAAAAAAGAAGAAGGAAGGGAAAGACTTGAGATTTATTGTGCCAGACACAATAAATGGTAGATGCTTTACAGATGTTATCGCCTATAAAGAAAAAAAAAATTCCATTTAAAAAAGTTCTAGCATCTTTAATTACTCTAATAAAGAGAATTTCAGTTTCAAGCCAAATTACCAGTAACTTGAAAGTTTTCACTTCATCATTGTGATAGAAAAACTTTTTAACTAGCAAAAGAATATCATCCAAAGATGTATTTGGAGATTTTTATTGTAAAAACACTCAGGTAATAACCAGAGGGTAGGTGATTGTCACCTTTGCAACAACTGTACAAAGTCATTTGTTTATCAGATAGGCCATTCAGGACCAATTTTCTCTAATGATGGGAGAAATAATCACACAATTTTAGAAACAGAAACAACATTGTCTGTGTGGCAATATAAAAAGTAATTAGCTGCAAAGAAATCTGAAAAAAAGCACAAATTACGAACTATTAAAAAAAAACACCAAAAATCAGAAAATACCTCCAATAATTTTAAAAAAGAGAATTAGCATACAGCAACTCCTACAAATCATTCTAAAACAAAGTAGGGAAAGGATGACCAGTTTTTTAAAAAGTCTCAAACTCTCTGTAAGATATAACATTAACTTTATAAGAAACCTTGAGATCCCTTGAAAGCAGAAATTCAATTATTGGAGAAGATGAGTGAACACAAAGCAATACTTTTACTACTTTGGAATTATTTTGAAATTTCTACCATTCTTAACATCAAGTCTTAACTTTGATTCTTTTTTTTAAAAAAGTATGTGCATCAGATATAGCCTTAAGACATTTCAGAATGCTACGACAGTGTAGCACTTTTTTTCTGTAAGCACATAAATGTCAGGTGCCATAACTGATAGTCCAGTCTTAAATGAGATAGAATGGAAACATTCAAATACATATCTACATATACTTTCAAATACTATTAGTAATAATTTTTGCTTAAAGACAAAACTTGAGGAAGTGAATTCACTGTGCAATTTTATTAAACAAATGAGCTTCTTGGAACTTGCTATTACCTTAATTTTACAAAAATACATTTCAATTGTTAAGCTTCAGATTACACAAGACAGTGACAAGGAAAGCTATTAAGACACCTCAAACTTCCCTGTAGTCACTGTTTACTTTTTAAAAGCAGTAACAACTTTATAGATAAAGGGAAGAATCTTTAAATACCCTGAATCTCTGAGTATGACCTCTAGATTTTTATATTTGATAGTGATTTGTTCAATCTTCTGTTCTCTAATCACAATGTGAGCAGGCATGTTTTAGTAGAATACAATTATGGCTTCCATTTATGGGTTTGCTCTGGGCTAGTTCTTGGCAGGCATAATTACTTTTAAACCAAGGGGGCAGATACCATCATTGACCTCATTTCATTGATAATGAGATTAAGACCTAGAAAGGTTACTTGTCTAAGATTACATGGGTGGTAAAAAGAGTTAGGACCGCCAGCCTCCAAAGCCAAAATTAAGCAAGTAATCCTTATGTGAAACTCTTTTTCCTGACATAACTACCCTTGTGAAATATTAGGGGCATGACATCTTCATATTTGATGATGATAAGGTAAAATGAATGGAATTTTTTCATTCACGTGTATATCAGATAATCAAACAAATTTAGATCTGCAAGAGAACCTACACACTTGCTCTCTCACCTTCACACATAGGCACAACTCCCATACATATCAAGAGGGTGATCCCGCAAACTACATGCAAGCCACTAGTTATTTAATCATACCTAAACAGCATGTTTACTTTGTAAAGCAGACAATGGTTTAATTTCTAAGCAAAATAACAATACCAAAACATAAGTAACCTGACATTATTTAATCCAAAAACCAAGAGGGAGGTAATGAAGAAATTTAACTAAGAAAATAAAACTATCTCCAGCAGTTTTGTCATGCAATCTAAATTACCAAGGGTAAATAGAGAATACATGCACATGCCAAGGTATCTGTATGACAGTCTGGCATGCAGAAAATACAATATTCTTATGAATGTAGTTTAGAGTTATATTATGAAAGCTAATCTTTTATTATCTTAAATAGATTTCCAGGATAAATCTCAGAACACAAACGATGCAAATTTCTTTGCTGCAAAATAAAACAGTATATTGATCACAAAATGTTTCATATATAATATCACTTTCACATATTCACAGGATTTAAATGTAGGCAAGGACTTGTTAAATTAAATGCATTAACAAAAAAATACTTATGTCAGACATTGATTTAGGGACTTGAATATGAACTAATTTGAATAGATATTTGAATAGACATTTCGACCTTAATGTATGAACCTTTGAGCAATTCTTGCCTCAGGTCCCAATTAGAGGCTATGGAGTTTAATAAAGATTCCTACCATCCAAGACAAAGATAGAGACCCAAATCCCCAATCTTCCGCCCACAAACTGATCTATAGCCTCAACATTTTTCAGGCATTCGATAAAGATATTACAGATCTGGAAAATATATTTGTAATGCAGACATCAAAGGGTATCATCTCATCTACTTATGAATTTATAAGAAAAATATTAACAACCCCATAGACATAATGACAAATATAGAAACATATTTCTCAGAAGGAAAAATACAAATTAACAAAAAAAATATGAAAACATGATAAAATGTTTCGTTAGAAAGGGAAATGTAAATTTAAAGAAACAATCAGAAATTACTTTACTGGACTGGAAAAATATAAACAGCCTTAAAACACCCATTACTGGGAACATTTTAATAAATGCTTATTTAACATATTAATCAATGCTTATTTTTATTTATTTTTATTGTGGCAACATATAATTAACATAAAAGTTGCCATTTTAACCATTTTATTTTATTTTTTTTTAAAGATTTATTTTTTATTTATTTAATTCCCCTCCCCTCCCCCGGTTGTCTGTTTTCTGTGTCTTTTTGTTGCGTCTTGTTTCTTTGTCCCCTTCTGTTCTCGTCAGCGGCACAGGAAGTGTGGGTGGCGCCATTCCTCGGCAGGCTGCGCTTGGGCCAGCTCCACACGGGTCAAGGAGGCCAGGAGCTTGAACCGCGGACCTCCCATATGGTAGACGGACGCCCTAACCACTGGGCCAAAGTCCGTTTCCCATTTTAACCATTTTAAAGTAGCATTATTTTTACAATATTGTACTACCATCATTACTTTCCATTACTAAAACAGTCGTTATTCCAAACAGACACTCTTTACCCATTAAGTAGTAATCTCCTATTCCATTTTCCTTCATTCCCTGGTAGACTTCAGGTAAGTGTAATCATACAGTATCTGTCCTTTTATGTCTGGCATCTTTCAGTTAGTATAGAGTTTTTAAGGTTCATCCATCTTGTAGCATGTATCAGAACTTCATTTCTTTTTATGGCTAATAGCCCATTGTACAGCTACACCGCATTTATTTATTCATTACCTGGCTTTGCATTAACTAGCTTCACAATATTGTACTACCATTACTACCATCCATTTCCAAAAATTTTCCATCAACCTAAACATAAACTCTGCACCCTTTAGCATTGACTTCCCATTCTCCCTCTCCTAGTAACTGGTAATCTATGTTCTCTCTGTGAATTTGCATATTCTAATTATTTCATATAGTGAAATTACACAGTATCTGTCCTTTTGGACCTAGGTTATTTACTCAACATGATGACTTCAAGGTTCATCCATAGTGCATAGCATGTATCAGAACGTCATTTCTTTTTAGGGCTGAAAAATATTTTACTATTAATAATAATATCAATAATATTCTAGGGAAGCGAATGTGGCTCAACTGATACAGCATCCGCCGACTACATAGGAGGTCCGGGGTTCAAACCCAGGGCCTCCTGGCCCGTGTGGTGAGCTGGCCCACAGTGCAGTGCTGCCATGCACAAGAAGTACCATGCCACGCAGGGGCATCAGCCATGGAGGGGAGCCCCACACACAAGGAGTGCACCCTGTGAGGAGAGCCTCCCCACAGGAAAAAAGCACAGCTCTCCCAGAAGTGGCACCGCACACATGGAGAGCTGATACAGCAAGATGATGCAACAAAAAGGGACACAGATTTCTGGTGCCACCAAGAATGCAAGCGGATACAGAAGAACACGCAGCAAATGGACACAAGGGAACAGACAATGGGGTGGTGGGGGGAGAAATAAATAAAATTTTAAAATAATAAAATTCTAATATTTAATAATATTCTACTCTATGCCACATTTTGTTTATCCACACATCTGTTGATGGGCCCTTGGATATCTTCTGCCTTTTGACTACTGTGAATAATGCCACTTGAATATTGGTGTGCAAATATCTGTTCTAGTTACTGTTTTCAGATCTTCTGCATATAAACCTAGGAGTGGAATTGCCAAGTTACACAGTAATTCTAAATTTAATTTTTTGAGGAAGTATCAAAATGCTTTCCACAGTGGCTGTACCATTTTCTACTTCTATTAACAGGGTTAAAGAGTTTCCATTTTTCTTCATCCTCATCAACATTCATTTCCTGTAATTACTGTTTTTAATATTAGCCATTCTAGTGGGTGAATCAATGGTTATTTTTAAGTTTCTGGCTGGTAACTCCAATCTATGGAGCAGATACGGGACTGTCTTTTCTGTTGTTCTTTGGTAATGTGGTTCTAGAATGAACATGATATAGGTATCTTTTAGAATACCTATAAATTTTAATTGATATCAAATATTGTATATTAAAAAACTAAAGAGGCTCTAAATCAGTATTTCTCAGCCTTTTTTTAATTTATTGCTTCCAGAAGGAACTTTTTTAGAGTTTTTTCCTAAGTGCCCAATACCATCCATGAAATTAATAATACAGATATATTGCATATATGTCTATGAACTATGGGTTTTGGAAAGGGCCAAAAACCATTGCAAAATGTAATACATTTTCATCCCTCAAGAATCAAATTATCCCCCCTTGGGAGTAATATTACCTCTGTTGAGAATGCATCCTTTAAAAGATGCTATTTTCTAGGCAGATAGAGTTAAGAATGAATCACCTTAATCCAATCACAGCCTGACTGGAGTCAAAGCGAAGTTACAGTTTTGGTACAATTTAGCATATCTTTGATTTGCCACTGTTCTTAGGGTATAAATCCTCTAGGGCTTTCAACTGACAGCCTGGTGGGTCTTTGTCCAACTCCTTTCTAAATTGATGACTAGAACATGGTAATTAGCATTCTTATTGTAAAACTAACCAAGACAGTGTTCTGATTAAAAGGGACGGGTCTATTAAATTCAGGCAATTTATTCATATCTTGAAGCCATTTTCTCTTTCTGGATAGCAAGCAATTCTCAATTAAATATGAACGAGACACTAAATGACAAAATTACTATGTAACTTTAAAAAATCCAGTTATATTGTCCAAAATTATAGTATTTTCTTACAGTAGAGAGTATATTTTACACTAACATGCTATATATTTTTCCCTTCTTCCCCTCCCCCTCCTCCACCCTGTTTTTGCTGTCAGTGTCCATTCACTGGGTGATCTTCTGTATCTATTTCTCTTTTTGTCTTCTCTTCTTGTCTTTCTCTTCTAGGATGCCCTGGCATTCAATCCTGGGACCTCTGATGTGGATAGAGATTCCCTGTCAATTGTGCCACCTCAGTTCCTGGTCTCTGCTGTGCTTCACCTTGACTCTTCCCTTGTCTCTCTTTTTTACTGTGTCATCATCTTGCTGCATGACTCACTTCTGCAGGCGCTGGCTCACTGCATGGGAACTCAGCTTTGGTGCATGGGTACTTGCCTCGCCACGCAGGCACTGGCTCACCTCATAGGCACTCACGTGAGCACTTGGCTCACCACACAGGCACTCAGCTCACCATGCAGGCATGTTTTCTCTTCTTTTTCACCAGGAGGCCCCAGGGATCAAACCTGGGTCATCCCATATGGTAGGCGGAGGCCTTATCACTTGAGTCACATCCTCTTCCCTGCATTTATCTTAATAAGGCTCTAAAAGCATTCCAGGAACAAATCACCAACCACCATCATTATATAATGTTGATTGGGAATGGTATTCAATAAAGCATGATAATTACAAAGGTGGTAAAAATATTGGACAAGATTAATAAGAATTATCATTTGTACATGATATAATCTTATATAGAGAAAATCAATCAATTAAAAACTGCAATTAATAAAAGACAGATCCCATAAAAATATGCAAAATTTAATAATTTTGCAACCAGTGATGAAAAGTGTGGTTTTAAAAAAAGATCTTATTCACATAAAAACTAAAAACACTCAAAGTGTCTATAATCAGTGAGAAACATGCAGTCCATAAGGAAAAAAAAAAACACATTAGAAAGAGAAGCTAATATCAGTGTCATTAAATTGACTATAATAAATGTTCTTAGAAGAAAAGTTAGTTACCACAGGATGATATTTTATCCTAAATGAAATGTATACTTTTAATGTATTCCATTTAGGAAAATGTGACATGGTGGGTGAGCCAGAAACACAAATCTAACATTTTTCTAGAAAAAAAAAATTAACAGAGGAAACAAAAATGCATGAATCTGAATATGTCACACAAAAACCAGAGAAGAAAGAGCAAATATGAAAACATAATGTCTACAATTGTTAAAAACAGTACTGAATAAAGAAAGGGACATAAATTAAGTATAATGAGACATAACAAATCAGTGGCGAGAAGAGAATTATCTAGTAATGGAGGAAGGGAACACAACTGGTTAGCAAAATGGGAAGAAAATTATATTCTATTATATACCAAAATAAATTACAAATTACTTTTGCATGTACCAGGTATCAGACAATGAACACTTATCAAACCGAGAGAGAACACACCATATACAGCCAATTCCCTGCCCCTCTCCAAAATGCACAGTGCCGACATACAGTAAGTCCAAATTATTTCTTTAATTATAAATTGCAATAAGTGTTTTAAAATAGAGTGGCAGTTCTTCTGTGTCTTTTTTTCCCATATAGACAAACACGAATTCTTACCTTATGGATCCAAAAAATGGCTTTACTACAATTTGCCATCTGCAAAATGATTAGAGAAAGAAAGCAATGGGAGATTTCATGAAGGAAGCAGGGGGGACCCACCTAATAAATGTTTTTCATTTACTTTAATTTAACCAAGCACTCTACTGAGGAGAAAAGAGAGGATCCAGGCAAAGGAACTGGGTAAATAAGAAATGGATGAACACAGCAAAGAAGACATTGCTAGGGTAGAAAGCATAAAACCAAAGGACTCAGGCATCTCAGTTTTATGACTTTCTAAAAGCAAGAACTGGCAGCACAGGAGCTAAGAGTGAAGAAGACATTGCTGGGAAAGAAAGTGTTAGAAAAGAAATTTTCATTGACTTACACTGTGAAGTCATCTTTAAAAATTTAACACTTAAGTAATGCTTAATATGTGCCAGGAACTATTCAAAGTGCTTTTAAAATATTAATTCATTTGATTTTTATAACAACCCCATGGTTCCAGGTACCATTTTACAGATGAGGAAACTGAAGATTAGAGATGCTATGTAGCTTGCCCAAGATCATGTAGCTAGTAAGTGGCAATGCCAGAATTGAAATCAGGCTGTTAAAAATGTGCTTCCACTATACAGTTCATTTCAAACACAAAAGCCCCAAATTACCATTTTACCATTTTAAGATAAGAATAACAAAGGATAAGGAATAAAGGGAGTAAAGAGTGCTAAAGACCAGAATTTGATTCCTCTTTCTGTCAGTTACGTGCTTTGAGAGTTAGCATGTTAAGTAAACTTTCTGAGCCTCAGTTTTCACATCAATTATATGGAGATAATACACCCTAAACTCAAAATCGAGGACTGAAAGAACCACGTATAAAGAGAAGTACGTGACAACTGAGAAGCACAAAGCTCAAGCACTGGCAACAAAGGTAGCTAGAGCAGTATTTGTATTAAGTACCACACTGAGCATAGATCTGACAAAACTGGCCTAGGTGTCCCAATAGACAGAGAGAGGAGAAAGGACAGAACTGGAAGGATGGCTCAGAGAACTTAAAGGAACTGAGGGATAATTAGGTTGGAAAAGAGCAAAGAGCAAATTCAGTAGACAGCAAGGAGGTTGCAAGGTTATGGTATAAATGCACAGGCACCTTGGAAGATGGTAATTCCTCTTATAAAAGAGCTAGGCATAACAAGGATATGTGAATTTTTTATGCTAAAAATATTGGACCACATAGTATCAAAATCTAGTGAGAAATGGGGATGCCTCACCTCAGACCTTTAATTTGTCCTCTCTCTGTGAATAAAATGAATTCAACAGTAGTTACTTTGATTACTTTCCTTATAGTAATCATTCAGGAGTCGGCAAACATTTGTTGATGCTTAGTATATGCCAAGCACCACATAAGGTACTTCTGAAGCACTTTTTCACTGAATCCTCAAAATGGTCTATCTTTATCCTTTCTGTTTTACCAGATGCAAAGTTATGCAGCTACTAAGTGGTAGAACTAGATAGGAAGATAGCCTTACCTCTAGAGAAAGCACATGTTCCTAACTATAGTGGCTCTTGCTTTCCCAAATGGATATTTTTGGGAATACTTTTGGGTAAAATATGGAATCACCAAGTAAGGAGCACAGGGTCCCCCCTACTCAGGGGTGCACCACCTCTTTACTCATCAGCACGTGGTTTGCCAACCTTCTCCCCCGCCCTGTCCTTAGAATGACACCTTTGCCCCCGTACCTGCAGAAGGTGAGGCAACTATAAGTAATGCTGGTTTTAGAATAAAAGACAACCAAAAATAAATACAAAAAAGTCCAAAGTTTAGGTACAGATAAATATATCTGTAGACAGGGGCTAATTAAGCCAAGGCTCACCTATTTTAAGTATACACATTAAATCACCCTATTTATAAATCAAATCATATCAAGTTAATGCACTAAAAGTAATTTGTCCCAGTTCTGGCCCTCAGTCTATTTTATGCCCATTTTCCTCAGACTGGAGTCTAACAAGAAATTCTTTAGGATATATGAACACATTATATTTCATTTGTAGTCTTAAAAAATAAGAACTGTGTGATAACTAACCCTTAATTTCAGACCACCCCATGACTTCAGTGCCATATTTCTTTTGTGCTAGTGATCAAGTTGACCAAGTACTGCTCCTTCAATTGCCCTGAGGTAAGCAGAAAACATCAGAGGCCTAACACGCAGATAAAGAGAAAGCGAAATGATAAAATGGAGCACCAAAGGCTTTTTACCAGAGAAGTGGTAGGAGAACTGAGCTTCACCTGATAAATGCACCAACTCGAAAACAAACAAATGTAGGAAGCCTGTGCCATAGCAAGTCAGTAGCATATTCATATTGTGAGGTGATTTACTTTCAACAACGTGTCATCATTAATATGTGATATTAAATTGATATTAATTAAAATGTTACTCCTTTTACAGTTTTGTTGGTATTTGGTTTTAGTTTTAGCAGTAAAACTGTTAAACAGCAGAAATATTACCTGACTTTTTTCAGGTACATAATTAAGGTTGCTACATAATTAAGTAGCATTAAAATAAAATCATTTGTCAACATTGAGAGCATGCAAAAAAATTCTTTTAAAGATGTTCACATATTATTCAAATTTGAAAAATACCTATAACTCTAAGGTCTCAAACTACATTGTTTTTTGAGGCCCTGAAGTCAGTCAGCAATTTCCATGTGCAGCCACTCAGCTGTATCATGTACTCCATATAGAACAACTGTAAGGCAACATGCCTTACCACAAAAAACTCACAATTTAGTACAAAGAGGTTCATGTGAGGGAAACAAAATAATCCTTGACTTCTGAGAATCAGATGGAAGCTACAGACAATAAATAAACACACACAGTTTATATACATTTTCAAGGAGTGAACAGACTTCAGAAATCTATCCATGGATCCCAAAATAAGAACGTTCAAAAAATCAGAGAATAAGGGTAGATTATAAGTAGTGAATTTTCCCATTTAATAAGTGGAAATGAGAAGATGAGATGTAGTCAAATCTAAAAATAACATGCCAGATCAAGAAATCAGAACTACCATTAATAGAACAAACCTAAATACATGTATACACCAACCTAAACACACAATTCCAAATCTCATTTTAAAGAAATTACAGAAATACCTCACCATCACTGAAATGTATTTTAACTGTCAGAATGTTTTCTATATAAGAGGGGCATATAAGTACAATATAAGCATAGGGAATTGTCAGAAATACAAGTACTTAGTTTATTCCAATTAGAGAGAAATGAAAAGAATCTATGAATGATTAAATGTAATAAGTGATAATAAACCTGAACTATACAAAAGTCCAGTTATCTTAGGCATGGAAGGGCCAAAGAAAGTTCTGGCTCTCCACTGTCTGAGGGTTTGAAAATATGATCCCTGTTTAGATGAGAATTAATGGATATAATGATCAGAAATAATTACAAAGAGCTATGTTTACTGGTTGCCAAAGAGCCACTATGTAATATTTTAAACACTCCAACACAACATTTTGTTGAGATTTATTTTAACCAAGTGCAGACTTTGAATAAATTAAAGGATTTAATGGCTAAATTTCACGGTTTGTCACAGAGAAAATATCAAATTTCACTCTACCAAAGATTAATAGAAAAATCAAAATAAAAACTGCAAATTATTTACATAGCTTAAGTAGCTATCAAAGACTGCAGACATGCTCAGAAGAACAGAACTAATTGTCAACCCTGACCCACACATAGCTAAGTACCAACCCCACTATGGAGAAAACCTTTATCACCTCTTCAGATTACAGATTTCTATACAGCTTTCAGATCAAGATTTCATAAACAATGCAGGAAATTTAATTCAAAGTGCAAGGACACTTTCAACACAAGTTTATTTCATCTCCTTTTATCTCCACCATTTCCTTTTTCTTTTCACGAGAACACAAACTGTTATTTCTTGAAATACAAAACGTGTGGGGTGGCCTGGAGTTCTCAGTTAACTCCACTTTTGAAATCATACTATCCAACTATAATAAGATAATGACAATAAAGTCTTCCATGGAGAAAGCATCTTATGAAATTACTACTTGGGTAAGCAAACTTGAAGTTAAAACAACATTCGTTTCTAAGACTGAAGCTCCAGGAAATCCCTATGAACAGGCCAGCCTCATATAACCTGTTGAGGTGTTGGCATCTTTTCCCATGAGAGAAAGAGCAGCTCTTCCTGCTGAAGATTTCTCACCTAGTCAACTGCAAGACATTTCAAATAGTTTAAATTGCAATTTGACAGACTTATCTATTAAAAGCCTTGCTTGGATAAGATTTTATGTACAGCAATTCAGAAGGGGTGGCTAACTAAAGGAAGTCAATGTTATATTTCTTATCACCTAGTCAATCATTTGAAAAAACACTTCCCACTCTTCCTAGCCCTGAAAAAACTGCTATAAACCTCGTTTTTATAGTATTGCCATTATCCCCTAAAGACAATATGGCTTTGGAGCTCCTTCCAAGTATCTTTAAAACTTTTGGTGATACCATCCCAACAGAATCACGAGATGTCAGACTTCCCATATTGATTGGAATTTCAGTGGGGAAGTATTATGATCCTGAGTTTGAAAAATTGCATGTCCTCCTGGTAACCACACTGTCTTTGCTATGATCTGAATATTTCTGGTGATAGAGGGCAAGAGTAGTAGGAATAAATAAAAACCAAATAATTTTCAAATGATTAGTAAATGAACTCCTAGTTTTGTTTCTCTTATAAATGACAATAGTAATTACATCAGAGCAAAGTGGACTCCTTTTACCTCTCCCCACCATACAAACACACACAAAGATATAAGAAGGGAGACATTTATCCAAAGCCAGAGCAAAAATTCCTCCCTTACCACAAAGAATTAAATTCCTAATAAGGACCAAGGAAGTTGAACTCTCAATTGATAAAATCAAGAGTTAGTGGGGGAAAAATAAGGTAATAGTAATTGAGGTTAGAAGTAAACTTTTAAGAATAGCCAAACATTTTTACATACCCTATATATGTGCTCTGGAGAAATCCCTCCCAACCATGTGTCCCTCATCAATAAAACCCCACACCAGCGTTCTTCCCCTACCATAGTTGAACCCCTCTGTGGTCCAAAACTTATATAAAATGAAGCTTAACACATTGCCAAATTCAATTAATAGGAAAATGAAATAGTAATGACAGGTTTAAAGATTAGAAATAGAATACATAATAATTTAGAAAAACTGAAGTAAAAATAAATTGGGGTATTAAAGATGAAAACTATCATAAAACTTTGTTTTTGATGTTTTGCCTTTCATCTCTGTAATACATGTTGCCTTGTATATACAGTGGCAAGGAAGTCTCTTCCATTTCTACCTCAGTGTCTACATCCTTTTTTTTTTTCCTAATTTTTAATTTTGTCATCAAAAAAGTTTTAGATCACAGTAAAGTCACATATGCAATATAGGGGACTCCCATATATCCAACATCAAACCCTTTTCCCCCTCCCCCAGCAATAATCTTTTTACATGTTCATGTTATATTTGCTGCAGCTGATGTACAGATATTGAAATATAGCTATCAAACATGGTTTCATTTTAGGGAAGTGGACTTGGCCCAGTGGTTAGGGCATTCATCTACCACATGGGAGGTCCGCGGTTCAAACCCTGGGCCTCCTTGACCCGTGTGGAGCTGGCCCATGAGCAGTGCTGATGCGCGCAAGGAGTGCCATGCCATGCAGGGGTGTCCTCTGCGTAGGGGAGCCCCACGCGGAAGGAGTGCGCCCCATAAGGAGAGCTGCCCAGTGCAAAAGAAAGTATAGCCTGCCCAGGAATGGTGCCACACACAGAGAGCTGACACAACAAGATGATGCAACAAAAAGAAACACAGATTCCTGTGCCACTGACAACAAAGAAGCGGAAAACAAAGAAGCGGACAAAGACAACGACGTAGCAAATAGACACAGAGAACAGACAACTGGGGTTGGGGGAAAGGGGAGAGAAACAATTAAATAAATAAATCTTTAAAAAAACAAACAAACATGGTTTTATTTTGGTTTATATTGTGGTTTAATTTTTAGACTGTACAATTTTCTAAATTTTTTGTTACATTATGGTTTACATTTTAGTCTATAGACTTTCATACATTTTTGGTGAAATTTACCATCTCCTATAGCCATCATTGCATGATTTGTGGAACTCTTCCATTGCCCCACCCCGATTACCCTGCTTCCATCTATTCTATTCCTCTCTCTCTCCCCCCTCAGGGCCCATCGTGACAACCAAGCTTCACTGTTTAAAGTACCAGATTCACAGATACTTGTAACAATGCTGAGGGCTTGACATACGAGATTGTTCTCCCCTATTGGGAGCCACCAATTCTCTCCAGAGACACAATTTCCTCTGTTTGAGAGCATCAGGTCTCCACAGGATGTGAGTACACCTTTCCACTCATTGTATGGGTCACCACCCAATGCTATAACACACTATGACAAGATAAGCACTCATACACTCCCTAGAAGCCTGCCCCTGTGCCAGATGCCCTCCCTTAAACAGGTAATACTTCCTTATTATATTTTCTAAAGAGTTCTTTCAACATTATAGTTTAAACCACATACCGGACAATCTCCCATGTTCAACTATACTCCCCAAACAAATTCCTTGGGCCATCTGACCCATCCTCCCAAACTAGCCCCCCTTAAGCCTGCAAAGCCCTGTCCAATAGTATCACTATGCCCATCTTATCCTTTCTCTGTACAAATACTTACTTCCACTCATAGTAGTTACAGTTACAAACAACAACTGAGGGAGTGCTGAGTTCCTAGGCAGGGGAGCTCTGTCACATTTCCTAATGGAACAGCAACAATCCAGATGCAAGGGCAAAGACCAGTGAAGAAGGATGGTCCATTGATGAGCCCTTGATACTGATGACTAAGCTTATGAGCCTGTGTGCATGAAATTTCAACTAGGCCTAGAGCTGCAGGGTGCCTAAGAGTTACCGCCTGAGAGTCTCCATGTTGCTCAAATGTGGCCACTCTCTAAGCCAAACTCAGCATGTAAACGCATTACCTTTCCCCCAGCATGGGACACGACTTCCAGGGATGAGCCTCCCTGGTGCAGAGGGATTACTACCAATTACTAACTGGTGATGCAACTAGAAAAAGACCTTGAATAAAAGGGGGAAATGGTAAAGACAAATGAGATTATATGGCTAAGAGTCTTCAAAAAAGAGTCAGGAGATCATCAGAGGGGTTGTGCTTATACATGCCTCAGCAGGATCCCAGAGACAGCCAAAGTAGACACAACCCCAGGTACTAGTGTTCTTGAAGGCTACAGAGACACACATGTTCTATGGTCATGGCAGTTGGCTCTGGAGTTCAGTGCCTTGTCAGTGGGCCCTACTTTGGAATTTGTGTTCCTGAGTGTGATGGACTTGGACTCAGATGTGACCTTTCTACACATGCCTCTTCTGTTACTTTTACTGAACCTGTGGTTGGTGCTAGGGTTGGTGTATACCCAGAAGATTTGAATCTCTGGCCTGGCTATGTACCATCCGAGTCCTGAGCCTCAGCATGGTTGCAACTCCTACTCTCCAGTTTGTTGGACTTACCCAGGTCAGCTAACAGGGAGGTGAAGATGGACAACCACCACCAGGGAACCAAGAGTGCCTATAACTCCAAGTAGGAGAATCACATCCATCAACCATGTGGGACCTAAGCCCCTCTTGATACAAAGGTGTAGTGGACATCACTATCCCAGAGTCCACAGGATAAACGAATAAAATATGAATTAGAGTGGACTTACTAGCATTCTACTATAGAACTATTGTGACTAGGAATGGGAGAAACTGTAGCACTGATCTGGAGAAAGTGGTCACGATAGTTGCTGAGGGCAAGGAGAGGGAAGGAGACATGTGATGTGAGGGCATTTTTGGGTCTTGGAGTTGTCCTAAATGATACTGCAGGGAAAGACGCTGGATATTATATATCCTGCCATAACCCACTGTATGGACTGGGGGAGAGTGTAACCCACAATGTAAACTATAATCCAAGTACTGCAGCAGTACTCCAAAACGTATTTACCAAACACGATGAATGTGCCACAATGACGAAAGAGTTTGTTGATGTGGGAGGAGGGGGGGAGGGGTTGGGGGAGGTATATGGGAACCTCTTGTGTTTTTTATTTATTTATTTATTTATTTCTTATTTCTTTCCAATATACCTTAACCTGTAAAGTACAGTGATTAAGGTTTCTAAGGAGAGGGTTTCTGTTTCAGTTAGAATTAGATTTTGTTGTATAGAATAGATAAACCAAATGCATGGCCTTAAATCAAATAGCAGCTTTTTCTCTCTCATGTAAAAGCAGGAAATCCAAGGCTGATATTGTGGCTACCAAATCATCAGAGACTCAAACGACTACCTTTCAGCTCCACTATTCTTAGCAGATAAGAGTCTACCATTATGATTACCTCATGGACCAAGGTGGCTGCTAGAGCTGTAGCCATCACAAATGCACTCCAGTGAGGAAAGAGAAAGAAGAACAGAAAGAGGATGCCTATCAGCTGTCTATCACTCTGCCCAGGGAGGCTCTAAGCTAGTGTGCTCTTGCCGGCTATAAGACTGATGTCTCACTCTGCAGAGGTGTCTCAAGGATTCCTCGAGTGGAAAACACTAGTATTGTGTCCAGAACTAAAACCTGATAGGAGACTGGCAGAGACATCTAGTATTCATGCTTCTTTTCTACCTAAATGACAAAATGGTAATTTTTGCAAGGTAGTAATAGTAGTGTGCCCAAGTAAAGCATTAAACCAATCAGCCTTTCTCTCCCTCACAAACAGGTATATAGTTATGCATTACCTTCTGGCCAATGATATGTCAGCAGAAATTGCCCAAATGATAGAGCCCTGCACCCCAACAAGGATCCTCCACTCTGACCAGGATAATTAGAAGTCGGGCAGTGCTAAATCGGATACCTGTTTCAAAGTCTGTGTACATGATATAACCACACAGATGTGCAGTTGTCAAAGGCTTTTGTATAAACAGAAATAATTGAGGTTAAAGAAGAATAAAAGTATATGATTATGCATCTAGGGGTATTATAATCACTTCCTTTTGGTGATTTGGGTTCAAGCACTTAAGTATATGCTATGTATTAGGGTCTCTTAGCCATGGCCCTCTGCTTCCACAGCACCTCCCTATCCTTTCTTCCTCTTTCTGGCCAACCTGCCACTGGGTTTGCTTGGAAGATGATGTCAGAGGCTGGTGAATCAAACCAATCCTACACCCATGTAGTGGAATGAATTGTGCACCCCAGTCTGTACATGTTGTTGGTCTGCATTCCGGTGGGAGTAGTAGACACATTGTAAGTAAGATCTCTTCGTGATGTTACTTGAGTTAAGGTTGATGCAGCTGAATCAGGCTGGGCTCTCATCGGGATAACTGGAGCCCTTTATAAGCAGAGGGAAAGTCAAATGTGGAGAGAAGCTACCGGGAGCAGCCAGAAGCTGGAAGTCAATGGAACCCAGAAGAGAAAGGAGAGGACACTGCTATGTGCACTGCCATGTGCAGAAAAGCCAAGGACCAAGGGTTGCTGGCAGCCAGCCCCAGAATTCCACAGTCTTCTGGGAGAAAGCACTGTCTTGCTGACACCTGGATTTTAGACTTCTAGCATCAAAACCGTGAGTGAATAAATTCCCATTGTTTAAGCCAACCCATTGTATGGTATTGCTTTTCACAGCAAGGAAAATAAAACAAACAATAAACGTGAAAAGGGGGAATCTCACATTCATGCAGATCCATTTTCCGTCTAGTGTTTTGTTTTGTTTTTAATTAAACAAACCTAGGAAGGGGATAATACCTGTACCTGTATACCAACTACCTGGACTGAGAAATCAAACACAGATGCTGCTGGAGCCCTTCAATACCCCTTTCCTACCACTCTTTTCCCCTGTCTCCCCACAGAGGCAGCCAAGCACAGGGATTTGGTGTTTATTATTCTCATGTGTGCCTTTATATTTTTATTACAAAGACGACCTACCCAAAATAATCATGCTCCTTGGCCACAGTCCAATCACTTACGAATTTTTTTCTTCTCTTTCTAACTTTCCCCTTTCATTCTCTCATCTAACAAAAGAATAAATAGCTGATCAGATCCATGTATTTAAGCCATGGGAGCAGTACCTGAAAATAGCTTGATTTCATTTCTATCAAATAGTATCTATTTTCTTCACTTGTGTTATCACTGAATAAAGATGTAATATAGGGAATTCAAGCCAGACCAGTAGGACAGACACTTTGCATACGTATCTATTTCTGTCACTCCTCAATTCAAATTAGTAGATGGGAGCCCACATTATCTATGTTCTAAAACTCTTAAAATGTTATGAAACAAATACCAGAATAGAAAAATTAGAATTTAGGACATATTAAAAATAAATTGCACTCTTTTATATAGAGGACTAAGGATTGTAAAAAAATATTAATCTGTAATGAATCCATCATTCTTACCTGTTCTCATAAAATATAAATAAAAACAAAATAAAATAAAAATTGCACAAGACTACAAACTCATTATGGGGGGGACCTGTTATCCGCCATTATATTTGAAGCATTGCAAGTTCTTATTCAAAGTTTGACTAACACAAGAACTCAATAATGAAATGTTCAAGTAATTAATTAATCCATGAGAGTGCTGAGCAGTAAAGGAGGCTGTACCTTCAAATCACATAAAACAATATTCTACAAATACTTACGGAATACCTGTTACATGCCAGGCATGGTTCAGGGCTCTGAAATTAGAGCACAGAACAAGACTCCCTGCCCCTAGGGAGCCTCCATTCCAACAGGACAATATATACCAAATCACACTAATGACATATCCTGAGAAACTCAGGAAACCCTCCATGATCAATAAATCACTCTACCAATCACAACTTGGCTGAGAATTACTACAGTGGCTGGTTTCTGGGGAAACCTTATAAAGCCCCAATTGTTAAAGCAAAACAAAGAAAATCTGTTCTATTCCCTAAGTGATTATAGCATCTCTTTGTTGACTCCTGGAACCTATTAAAATGCGTTGTTCAGAGTGATTTCTTACACATAAAAAGTAAGAGCTTCTCTGAACCTAGCCGAATATCGCCACAAGCTGTAGGAAAAATGTTGAAATTTCATAAAACGAATTACTGAAAATAAGGAAATGCTTCAGTGCCCTAAACAACAGTACATGGCTATTAGAAATAGTCCTGCACTTTCTGGCTGTTTCTGTGTGAAGATACAGCGAACTTCGTAGACAAGCAAGGCATTTAGCTCATATATGACTGGTCAATTCCAGAAACCACTTCCCAGGTGGAAAAGGAATGCATGCCAAGAGTCAATTATCATCAACTACCAAGGATTTTTTAAAAAGTCTTGAAAGAAAGACTCTAAAACACTAGTGGTGTCTATATGTACATAGTGAAATTACAGTGACTATTTTATTTTTATACTTTATTTTTGTGTTTTATTTTTCTACAATGGAAACAATAAAAAAAGATTAATGTTTTATGATTTAAGAATTTTCACAATAAAATAAAATGCCATAAAAATTATTTAAAGCATCAAAGACACAGCGAAAGCTAAATTCTGTGTTGTTTAAGCTACCTTTTCTCTATCTGATATGATGGGGGGTCATTTTGAATATCTTTTTTTAAATTTGTTTTTTACTTTTTCTACAATGCTCACATTATTACCTGTGTGATTAAGACAGAAACATTATTTTCTACAAAGCTCAATTAGCCCTAATTTACACAAATATATAAATTCTACATTATTACTCAAAAGGTAGACCATAATAACAGGGATACACACATCAGTTTATTCTTTAAAACATTCTTGGAAATGCCTTCAGGTTTGTATTACTTCCCTCTTTGAAAGGATCCATACAAGTTCACAGAGGTCAAAATGTACAAACTCTTCTGAAATTAGCTATTTTAACGGACTACACAGGTCACTGGTCCTCTGCCACCTTTACTTGGCAAGCAAATCAGCACCAAATCTGATGACTCAGGGAGAGGAGACGGCAATGGGAAAAACTGGAATGGTGAGGTAGCTTGCTTTTTAAAACCCTACCGTATGCCATACATAGCAGGATTAAATGTTTTCCTATTATAGAAAACACAACGGAACTCAGGGCCAGCTAACTGTTTTATGGCGGGTTTTTAAAGCGTATCTTAGGTTGAGCTTTTTTTTTTCCCTTTTGCTCCCAACCCCATTTCTCAATGGTAGGTTATGAAGCCAGAGGACTATTTGACACATCTATGAATCCCTCTACCTGCAAGGCCAAGTTTTATCAGTCCCTCTCTAGGCAACTTGAAATATATGACTGTGTTCTCAGGTTGAGGTCAATGTTAAGGGTTACCCACACAGATAGAAAGATGTCCATACCAGCAATAAAAAAGCAAGAGCGCCCAGCATCTACAATAGAGTCATTTATAGAAAGTATAGAGAGAAGAGGTATGGATTACAATTGCCCTTAGGTATAAGGAAATGGAAACTTTGGTGTTTAAAGAGGACACAAATTTAGGACTACAATAAGAAATGAAACAGGGATGCACATGACAACATGGATGAACCTTGAGGATACCATGTTGAATAAATCAGTCAGGCACAAGAGGATAACTATTTTGTGGTCTCACTAATATGAACATATAATGAGTAAACTCATGAAGGTAAACTCTGAAGTATAGGATACTAGGAAATAGAACCTAGGTTCTGTTTTAGGTTACTAGGAAACAGAATATAGTTGAGAATAGGAGCTGATGCTTAATGTATGTAGATTTTAAATAAACTTTATTGTAAAAGTGTGGAAATGAATAGAGTTGATGGCAATACATTATAGTAGGAGTTCTTAACAACAAGGGGTCTGTGAGCTTCAATTGAAATTCAGAAAAATATTCTTGTGGGGACATATTGGTGCAGGTGTGATATAGTTATTAAATAATACACAGTATAGTGTGGACTTAGTAAGGGGTCCGTGGTTTTCATCTGACTGGCAAAAGGGTCCGTGGAACAAAAAAGGTTAAGAACTCTTGTATATAGTGAATATAACTAGCACTGCTGATTTATAAGTGTGATTGTGGCTGAAATGGATAGTCTGTAGATGTAAATGTGAATTTAAAGAAAGCTAGAGAATAATTTAGGGACTGTGTAATGGTGATTTTGTGGTTGATGAAGATTGCGGTTAATAGTATAAGAATGTTCTTCTTTTACAAAGTGTTAACAATATGGTGATACAGGGGGAAATTACAACTAATATAACTTATGGACATAGTTAGCAGTAATACTGTAATACTTTTGCAGTGATGGCAAAGAAGATACATCAATTCTAAGGGACAACTATAGGGGGTTACACAGGGGTATGGAATTTTCCCTTTGGCGTAATGAAACGTTCTAAAATTGACTGAGTGATGACAGCACAACTCTGTGATGAAAATGTGAGCCACTGACTGTACACTTTGGATGGATTGTACAATGCATGAAGCTGTATAACATAATGAATCCTGTGGCAGAAGATGGACTGTAGTTAGCAGAATATGAAAATGTTCTCTCATGAACTATAACAAATATATAATAATAATACAGGGTGTTAATAAGTGGATGGGCTGTGGGAAATTACACCAAATTTAAGATATTGGCTATATAGTCAGTAGCAATGTTTTGACAATGCTCTTTCACAGTTTGCTACAAATGTTTCACAACAATGTAAGGTGGTGGTGTGTATGGGAGCCCTGAATGATGATAAGCATTTTGTTTTGTAAATTCACAACTTTATTATAGACATTTATTGTCTATGAATGTTTTTATATAAATGATAAACTTCATTTTTAAAAAGTTTAAAAAAAAAGTTATGAAGGAGAGGACAAGTTGAAACAAGTAAGCCACAACTTCAGAAAGTACCTACAACACCCAAAGCATTTTCCTTACTGGACAGTTTCACTTTTTGGGGGGGAAGTTCTTGCAAGGGCTGGCTAGAGATAATTTTTCAGCCTTCATTTTGAAGGCTCCTGCTTCTAACACCTGTCTCAATTGTCTTTGGCTGACCCCTGAAGAAGGGATAATGAGATTCCCCAACATTAATGCATCCCAAGAGAACAATTCTTTCTGCCAGGCTAACATTGGGTAAGAGAGCCTTCAACTACCTGGCATTTCTTTTAATCAGTTATACTGCTTTTGGGCGCACTTTACAAAGCCATCTGGCTTTGCAAACATCAAGGCAAGGACTATGAAAGACCCCACTTTTTATTGTAGTAGCCTCACAATAGGGAGCAATCCACTTCAAAGTTTGTTCAGTGCCCAGGGTTCTGGTGCAGCAATGGCTCAGCTATTTCAGAGTCATCATTATTCAGGTATCCAAGGAGCCTGGCCATCCAGAAGATGAAAAGATTCTTCTGAAACACCATGTAAAAGAAAATATTTGTTCAATCACAGTATCCATACAAATGTGATCTTATGCTCCATAGCTGGATGCCTAAGGAGAAGAAAACGAAGGGGCCTCAACAGATCCAGTGGAGATCTGGTCAGATAAATTGGAGGCTGGGGGACATGTGTTGCCTAAATTGAAGAATGTTGAGGTGCCCTTCCTGTGAATATTCTATTCATTCTTACAAAATGTTCACAACTCAGGATGGCATTAAGTAGAAATGCTTTAACTTTTTTTTCTTTCATTTTTGAATACAACTGTAATTATTTTTAAACCTTTACTTTCATTGCTTTGGCAGGTTCACTTTTGAAGCTCTCTGTTCACACATTCCAATAATCCTATCCTTTCTGAAAGGTATTAAGGCGGGGTCTTTACATTAAAAAAAAACAATGTTGGGATTAGGTACCAATGGTATTTTTCTCTCTTTTTTTTTTGCAGGCAGTTATTTCATTCATTATAATTTGAATGTCAGCAAAAATAACAGCAGAAAACTCAAAGAGGACTGACATTTAAACATCAAGATATATAAAAATATTATGGGGTTTAATAACTGGGAGCCAAATATAATGGGTCATTTTAAAAGATATGGTATGGGTAATTTCAAGTGTCATCTGAGATAGGTTATGTGCCCAGAAGCTTGGTCAAGCCAAAACTGGCCTAATTGTTACTGTGAGGGTATTTTGGGATGCAATCATTAGTCAGGTGGCTGCATCTAAGACTGATTACATCCACTATCAACAAAAGAAATGCCTCAATAATAAGAGAAGTCTCATCCAGTCAGTTGATGACCTTAAAAGGAGAGCAACTACAATGTAAACTATAATCCATGCTGTGTAGCAGTGCTCCAAAATATATTCATCAAATGCAATGAATGTGCGACACTGATGAAAGAGATTGTTGATGTGGGAGGAGCGGAGGGTGGGGGTGGGGAATGGGGTACATGGGAACCTCTTACATTTTTTAATAAAATATTTTGTGTGATCTATGTATCTTTTTAAAAAATGATAATAAAAGATTAAAAAAAAAAAAGGAGAGCAGATGATTTCAGCAGTCAGAAAGAAGAATTTCTAACTATTTCAGCCAGTCAGCTTCTTTAGGAGAATTAATCAGAACCTTCATTGGATTTTCCAACTTGCAGCCTGCCCTATGGAATTTGGGCTTATCAATCCCCAAGATCATGTGAGCCAATTCCTATAAGTCTCATAATATTTATATATATACCTCCCCTCCACATATACACACATCTCTAATATCCTGTTGGTTCTGTTTCTCTGAAGAACATAGATTAATACAGATTTTGGTACTGAGGATGGTTCTTGACAAACAGAATCATAAGGATGAGATTTCTGAGATGGTTCTGGGGTTTTTGGAATTGGTTCTTAAATCCCAATAGATTAAAAATTACAACACAGACCCTTAGGAATTTGAAGCAACACCCTGCGATCCTCTGCAGATAACTACTCTCCTTTTGAGAAACAGCTCTTGGCCTGCTACTAGGCCTTGATAGAAACTGAATACTTAACCATGGGCAGCAAAATTACCATGAGACCTCAGTTACTTACCATGAATTGGGTGTTGTCTGACCCACCAAGTCATAAAGTTTGGCATGCAAGAGGAACTCCTTTATCAAATGGAAGAGGTATATCTAAGACCTGGGGCAGGCCCTGAAAACAGAAGTAAATTACACCAAGGAAGCATGGCTCTCACTCTTGCCTTTCTTTCCCAAGCCTGCAGCAATGGCCCTAGGAAGAGGTGATTAAGGAAGAAAAAACTTGAGCATGTTTTACAGAGCCTGGTTTTACAGATGGTTCTGCATGATAGGCAGGTACCACCTGAAACTGGACAGCTGCAGCCTTACTTTCTGAACCATCTCTGAAGGACAGTGGTGAACAGAAATCCTCACCAGGGCAGAACTTGGAGCAAGCACCTGGTTGTTCATTTTGCTTAGAAGGAGAAATGGCTAGAGGTGCATTTGTATACTGATTTATGGGCTATGAAAAATGGTTTGGCTAGCTGGTCAGGGACTTGGAAGGAACATGATTAGAAGTTGGGTGACAAAGAGGTCTGGGAGAGAGGTATGTAAATAGACCTTTCTGAATGGGTGAAAAGTATGAACATAATTGTATGCCATGTGAATGGTCACCAGAGCATGACTTCAGCAGAGAAGGATTTTAATAATCAAGATAGGATGATCTGTTCCGTGAATACTAGTCAGCCTCTTTCCTGAGCCATTCCCATCATTGTCTAATAGGCTCAAGAACAAAGTGGCCATGGTGGTAGACGGAGGTTATCCATGGCCTCAGCAACATGGACGTCTGCTCAACAAGATGGAGCTGGCTACAGCCACTGCTGAATGCCCAGTCTGCCACCAGTAAAGACCAACACTCAGTTTCCTATAGGGCACCATTTTCCAAGCAATCAGCATGCTGCCTGGTAGCATGTTGATTACATTTGACCATTTCCATCATGGAAGGGGTAGCATTTTGTTCTTATTGGAACAGATATATACTCTCGATATGGATTTGCCTTCCCAGCACAAAATGCTTCTGACAAAACTACCACCCATGGACTTATAATGTGCCTTATCCACCATCATGGTATTTCACATTCTTCTAATCAAGAAGCCTAGTTCATAGCAAATGAAGTGCATGAATGGACACATAGAATTCACTGGCTTTCCATGTTCTCCACCATCCTTAAGCAGCTGGGTTGATAGAATGGCAGAGTGGCCTTTTGAAGACTCAGTTATGGTGTCAACTGGTTGGCAGGACTATGCAGGGCTTGGGCAATGGTCTCTAAGAGGCTGTGTATGCTCTCAATCAGCATCCACTCTATGGTGCTTTTTCTCCCATATCTAGGATTCATGAGTCCAGGTATCTAGGGATGGAAATGGGAGTGGTACCATTCACTATTATCCCCAGTGATCCACTAGAAAAATTTTTGTTTCCTGCCTTCAGGAATTTAAGCTCTGCTGGTCATAGTTCCAGAAGGAGGATTGCTTCCACAGGAGATAAAACAATTGATTCCATTAACTGGAAGTTAATACTACCACCCGGCCCCTTATGGGTTCCTATACCTCTGAACCAATAGGCAAGAAAGGGAATTACTGTACTGGCTGGTGACTGATCCTGATTATCAAAGGGAAATGGTCTGCCACTACACAATAGAGATAAAGAAGAGTTTGCCTGGAATACAGGAGATCCCCTAGGATGTCTCTTAGTATTACCATGCCCTGTGATTAAAGTCAATGGGAAACTGTCACAACCCAATCCAAGAAGGACTACTAATAGCTCAGAAAATTTAGAAATGAAGATTTGGGTCATACCACCAGGCAAAGATCCATGGCCAGCTGAGGTGCTTACTGAAGGAAAGGGGAATATTGAAATGGGCAGTGGAAGAAGCTATCTATAAATACAGGGTACATTCATGTGACCAGTTGCAGAAATGAGGCCTGGAATGGTTATGAGTATTTCTTCCTTGTTTTGTTAAGAATATGTTTGCATACATACATAAAGCAATTATCTGTTTTCTTCCCTATCTTATTGGATCATCATATAACAAAAGTTGTATTAACTTCATTTTATAATATTTAAGCTATAAGATATCACATTTAAGAGTAAATATTACCCAAGGAATTGCATCCTCTTCTTGGGGGAAAAGATTAGTGAGCTTCGTGTTGTATACAGACAGTTAAAAAAATGTCACGTGAAAAGATGTCTGGTAATCTTTTTATTTAAAGATTAAGTATGGTTAATGGAGATGTGTATGGTTTCCAAGTTGACAAGGGGTGCATTGTGATGGTTAAGGACACTCATGTGTCAACTTGGTTAGGTTATGGTGTCTAGTTTCTCGGTCAAGCAGACACTGGGTTGGTTATTACTCTGAGGGTATTTCATGGGTTAAATCATTAGTTGAATGATTACATCTACAATCAACAAAGGAGACTGCCTGCAGTAATAAGAGAAGTCTCATTCAATGAGGTGACAGCTTTAAAGGGAGAACTAATGATTTCAGCAGTCAGAAATAGTTTCTATCTCTACTTCAGCTACCCAGTTTCTTCAAGGGAATTCTTAGAAACATTACTCGGATTTCCCAACTTGTGGTCTGCCCAAACAGAATTCAGACTTGACAATCCTCATGGCCATCTAAGCCAATTCCTATAATAAATTTCATAATATTTACATACAAAGATATATTCCATCAGTTCTGTTTCTCTGGAGAACCTTGAGTAATATAGTAGTCCTTTGACATAACTTAACCTGAAAATTAAATGCAGCCAACAATGTATGTCACTAGCTCACAAAAGGTTTCTCAAAGGAGGAGGAAACTATTTCTCTTTAAGGCACAGAGAATAAGGGTCATTGACTACTGAGCCAGTAGCTCCATTTGAATACATGGAACAGTCTTAATTCATTTCTCGATGGCCAGAAGACCTAACAGCAGAAAAGAGAAGCACTCAAGTCACAATTGCAGTTGATTTCGAATTTCTACAATAGGGATAGAGTGGAGTCTCACTGGAAAGTAACTACATCTTCTCTGGTGATAGTATACTTTACCACCAACAGAGATGTATAAAATTTAAGCAATGGGAGTAGAGCAGTTTGATATAGTTAGGAATTCCAAAAATAGATATTAGATTATGTTTGTAAACTTGTTTTCTCCTCTGGGCATATTAGAGTGTATTGGATTCAGAGGTTTTACTTTTACTTGATTAAATAATGATTAAGACTTTGATTGGGCCATGGCAGTAGGGTGCTGAGTCCCCACCCCTTGGTGGGTGTGGATTCACAGATAAAAGACATGGGAAAGGACAGAGTTGGAGTCTTGATGCTGGAGACCCAGGAAGTAAGCACACAGAGGAGCTTGGTTGTGAGTGAAGAGAAACAAGCCCTGGGAAGAGAGGAACCTTGAGTCCAGAGAGGAGCAAGCCTGGGAAGAGAGGAATCCAGGAAGCCTGAATCCTGGCAGATGTCGGCAGCCATCTTGCTCCAATACATGGTAAAAGACTTTGTCTGAGCGGAGTAACTTATGCTTTATGGCCTGCTAACTGTAAACTCCTACCCCCAAAAAATACCCTTTATAAAAGCCAACAGATTTCTGGTATTTTGCAACAGCACCCCTTTGGCTGACTAAAACAGAGAGTTTCACACTTGTATTGGGTTTGTTGCATCAATATTTTGCTCTACCTCCTACATCCAAGGAGACTTAACATACTCAACTGGTGGGTATTAATAATAAAAAGATGGGAGGCTGCTGATGATATTTTGCTTTCAGATAATCTAAAATGGTGTGACACACATGAAAATAATATTTAATAAGGGAAACATTTTAACAAGAATGAAATAATAACATTTAATTAGAACATAAAATGAAGTTAAATTTTTGTCTTGGCCATATGTAAGCAACCATGTGTCTTAAACTCATAAATAATGTATGCAAAAATCTTTTGCCTCAATTGGGTTGTTGAATTTTTAGTTTAAGGTTTTTTTTCATGTTTTAAAAGTACAATATCACGTAAGGTTATTTCATTTGTTTGCTCTCAATTAAGAATACTATCTAGGAATGAAGGTGGGTTCCAGTTTACCTCATCTTCATAGGTCCAAGATGATATCCCTAGCCTAAAGGAGTATTTTTCAGTTAGTACAGTAATGCATGCCATCACTTGCTCAAAAGGCAGCCTTGGAACGGCTGTAACATATCATTAGTTGATTCATTTAAATCAACACACATGATACTTTTTATACAATGTTGCAGTTTTTGCCCCCACCTCCACCTTATTCCTCAAGTTCTGTTGAAGATGATTTTAATTAGTTGAGTTCTTATCTCTGCCCAATTTATTACATCAAGACTTCTGGCCATAATGGTTTTTTGGGTATCTTGGTCCACTGCAGCAACTAGGATTTTTCTAACCTCAAGAATAATAAACCCCACAGCCACAGCTTTGCCTGTGGACCCCAAGAGTCAATTCAACCTCTGGTCACAGATGGCTGTTTTTGTGTATTTGTTTACAAAAAAGAAAGGTTCTCTCTCCGAACCTACACAATTCTATCTTCCAAGTCTTTCAGGCTTAGGCAGCTCTGGAACAACCTAAAGCCTTAATTAGAAAAAGAAATATTCCTTCATTTTTGTTGATCTTATAACTCCTGCTGTTTTATATTTTTACCTGTATTATATATTTGATATCTTCATTGGTTTTTACTGTGGTTTAAGGTTCCTGGGATAACCAACATCTATCTTAAAATAATTTTACTCAAGATGAACATTATAAGATTTATATTAACAAACATTTGAAATACATGCTAATTATAACTTCTTACATTAATATTTATTTGTTGTGTCATTTCTGTGGATGATTTAAACCTGAATGCACAACACATAACTTGGGTTGACTGAAATATAACTTATTTGGAAACACTGGAAACAGGATATGTCTTTTTTTAGTGCATTTTATATTGTCACCTGTGCATTTATCATGATTGACTCTTGGCTTTTGGTTGACTCAACTTGTTCCAATGACTTACAATTACCATTTCCTTTTTGTTGCTTAAATTTTCACTGTTGTCCAGCAGAAGTCCCTTCACTTTGGTTCATCTGTCCTTTTAGCACATCCACCTTGCATTGCTGAAAGCATCTGCGCTGTTTAGCAAAAATTATTTCCAAACCAACATATTTCCCCCTATTCCAACCATGGCATTCAGCTATGCTCCAAGTAAAAATTCCTGATTTCTTTTAGTGAAGAGTAATATTAGAGAACAAAATTGAAATGACCATTTCCATACAAGTACTGAATGAAAGCTAAGAGAGAAATGATTATCATCTTCTTTGGAACAAAGCAGGAAAACTATTTTTGGTTTTGATTTAACAAAGAGCATGAGTTCATAATGAAGATTTCCATTTAACTCTAACTTTAGCAAGTCCTTCTTTGGATATTTATGAAATAATTTATATTAATTTCTCCCTCTTTTCTAAATTACCATCCTTAACATTCATATGTCATGCAAAAATTGCTATACCAACCCATTTGTTTGAATTATAATACTATTAAAAGTCCTAGGAAGCACCATTTTAAAGCATAACTTCATTTTATCCAAGCATACCATTCAATAATAATCACAATACATTCATTATTTTACCATTTCATATTTTTGGCCATAGCTTAGAACAAACTATAGATTTTTTTCAAATTAACTAGGTAAATACATGTAGAATTTACATGGGGATATACCTCTACTTCCATAAGCAAAATACAGACCTTGGATATATTTGTGTGTGTTTATTTGTAAACCAATATTATTATTATTTTTAATCCCAGGCAGTTTGTGTTGAATTCCAATTTCTCAAAGGCATTTAGAAAAATGCAAATATTTATTGTTTACTATTGAACCAGACAGAGTTTCCAAAAAAACAATCAACATATCAGTGAATACAATTAATATCATACTAATATTAAATTATAAGAATTGCCAAAAATATATTAAATATTAGACAACTTCACTCCAAATTTCAAGTGGGACAATCTCTGTAAGTTCATATAATATTCAACATTTCTTAAGTTTAAAAAAGAATGAAATCATAAAAGATCCCAACATGCATAATTTATTAAGCATTTCAGTTGCAGTTTTTGTTTAGAACATTTTAGACATCCCTCAAACAAATCAGGTACGGATATACTTCATAATTTGGCATATAAAGATAAATGTGTGTTATTTATAAGGTTAAAGTCATTAAAAGCTTTAATCACTTTTGTGTCACTGCAATAATCTACTTTTTTTATAGATAAATGTCATGCCTGTATCCCCAATCTTGTGGTAACTGTACAATTATCACAGACATAAAATAAAATCACATTAAAAAAAAGTAAAGTCCACAGTAGAAATAACCCTAAGTATGTCATTAAGTATTTTTCCAATTTAGAGTGAGAGAGCTTATAATGATAAATGTTAACCTCTAGGTTCTACTTACTGTAATATTACGTTACCATTTATTAAAAACATATAAGATAAAACTCCCCCATTTTAAGTTTTAAAATTTAATTTAACCAGAATATGGGAAAGTAAATGGATACAAACAATTATAAAATATATGATAAAAAAAGCTAGTGAAGGAGAACTTACCAGATATTACAACTCACTAGAAAGCCACTGCATTCAAAACAGAATGGTGTTGGCACAGAAATAGACAGATAGGGATCAGAACAGAGAGTCCAGAAATAGATCCAAATATACATGGCATCTTTATATGTGACAAGGGTAACATTTCAATCCCATGGAAAATAAATGTTCTTGTAATAACTAGGACTTAAGTAACCGGTTATCCATCTAGGAAAAAAAAGAAAGATAGAATCCTACCTCATATCATGCACCAAACTTAAAAATGGAGTAAGATTTAATGTTTAAAAAAAAAACAACTGGGGATAAAATTCAAGAGAATATTTGTATGACCTTGGAATGGGAGACACCACCCTGAGCAAAACAGATAACTCAGAAGCAATAAAGAAAAAGACAAACATATCTGATTACAACATAATTAACAATTTCATTTAGCAAAAGGCATCATAAACAGAGACAAAAACTCTGAACATATCTTTGCACACATAAAACAAAGGGTGTGTATTGCTAATACATAAGAGCTCCTAAAACTTGAAAAGGGAAAATACTACCAAAAACAAAAGTGGACAGTGGAAATGAAATGGAGAAAAGAGAAATTCACATGGACAATAACCTTGTGAAAATGTGTTCAACATCAACAGTAGTAAAAGAAAATGCAAATTAGAGTAATGATCAGAGCTAACAGGATTGGCAAAAACTAAAAAGAACAGTAGCATCCAATGCTGGTGAAAATGTACAAAATGGGCACTCTTATGTACACTGTAGATGTGAAGGTGGGATTTGCTATTCCTTTGGGGAAAATAATCTAACAATATCTATTAAATTTAAAAATACACATACCGTTTGACCAAGCAATTCCACTTCTGGGAATCTATCCTATAGGGAGAAAAAAGGACCAGTACGTAAGGCTATATGCACAAAGATGTTTAATTGCAGCATTATTTCATGGGGAGGGAGAGGGGATGGGAAAAAACATGAATGACCATCAATGGGGAAATGGTTAAATGAAATGTGGTATATCTATAATATGGAACATATTATATATATATTTATTTTAAAAAATGGGATAACTCTGTATTTATTAAGCTGGAATACTGATAAGGTAAGGAAAGTCAGTTGAAGAGTGAGTGCTAGGATCCCATTCTCCTTAAGGCAGGCAGCCATCACAACTGCAACAAAACAATGCATGTAAGTGCAGGAAGTAAGGAATGGAAGAATGCGGACAACCTGACAACCGCTACCTAGAGCTGCGCATGGAGACAGCACTGGCAGGGCTGGACATTATTTACTTTTGTATCTTTGTGCTATTTTACTGTGAGCACCATATTAATTTTATAATTTTCAAAAATATACTTTAAAAATCTTTTAGTTTTTATTAGTGATAGTAGAGTTGTAGTGTTTTCAAACATTCATTTTTAGTAAAATAGTAACCAATGATCAAACATTCCTTCTTTGCTTCCTTCAGTCTCACCATAGAGCTTATTTTTGGTTGCCTCCCCATTCCATCTCTCTTCCATGTGTTATCAGCTGTGTGGTTTGGGTAGGATTCCTGAGTGGTCTAAGCTAGTGTTGTCCAACAGAAAAATAACATGAGTCATTTATATAATTTAAAATTTTCTAGTACTCACATTAAAAAAGTAAAACAGAAATAGGTGAAATTAATTTTAATAATTTATTATCTAACCCAATATATCCTAAATATTATCAACATGTGATTATTTAAAAATTATTAAGATATGTCACTTGAGATATGTCACTTTTTTTTTTTTTTTTTGATACCTCATTTCAGTCCAGTCACATTTCAAGCTTAATAGACAAATGTGGCTAATGGCTACTATTTTGGATAGCACAAGTCTAAGCAAAGGAGAGTAATGATATAAACATTACCATCTTCATGGGCAGACACATAATTTAAGATGGCCCAATCAAAGAGAAACCCATAAGGTTAGGAGGAGATTCTCTAGTGATGAGCATGAAGAAAAAAAAAGTAAGCCTGGGAACCGCTGGCTACCTAGGAGCTAGGAAGGGGCCTGAAGGAGGCTGAAGGAGAGAGAACCTGGGTCATCTGTGGTAACTCAGAGTCTCTAGATCAACCCCTGCAAGGAGTATGTACTTTTTAGATACATGAGCTGTTAAAATTTATTTTCTCAACTGCTTTAAGTTGACAATGCCATCCAAACAAATTCATCTTTTTCTTAAGTGAATTAACTCGAATGTCCAATTTTTCCCCCACTTATTCGCAGTCAAGGTATTCTTTTGTTAAACTATTAGTACTATTTGATAATGTTTTTTGGCATTGTCTGGAAACATTCCCAAAGAAGATTCCCACAAACTAATTTTTGATCATCCAGGATAATTTTCCATGGTCACCACACAAGAGAGTATTTCTCCTTAAGACACACGCGTGAGATCTCAGAACAACCTATCAGCTTCTACTTTCATTTCACCCTCTTTTCGGTCCTCCTTTTTGAGTCCACAGTTTCTCAATCTTGGCACTAATGGCATCCTGAGCAAGATAACTCTGTTCTTGGCGGCAGTCCTTTGCACTGTAAGATATTTAGCAGCATCCCTGGCCTTGACCCACTAGATAACTAGAAGTATTCCTTCCCTGACTATGACAACCAAAAACGTCTCTAGACATTGTCAAATGTCTGCTTGTGTGGCAAAATCCTCCCCCCTGGTTGAGAACGACTATTGTAGACCAACAATCACTTCACATGAACAACTGACCTTCATTGTTTTATAGGACTCTTCATTCCAGTATTCAATAAAGAATGGTGCCACCCTCCCCGCATCATAATCTTTCCAACCTCACAGCCCTTTCCTCTGGCCCCTGAACCTCATCTGTTCAAGCTCTTTCTCCTTACAGCTCATTTACAGTCACCCACTGCCTAGCTCAGGCTGCCTGGACTGAGTCAATCCATCCCAGTTTCTGCACACTGTGTCGATTTACATTTTACTCTCTATAATCCACCTCTAAGACAGGAGTTTCATTAAAATCACTGGGCAACTCTTGATAGATCCCTAAACTGGTCTATATGTCAGTCCAATTCCAGTAAAAATCTCAATAGGATTTTTGTAAAAACTGACAAACTGACTCTAAAATTAATATAAAAGTGCAAAGGACCTAGAATAGCCGAAACAACTTTGAAAAAAATAAGAACCAGATTGGAGGACTAGTATTATCTGAGCTCAAGGCTTATTTTATAGCTACAGTAATCAAGAAAGTGTAGTACTGGTGAAGAGACACATAGATCAACAGAACAAAATAGGAAGTTCAGAAACAGACCCACACATCAACAACTGCTTTAGACAAAGGTGCAAAGGCAACTTAGTGGAGACAGGATAGTCTTTTCAGCAAATGATAGTGTAACAATTAGATAACGACATGCAAAAAAATTGATCTTCATATACAAAAATTAACTCAAAATGGACCATAGAGTTAAATGTAAAATGTAAAACTGCAAGACTTCTAGAACATAGAAGAACATTTTTGGACTTTGGATTAGGAAAAACAAACCAAAAGCATGATCATTTAAAAATCAACTCAATAAATCAGATGTCTTCAAAATTAAGAACTTCTGCTCTTCAATAGATACTATAAAGAGAATGAAAATACAGGCCCCAGGCTGGGAAAAAATATTTGCCAATCATGTATCTAATAAAGGTCTTGTATCCAAACTATTGAACAAGTCCCCAAACTCAATAATAAAAAAATAACCTAACTTTTAAAAATGGGTTCACCAAAGAACATATTCAAATGGCAAATAAGCATATGAAAATAAGTTCAACATCATTAATCATCAAGGAAAGGCAAATTAAAACCAAAATGAAGTACTAATATTATACATCTATTAGACTGGCTAAAATTTTTTAAGAATGTAACAAAGGGAGGGAGGCAGGGAGGGGAGAAGGGACGGGTACAGGGAGGGAGGGAGGGAGGGAGGAGGGAGGTACCAAGTATAAGAGATGATACTTCATCTGCTGATGAGGATGCAGAGGAACTGGAACTCTCAACCAATGCTAGTAGAAATGTAAAACAGTACAGCACTTTGAAAAAACTGTTGTTTGCATATTCTTATCAAGTTAAAAATATACCTTTTATATGATCCAGCCATTCCCAAGTCACCCAAGAGAAACAAGAGCTTAAGTCTACACACAAATTTATATATGAGTGTTCATAGCAGCTTTATTTCTAATAGCCAAAAAAAATAAAAAACCAAATGTCCATCAATAAGTGAATGGTTAGGGAAACGGACTTTGGCCCAGTGGTTAGGGCGTCCGTCTACCATATGGGAGGTCCGTGGTTCAAACCCCGGGCCTCCTCGACCTGTGTGGAGCTGGCCATGCGCAGTGCTGATGCGCGCAAGAAGTGCCGTGCCACGCAAGGGTGTCCCCCGCGTGGGGGAGCCCCCACGCGCAAGGAGTGTGCCCGTGAGGAAAGCCACCCAGCGTGAAAAGAAAGTGCAGCCTGCCCAGGAATGGCGCCGCCCACACTTCCTGTGCCGCTGACGACAAGACAACAGAAGCGGACAAAGAAACAAAAGCAGACAAAGAAACAAGACGCAACAAATAGACACCAAGAACAGACAACCAGGGGAGGGGGGGAAATTAAATAAATAAATAAATCTTAAAAAAAAAAAAAATAAGTGAATGGTTAAATAAACTGTAGCCTACCAGTTCAATGGAATATTACTTAGCAATAAAAACTAACGAATATTAGCATATGCTACTAGATGGATACATCTAAAAATAATCATGATGATGAAAGATCAGACAAAACAAAGTATAAAAGTGTGATTCCATTTATATAAAATTTTAGAAAATATTAATTACCCTTTAGTGATGGAAAGCATCAGTGGTTGCCTAATTAGGGGAGTGGGAGACGGCATGAAAAGAGGCACTACAAGGGACCCAAAGAACTTTGAAGGGAGATGAGAATTTCATCATCTTGATTGTGGTGATGATTTCACAGGTATATACATACGTCAAAGTTTATGAAATTGTGCACTTTAAATTATGTCCAATTTATTGTATTTCAATTATACCTCAATAAAGCTGTTATAAAAAGAGGAAAAAAGCATCTCTAGCTAATGGGGAAAACCTTAACTGCTAGACTATGTTATACTGCTTTTGAGACAAGTGAAATTGGTTTGTGCTACATGGGATTCCATGAGCTGGAACAGTTTTTGGGTTGTTGTGTTGATGTTTTAAATTCTGATGTGGGTTAAAAACATAATCATAATTCCTGGGTATCTTAACATAATACAGTCTAGGCAATGTTAAATAGTGTTAAAGTGTGCTAGGGTGGGGAAAAGACTCAAGTCTCATGATGTACCGTGATGAACTCTCTCTTTGCTTTAATTCTCCTTTTAAACACCTCTCAAAACCACCACCACCATTTCCATCCCTAATGTGGTCTTAAAGACATGTCAGACCAACATTTTTCAGCAACAAGAAATTATAACAGCATTAAGTGGCCTAAATTCTCCAAGAAAATAATTAAGTAACATACTTTTAACCAGATGTTTGATGACAGTATTTCTCCCTGTGATTCCACCAAAATTAACTGCATTTACATACAAATTGATAATACCATAGAATTCCACCTAAAAAAGCCACTATTGTTCCCCTAAGACATGAAACCTTGTATACTATTAATTTCATTTCAGTATATGACATCAACTGCATTTAAAAAATATACTCAATGGCTTCTTTAATCCACAAGGAGTGGTTTTAGCATTTAAACTAATTTATCCCAGACATTAAAAAAAAACAAAACAACCTTCTGCTTATTCTACCCAATAACTGATTCTTATTTATTAAGATATTAAACACTATGCTTTGTAACTCTGAAATACAAAGCCCCTGGTGCACTCACTCATGTGTCCTACGCAGAGCAAATATGAATGTTTACTGCCTGGATACAGAGGCCAAAGGAAGCGGAGAAAAGGAGCAAAATTCTCTTTCTCTTTGCTCTGCTTTTACTCCCTGGATTAAACATAGCACTTGCTCCACACCAGCTGCACAGAGGATGTCACGTGATGCTGTTAAATTAGCACAGAGGAACTCTTTAGACTGGCATGACTAGCCCTGGTCAATCCTTGACAGATAAACCCAAGAAACAAGACCAGACCTTGGGAGAGGCAGCCTTTCCATAAAGACCCACTGAACTAGGAAGTGGAGCTTTAAGTCAACTAGTCCGAAAAAGATACCTTAGAAAGGAGCTTTCCGTGAAGGAAGCCCAAATAAGTCAATGCAGCTTAGCTCTACAACAAGAAAATTTTCCTCACTTGTCCTCTATAAACTTTCCCTTTCCAATCCCTCAGTGGAGTTCCATACCACTTCCAGTTTGGCACCACCCAAACGGCAAATCATTTGTTTTCCAAAATAATTTTAAAAAATTTTAAATTGTCTCAGCAGTATCTTTTTCAGTGCCATCTTCTCAAAGCAAATGCCCTCCTCAGTTTTCTAATACAAAAAAAGCCCAAATAATAATCTCTGCCTCAAGGCTGACCTTTCTAAGTAAAAGGATATACCAACAATAACAATTAAAAACTGCATGGGAATATCAGGGTTTAGGAATAGTTTGGCACTAAGTGCTAATGTCTCAAGGGCAATCCCATTGATCTTGATGACATATCAAAAGTTCGAAATTGTTCTTGTACAATAGAGATCAGAAAGCCTACATCAAATTAATATTTACTATAATAAGAGAGTAAGGATACCTTCACATAAGTCTCTATCCAATTTGTAGATATTTCTTAGAAGAGTTTATATATTTATAGAATACAGGCATTTAAAAATCTTCCCCTCAATATGATACATATATATATATATACACACACATATTGAAATTATGATTATTAAAATGCTCATCCTTTAAAAAATACATTAACATTTATCCTTCCTTGCTAGGTCAAATTCATGCCACTCTTTTTCACATGCAAATCAAATTCATAGAATATACTCAATAGAACTGTTTCCTCTCCTGTAATTGCATTTGCAGAAATATCTACATAAAATCCCCTTATGGTACTAGTCAAAAGTTATCGAGGTGACGTGTGAGGTACAGCAGAGCGCAGAAGCCTCTGGGAAGGGAAGCACGGAGCTGATGGCATGTTCCACAGGTATGTCTTAAGCATTAAGATGGGAAAGTCATCAACCTCCTATGGGAAGAGGTGACTCTGTAAAACATGTTAAAAGACAATGCATGTGTATTCAGATGAAACAATGGCCACCAAAATTCTCAGAAGGCAAGGACCCTATTTAGAGGAAACGAGAGAGAGAAATCCTAAAATACATTTGTTTTTCCTCCTGCTGCTCCGGTCTGACAGTTTGTTGCCACAAAGAGTCAAAGAGAAAGGCGTTTAATTCTCAGGAGTCAGGATGGCAGAGGAGATAGTACATATTCCAAGGAGAAATAACAAGAAACAAGCATGTGGTTTCCCATCTGGGCCATTGTGGTCCCAGTTCATTACCACAGAATGGAGGAAAAGATAGAACAAGATAAAATTCGGTTGCTCCGCTCACATGTTTAACTGTATAGAGAATATATTTGGGGATTGCCAGTTACTGCAGCTGGGACAGTTGCATACCCTTAAGAACAGCTAACACTAGTTTCTTGACCAGTTTGAGGTAAATTTAGCCTCCTGGTAGCACTGGGCTTGTGATTTGAGGTTTTCCCTTGGGTTGCTTTTAAGCAGAGTCCATGCTCTGAAATACGACTTGCTTTCCATAATGTTGAAAGTAACCATGACAAACACAGATAATACTCCATGAAGTCTACCCTGTATTTAGTCCACACTGTGGAGGTCAATGCTAAAATTCACGCCTTTACAGAATACAATGTACCCAAGTCCTTGCTATTATCTGCATTTCTAACACAAGTGCACTGACCTCAGGAAGGAAAGGTTGCTTTCCAGTCTCTACTGGTTAGGAACCTAAATTTGGTTACAGGTCTCCATTAAGGTACTACATAAGCACAAGCTAGTCTCATCTCCTCTGAAATGTAAGTTTCTCATTTATCAAAGATTATTAAATCAGATTTCTGTTATTTTCTTCCCCCTCTAAAACCCTGTGGTTAAAATTTTCCATATGAAGGGCTATAATATCCCATATAATTTCCCTCAATGCAGATATGTCCCAAAACCCAATTTCAAGAAGTGACCTGAAGGAAGAACAGGTCTAAAGTGATGGATTATTCTGGAAGAGGAGCCCCTGAGCACAGGTATGACAGCACCAGGACATGTCTTTTCTGTGGGGCCTATCTCCAGGGCACACCTGGAAAGCTAGGACCAGGGCTGTCCATCGCCAGGTACGAGTGAAAGATCTGCCAAGGATGTGGGGTCAGCTGTCCTCTTTAAGACTTTTCCACTGATGGAAGAGTTGCCCAACAAAACAGCCCCTAGGAAAACACTACTCAAATGATTCTGACTGCAGGGTTACCTTCCCCAGCCTATCAAGCAATCTTTGTCTTACTGAGCAGGTCAAAGAAGCGATTTGGCAGAATGAGGGAGAAGAGTGTAATTCCAATACATTTTATTTATAAAACACATAATACTTACTGCACTCCAAGCATTGTTATAAATATTTTACAAATATTAACTAATTTAATTCTTAAAACAACCCCAGGATACAACAGTATTCCCATTTAACAGATGAGGAATATCAGCCACACAATGGTTAAGTAACTTTCTGAAGGTCACAAGGCTAATTAAATGGCAGTCAGGAGTCAAGCCCAGGCAGGGTGGCTCTTGAGTCCATTCTCTGAAATACTATGTTCTGATCACCTATAGGATAACAGACCCAAGAAGGAGGCTTTTAGTGGAAAACACAGGTATCTGCCTGCCTCAGCGGGCCACTCTATACAAGCCTTGATGAAAAGGTTGTTCATTTAAAAACCTTCCCCCAAATCCTGTTTGATTTAGATTTGCTAAAAAGCTATTCTGGTAAATATGAAATTGATAGTTGTTTCTCATGCCTTTGGGGACCCAAAAGCCACATAAACACTACACATACGTCCTGATGCTCACCCAAGAACAGCAGTGCTCATCTGGGGATGGCATTTTAGATTCACCTTGAGAATTGGTTAAAAGTAACACAAGTCTCAGTCCCTGCAGGAAGCCACCCCCAACACACACACATAGGGAACCTGAGGATGTCTGGAAGGGCAAACATATTTTTATAAACCTCTCCAAGTGACCCCACTCTCTCCGCTGGAGGAAAATAAAGGTCTTCCTATAATTTTCAAAGGTAAGAAGATCAATTCTACATTGTTTCTATCTCACAGATCTCTTCACCTACCCTCTTCACAAAAGACAAATGCTTGCATGATAAGAAACGAGGCAAACACATACCAAATACCAAACTGGCTATTCAATGAATATATAAATGCAATTGACATTCTTTTCACAGTCTGAAATCCTCTCTTTACTCTCAGGATATATTACACCATTCTCTTTTTATATAAACATGCCACTTTAAATGCTAATTCAGATGCAACACTCAATTTTTTCTTCTTTTTGGTTTTCTGTCAAAATGACACTGGACTTCCCTTTTGGCTTCCACAATAGTTATTTTGAATTCTTGCTTCAATATTTGTGGGGGTGAAAGAGTATGAAAGTGCTAAGAAAACTAAATTTATTTTTAAAATAATCCAAATAAGATTTACATGGCCTTTATTTTGCTGGAATTAAGCTCACTCCTTCTCTTTCAGGAAATGTTGCCTTGACCTTGCTGAAAATCTCATAAATCTAATTCAAATCAGTTGTAAAACAAGGTGATTCTCCCTCCTTGCATTCTAGAAATAACCTCATTTTATTCAAACTACTTTTCCAAATATCCAGTCAAGGCAGGATGTTCTGGCTGAAACACAACAGGCCTGAGTGTAAAGTCTTTAAAAAAATAAAATACACAGACCTATACATGCCAGTGACATCTACCCAGGCCTATTCCACTACAAAGAAGGTCACTTCCTATCTTGCTTCAGAAGGGGGAACAGTGACCTAAAAGATAACCTAATCCCAATGTATTCAGTGTTATTTACCTATAGTAAGGCAAACTCTATCTCATATTTCTAGCAGATCTTTAGTCTTTAATCTTAACCACTCTTTAACAATGTTCTCTTCCTCTGCTGTTCAATCATATCTGCTACCCCACCCCCTGGGCACCCTTCTCTGCCTCTCTACCCAAAAGATGCAAAATTAGAAAGACGTGAAATAAATTCATGACATTTTTACCACTGTTTTCTTAAGTTTTTATTTTGAAATACTTTCAAACTTAAAGGACATGGGAAGCAGATTTGGCTCACCTGATCGAGCATCCGCCTATCACATGGGAGGTCCAGGGTTCAAACCTAGGGCCTCCTGACCCATGTACTGAGCTGGCCCACACACAGTGCTGATGTGCGCAAGGTGTGCCATGCCACTCGGGAGTGTCCCCTATGTAGGGGAGCCCCACACGCAAGGAATGCACCCCGTAAGGAGAGCTGCCCCGTGCGAAAAAAGTGCAGCCTGCCCAGGAGGGGCGCCACACACACAGAGAGCTGACACAACAAGATGACACAACAAAGAGAGACACAGATTCCCAGTGCTGCTGACAAGAATACAAGTGGACACAGAAGAACACACAGTGAATGGACACAGAGAACAGACAAGTGGGGCCGGGGGAGAACAGGAGAGAATAAATTTAAAAAAAAAAAAAAGGACAGTAACAAAAATAATGCAAACCCCCTACAGAGAACTCCAACATACCCTTAACACCCCAAACACAGATCCACCAATTTTAACATTTTGCCACATTTGCCATTAGAAACTAATCATCCGTCCAGGTAATTAGCTATTTGCCTATTTATCAATCCATTTCATGAGCACTGGAGTATAGATTACATACATCATGATCCTTGAACGCTTAATACTACCATGCAAGTTTCTTAAGAACAAGGATATTCACTTTTGTAACCACTTTAAGTGCAATTATCAAATTCAAGATATTTAATATTGATAATAAGCTTACAGTCTAAATTCTAATTTTTTTCTTATATCCCAATAATGTCCCTTTGAAGCTTTTCTCCTCCTTTGTTAGATCCTATCTAGGGTCATGTATTGCATTTAATTGCTACTATATCTTTAGTTGCTTGCTATTTTCTTTTTTTGAATTGTGGGAACATATATACAACATAAAGCTTCCTAGCACTCTCAGGTATACCATTCAATGGGATTAATCACATTCACAACATTGTGGTAGCTTCACCATCATTACTAAAACTTCCCATCTCCCAAACTGTAACCCTACACCCATTCTGAATTAACTCCCCATCCCCCACCTCCTACCCTTAGCAACCTGTGTTCTAACTTCTGTCTCTATGAACTTGCTCATTCTCCAATATGTTCTTTGTAGTTACCATGGGACTTGGCGACGAGGAAGAAGAATACACCTTTCCCAGTTCTTACAGATTGATCCGGGCAAGTGCTCTCTTTTAGAACTTATCCATACAAAAAGTTCAAAGAATAGCTCAAGGCCCAAACATAGGCACTGCCCTGATTCTTTCCGCACAGCATGTGTCTTGTCTTGGGTGTGCATCTGTGGCCCTGACAATTCCCCCATTTACAAGGATATGAGTATCCCCTCTTCCCAAGAAATAGTTTCTTCACAGTCCCAGTGCCCACAGTCAGCTACTTGACTGCTCTCCACAGCATTCTGCAGACATCTGTGAGCTGCCTTATACGTGCCGGCCGGGCAGGGCAAGGCCGGGACGTGAGTCCCTCAGGCCACCGCCAGACAGCCTGGAGCAGAAATTGAAGCTCCAGTACGTGCATGAGGGTTACCTCCCTTCCTCTAGGCCCAGGATCAGTGCGAGGGTGGAGAAGGGGCCTTTTTCTTGATTTGGTGTTTATCCTACTACTGCAGTCCTTTTACTGTTTCCTGGACCTTTGAGAATGAAGTTTCTGCTGGTTCTTGCTGGTTGTTCAAGGCTTCTGGGGCAGGGAGTGGGGTGGAAAGAGGGACAACCCAGAAACATCTTGATCAGGGCCCTCACCACACTTTTTGTGCATTTATTCATTTAGTTTGCAGCAAAATGGTTCTTGACACCAGCTCCCCTAAACAAAGTGGCTTTGTTTCCTGCCAACTCCCAGAGGCGACCTGTTGATGAATGAATCCTCATGTGATGCAGTAAAATAGCTGCGTGTTCAGTTCAGTGAGGAACTGAAAAGAAAATGTCTTTAAGATCTAAGTGAATTTACTAATACAGGATGCCTGGCCCCGTGGTACGGGTGTCTGAGATGGCTGTCTTGCTTGTGGATGGGGAGGTGGACTTCCTAGCAGACGTGAAATTGTTCAGTAGACTTGCCTATTCCATGGCCAGTTCTACTAAGGAACTAATGACTAATGATGAAAGGACAGGATAAATGGAGAAGGAACATCAGAAGTCAATAGAGAGGATTATTGCTACTAGATAGTATTATTGCTAGATCAAGAAACCAAAACAAGCCAAGACAATTCCTAAATTGCCTCTCCTACTTGACTCGGGTAATTTTCAAGCACTTTTCTAGGACTCCTGTGTACATAGATCTGTTTCTGATTGGATTCCTGCTGCTGGATTCTTCTTAAAAAGCATTTATAAAGCTTGTGTGGCCAAAGAACATAAAGCTAAGAAACTGCCCAAGTGTCAGTCACTGTTTCTACTAAATAAAGTGATAATTGCAATGACTTTATGGATCTCAGATCTACAGGACTCCACGAAACAATGCACTAATTAAAAGAGTTATAGGAAAGACCCTTTTAAGTAGCAGGAAGAAGTTTTATTTGCTAAGAAGAGATAATGTAGTTTCCTTTTTGTCTGGGTGGATAAATCTGAAAGACCATTAAAAAGCAAGATTACAGGAGGCAAGGGAGTTTCCTACTTCTCTCTCCAGGCTCTAACCAGGACCAAGGCACTATAGGGAATTCCATGAAAAAAAAAGCAGTTCTCTATCCTGGAGAGCTGTTTATTTGTGCAATTAACAAAACACAAAGGGGTCCTTGGTTTTGTTCTTAACCATTCATTAGCTCAGAACTCCAAGGTCACATCTCAGGCTTTTACCCTTTTTCCATTTTCCTTACTGAAAACAAACATCATCCCAGAGAGTTTTTACACTTAGAAATATCATTTCAGGACTTCAGTCCTAAATATGAACCACTACGTAAGGAGCCCAGAAAGCTAATGGTACTTTTATAAATATAAACAGGTTAGATTAGTTTTTATTAGAATAATCACAATAACATCAAGAGGGGTAGGTAAATTTCACAGTGAATTTAAACCATGAACGATTTTCTCAATAATCATACAGTCATCCAACGGCTGTTTGCAGTCATGTAGCACAAACTGTAATAGGAGCCAGAGAGAAAGAGCAGAGCATGTTCACTCTGCTGGAGCCTCACAGTTTAGCAGGGGGAGACAGACTTGCACACATTCTACAAACATCTATACTGTGTAAGTTATTGAACTGGACACCTGATTGAATAAAAAAAAAATTAGACTCACTTTTCTTAAAAGAGCTAAAAATCTAATACTAATCTCATCACAGGACTGAAAAAAAAATTCAGGTATGGTGTACTCTTGTTCAAAACAGATTAACATATACATGTACTTTTTCTTCAAAATTTTAAAGAACATATAAATATTTGGTTAAAACCATTTGAATTCTTATGATATTACTGAGCATTAAAAAAAAACATTTCAGGAATACCAAAATGTAGAAGAATATTATAAACACTTGCATACACATACCACTACAATAATGACATAAATGAAACTTTCTATGGAGTACTCTCTGATCCCACTTCTCTCACTCTCTCCAATGATTAGTAACTTTTATCCAAAACTTGCTTCCCATTCATGACTTTATACTTTTACTGTGAAAGCCTGTATCCAGAAACAACATAATATATTGTTTTGTACATTTAAAATTTTTAGCGTAAATGATACCTTGTACTTTTATCTTTTGCTCAACATTTTATTTTTTTATAATTGTTCCTGTTGGTACATGTAGTTCATTTATTTTACCTGATAAATAATATTTAATTGTATAACTATATCATGATTTATTCAAAGGATATAGAGATTTTGACAAGTGGCTGGAAGAAAGAGCAGAGAGTATAACAACTTTAGTTTTAAGGCGAAAGAGATGGGAAGTGCTGGGAAGCTGGGATCGACAGCCTTAAAGGAACAGTTACTCTTTGAAAGGAGGTACAATTGTAGAATTACAGCTGATTTCAGCTACAGAGGGAGTCTAGAGTAAAGATGAGATATAGGGCCTTGGAGAAGACAGTAAAGGGCTAGAAAAGCCTCTGAAAATTGATCTGGGGTCACTTGGTATTTAGTAACATCTTGTCTGGAAATCAAACCTCTCTTGCTTGTTGCCCTTTACAGCACACACACACACACACACACAAGTCAGGATATAATCATTGCCTTTGCAACCTGTTAATCATGAAACAAATCTTCAAGTTAGTTTTTGCCAAAATGATTGTAAATTAGTAATTTGTGAGGATCTGAATCATTTTTTCTACATAGAGCTTGCTTTTAATTAATAAGAAATAGAAAATAAAATTTGCTTTGTTCTTTTATTTGTGAAAGCTTTAACTTTTTTAAAAGTATGATTCTGGACTTAAACATTATCTTTAACTTTATTTAAAACAAACACTCAAAGTTTTAAAAAATCTGGTAAGCCCATAAGTTTCAGAATGATGTAAATGCATTTTCTAATATTATCCTTCAAGACATAAATTTGGAAGCAGCAGATGTAACTAAATGTGGTTCCTTCTTCCAAAGCACAGCCTTTCTGAAAGGACACGCCCTCTGACAAGTTCAGTCACATGGCTGGAAGGCCAAAGACAATGAAGAATAAGTCATATTCTGTGCAGTGGCTGTCAACATGGAAAAAAGACTCAATAAAACAGCAGGATCAAATCCTCCATCTTTCTGGGAAGAAGGCATAAGAAGACTTGAGAGTAACACAGGAGGCATTTATGTAGTAAATAAGCTGAAGTGTTAACAGGTTTAATAATCAGGTACCGTTACATTGGCTTACACCAATCTCTAATAAAGACACACTTGTGCCCTTTATTAAATCTGTATTAAAATCATTCTAGCATTTAAAAAATGTATTTCTTTTTCTCAAAGTCACAAAAGAGTCTTGCATGAGGAGAGTGATTACTGGCATTCTATAAGGTGGTTAATTGAAAATGTAAGCAGTGTAGAGTTACAAAACATCTATATCAGGCATCATTAATTCTTTTGAGAATATTTGTATTCAGTAGGAAATACAAAGATCATGTTTATTTTTAGCTTGCTTCACTGGGAAGTATTAATTTTTTCATAATTAAAAAAATGTAGATGTCAAAATACATGTATATACATTCATAATGTGCTTTATTCCCATCATCGGATTGATGGATCAAGTGATTTTTATTAGGGAGGGATTTTAAATGGCTCATATGCATTATATCTTTTTCTTCATATGTGGTGTTCAAAGCATGGGCTCCAAACAAATTTATGTCGTAATTCTTTAATCATTAAAGGCCCTATTCTCTCAAGGCATATAAATTTAAATATCTTTCATTGCCATGCATTTCCTCATCAACTCATGGCTATCAGAAAACATTAATAGAATTGATAATCACTCAGGTACAAAAGGAGAAGTTAAACAGATATAAAGGATCTAATTTTGCTAACTAACATTACCTGTTAATTTATAGGAAAAGTACTAATGTGATAACTCAAAAAAGGGTGATGGAACTAAGTTGAAAGGAAGATCTGAATTAAGTTCTAAAGTTTTCAAATAAAATATAAAAAAAAACTAGGGTGCCTTAAGTCTTAAATAAAACTATGAAGGAAATGAAATTTCTTTTCTATGAAGATATTTGTGAATTTTTACTGTTGTTTTATTTTTGTTTCTTATTTGTAATCACTATGGGAAATGTCAAAAAGCTTGTACTTTTCCAAGTCTAAGTGAGAGTCCAAATCTTGAGGCAAAGCAAGGGAAGTTTTTTCAATTCTATGGGCATTTCCTGTGGCAAAAACTTGGCCATTAACCTCCAGCACACAGAGATATAAGCTTGGAGCTAGTGACAATTTATCTAGGCCTGTTCTCAGAGGATAATGACCCAGCGTCCTCCTGCTAGCCTATCTTGTATAAAAAGCAGGAAGCAAAAAGGACAGTAATGAAATGTTCACAGCTAAGGAAGTACTGGTTCACAGATGCTCTCCAAAATTTAGCCAAAAGAATGTCTCTGATCTTTCAATAGCCATATATATTTCTAATCCTCCAAGCTGAGACTAGTATATGATAATCTTAACTATTGCACTTATTATTTTTCTAAAAAGAGAAGATACTCCATCAACTAACTTCTTCAACATAAATCAGACCAAATCTAAATATTTCTAGAAATATCCTTATATATTACCAGTTGATAACAAACCTACCCTAATTTTAATGGAATATTAGGGGTAGCTAATTTCATTTTGTAACTTACTAATGGAAAAGGCTGATTTATGCAAATATATTATAGGTCTAAAAAATAAAAGGTTGAAGCATACCATAAGGAAATCATGTCAAGGTTCATACATCTTCTATTTTAATCATACAAAAACATTACATCAATCAGTTTATTAAGGTCTAGATCTAATAGTATAAAACTTAGCAGGCTCAAAGTCTTCATCAATTAAATTCAAAAGGAAATAGTTTACTCTGCATAAAATTCATAGTATAAAGAACAATCATGGATTTCCAAAAACATATAGAAGAGCAATAATTCTTGGTTGGATCAATTTATACTATCTGCAGACCAAATATTTTTGCTTAGCTATAAAATAGAATAAAAATAGAATAAAAAATAAGATTCTCTTAGGATTACTCAACTTGGTTTAGAACGCCCATAAAGAAAAAACCCTAGAACTTATCTTCAAATCATTAAAATTTGACTTTAATTTTCTTAATTCAGTTGATTATCATTTACCTTCCATTTATCACTGAAAACCTAACAAGTCAAACAATAGTCACATTACAAAATGTACAAAAAGAAAACATGGAAACAAAATAACTACTTACAAACTTCCTCTTCTGGGAAGACTCAACTCCTTCTGTAAAAGAAAAAATATATATATATATATATGATATGCTATATTAATCTCAGACTATTAGGATACCAAATGGATAACATAGAATGTAATCATCCTTCATTATCCTTGATATGGCATTTCCTGTACTGAAAAGACTTTAATGCCATAATTTTATGCTGGGTTCCTTCTTACACTAATCTCTTTATAAACTGTGCTTAAAGGGCTACCACAATTTATCTGAATTCCAGAGAAGAAAGAGCACCAATTTCCCTGAGTAACTACAGTAAAATACAGTAAAATGAACCTATAATTGAGCATAAGGAAAATCCAAGGAAACAAAGGACTATCCAAAGAGGAAGGAGATATAGGAAGTAGAAGGAATTTTTCAGAATTATAATTAAATGTAAAGAGAAATGAAAAGGACAGTTCAGTCAACTATTTGCGCCCAACAAAAATAAGTCATGCAAAACATGTGCATACTAAATATCATACTTTATTATTATTTTTTAAAACAGGCAATGCAAAATGTTCCATTCTGGTATTACTTCTTAAAACAAATGTGACTACTTATGATATTTAAAAGTAGGTTAATGAACCTCTAAAATGGTAACCAGATAGCAGTAACAAGTAGAGTACATAATAAAATAAAAAGGGTACTCTCACATTTATCTCAAATTAATATCATTATCTACACAACTGAAGAGAGGCTGTAGGAAACCACAAAATCAACCAACGAACCAACAATCAAACAAGTCCAAGAAATAAACAAAACTGGATTCAAACTAGTGAATTTTTCAATAGCCTAAGTACTCAAGAATGATTACTTAATGACAATAATTAGAAATAGGAAGCAATGGGTCATCCAGTCTATTTGAACTCAAATGAGCATGCTATAAATTTTTTTTTTAAATTTGACTAAATTTGATTATTCATTCCCATAATTTTCATTTATATTTTGCCTTCCAGGAGAAACTTGAACATTATTATTTTTCTTTTTAGATTTTTATTCCTTTTTTATTACCTTTTTAAAAAGATACATAAATCACATAAAATGTCACATTAAAAAATATGAAAGGTTCCCATATACCCCACTTCCCCCACATCCCACTCCTCCCACATTGACTTTTTTTTAAAGATTTATTTTTTATTCATTTCTCTCCCCTTCCTCCCCGCCCCAGTTGTCTGCTCTCTGTGTCCATTCGCTGTGTGTTCTTCTGTGTCGGCTTGTGTTCTTGTCAGTGGCACTGGGAAGATGTATTTCTTTTTGTTGCGTCATCTTGCTGCGCCAGCTCTCCGTGTGTGTGGCCCCACTCCTGGGAAGGCTGCATTTTTTTCATGCAGGGCAGCTCTCCTTATGGGGCACACTCCTTGAGCATGGGGTTCCCTTACATGGGGGACACCCCTGTGTGGCATGGCACTCCTTGTGTGCATCAGCACTGCGCATGGGCCAGCTTCACCACATGGGTCAGGAGGCCCTGGGTTTGAAACTTGGACCTCCCACATGGTAGGCAGATGCTCTATCCATTGAGCCAAATCCGCTTCCCCCACATCAACTTTTGAAAGGTGTTTTCACCTTGGGTTCAAACACTTTTCCTGTCTATTTTTATTGGATCCTTAGATGTTTGTCATGTACAGCTGCCTCAGATCCTATTTCTAAACACTGCAATTTACTCCTGCACAGCTTATAGAAAATGGCCTTGTGAGCATCAGACCAAGGGGGAGGAAAGATCTGTGACATGGTATTTTAAATACAGGAAGTCTTACTTAGCTACCAGTAAATACATTTTGATATGAGGCATAATAATTATACCAATTTAAAAGCAAGAAAAACAACAATTTTAGGAATTTGAGTGCCTTCTTCCTTCTTCCAATAGCTAACATGTTCTTTTCAAGTCCCCAAGAAAGTATGGTGTTTGCTGGATGTGGCTCCCTGATTCTGAATCATGAATATACTTTCATTCACTAAAGTTGCTAATGACAAGGGAACAGTGTCTGACCAGAATAATTTCCTTTGGGAACTAAAATGTAAGTAGAAAATTGATGAGTGATTTCCTGTATGTATATCGTTGGTTATGACAAACACCAAGAAATTTGTTTTGTATTCCTGTTTTTAAAAATGGAAAAAATTAAGCTCCCTAGAGGTAATCCCTATTACCCTAGAGGTAATATCGCAGCAGATTGTTTCTTTGAGAAAGGAACTGCTGAAGACTACTACAGAGCAAAAGGTAGAGGACTCAAATGGTAAATGCTGTTCTGTCCAGTAAGTTGATCTGATAGCAGCATAAAAAGAAAAAGAGGGGTGCCTGAGATGCCATAATTAAAAAACAACAGCAACACCAGATGTCAATTCAACTCTATAAGCAAAGAGATCACTAAGAAGATATAAGAATGAAAGGACCATATAAATGAGCCCAAATAGTTCAATCCATCATATTTCACCAGTGACCTGACCATAAGCTGACTGCTTTGCTCTAAGAAAAAAACTGCTGAAACCGCAAGATAAGGGATAAAAACCAACTCTGTTTTTAATCAGAAGTCTATCCAGTAGGTCTGGAATTATGAGTTCTAAACAAGAGAAAGGTGATAGTGGGTAACCCAGCACTACAGCTGAGACTCCAAGATGAGGCGCAGAGGACATTTAATAGGCCACTGTCAACTGACCTGAAGCTGCCACGCTAACCAAGCTGCAGGGGCTAATCCACCTAACGGCTTGAATGTCAGGCTCGGAACTGGAAACTCAATTTGGTAGCAAATTGGAATCAGATGTGATGGTAATAAAGTGAGAGGAATGAATGTGCTGTAGCCAAGACCTTGTGAACAGTAGCTGCAAAAGGCTGCAAATACCAGGAGGGCTGAGCAATTGAAGGCAGAGCAATGAGTGGCTACTGCCCTAACATATGAGGACCACAAGCTGATGAATCTGCACCAGTCAGACCTAAATGAACAGCATCAAGGTTTTGACTGTAAAGTCAAACACCCGCAGTACTTTGTGTATGTGTCCTCATTTTATTTTCTTAAGTCAGGATAAGGTCACTAACACATACTTAGATAGTCAGATAAGTCCTATGCCAAAGCTTGTGCTTAGTGTATGTGGAAATGTGTTTAAAATTTAGTGTCAGGTAAGAAGTGGAGGAGGGAAGAGGAGGGGGGAGAAAGAGGGGAAAAAATAAAAGGGCAAGAAGCATCCACCTGAACAATATGTTAATTATTGATCATTGCAGGATTTTAAAAGTTCATTAGAAGATAATTAAGAAGATTAAAATTTTTTAAATATTTTACTCAGTAATAACATTTTGGGGGACTACTATTTATCATTATTGGCTTGGTATTATGTCCTTTGCCTTCCTTCTAAAAGTGCTAACTCGTAAATATTTATGTTGAAAATCCAAGCGGAGTAAAACTAATCATGTCTGGAAACCCTGTTGTTTACTTGAGATCCCTTGTTAGAGTGAGGACACTCAAGGGTTCCTCAAATCCTGGAAGAGAATTCATGGAGAGGCCAGGGAACCAGCGAAGACATGGTGGACATCTGTCCTTTCACCTTGGTCAATTTGGCCTCAAAGGGAGAAAATAACGGGTTCATTCATCAAGGCAGTAAGGGAAAATTGCAATGTTTTATATATATAAGCAATTTCCATAATGATGATTTTACAATATTTATAGTATTTAATATGCATTTAACAGCTATAGATACACAAATGGGGGATTATATGGGAACTTTGTAGCTATACAGGGCACAGGAGAGTTGGGCACTAAGGTCAGAAAATGGGCAGGAACCAGGAATTTTTTAAAATATTTTTTTAATTTTTAAAAGATACTTAGATTACATAAAAAAAATATAAGGGATTCCCATATGCCCCACTCCCCACACCTCCCATTCTTCCCCACATTAACAACTTCTTTCTTTAGTGTGTTACATTCATTGCAGTTGATGAACAGATTTGGAGCATTGCCACTAAGCATGGATTATAGTTCATGCTGTAGTTTATACTCTCTCCCACTCAATTCTGTAAGTCATGGCAGGATATATAATGGCCTGTATCTGTCATTGTAATATCATTTAGGACAATTCCAAGTCCTGAAAATGCCCCCATATTATACCTCCTTTTCCCTCTCCTTGACTTCAGCACCTCCAGTGGCCACTGCCTCTACATCAATGATATAATTTCTTCCATTGCTGGAATCACAGTAAGTCTATAGTAGAATACCAGTAAGTCTGCAGGAACCAGGAATTTTAACTTCAGATAATACAGCCCAGTTAGGACCCCTCTACAGCTCAACTCTAATCTCAACTCCAGCTCACCCTGCAGGAAGGGTCTCCAACTGTCCCCACACCTTTACCTCATCTCCCTGACCTGTTCACCTCACCCAAGTCTTCACCCCAGCTGCCAAGGGGGCAGGAAGAAGGTTGGGTCCCTTTGACTACCACAGTGGGAGGTGAGACCACAGCTATCAGGATTCACATGCTGGCAGTGCCTCCAAAAAGGAAGGAGGTTTGAAAGTTGGGCAACTTGCTCTACCCTCTACACCTCCCCCCCCAAAAAAAAAACAAACACCACCACAAACAAAAGGAACAGCAATGTCCAGCACACATCATTTCCTCACCAGTTTCCAAAAACCATTAGATTTGGATAAAGTTTATATGCTTTCCCATTATCATCATTTCTTACTTAGTCATGGAGGCCTGATTCTATCATAGAGGGATACTACAACTGTTCTGAGCTGACAGACCATTAATTTGGGAAGTGAGTTCAGGGAGCACTTGCGAAGAGACTGGATGTGTGATGCAGTGTGTCAGGCACTGTCAGGGTCACATGAGGAGGAAACAGAACACATTTAAAATCTAGTTGAGGCAGCACACACATGCAGTACACATGTAAAACAAGAGAGGTATTCCAGGTCAGGATTATGCCAGTATAACTTTTTTTTTTTTAAAGATTTATTTATTTCTCTCCCCTTCCCCTCCTACTCCGGTTGTCTGCTCTCTGTGTCTATTTGCTGCATCTTCTCTTTGTCTGCGTCTGTTGTTGTCAGCGGCGCGGGAATCTGTGTTTCTTTTTGTTGTGTCATCTTGTGTCAGCTCTCCGTGTGTGCGGCACCATTCCTGGGCAGGCTGCGCTTTCTTTCAAGATGGGCAGCTCTCCTCACCGGGTGCACTCCTTGTGCGTGGGGCTCCCCTACGTGGGGATGTCCTTGCGTGGCGCGGCACTCCTTGTGCACATCAGCACTGCGCATGGGCCAGCTGCACACGGGTCAAGGAGGCCTGGGGTTTGAACCGCAGACCTCCCATGTGGAAGACGGACGCCCTAACCACTGGGCCAAGTCCATCACCAATGCCAGTACAGCTTGAATGTGTAAATACTAATGGGCAGAGAGAATAAAAAGAAATGTGATGACTCAGTTCAAATAGTGGTTCTGAACCCTGGCTTCACATTAGCACCCCCCATAGAGCCTTTAAAATTATGAATGCCTGAGCCCTATCCCTAGAGAAATACAGAGAGAGTTGTTTACATAAATTGCTTATTAGGGATTAGTACTCTTAAACCCCCTTGAGGACTCTCAGTTTTCATAAACTGTTTGCCTTTGGATTTTTTCTTCATGGGATATTAATTTTCTAGGTTGTCATTCCAGTTGTGAAGTTTTAGGCTTTCAAGTCATTTCCTTTTGCAATTGGGAAGTTTTGTAGGACAAGGATGGGTACCCAAAATGGAACCCTCCTCCCCACCCCACCCCAACTTAGAGAGTATTAAATAAGCTGGGGTTATAGACTCATCCCTGGACTGATTTTTCTAAAGAAATATTTATGGCCCTGTTTCTTTGGCCTGCATTTCTGAGAGTCACTTGGCAGTGGATGGCAGTAGAGTGGATGGAGAAGCTCATACTGTGGAAGCAGCTCTGACATGAAGGCTTGGTTCTAAATCAGAAAGGAAGGCCCAAATGGCTTCTGCTCAGCCCTTGAAAAATCCAGGCAACAGTTCACAAAGTACATGGTTTTCTGTATAAAAATCTGTAGAGAAAAGCTAGAAAACCAGCAGGTATATCCCTGGGTGGAGAATTCTAAAGATCTCCCCTTTCTGCAGATTTTATTTCATTCTATTTTAATACCTATAATCATAATGCATATAAATACATTCATTTGTGGTAGTAAAGTTAAACAAAATAAACCATAAAAGGTATACCACAAAAGGTATACTGGATTTTTTTGGTAAAGATTTTACTTAATCAAAACACATACATGCTTTCTCCGTATAAGCAAGAAGTAGCTAACTTCTTCCTTTCTTTTCAATTTGGCTATTTCTGTGGTGAACCCAAATATTAACAGCTATCATCCTCAAGCCTTTCACCAAGGGTTTCCTAAGCCTTTTCCATAGACAAAGTGTCTGAGTCACAAAGTGGGCGCCTACTTTTGTTTTGCAATACTTCTAGCTTCTTGGGCAGGACACTCGAATCTTCCTAAGGAAAGCCAAGGGAATATGAGTGATAGTCCAGGATCACAAAACCATGAGAAGGTGAAATTAAATTTAAATATACATCATCCAGTTCCATTTTTTTCTCTGTACCCCATTATGAAAATGCCAGGGTGAGAGAGACTAGAAGTGTGAAGGTCCAAGAGAAAGGGTTTGAATAAATATGTAAGTGGGGAGGGGTAGCAGTGATTCTAAAAATTAAGTTCCGTTTTTCCACCAAATAGGAAGAAGAATATAAGTAAAACAAGTACCCTTTGAAGAAAAGCAAGTAAAACTGAGGCAGTTCACGTGGGGTTCTGTAATTTCAGTAACAAGGAAGGTAAAATCGTCTACTAAGGGTGAGGGCAAGGGGTACATTTGGGGATTGAAGCAAGCAAAATGGGTTTCCTTTATTCAGCCACACAATTTTTAGTAAAGGCTGATATGGCCAGTACTGTGCCTGGCACTGGGGATAAAGAACTTAACTCTAAAACATAGTGTGAAAAGTCCTGGAATAGAGGTCTTTTCAAAGTATGCCATAATATAAAGGGGTGGAGGGTAATCCATTTTTCTCTAAAGAGGGTCAGGACTATTCCTTGCCCAGCCAGGAGCCCAGCATTGCCCAACAATGTCAGTTCTGGTAGAAATGATGCTATTTTCAACTGCCAGGCTAAGCCCTAATTAAACTAAGTTAATGATAAAGCTCATTGCCTTGGAAAAAGGGATTGGTTCAGAGATGGCCTATGACTCAATCTGGGCAAATGAGACTGGTGGGAAAGAAATGCCTTCTTCATCCAAGAAAGCTGCCAGGAAAGAGGAAACAAATGACCCCAGTAAGCTAAGGCAGCCAGAAGGATAGAAACCAAAGATGGCAGAGAAGAAAAGCAGAAACTGGGTCTAGGGTGATAACTTTGAGCCACTGGACCTAGCCTTGCCTAAAATCTGCCCTATATCTGGACTTCGTGGTTATGTGAGTTAATAAAGTCCCTTTATTGTTTAAGCCAGTTTTACTCGTGTTTTCTGTTAGTGGCAATTCACAACTTCCTACATGACACAATACTTGAGCCTGATCTTTCTTTAGCAACGTCTGGGAGTTGGCCAGGCAGTCTCAGGAGTGGGTGAGGAACCAGGCATTCCAGAAGAAGTAATAAATGTACTGAGTTAGGGCAGGATGAAACAGTACATAACTCTTAGGAAACTGGGTGTGGCCAGAACACAGAGGAGAAAGAAAAATCAACAGGACGTGAATATGGAACAGAGCGAGGGCCACATCAAAGAAGAGATTCACATGCCTGCCTTTAGCTCATAGGTGATGGGGAGCTCATGGAACATTTTTAATAGAGAATAAGATCAACATGTTAACAAGATCACTCTGGCAACAGGGAGTCAAGGTTTACCAAGTGCAAGACCGGAAAGGAATCAAGAGGCTTGTTCGATTATCCAGGCAAACACGGCTGAGTGCCAGGACCACTGATGCTGGGAACTGTTTTTCTTTACTAAGCTCATCTACCCTCACCACCTTAATCATAGAATCTAAAATTTAGTAATTGCTGACATATATTATCTTATTTCATTTTCATTAACATCCTATGAATAAGATATTACTATTATTCCCATTTTACAGATGAGAACTGAGGCCCAGACAGGTTAAGTAATTCACACAAGGTCATACAGCTAGTTAATGACTGAGTTTGTCCTTGAATCCACACCTGTCTGAATCCATAGACTTGTAATTATTATTTTTCATCACCAGGTAATGACTGGAGTAGGAGGCAGTTCTTGCACCCGGGTCCTCTCATGTAGGCCATCACACTGCATGCACTGTAATAAAACACTGGCTAGTCCTCTTAAAAAAGGAGAAATACAACACAGATCTTGGCAGCTCCCTCTAAGCAAATTTCACACTTAAATTATTTTTACAGACTTTGATTTTATTTGCAGCAAAGCCGTGCAAATACACTACTTTTAACACAGACCTTTTAAAGTAGAAAAAGCGTAACAAGTCAAATAATCAGCTAAACCCAAGTAAATGAGCAAATGAAACAAGCTTCCTTTCCAGCCAATTACTATGGTTTCTGATGCTTCCTAACATGCTATACCCTTGGCGTAAAAAAAATCAAGCTTGAGAATCAGATATTTGTATACATACTGCCTTCCAATTCGGTATAATATAAAGGAAATCTGCTTCCTAAGACAGAGTTTACCTGCTTCTCTGCAGGGCTTTCCTGACTAATAACAAATAGGTATATCAATAATAGCTTCAGTTTATTGAGTATTTATTACATACAAAGTGAAGTGCATCTATTACTTCAAGGTTAATAGCTTCTAGCCCACAGTGATATTGTATTTTGTTCTAAAAAAACAAAAGAACTGGCTCTCTCAAGCAAGTGTCTGGGTCACTTTTGAAATTAAAGAAACTAGTTTTAATCAAATTAGAGAAGCCACAGTCCTCCAAAGCAAAAAAAAAGCTAAACAAGAAAAAGAAAACACATATTAGATCAATTTAACTTTAAGTTGGAAAAAAATTTAAAACAACAATTCATTTCATAATGATCAAATGATCAAGAGCTAGAGTCTACAGACATACCCATATTCTATTCCAGGCTTAGATAGAAAGTGTCCTAGAAAAAGTTATTTTCTCTAAGACTCAGTTTCCTCAACTATAAAATGGAGATAATGCAATCTACCTCACAGGTTGTCGAGAGAATTACTGATAGCATAGGCCCTGCATTTAGCACAGTTCCTAAACATGAAAGCACCCTAATTGTCAGCTGTTACTCTTCAAGTGTACTCAAACTGGATGAGGCACCCAGGGCACAGCTGAAGAGCTCTGCTAGCGAGTGAACAGGGGTTAAAGGAAAGAGCAAGTGTGAACGGCCCCTGCTTTCCCTCTTCTGAATACTGAAGCTGGGCAAAGTTTCCATTAAACAATATGAAGATTCAAAGCAAATCAGCCTTCGATGAAATAACGCTCCCTGTTACCAATCAATAGGAAAAGTTCTTTAGCAGAAGGGGATCAAACACAAGTGCTCAATATTCAGAATTTTAATTGCTTTTAAGACAGTCCAAGTTTTGGGGTCCTTCAGGACTATAGAATTAAAGTCACTGTGGACAAGTTTTGTGATTTTTTCTTTTCCCTTAGAAGGGACTTATGAAGGCTCTCGATAAATACGCGTATCAATCCTGCCACTTAACTATGTTTCTTGTTACTAGGGAAAGCTTGTGACCTACAGTGAGTTTAGATAAAAAGGCAACACAGCACAGCTGTGCCCCACAAAGTTCTGCAATTTTTTCAGTTCTTCCATCCATTACCAGCAAATTACAGTAAATTCAAAATATTGATCTGCACACCCCTATATGGGAAGAAAGTTACCATCGACTTTTATTGCTTATTGTTGGGTTCCATTCCCTGGAATCGATAAAAGCTACAATGCTCATAAGCTTCTAAAAAGCTAGTTAATATAGTGGATATGAGATACCTTTTAGAATCTCTATAAATCTATAGGATTCTTCAACAGAACAGTGGCAAACATCTTCAATGTTCAAAAGCCTTCTTTGATTTTAGAATCTTCTCATCACCCAAGAAAATGCTCTGGGAAAGAAGTGAATATCAATGACTGAGAATAAAAATTCAGGAAATAGAAAATCCCTGCTTAACAGATTTTCAGTTTTACCTTCGGTTCCCTTGCATTTCCACACCAACTTCACTGTCCAGTTCATACAAGAAGTTTATCTTAACCCAGATTTAAGATGCATTTTCTCAATGGTGGTTTACAAGACCCATCAAAAGAGACCAGTTTGGCCATAAACCAGATTTCAACTGCCCCTAGTTTAAAGAATCAATACCCCTTTACGAACTAATTTTTTAAAATCAGATAATACTTCATTGGTCTATTGAAAATAACAGACAACTTTAATATAAAAAGAAAAAGGCTTTTTATAGAACCAGGAAACTCAATTGGATGAGACAATTTGACCAGTGATAGTGAGCTTATACAACTGACATTAATCATTTTTATTTACTAAGGAAACCTCGCAGTTTATCTAGCAGTCACTATTCTGAAAGCCTATTTTAGTGTAGAAATTTGCACGCAAATCTACTCAAGGGAGCTTCTGGGTGGGGGGTGGGTTATACAAAGCTAATATCCACAAGTCTACTTCTTCTGGTCATGCCTCTCTATCTAAATGCAAAAGACGACGCTTAAAATGTACATATAAAATGTATGAGGGCTGGAGAAGATTAATAGCACATATATTCAAATAATCAATAATGTGAGCTTAAGCCTCTAATAGTACTGAAATTTATTGTAAAGGAGCCACAGGACAAAATAAACAATTGGCTTGCAGAGGATATATTTTATTATTAATAGGACCTACTTGTTAAAGGGTAGGTCACGGACTTTTTTTTTAAGTATCTTTCACCAGTGCACTAAGTAGCATCATCTGGAATTGGGAGCCAGAAAGACCTAAGAATGTGGGTTAAGAAAGAACCTCCTCTTTCCCCCTTCACACCTTCCAGCCAATCACCATTTTGAAGCCTAGTGCCTCTCTCCTTGCTGCAGTGCTGGATTCGCCCTTGCTCTAGTAAGTGCCAGACACTGTGGTACCCATTTTCTCATAATGGATTTAGTTGATGCTTTACCACAATGCTGCAGTTACAGAATGGGCGACCACCATTTTTTCAGATGGGGAAACTGAGTCTTGGAAAAGTCATACGGTGATTTGCCCAAAGTCAGAGGCCCCATGAAGGACAGCAGAACAAAGAAGAAAAGGAGCCTCAGTCCTTGATGACAGTGTTTCCATATTGCACCAGCCTGGGACATTTCTTCCTCCAAATGTCAGATGAGAAAAACAAAGCCCTATTTATTTAAGCCACTCTCAGTTGACGTTTTTTGTTTTTATCATGTGTAACTAACTACATTCCTAACTGGTACTCAGCAAAAATCAGCATTAAAGTTTGCAAGTCAGCTTTGGAATAGTATATCCAAATGCACTGCCACACATAAAGACAACAGTGGCACCATCATTTGAGAATTCAGAGGGCCCATTCTCCCTAACTTAGAGGGTTAGATTCTTAGATTCTATCAGAAACAGGAAGCCCTGGGAAAATTGATTACAGATCTATCCATTTGTTTTCCCTTTTTTTATTTTTCAAAATATATTTGGGAGGGCTGCACAGTTGGTATTAATAACTTTGAAGTAAACCAAAGAGACTCCAAGCTTAATGGCATCACATTTGTGACGGTTAATTAGCAGAAAATATTTCATCACAGTGAAGTTTTTCCCTTTTTTTTAAAGCATCAAAAGTAGTAAAAGGCTTTGGGGTTTTAATTGCTTATTCTCAGAGTCTGAATTCTTTTCTCACTGCAAAGACAAAAATCCTTCCCTCAAAGTCAAAATGACCCCTTGTAATTTTTTGGATGACAAGGGCTACAACATGGGTGAACATTTACATTTTAGACCTAAGAAAATTTACGTAAGCTGCCCTCTTATTATTAACCAAAAAGAGCAAACAAAAAAACCCCACAAAAGACACTAATTTCCAAGCAGGAAGATGGTTTCCTTATCACATGTCAATGCTGCCACCTGCTATTTCAGGTGAGCTTAGGGGGTTTTCACTTTGGTTTCTATTACAGTAATCAAGTTTCTTCCTTTGAAAAACAAAAAGCATACTAGACAGCATTACGCTGATATGATTGCTGATTTACCAGAAGCTTAACTAGAATTCCTTGAAAATTTGAAATTAATAGTAGCCTCTGTAGTCACTTTCTATAGAAAGTTTTTTTTTAAAAAAATTGAGCAATGATAAAAACATGATATCATAAGATAATATGAATAAAGGGGGAAACCAAAGAAGTTTCAGCAACACAAAGTTTTAGGCAGCCAAAAGTATCACTCAAATCCACACTGTTTAGATAAGCTGAGAAATTTGCAGTATTGCTTTTAAATGGCTCTGTCACATTAAATGCTAGTAAAAAAGAGGAAAAGGAAAAGTAAACTGAATTAGACTATCTCAGACACAAAGCAATAGCTAATAAAATAGTGAGCTGAAGAATTAAACACCTCTTTAAAGCGTCTAAATATAAAAATCCTATATGCTAAATCTCAACTGAATTAACTTGCTAACCCACATATCCTTAAGACTCAGGTGGAAGAGGTTGAGGTGGCAGATCTTCAGGCCTTGGTAGGACTACCAGCCTTACTTAGTCACATATGCAAAATCACTTACTGTGTCTGTAGCTTTCTGTCCTCACTGAAAATCACAGATAATAAGAGTTCATAGTGTTGGTGTGAGAATTCAGTGACATTAACACCTGTACGTACCTAGAAAAGTGACTGGCAGACACCAAGCCCTCCAATACTGAGTTATTACTATATCTTAAATATTCATGCACAACCCAAAGGTTTTGCAATTTGAAAGTATAAAGTATTCATCTACATAATAGGTAGTTATGCTGATATATTTTCAGTGCACCAGTGGACAGATAAAAACTCATAATAAATTTAAGTCATCTCTAAGCCTACTTCAATAAAAGCTTAGTGAATCTATTCTTTGAATTTACTCTTGCTACCCTCAGGTGCTATCCAAATGAACTCTGCTACTTTAAAACTAAGCCAAAGTGGACTACCTGGGTAGTTGTAATTGCCATTAATTAAGCATGAAGTCCATTTCTTAATGAAAAGCAAAATTCTTAAAGAGCCAGATTCCATTTTTATCCACACACATGCTGAACGCATCGGCATATGTTCCAAGCATCCTTAGCTGTGCATTTTAAGCAGACCTTTTTTTATCTCATGGAGCTTTCATTAAATTACAAGAGAAAAAGTATTTCTTGCTATGACCATGAATTATATGCTAGATTTGTTGTCTATTCTGTTTGCATTCTGTATTTTTCTCAGTCTACCTTTCATCAATAAATAACAGTGTTGCTTTAACAAAAAAGTGTGGAAAATTCTGATTGAATTTTCCACTTCAAAGTACACAAAATCATTTCATCTAACATGGTATGTTAGAAAATCCATGCTCCATTCTGACCTCCTCTTGCAGCCTATTTCAAGTATTGGTGATGCACCACATCACGCCACATGGCTGGTGAAGTAAACATATTGACGAAAAATGTTTTGAAAAACCCCTATTCCACAAAGATCCCAGCTACTGTCAAAAATCACAAAATGTTTGCATTCCGTTTGTACAAGAGCGTGACACAGCTCTAGGAGCAATTCCCACAATAAAGCAAGCCAGCTACTTGCCAAACTCTCCATCTAAGCAAGACTGAATTGCAGGGAGCTGGAAGAAGAGGAACACAAGATTCAGCACAAATAATATGCTCATAGGTATATTCGAAAGGAAGTTATTAACCGTGTCCTTCCTTTCACCTGTTTACAAGGTTAAAATAAAATTTAGAAGAAGAGATTACCATCACTAGCAAGAAGGGACAAGTGAGCCAGCGGCCAAGGAATACATGAAATGAAAGGTAATATATTGATTGACCTTTCTTTCCAATTGCAGTGTAGGCAGTTAGCTGTGCTTTTTCATTTAGGGGGATATGACGTTGATCTAGTTTATTTTCTTGGACTAGCAAACCAGGACAGTCCTTAAACAAGTTATGCAATCTTGTAGTATACGCCTACAATAGTTTAACAGTACAACATGAACACTGTGATAAGCAGGAGACTGGGAGCAATGTTATAATCAGAAAGGCTTCTGGACTGCAGTTTTTCCTTCCTCCAAAACTTTCTGGGTTCTTATGTGGAAGCAGTGAGGAAGACGTTTTCCAGGTGTACAAAATGACTACTCAATATGAACTATTCATATTTTCCGAAATAAAGAGCAACAGGGTTCATTTAACTCAACATTTCCCAAAGCAGGTTTTAAGGTTTGTCAGTAGGTGTTATTTAAAAAGAAAAACTCATATCATAGTAACTTGGCAAAAGGTTCTGTATCAGTACCTAGTTAGTAAAATACAGGATTTACTTACTGCAGGATTTCCTCAAGACTTTTTTTTTTTTTACAAGTATTAGTCTTTCTCCAAGAGCAAGGGACATGATCTGCAGTCTTCTTCAAACTAATTTGACTATGGAACAATTTTGGGGGGGACACTCAGGCATATGTTTCACAGAATATACTTTGAGAAATGTAGGTCTAATTGAGTCCAAATTTAGGACATTACTATAATGACCATAGGGAAAGCAGAGTGCAAATTACTGCTATGCAATATACCAGTGATTGCACTCAGTAACTTTGCATTTCAGTCTTATGTTGTGCTAATGATGAAAGAGGTAGGCAGGTGGCCAACGCTGTTAATTCAAAAGTGTCCCTTTGTACATCTTGCAAGATGGCAGCAGCAAATCCAAAGGGAGGCTGAAAACAATAGCTACATGAACAAATCTCTTGTTCAGTAGAGTGATCAACTCTGAAAACAAAAGCAAAAGTCACAAAACACATGATGACCATACTAGAGGCCTGTGGTTCACAGAAAAGATGAAGTAAACAAGGACTGCTACGACATTCACGTGTATATTACAACAGCAAGATCACAGAACTGTATCCCCATTTGTCATCCTAACAATCAAATCAAGCTGGTTAACCCATAAAATCACGGTTTAAAAAAATCATCAAAAAGTCAAAGACATAAATAAGTCTAAATAAAGTAAATTCCGGAAAGTGATAAACAAAGGGGAGAAGAGACCCATGGCAGCTCTTATCCCTGGCAGAGTGGCAGGAGAAGGAAGGAATCTATGCAGACAGGGTAAGGAGGAACTAATCAAACTTACAACAATCTTTAATGGCTGTGAGTGGCCTGGCATGACAGATTAGAATTCTGAATAATGCCAGCCACGGAGTGAGTCTGCAACATTTGGTCTTTGCTAAGTGATGGGTAGTTTATGGCAAAGTGGGGGCGGGGCAGGAGACTGAGAAAGGGACAGGGCGGGATGCCTTGAGGCATGTACACCCAAGTGCACAGCAGCTGCCCTCCAAAGTAGACAACAGTGAAGGAAGCTGCAATAAACCCATTCCAGGCATTCTGGGTTTTCAGCTCTGGAAACTTGGGCAAGAGGGGCAGGAAAGCTGAGAGAAACCCCTCTAAGGCATGGAGCTTTCACACATATCCCTAAGGGGTGAGGGCAGGAGCTACAGATGAGTGAGATCTCCCACACTTTGGAAAGGTCGTACTCAGCTATAATACAGAGAGATCTCCAAAATATTATTAAAGCTCAGATGCCAAGCCCTGCTGAAGAGATCCCACTCTTAAAACATTGAGGAAAATGGGGAACTAAATCACATGAAAGCTTCAACAACACAGAGTCAGGGACAGAGCAGAATGACCCAGCACCCCCACTCCAGTGGTATGATGCAAGGAAAGGTACGCCTCTCTCTGGAGCTAAAATATTACTTGCCTAAGTTCTACTGTTCTTTTACTCAAAATGTTTGGAACTTAATTTTATGAAATGACATACACGAAGAAGCAAAAACTTGGGACCCATGGTCAAGAAATTAAACAGACAATATAAACAGATACAGACATAGTCAAGGTTTTGAAATGATCAGACAAAAAATAAAAAATAACTATGCTAAAAGGATACAGGGGCAAAAGTGGACAATGAAGATATGGGAAATTTCAGTAGGAGGTAGAAACTACAGAAACAAACAACTTCAGAATGAAATGGGTTTAACTGCTGATTGAACAATGCAAGGAAAATCAGAGTATCTAAAATTTGCAGGGTCATATCAAACTTCCTAACATAGGTAATAAATGGAGTCCTGGAAAGACAGGATAAAAAATGGGGTATAAGATACATTGAACAGAGAATGACCAAGGACTTTTTTTTTTTAATAGATTTTAAAAAATTGTTAAAAATACATAGATCATACAAAATGTTACCTTAGAAAATACAAGGGGATCCCATATACCCCCACTTCCCACCCCACCCCCCACTCCTCCCACATCACCAAATTCTTTCATCATTGTGGCACATTCATTGCATTTGATGAATACATTTTGGAGCACTGCTGTACAGCATGGATTATAGTTTACATTGTATAAGATACATTGAACAGAGAATGACCAAGGACTTTTTTTTTTTAATAGATTTTAAAAAATTGTTAAAAATACATAGATCATACAAAATGTTACCTTAGAAAATACAAGGGGATCCCATATACCCCCACTTCCCACCCCACCCCCCACTCCTCCCACATCACCAAATTCTTTCATCATTGTGGCACATTCATTGCATTTGATGAATACATTTTGGAGCACTGCTGTACAGCATGGATTATAGTTTACATTGTAGTTTACACTCTCTCCCAGTCCATTCAGTGGGTTATGGCAGAATATATGATGCCCTGCATCTGTCCCTGCAATACCATTCAGGACAACTCCAAGTCCTGAAAATGCCCCCATATCATACCTCTTCTTCCCTCTCCCTGCCTTCAGCAACTCCCATGGCCACTGTCTCTACATCAATGGTGAGGACTTTCTAAAATTGTTAAAAAACATCAATTCACATAGCTAAGAGGCTCAGGTGGACCCTGAGTAGAACAAACAAATTTCTTCTTCAGGAAGAGTACTAGTATTTGTGTGAGATAATGGGAAGGAAATACCTATCCAAAAAAAAAAAGTGAACTTGAAAAGAAAGCTAAAACATAGGATTGAATTATCAAGACAGTGAAATGCATTACAATAAGAGAGAGGAGAGCTCACCCTCTGAGCATTCAACCACAGTCCAGGTAGCTCTTCTCAAGAACTGCTAGGAGACAAATTTTTCCAAAATCCAATTAGAATCCACAGAATCCCCAGGCAAGACAAGTTAAATTGGTTACTTTTTTAGAGTTGGTAGTTATATTTTGGTTTGTTTTTTTCTTTTTTCCCTGAGGAGCAGAGGGGAGCAGGGTAAGTGGGACACAGAAGTCCTTGAAGGTGAAGAGATTATTTCAGTAGTTCTTCATAAATCTGTAAGCCAAAGAGGGTAACCTGGACTGACCCTATACAGTGATCTTTTCACCTCTTAATAAAAAAGATTTCCTACCCCCGTTCTCCAAATAAATTGTTAAATCCTATCTTGGCAAATTTCTTGTTACACAAGTCTTTGGCAAGCATAACTCTGATAACTCTGAGAAAAATCAACAAACATAATTCACCTGTTTTTTAAAGCCCTAAAAAAAAAAAAAAAAAAGCCCGAGGACAAGAGCAATTGAGCTGCAACCATTCACCTATGAACACTCCTTTGCCAGCTGAAAAAGAAAGGGGGGGGGGAGGGAGGGTAGATAGCTGTTGCAAAAATCTTTTATTAGGAAGAGAATGAGCCAAGACAAATACTATTTTCCTCCTCAACTTTTTTTTTAATCACAACATTCAAGCAAATTTAAAATAGAAATTCTAGCACTTGAGGTATCAAAAGCTATAGTAATGCAGTCTTTATATATGTTCCTTATTTTACCTGTATTTTAAAGCCCAATCCCTTTCTTTACTTAAAAGTGACAGAAAAGAGAACACAAATATCATTTTTCTGGATACTAAATTATAATGTTGGAAAACAATATCATGAGCAATGTAAGACTTTGAAAGCAAAATCATAGAAATTTAAAACATTCTGAAAATTGCTACAAGGGTGGCACAGGGGTGTCTTCTAGGATGCTGGTAATGCACTGTCATGATCTCGGTGCTGGTTACATGGGTATAGTCAGTTTGTGAAAATTCATTGATATCTGCACCTCTCTGGATATGTGTTATGCTTAGAGAAAAAAAATGGAGTGTCTAAGACCAGTGGGACAATATCAAACTTAAGATGTCTGAACTTACATGTGTTATACCTCCACTAAAAGTTTTTTCTTTTTCTTTTTTTCCCAAAGATTAGGACATGATTCTTCAAAAGGCAGCTGACAATATACTCACCTTCAAGTCTAAGCACTAAATTCCCAGCACTTAGCACACTGCCTGATCACAAAAAGTAGATGCATTTATATGTATTAGTAGAGCTGAATTCAAAAGATATTTTTTAGCCCTGAAATTTTGAGTGCTTTAATATTATGTGTATATCATGCCTATTGATAGCACCATGGAAAATAACTAAGTGGACATCATTTTTCTTAGAATTTCTTGTGTGTCTGGGTAGAAATATACTAGTCTGAAGAAAAATGTAGTAAGATCTGTGGCCTTTTACTTCTTGTCCTAGACTTCACTGCCATTTTGCTGTAATAAGCTTTAGAGAATGGTGAATGTGCTTAGTCAATTGCTAAGAGGAAGCAGGGAATCCAGTAGAATCCAGTAGCAGCTAGGAATGGCCAGGTAGGTAGCCAGGGAGGTTTAGGAAGTGGGTCACACTGAAAAGGAAGAGTTCTGGATTTCTTTATGCTTTAAAAAAATTTTTTGATGAATAATTTACTAATGTGGTTCAAAATCCATAAAGAGGTATTTAATCCCTTCCATCCCTGTTCCCATATCCCTTTCCCAAAGAAAACCACAGTTTTTAGTTTTGTACAGACCCTTCCAGAATTTGTTAATATACATACAAGCAAATATGAGAATAGGTTCTGAGCCCCCCTTCTCTTTTTAAAGAAAACGGAACATATTAAGCCCACTACTACGGACTGAACCAAAGCCCCTCAAAAGCCATTTTCAAGTCCTAAACACCAGTTTTGTGGATGTGAACTCATCTGTCTATAGGACCTTTGAAGATGTTATCATGTGAAGCCAAACTGTATGAGGGTGGGCCTAAATCCAATATGACTAGCATCTTTATAAGTAGAGAAAGTTTGGACACACGATAGGAGACAGGAGGAGACAGAGTGAAAAGAGAGAGGTAAGGGAGAGTGAAAAAGAGACGTGATGTGGGGGCATTTTTGGGTCTTTGAGTTGTCCTAAATGATATTGCAGGGAAAGATGCTGGACATTATATATATCCTGCCATAACCCACTGAATGGACTGGGAGAGAGTGTACACTGCAATGCAAACTATAACACATGCGATGCAGCAGTGCTCCAAAATGTATTCACCAAAAGCAATGAATGGACCACAATGATGAAAGAGGTTGTTGATATGGAAGGAGTGGGGAAGGGGTATGTGGGAACCTTGTATATTTTTTAATGTAACATTTTTTGTGATCTACGTATCTTTAAAAAAAAAAAAAGACAATTTAATAAAAATACAACAACAAAAAAGAGAGGTGGCCATGGAAGGAGGCAGAGCTTAATGCTGGCTCGGAGGCCACCACCAGAGCACCACAGAGTTCAGAGAAGACATGATCCTGTCAACACCTTGATTTTGGACTTCTAGCCTCTAAAACTGAGAGACAATAAATTCTTGTTGCTTAAGTCAACTAGGCTGTGGGACACGTTACAGTAACCTTGGCAAAAGATGACATCTACTATCCTGCCCTGTGGTTTATCCACTTAATATCAGGAGTCTTTCCATATCAGTAGAAAGAGAGCTCGTTCTTTTGTATGGCTGCATAGTATTCCACAACAATGATGCAGTACAGTTTGTTTATCCAGTTAACTACTAATGGATGTTTGGGTTGTTTCCTAACTTTTGCTGTTAAAAACGATGGTGTAACAAACAATCTCTCCCCTGGTCAATTTTTTATGCATGCTGGTATATGTTGATTATACGTCCCAGAGAGGAAGTGTTGGATCAAAAAGTACAAATATATGTACTTTTGATAGATATTGCCAAGTTGCCCTCTGCATAAACGGTAAAATTTACGCTCCCACCAGCAATATAAGAAATCTATTTCCCCACAAACTGCCATTGAATTTTTGGATGTTTTCCAATCAGATAGGTGAAAAGGTACATCAGTTCAGTTTTTAATTTCACTTCCTTTAAGAGAGCAGTTGGACATTGTTTCCTGTGCTTAAGAGCTATTTATATTTGTATTTCTGTGGACTGTCTATTCATGCCACACATTTTTCAACTGATTGCTAGGGTCCTGGAATTTTTGATAAAGCCAACAGAGAGGAAAGTTTCTATAAATGGAGATAGGCACAAGTAGGAACTATGGAGAACAAACACTTTTCAGATAACTTCGCAGCACTACCAAGTTCACAGTTGTGTGGAGTAAGGTGACAAGAGATGGATCTCGGCCAAAGATTTCTCTGGCATTTGAGATAAAAAGAGCAGCATCTTTCACTAGGATCCTGAGAAACCATGCATCCCCTGATACAGCTCATGCCCTGGGAAAGAGGCCCAGCCCCTCCTTGGTGGCATTGGTAAAGAGCGGGGCACTGTGGCTAAGTTCAGGGACCATGTGGATCTGTGAGTCCTGCTTCCACCAATTCCCAGCTGTGGGACCAAGCTCACTGTGCCGTGCTGCACAGAGGCAGTCAATTACTGGGGACAGGGTCACGAGGTCGATACTTGATGCTATGAGAACAGCCCAAAAATGTAGCATGAAACTCTTCCTGGCTGTGAACACAGGGAATTCATCATTTGCAAAGTGGGAAAACATTCTTATAAGTGTGATGCACTTTGTCATAGCTTGGTCCTGGCCCATGGGAGTAGAAATTTAACATTAAAGACAGTTGTCCCATAGAGTTAAAAAAAAAATGACCAGAGGAGAGAGGAAAACATCATTTATCGGCCCACTGCAAGGGCTTCCTTATGACCTCAGCCATGGAAGGCATCTATTTATTTACTTACTTATTTATGTCTAATGCCTACAGCTCATTTTGTTTTATCTTTTGATAACAGGGTGCTGCCTTTAAATTCATGGCGAGACTTTTCTGCTTTCCTTCACAAAGTGTCTATGCCCCTTGGCCAGTTCTAACAGAAGTAGCTATTTGTGGTAAAAATCAATGAAAAGGTATATGGTTCTTTCTATGCCTTAGAAAATGCCGGAAACCTGTAGCAATGTTCAGCATGGTTTTACATTTCTCCCGGTTTTGCTTTTAAAGGTTTGTTTCTCATGATGTTGCTCTCCAGCATCATAATTTAGTACCCAGTAAAAATGACAGAAATTTTTGTTTTCCTTTGATTTTCAAAAAGTGTTGCCTGAAGCGTTCTGCTTCTTGATCTAGGCACAGGTAGCAAGGGCTTATTCATTTGTGGAAATTCTTCAAGCTGTACACTTCTGAATGGGCAGGATACTGCCATAAAAGGGTCTGCACACACATATTTTTAAAAAAACAAAAAACAGAAACAACTCGTAGGCCTCCATGACAAGGAAGTTACAGCGACGGCCAGGTAGGTGCCACGGGCACAGAGGGGTCAGCACTCCAGCTGAGCTATGTCCACGGGGGCAGCAAGGCCTGAGGGTTAAGAAAAGGGACTCTCAGAGCCAGACTAATTGGGTTTGAATCCCGACTTGACCTTTTACTAGTGTGACCGTTGCAAGTCATTTAGCTTTTCTGTGCTCCAGTTTCCTCACCTGCAAAATGGCAACAGAGAGAGGACCCACATCCAAAGGCTGCGGTGAGGATTAGGGGCGTTGGGGTGTGTGCAAAGCACCTGGAACTAGACTGGGCTCGGGGAGCACAGCACACGCGCCGGCTGCTCTAGTCCTCGCAGAACAGCACGACCCTCACGCATGGCTGCTCCCATTTCTGAAGTGTTTAAGAGCCAGGCTTTCTCCTAGTCTCCCTGATATCTTATTTCTTTGCCCAGCCATCTACTTAGTTTTGTTTGGGGGGATTCAAGTGCAGAGGGTGGGATTTTTCATGCTTCTCAATTCATGGCATATCATCATCATCCATCAGTTTATTGACTTTTATTCCTATTTTCTACTCCTGTTTCCTTCCACCCCAATCCCACCTCCAAGCAGCCTTTCTAATGTGTCAGATGTATGGTCCACTATTTGTATGTGCTTTTGTAAAATGTATATTTTACAGTGTAAAAATGTATATTTTAATTGACATTAGAAGGGTAATACCATAGAAATGAATTTTTTTTAAAAAACCGGTTTTGGGGAACAGATATAGTTCAAGTGGTTGAGCACTCGCTTCCCGCGTATGAGGTCCTGGGTCCAATCCCCAATCTTCTAAAAAAAAAACAAAAAAAAACACAAAAACTGGTTTTCACTCAGTAATATGTTTTAGGCTCTATCCTCCTTGCTGTGTGCATGTACCTTCAGGCTCTTGCTTTTAAATGTTGGCCATTACTCCATGGCATCCACCCTATTTTCCCAACCACTTTCTCAACCATTTACACTCACAATATCTCCAACTAACTGGCACAATAATAACGCTGCAAGAAGTAGAGCAGTGGACATGTTCTTACAGAGACGCCATCTTAAGGGTTGAGACTGCTAGGTTAAGAGCAATGGTTTAATTTAACTTAGTACTGTCAGTTTACTCCCCAAATAGCCTGAAGACAGAATGGCTACTGCAAACCACTTTATTACTACATCATTCTTCATAAGATAGATGGTGCTGAGGAACAAGAGACTTTCCCTTGGTCACACAGCTGGTATATAGGATTTGAAAACAGGCCCACAAGATGGCAAAGCCCACCCTCATCCCACAATGGACAGCCATGACCATAGATCACCTTCCATCTCCATCTTATGTTCCATCCACTTGCATTCCTGTCTGGCAGGCAGATGTATTGCATGGCTTCATGCATATTCACGTCTACACTTGTGCAGTTCAAAAAGTCCTACACCTCCTTCAAGGCCCGGATGAAAAACCATCACCTCCAGGGAGCCTTTTCTAACTGCTGCTCACAGGTGGCCCTCAACTCCAAATCAATGCCACACTGTTACTGTATACCATACAACCTGTTACTCTGTCTGCTTGAGATGCAATATTTCTTTCCCAAATCCCACAAGTTTTATTCTGCCATGTCTAACACAATACTGAGGGCATTGTAGGCCTTCAAGAATAAGCAGAATGAAATATAAGCTTTTACACCTTAGGCATCATCTAGTCCTAACCCTTAGTATTACAAAATGAGAAGAAAAAAAATCCCAGACAAGTTCAACAGTGAGTTATCTAAAACCATGATAACAGTAATCATAATTTAAAGGATCACTGCCATTTATCTACTTCTCATTAAGTACTTGGATTTGCAGTAAAAACTTTTGATGCTCAAAATCACCTGATGAGATGGATATTATCTTGTCCCCCATTTGTCAGATGAGGAAACTGAGTCTTTCTCAGAGTGATGAAATAATTGTCCCAGAGGCCCAGCTAATAGGTTTTGTAAATGAGATTCATACCCATTTTATCTGGGACCAAAAGTAATCTGTAGTCTGATATAAAAACGAAGAAAAACTATAAGCTGCTTCAAAAATTCCTATTATAAATTTTCTCACCCCTAAAAGCCTTTGTAAAAAAATTTACATAGTACAACATTTTATTTGACTAAAATATTCCCAGTATAATTATGGGAACCAATCTTCCAAATCCCTTCTCCATTCTCCTGCTTCCTTAAATGTAGTAACAAGTATTACATCTTCTAAAAAAGAATAAATTATTCTTTTAACACTTGAAATTCCTAGACTAGTAAGGTGTTAATTACCATCCAGAATCTCAATGCATAATAAGGCTAAAAAATGTAGATATTTTAAAGCCTATCCCCTTCCTGCTTAAAAACCAACCTGCTTTATTTCAATATTACAGGGAGAAACACAATTCCGTGATTTCCACTGCCTTTATTTTACATCATCTGTGCAGCTGTGAACTCTGGTCAATGCAGCTTCATGTCCCCTCTGAACAGTGGGTTTCTAAGGTCTCAAAGACATTTACTTTTCAGATTGGTAAAAATGAAAAAAAAAAAAAGGTCAATCCTAAAAGGTTTACAATGGTGAGAAGAGAAGACCATCTGCTCTTTGATAGCTCTGAGCTGATTTTCCCAGCAGGAGAGTCCAGGTTTTACAGACCTTGTTCTCATTAGAAAAAGGTAAAGAAATTGCTGTGAATTAGTATAAAGGATTTTTAAACGCTCCAGCATATTGAAACAATGCATCTTAGAATTATACGTAGGTTTTGGGTAGTTGGGATTATCTGTGCATTTGGGGAGTTTTGTTTGTTTGCTTGTTTGTTTGTTTGCTTTTTAAAGGGGGCTAGAATTTATAGCATTTCCTGGTGCTGAAATTTTTTAGACGCTATGCCTACCACTATTTACTCTCACATGCTCAAAATTTAAGCGCAATCTTTATGAACCTATTTATTCTGGATCAGCAAAGCTTCCAGTGTAAAATGACAGCTCCTCTAGAATGACTCTTCATCATCTTTTTGTGCTTGAAATGCCAGGAGATTTGAAAACTAATCCTCTGTACACTCTCATGCTTTCTGTCTACCTCCTGTGTCCCCTGATCATGTCCCCAATGCTCCCACATCAAATTGATTTTTATTTAACACAGGTCTTTACCAGCTCCACAAATAACTGCTCTGTGGTCTTTGAACTATTATTTCTATTGCCTGTTTTGCTTCGCTTTTGTTCATTTGCTGTGTTAAAGCATTCATACTGGGGGCTGGACAGGTAAGCATATTCTCAGTGAAAGACGCTTTAGAAATTCCCACTGGACAAGCTTAGCCAAATCAGAGGCACATTACTTATCTTTGATTTCCACCTAACCCTTTACTGTTATTCAAATAAAACAGATTTAAAAGCTTGTTTTCCTATACTCAAAGCACAAAAGGCTTTCTAAGACTGAAAAAGAAAAGTCAGGTTAAGAAAAAAAATGGCCAATAAATTTTAGGGCAGAAAATGAGCTCCTTATTTCGGGTCCTTGTTTTCTCCACTGCTTTTAAGTAATTTCTGTTTTAAAAATTAACTTCCACAGATGACATGAATAGAAGACTGTTTAATAATAACGCTTTGCAGGAAATGAGAAATTATGACTTTTGTTGAGGGATTACGGGATTGAGAAATGTCAGTCTCAATCTCAGGCTAAATGCTAACATATCTGGTCATAATTAGCCTTGACAGAAAAGAAAAGCAATTTAACAATTTGATTAAGATATTTCATAGACTCTCCTGATTTTACAGATAAGAAAACCTACAGTCATGGGGGTCTCAGTGGTAAGTGATTATCCCAGGTCACAGAGCCCTAGGTATAACCTAGTCCAGGATAGTCTCTCTACCATACCTTATTGCTGTTGGGAAACTAAACTTTTCTAGCTGGCAACACTTCTTCTCAGATTACAAAATGCAGGGCCACAACAAAATCAATGTCCTCAAAAAATGTGGCAGGTGGTTTACCATAAATTGTTACTGAGCCCAGAGCATGGGCTCCTGTCATTTCTAAGTGTTCTTTGCTGCAAACCGGTCATTGAGTTGAAAATGATACAGTATGGATTCTAAGCCAAGTGTGCTTACAGTGAAAGGTCACTGGCTCCATAGATGCACATTTTCATTTGCTATTTATTGTCCAAGTAACATACCTGCACAGCAAACACTGGCTTCCCCCTTCATCTTCTTAGTGCTAGAAAAGATTTTTAGGCCCTTTTCAAATTTCTACTCCTGCAGTATTTTTCGGAGGAAAGGAGTTGACCTTTTAAATCTATTTGGTAACATAGCTGAACCAATTCATAGCCACATTAAGGCACCACTGGTATCTTCTTTATTGTAGTTTAATGAGTTCCTCTTAAAGTTTCTCTGGAAAAGGTAGCCATGATTCTCTCTCAAAACAAAACAGGACAATAAAAAGGCTCTCACCACTGGCAGAAGAAAATTAGCTAATTTTTGGTGTAATACATAATCCATCGTGTGGCGGGATAGACATTATTTCTGAAAGTGCCAAGATTTAATGAAATAAATACAGGGCAAAAGAGAGAAGGGAAACAAAAGAACATGGTGGTCCTTACACACTGACCAAGAGATAATGCTGCTTATAACAGGATTTGCTTAGTTCACCTGATACAGAAAGGCCTCATTAGTTAAACCTGCTTTCCTCTGAGCTTTCTGTACTTCAGCAAAATTAACACCTCACACGAAGACCATCAGACATTCAGAGCTAGTTTATTTCTTTCCGATCACACCAACAGAACTTCCGTGGCTTCCCTACAAGGCTCCTGAGACAAAGTGAGTTGTCTGGCGGGGGGGGGGGGGGGGGGGGGGGGCGGGGAATCGCAGAAGGCACTTAATGAGTGTGACAGACTGTGATGATGGTCATGCTTCACTTGCAAGTACTTTAGCACAGACAATGTCATATTACATACAGGATAAAATTATATCCTACGCACTGTCAGTTGCCCCAAACAGAATTCACAGCCCCAAGGGGTCAACTAGCATTTTATCAGAGGTATCCAAAACCCAGGCAACACCAGAGATTTTGCTAATTGGTATACTGACACTGGTTTCTGTTAATGAAACCAAAATTGCTGGCTGGCTAGGCAGCATAATAGATGTTTAACACAAGCTTTCATTGTTGAAACTGGTGGTATTTAAGATAAGTGAATGGGTAAAAAACATTATAGAGACCTTCTCCACCTTTACATGAACAGGGCATAGGAATCCAGTCAGGCTGTAACTTGTACCCTCAGGACTGACACTGAGATTTGATGGCTAAATGGCCTTATGTCCAGCAACTGGGCCAGAGGATGCCCTTTGCTTAATGACCACTATAAAGGTGAGAGGATCCTGCCTCTGGGAAGTTGTCATGTCCACCTTGAGTGGAACTTTCCAAAAAGATGTGGCTGGAACAACTAAAACTGGAATGTCATTGAGTTTATAGAACAGCTATGTGAATGTTTATTTGCTAATAAATGTCTGTTTAATAAAAGTCTGGAGCTGTGTAGAATTATCAAACCCTTGCCCACCTCAAACTGTTCTGAGACTTACTGTCAAAAAGAACAAAAGAGTTGGCCATAACCAAAATGGCTTACTTCTATTCTCAAGAAATACAAAACACATATCACTGGTATTCCTGAGCCAACCCCCACAGCCTCGTTTAGATTTTAGGACTTTTACAAGCCCGTTTTTTTTTTTTTTTTTTTTTTTAAGATTTATTTATTTATTTAATTCCCCCCCTCCCCTGGTTGTCTGTTCTTGGTGTCTATTTGCTGCGTCTTGTTTCTTTGTCCGCTTCTGTTGTCATCAGCGGCACGGGAAGTGTGGGCGGCGCCGTTCCTGGGCAGGCTGCTCTTTCTTTTCACGCTGGGCGGCTCTCCTCACGGGCGCACTCCTTGCGCGTGGGGCTCCCCTACTTGGGGGACACCCCTGCGTGGCAGGGCACTCCTTGCGCGCATCAGCACTGCGCATGGCCAGCTCCACACGGGTCAAGGAGGCCCGGGGTTTGAACCACGGACCTCCCATATGGTAGACGGACGCCCTAACCACTGGGCCAAAGTCCGTTTCCCAAGCCCATTGTTAAACACAGCCAAGAATTACTACTTAAAAATAAATTTACAGTCAAATTATGCTGCAAACGTAGGTAACAGATACTCAAAACTGAATCACTTCCTAATTATTTTGTTACATTTACTATTATCTCTGCTCTTAGGGTTTATATGATTGCACCAGAATGGTGGAAAAACTATATAACAGTGTGCTACTGAGCATCTCTTCCCAGGTCTGAGGTCAATGATGTCATACGGGTACTTGAAATTGGCAGGATTTACACCATGGAAACCAGCAAATGCTACAAATTAGGGTTTGGTTTGGTTTTCTGATGTGGTTGTTAAAAATTTACTGACCAGCACTGATGAGCATGGTCTTGAAAGAATAGAGGGGGGCTGTTTCCTCTCAGTAAGCATATTCCAAGGACTTCAAATACGCATGCATGAATATTAACCCCAGTCACCATACAGGGACCACACGGCCACACATCCCCGCCGCAAGGCAGAGCAGGGAGGCAGGATGCACTCACTTTTGGAGCAGCTGGGTCCACTAGTCTCTGGCGATGTCGGGCTGAGTTGAAACTGCTCTTCAGAGGCTGCCCTTCCTGGCAGTGAATGGAAGATGGGGAATGAACGAGAAGTGGAAGGGAGAGGTGGGGCGTGGGGTGATGGGAAATGGTCAGAAAAGGGAGAGGGACAGTGTTTAACAGCACTGTACTTTGTCTCTTTTAACTAAAATCGAGTAACAAAAATACACCACACCTTTTCCCCCCACAAAAGTACATGCCACATGCAAGCCATTTTATTAAAAACAGCCTCGCATATGCACACATGTAATGAAGTCATGGGCACAGGCCAGTATTAAGACACTCACCATCAAATTTTCAGTTTCTATTACCCAATATATTGTCTCTATTGATATTTCAAGGATACCAAGGAACTGTAAAGGTGAGTTCCCAGAAAATGAAGTCAATGTTCCCAGAATAAGAGAAGGCATTTCAGGGCCATTATTAGGGTTAGACTTGCCACCCATTTGGGTATCGCCAAAATGGTATGGAAATCAAACACCTCCTCAAAACCATAAAAAATCTCCTGCCTTGGAAACTCCACTCTCTTATCATCCTGGCAGAATTCCTGGTCATTGGCAGCTACCAAAATTTCTGCTTCTAAATGCTGCTATATTTTATCAGTTCAAATAGTGGTTTAGGCATGGTAAATTATTGGTTTCTAACTTACATCTATGTAGAAAGATGATCTTTCCTTAGACCAAGCCGGTTAACATGTATGTATGAGTGCATATGTATGCATGTGTACATGTGTCCATATGACAGATGGACATAGACTTAATACCTTTCATTATTCATGTCATGTCAACTGCACACACACAAAACCTGAAGTATGGAATAGGGAGCTGCATAAATGATACAGAGTTTCACTTCTCTATCTCTGAAAGACAGGAGTAAAGAAGAATGTAAGCTGTAAGCATTATCCTACTCGAGCATCCAATTCCAGGGATGGGGAGATGAAAGCAGCTGTGAGCTTGTCTCATAAAATCCCTGCACTTATCGCCACTGGTACAATAAAAGTCTACACAGGTAGCAAAAAGACTTTTAGATGAGTGCTGGCATTTGCTCAGCTTTGTTGACAGAGGAGGGTGAAAAGACATTGTAGTTAGGCAAAAATGGAATGTCCACATTACAATACTTAAGAATCCTTTTCTTTTCCTTCTAGAAATAACAGCTCTATTACTTTTAAGACATGTATCAATCATACCCGCTTGAACTGCCAATAATCACTGCTTCAGCATCCACAGGATAATGCTTACCTTTCAAAAAGGAAATGTCATAAGTAGCAGATTACAAGTCAGGATTATGTTTTTCCTAGTAAGTGCTCTGTCAACATGCATTCTTTGCCTACTCTCTTCTGAAAGCAGTGAGAAAATAGTCTCAAAACTCCTAGCTGACCTAGAAAATGTACCAAAGCTTTAACAGCAGAAATGATACTCATTACCTCACTGAATATTTGGGCCAAAAATAAACAAATAAAGCATGACTTCCCAGTTCAGTAAAATCCATATTGTTTTTACATGAGAAATATTTTTTAAAGAAATTCTGCATGCATTATTTAATTAGCTTGATTTGAATATTCTCTTAAAATGAATGGATTATTAAAGGGTAGTTTCAGTGCTTTTTCTTCCTAAAAAATTATCAAATGTAAATTACTAATTCTCCTCATTAATACATCTGGAGATCTATCCATCCTTATTAACCTCCCTATGGAATGCTTACAATCGACCAAGAGTTCCAATGCACAGTGCCAGGCTCCCACTTATCAGGAAAGAAATTAATCTCAGCGTTAAATACACAATTACAGTCAATGTGCAAATTAACTAAGTTCTGGGCCTGTGGTTTATTGCTCTTTTTCTGACTCCAAGGTGAAAATGTTATTTTATTTTAATTAGCTAATTGCACCATGAACTCAGCAGGGGGCAGATGTTGATAATATTAAGCCTAGAATCTGAATCTTAAACTCCCAGTTTGTGGAATGCTGGTGTAAAGAGAGCTCATCCTTCAAGGGCTTGGGAGGGAGGAGGTGTGGGCTTTTGAAACCCAGTCTCCATTTTATCTCATTTTTATGAAGTACAATGAATTTGTAACAATAATCTTCTTGTGATTAACAAATAGATCTATGAAATAATCAATGTATTTACCCAGAGATTCCAGTAATGCATCTTAGTAGAAACCAAGGAAGAGCCTGGAGAATTAATGCCGTTTTAATGAATTACATATGGAGAGAAAATAAAGGAATGGTGAACAGCTCACAGCAAGTTTTTCTCGATGTGACTCATATCTTATATTAATCTTAACTTTCAATAAAATAGTCACATGGTATTCCTTTGGTTACAAAGGTTAGTTGCTCATTTATATTCTAGAGATAGTTTGGTGATACTGCGACTTTGCGGAAAGGTGTACATAGCTAAATCCTAGATGAGAACCTTCGAGAATCACTTAATTCATTAGACACTGAACATGCCCGCATCTTCACTTCAAGGAGACCCTGTTTAAAAGTATTTTCTTTCCCCTTTTTCAGTCATCTAGGGAATGTACCTACAACGCATCTTTTAACTTAATGAGTACAGTTATAATCATTTAAATTATGTGATATTTTAAATTAAAACACACACACACATACAGGACTCTCATAAATGCATTATCACAGGAATCCAAGGTCCTTATAAAACAAATTTGTACATAGTTTTCCATGTTCCAGAAAAACTTTTAGCTCAATCACTCATGACAATATTAAAGGCAAAATTTGTGACTTCACATCCCCCCCCTCCCCCCCAAATTCTAAGTCCCATGAATCCATTGCTCTTCTAAGATGACAGCCTTCAGACTCTGGTATCTGTCATTCTAGACAGACTTCAGTCTCCCAGTGCCATTTACCTCCTGGCTAATGCCCATCAACATCAGCAAAATAACAGATTGGACCAGGGCCGCCCCCAGGGGCTCTCGACTGAATGGCTTATTTACATATGTGCATACTCACAGGAGGGCTCATGACAGCAGGGGGAGCAGTTGGGAAGGGAGGGGGCGGACAGCGTTATGGAAACAAGCACATTATATTGCTTAGGTAGTCTCAACCAAAATCATTTTGCTTGATAACCACCACTCATAAATGTAGCAGCCCTCAGTTATGTAAATAAACTATTAGAGGATGACAAAAGAAGTGTTGACATATGCATAATCTAGGCACTTAATGAGACATATCTCTTCTCTATGCTAAATGCTTTCACCAAGCCTTCTCCTGTTAAGTCAGTCATATTAGAAATTATAAACCTCCCTTAACACAGCAGATCATATTTTTTAAAGAATTTATTGTTCCCTAAGCATTACAGATCTGATAGGTTAGTACTTTTGCCTAATTTGCATCATGTAAACATATTTACAAGAATGCTCTGTGGAAAACAATACATCAGATATGAAATAATGGGTGTCCAGTGAATTCAGTGGCTGATATCCGATTATTTAAAAGCCCAATTTTAAAATTGAGTATAAATTAGTCTACCTCAAAATCAGAGCCACAAGGGAAATTTAAAACAACTAAGTATATCTATAATTTTGGCATTAGTCTTATTCTTATTTTTAAATCTATCATTAGACATTTTCAGCCTAGAGATTTTAATATAGGGGAAAACAAAACCAACAAAAATCACATAACAAATAGGTCCATTCAAAACAGCTTGAGTTCTGAAAAGAATCACAGACATTCTCAGAGAAAAAGAATCAACTTTTCCACACAACTTCTTACTAAACATTATACTTAAATACAGCAAAGTTATGGTAAACAGACACTAGTAACAGGGTCAGTAAAGCAACCGAGGACCACACACAGTCAAAAAAAAAAAAAATGCCATGAAAATGAACTGATTGATAGAATTCACAAACTGGAGAGATTTAACAATTATCCAGCAAATCAAAATAGGGATCAGGTACCCAAATGAACATCAAAAAAATGTGCCATTTAGAAAATAGAACAAATTTTCAATTATGACATCATAAGCTTCTACAACCCATGGAAATAATTACACAATAATTTATGAAAACCTCTATAATTAATAGCCTTGTAAAGATGAAAGTAGACCAAATTTTTTTATCTACTTTCATGAAGCCAGGTTTTTCCACTTGGCTGGGAATCACCAAAATGGGGAAAGAAGGACACCCTTACCTTTAAAGCAGACCCTGAGACTGAGGCTTTCAACATTTTTTACTGTGACACTCAGTAACAAAAATATTTTACATCATCATATATTACCAATACTACTGTTACTGGATTTTATCTACGTTCTTGGCTATGTTGCAGAAATGAATTTGAAGAGCATGCTGCGAGAGTTCAGCCAGTAATTTATTCAGGTAGGGACGGAAGAGAAATGGGAGAAGGTAACAGAGCAAGGGTCCCAGGTAGAGAGGAAGGGGGTGAAAAGGGATAAAGAGGGCTGATTTACAGACTACAATTCCCTGTTATAGGTTATAAATGCCCAGGTTTACTTGCATGGCCACGTGACAGAGGAAAAATGCTGAGAGCAGCACATAGAGTGCAGGAACTGGTCCAGAGACAAGAAGTGGAGCAAGGGCACTCTCAGGCCCCACAGTCTGCTTTATAAACTATTAATTATTCCACCCCTTCACTAATGGCAGGGGAGAGGTTCCAGTTGTTTGCTGTTTTGATTGATCACCCCACCCATCAATCCCCCAGTGAGGACCCAGTGATAAAGTTCTTGAGGAATATCCGGGGCTTTTCTTTGCTTCCAGAAGAAGTCTTTGTTCTGGATAGCAGAATCTTGGGGGTGGGAGGTTTTTGGCAGCCATCTTAGGTCTACTGATGTCCACGTGGACTCTCTGCCAGGTTCCAGATCCATCTACTGATTCCCTATATTACTAGCCTGCTTCATTCCCCCCTCAAGACAGTTTACACATTTAATTTTAAAGGGGTACTGAAGGGAGATGATCTTTCATCTGTAGCTACTTCCTGCTGGTTAGGGGCTAAAGGCCCTACCTGACAAGGTGTAAAACCCAGCTATTCTATCTCAACTGGAGGAAGACTTATCTGGCATCCTGTACGAAGCTGAATGAAGTCCCCACGTGGCTAACAAGATATAGATTCTGAAAGAAATAAACTTAATTAGAATTTTGGGAATATATGGTACCACTAATAGGACACTGGACCACAGAAGTAGGAAGGGTTAGGTGCCTGCAAAGCCTACATTTTCCCAAAGTTGGTGGGAAACAGTACTCTTCCCTGAGTTGTTTTATGCTGTTGGTTAACTCTAGAGAGAAATTGCAATAGTAATAGACAATGGGGTTAAGTGTAAATTGGTAATTTCAGTTCCTATGGTAGGAGAGAAGAATGGTAAAAGGCATTGCCCTTTTAGTTAAGTTAAAGGAGATGAAAATGGACAAAGTTTCTTAAAGGGCTGTCTGGTTTGCCCTTCCCTTAGCAATAGGCATTCGGGCTAGAGTTAGAGGAAACAGCTTACTTTGACACAGATGCTACTTAGCTTTTTCTCTTGCAGAGGTTTTTCAGGCTGCCCAATGACTGGCATTCGTACATCCTGTCAGGTGCTTTTGGTAAGATGACACTTTTTTTGGACAGCTGGCTTCACTCAGGATTAGTGCACTATGCTGGAAATTCCTTTAATTTTAATAAGGGCTAGGAGGGAGACCTGGGCTAAGCACATTTACAAACTACTTAGAAAATGAAGTTTATCAGGACTTTTAACATGTTCAATGTCCTTCTACACATGATCTAGAATAGAAAATATATCACTATAATCATCAGACATAAATCTAGAATAGGATATAGATACAATAATTAATGCTAATCAATGTACTACTTAATGCATAAGTTTCTCTTTGAGCTGCAATTAATAGATTCAAATTTCAGGTTTGTAATACCATACATGTTATCTTTCCATAGGAGCAGGCCATAATGCCAACTGGTTTAAGTTCTACTCACAGTACTCTGGTGATCATGGCTCCACTTGGTATGTCCTTTACACAGTGAGCAAACCACAGCACCACTGACCCTACAGAGAGGCTAGGGAAGTAGTTTTCAGTATTTCAATGGCCTGGAGCATAGTGCTCTTTGGCACTACCCACTGTACATTTGGTTATCTCAAGCCACCATTGGCTTCTGCAGGAGTTTGAAACTGCAAAATAGTTTCCATCGACTTCAGGAGCACAACCAGAGATATAGTAGATACCTTTATTGTTTTAGGGGTCAGTGACCAACCTAGCCAATAACTCATATGGAGAGGCAACCTGCAATGTATTCAAGGCCTGGTTTGAATGCACAAGAGTGTATGACAATGCAGAAGTTTATGTCTTGAAAATCTTTGTGAAATTTTCCCAAGTTTTCTAGCAGCTAAATAAATTCCACTTATGGTTTATACATTAAATTCACTAGCAAGACAGTATTGACCTTTAAAGATTCATTTTCAGGTTACCTTTCACGATTATCCAATTTGTAGCAAGTGAACCCTAAATCTGATTTCCTAGGCACAAGCAAACTGACAAAGTTAAACACAGATTTCAAAGCTGAACACCAAGTTATGCACAGATTAAAACAGAAGAGAGAATTTTATACCTTTAGCATTTCAAGGAACTGTTTGACCTTAATTGTGATGGCACATGAGGTTTTTTTAATCTTGATCACTCTATTCACACCTTTTATAGGCACAACTGAGTTTAAACTGAGAAGTTTGAGGTTTAGTTCCTCATTTTTTTAAGGAGACACGGCATGAGGTTTCTGGGTCTCAGATTTATCTGTTCTCTTTTCTTACACTGGTTTAACTGGATTTCAGGGTCCTATATACAGAGGCTGCTCTCAGCTATACTGAGGCCACATGGACCAGCAATAGGCAGAATTTCCTGATTCCTAAGAGACTCCTATGGGGAGTTTGCTAGTAGGCTAGAGACGGCACCCATTATTTTAGGAAGAATGAAGAAGCACCCTTTAGTCGACTGTTCTGGCATCCCAGAGTCTTACTGAAGTTTACTGCTCCACATAATTTGGAGCTGAAGCCCTGCCTCAGCATCCTGAAAATTTTTATTTTCAGGGCTTAACTGGCCCACAGGTGTCCTTGTGGGTAAGTTTTGGGGGTATCTGATTCAGGATATCAAATTAATGAACCCAAGCAGACTTGGCAGGAGGCCTGAGCAGTGGCACCTGACACATTTGTCCCAGGAGATATTTGGCTGTTCTCTGAATGGATGGGCTCAAGGAATGGGAGCCATTTAGATTACTGGTCTGGTTCTTGGCACTCCTACTTTCCAGGGTTCGAGACCAACTGACCCAAACAGAAGTTTCTGAGTTAAATCTCAGGAAACGTTTGACTACCCCAGGGAATCATAGAACCCCTGCAACTGGGCATTCCCAGGGCAGTCCTAGATTTGGGAGACAGGCTGACTAGATTTCAACCTGAAGCTGTCAAGCAATATTGTGCTTCTTCCTCCTATCCCTCCAGAAGTTTTAGATACAGTATTAGTTCTATGACTTTACTGTCTGATAGTTTCCCAGTTAAACCAAGTCATCAAAAGGCCATTAAGTGATTAGAAGTTAATTGCTCTAGCTAACAGGATTTGGGGTCCTGAGGCAATAGCTTCCTTGCTAGACAAAGGCACTTTTCCAGTTTCACAGGTTTTAAAACTTTCCAATGCATCCTAGCACAAACCTGCAAAGAGAAATTCAATAGCAAGAACTAGAAAGGTAAAACATGGGCAAATTATGCAAGGGTATCCTGGCCTGTGACCGCTCTGGGGAAAGGACCCATTTTGGCTCTGCCTGCCACCTTCCTACTTCATTCCCCAGGTAGCTGGGTGTGGTCAGATAGGAAAGCTGCCTGCAAAGGCATGGACCCGGTGGGAGGGGTAAACCCTTAGCTCTCCACCATTGCCATGCACCCCCCTAGGGGAGAGGGCAGGAGAAGGCAATGGCAGGCAAGCCCAAGGACAAAGACTCCAGCTGCTAACATGGCTTGAAGAAGCTTCGCAGGGCCTGGCTCTCCTGGGGGACCTCTGTCTTAGCAGGGCCATGATTTAAGCCACTGCTCTATGACCCAGTCATCTTGGCTGGGGTCATTTTAACAAACCTGGATGCACGACTCAGATGCAGACGTAGACGCAGAGAATTCCCAAGCCCTGGCCCCTTCCCTCCCAGGATTACAACCTTTGGGGACTCATAGGCAAACCCATTTAAAATAGAGAACCAAAGGAAGGCATTAAACAGGCTGTAGGCCATAGTTTAATAGGTCACAATAAACTCCTGGCTGGCTCACCAAATATGCTGCCAGATTTTATTTAGGTTCTTGGCAATGCTGCAGAAATGAATTTCAAGAGCATGCTGGGTTTGACCAGTAATTTATTAAGGTAAGGCGGGAAAAGAAATGGGAGAAAATATCAGAGCTGGGGTCCTAGGTAGAGAGGAAGGGAGTGAAAAGGGATAAAGAGGGCTGATTTACAGACTACAAGTCCCCTTTATAGGTTAAAAATGTCCAGGTTTACTTGCATGGCCACGTGGCAGAGGAAAAATGCTGAGAGCTGCACACAGAGGGCAGGAACTGGTCCAGAGACAAGAAGCGGAGTGAGGCAACTTTCAGGCCCCGCAGTCTGCTTTATAAACTATTAATTATTCCACCCCTTCACTAATGGCAGGGGAGAGGTTCCAGTTGTTTGCTGTTTTGATTGATCACCCCACCCATCAATCCCCCAGTGAGGATCCAATGATAAATTTCTTGGGGAACATCCAGGGCTTTTCTTTGCTTCCAGAAGAAGTCTGTTCTGGATAGCAGAATCTTGGGACTGGGGGTCTTCCAGCAGCCATCTTGGGGGTTACTGATGTCCACATGGGCTCTCTGCCAGGTTCCAGATCCACCCATTAATTCCCCATCTTACTGGCCTGCTTCACTACCAGAAATGTACTCTATTTCCTGTTCCACTCTAAGACAAATGCTGTTTTGGGCACTAAATTGATGATGTGATCTGCATTTAAAAAAGCCCTCTAAGTGGTTCTTAAATTGTGATGACATAAGAATCACCCTGGGAGCTCATTAAAAATGCTTTCAGGGAAGTGGCTGTGGCTCAATCAGATAAGCTCCCGTCTACCATATGGGAGGCCTTCCGTTCGTGGCCAGCGGCCTCCTTGTGAAGGCAGACTCGCCTGCAATCACCACGGTGCACTGCCTGGCCGGCAGATGCTGCGGAGAACCGACTCAGCAAGGTGATGCAACAAAAAAGAAGGGAGATAAGCAAGAACAAAGAACAGCCTGCAGTGAATGGACAGAGAGAGCAGACAGCAAGCCAGCTGCAAAGGGGGAAGGGAAATAAATAAATACAGACACAGAAGAACATACAGTGAATGGACACAGAGAGCAGACAGCATACACGCACGCACACACACACACACACACAAACGCTTTCAGTTGTGTTCCAAACTTCGGTCATTCATTTAAAAAAAACTTTTTCCCACATTCATGTACCTTGTGTGCTATCATGTTTAGTAGTTTATTTAAATACACTACAACACCTTTTATTTCTTAACTGAAAATACCTCAATTTTAATAATGGCGTAAGTCATATCTTGAAACCATGGCATTGTTGTACAAATTACAATTTCTTCTAATACACATTAAATAAATCTATTAAACACTAAAATAAAAATATCGGTGTACTGTCCAATATACTGTATGTAGCCAGTGATGCTGCCACCACCTTGCGCAAGCACATTCTAAAGTGTGGCAAGCAGCCTCCTAGAAGAGTGTGATGGTCACCAAAAGCTAGTATTTATGACTCCACCTACCTCTCCCCATCAACTCCAACTGCCTCCTCTGAAATGTCAAACAGGTTCTGTGCATTTCATATCCTGATAACCCAGAACTTGGTCTTTGCCTCACTCCCCAAATCTGGTCTTCCCCAGTGCCCTCCCCCCCCAGCTCTACAAGAAAGCATCACCCGGTTCACCCAGTTGTTCTGGCCAAGAACCTGAGTCAACAGTGCCGTCTCCTTCCACCATGGGCTGATCCCACCCCGCTGTCCCCATGTAATCCACCAGCATGTCCAACTGGTTCTAACTTCATGATATATTTCAAATCCAACCACTTTTTACCACCTCCACTGTTACAAGTATCTCATTCAGGTCCTTCAAGTCCTCTCCTCTGGACTCCAGCAAACAACAAAAACAACCACTTACAACTGTCTTCTTTTACTTTTGCTCCCCAGAGTCTATTTTTCCCACATCAGACAAAACCATCCTAATAAAACATCAATCAAATCATGCTACTTTCTGCAAATCCTCCAGCGTCTTTTCCTTCCACTCACCCCAAGCAATTCCATGGTTTACCAAACTTTGAGTGGCCCAATACTGGCTATTTGTCTAAATTCCTCCTGCTTCCCCTTTACTTTTCTCCAGCCATATTGGCCTTTGTGCTCTTTCTAAAGCCGTTCCATTCCCACCTGAGGGCCACAGTGATTCCCTTAGATGGAAAGCACTCCCTTTAAGTATTTTTGCAGAGCCTACCTTGCCACTTCATTCAGGAATGGTTGAATGTCACCTCTCCTAAAAGAGGACCTCCCCATCATTACCTTTCCACTTGTCCTCCTTTACTTCATAACATTTATTACTACCTGACATTCTATTGTATATGTATTTGTTTGTCTTTCTGTAAGCTCCATAAAGTCAGGAACTTTGCCTCATTTGTAAATGGGCTCAATAAATATTGGGCTCAATAAATATTTACCAAACTTATAAATGAAGCAAATTTATATACATGATGCATAATTACACATCATCAGCTCAATCACAATCCAATGTTTGAGTCAGGATCCCCGCAAGACCAAACAGCACACAAGAAGAACTTGATGAATAGATTACTTAGAAAGGAGTGGGTCTCCTTTATTACCCCTGGGTAGGAAGAGGCAAAGGGATGGAGCTGCTTCCAGAACCTGAAACAGAAAGCTGGGGTGGGAGAGGTAACTGACAGGTGCTCTGATCTTCTGAAGCCAAGCAGCCAGCCTTGCTAATGCTATGGGGAGGGTGCCAGGGGACAGTGACTCCAACTGAGACAAAGTCTCAGTTTCCCCTCCTTCCTGCCAGTCTCCTGTGGGTCTGCCCCCACTGGCCATTCAACAGCCACCAGAGGTCAAGAGGCCCTTGAGTCAGGTCAGCAGAGAAGGGAAGGAGGGGGACAGGAAGAAAGGAGAAGGGTGGGAGAGAAGGGAAGGGAGCAAGGGGAGGGGAGAAGGAAGGGGGAGGGGTGAGGAGAAAGGAAAACAGGGAAGAGGGAGGAAGGGAAGAAAGGGGGCCTGAAGGAGAGAAAAGGGGAAAGGTGCTCAAATCATCCCAAAGCAAAAGTCAGCAGCAACCAAAGGGATGGCTCTCCCTTCTCCCTTCACGCCCAGTTGCTCAAACAAGGATTGCTTCCCCTTCAAAATTGCTCTTACTGTTTGCTTTCACCCATTTTAAAAACACTGTATATGTGCCTTTGTGTGATGGGAGAAGAGGCAGACAATTTGAGCAAAGAAGCCACACAGTACTTTTCATCTAGGGCTCTTACTTTCCAGAACTGCTGAAGGGGTGAACTAGAGATTATCTGTGAAGCACCACATATCTAATCACAGGGATTTCTCTTTCGTCAAGGTTTCACATTAATGTAATTTTGTAGGTCTGCAGTTCCAAGTCAAAAGAAAATCCTGGGATTGGATCCCTGATGAAATTCTTAACTTTAAATTCAAATTTACTTCCCCACCTGGTACACTTCAATTTGCTTTTCAGTTATTCAACAGAGAAAAGTAAAAAGGCCATTCTGCCCAGAATCCGCTAAGATTCCCTGCAGAAAAGAATCCTGGCATTCTCTGGGGTCTAGTGGGAAATGGAAACCTGGGAGCCAGTAGTCTCCTCCCTCACACTGTCCAAGGTACTCAACCTTCATTGACCTCAGCACCTGCATCTGCACCCAGGCCTGCTGGACCTCAGCACCCACGTCTGCACCCAGGCTTGCTGGATTTGAAGACGTGGAAATGCAAGACCCTCTCTGGAAGTTATCTCAATATTGTAACAATCAAAAATACGTGAGATACCCTGTTTTATAAATAAACAAATTCAATCATTGGGCACATGTCATAGTTCAGATTTCTTGTAGGCTTCCTAACATTCCTAATATGTGTTTGGGAATCACTATATTAAATTGCTATTTAGAAAATGTTTAAGTTTGCTGATGATAGGAGAGAAATGTTTGGCTCTTACACTATATTATACCCATTAGTCAATGATGCTTTGTTAGAGCCTTTCAGAACATTATATATTGATTCAAATTAATGGATTCTATGTCAAAGACCAGTCAACATATTTTACCATAGACAATGAGTTTATGGATGTAATTACTGACTTGAGCTCCAAAAACACAGGACAATTATACTGCAGCACATATGTCAACTCATTTAAGTCACTTCAATTTAGGGAAAAAAATCGAATGATATCACATGGTACACATTTTTTAATGAGAAAAATTTAAAGATACCTAAATTATAAGAGAACCAATTTTCCACAGGGAAATCTGGAGAAAAATTTAAAGGTAAAGCAATTTTCTGAAGGCAAAATAAAATTTTCAACATAGCTCTGAGTTGTACCCAAAGCAAATTATTGCCAGCAAGTAATATGGCTCTGATAATTAGACCTGATTGGGGTTTAAATTAAGCAGGGGATGCACTAGACTCCTGCGAACAGTTTTGATTTGTTTCATCTGCTCTGACAGGCTTGGGGAAAATGGCCAGGGTATGGGGAAGGGGGAAACAGCTTGGCATTGCTGACAAGGGTAGGCTGCTTGCCATCTTGCAGTTGCTTATCACACACAGATGTATATGTCAAACAGATTAGGGACCTACACATATGTCCCAGCCATAATTACATAATCACAATGACAACACTGCATACCTGATGTAATGTCACTAGCCCATAATACAATAATGATCATGTCTTCTATCATAGATGCAATGGCTACAAATCTTTGAATAGGATGCATAGATGAAATACATTCTTGTCGTCACTTCCTCTCATTCTTAAAGCCCAGATGCTTAAAAGAATGAATTTAGCATACTTTAAACAGATACAGAGAAATTCACCCCCGTGTTCAGATCACATCACTATAAATTTATTCTCTACTCTTTAATTAAAAAATTACTTTTGCCTGACAAATATAAAAACAAATTGTATTTTGGCCTCACCACAGTAGTTCCACTGTGGTACATACTGCATGTGCAGAAAGCACTCTATCAAAGTTGAAAGTGCCAGAAAGACCTAGGGATATCTGCATTCTGGCTCTACTGCCTAGAATGCCTAGAAGAGCCTCAGTTTCCCCATGTGTAAAATGGCAATAATAGCAGCTACATCCATAGCATTGTAAGGTAAAATAAGGTAATGCATATGCCATATCCAGCATATGTCAGACACAAGTAAACCATAAGTGTTGGCTACTAGCAGTATAGATGGTTCTCAGTAGCTCTTGATTTCTTTTGCCTCTAACGCTGAACCAAAATTCACTTCCAGTTACGAATGCCACATAATTGATTTTGCAAGGTTTAAGGTATTTCCATATCTTTGAATGAACAGTTGCAGCACCTAGACAAGGGCTTCAGGCTCCTTTTGAGTTCTGGGTTTGAGGGGATCACCGAAGGCTCAGAGCCCTGTCTTACCATAATGAATCCCAATGCAGCAGCAGGATACAGTTGGTATTTCCAGTTATCCAATTTAATGGCACATCCTAGGTTAGCCTCTTTGAGAATATCTGTACAGTGACTGGAGACTAGAAACAGATGGCTTCCTAGCCTGCCTTGAGAGCACCAAATTCAGGCACTGCTTTTTGTTGGCCGGTATCATGTATATTGTTTGTGTTATGAAAAAGCCGTGCATCCACTGTGGCTTTCACATGCTGTCAGTGCACTTCCACTCTGATTGTCTGAGATGCAGAGAGGAATGCAAAATAGGAAGGAAACATGCTAAACAATCAATGAACAGTGCTGGTGGTGGGTTGTTGCTGTTTTTTTGTGAACTTAGAGGAAGGGAAGTGGTGGGAGGGAAGTACAGTACTGAAGCATGGGATGGAAGGTGGACAGAATGAGGGCAGATGACAGAAAGCCAGAAGCAGAGGAAGTGTTTCATAAGGAAAACAAGAAAGGCCGCTGATGAAAAACTACTCCAGCAAAAAAAGGAAAAGGTGTTCTTTGCCAAGAAAAATGTGCTAATCTTATGCAGCTGAAACAGATATTTAAGTAAACATTGTAAAACTTTTGTCTTTAACTCCTTAATATTCAATGCTGAAATAATGACTCCTTAAAGAATAAGAGATATTCCAAGACTTATCAGCAAAACTTCTCTCTTTTGGGGCCACAATAAAAGCTAAGGTAGTGCACCTTCTCACATCTATCAAACTTCAGAGTCCTTAAAGAAGGATGCAAGATTTTTTAAACAGCTAAGAGCAATTCATAGTGCACCTACTATGTGCTAGGCTCTGCCATGCACTGCCTGTGGTAACTAATGTCATCCTCCTAACAGCGCTACAAGAGGACACTTGCTAACCCCATTTTATACCTGAGAAGATAGGGATATAGAGAGGTTAAAAATTTGCCTAAGGGCACAGAACTGGTAAGAAGTAGAGCTGAAATTCAAATCCAGGCAAAATGGCCAGAGTCTCTGCTCCTAATTCAGACAGCCTCCCACTGGTCATAGTTGATCAATAATAAAATATATCACACCTCTTATTTAAGGTGCCACTGATTTATCCATTTGATCTTTTAACTTCAGTGACCTAACATATGCTAAGATGTTCTGTGAAGGACATACAAATATCTACTAAAGCCAAAGTCTTACTGCTCTATTAACCGGAGTCCAATTCTAAGAAAGCCATAAACAATACGACCTTTAGTCGCAGCCATGTCCCAACTTCCAGGAGGAAGAGTCCTGATGCAGCAGGGCACACTTCAGGCCACTGTCATTGCTGCTCACACCCCAAGGCAGGTGAGCTGCTCATGGACTTTGCTGTCCTTATGAGATGATTCTTCTCTGTATTTTAATCACTCACTGCATGTGACACGCATTCAGTGACAGCCTTCACAAAGCTTACTCAAAACCAGGGGCCACATTTTCTTTTATTCCTCAGTTATTGTTGCTTTCCAATTATCATTTGAGTTTTTAAAAATGTGGTAAAATAAAGATGTCCCTTGGAAAACTGTTGCATAGTCTAAGTAGGTCGAGTTGAAGAGTTAGCCAAAAGAGAGTTTTTCAACTCAGGTCTTGTCATTTGTTGGTCCAAGGGTGAAAGGATTCTAGAAACAGATGGATGAGTGAATGAATGAATGAGCGAGTGAGAGAGAGAAAATGAAAGAGAAAAAGAGAAAGAAAAAGAGAGAAAAAGAGAAAGAAAAGAGAGACAGAGAAAAAGAGTCAAAGAGAAAGACAGAAAGAGAGACAGAGAGAAAGAAAGAAAAATAGAAAGAGAGAAAAGAGAGAAAGAGGAAGGAAGGAGAGTAAGAAAAAAGGAAGGAAGGAAGAGGGAGAGAGGGAAGGAGGGAGAGGGAGAGAGTGAAAGGGAGAGAAGGAAGAAGAGGAAGAGGGAAAGGGAGAGAGAAGGAGGGAGGGAAAGAGAGGGAAGAGAAGGGAAAGGGAAGGAGGGAGGAGTAAGGGAGGAGGAGGGGGGAAGAAGAGAGATAAAAAGAGGGAGGGTAAGAGGGAAAGAGGGAGAGCGTGAACAGAAAACAATAGTGAATAGCCCCTTTCTCAGGATATACACAAGGCCTTAACTAATTTTAATCCAAATTCCCTTATGACTCCCAGATTTTTCTCTCTTCTGAACTCCAATTCTATAATTTCAATTGCTTACTGGATATCCACCCTCTCTTCTCAATCTGTCAAAACTAAAGCTTCCTACAACCTGCTTCTGCTCTGGGCTTCCTCTGGCAGCCATGCTGTTATCATTCACAAATTAGGATCACATCCCCATACCCACCATCAAACCTTACCCATTCTTCCTTCAGAACCTCTCTAGGCTTAATCTGCTCCCAATTTCCATGCTAAAACTCAAGTTTACGCCCCCTTATCTCTCACTAGGAATCCTGCAGTAACTTACCAACAGGATTTCCTGCCTGGTCTCTCTCCTGCCCTCTAACCCATCTCCACAAGGCTGCCACAGCCAACTGTCCAAAATACAGAGAAAACTGCCTTCAGAGAAAATCCCGGAATAACCTAATATGATATTCAAAGTCATTAACAATTAATCCCAAATTCATTTTGTGTGATATCTATTTTTGTTTTTCCTCCTTTCTTCTACCTACAAACCTAAACATTACCCAACAGTCATATTAGATGATATACTATTCTCCCAAAAAATTCTTTTATGGCTCTCTAGCTTGCCTTATGTTTGAAATGTCCTCTCTTGCTGGCTGATGCACCACCACTCATTTTTCAAGGTCCAACTCAAGTATCAACTTTCTATGATTTCCCAATTCCCTGCTCACAGAAGGAATAATTCCATCCTCTGTATTCTCCCAGCATAAGGAAGCTGGCTAGAAAGATAGGGAATCAATAGATGGATCTGGAACCTGGCAAGAAGTCTATGTGGACATCAATAACCCCCAAGATGGCTGCTGGAAGAACCCCGCCAACAAGATTCTGCCATTTAAAAGATTTTCTCCAGAAGCCAGGAGAAGCTCTGGATATTCCCCAAGGACTTTATCATTGGGCCCTCATGGGGGATTGATGGGTGGAGTAATCAATCAATCAAAACAGCAAACATCTGGTACATCTCCCCTGCCATTAACAAAGGGGTAGAATAATTAATAGTTCAAAATGCCGGCGGGAGGCCTGAATACGCCATTCTCGTGATTGAACCCCTGTTCCTGCCCTCTGAGCACAGCTCTCGCCGTTTTTCCCCTGCCATGGTCACCACGCAAGTAAAACCTGCATGATTATAATCTATAATGGGGAATTGTCTATAAAATAGCCGCTTTATCACTTTTCAGCCCCTTCCTCACTATCTTGAACCCATGATCTGTTCTTTTCTCCTATTTCTCGTCCCTCTCTGACTGAATAAATTACTGGCCTAATTCACCTGATGTGCCCTTGAAATTCATTTCTGCAGCAAAATCAAGAACCTAGACAAAATCCAGTAAAACTAGATACAAACTAATAATGAAGCACAGAGTGTGTACATATGTGTATACATATGTATTTTTAGTTTTGACATTCTTTTTTAAAAAATTATTGAAATATATCACCCACACACAAACATACATAAACAATAAGTGTATAGTAATAGCTGTGAACTTACAAAACAAACATATTTAACATCATACAGGACTCTCATAACTCACCCTACCACCAACACCTTACATTGTTGTTAAACCTTTTTAACTAATGATTAAAGAGCATTGTCAAAATATTACTACTAACCAAAGTATTTCCCCCTAACCCTCCCTATTATTATCTTTATGCCATTTATATATGAACATACATAAATAATTAAGTGTATAGTAAAAGTTGTGACCTTACAAAACAAACATGCATAACATCATATAGGGGCCCCATACATCAACCCTTCACCAACACCTTGCATTGTCCTGAGATGTTTTTACAAATTACGAAAGAATACTGTCAAAATCTTACTATTAATTATAGTCCTTTATTACATTTGGTGTGTTTTTCCCCCAACACACCTTATTATTTTTTAAATATATTTTTTATGACAGAAGTTGTAAACTTAAAAAATAATCATGCACATTTACAGAATTCCCAACCAACACCCTTCTATCAATACACTACTCTGTGGTGGAATATTTGTTACAGATAAGATAATGTCATCTGATTGTTACCATGTCCATAATGTACATTTGGCTTACATTTTTCATACTGCGCCATTATCAACATAGTATATCTTTGGCATAGATGCAAGAATATTATATTATTACTGCTAACCACAGTCCATAGGTCATTCCAGTTCCCAACACCCTGCAGTAGTGATACACATTTGCTCTAGCCCACAAAGGGCACTCTTGTATCTGTACCATCAACCACAATTCTCAGCATGAAGTATATTTTAATTGCTTGTATCTGATTCTCCTTTTTACTGTGAATCGCTGAGAGCAAGATACATGTTTATTCAACTTTGTAACTCCAATACTTAGTACAGTACTGTACTGTAAACTTGAGTAGTTTGTGTCTCCAAGGAATGAACGATCTACTATAGAAGGTAAAACATCAATAGCCAAGTCAAGGGAGGAAGTGATAAACGTGGAAGAAACATGTAGACAATAAATAGGCTATGAAAATTCTACCTTTTTCTGAGCATGCTCATTATCTGACCATATTTCAAGTATTCAAGTTCAAGATAAGGGTTTAGATCGCCCAAACTATTCTATCACTAGTCCCAGAACCAGAAGCTGGTGCACAGAACTAAGCTCCTTTATAACTAAGGGCCAACTCAGTCTCAGAGCTGACACAAGTGGCAGTCTGTCTCCAGGGATGACTTGGGGCCCACAGGGACCCCAAAGACTTAGAAGATTTCCAGAAACCTCAAAGATGCTGCATGTATTCCAGAACGCCCTGATTCTTACCACTGTATCCAATGGTATAACTGAAAAAGTAAGAACAGACATAGCGTTTAACTTTCATATAAGGCTTCAGAAGTAGCCAGACTTCTTGAAATGCATCATCTCATCCAGTTGTCACAATACACCGTGAAAACTATCTATTGTTCTCAAGTCACAAACAAGGTTTAGAGTTACATACATTGCCCAAGTATCTCAGAGGTGACATTATGATAGTCTTCAAGAAGATAAACAAGGTTCTTTAGTTTCTATCTTAGCTTCAGAACTAGAGGGAGATGATTTATTGTCTTTGTGAGGCCATTTAAATTTTGCAGAGCAGTGAAAAAAGGAGTGCCTGGCTACAAACAGGTCAAAATCCCCTTACCCAAGTCCTAAATGGTCACACTACATGACTGTCCTCTTAAAATATTACATACAGAATTAAGACGATACATTTGGGGCTGTAGGCAGAAATATGGAGAAAGGAAAACTACAGATCATCTTGACTTGTTACTTAAGACATCTCAGAGATGATGCAAGAAAAAGTAAGTTTAAGAATTCTAATCAAAATGGCAGATTGCACTGAATCTATCCTCATTCCATACTCTCCATTTCCTAAAAAAAAAGGGAGGGGGGCACAAAAATAGAAATATTACATAAAATAACAAAATTCCTAGGAGAACAGCATTTCAAATCAGGGCAGTAAGTGAGAATTGAAGCTTACAAGGCTGTCAGGATATAAGAATGAGATACTGATTTAATAGCAGAGAGCCCAAGTCCTTATGTCTTAATGGGACAAGGAGTCTGGATTGCAGGTCCCTATGCCCACAATCAACTACAGCTAAACTACCTGTAAAAAGCAAATATCAGGAGGGCCTTTTATTGTCCATTCTGTGGAAACTACAAAAGGTCACTGTAGGATCACAGATTGAAAAACTGTCATCCATGAGAAACTGGAAAGTAGCACTATACCATAAAAAGATGTGGGAGTTCAAACTTAATTCATAGTTCCCACTTTGAGGAAGTTATCAAAACCAATAAATTAATCTAAAGCTTGGTCCAGGATAGAGAAACCCCTGGTGCACCAGAAAGAGCCAAATCACACTGTTAGGAATCAGAACTCAGAGCAACCAAGACTCCCATGGAAAGTAACTCTGCCAAAGATGAGTTCACAGTCAAAGATTATAAATCTCATTAGAAATAAATTGTCATAAGGGAGAGTAATTAGAGGAATTCACCATGCAACTATCTAAAAGACATTTTAAAGAGGGTAAGTTTGAAATGTTCAAAAAGCTAAAGGGTAGTAAAAGTAAAATGGTGAAGAGAATGAGAGAAGAGTAGATAGATTTTTTTTAAAAGATTTATTTACTCATTTATTTCTCCCCCCCTTCTCTCCCCCCAGTTTTCTGCTCTCTGTGTCCATTCGCTGTGTGTTCTTCTGTGACTGCTTCTATGCTTATACAGAAACTGAAGTTTAAAAGTTCCAAGAATGAGTTGAACAATAGAATAGAAAAATCTAAGGAAAGTAGTAAACTAGAAGATGAAAATAAGGAAAACAACCAGAAATGAAACATAAAGAGACAGAAAATATGAAAAATAAGTAGAAAGATATACAGTAATGCCTACTATACTGTAGCAAAATTATAAAACAGGTATTTAAAAATGTTTATAATACAGGAAATTTTAAAGTAATCAATATCTAATACATTTCAAATATTAAAAATATAAACATTTCAAAAAATTGCATGCTTTTTTAACATTTTGGTGAGGAAAATTCCAAATATGTTTAAAGAGAACAATATAATGAAATTCCATAAACCTATTACCCAGCTTCAAAAATGATCAACTATTCTTATTTCATCTATACCTCTATACTACCCACTCCAACTCAGTAACATTATAATTAATGCAATAATAGGAATAAAATGTATCCATCACTCCATCGTAATATACATTTCCTTAACACCAGAAAATTCTCACATGATCTCTTTCCAATCAATCACCCCCCCCATAAGGTAACTACTGTTCTGATTGTTTCTACCTTAGATTATTTTTTGCCTATTCCAGAAACAAACAGCATAAAATCTTTATATCCAGTTTCCTTTGCTCAATATAATATCTCTGCAATTCATCCATTTTGTTATGAATATCAGGAATTTGTTAATGAAATACCTAGGAACTTCAGTACAATGCTTAGATAGAAATAGAAGGAGGGGACATCCTTGTCTTTCACTGTGGAGAATATAATGTTCACAGTAGGTTCCTTTGTGGATGCCATTTATCAGGCTGAGGAATTTCCCTTTTATTCCCAGTTTGATAAGTGATTTTTATCATTAATAGTTGTTGAATTTTGCCAAGTACTTTTCCCACATCTTTTGAGATGATCATATGATTTTTCTCCTTTATTTTGTCAATATGGTAATTACATTTACTGCTTTTTGAATGCCAAACAATTTTTGCATTCTTAGAATAAACACTACTTGGTCATACTGTGTTATCTTTTTTCTATATTGCTGGATTCAATGAGATAACATGTTGTTAAAGGTTTTTGCATCTATATTCTTGGGAGATTAATGGTCTATATTTTGTCTTTCCTTGTAATGTCTTAGTCAAATTTTAGAATCGGACTTATTCTGGTTTCATACATGAATTGAGAATTATTTCTTCCTCCATTTTCTACAGAATTTTTGTTAATGCTGGTGCTATTTCTTCCTTAAATGTTTTATATAATTCACCAATGAAATCATCTAGGACTGTAAGTTTTTTTTTTGTGGATAGGGTTTTAATTATGAATTCAATTTAATTAATAGATATGGAGTATATTAGTCAGCCAAAGGGGTACTGATGCAAAGTATCAGAAATCTGTTGACTTTTATAAAGGCTATTTATTTGGGGTAAAGCTAACAGTTATAAGGCCCTAGAGAGCCCAACTCTAGGCTGCTTTCTCACCAAAGTCAGTTGCCAAGCATTGAAGCAAGATGGCAGGCAATCTGTCTGGTCTCCCTTTCCTTCTTCCTCTTAAGGCTCCATGGTCCTAGCTTCTTCCGATCTCAGCTGTAGGCTGGCATAGGGCTATCTCTCAGGGCTTCCTGTATCAGTTTGGCATAGGGCCCATTTCTTTCTAGATTTTCTCAGCTGCTCAGCTGCAAACTATCAGGGGACTAGCTCATCTTTCTTCCCAAAGCTTCAGTTGTTTGAGCCTTCTCCTTTCTGTCACATGGCAGGACCAAAATGACCACATTCTCTTCTCTTCTGTGTATCTTCTTGAGTGAGTATCCATTTATATCAGCCCACCAAGGGAGTGTTGACTTAATCTTGAGTCATGCCTGTTGATGAGGTTGAATCAAAGCCCTAATCTTAACAGGTAATTTAATCAAAACATGTGAGGTGAATCTAATGCATTCAAAGGGTGTCACGCTCAGAGGAATAGATTAGTTTACAAACATAATCTCTCTCTTGAGAAATCATAGACAATCTCAAACTGCCACATGGTGCTATTCAGATTTTCTATTTTTTCTATATCAATTTTGCTAAACTGTGTTTTTCAAGAAATATATTAAACTGCCTGAATAAGGATCTAGGATCACCACTCCGGGAGTTCCTTCTCTCTGGCCTTCACTTCAAGTTGCAGATTTATTTTCTTTTTCTTTTTCTTTTTTTTTTTTTTTAACCTACAACAAAAGAGGGTTAACCCTGGCCTAGGTACCAACTCCTCTCTATCCCCAAAAAAGAGACTTACCAGGTTCAGAGGACACCATTTGCTAGGCCCATGTTTATCCACCAGAGGGGGTATAAATAGGGGGAAATGGGACAGGGAAAGAAGCTAAGTGGTAAAATGGAATAGGAGGGTTTGCGGGAATGGGATCAGATTTGGGAAAATGGGGAAATAGGGAAGGGTAAAGGGGTTGGAATGGCAAACTAAGGGTCAATGAAGCCAATGAACGGTCTTACATAAGGCACTGCACCAACAAAAATTCCAGTGTTTTGGTATTTAAATATTGTATAGTACCAAGGAATATCAAAATACCAAAAAGCAGAATGGTAATTACCAATAGAGAGGACAGAATTAGATATTTTAAAATATGTCTAACAGATTACAGAAGGAAAGATTAGAGAGTATACGAAAAGAGGCAATACTCAACTTTCATGTCACACAGCAACAAGGTAAGAATTGCTAAGATGATTGCTAAGTTTAACAGTGTTCTAGAAATCCTCATCCATACAGAGAGAAAAGAAAAAGTAATATGCAAATATTTGCAGCTAATACAAGTATCTATCAAAAATTCATGAGACTCTAGAGACATATTATTTAACTTATTAAAAAAGCTAAAGAGAGATTTTAGATACAGGAACATACAGAAATAAATAGCATTTGTATATATACTAGCAATAACCAATTAGAAAACAAAGGAAAAAAAGACACAATGCACAAGGGCATCATAAAACATAAAGTACCCAGAAATACCTGTATCAAAAGATGAACAAAAACTTTATAGTGAAAATTGTAAAATGTTTTACATAGGCACAAAAGAAAGCCAAAATTAATGGAGAATTATAGCATATTCATAGATGGGAAGACTCAAATATTCCCCAAATTAATGTGAATAGCCACTGCAATTCTAATCAACATTCCAAGTAGATTTTTTCTTATTAATACTAGTCATTTGGTGTTTTAGCTTCTGTCATGTGTTAGGTCATATATTTTGCCCATTATTCTTACTGTGTTGCTTTTTTTTCAATTAATTTATATAATCTAGATATATCTTATTTCAATCTTTCAATTAAAAAAATATTTATAGTGTTATTTGTCATACAGAAGGCTTAAATTTTCTATGTGGCCAAATTTATCAGTCTTTTTTCATGAGTTTTACCTTTTTATGCCTGTTTAAAATCTTTTCCTATTCATAAATCATAAAAATATTTCTAGAAGATTTAAAGTTGTGTTTTTGACATTTAAATGTTGTATTCATCTGCAATTTTTTTAGCATGTTGTGATTTACAGGTCAAATTTATTTTTCCAGGTAGAAAGTAAATTTTCTCTATACCACTTATGAATTAGCATGTCTTTTCTTCACATTTATAAGGCCATTTCTGTTTTATAGTATATTCTCATCTGTGTAAGGGTCTGTTTTGGGGTTCTTTCTAGTTGCTCCAATATGTTTATTCTTGAAGACTACTATATGATTTAATTACTACAGCTTTAAAACATATCTTTTGTTTCTTTTACTTCTAATTGAATATTTTTATTGTAGAAAAGAATTATAAATACAGTCAGAGTTATGATCATAAAGAAAAGTATAAATATTAAGTCAGGGCATGATTTTACAACTATCTCTGATGGTAGCCTTCCTTTTAGCAAATTGCTTTCAAATAATTATCCACATACAAAAAGTCTGCAAAATACAATGCACGATAAAAGTCCTCAGGGTACAGTATGCTTTTTAAAGCAATTTAATTGAGATACATTTGCATACCATACAACCCATCTAAAGCATACATATCTTGACTTTTGTAGGGTAAGTCCCCATTCTTGTTCTTTATTCAAAATTGGCTTGGACATTTTTGCCCATTTCTGCTAAGTGGCTTTTAGAAATCATTTATCTAATTCCACCAAAAGAAATCTGAAACACTGCTTATAATAGTGAAAAACTAGAAGCAACAAAAATATTGTTGGGAAAAGGGAAAAGAATAAAAATAATGTGGAATGTTCATAAGATGAAATACTAACCAGCATTTAAAATGAATGCACTAGATCCATGTGAATCAACATAGATATATAAAAAATTCTTAGTGGGGAAAAAAGTTACAAAATACATATGGCTGCATAAATATACAAACTGAAAATATATTAAACAAATTTTTGATGGTGGCTGCTTTTAGGGGGATGGTGAGTGGAGAAGGGAACAAGGGGCTGGGAGGGCTTTTCAGTCCTGTCCTATTTCTTTTATGTTTTTATCCCTCTTGTAATATTTAATTGCTTTCATTAAAAATGCTATCTGAAGAAAAATGACAATACGTTAGCATGTCATAATTTTAGGAGACTGATATGAAGTCTCTGTTAAATCATTCACTGTACTTTTATTTTATAGACTTTAAACATTTTTTAAAGACCACAATTAACAGCTGGTCATGTAACATAATCCATGTCTAGGTCAATATTTAAAACAAGGACACCCTGATTTCGTAAAGAGTACAATCAAAAAGGTCTTCCTACAATAATATGTGCATACAGGCCGTCTTTGGGCAAATGCACAGCATTTGACTCAAAATCAGATATAAACGAAATGAGATTTAGAATCAGGAAAGCAATCAGTCAGTATGTGACTTCCTGATAAAGACAACACACAGGAATTTCTGATCTTTTCCTCCAGATAATTTCACATGTGAGGGCAATGAATCACCCTTCAAAACTAAGATCAGTACCTCACTTTTACTTTTGTTCAAGCGGAAATAGTAAATTAAAATAAAGTAGCATAAAACTTTCAGTAACTACTCTGCAAAAGGATTTATCTATTTAAATTGTAGGCAAGACCCAACACATCTTTGCTCTCCCTCACTTTTCCATTCTGATCATTATGGTCTAAGGTTCCTACCTGGGAACAGGCTTCAGGCCTGCTCTGCAAGTATAGCAGAGACCTCATAGAGCATGAATCTCATCCCTCAGCAAACTCACTTAGCTGATACTAACAGCGTCCTAACTTCAAACACAAATATCATGCAATTTTCTACTTCTGCACCAGGCCTTCTCCAAGACCATGGGAGCCAACCAGTCCAGAAGTGAGTAGGAGTTCATTCTCTGGAGACAAGTATCAACAAATGGGTACAAGAGCTGGTTGTAACTAAAGATTCCACTTCCTGTAGGAGAACTTCAGTGTGACTGTCAGGAGCACCTGAAGGAATCAGATTCCCATTGCCCATCCGAGCATAATGCAACCTTATACTGGTCTTCCTTTCTTCCATATCTCTTCTTCTCTTTCCCTTCTGCTTCCTGAGATCACTTCCCAAACTACTTTATCCTCAAGTCTCCTGCTCTGCTTTCAGGGAACACAAACCAAAATAGCAAACACCATCCAACCCATCTCTAAATGCATCTTTCAACTACTTATCAAATATTTAAGGGCCAAAAGGCATATGTACTGCAAACATAAAAATAAACAGGACAAGCTCCTGTCATCAAGGAGCTCAAAATCTAGTGAGGGAGAATTCACACACATACACTAAAATACAGTGTGACACAAGCTAATGCCAAGGCATGAAAGGTGCAGCAATGTCCTGAAGGAGAGGTGATGACTTCTGCCGATGGAGATGTTCCCAGAGCACAATCTGTTCTTCCCTTCTAACTATGGTTGGCAGCATCCAAGATGGTTCCCAAAGCTCCTTGGCCTCTGGTGTAATCCCCTACTCTTGAGTGTAGACTGGATTTAGTGATTCATTTCTAAGGACTAGAATACTCCAAAACTGATGAGATGTCACTTCTGAGATTAGGTTATGAAAGACTGACTTTCATCTTGCTTGCCTTCTCTTGCTGGCTCACTTGCTCTGCTGAAGCCAGTTGCCATGTTGTGAGCTGACTAACTGTGAGGTTCACATTACAAGGAACTGAAAAGGTGGTTGCCAGATAATAGCCAGCAAGGAACTGAAACTTACCAACAACCACTTGAGTGAGCCTGGAAGCAAATACTTCCCCAGTCCAGCTTTGAGGTAAATGCTGTCCAAGCTAATACCATGAAGCCCAGTATAAGATCTTGAGTCTGAGCACCCATTTAAGCTACACCCAGATTCCTGACCCACAAAAACTGGGACATAATAAATGTTTGTTGTTAAGCCACTAAGTTTTGAAATACTTTGTTATGCAGTCATAGATAATAACCAAGACACATAGTAACCATGAATAAAAGTCACCACTGACACGGAGGATAGCCTAGGCAGAGCATGTCTGATGTCTAATATTTGTTCTTTCACTTATCATCATCTGATAACACTAAATAAGCATTTACTCTGTATTAGGCATTGTCAATACAAAAGTGAATTTTCAAAAAGATACAGGTCTTGTCTTCTTGAACCAAAGCATGCTCAAAATTTATGGTGAACATATTTATGCAACTTCACTAAGTTTGGTTTAAACTATGGCTTATAAATGTTTAATTTTTGCTGACTCTACTAGTAATTTATTAAATATATAATTAAAATGCTTTTGCCATATTAATGTACTTTATGGTCGATGCAAAGTACCTAAAGGCTTATTCCATCTGTTCAAGACATAAGTTATATATTTAGAAAAGAATCTCATTTTCTTCTCTACAAAAATTCTTCAGGAATTAGGCCTTTTCCTTCCATTCATTCAAAACACTATTCCCACAGGCAGAAAACCAGTGAAGAAGTGAGTTGGAAAACTTCATGTCCAAACATTCTATAATATTTTCCAAATCAAATACTTGGAACTCTACATTCTCCTCTTTCTTTCTGATGACATTCAGTAACCACTGTATAAACTCAGATAAATACTTAAACATTACTCAACAATATTGCTGATTTGAGATATCCATTTTTTGTGATAGAACTTTTCCTCTTCATAAGATAGTAACTAGATAAGACAAATGGATTTTTTTTTAAGTAGGAGAGTTCTTTCTCACTTATTCGTTACATTTTTTTCTTTAGTCCTACATATTTTTTCAAATGCCATTGACTTTCCCACTGCACCATAAGATGCTTTGGGAATATTTAAAGAAAGATGACAATTTGGAAGAAAAGGAAAAGGGGAAATGATTTTTCAGTGAAGGGTTTAAACACACATACCATCAAACCCATATGATTAAAATAATTAAACTATCCAAGTAGACCTTTTAGAATACTAGCTAAAGTAGCCTACTGGTTTTGAAGACGTCCCAAACTTATCTCTATTATCTTCCTACTAGTACAATCCACTTTGATTCACCATGGCTCAAGCAAATGTTAAATTTCACTAGAAGCAGTACCCTGACTCTCCAAACAGTCATGGCATAAGGCCGTGAACCAAGGAATATGGAAACTACAGCAGAGAAAACAATCATCTTGAGATTTAAAACCACACATCTCTTAGAGACACTCTGGGTTTCAATCAAAGGTGTTAAGAAGAGTATGCCATTTCAATCTCTTTTCCAAATTCGGATGAGATGATACTGTCTTCTTCCTATTCCATTCCATCATATTTTCTGCTTACCCCTTTCCTTACTCACTAAAAGGATTATCATAGGAATTCTATTTAGGGAGGGAAGATATTTTATGCTTTATTAGTGTAAGATTTGAAGGTCACTGACATGCACCTCTGCAATTTATGTAAACCCATGGCACACAACTGAGCTTTGTGAACGTGCACTACAATGACAATTTCCCATATAAAACATTCACCTGTGTTACAATCTAAATGATTTTAGTTGTGTGAAATGTCTTTCAGGAAAGCGGTTGTGGCTCAACCAGTTGGGCTCCTGTCTACCATATGGAGTTCACATCCCCGGGCCTCCTTGCGAAGGCAGGCTCGCCCACACGCCATGGAGCACTGTCTGGCCGGCAAGTGCTGCAGAGCGTTGACTCAGCAAGGTGATGCAACAAAAAAGGGAGACAAGCAAAAACACAGAAGAGCACGCAGCAAATGGACACAGAGAGCAGACAGCAAGCAAGCCGCAAGGGGGGAAGAGAAATAAAATAAATAAATACAGACACAGAAAAACGCATAGCAAATGGACAGAGAGAGCAGACAATACGCAAAAAGCCACAAGGTGGGGGGATTTTAAAAAAATGTCTTTCAGCCCAAATCCTCCTCTCCAAATCACTTTGGAGTAAGAAAGGGCCAGACCATGCTGAGGAGGGGATTTGTACAAGTGGTGAAGACAAAGAGTTAGAAATTTATATCCACAAAGACAAGCAGTATGATGTCAATTTGTCAAACATCTCTGAACCTCAGTTTCCTCTTCTATAAAATAGGGTTAATAATGCCTAGACAAATTACTTTGTGATAATTAAAGCTAATATGTAAAGTGTTTAGCACAGCAAAGGTTAGTAGACACCCATCAAAATTGGTTAATAAAATGCAGTTTCAAAATATTTCATCATACTGAGCCCAATACTAGAACTGTTCATTGAAATTATTCATTAAAATAATGAGGGGTTAGCTAGTATCAGTAACCTCACCAGGCTCTCAAATAAGAAAATCAGAGTAGGCAATCCTTCAGAAAATGTCTAGCTCTAAAATAAATAATATAATGAAATGAAGGTACCACTTAGCAAGTCTTAGAAAGCAGTGAGAAGGAAGGGTATAGATAGAAACTGTTCTCAAAAAGAATTATTCCTCAGTTAGTTACTGCTCACCTTCAGAAGGAAACGGGAACCAGGTGACACAGATACAAAGACTCACCAGAGAGAATGAGTGCACACACTATAATAGCCCAGTGATTTGTGGTGCTAATAAAAATAAAAACAGTTTTCGATATGTAGCACAGGTTTTTAAAACATTAAGAAAACTGTGACTCTAAAGAGTCATTTCCCAGGGAATGAAAGAGACAGCAAGCTAGGACAGTATCTCACACAAATTAAACTGTTCTGTAAGAGCAATGGCCAGCAGAAAAAGAATGCATCTGAGGCTATTTGCAGGATCGTGGTTCCTGCCATGGGTGTTAAATTTTGCGTAACTAAAATTTGTAACTAAGGGGTTGGCTCAAATTGCTTGGCTGCTTAATTAATTAGGCTGCTGCCCCTGCCCACAATCCTATTAAGCCCTGGTTAAGGCAATGCTCCACAGGATTCTTTTTCCCTTTCTCCAGGCCTTCCTGCTGAGCCTTTGGATGGACAGATGGATGGATGGATGGATGGATGGATGGATGGATGGATGGATGGATGGATGGATGGATGGATGGATGGATGGATGGATGGATGGGTGGGTGGGTAGATGGATGGATGGATGGATGGATAGATAAGTAGATTGGATTTTGTTTCTTAACACACACACAGACACACAAACTGAATCAAGAGAGATATTGGACTAGTATCCCATTTGTTTTTAGAGAGATTTTAAGCCATACTAAATTATAAAACAGAGATTACCATCTATGGGGAATTGTTTTTTGGCATGCAGTGAATATAAATACTGCCTAAGCAGCCTCTATCGGCAAGAGAAAACTTTTGCCCATTCCAAGAGAAGATTCTTACTAGTTGGATGCAGTTTTGCAATGTTTTTTTCTTAAAAGCACTTAAAACAGATTATTTGAAAAAAAATTTTTTTTTTCCCCTGAGAACCCAGATCTGAAAGGAATTACAAACTCAAGTTTCAAAAGTTAGTTCTGGCCTCCAAATATGTATTGTTTGGGCTCAATGTTTCCAAATGGAAATGGAATTTGAATGCCTTTGGGCAGGGCAAATATTCTCCAGTTTGACCATAGACCCCAAAACTTCCCATTACCCCCTATTGGCCTCAAATTCATATCTTATTGTCTAGTCCTTGAAAGCATGTTAGTTTATATATATTATAAAATTAAACAGTAAAGAAAAACATACACATTCAAATTCTAGAAAACAAGGGGTGGCAACAACTTGGGACAGGTGTTGAAATTTAATAAGTTAAATCAGGAGACTCAATCAAGGATATTAATGAACTTCCTGAGATGGGAAAATTTCTGTTAAACAAGGACTAGAATCTTATTTACAGAGACACCCAGGTCCTATGGTCATGGCAGATGGCTCTGGAGTTCAGTGCCTTGCCAGTGGGTCCTACTTTGGAATTTGTGCTCCTCAGTGTGATGGAGCTGGACTAAGATGTGACCTCTCTACATATGCCTCTTCTGTCACTTTTACTGAACCTGTGGTTGGCACTGGGGTTGGTGTACACTCAGGAGACTTGAATCTCTGGACTGACTGTATGCCGGTTGGGCCCTGAGCCTCAGCGGAGTTGCAGCACCTACTCTAAGGTTTGTTAGACATGCCATGTCAGCTAACAAGGAGGTGGGGATGGTCAAACAACACACCAGGGAACCAAGAGAGTCTATAACTACAAGGAGGAGAATTCCCCCATCAGCCATATGGGATCTAAGCCCCCTCTCAAGTTAGAGGTGGAGTGAACATCGCCATCCCAGGGTCCTCAGGATGAAGGAATAAAACATGGATTGGAGTGGACTTACTATAGAATTATTGTGACTCTAGCAATGGAAGAAACTATCACTGATGTGAAGACAGTGGTCATGGGAGTTGCTGAGGGAAGGGAGAGGGAAGAAGAGGTATGATATGGGGCATTTTCAGGACTTGGAGTCGTCCTGAATGATATTACAGGGACAAATGCAGGGTATCATATATCCTGCCATAACCCACTGAATGGACTGGGAGAGAGTGTAAACTAAAATGTAAACTGTAATCCATGCTGTGTAGCAATGCTCCAAAATGTATTCATCAATGCAATGCATGTGCCACACTAATGAAAGAATTTGGTGATGTGGGAGGAGTGGTGGTGGATGGAAAGTGGGGGAATATGGGATCCTCTTATATTTTCTAATATAACATTTTGTATGATCTATGTATCCTTAAAAATTTTTTTTAATCTATTAAAAAATAACTGTTCAATGTGAACATGCCAAAACACACATACATATACATACACACGTGCACACACACACTTTAAGAACCTGGCCGTGGATAGGAAGACAGAGTGAAATATCTATTCAACTATGAAAACACCTTGATTCTGATATTTACTATTTAGATAACTTTAGTTCAGTTACTTTATTTCTCTGAAACACACTGTTCTTAGCTGAACAATGAAGGAATGAAAGCAGATGAAGTCTAAGGTTTCTCTGCTGAACTTAAAATTCTATGATTCTCTAATTCAAAGCATCTCAGAGTTCAGGTGTTTAAGAGAAAGGGACACTTTCTTTTTACAGAAAAATTCTAAGCTCAGGCCCTGAAGGAGACACAGAGGAACTAAAAAGCAAATCAGGCACTTTCTTTTACCGAGATTCCTGCAATGAGTCATAGGATGCACAGGAACAAGAATCCAGAATTTATCATTTTTATTCTGCCTGATGTAACCACTATAAATGATTGCCTCATGCCTGTGAGGTAATATGCTTCTGCCAAGTACCCCATAAACATCTGTGTAGACACTGAGAAATTCTCTTTTGTTTCACACATAGCTTTTAACCTATTATATCTCTTCTAAAACTTTGTTCTGTAATATACAGTATAGATTCACAAAAGAACACTTAAACTCACAGATAATTAAAATCAACTGTGATGCTAGCCCTTAAAGCAAATATTTATTAATCATTTACCACATGTATGACCAAGTATTGGAAATATAACAGGGCAAGACAACTTTCTTGATCTTAAGAAGTTTATAGACTAATGGTATAGAGCGAGACAGAAAGAACAGGCAATTACAAGAGTCTTACAAGAGCTGAGCTAGGTGATATGGATCTGTAAAAAGGATACCTTACCCTAGCTTGGAGGTTCAGATTGTAAAATGGCTTCTCTAGGTTAAAAAAAAAGTCCATGTGAATTTGCACAGGCAGAGGAGGGGTAAATCAAAAAGGAGAAGAGAAAAGAGGGATGGGTGGAGGGAGGAGGGGAACAGAGAAGGAGGGAAGGAAGACAGGGAGGGTGGAGAAGAGAGAGGGAAGAGGAGAGAGGAGGGAAGAAGGATAGAGTAGGAGGGAGCTAGGCACAAATGTGAGGGGTGGGGAGAGGGAGACCACTCCAGGCAGAGGGCAGAGGTGTTTTCTTGGGGATGGCTTCATAGAGATTCAGGTTTTTGCTCCTTCGTGGGCCTCACAGTAGAATATGAAGCAGAATGGAGCAAATGGAGCAAAGCTAAAAAGAAACCTCAAAATCTTCATCAACTTGACAATGCTTCAGGGCCAACTTCTAGGCATACAACCCAGGCCTGGCTTGTGATATCACAATTCAAAGATGTCAAAAAAAAAATCAAGGGAACCCAGAAGGAAGATACCCCAATACTCCCAGTTACGTGACTGAGTCCAAACAGGATTTCTCTTTTCCAGAGGCTCCAACCCTCAACAAAATTTGACCACTATTCTGATGAGTAAATAAGAAGAATGTAGCTGCAGTAGGCAGCATAAAAGCAAACTACATCCATGAGTTTGATGTCATTTTCTGATATGCCAGTTGTCCAAGCTGCAGGCACCATGGATGTAAATGGTATGATTACATATACATGGTTTGGCAAGAGTGTCTATGAAAATTGGATCCTAAATCATGAACACAATAGACCATAAATTTGAGAAAATTTCATAAAGTAAATGCACAGGAGAGAAGAAAAGTGGGAAGAAAAGAAATGAAGGAGGGAAGGAGATGTGGCTTAAGCACTTGGGCTCCCGTCTACTATATAGGAATTCCAGGGTTCAATAGCCAGGGCCTCCTGGTGAAGGCAAGCTGGCCCATGCAGAGTGCTGCCCCGTGCAGGAGTGCTGGCCCAGGCAGAGAGCTGGCACAGCAAGATGATGCAACAAAAAGAGACACAGAGAAGAGACAATAAGAGATGCAGCAGACCAGGGAGCTAGGTGGCACAAAAGAATGATCACTCTCTCCCATTCTGGCAGGTCCCAGAATAGGTTCCTGGAGCCACCTAATGAGAAACAAGCAGACAAAGAACACCCAGCGAAGGCACATGGAGAACAGACAATGGAGGGAAGGGGAGAAATAAATAAATCTAAAAAAAAAAAAACGAAAAGGAGAAAGAAATGAAGGATTAAAATAAAATCACTAGTCAGGATTTCCTGTTCCATATGTCCTAATCCTCACACAGTTGCATCTAATAGCTAACAGATGTGAACAATTCTTTAGAGCAAAACAATAAAGGCAATAATGCTGCATGCCAATGTGACAAACAGTTATTTATCACCACCAAATCTTTCTGGATAAAAATCAAAACCAGGAAGCAGACTTGGCCCAGTGGTTAGGGCATCCATCTACCACATAGGAGGTCTGTGGCTCAAACCCCAGGCCTCCTTGACCCGTGTGGAGCTGGCCCATGTACAGTGCTGATGCGTGCAAAGAATGCCATGCCACGAAGGGGTGTCCCCGCATAGAGAAGCCCCATGCACAAGGAGTGTGCCCCATAAGGAGAGCTGCCCAGCGTGAAAGAAAGTGCAGCCTGCCTAAGAATGGCACTGCCCACACGGGAGAGCTGACACAAGATGATGCAACAAAAAGAAACACAGATTCCCGTTCCGCTGACAACAACAGAAGCGGACAAAGAAGACGATGCAGCAAATAGGCACAGAGAACAGAAAACAGGGGTGGGGGGGAGTGAGGGGAGAGAAATAAATAAATAAATAAATAAATCTTTAAAAAAGAAAGATCTCAATTTGGTTAAATCATGAAAAACTGTAAGGTCCAACTCAGAATTACTTTCCATAATAAAATTAATTTAAATACTTCTGGAAAACATTTTATCTACACGAGCCCTTTGGAATATATTTTACTTTATTTTATAAGAACTAAAATGATCTTAAATAGCAACTTAAATTTAAAATTCTTCCATCTCTTTTGCTTCATTTACTCCTCTGCTTACCAGCATTGTTCTTCATATACCAACTAGTTTATGAAATCTTTCCAAGACAGTGTTCCAAGAATTTTATACCATAATACTTCTTCTGATACAATTGCTTAATTCAAACTTCACAATTTTGATTTGTCTCTATTTTCTCTAGGACCCAAGTCATTAATCTCTAGCAATAAACTAGCTGCTCTTATATAGAGCAGGACAGCCTACTTCTTCTAATGGATGGTATTTCATTCTGCTTCCCATGGATATCCAGAACTGATATCCTTCTCTAAGCTTATAGTTGTGAAAATACAGCTTCTCAAGGTCAGAGGAATAGTATGGATGAGTGAAAATTGTTAATATTTTTCTATCCATCCGTGACAGTTTAAATTTGGTGAATTCCCAAAAAAAGATTATGTTTTTGAACTAACCCATTAGTATGGATGTGAGACCCTTTGATTGCATTAGATTATGTTAAGGGACCTTGATTAAATCACTTTTGATTGGACTATGTTAGTGAGGAGTGACTCAGATTGGGTATCTGCCTTACTACTCAAGCCTTATATAAATAGAGACAAAGAAAGATACACAAGGAAGCAAATTTGGGTCCCCGACCATACGGGAGGCCCAGGGTTTAAACCCAGGGCCTCCTGACCTGTGTGGTGAGCTGGCCCATGCGCAGTGCTGATGCACACAAGGAGTACTGTGCCATAAGGGGGTGTCCCCCGTGTAGGGGAGCCCCATGTGCAAGGAGTGTGCCCCAAAAGGAGAGCTGCCCACAAGTGGTACCACACACATGGAGAGCTGATGCAGCAAGATGATGCAACAAAAAGAGACACAGATTTCTTTTTTTTTTTTAATTTTTTTATTTAATTCATTTTTTAAAAAAATATTACATTAAAAAACATGAGGTCCCATTCAACCCCACCGCCCCCACCCCCCACTCCCCCCACAGCAACACTCTCTCCTGTCATCATGACACATCCATTGCACCTGGTAAGTACATCTCTGGGCATCGCTGCACCCCATAGTCAATGATCCACATCATAGCCCACACTCTCCCACGTTCCATCCAGTGGGCCCTGGGGGGATCTACAATGTCCCATAGTTGTCCGTGAAGCACCACCCAGGACAACTCCAAGTCCCGAAAATGCCTCCCCATCTCATCTCTTCCTCCCATTCCCTGCACCCAGCAGCCACCATGGCCACTTTTCCCACACCAATGCCACATTTTCTCTGTGGACATTGGATTGGTTGGAGACACAGATTTCTGGTGCCATTGACAAGAATGCAAGCGGACACAGAAGAACACACAATGAATGGACACAGAGAGCAGACAATGGGAGTGGGGAAGGGGGGAGAAATAAAAAATAAATCTTAAAAAAAAAAAAAAGATACACAGAGAAAAGGGAGCTCTGCCATTTTGACCCAGCCATGTGGGAGAAAAGAATCAAAATCTCTAGCAGCCAAAGCTGCAGCATGAGGCTGAGCCCACAAAGCAGCTCCAGGCTGAAGAGATGAGCCATATGCCTGACTGACCACTGCTGAGTTCTGGGAAATGGTAGATTCTGGAGGGAAAGGCAGGGACCCCAGCAGAGATCAGCCGCCATCTTGCCTTACCATGTGTCAGGCTGCCAAGATCACCAGTAGCTGACTTTGGTAAGAAAGTATCTCTGATGGTGCCTTGATTTGGACATTTTTAACAGCTTCAGAACTGTAAGTTTTTACTCTACTAAATTTCCCCATTAAGAAAGTCAACCAATTTCTGGGACTTTGCATCATCAGCACTGTGGCAAACTAAGAAACCATCTTACCACCCACACATGGATACCCTATCACACCCATTCCTACTTTCGTGTTATCTGGTATACAACTTCTAGTGAACTTCTTCCAACCAATAAGAATTAACAGTTTAGCTGTCTACATCATCCTCCTAAAAGGCAAAAATAAAACCCAAAACAAAATAAAACAAAAAACACAAGGGCTAAGAGTATGGTTAAACTACCTGGTTCTGAAGTCTCTTACTAACTATATGAATTTAAGGTAAAGAAAGGTTAGCTAACTCTCCAGTTTTCTCATCTCAAACTTGAAGTCATAGCATCACCCTCAAGAGGTTATTGTAAAAATGAAATGAGGTCACACATATAAAGTACTTAGAACAGCATCTAGGACGTAGAATTCAATAAATGTTATGTTTATGATGACTACCATCGCTATTTTTAGAATATCTTTGTGTATTAGAAAGCCAAATGGGTGCTAATGTAAAGTACCAGAAATCTGTTGGCTTTCATAAAGGATATTTATTTGGGGTAAAAGCTTACATTTACAAGGACCTAAAGAGTCCAACTAAAGATGGCTTTTTCACCAAATCAGTTGCCATGTGTTGAAGCATGATGGCAGGTGATTTCCATCTGGGCTCTCTCTTCCTTCTTCCTCTTAAGGCTCCATAGGTCCAGCTTCTTCAAGTCTCAGCTGTAGGCTGGCATAGGACTAGTCTCTCAGGGCTTCCTGTATTAGTCTGGCATAGGGCTTATTTCTTTCCAGGCCTTTCCAGGCCTTATCAGCTGCTCAGCTGCAAACTATCAGACAAATGGCTCATCTTTCCATGGAGCCCCAGGATCAAACATGACTGAGCTACCTCCTCTTCCGTGTGTTCTGTGTGTCTTCTTGAGTGAGTATCCATTTATATCAGTCCACCAAGGAGACAAGGACTCAATCCTGAGTCATACCCCACTGACTTGGTTGAATCAAAGTCCGAATCTTAACAGGTAATTTAATCAAGACCTGCCAGCTGAATCTAATGAATTCAAAAGGTTTCATACCCACAGGAATAGATTAGTTTACAAACATATTCTTTCTCCTTTTGGGGAATTCAAAATAATATCAAACTGCCACACTTTGAATTACAGCAGAAAGTAAAGACTCAATAAATACTGTTGAAAGAATAAAATGCTTTTTTTAAATGTGTTCTTTCAGTCCTTAATAAAGCATTTCTAAAGATTAGTGACCCTGAAGTGACCACGATTTTTTCCTAGGTGCTCACACTTTCTCTCTTCATCTGCTCTACGGCTTCAGGTAGCACCCACAAGATAATGCCACCCAGATGTCTACAGTCAGAACATTTTTATTCTTCTCTTTCCAAGCGTGTATATATTTTTATTGTCTAGTAGACACCTCTCCTCAAATTTCCCAAAGGGACCTGAAACTTAATGTGAGCAAACCAGAAATCAGTTACCAACCTCCACCATCCACAGCATGCTTCTGAAAGCCCCAGCACTGAGTACACATCTTCTTAACATGCTCACACTCCACTCTACATTCCCCCCATGTACCCCTCCAACCCTCTATCCTTCCACTTAATGAGTACATACTACATGGCAGGCTAACCATTATAGCACTTACTCACTCTACATTTAACTAGTCTGTCTTCCCCACTTCTAGGTCATAACCTCCCAGAAGACAACAGGGATTGGGTCTTGGTCAACCTTGTATCACCTGCATAGCACCAAGTGAAAACACACAGCGAATATCTTTTGGGTGAAAGTAAATGTACCTATGAGACCAGTCCAATGATGATCCCATACAGCTAAAATACTTCCCATAGAAGGTAAGTTAATACCAGTAAGAGACAAAGGTGCTGGGAAGAATGTAGCTGGTCTGTATTTTCAGTGAAGTGATGTACCATTCAAAGATGTTTCCTCAAATCATATACTATGTCTTACGCTTCCTCAGTCATATACTTTGTCCAAATACTCCTTTTAATACAGATGGAACAAAATCATGTAAGCATGTTTCTGAAGGTTTAAATGGTCATAAAAGCCCATAACTGAAAAACCCAGGCAGGGGATGAGGACTTGTGAAAAGCAGAAACCAACAGCTCAAAACCAACAGCCCCCCCACACACACACTCACACACAGAGGACTGGGATCCGTTGTTAAAGATGAACACCAGACTTCACACCAACTTTCCACTTAAAACTTAAGGAAAGCATCTGACAATGGCAGGAAGGACTATTGTTGTAAAAGACACCCTCCAGTGTGAGGAGACAGGAAATGAGGCAGCCGCTGGTCACCGTCACCACCACCCACCCCGGCACGTCCATTTTAACCAGTCTGAGGGACTTGAAAATATGAAAACAGAAAACAACTCATAAATGCAAGAAAGGAAGTCAAATTCCAATTCCTTTCTGTTCAAAGCACAGGCACAGATGTGCTCTGGCCCAAGTAGCAAAATTCCCTTGGACATTTTCTTGAAACAACTGATACCACCTGGAAATTACAGAATTTTCAGGAGTACAAAGAGAATTGAAAAAGTCCTTCTCCATACAGCTTCCAGAAAGTGACAAAAAACCTAATTCACACCACTACCAACGTTCCACTATGGGTACACATGCTTAACAAAAGTCTGCAATTCCTTCTTTTAAACATAATGCCAGATAGTAAGCTTCATCACATATTGAAAACTTTATCAGGAAATGTTAGTGCCAGCACCAAGAGGCTTGCGAGGCCAAGCAGAGAGGGCTCTGGTTCTGGCTAAGAAAATCATTCTCCTTTTCAGCAAGGAGACCACAACTTAGGAAAAAAGGGATTCTGAAGGCATTAAGTGTTCCAGGAAGATAAGGTGCACAGCAGTTGAAATAACAAAAGGTACTGACTTTCTGACACAGAATATTCTGTTAGGGTACTTGACAAATGAAAAGCGGTGGATGACTGCCTTGCAAATACAGGTGAAGGGACAGCACAGGAAAGGAAACACTGTTTCAGGACCACTAAATTGAACAAAGAAAGAGTGCTTTGGCATCAACGCTCTATCTGATGGAATCCTTGTACCACATAGCAAAAGACTCAGGCTTGTCTGGGGCAAAACCATAGAAGGAGGTTTTGAATTCCTACCCATTTTACACAGAGTAGATTTAAAAAAAGACAGCTGTGAACAAGTCAATAACCATGGTGTACATGTAAATGCATATATACAGATACACAGTAGAACTCATTAAGTGCTACATTTCAAATTATTTTGATTGGTTAATGTTGTCTAGGCTAGTGTGGCATTAGAGATGCGAAGTTTCATTCATGAAATTTTAAATAATGGTGGTAAGATTTATCTAGACATGCAAACAGAACCTAAATATAAAGCACATGCATAATAGAATGTGCATGAATTTTGAATGCTTATTTTTCAGGAGAAAACAAAGACTGAACGTGTGAATTCTTGGAGTCTCTAAGTGTAGTCTGTATTTGCATTTCAATAGCTTGCAAGATAAGCTCTGTGAAATTGGTCAAATGTATAGACTCTCAGCTCACCTCTACCCCAAATCAGTCAATTAGCTTCCAGAGAAAATGGCATACCAAAGTTAATATCCAGCAGCTTAAAACCTATTCCAGCTGATACAGATCAAAATCATTTCAAAACAAGTGTGCTGAGGACACAGGCTTTTTTATGGAACAAACTCTGTATAGTAAGCACACAAGACCAGGAGCTAATAGCTGATGTGGTCAGTGAACACACACGTGGAAATGAAACAGACAAGGCAGTGCACAATAATATTTATACCAAAAGGAAGGACACAAAAATCAGAAAGCTGAAAGCTAACACATCAAGATATTTTTCCAGCAGGTGAAAAAGTGAGTTTGGCAAATTTTGTCTATTTAAATTAAAGCATTCTTAGATGCCTGTTCTGCTATATTGACCGCTATGGACAGGTTATAAATATGAGCCCTCCTCCCCAGTCACCATGCACTCTAATGCTAAACGTCTCTGAATTAGCACTTGCTAATCTTTACTATGTCCACATTCACTACTCCTTGCCCTTTATGAATCCCCTTATTCCAAAGGAGTTAAGTTTTTTATTTCCTCCCTGACCAAGGCATAGTTAATACTCAAATGGTACATATTTGAATGGAGTTGTCATTATATCGTGCCCTTCCAGTTGCAGTGCTTTTACCCTGAGTTTGATAAAAAATGGCATGAATCCTATATAGCTTATTTCAGAGCCATTTCAGGAGAAGAACCATCAGTATAATCTGCTACTATTAGTTCTTTCATTTTTCTGCCTTCCACAGTCTTTCTTCTTTCCTTTTAAAAGCAAAAGGAATTGCTAGAAACCAAGGTAAGTCAGAAGTGTTATGCTTGGCTCACAGTAGGCAATCAAGAACTAGGAATGGAAAATTGAATTTATACAAATGAATAGATTAAGGAATGAAGAAATTAATGAGCATAAGAATAGTGAACATAATAATAAAGCTACTTTTACTAAGTACCCACTCGCCTAAACCTTGGTTATATATTTGCCAACCTTTTCTGTAGTCCTCATGATAAACTGGCTACAAAAGTGTTCGTATCATCATATTATAGAAAAGGAAACTGCCTCAGAAAAGTCTGAACTTGCTCCAGAGTCACACAGTCAGGAGGTGGCAAAGCCACATGGTGCAACGATAGCAAAGGAGGAGGAGGGCTCAGCTGTCTACAAACAACGACTGCAGCCACAACTACTTATTATGTTCTTACTATATGCCTGACACCGTTCAAAGTATTTTACATGAATATATTTTGTTTATCTTTACAACATTATATATCTGTATAACTTACAACTAGCATTCCCATTTTACTGATGAGAAAGTAAGGTTTAGAAGAGAACATCACGCCGAAGACAATAAAGCCAGTGAGTGGTGGATCGAGATTCGAAGAGGGGTGTAACAGACTCCAAAGCCATTGCTCTTAACCAAAACATTCGCTTGCCCTCTTATTGGTCATCCACTGTCATAATAATGCTGGGTAATAACCCACCACAAAACCTAATGGCTAACAGCAATGAACATTTATTTTCACATCTGCAGTTCTGCAGGAAGAGACTACAGGACTGTTGGGCTTGGCTCCAGATTTAGTGGAGGTCTACTGCACTGGCATTTGTTCTGGGACCCAGGCTTTAGCAGGGGCTATGCAGGGCATGTTCTTCTCACAGTAGATCACCAAAGAGCAGGATGGCAAGTTCAACCGCACAAGCGTATTTCAAACTTCTGCTCCTGACATACTTGCTAACAGCTCACTGGCCAAAGCAAACTACATGGTTGAGCCCAAAATCAAGAGGGGGCAGTGGGGACAAGAGAATGAACTTCTATTACAAGGGAGTGAAAAATTAAGAAAATAATGGAAGCTGTCACTTTCAAATCCATATCTTAGTTGGATTTGATAATCATATTATCTAAGACTGCTAAACCTTAGATAACGAGAAAAGAACACATGAGCTTAACAACAGCACACACAAAATCAGGTCTTAATGGAAGAGTGTAAATAGTCAAATCAATGGTATTATTACATCTTCACTTTCTCCACAATTATCTGTGCTTTCAATTTTCATAGATAATTGAAAAACATAAAACTATAAATAACTTATCATGGAAACTATCACTACAATGAAAATCATATAAAAGGAAACATCTCTAGATCTTGCTGATATCTCACTAACTTTGATCACCAAGCTAAAAACAATATATTAAGAAATAATGTTTTCTACAATCCCACTTTGAGCTCACTATAATAGGTCCTCACTCTAATCACCCGCCATTTTCTTGGCTCTGTCTGTTCTTAACATACTAAACTACTAGGCAGGAGCTCAAAAGTTACAGCTAGCAAAGTTAACCGTGGCTCCTTATTACCTGGAAAAAAAAAAGTGGGTTCCATTTTTTATCAGTATGACTTAATGACTTTGTATAGACACACAAAGAAAATGGAAACTTTCAGAAAACTGATAAAATTGTACAGATGTCATGTGTCTTTCTTAGTTGGTTCCCCTATCTTCAATTACAGATAATCCATTTGGAACAAAAATCTTGGCTGAATTTGATGTAATCTTGCTTAGGTTTTAAATCTCCTGTTTCAAGCAATATGGTACCAACCTCATCATCTACATTTAAGAATGAATTGCTTTTTCTATTACAGCCTGCAGTTTGAGATGTTTCGTTCAGCCTTTTCAAAACTGTATTGGAATGAGACTTGTAGGCAAGTTGTCAAAGTTGCAAGCAATTTGCAAAAAAAAATACACATCTTCAAAATTGGATACATTATTTTCAAGGCTTGACACTGTTATAAAAATACTTTGCTCTCTATGTAATTTTAACCAATCCTGCAAAATAAGTGTTAAAATACACATTATGGTGATTCTTGAAAGCTATTCTAACAGAAAACTACTGGTCTGGGAGAAACTTATTCTCTCTTTATTCATAGGCTAGTTCAATTAATAATTTAAAGCTGATAACTTCAGACTCCATATCTAGACCTGACCTCTCTTCGGAAGTCTAAAGCCATATATCCAGTTGCTTACTAAACAGCTCTACCTACAAGGCTTCCACAGGCACTTCAAATTTAAGACTCACAGGACCAACTAATTATCTTCTCACCACACAAACGACTCTTATTTCTTGCTATTTTTTATTTCTAGTCACTAAAGATTGAAATGTGGGAGTGCCACCCGCTCTTCCAGCTTCCTTTTCCCAACCACCAATAGGCCACCAACTCCTGCTAATCCTACTATGGTTGCCTTTCCCCTATTCCCACCGTCAACATCTCGGTCCAGTGGCGTCATCTCACCCCTCAGGTCTGACCTCCTAGCTGTTGATCCTGCTTCTGTTCTTGACCTCTTCCCAGGCATGCTCCCTTAATAGGTGGAAGAATAGTTGGCAGTTAGTAAAATGGTATTTTTACATACTGCTTAAAATCCTTCGGTGGCTTCCTATTGCTACACTATAATGTTAAAATCCCTCAACACGGCATCATCAGGACTCTGCTCACCCTCTGCTGCTCCTCGCACTATTTGCAGCTCCACAAAAACAAGGGGCTGGCCAGCACGCCTTTGCACACACTGCTTTGTCCTGCCCTTCTTTCCTAATGGGCTCCTCTTCATCCTTTACCATCTGGCAGAAATGCCCTCCCTTCCACAAAGCCTTCTCCAGCACCCTCAGCAGAGCTGACGCCACCATCAGCTGTGGCACTTGCTGCTTCAGAAATTACTCTCTATCTCCCCCAATATACTCCAAATCCCTCCTAGGTAGGCACCATATTCCAATCATTTTATACTGCTAGAGCTTTGGATGAAAGTGCAATAGCATATGTTTAAGGCACAAAGCCCAGTTCTCAGATGCTAATTACTATTATTATTATTGTTGTTGCTATTAAACTTTTGTTGAGGGGAGCGGACTTGGCCCAGGGCATAGGGCGTCTATCTACCACATGGGAGGTCCGCAGTTCAAACCCCGGGCCTCCTTGACCCATGTGGAGCTGGCCCATGCGCAGTGCTGATGCGTGCAAGGAGAGCCGTGCCACGCAGGGGTGTCCCCTACGTAGACGGGTCCCACACGCAAGGAGTGCGCCCCGTAAGGAGAGCCGCCCAGCGCGAAAGAAAGTGCAGCCTGCCCAAGAATGGCGCCGCACACACAGAGAGCTGACACAACAAGATGACACAAGAAAAAGAAACACAGATTCCCGGTGCTGCTGACAAGGATAGAAGTGGTCACAGAAGGACACACAGCGAAAGTACACAGAGAGCAGACAACTGGGGGAGGGGAGAGAAGGGGAGAGAAATAAATTTTAAAAAATAAACTTTTGTTGAAAGAAAGGCAAAAAATGGGGTTCTGTCCTTGACTGCCAGAATCAAACGCATAAACATTTGCAATCTCAGACTAGCAAATGTCTTGAGATTTCAAACACACATTACTGAAGATGAGCTGTGATAAGGGTTCCAAGTATCAGGTATGTATTATCTCTGATATTAGGAAAATGTCTCAAGGCGTACAGCATTGTCTTACCATGTCCTTGTGATGGTTTCCTTACATAAACCATGGGGCATGTGCCAACAATTTAAAAAACTGAACCTAGATAGCATCACTGCCACGGCCCCCTGCAGGGAAACAGTTTAGGGCTGCCTCCAGGTACCCAACTCTCATAACTCTTGACAGGTTTGTGGGTCTCACTGCTCCCCAAGGAGGGTTGGTTAATGGTTTGCGCTCTCATAGTATTACCCATTGCCATTATTTGGGATCTCAAGAAACAGGTAAAATGAGCATATCCAACCTCCACCCACCCCATAAAAAATTCCGAGGTCTCACTGTCCAAAACTCTAACATATCATTCAAAGATTGACAAACCTTACATTTGGAGATACAGAAATTATATATTTCCTCACTTGCTTGGACAGTTAATCACCCGGCCTAGGAGCACTGGGTCATAACCCTGGTTGCACATTAAAATAATCTAGATTGCTAAAAAAAAAAAAAAAAAAAAAAAAAGTATCACCTGGTCACTTTCCCCAGAGATGCTAATTTAATCTAAGTGGATTGCATCTAGGCCTAGGCATTTTAACCACCTCTCCAGGTGGTCCAAAAGGGCAGCCCCAGTGTAGAGATATGCATCACATTAAAGTTGATATACTTTTCCCTATTCAAGAAAGATACACAAAATAAGGAAGTCTTTAATCATCCATTGCTGGTAAACTATACTATAAAGCTTCTTTTTGAAAAATGAAATAAAAACAGCCCCCAAACCCATCTTTTTGACTGATTTTAAAAGTAATGCATATTTACTGTAGAACAGTTTGAAGACAAGAAGTACTTATAACCGTACTACCAAGACATAACATTTTAAGTGTATTTTCTTCTTGCTATTTTAGACGATAAAGAAAAAGAAAATAGATTCTCAAAAAATGTTAGATATGACATTTTCTTATACCTGATTTTAATTCATTCTCAACAGTGTTGTAAGTGGTTAATATTTTATTGATGAGGAATTAAGTAGCCCAGCCAACATCACACAGCTAGAAACTGAAAGAGCAGGCCTGAAACACGCCAACACAGCTGCATGCCCTTTCCTTCCATTCCATTAGGCCAGGGTGTCTTAACCTTTTTTGTTCCATGGACCACTTTGTCAGTGAGGTGAAAACCATAAACCCCTTACTAAGTCCACACTATACTGTGTATTATTTAATAAATATATCACACCCACACCAACAAGTCCCCAGAAGAATGTTTTTTTGAATTTCAATTCAAGCTCATGGACCCCTGGTTAAGAACCCCTGCACTAGGCTATACACTCTATTCACAAACACACGTGCACACACACTCAGCCTTACACATGTGTATATGATCTCTGTATGGTACACATTTTTATAGAATTGCAAATACACTATGTATAGCTTAGTAACCTGTTCTTTATTCACATGACATTATTACTGTCAGCTTTTCCCATATCATTAAATATTTGTCCAAAGCATGATTTTAATGGCAATGTTGTCATCTAACATGTCTCAGAAGTTATTTGCCAATCTCTGTTCTGGGTTGCTTCCAAGAAAAATACGTGATTTCTAAGACATTTTCAAAGGTCTATTTTTGCTCACATTTTTTCTAAGTTTCAAGTAAATTCAAACACCCTATTTGATTTCTTTAGATTTTGGTGCCCACAATAAAATGATTCGTTGTTGTATGCATATTGATCTTTTTAAGCTCATATAATTCTCAATTTTTATAGTTATCTAATTTATCGATTAGATCACTGTTCAGTCTCTTATTTTCTCATTCTTTTCAATAATTTTGTTTTTAATTCAATGTTATTAAATTTTTAGATCTTACATACTTTGAGCAATCTTTTTAAAAATTTTGTAAGTTATGGGTTTACAGAACAATCATGCAGGATTCCCATATACCACCCTACCATTAACGCCTTGCCTTACTTTGTGGAATATTCATTCCAAATGATAAAAGTACATTTTTATAATTTGTACTATTAACTATAGACCATGGTTTAAATCAGGGCTTACTGTTTGGGTAGTTTCAAGTTTTTTTTTTAATTTTTATTCTGTCACCATATATACAACCTAATATTTCCCCTTTTAACCACATTGAAAGGATGTGGAATTCACAGATGCTGTTAATTTTGAGACAAGATTTTAAAAAGATATAACAAAACCACATGACTCTTAAAACAAGGAACCTAGAACTAAATAATGCAAAGGCAGTGCCTAATTTCATCTGGAAAGCTATTACAACTGAGCATGAAATGCAGTTCTAAATAGCAAAGGCAAAAATGGGAAGACACAGGACAGGCCACACAGCATGCATTATTTGATTAAAAGAAGTATGTCAGTTCACTGTGGGGATAAGTTTTAGCACACCAAACTCTAAGCTAATTTATCATGTGGGCCTAATATAAGAAGTTAAAAACAATGCAATGGGTAGGGCTTAGAGGAGTCTTTCAAAAAGTGCAAAGATGTTCTCTGGTGGCCATTTCTTGGAGCAAACCTCGTGAAGTTGTAATTCTGTAAAGGGATTTCTAGGAAGCCAGAGACGGAGGGTCCCAGTGCATGGCATGCTGCTGATAGGAGCTGCTAGGGCAGATCTAAGGGAATCCGGAGATGAATGATCAGATGTCTGTTGAGCTATTCTTCTCACACTTCGCCATCCCAGCGGGCTGGGACGGGATCCGCAGAGCAGTCATTCAACACCGAAACTGCTTGCAGTATTTGAAGTGCAGGTATCCTGCATTATGCCCCACATACTACAGTAGAGGAGACAAGCTAATGTTTTCCCATGAGGCTTAAGAGCCTGATTTGAGACACTATGTCATCCTTATACCAAGGCTTCTGATTAGGTTTGCCAATGGGAGCACCAGCAAGAGTTCACAAGGGAGGAGAGCACAACTGGGATATCCCCCTGGCACCTCCTTCTGGAGTCACCATGGGCCGGCTGGCCGTAGCCCTTCACTTAAGGTCACAGCTCCCGTCAGGAGCTGGCTCTGTCTCCAGGTTCTGAACTTACTCCCTCCTCTCACCCTTTTAGGCCTAGGGATAATAATTAATGGTGCTCTGCTGTTTTGAGGCCCAGGATCCTGCACCACCCCTAGAGCTTACCCAATGCCCTGCCCAGGACTTTTAAACAGTCCCTTTATCAAATCTAACTCAAATTACCCAATTCATGCACACCATCTTCTTTTTGCCTGGACCCTGCTTGATACCCATCTTTAATTATTTAAATTCATACTGTGCTATGGCAATACAGATGAAAGAGAACTACAGTTAACTGAGTAGTTACCATGTGTGAGATATACTGTGCTAAGAGATTTAGGATCCCCTTCAAGTCTTAAAAGACTTCAATTATCCCCACTTTACAGATGTAGACACAGTTGTTCAGAAACTTGTAGTTAAGAAACTTGTCTAAAGTTACAGAGCTATTCAGTATTACTGAATACATATTCAACTCCAAAATCACCACTAATCCTCAATGTGTTTGTAGTTTCAGGGTAAGATGCTTATAAATGAAATAATTTTAAGACAATGCATTGCGCTATAGGATTAGGTTGCAAATATATAAATAAAAGTTCAGAATGGAATCCAGTGCCTATGGAAAACTCATGAAAGAATTAAAATTTACTGATAAGCAGGCAGAATTTGAACAAAATAAGGAAAAGACATTACAGATAAAGGGGAAGTCTGGAAATCTCAAAGCATGCTGGGAGATGGATGAGGGCACAACAGGGTTTTGGAAGGCAAGGAGTTTTAGATGAGGTCAGAAAGACACTGGAGCTAAATTACAGAGAATTTTTTTTAACTCTATCATGGTATAGATAATAAAAACTCATGCTGGGATTTGCAACAAGGGGAATACAGGATGGGATGACAACCAGATGAATCAAAGGGCTGTACACAGAAGGATATATCAGACCTTTTGGAAATGCAGATGGGAAAGAGGGTAGCCTAGATTCTAGACATATTTTTATGGTAGAATGATAAGGCTTGGTGACAGAAGGAAAGAGACAGGGAAATCAAAGGTACCAAAGTTATAAGATGGAGAACTATTATATCATTGGCAGAAACGCAGAGATGTCAATTTTCTGGTTTATTAACACCTATACCAGAGGACAAGAAGGGGCAAAAGAGGTGCACAAAATCAAAATTTGACTGAACAGGACATTTTGAGGGCACACCATCCTTATCCCGTGAATCAGGTTAACTGAAACTATAGTAGTTATATCTCATAGGCAGAAATCAAACTCCTTAAGTGGATAAGAAACACTCAGATATGGTCTGGATTTGTCTGATTAATTAGGCACCCATAGCTACCAAAAGTCCTTTTACCATCTTGATTCTCCCAGTCCCAAAAAAAGTCTTTAGGCCTTTTGGGAATTTCTGATGAACTAAAGTATCTCATGCCAAGAGGAATTAATAGTAATTATAAGTGTTTCTATTTTAATCTTCTAACTAGACTTTTTCCTTACAATCACCGGGAGTCTTCAATGAATAGGGAAAGAGTAACACTCCCATGTAATGATCCTGCTATTAAATTTCAGGTAAAATGTAAACACATCCATAATCCCATTAAAGTTGACGTAAAAGAAACATTGAGATGTTATGACTTGACTGACCTACATTCAAACACTGAGAAACAGAGGTAGTTTGATACTCAGAACAGAAAAGTCCACCTGCTTCTGCTTTCTAAAATTGAATTCCAGAGCAATTCCAGTGGAAAATCAGAGTCTCAGCCAAGGCAAGAATGTTATTTTTGTTGCTGTTTGTTGTTGTTTTAAATAATATTGGGGAGGGGGGCAAGTTTTGATTTCAAGAAGAGGGGAAAGAGCAGCAAACAAAAACCTACATAAACTCACAAATCTAAAAGTTTAAATTTTAAGAATCTAATTGTTTTTATTTAACTACATCATATGAATGAGTAGATTTAGGAAAAAACATTTTTTTCACATTCTATGTACATGTTATAGTCTGGAAGTAGACTGAAATGGTAACATTTATTAGGGGAGTACAGGGGAAAGGATATTAACAGAAGATGATACCAAGCAAAGCAAAACAAAGGACAATGGCAGGAAAGGAAAGGAAAGGAATTTTGGGAGGCCTCTCAGGGATGCCCCTTCTCTATTAGTGACTCCTTCTGGCCCTTACGGTGCCTGTTGTTCATTTTTCTCCAGCCTTGGAATCTGTTGCATTAGGAACACTTTCATTAAAACAAATAAAAAGGAAACATAACAGAATCGCTGAAACAATGAATTTCCCAGTTAAAAAATATGATCCGTGTATGAGGGATATTAGGCCCAAAAGGAGCCAGTTATCCTTTGACACATTAGACCTGTCTAGAAATTCAGCTTGCCCCAAGTCCAAGGTCTGCCCAAGCCCATCCATCTGTCAGAACTTCCCATGTTTTGAGATGCAATCTGAAGTTTCTCAGATTCTAACTGTGGAAACCATGGAGGCCTCTTTCTTATTGTCAATTCAAAAGCAGTGATTGAAGTGCTAGAGGTAGTACTGGAAATATTAATACAGTCCATGGGAAAGATGGAAAAGCACAATCACTTGAGATGAACAACTCAGTTGGACTGCCATTTTATGAGGTAGTTACCCTCTGAGAAATTACATGTTCTGACTAAAAATAATGTTTCTACGTCCAAAATTTAAAAACACCACTACTATGCCTGTGGGTTTTTTTTTTAAGATTTTATTTATTTATTTCTCTCCCCTCCATCCCCCGCCCCAGTTGTCTGCTCTCTGTGTCCATTCACTGTGTGTTTTTCTGTGACCACTCCTATCCTTATCAACGACATCAGGAATCTGTGTTTCTTTTTGTTACGTCATCTTGTTGTGTCAGCTCTCCGTGTATGCAGCACCATTCTTGGGCAGGCTGCACTTTCTTTCACGCTGGGCGGCTCTCCTTACGGGGCGCACTCCTTGTGCATGGGGCTCCCCTACACTGGGAACACCCCTGCATGGCATGGCACTCCTTGCGTGCATCAGCACTGTGCATCAGCACTGTGCATGGGCCAGCTCCACATGAGTCAAGGAGGCCCGGGGTTTGAACTGCAGACCTCCCATGTAGTAGGCGGATGCCCTATCCACTGGGCCAAGTCCGCCTCCCTATGCCTGTGTTTTAAGTGCTACAGGGCTGAAACTTTGGAGGCAAGTTCATTTTATACTAAATGCATACTAAGTTATTGTAATATTAAATTTTAGAGAACGAGAATAATTGTGTGCTCCAGATTTTTGATACTACACTTTTATTTTAAGGAACGAGTGAGTTCCACAAACTATACATCACTTCAGTGTGACAGACCATCAGAATCTTAGTTTTAATATATAAAATCTTATGTATTAGACTATTATAATGAACCTTTTAAATAAATGTTACTATCATAACTGATAATTGTTCTAACTTAAAGGCAAATTCAAAAGGGATTTCTAGATGGATGGTGACAGAGGGAAGGAGATGGAGAAATCAAAAGTGGGTATCAGGAAGACACGGGGAATTTTTATTTCACTGGCAGAAATACAGAGATGTCAGTATTCTGGTTTATTATCAGTTGAACCAGGGGATAGGATGGTATAACTATTTCATTTTACCAGTAATGTCATGGAATATTATAAAGAATATAAATCACCATTAGCTTTTCCAAAACATAATCTTTACTGAGTACCTACTATATGCTAGCGTATTTATTACATGGCCTTTAACTTTAAAAAACTCAATTGTACCTATCTCCTATCTTTAATATAGTCAAAAGTCATATGCTATTAGATATTTTCACAGAAGAATAACAAGACACAGAAAGGGTGCGTGACTTATACAGGATTACCTGGCAACACCGGGTCACAGCCAGACTGCAAACATGTAGATTTCACCCTAGCTTCCTTACTACAGGTGGACTTCAGTTGCATGTTGAAATGACCACATAATACATATTTGTTAAGTTAACTTAATTCTTAAATTCACTAGGTGGCGTTACTCTTACGGACTCCACAGTGACACCTTTTGTAATACAAATAAATGCTTAAACTTTGTATTTTGCAAATAGTTTTCTTTTATTGGAATTTCTTAAAATAGCTAATCTGTATATGTTAATATTTTTATAAAATGTTAGATATAATTAATGGAATAAAAGCAAAATAGATTTTTTAAAGCCAAGGTAGAACTGTAGCTTTTGAGGTAGCAGAACTTTTACGCACTTTTTCACTGTTATTTCTCACAGCATGAAGTCTTTTATCTCATTCATAATAGAAAGTAGACATTCTTTATCCATTCTATACGAGACTGTGGCAAATGTAGTTAAATATATGTTAAGTGCAATAAAGACGGAGCACTCTAGGTACTATATTAACAAGTAATGTTTTCTTTTTTTGCTGCAAATGTGTTAAATAGAAAATAGTCCCATTATTTTTTAAATAGCCACATAGTGATTCCTTTATTCCTAAAATTAAAACACCACCTATGAAATCCATACCCATGTTTCCACTATCTCCTCTTAAGTTATGATTTTATATACATATGTATATTTATAGGCATATATTAAAGAAAAGGGTGAAAACACACAAAAGAGAATTTCTTCTCAAAAGCACATTTTAAAATTAGCTAAAATGTATTAACTGAAGGTGACAATTCTCAACTGAATTGCTATTAGTTTAATAAAGTTATCTTTTTAATAAAAATCCTGTCCATATTTAACCAGTGACCCCAAAGAGGACACAGACACACACAAACAGCTGTCTATTACCAGAACTTTATAGATGTGATGGAAACAAAGAAGAGGAAATCCACAGCAGTGACTAACCATACTGTACATTCAAAAACAATGACCACACTGAAAATCATTAAGGAGGTAGTCTGTTTACTTAGGTTTGGAACAATAGATGACATTTAACCTCAACTTCTTAAAGCTCTCTTTTGTTTACCTGCAAATAATCTTTCAGTTTGCCCATATTATAATAGTTCAGTAATGTGAATAATATCAGTATTAGTAATTGACATTTCGAGTAAAAATCAGGCAGCTAGACTGGCTTTATGTGTCTGTGACTCCAAGACCATAAAGGAAAATCTGGAAGCAGTTTTAAATGTGTCATATTGCCATATATTTTGCATTCTTAAACATCAGGTTTGTTTTTTAATTTCAAAAATAAGGAATAAGAGTTTAACAATAGCTATTGATTAGATTCTTTCAAAAAAAAAAACACCACTTCTACACAGGAAAAAGAGTTATCAAGGAGTTAAACATACTAATTTTGAGCATACTTATGCTTTGGCTTCCTTAAACTTACAAACTGCCAAGCAGATGTTTTTTCAGGTTTCTGATTTGCCAAGTTTTAACTTGGAATACATTTGACACTAAAATCAGAGTAATTTAATTAGAGAAACTTGGGCACAAAAAGCAAGAAAGTAAGATACATATCTTTCCTCATCTCAACATAAACAAATTACAGTGAACTTTGATTGAGCTGCCAGCAGTAACTTTCATTTTACTGACAGAGGGAAAACTCTCAGCAGCTGCACACATCTGCAGCGCCATCGGACAGATGCTGCCGTGCCGTGCGGAGGTTGATCCTGACACAAAACTGAGTCCTGTGTTCCCAGAACTGAACAGAGTTGCTACCCTTGACAGACTTCCCAGACACTTGGGAGAATGCCATATCGGCTCATCAGCTGTCACTGCCATCCACGATTTAACTATTCTCGAGCAGCCCACAAGAAAATAAACCACCAACAAAGTATCAAACTAAAAGTGCTATCTATTGTCTCTGACAAAAGAACCCTCCTCAGTGAACCCCGTGATGTGTCATACCTGTAACTAGAGACTCAGCTATCACATTGCCAAGTAGAAACTAAAAACTGTGCACACATTTGTGCCCAGTACAGCAATGAAAAGGGAACTTTGAAATCCTCAATGGCTGGCCATCAACAATGCTACATTTCAAGAATGGAAAGATCTCCTACCTGGAGCCCTCTTCTTCTTAGAATGCTGGACTCATCCATGTTACCCTCTGCTTTCTCTGAGCCTCTCACAACAGTCTAGCCATGCTGTAGTACCTTTACTTCGGCACGTTAATTCAGAGCCGGGCAGCTGCTAAACACTTACATCACGCTCTCACTGATTGGAGCCTGGAGTCAGCTGGTCCCGCTTAGTTATTCACTCCAGCAACTTCGGAGATCACGGATGCTTGCAGTTCGGTGGGAGAGAGCAGCAAGTGGGCTCCAGACACCTAATGCATTTATCCAGGCGGAGGCTCTTGTTATTAGACAGGAAATTGTGGGATGCCTGTTTTTCTTCAAAGTGCTGCCTGTGGCATTGCTGCGACCAGTCAATGGCTTTAGGCAGTGGCTTTGGGTCAAGCCCCTTCTGAAGCAACTATCAGGTCAAAGTGTCTAAGTAAATCAGCGGTGATAGACACCTCTGTAAAAGGCAGCCACTGATTGGGATGGTGAAAAACTAGGGCACAGCTGGTCAGCCAAGCAGCACCACCAAGCCTGGCTCTCATCTTTTTGATGGCATCAAAGAAAACAAAATGTAGCAGAACACACACGCTGCCCGTGACTGAAAGGAGGGCTCCGGGAGACCTATGGCTCTCTTTTCCAGCCAAGGCAGAACACTTTACACCTCCCAATGTGAAAGCCACTTCATTTACATAAATACCTCGCCAGTCAATTCCTAGCCCAAAGATAGAAACATTTTAGATTTTAATTTCCCTATCATATTAACTTAGATCTGTTGATACCTGATCAAAATGGTAAAAGGGTGAAGAAATTCTAAGAGTCATCATTAGTTGGAATATTAACCTATTTATAGTCTATAAGTACCTAAAAAAAAAAAAAGATTCCCATCATGTGCAATTTCACAGTCTGTTTCAGCTTGTTTACTTCGTGCATCCTCATCTTATTTCAATTCAAAGCAACCAAGAGATGAATATTAAGTTTTCATTACTTGCATGGCAAGGGAGTAACAATATACAAAACTACCAATTTACAATAAATTATTCCCCCTCGATTTCTATTCTAAAGATATTCAAATTGAGAGAACAGTTCGCCTTGAGACACTGATACAGGTATTACTAGCAGTTTGTCAGAGGACCACCTCCTCATTCACTCTATCCACTAGACAAATTTTTTTCTTGAAAAACAGGTAGGCAACCAGACATAAAATTTAAAAGAAAAAAAAATCTGTGACACATCCCTAGGTTTTACCTACTCCAGGTGTTCTGGTTTCTTCACACGGGTGTGGGGAAGAAGGTGTCCAGCTCTCCTTACCCACCCGCCTCCTGTTACACGAGCCTTAGTCTCCTTCTGGCTGTCGACACACTATTAGGCTTGCTATCAACTGATTAGATTATGTCATTAAAAATAGCTCAGGGATTTATGAATCTAACCACTGAGGAAAATTGATTGCATTTTATGTTCCCCAACAGTCTTTGCATACGTCTCCAGACATACAAAGAGAAACCTTGTCAAGAAATGCCACCGCTAGCAGAGGCATCAACAGAGAAGTGTGTCAGGGTGTTTTTCCACTTAGGCGTGTTCATTTGATACCACTTAAGGAAGAAAACCCCAGAGAGTTCTTTTAGTTCTCACTCATATGTGAAGGCATAATGCCATCTCCAAAAGGAAAGCAAAAAAACCCAGCCATCGCTGAAAACAAAATGTACTAACAAATTCGAGCACAAAACATTTTTTAGCCAATTTTTTTAAGCTATAAATTTTTGTTTAAATTGAAGGACAAAAGAAAAAAAAAGCCGAAGGGGTGGGAGGGAGAGCAAGATCACCTTGCTATCTGTCAGTGGCAATCTGCAACGCTGGTTGAAAATAGATCCCCATCCTTCACTGGCCCACCTGTACTTTAATTCTTTTCCTGCAAAGGACGGCCCTGGCTGTTCAATAAAAACAAAAGGAATGACAATTGTTGCCCCTTCTCCCTCAAGTCACTCTCAGGAAAGAGGAGTACAAAAAGTCCCTTGAATATGAAGTGTTGTCTTAGACAAAGTAGATCAGGATGTTTTTACCAACTTATAATGTTGTTATCTGCCCACAGAAACATTAGGAGATACTGATTTTTAAAAAACCTTTTTTTGACACAAGAAAATAGATTTTTAAAAGCAAATGCCAAGTATGGTGTCCTTATATACACTTCTGCCAGTAGAACAAGTGGGGTCTGTACCAAGATTTCACAAGAGTGAGAAGAGAAAAGGCTTTTCCCCTTGAAATAAAGATCACAGGTTGCAAGGGGGGATAAATGGCCAGAAGTATTTTTTCTGTGACTAAAATTGAGTAAGCTAATTGGAAGTGCCATCAGAAAACATTTCGAGGACACTGTCACAAAGTCAGGTGATATGTATCCCAGAAAAATGGAGTCTATGCATCTTAGGGGTTTTGCAGCTAATGTTGTTTGGTGGGTGGGAGTAAGCAAAGGGAATTTAGCTGAATATGAGAAGTGCATTTCTTAACAAAAGAATATTTTGTGATAAAAATCTAGGTTAATATTCAATCATTAACTAAGTCCAAGATGAGGAGTAGGACCATCGTACCATCAAATCTAGTATGAAAAAAATATCGATTACCTGTCAAAATGTATCAGTTTGCGAAGTGATACACATACATTTTAAAGAAATAAAATGAGCCAGAGGCAAAAAACATTTGGGACAAAAATGAAAGGCTGCTGAAAAATAACATCAAGCAATAATGGCTTAATGGAGGAACTAGTAAAAGGAAAATTGCTACATTTACCCTTTGCTTTATATTTCCTCATCAAGATAAACCATGTGTTAAAATGCAATAAAAACTTCAAATGACACTATTCACAGGTAATAATTAGCCTAATTTCCATTAATAAACTCTTTTTTCCTGTGATTTTATACCTTCATGGAATATGTTCACAATATTGTGAGTTAATTCACAAAGTACCAATCTCAATGTGTTTTCTTTTTACATGTGTATTCAAAAAAAATCTGGTATGCTTTGTCATTAATTGTAATCTAAAGCCAGGGGCTTCTTGGTGGTTATCTGTGCACATCCGTCTGTTGTAGGCATAATTTACTTCATGGAATGCTCATTGAATAGTCATGGGCACTAGAGTAATTATACAAATTTAAATTTTAATAATTATTACAGAAAACTCTTCAACAGAAACACAAATATTTCCAAATCCTGAGAAACATCAGGGAAAAAAGTGCTTGGTTACATACATTTTCACAAAGGGGTAGGTTGAGTGTGTGTAATCACTGTCCACAGTAAAGTTGTTTGGTATAGGGATACACATTACCACCTGATTTACATGGTCAGATATTTTTCACATATTTGGAAACAAGTTACCTCCCTTCATTAGTTCCATGCTAGTTACCCAAAAAGAAACATACCTCCTGATTTCAACAATTCAATGTTCACTGTGGATCTGCTGTGAGGAACATTGTGAGGACTTAAAAAAGAAAAAAAAAAGATGGGAGAAGTTTGTGAACCTGACCATTTCCACTACTCCACTGCTCCAGTGGCCTAACTCAGTCCCTGTCCCTGCTCTTGGCCTCACAACTACCTATCCAGGGGTCAAGGGAGCTGGAGTTTGAGCAGAGTAGAGAGGATGGTTTCCTGGTGGAGAAAATTTCTCCCGCCTCATCAGCCAGAGCACCTCAGTGCCCCCTCCTTCCAGTCAGACTTCTAAGTGTGCTAGGAGTGTGTTCTCTATTACCATCACCACTGTCTATGGTAGAATTGCCCCTTAAAGGAAAAGATCTAATATTTTCTTGTCCATGTCTAGTAGATACCACTACTTAAAAAAAAAAAAAAATTATTTACTACCCCCCCTTGCAGCTTGTTCCTTTCTTTTGCTGTCTCTTCTCTGTGTCCATTCACTGCACATTTTTTCTGTATCTGCTTGTCTCCCTTTGTTGCGTCATCTTGCTGCACAGCTCTCTGTGGCACACAGGTCACCTTGCCTTCACAAGGAGACCCTGGGACGCGAACCCAGGGCCTCCCATATGGTAGGCGGGAGCCCAACTGATTGAGCCACAGCTGCTTTCCAGATACCACTACTTTTTAATGAAAGGTTGTCAGCCACAAAATGCATGAACCATCATCTCCTGTTGGTTGTTTTTTGACATTTATGTCTATTCATGAGGTATGTAAATATGGCCATGTGGATAAAACGTTTCGCTCATCCCGCCCATTAGATCTAAATGCCACTGGCTAATCAGTGTGATATGTGTGTATTATGTGTGCGTGTATATATACACACACAAGGCAATAAATTGCTAAAAGGAGAAACATATTGTTCATGAAAATGCATAAAAGTATCCATTATTATGAATAGAATATCTCTGTGCCAATTTAAGTGGTACAGAGAATCCTGAACACAAATTACCAATGTAGCTGTGTGGTTTGTTCATGTAAACATTTCAGTATTTGCATCTAAATTTTCTAATTCTTTTACTTTATTTCTCCCATGTTTCATTTCTAAAGATTAATAACAAGAGCTAATCTTTATTGATCACATACTATGTGCTAATCACTGCTCTAAGTACGCAAGTCATCCCATTTAACCCTCACAACCATCCTGTGAATTAGGCACTATTATTATTATTCCCTTTTTCCAGATAAGGAAACTGAGACCCAGAGAGGTTAAAAAACTTCCTAAGATTATGGAGCCAAGGGAAGGCAAAGTTGGGATACCAACCCTCACAGTCTGACTCCTGAGTTTGGATTCTTAACCACCATGCTGCACTGCCTCTTAGCATTTAAACAAAGGAGGGAAAAGAGCTTTCAAAGTGTAACAAACACAAGAAAGGTTTCAGATTCTTTAACTCCTAAGGAAATATCAACACATTCTAAGCTGTCAGTATCAGGGCACATCAGAAAGGGCATCTAGAACCCCAAATTTCATGGGTCATGTACCCTAGAAGAGAGAAAAGGCACAGGGACTCAGCTGCTTTAGGAGGGAGTCCAGGGCGGTGCCTATGGGTGGGGAGAGGGGGAATATGAGGGCTGGCTGGAGGCACATAAAAGTGGGGCCTTTTAATCTAGGCACTGAATAACACTGTGAACCCAGAGGTGGATGAGAACTGTGGTTGATGGTACAAATGCAAGAATGTCCTTCTGTGAACTACAACAGATGTACGCCATTATTGCAGGGTGGTGGGAATGTGGAGAAGCATGGGGAAAATACAATTAATGTAACCTATGGACTATAGTTTACAGCAATACTGTAATATTCTTGCATCAATGCCAAAGATGTACAGTGTTGAAATAGGGGGGTGTGGAAAAAATATGGCAAATGTACAGTATGGACCATAGTTAGTGGTAACAGCCTGATGATACTATCTCATAATCTGTAACAAATGTTCCACAACGGTGTGGTGTGCTGGTGAAAGGTTATTGTATGGGAATTCTATACATGTGCATAATCATTTTGTATGGGAATTCTATACATGTGCATAATCATTTTGTAAGTTCATAACTTCTGTAATAATTTTTTTTTAAGTGGGGTCTCTATTTTCTTCTTAATTGTCTCAGGGCCTAGGGGCTCCTCTCTCAGTTTGAACAACTCTTCGCCCTCCCCCTTCTCGCTCTAAAACTATGAAGTTAATAACATACATTTATTTACAATCAATTGAATTTCACAAAACCAAGGGCACCCTTTCAGTTGTGCCAGAAGCTTAAGGCATAAGCCAGGCATGATAATATGTGGGGCTTTGGGCAACTCTTTATTTTCTAGTCTGATACTCCTCACCTTTTCTGGAATTCGCCATTGAAGGCAGCTCCTTAAATGACTCTTTCCTTTCAGGTGAAATGACTCAGGGCCAGGCTGCTACAATTTCTACCCTAGCTGGACTTGACCCAGTTAGGCTGCTCACCCTGTTCTGAGCAGGGCTGGAAGAAGAAAGAGGGGAAAATCCCAGGCCTAGTTTTTACCTTCCTGTCCCGGCAGTCATGACTCTCCAGCACATTTACAAGAAAGCCCTCAGCCTTGAGAGCCAGTCCCTGCTCAGGTTCTACCAATGAAACACCAAGCAGTCTGGGACAAGTCCCTTAGCTTCCCTAAACTTTGGTTTCTCATCGTTAAAGGGAATTACAATGTGCTCATGATCAGGAAGCAGGGGAAGAGGGAGAAGGTGACCTGCTGGGAAACTGTTCCCACTGCCCTCAAGGTAAGAGCAGCTCACATTCCTCTCAAGGACACACAGTCCCTCCCTACTGGCTCCCCTGGGCAGCATCTACCAACTTGTCCTTCCTCTCCAGGCCACTGTCAGCCCAAGCATCTGCTTCACATGCCCACTCCTGGCTTCGAGGCCCCTTCTTTCTGCCTGGGAACATGTGTGAGGTGGAGGAGTGAGATGAGCTTTCCAGTAGCCCCGCCTCAGCCTCACTTTCTCAACTTGGAAGGTGGAGATCTGAAGAGGCAAGGAGCTGACGCACCCACGCTGAAATACTCATTATGGTAATAATGGTAACTCTCCAAACAGGAAATACTTGGATGAGACTGGCATTGTGACTATCACATTTATAAATATTTAATATTTACCAATGTACCTAAATTACAAGTGAGACAGTATCATCAATGTTCAAATGTAGAAAGACACCTGGGATTAGGGGCCATTCTACTTAAAATACCAGGAGATATTGTACTGAAACCAAGAATTTTTTTTCCCTATATTTTGACATGATCATTTCAGTTTTTAAAATAAAGAGTTAATATTAAGGTCAACAAAGACAAAGAAATAGCAATTCATACTCTATGTTTCCTTTTCTCCCCAAAGAAAAATAAATGTTAAACTGCCAAGGGAGGAAACTAAAACAAAAGAGAGGTTGCCTTCAAGGGAAAGACAGAATATTCCCCCCTCAAGAGAAAAGAAAGGATCTAACATCTTCCCACCAAAGTCTGTATTTATCCAAAGAGTGGCATGTTCCAAAACACGTTTCATTTAGTAAAAACTGCAGGTGGGGTCAGTAGCAAGTACATACCTCTGTAATATGCTGCATCTCACGCATCCTGCACTTAGTTCCATTTTCCAGCCAGCCTGTAATCCTGATGACTTTTTATAAATGTATGCAATTGGTGCTTTCTACAATGCAACATGCATGGTTTCGCTTAAGGCTTTTCACAAGAAAGCTATATTGTCTTGGCGTTTGCATCACCTTTTTTTATCTAATTATTTCTGGCATATTAGCCATCAAATCACTACTGACAATATGACAGGAATCGTGGTATTGAAAAAATTACATGCTAGGAGGAAATAATAAAATATAAATCACATACATAATTTTCTTTTGAACATTTTAACAATGACACCCTCATATACATATGAAATATAGTAGACTATCCTCATAAATGCCCTAACATCAATCACAGCAAGAAAATATTCTCTACTTTGCTAACACACGGATCTAACAAAATACAGCATTTCTAATAAAACTGGGTAATACAACTTCATTTTTTTCATATGAGAAAATTTATGAAGATCTGACAATGGGAAATAGCACCAATATTATTTTTCAATTATGCCCCTTCATCTCTAAATGATACACAGCTAACACTGAGATCATGAACTAATATTTAGCAAATAAGGAGTGGGTGTAACTCAGTGGTTTGAGCACCTGCTTCCTATGTAAGAGGTCCTGGGTTCAATCCCCAGTATAGCCTAAAAAACAAAGAAAAAAAAAAAAGGTAAAATCCTATTTTTCATATTACTGTTTAGTTGAAGATAGAAGCAGATAAGTGAAGTGATTTGGGCAGTATTGCCACTAAGATGCCTATCAGTCCCACATGCTTCAGAAACAGGGACACTGAAACATAAATTGGTGATAATACCACTAGTATGAAGTTAGTATTTTATGAGCTTCTAAAACACAGAAATATTTTTGAAGTGATAAGGTATGGCTAGAGATAAAATGTCAAAGAAATTATTTTAAAAAAATTTTTAACTCTGTCCTGCATATTCCAAGAATAGCTGCGGAATCAGAAATTAAACAGGTTTTTTCAGGTTACATGCATATGAAACTTTTTTTTTTTACTCCTACAAGGACAAAAGGAGCAGCTCTAGGTTAATTTACTGTTGCCAAGCTAAAATTCTCAAGAACGATGGGGAAAATATCTGGAAATTTTTCTAAGGCAAAAAACCCAGTAGTCACCTTGGAATTTAAAATCCAATTGGTCACAGCAAGACCAGAAACAACACAATAAATAAAATTAGTATGTGATTCCATACATAAATAAATCAAGCATTCCTGCCTTATATCCATGTTTCTATTTCTACAATAACATCCACTACAAAATAGATCTGACCAGCCTTGTGCAAGCTGACCATTTTAAACCCTAAGATCCCATCTTGAGCCTTAGCTTACTTAGAGGCAGCAGGTTAAATTAATTCTGAGGTTTTGGCTGGGAACCTCATTCTGATCTTGTTTTCATTAATGCACACATAGCTGAACTCTTTTAATGATGCTTCTCCAAATACCAAACAGCCAAATAAGTCTGAGTAGTATATATAAAAATGACAAATAAATACCTAGGTTTCTTTGGGGCAAGAATACAGAAGCCCAGATGGTCCCCCTGAGTCCTGTGTGCCATTCAGTGACTCCCATGTTTGGTTTGACTTTCCCACCATCCTGTGCGACTATGCCATCCAGTTCACATACTAGAAACAGGACTGCCGCCTGCAGCCTCAACTTCCTTAACTTACAGTTAAGAAGAGTGAGTACTCCTCAGGACTCTGTAACAGGGAAATGCATTTCACTTCTCTCTGATATGAACTCTGTCTGCTAGCGTCCCTTAAATGTGCTTTTCAGGGGAACACAAATTGTGCTCTAGATACTACCTCATTAATCCTCATCAGTTTGCTGTGAAGTAGAAGGGGAAGAGACTACAACTTACCAATGAAGAAAGTGAGACAGCAAGGTTAAATGAGGAGTCCAAGGTCATGAAAACAGTAAAAAGGCAGAGCTTACAAGAGAATAAAGGCTTCTTAGGCCCTGGTCACAGGTGCAGAGGCAGCAGCCACATTCCAAAACACTTCCATTTCCATTCATACTTTCGTGTCCATTCCCTGCTCCCCCCCACCCCCATTACTCCAATAGTAATTCAAAGGCAAAGTCTACCCTACAAAACTGTCGAAAAGACACAAATTCTTTTAACTCCATAAAAATTAAAAAACAAATCACACATACATGTGTATATTGAAAGAGAGAATTAAGCGAAAGAAAAAACCAAAATTATATGCTAAGAAAAAGTCTTATTATGCACTACCTTGATGACACGGTGTTTGCATCAATCTAGTTAAGGAAGAGGATGTTCAAAGCACCATGCCTAAATTACAGGTGCACAGACCATGGAAAAACTTGCTTTGTTTTGGTTTTGGTGGGAAAGCTTCCCTTCATGCTACAAAAGCATATACTCATGTACCAATATTCAAAATGCTATAAGATTCTAGGGGTCTCATTATATATTTAGTCCATGATTCTTCCCTGAGACCTTGAAGAGCAGTCTCTCTGTTTCTCCTTTCTCCATCTCTTAGCTCAAGAAAATGAAACACTTGTCTAGTTTTCTTAATAACATTTTAAAATTATAAATGAAATAGATGTCTATTGTAGAACATCTGGATATACAAGAACCATAAAGTCATATTTAATTTTAATGAACAATGATTACCCTTATTTTTTTAAAACACCAAAATACACATCTACTTTTACAGAACCTGGAAATTTACACTGTCTTTAAAGTAGCCCTTAAAGTACAACAAATCAGTTGCCTTTCTTTAACTGAAATCAGTACACAACAGTCTTCCCACAAAAAAAAGAGTAATGTTTTTAAAATATTTGACCCCTCCTGGTAACGATTTAATATCTTAGGTTTATTTTCTCTCTAGTCTAATAAGAATTCAGCAGGAGCTCGAACATATTATCCTTAAAAACCATGGAAATCTATCTTACATTTTACAGACTGAGATAAAGTCACTATGTTCTGTTTGAAATCCCCAGCTCATCCATTTATATTCATTAATCTTAATGATATCATTAATATACAATGTGTTTCACAGAAACTAATTGTATTTTGCCAGAATCAAACATTAACAATTATGCCTCCCATTATCATCTAATAAAATAAAATAAAATTTAAAAATATCTCAAGCACGTCAGCGAATATTTTGTTATGGTAACAGATTTGCATTTTTAATGCTCTAATAAATTGAACAGATTATCATCAATTAGATAAATTAATATGCTCTAAGTAAGGCGATGGAAATTAGTCTGTTAGAAATCAACACTACACTCACTTCCTTGAGCTTTATTGAACAGAGGCTTAGCCCTCCTCTGTCCCCTTATCTAAAGCTGGCTTTGTGACTCAAGCTAATACCATACAACAGAACATATTCCTCTTTAATTTTATATACTTATCACTACTTTAAGAAAAGACGTGAGAGTAGGAGATCTATGCTCTTCAAGCAAAGAAGAAATATCTTCCTAGGCAATAAAAATACCCTGAGTCAGAAGTTAAGTAAAGCAATTTGTCTAAATCATTGTATTACTACATTTTTTTTCTCCCCTTGATTCAAAAACCAATCATTAACCACCTACTGTGAGTCAGGTATCATGATGCACTTTGAGAACAGAAAAAGGAAAATAACTCAGTCCCAGGAGTTTATAGGCAGGGGGGTCCCAAGATGTATGAAAAAACAAAATACAGTGAGATCAATGATGACACAAGGACACATAAACTGCTGTGATAGTATCGAGGAAGGGAAGATTAACCCAAAGGGGTAGTTGGGGCATATGGGAGGGTTTCGCAGAGGAGGTAAACAAGAGTTTAAAACAGGGGTTCCCAAATTTGTCTGCACATTAGAATCACCAGAGGATCTTTTCTAAATGTTAAAATCCAGACCACACACAGACTGATTAAACCAGAGTCTCTGGGGGTGAGACCCAGGCATTAGAATCTTTTTGAAACTCCCCAGATGATTCCAATGTGCAGATAAATTTGGAAACCACTGGTCCAAAGAAAGGAGTTCCAAGTAGGGAAGAGGGTGAATAGAGGGAGTCCAGAGAAGCCCGCCACGCCAGAGAACAGTATGCCCACCAGCATGGACAAAGGAAGCACGGCGGTCTGGAGAAATGGCAATGGTGAAGTGTGGAGAGCCTGCAGCCAGGGCTGATGCGCCAGACTCCAAACGCACCCACTTTCTCTAACTACAGGCCATCTTGGAGTTTGACTACAAAACCAGACCCCCCAAATTCTGTCCTTTCCCTCTTCCCAAATTCTCAGAGTGAATATTCCTTCTGCTTATTATACTCTTACATACAACAACTTACATACCTAAAAGCCTTATTTTGGAATTTTAGAGACTCTCTTCTTCTAAGTGCCTGTAATCTTCCCTGTGATTACAATATTTGAGAAAAAAAAAAAAAAAGGAAAGACAGGAAAAGAGGTAATGGGAAATAGTAGGGGAAAGAAAGGATTGTTTCCTGTGGCCACACAAGAATGTAACTTTAATCTCTTTCCACCGAAGGATAGCATTTTCAGGGAAAGCCAAGGCACTTTTAGTACAATGTTCCTCTAAAATTGAAGTTTCATGTGCTGGGTAAGTCCTATGTGACTTAGCCTTACTAAACACATTGCATGACTCAATTATTAAAAGCAAACAGGATCCTTCATCTTTTCCTTCATGAGGTTTTCCCAATGCCACAAGAACTCTGGTGATGATTTCATACCTCACCTGACAACCTTGAATGCCTGTCACCACTCTCCTCCGAGACAGTGAGAAAGGACATCTGTGAGGAGCCCGTTAATTGTATTCCTGAACTGCCCTCTAAAGAAAACTTGGCATAATACATGTATGGACCCTGTTTTACCTTTATACAAAATGAATAGATTAAAATCTGATTACATTTTAGAAAACAATACACAGAGATTCCTACCCCAAGCCAGGGGGAAAAAATAAGAGATTTCTTTAAGGAAAAAAAAACACATATTTACATCTTAATACTTTACTGGAAGGAAAAATTTATTTCTTTTTTCAAAAATACTTATATACCTTTTGAAAGGCATATTTTAAATTACTCATTCTTCAGAGGGGATACTCTTACTAAACTTTGAAAATGTTGTTTCCTTTGCATGTTTTACATTTCCAAATATAAAAATCACAACACTTTCAGCATGGCGTTTACTCATTTAGCTGTGGTGTTTAATTGCACATTCAATGAGAGTTACTAATGATACAGTCTAGAAACATTAAGTCCGTTCATTCTAAAAGCAGTTACACTGGGAAACGGCTGTGGCTCAATCAGTTGGGTTCTCGTCTACCATATGGGAGGCCCTGGGTTCACTTCCCAGGGCCTCCTTGTGAAGGCAGGCTCGCCTGCATGCTGCGGAGAGCTGCCCAGCCCGCAAGCCTGAGAGCCGACTCAGCGAGGTGACACAACAACAACAGAAAAAAGGGAGACAAGCAAAAAACACGGAAGAGCACAGCAAAGGGACACAGAGAGCAGACGGCAAGCAGGCTGCAAGGGGGGAGGGTAAATAAAATAAATACAGACATAGAAGACCGCACAGCATGAGAGCAGACAGCATGCAAAAAGCTGCAAAGGGGGCGGGGGGGGGATTAAAAAATAAAATAAAAAAGTAGCTATACCTAACACATTCCACTATTTGTTTAAGTGCTACCCTAAGTTATTTCTCCAGCTTAAATATTCCTCATTTTCTGTACATTCCCCAAAGAAAGAAATCCAGGGCACTGTATTAGTCAGCCAAAGGGGTGCTGATGCAAAATAACAGAAACTGATTGGTTTTTGTAAAGAGTATTTATTTGGGGTAGGAGCTTACAGACCATAAAGCATAAGTTACTTCCCTCACAAAAGTCTACTTGGAGCAAGATGGCTGCCAACGTCCGTGAGGGTTCAGGCTTCCTGGGTTCCTCCCTTCCAGGGTCTTGCATTTCTCTGGGTTCAAGGTTCCCTTCTTCCTGGGTCTGGCTTCTCTTTCCTCTGCGTGCTGACTTCCCGGGGCTCCTGCTTAAGTCTTCAGCATCAAACTCCAACATCAGAAACCCTCAACTCTGTCCTTTGCCATGCTTTTTATCTGTGAGTCCCCACCCACCAAGGGACTCAACACCCTAATCACAGCTCAATCATGCCCAGGTACAGATCAGATTACAAACATAATCCGAAATTTCTTTTTGGAATTCATCAATACTATCAAACTGCTACAAGCACCAAAAACGTTTTTCATATATTATTCTCTAAAAACCCCAAATGCTATTAAGATTAACAGCATTCTCTTATTTGCAGCACTGATCTGCAGCCCATCAGTTGTTAAAAAAAAGAACTCCCTGTAACATTATAAAGCATTTTACTTTCAACCAGTCTGTCAGCTTAATAAAAAGTTCTTCCTGACAGTTTCCTTATATAAATAGAATTAGTTTTAAATGGTCTATAGTTTTTTATTTTCCCTTGTTGATTTAGCAAACTGCTCTGCACAATGGGTGTATCTTTCTCTTATGTGCATAATGGATGCATCTTTTAAAAAAAATTCTCAATATATTTACCTCTATCCCATGCAAAGGAGATTTGCTGATGTGCCACCTAGTGGTCAAACACCACAGGCATCAATGCACTTCATGTTTCATATTTCCAGCTTTTTAAACTCTTGATAATTTGAATGAATGGAGATAAAGATCATGAAAATACTTTTTCAGAGGAGGATACTCTAACAAGAAAAACCTCTAACAAGGGTGCTCTAGAAGGTGATGTCCTGAATGATCTCTGTGGGAGTGCTACCTTTTCCTAAGGACAGCCTGTTTTGCACACCTGTGGCTGTACATCATGCTTGATTTGGCACAAGGAAGTCAACCAGTGGTAATGAAGCTCAACACCAGGAAACGGCCAGCTTGTAGTCAGGATGGAAGTGATGGAGCCCTCCCAGGACAGAATATGAACAGTACAAATCCCAGCTCTTTATAAATGTCCATTGTTGATGGGTACACATCAATAATAAACAGCTATTTTGATTTCATAATTTGTTATTAGACCAAGTAACTTCACTCAGCTCTGAAAAAAACAGCTGGGATCCCTCTTTCCCTAAAGTTCCAGAAAGAGATGTGAGGTAGGAAGAGGGGTCAGACAAAATGCATCATCTGTTGATAAAGTTGCACCTGGAGACCCACCTTTCCTCTTAATCCACATCCTTAATCCTCTTAATCCTGGTTGGAGAAGAGTGTCTAACTTCTCTCTCCAAACTTCCCAGGGGTGATATACACAAAGGATAGCTAAAGGTAGTCTCAGGCTCAAATGAATGTTCACGATGCCCTTCCAATGAAGGATTCAATTCTGAAAGCGAGGTGAGCAAGGTAAGCAAGTATGGTTAAATTTTTATTTTTGCCTCCCCTTCAGACTATCAGTTGTGTATCTAATATTCTTCACTACTAATTGCTTACCATCAACTCCTTTTTCTGTTTAAAACTGTTCAGAAATGAAATTCTAGTTTCAGAACTAGAACCACCAGTATTTGCCTAGTATCATTCAATTAGCAGTTTTATAAATCTGACCATTACTATTAAACTCCTATTTGTCCGACTGGGATAATTCGTAACTGGAAATTCACAGCAAGTTTACAAGGTTCAGAGACTTTCTGTTCAGAAGCAGGACCTGCAGGATAGTCTTTCCTCCACCTGTCTTTCCTTTAGGGAAGTGATATGGACTAAAAAGCCCAAGAATGGCAACTGAGCAACTGGGATCTACCAGGTTCTTCCACTTAACTCTTATATATGCCCTTTGGAAAGTCATTTAATAATTTTCTTTCTCTAATTTGTCTTAGTTACCTTAAGGGAAAAGAAAACACTCTTGACCTTTTTTATGGTCCAAAATTTTATTCTGAAAAGTTTATAAATCTACAGAAAAGTTGAAAGAATGAAACAATGAATATCCTTACGTGTTTCACCTAGATTTGTCAATTGCAAACATATTTCCACATTTGTTTATTTGCTATAACTAGTTATGTAAACACATGGCAGACAAAAATGTTCATTTTTTCCCCCAACTCAATAGGAAAATAACCCAAGTCTTAAGATGAAAAGCTCCCCACAACGGGGTGGTAAATGGTCAATAAATATATACTGAGCAAGATTTCCTAGGAATATTTTATTAGGAATGAGACAATTGCTTCTTTAAAAACACTTGGAAACTAAAAGTTCCTATGAACATTTTCCAGGAACTGTTTCAATAGGGATGGTCAGTACTGGCTGAATCCTAGAATCATTCCATTTCAGGGTTGAGAGATCCCATTTCAAACCCTTAATTTTACTGATGTGAAAACTGAGGCCCGGCAATGTTACTTTTGCTCATTACCTTTTTTTTATGTTGACTTTTAAAAAGATTTTATTGTGGTAATGTATATTTAACAGTATTTCCCATTTTAAGCATTTTGTAAATGTGTAAAGTTCAATGGCATTAAATGTATTTACAATATTGTGCGACCATCACAACCATCCATTATGAAAACTTTTTCATTATCCCTAAACAGAAACTTTGTACCCAGTAAGCAAAAGCTTCCCATTTGTCTCCGTCTCCCCCAATCCCTACTAACCTCTAATCTAACTTCTGTCTCTATGAGTTTGTTTATGCTAGATATTTCACACAAGTGGAATCATGCAATATTTGTCCTTTTGTGCCTGGATTATTTCACTCAACATAATGTTTTCAAGGTTCATTCACATTGTGGCATATATAAGAAATTTATGCCTTTTAACAGAACAATATTCCATTGTGTATATGTGCCACATTTTGTTTATTCATTCATGTGTTGATGGTTGCTTTGGTTGTTTCCACCTTTTGCCTATTGGGAATAATGCTGATATGAATACTGGCACGTAAGTATCTATTCAAGTCCCTGTTTCCAGTTACTTTGGGTATAGGCTAAAGTGTGGGACTGCCAAGTCATATGATAATTCTGTGTTTAACTTTTTGAAGAATCACCAAACTCTCTTTAATAGCAGATGTGCCGTATCACTATTAACTTTTTTTCTGCCATAAATACTACACTTTTCAACATCAAGAAAGATGTGGAATTCAGAAGGAAAAGGAGAGAACAGGGAAGATGGGAACTGAAGGGAGTGTTAGGAGGTAGCCAAGCATGGTCAAGGGCAGAAGCTCCCTAAACCCACAACATGACTCCCCAGCACAACATGACTGAGCTCCAAGGGCACTGCAGGAGACCTGCCTTCAGAGAAACTAGAATCTTCTATCCCAGACTCTCAGCATTTCTTTCTACTCTTGGCTTTACATTCTTTCAATTCAAAGACTGCAAGCATTTCCATTTCTCCCTTCTGTGGACTGTGCTGGTAATGTTTCTTCTGACTAATCATTAAACACAGATTCTATGAGAGCAAAGATTTGACCACTACAAATGAAGCTTTACCACATTTGGCTTTGCAAGATTACCACCTCTCTGAGCAAATATTGGCAGGGTACCTCATGAGGATACACAATCCAAGTATAGTGTTTCCTGAGCCATGTGTCAAGTTTTTGTGTTAGAAATGGGATTTCCTCTGTTATACTGCACTTCTGTTCAAGTAGGATACATGCTTTTGGTCATAAGGGCATATCAAAATCCCTGAACCAATCAAAATAATTCAGCAGCAGAATATTAATTTTCAGTAGTACATCTTTTATTGATTGTTTCGCTGGCATGCTTTCTGTTCTGGTGTGGCTCAGCGGTCAGCTCCACGCCCACTGGCTTTATTGTAATGATGCTTATTGGTGATCTTCTAATGCGTAAAATTACACCATTATCCAACTAACTTGCTCCAGCGTTTTATTCTGTGGTTTGTTGTCCTCTGCCTCCTGACCCAAACATAGAAACATGGCTAAGAAGCATGTCATCAATTGCTTCATTTGTAAAATTAGGGCACTCCTGAAATCCTTTGTAAAATACTTTCAGATGCTTTTGCAATTTTGATAAATTGCAGCACAGGTACACAGTTACGGTATTGATTCCTAAAGTCACCAGATTCACTGTCATCCCTGTTATATTTGCAGCTATCTTTTTCATATCTTTTCTCCTTTCTGGGAAAAGTTTCCAAAAGCTTGGCAGGTAGCATTATTTAAAGAGTGTGCCATGACTTCATCATTTGAGAATAACAGGTCTTTGTATTTCCTATAATGTATCCATTTGCCTCCTTTACAAACTGCACTAAGACCCCACAGATGACCAAACCAAGATGTCTACCAGATTATACTTTCTCGACATGAATGACTAGGAAATACTTGACATAACAGATGTTAACCTAACCAGAATGCACTATGTCTTCTATCTAGAAATCAGCAATCCTCTGAGGCTTTCCTAGGCTCTGAAATCCATCAATTGATTTGGAGAAAAAAAAAACACAAGGAAAAGAAGATAAGGAGGGGTATGTGTTAGGGAACAAAGTATCTATTTTCCAACATTTCCTGGATCATTTTCCCAGTTAAAAGTTCTAAGGTGCTTAGATGAGTCAAGTATTTGTTTCTCATTCTGAAAGCAGATCCCTATAGCATGAATATACCCTGCCTTTTATTCTTCACTTCCACCCTAAAATGTTGCCATTTAAAAAAAAAAAAAGGAACACTAACGTAGAGTGATATATCTTCTTTACTAATTCTCAATTGATCAGGCTGTGTGCGGCTGTTAACTGTTTATTCTGTGCTCCAGCCAGGCTCAGATTCCTCAGTGGCAGAGCCAAGGGGCAGCAGAGCGTTCCTGACATCTCTCTCCAGCGTTGAGGCATCAACTGTGAGGAAGCCCAGGTGGCTGCAGAAAGAGGCCAGCACACACACGTCTGCCTAGCAGATTCTCTGGGCCTCCGCCCAGTCCCTCTGCATGCTTGGCCTTCCTGTATTACAAAAAGTCACTTCCTCAAAAGCCCCCAGTGATGTTTTTCCTGAAACTAGTGACAGACTTAAAAGGACAGAGAGAAGGGGCATGCAGTCGTTTTGTGAAGTGACAGTGGGAGCACCATAACTTCTGCTTGTTAAGGAAAGTCCTTTGGGGTACTCAGCAAAAATCTTGCCATCCCACTTTACTACATACTTCCTTTTCTCATATTTAGCCACATATTTGCATTAAAAACTTCGCAAATAGCCAACATCCTATCACCATCATTAAAGAGCTATGAGGTTGGAGAGAAAAGGAGCCAAAAGAACAGTAGAGCAGAGAGGACAGCATCCCTTCTGTAATTAATTGGCAGTGGACCTAGTACCAGAACGTCAACAGAAGACAGGCACCAGCTGCACCACTGCTGGTGACAAGTGATGTTTCCGTGATTCTCTCATTCATGCTTTTGGCAGAGATAAGCTACATACTTGCTCATTAAGCCCATTTCCCTTTGTTTCTAGGGACCCAGCTAGAATATATTCCCCAGCCTCCCTTAGAGTTGATGGGTCACCAGACCAAGTTCTAGAAGTAATGTGTGCCTCTCTTCCAGATCTGCCCATTAACCCCTGCCATGCAAACCCCCACCCCCTTCCTCCAATGCCATGTGGGTGTCAACACCTAGGGGACCCTGGAAGGAACTTGAAGATGGCAGGACTTCTGTCAGCCTGAGTCCCTGAGTAACTGCATAGAGCAGAGCACCCCTCTGATAACTGACTGTGTGTAAGGACAAAATAAACACCCATTGTGCTCAGCTAGTGAGAATTCTGAGTGTACCTGTGATGACAACCAACAATTCTTTAATACAGCATTATGTACTCCTGATAAAATAAATCATCCTGATTAAACATTACCTCATCAACAACTACAAATCATCTTACAACTAAAAATAATGGTGAACAAGCATTCTCAAACCAGACTTCCTGGAGGTCATAGTTACAGGGCTTTAAAACTGCTGTTTGAGAGTTCACCCCTGGGCGCTAGCCAGACACTGTATGTGATCGCCTGTCCATGTGATGAAATACTGAGCCACAATTAAAAAGAAGACAGCAGAGCTGGATATACTGGAATGAAAGATTTCTATATTAAATTAAAAAGCACAGTTCAGTGGAAAAATATTTCATTGTATATATTACAGAGTTATAAACATAATTTTTTTTTCCTGCCACAAGAAACAATTAGTAATGCTTACCTTTGGGGAGAGGGGCAAGAGGGTGGATTGAAGGTTTTACTCTTTGATACCTGTCTGTATTCTTGGAATTTTCTAATGTTTTACAGGTATTACTTTTTTATGAAAATATCAGCTAGGGAAGCAACATTGTGGGTCATTTAATTTTTTTTTCTTTTTCAGGCATCCCTGTTTTTAAAAAACGTAAGCAGCAGTAGCAGTGAATGAAGAAGCACGTAAGAAAGATGACTGAGCTTCTTATGGACACTCCTCACAATCAGGCAGCCCCCAGTGAGGACGAGAGGTTGTCTCTGACAGATTGCCAATCATGGCTGGACAGTTCTGAATTAGTTTTGGTACCACAGGTGGCCACAAGGCAAACTCAGAGCTCACCTATTTGTGCATACGAAAAGTAACATGTGGCAAGACCGTTTTCACCTAGTGGTTCCTGTAGAAAAGCCTCAAGAGCCAGCTCCATGTAAATTCTTTCCCTGATGAATTAATATGCTTTTCCCTAGAGTCCAAAGCTATTTGTCTAAATACCACATTAGATGTGTGGGTGGGGGTGGGGGGAGCTGTAGTTTCAGACTCTATGGAGAAAGACAGCCCAAAAGTAAAGTAAGGGGAGCATTTGCTGGCACAGAAGCAAGTATTGGAGGGTGTGTGCTTAGGAACAATCTTTCCTAATCGAGGGAGAAATTCTGATTTAAATTTTTTTAAATGTCCTTCAGAAAAGAAATACGTCTTCTGCTTATACGTTCCCCAGTAAAGTGCAAAGACGCAGCTTACAATTCAGAGCCGAGTTCATCTCTTCGCATGGGTTTAATTTCCACAGCCGTGGAGAAAAGGCTGACCGGAGGCGCAGGCAGCTCTGCTGGCACAATGCAGGCGCCGGCTGAGCTGACGGCTATTTTGTTTAAATCGACAGAGCACAATTCCTCGACAATGCAGAAGTTAGAGCAGGGAGAACGAGTGTCTAAATATTCTGAGATAAATCGTTTATGCTACAGTATCAGGCACTGCTAAATGTAGGGCAAGGAGAGTCCTGTTTACACAAATCAGGTCTCCAGAGCTCCTGCTGCTGATCTAGGAACAGAGGACACAAAAAGACACCACCCCTGCTGGGCGCCCAGGAGTCCACAGGCTCATGGGGAACAGACAGATTTCAAAACTACACCTAGCAGAGCATTCCACTCTTATTTATATACTCACGCACACCTATTTAGGCTGAACACTCTTCTATACTTGATTTCATCTCTGCATATTAGCCATCCTTGGAGTGTTCTGGACCAGAAACAACAGTCTATTTGATTTAGGCTGTCATTTGGCAGCAGCGTTAAACTGAGTCACTCAAAGACCAAAACTGTTCTACAAACCAGACCGTCTGCCCAGTATTGTACATTAACTGTGAGAAGAGACCCTACCAGTTAGTGTTTAAGTTCCAGAGCTGTTCAATACTACCTACAGCTCTCATGAGCATACCTTAAAAATAAAAAATATAAAAATACTAAAAAACCTCAGCCACATTTTAAAGCAATATTCTTCACAACAGAATTCCACTGGACCTAGAGTGACTAGATAATGAGATTTATGCCGACTTGGCAAAGTAAAAACTGTGACAGGAAACACAGGTAAAGGACTTCCTGGATACGATGGCCTGCGGAGTCTAACAAGAAAGGGAAAGGGAGGCTGTGCTCTGTAAAGAACGAACCTGCTGGAGACACACCAAACATCTCCTTGGGGCGACAGTCAACTGGTCTTTTCTAGTCTAGCCTCCAGGCATAGAGCGGTAGATGCTGCCATCTAGAGCTATCCAGGGATATCGGCTTTGATACCAGGCAGCCAACACAGACCGGCTGGCGGAGGTGGGCGTGTAGGACTTCACACCCCGGGGAAGCAGCTGCCTGCCGGGCACAGTCTTTCAAGATCCAGGTCCCTAGCTCGTCTGAAAAGAGGAAAGGTGAGGAAATGCCCAGCTTGAGTGCCTTCAACCGCACAATTCCTGTGAGCATAAACGTGTAAACGCCTCTGTAGGGAGAAAGTGGGGCATGAGGGAATAGAAGGAAGAGAGCAAAAGATTTTTAAAAACAAAAGATCAGTGCACAGTGAGCATCTGAGGGTGGGGAAGCCCCTGGAACCCCACTCCCAGGCTTACCAACTACAGAAAATGAAAATGGAGTCAGAGACAAAGACAAAGGGAGAAATTAAGATCAGACAGGTAAGAAAACCAAGGAGAGTGGCATCTTCGGAAAATAAGAGATATAAGCAATGAAAATTTCATATTTGCTCTTATAAGTTATTGTAAGAAGCACGAAAAGAAAACGTATGTTTAGAAAAAACATGTTCATAATAGTTGTACATTATTCATGCATTTTATTCCTACCATTTAAGAAAAATTTTAAAGTTCCTATGAGAATTTATCTTGGTAATAGAAAATAAACTTTTTTCCAAGTTATTTGGACACAGAAATGATCGAATCCTCAATTTCTCAACTGACCAACTAGACCTAAGATCCCTGAGGTAGGGAGCTCAATAAAGCTCTATCTGATCAAAGGGGTGATTTTATTTGCCTTGATATTGGATTCCCAGTCTTTTCCTCTTAATGAAGAGCTTTCAGCACTGACAGGACTCAGATCATGACAATTCAGAGACAAGCTGGTGCCACCCTTTAGCCTTGTGGGACAGGTTATAAGCTTATGCCATTAGTGAAAACTGTTGCCACCAGCAACTTCAGCTGCATCTAGTTAATTGCGTATCAAATACAGATTTGTTTAAAAAATGCCAGACAGGTGGGGACCATTCAATCCTGCTCAAGCCTCTCCCTGTCCTGACAGGCCAAGGAATTCAAGAGTTGTCAGATTTGATGGATGAGGAGAATTACTCCTTGTGTGCTGTCAGCTCCCATCCCCGTTTGAACGCATCCTTCCTATCAGTACAAGAGGCAAAGGATGTTCTGAATAATTCAGAATAAAGACAGTTTAAGAAAACAGCTGGCACACAGCAAAACGGTTTGGTTGTTAACTTTTCACTTCTCCTTGTGTTGGCTCTTGTAACACTGCCAGGTTTTAAATTTCATGGTGAAACAAAATGGCAAGAGAAAGGTTTTACAGCATGCGAGCAAGCATGGCAACTGGTGGCATTGACGATTTTAAAACTACAGAGCTATAAGGAAGCTTGGCCATTTTCTTTAAAAAATCAAAGCAATTCCCCACATGTGGAGAAAGCAATGGATCTCACAGTTTAGCTCTTGTCTCTGAAAATATTTCCAGCCTTGGGAGAACTGCTACCACCAAGTTCCAGTTTTGAAGGGTGAGGGCTACAGCAATCAGTGAGAACTATTCACAAAGTAGCCTAGGTGAATGGTGCCCCAAAGCTGGACGGTACTCCATGGTACTCCATGGTAGTGAACATGGCAATCTCCGAAAAAAGAAAACCTTTCCTTCCCCACTGACAACTTGAAAGAATAATGATTTTATGAAAACTGCTGATGTAGAACATTGTCATAAGGGATGACTTTTTTCTCCCTGGTTTTCAAAGAAAATGAGAAGGTTATTGCCAGAGATAGAAAAATGTTAAAATGAGAGGAGGACTTTTAAAAGTAACAGAAAATAAATTTAACTATGAAAGTTACGAGGCTCCCATACCATCCCCACTAGATGTTAAATATTCTATAAAACTCCATTAATTAGAATATGTGATATAAATAAAGACAAAGACAATCCAATCAAAGGAACAGAAGTGCATTAAGAAATAGATCTATAATACATTTGGGACTTTAGTATATGTTGAATGTGGTATTATGAATCAATGAGAAAAGATAAATTGTTCAGTAATAGTGCTGGAATAATTGCCTAGCCACTTGGAGAAAAATAAACTAAACTGCTCTTTTACTACTTACACAAAAAATAATTTCCAGATAAAGATTTGAAAAATTAAATGATGAAAATATGAGAAAACATTATTAGAATCTAAGAAAGGAAAAATACCACCTAAGCATGACATGAAACTCAGAAGGCATTCAAGAGCAATAAAATAGACAAGCTCTGGCAAAATTAATCAAGAAAAAAGAAGATACAATTAAACAATACAAAGAACAGGAAAGGAGTAAAAGCTACAGCTGTCACACAGAATAAACAGATAAAAAACATTGAGTAACCTTAAACAGAAATTTCAAATTTAGGCTAAATAAATAAATTCACACAAAATTACAAAATGTCAAAGGCAAGAAGAAAATTTTTTTAAAAACCTGTATATTAGTCTTTTAACCATTTTTTTAAACTTGGATCAGTCAAAAGTCCCTCCATAAAGAAATTATCAAGTCCAAATGCTTTACATACCACATTAAAATATCCAAGAAAGCGATCAATCCATTCTTCCACAAACAGTTCCACAGATAAGATAAAGAGGGAATTTTCCCTCTTAGTAGATAAAAATATTGTTTAACAAATATTTCCTCCCACTTTCCAACTCCACTGAAGGAGTATTGTTTTCTATCCTACTGATGTCAGATATGACCATGCGGCTTGCTTTAGCCATAGGCAGGAATGATACTGTGTCAATTCCAAACCTAGTCTTTAAGAAGGACTGGTGTTTCTACTGACCCTTCTAGGAGTTTCCAACTTTCAGCATAAGAACATATTGCAGGTGTTTCCTTTTCAACCTCTGTTCCAGGGTAAGACATGTGGAGCAGACATAAATCTGACCTACAGGCTGGATGTAAGCTGAGCCCACTTACAGGTCCACAGCCCAAAGCAATATTACTCCAGCCAACCCACAGAAACATGACTAGAAACAAATGCTTATTGATGTATGCCACTGAAAAATTATGGTTTATTATGCAGCAGTATTACAGCAATAGTGACTGATGCATTCCTAAAGCATTTGGTTCTGCCAATATATCCTTGATATTAAAACCAGACAAAAGAGTTCAAGAAAGGAAAATGACACACTAATGCTGCTTAAAAACATAGGTGATGAAATCCTTAACAAAATAGCAGTAAACTAAATGCAGCAATGTATTTTTAAAGTTCTTTCTCATAACAATTTCATATTTTTCAGAAACGTAAGATTAATGATCATCAATTAAGCATTTGATATTTGATTAAAGAAAGGAAAAAAAAGGACCTCAGCAAAGAAAGAAAGAGACTTTCCTTCACCTGATAGGGAACTTCAAAAAACAGAACCCATAGCAATCATCATACTTAGTAGTGAAATGCTGGAAATATTCCCTTTTTTATTAAGAATAAGAAGAGGGAAGCAGATGTGGCTCAAGTGATAAGGCCTCTGCCTACCATATGGGAGGACCTGGGTTTGATCTCCTGGTGAAAAAGAAGAAGAAGAGAAAGCATGCCTGCAGGCGAGCCAGTGCCTGCATGGGTGACCATGCAGCGAGCCAGTGCCCATGCCGTGATCCGAGTGTCCGTGCAAGTGAGTTATGCAGCAAGATGACGATGCAATAAAAGAGAGACGAAGGGGAGAATCAAGGTGAATTGCAGCAGAGACCAGGAACTGAGGTGGTGCAATTGACAGGGAACCTATCTCCACATCAGAGGTCCCCAGGATCAAATTCTTGTGACTCCTAGAGGAGAAAGAGGAGAAGGCAAAAAAAAAAAGAGATAGATATAAAAGATTACACAGCAAACAGACAGACAGCAAAAACAGCAGGACAGGGGAGGGGGAGGATAAGGAAAAAACAAATTAAAAAAAAATAATAATAAGACCAGGATCTGTGGTATCACCACTTCCATTCAACATAATCTTCGAAGTCCTAGTTAATGAAGTAAGATAAGAAAAAAGAAATAAGAGCTATAAAGATTGGAGAAGGAAGAAACAAAGCTGTTATTATTTGCAGATCATCAATGTTTATACTGTCTACAAAAAAAAAAAACTTGCAAATCTGCAGATAAGTAACAATCAGTAAGAGTTAGCAAGTTTGAGTAATTAAAAGATTAATAAACAAAAGCCAAGTGAATTTCCATATACCAGCAAACAAAATTAGAAATGCTTATTTTCACAGGATGCTATCTAAGGTTCCTAAGAATTAATCTAACAAAAGCTGTACAAACTTTTTATGAAGAAAACAATAAAATCTTATTGAAAAACACTGAAGAAGTCCTAAATAAATGGAGTAATATACACATGTTCTAAGATATAAAAGTCAACACCATAAAAATGTCAATTTTCCACATTGTTCTACAGATTTAATGAAATTCTAATCAAAATCTCAATTAGTTTGCAGAACCTCACAAGTGAACTTATATGGGAGTCAGTGTGCCAAAAATAGTCAACACTCTCGAAAAACAATAATGATATAGGGGAACTTTCTTGACCAGATATTAAAACTTGTTGTAAAGTTACAGTAATTAAGGCAGTGTCTTATTGGCACAGAGATAGACAAGTTGGCCAATTACCAGATAGAGAACCCAGAAACAGAATCACATATATAAAGACACACACAAAGAACACCTAATACCTACTAGTTTGCTCTGATATATGTTATTTCCCTTAATTGTTATGACAATGCTGTCAGGATTAATCATTCCCATTTTATTAAAGAAGACACCCAGGGCTCAAGGAGATTAAGTGATAATAGCCCATAATTACATAGCCAAGAAAAGTCAGAACTAGAATTCAGTCCTAAGTTTTCTAACTCCAAACATTTGTGTCTTATTTGTCATCTGCTACATTTTGAAGAACAATTAAAAAAAAAAAAAATCAAGAGAAAGGCCTGTGTGTTACAGATGACAGCAGACTCAAACACAGAATAACAATTTCAGGAGAGAAATAGGCAAAGTACAGTAACAGCCAGCAGAATTAAGCAGTCATCTTTGTAACAGGAGTTATAAAGAAATGTCCTTCCCTGCTAAGCACATAACTCTTGAGCCAGACCATGAGGCCACTTAATTGAGGAAGGTATATTGCAAGTCCTAGAGAATTAAGGTCATGGCACTTTCAGTGTTGGGCTGATTTATATAGGTCACTATTGGAAGAAGGGGGGAAAAATGCACTCATATTACAAGAGGGACGCTCACATTCAAACTCCGAATAAGAAAAAAAAAATTCTCACAACTCTAAAAAGCTAAAGACCAAACTCTGTCTTCAGATATACCCCGAAAAACATCAGGCAGAGGCATATTTAACACTCTACATATGCAAGAAGTGGTGAGGATTTAAAGTCAATGGTAGAAGTGGTATTTTTTAAAGAACTATAACAGAGGGTAAATTAAGAACACCATGGCCCATAAAGTTTGTTTCCAAAGAGTAATAATTCTCTGGTCGGGCTCTCAAATACTTAGTTTAGTTATGCGAAATTCCTATTAAAATATTTTATGTTCTCAACTCACTTAATAGCTTGATTTTTCTAGTAGTTTGTTTATGCCCAGCTTCTATGAATACAGAGAGACTCACGCTTTAAATAAAAACGAAATACAAGAAAAATGGCATTTTAAAGAATGGAAATCAAATTAAAATCTAAATTGCAAATCATCTAACATGTATAAGAGAGCTAAATTAGAACTCCAAGAAATGCTGAAAGGGAATATATTTTTAAGGGTCATAAACCAAACGATGATATTAATTGCATTAAGAAGGCTTATTTAAATGAAAAGCCCAAAACTAAGGATTTCATAAGCAATGTTGCTAATTTAGATGCCTAACATGGTAACATTTGTTTCTGTCTTTTACATAGCTAACCAATTAGAGTATATTTCTAAAGAACCAATTTTATTTGTTGGCAATTATTTGCTATCTTGGCTATAATTCTGCTGCTTTTCAAGCAACAAATTAAAGTCTTACATCTGGAGAAGAAAACACAAAAAGTGATGGTATGACGTTTGAGTACATGCAATTACTGGTATGTTACATTTTAATTAACATAATTAGCTTTGAAACAGTTCTCACAATAACTGTCAACATTTGTGTCAATTTAGTGGCAGTTAATGACATGTGTAGAAAAGATCTGCTTTTGTTTCCACTTTCTTTAAAAAAATAAAATAAAAAATAAACCTTTCAGAGAAGAATAGCTGAAAGGCAGTCCTGATGAATATGTAAAACTCTTTTCAATCAATAAAGTTCTACTCTGCAGGTTAAAAGGTAGGCCTTGTGCCTATTCTAGGGATCTAAAAATTGTGTGTATGGGGGTATACAATATAGTCAACTGGGGTTTAGAACCTCAGCGTATTAGTCAGTCAAAGGGGTGCTGAGACAAAGTACCAGAAATCTGTTGGCTTTTATAAAGGGTATTTGTGGTAGAAGCTTATAGTCCCAAGGCTCTAGAGTCTTTCGCCACGTGTTGAAGTAAGATGGTGAGCCATGTCTGCTAGGGTTTAGAGGCATGAAAAGGAGGAAGTTGGGTTTTCTTTTTTCTGACTGCCTTTTTGTTTTTTCTTTTTCTTTTTCTTTTTTTTTAAAGATTTATTTATTTATTTCCCCCCCTCCCCCGGTTGTCTGTTCTGTGTGTCTCTTTGCTGCGTCTTGTGTCTTTGTCCGCTTCTGTTGTCGTCAGCGGCACAGGAAGTGTGGGTGGCGCCATTCCTGGGCAGGCTGCACTTTCTTTCGCGCTGGGCGGCTTTCCTCACGGGCACACTCCTTGCGCGTGGGGCTCCCTTACGCGGGGGCACCCCTGTGTGGCAGGGCACTCCTTGCGCGCATCAGCACTGCGCATGGGCCAGCTCCACACGGGTCAAGGAGGCCCGGGGTGTGAACCGTGGACCTCCCATGTGGTAGATGGACGCCCTAACCACTGGGCCAAGTCCGTTTCCCTTGTTTTTTATTTTTCAATGGAATTAGCCCTTCAAGTTTACTTCATGTTGATAATGATGCATTATCCTTTCACCTTACCTACAGTTTCACACATGCTTCATGTAAATGATCCTGCAAAAGAGAGAGTGGGCTTATAGCTATATGAAAATAATCATACCAGAAGTTCATCTTTACAAGGTCAGCTTCATCAGTTCTTTAAATCATAACTTGAGAAGTACATTTAATAAAAATTAAATCCCCTGATTTAATAAATGAATACTCCCCTTTACTCCTCTTCTACAAAATGGCAATGAGAGTAACACTTAACTGTGCTCGTTCTATGTGCTTCAAGTGCCTTACATTCCTGAGGTTGCTTGATTCCACCAACCACCGAGTAAGATAGGTAAAATGAATATTCCCATTTTACTGAGGCAAAGGAAGACTACATTCCTAGGTCAATGTCATGCATCTAGAAAGTGATAAAGTCAGAATTCCGCCCAGGCAATCTGGCTCTGGAGCCCATGCACTTAAACATTACTTTAAACTGCCTACAATAATTAAGTTCTAAATCAAGTGCTGGTAAAAATGAACTCAATTTAGATAAGGGTCAATGCAGAGCACAATCTCCCTAAGTAGGGAAGAAGTCAGTGACCCAAGGCCTATTTCATCTGTAAATTTTTCCAATTCCAGGATTCATTTTAAAAAGCATGGATCTCAAAGGTTAATTAAAACGTAGAGGTGCAATGGGCACAACCTAATATAAGTCCATGACATTTCATCTAGTGTCATTTCTGAGTCCCCATCCAATGACATATTCTAGACTCACATCTTCATCAGCTAAAGCCCATTTCCCTGGGCTCTTCAAGTAATCACCTCTTTGGCAGTAAAGATGGAAGAGAGGAAAGGCAAGCAAAGAGACCCTTAAAGTCCTACATGATAAATGCTTTGGTTCAGATATGCACAACTCAGAGGGAGATCATGAAATCCAGGTTGGGGTGGGGTTGGGGAAAGAGGGAAGGGAAGGCTTCCTATAAGAGGCAGTGCATAAGCCGATTTTCAAGTACAGAAAGGGGTAGGCAACGAAAGAGGAGTTGGGTAAGAGGCATTTTCTTTCCTGAGCAAGGAAGGACAGAGGAAGAGGAGCCTGATGCCCTTGGGGAATGAAAAGTGGTTCACTGGCGCAGAGGTTGCTTCAAACTTTAGAAGCACTTAAAGACAACAAATCCTCTACCCCCATAGGTGAATCTGTTAAGAGGACGGATGTTTTTCAAAAAATGGGGGGAAAAGGAGAAGGCCCTGGAGTTTAATTAATGACTTTTTAATTGATAAGACTCTACTTTAATTTACATATTCTTGAAATGCATCTAAGACTAGGTGATTAAATCCCTTTAGTATGACAAGAGATGGTGACATCACTTCTTCAAAGCCATTTGACAGGTCACTTTTCTGTATTTCTGATCATTTCATAATGGACTGAATTTTCCAGCTTGTTTCACATGAATTTTTCTATGTAGATTGCCACCATTATCTACATTTGGTACAACAGGGGCAACTTTTTCCCTTGAAATCTTTTTACTTCTGTACCCAGTGGTTTGGGTAGGAAGATGATGAAGAGAGTAAGTGCTCCTACTATTGTTTTGATCTCAAACCATTTTGGATTCAATTTTCGGTTTAACTTCCTTTGTAACATTTGTTAAAAGGAAAACAAACTCTAGTTTAAGTTCATCGTTGAGCATGTTATTACTTCTGATAACCTAATGTTATCTTTAATAGATTCTGAAGCTGTAGATCTGGAAACCATGGGCAAACGCATCTGATAACTATAGTCTGTGAAATGCATGAGGTCATCCTGGATACTTTTAATTTCTCAATGTGTAACACTCAAAGCTTAAACCTCTTGAATCAGTATTTCAGGTACTCTGGGCTTTACAATGCATTGTTCTATGGATTCTTTCTTTAGGTAATTTGAATTTTTTCTTGACAGGAGCTTCTCCAACTGTGCCCAGTTATCCAACTTGACTTTTAAAGAGGTTTTATTTTTCAAAGGATGACAAGTTAAGGTCCCAGGAGTAATGTATACTAAATATTTCTGCTATCAATGACTTTTAAATTAGAGTTATGTAAAAAAGGGGGAACAAAATGATATCACTGATTCAGGTTATTTATCAGGTTAAAACTTATCACTGCATATGTTTAAGAGCCAACAAAAGGGAATGGTTTACACTTCTACAAACAAGGAATGAAGTAAACATCCTTGAGTACCTGTAAGTAAAGCAGAGTGCATTTATAAAGAAATAAAAAGTTGGTTTCATGTGATGAAGACATATTTCAGAGTTAGGAGTTCTAGAAAAGGAACCAATTTTTGCATAAAGTGCTAAATGTATACTCCTGTTTTCTTGGGGATATGAATAAATCTATGACATATTTAGGGTCCAGTTATTTCTTAGTAAATGCAGAATTCTACAATGAAAGCAATAATGTAGTTTTGATTCTTATATTGTTTTGGATATACACCATCCAGAAAATAAGATCATCTTGCATAGAAAGAAAGGTACAAAGAAAAAGAGGTAAAAGACAAATAGAAGGAAAAGAAGTCAGAGCCTGAGGGAGTAAATCTGCAGAAGTACTTCAGCTCATACCAGTCCTAGTTTGAGGTCATAATTATCAAAACTTGAATAAGGACACTAAGCCTTTGCAAGTTATTTATAAAAGTTTTCTCCAACAGCACAGCACTGATATTTTAAAATTCAGAAGGAAAAAAAAGGAGGCTGATGTGCTCTGAAAAATAAAAGATTTAAATATCATCAATAGCTAATATCCATATGGCTCCATTTTTTACTTAAAAACAATTAAGAATGTCAGATCACAAAGAGAAGATATCATAATTCCAGTAGTCCATTACTGACATCTAGTCACTGGATCTAACAAAAACAAGGACTTATTTTCTTTTGGCTAAAAGTCTTTAAGATATTTTTAGTACTGGTAAGCTTTCCACCTTGTTAATGTCCTGCGTAAAAAGGAACCACTTCGTTGAGTGGTGGCAGGCTGCCCATCCAGCTGTTATAGGCATCCTTCTTACTAAGAGATACTGGTGGTAGTGGTAGTTTTATAAGATTCGTGTCAAGTCAGAAATCATTCTAGGCAGCGGACTTGGCCCAGTGGTTAGGGCGTCCGTCTACCACATGGGAGGTCCGTGGTTCAAACCCCAGGCCTCCTTGACCCGTGTGGAGCTGGCCCATGCGCAGTGCTGATGCGCGCAAGGAGTGCCCTGCCATGCAGGGGTGTCCCCCACGTAGGGGAGCCCCACGCGCAGGGAGTGCACCCCATAAGGAGAGCCACCCAGCGCAAAAGAAAGTGCAGCCTGCCCAGATATTGTGCCGCACACACGGAGAGCTCACACAAGATGATGCAACAAAGAGAAACACAAATTCCCATGCCGCTGACAACAACAGAAGCGGACAAAGAAGACGCAGCAGATAGACACAGAGAACAGACAACCAGGGCGGGGCAGGGAGAGAAATAAAATAAATAAATAAATCTTTAAAAAAAAATCATTCTAGCACTGATATTCATGAGCCTCTGAGTTTTCATATGGTTCTTTGCCTCCCTAATATCATAGAAGCATCGAGTTTAAAAACATAGATCACGGTCCATCACCTTGTCCACCTTTATCTACCACCCTCCCCCTCTCTACTATGCACATAGGTCTGGTATAGAGCCTTGGAGCTTGGCTAACCTAACATAGTCAACCTTTGAAATCTCAGTTCAAGTTACAAAGCTCTTCTAGAAACCTGCAGCCTGTATCATTCTTTTGATTCTCAGAATTCTCCCAGGTGCAAACTATCCAGCATGTTATTAACTTCTACTTTGCTTTCTGATTTCTAGAATTCAGTAATATTTCAAATGGCTTAGAAGCAAGCAAAACCATGTATCACATTATTCCTATGCTAGGTAATTAGCTAGTATACAGCTAATATATTAGCTGTATAAGAGGGACACCATTTGTAGCCAATTAACTGATAAATAACGATAATGAGAATATACTGAGTCAGAATCCAACACTAGATTTATACTTCAGGTGCCAAAATAAGGAACAAGTATAACTGCCAATGCTACTCATTCCACTAACTACTAAATTGGTATCTACAAAGATAAAGTAGGAAAGATATTGAAGCAGGTTAGCTCCTCCAGAGCCACAATAACCGGGTTATGAAGTAAAATAATTTTTTCATTTTTCCCAAGGCTTGAAGTGCTACATCCCCAATACCTTCTCTCCCACAAGCCACTGTCTAATTACTTTGGATTTCTTGGTTTCTCCAAGGTGCCGAATCCTTTTGACAATAAGAAGGCAAATAGGCATGCGTCACTATCATTTTACCACACGGCAAAAGACACCAGAAAGGACAAACTGTGACACACCAAGAATCCACCAAAGTGTCACTTGTCTGCACTGCAACTGACACCCCCATGATGGTAACTGTAGTTGCTTTGCCATCTTTATCTCAATCATCTCCTCAGTTCAGAAGCCAAAAAAATCCTTGATCGCCCAACCATTCTCCTAATCTGGGTTCCAAAAGCCTCAACAACTACTGAAGCTTAGAAATAAGACCGCCTCAACATTCATTAATCAACATTTACTAAGTACCAAATATGTCCCAGGCACTGTCCTTGGTGCTAAAGATATAGCAAGAAATAAGACAACTGAGGTGCCAGCAATGACCAACCACCCTAGGCACCAACACTTCCTGCTTGGTGGACAAGTGGCCAGCTCCTACACAGGTAAGAAATGAACCCTAAGTCTTAACGTGTGTGTATTTTAGTGCTATTATAAATTGGTTTTGCTCCTCTTTGTTATGGTAGGCATTAAAAGAGGATGTGTACTCTCTTCTTTACATTCCATAGACTATGGATGGGCACCATTCACCTCTCTGATTCTCAAATGCCTTTGAGAACAAGAAGTCCACCCTTGACTGGTGCATCCAGGGACATTCACACAGGGAGCCACTCTGGCAGGTGCCAAATCCTTTACCAGGAAGGACAACACACGTATAAAGTAATGAGTATCTTTAAATCACTGTAAAATGCAAAGAAGAGAAAACTAAAACATGGGAAGTTTTAGGTGACTTTTGGGTAGAATTTCATTTTAGAAAAATTCTATCCCCAAAATATGCAATTTTTTAGTCATTTATGGACTAGAATGTCAAGCCCCTTTACATGCTGTCTGCTAATTATCCTCAGGGCCCCCAAGCATGTGTAGTGTAAGGAGGCACACTCAGAGCATCTCTTCACAGAGGCAATAGTCAGATTATAGCGAGGATTTTATAACTCATTTTTAAGTTTATCTTTGATTTAAAGACTCGTGTCAAACCAGCTATTCTTGTGGATGGGTCCAAGAGAGACTATAATGAGATTTATCTTCACGGATTAGACCTGACCTATAATAATCTGCTCAGGGCTCCCTATGCTATTTCAGCACTGAGTTATGAAAATTCATCCTTTCACTATACACAGAACCTAGCTCAGAGGGTAATAACTATGAGATGTATTACTCTTGGAATACAAGCACTCCTGAGACTCTGATTATAATGTCCACAGCTGAAGGCACTATTTCACAATTGAGGTTACTACTTTCCAGATGAAAAAAATTCTGAACTGTGGAATAATGCCTTCAGCTACACACATTGTAATCACACTCAGCAGTTCTTGTCTCCCAAGAGCAATACAGGTTACCAACAGTTGGTACGGCAGCTGATTTAGCGAATGGGAGGGAGAAGTTATGGAAGGAAACATTGGTATCCCTAATTTCATACTTAATTTTATCTTCTGGCTTTAGCATAAGATTTCAATGTGTCCAATAACCACATCAACTTCACTCAAAATCACATAAATTTCAAAAAGTTATTATTTTTCACCTAACAAGCAAGCAAAAAACAAAGGTTAATTTTTTGTTGTTGTTTTTTTAAGAAGACAATATTGAGTGGTGGCCAGAGTACAGGGAGATACACTTTCTTAATATATGGACATAAAAATTTGTACAGCATTCTTAGAAACAATTTCATCAAAACTACGGAGAATCTCAGCAAGACTCATACCCTTTACCCCAGTAACCCCACTCTAAGAACCTACCCTGAAGAAATAATAAGAGGTGAACAAGGATTAATTAGAAGCCTATGCGTCCAGCATTATTTGATATAGGAGAAACTTGGAATTTACCTAAAGGAGGAAATAGTTTAATAAATTAGATAAATTCACACATTGGAGTATTATGCCACTTTTAAACTGAATCATAATTGCAATGGAGAAATGCTAATTCATAGCTGTATTCTACAACCTTTGTTAAGCAATTTATCCAAGGGCATTCAAATTGTTCCTACATCAATATTTAACAGATACTCTCTCAGAGTTAACTAATTGGACTTCAGATCAGGTTTTCTGGTTTTGAGCTATAAGGCTAATGAAGTATTGATATAATGCTAAAGGACTGCAAATAAAGTCTGTACCCTAAATAAATGCTGACATTATGTCGGTACATTCTGAATTTATTAAAGAGGAAAAATGCACTTTTGCCTACGTTTAGTGAATATTCCCCAACTCCTCAAAATGCATTTTTGCAAATGGAAAAAATGAATAATCATCAAGGTCCTTTGAATATATTAATTTAAATAGTTTGGTTTTAATATTTATAGTACATCATAAAATACAATTTTTCCAATAAAAAAATGGAAAAATATCAAAAGAGAGTTACTGAAGAAACATAAAATTAAACCATTTAATCCAATATTAAAAATTGAAAAACATTATTTGGAAGCACCATCCAAAAAAAGTTAAGTATTCTAGAAAGATATCCTTCAGTTTGTTCAATTGGTGGATTTTAAGCAAAGATGAGGAAGAAAGCAACAAAAAGCTGGTACACCATAATGCAGTGCAAGGACAAAAAGGTTAAATTTCCATGGCAAATCAAATGATCTGAGAGAAAGTCCTCGCTTTCCTCCCTTTTGATAATACCAGCTAAGCCTGACAATCTCCAAGAAACATTTTTCCTACCACCCCCAGTAACACAGATGTCAGCACTTCCTGAGTGACAGGCACTGTGTGAAACACCTTGCAAGAATTTTCTCATTTAATCCTTACCATAATCTTATGAGGTTGCTATAACTATTAGCCCCATTTCTCAGATAAAGCAAAAACCGAGGCTCTCACAGCTAGTACGTGCCAGAAACTGTATTTGATCTCAGGCAGCTCATGCTCATAACCATTCTACTTTTCCCCTCATTCCCACTGTCCAACTGAACAATTACAGTGTAATTCCTGAATACAGTTCCCCAGTTAACTTCTCATTGAAGAACAGGTCTTGACCAGGCTAAATAACATAAACCCAAAGAAACAAATATGGGTCAGTCCTAGAGTAGTGAAATAGGGGGAAAGGAAATTCATTCATTTATTCATTTAACAAGTCTTCATTGAGCACCTATCAGGTGCCAGGCTCTATTCTAGACATGGGGAAATATATTAGAAAACAGGAAAAATATCCCTATCCTCATGGAACTTCCATTAGAGTGATAGGTGATACATAATAAACAAAATAAGTAAATTACATGGTATACTGGAAGGTGATAAAGATATGGAGGCGAATGAACTAAGGGTGGGATGTGTAGCATGCAATATGGCGAACAGTTTGAATAAGCAGGATGGCCATGGAAGACTACAATGAGAAAAAGTGGGAATGCGAAGTTCAAACAAATAAAAGCAATGAGGCCAATGCTTCAAAGCTAATAAAAAATTTTAAGAAAAATACCAGAAATTAATGTTCACCGTTTTTCTGTCATCCATCCATTACTAAAAAGTACAAAAGCATGAATATTTCTTGAGACGGTCACATATACCATTTCTAAACTTTAGTAATCAAGGTTTACACCTTATTTTCCTACAGAGAAATAAGTTACCAGTGGTCTTATTTTGCCTCCTGAAATTTCCATCTTTCTTGCTAGAAAGCAGCATCTATATAAATCCCCCTGATTTTGACGACTCTGACTCCTTTGATAAACTACCCATGTGTGTAGGGAGGGACAGAAAGATGGAGGAAGCAAATGGGAAAATGAGTTTTCCTCTCTTCAGATTAATGTATATGAAGTATACATCTGACACTTCATCAGCACTCCCGGCTGGTGTCCCAGCAGGCAGACACTGGCTGAGCATGTATTCTGCCAGCTACCAGGCTACTTAGGATAAATTGGCAACATGCCATTTATCTGAAATGCCCAAAGTGTCTGGAAGAGGGAGCACAACTACATTTAGCTCTGCCAAGGAAAACTAGATACTTCGGGCTAGGAATTAATCTCCTCCTTGAGAAGGTAGTTAGTATTACCTTCAAGCTTGCCTATGGCATTAAAATCACTATAAAATTCCACACTCACCAAACATGAGGCCTTCATTTATATCTTAATAGCATATTAATACCACTTGGATTGAGGGTCTATACTTTTCAAAAATGTCTGTCATTGTGATTGAGCATGAAATTCTGTTATACCCAGTGTGTTATTATTGTCATTTAGACATAAACCACTCTGATTCCTTATTTTCCCAATTCTTCGACACTTGAACACACATATTGCTTTGACTTAGTTATTCTATGAATCCACACAAAAAATTAAACCAGTGTGACTACATAACCACTTAAAAGTAGAGTAATGAAATTTCCTTGAATGTGGACACAGATAAACATTCCATAATTATGTCACCATAATTTTTGATCAGTGGTATGAAAGTAAACAGAACGTGGCTTATTATTACATGCACTTTTAGGCTAATCACATTCGTAGGAAACACACTGAACAGCAAAACCAAAGAGGCTTTAGATGGATGGTCTTGTTAAGAGACCCATTACAACATACAAAATCACACCATCATTTTCACCTTGTAACTAGAACAATCTTTCAGTTTCCCATGAATAATTATTCTTTCCTTCAACATTATTTATTGAATGCCTCCTACATGCAAGGTATTGTGCTAGAAGGAATGAGTAGTAGAAAGGCAATTACACAGGGATTTTGCTCTCAAGGAGCTTGCAGTCTAGTAGGGAAACAGAAGGCATATACACAAAGACGGAAAACAAAGGTGCACTGTGATAATTCTAGGGGGAGTCAGGAGGAAGGATGACTTTGCAGCAGAGAGTGAAGGGAGTGGGGTAGTCACTAGAAGATCAGAGTAAAGTGTGTTACCTTGTGTTAAGCTATTCCGGAAACATCAGCTTGCTTGAAAGTTAATGAAAAAGAAGCAGGAGAGAGAGAGAGATTTCTAGTAACATAGATTTCTATCCTTTCAGTATCATTTTCTATCACATCTGCTGGTTCATATAAATTTCCAGGCAGTAATCAATATCATTTAGAAGTAGTCTAATTCAAAGGTAGAAACATGAAACAGATTAATTTTAATGTATCTTTAGCCAAGTGGTTCTGCAAAGGGAACTAAAAGCAGGAAAAGTAATTACATATACTTGAGTATATATTGAAATAGGCAATGTGGCACAGAAATCTGGGAAGACCAGAGTAGAACAATACAGAAATCAAAACGATGCTCTGCCTGGCACCTATCCTCCTGTTGCTGCTACTGCTCTTAGCAAGGCAGAAGGTAGGGAAAGAAGACTTGGTCAAATAGCCTGCAAGTACATTTCCTTAGACTACAATATAGTGATTACAAAACTTCTGAAAGGAAAGGTATGGTGAAGGTTAAATTTTATTTAAATCTTCACTGTCTGGTAGAAAATGGTTAAAATCACATTCTGGCTTCCCTGTGTCCACGGTTATCCAAGATATATTAACCATAACAACAGAGATGTTAGTATTACTAACATTTATTGAGACTTGCCACGTGCCAGGCACTTTTCTAAATTTTCTCTATATGTTATCTAGAATTTCTCGTTTTGCTCTCAAGCATACATTAGACATATAAAAACTTGTAGGGGGAAGAGGACTTGGCCCAGTGGTTAGGGTGTCCATCTACCACATGGGAGGTCCATGGTTCAAACCCCGGGCCTCCTTGACCCATGTGGAGGTGGCCCACGCGCAGTGCTGATGCGCACAAAGAGTGCCATGCCACGCAGGGGTGTCCCCCGTGTAGGGGAGCCCCACGCTCAAGGAGTGCGCCCCATAAGGAGAGCTGCCCAGCGTGAAAATAAAGTTCAGCCTGCCCAGGAATGGTGCCGCACACACGGGGAGAGCTGACACAACAAGTTGATGCAACAAAAAGAAACACAGTTTCCAGTGCCGCTGACAACAACAGAAGCGAACAAAGAAGAACACAAAGAAGAACATGCAGCAAATAGACACAGAGGACAACTGGGGTGGGGGGAGGGGAGAGAAATAAATAAATAAATAAATCTTTTTAAAAAACAAAACAAAACTTGTAGGCTCCTGAGGACTGTAGAGACATCCAGATACTAAAAGGAGGGCAGACAAGTTCAGGAATTCAGCATCCCGTCAGTGGGCCTTACTTTGGAATTTATGCTCCCCAGTGTAACAGAATTAGACTCATTTATAGTTTCCCTACACATAGCTCTTCTGCGCCCATGTGCCAGTTGAGCCCTGAATCTCAGCAGATTCTGTAACACCTACTCTCCAGTTCACTGGACTCATCCAGGACAACTAACAAAGAGATGATGATGGACAACACCCATCCCAAGGAACAGAGTGTGTCTGCAACTGCAAGCAAGAGAGTTCCATCCATCTGCCCCATGAGATCTAAGCCCCCTCTCAAACAGAAGCAGAGTGGGCATCACCATCCCCAAATCCTCAAGATTGGGGAATGAACAATGGACTAAATAGACATTATTCTATTATAGACTCATAATTCCATCAATTCAAGAACTTTTATTATTGATATAATAAAGGCAGTGACCACAAGAGGCACTGAGGGGAGGGAGAGGGAAGAATAGGTATAATATGGGGGCATTTTCAGGACATTGGAATTGTCCTGCATGACATTTCAATGATGGATACAGACCATTACATATTTTGTCATAGTCTACAAAATTGCACAGGACAGAGTATAAACTATAACGTAAACTATAGTCCATAGTTAGTAGCAATTCTTCAATACGTGTTCAATTGTAACAAATATACCACACTAATGAAGGATGTTGTTAATGTGGGAAAGTGTGGGAAGATGTTTGCATGGCCCTAAAGTGTCTCCCCACAGATTGTTCATTCATTGCAAGAGAAAAAGTTATAAATTAAACATGGAGAAATCAAAATACTACTGATTATGGACAGATGGACATTGTATGCCTGCAGATGTGATGTCCTGAAAAAGACACAGCTCTAATGTATTCTGGCTTGAAATGCAAATATCTGATTCCAACTGTGAAGAAGAATCAGACAAATGCAATATGAGGAATATTCCAAAAAGGGGGGAGGTATATACTTAAAAAATGTCAAAAAAAAGACAAAGAAAAGCTGAGGAAATATTCCAGATTAAAGGAGACTAAAGAGATGTAACAATCAAACGCAATATAAGTCCCTAGACTGGGTCCTATTCTGGACGGGGAAAATGCTATAAAGGACATCATTAGGCCAGTTGATAAAACTGAAATACAGTGGGTAGGACAAACAGGCTGCATCACCAAGAAACTTACTGAGTTGATAACCACACCCAGTCAAGCTGCCCAGTTATAACAAGGGCCATGCTATATACAACTTCCTCTCAATCAAAAAACTATCTGTATACATATGTAAGTGCAAATATTTATATATACACATACATACATATAAATAGGAGGAGAAAGGAAACGATAAAGCAAATGGGCAATATGTAAATGGTTGAATTTAAAGGATAAACCAGTCGTCTGTTTTATTTTTGCCACTTTTCTGTAAGCTTGAAACTGTTTTTACGTAAAAAGTTGACAAAATAAAAGGCCCAGAAATATTTTCATTTCTTCTGGGGGCAGGGTGGAATCCAGCATAATAGTGAGGAAAGAAGAGAACACAAGGACGTTAAATGCACAATGCCAAGTTGAGAAATACCCCATATTAGAGCGTGGATAGTTAGCACACTGACAGCAATTTCACACGGCTAAATCTATACCGAAGGCTAAATTGGGTTAAGTGAAATCATTCCCCATGGAGGTGGGGAACTAGAGAAGACCCGTACCCTCCGCTCACCACACCCAATCGAGCTGCCCAGCAGAGCCCGACATCACTCACCAGGCTGGCCGTGAGCGACGGCGCCGACTGGCCCAGGGCCTGGCTGCGCATGCGCAAAAGGTTGGACGTCTCCGCTGAAGATGGCCAGGCCTGCCCCGCCACCGGGTTTGGAAGGAGGTACCTCCCTGTTGGGGTGAAAGAGAAGACAGTCTAAGTGGAAAGCTGCAGAGCAGTAGTTTCCCAGCAATGGCAGATCTCTTCTTGGTCATCCTTCTTTTATATTACTTTGCCATGCTGTAGTCACTATAGTTGTTGATAGCAACAGGAAAATTGTTTGAATTTAAGTCAGGAGATGAAGTCGCCGGTTCTGACTATTATTGCCCACATCAGCCCAAGAAAACATCTTCATCTTCCTCATCTGTAGCTTTTGGCCAGGAGAGGATGAAGTGTCTCATTACCTCTGCCTGTTCCATGGGACTGTGTTGAGGATATATATTCACACACAAAACATTCTCAGAAGAATAGAAATAAACGTGTGCACTTACACTTTTTTAAAAATCTAATATCAGTGGTGATCTGGGAATCAAATAGAAATGAATCTACAAAATGGAGATCATGACCAACAAAAGGAAGAAGTGGAACTCTTTTAAGGTGAAATGGGAAGGCTTCCTTTCTCCCAGCTTCTTTCAAGGGAAGGTGGCCATTCAACCGTATCTACAGAACGGTACCATTTGCATAAATCAGGACATCAATGTCAGTCAAGGTTCACTGAGCAATTTCCATCAAACTTGAACTCTAAAATATATGCTTATGCTTTTAAAAGTCAAACAGGTGAACCCATTCATATTATATTGCTTCTTTGGTACACGGACTAGATGAGTATCAACACAAAGGAAATGAGACTTTCTGACTTCAGTAAAGTGAAGGTAGACATGAATTTCACATAGTAACAAAACTCAGTAAAAGCAGGGCCCATGTTTGATTTTTATCTGCTTTGCCCCAATACTAGTGCAATGATTAGCCAAAGTAGGTGCTCAATGAATATTTGTTCAATTAATGAAAACACACAGGAACAACAAAGAGATGTCAGGCAGCCCACAAAATCCCATCGGAGAATCACGTCTGTCAGACTGCGCCTTCAATCTGCTCTGAAATCATGAGGGACTGCAGCATGAATGGCTGGTGCCCCTGCAGCAGACAGCAGATCTGGTTCTTACGAAAGAGCCTCATTCTCTTCCTTCAGTGCATGAACCGCACAAGCATATCCCATTCTTTAGTAACTTTTGTGAGGTGTTAACTAGTATATCATTTACTGCACATGCTACTACCAGGATTATCAAAGCATGGGAACTGGAGATACCTTCAAATAATTCTCCATGTTGAGTGGTCTAAGGCTTTAATCCAAATGCTTTTAAAGATTTACATCTAATTGCAGAGGAAAAATGGCTTCTTAATTTGCTGAAATTGCTTTTTCAGTCTCTTATTATACAGTGAAAGACTGAAAGCACAAGTTCTAAAACCTGATTTTGATATTTTAATCTGTATCTGAATGACCTTGGGAATAGAAGGTATTCAACCTTTCTTGGCCTTGGTTCCTTACATCTCTAAAATGGATATAATAGGATCTATCATATAAAGTTGTTAGGGGATTCAAGGATTTTGTAAGTAAAGTACTCAGTAAAGTTCCCGAAACATAAAAAGCAGTCAATAAACTTTAGCTACTATACCATAAAAGTAGTAATAATGAAAAATATCCTTTTTCCCTAGGTTTGGTTTCTTTTCACTCACAAATAGGAAACATAAACACCTATAAAGAAAAAAATAAAATCATCCGTAATCTCAACCAGAGATGATTACTATCAACATTTCAGTGATTTCCCTCCAGACTTTTCTTTTCATAACTTATGTTTTCTTACAAAAATGGGATCACGCTGATTTTTTGTCACTGGCTATGCTTCCCTACACATAATAGATTATGACCTTTGCCGAGAAAATAAGTATAGCAAATATCATTTAAAGCATAAACACTATCATGAAAATTCAAATATAATTACCCTCCGTAGTTCTGGTCACCATTTCAGAAAGATCCAGACACATTTTTGTGTGCAGTATGTGACCTTTACAGTCTAGACTTTTTATTTTTCCACCCTTGTCTTATTTTGAAACTAGAGAGGCTTTCGGAAATCTGCACCCATTTTAGGCCTAAAGGCAGGATGTTCATGATGAAGCACAGGAATACTGTGGAGTGCATTTAGGACTGTTATCATCAGTATGACATGTATAAATGATTTCTTTAACATAGAAATCACACTCACTGTTTGAAGGACATCACTTGTTAAAAATACCGCCACTTTGAAATACCTGAATCCACAGATTTTTGACCCTCTTGTGTTCTTTCCTATATTTTATGCTCTATATTTTTCTTTGTTCATGTCTCCAAGAAAGGCATGATGGGAGGTGAAGAAATACATGATGACAGGGTCTCTATGATGGAGAGAATCTATTCTATTCCATCTCCGATGTGTTGTTTTAAAGAAAGCTAAGGGTAGCTATACACACAAGTGGAAAATTTAATACAATAATGGAAAATTTGAAGGACACCCATTTTCTTGAAGTTCATGGAATAATTCTATAAATCATTCTTTTTCTTCTATTAGAAAATTATTAGACTATCTACCTATAACCCCCTGGAAGTAAAGAAATAGGTTATTCGTTTCTATATCCCTAGTACTTGGCACAGGGCCTAGCACTTAGTAAATACTCAATAAATGTTTGTTGAATAGAATGCAGTGGATCAAATGTTTTTGAACATTTGGTTAAGGCTAAACAGGGAGAATACAACTGAATAGTTTTTTTTTTTTCTTAAATTTCACTTGTAAATGTCGCATAATAGCTAAAATATACTGAGTCCTTACTAAATGCCAGGTACTGCAACAGCCTAACAACAGTACAGGGGAAGTATTTTTATCTTTAAATAAAATTAGAGATAAAATTGCTCTAAAGTCCAGAGAGGTTATGTAATTGGATAGTCAGAGAGCTAACAAGTGAGCAAAACCCAGGATTCTGACTCCAAAGCCAAAATTCTAACACAAGAAAATATTTATCACATATGATTAGGTGAGAAAACAAGTTTTAAGTTAAGATAGGGAGAGTGTATACTTATAAGAAAATAAATATTTTGCATACAGAAAAAATACTGTAATACAGAAAATACAGAGTAATTCAAACTACAGGCTTGGAATCAGACAAGCATGGGTCTGAAAGCCAGTTCTTAGTAGCCATAGGTAGTAGTTGGATACCTTATTTAACTTCTAAGCCTCAGTAGCCCCATCTCTAAAATGGGGTAATATCTTACAAGCTGGCAGATATGTGTTAATGCACTTAAGTCACTCAACCTGGGACATGGCAAGCATCAATATACTATTACTATTCACATTCTCATGGGCACACCAACAAAGGAACAAAATAAAAGATGGTAATTGGGTTTCTAGGCCAGCTCACAAAAGAAATGAATACTGAAATAAAGAATATTTCTTCATGGAAATGATAAACAACAAATTCAGAATTGTAGCTTTCTCTGAGCAGGGAAAATGGGGAATGGGTCCTAGGAGGGTACCCTAGATCTGTAATATTTTATTATTTATAAAAGTATCTGCAGGGAATAATGAGGTCTGTTTGCAGAGCTTAAAAGTTTAACTTAATTTTAAGTTTCTGAAGAATGCAGCAAATATTAAACTTTGATAAAGCCAGTTGGTAGGTATACGGGGTTGCAGTGACTTGTTCTGTATTAACTTCTGTATACAATATTTTTAAAAATTGCTTGTAGTGATTCCTATCAAAAAGTATGTTCCATATTCTAACATGGTAAACCAGTGAGGAGCATATCCTTCCCACCACTCACAGTGGTAGTTTCTAAGGCTTACATCAGAGAGGTATCTGGGTATGGCAGGGGCACTGCAAGCATTCTAGGTAGAGAAGCAAGTGGCCAGGGGGGAGGTTCAGTGAGGAATGGGAGCAGAGAGGAACCACTAGGAACCTCATTACAGTCCCAGCATGTCACAGCTGCTATGACCAAAAAAGTCTCCTTCTTCACCAGTGGGAGGGTGGAACAGAAGCAGGGGCAATTCCAGGAATTTCATGCACTAAGATCCCGGCTCAGTGAGACTGGGGTGTTTCAGATAGGAAGTTAGACTCTCAACCAGAACCAGGACTGAGGAAGCAGAGAGAAGGGAACCTGAGCCACTTCCCTTCTCGATACATTTTGAGCCACACTTTGTTAGATCTCACAAGGCACAAAGGTAAGCAGGGCCCATGGTACCTGTTAGTGAGGCATGCATGCCATCTTGCCCTCTGAAATCACTCAGTTGAACACTACCACATGCACTGTATTTGTTGCTATCTCATGTGTAAACCCAATCCTGGTAACAAGATCAAAGGTGTGCTTTCACTTCTTCTGTTACCTCAACAGGGCCTAACCCAATGTTCAAAAACTGGTTTGGCTTTAGGTCCTATACTTACCTTACACCCTCTTCCAATCTAACGGATTGCAAAAGTCTCTGCCGATAACTAAAAAATTAATTGCTATAGTTGTGGTGGACTCTAAAGTCAGACTGTTGAGTTAAATTCTGATCCCCAAAACTGATTCCATCACTTATATGATGAATATCTCCAAGTTTCAGGATCTTCAACTGTAAAACATGGGTAAACTTAATGGGTTGAGGTAAAATTCTAAAAAGAAACTACATCATAGAAGGAACACTCAGTAATGTAAACTTAACACATATAATAATAAAAATACAAAGAGCCACCCATCACACATTGAATTATAAGGTAAACAAGAAATAAAGTTTTGTTAAACCACTGGAAAAAAGTAAATAAATTAGTGAGCAGTTATAAACAACACAATGAAATGTGACTTTTGGTGTCATTATTCTTGGATTGAGTCCAGTCCTCAGGAATCATAAGAACGTTACAAATTGTAGGATCTGTTAGCAACACATGGGACATTTTATTTCTGTCTACTCTGCCATTAGTGTTAATAGGGGAAAGGGGACAACAGATGGATTTAAGGCAGTCATTAGAAGGCACTAATACTGTGCCATAGTTGGTAGTGATTACATCAAACTTTATATAAATTCGCTTTCTGATGACTACCAAGAGCCTCTAAAAAGTGTGTTGCTGTTGTATTCATGCATCATTTGCTGCCTACAATTTAAGAAAATTAGCATCTGTCAACTGCATTATTCAGCTGCACAGGGTATAAATTAATGGATAAAACCATTCGCAATTTGTTGTATGAGAGGTGAGCTTGCCTAACAATCTGGATGCTGTATTTTAATACTGAATCAAGCTGGTTGTTAAAACTAGATCTTTGATGAGGTCTGTGATCTTTAGAAACAAAAATCTAAAATTCCAATATGTTTATTAAAACATGCATTAAATATTTTCTACTGACATAACTAGCAATTTAGAGACAATAAATAAAGGTCCATAGTAAAGCTGGAATCAACTGGCCGGAATGATACAAGGACTTGTCAAGTTGCAACCATAAGAGTGTGGGTTATTTTGTTTGCTTTTACAGGTTATTGCTACTGTTTTGGTCCTGGGGCTTCTACTTAACAGATAAGACTGGGAAGTGTGCAACCTTTTAAGGTTATACATTAGAATTAAGATATGTCTGAGAACCAGATTGGTGCATTAATTCCAACTAGACTACAAATGGAGTCTTAACTGAGATATGTACCTACACCCTTCATTTCCACCCTAAATTCCAAGAAACAAGAAGCAGAAACTCCATAAATGCATGCTTTCAAACATGAGATACATGCTTTCAAAGCACCCCAAAGCAAGAACTATCCCTCTGAAGTAGGAAAATACCAGGTCAGTGATAATTTTAGTAGAACGGCTATAGAAAGAATTAAACATAGCCTCTAGAGACCTACTTTATCTTTGAGGAACAGTGGTACTTGACTTCATTTCAAAACTTCCAGTAAAAAACTGTTCCATATCACCTAAGTACAACATAGATTTACCAGTCAGTCCACAGTCTTACATTTTGGCTCATTTCCCTTAGACTACAAACAGGACATCAGAGTGAAAGTAAGATTTTGTAGTCACCAAAGAAACTACTCTTTAGATACAGCCTCTGGTGATCAATTACACAAGTACTCTCAAGAAGTTAGTTCATTCCTCCAAGGAAGCAACCAAGGACAAAGAGAAGCTGAGGTAGCTGATGCGTTGCTCCCAAGGGTTTTGGGGAGCTGGGGGAGCCACATGAGGAAGGGAGAGTGAGAAAATTAGCATCTATCAACTAAGGCTGAGGCTCACACCTAACACTAAAGTGGGAGGGGGAGCATTCCCACCATTTCGCTGCCCACTAAAACTTTTCTTGCTAGCCCAAACCATTGCACCTTCTGGAGGAAAAAATTAAGGGGTTCTTTTCACTGTCCATAAGGAAGTATTCCCATTAAATGACATCAGCATCTGCTTTTGCCAACTTCATTTAATAACTTAAACCCTTAGAATTGTTCACCAGTCAGAGGTACTGAATTTATCAAGAATCTTCCAAACCTGGAAATGGGGAAAGGGTAAAAACCATGATAAGTCACTGGCTGAACGCCACAGAATCCATGAGGCAGCAGCCACTGCCCTAAAATGTACTCCATCATCATCACAATATTCTTCTTCTATGCCCCATTGCACACTTCTAAACATTTGTTCTCCCGTCATGGTGACTTTTGTGCTCACAGGCAATTACAGCCTCCCTTTATTCATCTTCAGCTGTGCTGCTACAACATAGAGACAGAGTTCTTTCCATCTTCTCTCTCACATGGGTGACTGACTTCCAATTTCTTGTCCCTACTGCAGAAGAATATACCTAGACAGCATTGACAAATGCTGCTAAATCATTCTTCTTAATGGCATAAATAAATATAATTGGAAAAAACCAACAGACCTGTGACCAGAAGTTCACAGACTCCTACATTAAGCTGATGTTCTAGCCTTAAAAAAAAAAATGTGAAGACTGTTTACTCACACAAGCGAAGTCTAAAGCATAGCCTTGACACTAAGTCCCTGAAGACATAACTGCCTACTAGCCAGTGATTGCTAATTGACAAGGAAACTGAACGCTGAAGCAAGACAGCATGCATGTCTTTTGGTAGGCTGGGAATCAGGGCACAGTGATGCCAATGGGACATTATGGGTCCTAATCAAATTAACTGCCCAATGCAGCAGTCTCTAACCTACTGTTTTGATGCAAGGTTCAAATCTACCAGAGCTGCCCAATTTAACATTTTAGAATATTAGCACCAACATTCTCTATTTAACGTAAAATGACAGGGTCAAGATGACCTCCACAAGGGCCTGCTGAAAAAATTAGGGGAATTCTTTGAAAGGGAAGTTTCGAGCAAGGAGAGTGGGTATCAGAAGGTAACAGTCTTTTTAGGGCAATATTGGCACATGACAAATGTTTTTAGGAGCCACTAAAGCACCATATCAATATCAGTGTAATTGATCTAGCACCATATCAATATCAGTGTAATTGAATAACAGGAAAATGCACATGTCTCAATATGAGAAACCAAAGCCTTCTGTAAAGGCTACAGAGCAGAATTTCCAGCTGCCACTGACAAGTCAACGGTCACTGCAGATTTAAATTGAAAAAAAAAAATTGGGGGATGTGTAATAGGGTAAGGTAATTCAAACATCAGGGGTCTTTTCTCCCTCAATCACAACTACCATTGTTACTCTCATCATTGTATGATACAAGGGCAGCAATGCCAAGGCACATTATATTTTAAAATGCAAACAATTCAGAGCGACACCTAGTGAGGAATATATTTTGGCCTTTCTATTTACCTTTGCTTAGCTTGTTCTTAAAGAAGGAATGATTTTTTCTCATCCACCAAGATTATCACTCTGGGTCAAATTCTAGTAAGGGCACATGTTAGGATCAAATGAGTTAACGTATGAGATAGAGCTTGGTAAACTGCAATGTTCCTATTATTCTGCCTTTTGGTGCACCCCCAGCAAGCAAATTCTCCCATTCTGCATCAAGGCCTACCCCAGCCAGCCACACCCACACTGTCAAGGTGACTTGTCTTCAGATGCTGGTTATCTGAACTTAAAATTCTTATAAAAAAATAAAGGTTTGGCTCTAAGCCCCAGCCGCATAGACCAACTGCTAATGCAACAATTTAAAATTGATTTTTAAGGAACTATGCAAAAGAGCCTACTCTAATGAGAACATAGTCACAGGAATCTGACACCAAGCAGTGCTGCTTGTGTCTGTTTGCTGAGTGCCCTCCAGGAGCAGGGTGGTAGAGCTCTGTCTAAGTGACGCTGGGGTGCAGGTCAGAGTCAACATCTGCAATCTGGCCTCCTTCCACCCATGTATTGAAATATAATTCAGTAGAATGAATTGCTAGACATGTTTAAACCCCTTGGGAAATGACAGATATTGATGAATGCTGCTGGCAAGATATATGGAAGGAAATGGCAAACAAATAGAACCATTTTTTCTCCGAGCCAGTTTGTGGACGTATGGAGCAGCTGTTAAACTACTTGTCAGCTCCCTGTTCTCCTTTCCTCCTTCTCCTTTTCCTCCCCATCTGCCTTCTCTACAGCCCTCTAAAATATCCCCAAGGACCAGTGTCCTTCCCTCTTCAAAAGAATAATCAGATGAATAAGAGTCATTTCTTCCTCCTCCACCGTTACTCCTTGCTCCACCTACCTTTGCAATTAGTGCAATTCCATCCAAAATACCAATCCATCCTACCTATTCACTGCCCTCTCCAGATTCTTGAAAAATACCCTCAATTATTAAACCCATGAAACCCAAACTGTTGAATTCAAGCCCTGTAACATGATTCAAATTCTAATTTTGACCCTAACTACTACCATGTACTAGCTATATAAACTTGGTTAGACTTTAACTTCTCTAAGCCTGTTTCTTGTAAATGTTCTGCAAAACACGGACAATACCTACCTCATGGGGTGATCATGAGGACTAACTTAGAAAGTCTATAAAGAGTCTATTATATCATCTAACAAATAGGAGGCACTCAATAAATAATAGCTTATCATCTCTACTTTCCATTGCTAAACAACTCTTCCTGGTAAGGACACTCACCTTGTTATTAACCTTCAAACTGGATAGAATTAACTGTAGCACTGGGCACTTTGGGAATAACTGGTTCTCTTTCCAATCCTCAGGAAGATTCAGGAGCAGCAAGTCGGAAACCAGTTAGACCCGAGTTTACATTCTTATTTCACCATTCATTAGCTGGAAACCCTGGATTAATTATTAATACTTTCCCTCTCCAAGCTTCCATTCACCTCTAGTGAAATGATCATAATTAACACATTAAGTGCCCCCAGCACAGTGATGAACACACACTCTCTGCTCAGTGGTAGTTCTGGTCCCTCTTCAGGATACCTGACCCATTTTGGTATCATCAGCATCTAGTTCACAACCAGAGGTGCTACTAGCCCGACCTTACCCATGACAGCATATGTTTCTGTATATGGTACATGCAAGCAGAGTGTTGTTTATTCCTCTACACATTATGTTCTAGTACATTGTAAGCTCCGTGTCGATGAAGACTGTGTCCCATCTGTCTCTGTAACCCGACATTGCACCTAGCACAACATCGCAAACACAGAATCCACTGAGGTTGAACAGAATCATGTTCTTATATTTTTGCATATTAACTCTTTGTTTTGTCTCCTATTTATATTTCTTTCAGGGATCAAAAGTTTTCATTATCATTTAGTTCCACAAACCTAGGAAAAGATTCAACTTCGGTTCAATGTTTGTTTTACAGCCATAAGTGAAGCAGGCTAGTAAGATAGGGAATTAATAGACAGATCTGGAACCTGGCAGAGTCCATGTGGACATCCGTAACCGCAAGATGGCTGCTGGAAGGCCCCCACCCCCAGGACTCTGCTATCCAGAACAAAGACTTCTTCCTGTTGCAAAGAAAAGCCCCGGATGTTCCCTAGGGACTTTATCATTGGGTCCTCACTAGGGATTGATGGGTGGAGTAATCAATCAAAAGAGCAAACAGCTGGAACTCCTCCCCTGCCATTAGCAGAGGGGTAGACTAATTAGTAGTTTATAAAGCCAGGCCCAAGCCTGAGTGCGTTCTCACCCTGCTCTCTTGCCTGCGGACCCATCCTGCCCTCTGTGCACTGCCCTCGCCATTTTTCCTCTGCCACGTGGCCACACAAGTAAACCTTGGGATTTATCATCTATAATGGGGAATTGTAGCTTGTAAATCAGCCCTCTTCATCCGTTTTCATTCCCTTCCTCTCTTCCTGGGACCACTGTTCTGTTATTTTCTCCCATCTCTCTTCCCTCACTCCCTGAATAAATTACTGGCCTAACTCACCTAGTGTGCTCTTGAAATTCATTTCTGCAGCATAGCCAAGAACCTAGATAAAATCCGGTAACATAATGACAAATCTCCAAGGTGTTAAATTTGATACCAAGATCATGTCACTTCTCCTGGCTTTGATTTTCTCTTGTAAACACCATGTCCAAGAGTCTTTCACTTCCAAAATGTAATGTATATTTTCCAAGTAAGTTTTGATCAACCTCAATACACCAGAGGACAACTTGCACTTAGTATTTTACTTTTTAAAGAAAATTATAGTTCCTACTCAATAACTTTCTTTCACATACTAAGATGCTTTGATTAATACACCTAAACGTCACTGGCAGTCCTGAGATACCAGACATTTCTGACAACTGCCCTATATCCAAACAGTTATGACAGAGGCCAAGGAAGAGCTGGGAACCAGGAGCTTTATAAGGAAAACAAAACGAATAAAAAGCAGCCATAGAAGAGATAAAATAAACTCCGTGGCACGATTTTAGCAGAAATTTCCAAAGAAGTCCAAATTTCCAAACAGGTTCTCTATTTTAATAAGAAAACTCCTATATACAACCTAATTCACAGTTCTATGCCAGATGTATTCCAACGGGCTTCAAATTCTTCCTCTCCAAAAACAATGTCTATGTACACTCCCTAAGGAATACAGTATTTTTGTCTTAAATGCTTGTTGATATCTATTAGTGTATAAGCAAGAAATCTAGAACATAACTATAAAATTTGCCTTCAAAAATAACACATAATAAAATCTTTGGAAATAAATAGAAATGGTGAAAGCATATCATGGTGTTTGTAAGTAGCAGAGCTATTGTGTGCGTATGACAGTGGTTGAAAAAGGCTAAAGTCATTTGTCTTACTAGAAGGAAAGCTAAAACTGTAACATGGGACTGTATAAGATAGTAAAACCTCACGTAAAGCACAAATATGGGTGATATTGCATATATAAGACTGTTTTTACAAAATATAAATACCAATATGCTAGAGAGAAAGAGCATAGCAGCTACATATGCCAGGGGAACCACAGAGAGATTAAGAAGTGATGAGTTTTGTTTGCTTGTTTTTTATTATTATTGGAATAATCAAAGTGCTCTAAGAATGATTAAAGTGATGAATGCACAAATACGTGATTACACCAAATTATACACTGATTGTCAATTTGGGTGGATTTATGCTTTATTAATATTTATCAATAAAATTCCTTCATTAAAAATACCACATAATAGATCTCTCTAGAGGCCTCTGAATGGCAAATTGTTAAAGACCCCTATTTCTAAGGGAGAGAGATCTTAAAGTAGGAATGGGACTGTATAACATGCAGGAAAGTTAGTTACTATCCATTCTACCTGGTTTGAAAGCAACAGAACATAGGAAGTATTGTTTTCCAATATGCAACTCTCTGCCCTTAAATTCTAACAAATTGCTAAGTGACTTAAAGACCATCATATGAACTTGCCCTTGTTTTTAAGAAGAGAAAAATCAAAGCCAAGATCAGTATCATGATCCACTTAGTACTGCTTGGAAATTGTCCATTGTAGAGCTGGAATTCAGCCTTTCCATTTCTGGTCTATTATTTAGCCACTGATGACTTCTGAAAGTTCCATAAGAGTAACAGTCTTACTAGGCTGCTTAACATTGCTTTTTTCTCCAACCATGCTTATGGAGATTCCATGCTCTGTGGTGCAGAGGTGAGAAAACACAGCTGTTTGAATGTACCAATCACCCTTCAAAAGGTTATCTCTCACAACTGAGTGTCTTATCATGGTCTTCTAGCCATTCCATTAAGTGCATTAACGCTCTATTATTTTAATCACGGAAAGCAACTGGAGGGGGGAGGGGGGTTTGCATGCGAATTTTTACATGTCAAAGAGTATATCAGAACTGCTTGAGGTCGTCGACAAAGATGGTCTTGTCTCCAATGACTAAGCAGCAAAAGGGAAAAAATTTAAGAAAACGATATTGTACTAATTTTGTAAAAGGCCTCTAACTCCTTACCTTTTATACCAAGCACATACTTATAAGAAAACATGTCTAGCATAACCCCTGGGTACAAATCCATTCCTTATTTACTTATAGAGTTGTCAGATCTAACAAATGGAAATACAGGTGGACCCTCAAGTAAATTTGAATTTCTCATAAACAACAAATACTTTTTAGTATAGGTTTGTCCCCAATATGAATGGGATATAATTATCCTTTAAAAAAGAAAAAAAAGGTTGCTCATCTGAAACTCAAATTTAACTGAGCATTCTATATTTCATCTGACAACCCTATTTACTGAGAATTTAGTGTTTTTAATAGAGAGAGCTTTGTTTTGAGGACAGAGAAAAAAGTCCTGAAAGAACTTATAAACAAGCAAAAGGGATAATAAGTACTCATATAAAGTAGAAGTGATCTATTCCTTAAGAAAAGAAAAAATAGGATGATGGATGATGAAGGTGTTTGGAATAGAATTTGAATAAAGGAAAGGACATTAGAAATCATAAGCTTCATTGCCCTGTTTTAGATGCCTAAGATGGGGTCTTACCACCTGGTTGTGTATTTTTTCCCTATTTTTTATGCTGTTTATATATACCACAGAACCATAAGCTAGAGAAATGGAGGAAAACCAAAACCAACAAAATGCTTTTGTACTGAGATTCCTGGCAACCAAGGCAATGACAGAAATACAGTAGGTGACTTAGCACTCATTCTTTAATAAAAGACAGATTTTAATTTTTACACCAATCTCAACCCTTTTTCCTTGTTCTGAACTCAGAGAAACTTGTCTCAGAGGTTTTAATAACAGGACAATGACAAAAGTAAGTGTTATCTGTCCTTCAGAGTAATTCAGTGGGAAAATGCAGACACATCCACCATTATGAGACACTCTAAAAACCCAGGGAAAAATGTGGTGTGTGCATGCACATTTGAAACACATAATCACTGCCCATGTATGCCATGTAACATGTATATGCCTGTCCTTTACAGAGAGCTGGAAGCTGGACCCTTTGCTACCTTAAGCAAAATTCTTCTAAAGCCTAATTTGTTGCTGTGCTGATCTACAGAGATCACAACTTCACATGTCTTCTTATGCAGAAAAAGGGAAACAGACATTTACATGAAATTGTTCTCTCTTCTCAAAAGTTTTATCCCCAGTGAGTAGGACAGCAGTGAGTTTAAAAAAAGGACAGGACCTACCCTCAGCTCTCACTGCAGTCCTGGTATGAGGCAGGACCCTGAGGAAGCTCTGTCAAAGAACAGAGAAATTATCTGGCTAGGCAGACACAGGAAAATAAATTTAGCCTTGACAATATGTGTTGATTAAGTACTTGAATGACAATGGAACATGACAATGACAAATGCAGGCTACTACCACCAGAGCCATTAATATATCAGAAACACTAATTTTTGTAAATCTTTAAACTTCCCAATTGGTGGCATTTGCATTTCTTTGCATGCTTTGTTTCCCTGCGGAGTTGACATAAAATCAGCTTCATTTTCAGTTTCCATCAAGGAAATTTCAAAAAAACAAACTTCTACATTCCTGATCTTTGATCAGCCACTGAATATGAGTTTTAAGCAAGGGATAGATGGCCTGGCATGCTCAGTTTCAGAGGAAAGTGACAGGACACTACCCTTGCTCTATGGGAGGAGATGGGCTTCCTTGAGTAACAATGGAGAGAATGTTGGGGTGGGGGGGTTGTGTGAGACAAGGTGTGGAAAGTGAAAGAAAAATAAAGGAAAACCTGTCTCCCCAAAGACTTCTCCTCCCTCTCACCTTGATAGCTAAAAATGATTTATTACTGAGGCTCAAAGGGGCTTTGAGAGTATCAGGTACAACCTACTCATTTTACAGATGAGGAAACCAAGAACCAGAAACAAACGTATGCCTATGTAGACAGTGACGTCTAGAGCCTGGGACTCTGGCTTCCACTTCATGTCCTTCCTGTTACATCTTGAAATAACAGTGTAAGAAATATCAAGAAAGCCATTCAATTTAACTCAAGCATCCCATTTTCTTTCTAATCTACATCTCCCTTGATCACTACTGCACTCCCAGGGCTTCTCTTATCCAAAGGACTTTCATATACAGTAGAATTTATTGATTACAGCATATAAGCTAGTCATAGCCGACATGTACTACTATACAGCTGCACTGCAGTTTGATTGTACTTAAGAAAATGTCATTTGTAGAGCCGGAGTTACATTATGTCAGTTGTGTACATGGGTTCCAAAGTAGCATGAAATGGCATTATCCACCATGTTCCTTGCCCAATCTCATCTCCCCCTCCCCAAGAGTGTCATATGTGGGATTTAATAGGAAATACGAATGCTCTTCTATTATGCAAGTTTATATTTCATGCTTTTAATACAATCAATTCAAATTTTGTGGCTTCCTTATATTACCCTAAAAGATGCATAGGGAGCTAAAACCACTTCATCTCTTATAATCTATACAATTAAGGAACTGAAAAGATGTGCTCTGAATCAGCATGCTTTTAAGAACCTAAAAGTACACAATGCATGAAGCATGGGAAAACTATGGCCAGCTCAGCCCAAGTCTCACTGTGTTCTATCAGAATGAAAGAGATTTTCAGGAAAGTATTGGGAAAAAGAAAAAAAAGCACAGTGGAAAGAAAATAAAGTGGAACGTGATTATACCCTTTAGAGAAATTCAACCTCTTGATAACTGCCTTCAGATCACTGAAGAGTTTCTAAGTCTAAGGGAATTTTAGAACAAGCAACTTGAATTTTTGATACATGATTCAAGAAGTTCATTTCTCTCTAAGGAAGGACCAAAACTTACAGAATCATAATAGAAGACAAGAAATAATAAAAAGAGAGAGAAGCCTAGCACTTTGTAGAGCCTAATACTCCACAACTCTTTGTTGCTGTTATGTTTCTTCATTAGCCTAACTGGTATAGACAGCCTCCTTATAGAAATATATTTAGACACAACTTTTACACAATGCCAGCAAAAAGCGTAAATGAAAGCAAGACACTCTATTCTATGGGGTACTCTGAATAATTTCAGTTACTGGATTCGGTTTGCCACTTCCAACATACATACCCAGCTGAAGGTCAAGAGAGCCAACTTATTTTGTAACTGATAATGGTTTAGGTGTGTTTGAATATACATCTGATTTTCCTGCCTAGCAATCTTGAAAAGTCTACCTCAACAGTGACTGAAGCCCATCTTTTGTTCCATAGAAGGAGCTTCGGGAAACTTAAGAGAAACTAGGCTGCCTACCAAAGATATCTGTTCTTATCTAACACTCAGGGCTAAGCTTTAGGTCCTTCAAACGTTATCTGGTGCAGGTTATAAAACAGATTTCTGATTAGCCAGATGTGCTGATCTAACCTGACTCCCAGCCCTCTGTGGAGCTCACCCATACATCAAAGCAAGCAGTCTCTTACCCGACTCTCCATGTAAGAGCAATATAGAGTTTGATTCTTCAAGTGCTCATTTAGTTCCTTCCTTAATTAATTCTGCCATCCTGCCTGATAGCCTCACCTCTTGGGGTGGTTTTGTTGGTGCAGAATACCTGAAGGAGAGCTTTGGGCTTCAAAGAGGAATCTGTAGCCTGGTTCTCAACGAGGTAGCCCCTTGGCAATTCCTAAGCAGCAGGTGACTCGGGGTCTGGGAACCAGCAGATGAGCACGTCTGAGAAAGCAATGATTCATAGGCTAGACCATCTGCACGGGAGATGAGGTACAGCAGAAGGCTCCCTGCCAGAAAGCCACCGGGAGGCAGCATCTGCCAAAGGAACTGGCCAACAGCTGCGTGTCCCATTAAGTTCTGGTCTCATGAGATCCTTCCACTTTGACGAAGAAAAACTGCAAACACTTAAAAAATATGCCAACATTTTCATCTTCTAATCAGGACACCTAGATAGCAAACAAAATATTCATGACATAAACTGACACAGAAGCAGTGAATACAGTACATGGTTTCAAAGTCTTAAAATCATACACTCTCACCAGGAAGAAGTAGCAAATGGAGTTGCCTCTTTATAGCTTGGTTGCTCAGAAAAACAGGTAGAGACATTTTCCAGCTACGTAAACTATTTTTGATGAACTACATAATTTTACAAGTTCTAAAACAGAATGCTAAGGCAACTTTAAAAGAATTCCAGCCCCCAGTTATATGCCTTTGATGTAGAAATTTTATAATTATTGTGAAATAGTAAAATAAATTGAAGCAGGATGTTTTTAAGCTAGTAAAACCTTAAATGTGAATTATCTGTGAATCTGTTTTTCTTTTAGTTTTTAGTACATTGGTTGAGAGCCAAGAACCCAAATCAGGGAGTATTACATGACAGCACCATTTATTTAAAAAAAAAAAAACACACACACACGAAATGTGTAAAGGTTTTTGCCCTTTAAAAGTTTCAAAATTTGCCAAATTTCAAAATGTTAACCTTTCAGTCAGCAGTCAGCATTCAGGGGCTGGCTGAGTCAAACTTGACCCATTCCCCAATGCCACCTTGACAAGCTCAGGTCCTTCTTTTTATCAGGCATCTTCCAGTGGCCCTGAAAAATCCCACCCTGGATACCAAACCTTTCTCTCCTCCTTACAAAGCCAAGCTCTACCCTCTCCACACACCTCTTTGACTCTCTACCTCTCTGCTATGTTCTGTGGAACCAATGTGCCCAGGAAGCCTCAATTTTCTCTGGTGCCTTAACCTTCTAAAATGTGTGGGTGGGCTCCACTCTGAATTTATGATCTAGATCTTCACTGGGTTGTCAATGCTTCCAAGAAATCTCACTACATTTATAACTCTCCTTCCTAGTCTCCAAGACTATATGTCATACTTCCCTCACTTCTCAATTCCATATAACCCTCCCCGGCCCCAACTCAGGCACTTCTTAACGGACTGAGTAAAAAAAAGCCACTGGCTCTGTTAGTCAGCCAAAGGGGTGCTGATGCAAAATACTAGAAATTTGTTAACTTCTATAAAGGGTATTTATTTCGGGTAGGAGCTTACAGATACCACACCATAAAGCATAGGTTACTTCCCTCGCCAAAGTCTATTTCCATATGTTGGAGCAAGATGGCTGCTGACGTCTGTCAGGGCTCAGGCTTCTTGGGTTCCTCTCTTCCCAGGGCTTGCTTCTCTTTCCTCTGTGTGCTTACTTCCCGGGGCTCCAGCTTAAGACTTCGGCATCAAACTCCAACATCAAAACTCCAACATTAAAAACCTTCCACCCTGTCCTTTGCCATGTTTTTTATCTATGAGTCCCCACCCACCAAGGGAAAGGAACTCAACACCCTACTGGCACAAGATGTTTACTTGATTAAATAATCAAGTTATATTATATTGAATCCAATATAATCTAATATGCCCAGAGGAAAAGACCAGTTTACAAACATACTCCAGTATCTATTTTGGAATTCATAACTATATCAAACTGCTACAGGCTCTATATAAACTACCTGCTTGTGCAGCCATTTTCTTCTCCTTCCTCCTGTGACAAAGGAATAAGTGCCCTTCCTCCTATAAAATGCCAACCCCTTTGTAGGGGATTAGATGTCCCTGCTCCCTTCCTCCAATGTAGCTCCTCTGGCTATACCGCCTCTCTTTCCTTGGCCATCATCCTCATGCTAAGATGGCTCTCCCCTGACTCATGACCCCCTTCCAGCTAGCACCTTCTTTCTCTACTCCTTTCTACAGCACTACTTCTCAAAAGAGCTCATGACTCCAACTGCCTCTAATTCCTTAATTACCATTTGCTCATTTGCTCTTGACCCACTCCACGCTAACTTCCATCCACACATAACTGCTTTCCGCAATGATACCAGTGACCATATTGCAGGCTCCTATGACATTTTCCTGGTGTCACCTTACTGACTCTCACAGACATAGCCAATATAATCGGCCAGGCTTTCCTTCTCAAAACACAGTTATTTCCACTTCTGTGATTCTACACATTATCCTACTTGACGCCCCTATTTAGCATGTTTTCTAGGCTTTTCAAATGTTACATATTCAAACTTAGTTAATCACATCTTATGTTTCTTTAAAACCTATTTCTCTTCAGTCTTTCCCAACTTAACTAAGTGCCATCTCATGGAGTTACTCAAAGGCAATGGTCCAAACAGAGACCCTATTTCCTAGTTCCCCCCTGACCTCCACCAGTCCTGATTTCAGCTATGACCATATGACTGGAACAAGTCAAAAAAATGAGAAAGGAAATGAGGTGTGTCTCTTCCAGGCTGAGAGTTTAAAGAAAACGAGGAGGGCTTCTTCTCTCTTTCTGTTAACATCTCACCAGCTGAAAGCATAGTATCTCAAATATATAAGGAGCAGCAAAATCAGAGATTGAAGGAATGAGAGTCCCTGAATACCATGAAGAAGAAAGCTCCCTGTGGGTCCAAAATACCTACTTTAGCCTGTTAAATGAGCAAGAAATAAACAACTATTATGTTAAATAGTTGGTATTTATTGGTAATTGGTCATTTTTGGCTGTTTGTTACAGCACCTAGCATTATCTAACACACAGTGTTATATAGGCACTCCTTCAATAGAATCACAAAAATGAGGAAATCTAGAGATCTTAGGTTATACCTAGGTGTAATATTTATTAAATGCCAGTGCTACCTATAAAACAGCTAGGTTTTATGTAAATTAGCTTTCATCTGCATTCTTTCAGAATTGTCCACTAACCTAGAGAATTTAGGACAATAAACTTATTAAGTGCTACATAGTGCTCAAAGACACTGACCCATAGTTTAATTTTAAAGAAAAGAATGTTTTCTGGGATTGTTTTATTTTTTTCCTTTCCCCCAAAATAAAATTTACTCAGAAATACCTCTTTTTAAAAAATCTTCAGTTGTTATTCCAAATTGATTTCCATAGTCCAAGAAAGAAAAAGCTCACATTTTTTTTACACAATATAAAATATCATAATACTGAGTTTTTAAAATTCTATTTATACAATATATAAACGCAATTTCTTGTTATTATGTGCATGCTATATACATATATAGATACTTCTTTCTTTTACATTCCAAACAACCCAAATACCTTTTGAAAACAACGACTTCATTTTCTGACTGTTAAAGCTGCCACATACATCTGTACCATGGTTCAGGGCAAACATTTACATATCAAGAAGCCCGGATTCAAGATACTGAAGTTCTGCCCCTCATTCTGCAGCTTCCTGGCTGTGAACTGTCAGGTACTTTGCCACATCAAGGCCAGACCTAAGGGACTGTATAATGATTAGAATAATGCTGTTCTACCCCTCAGGGGGCTTCAAAGCTCAGTCAATGTTAACACGATGCTCCTATGTGCTTACTTAGCAAGCTACAGGCTGAAGACAGAAAACACCATCAGCCTCCCAAAATACCTACACAGTGAAGGTCACAGCAAGCTCTGAGTCTAATGTTTAAATGCCAGTACTGCAAAAAAAAAAAAAAAAAAAAAAAAGGCATTGTTTTTCCTTTACTCTAATACCCTTAGAGATTCCAAAATTTGGTTAGGAAAGGAAATACCAAAATGTTAAATGGAGATAGGTGTCTATGCATGGTGAAATTAAGGGCTTTAGGGTTTTTAAGGTTTTAAATTGCATTTACCAAACTGTCTAAGCTGAACATACATGACTTTTATAGTTAATATAGAGGTAAATATAAATATTATTAGTGTAAAAGTTGCTTTGGTTTTTGTTTTTTTAAACAAAAGGAGATCCTAACTATGACAGACTGAATTATTGGTCCCAATTTTTCCAGTCTCCTCTGATCATGTTCTACACATACCTTCTTGCTAAAGGGTCATGGTAGATGGAGTGGACTTTCCACTCCTTGAATCTGGACTTGACCATGTGACTTGCTTTGGTCAATAGAAAGTTAGCAGCCATGACACCAACAAAGCTTGAAGTGTGCCCATGCAAGTGGACTTGCACTCCCATGCTCCCTCCTTTTACCAGAAATAGATGATGCCTTGGGTAGATGCTGGTCCAAGGAGGAAGACAGACACATGGAGGAGATCTGAACCCAAACAACAACCTGGAAGCAAACCCAACCAAGCCAGGCTAGACAATCCAATCCCCAGCTGAGCTGCAGGCACATGAGCAAGTAAAACATACTTTTTGTTGTCTACCACTGAGATTCTGTGATTACACAGAATTATTGTCATTGACTAATATACCACCAAAGACCAGAGAAATTCAGGGATAAAAAAAATTGGATTGAATCACAGGGAGTAAAAAAAGGGCCATAAAATCCAGCACATACCCATTTATTCAGGGCCCCCAGTCAACTCTCACCCCAATTTGTCAAAACTCCTTAGCATACAGGTTTTCCTCCTGCCAGTTAAATATACAATTATTTAGTTACAATTATATTATAGTCAGTTCTATGAACAAGTATGGGATACTATGAGGTAATTCAACAATGGTACCTCACATTAAAATATATTGGAGTTGGACTCAGATGTGATCTTTCTATACATGCTTCTTTTGTCACTTTTACTAAACTTGTGGTTGACGCTGGGTTGGTGTATACCCAGAAGATTTGAATCTCACAGTTCATGTGCCAGCTGGGCCCTGAGCCTCAGCAGATTTGCAACTCCTACTTTCCTCCTGTTCATTGGACTTATCCAGGTCAGCTAACAGAGAGGTGAAGATGGTCAACCACCACAACAGGGAACCAAGAGTGCACAAGCAAGAGAATCACATTCATCAACCATGGGGGTCTAAGATCCCTCTCAATATAGAGGTGGAGTGGACATCACCATCCCAGGGTCCACAGGATGGAGGAATAAAATATGGATTAGAGTGGACTTACTGGTATTCTACTATAGTTATTGTGACTCTAGCAATGGAAGAAACTGTATCATTGATGGGGAGACAGTGGCCAGGGTCGATGCTGAGGCCAGGGAGAGGGAAGAGGAGATGAGATGTGGGGGCATTTTCAGGACTTGGAGTTGTCCTAAATGATATTACAGGGATAGATGCTGGACATTATATATCCTGCCATAACCCACTGAACGGACTGGGGGAGAGTGTAAACTACAATGTAAACTCTAATCCACATGGTACAGCACTGCTCCAAAATGTATTCACCAAATGCAATGAATGTGCCACAACAATCACAGAGGTTGTTGATGTGGAAGGAATGGGGTACGGTAGGGTGGGGTGTGGGGTATGTGGCAACCTCTTGTGTTTTTTTAGTGTAACATTTTTTGTGATCTATGTATCTTTAAAAAAATAAATGCTCACAAAAAAAAAATACCATTGGGCAGCTCTAAAAACAAAACAACAACAACAACAAAATATATTGTGAGTAGACTTCTGGGAAGATGGCATTGGAGTAGGTAGGCAGGGCTAACTCTCTCATCAAAGAAAGCTTGTCCAAGGGAGCTGGTTTGGGGACCTGCAAGCCAGGAGAGTGTTGCGTATCCTCCAGGAGGGCAAGGAACAGAGAAACGAATAAGCCAATATGGAAATCATGAGTTACTAGGCCCTGTGGCCAGAAACGGCACCCATCCCCCATCCTTATGATCATAATAACCTATAAAACCCATGGCTCACTGTAGTCAATTGAGAGAAGAACAGACATCTTCCCTGGGAAAAGGGAGGGTGCAGTGGAGGGCAGAGAGAGGTTTCTCTTCAGTGAGTTTGGCATGTAGAGCCCACTTTGAATCTCAGCTTTGGTCATACCTGAATTACAGAGAAGTAGAGGCTGAAAGAGCTATCTCCCTGGAAAGAGTAACCAAACAGTGCCATCTACTGGCTGGCTGGGAAACAGCAAGAAGAAAAAAATGCCTTTTGGAGTCTCGCATTCCCATACTCGTTTAATTGAACTTGTGTATCAATAGTGAATACCTGGCCCCATTTTCATAATATAACCTGGGCAATTTTAAAGATAATAAGTTGAACCAAATATCACAGAAGAGCCATGAAACAAAACCACTAGGTAAGAGAGAAATTGATAGTGGAGTAAATTCACCAACATATTCGCATACCTAGACATCAGCCAAAATTATAGGACATACTAAGAAATAGGAAGAGATGGCACAGCCAAAGGAACAAACCAAAAATCCTGGCAAGACACAGGATCATCAATGATAATCATACAAATCTCATAAATCAATTCAAAGAGTTGAAGGAAAATATGAATAAAGAGATAAGTGATACTAAGAAGTCACTGGGTAAGCATAAAGAACAAGGTGAAGGCCTTCAAATAGAAGTAAAAGTGGGGATTTTGTGGATGTGGCTCAAGTGATTGGGCTCCCATCTACCATATGGGAGGCCCCAAGTTCAATTCCTGGGCCTCGTGGTAAAGGTAAGCTGGCCCAAGCGGAGAGCTGGCCCATGTGGAGTACTGACCTGCACAGCAAGCTGGCCCAAGTGGAGAGCTGGCCCACACAGGAGTGCTAGTCCAAGCAGAAAGTTGGTGCAGCAAGATTATACAACAGAAAGACACACAAAGGAGAGGCAATCAGAGATGCAGGGGAAGTGAACTTGGCTCAATGGACAGGGCATCTGCCTACCACATGGGAGGTCTGCAGTTCAAACCCTGGGCATCCTTGACCCATGTGGAGCTGGCCCATGTGCAGTGCTGATGCACACGAGGAGTGCCGTGCCACGCAGGGGTGTCCCCCTTGTAGGGGAGCCCCACCTGCAAGGAGTGTACCCCATAAGGAGAGCCATCCAGCGCGAAAGAAAGTGCAGCCTGCCCAAGAATGGAGCCACACACAAGGAGAGATGACACAACAAGATGACGCAAAAAAAGATTCCCGGTGCCGCTGATAAGGATAGAAGTGGTCACAGAAGAACACACAACGAATGGACACAGAGAGCAGACCAGTGGGGGTGGGGTGGGAGAGAAATAAATAAAAAATAAATCTTTTAAAAAAAAAAGAGAGATGCAGCAGACCAGGGAGCTGGGGTGACACAAGAGATTGAGCACTTCTCTCCCACTCTGGAAGGCCCTAGGATTGGTTCCCAGTGCCACCTAAAAGAGAAGACAAGCAGACACAGAAGAATGCACAGTGAATGGACACAGAGAGCAGACAATGGGCAGGGAGGGAGAAATAAATAAATCTTTTTCTTTATGTAAAAGCACTTATGGAAATAAAAGAAACAATGGATGAGATCAAGAATGTATTAGACAAAGCAGTGTCAAAAAAAAAAAAAAAAAAGAATGTATTAGAGGCATATAACTCATATAACAGCAGATTTGATTTGACGGGGATAGATTAGTGAATTGGAGAACCAAGAATCTGAACTTAAAAAGACAGGAGAATAGAAAGAGAAAAGAAAGGGAAAAAATGAACAGGTTCTAAGGGAACTGAGTAATAATACAAAATGCACAAACATACACATTATTAGTGTCCCAGAAGGAAAAGAAAATGAAAAAGGGGCAGAAAGAATATTTAAGGAAATAATAGCTAAAACATTCTCAACCCTTACAAAAGGAAAAAATCAATATCCAAGAATGCAACACACCTGAAATAGAATAAATCCAAATAGACCTTCTCCAAGACACCTACTATTCAGAATGACAAATACCAGAGATATATGATTCTGAAAGCAGCAGGAGAAAAGTAATACATCACATACAAGGGAACCTCAATAAGACTAAATGCTGCTCTATCATCAGAAACAATGTAGGCGAGAAGAAAGTCACAAGATATTTTTACATTGACACATAATATTTTTACTAAAAGAGAAAAAACTGTCAGCCAAGATTTATTTATCTGGCAATACTGTCGTTCAAAGGAGGGAAGCAGATTTGGCTCAACTGATAAAGCGTCCGCCTACCACATGGGAGGTCCAAGGTTCAAACACAGAGCCTCCTGACCCGTGTGGTGAGATGGTTCATGCACAGTGCTGATGCGTGCAAGGAGTGTCATGCCACACAGGGGTGTCCCCCATGATCCCCCGCGCAAAGAGTGCACCCCATAAGGAGAGCCACCCTGTGCAAAAAAGCGCAGCCTGCCCAGGAGCGGCACCACACACACAGAGAGCTGATGCAGCAAGATGATGCAACAAAAAAGAGACACAGATTCTGGGTGCCACTGACAAGAATCTAAGCAGACACAGAAGAACACACAGCAAATGGACACAGAGCACAATAGGGGGAGGAAAGGGAGAGAAATAAATAAAAATAAATCTTTAAAAAAAATGAGGGTGAGATTAAAGTCTTCAAAGACAAACAAAAACTGAGAGAGTATATTACCAAAAGACTGATTTACAAGAGATACTAAAGGGAGTGTTGCAACATGAAAGGAAAGCACAGGGGTGAGAGACTTGGAGAAGAGTATAGAAATGAAGATTACTAGTAACAGTAACAAAGAGTAAAAAGATGGGCAATAGTCGGATATGACAATGGAAAGCCAAAGGATAAAATGGATAAAGTAATAACAATGAACATTAATGGCCTGAGTTCCCCAATCAAAAGGCAAAGATTGACAAAATGGATAAAAAAATATAAGCCATCTATATAATGTCTACAAGAGACTCACCTCAGATGTAAGGACACAATGAGGTTAGAAGTGAAAGGTTTGAAAAAGATATTCCACCAAAATAGTAACCAAAGAAAATCAGGTGTAGCAATACAAATATTGAACAAAATAGATTTTAAATGCAAAACTGTTATAAGGGATGAAGAAGGTCATTATATATTAATAAAAGGGGAAATTCAAAGAAGAAATAACTATACTAAAATTTTTTTTAAGATTTATTTTTATTTATTTCTCTCCCCTTCCTCTCCTCCCCTCCCAGTTGTCTGTTCTCTGTGTCTTTTTGCTGCACGTTCTTCTTTGTCCACTTCTGTTGTTGTCAGCGGCACAGGAATTGGTGTTTCTACTTGTTGCATCATCTTGTTGTGTCAGCTCTCCATGTGTGCAGCACCATTCTTGGGCAGGCTGCACTTTCTTTTGCGCTGGGCGGCTCTCCTTATGGGGTGCACCCTTGCACATGGGGCTCCCCTACATGGGGACACCCTGCATGGCAGGGCACTCTTTGCACACATCAGCACTGTGCATGGGCCAGCTCCACACAGGTCAAGGAGGTCCAGGGTTTGAACCGCGGGCCTCCCATGTGGGAGACAGACGCCCTAACCACTGGGCCAAGTCTGCTTCCCTATACTAAATATTTATGCACCTAACCTGTATGCCCCAAGATACACGGGGCACACACTGGAAAAACTGGAGGAAGAAACAGATAAGAGACTTCAATACACCACTCTCAGCAGTGAATAGAACATCTGAATGGAATATAAATAAGGAAACAGAAAGCTTGAATAATGTGATAAAGGAACTAGACCTAACAGATATTTATAGAGCATTACAACCCAAAATAGCAGGATATACATTCTTTTTTTTTTTTTAAAGATTTATTTTTATTTATTTAATTCCCCCCCCTCCCCTGGTTGTCTGTTCTCTGTGTCTTTTTGCTGCGTCTTGTTTCTTTGTCCACTTCTGTTGTCGTCAGCGGCAAGGGAAGTGTGGGCGGCGCCATTCCTGGGCAGGCTGCTCTTTCTTTTCACGCTGGGCGGCTTTCCTCACGGGCGCACTCCTTGCGCGTGGGGCTCCCCCACGCGGGGGACACCCTTGCGTGGCACGGCACTCCTTGCGCGCATCAGCGCTGCGCATGGGCCAGCTCCACACGGGTCAAGGAGGCCCGGGGTTTGAACCGCGGACCTCCCATATGGTAGACGGACGCCCTAACCACTGGGCCAAAGTTCGTTTCCCAGGATATACATTCTTTTCAAGCACTCACAGATCCTTCTCTAAGATAGACCTTACGTTGGGTCACAAGACAGTTCTCAATAAATTTAAAAGATGAAAATTATACAAATTACTTTTTCTGATCATAATGGAATGAAGCTGGAAATCAATAGCAGACAGAAAAAGGGAAAATTCACAAACATATGGTGATTAAACCACACACTTAAATAATCAGTGGGTCAAAGAAGAAATTGCAAGAGAATTCAGTAAACATCTTGAGACAAATGAAAGTGAGAACACAACCTATCAAAACCTATGAGATACAGCAATGGCAGTTCTGAAAGGGAAATTTATAACGTCAATCCTTATATTAAAAAGAAAAAAGAGCTAAAATCCAAGGCCTAACTACATACCTGGAGAAACTAGTAAAAGAACAGCAAAGTTATCCCAAACCAAGTCAAAAGAAAGAATTCATAAAGATCAGAGCAGAATAAATGAAATTGGGACTAAAAAAAAACCAATACAGAGAATCTAAGAAACCCAAAAGTTGGTTCTTTGAGAAGATAAACAAAATTGACAAATCCTTACCTACACTGACAAAGAAAAAAGAGAGAGAAGATGCAAATAAAATCAGAAATGAAAGGGGGGATATTACCACTGGTCCTGCAAAATTAAGAACTATCATAAGAGGATACCATTAATAACTGCGTGCCAAAAAAGAAAAAAAAATTGATAAATGGGGTCTCCTCACAATTAAACACTTTTGTTCTTCAAAAGACTTGTCAAGAAAGTCAAAACACAGTCTACCGAATAGGAGAAAATATTTAGAAACCACATATCCAGCAAGGGTTTGATACCCATGTTATTTAAAGAGATCATACAACTCAACCATAAAAAGACAAGCAACCCAATTTATAAATGGGCAAAAGACTTGAATAGACATTTGTCCAAAGAAGAAATACAAATGACCAAAAAGGACATGAAAAAATGTTCAACATCACTAGCTGTTAGGAAAATGCAGATCAAAACTACAGTGAGATATCATTTCACACCTTACAGAACAGCTATTATGTTAAAAGCAGAAAACTACAAGTGCTGGAGAGGATTTGAAGAAATAGGAACCCATCTTCACTGTAAGTGGGAATGTAGAATGGTGAAGCCAGGTTAGCGATACTCCAAGAAACTGAATATAGAGCTATCGTATGATCCAGCAAACCTGTTACTAGGAATATTATTCAGAACTGAGAGCAAGGACATGAGCTGACATTTGCACACCAATGTTCATAGCAGCATTATTTACAATTGCTAAAATACAGAAATAGTCCAAGTGTCCACCTACCAATGAAGAGATAAGCAAAATGTGGTATATACGTACAATGGAATACTTTTCAGCTATAAGAAGAAATGGGGGAAGCGGACTTGGCCCAGTGGTTAGGGCGTCCATCTACCACATGGGAGGTCCATGGTTCAAACCCTGGGTTTCCTTGACCGGTGTGGAGCTGGCCTGTGCGTGGTGCTGATGCGCATAAGGAGTGCCGTGCCACGCAGGGGGTGTCCCCCGTGTAGGGAAGCCCCACATGCAAGGAGTGCACCCCGTAAGGAGAGCCGCCCAGCGCAAAAGAAAGTGCAGCCTGCCCAAGAATGGTGCCGCACACACGGAGAGCTGACACAACAAGATGACACAACAAAAAAAGAAACAAAGATTCCCGAGCTGTTGACAACAACAGAAGTGGACAAAGAAGAAGACAGAGCAAATAGACACAGAGAACAGACAACCGGGGCCAGGAGGAAGGGGAGAGAAATAAATAAATAAATAAATCTTAAAAAAAAAAAAAAAAAGCAGTCATTCTAGTGGCTGTGAAATGATAACTCAACTGTGTTTTTTAAAAAAAAAAAAAGAAGAAGAAGAAATGGAATCAGGACACATATGATTTCATTTGCATATGAGCCTTAAGGACATTATATTGAGTGAAATAAGCCAGATACAAAAGGACAAACATTGTATAGTCTCACTAATATCAACTAAATATGATGAGTAAACTCATGGAGGTTAACTATAGAGTATAGGTTACTAGGAAATAGAATGTAGTTTGAGAATGGGTGCTGATGCTTAAAGTATGTAAAATTTTTAATAAAGTTTATTGTAAAAGTGTGGAAATGAATAGAGTTGATGGTAGCACATTATAGTGATTATAACTAACTGTTGATTTTTAAATGTGATTGTGGCCTTGAAAGTGGCAGTCTGTGGATGTAAATGTCAAGTGAAAGGAAGCTAGAGAACAATCTACGGCAGGGGTTCTTAACAAGGGGTCTGTGAGCGTGAACTGAAATTTAAAAAACAAAAAAACATTATTCTTGTGGGGATGTGTTGGTACAGGTGTGATGTGTTTATTAAATAACACACAGTATAGTGTTGACTTAGTAACAGGTCTGTGGTTTTCACCTGACTGGCAAAGGGGTCCATGGAACAAAAAGGGTTAAGAATCCCTGGTCTAGGGAATGTATAACATAGTGATTTAGGTAGTGGATGAAGACTGTGGTTAATGTATAAATAAAAGAATGTTCTTTTACAAAATGTTAGGAATATGGTGATACACAGGAAAATAACAACTAATGTAACTTATGGATGATAGTTAACAGTAATGTTATATTTTTGCATCAATGGCAAAGAAGATATATCAATTCTAAGGTGCAACAATAGGGGGCATAAAGGGATATGGGATTTTTCCTTTTGGAGTAATGAAAACATTCTAAAATTGATTGAGGTGATGACAGCACAACTCTGTAATGAAAGTGTACACTCAGAGTGTACACTTTGAATGGACTGAACGAAGCACGGGACTGTATAGCACAGGGAATCCTGTGGTAGAAGATGGACTGTAGTTAAGAAATATAAGTGTTCTCTCATGAACTATAACAAATATGTAATACTAATACAGGGTGTGTTAATAATCAGGTGGGTTGGGAGAAAAAAATTACCAAATGTAAGATATGGGCTATAGTTAGTAGTAACATTTTGATGATGCTCTTACATAGTTTATAACAAAAGTTTCACAACCATGCAAGGTATCAGTAGTGGGGTAGTATACGGGAGCCTTCATGACAATATACTGCTTGTTTTGTAAGTTCACATCTTTTTCTATACATTTACTATTTCTGTATATTCATATATAAATGATATACTTCAATAAAAAATTTTAATGAAAAAATAAACTATATTGGGTCTTAGTATTAAAGCATATTCTTTTTCAAGAGGGTTTTTAATGTCTACAATAATTTTCCATTTATGTTTATACTATATGTTTAATCAATATTATGTTGCCAGATACTTAGATGATATGCAATTTTAATTATTATACATAGTGCTGCTATAAATATAACTAGAGTTAATTCATTACATATGGTTATTGCCTAGTGATGAATTCTGAGAAATAAAGTTTCTGGGTTAAACGGTGTATAAATTTTAAAGTTTTTAATATGTATTAATTGCCTAGTTTTAATTTACTTTTGTAATTAAGGGACCAAGATCCCTACAGCTTGAATCAGCATCAGTTTCAACTGAGCAAATATTCCCTTCCTCCTAGGATTTACTCCCATTAATCCTGCTACAATTCAGTTTCTGCAAAATCTATTGGGTACTATGGTGCTAGGAACAGTGTAGTGTTTATAATCATGGATTATGGAGCCACAGTGCCTGGGTTCAAATTCTGACCTTGCAGTGTATTAACACCTTGACCTTGTGCAAGTTCTTTAAAATTTCTCTGCCTTGTAGCTGAGCGAGAGGGTTTCGTCCTCGCTCAGGCCCAAGAGTCGGGGGGGCTAGCTCCTGCCGAACCGCCGGCGGGGGGTGCTCCACGAGGAAGCACCGGTTCTCCAGGCGTGGGGGACACGCGGTTGGGGAAAAACCACGGAGACCGCTTGAGCGCAAGAACAGGTCTGCTTTATTACGGAAGTACACTTAGCTATATAGGGTTGGGTAGAGGGAGGGGCGTGATGAAGGGAGGGTTGGCTAAGGGGCGGCTGTGGACAGGCTGAAGCTGATGGATAGACCTGAGGTAAGCAGTTACTGGGGAAGAGGGCAGATTGTGGGTTGGCAATATGGGCGGGACTGGCGGGAAGGACGGCGGGGGCTGGAAGGGGAGGAGGGGTGGAGAAAGGCGGCAACAATTGCTCCTTTTGTTTTTAAAAGGAAATAGAGGCAACAAGTTTTGGTGCGCACTGTGGGTGTGAATAACTCGGTGTGCGCAGCAACAAAAGACAAGGATTATGAGGAGGAGGAGGAAAAGGAGGTTATAAGGACGGGTACTGGAATAGGATGAGGGGTGGGGGGAGACCACGAGGACCGGCCGGCCGTGAGCGGACGACATAGCATCTGGCCAGGATGCATGTGCCCGCCATTAGGGTCGGTGCACGCTGGCGCCTGGCGCACGCCGAGCCTTGCCAGCGAAACGGGCTCGTGATGTCCCCGGACCCCCCGCCCGAGGGGGAGGAACAGTTGGGGAGAAGTGAGGGGAGGAAGACAAGAAGCTATAGGCGTGCGGTCTGGAGTAGGTGGCGTGGGCGGAAGGGGCGTGGTGGACGGCGGGGGGGGGGGGACTCAGCGGTGGCGATGCGTTGGTAGTGAACTTGTACAAAGGAGAGGACAGTAATAGTGCGCTGGGTCATGGCATCCTCTGGCGGAGGATGGGCACATGTAGAAACCTGTGGCAGCGGGGTTGTGCCCCCCCCACTCATAAGACGGAAGGTTCATGCGTCCAGTGAGGTTGGTGACATCAGTTGTGAAAGAGGGGGCGGAGGCGGTTACGTTCGAGGCGAGGAGTCTTTTTTGTTGCCAGAGGGAGAGCGTCCAATTGAAGGGCTGGTGACTCGGGTTGGCGGCGGCTGGGAGAACGAGGGAAGCCAGGACGAAGAAGACGGCCACGAGGCTGTATGGAGGCATCATCTGACGGTGCGGCATCTGGCGGCTTGACACAGAAGCATCAGCGAGGTCATTCCCTTGAGCCAGTGGTCCTGGTAGGCCAGAATGGCTTCTGATATGAGCAATGAACCAGGGCTGTTGCCTCGCTTCAAGAAGTCGCTGTACGAAAGCGAGCGCTCGATCAATGTTTGAGTCACCCGGTAAGAAAGTGGCAAGCGGGAGGCCGCGGCACACTTGAAGAGTGTATAGGCTGTCAGTGAAGATGTTGAGAGACTGGTTTGGGTGGAGGTTAAGGACTGCAGCGACAGCTAGAAGCTCGCCCACTTGAACAGAAAAGTCATTTGCGAACAGCAGTTGCCGTGGCTCAGGATTCCCAGGAGTGTATATGATGGCAGCAAACGCCGTCTTTGAGGCATCTGTAAAGGCAGTGATGGCTGAAGGGATCGGGTTCCGTGCGGGCAATGGACGGAACGGGTTGGAAAATGCCAATTGAAACATTCCCTGCAGCAATCGGTGATGAGGATAGTGGTTGTCAAAGGAGCCGCGAAAGAGCTCTATTAGGCTTTGCATTTGGGCATTGTTCATGATGAGGGAGGTAACTTCCTTGGCATCTAAAGGCCAGACAATGGTGTGTGGCGGGATGCCATACGTTTGTATGGAGAGAAGTACTAAGTCAGTGGCCAACGCGATCCAGGCCCTTGTAAAAGGGCAGATTTTCGGGAGTTTGCTCTTTGACATATGCAGAAAAAGGAGAGGGCCATCTTGCCACAAGAGACCTGGGGGAGTGATTGGCGTTGGCAGAACTAAAGCCAAAATTGGAAGGTTAGGGGAGAACCGCTCTAGGCGGCATTGCTGCAGAGCGGCGCTGACCTGTTGGACAGCTTCTCGGGCAGCGGGGGTGATGGTGATGCTGCGAGTGGCTGCAGTTGGTGGGCTATCCTTGGTCTGCAAGAACTCGAAGAGGGGCTGCATTTGCACTGTTGTGATGGGAAGCGCCGAGCGAAGCCAATTGATTTGCCCGCAAAGTTGCTGGAGCTCGGTTAGTGTCATCTTATCAGAAAGGTGGATTTTTGGGCTTGCGGGTTGGATGAACCGATGAAAATGAAAGCCTAGGAATTGAAAAGGAGGCTGGAGGTTTATTTTGTCAGACTGCACAGTAAGCCCGAGGCTGGAGAGGTTTGTTATTATCGCCGAGAGCAGATCATTGAGGAGCGCACTGGAGCTCGCTGCTAAAAGGAGGTCGTCCATGTAGTGGAAGATGTATGTGTGCTCCGGATTGAACTTGGAGCGCAGCGGCTCAACAGCATGGTTGACATACAGTTGGCACATAGTCGGGCTGTTGCGCATGCCTTGAGGCAATACTCGCCACTGAAATCGCTGAGCTGCGCCTTGGTTGTTGATGCATGGAACCGTGAACGCGAATCTCAGACAGTCCCGGGGATGAAGAGGAATAGAGAAAAAGCAGTCCTTGATGTCCATGGTTGCCGCATGAAAATGCTGGGGGACTGCGGTGGGATGCGGGCATCCTGGTTGAGGTGACCCCATAGGCTTAATATGTTTGTTGATCTCACGGAGGTCGTGGAGAAGGCAGTATTTGCCGGTGTTCTTCTTGCTAATGACAAAGACTGGTGAATTGTAGGGACTAGTGGACGGCTCTATATGCCCTGCTTGTAGCTGTTCTTCAACGAGGGCAGAGAGAGCTTGCAGCTTGTGAGCTGGCAAGGGCCACTGCTCGACCCAGATAGGCTCCTCTGTGTCCCATTCCAGAGGGATAGGGTCAGGTTTTGAGATGGGAGCAGTGGCCCCTAGAAGGGGGGGGCAGCGCAGCTGAGAAGGCTTCTGTGGTGATTCGGGCCTTTAGCTGGCTGAGGATATCTCTCCCCCATAAGATGGTTTGGACAGACGAAAGGACGAGTGGGCGAATTTGGCCTTCGTGGCCTTCTCGGTCGCTCCAATGCAGAGGTTGGGATGTTTTCCAGGAGGTAGCAGCTCCCGTGGCGCCGATGACTTGAGGGCCGGTCTCTAGGGGCCAGTGATTGAACGCAGCGACTTCGAAGGGAACATAGGAGACTTCAGCGCCAGAATCTAGAAGTCCATCGAGCCATTGCCCATTGATTTTGAGCTCCAGTGAAGGTTTCTGGCGGCGTGTGATGGGCATTGTCCACATTATGGCTTGGGAATTCTTCTGGGGGCCTCTTGGGGGTGGGGCTGAGGCCTGCCCCGCTGGGAGTTTAAAGGCTGCTGAGGACTTTGGACAGAACGGCAGTCACGGGCCCAGTGATATCCTTTCCCACAACGCGGACATGGCGTAGAAGGGCCCCTTGGCTGCCGCAACGGCGGGTCTGAGCGAGGCGCTGAACTTGGTTGGGAGCACTCGCGGACGAAGTGGCCGGGCTGGCCGCACCGAAAGCAGATGGAAGTGGGGCTGGATGAAACAGCCATGGCAGAGGCAAAGGCAGCAGTGAGTGTTTTGACTTGTGGGTCGACGTCACAGCAAGCAAGGACCCATTCGTGCAGAGCTTTGTCGCGTATGGGAAGGATTATGGCTCGGAATGGCACAAGGCATCCGTCTATGATAAGTTCTTTGGCCAGCGCAAACTGGGCATCCTCACTGGAAACCTTCCGCTGACAGGCTTCCAGGACACAGGCGACAAATGCTGGGAAAGTCTCATTAGAGTCTTGAAGCAGTTGCGTGAGCTTGGTGGGCTGCTTGGTGGAGACTAGAGAGAAAGACCGCTGGACAAGGACTTTTACCCGGTGCCAAAACCCTGGGTCAATTTGGAGGTAAGAATGAGGGTCTGCATAATTGTTGGTCCCCATGTATGCATCGGAGGGATCGAGGACGCCAGCTTGGGCATTCTCCACGATTTGCCGGTCAACAGCCGCTTGGTAATGGGCGCGCCATTCAATAAATTGACCTGGTGTCAGGATGGCATGGGCTAGTGCAATCCAGTCATATGGGAGAACGAGTTGGGTCCCCAACTCCTCAAGTAGTTGCTGCGCATAAGGGCTGCCAATTCCATCTTCCTTTACAGCTTTGCGGAGGGTCCTGACCTCTTCCGCTGTAAAGGGTAGCCAAGTTTGGGGTCGCTGCGGCGTGGGCTGCGGATTCAGCGGATACAGCTGGGGGGTTTGAGAAGACGTGGCCCCGGGGACTGATGGAGCAGCCAAGGCAGGTGAAAGGCTATTGCCGTACGGCGGCGGCAAGGGATAAGCGGAACACGGGTGAGAAAATGGCGGCTTAGCGGCTTCCGGGCGACAACAAAATGGCGGCGGGACCCTTCCGGGCGCCGGCCAAGATGGCGAAGCTGTGACATCCGGCAGCGGACAAGATGGCGCGAGGGGTGCTTCCGGTTTAGTGGAAGATGGCGACCACGCAGTTTCCGGGCCTGAACCGGATGTTGACTGGGCAGGAAGAGGCGGGTAGAGGCGGGAAGAGGACACCGGCGAAGAAGAAGCCGGATGCGCGCCATCTTGGGCAGAAGTGGGGGAAGAAGGCGGAAGTCCGCCATCTTGGGGAGCGGCAGGAATGGTTTCTGTCTGCTGTGGGGAGCTCGGGCGGGGAGGTTCGCGCTCGAGAGCGGCAGCAAGTTGGTTAGACAGAGAGTCAGTGTCGGCGGGCTCATCCAGATCACAGTCTAGAGGCCGTTTGGGAGAAGCTTCATAAACGGCTTCGGTCGGAGCGCCAAGGAGACAAGCGCGAATGGCCACGAGAACGGGTAAGAGGCCTGCTGGGAAGGTGCGTTTCTCGTGCTCCATGGCGGAGATGACTCGATCTATGAGTCGTGAGTATTTGTCCGGGCTCCAGAGTTGGCAGTTGGTGAGCCACGGATTAAAAGGGAGCAAGAGATCCCAGTACTTTTGGAGCTGCCGCAAGGAGACGCGGACTCCATTGGCATCGAGCAGGGCAGCGAGGGCCTTGACTTGCGGCACCTGACGCAATGACAAAGAGGTGCCCATGACGGGATAGGGACGGGACGACAGTGAGGGGTCCCTTGGGGCTCGTCCGGGCGAGGGGTCCCTACCTGGAGAGGAGGACGATCACAGCAGCAGCAGCAGCAGAGAGGGGCCAGGGGAGGAGCTGCCACGTTGGGCGCCAGTTGTAGCTGAGCGAGAGGGTTTCGTCCTCGCTCAGGCCCAAGAGTCGGGGGGGCTAGCTCCTGCCGAACCGCCGGCGGGGGGTGCTCCACGAGGAAGCACCGGTTCTCCAGGCGTGGGGGACGCGCGGTTGGGGAAAAACCACGGAGACCGCTTGAGCGCAAGAACAGGTCTGCTTTATTACGGAAGTACACTTAGCTATATAGGGTTGGGTAGAGGGAGGGGCGTGATGAAGGGAGGGTTGGCTAAGGCGGCTGTGGACAGGCTGAAGCTGATGGATAGACCTGAGGTAAGCAGTTACTGGGGAAGAGGGCAGATTGTGGGTTGGCAATATGGGCGGGACTGGCGGGAAGGACGGCGGGGGCTGGAAGGGGAGGAGGGGTGGAGAAAGGCGGCAACACTGCCTCACTCTTCTCATCTTTAAATTGGAGATAAGTATGCCTATCTAATAAGAACATAGAGATACTCTCAAGATTAAATAAGTCATAAGTATGTGTAATAAATAAATAAAGTCATAAGTATGTGTAATAAATAAATAAGTCATAAGTATGTGTAATAAATAAATATGTGTAATAAATCCCTAAAACCAGTGGCTGCGACATAGTAAGCTCTAGATATTAGCTGTTACTATCATGAGGAATGAATAAATGATTATTATCACAGATTCTCCTCTCAAAGAGCTAAGAGTTTAGAGAAAAATTGTCAAGGATAATCAGGTGACAAAATTTTCAAACTATAAACTAGGCCTTGAATGAATTATTTGTTAAGGAAAGAAGTAGAATACTGACATAGAAAAAGATCCTTGGATTAAAACAAAGTAAATCAATGGCTGCTCTTTAATAACAACATATTAGGCATGGACTTCTGATGACAAAACCAGTTTAACTTAAGTTTGGGGACAAGTGTCCTCCAAGGTGAGATCACATATGATTATTTATAGTTGCCTAGAACTAGCAGAAACCATCTTCCTTAAGTGTCAGGGATGATGCTGTCTTCTCTCTGTTCCAACACCTGCCACTTTCACAGTGCCTGACGCAGAGGAGAAATTAGAAATTCAGTCGATAAGGATGCCAAACTCATTTTCACAAGCCCATGATTTCTACCTATTCCAAATCTCCCAAATTGAATTATGTATGCACATAATACAAAGAACCACCCATCACTGGGCTTAGTGCTTTGAGTAGATTATCCATTTAATCCTCATCTAAGCTATCTACATGGCTAACTTGGAAAGTTCTCTTCATTTTTCCAGTAAAACTTTCAACTGTTCTCACTAGTTTTTTGTTGAAAACAATTTCAATAGTTTCAGCACTTAAAAATAAAACTTGTTAAAAACAGGCTGATATTCAAGAGATTTTTAAAGCTCTTCTAAGGACTATTAAACAATTTAAATGATCTGACCAGAAATTTAAGTACCTAAAATAATTGTTCAGCAAGCAAATTGGATAAAGATAAAATTGTTGGTGCTGTTGAGAATATGAATTGGAAATAAAACATAGATATTTTTTAAAAAAGGTTGAATTTCTTATTTTATACCTGTATCAAGAGCTGCTATAGCTTTGTATGATTTTAAAGCTTTAAATACTTTAGCAAAAATGGAGACAACCATTACTGTCCCGCCTATTGGTCAAAATTAGATCAATCAAAGTAAGTAAATCTCCTAATTGAAATGAACAAGCAAGGGAGTGAACCTTTTACACTTTAAGATTTAGTTTGCTTACCCATAAATAATTAAGGGTTAGAATAAGTAATCATTATGATTGAGTACTTAGAAAATAGTCTACACCTATTATATAAGAAGAAAGCAAAGAAAACTGTCTTGAAAAGCATTAAAAGTAAAGTGTAAACATTTCCATAAAGTCGGGGATATGCAGCAGTTTTTTGATGACTTTTTTCCTCCTGGCCTTTGGTCAGTTTTACCCTCTTATTCAGAAGTGTGCCACACTGGATCAAAAACCCCAGACTCTAGTGATGATATGGCAAAACATTTCTATTCCCACAAATATCATCTCAAAAAAGTAAAAACCTATTATTCTCCAAAAATGTGAATAACTCAACTTATTTTCTGGATCATTTAATAACTGGCAGACAAGACTGTGATAGGTAGAGAATACTTTACTTCAGGGTTTAAAAAACAATAAGTTTTCTTCAAAAATACTTAGACCTAAAAGAAAAAGCACCCAAAATGAACTAATAAAAAAAGGTAACCTTTAGTGGTTTAAAAACAAGTTTAATAACATGACATTTTATAAATGGTAAGTTATTTTTTTTAAAAGCCATGCTTTAACTTGTTTTTTCAAGCCAAAAAAGGGATTTTTTTCTGCATGTGATCAACAAGGCAACATAAATAATCCCCTAGAAAATCTCCCCAGAGAAACATCTAATAAAAGGACAAATTCCATATGATTAGAACACTGGATGACAACAGAGACCGTAAAAGGATGCTACAAATGTTGAGTTGAACAAAAATTTAAAAAAACAAACAGGAAACAGTCCAAATCCCTCTCACTCAGTCCAGGAAGCTCAAAAGTCACACAAATCCAGGGGCCCTCCTGCCACAGATGTAGACTATAGAGCCACTAACCATAGCAAGTTAGAACTCCACACATATCCAGGCACAGGAACCCAAATCTTCAGAGACCCAGGGCTGAACACAAGAAGATGGGAAGTGTTTACATACAAAAGGTCCCCAGGAAATAGAGTATGGAAAAACTGTTGGCAAGAGGTTGATACACTCAATTCAGGCTCTGAGTGTTGGAACACCTACAACTCAAAAACAGTCCTTTGTTGAATAGTGAACCCATCTGGCTTCTCAAGTTGGCATACCCTAATGGGGAAGTAATCAGAGGCAGAAAAGTTTCATAGGAAAAAAAAAAAGGGGTGGGGAGGAGATGAGCTTCTATAAGGCAGGACATATCCCAGACCTGAAAAGTGTAATGAAAAGGGTGCACTGAGTAGGAAGAGAAGATTAACAAATCACAGGAGCTGAGGAGAAAATATTACATATAAATAAGCAGTACAGATCAGGATTCCTAGAGAAGGAACAGAGAAGAGTACCCTTTCTCCTGGAGGTGAAACAATTGCACATAAAATGGCAATCTTAAAAGCTGTACCACATGACCAGGGCACAAATGAAGTGCAGAAGACCTGAGAAAATCTTAATAGTTAAACACAGGCTACTCTAAAGGTCTGTATTAGTTGGACCAAACATTAAAGAAGAGCCTTAACACAAAGACAATCTATAATAAAACCATAGGCAAGAGGTAGAAAGTGATCTTCATAGTTAATACATCAAAATAATCAGATGCTCAAACATTAGCAAAAAATCACAATCCACACTAAGAAACAGGAAGATATGGCTCAGCCACAGGAATAAATTAATACTTTAGAGGAAACACAGAATTTGAAACAACTAATCAAAGAAGTTCCAGAAAATCTTCTAAATCAATTCAGTGAAATGAAGGAAAATATGGATAGAAATAAACTAATTGTGGATACTGAACTAAAGGATATTGAGAAGACAATGTGTGAACAAAAAAGAAAAATATGAAAGTGTAAAAAGAAACATAACAAATTATAGGGCTGAACAGCACAATAATGGAGATTAAAAATATATAACAACAACAAAAAAAAATACATGACAGGGAACTGATGTGCCTCAAGAAATTGAGCATCTGCTTCCCATGTGGGAGGTCCTGGGTCTGGTTCCCAATGCCTTCTGGAAAAAAAAAACAAGCAAAACAAATGGAAAAAGCCAACTGATTAAACTCAGGGGAGCCAATGTGGCTCAATGGTTGCATGCCAGCTTCCCACATGTGAGGACCCAGGTTCAATCCCCAGCCCCCAGCACCTCAAAAAAAAAAAAAAAAAAAAAGTGCATGACAGTTATACAACAGCAGATGTGAAGAGGCAGAAGAAAGAATCAGCAAACTAGAAGACAGGATGATTGAAACCATATGTTCAGAAGAAAAGATAGAAAATAGAATAGGAAAAAAAGCAGCATCTAAGAGACTTGAGTGACAAGATGAGGCATACACATCATTAGAGTCCCAGAAGGAGAAAAAAGGGAAAAGGGCCAGAAAGAATATTTGAGGAAATAATGGCTGAAAATTTCCCATCTCTTATGAAAAATATAAAAACATCTGTCCAATAAGCATAACATACTGCAAACAGGATAAATCCTAAAAGACCTACTCTGAGACACTTACTAATTAGAGTGTCAAATGCCAAAGATAAAGAGAAAATTCTGAAAGCAGCAAGAGAAAAGTGATTCAACATATCCATGAGATTCTCAATAAGACTAAGTGCCAATTACAAGGGATTCCCAATAAGACTAAATGCTACTTATCAGAAACCTTGGGGGCAAGAGGAGAAAAACAGCCAGCCAAAATTCTTTATCTGGAAAAACTGTCCTTCAAAAATAAAGGAGAATTAAAAACATTCACACATAAACTGAGATTGAGAGAGTTCATCAACAAAAGACTTGCCCTATAAGAATTGCTAAGGGGAGTTCTAAAAGGTTAAAAGAAAAATACAGGAGAGAGTGACTTGGAGTAGTGTGAAGAAATGAAGCTCTTCATCAAAGTTAACTAAATGGGTAAATCCAAAACCCAATAGGACTGTACCCCCAATATATAGCTTTACTTTTTAATTCCTGCAAGAGTTAGAAAGCAATTAAGAAATTGCCATATTTCGTGATAATGGGAAAGCAAAATATAAGAGGTAATGTAAGACAAAAACAACATAATGAGGGGAAATGAAGCACAAAGAACTTGTAGGTATGTAGTTGTTATCTTTTCAAATTACTAGGTTATAGTCTTGTTGTATAATACAAACCCCAGGGTAACCAAAAAAAATTTTTTTAAATACACAGAAATGGAAATGAGAAAGGGATCATTCAAGTACATCACAAAAGAGCAACTATACAGAAAAGGAGGCTGCAATAAAGGACAGGAGAGAAAAAATATATATAAAACATATAAAAACCAAAGGACAAAATGGCTGAAGTACTACCTTTAGAGTAATAACACTGAATGTTAATGGGTTAAACTTACCAATCAAAAGGCACAGATTGGCAGAAGGGATAAAATAGCAACAACTACTTGTTATTTACAGGAGACTCACACCTTAGACCCAAAGACACAAAAAGGTTGAAAATGAATGGAAGGAAAAAGAAAATACATGCCGACAGTACCAAAAGAGAGCTAGGATTTGTTATCAAACAAAATAAACTTTAAGTCAAAAGCTGTTACAAGAACATCACTGTTACAAAGTGGTATGACTATGGCAATGCATGGGAAAAATACAAGTAATGTAACTTATGGACTACAGTTAACAGCAATCTTGTAATATTCATGCATCAATGTCAAAGAAGGTATTTTTTCAATGTTAAGGGTCAATAATGGGGGTATGGGATTTTTTTCCTTTGGACTAAGAAAAACACTCAAAAGTTACTGAGGGAATAACTGCACATCTCCATGATGAAAGTAAGAGCCACTGAGTGTATACTTTGGGTAGACTGTAGAAGGCAGGGGACTGTATAACACAGTGAACCATGTGGTAGAAGATGGACCGTGGTTAACAGTACAAATACGAGAGTATACTCTCATGAACTATAACAAATGTACACTACTAATGCAAGGTATTAATAACAGGGGGTATATGGAAAATATACAGCAAATGTATACTACAGGCCATAGTTAGTGGAAATACTCTGATGATGCTCTCTCTCACAACCTGTAATAAATGTTCCACAACAATGTAAGGTGTTGATGGAAAGGTGATATATGGGAATTTTGCACATTAGGCATGATTGTTCTGTAAGTCAACAACTTCTCTAATAAAAAATAAAAATTAGTCAACCAGAAAAAAAAAGCTGTTTCAAGAGACAAGGAAGGACACTATATATTAATAAAAAGGGTCGATCCACCAAGAATAAATATCTTAAATATTTATGTACCTAACCATGGTGCCCCCAAATACATAAGGCAAACACTGGCAAAACTGAAGGGAGAAATAGACATCTCTGCAATAATAGTTGGAGAATTCAATATACCACTTTCAATAGGGAAATAGAATTTGAATTATATGATAAATGAATTAGACTTAAGAGACATTATAAATAGATCTGGAACAAGATGAGGATGCCCACTGTCACCACTGTTATTCAACACTGTACTGGAAGTACTAGCCAGAGCTGTTAGGCAAGAAAAAGGCATAAAAGGCATCCAAAATGGAAAAGAAGTAAAACATGGAAAACTACCAAACTTTGCTAAAAGAAATCAAAGAAAACCTACATAAATGGAAGGAATTTCATGTTCATGGATTGAAGGTTAAATATTGTTAAGATGTCAAATCTAACCAAAATGATAACTTATTACAAAGCTACAGTGATCAAAATGGCATGGTACTGGCACAAGGATAAATATATAGACCAATGGAATTGATGTGAGAGTTCAAAATTAGATCCTTACATCTAAATGGCCAATCCATATTTTTACAAGGCTGCCAAATTCACTCAATTAGGAAACAACAGTCTCTTCTAAAAGCGGGGCTGGGAGAATTGGATATCCATATGCAAAAGAATGAAAGAGGACTCCTATCTCACATCATATACAAAAATTAACTCAAAATGGAGCAAAGACCTAAATATAAAAAGCAGGCATATAGAACTCCTAGAATAAAATGTAGGGAAGCATCTTGAGGATCTTGTGTTAGGCAATGGTTTCTTAGACTTTGTACTCAAAGCACAACCAATGAAAGAAAAAAATATGTATCAAATTAAAAACATTTGTGCATCAAAGGACTTTACCATGAAAATGAAAAGATAATCTACACAACAGGAGAAAATATCTAGAAACCAATACCTGAAAAGTTTTAATATCCAGAATATATAAAGAAATCCCACAACTCAAAAATAAAAAGCAAATGACCTAGTTCTAAAATGTATAGAAGACTTGAACAGACATTTCTCCAAAGAAGATATAGAAATGGCTAAAAGCACATGAAAATGTGCTCAACATTATTAGCTGTTAGGGAACTGAAATCAAAACCACAACGACATACTATTTTACACCCACTGGAATGGCTACTATTAAATAAATTTTTTAAAAACCAGAAAATTTTAAGTGTTGGAGAGAATGTGGAGAAACAGGAACATTCATTCATTGCTGATGAAAATGTGAAATAGTGCAGCCACAATAGGTTTAAGAATCACCATATGTCCCAGCAATCCCACTCACAAGTATGTACCCAAAAGATTTGAAATAGAGACTTCAACAGATATTTGCATGCCAATGTTCATGGTGACATTATTTACAGTTGCCAAAAGGGGGAAATAACCCATGTGCCGATCAACTAATGAATGGATAAATAAAATATGGTATATAGATAAAATGGAATATTATCCAGCCATAAAAAGGAATGAAGTTCTGAGACATGACAACATGGGATGAACCTTGAAGATATCATGTTGAGTAAAATAGCCAGGTATAATAAGACAAATATCGAATGCTCTTTCTGATATGAAATAATTAGAATAAGCAAACTCATAAAGTCAGAATCTACCTTATAGGTTACTGGGGGCCAGGTGAAGGTAGGGAATAGAGAGTTAACGTTTAAATTGTACAGAGATTCTATTTGGATTGATTGTAAATTTTTGTAATGTATGGTAGTACAACACCATTAATATAATTAATAGAGTTGAATTATATATGTGAACGTGGTTAAAAGGAGAAATTTTAGGTTGTATGTTACTAGAATAAAAATTTTAAAAACCACACGACAACACAGTGAACCTTATTGTAAACAATGTATAAAGTTAATAGTGCAATTATAAAAATGCTTTCATGAATTTTAACAAATGTACCACACTAATGAAAGATGTTAATAATAGGTAATATAAAAGAACTCTGTTTTATCCATGATTTTTCTGTAAACCCACAACTTCTCTAGTAAAAAATAAATGCATTTGTACATTTTCTGGATTTGCAGAGGTGAAAAGTTACTAATTTAATCTTAACATAATTAATATATGTCACATGTAACATAATTAATATATGACATATAATTAATATATGTCACAAAAGAAGATATATGAATGTCCAATAAGCACATGAAAAGATATTCCATATCATTTAGTTATCAGAAAAATACAAATTAAAACCAAAATTTGCTATCACTATATACCCATTAAAATGGTTACAATTTAAAAGACTGGCAATCCTACATATTGGCAAGTATGCAGAGCAATTGGGAACGTAAAATGGTTCAACAGTTTGGAAGAGTTTGGCAATGTCTCATAAAGTTAAACATATACTACACATCCACGAAACAACATGGATGAATCTCAAAACACTGGCTAGAAGCCTAACAGAAAAGACTATATACAGTATGATTCCATTAATATAAAAGTCTCAGAAAGACAAATCAAACATATAGTGACAGAAAGCAGATGGTAGGTTTGCCTAGAGCCAAAAATGGTAGGGGACAGATGATTAGGAAGGACCACAGGGAACTTGTTATATCTCAATTGCGGTGGTAACTGCACTGGTGTGTAAATTTGCCAAAATTCATCAAAAGTTACACTTGAACTGAGTACGTGTTATCGCATGTAAATTCTGCTTCGAAACTACTGCTTTCTAGATTGGAGTAGATTGTACCCAAGAGTCTGCGGATAAGCAGACCCTTTCAGAAGCAGATCGGTCTTCACACATGGACCTCCACAGCCACCCCAGACCCTCCCAAAGAAACACAAGCCCTTCGCTTAGAATAATCCCTCATGACCAACCTGTCAGGGCTCCTCCCAGGCTCCCTCGCCGCAACTGTCTTCCATCCTCACTCAGCTGTCTTTTAAACTTCAGGGACTTTCCAGGGCCAGAAGCCACATCTGGGTTGCTGCATTTCCGACATGGCATGGGTGGTGGGGATAATATGTGATCAAGCTGCAGAGAGAAGGATAGAGGAATCACTTTCAGGGGATAACTGTCAAAATAATGCTGAACAGAAGACTAACCATTCACACCTTCTTCCTTTCTTTTTCCTTCTCTAAATCCTTCTCTCCCCACCGTGGTTTAATTTTGCTAGTTTAGAGAATTCAAGATCTCAGTGTTGTGTCTCAGTGTTGTGTGAGTGAGAGCCCAGCTTGCTGCAAAATCTCAAGAGCAGTGAATTTCAAGCTGCAGGTCATGACACATTTGTGGGTCACAAAATCAGACTTGGTAGACTGTGACCAGCATGTTTTCTAATATGCAATTCTAATGTTTATGCAGTAGAATAAAATTGTGAGAGCCCACAGAATGAAGGGAAACTACTGTTTTATGAGATTTTTAATTTAGTGATACTGGGCATTTGTCCTGGGTCACTATGTAAAATACCTTTCTGTGATTTGAAGAATCTGAAGAACACTTCTTTAGTTGTTCACAAAAGAGAATTCACAAGCTTTAGGTGCTCATAAATATATGTAGGGGAGAGAAATTTTTTCTAAGTATCATAGGCCCTAATGGAAATCAATACACCCCTACATCACTATATAGCATTTTAAAAGAGAACCTGTCACAAGAAGCAGAGAAACCAAAGTCACTTCAGCAGACAGCTTACTACAAAAGAATCCCTTGTGTCACAACACTTATCTCAAGATCTGTCAGCTTTTATAAGAAAACCTTTCACACTTGAATAGGGCCACACTTTCTAAAATGTTCATCTTCAAGTTAATTCATATGCATATATATGTGGCTATTAGTAATGAAAGACAAAAATATTCATGTGCATACACAAGTATCCAGACAGGTTTATAAAGGAGACAAAAAAGAAACACAAACGAGTTCAGAAATTTATGAAAATTTCAAATGCCCTAAAAAAGTGCCAACTTTGGAGAAATTTAAAAACAGAAAAGATTCTGCTAACATTGCCCAAAGCCAGGCATTTTAGGGATGCTTCACTGAGATTTGTTCTGTTTTGTTTTCATGGTAGAAAGGTTGTCACCTCTTTTTACCTGTGTGAATTTTTTGAGATTAAAGCCATCATGGTCATACTCACTGGAAAAAGAAATTCAGGATGGCATTTTCAAAACTACTGCTCAAGTTGAAATTCAACCCTGCCAAGCTAATTGAGCTAGAACAGAACTCATTGGCTCAGCTTTCCCAAGATGTCAACCCTCCCCCAAGCTCAACTCTATTCATTATTAACACAGGGATTTCAGGCCCTTGTCAATAAGTACTGTCTCAAACTTAGGACCAGTCAGTATTTATTATAAGAAAACATTTTAGGGAGAGGTCTTTGAAGAACCAGCAGTACACCCACTCCAGGATCAAGCCAGATCAATAGGGAAAAGGGATTCCAGTTAGCGCTTAAAAAAAAAGGGGGAGGGGGGGGAAGTAGGTGTGGCTCAAGCAATTGGGCTCCCGTCTACCACATAGAAGGTCCAGGGTTTGATTCCCATGGCTCCCTGGTGAAGGCAAGCTGGCCTGCATGGCAAGCTGGCCCATGCGGAGTGCTGGCCTGCGTGGAGAGCTGGTGCAGCAAGATGACATAACAAAAAGAGACAACAGAGGAGAGACAATAAGAGACACAGCAGAACAGGGAGCTGAAGTGGTGCAAGAGATTGAGCGCCTCTCTCCCACTCTGGAAGGTCCCAGGATCGGCTTCTGGTGCCACCTAAAGAAATACAAGCAGACACAGAAGAACACACAGTGAACACACATAGAAAGCAGACAGTGAGCACAAAAATAAAAACAACGGGGGGGGGGCGGTGGGTAGGGGGAGCGGGGTATAAACAAATCTTAAAAAAAAAAAAGATGTTGTACTCATTGAAGTATTTGTTGGGGCTGCTGTTCTTTACATGTGTGTCCTATTTAGGAGTTTTCTAGGAGGAATCTGTCTAGTCCTAGATATTTTGCACTTAAATCTTATAGACAATGAATAGAAACAGGCAAGCCTGAGTTACATATCAGCTACTAGAAAATGCAGAACCAAATGAGTAGTCCTACTGAAACCCATTACACAATGTGAAGGCTTTTTGCCTTTCTTGGCTCCATTTTATGTCTTTCTCCCAATTTTTTTCTGTTTTTTTTTAAATTTCAGAAGAAAATTTGCAATTACAGAAAAATACTACAGAATAGTTCAATGAACACCCATATTCTCTTGGTCAACTGGTGAATCAATAGCCTTTTGCCACACCACCTTCCACTTTCATTTCTTCCTTCTCTTTCCTCCCCCCCTCCATACAAACACACACACACACACTCACATGGGAGAGTTAGCTGCAGACATGGATCTTAACCCCTAAATACTTTAGCATGCATCTTCTAAGAGCAAGGACATTCTCATAAATCTCCTGTCATGCGTTCTACATATCCTTACAAGGTGGCTCAAATCCTTTGTGAACAAGGAAGTACAAGTATTAGAAAAAATATAATGTTAGGTCATAGAGCATTCATATTAAAATGTTTTTCTTTCATGTTAAAAGGAATACTTGCAGCCACAAGGTGGCAATGTGCCATAGACATTCAACCAAACTCTCCTGTAGCTACTAGTTCTGCTATATGCACAGGGAATGGGTGACCTCTCTCAGAGCAATCAAGCGAGTTAAGGTCCAATCTACTTTCAGTTATTTCCTCTTAATTACTAGTGGCAGCTGCATAAAATACAAATATTTATTGTTTAAGGTTCATCAACTTCTGCTTATTTTTCACCTGAAGTTCAATTTTCAGCTTACAGAAGTACAGTCAATTATTGTGGAGATTTTTATATCACAAATTAACAGAGGGTAGAAGATAATTCCTGAACAGTAATTATGTGATTTCCTCACATATTTTCCAACAAAGCCATCAATGACATGAAACAAATGGGAAGAAAAAGAAACCAAGGAAAAAGTGAAGGGGGAAAATATCTGTTTCATCACACACATTTAGTCACAAGCAATTAGTTTATAAGCCAGGGGTTTTAACCAGAGTCACAACCCCACGAGGGGAGTATTATTTTAACTCTGAGAAAATTGAGGCAGTGAACTGTGAGGGCTGCAAATGTTTCAAACACAATATAAGTCGGAAAAAAAACTGTAAGCCCAAGTGCAATGTTCCAAGATCCCATTTCCTTCTTCACACACGTCAAATCAAACTCCCAAACGGGCTCTCTCTAAATTGATCATTTTTCCAAATTTGCTATGTTGTCACTGGCTCTACCAGTCTTTAAACAATTAGTCAAAGCTTCTCAAAGTGGTCCACTGCAGCCCAACAATTTATTTTTCATTTTTTGTCCTAATTCAAACACTCATGATCCCTTTAAAAACATTCCATCATACCATAGAGTTTATGGCAGACATTAAACATGTCACTTTGTGCACTGCCCTTTAAATAATTTTCATTTAATGTTTTCCAACTTTTTCAAGCTCCCAAAGTCTTCATACTACAAGGAGTTCAACTAAAGACAGAGGTTCTCCTTCAACTCTCATTGATGTTCAAGGGCATCTAAGCCTGGGCTTCTCACACTCACTTCAAACACTTCTAAATTCTTTCACTAACAGAGAGTGGAACTCCTAGAGAGCTAGACCCAGTACCCTAGTCACAAACTTATCTCACATTCTGTTAGCCATAAAGTATACTAGATTGAAACCCATTCTTGAGATATATATCCTTACTCCATTCACCAATACAAATGTTGATTCCTGCTGAATGGTTATTTGCTCAAAATTTCCTATGTCAGTTTTCACAACTTCCTTTAATTCCTCATTAGAGTTTGCATTTGCTGAATGTATTACTGCACTTGAAAGATAGACTGGGTAGCCTAACATACCTACATGTGAATGATACACAATTGTTCTTGCTAGCAGTTTTATCACAGCAAACACGTAAGCATCTTAGGGAATGAGGTATATTACCATAAACCCTATACAGATTTGAAGAAACGCTTCCAAAATTATCATACAGAAATGCTAATCACCAGAATTCTGCATCTCTATTTTCAACAGTTATCATCCTTGCCCTTTATTTTCTGTTTAACATATTATCAGGCTGAAAACACCAGAAGAATCTCTTCACCACGTTACATTAAAATCTATGAAGATGAATTAAAAGTAAAAGTAAAGGCAAATCACTTAGGAGGCTTGATCCAATTTTGTCTAGTATTTCACCACCACCACCTCCTCCTCAACTACCAGCACTGTCTCCAAACACCTACTACAGTTTTCTTTTCCTCCCACTGTATCTCCTTAATAATATCGTCCATCCATCTATGTCTGAAAAGGCATATTGTTACTTTTGATAAAAGAGCATGAACTTTATCCTTAAATGACAATTTTCTCCAATCTCATCTCTACTTTCATTTCAACATGCATGAGTTCTCTAATTTATACTTTCTAAATATAAATAATGATCATATGAACATATATAGAAAGATTTCTCCAATTTTAATAAATGGCAGCTCTTTTTTTCTAGTTACTCAGATCAAGCATTACAGTAATTGTTAACTTCTTGTTCTCACTTCAGAGCCAATCAGCAAATCCTCTCTAGCTCTACCTCCAAAATATATCCAGGATCTAATCACTTCACCATCTCCTTCAGTACCATCCTTGTCCCTGCCTGCCTGTATCTCAACCACAATACCCTTCCAATAGGTCTCTCTGCTTCCATACCAGTCTCAACACAGCAGCCAGTGACTCTTCTAAAATATAAATCCAACTCCAAATATATGCTCCAACTCCTCTACTCATAGCCCCAGCATTAAAACAACCTATAATGAAATCCGAAGTCTTGACAATGGCTGGCAAAGTCCCACCTCTACCCCCCACTTCTCTGATCCATTTCCTACAACTCTATTTAAGTCACATGGATCTCCTTGCTGGTCCTGGGATGTCGTAGGCATCTTCCCACACAGGACCTCCACAGTTAGCATTCCTTCTGCCTGGAACATGCTCTAGATATCAGCGTGCAGGTCTTTATCCAAATGCTACTTTTTCAGGGAGGCCTTCTCTAACTGCCCTACATAAAATAGATGTGCACCACTTTATTCCCTTTTATTTTTTTTTCATAGCACCTCTTAGCATGTGACATAGTAGATATTTTATATTTGTTTATTGACCCTCTTCTTCCACTTGAATGAAATTATGTACAGTTTCTACTACACAAATGGCACCCTGTAATTATTTCTTGAAAGTACAAATAAACTGTAAATCTCTGGCATCTACTTGAAAAAATAATGAAGAAAAAAATAAAGAACTCATACAATATAGGGCTTTTACTGTTTAAAGAAGAATAAAATTTTATTAACTTATTTCAGGTGAAAAATGCTAAACTGAGTTTCTATCATTTTTACAAAATTGAATACTTCATGTATGAAAAATATGTTTAGGTTATAGCAAACATAATCTCCCAAAGAATCTTTTATATATACCAAGCTAATGTGGTAATTATTTAACTCAGCTACCTATGAAGGCGATTTCTAAATAATAAATTACTAGATCTTTTAACTGTATCCTAATCAGCATATTCACATCTGTCTTCTATTAATTCAAGCTTTTCCCTACCCCCATTCCTCTCTCTATATATCCTTATTCATCCCCAAGATGAGACACATACATTTTAAAGACCCATCCAGAATGTGTATGCCCTGAGGCCAAAGCGCTTTAGGTCACAGGGCACACCAATGTCATCTGCATACATAATGGGGCACTCACCAAAGTCTTTTTCATTTTCATAAAACAGAGACTGACTGGAAGCATAGAGTATGAAGGCATTGTTCAGCTATTCTGTTTCTTGATATTATATATTCTAAGAAAACAGAGATATGAAAATATATGAATTATAAAACTGCATCGACTTTGTTTGCAATCCAAATTAAATACTACAGTTCCCTTATAAGGATAAAGTTGGAATCTGAAATGACATGACTATGTCTCAAAATCGGCTTTTATTTCTTTTTAAACCAAGGCCTACCATCAATATTTTAAAATTTTCTAGAACATGGTTTAATGAGTATATTTAAGAAAGTCATTATCAGATTCATACTAATCCTGCAGTGGTTAGGAGTACAGAATAGCTCCACCACTCACTGGCTCTGCTATCCTAATTGAGAAACTTTATTTCTGTGCCTCCGTTTCCTCATCCACAAAATTTTAGTAATAATAGTACCTCCCTGCTGAAGTTGTGAGGATTAAGAGTTCATATATGTAGAGCACTTAAAAACATGCTTGGCACACAACAATTGCATAAACATCTTGGCATATACTGCATCAAAAATGGTTCACAGGGAAATTAAACTGATTATTTACCGCTAAAGGGAGAATTTGATATACACTCCTTTAAAATTATTTTAGGCTGTAATTATCTGTGCTCTGGAGCACAGAACTTTGAGGGCATGATTCCCACTGTTAGGGGATTTTCAGCATGTATGACACAGAAAGCAACACGGTAGTGAGGAACCTTGGTGCTAGTTTTGAATTGCCGGGGACAGAATTCCAATTCCATTCTTTGGCAAATTACTTACCTTTCTCTGAAGTACCACCTTAGAGGTCGTGATGGATCCAAAGGGCTTGATACAGTGCTAGGTATGTCTAAGCACTCGATAATTCATCATGTTGCTAATAACTGCCACTATTGTCCTAGGCTCAGTCCCAAGTCTCCCTTTCTCTTAACCTACTGAATAGAAAGTATGTAGATCCTCATTTCCCTGGTCTCTCCCAGAGACATGTCTCAGGCACTCTTAACTCCCCACTAGCCAAAGAATATGGAAAAGAGAAAACATCCAATATTCTGAGCACTACATGAAGAATATTCAATCCCTTCCCCCAGCACCTTAAAATCTAACTATAAATTTAGTCAGACCATTAAGAAAGCTATACTCCTGGAACACATTGTACTGGGGTCCATTTCATTGATTTTCCTGACATTCATTTTGGATTGTGCCATTCAGAACACATGCTTCCATTTAATCATATTGTAAGAAACAGCCCAATAGAACCTTGCCACTCTGTCCTATAAATACATAACAAAGGGTCTTGATTATATAGTATCCTCCTTGTCAAAATCCCCCAGGAATTACCTAACTAATCACCTTTCTCTTCTTAAGCCATTAGAAATCACAGGGCAAAACCTGCTAGCCCATCCCCAGCAAGTGTGGCATATCCTGTCCCCATCAAGACTTCATGGATTTGTTTGCTGCACTAAACTCACTCCTGTTTTCACCTTACCCTCTTCACCAGTGGATCTCAACTGGTGGCAATTTTATCAGTCAGAGGACATTTGGCAGTCCAGCAACATTTCAGTCACAACTTGAGGAGGTGGGGAGAGGGTGTATATTATTGGTATCTATTGGTTAGAATCCATGCATATGACAGAACATCCTACAATGCATAGGAAAGTCCCTACAACAAAGAATTATCTAGCCCAAAATGTCAATAACGCCACTGCTGAGAAACTGTGCTCTACGCTTCTATCTTCACCTATTTTTCAGTTACTTATCTTGCTGAATTATGTGTATTATTGTAGGTCATCTTAAAATCTTCTGAGAACAAGGAAGAGGTTAGAGGGAGGGCATAGGTAGACTCTTAGCAAAATTGCTCATGTCAACAAGGTTTGTAAGCCGTAATTTCCTGGGCAGCATTAATTTACTCAAACTGTTTAGCTGTTCATTGTAACTCACTTTCTCAATGAATATCCATGTTTTGAAAAATAAAACATCAATACAAAACACTTAAACTGGAAGATGTTCTAGACACCATCTTTAGTTTTCTCATTAATTCTTTGAGTCACAAACTTCAATTAGCAGTATAAAAACTGTTTCAGAAACATTCTAAAATGCATTGTCAATGTAGATCAAACTGCAATGCATTCACCTAAACAGAGCTACACCACTAGCTTCAGCTATTTAAATTGATTTTCTTTTCTCCCTACTGAGAGAAATATGTAAATTAACAGTTTGATACCACTAACTCGCTTTTGTCTTGTCAACCCAACTTCAAAAACGTCTGTTTCTTTGCTTATGACAGGAGTTCTTAACCGGCAGTCCATGGATTCCCAAAAGATCCATGGAAAGATTTCAGGGGGTCCGTGAGCTTGAATTGAAAATTCAGAAAACATTCTTGTGGGGACATGTTGATGCGAGTATGATATATTTATTAAATAATACACAGCATAGTGTGAACTTAGTATGATTTTTACTTTAATGTAGCATGTTCTGAGTGCAGTGGATAACTGCCTACAAAAAGGTGGGTAAGGATGGCAGAGATGGTTTTATGATGCCATGGGAAAACTCGAACTTTAAATGTTTGTCGAAAATGATCCTTTGAACAGATGTTGAACCATGTTAGGTTATCCCGTGGGAAAGCTGGGAAAGCTGTAAAATGTAATTTTGAATAATCCTAAAGTTTAATTTAAAGACATGCACGTTAAGTGCCATAAAACTATATGCCGCTACATTCTGAGCAGGGATCCGTGGTTTTCACCTGACTGGCAAAGGGGTCCATGGAACAAAAAAGGTTAAGATGCCCTGGCTTATGGACAGCTCTACAGTGGGCACACACTGCACATGCACACACACATACACACATGACCTCCAGTAACACAACGTCACCACCAACCCAAGGGCAGGGCACCACGAAGCAACACCTAAATGTGACTGACTCTGGTATATATTAAGCAATAAGTTCAACAGTCTAAAGATGTAAAAAAAAAAAAATGTTTCTAAGCTAATATCATATTAGCTTTTTTAAAAACATGGCATTTTTATGTATAGTTATCTATGAACCATTTCTCAAAGTTTAGCTTAAGAACAATGACATGGAGGAAATCATCACAGGGAATATAATAATTTGAACTTTGCATATATATCACCTGCTTTAATATTCTAGATGTTTCCCTGACCTTTATTTAGTGATCTGATTTATGCCTGAAGTTGTTTACTTAGCTGAAGTCATTAAATTCCCCTGGTACCATCATGTTCCCATCAGCTACGTAGCTAATGATTCCGACTGTGGTTAACAAGCATTAAGAGCAGATATTCCTCAGCAGTCATCTTCCTTCCATTTAAAGGGGAAAATTCTCATGAGATTCACAGAACTTGAAAGTATATTCCAATTCAGTAGTATTATTATTCCCATTTCACCAATGAGGAAACAGATTCAGAAAGATTAATCTTTCCTAAGGTATAAGCTAAATAGGTAACAACAAGGAATCAAGCCCAAGATTAACTCCAATGTCCACGTTTCTTCCACCACTACAAACTGTCTCCAGAGAAGGGCTCATGGTGACCAAGTACAGGAAAACCCCAGACAGCTGACCTTCACTTTCTCTTACATCCCTAGTCCAGGAAGACTCCCCAGAGAAGACTGGATTCTTAGACTCTGCTGTCAACCAATCCGAATGGCCCAGTCCATCCTAATTGACAGCCTAAACAAGTGATTTCTAGAGCTCCTATACCTGAAATCCTTCAGTCAGAACACAGTATCACAAAATATCAGCAGTGGAAGAGACCTAAAAATTCCCCTGTTGTCTAATTCCCTGGTTTTCCTGAATAACTGAGTTCAGACCAGTCAAGCAGACTACCCAAGTTTACAAAGGTAAGCTCGTGCACGAATCTACACCAGACATCAAATTTCCCAACAATGGTGTGTCCATCACATGATGCTCCCTACCTGTACTTCCAGCAACCACACAAGATCCATGACTCTACTATAATCTCCTTGTGTGATTTTCTATGATTTTCTTATTCGTACATGCTCTTTCAACCCAGAGTCAGTTAAAAAATCTTTCCAGCATTACTACCAAGAGAAGGGGTTGACTTGTGCTTACTTGCACATTTTATGTGTTTCTCAGGTACCCAGAAGCCAGTCAGAAAGGAGCACAGAGCAGCGTTTTGACACTTGCTAATTTTCTTTCTGGGCTGGGGCTTTTTAAACTCATCCCCAAATCCCCCACCCCCATATGTGCAGGGTAGGAGAGAGAAGGAGCAGTATCCCCACCAGAATCGGACAGAGGCCTTAAGACCCTAAGCCAGCCTTCCTTGGAACTTACTGTGGGAATTGTGTTAAAGAATCTGGGCAGGACAGCTTAGTCCAGTTCCTGGAGAGAGCAGAAAATTGGGGAGAAGGAATGCACATGCCACAAGCAACATGGACTGTATTCAGGAACTTAGCAGTCACATAAAGGTGGGCAAATCATAATTTCCTCTATGGAAAAAAAGGATAAATCCTCCTTACAGTGCTCTTATGGATTAAAGTTAATTGGCCAATATAAAGTTACTATTGTCTGGCACACAGTAGGCACTCAAATGTTATTCTCTTTCCCCTTCCTACCCTAGTTCATTTCATCAGACCCATGAAGAGAATATAATCAAGCCCTGGACTTCTGTTCAATAACAACCACTGGAGCTAAAAATAAACTTTATACAAGATTCTAGAGGAAGAAAAAGTCACCATGAACTCTTCTTACAAAATAATGTTATTATTTTTTAAATTTATGGTAATAAATTTATGGACAAACACCAAAAATTTATATTCATTCCATGATTTTAAATTAAAAAGGAAAATGGACTGTTTGAGCAAGTCCACAGTGAATAGCAGTAGCAAACTGAACTCTGACCCAAGCAGCAAAGTAAACAATCTTAAGGAAAACATTCTGAAGAATCACAAGTCATGAGTTCTCAGCAGCTTAGGGGCCTCACCTGGTTAAAACGGAAATAATTTAGAAATATTTGGAAAAACAAGAATTGAAAAATTGGCAAATGGTGAGAGAACTGAAAGGAGGGATGAAATAAGGAGGGGTGAAATGGCTCTGGGAGATGAGAAGGTGGAGTGGATGCAGGGACATAAAAATTATTTTTATCAGCTTTATTTCCTTTTTTTTTTTTTAAGATTTATTTATTTATCCCGCCCCCCCCCCCCCCCCATTGTCTGCTTTCTGGGTTTGCTTGTCTTCTCTTTAGGAAGTACTGGGAGCTGATCCTGGGACCTCTGACATGGGAAGAGAGAAGCACTCGTTTGAGCCACCTCAGCTCCCTGGTTTGTTATGTTTACCATTTTGTCTCCTCTTTAGTTTCTTCTTGGTTGCACCAGTTTGCCATGCAGGCCAGCTCGCCTTCAGCAGGAGGCCCTGGGAAATGAACCCGGGACCTTCCATAAGGTAGACGGGAGCCCAATCACTTGAGCCACATCTGCTTTCCTTTATTTCCTCTTAAAAGAGAAAAATATGAAGAAAATGTAGAAGGAAAAGAAAGAAAGGAATGAAGAAAAAAGGAGAGGGAGAGGAAGAGAGAGGAAAAAGTAATAGAGCAAGAGATGTCCAGTGATTATAACGCCCAGCTTGGCTCTCCACCCCAAGTTCCCTAAAGCAGGGTCATTGCACCCATCCATTAATTCTAGACTGCATCCCACCATACTAAGACCAATCTTCTCCTCTGGCAAAAATGAAAAATAAATAAGGCATACATATATATATATACATACATACATATCCCATAATAATAAATAAATTCCAAGACCTTAAGAAGTCAGTAGGTCCCTGGCTCATACTCCTATCTGACTCTGATATCCCACAGCCAGGTTCCTACCTTTCCCTTTCCTGTATTCCCAAAACTCTAAGACTGGGTGCCTGCCATGGGCCCCAGAGTCTGCACTGACTGGACCCCTGCCTCTGAAACACAGCCTTCAAGGAACCAGACCCCGACCTGGCTGCCAGGCCTCAGTGCTGCCCACCTGTCCAACACACCGCCAAACATTGGCCCTACTTTTCCTGGGAGGCCCACCCTGGATTTAAAAGGGTTTGCCTCAGAGCTTTACCTAATGGTGCTAAGATCCTTTATCCAGTTCTGCTCCGGCCTTCCAGGACTGCATCCCACCGCTGAATTGCAAGCTGCTCTCCACCCACCACTTACTGGGCCTGCCTAGACTTCCAGTCCTCAGGAGTCCAGCCAGGGCTAAATGCAGGCCCCTCCAGGGGAACATGAGCTAGAGAAGCACGGGAAGGAAAAAATGAAAGACAGACAAGAAGGAAGAAGGGGAGAAAATGCAAGGAGGGAGAAAGAAGAAAAAAGGAAGAACAAGGAGGAATCAAGGGCTTGGTGGTTTCTGCAAAAAATGAGCCCATCTTAACTTTTCTTCCTATTCTACTATTCACTTGGGTTTTGAGCACCTGAGAAACTACACTGATTACACTGACGCCCGAGAGTGTGATTGGCTTACTAACCAATCCTAGCTCTTTGTGGGCTTTTAGCTATTCTTCATGAAAAGATCTGGTTCCAAGCAGGACTGACTCTCTGCTTACCAGAAATAAAATTCTTCTCCAAGTTATAATAACAAAGAATAAATCGAGATGTTTCCAGCAATACATGAAATAAGGTAAGGAAAAGATTTTGCTTTTGGGTACAGGTTTATCACTCCAGCTAAAAGAAGTATGCACCAGAAGCCACAGGGTAGCTGTGGCAGTTTGAGATTATTTATGAATCCCAGAAAGAGGAAGATTACGTTGTAAACTCATCTATTCCTCTGGGAGTGATACCCTTTGATTGTATCAAATTCAGTAAGGGGCCTCTGGTTAAGTTTACTTGATAAAGCCAATTTAAGGCTTATACATGGGCTAAGTAAGGCTAATTCAAGTTGAGTTCCCACCCCTTTGGTGGGCTGATATAAATGGACTCTCACTCAAGAAGATGCACAGGAAAAGAGAGAGAGCACTCTGTAATTCTGATCCTGGGGTTCCAGGGAGAGATGAGCCATTCACCTGATAGTTTGCAGCTGACCTTGGGAAGAGAGCTGAAGCTGATCCAGAAAGCCAGGAAAGACACCAGCCCTATGGGGAGGAAGAGAGATGGAGAGAGAGAGAGGGAGAGAGGGAGGGAGAGGGAAGAGGTGAGAAGAGAGAGAGGAAGAGAGAAGGGGGGGGGGAGGGAAGAGAGAGGGAGAGAGAAGGGGAGTGGGGGGAGTGAGACAAGGGCTGTGCCAGCCTGCAGCTGAAAGAGAGGAAGTCCAGAGGGGAAGGCTGAGCCTTTGCAGAGACCAGCAACAATCTTGCTTCAATATATGCCAGCTCACTTTGGTGAGAATGCACCTCTTACAGTACATTGAGTTGGTCTCTCCATGACCTTGGGACTGTAAGATTTCACCCCAAATAAATAGCCTTTATAAAAGTCAGTGGATTTCTGGTACTTTGCATTGGCACCCCTTTGGCAGACTAATACATAGCAAAAATTAAAAAACACCAAAAACAGAAGCTAATTCACTAAAGAGAGTCCTTTGGATTGTACTGACTTGCATAAAATAAGACCACTGAAGCCACAGAGATGAGCTGAAGCGGTTTCAGAGTTTTAGCATATCCTTTAACATGTCTGTAAACAATGATTCTCAAACTACTTTTAAAATAACTCCTAGACTTAGCCAACAAGAATTAGCAAGACTGTTTCTCTTTCCTCTAAAAACAAAACAAAACAAAAGCAATACATAAGAACCCAAAGACAACCCTAGCAAGCTAAAGTGCCAAGCTGCCTCTACCTTGGAAAGAATAAATACACTAACATCTGACAATGTCTGAAAATAGACTTGGGCAGATGAACCATGAAGGCAACTTTATAGCCAGAATCTAGCCCAGTTCTGTCTCCCACGCCCCAGGTCTTTATTTTCTCATTCCTGCCTGCAACTAGCTGGTGGAAGGGCTCAGCACTAAATACACGTGGATCTAAAAACTGTATTCAAGTGACACATTGTGGGAGATTTCTAGCTTGACTTAAAATCTTCCTGGGAATAAGCACCCCATCTGTGCAGGTACAGATAGCCTGACTTTCTATAAACCAAGAGCTCCAGTATGTAAAAACCTGAACTTACGGATAGATTTTAAACTGTAGACTCCTCTACCATGTAAGTGCTAATCTAAAGACAAAGAAAACCCATTTCCCAACATTTGAAAGCATAGTTCTGATATACAAGGCTGTGCCTACTTGACTCCTCCAGTTGGCGAAGCACAAGAATCCTTCTTCATTTGTACCATCATGGCTATAGGAAGCCAAGTTGGCTCCTTGCAGAGCTACATATTTTTCTTTGTCCTCTAATTCTACATATTCCATTAGGGCTTATGGCCAGCACCCTCTGCCCTCCCACTGTTGCCAGGCCTCATTCCTACCCAGTTCAAACCACCAAGGCCACTAAAGATCTATTTTTAACCTCCAGCATTCATTGACATTCCATTTTATTATCATCTAAAGTACCTAGCATGATGCCTGGCACATAGTGCAGGCCCAGTGGGGGAAGGGCTGGCAGACTGTGGCAGTGGGGAAAAAGGGTTTCCAACTGCCTTGCTCGCACTGATATTTTCCATTCCTTGGCCTGGAAGCTCCAAGTCTATGGCTGCATTTTCACCATAATGGAGAGCTGAGCAGTCACCACAGACACTGTACAGCTCTTAAGCTTACAGTTTGGCCCTTTACAGAACAAGTTTGCTGGTGCCATAGTCAATAGATTCACTGAGCAATTATTATGTGCCAAGCACTCTTTAGGCACCTTCGATAGAGTAATGAGGAGAACCAAGTCTCTTTGTTGTATGGTAATAAAGACTGGGAAGAAGAAAGCAGGATGTGGCACAGAGAATGAAGGGCACTTCATTATATGGAGTGGTCAGAGAGAAGTTAACCTGAAAGGGGCATATCTGAACAGGCCCAGGAAGGAAGGAAGAGACTGAGCCATGCAGGGGATGGAGCTTCCAGGTCAAGGAATGGCAAATAACAGGCCGGAAGTGCAGGCAAGGCAGTTGGGAAGCAGTCTTTTCTCCACTGCCACAGTCTGCCAGCCCCTCCCCTGATGGGCACTGCACTATGTGCCAGGCATCTTTAAGGATATTATCTCATTTAATCATTAAAACCACCTTCTGAAGTGGTATTATTTTTATGCCCAGTTTACAAATGTGGTCATTTGAGGCTTTTATACACCCCTGAAAAAGCATATCCTTAGGGCTAATCTACTCCTGTGAGTGTGAACATATTGCATGAGGAACCTTTTGGTTAGGCTACTTCAGTTGGGGCCTGCATAACCCAGGGTGGGTCTTAATCCTCTTACCAGAGTCCTTTATAAATGGGATGAAAACAGAGACAGAGAGAAATCCACAAAAGCTGAAAGAGATAACTATGGAACCAAGAAACTAAAAGCAATGAAACCTAGGAAAAGAGGAAGAGACCAGCAGACGTGGCCATGTCCCTTCCCATGTTACAGAGGAGATAAGGATTCCAGCAGCCAGTTTTTGGGGAGAAAGCATTGCCTGATGATCCCTTCATTTGGACATTTTTCTCAGCCTTGAAACTGTAAGCCTCAACCTAATAACACCCCATTGGAAAAGCCAGCCCATTTCTGGTATATTGCATTTCAGCAGCCAAGCAAACTAAAACAACAGATATGGAAATTAAGGTTAGGCAGCTTAAGTCATTTGCTCAAGGTGTCAGAGGGAGCAACAGGTAGTATTGAGACTCATGGCTAGCTATCAGGTCCATCTTCTTAATAAATTGTTTCCCTTCCATTCTCATGCAGGGAGCATGGGCACTATCTGTCACCACCTAAAGACCAACAGCATCAACTTCCTGCTGTGCCTGCTGGGTGGGTGGAAGAGGGCTTCACAGGGCCTGCTTACTTTCCACTCTCCTTTTTTTTTTTTTTACCATGTTCTCACTGAACTTCTCTACTTCTTCCATCCCTAAGATTTGATAAATCACCTAAACCTACATCCACAAATCACCAGCCAAACTGTGAAAGACTCCCTGAGCAAGGAAACTGCTTGCAAGAGAAGGAGAAAGTGAATTAACACAGAATGCCTCCTGGGGGGCCAGGCTCTGATATAAGCACCCTCCACATTTTATTTCAGTGAGATGACACTTACAGAGAATATCAAAGTAGAAAAATGGGACACATTCCCTTTGGATTTCTGCATTCCACAATGGAGGAACTGACTGAGGAGATATCTACAGCAGACACAATATAAGGGACAGCACATACTACTCTACTGTGTTCCTCAGGAGCAATCATCATCCAATGTCCTGAGCCAGGATACACAGTAACTTTGTACCCTTTCCTACCCTGGAGCGTGTTCTCTGATGCCTCCCACCCTGCCTCCCCTCTGTCTCTTAAGAGTTTACATCAGACTTTAATGCTTTGCTTCTAAGTGTTAAGACTGCGTCCTGGGAACCATTGATTAGTTCTTAAGCAACTGCCTTTCCACACACACACACTAAGTTCTTACAGAGGTCGAGGAGCCCTCAGGCAATTAACACTCATGGTGGCTTACCACCATTTCCCAGCATTCCCAAGACAGGTATGTGGATCGATCCCCCAGCATAGCCCTCAATGGCTAAGAATACTAAGAAACCTAAATAACACTCACAACAAAGTTCCACAGCAACATGTACTAGGGAGCAGGAGCAGCAGCTCAATAAATGTTACCTAGAAAAACTGGAATGGAAAAATGGCACAAGTAATGGAATATAACTTTCCTTGGTCAGTGGGGAGAAAATGCAAAAATTTACCATTTACATGGGAAAAGATAACCCCATTCTCAATTATGTCCTCCTCCCTGTCTGAATCCTAGTCTCTACAAAGGCAAGATCACTTCATTCATCTGAGTCCCTCAATACTTAGTAAAAGGCCTGATAGAGTCCACACTTAGTACATGTGTTGCATGATTAAATGACTACTTTTACTCAAAGGTATTATTAGGGAATGACCACTCCAAAGAATTAGAGAAGTGTCATTGGGTGGGAACGCACAGTAGATGAAAATAAGTTTAAAATGCCTCTATACAAGGAAAATGAGAGATGAATTAGCTATTTTTTAAAAATTCCTTGGAAATGGGTTAGGAGGAGACCCAATCATTCTCCACCATCTAAAAATGATCTATTGCTATTCCTTTGTAATTAATTGAGGTTAACCAATTTTACCCATCTCCTTTTTTTTTTCTCTCTCAAGAATTCCTGCCACCAGGAAGGTCAAGGAAAAGTAAACAAGAATGACTGCTGCCCCCAAGACTAGAGAAGGATATGGCTTAACAGCTTGCCGTTATCTGTTGGGGATGAGGTAAAAGGATTATCTGATTGTTTACAATAATTTTAAATTTTATGTTTCAGAAATTAAGTTTCACTAAAAATGGGAACTGTGTACTATTTCCCCATTTTTAAATGAGAATTTAGGAAAAGCTAGAGAAGTCAGCTCTGAGAACCGTTTTTGAAAACTTAGAGATGACTATTAGACAAATCAGGCAAACATAATTAAGTGACTCATTTTTTTTTATCTTAGTAATAAGGTTCTCTTCACCCTGTAGCTAATTAAAACCAAACAAAAAGGGGAAGTGGATGTGGCTGAAGTGAGAGAGCTCCTGCCTACCATATGGGAGGACCTCGGTTCGATCTCTGGGGCCTCCTGGTGAAAAAGAAGAAGAGAAAGCATACCCGCTCAGAGAGCACCTGTGTGGTGACTGCCACTGAACACAAGTGCCTGTATGGTGAGCACAAGTGCCCACATGGTGAGCCAGTGCCCACACAAGTGAGTCACTCATGCAAAAAGATGACGACTCAACACAAGAGAGACAAGGGGAGAGTCAAGGTGAGGTGCAGCAGAAACTGAGGTGGCACAATTGACAAGGAACCTCTCTTCATATCAGGAGTCTCTAGGATCAAATACTAGTGAATCCTAGAGGAAAGAAAATGAGAAGAGTAGACAACACAGACAGCAAAAACAGCAGGGTGGCAGGAGAGGAAGGGGGAAAAATAAATAAATCTTAAAAATAAAACCAGACAAAAAGATCAACAAGAACATGCCAATGAAGTTATCAGTAATTCAAGACTTCAATAACTGATGTAAAAGAGGGAAGCAATCTACCCAAAACATTTTAAAGCTTCTTACATTTCAGAATCTCACATGGTTACAATATGTCATAACCCAAGTTTAATCATCAACAATGGCACACTATCAAATTGGATATAAAAGACCAAAAAAGTTAGGTGAAAAGCATCTATTTATCAACAGCCTAAGAATATGATGCGGTTCACAGTGCAAATGATATAACAGTACCAGAATCAAATAGTAAGAAAACCCACTTGACTCACAGCATCTTCAAACTGGAGGGCAATGTCAGGACCACCTACTCCAGCCTGCCATAAAATACTTATATAATATAGATCCCCCCCCACACCCCCAAACACACACAAAACACTCTCTTTACCTCCCCTTCCAGTTTCATTTTCCTCCACAGCCCTTCCATGTATACTATACATAGTTTACTGATTTATTTATTGTCTCCTTCCCACATTAGAATATAAGCTACAGGAGGGCAGAGGCTTGGGTGTCTTGTTCCCTGGTGAATCACCAGAGAGTAGTACAATGCCTGGCACTAATAGTAGTCCTTAGTGCTGTTTATTGAGCATTGAGGGATTTCCACCTTCTAGGCAAACAATAACCTGTACTTCCTGGCCCCTTTTGTGGCTGGATAGGGTCACATGACAAGTTCTGACAAATGAGTGTGGGCAAAGACAGTGTGTGTCACTTCTCAAAGCACTTTGTTCTCAGTGCTTGATGCCCTATTAGTGACCACTTTTCCAGATGGGGGTTGTTCTGTCAGCCTATCCAAGAATGAGGACAACCCCCCAAGCAGAGCCCCTGGTGAGAACCACGGTCTCCTGCCAACAGCCAGTGCCAGTGTGCCAGCCCTGTGAGTGACTCACCCTGGAAGTGTACTCTCCAGCCCCAGGCAAGCCTAGAGAAGACTGTAGCCCTGGCTGCAACTTCATGAGAGAATCTAAGCTAGAACCACCCTGCTAAGCTGCTCCTGAATTTCTTAACTGAAAAAACTCTGGAGTAATGAATGTTTTGGTTGTTTTTTTTTTTAAGTTGCTAAGTTTGGGGTACAATTTCTTACAAAGCAAAAGCTAACTAATATACCAAGTGTCCTCTGGCCTGGGTATGTGCATTTGCATGTACAACATATGAGTGGTGTGCTCACAGTGATTTAATGAAATGAACCACATACCGACCCAGATGACTCAGATATAGCTGAGGGGATGCAGACATGTTCTACCAAGTACAGGATTCCCTGGTCCCTAATCCTAGGTTTTCTTGTTCTTCATATTTAAGTGAAGAACAGTAGTTCCCTTCATTGATTACTTGATCTTTTTGTGGCTATTGTTTACCCTGTAGTTGACACTGAACCTAACACACAAATAACACTAAACAAATATCCATAATTATTTAACTCAGTGCTAAACCCTGTTGTGCTAGGCTACAAGAGTCCCATGGAATGAGACACAGGGTTTAGGTTGTCTTGCTCCCTCCCCCCGATTCCCCAGTAACCTCTAATCTGCTTTCTATCTCTGCAAATTTGCTATTTCTAGTTATCTAAGTGAGATCATATAATATTTGTCCTTATTTGTCTTGCTTATTTCACTGAGCATGTTTTCAAAGTTCTTCCATGTTGCAGCATGCCTCAGAACTTCATTTTTCTTATGACTGAATAATACTCCATTGTGTGTATGTACCACATTTTCTTATTCATTCATTTGGATGGACACTTGGGTGTTTCCACCTTTTGTTTATTGTGAATAATGCTGCTATAAACACTGGTGTAAAACTATCTGTTTGAGATCCTGTTTTAACATTCTTTGAGTACTGTGGTAGTTTAAGGTTTTTATAGACTCCAGAAAAATCATGTCTTTAGAGCTAATACATTCCTATGGGTGTGTACCTATTTTTAGCTGGGAACTTTTGACTGGCTTACTTCAGCTAAGGGCCTTTTGATTAGATTACTCCAGTAAGGTGTGACTGTGACCTAGGTTGGGTCTTAATCCTCTTACTGGAATCCTTTATAAAGGGATAATTCAGACAGAGAGAAAGGCACCAAGGCAGGAATCTGAATCAACAAGACCTAGAAGAGAAGGGAGAGACCAGCAAATAAGCAATTATCACGTGCTTATAATTTTGATTTGGACATTTCATAGCCTCAAACTGTAAGCTTGCAGGTAAATAAGTCCCAGTTCTAAAAGCCAACCCATTTCTGGTATATTGCATTTTGATAGCCTAGCAAACTAAAACAAGTACGCACCTCAAAGTGGAATTGCCGGGTCATACGGTAATTCTATACTTAAAAGTATACTTTCTACAGTGGCTATGCAATTTCACATTCCATTCCCACCAACAATGAATTAAAGTTCCAATTTCTCCACATCCTTTCCAACACTTATTTTCTATTTTTAAAATAATAACCAGGAAGCAGATTTGGCTCAAATGATAGAGCATCCGCCTACGATATGGGAGGTACAGGGTTCAAAACCCAGGGCCTCCTGACCCATGTAGTGAGCTGGCCCATGCACAGTGCTGATGTGTGCAAGGAGTGCCGCGCCATGCTGAGGTGTCCCCCATGTAGGGAAGCCCCACATGCAAGGAGTGCTCCCCATAAGGAGAGCCACTCCATGCAAAAAAAGGGCAGCCTGCTCAGGAGTGGCGCCGCACACATGGAGAGCTGATGTAGCAAGATGACGCAACAAAAAGAGACACAGATTTCTGGTGCTGCAGACAAGAATGCAAGAGGACAAAGAAGAACACACAGAGAGCAGACAATGGGAGGGTGGGGGGGGGGTGGGAAGGGGATAGAAATAAATAAAAAATAGATCTTTAAATAAATAAAATAAAATAATAACCATTCTTATGTGCATGCAGAGGTATCTATTTATGGTTTTGGTTTGCATTTCCCTAATGGTTAACGGCATCAAACATCTTCACATTCTTATTGGCCCTCTGTATATCTTCTTTGGAGAAATGTCTACTCAAGTCCTTTGCCCATTTTTTTAATTGGATTGTCTGTCTTTTGGTTGTTGCACTGTGAAGTTCTTTATATATTACAGACATTAAGACCTTATCCAATTTATGGCTTGCTACTATTTCCTCTCATTACGTAGGCTGTCTTTTCACTTTCTTGATAATTTCCTTTTATGCACAGAAGTTTTTAATTTTGATGAAGTCATTTTTGTCTATTGTATCTTTTGTTGTCATATCTAACAAAGTATCCATTGCCAAAAGCAAGGTCATGAATATTTGCCACTATGTTACCTTCTAATAGCTTTATAGTTTTAGCTCTTATATTTAAGTCATTGATCCATTTTGTGTTGATTCTTGTATTGGGTGTGAGTGAGGCATCTAGTTTCATTCTTTTGCATGTGGATATCTAGTTTGTCCAATGCCATTTGTTGAAGAGACTATTTTCCCCCCATGGCATGTACTTAGCCCTCTTGTCAAGAATCTACCTTGATCTTTTAAGTACAGTCTTTCATGTATTACATGTGAAAGACAGTTTTATTTTTTTAAGCCATACCACCTATGATATATCCATTTTTCAACTTGATTGTTTGCCTTTTTGTTGTTGCATTTACTTAGCATGACTCAGATAATTCTGAAGAACTATAAAACTGCAAAGAAAGAATTGGATCACTGTTTAAAGTACATGAATGCAAGACTGTGAAAGGACTATTTTTTATTTATTCATACTCTATCTTGTTCTAAAAATGATGGAAAGAAACTAGTAGAATAGCCCTAGGAATTACTGTTGCTGACACTGACCCACTACCATCATCAGCTATTGCTACCTTTCTACTTTCCTCAGAGCTCACACTTGATTCTCTGGGTAAGGTAATATTTTATTAAACAGAAATTTTTGTGACTGACAGTTTTGTATTGCATAAAGAATAAAAATACAGCTCCAATTGTCTGCCTGCCAGCACGCTAGGAAGCACACATAGGCAAGACACACACACTAAAGGGCAAAAATCATACATGGCTGCCAAAGGTTTTCCCACCTCATTTCACATCTTCATCTTCTTTTCTAGTTGGGAGGATAAGAGGTAGCGGGAAGATGATCATTAAGCAGTCCAAGGTTTAACTTCTGTAAAAAATATTTGTGGAGTTACTAACTTACCCTGGATGAGGACAAAAAAGGAAGGGAAAGTGGTGTGAGGGTCAGATAAAGTTAAAAACAAGATGGTACAAAGGTTTGCACTGGAGTCAGCTTCAACAGAAAATAGGATTTTGAAAACAAGCAGTGGAAATGGGAAAATTACCTTCTCCAGATTCCCTAAATCCCATAGCTATTTCCACTAAGATTAAATGCTCCATACCACCATTCCGTGCAGCAGAAATGGAATCCTAACATTAGAGGCACTGAAAAAACAAAGGTCATCATAGATTCCTTCTGCCTTGATAAAAGAAAGTGTGTCACCCGTGAAAGAAATGGTGGTTTTCAATTCAATTCCAAAAGCATTTATCGAGTGCTTACTCTGTGAAAGGGGCTATGCTAGAAATGGGAGGAGGGCAATAAGTAAACATGGTCCTTGTGATCAGGAATATCACAATCCGATACATGACTCAACCTTTGAGTGTCTCAGATACCGCTGTGAATCCTATAAAAATTATATATCCTTTTTCCAGATAAACAAATATAGAGAGAAATACAAAATTTTATAATTTCAGGCTTTGCACAGATCCTCAACCTCCATGGATACAAGGAAAAGCACACCTGATTGCATAGTAGTAAAAAATAAACAGAATTTTATTTAATAAGATGTTACAAAGTATGTAACATTAGATATTAGCTTAGTCTCTTCCATGCTGCTGAAAATACCATCTTCAACCTTATCAAATACCAGATATCTTACAGAGGACCAAGTATACACATTTATGTAACAGTAATATTTACTAATATTTCTGGTATCATTTTTACAGGTAAGAGTAGTTGAACTTCAGTGAAAGTCACATGAACCCTACATTTGCAGGATCTGCATTTTTTAAACCTCATCCTTACACTAAGTATAGTTATTTTGTATGATTAATTCTGAATATAAAACATTTCTGCAACTCTAAGATAGAAAGCTGAGCATCTCACATTAATTTCAATCATTAAATAATTTTGGCTGTAATATTGATAAGAAAAATATTCACTTGAATTTTGCATTTTTAAAAAAGCTTAGCATCTCTACATAAACTAAATGTATGGTGCCAGAATGAAAAGTGAATTAGGCTCCAGGGGCTTAAAAAAAAGATCCTCTCTCATAGTTGCTGCAGTACTTTCCAGAGGATATGCTCTTGGATATATTTGGATACAGTGCATAAGATATTCTTAGGGATGGAGCATGAAATGCTAACAGGAAGAGTCAAGCGATATGTTAAGGAACAACTAGAATAAAGAGAGAGGAAAAGAATGACACTGCAAGGCGTGCAGAGAGTGAGGACGTAGCTAGAGAGCAGGAGAGATACAAAACAAGAGTTTACACGTTTTCAAGCTTCCAGGACTGCTCTGTCCAATACAGTAGCCATAACCATATGTGGCTCTGAAAATTTAAATTTAAATGAAGTGAAATTAAAAATTCAGTTCCTCAGTTGCACTAGGCTCATTTCAAGAGCTCAAAAGCCACATATGTCTAATGGCTACCATACTGAACAGTGCAGAACACAGTACATTTCCATGTTCTCAGAAAGTTCTTTTGGGCAGCACTACTCCAGAAAGTGAGAACTCGGGAAACACTGTGAATCTACTCAGACTTCAAAAGAAAGTACATAGATTCAGAGATACACTATTTTCAGCTAAGTTCTTCAATTCATAAAGGATTATCAATTGATACAAAAAAGGTAGAGAACAGTTACAATTAAGCATTTCGAGTACAACAGCCCTGGCCTCATATTACACAGTACAACCCATGACACCGTGGACTCCGTCTGAGAATCAAGTGACTCCCAAGTCACTGGGAAGCCTATGGATTATTCCTCCTTACCAGCCAATGAAAAAAGTTACTGAGTTCCTAATATCTACAAATAAACTTCAGAGTAAGGAAGTCCTCAAATACAAAGACATGTTTTAGCCTTTAGGGTTTCAGTGGATTAGGAAGGGAAAGAAGGTAGGAAGGGGGGAGTGGGGGGAGGACTCATACATCTAGAGCTATATTTACATATAATTTAGTTATATTTTTTGGCCAATATTTTCTATAGGCACATATCAAAGTCATACTGCATTTAATCATAAGCATCTTAGTGAAAGGAAAAACATCACTGCAATGAGATATAATTATGAATGTCATTCAAATATTCTTTTCAAGAGATTGATTTTTGCACATGCATCCTAATTCCTTTTGTCTCATGACAGGAGATTAGGTCTACCTGGAAATGGGACTGTTCTGGAGAGCCTCAACTTTCTTGACCTGAAGAATTAAGGAACTAGATGAACTGTCTAAGTTTATTTCTCCTTTTGGTTCTCTAAGATTTATGATTCTACTTGGTGCTCAGGATGTTCTAAAAGCCCCACAATGTTTGTAGTCTAATTGGGGAGTTTAAAAAGACTCACAATGGAACTACTGGAGAAATTAAAACACATGTGACTAGATAGAAAATAACTAATAACTTTTCATAAAAACACAAAGGTTTTATATTACAGAAGTGAGAAAAGCAAAGTTTGAAATATTTTTTAAGAATACGATTTGGTAAAAAGAAAGATAACAGTCCTTGAATGAAGGGTGACATATAAGCTTATTATTTTGTCACAAATGGGTTCACAGAGAGTAAGCTTTTGAGCTATTGAAGAAACTGTTTTATATTACTATAGGGCAGTAACTTTAAAAATTATTTAACCAGAAACCACACTAAGAAAGATATTTTAGATTGTTATCCAGTAGGCAATAAATTGAAGCAAACATTTCACAAAGCAATAATAAATGATTCTGTTTTCAACTATATAATTTCAACATACATTTTCTACTTATTCTAACTTCAATTTTATTACTTCAATTACATTAATTCAAAGTATATTTTCTGATATTCTCTATTATACTTTCATTTTTAAAAATATAATCTGCAACCCATTAAACTAATTTTATGACCCATTCATGGGTTCCAACCTACTACATGCTTTCTCACCAAAGTCAGCGACTGCTGATCCTAGTGTCCTGCCATGTGGCAAAGCAAGATGGCTGCCAATCTCAGCCGAGGTCCCTGCCTTCCCCTTCAGAATCTACAGTCTCTCAGAGCTAGCTGTGGGCAACCAGGCATACATCTTTTCTCTTTCCTGGCCTCCTATCTCAGTCTTGGCTGCTCTGTTGTCTTCCCAAGTTCAGTGTGGTGTGGGCTAATAGGCATATGGCTTATCTCTTTAGTCTTGAGCTGCAACACAGGTCCAGCCTCTTAAGAGCTTTGTGCTTAAGCTTCAGTTGTTAGTGATTTTTAGGTCCTCTCTCACATGGCAGTCAAAATGGCAGCTCCCTTTCTCTCTTTTCTGTGTCTCCATTTATATCAGACCCAGAAAGAGGGCGGAGACTCAACCTGAGTCACACCTCACTGACATAGTCCAATCAAAAGCAATCTAATCAGGTGATCTACACAAAATCCCTTAACAGAATCTAATGCAATCAAAGGGTTTCATACCTACAGCAATGGATCAGTTAAAAAACAATCTCTTTTTGGGATTCTCCAAATTCATACTGTCACAGAGTGTTTATTAATGGAAAGTCTCAGGAAAGCCTTACATGCGGAATTTCTAGGTTTTCCAGACAAGAAGGGATTACTTTTTTGGTTGAAAACAGAAATTGGGGCAGATTCACCTGGTAGGACTGCAGAAAGTTGACATGAGGTACTGTACATCTAGACCTGGAAGGTCAGCCATGGCTAAAGAAGCATAAAGAACAAAAACATGGTGAAGTGAGAACTTGAATTATGGTGGTAAAAAAATAGAGGGAAAAAGTTGTAGAACAACAGGGCTTCCCAATGGGAAGAGAAAAATGGGTTCTCGGAACTCTCTTTTTTTTTTAAGATTTATTTTTTTATTTCTCTCCCTTCCCCCCCCCCCCCCAGTTGTGTGTTCTCTGTGTCCACTCACTGTATGTTCATCTGTGACTGCTTCTATCCTTATCAGCGGCACTGGGAATCTGTGTTTCTTTTTGTTGTATCATCTTGCTGTGTCAGCTCTCCATGTGTACGGCACCATTCTTGGGCAGGCTGCACTTTCTTTCATACTGGGCAGCTCTCCTTATGGGCGCACTCCTTGCACGTGGAGCTCCTCTAAATGGGGGACACCCCCCGTGGCACAGCACTCCTTGCACACATCAGCACTGCACGTGGGCCAGCTCCACACGGGTCAAGGAGACCTGGGGTTTGAACCGTGGACCTCCCATGTGGTAGGTGGACACCCTATCCATTGGGCCAAGTCCGCTTCCCCTCGCATCTCTTAAAACATTAAACATAAAAAAAAACTTTTTTACATCAACACTTTAAAGAGAAAGAAAGTATTAGAGTTCAAAAACAAAAGGGGCTTTAGAAACAAAATGACATAAATACCATAGAAAGAAAACTTAAAGATATATTTGTGGAAAAGAAAACAGAAGAAAGCTAATCAGCCACTCACAAACCAGACTAGTCCCAACTGAGCCACCTCTTTTCTGAATGAGCTAGAATGGGCCATAGCTAACCATCCAAATGGAAAAGGGGACAGCCCCAAGTCCCACAGTCTAGTACATCCAGACGCTAAGCATATGCAGATCTAGTACACACCCATTCAATGAATTAGACATTGACTACCTATGATGTATCAGGTACCAGAGGCAAAATGTTCATAAAACATAGTGCTTGCCCTGAAGGAATCACAGTCAAAAAAACAGCTTCCTAAATAAACACCTACAATACAAAGCAATAAGTGCTAGAATAGAGATGTGCATAAAGGGCTATAGGGTCACAGAAGACAAAGTGATTATCTGCGCCTGTGCCAGCAAAGGCTTCAAGAAGGAAGAGACAATGTAGGAAAAGCATTTCTATTAGAGGCCAGAGCATTTGCAAAGAGGGGGAGACTGAAAGTGTGTGGTGTGTAGAAGGAACGAGTAGTGGGGACAAAAACTGGTGAGGGAGCGAGACAGAGAGGGCTGAAGGAAGAAGGATAGAGGGAGTTCTGCTGGAAAGGATGTGGGGGACCAGTTTGCTAAAGGTCTGCTGTGCAGTATCTGCAAGGTCAAGCTTATCTCAAAGGCAGTACAGGAAACCAGTCATTTTAAAGCTGGAAATAGCACAAATTAGGCACATACTTTAGAGACAACACAAGCAATAGTCTAGAAGGTGGACTACACAAAGGGGAGATACCGGGAAAGAGGACAGCAAAGAAAGCTGTTGAGAAGAGCCTGAGTGAGGGCAGGGCAGCAGGAAAGGAGAAGAGATGACTAGCAGACAATTTTCAAAGTACAGTGACAAATCTTTGTGCCTGACTGGACAGAAGGTGAAGGAGCACACAAAGTAACAGATCATGATGGGATTCTTAAGGAGTACAGGGACAGGTTGGACTTGGAGAGGAAATGTAAGAAAATTGTTCTTAAACAAGTTGAATTGAGGTTGCCCCCAGGACACTCCAAAGGGTCAGTCAAAAATGAGAAGGAAATCTAGCTTAGGAAAGAAGAAAAGAAATCAAGCAGAAGCAATCAGTTTGGCAGTCAGCAATACAGAAATAAGGGAAATGAGAATATTGACTAAGAAGAGGCACCGATATTTAAGAAGAGGGGAGCAGACAGAAGATGAAAAGACTGCCTTTTCCTAATAAGAAAAGTTGGGAGAAACTGGACAGAATGGCTTCAAAGAGCAAGGTTAAATGCCATAGGGAAGCTGAGTGGAACAATAGTCACATTTTTTCTGTTTTTTAAAAAACATATTTTAGAAATGAGCAGATATAACCTAACCATGCAGTAACATAAGTGAAGGCTTTTAAGGAAGAAAAACTGATAGGTTGCTAGCTCGCTGGATGCTCTTGAACCAGGAATCAAAATCCCAAGAAAGGTGATGAAATTAAACTATCACGACACATTAACTGAAACACCTTGTTCTATATGCAAACGCTGACAGATATACCCCAGTGCCTCTGCAGATAACAGCTGCTGTGATCTTTGGATAGTGCTATGCTGCACTTGATGCTGCTTTATCATAAAGCATGTCATGATGAAAGTGAAGTGTTATTAGGCAACTGTGCATCTCTTTGGGAGCTCCAAAATGCTTCTAAACAACAATGACTCACCCGTGGCATATTCATAATGTTTTCCATAAATGAAAACATACAACTCAAGGAATATTCAGAGATGAGCTAATGCTTATTTTTAGTATAATAGGTGAAACAATTAGAGACACACTTGATCAAGCTCAAATACCTATTTATTTTTTAAAAGATTTATTTTTTTATTTATTCCCCCCCACCCCAGCAGTTGTCTGCTCTCTCTGTCCTTTCACTGTGTATTCTTCTATGACTACTTCTATCCTTATCAGCAGCACCGGTAATCTGTGTTTCTTTTTGTTGTGTAATCTTGTAGTGTCATCTCTCCGTGTGTGCAGCACCATTCCTGGGCAGGCTGAACTTTCTTTCGCACTGGGCGGCTCCTCTTACGGGGTGCACTCCTTGCACGTGGAGCTCCCCTACACAGGGACACCTCTGCATGGCACGGCACTCCTTGTGCATGCATCAGCACTGCATATGGGCCAGCTCCACACGGGTCAAGGAAGCCCTAGGTTTGAACCGTGGACCTCCCATGTGGTAGGTGGACGCCCTATCCATTGGGCCAAGTCCGCTTCCCTCAAATACCTATTTAGATGAGAATTTGATATTTGTTTCTATTGCCAAAGTCTAGAAGACCATGAAAGTCTACATCCTATTCTATTCCCAGTTTTGTTGTTGTTGTTACTTTCTAATATTTGTCTAAAAAATAATTTTTTCTCTTTTTTTTTTTTGGAGGTGGGTATACGTAGGTCCATAAAGTAAAATGGCATGTTGTTAGCCAATGTCTTCTTTCATGATAATTCAATTAAGCAGGGGAATAAAAAGCACAGCAGATAAGCATTAGGGATATATCTATTCATATGATGGCCAGCTTCCAAAATCTACATTTTACTCAGACATTTGGAAAGTTATTTGTAAAATTTAGGCAATCCTAATCTTAACTGATTAATGTGAGGAAAATGTTCTAGTTTAACTACTGTTCAGAATCCCTTTAAATTACCACTGATGGGCAATCCGTCATCAGCAAATATGCTCATGTCAAATGCCCTTATAATGAGCTATCACATTTTCAAACATTTTCCCCCATTACCTAACCAGGAGATTTACACAATGCTTACATTCTACAGAGAGGAAAGGAAATGAAATATTGGATCTTGGTTTAAATGAGCAAACCTCGTCCTGGAAAGGGAGGTGAGAATGTATAAATTGAGAAAGGAATTACCTATTCATCTTCATCAATAGTTGACACCATCATCATTTGGCCTCTAAAAAAAGGATGTTTTAATTTGCTGGGAAGAATACATCTCTTCAGGGAGGAGATCTGGGGATTTGACCATGAATAATAATGAAGTGAGCACAGTTTTCTTCGTATGTAAAATCCCCCTCTACTTTTCCATCTAAATGAGATTCTAAACGGCAGGTGGAGGTCAGGGAATTCCATTTATTTATTCAAGTCTGTGTAGAGGCATCCTTCATCCACATTAACCAGATCTACACTTCCTCTTACTCGAATTAACATTAAGACAAAAGCAAAACGGTTCAATATTCCCATTTGTACTGGCCAGGTTGTAGCAACAACCCCAGGTTCAGAGAACAGCTGCTGTTCAGGAGGCTACTCTGGGCTCTGCCGGGAAGGTTCCCCTTGCAGGAAATTCAGGCACCAACTGACAGAGTCCTCCCTTCATTGCCCATTCCTTTGGTAAACTGAAAACATCCTCTTGGCATCAGCAGCTTGCAATAAATCACTCAGGCTCATGCCAAAGCTTGAAACTCAGCATTTATTAATTTCAAGTAAGTTCTGATAATCATTATCAGTTATTGGACAACAAAAACATTTCTCTAAGCCCAGTATTTGTTCTTTGCACCTTAGGAAACTGAGAAAAAGTGACAATACACCTGAACTTTTGTGGCTTCCTAATCATAACTGCTTCCCATAGGGGGGGAAAAAAAACTAAAGGTCCCAAAACATTATGCAAGTCAGGTAGAGAAAATGTGAATCCCAGAGTAAAGGAGACTTAGAATGAGAGGTCCTCAATATGCAGCACTGAAGTGATATATAAATCAATAGAGAATGATTAAAACACTGCTCTATGAAGGGCCTGCATAGTTAATATACATTTCATTATGAAAAAAGAATGCTGTAGTCAGAGCAAATGCTTGTGCATGCAGTGTACCAGAAGCAAAATGCACACCAAACTGTTTAAACATATAGAATTTTAAGAAATAGAGCTAATCAACACCATCACTCCTTTTATTTCACTTAAACAAAGCTCCTTCAAATGTTTCATTGGAAACTTAAGTGTTCATGTTAGAACACACACACACATAAAAACACCTGGTTTCCAGTATACGCAATCATTTCATAGATACTCAGTATCAATAAAAAACCATACTATTATTAGATTGCAACACAAAATCCCTAACTAAATATCCCTAATTGTGAGATCACTGTAGTCACTGGCATAAAAACACACACTTAGCTTTCCTTTTAAATGGGTCAAGTAAGTGCTGTGCCACTCGCTTTCCATTCCAAACACCAACTTCAATAGCTGAATATTATGTGTTATTTCTTCAATTAACTTCACCAGAAACACAGAATGGGCTATGGTATCAAGAGAAACCCCGGTCAGCTGATTCCAAACCAAAGAACATTCAACAATAATTCCTCCCTCCTACTCGCTTAATTTAATCCTCTATTCACTACATTAGACCCAAATACATGGGAATGACCTCCAGGTATTACCTCTTCAGGAGGATATTTAGTACTTAAAGTCTTCATCACATTTTATTAAGCAGCATTTGCCATCCCCTTCCAAAAGAAAACCAGGTTCCTTCATTCTGTTTTCGGCATTTTACTCAACAGTAAAGTCAAAACTTGTCCCAGTAAAATCCTTCTTATGGAGGTGTCTTCCGTTTATTATCTCTTTTCGTCGACTACTACCAATGACTTCTTTAAGCAAAATTGCTCAAAGAACAATTCATTCTTTAACAGAAATCAATCTCGTGTGGCCATGACTTTCTTATCATTCATCAAAGAAAATTCATATTCAAAAAGTTAAGCTTAATCAACTGGAAAACTATGCAATGAACTAAAGCAAAGACAAAATATTCAAAATTAGATCTAATTATAGTTGTATTTCACACAAGGACGTAAATACAGCACTGTTTAACAAATTTTTTCACCCTAAGAAAATTCAGGTGTATTATTTCAAAGAACCAAGGTCCTTCAGGCTTCAGAACCATGGTTTGGATCCATCTCAACTTGGATGAATTTGGAATTTCTGTACTCTGCAAAAAAATTTAGCACAAAAATTCAAAAATTTTGAATTTTAGTTCATTCTATACATGAAACTCAGAGAGATTCTACATTTCTCCTAGGAATAATTTAGATGAGCAAAGTAGCCAGTAAATAATAATTTAGTTATAAGAATAAAAGAACAGCAGCACTTATTTCACATGTTTTCTGTGCTTCAGGCACTGTACTTTCTACCTGGTGTCTCATTTAATCCCCATGAAACAAGCAAACCAGGTAGGTGGTTTTATCCCCATTTGATAGCTGAAAAGCCTTAGACACTTGGTCAGAGAAAACCAGCAATGGATCTAATACATGGGCCCCACCCAGAGCCCTTGGGCAAATATCCATCTGCAAGGGATGATTTGTCATGGAGCTTCCCACAGGCAACTCAATAAAGAGCAATCTAAGTTAGTAATAAGAGTTTAACAGAGGTCCTTGATACTTGATAATCTTAAGCAACCTAGAGTAGTCAACTAGTTTTGGATAAAGAGGCTGTGGACTCTGACCTTTCTCCCAGCTCCCAAAAGCTGCAATTCTGTATTCTAATGAGGACAAAGATTTTAGCACCAAAGGGGGTAGGAAAAAGAAAGGTGAAATCCCCTCCCCTCTGTACCGCCCCCCCAGAAAAACACCCCATGTGGACATTTCTAACATAACTGAACACCCTCAGGCAGAGATACTTTATCTAGGCAATCAAATCAGTGAAGACCAATTACTGTCTGCAGCTCTTTACATGCCCTACGACCAGGAGGCCATGGGTTGGCTCAGCCAGCGGTCAGCACAATATTTATTCAAATTAATGCTTCTGTAGCACAGTGAACTTGAAAATAGTACTTTTTATTGACCCTCCCACTCTACCCCCCCTCCACCAAGTGGAAGTTATCTAGAGTCAAAGGCCACAAAAAACTCAGAGAGGGAGAAGTATCCTATCCAACTGAGGAAAATCCAGAGAAGCCTTAGCAGTCAGTGTTCCGATCCATGAGCAGACTCAATTAGTGAATCAAGACCTGCATTTTGAAGAAATTTAAAGCAAAAGAAATTTAACAGAGTGTGCAGCACATAGTAAGGTAAAATATGGTTTCATAAAACTTTGTTTCAGTAACATATTCTATAATCAGTTATGAATGTATGTACAGTTATGTGTACTGGGTCATTATATAAAATGTATTTCTTACCATCGGTTTAAAAAGTTACTTGGCTTCTCTCACCTTCAGCCCTCAGATGCAGCCACCATTGTCTGCCGAGTTTACTTCCTAAATATACCCTGATCCCCTCCCTATGCACACCATTTCCCTAGTTAAGATCAACATCTCTCAGGGGAACATTAGAACAGTCTCCAAACCAGTCTCTGTTATACTGTCATGTTCTCATTCAATCAGCCTCTAACACTCCACTAGAACAAGCTATTCAGAATGCAGATCTGACCCTGCCAATGCCCAACTTAAAACCCTTCAATGCATACAGAATCAATTCCAAGTTCCCTTAACATGGCATACAAGGTACTCCATAAACCAGCTCCAAGTAACTTCCAAGTTCATTTCCCACAACTCCAGCCTCAATCACTACTTGTCCATAGTAACATCCAAGCAGCTACAGTGTCCTGCATAACAGCCACTTCTCACCTTCATGCCTCTGTCCATACTATTCCTCAAGCTCTTGCTTTGAGACCCCTCAGAGGAGCTGTTTCCTTTTGAGAGTCTTCCCAGAACTCTGAATGAGATTAAGTAAATCTCTTCTGGACTCCCAGTATATCTTCTATCTCCTTCAGCTTGATCCTTTTTTCCATGAATATTAGATTATCTAGTACCTGTCCCTCTACTACACAAGGCAGCTTTTATTTACTTCCTCTAAGTCTTTACTCAAATGTCACCTTTTCAGGGAGATCTTCCTGCCTGCCCCAGCTACCTTAACCCTATCTAAAATCCCAATCTAACATCACCACCCTCACACCCTCCCAACTCCCTTCCCAGGTTTCTTTTTTTACCCTGTCACCACTATCTAAAATGCATATGTGTGTGTTGGAGGGGAGGGAGTGTGTACACACACATATACATAAAATGTTAGACGGTGTATGTATAAGCATATATATTTTTCATTTATTTATCTTGTTTATTGTCTGTCTCCATAACTAGGAATGCCAGTTCAATTTTTTGTTTTGTTTTGTTTTATTACTGCTGTATCCCAGTGCCTGCCACCTAGGAGGCATTCAATAAATGCTTAATTAATGAATGAGCAAATACCATCAAGAGCAAAGACTGCAACTAATTTACCTCTGAGTGCCCAGCAAATATCACAGTGTCTGTTGCATAGTTGGTCCACAAGAAATATTTGCATTTTAAAAATGAAAACCAGAAACTCTTATATGCCATGCTCTATTTTTTGCCCCAATATCTTCTCCTTTCAGTAAACACAAGGACAAGAGGACAAAAAGAAATATAAGTTAAACAGACCAGTCAGTTGACCCATAAGAAAGCAGAAATTTACCTGGGATATGAGCAGGAGGTCATCTCAGAAATTGTAAAGCATCTGGTTATCTTTTGGAAGTGAATACTAGAATACAATATTTCCTTACTTGGCATGAAGGCATAAAGGCTAAGAGCTTTTTTATTCTTTAAAAAGAAGCTGTGGGTTTACAGAACAAGCATGCATAAAATACAGAAATCCCATATACCACCCTATCATTAATACTATGCATTGATGTGGTATTATTTGTTACAATTAACAATAGCATATTTATATAACTGGTCTATTAACTCTAGTTCATAGGTCAACTTAGAAGAACTTTTAATATCCATCTTTTCATATTTGTTGCTAATAGAACCATTAAAGCTCTGAAGGCAGTTGAAGCAAATGAACCTCCAGCCATCTTATTCTTTTGGGGGAACAAGGCTTTTACTTGGTAGTAAGTCATAGGCACATCCAATATTTATAATCATTTTAAAAATCTTACTAAGAATGTAAGGAGAATAATAAAATATGTATATGTTCTTGAAGCCTAAAACGGAATCTCACACATATATTTTAGCAATTTCTCTTAAAACACAAATCTGTGAACTATACTTGAAACTGGAAAAGAATGTGAAGCCATTTTTAAAATTTCCCCTTTGAGCAAATAAAAGATTAACATAGTTATTCTAAAAGTAAGTATATCACTTTGTCCTTATGATATCAATTAAACAAAACTGGCAATAAATTAAACAAAACTGGCAGAAACTTTTTAGAAAATGAAACATTTAAAGAGAAACAAATAGGAATTATGGCCTACAAAGGTAACCTAATATTTGAAGACATTAACTAGTTAAATGCATTAAACAAAACTTCTTGAAAAGCTCACCACTATATATGACCTCACACTCTAGAACCATCTAGGATACAACTATCTGGTATAAGAGTTCTACATTTTATAATGCATAAATATACTATTTACCAAATTAGAGCATGAACGACCCAAAACCATAACTCATCACCAGCAGCCAGAATCCCACCTGGATAATTTACTGTGTTTTAGCATGTTGGAGTTTAAAACTTGCTCTAGTGATCTACTGGTTAAAGTGTACTGGGTTCAATATACAAAATTCTCCTGACCCCACCCAGTAGCTCTCTGTGCTCTACCAATTAGACATGAATTTTTAAATCGACAACTATTATAACTGAACTATTAAGAATCAAATATTATTATAAGTGTGATAAAAGGGAAAGAGAAAGGAGTGGCCTAGACCTGAGTTATTTCCTCTGCCAGGAAGAAAATGAATACTTTGCTTAGTAAGATGAGCCAATGTGGAATCACCATGTTTGCTTGGAAATAAAATAAGAATAATTCCACTGGAAGTGACAATTTTATATCCTTGAGCCAAATTTTCAAAATACCTTCCTTGGTTCCCTTCAGCCCACCATCCCCAGAAATATCCTAGCCTATCCACGTATTTGGCAAAGGGAGAGAGAAAGGGAAGTGTGCCAGTGATTGCTTAGGGAAGAATGTGCCCGTTGTAAATTTCACCATCACCAAATGTTCCTTCTAAAGTATTTCTGTTTTTAAAAAAGGAGATAAACTAAGAAAAGACAGATCCATAAATCATAAGATGGCATTTTAATTAAAATATGATGTACTTTTAAGTAACATGACCTTTCCTCTTCAATGACCCAGTTAAGTGAGAAAGATACTATATTATAATCTTTGATTTAAAAAGTAAAAAGGAAACAATTAATCCAAGATAATTGAAAAGCACTTAAGTATTATCTCCAAAGATTGCCATTTTCCTGGATTAGCATAGTAGACACAGAGAAAGCTCAACTTTTTCATAAGGGAACAAGCATTTTTCCTTTCTTTTTTTTTTTAAATCTTTCTTTAATTTATCAAATTCTTTACATTTCCATGTGATATAAAAAATGAAAAATTAACATGTTTCTTATCATTAAGGTTTTAAGTCATCATTAAAAATTCTAGAAAGAAATTCTACGACAGAGCAAAGTTAGCAGTGTAACTAACCCTCCTCTTAGCAACTCCAATCTGCAGGACTTCCATTTCTATAGCAGTAAAACTTGGTTCTGGGCTGTTCTTCAGGCCACTTGGTAAATCAGGTTTAATAGGACCACGAGAGTCAACATTTCTAAAATAGATTTCATTGTGTTTAAGAAGAATCATTAGAATAACCAGTAGAAAAAAGAATCATTTAGGACTTAGAAATCATCAGCCAAGATCCTGAACATAGACTATCCAGAACTCACATCTTAAAATAGATTTCTGACTTAAAATGGTGTCTATAAGCCCTGGTGCTTCTTCTCCCGACTTCTCACTAAAATACACTCAAAGATGTAAAAAGCAGGGACTACTCATATTACCACCAAAAACCAAGCCTACAAATAAATAAATAAACAAACTACTGCCAGAATCTGGAAAAGAAAAACAACTTTAATTATAAGGCAGAAATCTACCTCTGCTTTTGCTCACAGAACACCGTGACTTCACTTTATTAATAGATTTTATTTAAAAGGGTGGTAAGTTGCTTCATAATTCTTCTAGCACCTCTCGACTCAGAAACATCCCTTTTCAACTAAAATACCTGTCCTATTCTCTCCTCGGACACTGATCTGGGACGTAAGGAGAGCACTGCGCCCAGAACCTCTCCCTCGCTACCACAACTATGAATGCCTCCCCCAACCAGTCATCTCTCTCCACGCAGAGAGACCACAAATCCCAGAAAACTATTTAGAAACTAACGACAATGAGAATGCCAAACATCAAAATTTATGGGCTGCAGCCAATATTTCTCACAGCAGAAATCATAGCCTCAGCCACTCACTCATTTGACAAGTATTTACTGTGCTTCCTCTATGTGCCAGGCACTGGTCTGCAGGGCTGGACACATTAGTAAGCAACAAAGATAAAGATCCCTGTACTCCTGGAATTCACATTCCAATAGAGGAGAGACAGACAACAAGCAACAACTACCATAAATTATATAACTTGGTACACAAAAGTGCTATGTAAAAAAACAAAACCAAACAAACAAAAAACCAATCAATTAGACCAGGTAAATGGGATTGGGAATTGAGGGGAGTGGTTTTCATTTTAAATAGGGTAGACAGTGTAAGCCTCAATATGAAGATAACATTTGGTGAAGACTTAAAGGAGTTGAGGGAACTGGCCTCCTGCATGTATAGGGGAAGAACTTCTGGATAGAGGAAAGAGCTACAGCCGAGGCCCAGAAACAACAGCATGTCTGGCACAGCTCAAGAGTAAGTAGACCACATAGCTGGAATGGAATGAATGAGGGGACAAACAGGAGTTTGTACGGTCTGAGAAGTTGTAGAGGTTAAAGCATGTGTAGAGACTTTGGTTTTTACTCTGATTGCAATGTGAAACAATTGCACTTTTGAGTTAAAGAGTGTACTGATGTGGTGGATGTTTGGAAAGGTTCTCTTTGGCTGCTCTGTTGAGTATAGACAGTGGCCAGGTGAGGGTGGGGAGTGATGGAAGCGGAGAGTCCATTTAGGAGACTATAGCTGTATTTGAGGTGAGAAGCACTGGTGACTCACACTAGTGTAGTAGCAATAGAGAAGGTGAGAAGAGACTATATATATATGAAGTTAGACCCAAGAGAATTGTCCAGTGACCTGGAGATGGAGCATGAGAGGATAAAAAAAATCAAGGATGATTCCAAAGTGTCCTGAGCAACTGGAAAGATACAGTGGTCATTAACAAAGATGGAACAGACTAGTAGAGCAGGACTGGGAAGCAGCTGAGTTCAGTCTGTCACATTAAGTTGGAGATACCTATTGTCATCCAAGCAGAGAGACTGAATAGGCAGCTGGATATACTAGGCTGGAATTTTGGGGAAAGGTCTTGGCAGAAGGTAAAAATCTGGGACCATGTGTAAATAGGTGGTATTTAAAGCCATGGCACTAGTGGAGATCACAAAGGGAAAATAAAAATAGACAAGAGAAGAGGATTGAAACTATACTCTGGGATACTTCAAACTGAAGAAGTCAGGGAGAGAAGAGGAACCAGCATAGGAGAGTGAGAAGCAGCAACCAAGAATCTGGAGTATCCTAGAGGCCAAATGATGACTATATGTCATCATATAAGAAAAGAAAGATGGAGGATCAACTGTGTCGGGTAAGATGACATCTGGGAATTGACCATGGGAGTTCACTGACCAGTGAAGGTCATTAATGGCTTCAACAAGAGAAGTCACTATGGAATGCAGGAATGAAAGCCTTCTAGGGGATCAAGAGAGAATAGAAGGAGATGAAGTTGGTAAATTAAGTAGAAATAACTCTTCAGAAGAGTCTGATAGCACAGTGGAACAATGAAATTGCACATGTGGTAGGAAACTGCAGGCAAGAGAAGGTCTATAACAGCATGTTTGCATGTGGACAGGAATGATCCAGGAGAGAGAAATTTTGATGATGTAAAAGAAGGGGAAGAATTGCCAGTGATTTCTTTTGATTAGGTGAGAGAAGCTAAGACCAATGTATAAGTGGAGGGACTATCTTTAGACAGGAGCATGGATACCTATGGCAACAAGCAGGAAGAGAGAAAAGTTGAGTGGAGAAGCTGACAGTGGAGAAATGAGGTTGAGGCTCTGTTATGACTTTCATTTCTCTTAGCAAGACAGAAATCAAGTTGATCAGCTAAGAGTGAAGATAGAGGGAGAGATGTCTAAAGTTTTAGGAGAGAAGAAGATGAGAAAAAGTCACCTAAAAAGGGGGTTTTCATGAATAAACAAAAAAACAAAACACGCTATTATTTAACTCAACAAAACAAAACATATATACACATACACATAACCAGATAAATCTAAAGGGAACAAAAGAAAAAATCATTAAAAAAGATAAAAGCAGAAATTAAAGTATTAAAATATGAACAATAGAACAGCTGGTTCTTTGAAAAGATCAATAAAATATACAAACCTCCTGCAAAACTCATCAAGAGAGAGAAAATTACACATCATCAGAAATAAGAAAATGAATATAGCCAAAGAGACAAATGAGATTTAATTCTATAAGGTAATATATACAATTTTAAGCCGAAAATTATGAAAACCTGAAAAGGATGATTCCTGGAAAAATATACATTTTCAAAATAGAAGCAAACTTCTCAACAACTCAAACAAATTTGACAATGATTTTAGAGGGGAGCACTATCAAACCTTTAAGAAGCACACCATTTTTATGTTATTTAAAGTGTTACACGGTATAGAAGGAAAAGGAAAGTTTGCCATTTCATTTTATAACGTCATCATAGAGACAACAAGCAAGATGGCGGCAGAGTAAGGCGTTCCTCGAGTCAGATCATGCTACCCGGCAGTTAGTAATCACCCAGATTACTAAAGCACCTGTCTGGGAAGGAAAGGAGGCCAGAAGAGCATCCTGCAACATCCTCAAAAGAATGGAAGGAGGAGACAGCCCATCTGCAGAGAAGATTTATGAGTAGGGTCCTGCGCACTGTGGAGGCCAGTGCCCACGCATAAGCTGCCTCGGGAGTGATTCCGTGGCTGGAGTTAGAAGCTCCACTTCCAAAAAACAGGGAAGGAAGAGACATTTGGCCACTGATTTCAGCTACTGATTAGTAAATCCAGCTGGCTAAAGTATTACCCTAAGAATAGCTAACGCCTGAACCTGTTAAAGTTGGAAAAAGGATGGTAGCCACCATTTTGATTCCACCCCCAGCATGAGGGGAAACCAGACTGACTGAAAATCACAGTGATGGTAGAAACTGGTTTCTTTCACCCAGATTAGCCTGCAGCTATAGCCTAGGCTTCAGCCCAGCTCTAGCAGGAAGGAAGATGGCAGACCCTACATCAGCATCTCCGGGTACTGCAGGTACATTTGGCTGGCACAGACTGAATAACTGGAAGTCTATCAGGGCAACTGCGGTCATTTTGAACCTACAAGGCATAGATTGCTACCCACACCTAAGCTCCACCCCCAAGCAGGGGTGAAAGGGGTGTGAAGCTTCATCAGTCTCTCTGGGCAATGACAGCCTTAGCCTGCAAGACTTAGATTATTACACAGGGTTGTGGCTCTGTCCCCACCCCTGGCGAAAGAGAAAGTTGGGAGGTGCTTCATCAGTCCCTGGGGAATGAAGGCAGCTTGAGCCTCCATAGCTTATAGCACTGACTATGTCCTTGGCTCCTGCTACACAACCAGCAAGGGAGAAAGGGCAAGAAAACCCTAAATTAAAGAGAGAAACTGCACGCAGAATACCAGATGCCAAGACACCAACAAAAAATTGTAATCCACACCAAGAAACAGGAAGATATGGCCCAATTAAAGGAACAAGATAAGCCTCCAGATGACATAAAGGAGTTGAGACAACTAATCATAGCTGTTCAAACAAATCTCCTTAATAAATTCAATGAGATGGCTAAAGAGATTAAGGCTATTAAGACATTGGGTGGGCACAAAGAAATACTTGAAAGCACATATAGAAAAATAGCAGATCTTATGGGAATGAAAGGTGCAATAAATGAAAATAAAAATACACAGGAATCATATAATAGCAGATTTGAGGAGCCAGAAGAAAGGACTGGTGAGCTTGAAGAAATGGGCTCTGAACGTGAAAATATAAAAGAACAGATGAAGAAAAGAATGGAAAAAATTGAGCAGGGTCTCAGGGAACAAAATGACAGCAAGAGATGTACAAAGGTACATGTCCTGTGTGTTCCAGAAGGAGAAAAGAAGGGAAAGGGGCAGAAGGAATATCTGAAGAAATAATGGTAGAATATTTCCCAACCCTATTGAAGGACATATATACCTGTGTTCAAGAAGCACATCATACTCCCTTCTGAAAAAATCCAAAAAGACCAACTCCAAGACACATATTATTCAGATGTAAGATGCCAAAGACAAAAAGAGAACTCTGAGAGCAGCAAGAGAAAAGCAATGCAAAACATATAAGGGATACCCAATTAGATTAAGTGCCAATTTCTCATGAGAAACCAGAGAGGCAAGAAGACAGTGGTATATTTAAGATACTTCAAGAGAAAAACTTTCAGCCAAGAATCTTATATCCAGCAAGAAGGTCTTTCAAAATGAGGGTGAGTTTAGAATATTCACAGATAAACAGAAACAGAGAATTTGTAACCAAGAGAATGGCTCTGCAGAAAATACCAAAGAGTGTGCTACAGCCTGCAAAGACAAGACAGGAGAAAGAGGCCTGGAAGAGATTCTAGAAATGAAGATTATATCAATAAAAGTAAATAAAAGTGTCAAGAGTAGTAAAAATAAAATATGACAGATAAAACCCAAATATTCAGGAATAAACTTAGTCATAGATGTAAGGCACTAGTATTCAGAAAACTGCAACTCATTGTTAAATCACAAAAGACCTAAATAATTGGAGGAACATTCCATGCTCACAAATTAGAAGACTAATTATCATTAATATGTCAATTCTACTCAAATTGATATACAGATTCAACACATTCCCAATAAAAAATCCACCAGCGTTTTTTTAAATAAATGGAAAACATGACTGGCAAATTTATTTGGAAGGATAAAGAGTCCTGAATAGCCAGAAACATCTTAAAAAGGAAAAGCAAAGTTGGAAGACTCCCATTTCTGGACTTTAAATCATATTACCTAGCTACAGTGGTAAAAACAGCATGGTACTGGCATAAAGACAGAACATAGACCAACAGAACCAAACTGATGGTTCAAAAACAGATCCTCACATCTATGGTCAAGTGATTTTTTTTACTAGGCTGTCAAACCCACCCAGTTCGGGCAAAACTGTCCATTCAACAAATGGTGCTGAAAGAACTGTATATCCATAGCCAAAAGAAGGAAAGAGAATCCCTATCTCACACCTTACACAAAAGAACCATAAAGCTTCTAGAAAAAAATATAGGAAAATATCCTCAAGACCTGGTGGCAGGTGGTAGATTCTTAAATGAGATAAGAGGAGGACTGAGAAGGACTATTGATATTTAATATATGTAGAAATTTTAATTAGCTTTACTGTAAAAGTGTGGTAATGTACAGTGTTGATGGTAACACATTATAGTGAGTAAGAGCTGGTTTATAAATAGGAATATGGCTGAAAATGTTACTCTAGGGATGTAAATCCCAATTATCAGAAACCTAAAGAATAACCAAGGGACTGAAGTCCCTTGATTTTTCCATTTCCCAGAAGTGGATGAGAATTGCGGTTGATGGTACAGTTCAGGTGTCGTTGGTGAGCTAGAGCAGATGTACATTACTATTGCAGGGTGGTGGGAATGTGCAGAAGCATGGGAAAAATACAACTGGAGTGATCTATGGATTGTGATTAACAGTAATAATGTAATATTCATGCATCAATGCCAAAGATGTACTATATTGATAATGGGGAGTATGGAAAAAGTGTGCCAAATGTATGCTGTGGACCTGGTAAGAATCTGATATCTCATAATCTGTAATAAATGTTCCATCACGATGTGGTATGTTGATTGAGGGGTATTGTTTGGGAATTCCGCCCATGTGCATGATTGTTTTCTAAGTTTATAACTTCTGTCATAAAAACATATTGAAAAAATAACAACAGGGTGGGTTGGGGGAAAAATACACCAAATGTAAGATAAGGACTATAGTTAGTAGTAAGATTTTGACAATATCCTTTCATAATTTGTAACAAATATCTCACAACAATGCAAGATGTTGGTGGTGGGTAGACGTATGGGAAGCCTGTATGATATTATGCATGTTTGCTTTATAAGTTCACAATTTTTACTATACACGTATTGTTTATGTATGTTCATGTGTAAATTATATAAAAATAAGATAATAATAGGTTGGGTTGGGGGAAAAACACTTTGGTTAGCAGTAATATTTTGAGGGTGCTCTTTAATCATTAAAAAATGTTTTACAACAATGCAAGATATTGGTGGTAGGGTGAAGTATGAGAGCCCTGTAGGATGTTACTTATGTTTGTTTTGTAAGTCCACAACTATTACTATACACTCATTGTTTTTTTTTTCCTTCCCCTCCCTTTCCCCTCCCCCACCCAGCTGGGTTTTTTTGTTGTCTGTGTCCATTCACTGTGTGATCTTCTATATCTATTTCTTTTTGTCTTCTCATCTTTCTCCTCTAGGATTCACTGGGATTTGATCCTGCGGACTTCTGATATGGAGAGAGGTTCCCTGTCAATTGTGCCACCTCAGTTCCTGGTCTCTGCTGTGCTTCACCTTGACTCTTCCCTATGTCTCTTTTTGTTGTGTTATCATCTTGCTGTGTGACCCACTTGCACGGGTACTGACTCACCATGCGGGCACTGAGCTTGCCACACAGGCACTGGCTCACTACGTGAGCACTGGCTTGTCGCGCGGGCACTCAGCTGACCATGCGGGCACTGGCTCACCACCCAGGCACGTTTTCTCTTCTTCTTTTTCAACAGGAGGCCCCAGGGATCAAACTCAGGTCCTCCCATATGGTAGGTGGAGGCCTTATCACTTGAGCCACATCTGCTTCCCTATATACTTATTGTTTATGTTTAAGTATGAATGATATATTTCAATAAATTTTTTAAAAACCACAACAAGCAAACCAACCTTGAACATTATATGTCTATATTTTATTATAAAGTGGCCTTTTGGAAGGAGTCATGTATTTGTTTGTAGTTGTACTACCTCTAAAATTAATAAAATTTTTAAAAAGTCAGCATAACCTCAATGCCAACACTTCAAAATACAGTACAAGAAATATAAATCTATCTTTATAATGCAAGAATCCTAAAGCTACTATCAAATCACATACATCACATATAGCTATAATGTGATCATATTGATAGATGCCAAAACTGCATTTGGGGGAAAAAAAAGTCATTCCTGATAAAAAATTTTAGTAAACTCATATTAAGCAATATCTATCTATCACTAACCAACATCTGTGATCCTAATTCATAGTGAACTAACAAAGGCCTTCCTACTAGCCTCAGAAACACATAAGTGCTCAGTGAATGCTAGCTGCCATATAATTACTACTATTTTTACATTAAAACAAGATATCTGTTCCTATTACTAAAACTTAACATCTCTATAAAGGTAAATCTTCCTTGTCCTCAAGGGAAGTGTTGACTCTGCACAATGATAGAAAAAGCCTGAGCATTAATTCAAAAATAGGTTGATCACAAAAATTTCTGAAACATAAAATGAAAGAGACATAACACAAACATAATACAAAAGAAAAAAAGGTCGATCTTAATTGTATTTTAACAATGGAGTAGATCCTGGTGTTTTTCCAAATCTCAATGAGTTAAGAAAAGCATATCTGTAAAGCACCCACCAGTGAAGCTAGAATATATTTTTTTATTTTAGTTTGTAAACAATTTAGGATAACGTATAACACATTAAACATTTGGTCTTAATGTTTATTCAGCTGATAGTTTACAACACATAAGAAGAAAATAAAATTTTAAACACTCTTGGTTTGTGTTTCCAGGTTTATTTCACTGATTTCCCATTGGGAAAAAGGCTCATTAGGAGGTACATTAGTTGATTTGTATTGCCTCCAAAAATAATTAGTTACATCCTTACTTGCAACTCTTTTAGGTGTAAGAAGGCTTTTTTAAAAATCTCCAAGCAAAAGGAAGTATCCAAGATGGGGCCTTCATGGTCGTGGTTAGTCCTGGAGTAAGGTGACCCAGGGCCATCCAATGTTCTTGGATTCTTATGCTCCCAAAGGAAAAATGCATCTAGTTCTCTTATGTAATTCAAAGATGTGCTCTCTCTCGTCCAGGGAACTCAGGAAATCAAGATTTCTTAGGAAATGCCAGGACATAACCCAATTTGGTGTTAAAGAACAAGAGATAAGAAGGGGTTCAGAGTCTAGACAGTGAAGCACATGAATATACAAAGGAATCACTAAGAACAACACAAGGCCACTCTCTCAAAATGCAAAACTTTATTGAAGAACCTGCCTATAAGGTAGGGAAGCAGCATGGAAGAGAAGTTAAATGGCATTTATAGTAACTAGGAGGCAACAGGACCTAAAATGCTACATACAGATGTGGAGGAAGATTAAAGAAGGATAAGAAAATGTTACAGTTACAGGGTACAATCCAAATAAACTGTAGGAAATTATGAATTGGTGAAAATTTCCAAAGGTTGAAATTTCTTGAGCCAATTAAGGTGTATTATTTTGAAGCACATACAATAATCTTATAGCAGATGTATTTGAGGTTGTTCACCAAACCCTCGGCCTCCTGTCTGAAAACTGCCATGTTTGGCTGACCTAGCAACAATGCTTGCACTACTTGACCTTGACAGACCTCAGTAGACCTGAGGCAGACGCCTCCACAAACTAAGCCAATCACACTCACTCACTTGCCACCCTATACTGGGCACTGGAACTGGTCCCAGGCCTTCATGGAGCTCACAGGTTCAGTAAACACCAAGAGCCTTCACTAAGAAAAGCCCCTACTAAACCAAGAAAATTACCAGCACTTGGAAGAGGACATGTGTTTGATTTAATGAGCAAGAGGTCATTATAACTTAACTTACATTTAAAGGAAGGCTCTAAAGGATGCTTTTAAAAAATATCTTCGAAATGGTGGGCCTGTAGTGAGCCTCAAAAGATATGTTCATGTTCTAACTCCTGATATCTGTAAACGGGACCTGACTGGGAAATAGGGTTCATATGCACGTAATCAAGTTAAGATACTAGAGCAAGCCCTAAATCCAATGACTGGCCTCTGTAAGGGAAAGAGAGAGAGATTCAGACACAGAGACACATAAACACACAGGGAAGATGTCCATGTCAAGATGGACACAGAGATTATGTTCCACAAATCAAGGCATACCCGAAGCTGGGAGAGATGTAAGGAACAGATTCCCCTCTCTCTGTGAGCCCCCAGAAGGAATCAACCCTGCCAACACTTTGATTTTGGACTTCTGGGCTCCTAAACTGTGAGAGAATAAATTTCTGTTGTTTTAAACCATCCAGTTTGTGGTAATTTGTTATGGCAGCCCTAGGAAACTCCTTTCATTTTGCTGATGCTTTATTTTCTTAACCAAGCTAACAAAACTCTGGTTTTAAATATATATTCTGTCTCTGTGTCTGTCTCACAGCATATAAACTTCCATAGATATTGAAAAGAGTCTTTGAAAGGAGGACAGTTTTAAAAGCTCACAGAATGTGAGCCTGTGTGCGGTGGCCAACAGCAACAAAGCACCGTCACAAGCTGAAACGAAGTCCCTCGCATCCCAGCTTGAGGCCCGAGATGGAGGAAGACTAACAGCTGTGTGGAGGTGGTGGGAACCAGACCTAAACCCAGAGACCAGGTTACCCCCTTCCTTCCTTCCTTCAGTTAGCAGGGCTGTACCCAACTAGGAATGAGGGAAACAACAAATACGCGAGGACTATCCAAACAATAAAGGGAAGAGATCATCATCTAGATACCTTTATAAATATGAACATAAAGATTAGATGCAGCCTCTACAACACAAAACTGAAGGCAAAATGGGGAGGAAAAAACCACCTTCACACTGAAATGCTAAGAAGAATTTTCCTAACATGGAGATCTATTAAATGCCTAGCAACCTCCCCAGGGAAATAGCAAAGTCACTCAGAGTGGAGACAGAAATTCATTTCTGAAAGCCTCTTTTCCAACTTGGGAAATTTAACTGTATGCCTTTGTAATCCCAAGAGATGGCATGGCTGAGACTGCTCGGGGTGCAACGACATGTTAAAATTAATACATCTGGGGAAACGGACTTTGGCCCAGTGGTTAGGGCGTCCATCTACCATATGGGAGGTCCGCGGTTCAAAGCCCGGGCCTCCTTGACCCGTGTGGAGCTGGCCATGCGCAGCGCTGATGCGCGCAAGGAGTGCCGTGCCACGCAAGGGTGTCCCCCGCGTGGGGGAGCCCCACGCGCAAGGAGTGCGCCCGTGAGGAAAGCCGCCCAGCGTGAAAAGAAAGTGCAGCCTGCCCAGGAATGGCGCCGCCCACACTTCCCGTGCCGCTGACAACAACAGAGGCGGACAAAGAAACAAGACGCAGCGAGTGGACACCAAGAACAGACAACCAGGGGAGGGGGGGGAATTAAATAAATAAATAGATCTTAAAAAAAAAAAAAAATTAATACATCGGATATACTACTCACCCTCAATTTGCAGGAAAGAGTCAAAACTAAAAGCGCCAGAAGGGTTTTTTCTTATAGAAAAGTGCATAAGCAGCAGCTTATAGTATCATAAATATCTACTTTCAAAATGTTGAAATTAGTGGACCTGGGTATCTGGTTTTGGTGCAAGGAGGGTAGGGGAGAGGGGTACATTGGAGTTCTCTATATGGGGCTTGTACAACTGTCCTGTAAGTTTGAAAGCATTTCAAAATAAAAAGTTTTTTTAAAAATTCACTTTGTCCTTTGCCTAGATAAGGATTCAAAGAAGAAATTTTTTAAAGGTCTTAGAAAAAGGCCCTGATTTGTTTGTTTTTTCAGGGAGGGAAAAGTTGACAGTCTTTCTATCTTACTAGCAGCATTTTTACCAGAAATGAATCCTTCCTCGCCATGCTCCAAACATCAGAATATAGAGTAGCCTCCTCCATCACTGGCTAAGCAGTCCTGGTCCCATCCTGGTCCTCACCCTCCAGGCCTCAGCTTAGGGCCAAGCCCAAGCTCCTCCAGGAAACTGCCCTCTTCAGGGACCAACGCCACCACGGAACGAAACCTTCGCTTCCCTGTACCGTGGTGCTCCACACCCAGCATTAGAATGGTCAGACTGAGCTCCTGGAGGGGAGAACTGTGTCCTCCTCATCTGAGTACTGGGAGGCACACACTTGTTGAATGAATGTGGACTTATTTGGAACTGAGTCAAAACTGAAGGGAAAGATAAAACAGATCAAGGTAGCATCAGCTCTCATCATGGACTCTACTATACTGACTAAAGTGGTCACGGTGATGGACCAGAAAAACAGAACAAGGATGTGAGGAACCCTACTTGTCAAGGTCAAGTTCCTTGGAGAAGTAGTCTTCAAGTACTTTTGCTTCCAAAGTCATCTAAAGAATTCTGGAAAACTATGTACTCCCAACACATTTCAAAGTTGACATCTAAAATTGCTCATCCTAAATTTAAAAGGAGGCATTGAATATAATTTCTGACATTTTGTAAATATTGACATTTTAAAGTGAAACTGCTTTTATTCAGGCTTTTAAACCTATCCATCACAATCTAAATACCATAGTGATACGATATCATGATCCATATGAAAAATACATGAATAACCTTTTCTTTTGCTCTCATATTTTTTTTCCTTAAATTGGTATTTCTATTCCATTTCCCCCCCAGAAATTTATACTAATATAATGTTTTTATGTTTTAAAGTTTTTTTATTGATCACACTACCATACTTGACAAAACAAAAATAATTATAAAAAGTAAAATTTATTTTTATTTCCTGTGACCAAATGGTTCTAATTATTACACATTTCATCTGGATTCAATTATTTCATTACAACTATTAGAATGCACTTAACAAAACAAATGTATAATTTTATAATTATTAAAATAAGCTAAATAAAGTAGGCATAAAAGGAAAATTTTATTGAGATGGATGGGGGTGGTTTATTTTTGCCAATTGGTTTATATACCCATGAATGATTTTTTTAAATGGCTAGAATAAAAAATATTCCTACAGCAATTCTATTTCAATTTTTGTATTAGAAATATAAAGTAAAAAAACTTATTCACGTAAATAAGTTGATAGGAATGGGAGAAATTTTGTTATAGCAATGGCACTCCTCCTGTGATTCATGCCCAAAAAAATCTAGATAGTGAAATGTAACATTATACGATAATCAATCTACCCTGACAACTTGAGTTATTTTCAATTTTGTTTAAAACATTTGGAAGCCACTTGATGTACAAAAGGATTAATTCCAAGGTTATTAGGTTCATTCTCTTTCTCAATACCACACTGACATTCCAGTTGCCTATTTGTTTGCCACCATGGGGGCAGAAGAGGAGTTACTTGCTGTGGACAATAGACCTTGATACCCTTATTTTGGAAAGGGAGAGAAAGGAGATAAAGCCCAGGCAACCCATTAGTACAGGTGAGATCTGGGACAGATCATCTGAGGAGAGGGCGCATAGGGAAGCTGAAGTTCTGAAATGGCTTCCTTAAAACTTTCCATGGGTCCATCACACCTTGGAAAGTCTCCATGTACCCTCCCCAGGGTAATACACATCCCAGTTTGCCAACCTCGAGGGCCAGGGTTCCTGAGACCTGGCCTTATATGGAAAAAGCAGATTCAAACACCAGCTGAAGGAAAGAACACAAAATAGAGAAGCCAACCCTTCAGCAGAACAGAGGACAAAACTAGCCCAGCAGGGAGGCACAAAGCACAGCAGACAACTGAGAGTGCTCCTCCAGTGACCAGACCTGAGCAGGTCTCCAACTGGGTGTGCAGCAAAGCAAGAAAAGATGAAATAGCTAGAACAGAAGGAGAAATAGCAGAAAGTGTAGGGCATTATATTTAAAAACCAGATTTCAGAGAACGCAGAGGGCAAGTAAAAATCTGTTTTCAGTGAAGAAATGCAGTTTACCAGCAGAAGGCAATACCCCCAGCCTGGACAAACTCAGGACAAAGGGGAAAGCAGTGCAGAAGAAGAGAGGGGGGAGACAATGGTGCTAACACCCGTGCTGCAGGATTAACCCAGGCCTTAGCTAGGCACTGGCCCACCAACAGAGCTGCCTTCCACACTCTCTTCTTAAAGGAAAGCAACGTTCTTCTCAATTTTTGGTTCTTTAAATCCAGAGAATTCCATTCTTGTGTTTTGAAAGGAGAAAACACCAGAACCTGGGTATGCTGTTCCAATTACTGGCTCACATGCTGGCACGTGGTCACTGCCTATATACCAAGGGCTTCCCAAGTCAGGGGGATACTGGTCTGAGAGCAGCAAAGGACCTGCTGTGTGCACCCTTGGGTGACTCAGGTCTCCCACTTGCATGCCCAGGCAGTCAAGAAGGCCTGGATTGCTCAGGAAAAACCAGCTGTGTGGCCAGGGAGAGGCAGCCTAGCACAGGAATTGAGAACATGGCTCAGGAGCCAGAGTGCTCGAACCTCGCTCTTGCACGTACCAGCTAGTCATCTCAAATAAGGCACTGTGTCTCAGCATTTCCATCTGTGATATGGGGATAACAAAAGCACCCTCTTCATGGGATTATAAGGATTAAAAAAATTAATAAAGCCCTCATAAGAATATAGGCCACAAATGGAAATCATCACCAAGACAGAGAAGCAGGCCACAGCAAGAAGGAAGTGACTTAAGAGGCAAATGGTCCAGGCCCCACCCCAAGACAATGAATCTAAAACTCAGATCACTAGCTGGGAAGAGATAGATACTGACTACTAATCCCAAAAAAAAAGGCATTGCAACAGATCTCCAACTGGGTCATTTCTTCTATGATTACGAAAAATCTGCAATAAGTAAAGCACAAACTAAAACACAAAAAAAGGGATTTAATGAAGATCTTGACCCAATTGAAGAAATGCAAAAGAAATGGAGAAAGGAAGCAATTAACCCAAGATTTAATAGCATAAAACACTGAGTAATTTATTCCATATCCTATCTATTTGGATACTCTTTATGTCCCAAGGCAGGGGGATGATGTAATTATGGGGAGAATGCTCCAAGGCATACATTGGGTATTTTAAGTTCCAAACTAAATTTTAGCCACCAAGGGTGCTTCTTGTACTCATATTCCACAGTTCCATCATTCCCATCACTGACAAAATCTTGTCTTTCTCCATTAGACCAATATGAGCAGGGCATTAATTTATAAACCAGGAAAGACCTATAAATGTAGGAGAACTGGTACCTTTAGGGTGGGCCATTTGCTCCAGAGCTGGGCCCTGTCCTTAGTGATGGACCAAGGAGAGCCAGGATGCAAACCAGATAAGAAGGAAAAAGGCAGACCAAGAGAGAGGAGAAATGAGAAGCTGAGTGCTCCCTCTGTTCCAGGTTAGTCTAAAGAGGTAAAAAGCTGGGGCTGGGAACCTGTATATGGAGAGGTTAATTACACTAACACTGTCCCTGGTTAGTAGAAATTATATTTTATACCAGATCTTTTTTTTTAAAACTATGTTTTCATTTCTTTTCTTTTTTTTTTTAACATTTTTGTTTTCATTTCATTTTAATCATCAGATGTAAATGACTCATAAAATAAATCCCTCTTGGGAAGCAATGCCTGGGAGCAATCCCAGAGCTTGGAGGTTCTTGCTGGGTGAGGGAAAAGAAACAAAGATAAGGAGGACTCAGATTACACCCAAACAGTCCAGTCCATAAGGAATGAGGAAGAAGTAGGTCTCTGGCAAATAAAATTAAACCAGTACTTCTAACAGAAGTGTTTGCAAATGAAAAGACTGCATAAACTATAATTTTTTCCCCAAAACTTGAACTTACTATTTTATAATAACAAAAACAGAGAAGTTCCAGTGAATACACTAGGCTCAGAAAGATACATGTATCTTTCCACATCCAAAAAAAGGAAGATGGAAGGGAAAGTAAATGATTACTGAGAACTGCCCATCTAATACATTCAAGATGCTACTACAGAACCATTTTTCACTCTTTTATCAAGTAAAAGAAGGAGTATTAATACTTCAAACATGGCATGGCATATATTATAAAACATAGCACCAGATACCATAAGTAGAATTTAAAACAAACCCACAAAATTTTTCTGCCTAAAAAACAAAACAGAACAAACATTTCTTCCTCTGGCAGATCAGAATGAATCTTAAACAGTAATAAATCCACAAAAGAGATGGAAGAAGCTAAACATGAAGCACTACTGGCTGGACCAAAGCAGACATGGATCTTACCAATGCCACTGACGGCAAGTCCTGACTTTCAGAAAAGGAAAAGAGATAGTAGAGATCAGTACATTATTCCCTTTTATTATTAAAGTCAAGGGAACCTAGCCTCACGGTGGGCAAAGGAGTCCAAAGATTGTATATGTTCATAGTGCACATGCCTGGAGGTCACATTTTGGCAGCGCACTTCAAATTCTAAAACTTAAGATCTCTTTACTGCTACATCCACAAGTGCCAAAGAGGCTCCAAGAAGCCAGGATTCCGAAGCCAGTAAGGTATAAAGCTGGGTTGCAAAGAGCCTGGAAATCTTTGTTCCACTTTGGCTTCTAGTGAAACAGCACCAGCATTAATTTATGGACTTGGGACGTGACTAAGGTTATCCTCAAACTCGAAATTCAGATATAAATTGAATGTTGCACGTTGCGTTTACTAGAATGCATATATTTAAATGTAAAAGGAATTTTATAATAATTATAAAGAAAACTCTGTAGAGAAAGATAATCAAAATGTCAGTATGGCCTTCAAACTTGATTTTGATGCATTAGTGTCAAGTCCAAAACATACAGTCTCTGGTGCCTATAAGGTAAAAGCAGTGAACAATTTTTAGGTTTCAGAAAATTGGAAATTAAGAAAAACTGAAACAAGGCAAAATGTCATCAGCACTAGCTAAATCTGGATAGTGTCTGTAATATTATTTTTGGTGCTTTTCTGGAAATGGGGAATATTTCAAAATTTTAACAGGAGAGGAAAAAATTAAAGAACGTCACAGAAATTTCATAAAACAGCCACAGACAAAAATGTTTCTGGGAGCTTTGCAATAAAGAAGTCACAGACGTGAAAGGAGAACCCTAAATTTGAAAAAACAGTTCTAAGTCCAAGTAAAGAAAATAATATCCTTTTGGTTTTGGATAGCCTGTAATTATTTCTCAATGTTAAGTTCTTATTAGTGGTTATCCCATTTCCTTATTATTTTGGAATTTCAACATTTCTTAAGGCTGTATTTTTACCTTGATTATTTACATTTTCTGAAACACTGCCATAGCCCCCTAAGGAAATAAATTCACTTATAGTCTAAGGAAATGCATGGAAAACTGCAACTCAAGGCTTTGGAAGTTGTTACTGTTGTTGCATTAAATAATGAACGGCTAATAAATAGGTTTGCAAAAGGCTGCTCATCTAACACTTAATCTTGATCACTGAACAGCTCACTATCACCAAGGGAAAAGGAATATTTCCCACAATAACAGAAAACAGAAGGCCAAGTGTAGGCAAAGGGTGAAGCCAACAGTAAGCACAGTCCTGATAAGGAGGTGAAAAGCCTTCTTTGGTACTATATGCCAGGCACTACTGTCCCTTTTATAGTATATAAAAGACAACTAAAGCTCAGACTTTGTGGCTGAACAGTCAGGTGTGTTGGGCTCATTCAACAGATTCTTTGCATAATTATGTGCTTCTGCCTTTCCAAACAAAATGCAAAATGACTGAGAGCTTGCTGAGATTGGGGGATGCCCATTCGGACTCCTAATGAATTCTTACTCCATGCAGTGATAGCAATATTATCACCACCACCACTTGACTGATCAAGAAAGTGAAGTTCACATAAGGTATTCTGACCCAAGGAGGTCAAATTAGAGTGGTGAAGCCAACACATCAACCTCCCCTACCAACTCCAAGTCCGGCATGCTTTCCACAATAACAAAAGCAAGCATGCAGTAGAGCCTGCACAGCAGAGTAAAATTTGCAGAGCTGGGGTTGAATTTCTCTTGCTAGTTGTGTGAACTCGGAAATAAAGACACTCAATTACTTTGGATTTTAGGTTTCTCGTGTGTAAACTGGACCTATCAGCACCATCACCTTCCCCGTGAGGGCCAGAGTCAATGTGTGATGGGTCTTGTTCATATGGGTCCTCAGATGATAGCTATTATCATCGATGACAACATAGGCTCTGTCCTTGAAATAACCCTTTTATAAAGTACCCTCTGAGAAAAACAATCACCTTATGACAAATGGGTCCCACTGCTTAACAGAAAAGAGTTTGAAAGGCCTGTTCTTGAGCTCCCAGTGTGAGTCCTAATGACTCTGCTACCACAGCACATACCCTTGTTCTGGTTCTCCATCACTCCAGGATCTAACGTTCTTCCACCAAGTGATATCTTCTTCCCCCTTGCAGCTCAACTTGAGTGCGAGGAGCACATGGTTGTGGCCCCACTGTCTGCCGGAAAGCTGGCTGGGCTAAGAGACAATTGCTGGCAAATGAGTGGCAAACTGGAGTCTGTTGTGTCCCAGTTATTCAGGTATTTCCAGTCCACAGAAAGACCAACATTTTCTAGCACTTTGGCATCAGTGGCTATTTCACGGGAGTCTTGAGGAGGGACTGGAACTCAGGAATAGAAGCCCTGCCCTCTTCCTGGTGGTAGCTTACCAAGACAGAGGGGGCTCTATTCAGTTCGAGGGCCTCCTTGTGGGGAAGCAAGTTAAGGAACAGGAAACAGAGCCTCAAAACTGCTGTGGGTATCACTACTAATAACAATTCCATATGGAAGGCTAGCACTGCATTTGTAGTTTCTTAACTTACATCAGAGTATGAAGAAATTTTATTATTACTATTATCATTATTATTATACACTCCAGGGAGGCCTAAGAACAAAATTTTTAATGGCCAAAACATTTAGTAGTCAGTCAATGAACAATTCAGTTATAGCTAATTATAAATCTAAGTCAGACCCTGCTGGATCATCCCCAGAGAGCCAAACCCCTTTTTTTACATAATGGAAATTATTTTAAAAATGTCAGGTTTGAAAAATGAAATTGGACTAACTGAAGAGGAAGAATGTTTATGAATCATTAGTTTGATAATTTTAAAGAAGAAAAAATTATTATTTCTCTTTCAGCATTTTTCAGATAGAAACATTTTCCTGGAAACTCTACATTTTTGCAGAATATCCTCAGCTAAAAGAAGTTATAGATAATATTCGTCATAATAACTCATAAACATTCCTTAAGAGAACATACAGGAAACTAAATAATAAATGATAAATATAAAAAATTTGAAGCATGCAAATGATGCACACGATAAAAGGAAATATATAGCTTTAAATCAACTTACTCTGGAAATCTAAAAGATTAATTATAAACAAGTCACATACACAAAAAGGACATACCAGATAATATGTCTTATTAAGCTGAAATGCTATTCCCTCTTCCCATGAATTTAAATTAAATATCAAATTATAGCTCACTCTTCCATTTCACGTGGTATTATGAATAAGGGATGGTTTTGGACTTGGCTCTGTCCCCCAACTCACCTTGTGAGAGTTACTGAGTCCTCTCTGCCTCTGGCAGGGATGACAGTCATCACCACATGCATGGATTAGATCATCTAAGGACTGTTTTTCCCTAAATCCTTTGAGCTATTGAGGATTAAAAAGACTGGAGAAAGCAGAACAATATCTCTCAAAGATAAATCCCCGGATCAACTTACTTAGAATCCCCTGGGGACTTGTTAAAAATGCAGATTCCCTACTATACTTAGATTTAGGAACTTAATCTCAAAACAGAGCCCAGGAATCTGCATATGAAACAAACTGCTCAGCTGATTCTTACACTGCATGCAGTCTGAGACACAAAACGGCACAGAGTATCTGCAAATGCCATGGGGCTCTGGAATCGACACTACCTTTTAGAATGTGTGACCATGGGAAAGTTACTTCACCTCACTATACATTAAGGATAATAATAGTATCTGCTCCTGAGAGATACTGAATGACACAAAATAATCTTCAAAAACCCTTCAACACGTTGCCCCGCACATGGTAAGTATTCAGAAATGTTAGTTATTATTACTACTATAAGCAAAAGGACTTTGAATGTCTTAGTTAATTTTGGTTGAGTGACTGATTAACCCTTCATTATAGCTCAATGAATATATTTTATGAAACCATAGAAATGTCTTCTGGTTAAAAATCATAAAGCTTTGAATGCTCAGATTTTAAATAATATTTAGGTAAATCCAAGGCATATGGCTATCAGAACACATTCTGAAAATGCAGTTCTGTAGTCAACTAGGCTTTCATTTCTTAGCATCTTAAACGGGGGTGTCAAAGCTGACTCAGGGGAACCTGAAACTGTTCCTATGAAACATTATTTGCCTTTGCTGTCCAATGTAACCGCCACAGCATTCATCTGTATAATTATGCATTTGGCTCAGATTTTATTCTTATCATTTATATCTTTTGTTTTCATCTTTTTAAAAAATCCCTATGTAGTAGTAAAGCAGCGATTAGAAACACACTTGGGGCCTTTGTAGAACTGAAGCAGCACATGTATTTAATTATGGTGAGGTTTCTAGAGTTAGCATTCTGAACATGCTCATGCTATACCTATTAAAATCAGAAAAAGGAAACCACAGGGAAATGCAGACAGCACACAATAAGTTGAATCTTTAGATGATCTCAGATGAATTTGTGCAGGCAGAATTTCAAACTGCTGCATGTAAATAAAAAGCAAAGGATCTGCCCCTCAAATATCTGCTCTGCAGACACAGCTTCTGCAGATCTCCATCCAAGAACAAAGTCCCCATAGGAACCGTAATTCCAGAGAGGTGATTTCAGTGGCTTGGGGAGCATCAAGCATTCATGGCTTGAGCCCGGAACCGGAAGCTCTAGCACCCTCATGCAGGATTGCGTGGCTCCTCCTCCAGGGACCGCCCCCCTGTACCCAGTGCTCCTCCATGAGGGACACTTCCTAAAACATATCAAACTTCTTTGTGACTGTTCCCTAGGTGACGGTAAGCTCAGGATTTTTACATATGGGCAGAGAAGCACAAAAGATAAGGAAGGAGAAAAGCATATGGGCAGAACAAGGGTGATAAGTACCAGGCTGGGAAGAATGGCAGAGTAGAACAGTATGAAGAGCATTCCAAAGAGACATGCCATGATTCTAAGTGCTTTGTATACATTATCTAATATAGTCTTTGTAACAACCCCAAACATGAGTAGGTATTAGGATCCCCACTTCACCCCTGACAAAACTCAGCTTCAATACCTGGCACTTAGTAAGTACTCAATAAACTAACACTATTTTCCTGATAAGCAAATGATTCGACTGAGTGTACTTTTAGAAGGAAGAATTTGGCATTCTAAAGAAACACGATATAAGAAAACAGGATATAAATGGTTATGGGAAAAAATCAGGTACTCAAGAAGTCTGTGTCTTAATCATAAAACTCTGGACCACGCTAACCCAAGAAAAAAATTATAATTTTGGTGAAAGGTAATCTATTTGAATCCTCCTGGCCTTCTTCTAGTCTGGCACTCACTAAAAACGTACTGCCCAATCTCACCTGTCTGCAACATTCTTGCTCACTTCTGGAAAATCTAGACAAGCTGGTGGTGTTTGCACATGTTAATGCTTCAGGCTCCTTTGAAAGTTTGTGACTCAAAATATTATGATCTTTCTGTCTCCAAGACAGTTCACAGTTTCTGACTGCCTAAAGAAATCAAACTGAAACATAAACACAATTTTGTTTCTGATTTGATCTTTTGTAAACCAGATAAATGATTACTTCTGAACCCGGACATTCCTGAGAATAATAAAACACCCCATTGCTTGGAAAGGGAGGGAATGCAATTGCGCACCAAGGATCTTTTTGGGGTGATGGAAATGATCCAGTATTAGATTGTGCTGATGGCTGTATAACTCTGCATATTTGCTAAAAATCATTATATTGCATATTTAAAACACCAGCAACACTCCACTGCCAGATACCTAGAGTTCACCCTAGGTGAAAATAAAACATTCTGACCTTGTTACTCTAATTTCCTTACCCCTAAAAGCCTCACTCCCCAAAACCCATCCAAATAATGAATCTAGATATTACTCAAAATGTAAAGGGATTTTTATGAGAATGGCCATCCTTGTTTTTCAGAAACCATGTAAGACCCTCAATAGTATCATGACTCTTCAAATGACTTTTTTGAAGATACCATTTTTAAGGATGTTTATACCATAAATTCTGTGCAACTGCAAGTTTACAAATTAAGAACTCTTCTGTCAATGTCACCTTCTATCCAAATCCATTTTCTGGGAGTCAAGCCTTCCTCAAAGCACCAACGGAACTCTGGACAGGGTGAGAACCTACCCATACCTCTGTCACTCCCTCCTAGGGGAAGTATGCTCATGGAAGTTGGAAGGAATGAGCCAACAAGCACTAGGCCCCCACTTGTCCAGGAGGGAGCAGCCACAAGGACAGGCAGCTGACCCGTGGCCTAGGATCCTACCCTCAAAACACACCAAGATTCTAGTCACACAGCACTACTTCCTGGTGGAAGCCATAGCCATCTCTCTTCTCGACTGTTGCAACAGCCTCTCACTGATCTCCAGGCTTTGCTTCTTCCCTTTTATTCTCAACACAGCAGCCAGAGCAATCCTCCTCAAAGTAAGCCAAATCATGTCACTCCTCTGATCAACACCCTGCAGTAGCTTCTCATCCACTCAGTACAAAAGCAAGTCTTGAAAAGAGCCTCAAGGTCCTACCTCCATGGTCCTTGAAACCTCTCTGATCTCAAACCCCACACCAGCCTGACCCTCCTTGCTCATGCCACTCTACCACACTAACCCACTTTAGGACCTCTGCAGATGCTGATCCTCTGCCTGGATACCCTAAAAGCTGACTCCCTGGCTTAATCCTGGGCTTCATACAAATGTCCCCTACCTGAAGAGCCATCTCTGACCATTCACATACTGTGTCCCTCCACCTCTTCTACTTTTCATTAGCTGACATCTTAGGATTTACACTACCTGAACACTGACACAGAACTGCCTCTGTATTGCATATCTCTACATTCCCCACACCCCGATTGTCACACTGTGGGAGAAAAGATCACCAAACCTGGATTGAACCCTGGCACAAAGAAGGTTCTTGAAAAATTGTTGTTGGTAGTAAGTGAATAAAACAAGAGGGAACCCAGTGTCAGAGAAGAGGGACCACTCAGGGTAAGGATGCTCAAACCTGGGGTACAGGGGTTGCTTCACTGCAGAAGGAGAGCAGAGCACACCTGCCTAGCAGTCCAGCAGCTGGATGCATGTGTTTACTCTCCTCCTGATGGGAAAAAGCAGCAAGGGGCCAGGGAGCAAAGAAGCCTTAAGTCAGTCAGTCCTCTTTCACCATCTGGACCCACAGTTATCTACACCTCAATCTTCCCAGCTGAAAACTTAGCATTTTTCACTGTTGGCAACTTACAATGAAACAATGAGCTCATTTTAACTAGTTTATTATGAGTTATCTTTATTAAAATTTGTTTTGGGGAAACGCATGAGACATTTTAGAAATGTTTTATGGAAGCACAGTACTGGCATTTAAACTGATTGATATCTGTGGGTGAAACAGTCATCCTTCAAAACGGTGGAAAATACTTTTCCAGTAAGAGAAGCAGTAACAAAGATAAAGATGATATGAAAGTCTGGGACATTTTGAAGTGTATATGAATTTAATTTTTTTTTAAATTTCAATATGAAAAGTCCCATGTTTTAGGTAAAGCAGGATCCTCTGGGAATTTTCACAACTTTCTTTTTTTTTTTTTTTTAAACAACCACCTATGAGGTAAGTATGATCACCATTTCTATTTGGTACCATAGCAGGTTAATGACCCACTCAAGGCCCTGAAATCCCAGCATCAGGACTTGACCTTAATTCCTTTTATTCCAAATACAATGCTAATCCTATTATTTATATTACATTTACTGAAAACCAAGTTCTAAGAAAAACAGAAAAAACTGTTTTTGAAATGAGGGCCTAACTAAAGAAACACCTAAATTCAAATAGTAGTGGCCTTGAGCCCCCTGATCAGAAAGCCAAGGCTACTGAACTGCAAGAAACCAGGAAAATAAATGCATGTAGGCTTATCCATCATGAGATACAAACTAGCAGGAAAAATCATTAAATGAAACATAAAATTAGATAGAAGAGGTAAAAACCTCTGTAAGGAGAGCTACTGGAATGCACCTATGAATTACAAAATGGCACAGAGACAGAGCAACACGTAAGAAAAACTGCCAGTACAAGACACCAAGCAGCAGTGCCATAGTTCCTCAGAACGTATATAAAAGCAATGATAATGAGATCAATGTCAATGATAATGAGAATCATTAACTGTACACCCAACCTGTAGGGAAACAGCCAAGTTTTGACACTTACTGAAATTCAAAATTTAAGTCAATCATCATCTGTTGGAACAAATATGTTCAATTTTGCACTAGTGGTGACTTCAACAGAACAGTATCAAGGCAAACAGCATTTTACAGTGGAACACAAAAAACTGAATACACACTGTTAATCACAGTTGTAAATCATTCCCAAGTTCTACTTCTCAGAATGTTAATATTAATATTGAAAAGTATAAAGGGGCATAAATTAAGCACCCCATTTTATACAAATAAAAGGATAATTGAACATATTGTCCAGAAATTCTACCACAGTGATAATATTTCTATTTTTCATAACTTCATTTTCATACAGGGAAATCACTTGCTCACAGTTTTTCTTTACACCAAAGTTAAATATTCAGAAACAAGAGGCCACTTGAAGACACATTTTCATGCCACAAAATCTTGAATCTGGGAAGGACTGACTAGAAAGACATATTTTTGTTGCTAAATGGTCAACACAAGCATTGCATTAATAAGTTTAAAAGGAAAAATGAAGTAACAAGTAGTTTAATTATTGATAAAGTCATCCAATAAGCATTTTTTCTGCTTCTGCATGATCTTCTAGCCTATAAAATTCTGATAGGCTGCCAATTTCAACAAGTTCTAACAAGATTAACACAAAACTCAAATATTTATGCATATCATATCAAATCCAAGGCTTAGGAATTTCACAAAGATTAAAGACAATTTGAATGCAAGAGAGAGAGAACAAAACTTTTCATGGGGCTAGCATGGAGAAAGAAAAGCCACCAGAAGGTTCTATCATGAAATAGTAGCAAATTTCTATAGAATATCTTAATGCTAAGAAACGCAACAGCATTATGAATCTGCTTTTCAAATCACAATTATTCTTTGCTCCCAAGAGAGGAAACACAAAACCAACAGCATCCATTTTAGCCCAAATAGCCACAAGCTACAAAAAAGGGAGGGAGGGGACAGAGCTGAAGGCCACAGGGCAACAAAGAAATGAGGCCCAGGTAACACCAAAAACTGTTGCTACAGCAAGAATGCAGCGCCTGTTTTTTGGTTTCACAACCACAGCGGCATGCCAATAACTAATACTTCCAGGCACAAAGGTGCATTGAACCACTACCAACCACTAAGCACAAGTGGTACAGGACAAAGTTCCTGCCTTCTAGGAGCTTATGTTCATGTAAAGGGAGATGGATAAGCATCAACGAATACAGTTACATCTCAGAGAAAGGGGTTCTCTGAAGAAAATTAAATATGGCCTGTGCTAAAGATTGCCTGTACTTGCAGGGAATGTGCTGCTTTAGCTAGGGCAATCAGGACAATTTTCTGAGGAGACCAACATTTGAGCTGAGAATTAAATGAGGAGGAGGTACAACCACAAGATCTAAGGCAGAGCTCATGTAAGAAAGAAGTAACAGCCAATTTAAAAACTCTGAGATGAGAACTGGGAATTAAAGAGGGAAGAGCAAGGGTCAGTGTGGCTGGGGAAACAGTGCTAGAAGGGGTTGTAGAAGAAGGCGACTAAATCACACAGGCTTGGAGGTGGAGAAAAGGAGTTTGCTTTTACCCTAATTGCATTAAGATGCCAACAGCAGGTTTTAAACAGAGGAGCAACATGACCTAATTTATGCTTTAAACAAGATACAAGCTGATGTCAAAGCACACCAGTCAAGCGGCTGTTGCAAGAATCTAACTGAGAAAGGTGGGGTCCTGGATGAGAGTCATGGCAATGGAGGTAGGAAGAAGGGGATTGCTTGAAGGTAGAGACCACAGAACTTGCAAAGTTTGGGTGGGGAGTGTGAAAGACACAATCAAGAATACTTCCCAATAATTCCCAATTTGGTGATGCCACTTATGAGATGGGGAATCAAGAATTCTACCTTACACTTATTAAGATGTCCTCTAGACATGCAAGGATATATGTCAGGCAGCCAGCTGGACTATCAATCAGGAGCTCAGAGAAAGATCAGGGCTGGAGTCTGACAGGCAGGAGATAGGTGGTGTTCACAGTCAAGGGATTAGCTAGAGAGCTTAAAGCAAATGGGCAGAAGAGAGAGCAGAGCGCCAAGGACAAGCCCTGAACTATTCCAACCCTGACAGACTGGGCAGTGGTAGAGGACCCATAAGAGAAAGAAAGAATGATCAGTGAGAAAGGAAAAAACCAGGAGCAGGTAGGGTCACAGTACCCTAAAGAAAAGAAGGGTGGACGAGGAAAAGGTGGAGCAGGCTCGTAAGACAGGGAATCAATAGATGGATCTGGAACCCAGCAGGAAGTTCATGTGGGTGTCGATACCCCCCAAGATGGCTGCTGGAAGACCCTCCCCAAGATTCTGTCATTAAGAACAAGGTTCCCTCCAAAAGCCAGGAAAAGCCCCAGATATCCCTCATGACTTTATCATTGGGCCCTCATGGGGGATTAATGGGGAAGGGGGTATTTTAATAATCAAAACAGCTAACAGCTGGAACTCCTCCCCTGCCATTAGCAAAGGGGTGGAATAATTAATGGTTCAAAAAGCAGGCACAAGGCCTGAATGTTCTCTTGCCTTTGGTCCCGTTCCTGCCTTCTGTGCCCTGCTCTTGCCGTTTTTCCTCTGCCATGATGGCCATGGAAGTAAAACCTGGGCGTTTATAATCTATAATGGGGAATTGTAGTCGATAAATCAGCCCGCTTTATCACTTTTCAGTCCCTTCCTCTTCACCTGGGACCCACTGTCTGTTATTTTCTCCCATTTCTCTTCCCTCCCTACCTGAATAAATTACTGGCTTAACTCACCCGATGTGCTCTTGAAATTCATTTCTGCAGCATAGTCAAGAACCTAGACAAAATCTGGTAACAAAGGTACACAATGACATAAAGAGTAGAAGACTTGAGGAGAGAAGAGGGAGGTGATGTGACAGTCATTTCAGAGAATGGTAGGGGTATACAGAGCAAAGCTGAGTGCAGGCTTGAGATCCACAGGCACAAATGTAAGGTGAGACCAGTGAGCCCATTTGTGTGACTGTCTCCAGAATACTCAGGCACAGGTGCTAACAGGGGACATGCTTAGATTTAGCAAAGTTGGGGCTGTGTAAAACACTGCATTTAGGAGAAGGAGAAAGTCCAGGGAATTGCCAGAGACTAGACTACATACTATAGGCTGGGAATGGAGGGAAGGCAGGCCATGAGAGGGGTGATGGATAGCAAAATAGAGATAAAATCAGTGGACTGCAAGTTATGATGCAGGAACCTCTAAAGGATTGAGAGGTAACAAAATTAGTAATTTTTACTGCTTCATCAAAGACATTCTTTAAGTGAAACTAACATTATTTACTCCAAGTGCATGGCAGTGAAGAGTACAACTATGAGTACTGTTTAGCCAAGGCATTAGCAGTTTTAGCTTTTGCACCATCAATGCAAATGTCAACAGAATGAAAACATTATGAAAACAAAGTTGATCTTGCAGACCTTCAAAAGGGAATACTGGACCCAAGGGGACCATGGACCACACCTTGAGAACTGCTGGGCTAGGGTATGAACATGACTCTTGAGTACGGCAGAAGTCAAGAAAACACAGTTGAACTGAGGTGGTCAAGGACCTGGGAGGCCAGAATGTTGACTGGACCATCATGCAGAAGCAGTAATGAGAATGATAGGAGAATTAAGGGAAAGGGGGTATATTAGCCAAAGGGGTGCTGATGCAAAATACCAGAAATCAGCTGGCTTTTACAAAGGGTATTTATTTGGGGTAGGAGCTTACATTACCAGGACATAAATCATAAGTTACTGCCCTCACCAAAGTCTTTTGCTAGGTGCCTGCCAGGGTTCAGGCTTTCCAGGTTCCTCTCTTTCCTGGCTTGCTTCTCTCTGGGCTGAGTGTTCCCCTCTTGCCTGGGCTGCATTTCTCTCTGGGCTCAGCTGCTGAGCTCACTCCACAAGCTGTAGACTATCAGGTAAATGGCTCTGCCTCCCCCCCCCCCCCCCCCCCCCCCCGGGGCTTCTGCTATGTATAAGGAGCCATCTCTTATTTTTCTGTGTTCATCTCCTGTGTGTTTACTTTCTGGGCCCCAGCTCAAAACCCCAACTCTGTCCTTTGCCGTGCCTTTTATCTGTGGGGTCCCCACCCACCAAGGGGTGGGGACTCAATGCCCTACTGATGTGGCCCAATCAAAGCCTTAATCATAATTTAATCACACCCAGGTACAGAACAGTATACAAACATAATCCAATATCTATTTTTGGAATTCATAACTGTATCAAACTGCCACAGGGGGGAAAGCCAGAGGTAATGATACTAATGAATGAGTAGGAAGGACTAAGAGGCTGATGTTAAAGTCAGCATGATGAGCTAAGCTTGATGGCCTATGCTTCAAAGAAGTGCAGAATTTTAAAGGAGAAAGAAATAATAATAGCTTGGAAGTGGTAAAGAGCCATAGGGAGAATACCATTTGGACTTTTAATCTCTGACATATACAGGATAATGGAGAGGGGCTGCGAGCTGCCAGCAACAACTGAGGAGCCCTTCAGCTCCCTTTAGCTTCTCATGTCTATAGCATGGTTCCCGGACTGACCCATGTATCAGACCACCTGGGGAACTTTTTAAAAATCACCAAAACTTGAGGCTCCATTCCAAGAAATTCAAAATTATAATGTCTGGGGTGGGTCCCACAAATCTTATTCTGTCAGTGCTGTTCCTGATGATTCTGCTACTTAGTCCATGTTGAAAACCACCAGTTGATAGAACAAATGCCAAACACCTAAGCCTGAGGCATCTCTCAATTTTTTAAACTCTTACATAGCTTGAGCTTTTCCTCAAGTAAGGGCACTTCATGTAGAATATTCTTCCCTTACCTACCTAAATCTTACCCAAACTTCACTTCAAGATTGGAGCAAATCTCTCCCCTTATTTAAAGCTTTTTGAGACCATCACAACCTTGGGTAAGAACCTCCGACCCTCCTACATATGTGCTAGCTTGTGATTCTTCAAACAGTTGTAGACCTATAGGTATGTGTGTTATCTCTAAATGACTTAAATCACACCCATCTAGAGTGAAAGCTCCTGGGAAGCAGGGACCACAGCTTAAGAGATATGATAACACCTATCACTGTGCTTTATAATAATAACAGGTATTTAATCAATCCTTACTAAAATTATATTTTCCTCATATTGTTAATGACTGTGGCAAATACATTTCTTTCATGTTATTAGAATGGACTGAAAATAACGTAAAAAACACACCTAATACTTAGACAGTCTCATTTCCAAATCAGGGTTTTCCTGAAAGAACTTAACTTACTATCAGTATGAACATTAATAACAAGGCTTTACTTTTACAAAATTTTCACACATTTTAAATATTTTAACTTGAATTGCTTTTAGATACCTTAAAGTTGTAAAATTACATGCAGTCAACATTTGAAAAACTTCTATTAATTCATACGTTTGCAACATGGCTCTTTAAGGACTTGCAGAAAGGAAGGCAAAACAAAGAACAAGAAACATTAGTAAGGAGGTCCCAGGTGGTTAGCTGGTGACTCCACAACAGAGACCTTACAACTTTCAGTCCTTCCAACATCTTAAAAGGAGCAAGAAACGCAGGGCTCCTTAAAAAAATCTTGGTAAACCTTGTAACATTTTTACTATTCTGGCTATCACCACTAAATTCATCTGGAAGCTTAATGAATCAAAAAAAGCAATACAGCGAAACTTGGGAATCAGAGAAACACTTGTTTGCATTCATGGGCACTGCAGTTTCATTATTCAATTTACAGTCAAAACTGACTAACCACACTGGCTCTTTTCTTCTTAGCTGATCTATTTCAAAGCACCCCGGAATAGATACTGCAGAATGGTAAGAGAATCAAAAGATGATAAGTGAAATGCAAACAAGGTGATTGTATTAGTTATTAGAACCTTTAGCAAAATGGTTTTGTGAGGTCCAATACCCATGAAGGAGCTGGTAAAAGATGTGCTTACAGTGTTCTGATGGTGAAACACCTATTGTCTCTAATATACAAGGGAACACCTAATAGGGATGCAAAGTCAACATGTGCTATTATGCAAGCCAGGTCAAGCCTATGGAATTCAGGGCAGTTCTAAAGGCCAAAAAAAAAAAAAAAGAGAGAAAGACCCATCGAATGAGAGGTGGGCTTGAACGAAGAATGGAATGTAATAAGCACAAAAGAGTTTATATAGGGAAACAAAGAATATAGAAAAAGCAATGTGAAGACTATGTGAGCCCCAAGTTTCAATTACAGTTAAGTTAGCAATAAGGTTAAATTTTCTGATAACTCTTTAGGAAGTTTCTCCTGCTATGGGATTGAGTTATTAACTGGGTGTGTGTGAGAGAGAGAAAGAACCATCTTTTTTACAGTATATCCAAGTGTGTACTGTAACATTCAGCATCTTTCAAGGCTACATAAAAATAAAACAAGACTTTCACTAGGGATATACTATATACGTCTTTGGGTTCCTATAATTCATACATATGTACAAAATTCCTCCCCAGATGTAAATCAAAATAAAATTGGGTACCATTCATTGTATATTATTAATAAACCCTCAGTCTGTGATATTCACAATCATTACCATAAACTAAGAGATGATCATCACCAAGTTCGTTTTTTATGTAGCCTTTTGTATTTATTTATTTATTGTAACCCACCTACTCCAGAGGAATTTTTCCTTTTTCATTCAATTTAATCTTTGCACATTAAAAATGACCTTAATATCCTATGAGATAATTCTTTGCAGTTAGCAAGAACCCTAGGGGAGCCCAGGCAAAGCAATAATTTTAAGTTAAGGCATCATAACCAATAGTACAATAGGGTACTAAATTGTTAATAATCCATTTCCAGCAAAGAGAAGTTCTGAAATTCTGTTTTTCCCCCATACAAATTTCCCTTATTTATTCAAACTTTCTTAGAATATACATTTTGTGATAGGAAGTAACCTATCCAGTCCTAATGCTTAAAAAACAGCCACCAATCCCAGTGCCATCATTTTGTAACCTTGGGCATGGCACATTGTTAACCCAAATTATTTCTAAGTCACTTTCACTGCAAATGGGTTGCTGGGAGTGTTAAATAAAGTCAATGAGGTAATGTCAAGTAAGTCACTTAGCATAGTGTACTCTACCAGTCACACAATAAGTATATGGAAATAAAAATGTCCATTTCTTACTTACCAGCCTAAATTGAAAGCGGCTATTTCTCACAATGCCAGAGGAAGAGGAGGCAACGCCTATAAAGGCATCAGTGGTGTCACCGGTGGGCACATTCATACTTCCAGAATTGCAGTAATAAGATTATTAAAGCACAGGTGACACCTTCACCAAAAGTTCTGCTGCACCTCCCCAACTTTCAGCAGTTTTAGAGAGGAAGTTCTCTACATAACTCTGTTTTCTTCAGCAAACCGTTTCACAGAACTTGAGTAAGTACATGAAGAGGACCCATAAGGGTCAATTGCTTTGATGAAGTGGTCATAATCGAGACAAGGGAGGCAGCAGTGAGGTGTCATCTGGAACATTCCAATATTTGAAAGGAGAAAAGGAGTAGAAAAATCTTCTGAAAACTAAAAGCTAATGGCAGGTAAGGTTTTAGCTCGAAGTTGAGAAATAATACCTGGCAGAAAAAAAAACCAGTACTTTCTATTGATGGGCAATGAATGAACACAAAATTATATGATTTCTCAATAAGGTTTATATGGATTTTAAAGTAATGAAACTCCTGTAATTAATCCCTACTAAACAGCAACATTAAACATCTTGTATCAGAAAAATATTGCAAAGTTCTCCAAATGCTTCTCTAATCATTATTCACTCCTCAAATTAATGATCCTGTGATGGAGACAAGTCAGGAATTATGGTTCCTATTTTACAAATAAAGAAACTGAGAAATAAGAGGCTAAGTGACTTGTCTAAGGTCACATGCCCAGTTAGTGGGGGAATGAGAACAGAGCTTTCCTAAGTCAGAGACTTTTCCATCACACCACATGGATTACTTATGATGATTAATGCAACTGCAAAGATTTTAACTGCTTAAAAAAGTTTCCACACCTCAGGCCTTTAATATACTTGAAACTTTCCAACATAGGCAGCCAATTCTGTGAGTACCCAAATAATGAGTGTGTGTGTTTGGGGTGTGGGGGGGGTAGCATCCCTGAATGATCTACATTACTGCTCAGTAGGATTTTGAAAATATAAATTGATATCCCATTATCCTCTCGTAATACTGCTTTTCATAAGGATAGTACTATAAAATATATGGCAATACTAGGAACCGTATTGTTAGGATCAAGAGGCTTGTTTAATTAGAAATGCAGAACTAAGATGACATGATCACTGGAGACGTTACTCATCTCATCAACTTGAAAATAGATAAACACCTGAAGGTAACCAGCATACACTAGACAAGGGCAGGTTTAGAATTCCTACTGACCTTGAAGCCACTGGATGTTTAATATCAAGGCAGGTCAAACAAACAGTAAGGGGGAAGTGGATTTGGCTCAACGGATAGAGTGTCTGCCTACCACATGGGACGTCCACGGTTCAAACCCAGGACCTCGTTGACCTGTAAGGAGCTGGCCCACGGGCAGTGCTGATGAGCACAAGGAGTGCCGTGCCACACAGGGGTGTCCCCCACATAGGGGAGCCCCACACGCAAGGAGTGCGCCCTGTAAGGAGAGTCACCCAGCATGAAAGAAAGTGCAGCTTGCCCAGGAGTGGCGCCGCACACACGGAGAGCTGATGCAGCAAGATGACGCAACAAAAAGAGACACAGATTCCCGGTGCTGCTGACAAGAATAGAAGTGGACACAGAACAACACACAGTGAATGGACACAGAGAACAGACAGCTGGGACGGGGCAGGGAAGGGGAGAGAGATTTTTTTTTTTTAATTTTTTTAATTTTTTAGAAATAAATAAGCAGTAAGGCACTGGGCTAAAACATAACAGGGATGACAGAGCAGCAGCTGGTGTAGAAGGAAAGCAAATTACAGAATTCAAAGAAAGAAGAGCATATGGAAAGGGAAACTCAACAAAAAGGGACAAGCAGAGTCAGTATCCAAGGGCCAGCAGAGCAGACGAAAGCACAGCCTCGCCAATGGGGACAGGGCTCGGTTATAGGGGGTGCTGGCTGGAGAGTCATCTGCCCTCTACCCAGAATTGGGACAACCTTGGTTAGGGTACACTACAGATTTAGAGATTGTACCTTGCCCTGGTCTCTCTAAGAGTTCATGAGACGTTTCAGAGGAGACCTAAGATAAAATGATAGAAAAACATGAGATCAGATAGCCTAGAGAAAAGAACAGTAAGTCGCAATTAATGATCTTCACGAACAGGAAGAAGTTGTAAAGAAAGATCAAAGTAACCAACTGCCTTCATTTTCACTAAAGCCTAAATTGCAAAAAGAGAAACTGTTTAAGCAAAATAGTCACTAGCTAAAAGACATTGTAATTAAAAAGAGCCTCAGATCTTCCATTAAAAATGCTTTCCCAAGAACAGAATTAACATTGAAAAGACTAGTAGAAGCCTTTTTGTGCTTCTTTCTGATGAGGAGCGTTAGGGACATAAATTTAAGTTTAGGGCTTTTAAGCCAAATTTTACAAAATGCTCCTTTTCAGTTAACTACATCCCTGTAGGGGCAGTCACGAGAAGCCCATCAATGGATCTGTAGTAATGGCCTTAGTGGCCATATTTGGTCCAAGCAAGGTCCTTCCCCAACTCTCCATTAGCCTAGGTAAGAGTCCAGAATAATCATCAAGTTCTCAGCCCCTGATAGAACTAGAAGCATTGTTCCATAAGTTTATCCTGTACCATATAGCATTTGTGCTTCCCTGCATGCCTCATTCCAGAAGATACGTCACTACTCACCAACCATGTAAGAGAGTCTGTGGAAAGACCAACACTTTTCTGTTCAGAGGAAACAGAAGACATGGAATAAATAGAAAGCAACCCATTTTCATCCTTACTGTCTCACTGTAGCACAGAGTTCCTGCCATCCCTGCTGGTTCAACCTTTGCTGAATTCTGCCCTAGAAAACAGCAAATGTGAGCACTGGCCTGGCCAGTGAGGCTCAGCCCATCTAAACTCTGAAACCATAAACAGATCGGATCCAGATAGCTCCTCAGAAGTATGATTACCAGTACATTCCTAAGGTTACTTAAGATCCATTTGAGTGGGTGTGTCAAAACCACAAAACCAATGGAGAAGAGCGGTAGTGAAAATTGATCATCCTCTTTGGTCTACTTGGCATAGACATGCTCCAAAGCAGAGATGGCTGAAGTTACTGAGAAGTATGCTAAAGAGTTGAATCTAAAAGCCAGCATGACCTTGGATGGAAATGGGACATGCTGCCTTTTTATCCAAACCAAGCCAAAGGTTTACCCAACAATGAAAATGTTCGATGATTCTTACGGATGTAAAATTTAGATATAAGGACATTCTAACTACTTAAACAGTATAATCATGAGCTAATGCTGTGTGCCACACCTTCATTCCCAGAAAACTATATCATCCTCAAATATTACAGAAGCATCAACTAAACTTAGAATCAATGTGTTCTAAAAAGTCAACATCAGCCTTTAAAAGAATAATTGCTAGTCGTGGGACATGACACCCGGGGATGAGCCTCCCTGGCAACGAGGGACCACTATCAACTACCAACTGATGATGCAACTGGAAAATGACCTTATACGGAAGGTTCAATGCGGATCAGCAGAATATCCATGTCTACATAAAATACCATGACTTTAAAATGCTGTTTGACCTAAAGTAAGGGGGAAATGGAAAGGAGAAATGAGTTTATATGGCTACGAGTTTCTAAAAAAGAGTCTGGAGGCTGGCAGAAGGTTTGCCCTCATGCACAACTGAGCAGAGTCAGAGAGACAGATAAAGCAGATACAACCCCCAGATATTGGTTCCTTTGAGGGCTAAAGAGACCCATGGGAGTTATGGTCATGGCCGATGGGGTTAACTACCAGGGCAGATGGCCCCTCTTTGGAAATGGTGTTTATGTGTGATGAATCTGGACTCAGATGGGATCTCCCTTCATAAGACTTTCATGCTAATGTGCTGGAGGTGCAGTTAATGTTGGGGTTTAAGATATATTTAGGGGATTTGAATCTCTGGACTGACAATGTGATAGCCAGATCCTGAGCCTCAACAGACTCCAGCACCTACAATCTGATTTATTGGACTTACCACACTCAGCTAAGATGGAGGTGAAGAAGGACAACCACCACACCATGGAGCCTAGAGTGATTACAACTGAAAATGGGAGGATTGCATCCAGCATCCAGGTGGAATCTGAGCCTCCTCTTGACATAAAGGTGCAATGGACACAACCAATCCAGTGTCCACATAGAAGAGGTGGCATTGGATTGGGAAAAGTGGACATAATGGACAAAGGGTATGGGGAAAGGCAGGAAGAGATGAGAGGTGGAGGCATCTTCGGGACATGGAGCTGCCCTGGATGGTGCTTCAGAGGTAATCACCGGACATTGTAAATCCTCACAGGGCCTACATGATGGAATAGAGGAGAGTATGGGCCATGATGTGAACCAATGTATATGAGGTGCAGAGGTGCCCAAAGATGTACTTACCAAATCCAATGGATGTGTCATGATGATGGGAACGAGTGTTGTTGGGGGGGGGGGAGAGGGGGGGGTGGGGGGGTGGGGTTGAATGGGACCTCACATATATATTTTTAATGTAATATTATTACAAAGTCAATAAAAAATAAAAAAATTTAAAAAAAAAAAAAAAAAAAAAAAAAGAATAATTGCTAGAAACAAGAAAGTTATGAAACCAAACAACTACAGGTAGGTAATTAAAGTTAGAATTACTACTAGTCCACTAAAAAAACAATTTTTTAAAAGAAGAACATTCTTTGTACACTTGACTTCCAGTCTTACCATTGACAACTATAGCAGTTTGATATATTTGATGAATTCCAAAAAGAAATATTGGATTATGTTTATAAACTAGTCTTTTTCTCTGTGTGTATTACAGTGTATTGGATTCAGAGGTTTTACTTTTACTTGATTAAATAATGATTAAGGCTTTAACTGGGCTGTGTCCGCCCCTTGGACTCACAGAAAAACTGCACCACAGAGAAGGGAGATGGGAGTCTTGAGCTGGAGCCCCAGGAAGCAAGCACACAGAGGAGCTTGGTCATGAGGAATGGGAGAAGTCCTCAGGAAGAGAAACAAGCCATTCACCTAAGAGTCTACAGCTGGCCTTGTGATATAACAGAGCAGCTGAGCCCGGAGAGAGGCAAGCCCCAGGAACAGAGGAACCCAGGAAGCTTGAACCTTTACAGACATCAGCAGCCATTCTGTTCTAATACGTGGCAATAAACCTTGCTGAGGGAGGTAACCTGCGCTTTATGGCCTGGTAACTGTAAGCTTCTACCCTAAATAAACATCCTTTATAAAAGCCAACTGATTTCTGGTATTTTGCATCAGCACCCCTTTGGCTAATAAAGCAACCAATTCAAAACACCTAGAAATAGTTTTGCTAAGTAAGGCTAAGATATGACAGCCATACTTTTAAATTTTTAATTTTGTATAAATGCCTTCCCTGAACAAGGCAACAAATTCAATATTTGAAGATAAAAAAAAATGTGTAAGCTATACTCCCTGCTATTGTTTACGAGTTGAGGGACAGTGGAGTACAGTGAGGTAGAAGAGCAAGAAACCAGAATGCACAAAATAACTTTGACAAAGAGCATAAAATTTAGGGCTAAGGGTAAGGAAGAAACATAGATAAAGAGTTGATTAAAGGCTGAAACATCCAAACAAACATCACATTGCAATTCCAATATTGTAGAAGGTAAAGCTTTTAAAGGCCATCCTGACAGCAGAGCTACGGGAGGAAAATCCTGTCCTAGTAGGGGATAGCTGAAAATTATAAACAGAGGACCTCCTTTCAAATCTTATTAAAATAGCTAGTTCCACAACTATGCTTTGATCTATTTCTAAATCTCCAAATTAGATTCATTATGCCTCTTCAGCTTGCTTAGAAAAAGAATTTTCTATAAAAATCTCATATATTTTTCAAAGTGTACACAGCTATAATAATCACATAATAATAATAACATAGGTAACTTTTGTTGAATGTAGATAATTGCTCTGGTACTATTAAATACTTAAATATATTAACCCATTTAATCTTATAATCACCCTAGGAGGTAAGTGATGCTAGTATCCCCATTCTACTGATAAGGAAACTGAAGCTCTAAGAGTTAATACTACCCTAGAGTCACACAGCTACTTTCAGAGGCAAGATTTTAACCCATGTGATCTGACTCTAGAGCCCACATTTTTATCCTGAGTTATAAGATGGAATTAGGTGTCACTCCTTCTTTAAACCAAACTCAGGAGAAAGCAGATCCTTCTGTTGTAACAGACACAGTGACACAGTGATAAGGCGTCTCCTAAACAGGGTTACCTAAGAGAAAACTAAAACTATGGGAATCTAGTTGTTTCTGTGGACAACCATGGGAGCTCTCCTTCTGTAGGGGTCTTTTCTACCCTCTTACTTTATCAATGATTTCTTTAAAAAAAAAAATTCTCGCAAAGTAGGTCAACTGTGTTTGTCTCCATTGAAACAACTGTGCAAACTTTGTATTTCATAACACCCCTGCCCTTCTTGCTTTATCTTCTCTGATCCTTTAGAACTTAACTGATTATCTTTGTCAAATAAATTTGGCTGTGTGTATAGCTATCATTTTGTTAAATACACATGCCCAAGGCCACACCCAGAAGATAGCCTCTGAGCAGGTACCTAATAAACACCATCAACTGCTGGTTCTCTGCACATTGCTAAACCATCAACAAAGCAACCCTTCTTCGTAACTTTTCCCCTTCCCACTCTTCTTCTCTAAGCCCTCATAAATTATTAGCCCTTACTCTTTCCAGCAACAGTAAGATGAACGTGAAAATCCTTCCTGTTTATAACCAACAAAGCAATTGTTACATTTATGTGCATGACTAATAAGACATGTGACTGGCAACAAGCTCTTTAGGTATTTTCTCAGTCCTTTTAGCCATGTATGTTTTATACATGCACCTACACTCACATTTACATGCATATATAAAAATATTCATATTCCTTCAGAGCAATTTATGCACCCAATTTCCAAACATATTTAATTGAACCTACTGTCGCTTCAAATGAAATTTCTACTTAATTGGTAACTGCATGTGAATTATTAACCAGTGCTCTTTGAGAATAGAAGAACCTAAAGAAAAGAGAAGAGAGCTCTTGGTATAGCTCTTTCCCCTGTTAGTGGTACAGTTGACTCCCACCCCTTCCTCCAGTTTCACAGTCAGCTTTCCGGTGCCACCGGCAGCCTTGGCTGGATGACCATGCAGGAAGACAGCCATTCAGATATGAGCCTGATTTGGATGCAAAAATGTTGAAACAGGCTCTGCAGAGCAGGCCCCACCTTGGCTTTTGTCAGAACTGTGGAACAGAACCCAATGTCCTGCCTTAAACACCCGCTCACCCTTCTGTGCCTTTTAATCCAGGCTACCCCATTAATACTAAAAACAGTGAAACCTTTTCTCCAAACTCTAAGAGATTAGTGTGAAAAACACATAAACACTCATGTTCTCTGATAGCGTGATTCTCAAGACACAATGCTTACTTTTCCAGCACAAACCCCTACCCCACACTTCGTTTTTTCTCTCATTACAACAGCATGCTTGGGTCAACATGAACACCAGTTTCTACAACTGTCAGCCCTCCTCCCAGGGACAAAGGGAACGCTGGCATTAAGCCCTGGCCCACAATCTCAGAACTAGGGAAGGGACCTAGATGTATCCCAGGGGTCCAGGTTTACCCTGAAGTAAACCAAGTTCCAGTCTCAGATGATCCTCTGGAGATACCCAACCTTTAATGACCCCAGGCAAGCCGTCTCAGGTATCTGGAACACAGCTTTTAACTGTGCACCACTGACGAGGGAAATCTGCTCCAGAGGTGTCAGTGTGACAACTAAGCACCTTCTAGACACTCTTCTGTCATCAGTTATGGTGAACCATTAGCCCCGACCCTAGCTAAAAGGCTTGAAGGTTAATAGACTATGAACATGTACTGGGAGTGAAGGTAGCTCATGTGATTGGGTGCCGCCCTTCCACAGGGAGATCCTGGGCTCAGTTTCCAGTGCCTCCTTAAAAGATGAACAGAGAGCACACAGAGAGTGCAAATAACAAGGGGTGGGGGTAAAATAAATAAATAAATCTAAAAAAATTTTTTTTTAAAAGAGTAGGTACCAAGAAAGTACATGACAGTATACTTCAAAGACAGATACTTACTGCATCAGGTCAGTCACTAGATTCTAGGTTAACATGGGAAACACAACTACATGAACATTTTAACTGCAAGTAATCATCAGCCAGCAGAACGTATCTAAAGTCTGAAGAATGAGAATAATGGTCAAAGAAAAACCATAAAGAGGCGTCCCTTTGTTAGTTCTTCTCATGCTGGCATTCTTGCTTTAACCTAAATGATGCCACAGTTAACTTCCACATTTAAGGTTGAGGTTTAATTAAGGAGTTTAAGTTATTCAAAATGGCAGTCAAAATAAGGCCATGGATGAAGAGGAGATTGTGTTTTGGGACAGTCTGCCCTCCAATTTAGATGCACCATTTCAGATTTATACCAGAGACCTGACCCAAAGGATTAAAACTGCGTTCTCTGTTAGGGACATAAGGTTCTCCTTCCTTCTTCAAGACGTATATGACTGGTCCTTAACCAAAGGGGAAGTTAGGACCTAATTTACACAAAGGAAGTTTATGCATTTACATGTAATAGAAAAATAATTTATAAGTAATACCAACCATAACATAAAGGAAAAAGTCTAAACTAGCTTAGTAATTCAGAATACGGGCTTTGAAAGACAATGGCATCAGCCCAATGGCAATGATGGTTAGAATAAATGGTGGTCCCAAGCACCTTGATGAAGAGGATATAAAGAACAGGTGCAGAGCACAGAAGTGCAGAGTTAATTGCATTCCTAGCACCAGAGAGCCTGCAATCCCACCAAGAAGCCAATACCTTCCACCTTTTTAGAATCACCAGGATGGTGCAAGTCTGGGTGTTTTTCATACAAGAGGTTCACTTTCAGGATTGCCAAGTTATCAAATTTAAACAGTGTGAAAGACAGGTAAGAGGTTATGTCTACTAGGAAGAGAAAAATCACACAAAACCTCTCCAGTGGGATCTACCACACAAGGCTTTGAGTCATCTTTTCTGCAGGCAAATAATGGGTTAGGAAACTAGAGATGTTAGAGTGACACTGAGACAAAAACAGAAGCTGCTCTGAGCCTATACCAGGGCTTGTTTCTCTCGGCTCAGCTGCAGCTGTAGGCTTTCAGGCTCATCTCTTCCCAGGGCCTCTGCTGTGTCTATGGAACCATCTCTATTCCTCTTTGTTCTTCTCCTGTGTATTTACTTCCCAGGACTCCAGCATCAAAACTCAAACTCCCTTCCCTTCCATGTCATTTTCCCTGTGAGTCCCCAGTGGGGATTTAATGTCCTACTGACATGGCCGAATCAAAGCCTTAATCATAATTCAATCATGTAAAAGTGAGATCTCTGGATTTAACACAATCTAATACACCCAGAGGAACAGGCCAGTTTACAAACACAATCCAATATCTATTTTTAGAATTCACAAACAATGCCAAACTACTACAACCAAGTTTTCACACATTCTATTCCATCCGTGGGCCATGGTTCATCCATCACTGCTTCTGGGCCCTGACCTTTGGGGCAACCTTATAACTTCTGTCCATGAGCTAGTTTCACCACAGCCAGGGGCAGCATGCCTGTCCACGTCAGATGTCTCCACACAGGTCAGGGAACAAGGATGTTTATGACCCGAAAAAAAGTATGGACATCTGTCTGAATGCTTAAGCAGTTAGAAGTACACATGTATACACACACACCCACATTATATACTGCCTGGTTCTGCCTTATCCTGAGTAACCAGGCACCTCTCGTGTTGCTCCAGACATCACCACCCATCACCAGGAAAGCTTCCAACCTAAAGAGTCTGTGATGGCAAAGCTATTGTGGGAGGGGACTGTAGAAAGCCAGTGAAAGGAGAGACATGTGGGAAAGCAGGGACAATGAAAATAAGGTGCTGGTGGTAGTCGTTTAATGGAAAACAGAGATTACAGACTTACAGGTGGGTCAGCACTAGCTAACTGAACCAGCGCCACCACCTGCTACTCTGAGGTGCCTAGGTCCTCCCTGCACTTCCCTGTTGTCAGCAAAGCTGTGCCCTTTCTAAGAGAAGCATGTCCAGGAGTAAGCCTGTGGTTAGACAAGCGCAAAGCCAAAGTTAAACTCTGAGAAGTTCCTCAGAAGTTTTCAGAGGTCCACGAAGAGAGGGTCCCCTGGGAGCTTGTTCCAAAGGTAGGTAGACCGCTGCGCTCCACCCCTCCTGGATGCTAACCAGTCATTGGAGTGGGGACCAGGAAACTGCATCTGCAGTGGGCACTGGGTTATCTGGTGCAGGTGGCTCAGGCCACACTGGGCCAAACACTGACTTAAGTCAACCAGGCAGCAGCTGGGGAAACGATTCTAGAGTGTCAGAAGACCCTAGTTTAAGGCCTGACTCTTGCTTAGAAGTAGCAGGGCCTGGGGCAAGTCATTTCCTTTCTCTGGGTCTTTCTTTTTCTGTTAAATTAGAAGGCTGGAAATGAGCTCAAGGTCCCTCTGAGCTCTGAAATGCTATCATTGTGAAAAGTGTTTTTGGTAGCAAACCTTGTAGCATCATACATTTTTGCTTCATGAATTCTCAAAGTTAGCACCTTTAGTGTGCTTATACATGGGCCCAGATCTGAACGGTAAGGTAAAGCTGGATTTGGGAGTAACAGCACATTGGTGGCACACAGTGGAATCAAATACATACCCTGTCCTGGGTCCCCCTTGCAGCCAAAGGCAGGCACCATCATTGAGAAGTCAGAGGTGCAGACTGCTGCCACTTGGACCTAGAGGGCACAGAGGCTTGGGCCCTGGGTTCCTCAGACTAAGCCACATGCCTTCATGTGCACGTGTTCTGGGTCAAGGGGATTCTTTCTCTAGAGTGGGCTCCTGAAAAGGTTTCCAGGAAAAAGCACTTTTATCAAAACCATCAAGACACGGCTGCATCTTCGTTTTTCTGCTTCAGGTTTGATTTGGGGAGGGGCACCACAAAGAATGAAGGGAAACCTCTCTCATGCTTCAGCATAAGCATAACAGCACAGAGAGCTTTAGTCCACCACCAACACCCCCAGCAGTAGAGCACTTGTTCACTGTTCTCTCTGAAATCACAGCTTGTTTGTTCAGTAAATAAAGCATCTGAATTAATAGGGGATTTAAAGAAGCAAGAGGGGAAAAGCCTTGCCCTAAAATAAGATCTGTGGTTAGCACCAACTCTCTGTGAGAAGTTGAATTGACATTCTCATTCCCTCTTTAATTATTAAGGGAGGGGGGAGCTGGCAGCAGGCGCAGAGGGGACTGTCAATGAGGTTAGGAAGCACCCTGGAGGACAAAGGGAGTCAGAGCTAGACAAGGAGTGACAGCACAGTTACAGGTTTAGCAACTGCTGCTTGGCTCTTCCCTCATTTTCTTCTAAGAAAACTAAATAAATTAGATTACAAACCAGTGATTCTTATAAAAACGAAGACAGTGGAACTTGGCCTCAATTTAGTGTACTTTTCCAGTATGAAAGAAGCCAGCTGAGTGACCCAGATTTAGAACAAAGCATATTCCCAGTCTTTCCCTAGTTTGCCCTCCAATTTAGATGTACCATTTCAGATTTATACCAGAGACCTGACCCAAAGGATTAAAACTGGGTTCTCTGTTGGAGATATAAGGTTCTCCTCCCTTATTCAAGATGTATATGATTGGTCTTTAACCAAAGGGGGAATTAGGACCTAATTTACACAAAGGAAGTTTATGCATTTACATGTAATAGAAAAATAATTTATAAGTAATACCAACCATAACATAAAGGAAAAAGTCTAAATTGAGTTTGGTAATTCAGAATATGGGCTTTGGAAGACGATGTCATCAGCCCAATGGCAATGATCAAGGTTAGAATAAATGGCAGTCCCTAGCACCCTGATGAGGAGGATATAGAGTATGGATTAGAGTGGACTTACTGATATTCTATTCATGAACTATTGTGATTAGTAATCGAAGAAAATGTGGCACTGGTGTGGAGAAAGTGGCCATGGTGGCTGCTGGGGGTAGGGAGTAGGAGGAAGAGATGTGATGTGGGGGCGTTTTTGGGACTTGGAGTTGTCCTGGGTGGTGCTGCAGGGACAGTTACCGGGCATTGTATGTCCTCCCATGGCCCACTGGGTGGACTGTGGGAGAGTGTGGGCTATGATGTGGACCATTGACTATGAAGTGCAGTGGTGCTCAGAGATGTATTCACCAAATGCAATGAATGTCTCATGATGATGGAGGAGGTTGTTGTTATGGGGGGAGGAGTGGGGTGAGGAGGGTGGGGGGTATATGGGCGCCTCATATTTTTTTAATGTAACATTAAAAAAATAAAGAAAAATAAAAACAAAACAAACAAAAACATGTACAGAGCACAGAAGTGCAGAGTTAATTGCATTCCTAGCACTAAAGAGCCTGCAATCCCACCAAGAATCCTATAGCTTCCACTTTTTTAGAATCACCAGAATGGTACAAGTCTGGGTGTTTTTCATACAAGAGGTTCGCTTTTAGGATTGCCAAGTTTTCAAACGTAAACAGTGGTGAAAGAAGGCAGGTAAGAGGCTATGGCTATTAGGAAGAGAAAGTCGCACCAAACCTCTCCAGTGGGATCTACCACATAAGGTTTTGAATCATCTTTCTGCAGGTAACTACTGGGTTAGGAAACCAGAGATGATATCATGACACCGAGACAAAAGAAACAAAAGCTGCTCTGAGCCTACACCAAGGCAGCTTCTACCACAGCACTCCTGAAGTATCTTCCTGAACACAAAGGGGCCTTGGTTTCTACCACTAACCAAGGAGTTATCCCTACTCAACCACATCCAACTGATCGCTAAGTATGGACAATGCCTAAATATGATTTGGATCTGTCCCTTCCCTTGCCTACTCCCTACTACAGCTTTGATCCCTATCCCTATTCCTCCCCTGCAATCCACAATACCCTGTCTGCATTTAGCCTCACATGATTTCCATCTGTCTTCACTGTCAGAGTAATCTTTCTAAAATCTAATCTGATCATGCCATTTACCACCTTGACCCAATTATCATAAAAATGTTTTCTCTAATTCTGCCAAACACCACAATCACAGATACCTGGTTCCACCTCCAGAGAATCTTATCTGAGGGAGGCATGGAATTAGTTGGGACCAGGAATCTGCATTTCAACAGGTTCTTCAGATGATTCTGAAAGAACCACATCATAAGAAACTCTACCCTGAAGCCTAAACTCCAACCTTTCCAGTTGCATCTGGGGGCCCTCCACCATACCTGTGCAAGGTGTTCTCATCTCTCTACTCGAGCCCCTGTTCCAGAAGTGTGCCTGGTTCATTTCTACCAACCTTTCCAGATTTGACTCAAACATCAGTTCTTTAGGGACATCTTCCCAACAGCCACCCTTCCTCTGGGCATCTCAAGCTCCCCTTGCATAGGAGATATTCTTTTTTTTTTATTTAAAGATTTATTTATTTCTCTCCCCTTCCCTCCCCCCGCCTTCCCCCCCAGTTGTCTGTTCTCCATGTCCATTTGCTGCATGTTCTTGTTTTTGTCCGCTTCTGTTGTTGTCAGCGGCACGGGAACCTGTGTTTCTTTTTGCTGCGTCATCTTGCTGCGTCAACTCTCCGTGTGTGCAGCGCCATTCCTGGGCAGGCTGCACTTTCTTTCATGCTGGGCAGCTCTCCTTACGGGGCGCACTCCTTGCATGTGGGGCTCCCCTACGCGGGGGACACCCCTGCGTGGCAGGGCACTCTTTGTGCACGTCAGCACTGCACGTGGGCCAGCTCCACACAGGTCAAGGAGGCCCGGGGTTTGAACCGCGGGCCTCCCATGTGGTAGACGGATGCCCTAACCACTGGTCAAAGTCAGCTTCCCCAGGAGATATTCTTGAGACTGGCTTTCCTATTCAGGCTCCCTTACTAGCCTCTGAGTTTCAAGAGAGATTTTTTTTTTTAAATCACCACTACTACCCTGGCACATAGTAGGCACTTGAAAATTGATGATCAAATTATGAATAATAATAAATGAACAAATGTATAAACTTTGGGCAAATCCAAAATGGATACAAGGCAGTGTTTATCCTCAGAAAGTCTTTTATCATTACAGAACAATAAACTGAAAGAAAGGGTTGTTAGAGAGTGGGGAGAATATGCCAGAGGAATGAAATTAGTCCAGGGACCAGCATAGACTTTTACTATGCAGTCTCTGATGATTGCATGTTTCCAACCCTTGTAACTTGGGGATCCTTTTACAAGCCTGTAATTTTCAAATCATGCTGCAAGCTAACTACTTTTATGCTAATCCCCCTCAATAAATTCTCTTGCTGGAGAAGACACATGCATTTGTTTGCACTATAAAGTCCAAAAGCCTTAAAAATGCGATTTTTGAAACTTTTAATGTCCAAACTGGGTACTTTTGCAAGAACTCTGCTGAGTTGCAATAATGGCTGCAAGAGGCACTCAATACATATCCATTGAGGAGGATGCAAATCAATGCAGGCTACAAAGTCTACAAAACCCTAAAAACTGCCCCTTCTCTAAATGACCTTCAAAAAGGGGATGTTTTATGAACAAATCCTTTAGCCCAACTCCCAATACTGAAGGATTAATCAATAAGTAATTTTCTTGACAGACTATTATTTTGCAACTTGTTTATATTTTTTAAGGTATATAAGAAATTTCTCTAAGTCTTTGGCAAGTTAAACTCCCATAACAATTACCTTTAGTACTTACTTGATCAGTACTAACATACTAACATCTTGGGAATGAAATAAGTTTAAAATAAAACGCATTTCATGTGAAAACTACAAACCTCCTGAAGAGCATTAGGACAGTCTGGTGCCAATTACAAAAAAACTTCCTTCTCAGCAAGTGCTCTGCTGATTGGTTTAGGATTCCATCTTTTCAAATCAAATATTTATCATCTCATGTTGCTCATTATTAAGAATTTCTCTTCTAGCTTTATGACCAATTAATATTCCCAGGTCTGAAAGCTATTCTGAGTTTTTCACTAACCTCTTGCAGATAATAAATTTTCAATAGCCTTGTGAGGAAAAGAGCTTTGGGGAACTTCAGCAATCAGGGCCTGTGAGTAATATGGTCAAGTATGCTCATCAAAAGGCTGAATTTTTCCCAACAGGCTTTGGTGGTTACAGTTAGTGGACACAAGTGAAATGCAACTTCCAATTTCCCTCCAAGGTATATTCACCTCTAGTTACTAGAACTTCCCTCTTTGCAAATGTATCCACTGTTTCTAGCTCGCCTTCTACATTCTCAAGGCATTCCCCTGCTTTCAGACACCTGCCTGTATCTGTGGACAGCTATCACACCTCCTAGGTCTCAAGGAAATAACTCCTTCCCTTATAACTGCCTTTCACATGCCAAGCTTTTACATCCACTTGCATCATGGGCACTCTCCTTCTGATAAAAAAAAAAAAAAGGCATTATAGAGTTGTGTCCATAACCAATGACGACTTCTTCATATGTGATCTGATCCACAGAGAACAGGTTAGGATATTGCATTTCCACTAGAAATGTAGGATCACCTTAGGAGTTTGCTTTGTTTTCTTTTGAAAGACATCAAACTATTGACTCATGTAGAATATCCATTTAAAGTAAAATGTTAAAGACATTTTCATGTGACCCTATAAAGTAGTGAATTCTTTGTTCACTGCATATATGCGGCTGGATTTCTGAACATCAGAACAAGATGTAATATTTATTTTCTATCAGATTTCATCCAGATAGATTTAGCTCTTTGTTCGAGCTCACAGGGATCTTTGTGGATCCTAATTCTGTTCATCAGTGTACTCACTATCTCTTGTAGCTTAACTTCAAAAGCAGATTTGATGAGCATCCCCCTGATGTCTTCAGTCAAGTGATTAAGGAGCCCAGGCACACACACCCTTGAGATGCCCCAAGGCTTCAATCGCATTACCCAACACTCTTTGGATTCAATCAGTTATGACTCCAGCTTGTACACGAGGCTTTTGTAGGAGAGGTTATTAGCAAAGGCCTTTCTAAAACTCGGGATAACTGTTTTTACATCATTCTAATTGATGAATCTTCTTTAAAAAGTATGAGTTTAATCTGATACGAATGGCTCCTAGTCAAACCATGCCATTTCCCAGTGGCAATCTCTTTCCTTTCCTCAAGCTACCGCAATGAACATTTGCATTTCCTTTTAGCTTTCTAATTTCTAAACACCCTTCTTTTATTTGAGGATTCTGCCAACAAGAAAACCTTGGTCAGGATCTCATCTTCTACTAAGGAAGCTAAATATGCACATAGTCTCCCAGAACTCAGACAGCTAGGGCATGGACAAATGACCTAAGTCTAGCAGACAGTTGTACCTGTGCCCACGGCGCAAGGTGCCTTGGGAGCTATTCCATGGCAGAAATTGGAAACTCCATTTCCCAAAAACGGGGGAGGAAGAGACAGTTGTCCACCGACTTCAGCTACTGATTAGTAAATTCGGCAGGCTAAACTATAATCCTAAGAACAGCTAAAGTTTAAACCTGTCCAAGTCAGAAAGAGGCCAGTAGCCGCCATTTTAATCCGCCCCTGGCATGAGGGGAAGGAAGTGGGGCTGATTGAAAAACACAGTGCTGGTAGGGGGGCTTCTTTCCTCCAAGACTGGATTGCAGCCTTAGCCTAGGCTTCAGCCCCACCTCCAGCAGGGAGAAAGCTGGCAGGACCTGCACCAGGGTCTCCAGGCAACTGCAGGTACTTTCTGCCAGCACAGACTGAATAGTCAGACCCCAGGGGCTGCATCCCCACACCCCAAAAGGATAGGAAAGGAGCTGGGTTCCTTTGGCCTCTCTGTGCAACTGCAGGCATTTTCAGCCCACACAAACAGGTTGTTGAGTGCCCTGGAGTGCATCTCCACCTCTCTCCCCTCATAGGATAAGAGGGGTCTGTGTTCCCTCAGCCACTCAGGGCAACTGCAGGCACTTTTGGCCTGTACAAACTCAACTGTTGGACACCTGTGGCTCCACCCCAATAGGACAAGAGATAGACGGTGTTTGCCCAGTCTCTCTGAGTAACTGCCAGTGCTTTTGGGCCCCACAGCCTGGACTGGTAGGTACTTGTGGATCCACCCTCACCCCCAATAGAAAAGGAGGAGGCTGGTGTTTCCACAGCCTCTCTGAGCAATGACAGGGATTTTTGCCCTACATGGACTGGACTGTTGGATGCCTATGGGTACACCCCCACACCAAATAGGATAGGGGGGATCTGGTGTCTCCACAGCCTCTCAGGGCAATGGCAGGTATTTTCAGCTTACAGGGACAGAACTGTTGGGTGCTTGTAGCTCCAACCCCAGACCCTAATAGGATAGAAGGGGACTGGTATTTCTTCAGTCTTTCTAGGCAACAACAGGTATTTTTGGCCTAAAGAGACTGAACTGTTGGGAACCCATGGATCTGCCCCCACCACCCAATAGGATAGGAAGAGGCTGTGTTTCCTCAGCCTCTCTGAGAAACAGGTACTTTTTGCCTACAGGGACTGAACTGTTGGGCATTGGTCATTCCGATCCCACCCCCTCAGCCTCTCAGGGCAACTGCAACTGAATTAGGCACACACAGATTAGATTGTTAGGCACTCCAGAGGGTCCATCCTGAACTCCCGGCAGGGATGGGGGACCGGAGGTATGTCAGTTTACCTGGGCAAGTATGGTCATTTTGGACCCACACAGCATTGATGCCTGCCTATAACTACAGCTCTGTCCCCACCCAAGGTAGGGGAGGAAGAGCATGAAGCTTCAACAATCTCTCCAGGCAACTACAGACAGTTTTGTCCTGCACAACTTGGACTATTACACACAGCTGCAGCTCTGTCCCTATGCCTGGCAGAGGAGAAAGGTGGGAGTAGCTACATCAATTCCTAGGGCAACATGGGCAGCTTCAGCCTCCATTGCTTATAGCACCACTACATCCTTGGCTCCTACTACACAACCAGCAAGGGAGAAAAGACAAAAAAGACCTAAATAAAAGGAAGAAACTGTACCCAGAATAAATACATCAAATAAGCCAAATGTGAAGACACCAACAAAAATTACAATCTATACATAGAAAGATATGGTCCAGTTAAGGGGAAAAGATAAATCTGCAGATGAATTAAAGGAATGGAGACAACTAATCATAGATATTCAAACAAATCTTAATAAATACAATGAGATGGTTAAAAAGATTAAGGATATTAAGATGGCACTGGGTGATAACAAAGAATTTGAAAGCATATACAGAAAAGTAGCAGAGCTTATGGGAAAGAAAGATGCAATAAATGGAATTAAAAATACACTTGAGGCATATAACAGCAGATTTGAGGAGGCAGAAGAAAGGATCAGTGAAACAAGGCCTCAGAAAGCGAACATACAAAAGAACAGATGAGGAAAAGAATGGAAAAAATTGAACAGTATCTCCGGGAACTAAATGACAGCAAGGGAAGTGCAAACATACATTTTATGGTGTCTCAGAGGGAGAAGAGAAGGGAAAAGGGGCACAAGGAATATTTAAAGAAATCATGGTAAAAAATTTCCCAACCCTATTGAAGGCCATAGATACCAGTATCAAAGAAGCACATTGCACTTCCATCCAAATAGATCAACTCCAAGATACATACTAATCAGAATGTCAAAAGCCAAAGACAAAAATAGAATTCTTAGAACAGCAAGAGAGAAGCAAAGCATAACGTTAATAAGAGATATTCTTACAAGATTAAATGCCAACTTCTCATCAGAAATTATGGAATCAAGAAGGCAGTGGTATGACATATTTAAGATACTGAAAGAGAAAAACTGCCAACCAAGAATTTTATATCTGGCAAGATCACCTCTAAAAAATGAGGGTGAGTTTAGAATATTCACAGATAAACAGAAACTGAGAGAATTTTTAACAAAAAGACCACATTTGCAGGAAATACTAAAGGGAGTATTACAGTCTGAAAAGAAAAGAGAGGAGAGAGAGACTTAGAAGAGAGTCCAGAAATGATGATTGTATCAGCACCAGTAACTAAAAGTGTTGAAAGAGTGGTGAAAATAAAATGACAGATAGAACCCACAGGTCAAAATGGATGAAATAAGAACTGCCTTTACAGTGATAACATTGAATATTAATGGATTAAACTTCCCAAACAAAAGACACAGACTGGCAGAATGGATAAGAAAATACAAGCCATCTACATGCTGTCTGCAAGGGACTCACCTTAGACCCAAGGATACCAAGAGAATAAAAGTGAAAGGTTGGAAAAAGATAACCCACACAACAATAACCAAAAGAAAAAAAAAAAAAGCTAGGGTAGCTATACTTATATCAGATGAAACAGACATTGAAAGCAAAACTGTTACTAGAGACAAGGAAGGGCATTACATATTAATGAAAGGGATGGTTCATAACTAGTACATAACTAAGATGCCCCAAGATACATGAGGCAAAAAAATGATAGAGAATTAACAAAACCAAAATTTGATTCTTCAAGATTAACAAAATCGACAAACCCTTAGCTAACCAAGAAAAGAGAAGATGCAAATAAATGAAATAAAAAATGAAAATGGGAACATCACTACTGACCCCACAGAAATAAGAGAGATCATCAGAGAATACTATGAACAACTTTATGCGAAAAAACTAGACAATGTAGATGAAATGGAAAAATTCCTAGGAATGTATAAACAACCTACACTGACCCCAGAAGAAATAGAAGACCTTGACAAACCAATCACAAATAAAGAGATTGAAACAGTCATCAAACCGCTCCCCAAAATGAAAAGCCCAGATGGTTTCACAGGTGAGTTCTACAAAGTATTCAAAGAAGATTTAATACCAATCTTAATCAAGCTCTTCCAAAAAATTGAACAAGAAGGAATGCTACCAAACTCATTCTATGAAGCCAATATCACCCAAATACCAAAGCCAGATAAAGATATTATGAAAAAAGAAAATTATAGACCCATTTCTCTAATGAACATGAATGCAAAAATCCTGAATAAAATACTTGCTAACTGAATCCAGCAACACACTGGAAGAATTATTCATCATGGTCAAGTAGGTTTTATACCAGGCATGCATGGGAAGTTCAACCCAAGAAAATCAATCAGCATAATAAACTAAATACCACATTAATAAATCAAAGAAGGAAAACCACATGAACTTATCAATTGATGCAAAAGGGCATTTGACAAAATACAGCATCCATTCTCAATGAAAATACTATTAAAAAATTAGGAATTAAAGGAAGTTTTCTCAACATGATAAAGGCCATATATGACAAACCCACAGCTACCATTGTACTCAATAGTGAAAGACTGAAAGCTTTCCTGTTGAGATCAGGGGTGAGACAAGGATGCCCACTGTCACCACTGTTGTTCAATACAGTGCTAGAGGTTCTAGCTAAAGCAATCAGGCAAGAAAAATAAAAGCCACCCAAATCAGAAAGGAAGAAAAACTTCACTATTCATAGATGATATAATCCTATATCTATACAGTCCCGAAAAATTTACAACAGCTGGTACAGCTAATACATTATTTCAGTAGAGTGTCAGGATACAAGATCAATATGCAAAAATCAGTGGTGTTTCTACGCAACTGTAATGTGCAATCTGAGGAAGAAGTCAGGGAAAAAAATTCCATTTACAATAGCAACTAACAGAATCAAATATTTAGGAATAAACTTAACCAAGGATTTAAAGCACTTGTATTCAGAAAACTACAATGTATTGCTAAAAGAAATTTTTAAAAAGACCTAAATAATTGGAAGACCACTCCATGCTCATGGATTGGAAGACTAAATACCAGTAAGATGTCAATTCTACCCAAATTCATAAATTTCCACCAATGTTTTTTAAACAAATGGAAAACACAATTATCAAATGTATCTGGAAGGGTAAGAGGCCACAGATAACCAGAAACATCTTAAAAAGGAAAAGTGGGGAAGCAGATATGGCTCAAGCAATTAGGCTCCCATCGACCATACAGGAGGTTCAGGGTTCAATATCCAGGGCCTCCTAGTGAAGGCAAGTTGGCCTGCACAGTGAGCTGGCTCAGGTAGAGTGCTGGCCCACAATGGAGTGCTGCCCCATGCAGGAGTGCTGGCCCACATGGAGAGCTGGTGCTGCAAGATGATGCAACAAAGAGAGATACAGAGGAGAGATAATAAGAGATGCAGCAGACCAGGGAGCTGAGGAGGCGCAATAGAATGAGCATCTCTCTCCCACTCCAGAAGGTCCCAGGATTGGTTCCCGGAGCTGCCTAATGAGAATACAAGCTGACACAGAAGAACACACAGCAAATGGACACAGAAAGTAAGCAGACAATGGAGGTAGAGGGGAGAAATAAACAAATAAAATCTTAGAAAAAAAAATGGAAAGGTGAAGTTGGAGAACCCTCACTTACAGACTTTAAGTCACATTACCTAACTTGAGTGGTAATAACAGCATGTTATTGACTTAAAGATAGACACATAGGCAATGGAACTGAATCGATGGTTCAGAAACAGACTCTCACATCTATGGTCAAGTCATTTTTTACAAGCCTGTAAAACCCACCCACCTGGGGCTGAACAGTCTTTTCAACCAATGATGCTGGGAGAAAGAAAGAGGACTCCTATCTCACACCTTCTACAAAAATGCACTCAAAATGGATCAAAGACCTAAAAAGCTCCTAAAAGAAAATATAGGGAAACATCTTCAAGAACTGGTGGTAGGTGGTGGATTCTTAAACCTTACATGGAAAGCTCAAGCAATGAAAGAAAACATGAATAAGTGGGACCTCCTCAGACTTAAGCACTTCTGTGATTCAAAGGACTTCATCAAGAAGGTGAAAAGACAGCCCGCTCAGTGGGAGAAAAGATTTGGAAACCAAATATCTGATAAGGGTTTGATTTCCATTCTATATAAAGAGATCATACAACTCATCAATAAAAGAACAATCTAATTTTAAAAAGGGCAAAAAGATTTAAATAGACATTTCTCCAAAGAAGAAATACAAATGGTCAAAAAGCACATGAAAAAATATTCTGCATCACTAGCTATTAGGGAAATGCGAATCAAAACAAAACAATGAGATATCATCTAACACTGCACAGAATGGACATAACAATTAAGTGCTGGAGAGGATATGGAGAAATAGGAACATTCCTTCACTCTTGGTGAGATTGCAAAATGGTGTATCCTCTGTGAACAGTTTGGCAGTTCCTCAGGAAGCTAAATATAGAACTGCCATATGATCCAGCAATTCCTCTACTAGGAATATATCCAGAAGAACTAAAAACTATGACATGAACAGGCATCTGCACACCAATGTTCATAGCGGCGTTATTCACAACTGCCTAAGTATGGAAACAACCCAAGTGTCTATCAACCAAAGAATGGATAAACAAAATGTGGTATATACATTCAATGAATTTGTGACACAATGATAACATGGATGAATCTTGAAGACATTATGCTATGTGAAGTAAGCCAGGTACAAAGGACAAATATTGTATAGTCTCGTTAATATGAACTAAATACAAAGAATAAACGTACGAAGTTAAAACCTAGAGTACAGGCTATTAGGAGAAAAGAGGAGGGTTGAGCAGAACTATTGATGCTTAATTTATGTAGAATTTTTAATTAACTTCACTGTAAATTGTGGAAATGGATAGAGTTGATGGTAACACATTATAATGAGTAGCAGCTGGTTTATAAATGGGATTGAGGCTGAAAAGGATAGTCTGGGGAAGTAAATGTCAATTGACAGAATAATCTAGAGACTGAATAACACAGTAGACCAGGAGGTAGATGAGAATTGTGGTTGATGGTACAGATGCAAGAGTGTCCTTCTGTGAGCTAGAGCAGATGTACATCACTATTGCACAGTGGGAATGTGTAAAGGCAGGGAAAAATACAATTGGTGTGATTTATCGACTGTGGTTAACAGCAATAATATTCTTGCATCAATGCCAAAGATTTACTATGTTGATAATGGGGGGGGTATGGAAAAAGTGTGCCAAATGTACACCGTGGACCATGGTGGTGATAATAGTCTGATTATCTCATAATATGAAACAAATATTCCACCATGGTATGTTGTGTGGTGAAGGGGTGTTATATGAGAATTCCACACATGTGCATGATTGTTTCATAGGTTCACAATCTCTGTAATAAAAAATATATTTTTTAAAACAGGGTGGGTTGGGGGAAAAATACACAAAATGTAAGGTAGGGATTACAGTTAGTAGTAATATTTTGACAATGCTCTTGCATAGTTTGTAACAAATGTTTCCCAACAATGCAAGGTGTTGGTGAAGGGGTGATGTATGGGATCTTTGTATGATGTTACACGTTTATTTTGTAAATTCACAACCTTTACTATACACTTACTGTTTATATATATTCATGTATGAATGATATACTTCAATTATATATGTTTAAACAGACATATATATATATATGTTTAAACATATATATAAATATGTTTAAAAGAGAGAGAGAAATAAAGGAAACAAAAGCAAAACAGAAATTTGGTATTTTGCCTCTCTGTATCCCATGCAAGCACTCCAAGAAGTAAGTAGTCTTGTTTTCCCTTGTTTTTAATTAAAAAAAAAAAAAAAAAAGCTATATGGTCTTTGCCCACAAGTGTCCAGAAATTCTCTCACGACAATGAGCAGGGCAGGTGGCCTCTGGTTATATTTAAGAGGAAACCAGTTACTCTCTCATGACCTACTACCTCCCTGAATAAATTACTCATTATACTTTGTTCCAGCATAGGTCAGTGAAACATTTAATGCCCAAGTCACTCTTGCCAAGTTTGGACTCTCAAAATTCCCATGCAGCATAATCATTCTTATTTTTAAGGGAACATCAGATTCTATGACTCAACAATTAGCTACATTTTTGTCAAGTTTTAACTTTTGCATTATATATATGTTGTTTTTTACAGAAAAAGCTGAATAAGTAGTATTTTCCCATGACATAACTTTTTCAGACTTTGTAATCTTGACAACCTTATTACTATATAATAGTCTTTTAAATTTTTTAACTAAACATAAAAATGCAAGGTGCAGTTTCACTTAGATGACCACTTTATTATGCTAACGAAAGAAGAAGGCTCAAGAGCCAGGAAGGACGATGAAACTTTCCAATCCATTTCTATTAGGTGCAAATGACTCAGTCTACAGATTTTTAAAAATCTAGACTACTGCAGTTTCAAATACATAAGAATATAGCAATTTGTTTCAGAAAGGCACCATGATTTCATAAGATATTAAGTTAAAATAAAGTTACTTCAAAATTAAGATACAATAAATGCTTTTTAAAAGCCTCACAAAAAATAAATGAGTCAGATTAGTGGCCTAGGAATCTGCAAAAACAAAAAGAAAAAACAGTAAAACAATGACTATATCAAAATATTCTTTGTCTAAAGAAGGAAACCATGTTGGATGAAGTTAATAAACAACTGAGTAAATGAAAGCAGATATTTTAAATGAATAAAACTGATAAAGGATTTCTAGAATATACAAGAAATCTCTAGATATAAAAAAAATGGTAACAATAGAAAAAAAAGCAAAGGAGGCAAACAGGTAATTTACTGGAAAAAAAACAAAAAAATGAAAAAAAAGCATTTAGTGACATGCTCAAACACACTGCTAAATGGAGAAAAGTAATTAAAAGCAAGGAGTTACCATTTTACATCAATCAGATGGGGACGTATCATATCAGGAAGTTGTAAGGTATCAAGTGCTGGCAGGAATGTGGGGACACACAATATTTGGGGGAAATGTACCTGGTGTGGCCCTTAGAGAAGAAACCAGGCACTATTTAGTAAAATGCTGCATATGATTATCCCATGACCCAACAGCATTGTCTCTGGGTATAAATCCCATGGAAATTCTCACAAAGGTCCATAAGGCAATGTGAACCATAATGCACATTGGAGGATCATTTGTAATGGTGGGAAGTTCAAGGCAACCAAAGTGTCCATCAATGAGAGAATGGTGAAGTGAAACATGGTAGATGCACATGAGGCAATAGGTAGAAACACAGATTACATGTACAAATAGCAACAAAGAACAGATCTTAAAATACTGTGTGTAGTAGAAAAGATCAGGAAAGGTTTACATCATGTGCATTTAAAAATATTACATATCCATTCTCTTTCCTAGTTTCTACCGTCCTTGGGGATACATAAAATTTTTAAATGCAAACCATATAAATATAAGCAATATAAAATATAATAATCTAACATAAGATATAAATATACTCAAATAAAACAATACTTATTTTTCAATAGCTTATTCATATTAAAAAGATACACATTAAAGTGACTAAGGGGGATGGGAGACAATAAAAATCGACAATGGAGATGAAAGGGGAGAGAGGGAAACAAGATGGACAAATTAATAAAACTTCTACAAAAAGATCAAATTTTCCAGGTGTCAACAGTTAGGAGCAGTTTTTCTTTGGGAATGAGAAAGGACGCTAGGGAGGGCTCTGCACATAGGCATCTATTACCTGGGTGAGCCTGGCAGGCTAAAACCCTCGTGCATGTGTATAAGTCAGTTATATTTCCTTACTATTATCCAACATGACTGAACATGGTTTGAATTCACAGCAGCACCAGCTATAACATAAAACACGCTGTGTGCTTCAATTAAAATAAAAGCACTTACAAGGTTTGGAAGAACTAGAATATTCATGCACATCTTTGGTGGTTTCTAGCGCCGCTAAAAATGGGAGAAATAAAAATCAGTTTGCCAATGTAAGATATTTGTCATTACAACTTGCTTTTCAAAATTCAATAGCACTTTTTCCCAAACTTTTAATGCCATTAAGTACCTTGTAGAGTTGGTCATGTTTAATACAATCTATGCTAATGAAACACACTCCTGAAACACTTGGTGAATCAGTAAACTTTATTTTACAGAATCAAATTAGGTAAAATTTAACTTGGACATTATGTAAGATTAACTGCACCTTACTTGAAGGAGTTCAAACTAACCTCTCATGGTCATGAATATATATATAGGTTTTTTTGGTGGTGGCAGCAGTGGTCAATTCTTTAAAAAAACTGTTTCAAAACCATACTTCAGACAGCAACAAAAGAATATTTTACAGCTGTGGCAGATTCCGTGGACTGGCTACCAAGGAGCCATCTACTTCCCCTACGTTCTTGTCATCCTCTAGCACAGAAATTGAAACATTTCCAAGCAGTCATGCAGCGAGGACTAAGCATGGATCCAGTTTGACCAATAAGACGTTAGCCGAAGTTGCTAGATGAGTCTTAGGGAAAATTTTCTACAAAGGAACAGATTTAGTTAGCAGGGCCCCTCTTGCCCTTCGCCCCTCCTCCATTTCCCAGCTGTAATATAGTTGCAATGCCTGCAAGGGCAGCAGGAGGATAAAACCGTACCCTAAAAATGGTGGAATAGGAAGGCAGGGTTCTAGATTCCTGATAACACCGTTGAGCACTTTCACCTTGAGCACTGGACCATCTACTTTTAGATGAAATGAACAAACTCCTTAATGTTTAAACCATTAGCTGGAATTTAGCCTAATGCATTCATAATTCATACAGCAATTAAAAAATACAAAAACTGTACAGCAACATAGAAAAATGCAAGAGAATATTAAGTGGAAAGACTATAAAATGGCATGTATTCTATTATACTAACTATATAAAAAGAACAAACCCATCTGATTAAAAATTAAACAGCAAGCTGAAACATGAGTAATGTTTTTTAAGTTTGCTCAAAAATTTTTCAAATAACATGTTTATCTCACCTTTTCAATAACGCAAGAGAAAAAAATCATACTTGCTTTTTCTAACTGACCTGCTAATCCTAACCTTTCATTTATTTGTAACAAATTCTATCCTTGCCCTTATAAGGAATCCAGAGCAAAATTGTTCTAAGATGAGATGCCTAGAATCTTGATTAAAAATAAAATATCTTGGTTACTATTTTTCTATACTTCTTTAATTAAAGGAATTGTTTTTTCTGAGAACTTCTCCAGCTGAAACTTCCTTGTAAAGTAGCATATTTTATCCAAAAAATGATGATCCAGTTCATGTTCACCAGGTAGTGTAATTAAATGGCTTCCAGAACCCCAATTTATAACAACCTCTGAAACAAGTTCATCTATGCAAGAGAAAAGCATATCAAAGATTAGGGGTTGGTGAGTTATTACAAATTAGTATGACTGAATTGAAAATTAAAATATCTAATAATATGTGTCTTATACCCGAAATCCACACAACACCAGGCAGTGGTTATTTGTACCAGTGGAGAAAAATCAATAAAGCCATGACTGACCCAAAATACTAGTAACTCCAAATGCCATTTATATTTGACCTTGGAGTGTTAACCCTCATACTTACTTTTTTAATAAGATGAGGACACACAGGACTGTCACTTCTGTAATAGCCTCACAAAAATTATAACCACGTAGTACATAAGGTTAATTGCCACACCTTCACTGGGAATCACCCCAATTCTGCTGTGTAAACTACCAAATCCATAGCAAGGTATTACAAAGCCCTGCACGTTCCAGCTTTAACCTAGCTTCTCAAGCTCATCTCTGGCCACTTTCCCCTACTCCCTGAATACTTAACAGACATCCAACTTCACTCTCGGGAGATAAGCTTTGTCCTCTGACTCTGACTCTGCCTTTGCCCCTTTCCTCCTGGCAAACTTCTATTCCTCATTCAAAGCTCAATTTAAATGTCAACTTCTTTCAAATGCCTACATCCAGTGACCCAGGCCACGAGCTTAATTCCTTCTCCACTGTACTTCTAGCTCTCTCATTGCAGAAAACAGTTCCCCTTGGCCCTTGCAGAGCTCTCCAGGCCCTCAAAAATATCCTTTACTCCAGTCTGGGCACTGTAGAGAACCACTTCAAACACCTCCTTGAGCAAGTAAATAGCTTCGAGTCCATCCTCTTCTCACCTTTCTTTCTTCCCAACCCAGGGAGCTGCCAGCCCTGGTTCTTCAGCAGGCCCACAGCTGCTGAATGCACCTGAGAGAATTTCCAAATCTCTGCTATACGCGACAGTCTTTGCATGTGACCCTCAGCAGCTCCCTCCCACAGCAACCATTCCAAACTCTGTTCTCAGGCCAAACAGCCCTGGCATGCTTTAGCCATGTAGTCTGACAAAGGAACAAGAGCTAGAGGAAAATACTTTTCACTATACCAACTGACTTCTCATTTTAAACAAGAACCAGTACACCCCTCCTGCCTCCAGTAGCACCCACTGTAGAAACCGTACCCACGTTTCTGGATGGCGAGATTCAGGTAGAGTCCCAACCCCCAAGCAAACCACACTAGAGATTATTTGGGATCCTTGTATCCCTTAAGACTATCTTCCCAGAAAACTAAGCCTGAGATGTGGAAGACGCTAGATGAAGGGAAAATTTTCTCATGCTGGTTCTACAAGAGAATTCTCCCACAGGCACCAGTCTGAGACTTAGAAAGAGGAGCATGGACTAGAAACATACCCAGTAAGTTCCTTATTCTAGAACTCTGAACAGGTCCTGAGTTCTTTTTTCCTTAGCACGTCTATGGTAGTGCTCAGATTTCTCTCCCTTGATTCCTCACACTCTGCCACAACAGTTCTACTCAATTCCACTGTTACCCAGACTCTGGGCTACTGGCAGCTGTCAGTCAGATTCACTCAAGGCTCAGTTTCCTTCTGCCCCTGGTTCTTTCTTCTACTGTCTATAAAAATTAAGCAAATTATATTTTACAAAAATAATTTTCTTGAGACAGTAGGTCTGATGTCCTGAGGATTCTTTTTTTTTAAAAAAGATTTATTTATTTCTCTTCCCCCACCACCCCAATTGTCTGTTCTCTGTGTCTATTTGCTGCATCTTCTTTGTCTGCTTCTGTTGTTGTCAGCGGCACGGGAATCTGTGTTTCTTTCTGTTGCGTCACCTTGTTGTGTCAGCTCTCCATGTGTGTGGTGCCATTCTTGGGCAGGCTATACTTTCTTTCGCACTGGGCAGCTCTCCTTACTGGGCACACTCCTTGCGCGTGAGGCTCCCTACCCGGGGGACACCCCTGCGTGGCAGGGCACTCCTTGCGCGCATAAGCACTGCACGTGGGCCAGCTCCACATGGGTCAAGGAGGCCCAGGGTTTGAACCACGGACCTCCCATGTGGTAGACAGATGCCCTAATCACTGGGCCCAGTCCGCCGCCTCCCTGAGGGATTCTTAAATGAAATTATACTAACCCACTCAACAGCTAACTTTTCAGCATGCGTTATGTGCAAGGCACTAGTCTAAGTACTTTACCACTTTACAGAGAAGGAAACTCCTCCTCTTGAGGACCTAACAAGAGAGAGTGGTAAAATAGCTTATTTCCCCTAAAACAACCCATGGCTCAGCATCTTCCCATAACCCACTCCAGTTCTTTCTTAAAAACCTATGCAGAAAAGCCATCTTTGACCCTTTTTAAGAAGTGGGGGGAGAAAAGCTTGAAGATTTTAAAGGCATTCTGTACTTGCTACAAGCAAGAGGTCTGATATGTCAAAGCAAGTAATTAAGCAAAGGCCATAATAACTCTCAAAAAGGCTGTAGGCAAGACTTTCTCAGGACAAAAAAAAAAAAAACATAAAACCCATTCAAAAATTAGAGTTAACTATACTTTCTGACCTTGGGTACTGATGTCTAATTATAGAATATAAAGTCACAGATAGAAATCATAACTCTAATTCTTTATTTGCATCTCAAATTATGATCTTATAAAATAACACTATTCCAAATTAGCGCCACTTTGATTGCACCAGCGCCATGGGCCAACTCACCCATCCCATGGAATTACTTCCCTCTCATTTGAATTCAAGTGGAAGATGTTCCCTAACATTCCATGAATAGGAAGTGATTCAATAAATGAAGGCCATCTAAAGTTCAATGAAGGAGGAAAAAATTAAGTCATCAACTGTTAAAGCAAACTCTAAAATGCAATTCTTCTAACAGCTCGTTTCACTTAATAAATCAAGAAGTGACCCTTAACACTTTTAATGTAGGATATATAAGGTGAGTATTGCGGTCACCCCTCGGGCTGAAGTGTGGTTTGCTGGCCTGGCGGGGGAGCGGCCGCGGTAGGCCTAATTCCAAGCCGCTGCCCCCATAATAGGGTGGCTGGTCGGACTCACCGCCACCCCTGAAGGGAGCTCGGCATGGGCGCAGAGTGCCCTCGGGTCTCCCCTTCTCGGCAGCCATGCTTCCGCTGCCGCCCCTCCTCCCGGATAGCGCCACACGATGCCTTATGAGGCAACACCCTTCTTCTTCTTTCTCCCTGCACAGGGCGGAAAATTCCAGTCTGCCTTCCCGCCCCCCCCCCACAGCAGCAACAGCCAGGTGTAGGCGGGAAACTCAAGTCTGCCCTCCACTCCAGCAACAGCAGCCACCAATCCCTAAACCCTGCCACTTCCCCCAGCAACAACAACAGCCAATTCCTAACCACCCCTCCCCTTTCCAGTACCTCCCACCGACCTTTCTCCCCAGTAACTGCTTGTGGCAGCCAATCAGAACACGGCATAACTTCGACCAATCAGCCTTCCCCAGCCCCTATAAAACTGTAGCCACTTCCTCAATAAAGTTGGACCTGCGTGTTTACCTCGTCTCCGCGGTAGTTCTTCTGCTGTGCGCCCTCCAGTCCTGAGAGCCCCCGACAAGGGCCTGGCCTCCCTTGTCCCCAGTTCGTCGCCTGCTTCTCTGGCGACCCCTTCGTCGCCGGCTTTGCCGGGCGACCCCGTCAGCCGAACCGCGCAACCCCTGTGAGACCGACCCCTCGTCTGCTGCCGGACCGACCCCTCGTCCCAAGCTGGACCGACCCCTCGTCCGCAGCCAGACCCCACCGCCACCGACTGAGCAAGCCACCGCAGAGTATGAATTGCATTTTGACACTGTGCATATCAAATCCAACCAACCAGCATTTGCTGGAGAATAAAAACTCAATTATCATCTATTAGAGACATTATTAGTAATAGCATACCCATTCCACAGACCAAAATCCATGAAAATAGGTAGTATGTAACCAAGATTTCAGTCTGTCTGCAGTAAATAGGAAAAGATAAAATTCACTGACAAGGTGACAAGTGGTGGGGTGGGAACTTAGTCTCAGTAAGGACAGAGAATACTAGGTGAGAATTCAGGATACACCATGAATTAGCAGCTGCTAACTGGAGGCCACTGCATTGGAGTAAGCTGCCAGCAGCATTTAGAGGTCAAGTCCAGGCCACATGAGAAGACAAGAGGAAAGAAGAGGGGACACAACTAACAGGGCCAAGAGAAATCTGACAAGAAGCAGAGATCATAGTGTATCCTAAAAAGAGACTTGGCTTCACGGAAGAGAATGAAAGGAAAACAAAACATAATAAAATAAAAAGACTATTTGCCCAGAGGAACAAGACACTGACTGTAATACAATAATCTACCTAGTATAACCCACTATTTCTAAAAGGATTAAAGTACTAGGTATGAGAGATAAGCCACCTGAAAGGAGAGCAACTAATAAATTGAACTACCATTTTCTTACATCATTCCTTTGTACAAGTCTAACCATGTGTGGGGAAACTACATATAAGACACACATAAATTGTCCAAATCAGCTCACTTTTGCCAGTAGAAAGGATTGCTATGAAGAATTATCCAGGATAACAGGCATACAAAGGCATGGTCAAACTTCCCATAGGCCACACAGTTCCATGCCCCAGCATATGCTCTTCCTTCCAAAATATGAAAGGTAAACCTCTGTGTTTGTACAGAAGTTAAAGCTTGTGCAGCATATTTTTAGATAACTGCAGAAAACCTAGAGAGGAGAGTGACAGTTCATTAATTGCACATTCTTACATCACATGAGTTTAAATAGATGAAAACTCTACAACTTCAAAAAAAACAAACATGATGCTCTCCTCTTTCCTCCACCACCTTCATCCTCTTGCACCTGCCTACTCTTATTCATTCTCTAGTTCTCAATGCAGGCACTACCTCCCTGCTCGGCCCCAGCAAGACTGCATGAAATCCCCGCTCCATGCTTTCACATCCCCCAATACTTATCTTCACCTCGGCATTATGAATATTTACTCACCTGTACCCTTTACTATCTATGTCAAAAGTTTATTCCTAAATTTCATTTGCATGCTATGATTTTTAAATGACTTCATATTTCTCCGTACTCTTAATTTATGGGAAAATAGTATTTAAAATTATAAATTCTCAGACACATGAGTTATGGCAGATTTTGTATCAGTCTGTGGACTTACAAATTTTATGGAAAAAAAAAACCAGCAGTCCTTGAAAAGAAGAGACACTAAAGTGGTTTTGTGTTTATTTCTATGAGACAAGACACTCCGGCCAATTTCTCTACTAAATTAGCTTTCCTTGCCATAATGGAATCAATGGGATAACAACTGTCCCAGAGGCTGTACATTTTAGGTCACATAAAAAAGCAAATGTGCAGGAATGAATATTCCATTTTATTTTTGGCATGCCACATAATTCATTTGCTGTGATTTGTGCAATTTCTCCCAGACTGCCAGATTCCATAAGAGAGAATCATACAGCAGAATATAGATTACCAGATATGACATGGGAAACAAGAATGATACACATTTTCAGCTGGTGGAGGGTCTAAAGTGATAAATATCATTACTATCACAGACATTTCAAAGTCATCCAGAATACAAACATGAGCCAAATTTTAAAGGTTCAACAAAAGCACATTTATAAACACAATCTTTGCAAACTTAAGACTACTAAGACTACTACAAAGCTCCTTAGGGTAGGGATATATTGAATGACTGAATGAATTTAATCACCTTCTCAGGCCAGGGAACAGTGGCTACAACATTAGAATTAAGGAAGTATTTTTGTTTTTAATAAAGTACTAATGGCTAATGCTACACCAATTAAAGCAGGACCTCAAGGATTAGAGCCCAGGCATTGGTACCTTTTTAAAATTGTCCTATGGGACTGTAACATACTAGAACTATTTCTTGGATATTTTCTATATGCTAGGAAATGTTCTAGGAAGGTATCTGTATTAACTCATTCAATCACTCCACAAAGTAGGTAGTAATATATAAAACCACCACATTTTACCAACACAAAAACTGAGGCTCAGGGAAGTTAAATAATTTGCCCAAATTTCCACATCTAATAAGCAAAGGAAATGTGATTCACATCTTAGCAGTCTGGCTCCAAAGTCTGCTGTCTTGATCGTAACTCTATGGTTTATGTACTCTCACTAAACAAAATCCTCAGGGGTCCTAAGTAGGTGTCCCCCTACGTAATAGATCTCTTGGTAATGGCAGTGGGGAAGACCAACAGAATGAGTGTCTTAGTGTCCCAGCTGCTAAAACAAATACCATACAATAGATCAGCTTAAACAATGGAGATTAACTGGCTCAAGATTTTGAGGCTAGGAGAAGTCCGAAATCCGTGCATTGACAAGGCAATGCTTTCTCTTAGACCCTGTGATTCTTGGGTCCTTGGTTTTTTTGGTGCATGGCAACAAACAAGGTGATGTCCTCTCCTTTTCCCTTCTGCATTCCATTGATTTCCAGCCTTTGTTTCCAATGAGGCTTTCTATATGTCTAAATTTCTTCTGCTTATAAAGGCCCCCAATAATCGAATTAAAGCCCAACCTGATTAAATTGGCCACACCTTAACTAAAAATAGTATCTTCAAAAGGTCCTATTTACAATGGATTGACAATGACAGCGATAGACTAAGAACATGTTTTTTTCCTGGAATTTATAATCTGACCAACCACAGAGGGTATGAAAGGGATGTTGTTTAAATATACTACTAATACTCAAGCAAATAATTATACTGATGATTATGCAATTTAAAACACTTCTCTCCCTTCTAAAAAATTTTTATACCAGTTCTACTTGCCTCTTTAATCATATAATTCCAAGCCAAAGAGGGATTTGGGGTAGTTATAGAGTAATTCTGTTACCGCTTTTGCCACTGGATCACATCTAATGTCAACTTGGGCAACTGTCCCCACTCTTTCCTCCACCATCAGTCTCTCTCCTGGATTATTCCTATCATCATACAAATATGCTCTCCACATCTTTCAGACTTTCCTGTGTTTCAGTCTGAAGATTTTCATCTGATTTATCTTCCAGTTAACTAATTCTCTCTTCGAATGAGTCTCATCTTCCATTAAACCCATCTAATTAAGTTCTTTACTTTGACTGTTACATTTTCCAGTTACAACAAAACTTTCATTTGCTTTTATAGTTTTCCAGTTTTCTTACAAAATTCTCAATCCTATCTTTTAATTCCTTGAATAATTTTTAGGAGGTACCAGGAATTGAACTCAGGACCTCATAAATGGTAAGAGGGACTCAGCCACTGAGCTACATCTGCTCCCTTCCTTGCATATATTTTAAAGTTGGTGTCCATTTTCTGAGTTCCTTGTGAATCTGTTTCTATTCTCTGTGAGTCCCTCCCATCCCCATGCTTGGTTTTTAGACAAGTATTATCTTATAGTAAGTCTTATTGCTTTGGATTGAGACAAACAATAGAAATAATTTGAGGCCTTGGGTGATTTTAACTCTCCAAAGAGAATTTCCTTTCATTTCGGCAGGCAGCTAGACTAGGGTCACTAGCATGCCAGACTACCTAATCCAATCAGGAATTGACATGACTGGTAGCTAGCCTTCAATGTCTATAAGGATTGGTCTTGTGCCAGACACGTTCACTCCTAGGGTTGGGCTCTTTTGGGTTTTGTCTAGAGGCCTGGGGATTTACCAAGGTCCTTTTCCGCAGGACTTAAACTCCAAATTTAATTGCCCTGGCAAACCTTTCTCAGCTTCTGAAATGCTGGGCTCTAGACTTCCTCTTTGTTAAAATTTCAAGCGCCACAATTTCTCACTGCACTGATATACTTCTAATGCATTCTACTGAGATTTTTAAAAATATTTTATCCAGCTTTTCTAGTTGTTTTTGGTGGAAGGGAGGCTGAGAAAAAACTTCTCAGAGATCTTCTTTTCTCCCCTGACCAATCAGATTTTCACCCCCAAGCCAGTAAAACTGTTCACTAAGGTCACCGAAAACTTCAGAATTGCTCAATACAATTCTTGGTCTTCCTCTTACTTGATCTATCAGTACCAATTCACATGGTTGATTGCTCCCTGCATCCATGAAACAGTTTTTCCGGCTCTGGTTTCCAGGACACTGTCCTCTAGGTTCTCCTCTTACCTCATGGGCCACTCCTCCTTCATCTCCCTTGCTGATTCCTCATCATCTCTATCATTTCTCTAACTACAAAATTTGGAAGCAACACAGAGCTGAATCCTTGCTTTTCTTCTCTCCACTATCCAATCTCACTCCCTTAGTGACTTTATCCAATGGCATGACTTTAAATACCCCCACTGGGCTGATGACTCCCAAATTAATATTTCCAGACCTGACCTCCCTCTCCTTACCTTAGCATTCTTGTATGCCACTGCTTACTAGGTGGCTACACTTAGCTGTCTCATGAACATATCATGAAACTTAATATGTCCAAAATCAAATACCTTGTTTTCACCTTCTCCAACAATCTTGCCCATCTCAGTAAATGAAAACTCTATTCTTCTCAACCCTTAGGCCAGAAACTTTGAAGTCACCCTTATCTCCTCTCTTCCTTATACCTCACATCCAGTTTATCAGCAAAGCTTGGATTTATGTTGAAAATGTATTCAGAATGCAACCACTTCTCACCATTTCTGCTATGACCACTCTGGCTGAAGCACAATCCCCTCTAATCTGCATTACTGAATTCCTAGCTGATCTTCTCCTGTTTCACCCTCAATTTATTTTCAACACAACAGGCAAGGCGATCTTGTTAAACTCTAAGAAACATGATTCACTACTTTGTTCAAAACTTTTGGATTGCCATTTCTTCTCAACCACAGGGCCCTACCTGATCTGCTCCCTATTTTCTAAGCTCATTCCCTGCTTGGTTGGCCTTTGCTCACTCCACTCCAGCCAGACTGACTTCCTTGCTGATCCTTGAACAAGTCAGACATGCTCTCATTTTCCTTTCCCTCTGTCTCAAACACCCTTTCCTCAGACAGCCATTTAACTCACTCTCTCACCTCCTTCAGGTCTTTGTTCAAGCGTCACCTTCTCAAGGAAGCTTCCCACAACTAACCAACTCTTCCCATCACTTCCTATTCCCCTACCCTGCTTTATTTTTTCTCTAGTATTTATCACCATTTGGCATTAGCTATGTGTTTTATTCATTTTATTTAACTTTCTCTCCCTTCTAGATTTTAAGTTCCATGAGGGCAAAAAAAGTATCTGTTCTGTTCATTGTTGAAAAATCAGGGTCTGGACCATGGTAACTATTCAAATAACTGTTGAAGGAAGGAAGGAAGGGTGAAAAACCAACTTAAGTGATTAATCTCTACCTGTCTGACTTACACGAGCAGATTAAGACCATTCCTAAAAATGTGATAAGTTCTTACGATTTATGATTTATGTTTAAGAGACTAAAATTATATAAGCCTCCCCCAAAGTGGCATACAGCACAAGTACATAATACTGAGGGTTCAGCAAAGAAAGATCAAAATTATCAATGAATCTATAACTGAATGAATATTTTTAAGCGATCATACAAATATTTAAAAAGGAACATTCTGAAGCTAACATTCTACTTCTCCTAGAAGACTGTTTCCCAAGTTCTTTTTTTTTTCATTGTCTTTAAACAGATAAAAGTAATGAAAGGCATCCAGCATGCTCAGCATTCTAATTACCAGACTAGAACTTTTTGAAAATACCACTGTCCCTTTAACTTTAAAATAAACTATTTAAGTGCCCAAAGTTCAGAATAGTAAGTACTCTTGAACATATTAAGAAGTGCCTAAAGAACTAAAATCCTCAACTGTATTACAGTGTTTAATTAGGAAAAGAAGGATTTTGTAATTAATGAACTTTGCATGATGAAATGTGAAATTAAGAGCTTAAAATGAAATGATTTGACAGACTTTAAAGGGAAGAATTTTACTTCTTTTAAATTAAACACTATAACTTAATTAATTGACCATAATGCCTCATATACAGCCAACAGAAATTTCAAAAACAGAAAAGCAATATAGAAGGGCAATAAAAACAATCTAAGAAGTGCTTTAAAAAAGAAAAACCCAGTTATTAGACTGTGAAGAACTCATTTAGCACTCTAGGTTGCAAGTTCTATGAGGGCAGGGATTTTTGTGTTTTCTTCACTACTATAACCACGCCCCACCCCACCCCTGAGCCTATAATAATGCCTGATAGATATTAGGTGCTCATAACAAAAATTTGAATGATTAAAGAGTACACTAAACACTGGGCACAGTACAGGCCAATCCTACCAGTTTTTATTGCTATCTCCACTGAAGAAATATCACCTACAGTGCATGGCTCCCTTTTGATTTGCTTAGCATACAAAAAATATATTTTGTGGGTAGGGGGAAAAGCAAGTTTTTAACCGAGATTATTACATCCTGCTGTTTATCCAAAAAGAAAAACTTGGGTGGACAAAATCGAACATATCAACTTTCACTAATTACCTGAGAATATATCTTTAGTAAAAAGTATTAAATTATTTTTGTAGTCTATTTCATTTGTCAATTTATCAAGGGAAAATAAAAGTGTCAACCTTGACTTTAATTGAATTTTCTTTTTCGGCCATCATTTTACAAATATTCTATTTCACCCAAAAGTGATGTACAAAATTCATGAAATGTCCAGGCATATTTAAAGATTCTCAGGCTGGGGACTGGGACAGACATTAGAGTTGCCCATCAAATATCCTCTCTCTTTCTCGCCAGCGGATTCCAGATTTATTTCAAAGTACCTGAAAGGTAATCCTGTGCCAACCTAAAGAAAAGAAAACAAAAACAAAAAAACACCTGCGTAACTACATTCCCTGGGCTCCTTTGCAACTAAGATTTGCCATGTACTAGCTCTGGCCCTGTGGGGTTCTATTCAGGCAGAGTCTTTTCCCTTCATCATGCCTGGAAGGCAGATGCAACAGGAGAAAGAGAACAGTCATCCTAAGACCACACAGTGACATGTACTCACCAAAGATAGGTGAACCTAAGGAAAAAAGGGCCCGGATCTCCAAAGGAACACCAGAGCTACCATACTCACCGTGGACTTAACTCCAGACTTCTCATTCAATGAGAAAAACAGACCCTCTAACAACATTAAAGCCACTGTTTTCAGGTTGTGTTTCTTGCAGCAGGATACAATCCTCACTGACACAGATATTAGTGATAACTAGAGGATCGGATGAAACAATAGCTTTTGGTAGTGCTTTCCATAAACTTGTTAGCATATTAATAAAAGTTAAACTACCTGTTAATATATGATATTTTATCAAGGCAACAATATTGAAGTCTGACTGTAGTTGCCTGGTACTAAGAGAGACTAAGCTTTTAAGCAAATTCTCTTTTATTAAATAGAATTAATTTTAAAAATTCATAAAGGCATTGGGAAATCCAAGCACCGTTAATGAAAAGTCTGAATTATAGAATTTAATTGTATGACTTTTATCTTGGTAATTAGTAAGATAATTATTCATATATAAATGTTTCTAAAATACTTGCTACCATCAAAAATTAGTTTAATCCCAAAAATGAAAATCCCTCCCCCAAAGCTCACAGAAATCCTCAACTTGCAACATGAAGGGTAATATTTCTTGCGCTATGGTCAGGGAAGTCAGACCAACCTTATTGCCTGTATCACAAATTTCAAGTTACTATAAACTCATAATGAAGTTTTACTAAATATTCACAAATGTTCTTTAAGTATTCCCAGGCCATTGTCAAGCTGGGGATGACGTGAGGCTTAGCTTTTATAGTTCCAATTCCCTCTGGTTTGGCAGAATAGAGAGACTATTTATTTCTCATGCTGCATATCACATTTCTCACTGATTCCTGAACCCCAGGTCTCCCACTTCGCTATGCCTTCCTAAGCACTGTTTCATATGCCCAGAAATTCCACCCGTCCCTTTTTCACCCAGCAAACTCCTACTGATACTTCAAGACCTGGAATAAATGCCTCATCCTTTTTGTAAAGGTTACCCCCTCAGTACTTTTATTATTTTTATTCACATCTTTACTCGAGCATATTCTACGCAGTATTATAATTATCTGTTTATCTCTCTCTCACCCTTTTATTTGGCGATAAACCACACGTGAAAATGATGCTTTCTTCAACTTGGTATCCCTATAGTCTATGAAAGACATGGAAAAATGTCAACCAATGTTTGCTGCATGACTAAATTCATGACTTAATGAACACATGATAGTATTCACTATTGTCAATATCACAGAAAAATTCATCAGAATTTAAATTGCAATTTAAAGGGTATGCATAAAGGTAAGTTGCCTTTAAAGAGAATCATTAAAGGAAAATAAAGGGTGTTCACCAAATTCGTCACACCAATGTCTGCATTAAAGGCTACCAAATTACAGAAGTTACAAAGACTTCCTACAGTCAGATGCTGTACCCTATGCCTTACTGGTCCTTTGTAGACTTGCCTTAATGATTTGGACTAAAGCATGAGAGGGGATGCTGCCTGGGTGCTGGTGTGCTTTAATGAAGATGGCTTTTTAGAAACAATGTAAAACCAAGAATTTGTTCTATGATGTTAGGGCCTGGTTCGGCATTATAAGCAGCTTTCCTAATTGGCCCTTTCATATCTTTTTTTTTTTAAGCCAGATTTTAAAATCTGCTCTTGATACTTAGTCTGAACCACTAACAAATGTGAAACAAATATATTAGTGTTCCTCTCTTTCTTACTGTAAGAAAAAGTTGTGAATCTTCTTGTTAAAATTCTATGGACTTTTTCGTTTTCCTACAATTTTTTAAACAAAAAATCAAACAAACAAAAAAAAGCCTGAAGTTTGTCCTTGAGTGTAAGATCTGCCTTTCTAGAAAGAGAGAATTAGTATGTAACTTTAAAAAATAAAGTCCTCCCTCCTTGACCCGTGTGCAGCTGGGTCATGCGCAGTGCTGATGCGCACAAGGAGTGCCTTGCCACGCAGGGGTGTCCCCTGCGTAAGGGAGCCCCACGCGCAAGGAGTGCGCCCGTAAGGAGAGCCACCCAGGGCGAAAGAAAGTGCAGCCTGCCCAGGAATGGCACCGCCCACATTTCCCTTGCGGCTGACAATAACAGAAGCAGACAAAGAAACAAGACGCAGCAAAAAGACACAGAGAACAGACAACCGGGGGGGGGGGGGGGGGGGGGTGGAATTAAATAAAAAATTTAAAAAGTCATCATTCAATAAAAGCCGAAATCACCAAATAAATAAATAAATAAATAAATAAGGATAGTTGTTTTGCTCACCATTTGGTCTAGACATCCTTTAACCCAGGACATCAAAGTCGCCTTACATATGAAAAGTACATTAGTATTTGTTTCCACATTAAGACATAGCATTCAGATGAAGCAGAAAGTGTATAGCAATATGGTACATCAGAGGTAATTGATCAGGAATCCCAAGACCCAAGTTCAAGCCCTGCTCTGTCCCAGTTATCATACAGTAATTGCATTTCCACTTACCTTGCAGGCTCTATGAGGACTGAATTTTTTCTTTGTTTCTGCACTCCTGAGCCAGAACCCAGTGTCTGGCACCTCCGTCACTGAATAAATGTACCAGTGAAGAGACACTGCTTGGACTCAAAGACCAGGACTTTTCCACCACACCCCGTGTGCTCATTGGGCTCATATTAGAAAATATCAATTTTCTACAAGTACAGTTTAACAACTGCTCTCTTTTCAGTAGTGTTTTCCTTGAAAGCCTATATGCCAGTTGTTGCCTTGACAATTCTACTTGCCTAGATTTAATTTGATATTGATTTAACAGGAAAGGAGGGGAAAAAACATAAAACATTTTACAATTAACAGTTAAATGTACATGAAACTTGATTGGAAATAGGTCAGTGTTTGTGACACAGTTTTCTCTAGAATGGGACTGCATTCCTCTTTAGGCCTGACAAGCCAAACTACAATGTTTAGCTGGAGAATAAAGGGTACATTTGCAATAATGCCTAAAAATAAACTAACAAATATATGTATTTTCATGATGCAAATTAAAAATGTAGAATAATGTAGTCTGCATTTATCTCTGCCCACTTCTCACTCTCTTTGTACACTGGACATATCTTCCAATTAACGCTTCTCTTCAGAGGTGATCAGCTGGTTTTGAAGTGGCAGCACCAACAGTTAACTTGCACTGGAAAATGTAAACTGATAATCCAAAGCTCACTGGTATTCATTAAATAAATGTTTCTATGCACACACTAAATTTGTCTATAGTCATTCTTTATGTAGTTTAACATAAACATATTCCCCCATGTGAGAGCACTATAGAGACAGGAAACAGATGTGGCTCAAGCAATTGTGATCCCATCTACCATATAGAAGGTCCAGGGTTTGATGCCCAGGGCCTCCTAGTGAGGGTGAGCTGGCCCATGCAGAATGCCAGCCCACACGGGAAAGCCGCCCCACGTAGGAGTGCTGGCTGACACAGAGAACTGGCAGAGCAAGATGACACAACAAGAAACACAGAGAAGAGAAAATAAGAAGACATAGCAGAAGAGGGAGTTGAGGTAGTGCAAGAGAGTAATCACCTCTCTCCCACTCCGGAAGGTCCCAGGATAGGTTCCTGAAGCCACCTAATGAGAATATGAGCAGACACAGAAGAACGCACAACAAATGGACACAGAGAGCAGACAACAGGGGGAATGGAGGGAACAGTGGGGGAGGGGAGAAATAAAATCTTAAAAAAAAACACTACAGAGGATTTTAAGAAAATGTGTCTCAACATTTTACTTTCCTCCTTTAAATCTGTTTTGCCATCGTCTATGTGGGTAGGTTCCATTTTTTAACTGTTTCTGTATCCTAGCATGTTGGAATAGAACAAAAACACCTAAATACCCATTAGACACCAAGCACATTTTTCAGTCATCATCATGGTCAACAAGGAAAATAACAGGCAGCAAAGTAGGAAGAAAGAGATACATAAATAAGCAAAACATAGGCGGAATGGAAATTAAACTTCCCTAGCTGATGGTACTCACACATGCATCTTTCATTCAGGACCATACACTTACAAAAGCAAAATTCGATTAACTGGAAATGTATTCTGGGAATTATACTACAAATACCGATTTCACTTTCAGTTGTAAAACGCTGAAGAAAAATTGTGCTACTGAAGCAGGGTGGTGGGACAGATAGAATATCAACATTAATATAGGATACGCGATTTCTTCTCCAAGCAATAATAGGGTAGAATATTTATTTTATGAGGACACAATTAGAATGTTAAAGGGTCTCTGGCCATTGTCCAATTATGATCAGTTTGCAGATTGCTGAGCTATTAGGGACCCTGAAGATATTCTCCTTGGTGATGAGCCAGTGTCCTCTGTTGAAACAATGATAATTTTTATCTATACTTGTCACCCTGTAAACTAGATAGGCTATTGATTTAGGCCAGACATCCGAACACCCAAACAACAATGAATGGTGAACAGATTCTGTCATTAATAGAAAGCAAAGACAGATGCTCTATACAGCTGACCAGCAATCAGTTTAAAAAGTAGAAATAATTTATAACACTTCTGGAGTAAATATTTCTCTTTTAAGTTTCTTACTTTTACTGAATCCACTCAGAAATATGGTTTGAATAGCATTTACTCTATTAACAGCAAAAATAAATAAGAGAGAGAGATTTGATCTACTGGGTAAAGTAAGACATATGGGCTCTCAAAACACAATTTTGCTTGGGAAAAATGAAACCAACATATCCAATATTTGAACTTACGTGCATTATATGCCAAAAAATTATGTTTTGCCAATATAAGCAAAGGCACTTTTCCCTTCTAAGGCTCTAGAGAAGGAAAACATTTCATTTAGTAATTTGTAAAATATATGTAAGGCTAATGCTTTAGAGTACTTCTAAACTAGGAGGTACTCTTATTTCACAGTCAAGTCATATAACTTGCATTTTGCAGAAAGCTTTCCTTTATCCAATAAAACAAGCCACCTTAGAATTGGCTCTCCTTTACATGGAAAAACAAGTGAACCTAATCAAGTGAGGTTATCAGAGTTTCTTTAATGAATCTGGAGTCCCACCCACATTGTGTTGCCGTCAATATTCCTCAAGGCTTCCTCTTCCCCAATTACAAAAGACCAGATAACCCCGTGGCTGACAGGCAAAAGCAAGAGCCTATTTTCCACTGTTAAATGGAGTTAACAAACCCAGGGAAGCTATTTCAATTACTGAATAAATGGAAAAGGGTTAAATGTGGAATTTAATGGAACAGGATTTAACAACATCCCCAACCTCATCAGCAAACTAACAGTCAATTTCTGAAAAAATATACTAGAGAAGACAAATCTTATGCAAGAAAAGATAACATAGGACAGCATTCACATTTCAGAATTATGTTTAGATAACAAAAAAAAAAAAAAACCCTGAGCAACATTTGATATGCCAGTTGTCCATACTTGTGACAAACACACAAAGCCAAAAAGTCTCTACTCTCACACACCCTCTGCCCAGAGTTGCCACCTCCACGCCTCTGGCCCACATGCCCCTGCCTCTGGGAATGGCTTTCCTAGCTCCCTTTTAAGTCAAGGGCACAGCTTTCTTCATTACCAGGATCTTGACTCAGCCTTCAAGATGCCATTCCCAACTTTTACACACCATTACTGAACTTTTAAAACCATTAAACTTCTAAAAGGGCTTAAATTTTCAACAAATATTTTCCAAGTTCAAAAAAAAAAGAGGGAGAGGGGATTGTGGGAACATGGCCAACGGGGTAGGGGCAGATGAGGCTCAGCTCTCCCTAAGACAACAGAGAAAGAACCAGAAGCTCCCTAGGAGACCTGCTTTGGTGTACAGCAAACCAGGACACTGCTTTACAACTCCCAAGAGAGTGAGGGTCAGAGAGACGAAGAAGCCAGAACAACTAATCGTGAGGTATTGACCCTACTGGCTGCCGGGAAGGGCTCCCCTCCCACACCCCAGAGATATTAAGTGAGGGTAAATCTCCTGGCGAATTACATCTAAGTAAAAGGAAAGCAGGCGGCTTCCTCCCTGCCAGCCCCTTTGGATGGATGGATGGATGGATGGATGGATGGATGGATGGATGGATGGATTAGATAGATTAGATAGGTAGCTATAGATAGATTAGGTAGATATAGATTAGATATAGAGATATAGAGATAGATAGATAGATAGATAGACAGACAGACAGACAGAGACAGATAGATAGACAGATAGATAGATAGATAAAGGAAGGTACTCTGAGCCATCTAGGAGTGTACTGGACAGATAGGAAAGCCAAGGGGGCACCGTGGGTTGCTTGCCTTGGTGGCTGGAAGTGGCACACATGCCCCACCCTCAGGGCAGATAGCCTAGGTGGAGCTGCTAGCTCTTGACTGGGCATGCAGCGGCAGATTACCTGCAAAGAAGAGGGGTCTGGGAGGGTGGAGAGTTTAGCCAGCTGGGATTCCCTTGAATATCGGAAAGACCCCGACTTGACAGGGAGAGGGGAGGGGGATTTCCTTAGGGAGGCTGTCGTGCCCAGTCACCTAGGTAAAGAGAGGAATTACATCAGAGAGAGGGCAGAGACAGGCAGCTGATCAGTAGGACTCCAGTGGACTGCAGGGAATCTAACCTGCCCAAGGGAAAAGAGGTGGATTAGCCTTCTGAAGGGCTAATTAACCTAAGGAGGCAGACTAGCTCACTGGAAAAATTCCTGCCTAGTATATACAAGGTCCCTGGTCCAATTCAGGGCTCTACATTGAGAAGTGATCCACCAGGTTATCAAGCATCAAGCTGAAACTTTATGACAGGGAACATATAGACATTCTCACTGCATTAGCTCTTCTTGGATCTCTCTTTTTTAAAAAATAATTTCCCTTATTTTACTCACTGAAACCTGGTTCAAAACCTGCAGAGGGCAGGCTGCAAGGTGAGTAAATGATTAACACCAGCAGCCTGAGAAGATCCTTAGGGGTCTGAGAAGGTTGTTTTTCTGGGTTTATTTTTTTTTAATTTTTTATTTTTTTTTCTGTCTCCTTTTCTTAAAGGAGTCACTGCTGTCTTGTTTCTTGTTTGTTGTGTTTCCCCTTCCTTAGTTTCTCTGCTTTTTTTTCTTTTGCTTTTTTCCTTTCCTTTACTGATTTACTCTACCTATGGTATTTATCTCTCCTTCATCTTTATATCTTCTGTTTTCTGTTGTTGTTCCTTCATTCCACCTCTTGTATTTGTGCTCCAGTCTTTTCTTGTTTTTCTTTCTCTCTCTTTTTCTGATTTTTTTTTCCTTTCTTTTCTCTCCTTTTCCCCTCTTCTCACCATTCCAGCCTTTTAATTCATTCTATGTATTTTTCTCTATTCTGTTTCTTGTTTCATTGTTTCAATTTCTCTTTTCTCATCTTATTCCTCTGTGCTTCTTACTCATGTTAATTTTTCAATTTCCTAGGTATTGTATGGTGCCTCTCATACCTTTTACTACTATTATTACTATTACTTTTTTTTCTCTTCCTATCCCTTTCCTTTCCTTCTGTCTAAATTTTCTTCTTCCAAAGAAACACAGATGGCAACAAGGAAATAAGAGGAATTAACTGTTAAAGTGAAACCTTACCACACACACAAAAACAACAAAATGAAACCATAAATAAAGAAGCTAATCAACTGAATAAACCCATCAAGATAAACAGATGCCTAGACACCAACAAAAAATTACAAGCCATACTAAGAAACAGGAAGACATGGTCCAGTCGAACGAACAAACTAAAAACCAAGAGGAAATGCAGAACATGGAGCAACTAATCAGAGATGTCCAAACCAATATCATGAATCAACTTAATGAAGTGAAGGAAGAGATTAAGTAATTAAGGATGTTAAGTGGGGGTGGTGGGGTTGAATGGGACCTCATATTTTTTGAATGTAATATTTTTAAAAAATGAATGAAAAAATTTAAAAAAAAAAAGGGTGTTAAGAAGACACCGGGAGAATATACTGAAGAAACTGTAAACATACATAAAAAGATAACAGATGTGATGGTGATGAATAGTACAATCCAAGAAATAAAAACTACACTGGAAGCACATAACAGCAGATTTCAACAAGCAGAGGAAAGAAAAAAATATTGTAAGAAACAAAGATGGACTCTATATATTAATAAAAGGGTAATCTATCAAGAAGAAAAAGCAATCATAAACATTTATGCACCTAATCAGGGCACCTCAAAATATACGACACAAACACTGGAAAAATTAAGTGGAGAAATAGATACCTCTACAGATACAGTGTGGGACTTTAGTATACCATTATCACCATTAGACAACATCTCAACAGAGAATCAATAAAGAAACAAAGATCCTGAATAATACATTAGAGGATCTGGACCTAATAGACATATACAGAATATTATACCCAAATACAGCAGGATATACATTCTTCTCGAGGGCACATGGATCATTCTCTAGGGTAGAAGACATGCCAGGCCACAGAACAACTCTCAGTGAATTTAGTAAGATTGAAATTATACAAAGTCATTTCTTTGACCACAATGGAACAAAGTTGGAAATCAGTAAGAGACAGAGAACCAGATTAGGCCCAAAAATATGGAAGGTAAACAACACACTCTTAGACAAACAGTGGGTCAAGGAGGAAATCTCAAAAGAAATCAGTAACTACTTTAAAATGAAAGAAAATGACAACTCAACATATTAAAACCTATGGGATGCAGCTGAAGCTGTACTGAGAGGGAAATTCATAGCCATTAAATGTTTATATTAAAAAAGAAGGAAGAGCTAAAATCAAAGATCTAACTGCACACTTGGAGAAATTACAAGAACAAACTAACTCCAAAGGAAGTAGAAAGAAGGAAGTAACAAAGATTACGGTAGAACTAAATGAAATTGAAAATAGGAAAGCCCTAGAAAAAATAAAAAACTAAAGGTGGATCTTCAAGAAGATTAACAAAATTGAAAAACCCTTAGCTAGACTAACAAAGAAAAAAAGATGCAAATACATAAAATAAGAAACAAGGAAGGGGATATCACCACTGACCCCACAGAAATAAAGGGTGTTATAAGAGGATACTTTGAAAAATTATATGCCAACAAGATAGATAATTTAGAGGAAATGGGCAAATTCCTAGAAACACACAAGCAACCTACATTGTCAAGAAGAAACTGCTGAACTCAACAGATCAATCAAAAGTAACAAGAGAGAATTAGTCATCAAAAACCTCACAACTAAGAAAAGCGCAGGACAGATGGCTTCACAGGTGAATTCTATCAAACATTCCAGAAAGAACTAACACCAAACCTGCTTAAACTCTTCCAAAAAATAGAATTGGAGGGAACACTGCGTAACTCATTCTATGATGCCAACATCACCCTAATACCAAAGCCAAACAAAGATGCCACAAAAAAGGAAAACTATGGATCAATCTCTCTAATGAAACTAGACACTAAAATCCTCAACAAAATACTTCCTAACCATATTCAACAACACAACAAATGAATTATATACAATGACCAAGTGGGTTTCATCCCTGGTATGCAAGGATGGTTCAACATAAGAAAATCAATGTAATGTACCACCTAAACAGATCAAAAGAAAAAAAAAACAAAAACACATGACAATCTCTATAGATGCAGAAAAAGCATTCAACAAAATACAACACCATTTCCTGATAAACACACTACAAAAGATAGGACTAGAAGGAAACTTCTTCAGCATAATAAAGGGTATATATGAAAAACCCATAGCTAACATCATATTCAATGGTTAAATCTTAAAAGCTTTCTCTCTAAGATCAGGAAAAAGACCAGGATGCCCACTTTCACTGCTTTTATTTAACACTGTATTAGAAGTATTTACTCAAGCACTTAGGGAAGAAAAACATATAAAAGGCATCCAAATTGGAAAGGAAGAAGTAAAAATTTCACGATTTGCAGATGACATGATCCTATACATGGAAAGCCCTTAGAAATCTACAACAAAGCTTCTAGAGCATATAAATGACTTCAGTAAAGTCGCAGGTTATAAGATCAACATGCAAAAATCAGTAGCATTTCTGTACACCAATAATGAGCAATCTGAAAATTTCCGTTTACAATAGCAACTAAAAGAATCAAATACCTAGGAATAAATTTAACTAAAGATGTAAATGACTGATATGCAGAAAACTACTCAATACTGTTAAAGGAAATCAAAACAGATTTAAATAAATGGAAGAATATTCCCTGTTCATGGATAGGAAGACTAAACATCATTAAGATGTCTATCCTACCCAAACTGATCTATAGATTTAACGCAATTTTGATAAAAGTCACCACAGTATTTTTTACTGAATTGGAAAAACCAAACATGAAATTTATTTGGAAGAGCAAGAGGCCCCAAACAGCCAAAGACATATTGAAAAAGAAAAATGAAATTGGAGGAATCATACTACCTGACTTTGAAACATACTACAAAGCTACAGTGGTCAAAACTGCAAGGTACTGGCACAAGGATAGACATATTGACCAATGGGACTGAACTGAGAGTTCTGATATATAATAGGTCCTCACATATACAGTCAACTGATATTCAACAAGGCCACCAAGCCCATTCACCTAGGAGAGAATGGCCTCTTCAACAATGGTGCTTGGAGAACTGGATATCCATATCCAAAAGAAAGTCAGAGGAACACCATCTCACCTTATACAAAAATTAACTCAAGATGGATCAAAGATCTAAACAGAAGACCCAAGACCATAAAGACCTTAGGGAACAGCTACAGGATCTTGTATTAGGAAATGGTTTCATGAACTTTACACTCAAAGCATGAACAATGAAGGACAAAATAGGTAGTGGGACCACCTCAAATTTAAAAACTTTTGCACCTCAAAGGAGCTTGTCAAGAAAGTGAAAAGGCAGCCTACTCAATAGAAGAAAGTATTTGGTAACCATCTATCCGATAGGGACCTAATATCCAGCATATATAAAGATATCCTACATCTCGAAAATAAAAAAAAAAACCCATTTTAAAAGCAGGCAAGTGATTTGAATAGACACTTCTCCAAATAAGAAATAAAAATGGCTAAAATGCACATAAAAAGATTCTCAACATTATCAGCTATTAGGGAAATGCAAATCAAAACTACAATGAGATATCGTATACCCATTTAACAGGCGGCTATTAAAACATAGAGGTGGGAAGCAGATGTGGCTCAAGTGATAGGGCTTCTGCCTATCACATGGGAGGACCCAGGTTCAATCCCTGGGGCCTCCTGATGAAAAAGAAGAAGCAAAAGCATGCCTGCATGATAAGCCAGTGCCCGCACAAGTGTTGCAAGATGATAAGGCAACAAAAGAGAGTCGAAGGGGAAAGTCAAGGTGAACCACAGCACAGACCAGGAACTGAGGTGGCACAGCTGACAGGGAACCTCTCTCCACATCAGAGGTCCCGAGGATCAAATCCCGGTGAATCCTAGAGGAGAAAAAGTGAAAAAGAGAAGACAAAATGAAACAGATATAGAAAATCACACAGCAAATGGACACAGCAAAAACAGAAGTGAGAGAAAGGGGAAAAAATAAATAAAACTTAAAAAAACACCAAAAAACAGGACTACAAGTGTTGGAGAGGATGCAGAGGAATGGGAACTGGTGGAAATGTAGAATGGTGCAGCTACTGTGGAGGACAGTTTTGCGGTTCCTCAGAAAACTAACTATAGAACTGTCATATGATCCAGCAATTCGACTGCTAGTTATATACCCAGAACTACTGAAAGCAAGGACACGAACAGATATATGCACACCGATGTTCATATGGCATCATTCACTATTGTCAAAAGTTGGAATCAAACCAAATGCCCTTCAATAGATGAATGGATAAACAAATTGTGGTATATAATATATGGAACATTACTCAGCTGTTAAGAAGGAATATGGTATTAACAAAGAGGATAACATGGATGAATCTTGAGGACCTTATGTTGAGTGAAGCAAGCCAGGCACTGAAGGGCAAATCTTACGTGACCTCACTGATACGAATTAAGCAAATTGAGCAGACTCACAGAGCTAGAGTCTGGAAGATAGGTTTATAGGAAATAAAAAGGGAGAAGAAGGTTGTGAGCCACTGCCCATATGGGCAAAATCTATGATAAGGTAGAAGTGTGTAGTTGTACAGTGGAGGGGCATGACAGTGATATAATGATATTGTTGGGTTTAGTAGTGCTGGTTTGTCAGGGGGGTGGGGTGGGGAGGGTGGATTGGACTGTCCATGGAACAGGGAGGAGGGTTGGGGGAAAAAGCAGGTGAAAAATAGGGATTGGCAGGTACATGGTTGAAACTACAATATTGGGCGTGCTCTTTTGGCAATATAGCAAATGAGGGTTGCTGGTTTGGGATGTTGGATGTGGGGGCATTCAGGACAGGGTACACCTGGAGCAGGCTTCTAGGGAGTGTGTGAGTGTTCATCTTGCCATAGTGTGTTATATCAGTTATATCAGTGGGAGTGGGTGGTAACCCACATAATGAGCGGCAAGGTGGTAGACTCCCATCCTGGGGAGGCCCATTATGTTTTCAAACAGAGGGTTGGGAGTCTCTCGAGATCATGGGCAGTGCCCAGTAGAGGAGGACAGACCACTGTATCAAACCCTCAGTGTTGTTGCAAGTAAGTATGAATCTTGTCCTTCAAGGAGTGAAGCCTGGTGGTTACCGTCAGTCCCGAGATGAGGGTGATAGAATGGGGCATTTTGGGAGTGATGGAAGTGTTTGACATGATCTTCCTATGATGGATACAGGCCATGTTGAACTTGCATCAAATTTTATAAAAGTATATGGTCCATAATATAAACAATAATGTAAATCATTGACCATGGTTGGTAGCTATGTTTGAATATCTGTACATCCATTGTAACAAATGTACCATCCACATATAAAATGTTATTAATAGCAGAAAGGGGAAAAGGGGGAGAATATTGGGTATATGGGAGTCCCCTGTATTTGGTACATGACTTTTCTGTAACCTAAAACTTCTTTGGGGACAAAATGAAAAAAGACACTGGGGCAATACACAGAAGAAAATGTCACTGTACATAATGGACAACAGATCTTACAGTGATGAAAGAAAAAATGTCAAAAAATTTTTTTAATTTTTTCATTTTTTATTATCCCAAATTAAAAAAAAATTTTGTGTGTTTTCTTATTTTTAAAACTATCATTATTTCCTCATTAATTGTATTTGGCTATTTTATTGGCTTCATTTTTGAGGAAGTATTGGATTACAGAAGAGTTACAACTGTGGCAGGGGAGGATCATTGGTGCAGGGTGTCAGTGATGGGGGATACATGAGAGGAAGCTCACCTGAGTATATATATAAGGCATATAAATGTGTTCAAATGATCACGGAGTATTGTCACAGTGGGGTAAAAGTAACATAATAACTGAAGGAATATCAAATTCCCATCCTAGGGAACTCTGCCACATTCTCCAATGGAATAGCAACAATCCCCCAAGGACAAAGACAACGACTAGTGAATGAGGACAGTCTACTGACAGGCCCTTGATATTCATGACTGAGTATATGAAGCTTTACTCTTGAAACTGAAACTTAGCCTAGTATTACAGAGTGCCTAAGAATTGCCTCCTGGTAACTCCAATGTTCAAATGTGGCCTCTCTCCAAGCTGAAGTCAGCATATAAATATATTACCTTCCCCCCAGTGTGGGACATAACTCTGGGGGATGAGCCTCCCTAGCACCGAGGGATTACTACCAAGCACCAACTAGCAATGCAACTGGAAAAAGACCTTGACCAAAAGGGGGGGGAAAAGGTAAAGACAAATGAGTTCTTATGGTTAAGAGACTTCAAAGTGAGTCGGGAGATCATTCTAGAGAGAACACTTATGCACATCTCAGCAGAATCTCTTTGACTGCCAAAGTAGATACTACCCCAAATAGCAGGGCTCCTGAGGGCTCTGGAGACATCCAGACACTATAGGTAGGGCAGATAGCTCAGGAGTTTGGTGCCTTATCAGTGGGCCCTACTTGGGGATTTATGTTCCCCAAAGTGACCGAGCTGGACTCAGTTGTGATTTCCCTACACATGGCTCATCTGTCCTTCTATTTGAGCCTATGATTAGTATTAGAGTTGGTATGTGTACGTCCAAGACACTTAAATCTTTGCGCTGTCCATGCGCCAGGTGGGCCCTGAATCTCAACAGAGTTACAACACCTACTCTCCAGTTCATTGGTCTCACCCAGAACAACTAACAAGGAGATGATGATGGACAACTACCATACCAAGGAACTGAGAGAGTCTACAACTGCAAGCAAGAGAATCCCATCCATTGGCCCCATGGGCGGATACAGTGGAGTGGACATCACCATCCCAGAATCCTCAGGATTGGGGAATGAACTATGGACTAAAGTTGACTTTACTGGTATTCTACTATAGACTTATTGTGATTCTATCAATGGAAGAAATTAAATCACTGATATGGAGGCAGTGGTTCTAAGGGCAGGGAGAAGGAAAAATATGGGGGCATTTTCAGGACTTGGAAATTATCCTGAATGACACTGCAACAGATGCAGGCCATTATATATCTTGTCATAACCTACAGAATTGGATGGGGAAAAGTATAAACTACAATGTAAACTTTAATCAATACTTAATAGCAATGCTCCAAAATGTGTTCATCAATTGCAATGAATGTACCTCACTAAAAAATAAAAGTAAATTGCTTTGTATACAAAAAAAGGGAGACATTACTAATAATTTTTGGATTTTATTTTTTAACACATCAAAACTTCTGAATCATGCCATTCTTAATGCTCAAAATAGGGACTATCTACTACACTTAAGTCAGCTGGGTCTGCCTCTTAATTAAATGAACCAGTTTTCCACTTTGCACTGTATTGATGCTTGAGTAAGTGAAAAGTAATTACAAAGGGATGCACCTTGTTTCCCAGATTGGAGTGTAAAGTTTCTGAAAGAGAAACCTGGAGCACTGTCACTATTTTCCTCAAGCATCCCAGGTTTGAGTATTTGCTCCAAGGCAATACTCACATCACCAATATCATAGGTCTCTGGCAAATTCACTCGCAGAACTAAAATCTCCTAATACCCATTTTACTGCTTTTTTAAAAAGAAAATAGTTTAGAAACCAGTTTCTAAAATTGGCTCTTTACCTTCTGTTACTGCTGACTGAGAACCAAATACCTGGATTCTGGTTCCAGTCTGCTACCATCTAGACATGAAATTTGAGTAAATTATTGTTGCTTCTCTGACCTTCAGCTCCTCAGTTACAAAATGCTTAAGCCTATTCTTCTATGAAATTTAACTTTTTAAAAAGTGCTTAGCAGTGTCCTAACACTAAAGAAGACAGTCATGAAGTTTTCAACACCGAAATTCTAAGTCTCCAATCACAATGCAATGTGTCTGGGCAGATTAAATGGACTGAAAACAGAGCCCACCTCCTAGTATTACTGCTTGTGATTGGTTAAATCAAGCAATGAATGTAAAGCATTAGGTCAGTGCATGGTATTTAGTAATGCACTCAAATATTAACTATTATTACTACTATCTCAACAAATATAACTGGAACTAGTTCCACACAGACTTTCATCAAAACCCACAACTTCAACTGGAACTAGTTCCACACAGACTTTCATCAAAACCCACAAATCTAACATAAGTTGACAGAACTGAGACCACTTAGAAATTACCCAAGCAAAAAAAACCATAATGCATTAACTTTTTGGTCACTCACCAGTCACATAATCAGAGAAAGCACATTCCAGCAATCCAGAATCTCTACATTCAGTTTTGTGTGATGCTCTCATTTTTTAGCTGAATTTTGTCTATTTAAAAATAATTTGAACATAATTCTGAGTAAAGCCACCTACCAATAAAGTGGAAAATTGTTCATCTGGTCTATTAAAATGAGTTTTTCATGCAGTGATTAAATTTTTCCTCTAAACCTCATTTCCTCCTTTGCTACTTAATTTGGACTCAAGAAAGACCTCAATGACAGTTAAATCATCCATTTTCTCCCCACCTACCCTGGTCACCTGAACTATTCCCTCATCTTCTCATCTTTTCTCTGGATCAAGAATCCCCAGGTGGTAATTACTGCAGCACTGCCCCCCTCTTCAATTCCCTTTCAGTCACTCCTCTGACTATCCCATAATCAATTCTGGGTCCCTAGGTCTTTCTTTTTTTTTTTTTTTTAAAGATTTATTTATTTATTTATTTCTCTCCCCTCCCCGCCCCCACCCCACCCCGGTTGTCTGTTCTCTGTGTCTGTTTGCTGTGTCTTCTTTGCCCACTTCTGTTGTTGTCAGCGGCACGGGTATCTGTGTTTCTTTTTGTTGCATCAGCTTGTTGTGTCAGCTCTCTGTGAGCATGGTGCCATTCCTGGGCAGGCTGCACTTTCTTTTGTGCTGGGCGGCTCTCCTTACGGGTTGCACTCCTTGCGTGTGGGGCTCTCCTACGCGGGCGACACCCCTGCATGGCATGGCACTCCTTGCACGCATCAGCACTGAGCATGGGCCAGCTCCACACAGGTCAAGGAGGCCCGGGGTTTGAACCGTAGACCTCCCATGTGGTAGGTGGACGCCCTCACCACTGGGCCAAGTCTGCCGCCTCCTAGGTCTTTCGTGAGGCCCCCCAGAGATGTATCTACTCCCTAACAACAACAACCTCAGGACCAAATGTGCCCTGGTAACCTTTTAAAAAAGATCAAGTATGGGGTGTCTGATGTATACCACTCTCCCTTCTGGGTGCTATTAGAAAATTATCTTCTACTTCTTCCTATTTTTCAGATACAAAGTTTCAGCATGAGTACTTTGTTAAACATCACCTCCCTGAGAGATCATCTCTGACCATACCAACTAAAATCTCCTATTGTTCTCTTTAACACAGCCCACTGTTTGCTTTACAGCATTTACCAAAATATGTGTTTATTTTATTTGTGTCTGCTTCTCTCCTCAGTCTGTAACCCTATGAGGGCAGGGACTTTATCTGATTCATTCTCAGTGAAGGCTGAATGTCTGGCACAGTGCCTCAAAAAAAACACAAAGCATGAATTCAGGAAATACCTGTCAAATAAGCAATGAAATGCAGGCAACTTATGTGGATCCTTACAATTTTATTGGGGGAAACAAGCCACTAACCTGAAAAAAATGGACAAATGGCAAAAGGTATGATACAGATTACAAGCATTCAAGAGGAAAGGGGAGAGGATAAAAAGAGATGAATCAATGACCTTAGCCATCAGAAGACCACACAGAACTGGGAGTTATGCTGGGCTTTGGTGGAAGAAAAAAATAGGGGTTGGAGGAGAGTCCAGGTGGCATTCCACAATGCGAAGAAGCTGGCAGAGCATATGCCCAGGAAGGAGATGAGAGTAAGCCTGAACTATGTGGAAGTGACAGATGTAAGACTCACAGCGCTGAACTGAAAGAATTCGCTGGGCAGCCTGGAAGTAGATTATGAAGGGCCAGGTTAGGAAGAGCCTTGAATGCAAAACTGAGCCCATGTACAAAAGTAAACCTCCCAGGGTTCAGTGAGGAGTATCAAGCTAGCATTGAGAGAGGATTAGCCTAGCAGTTACAGATAACAAAAGACTGGAAGGAAAGGAGGCCAACAATGCCGTGTTCCCTAAGGTAATGACAGTGGGAACCCAGAAGTGACAAATACTGAAGATATCATGCAAGTTCCCATTACTGCTTCCTCTGGGTTAGAAGAGAAGAAACAAAGCAGAAAGAAAGAAATGATATGACTTCAGTGGGAATAAGAATTAGCACACATTCTTTGCCTGAGATGAATATACACATCATGCCCTGGGAAACTAGAATCACACAATACTATTAATGACAAGCACTTAAGTCCTTATGCCAACTGGTATATTTGTCTGAATCATAAGACTAGTTAAATAAGGTTGATCAAAATGAATGAACAGGGAAACGGACTTTGGCCCAGTAGTTAGGGCGTCCTAACCCTAGGGTTCAAACCCCGGGCCTCCTTGACCCGTGTGGAGCTGGCCATGCGCAGTGCTGATGCGCGCAAGGAGTGCCGTGCCACGCAAGGGTGTCCCCCACGTGGGGGAGCCCCACGCGCATTGCGCCCGTGAGGAAAGCCGCCCAGCGCGAAAGAAAGTGCAGCCTGCCCAGGAATGGCGCCGCCCACACTTCCCGTGCCACTGACGACAACAGAAGCAGACAAAGAAACAAGACCCAGCAAATAGACACCAAGAACAGACAACCAGGGGAGGGGGGGGAAATTAAATAAATAAATCTTTTTAAAAAAAAAAAATGAATGAACAAAAAATCTGTTATGCATCTAGAAAAAAAAAGCTCTGCCCTTTAGAACAAGCTGTGCCATCATAGGCTCCTGTATGAGCCATTCCTGAAGATGTGCAAAAGAACTGAGCCACATGGCCTCACAAAGACGTCAGGATCCATATTAATGAGGCAAAGCTCAAAATCACACCAACTCAGAAGTTCACACTAATACTGAGTGGAGAGAAGCAATGGGAATACTTACCTGAAATAGAATAAACCCTTTTTCCTTAACTATGAAAAGGAACCCAAAGAGAATTCAACATAAAATTAGTTTATGCCCAAATTCCAAGAACAATGTCCAAAGCCATGCATATTATTAAAAAAACAAAAGCAAAATAGATTCTTAAGGACCTACTGTATCCAAAGAACTGTCAGAAAGAGGAAAACTCTGTTTTCTCTCAGCTTACATTAAAGATTGAATTGTATTTCTTAGGCAACATGGGTATTTAGGTAAATAAATGGATATTTGTGGAGATTATGCTGTTCTTTATATCCTATTCTAAAATAAAGACAAAATCTCTTTGTTGACAGGTTGGTTTTATTACTTTAGCCTTGAGAGTCAGGCAATGTACAATGGTCAACATTTGTAAACAGGATGGAGCAATATAAATAATCCAAGTTGATGGATTATTTTCTTCAGGCTTGAAAAGTATTTAAATGTATTTGTTATGCTGTACTATATCTTTGTCTGTAGTCAAGGAAATAAATAGAAGAAAACTAGAAGAATAGGATCAACTGAAAAACCCATACTATCATTGCCATTTAATCATTCATTCCATGCAAATATTTATGGAATACTTCAATCACATCCCTGCTGCCATGCAGGGTGATAGGGCTACAATGAACACATCCTTCACGAAGCTTATACCTGCTTGTTTCCTTTGACCTGAGTGTTTCAAATGGTCCTCTGGGGAAGATAAGATTTCAAAGTGAGGGAGCAGTTATATTGTACACTACTATCCTGGCCTTACCTCCTAATCTGTAAAATAGGAATAATGTGTCAGGGTGCCAGTTTACAACAACATAATTGTGGTAGGCAGCCTCCAAGAGAGGCCCAATAATCCCCACCTCTTGGTATTCAGACTCCTGTGTAATCTCTTAAATATCGGGCAGGACCTAGGGACTCACTCCTAATGAACAAAACATGGCAATTTCCATCTGTTCATCACTTCCAAGATAAGTTACAGAAAGACTGTGAATTTTGTTTTGCTCACCCTACAGAGACGTCCATGTGGCAAGGAACTAAGGGAAGCCTCCAGCCAAGAGCCAGTGAGGAACTGACACCCTCAGCACAGCAGCCAGAGGAACCAAATCCTGCCAACAACTTTGTAAGCTAGGAACTGGATCCTTCCCTACCCAAGCCTTCAGATGGGACAGCTGGCCTGGCTCAACACCTTGACTTATGAAAGACTTTAAGGCCAAGACACCCAGCTAAGACACATCCAGATTCCTACCCAACAAAAACTAAGAGATTTAAGCTGCTAAACTTGTGGTGAATTTGTTACACAGCAATAGATTAATATAATAATGTAACTGTAACTTGAAAAACATAATATACTACAAAAGGTTTTAAATTTTTTTTTTAAATACCTGGGACAATAGGGGGAAAGTCCTTTAAGGGTATTAGTCAGCCAAAGGGGTGATGCAAAATACCAGAAATTGGTTGGCTTTTATAAAGGGTATTTATTTGGGATAGGAGTTTACAGATACCAGGCCATAAAGCATAAATTATTTCCCTCACCAAAGTCTATTTTCATGTGTTGGAGCAAGATGGCTGCCGATGTCTATGAGGGTTCAAGCTTCCTGGGTTCCTCTCTTCCTGAGCCTTCCTTCTCTTTCCTCTGTGTGCTTACTTCTTGGGACTCCAGACAAAGGCTTCAGCATCAAACTCCAATATCAAAACTCCAACATCGAAAACCCTCCAACTCTGTTTTTTGCCATGCATTTTATCTGAGAGTCCCCACCTACCAAGGGGCAGGTACTCAATGCCCTACTGACATAAGAGGTTTACCTGATTACTTAACCATGCAAGTTCAGCATGCAAGTAAACCTCTGAATCCAATATAATCTCATCAAACATAATCCAATATTTCCTTTTGGAATTCATCAATAACATCAAACTGCTACACGTGTAATAAATAAAAGTAATCTATTTTTCATCCAGTATCATCTAACACATCTGAGATTCATCTAGTTAACTGGCAAATGATTAACAATCAATGTTAGTACTATCCCAAATTAGAGAATAGCTGGCAACCTTCAAAACAAAAACTGAAAAATTTTATATTGATAAATCAATGGGAGAAAAAGAATGAGGGGGAAAAGGCATGGAAAAAGACGTTGAGCAAACACCATCCAATGAACCTTGTGTAGCTATATAAATATCAGACAAAAGTCTTTAAGGCAAATTTTTTTTTTAATCATAAAAAGAACAATAAAGGAGCAATCTACTAGGAAACAGTCCTGCATCTATATGTGCCTGACACAGGCACAGTCTATAAGTGCCTGAGAAAACACAGACCAAAAATTCAGACTTCATTTTTCACCCCCAAATCTGTCCTGAAGAGCAGCTTTACACTGGATGAGACTTTTTATTTTAAAAGATTATCTTAAGCAAACATGCTAACGTAACTTATATCCATGTGTACTCCCATAAGAAGATGTGAAGATTTCAAAATGGAGCCATCTACAGTTAACACAACACAAAGATTGTTCAAAGTACATAACACAACACAGCAAGTATATCATCATGTGTGATAGACTGACTTGCTGGATTCTTCACCTACCTTGTAGCCACACCCTTTGCCATGTGACTCCACATTTCCTCCTTCTAGAGGCAAAGTGTGCTTCTCCATCCCTTTACTTTGAGCTCAGCCATGACACTAACTTTGCAAAGGAAATGAGAGCAGAACTGGTAGGACACTTCTGAGCCTAGGCTTTAGGACACATCATATACCTGGGCTTACCCAGTGGTGTGCTATAACCAGCCTGTGACAGCTCACATAAGTCACTGTAAGTGTCTGTGAATTTAAAAGCTGGTTGTCAAAGATGGCCATTATTAAATAAAACTAAATAAATAACCATTTTAAAAAAGGTAATATTCAAAACTTAATACTTCCAAATTGCTTTCCTACATTTTACTATTATCTATGCTGTTGAGGTTGTCTATTGTATTTGTACAATGAAAAAAAGATATAGAATTGTGTGCTACTGTGCATCTCTTCCAGTGATGCTTGAAACTGGTCATTGTATGGGAGTGTTGACACCACAGAAATGGGCAAACACTACAGAGATTTTTTTCTTCCAGATATAAGGTCACACTTCTGGAGTCAGCACTAGGAAAGTTTCTTTGTCTGCCCCTTCACCCTAGGTCCCAGAACAGGTACGACTGGAGCTGAGCTGAGTCGCAACCCACAGCAAGGAGCCCAGGCCACGTGGACCACAGCTTGAAGCAGAGTAAGAAGCCAAGTCCAGCCTGGATCAGCCAATCCATAGACAAAAGGAAAAACCATGAATCCAAGAATAAATGTTTATTATCAGAAGCACTGAGTAAGGTGGGTTCGTTTCTCAACATTACTGCAACAATGGTTGACTTAAATACATGGTAAGTTGGAGCTTGATCAATGACTCTATCTGAAGAGCTGAAATTGGCATTTAAGAAAAATAAAAGAAGTTGATAGGCAGTGACTGAGACTGCTAAAAATGTCATGCTCCAAATGTCATAATGCCTTATGCAGTGGTATTAAGGACCAACTGAGATATTAGAGGAGGACAGCCTGTGAAAGGAATTTAACAAGAATTTACTTAGCACTACTAGGTGCCAGACACAATAGTAGGCACTGTGGAATCAACCGTGAAAGAAGGGGAAGCGGATTTGGCCCAACGGATGGGGCATCCGCCTACCACATGGGAGGTCCAAGGTTCAAACCTGGGGCCTCCTGACCCGTGTGATGAGCTGGCCCGTGTGTAGTGCTGATGTGCGCAAGGAGTGCTGTGCCACACAGGGGTGTCCTCCGCGTCGGGGAGCCTCATGCACAAGGAGTGAGCCCCATAAGGAGAGCTGCCCAGCACAGAAAAAAGTGAAGCCTGCCCAGGAGTGGTGCCCCACAAACGGAGAGCTGACACAGCTAGATGACAACAAAAAGAGACAAGGATTCCGGGTGTCGCTGACAAGAATACAGGCGAACACATAGCTAATGGACACAGAGAGCAGACAACGGCGGGGAGGGGGGAGGGGGGCCAGTAAGGGGAGAGAAATAAACAAACAAATCTTTTAAAAAAACAGTGAAAGAAGAAGACACAGTTAAGGTGCTTACAGACTAGTGGGGAAAACAGCTAAATACAGAAGAGATTACAAGCCAAGGTGCAAAAGTGGCAGGTGACAGGACAAGGTCAGGGTGTTAGGAAAGCCAAGAGAAGAAGCACCCGGCCCAGCTCACAGACTCGGAGGAGGCTTGCCAATGGAAAGGACTGATCAGCTGAAAATGCTCGAATAATTCAGCCAGAGATAATAATTGAAGATGTCTACTAGAATGAGAAAAGAAAGCAGAGATTCTGCAAGGGAAAGGGACAAGGATTTTACAAGCAATTGGAAGAAAATGTGTACATTACAATGGCTTTGGACATGAAATGGGTGAAAGCACAGCCCGTCTCTGCTACTCCAACATAAGTGGGTCTACCCATGAGAAGAAGTCCTATTCATCTATGGGACCCCAGAGATAAGCACAGAGCCTAGCCCAGGGTAGGTGCTCAAACACTGATTACCACATTTGTTCTCACCTCTCATTTGACTCTTTCTATTTCACTGCCAGACAATCCTGAATATGGTCAGAGTTACAAAGCTCAACACCTCAAATTCAGTCACCATTTCATAAGAGCTTTTATACACAAGTACTATCTATAGGTGACAAGTCATCCAAGTAGATTAATTCAGCATTTGGGCCATGGCTTCCAGGAAACATTACGTCATAAAAGTTGGAAAGCCCTGTACTCACAGCCAAAGCAGAAAACACAGACATCTGGGGAAATACCACATTCATTATATACTGCTTAACATCTAAAGCATAAACCTATTACTTACATGTATGAAGGTATATCCAAACTACCCAAATAAAACAAGCAATTTAGGTAGGAAAATTTAGATTTTTTTTAAAAAATTTAATCTTTTTATTTAAATAGTCCCAATTCATAGTGGATGTTCATAATCACCAAACAGTAAATCTTACTGTTGGATTTTTGCTTTAAGAATTAATTCTACAAGTATGACTACCCTGCAAATGATGTAAACACCAGGTTCATTTTAGCCACACTGGTAAACCAAGCATACTAAAGCCATTCCACCAGATGACAATTCAGATATTGAAACACAGAAGGAAAACAAAATATGTGACAAGGTTCTCACTTAAAAATATCTGAGGATATGGTTTAATTGAGCACCAATCCATTTTCCTGAGATTGTTAGCTTGCTTTGAAATATTAAAATTACTAAGGCTATTATCTTCAGACTTGAGTTAAAAAATCCAATGAGTGTAATACAGAGAAGAGAGGATCATTTAACTTAAGGGGGTAAAAGTTAAATCACTAAATCATTACTGTCTTTCTCTGCTACCTTTAAATATACATCAAAAGGTATTTCTGGTATAACATCCAAAATATAAACTGTGGAAGAGACATAACAGAAGCACCCCGTTTTATTTTCCTGCTCCTGCTGGACTTTACTCTCAAGTATCCTGTACATTTGACTCTTTTTTCACCAAATATTTTTTCTGCTCAGAGGCATCTCTGCCATGCCAAGTTAAACTTTCCCAAATCTTCTTGTTCTAATCATAGCACAGCAAACAGTGGTAAAAATAACTGAGTAAAGATCCCTTAAATGACAGGGATCTATAGCAAAAAGCAGCTTCGGAATTAAGATTTTTTTATATATATGGCCAAAGTTACCACATTGCCACGAAGCCTGAAATAGCATGGAAATACTAAATGCAACACACACACAGGGGAGTACCCTAACCAGTCAAATGAAATGAGGACTTTCCCACTAGTTGTAGAACCCTAACATGTAAATAAATTGTCAGATTAGGGCTAGGTCTAATTCCTATCTTGAGCCAACATTTCTAAAGTTCAATTTAAAAACTCAGCCTTTTCCCTTTATGTTGAAGACAGCAAGGGCAGAAGCATGAAAATGGAAAGGTCCACACAAGTCTCGAGAAGCAATTACGGCCCGCCAGCGGCAACAGACAGAAGGGTCAGCCAGGAGCGGCTCTTAGGCCTTTACTTCCGGTGCTACGTTCCGGCAGCCGGAAGCCCCACCTCGCGCCAACACCGCGGGATTCTGTTTGGTTACCTAGACTCTAGGTCTTCAGTCAAGCTACCAACCAGTTAGGTCCCGGTAGGATTCGATTATTTACATTTTAACTTTTTTTTTTTCTTATTTGAAACAATGCATACACTTCTCGATTAAAAAAAAGAAAGGTTTTAGAACTTTTTCTTTTTTTAATGGAAAACATTGGGTGATAATTTTCTGCCTTCAAGTGCAACAAACTCTGAAGCTTTTGCTCCTATTGATTTTTTATCCAATATCCAACTTCTTAGATGTTTTATCAAATTAAAAGAAGTGCTTAGATGCTGTGCCCAAGGACACAGGGCCGCCACTGGGGAGAGAGAGGGGCGGTGACTTAGAGGCCTGAACCACTACTTCGCAGAGGGTTTCTCCAACTCACCATTTCTTTAATAAAACATTTTAAGGGATCAAACCGGGCTCGTGCAGTGAAGTACAAACATTTAAATGATGTCCCAATCAATGATGCTGGAGCCAAACTTTTGAAAGAAAGAAAAAAAAAATCCAAAGTTTTTCAGAAGAGAATGGAGACACAGGTTATGAGCAGGCAGTTTACCCGCCAAGAATTTAATATAGGAAGGTCATTTCAAAATCTGTTTATGAAGCCCTGACATTCCTAACCGCAAGTCTTAGTCTTACTATGGCAGTTTAGTGCAGTGGAAAAACCAATCGATGTTATTTGGAAACAGGGCAAATCTCCAAGTTTGAAATGAAGAGGAAGGATTTAGACAACTAAGTAGAATATCTTACTTAAAGATTTTAAAAATCACGTTAATTTTCAATCACACTGGTGACAATAAGGTGATGAAAGTTACAGTCTTTAAGCCTAGGCATTACAAAGAAACATGATGTCCATCTTGAGGCTGACATTTGCTTCTGTCAGCGAGGGGAGCTGCTTGGGGCTATAGCATTCTTGAGTTATTTGGCCTGTTAAAGTCATGATAAATGGTTTCATAAAGTGCTTGTGACACAACTGACATCATCCACTGAAGCTGAGGAATAAATGAAACATGAATTAGAGCTCAACTGGAAATAAAGGATACAAGTTCTAATATTTGGTGATTAAACAGATTAATAAAGAACTTAATCCTCTATGAATATAGATAATGAATGGCTTACTCTTCCCAATAATAATACTAGCTTTCTGGAAAAAAAATACAACATTTGCACTCTGTCACCATGTTTTTGTTATTCCTACATAAGCTAAATGACAAGTTAAATAGTGATAGAATGTCATATTTTTAAAGCTAGCAACTGAAGAGAATTTTTAGCATTTAGACAAACTCAGTGTTTCAGCACAAAGAAAAGGAATAAAGTCAGAGTCTATAATTGGGATTTCAGATAAATGTTACTGTCACAATTCAATTTTTGATGTCTGCCTATAGTTAGTGGCATCCTTAAAAAAGGTTGGGCTCTAAGACACACTCAAAATGATTTATCAGAAAACATTTTTAAAAGCATATCCTTTATCAATGATTAATGACCAAAAAGTCCTCCCCTCCAGATGTGATTAAATGGCAAAAAGAAGTTTTGTAACATTTAACCCAATGCATGTTATAAAGAGAATGAATATGAAATAATGAGGTGGGGGAGGGGTGGTAGAGGAGAGTTGTACCAAAAAAAAGTCACATTGTTTCAGTTGCTAGCAAACACCCTATAATTTCCTATGCTATCAATCTCAGTTCCAGAACATCTTACCACTTGAATTTTAACCTGTTAAAGTAGACTCAGAACATTAGCAATATGGAACAAAAGACAAAACTATTTAAAGTCATACATGAATAAAAAAATATTTATCTCTAAAATGTTTTAAAACCAAAGATGTAAAAAAATTTTCAAATATGGCAAGAATGTCCAACCAAAATGGGGAAGGAACATGGACTAGACAAGAATTTGAATGACAAAATCTTTCAACATATGAAACAGAAATTTCAAAGTAAAATAGAATAAAAATGGAAAAACTACAAGAAATTTCCAAGCAATTTGAAGTATCACTACAAAAGCATATAACTTTAGACCTAATTTACTTGTACTTATTAAATAGTAAAAGAGCAGCTAGACAAATAATCTACAAATACTTTCAAGACGTTCAACTATTGGGGAGAAAAAACTGTTAAAGTCCCTCTTTGTATATAGATATATCTAAGGTAATTATAGCATAAAACAGTTCATCTAACCAGGTTCCACTGGTTAGAAATAATATATGTATTTGAAAAAGTAAAACTACAATAAGTACTCTATAACTCTAAACTGTCCAAGACCACTACCACCTCCCCAAAATCCCAGACTGAGTTTTTATCATATTAAAATAATTTTGGCCCATTCATAAGCTTTGCTTGTAATTCTGAGAAATTAACTGGAATCACTTAATTTTTTTTAAATTCAAACTTTATTTCAAATTCAAAAAATAAAATAATAGACAAAATGCAGCTCAACAAGTTAACGAAGCATTACTCCTAAAAAGTTCTGTCCAGATAATTTTATGTCATCTAACAACAAACTCAATTGTTCTCCCAGTGCTCAAAAATATACACAGACAGGAAGTGGACTTGGCCCAGTGGATAGAGCATCCACCTACCACATGAGAGGTCTGCGGTTCAAACCCCAGGCCTCCTTGACCTGTGTGGAGCTGGCCCATGTGCAGTGCTGAAGTGCAAAAGGAGTACCCTGCCACGCAGGGGTGTCCCCCATGTAGGGGAGCCCCATGCGCAGGGAGTGCACCCTCTAAGGAGAGCCACCCAGCGCAAAAGAAAGAGCAGCCTGCCCAGGAATGGCACCGCACACATGGAGAGCCGACACAAGATGACGCAACAAAAAGAAACACAGATTCCCAGTGCTGCTGATAAGGATAGAAGCAGTCACAGAACACACAGAGAATGGACACAGAGAGCAGACAACTGGGGGGGAAGGGGAGAGAAATAAATAAAAAATAAAAATCTTAAAAAAAAAAAAAGATACACAGATGAACACAGATTAAATGATATAGTCAACATTTCCTTACTAATGAAAAAATAAGAGATAAAAATGCTTAATCATAGTCATATCTCAGGCTTTGCTAGTAATCCTGAGACATTAACTGGAATCACTTTTTTCCCTTGCATGTCACAAACTGAAAGAACTAAATTTAGGTTGCAGCAATTTAGATATTTAAATAATGGTCTATAAAATCAATGCAACTATAAAAACAATGGGCAAAGAGTAACAGACTTAGATCCAGATTTTTCTGTCAGAAAAATAATGACATATAGCTCATCTCTCTGGGCTTCTGTTTCACAATCTGTAAAATGAAAGATCTGAGTTTACAGTGGTTCTAATCTTTCCTGGTCACGGGAAGCCTGTGACATTCAGATAAAGCTCCAGGATCCTCCTGTAAAAAATGACAGGCACACACCCAATACTTTCTGTGTGACTGTGGGGAGGCAGACCACCATCCCTCTCTCTGAAGCCCATCCAAGTACCCCAGCTCTAATCCCATACGTCAGGATTTCTAAGGTCCCACCTAGTTCTAATACTCTGAGACTGCCACCCTTGATAAATTATCTCCCAAAATTAAAAGATTGGGTCATTCACTTATTTTTAAGATACTAGAACGAGGCTATGACAATGGACAAGTACGTTTCAAAGAACTAAGAAATGTCCTGAATATGATATCTTTTCCAATTACAGTTTAAACAGGAGAACAAAAAATATTCCACTACTTCAAATCTTCAAACGTAGCTCTCAAAACAAAAACAAAAACAAAAAAAATCATACTTCATTAGAGGTGTGCCCTGGTACTCATCTATTCCAGACACCTATTTGGGAGCATTGATTTGGATCCCAACACCTTTAGGCTTAACCATCCCTATCTGTAGCCCTTGGAAGTCAGCCCTACCAGGTGGAATGCTCTATTTCTGAAACAGGAAAAACTCCACAAGGTATGGGCCACCCTCTCAAGGAGATCCAAACCATAAACTGAACTGAAACAATGAGATTTCTCACTCAAGAATTTGAATTAAGAAAGAAAGAAATTAGAATAAAATGGTGAGAATACTTGCAAAAATTATTTAGAGTGTAAAATTTGAGTGGCACAATAAATTTTTTGTAACAACTGTTTTCAACCTTCCTTTTGTTTAAATGCAAACTGACAATAAAGCCAATAAGTTCCTAAATATCCCTTAAATATAATCCCTTGAGAAATGGAGGTCTGATCAGTAGATCCCGATGACATAAAGCTGCTACTATTCCAAGAATTTAAGATTTGAAAAGCTATTGATATTGCTCGTACATAGCCCTCAAGAGTATCTTAATATTTCCTTTAAATCTGAAAAGAAAAACTGAAACTGAACTTTTCCCCAGTTTCTTAGCTACCAAATACCCATGTAATAAAAATAAAATGGTATGGTTTAAAAAAACAAACTTATAGAGGAACATTTTTATTTACATGAAGGACTCTAGAATTCAAAACATAACTCATATAGAAAAAATAATGACTATTAGAAATTTTTATCAAAATTCATTTTCTACTTCTGGAAGCTATTTGGGTCACCTCAGTTCGATAAAAATCAAGCCATGCTCTTGTTTTCTTCCCAATAAATCCCTTCAAATTAGAAACTGCAGCAACAATTTAGGAATGCAAATGGATTTTCCATTTGCGTTTGTACTTGATGACTCGAACAGATGGAATACAGCTTAATTTTTTGGAGGTAGATTGAGCCCAGGGGAATAAGTTGTCAAAAATGAAAAAATTATTTTAACTAGAAAAACAAAAATAATGTCAAAAGAGAAAACCTGGTATAGAAAAAGAAGCTGAAGCCAAAAATAAACTTCAAAACAATCTGAGGCCCAGTTTGAGGGTATTGGAATATGAGGTGCTTGAACTCTGCACAACAATGAATTAACCACACAAGACTACCACTCACTAAAAGCCCTTGAAAATCCATTTAGTTTGGTTTCAGTTTTATATTCTAACCCCCTTTTAATTCCTTTTGCTACTTTTAACTATCATGACTATAATTAACCTAAAAACAAATATATTGTAAAATAGAAGACATATGTGGGTATCATTATTATAATACATGTTCTCACATACAAAGCTCTCACATCAATAGCTTAAACAGATAATATCTCAATAATAAGGGAAATTCTGCACAGACTTCCTGAAGTCAGTACTCTGGGAAGTCCAATAGTCCTTTCTCCTGATTAAAAAAAACATCAAGTGGATTTTTTTCTATGACTATCCTATAAGTACTTTTCATACTTAATTCTATAATATCTGAAATAAATGGACCGAACCAAAAACCATTTCTGTCATAGAAAACAGATCTGAGCATAAACCTATCCCAGCCTGATGTATTTTTTTAACGCAATCATTCAGTACATTGAAAAAGAAATGGTACATGTTCCAAAATTCAGAGTTACAGGATGGTTTATAATCAGAATCTGTGGGATTAGCTAATATTATAGTCTTCCTATTTTTCTAGCTACATGAGCAATAACAATGTGGAAGCTGCAGCAAATGATACACCAAGGTATTTTAATGATATACGCTTCCTAAACTGCAGAAGAAAAGCACTAGACATTCTAAGACAATGCACTACCATTCAGAACCAATATTTGACAAAGTGCTCAGCCATTAATTTTGTTTAACTAATCCCAAAATTTATATTCTGAGCATGTATAATTATGGGTCATAACACTATAACTACATCCTGGTGATTCTTCTTGAGGGTAAGAATAGAGAGTAGTTTTAAAAAGAAATGGAAAACTTTAAACCTGACACAAGTAGAGGGAACCGTAAAATGAACCTCTATGTAACTATCACCCAGCTTCTATTACTAGCTTGTGGCCATTCTTGTTTCATTTATCCCTGACCACTTCCCCACCTTCCCAGGTATCATTTCATTTCATCCATGAAAGGTTCTATATATATTTTTTAAAGTAAATAACTTTTTAAATATAACTACATCATTATCCAACCTAAAAAGATGAATAGTAATTCCTTAAAATCAAATATCCAGCCAGCATTCAATTTCCCCAATTCTCAATTTTTTTCCAGTTTACTCAAATTAAGATACAAATAAGGCTCATATTTTGCAATTGGAGTGATAGATTTCTAAAATCTGTTTTAATCTTCAGGTTCCCCTTCCATGTTCTCATTCCTCCCAATTCATTTGTTAAAAAAAACAGGTGGTTTGTCCTCTGTACTTTCCCACTGTAGGGATTTTGCTGACTGCATCACCATGGCATCATTTAATGTTTTCCTTTTGTCCCAGTATTTCCTACAAATTGGCAGCTAGATCCAGAGGTTTTAACAGATTCAGGTTTAATTTGGGGGGCAAGAATACTTCTCAGGTAGTGATGCCTACTTCTATCAAGAGACACATAGCATCTAGTTGTCTCTCTTTGCATGGTATTAGTAGCTACTGATGATCACAGCCTTAATCATTTTAGTAGGGTGTGTAAAGTTATAATCTAAATCTATCATTTTTTCTTTCATTTATTTGTTAAAATACTTCTATATAGAGAAACTTCTCTCTAATTATTTGCTTACCCTGGAATGCCATTCCAATCAGAAAGGCAGAATAAATTTTTTTTTCTTTTAACCATTTTTCAAAGCAAGTAATTTCCTAACATCCTTTAAAGGCAACTAATAAAGTTTTTTGTATCATTATGAATTCATGATTTAAGCATATTTCATGTTTCAACGTACTATAGTTATTCTTACTGACCACCAACCAGTCACAGCTGTGACCAGTGGAGGACTCAAGTTGGTTCCTGAATTTTTTTAAAAAAATTATTTCTCCCCACCCCTCATTGTTTACACTTGCTGTGTGCTCTGTCTTTAGGAGGCACCAGAAATTGAACCCAGGACCTCAGAAGTGGAAGGGAGGAGCCTAATCACTTAAGCCACCTCCGTTCCCTGCTTTGTTGAATCTCTCATTATGTTTTTTCTTTTGGGGACTTGTTGCATCATCTTGTTCAGTCAGCTTGCTATGCCTGGCCATTGCGTCAGCTCAGTGTCTTGCTCGTTTTCTTTAGGAGACACTTAGAACCTCTGCTCCCTGCTTAGTTGTATCTCTCGTTGCATCATCTTGTGTCAGCTTGCCGTACCTACCCATTATGCCAGCTCACTGTCTTCTTTAGGAAGCACCAGGAACCGATCACAGATCTCCCGTGTGGTAGGCGGGAGCTCAGTCACCTGAGCCAAATACACATCCCGGTTCCTGAACTCTTTTGATAACCCCACCTATTCTTTGATAGCTTCCTTGTTTTCTGATATATTAAGATGTTTCAAATTCATTTCATATATTTCCTACCCCAAATCTAGACTCAGCTATTTCTCCCAGGACCCCTAATTCCTCTTGGTAGAAAGTGGTATTTAGAGCACACAATTTAGGGATTCTCATTGCCACTGGATTGATCATTGTTTCTAGGCCATTTTAGTGGAAGAACAAGGAAATACAGTTCATATGTATGTCACAAACACATACCAATATTTTGGATTTAAATCCAAGACTACAGGATGTTTAACTTTAGTCAAACTTACATTTGTTATCTCCTTTCACAACTATATCAAAACTTCCAGCTCTTAAGGAAACCGAAATACCCATTTGATTTATCCCATAACACATGCAAAACAGTCTCAAAATAATAATGCTAATGCTATTACCAATGATATGATTATTAAAAGCGTTTGAAACCGCCTAGGGTAGTTTCTTTTTTGTTTTTTGCCCTTAGGATATATCCAATTAGGGACATAAAACCAAAATATGCTTAAAATCATTTGATATAAGTTCCACTTGATGTGGTTATACTACTTCTTCAATATACAATTTCATGAATGTTACCTTTTGCTTTTAACTTTTAAAGATTTTTTTAAAACTTTGCTTTATAATTATATAAAATATTTCTTTAAATCTAAAGTCAAATCCATAAAGTAAGGTTTATAAACTCCTCACTATCTTCCCTTCATCCCTATAGTAATTTTTTTCAATCTTGTTTTTTCTCCCATTTTTAGCATAAGTGGTTTTTTTTTAGTCCAATGTGTATTTTTGTGTTTTGTGACGTTTTTCTATTAGGCATTCTTTTTCTTATTTGTAAGAGTAGTTTATATTTTTAGAATATTGATCTTTTTTCATCATTTTTAGTAATTGACATATGGAAAAGTTATCTATTTTAATATAGCTCAGAAGTTTATTTATTTGAAAGCATTTTCCCATATTTATCAGTGTATCTCTTTTTGTATTTTTATAGATTGTTTTCTTGATTAAAATTTTTATGGATTTTGTTTCTGTATTAAAGACTTTTAAAAACTGCTGGGTAATCTTGTCTATGAAACTTCAAGTGTTCCTTAAATAACTACCGTGTGATGCGCCATCTCAGAAGGTTTTGACCTTTTAATATTTTGATAACTGTATTTCAATATAACTGGTTTCCTTGCTAGTCCTTATGTTTTATTTTATGCACTTAAAATTCTGAATGGCTCCACATACGAGTGGCGCAGCAAGAGGATGGGAGTGGAAGTGACCCATCCTGGTGGGGAGGAGCAGTTTATCATTAACACATTTAGAACTGCCAGCGCATGGTGTTAATGAAAGGGAGGCCAACTTTTCATCAATTTTATTACTGTTTTAAAATTTTCTCCAGGGTGTTTGTGCACCCCATTTTGCATACGCAGCAGAGATGGCTCCCCAACCCCTCTTCTTTGAAACACTACTGCCACAGACTTCACCAGAATTACCCCTGGGAGGAATTCCTGCTTGGGGACAGCATCAAAAGTCTCTGGTACATCTTCTGCTTAAAGGGTTTACATTGATTTTAGAGCAGTGGTTTTTAACCTTTGCTGGGGCATATGGTCATACAGGCCTGAGAATCTGATAAAATCTCCAACTCCTCCTTATAAGCACACTTCTCGAAGTTCACAGACATTCCCCCTTCTGGAGCCCACACATGGATCTCAGGTTAAGAATACCAATCTTATGGATCAACTTTTATTTTCAGATGGGCTCCTAGGAAGGTTTAGCTTCCTATATAAGGCCCACCTTCAGCAAATACACCATTTGTATAGCTATACATTTTGCAATAGCTGCCCATCTGATTACATTTTACATCCCTGCTCAATTTCTGACAAATGCATTCCGCCCATCCACCCACACACACATATACATTTAATTTATTATTTTGCTGAAACTCATGTCCTGGAAAACTAATTTTTCTGGAACAAAGTAGAAAGAAGAATACAGGAATACTTTGTTTTATTGTTTCATTTTATTGCAGATATTGCATTTTTTTCAAATTGAAGGTCTGTGGCAACCCTGTGTTAAGCAAGTCTATCATCACCATTTTTTCAAACAAAATGTGCTCATTTCATACCTCTGCATCAGATTTTGGTAATTATTGCAATATTTCTAATTTTTTCAATATTATTATAACTATAATTGTGATCTGCTGTCAGTGATCTTTGATACTATTATAATAATTGAGGGCCCTACAAACCACACACATATAAGATGGCAAACTTAATCAACAAATGCTGTGGGTGTTCTGACTGTTGAAACCAACCAGCTGTTCCCCTGTCTCTCTCCCTTTCCTCAGGACTCCCTATTCCCTGAGACACTATATTGAAATGAAGCCAATTAGTAAGCCTACAATGGCCTATAAGTATTCAAGTGAAAGGGAAAGTCCCACTTCTCTCAATTTAAATCAAAAGCTAGAAATGATTAAGCTTAGTAAAGAAGGCATGTCAAAAGCTGGTCAGCCAAAATCTAGGTCTCTTGCACCAAACAGTTATTCAAGTGGTGAATGCAAAGAAAATATTCTTGAAGGAAATTAAAAGTGCTACTCCAGTGAACATGAGAGGGATACGAAAGAGAAATAGCTTTAATGCTGATATGAAGAAAGTTTTAGTGGTCTGGATAGAAGATCAAACCAACCACAACATTCCCTTAAGCCAAAGCCTAATCCAGAGCAAGATCCTAGCTTTCTTCAATTCAGTGAAAGCTGAGAGAGGTAAGGAAGCTGCAGAAGGAAAATCTGATGCGAGCAGAGGTTGCTTCATGAGGTTCAAGGAAAGTGGCCATCTCCAAAGTATAAAAGTACAAGGTGAAGCAGCAAGTGCTGATGTAGAAGATCTAGCTAAGATAACTGATGAAGGTGGCTACACTGAAAAAAAAAAAAACAGATTTTCAATATAGATAAAATAGCCTACTATTGGAAGAAGATGACATCTAGGACTTTCATAGCTAGGGAGGAGAAGTCATGCCTGGCTTCAAAGTTTCAAAAGAGAGTCCAACTTTCTCATTAGAGGCTAATGCAGCTGGTAACTAAGTTGAAGCCAATGCTCATTTACCATTCCAAAAATCCTAGGACCCTTAAGAATGATGCTAAATTACTCTGCCTGTCTTCTATAAATAGAACAAAGCCTGGATGACAGCACGTCTGTTTACAACATGAATTTACCAAATATTTTAAACCCAATGTTGAGATCTACTGTTCAGAAAAAAGATTCCTTTCAAAGTATTACTGCTCATTGACAATGCATCTGGTCACCCAAGAGCTCTGACATAGATGTACAATGAGATTAATGTTGTTTTTTTGCCTGCAATACAATAGCCACATTTCAGCACATGGAGCAAGAAGTCATTTTGGCTTATTATTTGTCTTATTATTTAAGAAATACATTCCGTAAGGCAATAGCTGCCATAGAGAGAGATTCCATTGATGGATCTGGGCAAATTCAATTGAAAACCTTCTGGAAAGGATTCACCATTCTAAATGCCACTAAGTACATACATGATTCATGGGAGGAGATCAAGAATCAAGATTAACAAGAGTTTGGAAGAAGTTGATTCCAATCCTCAAGGATGACTGAGGGGTTCAAGACCTCAGTGGAGGAAGTCACTGCAGATGTGGTAGAAATCAGATGTGACTGAATTGCTACAATCTCACGATAAAACTTGAACAGATGAGGAGTTGCTTCTTATGGATAAGCAAAGTTTTTTTCTTAAGATGAAATCTACTCCTGGTAAAGATGCTATGAATACTGTTGAAAATGACAACAAAAGATGTAGGAAATTGCATCAATTTCGTTGATCAGCAGCAGGGTTTGAGAGGACTGACTCCAATTTTGAAAAAAGTTTCTGTGGGTAAAATGTTATCACATGGTGACAGAGAAATCTTTTGTAAGAAACATAATCAATGGATGTGGCAAACTTCATTGTTGTCTTACTCTAAGAAATTGCCACAGCCACCCCAGCCTTCAGCAACTACCGCCCTGATGAGTCAGCAGCCACCAACATCAAGGCGAGACCCTCCACCAACAAAAGGATTATGACTCACTGAAGGCTCAGATGATGGTTAGCATGTCTTAGCAATAAAGAATTTTTTAATTAAGGCATGTGCATTGTTTTTTAGACATACTGCTATTGTATACTTAATAGACATAGTGTAAGCATAACTTTTACATGCACTGGAAGTCCAAAAAATTCACATGACTTGCTGTACTGTGTGATACTTTATTGCGGTGGTCTGAAACCAAATCCACAGTATCTCCAAGGATTGTGTGGATAAAACAAGACATAACATTAAATCCAAAACCTAGTGTGATATCTGTTAATGTGGTTGAGCAAACATTTCTGATTCTCTCCTTTTCTAGGCACATAATGGAATCGCACTTCCTGTCTGTGGGCCACGGGACAAGTCCTAGCTAATGAGTTAAGGACAAAAGTGGTAGGTGTCATTTCCAGGCCAAAGCATTTAAATATTTCTGGAAACCCCCCAGAGTTCTTTTCCTCTATCCCAGTTACCAGAAACCTTGGAAATGTTGGCTGCTCAGGAAGCCTAGTACCCAAATGACTACAACAGCCCTGAGGACCTGGGATGCACAGGTAGCAGGATGCCGTTTTAAGGCAGGAAGATTTGGTGATGTCTGAGCATAGCCTTGCCAAAGTAGACTGATGTGCCTGACGTACAAAAAGGTAAACCTATAGATCTCTCTCTCTCGAGGATGTAAACCCAAATTTCTCACAGAAGAATTAGGATGGCAGGCATTGCAGGCTGCAGGCAAACTTGGATTTTTGGCAGATCTCGTCATAACCAGAGGATTGATGGGCAAAACCACAGGGTTCTGGGAGCACTACACCACAGGCAGCACTCAAGAGCACTGGCCCAGGAGAAGGGAGCAGAAAGGCTTCCTTCGGGTTTCAGAACAGCGTTCAGGCTGGACTGGATGGGGTACGGCGGACGCCTTCCCTCAGCCCTCCCTTGGGCCTAGCTCCGACATACTCACACCTGACCCCTACGATGAGGCAGCCACAACAGAGGGCCAAAATACTTCCATCCATCACTGCCAAGATGACTAACTTTAATTTGCTTCAATATGCAGTGAGTACCTATTATGTTTATTTTTACCATGTTGTGTCACTTTCCCCCATCTCCCCCCCCAAAAAAGCAGTTTACAAAAATGTGCCTGTGTTTTTTTCTATAAGGGAAGAAGAAATCAGAATTAAGGAGAAAGGGAAATATTTTTTTAAAAATTAAAAAGATGAACCCAAAAGTAGGGTTAAGGAACAAAATACATGATTTGAAGTTCTACGTACTGGCTACAGAAAGGCCACATATTAGATTTTTAGCATTTTAGTAGACAGCATGAAGAAAATAGGATCTGTTAAATGAAAAACACGCTCCTAAAAAAAAACAAACTACTTACTTACCCTAGAGAAGCACAAGTCCTCTCAGTACTAAGACTGGGGAGAAATTCCTCCCCTGTGTCCTTATAATGAGGTGACTGTGTAAAATGATCCTTAAGGTAAATAAGGGATTTCACAGGGATTTTTCTTAGGAGTGTGTTTCAGCATAAGCTAAAAGCCATAAACCAAAACCAATTCTAAAGGGTCTAAAACAAGGTTTTCAGGAACTCAGCTGTCTGGGGGGCTGACTTGATCCAGCAATGCATTTTAGAATATCCAAAAAAAAATCAGATGGCAGGCATGTAATAAAAATTAATAAATAAACAAAGGCAGGCAACCTTACTGGAAGTACAAAGCACTTCAGGAAAGTGCTTGTATTCTATGAAAATACATTTTAAAGTTTTTAATGACTAAATTTCTAACATTCTCAGCATCAGAAATCCAATAACATGCCAGAGGGCTCTTTGGAAATAAACAGAGAACAACATACAAATGGGTATATAATAGTTTGGATGGAATGATGTGCAAATAAGGCATGCTGATGATAATAGTTTTAATTAAAACAAAAGAAAACAAAAAAACCACTGGATTGACTGGATATCCTCCAGGCGATTCTCCATAAATATTATGCTCCCAGTCTAGCAATAGATAATTAAGGATCCATGAATTCCTGGTTGTGCTCCCCATAAAGGTCCCGACAGAGAACAGATATTTCGATTGCCAGTTAAGTACAAATCCAAATGGCAGCCTAGCTGAGGAAGGAGTGTTGGGGAAGCTATTCCTGAGCAAAAGGCATTCTACCTTTTAAGGAAGAGCTTTAGGCATGACTAGATTTTCCTCAAAAAATAATTTGAGGGTCTTTGACCACACAAGGACAAGAGGTACTCAATAGGTGCCACGTACATGTAAACCACAGAATAAATGTGGTACATCTTCCAGAAGTATCCCTTTCCAGTGGTTAGTCATGTAAAAATAAAACACATATGTATGTATGTACACATATATATGTATACCCACACAAATAGACACACACATATACACACATAAGAGAAGGTAGGTAAAATATGCATGGATCCTAAAGATAGAAGACTTCAAAGACAAATCTGCTGTTTCTAGGTATGTTCCCAATCTCCAGGGATTAGAATTCATCATCACTATAATCCAGGATAATTGTTAGACTACCAAGAAAATTAATATAAATTATTGGTTAACAAATAGAAAAAAAGTTTAGGCTCACTCAAACTAATACGTAGGAAGACAGAGAGAGAGAAATAATATACTTTGCTTTATACTTAAAATCACTGACAATACCTGAACTGTATAAGAAACATGGCATTTATCAAGGGCAGAACAACTTTGAGCCAGGAAAATATTTTACACAGAGTATTCCCAAACACCTATCTCAGTCATTAAAAACATCACACACATACTTCACCAAAATAACTGTAAGTAAAACAACAGAACTTTTTTATCAACTACCTGGAGAAACTGTTTGGAAAAACAGGTTGTAGACAATATGAACAAGGCTGCTAGGTATAAGCCAAAAAGATGTAGAGGAGTCCGATGGCTAATACCTCTACTTACTAGACCCTCCCAGACATTATCATCCCATCTTACAGTCCAGGATTTCAGCCCAGGTCTGTCTGCTTCACAGCCCCTGCTCAACCACTATGCTGTCCCCAATAATGTTACCATTATTTATATGAATAATATGTATGGTATCATTAGGGCTGGTGTTTAAAAAATACTTCCAAATGCTCTACCATCCCAGTGGAGTACATTACTAAAGAAATAATGGTTACTTGCAAAGCCTTCTTCAGAAGGTGACTGACAGTAGAAGAGTTATCAATAGCAGCATAGCTGTGCCTCAACCCTGCCTGCTCCTAGACATGAGCTAAGAAGCCCAGGTTGACAACCTCAAAATAAGGGAACAGTCACACATTTCAGATGGTAAAATAAAAAAGCTCTAACTGGGTGGAGGGGGCCAATGGACCTGCTGTCACTTCTAGCTTTATCTATGTGGGCTCTGTGGGAGGAATGCAGATTAAAATTTTAAAACCAATCTGTGACACACATATCTAAGCTGATAAAGCATGCACACTTTCCAGAAGGAATATAAATGCTACAGAAATCACATCCACCCCCAGAGACTAATTCCAAAAACGGGAGTGAAGGAAGAAAGTCGTAGAAGACATTTATTTTAAAAATGCTTTCCAGGTATGCAGCAATGGTTAAAAACTACTTGTCCACTGGGAAATCCAAAGTCACCATGTTGTTCTCAAGATCAAGCCAGGGTAATGGGTGGAGAGTCAGTAACCAAATTAACTTCCTTCCTACCTCTTTTTACCAATTTGTGGCATGCCACTGGCCTGCTCTGCCTAACTACTATGATTATGGTAACAAAAACCATAGGGTTTTTTTTCATTTTTTTATTTTTTAAAAGATACTTAGATTACATAAATGCTACATAGGGGATTCCCATATGCCCTGCCCCCATACTTCCCAAATTTTCCCACATTAGCAACATCTTTCATTAGCGTGGTACATTCATTGCAATTGAAAAACACATTTTGAAGCATTGCCACTAAGCATGGATTATAGTTTACATTGTCATTTACACTCTCTCTCACTCAATTCTGTAGGTTATGGCAAGGTAGATAATGGCCTGTTCATTTAATGTCATTCAAGATATTTCTCAAGTCCCAAAAATGCCCCCATATTACACTTGTTTTTCCTCTCTCTACCCTCAGAACCTCAGTGGCCACTGCCTCCATATCAATGATATTTCTTTAATAGCTAAAATCACAATAAGTCTATAGTAGAACACTATTAAGTCGACTTTAGTCCGTAGTTCATTCACCAATCCTGAGGACTCTGGGATGGTGATGCCCACTCCACCTTTAGTTAAGGGGGAGGTTTCAATCCCATACGGCTGATGGATGGGACTCTCTTGCTTGCAGCTGTAGATATTCTCAGTTCCTTGGTATACTGGTTATCCATCATCTCCTGCGTGAGTCCAATGAACTGGAGAGTAGATGTTGCAACTCCATTGAGACTCAGGGCCCAACTGGCATATGGACAGCCCAAAAAATTTAAGTCTGTTGGACGTACACATACCAACTTGAGAACTAATTATAAGTTCAAATAGAAGGACAGAAAAGCTATGTATAGGGAAACCACAACTGAGTCCAACTTTGTCACTCAGGGGAGCATAAATTCCAAAGTAAGGCCCACTGGCAAGGGACCAAACCCCTGAGCTATCTGCCCTGTCTACAGTGTCTGGATGTCTCCAGAGCCCTCAGGAGCCCTGATATTTGGGGTAGTATCTACTTTGGCAGTCAAAGAGACCCTGTGGAGATGTGCATAAGTGTTATCTCTGGAATGACCTTCCAATTCATTTTTAAGTCTCTTAGACTCATTTGTCTTTACCTTTTCCCCCATCTTGGTCAAAGTCATTATTTTTTTCTAGTTGCATTGTTTGCTGTTATGTGGTAGCAATCCCTCAGTGTCAAGGAGGCTCATCCCTGGGAGTCATGTCCCACACTGGGGGGAAGTTACTTAAAGCATGCAATTCTTCACAGGAGACAATCAAGTGGTACTTGTACAGATTGTACAAGTACAATCTGTACCCTCCAGATAGAAATGATAACCACTGCCTTCAGGGAAGCCATTCTGTGAATTTCCTAAATCAAACCCATACTTTTGTAAGATAAACATCAAGCTATTAAAAGATAAATGTTAATAGACTACAAAGATTAATACCAATTACTGGTTAGCAAATAGAAAAAATATAAATTTCTTATACTAAAATAAATACATAGTTAGAAAAAATAAAAAATAAAAAAATTTTAAAAAGAAATATATACTTAGAAGAATACAATTCATTTTACATTTAAAATTACCAACAAGTTTTAAAAACTGTATTACTCATTGCTGGTAAGGTTGCAATGAAACAGGTATGTTTAAACATTGTAGGATAGCTTGTCCCATCCCTTTTAGAAAATCATGCTGGCAATACAGAACAGAGCCATAGGAACACTGAGCACTTCACAACAATGGACAAGTCCATCAATACAATTCTAGGAGGACCAATTATGCTGTAGGTCAGATACACAGCTTTCTGATGGCTGGGCTTAATCCAGAGACAGGTTTTGGAGTTTCTAGAGAAACATATATACTATTTGCCCTTCAAGCAACTTTCTATGCATTATTTGTTTCAGACAGAGTTCATTTGTTTACAAGAATTGAAACTCATTTGAGCCTCCTTACAAGATATTTAGTAGAAGAAAAAAGGGCATCTCCCAAAATCCAAAAGCAGTAAGGATGAATGGACATTAAGAAAAATTCAAACCACAAAGTGGTACACCATTAAAAATCAAGACATCAACTCTTGCACTCTCTCAAGGCATATGGTCTCTCTCTTTGTCCCACTTCTGTTGAATCTAACTTCTGTTCATTTACGTACTTTCCAGTGGCCCATATGAGGCTGTCCCCCAAATAGGGGCCTTAATCCCTGAGTTCTCTTGACCTTTCAACTCAGTTCCCTAACAACTCTTTCAACTCCAAATTCTCTGAAGAGCCATTGCAACCGGGGTGCCTGGGCCCAGCTGTCCAGCCTTGCTCCAATCAGCTTGAGGTAAGGTCATGGGCTAAAACAAAGCTACCACTTCCAGACTATGAGAAGGGAAGGTTAACTGGAAAAGCAGCATGGGCTGGGAGGAAATAACAGGAATCTCTGCTACAGTCTCTCAACCAGGGTTTCCAATAGACATCGAATAACACTGAGTTAGAGTTACCCTTTGACCTGAGATACGGCTTGTGGTAATTTTTTCCCAGGAAAATTTTCCCAGAAAAAGGAAGACAACTTTATTTGTGGAAAAGTTCAGTACATCACTGTAATGAAAAATCAGAAACAAGTGACTAATGAATAACACAGCACTCTATATAGCACAGCTTGTAAGAACACGGGGTCTAGTGCCAAACTGCCTAGGTTCAGCCCTGCCAATTATTAGCTGAGAGACTCTGGGCAAATTACTTAGGTTCTTTTCACTTCGGTTTCCTCATCTGTACAAAAGGGATAGCAATAACACCTACTTCACAGGTTGGTTCAAGGACTAAATGAATTAATACAGTAAAACCTTGCCACAATGCTGTAAGTAGGGTCTGAAATATTAAATCATGCAAAATAAAAAATCTTGTTATTGTGCAGCTATAAATAGCTTGCCATTAGCTTGGCTTCACAGTACCCTCAAATTACCAATAGCTATATATTTGAAGTTACATTATTTGGGGGAATATTACTAGGGAGGCTTATTGTACATGCAAAACATTTAGATCACTGCCTAGCTCGTAAAAGGCATTAAATTATGTTCATATTCACTCTCCCAACTCTGGTTTCCCACTGCTTGTGTGACACTGTTCTGTTCTGGCTTCTCTCATTCATGTGTGTATGTGTGTCTTACCTCCTCCACAAAATCACATTTTCAAATACAGGATTCATGTTCAGAGATAAAAGCTTATATAAAATATGGAAACTCCAGAATGTTTCTCACTTAAGACCCCACTTCACTGTTTTACAGTGCCTTACTCCTTACTCCCATCCAGAAATTGCCCATCAAAGTCACCTTTCTAGAAGAGAGCTAAAGGAGAAGAAATTCCTCCATTAAAAATTCAGTTAATTCACTGCAATTCAGAGATTTATTCACAGAAGAGGTCCTTAGGCCCTTATGACAGTCTATCTATTCTTATTTAACCCACAGTTCTAACCCATTTGATGTCCTGGTTTCCAGATCCATGACAGATTAGAAGCAAAAAATTAAAAGGGGATGGTGTGCTAAATGGGGCCTATGATAGAAAAACTATCAAAATAAGGATCCAAAGCTCAGTAGTCTAAGGGTACTCAGTAAAAGAACAAATAGCCCTACACACCTTTCCAATTGTTCCAGAATGCAACACCTTAATCGGATTACCATAACTATGGCTGTAATGCTAGCCCTGAACCAGTATTAAATAGTATAATTATCCTTAGGAATCCCTAGGCGGTAGAGATTCAGAGAGATTGCTCCAAAGAAACATCTTTCTCTTTTTTTAAGTTCTGATGCTCTCTATTGGGACAAACTATTAGCTAGCTGAGAAAACGGAGAAACTGAAATAGACTTTGCTCAGACATCCAGATATTCCAAGTTCAGCTACACATACTGGAATTAAAGATTAATTGATGAAGTTTGCCAGGTAGAGTCTTGTGGAATCTTTAGGGAAAAAGGCATGTAATTAATAGATGAATAGTATATGCTGTAAACTTCTAATATAAGTTCAATATATGCTCTAAAGTACTTGTAAATTTTGTTTTATCCTCTTAAACCCTTGTTTATGCTGTTTATTCTTTAACAGTCTCTTTTTCAAAAACTGGGATAAACTTCAGTCCAGATATTACCCAAATTAACTCCAAAATTTCAAAATCCAAATTAGTAATATTACCCACTGATTTTGTAGAGTAGTTATACTTTTCCTAAGTTCATACATGGAAATGCTAAAGAACAAAAGTGATCAAGTTTTAGTGATTCATGGCATTATGACGGTGGGAGTTGGCAATGCGCATAAACAGTGATTCTCAACCCCCGTTTTATGTAGGAATCACTTGAGAGAATTTTAAGCACTAGCCAGGTTACATCCCAGGAACTCAGATTTTATTGGTCTGGGGTGGGATGAGGGATTTTCTTTTTTCCAAGCGCCTCAAATTATTCTAATGAGCAACGAGGGTTGAGAAGCACTGTCCTAGCCTGGTCGTTTCTCTTCAGTAAAGATCAGGCCCAGTGAGTTAAAAATGGGCATGAAATCTTCTTCCCTATTCCAAAAAAGCTACCCACGGCATCCTTGTTACTTGGAAGTAAACAATCAGTTAACTTGAATATTTCGAACTTTCAAACTGAAAATACATTCTTATTCAAATTTGAATATTAACGACTCATAGCCAATCTTTACAGTTGATTAGAATTCTTAAGCACAAGCTTTTTATTAAGTTATTTTAATGTTAGTCCACATATTCATTCATATATCAGCCCCCAGCAGCCAGGGGCAAATGAGCAGACAATTCTTTGAGGTCTGATGATATCTCAAAATGCCCCATTAAATAACGAATTATACCAAAAGAAACGAATGGGAGATGGGCAGACAGCAGCTGCTGTATAAGCTGTAAAACAGACAGAAGCTTTATTTGAAATTTTTTCACTGAGATAAATGGAGATATGTATGGGCCCAGGTGGAAATGGTTCATAATATTAAATATGAAATGCTCTAAGTAATTTGCTGAAACTTGAACAGAATAAGACAGCTGGGACTGGAAAGAAAAAGACTTCCAAAAGGAGAGGCTGATCCACAGGAAGGTGTGGGAGGCAGAACGTCCACCAGCCTCAACACAGACTAACCACGCAGCTAGCAGAGGAAGCACCATGCCGGAAATGGTTCCTCAAACCTTCACTTTCTCTAGTTTACAGTCAGACCATCAGTGGCAAAAACAGAATATACACCAGAGCTTCTTCGGGAATCTGGGGGCAGGGACAGCAAATTTTAATAGGTCAAGTATGTTCTTCTTTATCTAAAGGGATTCCATTAAGAAAGAAGCACGGTCCTCTCTTGGCTCCCCTCCCGGTGTTGATGATCATCCGCTCAGGCACACAATTCCACCTGCTTCTTAATTTCCAAAAAGCAGTCTTCAGTCTGCCCTCCACTCACTCAACTGCCAAAACGCTCTGATAGCAACAAATATCTCCAGTGGAGGTTCTCCCCAGAAAATGACAGCATTGGTTGGTTATCTTAATATAAATATGCTTTAGCATTATCCCTCAATGTAAGAGACAATTCTAGGTAATTCTAGGTAACTCTGGAATATCTATTTTAGGAACAATGCTGAGTACACTCATCAGACATTTCCTACACTGTGAGAAAATTTTCTCAGGTTTCAATACCAAGAGAAGCTCTTCTCCCAAGAAAACTTCAGAACACTGAATCACATAACAATCATGTTTCCTTCTTAGCCTAGGCTGCTATGAAATTCAAAATCAAGTTTTGGCCCTCTTTTAGCACCTCTATCGGATCTGCCCTCATACATTCTTGTATACTAACCTTACGATGATTTTATTTCATTCTTCCCCTCTACTTTAAAATTTCCCTTTGCTCCAATTTCCTGGTGCACTAATCTTTTCTTCTAAGCACAAGTAAAAATTTCCTCTACAATCCATGGGAAGTAATTCAAGCTGACCATGTTAGGTGAAATAACTGTACTTGTCATGGTTATTTTGCCCAAATAGATGGGCAACAAATTCCTCCTGCACTTTAGTTCTATAGACAAGAACCCTCCTCGTTTCACAGCCCTGTACCCTACTTAAAAAAAAAAAAAAAATTTAAGGACGCACAAATGACGATGTCATTGTGCCCAGTCAATCTTTCACCAATCTGAAAGAGCACAGTTGTGAGCCCACTAAAAATGTGGTGAAACAAACAAGGCCCCCAAGTCACATGACTTAACTGGGAAAGATTAATGAAAATTTTGTAAAAGCAGCGCTTTATCTTCCTATTTTGGCTTTTTCAAAAACTCTGAATCTTACTACAGAAAGTCGTTTTTTCCTTTATCTAGTAATAGGAAAATAACAATAAAAAGGATAAATGGTTAGAACAAAGATGGCAGTGATGAGCACAGGTCACAATACGCAAATTGTACCTGCTGAGTTTTAATGATTTGCAGCCATTGAACTAAAAATTCTCGCATGAACACACCACTCTATCCACATTGCTCTAACCAAGGCCATCAATGACTTCCATTCATCCTGGTAAGGGTCAATTCTCATACTCAACTTCCTTGGCCTTTCACCAGCATCGGGCATGGCCAACCACATCCTCCTCCTCACAATACCATGTTTATTTGGCACCACTGGCTTTCCTCTGAAACCTCATCTCTTTGGCAATCCACCTAGTCTCCTTTGCTAGTTGTTCTCGTCTCTCTGACCTATAAACTCTGGAGTGCCCCAAATTCAGTTCTCTTCTATCAATGCTAAATCCCTCAGGGATCTCAGCAGTCCCCAGGCTTCACAGAACATGATGATTCTCTAGCTTGGATGTCTTTCATGATCTCCAGGCTTTTTAAACAAATTTATCCAACTAGCTTCTTTACATTTCCCCTCCTTGGATGTCCAAAAGGAATCAACCCCCTCCCCATGAATGGATTTAATACCTTCTACAGCATATAGCATGACTTTTTTTTTTTTTAAGATTTTTATTTCTCTCCCCTTCCCCCACTCCCCCCAGTTGTCTGCTCTCTGTGTCCATTTGCTGTGTGTTCTTCTGTGACCACTTCTATCCTTAGCAGCAGCACCAGGAATCTATGTTTCTTTTTGTTGCACCATCGTGTGAAAGTTGTGTGTGTATAGAGCCATTCTTGGGCAGGTTGCAGTTTCTTTCACACTGGGCAGCTCTCCTTACGGGGCACAATCCTTGCACATGGGGCTCCCCTACGCAGGGGACACCCCTGCGTGGCAGGGCACTCCTTGTGCGCATCAGCACTGCGCATGGGCCAGCTCCACACGGGTCAAGGAGGCCCGGGGTTTGAACCGCAGACCTCCCATGTGGTACACGGACGCCCTAACCACTGGGCCAAGTCCACTTCCCTAGCATGACATTTTAAACACTGGCATGCAGCTCCCTAACAAGATAAACCAAGACCCAAGCATTTGCCATTGTGATGGTCTGAAGCTGTATGTACCCCAGAAAAATATGTTCCCAAATTTAATCCATTCTTGTGGGTGGGGTGGAGACCCATTGTAAGCAGGATCTTTTGGTGAGTAGGATCTTAACTTATGGTATGACTCACTTCATTCAATGTGGGTCTTAATCCTTTTACTGGAGTCCTTTGTAAGTGAATGAAACTCAGACAGAGAGAAAGCTACAGAAGCTAGAAGCTGGAAGCAAGGAAACGCAGAAGAGAAGGGAGAGATCAGTAGACACCGCCATGGACCTTGCCATGTGACAAAAGAATTTAGGATGGCCAGCAGCTGGTCTTCAGAAAGAAAGCACCGCCTTCATGAGACCTCAATTTGGACATTTTCAAGCCTTCAAAACTGTAAGCCTGTAAACTAATAAATCCCCGCAGTTAAAGTCAACACATTGTATGGTGTCTGCTTTCAGCAGCTTAGCAAACTATAACAGCCTTATTAGAAACAACACCACTTACAGCCTTCAAATCATTATTGTGCTTTAACTGCTATAAATTTGGCAAAGCATTCATGAATAAAAAAATCTGCAGACATTTTAGGAGACAATTTACTGAACCACTGAATTCTTTAAGCAGACTCGACTGCCCTAAACTGTTTCCTGGCACTGAATTTTACACATTACTCACATGCACTGTAGCAGTGGAGCTGGAGAGCACTGTGCCTTCACCAAGCAGCCCAGCGAAAACCATCGGCCATGTGTGGACATGGGATTCCTAGAAGGCCATGGCTCTTCTTGCCATCAGATGTCAGCCCGTACATCTCCCTGCATTTGAGGACACATCTGAGGGAAGCCTGTGTATCAGGACTTCTCTTGATAAATTTATGAAATGGGTTAAAAAGGACTCACTCCAAGAATTTGTAGGTGGAGTCTTCACCAGCCCCATAAGAGTTCAGGGCACTTGGGGGACACACAGTGGTACAAAGCACATGCCTCAGCAACAGACTCTAGGCTGGAAACAAACTCCAGCATGGACGAGTTTGCTATAGACTGTAACCTTAGCACCTGGGCACCTGTGGCCACCAAGACACACAAATCCAGGAGATGACACAAACTTGCTCAGCCCTGTGAGGTTTCCCAGTCCAGGTTGGGCAAGGGCTCTGTGCATTGCAGATTGCTAATTATTCTGCCATTAAGGCACCCTGAAGTGTTTTAATGCACATCATACATTAAAGGCCAAGAATCTCTATCTTAACATGTCGAAACCGAGCACTTAATCTTCATTCCAAAACCTGCTCTTCCTACCATCGCCCCCACTCAGTCCAATCCATCCTTCTAGGTAATCTGGCAAAAAACTGTGGAGTCATCCTTGACCTCTCTAAGTTCTCATATCCCACTTTCACTGGAAACTAATCCTGTCTAATCTACATTCAATATACATCCAGAATCTCACTGCTTCTCACCACTTCTACCTCCACCCGCCTGGTCCAAGTACCACCATTTCATACCCAATTACGGCAATAACCTCCTAACTGGTTCTCTCAACTTCTAACTCTGCCCTCCTACAGTCTAGTATCCACATACAAACCAGTGATCCTGTTAAGAATTAGGTCACGTCATTCTTTTACTCAAAACTCTCCATGACTACCCATCTATCTTATTTACAGGTTTTTTTTTTAAGTGTCCTTAACAAGACTGACAAGGTGGCATGATTTGGCCTTACCCCCATCCTCAGTCTCTGCCTCTATTTGCGTCTCTTACCACACTCTGTTTCACTCAACTCTGTCCCAGACACTCTGGCCTTCCTGCCATTCCTTGAATACTCCAGGCACATTCTACCTCACGGCCTTAGCACATGCTGTTCCTTCTATATGGATCGTTCTTCTCTCAGATATACATATGGCTGAACATATCTTTTCCAGATCTCTACCTAAGTCACCTTTTCAACAAGGCACTACCTGACCACAATGTCAAAAACTGCAGCACTCCCCTCACTCCAGGTCCTGACATTATGTATCCCCTTCATCTTCTTTTCTCCTTAGGAGGTACTACAATCTTTAACACAGAGTTCTGCAAAATATGAGCCATGAGCCAAATCCAACCCACCACCTGATTTTGTAGATAATGTTGTACTGGGATATGTCAGCACTTACTCATCTATGGCTGCTCTTACACTAAATTGCAAAGTTGAGTAATTGTGACAGACCATCTAACACCAAAAAGTTTATGCTCTGCCCTTTAAAGAAAACATTCACTGATCCCTGCTGTTCTAAATTGTCTATGTTCCCTCATAAGCCCCATGAGATCAGAGACTTTTACCTGTTTTGTTCACTGATACATTTCCAGTGCAAATAACAGTGCCTGGTGCACAATAGGTGCTCAATAAATACTTGTTGAATGGATGAATGAATAATGAATCAATATGGCTGAATTGGAGGATCTAAGACACACTAGTGACTTTTCTTTTTTAAAAAAACATTTTTATTATGAAATATATAGAAAAATACCTAAAATACAAAAGAACAGGGTAATGAATATTTATAAGCACTCATGAAATGACCACCTAAGTCAAAAAATAGATATGGCTAAATGCGGTTTCAGTCAAAACATTGTGTTTCTGTAAAATCCCAAATTAACTAAATTGCAAAGTAGAATTACACCTGGCACAAAGATTTTATTCCCATAACAGAAGTGCCCTGGTTTTCTCTGCAGGTCTGGGTGTCTAGACACACACTACCTGAACATTTTCTGCCTTCTCACGTAACAGCACCCTTCAAGACATGGTAAGAACAGGCAAAATTCTGGACCCCACTATAAAGCTACCCCATCAGGCACATGCCATTTAAGTTAAACTGCCTTACAATCGGGCTTTAGGCATTTTAATAACCATCCCTCTTATTTGAGGTCCCCAGAATCAAATTTCACTCTAAAATAAACACTATAGTACTGAGGTTTCCATGAATTTATGTAAGTCTCTGACTTCATTTTTCTTAAGCACTACTGATCCCTCAGAGCAAAAACTTAAGGCGGCCACCCTGAACTCCCCTTCCTTTATATTTCTCCTCCATATAGTAACAAAGACACTGCTGCTGGTGCCCAGAGAATTCTGTAGAAACAATCTACTTAGAAACAATTCTGACTTAACTGCTGTGTCATTTCCTATATACATCTCCCTTCCTCTGAATTAGGGGGGACATTTGCATTAAAACAGTATCTCTCCTACATAGACTGCACCTGCTCAGGCTGATTAAGCCCCAGCTGAAGTCATAATCTTCCACTTTTGAGGTCACTACCATTCTAACAAAATGAGTTATCACCTCTGATGAGACATGAGAAAAAAATCAGGACAGATTCCTGTTACCAGAAATGCTACATATTGTTTTGTTTTACTGAAGTTGCGCATTGCTTTATGTTAAAAGCCATCGGTTAGGTTTGAATGCCATAAAGTCACATATAACAGATGATCTGCTCATACTAATTTCACACAACGCTAACTTCTTTATTCCTAATAATTAAAAGAAAGGGCTACATAACTGTATTCAAAATTCAAAATTGTACTGAGTTTTATGATATATTAATGTGCAGGCACAATTCCATAAGGTTTCAATGTGGAGAAAAAAGTCTTAAGTAGTACTGTATAATTCTACATATTTTCCCCATCCACAAACTCATACACACAAATATAATATAATCGCTTTATTATAAGAGTGCTGGAAAAGGCTATACCCTGTCTTATATCAAGGTTTCATCGTACATAGCTAAGCTTAATTGTACATGATTTGCCCTATAGAAATATCTTGGTAATGGTGAATTTTTACTGGGAAAAACATTTTTAAATATTGCCGCTCTCCTCACTCCATCAAAAGAAATAAAAGTAGCCTAAATATTTCACTCAATTTAAGACCTATATTTAAAATAATAAATTTCTGGTATAAAGTATAGGGATGACATCATACTTTTCTTTAAGGATGCAAGGATATACACAGTGTTGGTAAGAACTTATAAATCTGCTGTTTCTAACAACACAGGTTGTGACCGCGTTAAAAATATTTCACTGCAAATGTGCTAAATACAGTTATTAAATCCACTAATTATTTTCATTTATTTTCATATACACAAGAATTCAAATCATTATTATAGTAACAAAGAAACATGTATGCTGTTAGGGTATCTGGCAAAAATATATACAAGGTTAATGAAATTTAAAATACTCCTCAGCATGGAGTCCTCTGAAAACATGGATAGAGATATCTTAGTCACACTTGAACCAGTTGAGGGTGGGAGGGTGATTAGTTTATTTCCCTCAGCAAACCTACTCTGGCATATACATGAGCCTCCTGTACACATTTGTACCTGGCTACATGAGGAGAATGATGTATCTATTAGGAGAAAAGGGTATAAAGCAGTGCAACAAAATTCTACAGGATCCTGCAGGCATTGATATTACAACATGAATTTTTATGAGTTTTCAGGGAGAGAAAATATTGCTAACGAAAGGTTGATAAGACCTGACAGTTCCCAGTAAGTGAAATACACATACCCCCAGGCTCACGCTTACTGAGAGGCTTCGCAGGTGGCACAGCCATAATTCAACAGCCCGCAAGTCTCCACTGGGTTGAGGGCTCCAAGGTTCAGGAGCAGGAAGCCCACCAAGTCCTGAAGGCAAAGCCACCTCCTAACTCCTGTAAGAGTTACTCAGGCATAATGGCCATACTTTCATTTGAGGAGCAATACATTAACCAACGATGACAAAAATGCATTCAGGTGTTATCCTCCTCTTTACCTTGCTGAATTTTTGCCACTTATTTTCACTATCCATATCATCCTCCACAAAGGTTATATCCCTACCTTGGCGAGACCAGCTGGCATTTGGAAGCACAGCCATGAAGAGAAGATTGTGTTTATAAATGGCACCTAGGATAGAAAACATCCTTTTGCTCACTTAAGGACCACAGAAAGACCTGATGTCATGGAAAGGGAGCAAGGTTTGCTTCCTTCAGCTTCCTCTCTGCTCATATCCGCAAATTTCCATTAGTTCAGCAAAATTAAGCCAGAAAAAGAAATCCTCTTTTGCAAAATGTGGACTAGCAATCTTCAGACTACTAAAGGAAATGAAAAACACAATACTCCTAGTGGGAAGGACGCTTCTTAATACCTGCCTTGCGATGTGAGGATACACTCAAAAATGATCACAAGTGGCATCAAGTTAACATAAGGTCTCGTAAACCAGGGTGTCTGTAGCGCCTCAATATTAAGAAAAGCGTTTAGTTTTGTAATGTGACATTACTGTTCATCCATGAGGTAGATCATGGTGAGGACATAAATTCATAAAGAAGTATGTTTTCAAACACACAGACACAACAAAAACCTTGGCCTCTTCTACAAATTATAATCTCTTCATCAACCATGAAAAGTAGTAGAGCCAAGTATGCAAAATCCCTTATTTACTCTGAGGATATGGCAGCCCTTTACAGAAAGCCCTCAGGTCAAAACTGAAGGTTAGGAAAAACCTGATCACAAAGAAGTCACACATTTAAGAGGCAAGTAGATGAGTTCAAATTCGACCCAGTACAATCTTCTTGACTTGAAACCCTTGTTTCCTCCCCTATCAGATGGGGCTAACTCCCTCCATCTCATAGACTTAATGGTGAGGATGAACTAGATGATGCATGGAAAGCATCTGGCACAGTTCCTGCTCAGAAAAGGCACTTGGTAAGTGGCACTGGACAGTAAACATTACACTCCTCCACAAGCCAATGGGAGCAAGGCCAATGCTTCTACAAACCTGGCCACTCAGAGAATCACCTGGCAGGCCTTTAACGAATGCCAACAGGCAGAATCAGTATCTCCCAGTTGAACCCTTGTGTATGCCGTCAAAGCCCCACAGGTGATCTGAATGCAGTCAAAGCTGAGACCAAAAATACCACATATTTCCCCCTTCAAGGCCCAGCTGACAGGGAGGCAGGTAGTTTGCCTAATATGTTCCTGTCTTTCCTGAGCATATCTCTCTCCCTTTATTATTTTGCTTTGGTGTTTTATCTTGTTAATGGGACCGGCTCCTCTGCATTTGTGCTTACAGGATACACTCCCTCAAGGTAGCACTGGAGGGAGAGGGGCATTATGGGGCAGGGACTACCCCCAAACTGAGAGGCTTAATACAACTAGCATTTCATTATATCTCACAGTTCTGTGAGTCATAAATTCATACAGGGCTCAATAATTCTTTTTACATAATTTTTTAAAGTGACCTTCACAATAAACTGATATATGCACTCATGGGCAACTTAAGAAAATCAAGCCCTCACTGGCTAATGCAATACAGTGGGGAAAGCACTAGTTTTGAAATCAGACAATCCCTGAGCAAGTTTCTCTGTGAGTTTCACTTTTCTGAATTTTGAAATGGTGATATCCCCTGCCTGCCTTGCAAGATGGAAGCTAGAATTAAGTGAAATAGTATATGTGAAGCACTAGTGAAGACCCAGCACATAGTAGGCCTTTGATAAATGGGAGAAACTATGTTGAAATGAATTATCAACACTTCAAAAGCTAAAGAGCCACAGGATTCATTTCTAATTAACAGTATGAGAAAACCCAAATATTTTAATGAGATACTGCTTCTAGGTGTATTTGAAGTTAATTCAATGGTCTCATACTCAATTTCAATGTTTTCCTCTACTCTTCAGTGAAGAAATCCTGTTGGTTAAACCATTAATGACTGATTTAACACTCTCCTCTGTCCAGATTGAATGTACGAAGTATCCATTTTCAAGGTTCAGCCATTTTGGCGAACACCATTTTTTCCTGGCTTTATATGTTTTTATAGTGTGTTATTACACAGATAATTGAGCAATGCAATTCAGCAACCAATCGTGGCAAAGAGCTGCCAGCAGTGCTGTCAGGGAAATTAATTAACAAAAGGGGAAAAAGGAGCAGTACTTACCAACAATTTACAGAAGGAAGACGGTGCTCTTGTCCAGAATTTGTTTTTGCAAACATTTAAAAATGTGTGTCTGTGCAGAAGATGAAGTATTCGGCATCCACACCCACTCCTGGGCTGGCTGACCCTTACACAGAAGTCCCTGCCAGCCCTGGTCCTGGGAGCTTGATAAAGCAAAGCCCTGGCTTCCTTGTCACCTTACAGAACCTGTTAATCCAAAACTGCTTCCCCCTCTCCTAGACCAGCAGTCCAGAAGAGAAGGGTTAGGGGAAGCAAAGCAGGAGTCCCAAGTTATTTGAGAGATGCCCTGACAGCCTGAACTGGTCTTAGTCCAGGTAGTTCTGCCTAATTGGTGACAATTGGCCAAATAGTAATTAGTGTCACTAATGGGTAACAACTGGCAGACCTCTAAAAACTATTATAACCTGAATGCTAATTCATAAAAATTTTTTAAAAAATCAATCACCTTTTCTTTGCATCCAACTCTGAAGTGCTCACCTGACAAGGGGATACAAAATGACCATGAAAACTTCATGACCTGCACCAGCCCGTGATCCACGACGTATAAAGTGGATTCATCTCTGTGCTGGAGTTCTTCAATTGGTCTTCAGCAGTCTTTCAGGGGCTAGCATTCATTTCAGGGCTTCAACTTCCCCTAAACTGCAAAGTAAAGTTTCCTCTGCATTTATTTAGTCAACAAAGATTTGCTGCTTACTGGGAGGCAGCTGCTTCGGATACAAAGATGAATAAAACAAAGGCTCAGCTCTTAGGCAGCTTTCAGTCTGGCTGAGGGTGAAGACATCACAGCATGCCGAGGTAAGAGAATTAACAGACCTGTGCGGTGACATCAATGCAAGAAAAATGCTGATGCGAAGGGATGGAAGGAAGCACATGACCTTGGAGCTAAGAGAAACTGAGCTCTCGGTACTTTATTTCCATTTATATTATGGGGCTACAGAATCTCCTCTAGGTATTTTCAGGAACCTAGGTTTTGCTGATAGGTACAGCAGGTACAAAATTTCAACTTACAAACTCAGGTGTGCAAAAACTATCACTCTCTTCTTTAGATCAAATTCATTCTGATCCCAAGGCCCATGTGGGAAACTGATTTCTCAGTCATTCTAGGATGTCACACAAAGGAAAGGACCTTCAGTCTATTGTGCTTACTGCTAAAATCTCCATGGTCAAACCAGCACGGCCTCCTGAAGTTCAGCATGTCTGAGCTTCATGCCCCACACAAGGCCCCAGAATCTGGTCTCCCCTGACCCCAGTCTCCTCCTCCCTTGCCTCATGCTGCCACTGACAGGCTGGTAAGTCCCAACCCCTGTATCCCAGGACCCACCTCCCCTGATTCCCTTTCCAGTCTTGGGGAATTTACTTTCTCTCTCCACTCTGAAAAGAAAACCACCCCTCATGCAGGGATACACAGCATTCTCTCTTCTACAGACAGACTTTTACAAAGATCCTGAAAGGAGACTCAACTTCAAGCTGCTTCAGTTTTCTGCCAGGCAAGTATGCCTGAAGGCAAGGAATTAGAATCCCTGCTCTGCTTGAAATACCAAAAAAGAAAGAATGACAATGAGCAGGCCACAGGTTTAATAACTCAAAGAAGAATATTCTGCCACACGTGCCTCCCAAACCAAACATCAGAAGGGATGCCTTGGCTTTAGCTGTTGATAAACACATCTCTGGGAGAAGCATCCCAGCACCTCCCAACATCAGGGGGCTCCCAAGACCTTTCCCTGCTTGCTCACCATAAGGTCCCTGCTCTCCCAAACCACTATCCTAGCAGTCCCTTCATGTGGGAGGCGTGGGGAATACCATGTCTTTCAGACATAAAAGAAACCTGCCATTTCAAAGAACAGTAGGGAACTCACTCCCCAAAGAATGGGAAAATTGAGGTTCCTAGAATGGTGTGTTCTGCAACAAAGAAAAACCTCCAATAAGCTTTTTTTCAAAAGCTTAATCTCAGATGGGGATCTCACTGCCCTCATCAAGAGTCAAAAATTTCTGGAGATTCCCAGATACCATTTCAATAAGGCCAATAAACGACCTGACTTCACATGCCAAAACTAAAGTTTTATACTTACAAGAAGAGCCTCTACTCTGTCATTCCATGCATTGACCAGCTTATGTGCAAGCCTTACATGGAAAAGAGTGAACACTGACTTCTCAGAGTTAAGATTAACAGTATGACTTTAAAAGCGAATTTCAAAAGTCCAGAATATGCACTAGTGGTTATAATGAAAATAACCAGACAATCTTTGAAGAAGTGGTAGCACTGGCAAGACACTCGCTGGCCTCACAGGCTACTTTCTTATTTTTCCAGAGGGAAAGGTGGTAGACAAAATGTTGTTTGGGGCCAGCAAAGAAAAGTGGGGCTAAAAGTAAAATTATTTGTTAATTATAGAAACAGAATTGTTCTGACTGCTACACCCTAACTTAGACGTTTATAAGGAACACCTCCTCTAAGTTTCCCCCATTCACACTATATGATCATTTCCATCAGTCCCATTTGCTCCGTTGCTTTGTAATTCTGTGTGGCTTTCAGGAACAGCCACCATGTCACGATATCCCCACGCCAATAGTCCATGACTGGCATTCACTGACTCTGTGGTGAAGGAAATTTTCCCCATGCTTTCAGATTATTGAAGGAGACAGATAAAATGCAGAGAGATTTTTCGAGAGATTAGGTTTTATCCTTAATAAATGCAAAAAGCAGAACGCTTCCCTCCCAACTAGCAAATGCCAGGAACCAGCTACCCAGACAAGTTTGAGATCAGGAAAACTACCTTCTAAAATCACAGACTCCACCTCATAACAACAATGAGTCTGTGGTTGCTGAGAACATCAAGGACATGCGTACTGCTCAGAGATCTCAGGAAGCTCTCAGGTCAGGCGATGCTGTGGCCACAGGAACACCTAGTCTTTCACAGTATGGGGAGCTCCACTGTGATGGGGGTGGCAATTGCTGCCAAAGACCCAGGGTGTGAGAGTTTGTTCTGGAAGGAAACTTTTCAAGGGCACTTTAAGGAAGAGGAAAAAAAGACTTGGGGCCTGCCTGAAACCCCAGCTGGAACAAACACATGGATTGCTCTAAACTTGGCAATTTTCAAGTAATGAGTAACCAAAAGATATCTCAAAGCAATAAAAGTGTTATCCCAAAGAGATATTACAAAAAAAAAAAAAAAAAGGGGGGGGGGAGTACCTGAAATTCTTACCAAATATGCTTTCTCACTAAACTATGCCCCACAACAAACAAAAAATTCCTTATTAAACAGTGGCTAGGAAGTGTTGAATATGAACATTGCTCAATTACCTAAAGAAACAGAAATCTATTTTTAAAAAAATACTCTTGATTAGAAAGCTATGAGGCCATAAATAACCTGGTATTAGGGAAAATACTATAATCCTGTTAGTATATTATATACCAGTAATTTTAAACTACATAGGCACAAAGAGTAAACATATGGAACAGAAACAAAACCTATCAATTACTATCCATTCTAAAAAATATTACTTTTAAAGAGAAATATAGAAGACTTTCCTGGACTATAACCATATCTAGCAGCCATAGCTGGTAGAATAATTTAATCTGATATAACCTCCTCTTTTTTTTTTTTTTTTTTTGTCTTCTCCTTTCTTACATCTTCAAGGCACAGTGGAAAACTCACTTCCAGACAAATCGCATCAGGTTGATTGTTCTTCACTCAGTTCACTTCCCGTCTGTACATTCAGTGTCCATCCCATGGTTCACTTGCTGAAAGCACACAGTGCACATTCAGGCCAAGACCCTCTATGCTGCGTCTCATAACCCGACAGAATGCTGCTGTAGGCACTGACCCCATCTTTTATTTCTTGTGCATCCCTTCCTTCCCCACCTGCTCTGCAAGCAGCAAGTTCAATAATACCTCTTGATTTGACAAAGAAAACCACCTGTGCTTTCACACCAGCTTTACCCCCACAGCAAGAAGGGTTGGCAGCAGTCCGGAGAACAGGACCAAGTCCTTGACCTTGCCTCAAAGGAGGGCATCTTCACGACTGCCTATTGATGGAGCACAGAGTGTGCCGATAATGCCTCATTTCCCAGGTCCCTCTATTCACCCATCTAGTACTCTAATAATAAATTCTTCCCTTTCAGCCCTTCAAAAATGCAAGTCAATAGACAAAGAAAAAGGAGCACTGCAAAAAAAAAAAAACCCAAGAAGAAGTTAACTGGGGTGAACTCACTCACTGTCCCTGAACTTCAATCACACTGGTTATCACTCCTGACCACAAGTTTGGGTTAAAATGAGGCACATGCACAATCTCACACCAACATACAAGCTCTGATTTTCTAGGCTACCCTAAGCAAGGGGCTGTTTTAACCACATCAAACTAAAAGCCACCCCAACACTTCAAATGTCAAGTTAGTCTGATTGCCCAAGACCTAAGGCTTTAGAAGTCTTTCATCTATACTATAAAGTAAAAAACAAAATTCTGAACACCTGTGAAACAAATTTTTAAAAAACCCAACTATATCTCAGTGGCAATTTTGTTACATAATCTGCCACTTTTTCATCCAAGCCCACAAAGAAGCAGCAGTAATTAAATTTACATCTTTAGATGTCCTTAAGTGTCAAAATTAATTTCTAAAATCAGAAGATAATAGTCTTTTAACAATTCAAGACAGTGCCCATCTGATTACAGGTTTTCCAGGAGTACAAAATGAGCACCCCCCGTTTCTCAGCAAGGCTTATAATAAAATTATTTAGTAAACCTTTATTACTTTTTAAAATCTGTGTTTCACTATCCTTTTAATTACAACACAAGATCTCTAAGGGCATACTGAGAGAGGCTCTGACAGAATCATCCTGACTGCTAAGAACTTGGGTATAAGCTATTCTGACGGCGCCTTTGCTCTCTTAACAAAACAAACTGCAGTAATTCCACAACTCAGCTCTAACCCTCCTGTAAGAGGGGGGCAGAGAGGAGGAAGGAAAAAGACATGTAGCTCACAGCATAATGAATACAAATATCTTTTCGTTGGAGTGATATGGCCATCTTTCCTTAAGCTCTGTGACTTGGGTTTAGAAAAGAAAAATGTTCCTAGAAACACATGTAACTGTAAGGTCCCCATTGGAATGAGGACATGTGGCAATTATTTAAAACCTCATCTACAAGCTTTTCATCTGAGTTAAGGCTATTATCTGAGTTAACCTTAAAAAAAAAAAGCATGGGAAAATTTAATGTCCACTGGTGAGGCAAAGACAGGCTATGCAAATTAGGACATCATTTGTTCTGCAAAGAAAAATGTTATTATACAAGAGAAACGTTTGGACAAATGGCCCTTAGCTTTAATTATCACTATGAATAGCACTTGGTTTATTTTAAAAGGCATTCTGACTACCTTCTCTCAAGTGACTACCTTCTACCTTAAAATTCTGAGTCTTCCTACCCCAGTAGCATTGAACTGAAAAGGAGCAGGAGATTTTTGCTTTGGGTTAAAATTGTCTGCCCCCATACGTGAAGGCATCCTGGACTTTCATGAAGGTGTCCTAAAGACAAAGTCACAGCCATGTCTCCAGGGGGATCCCCAGAGCCACTAGATATAGGGGAGTAGACGCTGAGTGGACTGAAGGTACCCTCCCCTGGCCTCCACCTCACCTGTTCCCTAGGTCAGAACACCTGGGAGTGCAGGGCCCTGCTCAAACAGTTATGCAGATGTTGAGAATTAAGAGCAGAGGACTACCGGAGCCACAGTCACCCCCCTACCCAAGGAAAAAGACCTTGCCCCGGCATCCCAAATGAAGTTCCCTCTCGGTAGGAACAGCTAGATGAGGTTCAACTGGCAGAATCCCAAGGTCTGGTCTCTGGAGCCCACTCTGACCCCAGTATTCATTTAGCCTCTCTGGGTAAAAGAGGTTGTAAAGCAGTTTTTGACCTTTCAAATCCAAACTTCCACTGTCTTCACCATTTCTAGCACTATTATCCCATTCCTAGGACTATATCATCCCATTCTGGGGCTAAATAGGCTTTTGTGGGCTGATCTTGAAAGCAAATGACCACTTAAAATTACTTCTCTAAGGGACTACACACTCCATGTTACAAAAAGATAAAAAAAGGGAAAAAAACCTGACTTTCTAACAAACTAATGAAATACTTACTGATAGCTTAGGTTGGAGCACACCAATAAAAGGTAACCTCTACTCATAGGTTCTGGTTTAATTTTGAAAACAGCCATTAGCCCACTTCAAAGGCTGGGCATCTAGGGTACAGAACAGAAAGGGAGTCAAGAACATATAAATCTTTAAAATGAAAGAGTGATTTTTAAAAATCAGAAGTTCTTGGTCTAGGACATGGGAATGGCAGCCTTGTATCATACAGCCCAAGGGCTTGTATCACACAGCCCAAGGCAGCAAGCAAAAACAAACAACAAACAATAACAAAAACACCAAGTCTGTCTCTTTTGCAGCCTATGGTGAAAAAGCAAATTCAGCCACTGATCTTAGGATTCACAGATGGGTCTAAGGAAGAAGATTCAATTCTGCAGGCAGAATCTCCAGGCACAAGGGCAAAAAAAGCATTCTTTATGATTCTACCTAGAACAGTAAGTTGTGGAGTTAAAAGGTATTTTATTTTAAAGACTACTCAACAGATCGTGATAGCACATTTCCTGAAGGACTTCCCTAGGGTGGACAGTTAGGGCCCTAAAGTTGCCGTGTACTGAGAAGGGGACCACATTCCACACCCTTGTTTCCCTGCTGGCCAACGCAGGCTTTCCTTAGAAAACGTACTCTAAAGCGGAACTCTCAGCAGCCTGGGCACTTGAATGCCTCAATAACACAAGTGGATGTTACTTCATCAAGGGAAAGGCAAAAGTGACCTTATATCCAGAGTGAAACCCCTTTGCAGGGATTTGGACGTAAGATACAGTACCCTCAACCTTTATGAGTGGTGACTGACAGCAGCATACCAATTAAAAAGATGAATAAAAGCGGAACACATAAGTAAGCCATGATTATGCTCTACGTATAAGTCAGCACAACCCAAAGGAGGAATCCATGATGAAGTCCTTGTGGGATATTCCTGCCAAGAATATGTTCCCGTTCACAAATAAGAACACAGGACATGGCCTGCACGGAGTGCTGGCCTGCGTGGAGTACGCGCAGGAGTGCTGGCCCATGTGGAGAGCTGGCACAACATGATGATGCAACAAAAAGAGGCACAGAGGAGAAATAAGAGATGCAGCAGACCAGGGAGCTGAGGTGGTGTAAGATAATGATTGCCTCTCTCCCATTCTGGAAGGTCCCAGGATCGGTTCCTGGAGTCCCTAATGAGAATATAAGCAGAACAGAAGAACACACAGCAAATGGACAGAGAGAGCAGACAATGGGGGCTGGGGGGAGAAAGAAAGAAATCTAAAAAAAAAAAAAGACCACAGCACAATTGGCCACATCAAGTTTGCCAAAAGAAAAAATATGAATGAACAGGTCCATAAACTATATACTGATGAAAACTAAAAATTTAAGTTAATATTTCTATAGTAAGAAGTAAACAAAAACTGGAGGTGGAGCTCAAAGGACCTCTTATTTCATCACAGATGAAGATCAGGTAAGCTAGTGACTTGCCCAGCAAGGAGCCAAAGCAAGCTCCTCAGGCCTCCCAACTCTCACCTCAACACTCTTCTACTACTGATGAAATTGCCAGATTCCCTGAAACCCACTCTCATTTTCAGAGAGTATTTCGATCCTGAGAACTAATGAGTATAGCCCAGTATTGCTGGCAATATTTTAAGGCTAGTTGTCAATATTTCATCAGAAATTAAAATGATTTGATCAAAAATAGCTTACCACTACAAGTGTGATTATAATGAATAACCAAAAAGTATCTTAGCAGAACACATTCCAAAGCAAACACGAAAATAAAAACTGGTTTCTAGTCATAGCCCTTCATTTGTAAAAACCAATCATTCCTTTAACTACTGATGATCCCGGGATTCTTAACTAGGGGTCCGTGAGCTTGAATTGAAATTCAAAAAAACATTATTCCTGTGGGGACGTGTTGGTGCAGGTGTGACATAGTTATACTAAGTCCGGTATAATGTGAACTTAGTAAGGAGTCCGTGGTTTTCACCTGACTGGCAAAGGGGTCTGTGGAACAGAAAAGGTTAAGAACCCCTGCAAGCCAGGATCAGAGCTTTAAATCTAAGCACTCTCCTTAAGAAAGTTCTGCAGACACAACACTTCATCATAACTAGCAGGCCCAATGTACAGGGACCCATCTGCTAAGTGGCATTTCATTCATTCACCAACCATTGGTTTATTCAACAATCATTTATTGTCTGCCACTTCACACAAGGCTTTTGGATACAGAGATAACCAAGAGATGGGACCTTAGGAAACTCAATGTTCCTTGAATGGTCTCCACAAACGTACTCTTCTCACAGTCCCCAGGGCACTGCTTTTTTCCTCCTCCTCTACTTTTTTCCTCCTCCTCTCTTTGGTCACTTAGTTGACCCTGTGGTAGTGTGGAACAATTTAATTAATTTAATTTCAAAATGACCTTTGTAAAATTTAAATGAGTAAAATACACATAAAGCACTCAAATGCTGTCCCAATGGTGCAATTTGTTCTATTTATTATCACCATCATCCTCCACTATATGCCTGCCATGCACTCCTACCATTGCAAGGAAGTCAAGTTGATAAGACATTGTTTCACCCTGAGGAGTTCACAATCCAGTGGGAGAGAGAGGGAGAACATGTAAACTATTAACAGTGAAAGCAGCTGTGATAAGATGAGAAAGGGCTGTGCAAACTTAAGCACTCTACAAATTTTAACAATATATATGAGAACTTGCATAGTGCAAGAACAAAAATAATGCAGTAAAACCTTAAGAAAATATAACTTGTTTTGTGATCAACTTTTAAAATTGGAAAAAAAATCAAGATGTCTACTTTCATTAACAGCAAACAATTTTATACACATTTTCTAGTTCTTAAACAGTTTATGCCTTCAATAGTTTTCAAAGATGATTGATGCCCAGAGTGAGAGCCCTAAGCACTACAAGATGTCCAATAATTTTTTTTAATCTAGCTTGTTCAACACAGAATAAGGCAGGAAAATGTACAACGATATTACAGGAAAAAAGTGACGAGAACAAAAAGAGTTTTCAAATGAAAACTTCAGTAAGTCATAAAGTTCAGGTAACCAAAAAAGGCCTTTCCCACAAACATCCTGTTTAACAAACGTTTCGCTACAACCTTCCAGCCAAAGTGGTCTGTCACATTCTTTTTAAAATTTCGATGACAAAGCTATAGATAGGAAGGGGGGTGTGGAGCAGGAAATGGGAGGTAAAAAGAAAGAAAAATTAGTACAAGGAATGACAGATAACCTATTATACAGGAAATGATAACTTGGAATTTTTTTTAGCCGGTACTGGGGATTGAACCCAGGACCTCATTCATGGGAAGCAGGCACTCAACCACTAAGCTACACCCATGCCCCAGAAATAATTTTAAAGGAACTTAGGACAGTATATGTCATACTGTTACTCTATTGGTATGAGTGGCAATTCTTTCTAACTAGTTTTATTCCATAACTTAAAAACTCAGGGAGCTCAAACATGTAAGCTAAGCTTTCTCCAGGTAGAAATGTTTTAATTTCTAAATGGAAATCTTGAAAACAGAAATGATACTGACATTTTTATGAAGAAAATCACAAGTGTTCAAAGTTGCATTTCCAGTTTAATCTCTTGTTCTCTTACAGAATATGCATCATAGCTAAGACACACCCATCGGGGAGGGCTACAGCTAGTCCTAAAACATCATATGGGCACGTTTTGGACTATACCTTTTCCCCAACAGACAGTGAACTGGGGTAGCTTAGTAGGAAAAATTATCAATGCCTCAAGAAGAGATAAACAAGAAATTCCAAGGAAATAAAGTGTACATTAAATAAAAATTACAAAAGTAATATTTCAACAAATAGATAAGTAACAAAGCACAAAAATAAAGGGCTAAGTGAAGAGACTCTTACTTGGCAAGATATTCCTTCTAATTCTTATTCTCCCTTGCTCTCTCTTGCTCACACATGATCAGTTTTTTAAACCAAAGGCTGCACTGACTTCACACAGCACTCCTACTTACTACTCTAATAAACTACAAGAGAATGGGAAGGTCAGCATTTTCTTGGGTTTTCCTGACACCTACTCTACTGATTTGGGATGAGTCTGAAGTTCTCCAAAGTAAAACCTTTTAATGGTTTTTCCTCAAGAATCAAGCATCTGGGTCTGACCTTTTCCCTGGAGAAATTCTCCCCTCTTTGGCTACACCTATATGAGTATCCTCAAAACTGCCCTTTGAAAATAAGAAGCCTGAGGGTGAGGGCTCAGACTATTTCATTTAAGCTACCCTGGCTAAAACTGTGCGAGTGACAACACAAACTGTGTTTATGTAAGAGCTAGACATAATAGAACCAATTTATTCATAAAGAACCTATTTATGAAATTAATCATTTAACCTGTATACACAACATGAATTTTCATCACAACTGCACTCCATTTCAATGTCTTCATGTAGTCTCACTAGTTATGATTGCTCTAAGAAACAATGCTCAATTTGTGACTTTTGTGAACATCAGTATCAATGACAGTGAATAGCAACAAGAGATTTTAACCTCCATTTCTAGCCCAACTTGGTTTTTCAACGATTGAGGAGGCCCTAGGACCCTTCCTGTATTGCAAAAGATGCATCTCTTTCAGTATATAGAAATGCCTGAAAACACAAATGTTAAGACCAGAAGTCCTTGATACAATACAATTATTTTTTAAATAAACATACACAAAGTAAGAAGAGAACTACACAACTAACTTCATAATTTACTTAAAAAGCAGCTGACAAAGTTCTGAGAGGTCAAAAGAACCACATTTGATGTTAATATACACTCATCAACCAAAACTAAAATTGGGTGCACTTGTGAGCTTGCTAGTCACTGAAAATACAACTAAATTACACAGTCAAGACCATTAAAATCAAATTTTCATTTTCCACATGATAGCCTATGAAATGAGTTAAGAAAAGAAGACAAATATGTCAGTATTTCTATCCTCCCTCCCACCTGTCTCCTCCCCACCCTCTCCTCCCAATATCAGCACAAAACACTTGGGCTATAAGGTCCAGTGGAAACAAGTAATCAAAATTATATTGATTGTATCCAAGAGAATTGATCGGCTAGGAAAAGAGTATAGGCCAAGGGTACAAAATTCTAAATTGCCTCACAGAAACACATGTGTCTACTTATGACTTCAAATCATTAAATGAGCAGTGACTGTTTTTCATTAAGAAAACTGGAGGATCCCCCAGAAATTTCAAAGACGTTCAATGCTCTTCAACAGACTTCAATGTGTGTGTGTACCGCTGACCACGGTCCTGAACCAACGCTGCACACTTCGGGCGCGATTTTCTCTGCTAACCCTGGAAGCACAGGTGACTCCTAGCCAATCCTTCCCAGGAATTCTGAACCGTGAGAGAGAAGGGCAAAGAATGGAAGAGAAACAAAAATGCACAGAAGCTGCTGCGGAAAGGTTTCTGCTTAGTCATATTTTATGTTATGCACTGATATAAAATAACATTACCAGATAAGAAGCCACAGACGAAATATTGGACTCACGGGAAAAAAACAAGACTCTTTGAACTAAATGTTGCCACGTCATGTAAAGGTCGACTTGAGCAAGTCCCGAGGGCAGAGCACTGCACTGGGCATGTGGAGGGAGGTGAACTGCAGTTGCCACACCAGCGGTGAGTTCTGCCACAAGTGCTCCTAGATCATATGGTAAGATTTGCAATTCTGTCTTAAAATTTGAAATGTTAACAGTGTCCCAAAGGGACAAAACAGCTTTTTTTGTAGATAATTTACATACATGGGTTCTTGCATTTTAAAAGGTCTATTACATTTCTGACAATTATAATCTTTTCCCTCTGAGAATTTTGAACGGCTCCTGGACCACCTCCCTCACTCCGCACACACACATACCCCATTGCTTACAGAAACAAAAGCTGGCTTCTAGATTATCACTTGATTTCCTTCTACTCCCTTCTCAGTTCACAAACTTCACCTAGGAAGCTTCAAGTACACAGTCATCCTACCAACTCTGACTAAAACCCTGGGGGCCGCTAGTAATTTAAAACATGTTCACAGTCTTTTAGGATATTATTTAATAAATGTTCGCCAAGATCAGGCTCCACGAGAGACTGCATTAATACAAGGGTTAATGAACCACATGCCATAAAGTTTTCCTGTTCCTACATCATAAGAAATGCTCTGTCCATGAAATTAGAAGTGATGAGTATGTTACACATCTATCTACTCAAGAATGAAAACTCCTGCCAGGGACCAACAAACCTATGCTGGTAGCATAGTCCACTGCACAATGGACCTAAAGACTTCTGCTTATTCCTGGCTAGGGCACTGATATTCTACACAAACAAGCTTCTCCATATACAATAATGAAGAGCTTACTATGTGCCTGGTGTATATATGCTGGATACACTACATAAAACATCTCGCTAATTCTCATAACAACCCTCTGCATGAAGTACTGGCATCCGCATTTGACAGATGAGGAAACAGGCTCAGCATTAATAGCCTGTCTAACATGGCACAGCCTAGCAGAGGCTGACCCGGCCTCAGAAGTCCATACCCTTAAGAAGACCCTGACCCCAGAGCAGGGAAGCGCTGGCTACTGTGCTCTGAAGAGATGAAAGGAAAGCAACGCAAGCCCTCTCCAGGAAACACTACAGAATGTAAAAACTTGATCAAAAATGACATAGGGTGTCTTTCACCTTAAAAAGTGCAATCATCTCCTCTAAGATGCAAACACGCGTGCATACATGCACACACATACACGCCCCACTTAGCTTTCTCTAATGCCAGAGCACCAGGTACTGGACCCCTCTCATTGTGAGGAATATTTTACAACCTTCTGTGGCTTGTCATTGTTTCAGCATGCATTCATAGCTCTCCACACCATTCCTCACAGGGAAAAACTGAAAGGAACTGGACTCATGCACTGTATCCACTGAGTGTCAGTTAGCCTGCTCTAAAACAATGGCAAAATAGAAATATTTCACTGCTCCTGGATTTACCTCAGACTAGAGCTGGAAAGGGTAGAAGCCTTAGTTCTTTGAAGCTGACCCTTACTTCTCCTGCTCATCCTTTAGGTCTCAGCTCAGACATCACTCCCTGAGTGGGGTGGTTCTTAATTCCCAGACTAAATGAGTTACCTAGTACCACCACACATTCCCTCACAGCCTGTTCTCCTCCATCAGCCATACTTGAAGCCAATTAATAAATAATCATGAGCATAATGACTCGCTTCTGCACTGGACTATAAGCTTCATGACGTCAAAATTATCTGTCATGTCCACCTTTGTTTCTTCAAAACCCAGGACAATGGCCCACATAGAATTGGAGGCCAGAATATATTGAGTGACATGAATTTCTTGATATCATGGCTCTTATTGAAGTAGTGAGCGGAAAAGGAGACTAAATAATCAATATGCCGAGATTTATGCAAGACCTTTTTCAAATTTTGTAGCAGCTGTGATTCATAAAGTATAAACTCAGTGAAAAGCTTTGCTGAATTCAAGATTGCTTTTTGTCATTTATTCTAACCAATGAACACTAGAAATTCATCTACTGTACTTCTATCAGGTAGGGGGCCACACACATACACAATGATATTAAATGTGGTCCTCATTCTCATATACTATTATCCAGAAGAGTTTAAAGATATCCCATAATGCTGCTTATTTTTTAATAAAGGAAACTTTCCAATTTTGCCAATAAAACAAGTCCCTTAGTGAATCAAAGTCTAAACTGGCTGCTGTATATTAAAATCCTTTTTAATTCTAAAGTCTTTTCCATATTCTAAGAATCCCTGAAAGTTTCAAGTGCTAATCTACACAGTGAAAAGTTGAAATAATACACGAATCATTTCAAAGATGTTCTGAGTGGATCCTCAGTCATTTTACTTTATTCAAATTTTACCTAGAAAAACTGCCTGTGAGAATCTTCATCATGATCCACGTTTTCCCTGTTGGGAGATCTGGAGGTCTGAGCATCATAATGCACAACAGACTAATAAATAAATATACACATAGTCACCCTTCAAATTTACAGCTATTTTCAAAGACGTAACTTCTCATTCAGTGAAAGTGTTAACTGAGCCCTTCCTAATAAATGAGAGGCCCAGTGATAAGCAAACAAAGACAAAATTCCTGCTCTCGGGGAATTCACCAACAAATACTTAGAAAACAGCACAGGCTTTCATTAGAGATAACACAGGTACTTTGGGAAGGGAAAGGCAGCGTGCCTAAGGGCAATTCTCAGAAATAATGTAGGTGGAACATTCCTCTACTCTAGATCCTCTAGACTGTTTTAACCACCAAAAAAGGCAGGCCACTACCCCTGGACATGCACAGGTGGGGAATGAGCAGTGGGGGTCACAGGCAGTTTATTTTAACAAAAAGTCACATATCATTTCTAACTCTCATATGTTTGATATTAAGTACATCAAGACTAGAATCAATGCTGTGTTCAACCAAAGTACTGTTTTTAAACACCAAAAGCTTAAGGGGCTGACTAAAGTCCACAAGACTTTGTAAGTTTATATAAATTTACACAAATATTGACAAGAAGATAAAACAGGAAATTGGCCATACACTATTAACATTACTAGATATATTCAAAACATGTTTAACAAGGTTGACAAAAAGCACAACAATAATAACACTAGAAATTTAAGTTTTTCTGCTTTTAAAAATTGATGCAGTAACTATAAAGAACTTTGGAAAATAATTTGTGTCCCAATCTAGACCTAACAATTTTAAATCTAAATGAACCTCTTTCCATTGTATAGGCCACACTGAAGTCTTTTTTTTTTTCCTCCCCTTGCCCACCACCCCTCCCAGTTGTCTGGTCTCTGTGTCCATTCGCTGTGTGTTCTTCTGTGTCCGCTTGTGTCAGCGGCACCCGGAATCCGAGTCTCATTTTGCTGTGTCATCTTGCTGCGTCAGCTCTCCGTGTGTGCAGCGCCATTCCTGGGTAGGCTACACTTTTTCACACTGGGTGGCTCTCCTTACAGGGAGCACTCTTTGCGTGTGGGGCTCCCCTCCACGGAGACACCCCTGCATGGCACAGCACTCCTTGCACACATCAGCACTGTGCGTGGGCCAGCTCACCACATGGGTCAGTAGGCCCTGGGTTTGAACCTTGGCCCTCCCACGTGGTAGACGGATGCCCTATCCGTTGGGCCAAATCCACTTCCCATCAAGTCTTTTAATGCTTTTTACTCAGTGCCTTGTTATAATATAACTAACACTACACTTATTGTGCTTCCAAACTGATACAAATAAAACTGTTCCCCAGCTTATACTAATAACATTGGAATAAACTGACCAGACACAGCCTCAAGTTCTCTGAAAGTAGGTAGCACATAAATGACAAAAAAATAAAATTCAGGTAAGACTGAGATTGTACTCCCATTTCACAAATTACAACTGAATTTAACTAGTTAGTATTTCCTTAGCACTCAATGCTATATACATGTCAGATATTGTGCTAGGATTAAGTCAGATGTTGTGTGTAAAATGCTTAACAACTCTTTGACTATTATTCCCATTAAAGAGGTGAGAAAACGAGGGCTTACAGAAGGTAAATGGTTCATGATTCCATGCCTAGTTAAAGTGGCAGAGCTAGGAATCAAACCCACATCTTTCCACTAAACTGAGTGTTCCTAAACCAGCATTCCTGAACTCCTAGAATGGTATTTATAATTGTATGCTTTTCTAAGCAAAGGATCCATAGCTTTCATTAGATTCACAAAGAGGTCGACAGCTTCCCAAAAGGTTAAGAACCATTGCGCCATAGCATCGCCAGTGTAAGAACCAAAAAATTCGCTTAAACTGGACTTAAATTCTTTTACCAAGACTATCATTTCTCTTCTCAGGTGTGTGTTGGGGAGAAGGGAGCGCAGGAGGAGGGTCATTCCATATTTTTACTTTCACTTCAAAATTCTCAGAGCAGTTTAGGATTTCCACCTTCAGACAATTTCCAGCATTCCCTGCCACAGGTTAAGATACACAATAAATGACAATACTGTATCAATTTACATGCAATATTAGTCATTCCACGTTTCAATATGTGTTTCAAACAACCAGTCCTCACTACACTGCCTGTGAAATAAGCTATCATTATCATGTTTTCTCTTCCAAGAAAGTAAAACACTGTCACCCTGAGGCTAGACAATAAATCAGTTATGGGATTGGGATCAAAGGTGAGAAGGTCGTGACCCCCTCTTCCTCCCCTGGATCTGCAAGGTCAGTCACTTACCATGGACCACCTCTGAGCTAAAAGGAAAACTGAACCATTAATTCTATCAACTCCTCCAACAACGACAACATTAAATTTGGACCTAGTGGTATGTCAATAATTTGGGGTATACTCCCAGCTTCCCAGTGGAGTGTGTTCATCTCTAGATATCGAGGCAGATGTCACTAAATGCTGGCACGTGCCTGGCATCCTTAAAGGGAGATGTAACCAAGCAGTCCAGTACAGCACCTGGGCATCCCTCTGCCCAGCCTTAGCTCTGGCAGATATGGATTTGGATAATCCCAGCATCCCACCACTGAGGGAATAGTTCCAGGATCAAGCTAGAACTTTAGGTCCATCTTAATTCTCTGATCAGAAGGGGTGTCAGAGCGGCAAGCAACTTTAGAGTGAAGTTAATTGGTTCAAACCTTTCATTTTACAGATTATAGAAATGGAACCTAAGAGGAGCGAAATGACTCATTCAAAGTCTCGAACACTCAGGAGCAGAGACAGTTCTAGAAAGTCAGAATAGAGACACCTGTCTGGGATGCGATCCTCCCAAGCATTCAGGAATTGGTCTGTTCCAAGCTCTGCCAAGCTGGAACTTGCCTCCTCTAACCTTGAGCCAGATCCAGTCTTTGCCTCCAGGGCTGCGTCACAAGAGGCTACTGCCAGAGCACTGGTCTCAGCTTGCTCCTTCTGAGGGACAAAGTGTGGAAAGGCATCAAAGGGATAACCCCATCAGAAGTGTGGAAAATACCACTCTGGCACCAGGGAACTCCGGACTGAAGCTTGTTGGGTTGATGTTTGATTTATGGCCCAGCCTGATCAAGATGACTTCTCCCAAAGGAAATGTCCAAAATAAACAATCTTAAAGACACGAAGAAGCTTCAGCTTCCTACTGTCCTCCAAAGACCGAGAAAAGCCTGAGATAGCCGGGAGAACCCCATCGCCATATGTTCTGTGTGTCAGGATGAACACCCTTCCAGGAAACCGGGACAGGCACGGTCTCCCGATCAAGGTGCAGCGTTTCCGATTAGGTTTTGGCGACCAGCGCGCATCCAGTCACCCTGAAACAAGTCGGAATGGGAGCTGCAGGCGCGCAGTCCCGCCGAGCGCAGTGAGTCTTCCTACGGGTAGGACCCACTCAGGGGGAACCCGCCAAAACCGTCCACCCGCAATTCCAGGGGGTCGGAGTCACCCAAACCCCACTGCGCAACTTCGCGGATACCGCTCCCTCCCACCCCTCATTCCCAAAAGCACCACTTCTTCCCAACTACACGCCTCCTAGGTCCAAGCGCTTCAGTGGGACGCAACGCCCACTTCGGAGGATACGATCTTAGTTGCGGGGATAGGCGAGGCGTCTAGATCCCATTCACTCACAGATCGACGCAGGCAGATGGAGACATTAAGAGTTTGCAGTTTTGACTTTTTAAAAGCACACTATCACAAACACATGCAGGCGCACACACACGGGAATGACAGCCACGAGGAAGTGAGTGACCGACAAGGAGTCTCCTATCACTACCCCGCGCCCCGCACGACGCGCTGGAGTGCCCCCGTCCCACCCGTCCGCGCTCAGGATGGAAAGCTGGGACCGCCCGGCAGCCAGAACCTGGAGGGGACAAAGTGGGGAAGGCGGGGCCCACCTCCTCGTCCTGCTCCTCCTGGGACGCGCTGCTGCCCCCGGGCGCCGGCGGCGGCGGCGCGGCGGCTCCGCGCTCCGGCAGTCTGCGCGCGGGAACCCACACGGCCGGCTGGCGGACACTGAGGGCGCCGCCCGGCGGCGGCAGCTGCTGCTCGCGGGGGAAGCCACCGGGCTCCCCTTCCTCCGACAGAGTTTCAGAGCCCGAGGACGACTCGGCCGAAGAAGCGCCCGGCGACGACACGGCGGCCGCGGCAGGGGCGGGGGTCCGGGCATCGTGACCGCTGCGGCTGCAGGGCACCGGCTCCGGCGCCTCCGAAACTTTCTCCCCCATTTCCCTCTCGAACCCAAAGTGCTGCGGCGGGGGCAGCGCGAGCGCCACGCGCGCTAAGCGCCTCGGGGAACCGCGGGCGGCTCCGCTTCGGCTCGCTCTCGCTGCCGCTCCCGGGCTGCGGAGAGCCCCGCCGGCGACTACATGGCCGCGGCAGGGCCGCGGGAGCCCGCCGCTAAGTTAGCAGCCGCCCGGGTCGGCGGGCCGACGGGGGCTCCCGCGCGTGGGGCCATGACGGCTGGGGTCTGCGCTCCGAGCTCCTCCCCAGCTGCGCCCGAATCGCCGGGACTGCGGCTTCTCGGGCAGAACCTGCCTCCAGGACGGTGCGGGGCCGGCGGAAGAGATGGGCAGCCCAGGGAGCCAATGGCGAGGCAGGCGCGCGGGTGGGCGGAGGCTGCGGCGCCCCTGGCCGCGCGGGCGCGGGGTGGGGGAGGCGGGGCTGAGGCGCGCGGCGCGCGGGCCCCGGGTCCCGCAAGTGTGCTGAGACCCCGCCGACCAGGGCGCCGCGCGAGTATCCTGGAGGGTGAGAGTGGACCCGGGAATCAAAGCCAAAGGCGAGGACTCCGAACAAGGCTGGGGAGTATCTGGCTGTCCTTGGGATGCCGGAGGAGGCCGCCGAGGGGGCGCTGAGACCTTGGAGAAGAGCTGGACTTATCTCGAAAAAGTGGAATCGAAGAAACTGATCAGGAGGAGAAGTGGCGGGGCTTTGTGGATAAAACAAAACAAAACAAAACAAAAAACACCCAGTCATGTACTTAAACGCTCACCAGCGTGCTGGAAGAGGAAGGGGGCAGCTTCGTGGTGTATTGGAACCAAATGGAGCTGAGTGCCAATCCCGGATTCTTGATTTAAGTTCCTCCGAACCTCAGTTTCCTCAACAGTTAACAGAGACCTTAACATCTATTTCGCCCGATTGGCAGCACTAGAACAAATATTTCTATAAACCTTCATCAAAGTGCCTAGTCTGGACACATGGAAAGTTTTCAAAAGCCTATTTTCTGTCTTTATTTCTGCTTACAATCTAAAAATTAAGATAAATTGTACCTTTTGATAGGAAGGGAAAGAAATAGGACTCCTGTGTTTATTTAGGACCAAGAATATGCTGAGCCCTGTACCAGATGCAAGGCAGACAAAGCTGCATTAGAAAGGGTAATGTGCCCCAACCTTTCTCTCTCCACATAAGCAGCAGAGCAAAAGAGTTCACCTTTCCGGTAAACCTTCTCCTAGCCCAGGACTGTAAACCTGCAAGACACAAGTTCAGGTGCTTCATTTTCCTTACCTCTGAGAAATTAAAGAAAAAAACTTACATCCAAAGGCATCAACAGAACTATCTTAAGGCTCCCTTTGGGTTGGAAGAGGCAGCCTTGGAGTAATGAGGTTATTTGAATTTCCTAGAAAGCCAGCACTGAGCTCAGCGGTAGGAAATAAATGATTCCACCACTTGCCTTCAGCTCCTGTCCCATTCTGAGATCTGGCACTGTGACCTGGGATATAAATTCAACCAGATTCAATTCCACAGACGTTGATTAAGATGTGTGCCAGGTGCTTGCGGGGGGGATACAAAGATGAATAAGGCAGATCCCCTGCCTTTGAGGAGCGTATGGTCAAACGAGAGATTGATACTGCATAATAAAGCTCCATTATTAATCTGTAAAAGCTGTGGCAAGTGCTACAGGAAACATGGTGCCGTGGGAGAAGAGGGGAAAGTTACAGAATAATGTAACCGTGGCAGGTATTCAAGCTCAAGAATCCTCAAGAATTTTAGATTTCTCTTTGTCGGAACAGCTTTGCCAAAGGTCCTCAAGAACTGAAGGATTCCAGTTGAAAGCCCCTTCAGCTAATGAACCCTTTTATGCTATCACTGCATTTACAAGTGATAGAGCATACAAAGCACTTCATCATGTTGGACAGCAAGCTTTGTCCTGATCAGTTTCCTCCCCCCATGATGAAAAGGAAGGAAATATGATGTGACCCCATTACCAGAGACAGCCATGCTGTAGAACGGGCTCTGCCATCAGGCTTACATTGTCACACTTCAGAATTACCCATGGGGATGTGAAGGCCTGCCGAGGCAAAAGGGCAATTCTCATGATTTGGCTAAGCTGTAATGGGGGAGGCTGAAGAGAAAGCACAGTGGGGCTGTCTCAGTCTGACCTGGGTCTCACAATTACTTTTCTAGTTAGGAGTATTGGTCTTTATCAGAGCTCCTGTGGAGCTGATTTGCCACAACTGAGGTGAAATGACTTAGGCAAGTCATTCACATGAAAGCGAAGGAGGGATTGGTTTCAGTAAATTGGGAAAGAAGAAGCAGGGGCATGGTCTGAATCTCTAAACAGTCAGCATGATAGTAGCTAATAGCTGAGCCATAATCATCTTCTATAGAAGGTCTCATTTAATCCTGGCAACAACCTCTTCAGATCAGTTCTATCAACTCCACTTTATAGATGAAGAAACTGAGTCTCTGTAAAGTCAAATAACATGCTCAAGGTCACACAGCAAGTGAGTAATGGCATTAGTTTGAGCTCAGACAAACTGTTTTCAAAACACTCTGTCCTAAACATTCCAGTATAATGCCACTCGGAACAGACAACTTTTTCAAGTACTAGATTATAAATCCCCAAAGGGCAGGGACTTTGTTGTCTCGATTCTACATGCAAAAGGAGATACTTGGTGAATAGATACCCCCTGCCTGAATACTTATGAGGCATTTACTATGTGCCAGGTACTGTTTTAGCATTTTACAATTAACCTAACCTTCATGTCAACCCTATGAGGTAGCTACTACTGTTATTCTCATACCACATCAGGAAATGTGTGAAAAATATGGCACAGAGAAGTTAAGTAACTTACCCAAGGCCACATACCTAGCAAGTGATGAGGCCAAGATTCAAACTCGGATAGTTTGGCCCCAACATCCATGCCCTTGACCCCTACAGATCAAAGTAAAGTACTAGATCAGTGTTTCTTGAATTTTTAAAACCTTAATTCCCCCAAAATAAATATATTTTACATTGCAATTCATGACATATACATAAAAAAGAAACAACAGTTATCTTTCATATAAGCAATGCAGTCTGAAATTTTAATTACATTTTATTGAAAATAAAAGTGCTAGTTATGATGAACTAAATGGATTTCAAAATCCACTTTGAAACCTGCAGTTGAAACGGGTGCTCTTGATCATCCCCACACATGACCCGTGAGGTAAATATGACTGTAGTTCAAGCTGAGAGTTTCCAGTTTAGAACTGAGCAAACTCAAAGGATGACTCTATAAATAGATGATGATCAGCAGGTCAGAATAGTTCCCCAAAAGTATCCCAGTTATACCCATAGACAAATCCTGGCGTATGGCCAAACCACTGGAACAAAATCAGTTTCAATTTCCCTAAGTCTTTTAATTTACCTAAATCCTTTTGGGTATCTCTCTTATCTTACTAATTAAATTATACACATCTTCCTTAGTGCCAAGAAAGTACCCCTTCCAAGAAAACTTCTCATAAATGTCCCTAATGTAGATCTTGGAACCAGAGATGGGTGTGAACATTGTGGCTTTCCCCCTGTGGTATCCCTGAAGGCAGGAGATGAAAAATAAAATGGACTTAGTCATAATCCAATTCCTGATGTGTGGGGGCTTCCCACAGTGATGCTGATACTGTAGCTTCACGAAATAGACTGGCTAGCCTATGGAGTGGGAGGGACAAGACCAGGATAATCAGGCAATATATTCTGTTGGACATGCTCCCAAATGTCTGGTACAGGGACCGGCATCCATGGGCACTCGGTAAGTGTTCATTGTGTTTTATGATTGAACACTTGCTTCGGTTTTCTGTGTTCTGTGCCATGTGCAGACCTTACCTCTGGGAGTCTCTGTTGTTTCTAGTCTCTGCTGTGTAGGTAGGGTGAGGTGTGAATGTCAAGCTCTGTCTCTGTAGGATGGAGGAGGTTCTAGAACCAGCTAGAAAGGTCTATTCCCGGCTTCATGACCTTTTCCCCAAGGATTAGGTTTAAGATTTAATAAAATTGAAAGTATATGTCCTTCCTTCTTACATATGTGAAATTGGACATCATAAACTCAGCATGAACATTATTTGCAAAAAAAGGAAGCATGTTTATTTAAAAAATGAAAAATTCTAAATTTTATATAATCTTTGGATTATGAGGATGACTATTATCTACCTTTGGTAGGATATTATTATCAGTGTTAATAATAGATTTTCCTGCTTCCCCTGTGACCAATGGAGTGCAGTTTTGAAGCAGAATAAGCATTAATAAAATCTAGCCTAGATTGGGGCTTCTGACACAGACCAAGGCAGTTTCTGACCTTTCTGCCTGAAGGAAGAGCCCTCACATTCGCTCAAGCTTTTGTTTGTATTCAAGGCCCTGGGAAAGGAAGGGTTAGAATACGAGGTTCCAGAAGAGAAGTAGAAATTTTTTAAAATGATGGTTGAAAGGACAGGGGAGGAAGGGCAATAGAGGAAATCCCTCTAGGGATTCTAACCTAGAGGTCAGGAAGGATGGGAAACTCAACTACGGTAACAAATTAAAACAAGGCTGAGGTGGGCAAAGGGGAGGCTGCTGCTGACCTGACCCCTTAGATCAATATTTCTCAAAGAGTGGTGTGTAGATCACTTGCATCAGATCACCAGGGTTCAGGGGAAAGCTGGTTCCCTGACCCCACCCAAAGATCTGGGAATCTGCATATTTTACACACCATCCCAAATGGGTATCAAGTATCCTAAAGCCTGAAAAATACTGAAGATGATTATATTTTGGAGATGCAAGAACCATTTTATGGGGCAAATGTACACGACTCTGAGGAGGGTAGTTAGAATGAATTTGACTGCCTGTGGTTCATGTCTCTTTGGAATACCTCTTGGGCCCTTAGAGACCAACCACCTTGTGAAGACCAAGGCAGCTTAGCAGCTGAACAGGAATATGCTTGCTTGTGAACACAGCTGGAAAATCTGAGCTGATACACAGAAAGAACTGAGGATAATGTTCCCTGGAGAATTTTGTTTAAATAAAATTCAAAATGGTGACCTATTTCCCGCAGCAGACTCGTCTTTTGCAGTTGTCTTTCCAAGATGGATATTCACATCTGGGATTTTTTTGTTATGCTTTCAGCATGAAATGTTCTTTTATTATCATTCTTCATTTTTCAAAAAGATTTATTCTGCACTCTTTGCCTCTTTAGGAAATAGAAGACAAGTAAACACATTTACTCATTTTTATTCATTATAGAGGTTTGCTTTTAGATTCAGAGGATTCCATTTTCCATTTTCAGTTCTTTGGGCAATCTCCTTCGACTCTGACCACACTGCACGGCAAGTAGTTCCTTGCACCAACAACCCCTGCCTTATTAGAAAATAAAACTATACTGAATAATAACCTAGTGAGTAGCAACTCTTTCCACAACCTTGAGCCAGCTTGCAACCCTAAAGCTTTTTACATTTGAGGAAATAGTATCTTCTAACCCCTTTCTCCTCAAAGTGTGTTCTGCCAATAAGCAGACCTGGTTGCTTGTTAAAAATGCAGACTCTCAGTCCCAGCCCCACACCTACTCAATCAGAATCTTAACAAGATTTCCAGGGAGGTTTACAGGCACATTAAAGTTAGAAAAGTGCTGCTCTGGCCCACTGGTTCTCAAACTTGGCTGCATATTGGAATCACCTGTGGGACTTTAAAAACTACTGACACCAGGTCCCAGCTTGAGCCGTTCTGATTTAATTGGTGTTGGGTGCAGCCTGGACAGGAGGATTTAAAAACTTACCAAGGTGAGAAGTGGTTGATTTTAGGGCCAAGACAGGGAAAATACACGATGGGCCTGGAACAACTCATGGTGCCATGAATTAAGGAAATGTTCAAAAAACAGTGTGGGCTTATTGGAAGAACCAGGCACCAACATACAGGGACTTCTAATGGCCAAAACTGGAACAATTTGGACAATTAATGAAGATGGATTTTTAACCTGTAGAATAAAGTAAACATCCATGAGTCCACACTGATATAAATATGTAACTGAATAAATTTCAAAAGTAAATGGAAGAGAAGAGACAGCTATTCCTTACAATGGAATTCTGATTAATAAATGTAGAAAGAGTGAAATAATCACCTTTAGGCAAACAACACAGGAATAATTGTTGCAGACAAGACCCCCAAATATACGCTAAAATTAGTGAGCAAAGGTTGGAGCAAAAAAGGATTTGCGTAGTATTACAGTACTTCTCCCAAAATACTTATTAATAAAAAGTGAAAGTAACTTTACAATGCAGAAACCCAGCAGAAACCAATTTAATCAAGTTATCAGGGTAAACATCACTCTTAATAAGATAGACCAACATCCTGACCTCCTGGATATGATGCACATTATTTTTGTGATTCTTGCCAAAAATGTTTAAACTCACTCCGATCATGAGAAAAACATCAAACCCAGATTGAGGGACATTGTACAAAATCACTGACTAGTGCTCTTCAAAAGCATCAAGGTTATGACAGAACAGACCATGAAACCATTACAGAGACTAAGAAATAACAACAAAATGCACTATGGAATCCTGGATAGTCTGAGACCACAAAAAGGACATTAGCAGAAAGTCTGTATTATAGTTAATAATATTGTTCCAGTGTTAACTGTCCATTCTTGATGGTAATATTATGGTTACATAAGATTAGAGGAAGCAGGGTAAAAGATATCAGGGAATTCTTCGTATGATTTTTGTAGCTTTTCTATAAGTCTAAAATTAGTTTAAAATAGAGATTTAATATAGTTAAGTTCCCTATGTGTTTCTAATAATAGACAAGGTTGAGAAATACTTCTCTAGCTCTCAATGTCCCAATTCCTCCTTTCTCCTTACCCCCAAAATAATTTTTTTTCCCTATTTTTCCCTCTTCGAGTGTTCTTGATGTGTTTTGGGGGAGGAAGTGAACCAACACTAAGAAGCAGCATCAGTACAACTGCCCAACATCCACCCAGGAAGATGTCCATGGTGAGTGCTATGGAGGCAAACACTTGGGCCATGATGTAATCGTAGACTTTTTTTTTTTAAGGATCTGGCTGCCCTATATCCATTCCACTTTCTATTGGTTATAGCATCCTAATTTCCTTTTAAGAAATCACCTATCCCTTGAGTAGTCTTGATGGCCTTGTCAATCAAGAGGGAGCTCTCCTTGGACTTTGAATCTCAAGAAGAATAACTCAAGTATAGCAGTATCCAGACAAGGTATCCATTAACTCCCATTAACTAGACCCAGCCTGCTGTGATTCCAGCACTTTTCCAAGTCATATTCTCCAGTTTTCCCTTTGATTCTCTGAGATATCAATAAAACGTCTTTATGAGTGAACTAGCTAAAGTCAAATGTTGCTTGAAAGAACCCAAAATAAAACAGGTGGGTTGATCTGAATCCACCTAGTCACAATGAGAATCAGATATCTGAATGCCAGTCCAAAGCTATTATTAATTCTAAATTTGAGATGTTTTCCTGACCCCAGTGAAAGGCACTGCTTCCACCATTAGGAAGCCATTAGTGTTTCAGGTGTAAGAAGGGATCTCACTTACTGGAGGTTAAAATACTTAAAAAAAAGTGCACACTGGTGGACAAAAAGAATGTTTCCAGTTATGGCAGAGACAGGTCCAAGCACCATATTATGTTGGAATTGTCCATCTGTCTTCCTACTTTGTTATGAAAGTCTTGGAGGCAAAAGTGTTGTGGTAGATTGAATTGTGCAACTCAACATTGACATGTTTTTTATCTTAACCCACATTCCTATGGGTATGAACCCATTGTAAACAGGGTCACTTGAAGATGTTATTTTTTATTAAGGTGTGGCCCAATGAATGAAATTGGGCCTTAATCAATACTACTAGAGACCTTATAAGGAGAAGAAACCTGAGGTCAGAAGTTGGAGAAGGCCATAGGGAGAAGCCTGAGGTCAGCAGAAATCAGAAAAGCCAGCACAAGGAGAGAGAGGGCACATGACAGGTGGCAGAGGTACAAGCCAGAGAGCCTGAAGAACTGTGGCAAGCCAGCACCAGAACACTACAGACTTTGGGGAGAAAGCCAGCCTGCCAATATCTTGAGTTTGGACTTCTGCCCTTCCAAATCATGAGCCAATAAATCCCCACTGTTAAGCCTACCCGTTGTACGGTATTTGCCATAGCAGTCAGGCAAACCAAAACAAGGGTACTATATCTTCTTTATCTAACACCTTGTTTGTGCAAACACCTAGCACAGTATCTGGAATACAATAGTTCACAATAAATATTTATTGAATGAATGGATGTGACTATTGCTACCATGTGACTTAAAAAAAAACTTTTTATGTTAAAGTAATTTCAGACTTATAGGACCATTATAAAAATAATACAAAACCAATACAAAGAATTCAAATATATCCCCTACCCAAAAACCCAGATTTACCAACTTTTAATATTGTTGCCACATTTGTTATATCATTCTAGCTAGTAGCTCTCCATCATCATGTGACTTTAACCCAGCTTTAGTAAAACTGTGTTTATCCAAAAAAAGTATGCTTGGTCTAAGACTTGTATAGGTTATTCAAAAGAACCCAAAATAGTTTAGGAGGAAAAAACCTACTTATGTAATAAAGCAGCTTCATTCCTGAATTGTCCATTCTTTTAATTTTTTTAAATTACATAAAAATCTTCTACTAATCCACTATTGGTCTGTCATGCTCACAGAAATGTCTTTCCTACTATTTCTTTGCTTTTCTAAAAGAGCCAAATTAATGAGAATTGCCTGCATGTGATGAGAATAGGATGGAAGAAGCACTTACGGAACACTTTAGACTACTGTTTCAACCTCTTACCAAGTCAGGGAAGTCTATTATAAGCTGCAAGTACCTCTTGGCTGGCAGCCCAAGCACACCATCCAAGCCCTTAGGGTGGGAAGAGTCAGTGCCCCTTGTTCAGAGCCCCATGCTTATATAAGCCCCATTATTATGTAAGAATATTAGGACCCTTTATTACACTCAGCCATGTTGCCAAATTAATGCAAGGGAATTTGTTGTGGAAAGAAGCAAGGCAAAATGAAATGATGGGTACTTTCAGCATTGTGAAAGTCGTTGTTCTTAGTTGCCAACCATAAAGTCTATTTTATCTTGTTTAAGAAGGCAGTGGTTTATTTTTAAATATTAGAATGCTCACAGAGTCTTAAAGAACTGAAGAAACAAGCTTTAGACTGGGCTTCCAGGAACAATCCCCAGAATCTCAAAGCAGAACGGGTGGGAAGATTCCTGATGATTCCAGAACCACACTGCCTCTCGCACCATCTGTGCCCACAAAGTGGATGCCCTGCACTCCACCTGCTTCCTCACATAAATCATTTTTGGTTCTCCATCTCTACTGTGTACATCTGATTAGTGTGACCTAAGTCACATGACCACACCCTGGAGGCAAGGAGAAATGCTGGTGCTTTGCATTCTGTCTGGGGAAGATGGGATTTCCACCATGGGGAACCATCCAAACACAGAGAGAGTGCCAAAAGATTTTGCTAACCATGTAAACCAGAGTGATTTAGACTTTGAAAGTCTTCAGCCCTTGATTAATTGTGCTAATCTGTCCTCTGGCATAATATTTTCAGCTTTCAGGTAATTGTGAGCCTAAGCCTCAATATTAGAATGTCTGCACTGAACACAAGGATCATTTCCCAGCTAAATATCACATAAGGGAAAAAGAATTGTCACGTACTAACACAATCTATATGCCAGACACTGTGCTAAAAGCTTTATATATATTATGTATTTAATAGCCTCAATAACCCCAATTCAAGGGTATGATTCCAAAGGAAAGGAATTAATACTGAAAAGTTAAATGGTTGTTCCCAAAGTCACACAGTCAGGTGGGGATAGTACATGCTCTTTCTACTATACTGTTGTGGGTTTTTGTTGTTGTTGTTGTTGTTTTTAGTATTTAAGGGTGGGCATCACCACCTCTGCAGTTTACTTTCAAATGTTTCATCAAAAACTATATATAGGGATATATATATTAAGCAAGTGAAGGTCAAAATGTTAATAGTCACAGGAGGAGGCACGTGGGTGATCCAGTTGTCCAACTTTTCTGTATGTGCAAAAAGGTTCATAATAAAAAACTGGAATAAATAAATAAAGTACCATCCTCTACCACCACCACTACCTCTACCCATTCCCCCATCTGACCGAGCATCAACCCTACACTGGGTCTTTCCCAGGGCATTCATGGAAGCCTTGAAGGTGGTGCTAGCTTCAGGAGCCCAGGAAAGTGTACATGTGCATTGTTCCAGAGAGATGGTCTACAGCTTTCATCAGATTCACAAAGAGGTATGTGACCCCCAAACAGTAATGAACCACTGCATCACTTTTATTTAATAATTTTTATTTTTTAAAGGAGCTTTAGATTACATAAATATTACATAAAAAATATAGGGGATTCCTATCTCCGCACCCTCTTCCCTCCCACACTTTGCCCCATTAACAACCTCATTCATTAGTGTGGTACATTTGTTACAATTAATGAATACATATTGAAGCATTGCTACTAACCGTGGCTATAGATACATTATGTTTTACTTTGCACTGCACAATTTTATAAGTTTTGACAATATGTGTGCTGGCTGGTATCTGTCATTGTCATATCATGCAGAAGAATTTCAATGTCTCAAAAATGCCCCATGTTACACCTATTGTTCTCCTTCCCCTCAGAACCTCTGGTGACCACTGTCTTTATATCAACATTACAAGTTCTTCCATTACTAGAATAATAATAAGTCTACTTTAGTCTATAGTTGCATTCCCCCCTAATGTTGGTTGTTCTTCTATCTTGAATATTTTGGGATGGTGATGCCCAACTCTGCTTCCAATGAAGTGGGGGCTTAGATCCCATGGGGCAGATGGATGGAACTGTCCTTCTTGCAGTTGTAGATGCTCTCTGCTTCTTGGGTTGGGCATTGTCCCTCATCATCCTTTTGTTAGTTTTCCTGGGTGAGTCTGATGAACTGGAGAGTATGTGTTGGCTGCAACTCTGTTGAGAGTCAAGGCTCACACAGCATATGAACAGCTGGAAGATTTAAGTCTCTGGGATGTATATTTAACAGATATAGTGCTAATTATATATTCAAATAAATGAGATAGAAGAACCACGTGTAGAAAAATTATAAATTAGTCTAACTCTGATACATTGGGGGAGATGGGTTATCATATATTCTAAGGTAAGGCCCACTGATGGGGTGTTGATTTCCTGGGGTTGTCTGCCCACCCTTTAGTGGCTAGATGTCTCTAGAGCCCCAGGAGTACCCCTATCTGAGGCACTTTTATGGTGACAGTCAGTAAGAGCCTCCTGAGACATGCGTAAGAGTCGTAACCTCTGGAATGACCTCCCAACTCCCTTTGAACTCTCTTAGCCATAAAGACTCATTTGCATTTAATGTTTCCCCCTTTGGTTTGGGTCATCCTCCAAATGCATTGTTAGATGGCACTTAATATTACCCCCTTGGTGCCAGGGAAGCTCATCCCTGGGAGTAATGTCCCACATAGGTGGGGAAAGCAGTGAATTTATATGCTGAGTTTGGCTTAGAGAGAGGTCACATTTGAGCAATAAGGAGGACCTTAGGAGGTAACTCTTAAGCAATTATATTACCAGGCCAAGTTTCAATTTCACAAAAACAAGGTTCATAAGTACATGCATCAATATCAAAGGACTGGCTCATTTGCCCTCTTTGCTAGTCACTTCCCATGTACTCCAGAGATTGTCACCACTCTATAAGAGAATGTAGCAGGACTCACCAGTATGAGAATTCAATATTCCATGGGTATTTTGTCTCTTCATCCACTGAGACAACACTCCATGACCACATTAACATGATCACACTCTAGAGAGGCATGCCTCAGGTGCAACCCCACACATACCTCCTACCACCACTAGCACCCCAGACCAGTGATCCTCTCCTACCTCAGCTGCAACCCCTCTGCAACCCAAAACCTCCCCCAAAACAAAGCCAACAAAAAATAACAATAATGAAAAAAAAATTAAACAACATAAGCAAAAAATAATAAAACAAAACAAATTTTTGCATTGTATTTTGTCTTATAAGACCTATCTTTCAAATATATTGACAATTTCATCTGTATGTTCCCCCAAAGTCTTTTTTCCCCCAATTTATTATCAGAGAAGCTTTAGGTTACAGAAAAGTCACATAGAAAACACAGGGGATTCCCATATACCCCACTCCCTCCCCCTCTCCCCCACATCCCCCTCTATTAATAACATCCTACAACAGTATATTACATCTGTAACAATCAATGAATAAATATCGAAGCATTGCTACTAGCCATGGTCAGTCATTTACATTATGGTTTGCCTTTAGCACCATATAATTTTATAGGTTCTGACAAAATGTATAATGGCCTCTATCTGTCATTGCAAGATCATGCAGAACAAACCTGTATTCGTCAGTCAAAGTGGTGCTAAAGCAAAGTACTAGAAATCTGTTGGCTTTTATAAAGGGTATTTTGCATACAAGCTTACAGTTACAAGGCCCTAAAGAGTCCATCTCAAGTCTATTTTCTCACCAAAGTCAGTTGCCACGTGTTGAAGCAAGATGGCAGGTGATCTCTGCAAAGGTTCAGCCTTCCTTCTTCCTCTGAAGGCTCCATGGGCCCAGCTTCTTCTGATCTCAGCTATAGGCTGGCACAGGGCTTGTCTCCCCATGGCTGCAGGATCAAAGTTCTCTCCTCTGCCATGTCTATAGAGCTCTCTATCTTCCTGTGTATCTTCTTCTGTGTGCCTTTTTGAATGAGTATCTGTTTATATAGCCTTGCAAGGGGGCGAGGACTCAACCCTGAGTTGTACCCTACCAATATGGTTGAATCAAAGCCCTATTCTTAACATAATTTAACCAAAGGCATCTCAGCTGAATCTAATATTATACAATCAAAGGGGATCACACCCAGAGGAACAGCTCAATTTACATATGTAGTCCTTCTTTTTTGGAATTCATAAATAATATGAAACTGCTACAAACTCAAATGCCCCAAAGATGCTCCATGTTCCACCCATTCCTCCCTCACCTTCCCCTCGGAACCTATGACAACCACTAAGTTTCAATTTTTAAACAGTAAGTTTCATTGTTACATGCATTAATATTGTGGGCTAGACATACTGATTTCTTTTATTAGGTGCTGCCTATGTACTCCACATGTTCTTGCTCCTCTATTTGAGAACATAGCAGGGCTCCCTAGGATGAGAATTTAACATTTTGTTGTTCATTGTGTGGATCTCCACCCACTGAGATAGCACCCTATGACAAGATGAACACGTTCATATTCTGTGCTTCAGAAGCACTCTTTCCCACATATGCCACCACCAACAACACTCTGTACCCATGACCCTCCCCTGCCATATCAGCAAAAAAAGCATTCCCATCTTGTAGTTTTAACTACAGACCTACAAATTCCCAGAATTCACCTGTTCTGTCCTCCAGTCCTTCCCCCAGCTCCACAGATAGTCCATCCCAACCCCCTCCACCCTGCTTACAATCACATTCCAGCATCATTGACCCCTCTCATATACCTGCAGCACTATCACCACCATCCACTGCCAAACCACCCCCCTTCCACCCTCTCATAGGTTTGCCCATAGTCAGCATCACCTCACCTCACTCTACTCCTTTTCTGTTTGCTAAGGTCCTATCCATGAGATCATGTAATATTTGTAATATTTTGACTTACTTCACTTAACATAAGGTCTTCAAGATTCATCTATGTTGGCCCATGTATCAATACCTCACTCCTTCTTATAGCTGAGTAATATTCCATTGTATATATATACCACAATTTGCATATCCATTCATCTGTGGGGTTTTTTTTTTGTAGGAGGTACTGGGGATTGAACCCAAGACCTCATATATGGGAAGCAGGCGCTCAAACACCGAGCTACAACTGCTCCCTGAATCACTTTTTTATAAAAAAAAATTTACTGTGGTAACATACAACATAGTATTTCCCATTTGCTCTGTGTTCTTCTGTGACCGCTTCTATCCTTATTGGCAGCACCAGGAATCTGTGTCTCCTTTTATTGCATCAGCTCTTTTGTTGTGTCAGCTCTCCGTGTGTGCACAGCCATTCTTGGGCGAGCTGCACTTTCTTTTGCACTGGGCAGCTCTCTTTACTGGGCGCACTCCTTCCGCGTGAGGCTACCCTATGCAGGGGACACCCCTGATTGTCAGGGTACTCCTTGCACGCATCAGCACTGCACATGGGCCAGCTCCACACAGGTCAAGGAGGCCTGGGGTTTGAACCACAGGCCTCCCATGTGGTAGGCGGACACCCTATCCATTGGGCCAAGTTCGCTTCCCCATTTTACCCATTTTTGAGTATACAGTTTGCAATGTTATATTACTACCGCCACCACCAGTTACTACAAAAACTTTTCCATCATCCCAAACAGAAACCCTGTACCCTGTAAGCATTAATTCCCCATTCCCTGCACCACATTCTGGTGCCTGTTATCTACTATCATCCCCCACCACCCCCACTCTGGTGCCTGTTATCTACTATCTGACTCCATGAATTTGCATATTCTCTTCATTTCTTATAAGTGAGATCCTACACTATCCTTTTGTGTCTGGCTTCTTTTGCTCAACATAAGTGTAAATGAAGATTATAGTCCATCTGTTTTTTGATCACAAGGTTGTTCTTGGCGGGGAGGGGACACCCCAAGTAAATATTTGGATTTTACGATTTTAGCACTTGTTTACAATATCATTTTGCAATATAGGATTCAAATTCAAAAATTGAGCCAAGAGTCCTATCTCTAGGAGGGAAAAATACATGTCTGTACAAGAATGAGCAAGGGCTAAAACCAATGAGAAAGGTTCTGGAGAGAAGATGACAAAGGACTGAGTAAATCAGGAATATATTTTTCATTTAACTACTGAAGTCTTAGCTGTACATCAGAAGGCCAGGCATCTATTTGTGACATTGCTACTGACTCCATTTATCAGAGCCTCCATCACTTGTATAATGAGGGTAATATGAAACCTTCCATCATTTCCTCCACCACAGTGCTATGAGATTGTTTTGAAAGTACTTTCATTTCTCCAACAGAAAGGCATTTTATATATATGAAATATATATATACCTGTTATGACTTCTTGGGGGGAAAGAAAAGCACCTCAGAGAAGACTTTGAGTATAACTTCTCGGACTAGGTAATTTCTGACCCTCACAGGCATCCATATTTGGGATGTCCTTTGTGATGAAATGACTTATTTCTTAGTTTTTTGTTTCTGGTGGGTTGCATATTCCCTTCCCTTCTTTTTTTTGTGTGTTTTTTTTAAAATTTCAGTATAAATAAACTTCTCATATTTTGTTAGCTAACTAGAGTGTTGTTTTAGGTGGTTCATTATTGATATCTTGCTGTCAACATTCATATTTTTCAGAATACACACAATAGCTTTACTCTAGAAATAAGATGCATTGCTTTAAAACAGAAAGATGTGAAGAAACCCAGGAGAGTCAGCCTGACCCACTAGTAGAAGTAGCAGTATGTACCATAAATATAGAACTTCCGAACATGGCATTTTATGAACAGGGTCAACCATCCAAATGTGAAATGCTCCCTTCTATTCCATCTAGTCCCCAAGCAATCAGTTTCTTAAATGGCATTTTAGAAAGGTAATGAATATCTACGTACACCTAGATGTAAACTTAATTTCAAAGCTGTGGAATGAGCCGTAAATAACAACAGTGAATGATTTCCATAGCTCAACCAGTTCATACCAACAGAAATATGGATTGTCATAGAGGATGACAAGAACTTTTCTCCAATAGGATAAAATGCCAGGAAGTATGAAACTTAACTGTTGGTTGTTATTGTTCTTGCTGTTATCACTGAGGGTTTTTTTTTCTTGAACGGTTTTTGTAAAGAAAAATTATGAAGAAATTAAAAACTATGCTGGTAGCTAATATAAGGATTTAATATTTGCTATTATTTATTAAGCAGGTGACAGGCAGGGAGACAAGGAAGAAATTTTACTAACAGTTCCCCTTTAAGGTTTCTTCCAACTATTGCAGCTCTTAATTTCACCATAAACTTATATACTTTATTGCTTAGATGACTTTTAATTGTTTTTACTCAATTTGATGCCTAATGTAGAAGTATGAGCTATGATCTGAAGAGATTACCACCAGTACAGGAAAGCTGAACTACATTCTTTTGCCTCTAAAGGACATTCCAGCTCTCATGATTTCTTCCATAGCCAGTAGGTCATGGAGTCTGGTTGATTTTTCTTTCACATAACTCCTATTTATCACCTTCTTTTCCATGTTAAATGCCTCTACCCTGGCTCAGAGCCCACTAACTGATTTCCTCACTTATAGTCCAGCCCTTCCAATTTATCTTGTACCCCCATGATAGATTAATCTTCCAGAAGTACTGCTTTGATCATGCCACTCTCCTTCATATAAAAGGCTACCCACTGCCAACAGGATAAAGGCCAAAATTCTCACATTGGCATTCAAAGTCCTCTGATTTTCCAAGTCCACCTTCCAAGCCTCCCTTCATAAACCTTACTCTCCTGCCAAACTAGATTATTCATTATTTGTGATTCAGGGACTACTTCAACCCTCTCTCCCTTAGGTTTCTACATCCTGAAACTGTCTACCCCTTTTCTCTACCTGTTCAAATCTGATTACTTCAATCTAATATGGGTGTGTGATAAAATCTAGTCCCCTTGTGGCACTTTGACTTTTGTACCACAGGTGGACATGTTCTTGGTCCTGGTCTGCTTTCTGGATCTCTTTGAGATTTTACTTGAGTTAAGGTATGGTCCACCCAAATAAGGTTGGGCATTGATCCAGATTACCAGAGTCCTTTATAAACAGAATGAAATTCAGATGCAGAGAGAGAAAGCTGTGGGAAGAAGCTGGAAGTTAATGGAACCCAGAGAAGAAAGAAGACATTGCCATAGGCATTGCTATGTGACAGAAAACCCAAGGACCAAGGATCACCAGCAGCCAGCCTCAGAATACCACAGGGAGAAAGCACTGCCTTGCTGACACCTACATTTTGTACTACTCCTAGCATCAAAACCGTGAGACAGTAAATCCCCATCATTTAAGTTTTTGGTTTTTTTTTTCTCTCTCTATTTTTTAAAATGTTACATTAAAAAAATATAAGAGGTCCCCAAATACCCCTCACCCCCCTCACCCCACTCCTCCCACATCAACAACCTCTTTCATCATTGTGGCACATTCACTGCATTTGGTGACTACATTTGGAGCACTGCTGCACCACATGGATAGTGGTTTACATTGTAGTTTACACTCTCCCCTAGTCCACCCAGTGGGCCATGGCAGGACATACAATGTCCAGCATCTGTCCCTGCACTACCACCCAGGACAACTCCATATCCTGAAAATGCCCCCACATGGTATTTGTTTTAACAGACCAGAAAATAAGGCAGCTTTTGGTACTGGAAAGTGGGATGCTGTGGTGATAAATACCTGAAAATGTGGAAACAGCTTTGGAATTGGATAATGGGTACAGGGTGGAAGAGTTGTAAGGTGTTTGACAGAAAATGACTAGATTGCTTTGAAGAGACTGTTGGTAGAAATATGGACTGTTTTCGTTTGCTAAAAGCTGCCAAAAGCAATATAGCAGAAATGGGTTGACTTTTACAATGGGGATTTATTAGGTTGCAAGTTTGAAGTTCTGAGGCCATCAAAGTGTCCAAATCAAGGTATCATTAAGCTATATTTTCTCCCCGAAGACTGACACATGTAGGAGTCTCCCTGTTCTTCTGGATTTCGTTGTTTCAGCTCCTGGCTTCCTCTCTCCCAGGATCCATTGCTTTCAGCTCCTAGTTCTCATGACTGTCTCTCTCTGCTCCTATGCTTTCCTCTGTGTTCTGTGGGTTTCTCTCTTTCTCTCTCTGTATTCATCCTGTTTACAAGGGACTCCAGGAAAAGGATTGAGGTCCACCTTTGGCCATACCCTTCTGAAGTTATCTAATCAGAAGATCACACCTACAATAGGTTCACACTCACAGGAATGGATTAACACTATGGACATGATTTTCTGGGGTCCATAAATGCCTCAAACTACCACATGGATGCTAAGAGTACTTCTAATGAGGCCTGAGAAGGAAATGATAAATGTGTTATTGAAAACTGTAGGAAAAAAGGTCCTTGTTAGAAGGGACAGAGACCCTGGCAAAATTGAACTCAAATGTTGGATGGAAGGCAGAACTTGAAAGCAGTAAACTTGGATATGTAGATGAGATTTCTAAGCTAAGTATAGGAGGCACAGACTGGTTTCTCTTTGCATCTTATAGTAAAATGTGGGAGGAAAGGGATAAATTGAGAATTAAATTCTTAAGCACAGATGAACCAGGAATCAATGATTTTGAAAATTCTCAGCCCATTCAGGCATGCTGAGACTAGGGCCAGAAGTGGCTCTATTAGGGACCTCCCTGAGTTTTCTGGGTGTGAGTCTCCAGAGGTCAGGGTTCTGTGCGAGGGTTTAACTGAACAACCCTTCACTAAAGTCGGTGTGGCTAAACATGGATTCAGGCAGCCATTTCAGTGCCAGTCAGGATTGAAAATGCAATTATCTGTGAAAGATCTGTGGGGTGTTCTTTTGTCTGATGGCTTGGCACCCTTGAACTGCACTCAAAGGTGACAAGATTTTTGCAAAATTGTGTATAAGCAGAACCACTGCGGGCCTGGACTGAAAGGGACAGAGAAGGAAAGGATTGAAGGAAGTATGACTTCAAGGGCAGAACCATGGAAGCAAAGGTCTGGCCAGAAAAGATCTCCTGGGGCCAAGAGAGCAGGCTCACCCTCCTGTGTGGAAAATGTGGGTCCTCCCCTGCACTGGGAGGGGACAGGCCTTGCACCCTGGTATTCCGGGAGAGTATTCTCAATGCTCTGAGAGGGTGGGGCCTGTCTACCAGCAGTCACAGAGAGCCTGGCTACCAGCCCACTGCTCAGTACTACTCTACCACCCGAGGGCCATGTTAGAAATGGGGCTTCTTGAGAGTTCCTGGTATAACTTCTACAAATTTATACCACTTTAGGGAATAGAATAGGATATACAAGGCAAGATTTTCAGAAACTGCCCCCAAACCTATTCTCTCTTAGGAGCCTGACCCTTGAAAATAAAAAATGTTTTGGCTTTCAGATTATTGTCTCTGCTATGGAGTTTTAAAACTTTCTTGAAAGCAAACCTTACTTTATTCCAGAACATACCACTTTCTGACCAATAAATCCCATCGATACAATGGGGGAGAAAACAGGACAGCTAGGATATTACAGGAACAAAAAATATATATTAGGTAATGTTTCAAAAATATTATCCAATTATAATGGTTGTGCACACAGTACATACTCAAATCATATAACTTAGAGATGCTGTTTGCAGCAGACGATTATTTGTTAGGAGAAAGGCTAATTAGAAAGCTATGTCTTAGTTGGCCTGACATTTGACATCAATTGATAAATTTTGGTTTTCAAGGTCAATCCTTCAAGGGCTTTTTCTTCCATTTCTACAACTTAAACTGTCAACATTTAAACCATCAATAGTGTAAGCTGTGATAGTGTTGCTAGTGGTTATATCCCCCAAAATGATGTTCCATAGACATTACTTAATTTGAAATAAAGATTAGTAGTTTCCCCCTGTAATTATGCTTCTTCACATGGAAGTAAAACTCTTTCTTAAAATAGTCAAGCAAAATATTTATTAATATTACTAATTGCTCTGTTTAAATAGGATATGCAATTAGGCTATGATTTAAAGAAATGTAAGAATGCTTGATACAATGACCTACTCTTTTCTCATAATCTTTGCTGTTTATTGCTGTCTTCCTTAATCCTGGGTTTATTCCAGGGTTTAAGTAGAATTAATTTACCCTTTATCTTCCCAAGAATCAGACCTCAAATTTCTCAACCAGGTCCCTCAATTCACCCACCTTTTGCTATTTCGGATTAAGAACTATTCCTATAAATGCTTATATTTCCAGGCATCTGCTAAAGCAGTTCTCTGCAGCACTCTTCTTTTTAGAGCACATCCTTTTCCTTCTAATCAGAAATCTTAGTGCAAATAGAGGGAGAGAAAAACAGCCACATAGAGCCCCACCATGCCAGCACAAGAGCCTCGGGAACTTCTTTTCCTCAAACTAGAAGAAAATTCCCCATTTTACCTCTTCTCCATCACTCTCTTCCTCTTTTGAGGACACCTGACTCTCAACTTTCAGCAGGCAGCTCTGACTCATGACTTCTCATGTAAAATTCCTTTCAAAATGGGCTGGGGTTACTAAGCAAAGCTTATCAAAGGTTACCTTCAAAATAGTTAGAGCTTGGGATTCTTTAAAAAAGAGATATAAAGTAATGTCACCAAAGTTGTGTTAACTTTGTCGAAAAGCAAGGCAATCAATCGTATTAGAGGTGAACCCATGGCCTTGACAGAATGTTTTCACAAGGAAGAGAAGGCAGAGAAGTGGATCAGAAGCCAAGAGCCAACTAAGTCTTAGGTGGCATCCTGAAAAGATAGCAAAGCTGGGAGAATGAAGAAGTTGAAAATAAGAGAAAATAATGGTAGGAGAAATAAATGGAACAACAACAACAACAAGGAACTGAAGAAAATGAGAGGAAAAAGAAACAAGAAACAAAACAAAACTGACTCCTTCCAAGAAAGACAGAAGTCTTCCTTCCTTGAACTTAGGAAGATGCTTCCGTAAGCAGCATCTTATGGAAGCTTAAGCAGCTTCAAAAACAGAACTAAGGAAATTATCAGTCCTGTGGTAAAACAGAACAAAACAAAACAAAAAAAACCATGATATTTTTGTTGTAATATTTAGGGCAAGTGAAAGAATTTTAAAGCCACGGCCAATATCTTGCTAGTTTCCTGTGAGTAAAAATAGATATTTGTTGACTAACAAAAACTAGGGAGGGAGGTTGGGTGAGAAATTGTAGTATGTCTATGAGGAAGGAGCTGCCAATTTTCTGTGCAGAAGTAATACCACTGGATAAAAAGAAAGGGATGTGTCTGTTACTGATACCTGAGCTATGACGTACTTAAATATTTTATGGATGTGTTTATAGCTGTAGTCTCCCTTAAATGACTCAAAATAGGTGGATTCATGGACATAACACAATCTAGAAAACCTGTTGCTACATTTCCAGAGGATCATATTATCATATTGAGCAAATTTTCCCCTCAGATGAACTATGTCATTTTCTTTCTACTTTTAGTGCTAAGAGCATAAAATGAAGTTACAGAAAATTCCATATAATTTAAATAAGTATGTTTTCTAGTTATTTTTAAGGTTCTCTTTCTATCATTTCTGGAAATTCAGAAGGCGATATTTGTTTATCTAGGAAGAGGCAGAACTTGCTTCCTCTATTTCAGTCTTTAGCCATAGTTTCCAAATGGTAACTCCTCTATACTCAGTCAGTATATCCTAAAATTTACTAAAATAAAATAAGTAACAAAATATATAATATATAGTATATAAAATATAAATTAGCAATAAAAATAAAATGGAAAGCCACATCTTTCAACAATGTTGTTTTCTATTTCTAGTGAATCTTCCAATACGTTTTCTAAGAAATTGAGTTAAAAATTTCAGATATGTCCAACAAAAAGATCCTGTACTGTTGCTATCTGCCACAAGTGATCATTTTTCCCATTGTGCCTTATGAATCAAAGCTGTCCTGGGTTGGGGAGTGGATAGTAGTAGTAGTAGTTGAGTACCTGCTTCCCACATACAATGTCTTGGGTTTGATCCCCAGCACCTCCTAAAAACAAAACAACAACAACAAAAAAAAACAACTCTCATTGGGGAGTAGATGTAGCTCAGTGGTTGAGCGCCTGCTTCCCATGCATGAATCCTGGGTTTAATCCTGGGTACTGCCTAAACAAAAAAGTCTCCCTTCGTTTCTGGGAAGCGGATGTAGCTCAGTGATCAAGCACCTGCTTCCCATGTACGAGGACCTGGGTTCAATCCCTGGTACCTCCTTAAAAAACAACAACAAAAACTGTCTTGTAGCATTTGCTTTAAAATAATCCCCTGGGGAGTAGGGATTTAGGAGTTATAGACGAAACAAGATTGGCCATTTGTTGACAGTTGTTGAAACTTGGCCATGGTATATAAAATTCATTATTCTACTCTGTTTTCTTAATCTAAATAAACATATAAGCATGTTCATGGTGGCAATATTTATAACAACAAAATAGTAGAAACAACCGGATTACTTAACAGTTGAACAGCTAGAAAATAATAAACGATGACATATTCAAAAGGTAAAGACCTTTGACATTCTACTACTAACATGCTTTTAGAAAACCAAAAGGATTTGAGAAATTGAAGTTTTTCAGTCTCCCGGTAGGTGCGAGTATATTCATGTGTGCAGTGTGTGTTTGCTACATAGGAATTTCTAGGTCTGATACTAAAGCCAGCTACCCCTGATAGTCATGGTTCATCCCAACGACTGGGCTGGGTTGTATTTGGAAGTTTGCCCACCAAGTACATGAGCAACCAGTCGTCTGCAAAGTGCTTGAGGTCACTGTTCATGTCTCTGTGCAGACGCAGTTGCCCTAGTTGCTCTGGTTACCAGTTGTGACAAGGCACCAACACAACAATTTATGGAAGCCTTTTGTTCATGCTATTATTATCTGAAAATGAAACAAGGACAAATTCCTTCCCCCAAATAAGTGGGATTATTTGCAGCTTACTTTCCTAGTCTTATAAGTACTATTAACTATGATTTACAAATCATTTATTTTGGTATTTATACACAAAACTAAATACTTGTTCAGATGCCACAAAAGACAGAAGGACCAAAAAGTACTTTAAGAAAAAAGAAAGTGAAGGAACAGAATAAAGAGAAGTGTGTCTCAGGATGAAAAAGAAAAGGCATTTCAATACAACACTGTCCTGACCCATTGACAGCCGGAGTCTTCCCTGACGGTGGTCACGAACTCAAACCTCCTTGTAACATTCGCTATGGTGGGCAGCACTCTGCCTCCCGCCCAGCCCGACTCCACCCCAAGGAACGGCAGCCCAGCCTTCCTCCAGACTTCTCCAGCCTTCCATTCCCCAGCCTTCTAAACTCGACAGGCCTGCTGGTAAACACAGAGATTAATCATGGAGTGGAACTGGGGAGTCTATGTAATCTGTCAACATGGGCCCAGCATGTCCTAGGAAGTACAAGGCAGACTGCCAGGTCCCTCCTGAGAGCTCAGCAGTCTTGGGACAGCCAGAAGCATGCTTTCCCTCGTAGAATGAAGCAACCCCCTGTGATCATATCTGGTTCCACTCCAAATGCTCATGGCTGCTCCTGAATTGGATGCTGCAGCATTGAATCATAATGGTATCTCCAATATAGAGACATAATATCATGATTTAGGGAAAGAGACTGTGCAAGTGTGTGGAAAGGGAGTAGCTCAAGCTCTTCACTCAGACTAGAGATCTTAGAAACTTTCTTATGCTTTCAATGTGACTCTCCTTAAGATTTATTCAGTATGTTGCTAATACCTTATTGAAAAACAGTATTGAAAGCCTTAAAATAAAAACAGGAGGGTTGTAACTCTGACCCAGAAAATGCCTTCGAGAAAATTATTCTAGGGGAATAATCACCGCATGAACATTTATATACAAGGGAATCCACCAAAGTGTTGTTTTTAATAGTAAAGTATGAGAAACAACTATGTGTCCAACCACATGTTTGATCAAATAAGTGATGATATATACACACAATGGAATATGGTTGGTCCATTTAATATTAAATGCAGATATATATTTATTACTTGGAAAGGTCTAAATTATGTTAAATGAAAAATTTAGGCTAATAACAGGGTGTGTGATATGATCTCATTACGTTTAAACACATACATAGAAAGCAGTCTAGAAATTTCTACGTCAGAATATTGACAACACTTATCTCTGGTGGAGGATTATGGATAAATGTCACTCATTTCTTTATATTCTTTTCTATATTAACTGAACAAGGCATAAAATCAAACAAATAAGAAAGAATTCACCCCTGCATTTTAGGACACAAGTATGTTTTTATTAGAATGAAAATTTGAACTGCCTAATATCCCATTTTTTCTGGGTAACATTCTGTTTGTGTTTGTGCTGGGGTGCACTACAGCCCTGTATTAAGCTTGAACCAACTAAGCTAGTAGGAGTACAGATATGACATACTTTATTCTCCAACCTACTGGCTCTGACAAGTCAGGAAATCATGCTGACTAGAAGTTGAATAAAATTAGTCTAAACAGCATTAGCATCTTACCTCCATGCTGTCAGAATACACCTATAATCTTCCTATGGCAATCTGGCAGCCTTATGGATGAATAGTTCTATTCATCAGAAGATTCTTATTTGGGGATTAAAATTACAAGGCATGGCTACTGCCACTACCTCCTCCCACAACCATGGCAGGCGTCATTAATCACACTTTGTCCTGTGAACCCAAATATGGCCTCAAAATCATTTCCAACACAGCTGTGCTCCAGGCAGCCCTTATCTATCATTTATTTCAACTCAAGTTGAAACCTATTAGCCGTATCTGCTCCGATTATTCTGGCTGGAACATTATTATTCCTTTGACTGGTTCCTAGCATAGTGGAGTTGAAGAGCAGAGCCACAACACTTGCTTTCTTTAAGGATCTCTCTTTCCCTTAAAAAGTTTAGAACTTACAAAGGTGTTGCTGACATAAGGTCAACTCATAGGAGCTCAATCAGCATTCGTTGAAATGTTCTCTACATCCAGCCCAGAACCACATAAAGGACCATCTTTTTTTTTTTCATAAGAACTTCTTAAATTACAAAATAGAAATTTAAGCCTTATCCTCCTTATGATAACTGTATTTATATTCATATTAAATATAGACTTTAAGGACAGCCCACAAATATTAACAGAAAGTAGACTAGCAAATGGGAAACCCCAAAATAAATGCCACAGACTAGAATGGAAAAGAATGACTTACATGAAACTAGAACAATAAAGGAACAATTTTTGTATTTCATCTAGAAAAATCATTCTTTCAAAATTTGTCTGAGGAAGGCATGATGAATCTCACACATTGAACTTCCATCTATGGGACTGGCAGGATACAGCCTTATAGAAATGACCACTTGGAAACCTAATTCAATATGGCAGATTAATAACGTATTTCTAACTCCCTTCCAGCCTTAAATCCCAAGAAACACACACACACACAGAATACAAGAGAGAGCACTCTGTAAAATAAGAAATACTGTGTCTTTAGCAAATCAAAAATTTGGAGAAATTCTGAAAGATACAAAGCAGATATGATCACATTGGCAGAGGAAAGCATAGTCCAACTCATGCAGAAAAAAATATTATTAAATGAGTAGGAACGGTTTAAGCAGAACTCCAGAATGGAAGAATATTAAAAATGGCAGAGATTTTAAAAAGTCAAAGAAATAATAAAAGAAAAATTCCCAAAGCTAAACAATGACACATATTTTCAGATCGAAAGGGCTCACAGAATGCTAAACAAATTGGAATACATACATCCTGATGGAATTTCTGAACACTAAAGAGAAGGAGAACGTTTCCATAGAGAGAAAGAAAAGAAAAGAATACTTTAAAAGACTGAGAATTGACTTGGCATCAGACTTCTCATCAGCAATGCTAGGGAACCTCTTCAAAATTTTAAGAGGAAAGTATTTTGAATAAAGTATTTTGTTCCTAGGAAAACTGATATTCAGGTTAGAGGGCAACAGGGAAATGACAAGTCCTAGAAAATCTTGTTGCATTACAGAGAGTACAAGGGAATTAAGCTTTTAAAATATTGAGCCAGTTAAGGAACCGTATTTTACCTTGAGAGAAAGAAGAATTTTTATCGCTTTTGAAACAATTCTCAAGGGGTCTGTAGCAGTTTGAGATTATTTACGAATCTCAAAAAGAAAGATAATGCTTGTAAACTTTGAATGCATTAGATTCAGCTGACATGTCTTGATTAAATTGTCTGCTAAGATTAGGGCTTTGATTTGACCAAGTCAGTATGTCATGACTCAGATTGAGTCCTTGCCCTCTTGGTGGGCAGATACAAAGAGACACTCAAGAAGATGCATGGAAGAGGAGAGAACTGGGTTATTTCGGTCCTGCCATGTGACAGAAAGGAGAAGTCTCAAACAGCTAAAGCCCCGGCATGAGCCATTTGCCTGATAGTTTGCTGCTGAATAGAACAGAGCAGCTGACCAGCTGCTGAAGACTGATATAGGAAGCCCTGAGAGACTAGGCAGAGATCGCCTGCCACCCTGCTTTAACGAGCGGCAACTGACTTTGATGAGGAAGCAGCCTTGAGTTGGACTCTTTAGGGCCTTGTAACTGTAAGCTTTTACCCCAAATAAATACCCTTTATAAATGCCAACAGATTTCTGGTACTTTGCATCAGCACCCCTTTGGCAGACTAATACAAGGTCATTTAGCAAAGTTGCTCAAGGTGTACTTTAAAAAAAAAGAAGAAGGGAAAAGTTGGGGGACAAGTCCTTACTCAGCAGCTTAGTTTAGTGGTGGCCAAAAGTTATTAGTCTCTAACGTTCATTTAGCGACTTACATAAAAGGAGCCAATATTTCAGTCCAGATTCCTATATGTAGAACTTTGGCTTTTATACTCTCAGCAAAAAGGCAAGTGCTCCATCCTTTTGCCCTTTTCCACGGCAAGGACAAAGGGCAAACAAACAGATCTACTTCCCCACAGATTCCTCATTGTCACAAGAAGAATAGCTGGGCTTCCTATGAGGCTATATGAGGTTCTCTTTCACTTACAGAATTAGGGGGCAGGAAATGGCATTTTTTGTCCTACACAGCAGTAGAACATTGATTTCCTCACATAACCACATGGAATGGTGGATTGCTTGCTCTGCCTCTCTTACCTTGGTATGTATTCAGCACACAACACAGTCATTCATCTACAATATTTTCCTGACCCTGAAATACATAAACAGGAAGATAGTCCAAAAGAATCCTGAGGTAATCGTCTCATAAAAATAACAGCTAACTTTGTGTACAAAGTAATTTCCCCTAATTCTGACTCAAGCCTCACCATCAGCCCTGTGAGGTGGGGAGGACAGATGTAATTATTAGTTATTATTCTACAGAAGAATAATTTGAGGCTCCAAGCATTAAATGAAACATTCGGTAAGTTAGTCAGCCAATCCAGTTTAGTGAACGCCTCCTCTGTGTGTCATCACTGACTGTCTGGGCACCGTCAAAAAGGCAGCTAAGTCCCTGCAACAGGGAACTTATAGGCTAGCAGGGAAGATGGTGGTAGGTTATATATGATAACTTCAGATCCTGCTAATTGCTATGAAGAAGATAAAAATAAGCTGAGTGGTAGAGAATGACACTGCAGTGTGCTGAGGGTTGCTTTTTAAGGTAGGGTGGCATTGAGGAACATCTCTGAATTGAGACCTGAATGTTGAAAAAGAGGCAAGCAAGTGAAGAAGTAGGGTAACAGCAACTCTCACAGTGGAAAAAACTCCATGAAATAAAAATGAAAGTGGAGTGTTAGAGGAGCAGGAAAAAAGGGCTAATGTAGCTGGAATACTGTGAACAAAGACAAGACAGGCAGGAAATGAGTTATCAGAGGTAGGTGGGGCCAATAATGTGGGATTTTATGGGCCAGGATAGGGAGTTTGGATTTTATTCTAAGAGTAACAGCGGTTTTTTAAAAGCAACTTTATTGAGGTATATTTTATATATCATAAAATTCATCCTTTCATCCTTTTCAAGTGTGCAACTCAGTGATTTTTAATAACTTTACTGAAGGTGTCCATCGCTATAAACCAGTTTTAGAATATTTTACCCACCTCCCCCCATAAGTTCCCTTATGCTCATATACAGTTATTCCTCATTCCCCCCTCCAGTCCCAGACATCCACTAATTACTTTATGTCTCTAGAAAATTGCCTTTTCTGGACATTTCATATAAATTAAATCATACAATATGTGATCTCCTATCTGGTTTCTTTCACTTCACATAATATTTTTGAGATTCATTTGTCAGTAATTCATTCTTTTTTATTGTTCAGTAGTGTTCCATTGTATGGATACATAGAATTTGCTTATCTATTCACCTACTGGTGGAAATTTAGATTGTTGCCAGTTGAGAGCCATTAGAAATAAAGTTGCTATGAACATTTGCATACAAGTCTTTGGGTGGACACACATTTTCATTCCTCTTGGGTAAATACCTAGAAGTGGCAAGGCTGGATTATATGATTAGCTTTTCGAGAAACTGCCAAATTGCTTTCCAAAGTGGTGGTGCAATTTTATACTCCCACCAGCAATGCATCAGAGTTCCCACTTCTTTACATTCTCACCAACATTTGTTATTGTCTGTCTTCTTTATGACAGACATTCTAGTGAATGTGAAATGATATCTCATTGTGGATTTAAGTTGCATTTCCCTAATAACTAATGATATCGAGCATCTTTTCATGTGCTTTTTGGCAATGTAAGAGTTGTAAGCAGGGGAGAGATATAACAGATTTATGTTTTTAAGACAGTTCTGGTTGTTGAATGGCGAACAGGCTGTAGGTAGTCTGTAGGGGGTAGTTGTACTAATCTAGGGAGAGATTACAGTGCCTTGAACTAGGGCTTTACCAGTAGAGGTGGTGAGTAGGAGTTTAAATAGGGAGATGTTAAGAAAGAAGAGCAAACAGAGTTGGCTGATGGATTTAATGTGGGATATGTAATGTATGAGAAAGAGATATTTAGCTGAACAACTGGGTAGATAGTGGTGCTATTTACTGTAATGGGGAAGCCTTATGGGGAACAGATGTGGTGATGATGCTGATACCTATTTTGCTCACATTATATTTTGGTGTCTATTTATCCAAGAATAAATTTTGAGATGAAATTGGATATGAAAGTCTGGAGTTCAGGAGGGAGATCTGGGTTTAAAATATAAATCTGAGAGTTATCAGCATTTGTGTGGTATTTAAAGTCTTAGGTCCTGGAGATAGAATGAAGAGGCAAAAAGAGAACAGTGTGTTGAATGGAATGTCAGAGGCACTAAGGAGTTGCTTTTAGAGATCAGAGTTTAGGATTGACAATTTGAAATTGAGGATTGTAGTGAAGGTGGACTAAGGGAAGCATCTAGAAATATGTTCAACTGGCAGGTGAATTTATATCTGTGTAGTCCAATATTGTAGTCATTAGTCAAAGGGGTAGGGCGGCATAGTTTTATATATTGGTATATGACAGATGCCTAGGAAAAGTTTTATTGAGAACTTTTTAAGAGCTTTTGTGATCTCAATTTAGAACATTCCTCATTGCTCCTACTTAAAGTATCAACTAACCCAAAGGTATAGTAACAGCTCATTTATGCTTAACTGCTCTCTCACACAGGTAAACTTCCTTAGTCACTGAGTTTTGCAAAGGTTGTTTCTTATAGCACAATGTCTTCCTTTCTGCAATATTAATATGTTGTATGGTAGTTTGCTTGGCAGTTTTAGCAGAGGATGCTAAACACCTTTTCATCTTTTTTAGATATCTCAGAGAAGTTACTTTCAGAGAAGTCTTGTTGTAGAAAGACTTTTGAGCTTGTCTGGAGACAAGGGGCACTGGTCCTGCTATGACATTAACTTCTCCTGTGCTTTAAGGACTCTCTGGGCTCCACTTTCCTTATCTCTAGAATGAAGGCATTCTAGAATGAAGGCTGATCTCTTATCTCTAGAGATCAGCAGTTTCTAAACTTTATCTTGTAGGAGAATCAACCTGTTAAAACACAGATTGCTGAGCCTTAACCCCAGAGTTTCTGACCCAGTAGGCCCCAAGAATTTGTATTTCTGACCAGATGATGACACTGCTCATTTACAGACTAGTCTAAGAAACACTGATCATCTCTTCCACATCCCCTCTAGCTCAGGCGTCCATGATTTTGCACATGCTAAGCAAAAGTTTGTTTGTTAGTTGGCTCACTTGATGGGGAAGTTCCCTAAAGGTCGAAGACAGTCCGATAACTCTATTTTTTTTTTTCCAAATCTCTCTCTTCTTTTAAAATTTATTTTATTTATTCCCTCCCCCCCCCCCCCCCCCATTCCCTGCTCTCTGTGTCCATTTTCTGTGTGTTCTTCTGTGTCTGCTTGTATTCTCATTAGGCGATTCTGGGAACCGATTCTGGGCCTTTCCGGAGGCGATTATTCTCTTGGGCCACCTCATCTCCCTGTTCCGCTACATCTTCTTATTTTCTCTCCTCTATGTCTCTTGTTGCATCTTCTTGCTGTCTCATCTTGCTGTGCCAGCTCTCTGCATTAGCCGGCATTCCTGTGTGGGGCACCTTTCCCACGCTGAGCGGTATTCTCACATAGGGTGGCATTCCTGCAGGGATGGCATTCCTGTGTGGGCCGACAGTCTGAGTGGGCCTGCTTTCCCTCACCAGGAGGCCCTGAGCATTGAACCCTGGACCTCCTATATGGTAGACAGGAGCCCAATTGGTTGAGCCACATCCATTTCCCTGATAACACTAAAGTAAGCATCCCTAAAAAAAAATAGCATCCCTAGTTATCAGAAATTCAGTTGTCTCTAATTTTGATAAATGGAAACTAGATCATTTTATTAGCATTCTGAGATTGGATATAAAAATATACTTTGCAGTTTGGAGAGAAGGTAAGTCAGTATTAATTGCCTTTCTTGAAGTACCAATTACTGCTTTTCCATCTAACCATTACATTTCAACTGTAATTCAAATTTGGAAAAACATGCAGCCGTTTAATCCCTGCACAAAATTCTCTGATATAAGAGGTTTTCTTCTTAGATCATTTCAGCATTACACAATTGTGTTTTGTTTTCATCTCTGCTGCAATAAAATTTAGAGTCAAAAAGATTATTTAAAATTGTATGCCATAAAACTATCCTTATTAATTCAAATATTTGCAATGGGAATCAGTCAGGTAATGTGTTTTAGTGTTTTAGCAATAAACCGATGATTATGCCTTTCCTATGTTTGATGCAAAATCTAATTCTTGGTACAATACATATGCTTTGAAATGTCTTACACCATGATTGAAAACTCATGATTGAAAACTTCAGGAAACTAGGCATTAATTATGACTCTGCTAGGGACTTGGTAGTTACATTTAAGGAAGTTGCTTGCTCTCTTTGTATTTCTCTTTCTGTATTTGTGAAATAGCAATAGCGGTTCTCTTGTGCACAAGTGTTTATTGAAGACATATTTAATTTTTAGGTCATAATCATGGCTTTTGACTAAAATACCCTGATTTCCCTGTCAGAGAATTTTGGCCCCTCTCACCAAGATTGCAATGTTTAGGCATGCAAGCATCCATGGAGTTAAAGGGAAGAAAGGATCACCAGCCCAGCTAGCCAGCCAGAGATGTATGCTGCAGCCAGTTTACCTCACGTCCAGATTTTGAGCAATAATGATCTCCAGAACCAGAAATAGTCAAGAAGTGCATCTTTGAAAGGATTTAAAACATAATATTCAATGCTGGCCAGGGCCCAGTGTTAGTAGGAATGAAAACTGGTACATCATTTCTAGAAAGCAATTTGGCAGGAATCATCAAGATCCTTAGAAATTTACTTCCTCTAACTCAGTAATCCTCTTTCTAGGGATCCATTCCCAGGAAATATCAGATAAACTGATAACGATCTTATGTTTATTGCAGCACCATTTGTGATATAGAAAAATAGAAAACATCCTAAACTACCAATAATAAGAGATGGTTAAAAAATAATGAACTATAAGGGAGCCAATAAAAACCATAGTTTAGAAGAATATTCAATGACATGGGAAAGTGTTCTTGCTATAATGGTAAGTGGAAAAAAAGCCAGATTAAAAAAGAAAATACTAAAATAGTTTTATCCTGTGTTGAAAAGTGTTGTTTCAACTTGGTTAAATTGAGAACTATGGGTCCCAGAATTCTGTTCCCTGTACAGTTTAGAATTGGTCAGACAAGGAACTTGTGTAAGATTTGTAAGGCGTAAGTGACATAGCAGTCATTGCTCTCTGAAGGTGTTTCTGATGAGACGTAGTGAAAGACAGATAAAGGAGGTACCAGCAGGTTCAGCTCTTCTCTACTCTGCATCCAGCACTTCTTCTTGCTTCTGAACTTGCTGACAGAGGGGCTTCTAGCTTGGCACCAAATGCTTCTCTGTAGATCCATAGAGACTGTAGCTACACAAAATCCACAGTTTTCCATAGACTTCTTCAGGAGTGTTCCCTTAGTGACCTGGACATGTGTATTCACTTCCTATTGCTGCTGTAACAAATTGCCACAATTTTAGTGTATAAACTAAATTTACTCTCTTATAGAAATACAGGAGACTAGAAGTCTAAAGTCAGTTTAACTGAGCTGAAGTCCAGATGTTTGGCGGGGCTGGTTCCTCTAGGAGGCTCTAGGAGTATCCTTGCCTTTTCTAGCTTCTGGAGGCTACCTGTACTCCTTGGTTCATCATTCCTTCCCTACCTCACTCCAACTATCATCACATCTCTTACTTTTGTAGTCAAACCCTCTTTAGCCTACCTTGAATAAGGACATTTTTTATTCCATTGGACCTACCTGGATAGTCCAGATAATATACGTGACTTCTCAGTTGACCGGTGAATTCTCCTCTTGTCCTCCAACATCCTCAGTTTGAACCTTCACTTCCCTCCTCCCACAACTGTGTAAAAGTGCAGTTCCTATAACAAATCCTATAACATCAATAGTGATTCTCTTTCCCTGTTTGAACCCTAACTGATAAAAGACCCCAATGATGTATAAAATGTATGCTTATATCTGAACAGAAAAAAAAGATTGAAAGGAAATATATCAACATGTTAACAATGGTTATTTTGAGATATTAGGATTATAGTTTTAGGGAGGGAAAGATTGAAGACAGAGGAGAGATGGAGAATGATTGAAAGAGCAAGGCAGGAAGGCATGAGATGCAGAATGTGTGAGAGGAGAATGGCTTAGGTAGGAGGAGAAACTGTTCTAGAAGGGAAGAAGGAAAGGATGGGTGTGGAAGCAGGAATATTTGGAGGTTTGGTGGCAGGAAGCTAAGGGCTTTCTTTCTCATGGCTTCTATTTTCACTGTGAATTGGAATTTAAGTTCATAATTTAAGATGAAGAAGGAAGTGGTTGGGTCTGAAGTTTTATAAGAGATGAACATTTGGAACAGTCTTTGTGGAGGACGACTGGGGGAGCTTAGTGGTACTTTGCACAATGCTGAGAGCTCAGTTTGAGCAGTACCAGTTTGCCTGGCTCTATCATTTTCTCCAGTCACATTCAATATCCTGGGTGCAAGACAAAGAAGACAGATTGAAGATCTGAGATCTCCAGTACAATTTCCCTCCCAGTTTCCCCCATGTTTTAGATGAGGAAATAGAAGCCCAGGGAGTTAAGGTGACCTACACAAAACCATAGAACTGGTAGAGGCAGAGCTGGAACTAGACCCACGTCTTCTCACCCTGGAACACTGCCTATTCTACTACATCAGAGTGGAGGGGTGCTCCAAGTGTGGCTTCCTGGCCAAATCAGAATCACCTGGGGAGGGAAAAATGATTGTTAAAATGCAGATTCCTAGACCTGAGTTAGAAACACAGACTTTAACAAGCACCCCCAGGGATTCTGAGGCACAGAAAGGTTTAAGAATTATTGCAATAGGCAGAGTACCTGTCTTGTGGATAGAATACAATAACAGAATTATGGTGGGGAGAGCAAAAGAGGGAGGGAATAGACACAGTTCAATGCTGAGAGGCAAAATATATGAAGTCCCGGGGAAGAGAGGAGGGGCAGACAGCTGGAGGCATAATGAAGGTCAGTTGATACTAGATGATGGGTAGGTCTTCAGGAGGTGGGGTGGGGGTACAAAAAAAGATGGCTGGGACTGCAAGGGAACCAAAGACTCCCACCCTTTTGCCACAGCATTTTCTTTCTTCTCTTGTTGAAGGTTCGAAGGTTCAAGAGTATTCTTAATTCAAGAACTATCTGTGCTCCTAAATAAGGGTTACTAAAGCTCAATTCCCCTCTGTTGTCCTAATGAGTAAATATCAAAGGCAGATGGAGCTACCAGAGACCCAAAAGTTAGAGACTCAACAGGTCTAATTACAGACCTGGAATAGGTAGGGCTCCCTAACTCCAACATTGCCTGTGAAGAAATCTTGTATACCTCAAACTGTATCAAAAGATACCAGGGTCCAATGCCAATTGGTAGAAAGAACAGATCTACTTCATTGGGGTAGTAAGCCTCATGGGATTTGCATTATAAGACATGTGTGCTAGAAGTCGATTTCATGCAGCAGACATTTGAAGGGAAAATGATCTTGATTCTATAGCAAATGTATCTAAAATGTGTATAATCAGATACATTTATCCAAAACTCATTTTTACTTATAAAACATCCAAGGCTCAATGGTGGATTTTTAAAAAATTTGTTTGTTTTGTCCAAGACATGATGTTAAAAATACTAGCTATAGGCGGTCTTGAGATATTGAATGTATAATGGATATATCTCCTCCTGCTGCCCCTGACCTGCCAGCACCAAGGACCCATTATCTCTAAGAAAGCTGGGCATATTAAGGAATATAAGGAGAAAATCATAAAATGGTTACTTAAATTTTCTGTTTACTAGTACAAGAAAAATGGAAGCTCAGTGGCTTCAAGCCCTAATTTTGTGATGCCCTGGATTTCCTGTAATATACCTTCGAGGTATTACCAAAATATCAACTTAATATATCACATTTGCCATTTTAAGAGTTAATAAAATTTAATAAAATTGAACAATAGCAGGATGTTACAGTGCTAAACATAATGCAAAACTTATCAGTTTATATTTATATATATAACTACATAGAGTATTGAGAAAGTTTTCAGGTTATTTTAGTGACCGACTTTCTAAAAACCCTGTTATGTATCAAATTTATAAATGCTTTTCTCCCTTTGGTATGTCAGTCCCATTTCTACAGGTGCACATGTACATATATGAAAAGATGAATGTATAAGATTACTTATGGCAGCATTTTTGATAAGAGCAAAGACTGGAGACAATCTAACAGGAACATCTAATAAAGTATGGTACACCTGTATCATGGACTATTATGCAGCTATAAATAAAATTATGGAGCAGTTCTCTATATATTAATATGGAAAGTTATCCAGGTCTACTAGGATGCTAAAAAAGAAAAGAAAAGAAAACAAAGCAAAATTAAAAATCAAAGTAAAGACAGTATATAAGTATATTACTATCTTTCGTGGAAGAAAGGAGAAACATATATTTGTATTTACCTGTATCTTCATAAAGACCCTGACAGGACACACAAGAAACAAGGAAAAGTGCTTATAGGAGTTGGGGGGAGGGCTGGAGAAGCAGGACAGATGAGAACTGGGGCGGAAGGGAGACTTCTCAGTATGTATCTTGCTAAGGTTTTTGAATTTTGAACCATGTGAATTATTATTTGTTCAAAACAACCCAATTTTAAAAGAAAGAATGATGTAAAAATATGGAACTGTGGTAACATGATCAAGGAAGGGCATACATCTGTCTGTTGATTTGGTCTGTTCTAATTTCTTTTCTATAAGTGAAATTGTACTGTTTTTCTAGTCAGATTCAGTTCGCACAGACTGAAGGCCAAGGTGGAATAGGTAGATCCCCTTTCCCTCATCCTTCATTGGCCAGGCATCAAATCTGGTCCAAGGAATGCCTGAGTCCATCTGCCTCTTTCTATCCTCCACTACCTTTGCTTAAATTCAGGCCACCATCCTCTTTTCTCTGGCTTATCACATCAGACCCCCTTAGTCTTCCTGACTCCAGTCTTGTCCCTCCAATTCATCCTCCAGGGTGCAGTCAGAGAGTTCTACTTAAATTCAGATCTGTTCTTGTTCCCTCCCTGTTCAAAGGCCTTTATTATCCCCCGCTTCCCCATTGCCTTAGTCAGCACATAAGGCTCTCCATGATCACACCTCTGCTTATTTTTCCAGCATCATCCCTTCCCTGTTCTGTCTTAAAGTCATACTGAAAGCACTAACCCAACTTTCCCATCCCATCACCTCTTACCTTCCAGCATTTGCAAGTGCTGTTTCCCGCATGGCACACTTCCTCTCCCCTCCCTGGCTGTCTACAGCTTACTGTCATTTGTTCTCTAGGCCCCAGCTCAGGTCGGATCTTTGTGGGAAATTGTCCCTGACTAACCCCTCATGTATCTCACAGGTCATTTTAAGGGTTAATAAAACTGAACAATAACAGGATGCTACCTCAACAGAGGACAAGATTTAACAGCTTATATTTTGGTATAGAATTACCAAGTGTCTTGGAGAAAGTTCTCAGATTATTTTTGGACTGATTAACTTTCTAAAATTGTCCTATTTAGCAAAAATTTTAAACGCCTTTACCGTTTCTGGGCTCGTAACCCTACTCAGCGACCCCATAGCTCCCCATCACCACCACTTGCCTACCCCTATCATAGCACTAACTACATGACTTGATCACCAGCCTGAGCTCCTTGGGGATGGAGACACTGCTCTTTCATCTTTGCATCTCCACACCTAGCAGAGTGCAGCCTGTCACCCACAGGATACCAGGCAAGAAGTGATTCTAGGGCCATGCTCATGACTGACGCCTAATTTACAATCTACTTCTACCTGGGAAGGAGTTAAATGGTATTGCACAGCCGTTTCCGTGGACTCCCTATTTCTCAGCAATGGCAAAGTCCTTTACAGTTAAACCTGCAAACAGGAAATGACTCCTCGCTTCAAAGAGTATTTGAAACACCCCACCCAAAGCCATAGGGCTGAGAAACTAAATCCCACAGACAGAGCATTTGGAGCATGCTCTTAAACCCAGAGCAGTTCTTCCTAGAGTCAAGAAACAAAATCTAATAACGGTGGGGCTAGTAATAGGGAACCTGCTATTGGGAGGGGCATCAGGGGAGAGATACACGGAGACACAGCTTCTTCGGAAGAAAATAAACCCAGTCTGAACCAGAAGTCAAAGAATGATTACCAATATCTTTGGTGGGGAGAAATTAGAGGCTTGTATCAGGTTCACTGTGGAGTCTTTATTGTTTGGGTTTTGTAGGATGAATGACTAAACATGCAGTTCTCATTTATAAATTTATCCTCAACAAGGCTGTGTGTAAAAGAACCTCTGCTATCATAGACACTTAGACGAAGGGCTCCCACCAGATAAATAGAATAAAAATTCATCTCTAGAATGAGCAAAACCAGGTAAATAGAACCCCTGCCACCACTGCCCCCTCCATGGCTCCCTCCCTTGCATCTTCCCCACCCCTGATCCCTTTTAGAATGGGGACTTAACAGAGCTTATTTCTATCTCAGTGTATAACATGCAAACTTAATTGATGCTCAAGATTTGTTGAATGAACAAATGAATGAATAATTAAAATTCACACACCACCTGCCATTCAGGTTCTACATCTTAACATTTTATACCTTGTACCACTTTCTCCACCACTAGCATAAATCTTATAAATGGATTTTGTGTACTTCTGCTCTGTTATATTAACAGCTAATGTAGCGCTACTGCCAAAGACTGTATTTTCTCCTACCATTAATCTTTCTCCAGCTTGTGAGCTGGAAAATCATAATGATGGGAGTTGTCATAATGAACCCAAAACAGTAATTGTAATAAGAAAACGGAGGAAGAAAATTGAAAAAGAAAATGTCTCTCCCTCAGCAGCACAGATAAATGACCCTATTCAGTCCTGGTTCCAAATCTGCAAGGTTGTATTTGTTCTTGTCAAGATCATTAGGTACCAAAGAACCCTCTGACATTAGTGGAAATGATATTTTTAATAGTAGTAATATACTGATGTTAAAAGAGCATACCTCTTCTTTCTGTAGGTTCCCCTCCAACTTGCAAAGAGTTGCATATAAGAATAAAAATGCATTTAAAATACTTAATATAAAGTTTGTATGAACGAGACATGAAAGTGAGTAACCTGTCTTGGGCAATCTTTTTAAACCCAGATAAGCAATTACTTTTAATAAAGCAATCAAGGGCTTGAATGAGAATAGGTTCAGTGATAACTTAGTGAAATATTAATTTGGAGATTTAAAAGACTTTCCACAGCTGCTCTTTCCTTCTTAAAAAAATAAAGGTAAAAAGATATTTTCAAAGTCATCCCCATTCTGATAAGTTACCTCTACCTGTCATTCCAAAGCATTTAACGTACGATGAGAATTACTGGGGAATATGGAAAAATTTATAAGATTGCTAAATCATCCTGATGCCCCTGTGAGTCCTGACGGATTTAATAATGAATTCTATAAGGAGAATCCAGACAAATTAAGTAATTAAGCACTTAATCTGGAGGGAAAATTGTCGCTTCTTCTAAAGTGCAAAGAACTTAGCCCGAAATGATTACTCTTAACCAGGCTGGCTTCATTTGGCAATGAGGCTGTAAGAAGGCATTGCTTACCTTCAGCTGGTCTTAAGTTCACATTGTTTTCTCCCATACTCCCTAGTCATTCCCCCAGTCTTCAACCTCCCTCCAAGTTAAGTTAATGACAAAGAGCCCTGATCTTGCCCCACTGTTAATGGTTTATTTATTCAGTAAAGAAATTAGTTCATCTCCAATATCTTTCCCTCATTTTTTCTAACTTCCTTAAAGTGACTATTTTACATTCAACCCAATCCTTAGATACAAATATGAAAGCAGAGAAGTCCTGTTTTCAGTCGGCGATTCTCCAGCCTGGCTGTGTATTGGGAACACCTGTGGAGCTCTTGAAACATCCCAATGCCAGACCCTACCCCAGACTGATTACATCAGAAGCTTTGTGGCTGGAGCCAGCACCAGTGTCTTTGAAACGCTCCAAGTGATTCCAATGTGCCACCAGTTTGAGAATGTTTGGGAAAGCAAAGTCAAGTTAATCAAATATGTTTCATGTTTTCTTGTGGGGGGTGGTACCAGGGATTGAGCCTGGGGCTTCGTACGTGGGAAGTAGGCACTCGACCACTGAGCTGCACCCACTCCCCAGGCTTTGTGTTTTCAAGAGGGCAGTCCATTCAGAACCTGGGCCCAGGCGTGGCCTTGGGTCTGGAAACTGGAGTCTCTAGGAACCTATGACATAAAAGAAGATGAAGGTTGGATGGATTATAAGGTGTGTGAATATATCTCAATAAAACTGCTTTTACAAAAGAAGATGAAGGATGATTTATGTCTGAAGAAATTATCTATGTTAATATTTTTACTTAGTACAGTTTAAGAAAACTTTCAAATTCAGGCACAATACCATCCTAGTGACCCCCAGAGACCTACTAAAACAGAAGAATTCAAATCAGAAAGTAAAGCATTACTTTGTACCCAAGGTTCCTACCACCAGATTTTTATCAAGTTAGTTTCTCACTGTAGAGAGATCTCACAATTTAAAAAGATATTCAATGCTCGGAACACAAGAATGTCCTGGGAAAATTAAGGCAATTTGTTTTTCTTTAGAAAGCAGAAAGGGCTGAAAAATCCTTGAATGATATTATGGTGCTCCATCACCCAGGACTGCTCAGCCCTCCTTGGGTGACTTGCCTGTCACCACACGGTCTCAAAAGCCAGGAGCCTAACTGACCTACAGCACCCTCGGGCAGCTGGAGGGGATTTCATGAGAGTCCCTGGATGGCTTTTTCAAGGACACTCCCTTACACTGAAATGAGTCCACTCAGCTCATGGGCCTAGGGCCCAGAAAGCCAAATTCATGACCATCCTGTGGGAAACTGCTTAGTACGGTTGGGTGCTATCTGTGCTGACAATCAGTGCTCTGCAGAAGTGCCAACGTTGCTACAGCCGATTTGATTCTTTTGGATTCCTACTTTGACTGTTTGCTATGTCAGACCTTACCCTAAGCCCATTTCATGACATTGAGCAAGATTTTCTCCATATTTTATTGTCCTCACTCACCTTAAAATACAAGTTCTTTGAGGGCAGGGCCATTGTTTTCAAGTTTATTGCAAGCATTAAAGAACAAAATACTTTGGGGGAGAGGCTCATCTTTCTTCATCTATTTAATGGTATTTGGTGTATATTCTAAATTTTCTGGTTTTGCCATTGACTACTACATTTGGTCAAATTTCATTTTTAAGGAAAATATCCAAGGTTAACAGGTTAATTTGTACAGACTTTCTAAAAGACAACGTTTGCAATAATAATTTTTTTAAACCTTAAAATATGGACACTCTTTAACTGAGAAATTCTGCTGATGAAAAAATGACCTAAGGAAATAAATAAATATATAAATAAGGATATGTGCCAAAATTAGGTATAAGAATGTCTGCCACAGTGTTGTTTATAACAGGAACACTTGAGCAATAACCTAAATGAAGAGAGACTGGTTAAATATATTACAGTATATCTGTAATGATCCTTGGGAACCAGTATTCTTTGGTGGTGCCTCAGGGAAACTGAGTGAAGGGTGGGGAAGGGAGGACGGCGGACCAGTGGGTACCTGTGTGGTGCTGGATCTCACATTCCTTCTTCAATCTCAAAAGCTAGAATTTTACCTGTTTTATGTAGGGTGGTTTCTTTTGGACAATTAGTTCTGCTGCCAAAAATAGAACAGGGCAGAATACTATTGAAACAAATAGATGTTTACAATACTTTATAAGGTGGGAAAAAACAACAGTCCTTTGGTATGACTACATTTTTGTTTAAATATGTATATTTTTATATATACACACAAAGAACATATATAAGAATGAGCATTCTCTTCTTTTGGGTAATAAGGAAAAAGTGATCCTTAACTTGAAAAACATCCTTTCCATATGATTCTCAACAACATTTTAAGTTTTTTAACCATTATGATGCCCAGATCAAGTCAATCCTACCAATTCTTCAATTAATTGTTCTATCCATCTTGAACACAGAGAAAATGAGTGGTAGAATGATACTGTGAGTTAATGAAAAATTGAGAAATAGCCATATACCTTGTAGGTAGTCTCCATTCCTTTTCAAATTATGTTTCAAGGGTTACCACAAAATCCTTCAGTTTTTTAAATTGGATAAATCAGTTGGTAGGTAGAGGAAATCATGCTTTCACAGTAAAAACATAAAATTCCTACATAGTCTTTACTCATTGTAATTATAACAGCCAAAAGATGTTAATGAGACAAATGGCAAGGTAAGTGGAAATTACCAGGCAGATAAGGTGTGGCAGTTGGGAAAAGCTGATGGCAAGAAAGGGGTGGAGTGTAGCTTCATCAGTGAGTAATGTACATTCATGGCATTGCGTTCTGGTATAGATGATGGTGATGATGATGGTAGTGATGATGGTGATGATGATGAGAGCAGCTCACATTTATTGAGTACTTACAATCTGCCAGGAACTCTTTTAAGCATTTTTCATATATTAGGTCTTAATCCTCATAAGAAAACAGGGAGTTAAGGCTTAAAATGTACAGTTTCTATTTGGAACAATGGAAATGTTTTGGTAATGGATGGTGGTGATGGTAGCACAATATTGTGAATGTAATTAACAGCCCTGAAATATATATCTGAATGTGATTAAAAAGGGAAATTTTAAGTTGTGTATATGGTATAAGAATATTTTAAAAATAATCCATGAAACTGCACAACACAGTGAATCCTAAATTAAACCATGGACTATAGTTCATAGTACTGTTATAAAAGTGTGCTTTCATCAATTGTAACAAATGTAATACACCAATGCAAGGTATTAATTATAGGGTGTTATATGGGAATCCTGAATTTTATGCATGATTGATCTGTAAATTCACAACTTCTCTAATAAAAAAGAATCCTAAAAAGAACTATTTTTAGCTCCCCTTGCCTGAAAAGAAGACTGAGGCACAGAAAGAATACACAATGGGTGTTATTGCCAAGATTTGAAGTGCTTCATTAATTTTATTATTGACATTCAGAATCTAAAAATCAAATGAGACAACTTACATTTTCGTGACGATTTAAAATATTTTCCTTTTTTTTTAAACACAGAGAAGCATAATGGCAAAAATTTTCTGACACCAGCAAAGCCGTGTTCATATTCTAGACCCGCTACTTTTACTCTCAGAGCCTCAGTTTCCTATCTGTAAAGGGGACTTGTGATAGTCACCTTGCCAAGGTACAGGGAAGAAAATTTCATTCATAAAGTTATTTCCCAGAGTGTGCTGCAAGAGGATGCAGAATAAATGGAAGCTAGTGTAATACCGTGATTAAGGCAAGAAAATGAAACAGGTGAGGGGGATTCGATTAAATAGCATTTTAAGTTATCTTACAACTTTTTTTTAATAAACTATTTTTTTTTTAAGATTTATTTATTTCTCTCCCCTTTCCCCCTCACCCCCCCCCCCCGCCCCAGTTGTCTGTTCTCTGTGTCTATTTGCTGCGTCTTCTTTGTCTGCTTCTGTTGTTGTCCGCAGCACAGGAATCTGTGTTTCTTTTTGCTGCGTCATCTTGTTGTGTCAGCTCTCCATGTGTGCGGCACCATTCCTGGGCAGGCTGCACTTTCTTTTGTGCTGGGCAGCTCTCCTTACGGGGCGCACTCCTTGCGCGTGGGGCTCCCCTACGAGGGGGACACCCCTGCGTGGCATGGCACTCCTTGCGCGCATCAGCACTGCACATGGGCCAGCTCCACACGCATCAAAGAGGCCCAGGGTTTGAACCGTGGACCTCCCATGTGGTAGACGGATGCCCTAACTACTGGGCCAAGTCCGCCGACTCTTACGACTTTTAAAAAGCAAAAATGGACCTACGAATAAGTATGCCCTTATGGTGATAAGACATTTCAGGACATTTTAGTGAGCAAAAGTCTCCTATTAATAATTATTCTGCAATAGTGGTTATAAATAGGCTCTGTCCTGGGCAAATGGGGACTGCCGTCACCTACTGATAAGCATTGTTTCTGAACACTTAGCTATGATCCCTTTTATAGGCTTTTACTGGCTCTACTGACCCTGCTTCAGGCTGGTTGGAGATGGAGAAGAGTCAAAGAAGAAACTCCTGAGGTTGTATATTAACAACCCATGGGAGATTGCATGTTTCATTCATTCTGCTTAGATGATGTCTGTTCTTACAGATTATCTGGAAAAAACAATCCTCATTTAGAACACATGCTCCAGTACCATCTCTTGTCATATGACTTCCCACCCCTCCACAGTCTTTAGAAGGAAAGACCTATGTATATAAGCTGACCATGGATTTTAATCTAATCCTTCTCATGTGTCCACCTTTAGGAGGTTCTGCTGCCCTGGAAACAGCCATGTGTGTTCTCTGAAAGTTACACATTTCTGGCAATGACACATGGTACTTAACTTGCATATAGCACGTCTCATTCACAGGATCACAAGTGTCAGAGCTCATAGGGATTCTTTAGCCCAGTCCCTTCACTGCAGGCCCAGAGACCACAAGGGACTTCACTTAGCCAAGGCCACCTAACTAGCTAACTGTAGAAGAAGAACCAGAACTCAGGACTTGTGCATGTGGCACACTGCTCTTTCCATTATTTCACAGTTGCTTCCCTGAAAAAATAGTCCTGCCAGTTCAAAGTGCAACATCCTAATTCCAAAAATATCATTTGAGTTCAGACCTGTCAGTGTTATCAGTAGGAATTGAATATTCTTCCATTGTACTCTATAGCATCCTTATAATTAGATATATTTTTCAATTCTTAATGGGAGAAAATTAAAATTGGATTTATGTTGATACTTTAAATTCTCCACAATAACCAGGTAATAAGGAGGCTAAATAACACATGTGCAGTACAGATCAGATGATAAACATAGGGTCCAATGTTAGGACATTTATATGGTGATATAAAAAAATTGTTTATCAAGATATCCCAAGCCAGGCTGAGGAGGCCAAAAAAGAAAAATTGATTATCATTAATCTGATGGTTGATGGGAGCAAGGTCAGATACATATATAGAAAGCAACCTAAGTTAATTGGTTTTTTTGTTTAAAATATTTAGTAAATTTTCTTGCCTTTTGCATCCATTATGGTGTTTTAGGATAAAACAGGGGATTAAGAGTCAATGAGAACTGGATTAATGCTAGTCCCTGGGACACTCAGCAATTTTTAAGAATCCACCTTTAAAAAATAAAACCACTCTGCCTCAGTTACACATTCCTTCCTAAATGGGGGAATCAGAGGAGAGAGATGGCTTACTCATGGAATGAAAAAATAAGACCATCAGTGAAGAGATTTATTTGCAAGACACTGGATTCCTAAATATTCTTGACCTTACCCTTCTTGCTCTTTTCCTCTTCTAACGAAAGAAGTTCTAAATTCTCCAGACTTTCCTTAAATTGGGTTTAAAATTCTCATCAAACAAGGGTAATTAGGAAAGAAAATTAAATAAAATGAATCCAGATTAGAAAGGAGGAAGTAGAACTATCTCTATTCACAAAAAGCCTATGTAAGAAATTCCTTAAGTATAGAAACTCCTAAAGAATTCACCAAAAATACTATTAGAAATAAACAAGTTCCGCAAGATTGCAGGATACAAGATTAATATAGAAATATCAATTGTAGTTTTATACTAGCAATGAACAACTCAAAATGAAATTAAGACAATTACATTTACAGTAGCATCAAAAAGAATAAAATACTTAGGAAAAAATTAACAAAAGACAAAAGAAGCGCAAGACCTACACAATGAAAGCTACATAACAATACTGAAAGGAATTAAAGACCCAACTAACTGAAAATCTATTCCATCTTCATGGACTAAAATCTTAATACTGTTAAAATGCCAAAACTACCCAAATTGATCAACAAATTTAATGCAATCCCTATCAAAGTTCCAGCTGCCTTTTTTTTTTTTTTTTTTTTTTTTCAGAAATTGACAAGCTGGTCATAAAATTTATTTGGAAAATTGAGGAGCCCAAAATAGCCAAATCAATCTTGAAAAATAAGAAAAGAATTGGAGGACTCACTCTTCCCAATTTCACAATGATTACAATGTTAGAGTAATAAAAACCGTGTGCTACTGGCATGGAATAGACATATAGTTCAATGGATTAGAATTAAAAGTCTATATATAAGCCCATGTGTTTATGATCAATTGTTTTTTGGTAATAGTACCAGGCAATCCATTGGGGAAAGAATAGTCTTTTCAACAAACAGCACTAGGGCACGTAGATGCCCCCCACATGCAAAAGAATGAAGTTGGATCCCTATCTCAAACCATATTTTAAAAATTAACTTAGAATGGCTCAATGACCTAAATGTGAGAGATGTAACTAAAAACTCTTAGAAGAATATGTAGAGTAAATTTTTGTAACCTTGGATTATGCAATGGTTTCTTAGGTATGACACCAAAAGCACAAGTGACAAAAGAAAAAATAGATAAATGGGACTTCATCAAAATTTAAAACTTTTGTGCTTCAAAGGAGACCACCAAGAAAGTGAAAAGACAAACCATAAAGTGGGAGAAAATATTTGAAAGTTGTATATCTGATAAGGAACTATTATCTAGAATATTTAAGGAGCTATGTTCCAACCAGCTCCTGAGTGCACAGGCTGGGGCAGCCGCAAGACCAAACAACACACCCAGCATGGATTCAGACAAAAGCTTTCTTTGTTTGGACTTATCGACAGAAGAGGGTATTGCTGGTGGCAGTGGGCACATGATGAAGATAGTACTCTGCAAAGAAGGGCAAATGAGGGGCAATATAAAAGGCCTCAGAACAAAGACATTTCATAACAGAGTTTCTGCTAGGGTCACATGAAGCACATAAATGGGGTCTGGTGATGTTAATGTAGGAAGTAAGTGTACAGCCTGGAGAAAATTACAGTCTACAATACCATTTGTACATTATTTGCCTGAGGGGAGGTTTGTTACATGTTAACTTGTGTCCTGGGGCATGCAGGTGACTGCATGCTGTGAGCTGAGTTTCCTTTAGCGAGGGGAGCCAGGCCTCAAGGCCCATTGGACACACACAGTCTACCCCCATGCAGCAGCTTGCATTGCCCATAGGACACACATGCATTCACACTTCACAACAACAGTACAACATACAACAGAATACTAAGAGTCTTCCACTGAAAGCTAGTAAACCTATAAAGACATGTCACCAAGGCCAAGAGAGAGAGAGAGAGTTAAAACCAATTACACAGGGGGTCAATGGCTAATTTATTCACTATACTTGCGTATGATTTAAAACTCGAGACATTATGAGAGTAATCAGGAATATATATATACAACATTAGATGTTAATAAGTCTCATTATAAGATGGAAAAGTTCTCATTTCAATCTTGTTGATGGGTCATACTTTTCAATGCCAGCAAGGTGTTCCATGCCATCCAATTTGCAGGAGTGACAGACCAAGGCAAGTCAGTATACCCAAGAATGGTAGGTCTGTGGAAACCCAACATTGGGTCTGATTGTGGGCATGGATTACTGCCAAAGCCTACTGTAAAGGTATTGGCTAGGGCACTACAGGCAAAAAGAAAGATGTCTATGGGGAACAATAAGGGGTAAATATTGCAGCTCTGACAATATACAAGCAACATTTCCATTAGCAGATAACAAAGTACCAGGTAGGGGAGTTTTATGAGAAGTTTATGTCCAGTACCAGACCTTTTCCCCATTTAATTTTCTGAATTTTCTACAGTAACATCAAAATCTAGCTTAGGCATAAGGAGAGTTCACACAGACACACATTGGGTGCCAGCTATTTTCTTTTCTGATTGGTTGCCCTTCTACCTTTACCTGTAAGTTTTCAGGGAACCATGAGGGGGAGCCTTTTTGTTTGGAGGTATTCAGGACTTTTTTGAGCCTAGGACTTTCAAACTTGACCTTGTGACTGTGTCTTGGTGGGCTTTATTCTGACCAGCTTTCTTCTCTGTTTCCTAAACTAACCTGCCTTAATGCCCTCCTCAGGGAGTTCACACCCTTATTCTTAAGGGGAATCTGAAGGGTAATGGTCATTCTTCTACAGTTGCTTTCTACTGGTTAGGTGCAGTAGTCCCTGCCTGGCAGAGTGTGAAACGCTCTGGCTATTCTATTGAGGATGAGGGAAGGCAGGTCTAACATTGTGGTTGGAACTGGATGAAATCCCCACATGACTAATACCTTGTTCTGGAAGGCATTGATTCTGGAAGAAATAAACTTATAAAATGAATTAAATTTACCAAGAATTTTAACATGTTCAATATCTTTCTGCATATGATTTATAACAGAAGAGATATCAGGAATATAAGTACATCATTTAATACTAATTAATGCATAAGTTCATTTTTAAGTTGTGGTTAATAGATCTAAGTTCCAGGTTTGCAATACCATACATGTTATCCCTCCCTGGGAGCAGGCCATAATGTCAATTTTGCTTAAGTTCTATTCACATTACTCTGGTAATTATTGCTCCACTTGGTAGGTTCTTTACATAGCCAGCTGCTGCAGCATGGTTGGCCCTTGGAGGGAAGCTCCAGTATTTCATTGGCTTGGTGCATAGTGCCATTTGGCACTATGAAATAGGGTCAGTCTGGAAGCAATGTCCATTGTAAATTTGGACATATTGAACCATTGCCAGCTGCTGCAGAGTCTGAAACAGCAATTTATTATCCATCTACTTCAGGAACATATCTAGAGATGTGGTAGATACTTTTATTATTTTTATGGTCTTAATGACTAACCTAGCTAGTACCTCAAATGGAGAGGCACCATGTGGGGTCCTTGGGGCCTGGTTTGAATGCACAAGAGAGTTTGACAGTGTGAAGTTTATTTCTTAATTTTTATACACTTTGTAAATACTTCTAGTGCAGTGTTTACCATATCAAATAATTTTTAGTACTTCACTTTTTTACTTTCACAATTTTACCATGATTAATTAACAGGTATTTTATTTTAGCAGCATAGGAAAATACCTATTTTTTCTATTATCTTATGAAAACCTAAGATAAAGATTATTTCCCCCCTACCGCCACTTTAATATACAGACTAAGGTGGCCTCTGGCACCCAAGTCAAATAAAATTGGAACAATTATAGTTTATACAAGAAAAGTTCTCTTTCTTCCTCTATAGGAAGGTAAAACTTTTCTTTTCTTAATGAAATTTTTTAATTGTGAGTAACCTTAAAAGCAGACTAACTGCCAGGTTCTGGAATATATACATCATAATTGTTTAATTTATTTTAATCATAATTTAGAAGATTTTTCCATAGCTTTTGAAGACTGAAATTTCCTAATTGGATTAATTATCCTCATTTAAGGCTGTTCAAAGGTTTACATTAGGGAATTACTGGACAAAGTATGATTTTTAATTCCCTGACTTGGTAGATAAGAGTTTTAAGCTAAACTTCCATTTTTCTATTTTGTCACACTTAGTTCTTTTCCCATTCTTCCTCTCTTTCCTTATCTGAGGAGGAGTCCATAGGGTCCCATGTCTTAGAGTCCCACCCAGGGGTGGTTAATATCCTCTGGAACTGGACGCCAGGCAGCCTGTGGCCCCTAGCCTGAGTATATCTATAAGCCAGAGTTTCTAATGGATCATTAATTTGGTGCAGGTGGTTGGTTAAAGAATCTTGCCTCTCTGCCTGTGACAGGCACATGTCTCTTCTTAACTTTAACCTTTTTTTCTAGATGGTGGAGAGAGGCCTCTGCCACTTGCTCTGCCTCAGCAGTGACGTGCAAGGTTCCTAAATGGGGCCACGCTATAGCACCACTATCTGGTGGTTTCTCTATTTTTTATTTAAGGGAGGCTGCTTTGCTACTTGCTGTAGCACAGCCAGTATACCTGCCAGAGTTCTTAGGGCATCCCCATAATCTCTTGGTGGTTCTCATTCATTCAGGAGGGCAACCACCCCTGCCAACCAGGATATCCCCTGTGCATTCTCCTTTCCCTGAGCTCATGCCTGCTACTGACAGTGGTGCCTCAGTCTCCTGGCTGGTAACTTCCAATTGTTCCAACCCAGCTCCTAAAGGGTGCGGGATCAGACATAAGCTTTATTTATCGGGACTTATGGACAGGAGAGATTGCTTGTTAGTGGCAGGCCAGATAATGAAGATGGCAGTCTGCAAAGAGACAGGAAAATGTGGGACATTATAAAGGGTCTCTGAACAAATACATTTCATAACAGAGATTTTGCTAGGCCCTCATGAAGCACATAAATGGGGACTACTGCCCCTAACCAGCAGAAAGCAGCTACAGAAGAATGATGATCCCCCTTTAGCTTTTCTTTAAGGTTAAGAGTGTAGGGGAGTAGATGTAGCTCAAGTGGTTGAGCGCCTTCTGCCCATGTAGGAACTCTCTGGTTCATTCTCTGATACCTCCTAAAAACAAAACAAACACAAAAAAACCAACTCTCATTGGGGAACAGATGTAGTTCTAATAGTTGAGTGCCTGCTTCCCATGAATGAGTTCCCAGGTTCGATCCCAGGTACCTTCTAAAAAAAATTGCATAAGGGTGTAAACTCTCTGAGGAGGGAGTTAAAGCAGGTTAGTTTAGGAATCAGAGGAGGCAGCTGGTCAGAATAAAGCCCACCAAGACACAGTCACAAGGTCAAGTTTGAAAGTCCCAGGCTCAAAAAAGTCCTGAATACCTCCAAACAAAAAGGCCCCTCCCCATGGTTCCCTGAAAGCTTATAGGTAAAGGTAAAAAGGCACCCAATCAGAAAAACAAATAGCTGGCACCCAATGTGTGTCTGTGTGAACTCTCCTTATGCCTAAGCTAGATTTTGATGTCACTGTAGAAAATTCAGAAAATTAAATGGGGAAAAGGTCTGGTACAGGAAGCCTCCTGATAAAACTCCCCTACTTGGTACTTTGTTATCTGCTAATGGAAATTCTGCTTGTATATTGTCAGACCAGCAATATTTACCCCTTATTGTTCCCCATAGACATCTTTCTTTTTGCCTGTAGTGCCCTAGCCAATACCTTTACAGTGGGCTCTGGCTGTAGTGCCCTAGCCAGTCCATTTACAGTGGGCTTTGGCAGTAATCCATGCCCACAATCAGACCCAATGTTGACTTTCCACAGACTTACCATCCTTGGGTGCTACTGGCCTGCCTTGGACTGTCACTCCTGCAAATTGGACGCCATGGAACACCTTGCTGGCCTTGCAAAGTATGACCCATCAACAAGTTTGGAACGAGAACTTTTCAGTCTTATAATGAGACTCACTAACGTCCAATGTTGTATATATATTCCCGATTACTCTCATCACATCTCAAGTTTTAAATCATATGCAAGAGCACATAAGTATAGTGATAAATTAGCTATTGACTCCCTGTATAATTGGTTTAACTCTCTCTCTCTTGGCCTTGGTGACAGGTCTTTATAGGTTTACTGGCTCTTAGTAGAGGACTCTTAGCATTCTGCTGTATGCTGTACTGTTGTGAAATGTGAATGCATGTGTATCTTACGGGCAATGCAAGCTGCTGCATAGGGGTGGATTGTGAGGGTCCAGTGGGATCTGGGGCTGGATCCCCCTCCCTAAGGGAAACTCAGCTTGCAGCAAGCAGTTGCCTGCATAGACACGTTAAAATGTAACAGACCTCCTCACAGGCAAACAATGTACAGATGGTATTGTAGACTGTAATTTTCTCCAGGCTGTGTACTTACTTCCTACAATAACATCACCAGACTCCATTTATGTGTGTCATGTGACCCTAGCAGAAACTCTGTTATGAAATGTCTTTGTTCTGAGACCCTTTATATTGCCCCTCATTTTCCCACCTCTTTATGGAGCACTATCTTTATTATCTGGCCTGCTGCTACAGAGAGACCCTCTCCTGTCCTTAAGTCCAAATAAATTAAGCTTTTATCTGACTCTGTGCCAGGTGCATTCTTTGGTCTTGTGGCTGCACTGACTTGTCCCCTCCAGGAGCTGGATTTGAACAAGTCTTAAATGCAACAGTAAAAAGACAACCCAGGGAATGGATGTGAGTCAAGTGGTTGAGCACCTGCTTCCCACATTGGAGGTCCTTAAAAAAACAACAACAACAAACAAATAAATGAAAAAACCAACTCAGCGGAGTTGATGTGGCTCAGTGGTTGAGTGTTGGTTTCCCACATACATGGTCCAGGGTTCAATCCCTTGTCCCTGTACCTAAAAAAAAAACTAATTTAAAAATGAGCACAGGATTTGAATAGACATTTCTCCAAAGAAGACATACAAATGACCAAAAGCACATGAAAAGGTGCTCAACATCATTATCGTTAGCCATCAGAAAACCACAAATTATAACTACAGTGAGATATTACTTCACATCTATAGGATGGGTATAATAAAAAAGACAGTTGATAAAAAGTGTTGGTAAGAATGTGGAGAAATTGGAACTCTCATACACTGTTAGTGGGAATGTAAAATCATGTAGCCGCTTTGGAAAATAGTTTGGCAGCTCCTCAAACAGTTAAATATAGAATTACCATATGACCCAACAATTCCATTTTTAGTATGGACCCAAGAGAACTGAAAACATATATCCACACAAAACATGCAAATGAATGTTCATTGCAGCATTATTTATAACAGCCCAAAGTGGTAACAACCTAAATGTCCTCAAATGATGAATGGATAAACAAAATGTGGTATATTCATACAATATGTTACTCAGCAATAAAAAAGAATGAAGATACATGCTATGACACAGAAGAACCTTGGAAATGTTATGTTAAGTGAAAGAAACCAGTCACAAAAGACTACCTGTTTATATGAAATGTCCAGAATAGGCAAATACTTAGATACAAAAAGTAGACTGGTAGTTGCCAGGGACTGGGAGAAAGGGACATGAGGAATGACAGCTATTGGGCACAGAATTTCTTTTTGGGGTGACGAAAATGTTTTAACATTAGATAGTGGTGATGGTTGTACAAGCTTGTGAATATACTAAAAACCACTGAATTGTACACTTAAAGGGGTGACTTTTATGGTGAATTATATTTCAATAAGTCTGTTTTTAAAAAAGATCATCAACTTGACTGCTGAGTAGGCATGACACTTCCAAGGGTTTAACAACCTATAATTACAATCTGCTAAGTGCATTGAAAGCAAATATTTTAGGGTTGGAAAAGCCACATACCTGACATACCCTTTTCCTTGCCAGAAGCCTTTGTTCGTCATTTCCAAGTGATTCACTTCAAGTAGCAAAGCAGACCTTTTCTCCCTCAACCTGACCCCACCCCTTTGCTCTGATCTCTCATTCTTTGTAAGAAGGATCAACTAAAAGAATGGAAACATATAAGTATCTTTGGGTTCCCTTGTAAAATGCTGAGAAAACAACGACAAGCATGTATATGGGTCACTGCATCGCCCATTTCTGGGTGCGGTAAGGGCAGAGAGCCAGCCACACATTGGGTGAAAAGAAGTCAAATATCCATAGTTAAGATAAGCACCGTTGGGCCAGAAAAAGTTGGGCATGCTTCCGACAGTGCATGCTCTCAGTATTCCTACTGGCAGCTATAGTAAACTAGGCAGAAAAGATCCTGCCTACAGGAACAAAAACAGTGCTGCTGAGATTTAAATTCTAAGTAGTCGGTGCTTAGGAAAAGCTTCCATCAAACACCGAGATGCAACTGTGGTCTTATATGTGGCATAAAATGAAATAGCAAGAGTGAAAATCTCTCTGTCACTTTGTTGGAATTTGTGACTTTTTAAGCATTTTAAGCAATACTTTTTAAGGCATTTTTTTTTTTTTTTTTTAGCTCATAAGAGTGTATGTAGGGTACTGAGGGAAGATAATATAATATACTGGTCCAGTTCAAGAGTTTGAAACTCCAGCTCCTCTCTTCTTACCTATAAGTTTGGACACATTATTTAAGCACTCTAAACCTCAGTTTCCTATTAATATCAAGGGAATAAAAATGGTATTTACGCCATAGGGTTATTGAGAGGATTAAAGCAGGTATAGCACAGGTAAAGTGCTTAGCATTGTGCGTGGCAAGCAGTAAGCACCTGATGAATGGGCTCCCTTGGGTGGCAAGTCCTTCACTGGAGCCAGGAATGCTATGGTCGGCCAACATGCTTTCTCCCAGCATCTTTTAGCTTCCTCCTGAAGGAACATACACTGTGCTTGCCAGAAGTTTCTTTCTGTTCTCCTCACAAATTGCCTTCTTTTTCAAATTTCACAATTTCCTTCACTGTTCCTATATCTCAGATTTGAAATCTTAAAGTTATCTTTGACTCTTTCCTCATTCCCAATAGCCAATAAGTCTCTAATTCTTGTCAACTCTTCCTTTACAATCTGTCTTTGTTCTTTGAGTTTCACTGCCTTCCCAGTGATGTAAGCCCATCGCTGTCTCTGGTCGACCTCTTAACTTACACGTTTCTAAGGTAAAATAATCTTGTTACATATTGAATCAAAGCCAAATATCAATCCTGGATTTAAGGCTCAACCATTTTGCCTGTTCAGTTTCATCTTCCACCATTTTTCAGTATAACTTTTTTTGTTTAATTTTAAAAAATCGAATTATGCAAGTAAAAGAGGTTAATCCTTTATTTTTCATCAAACTAATTTCCTATTGTCTGTCACAAATACAGTATAATTGCCTTTTTTTCTTTTGGTGCACTGTTTTATAAATGTTAACGTATGTATAGGTTTTGTAACCACCATCAGATACAGAACAGTCCCATCACCACAAAAATCGCCCTTTGCAGTGCTATTCCTTTGTAATCACTCCTTTTCTCCCTCCGTAATGCTTGACAACCTGACCTAGCTTTTGTTTATACTGCTCTCACTACTGAGAATGGCCATGTTCTCCTCTCTTCCAAGATACCTCTTTCAAGATCTCCTGTGAAATTTTTTTCTGATTGTGCCCGTTCATTATTCAGTCTATTCAGCTATTCATCCATTCAGTCATTCATGTGTTCAAGAAACATTTATTAAGCAATTATAATGTGACAGACATAATAAGGTTTTTGGAATACAAAGATGGGTCAAAACAGTCTCCCTGCCCTAAAGAAGTCCACAGAGGGTGGTGACAAGGGATTTTTGTTCTGTTACATGCACAGGTACAATGAGAGCCCAGGAAAGGAAACAGTCAGTTCTGTCAGGGCAGGTGGGAGACTTAGAAAAGGCTTCAGAGAAGACAGTGTTTAAACCATGTCTTCAGAGAAAATAAGTGGCCTATAAATAGGGAGCAGCATGTGTGATACAGGGGCAAATGCAGGTTTATGGGGCCTGAAGTTTATGCAATCTGAGGTGCTTTAGTTGAAAAAGAATGCAACATTACAAATATAAAATTAGGTAAAATTTAAGGCTTCAAAAGGTGATAAATACAAGTCTCACAAATTCCAGAAAAGCAATGTATTGTTGCTATTGATATTATTTTGTGTTAGTAAATTAATTGCCGGACTCCCTTCCACCATCCCCCTACATTTTGGCCTCTACTCCTTGATTATCTCTGTATATGACAATGATTTTATACTAGCATTTTCTATGGAGAGACTGGAAAGACAATTCAGCCTTTCCTCTGGCATGAGTGTGGCATGAGTTGATGATTCTAGAAGTTTCTTTTGGTTTCATGACTTTGTTATTGGTCATGCCTCCTCTGTAGCTTCCTCTGCAATTTCTTGCTTGGGCAGTGTTTGTGCCCACATTGAAGCCCTGGGAGGCTCCCATGTCCTGGTAGTGGCCCTGGATGGTGGTGGGTGTGAGTTGTCTGTGGAGCCCGAGTCATGGTGACCCTCAAGCAAGGTGGAACAGCCTCTAGTTTAGATCTTCTCCCGGGAATTGAAGATTGGGTTTGGATGCTTAATAAGGATACCAGGGACAGGTTAACCTGAGGTCTGGACAGCCCTGCTTGTAGCCCCAGGATTAACCCCCAGGTTGTGACACTGCTCCTTGGCTCAGGCTGTCCAGCGTGGGGTGGGGGCTCTTGCTTCCCCCGAGTCCTGAAATCACAACAAACCTTGAACGGTGCACGTGCAAAGGAAGGCCACGAAGCATAAATGTCATAGCAGCATTGTAAATCTGCCTCTCTGCAAAACAAGGGTGTTTAAAACAGCAGGACATATTCAGGGACCTGCAAATTTTGCAGTATTGCTGGAGGAATTCTGAGAAGTTTGAACTTGATTCTGCAGGCAATGGGGAGCATGTAAAAGAGGTGGCCAGATTTCTCTTTTATAAAGGGCACTCTGGTGAAAATTGCAGGATGGATTAAGGGGAGAAAGTCTTGAGGAGATGATTATAATCATCCAAGAAATTATGAACATGAATAAAACTAACATTTGTTAAGTACCCCCATGAATCAAGCACTCTGTCAAGTGCTTTTAGGTGTTTTAATTTATTTAATCCTCGTGGATCCTTAGAAAACAGATGAGGAAACTAAGAATTTGAGAGGTTACTAACTTATCCAAGGTCTGCTAGTGACCAGGATTAGAACCCAAAGGGTTTGTTTCTACAGCCATGGAAAACAGTGATAGATTAGAGTTGGAGGTAGAAGGAGGTCAAAAGAAATGATGGAAAGAGAAGGTAGGTAAGACGTTATTGACTGAATCACAAAATATTTTTCCCTTCTCTTGAGTCTTGTAACAAATAATTTATATTGTTCTCTAGAACTTCACAAATGAAAAGATTGTCTTTCCAACCAGACCTTTAGCTACCTGAGTACAGCATTATTTTTGCCTTATTCATCTATGTGTCATGTATTCAATTAACACTTCCAGGTTATCTACTGTGAGTCAGACCCTGGGTGAGGCATGAGGAATACAAAGATAAGTAATAAGGCAAAATGCCTTCCCTGCCCCTAGAGATAAGTCCAGCAGGAAAGATAGATAAAAGAATTTTGATGCAATGTTAAGGTGCAACCCTAGCATTATAAATACTGTGATCTGGTGGCACATAGGTGAAAACTCATCCAGATCTACCTGAGGTGGTCATGAAGGATTCCACAGCAGTGATACCTGAGCTAGAGATTAGCATATATGTTGGACCTCATTAGGTAATAAACTGCCAAAGGGCATTCCGGCCTAAAGAAATGGGCAACCACAGAAAACTAGGGGTAAAGGATCCTCCCTACAGGAACAAAAACTCTGCTGCTGAAATTTAAATTGTAAGCAGTTGGTGCTTGGGAAAAGCTTCCACCACACACCAAGATGCAGCTGTGGTCTGATAGGTTTAGAGGTCAGAGATGTAAGGGCTTTTTTTTGGTAAATGACAAGAGCAGCTTAGATGGATCTGACATCTTGTGGTGTGTAGCTTGAGACTGCTAGTAAGTAATTCTGAAAACTACCGTTAGCAGCCACCCTGCACTTACATGACTAGCCCAGAATAACCAATGCATTGGATGATTTGACCTGGGTATTAAAAAAGGGAAAAACAAGATGTGGCTGCCTATGATAGACTGCAATTCCTTATATACATATCCTTTTTCAACATAACTTTGCTGCTTTTCTCATCAAGAGGTGGAGTCTGTTTTTCTTGCATCTGGGCTTGGCCATGAAACTAGCTTTGGCCAATGAGGCAGTAGCAAATATGATGCAAATGGAAGCTTGAGAAGTGCTTGTGCATTGGGTTTTACCATGTGTTGCAGCTTTCTGGGAACTTTTCCACCATTGTGTGAACAAGCCTGGGCTAGCCATCTGGAGGATAAAAGACCTTGTGAGAAAGGTGCCATCCCAGCCTTTGCTAAAGTATGCAGACATGAGTGATGGCATTCTAAATCACCTAGTCTTAGGTAAAACTGGCCTGGATAAGATGTGCTCATCAAAACCACAAAACAGGAAAGCAGATTTGGCTCAACAGATAGAGAGTCTGCCTATCACATGGGGGGTCCAGGGTTCAAACTCAGGGCCTCCTGACCCATGTGATGAGCTGGCCCACTCGCAGTGCTGATATGTGCAAGGAATGTCCTGCTATGCATAGGGGAGCCCCATGCACAACGAGTGCACCCCAAAAGGAGAGCTGCCCTGTGCGAAGAAAGCACAGCCTGCCCAGGTGTGGTTCCACACACACGGAGAGCAGATGCAAGATGACACAACAAAGAGACTCAGGTTCCCGGTGCCGCTGACAAGAATCCAGGCGGACACAGAAGAACACACAGCGAATGGACACAGAAAGCAGACAATGGGGTGGGAGGAGAGAAATAAATAAAAGTAAATCTTAAAAAAAAAAAACAAAAAATAGTGAGAAATAGAAATGCTTATTTTTATTATTTTAAGTTTTAAGTTTTAGAGTGGTTTGTTACACAGCAAAAGCTAATTAATACACACAGTCCTACTTTTATCATCATTATCCCCCTCAGAATCATGAATATTAAATAGCAATTATTGCTTGGATTCTTTCCTTAGACTTTGGGAGGGTAAACCAGTGTGTACTCACAGTTCAGAGAAAATAAACCTCCGAACTTGGATGCCAAACCTCTTACTCTTTGATTCTAAGATTCCAATGCCCTTATAATTTATGAGTAGGGGCAAGGGTTTTGCTAGACCACCTATCAGTCCTCTCTCAGCTTTCTAATCACACTTTTTCCAGAGATGCTGAATTGTTTTAGGCTCAGATGTGTAGCAACAGCAAAGAAGACTCATGTTCTACTATGGAAAGAATCCAGTTTTGTTCCCCTCTCCAATCTTAATTGGAAAATCGTAGAGCGCTAATGAGGGAATAGTTTTTCCATCACAAGGGGGAAGACACTGGATTATTGTTGGTTCGTAGGCTGGTTCATAGCACTAGCTGCTCCGCAAAGGAAGCCTACAGTCTGTAACCTATTATAAATCCAACAGAGTTAAAGCTTAGATTTTCCTGCCTTGTTTTCTGTTCTGTAAAGTTCATCTGTTACTTTCATTAGTTAATCTGAAATAGTTTGGGAGGTACTTGATAGGAGTTTCACAACATATAATTCTCCTGAGGGAAAAAATCAGGAGCTCTGCTATATGTAAAATAAATGGGAAACATGCTGTTGTCTATCTGCCTCCTCTCCTCTGAGAAAGGAGTAGAGATAAAAATGAAAGATGGCAATTTTTGACAGTTGAAACATTCTATGATAAAGCTAACTTGAGGCCAAATTTAAAAAGATGTTTCTTAAATTTCTTGCTTAAACGGAAAGAGTGGAAACAGTGAGGGGCATAGTAGGAACCTGATCTGCTCACCTGTCTCAGGGTGCTGCGACTGCAGGGCAGACCAGCAGGAGTCCAGTTTGCATGAGGACAAACAGTAGCCCGAGCTTGGGGCCCAAAAGTCCAGGCCTGAAACACCAAGATTAAGGCTCCAGCAGTGAGAGGAAGCAAGGAAGTACATGTTCCAGGAATTCACAGTTTCAGAATGCTGCTCTCCCTCTTACACACTTGGAAGACCACTCATTTCTCCAAATTTAACTCAAACATCACCTCTTGTAGAAGCCTTCCTGACCGCTGCTCCCTAAAATAGAGTTCATGTTTGATTTGTGCTTCTATTTTTGTACTTATCACCCTGTGTTATAATGTACCAGCTCACATGTCTGCTTTTCCACTAGACTGAGAAGGGCTTCAGGTTGCAGGGGTTGGGGGACTCTGTCTCATTAATTTAGCAAAGGGATCAGCATACAGAAGATATAAAATAAATGTTTCTAGAGTGAATAAATTAATGAATGAGACACCAGTTAAAGAAGGGTGGTATTCCTAAGTTAGATATAGGTAGAGCTACTCAAATATCCTATGTTACAGATGCTAAGGAACTTGTTTCAAGTTTCTTAATAAGCAGAGGAAATCAATTAATCTAAGTCCTTGCACTTCAAAGTGTGGGCCACAAACCAGCTTCATCAGCATTATCTGGGAGGTTGTTGGCAGTGCAGAATCCCAGGTTCCATTCCAGAGCTACTGAATCAGAATCTCCATTTTAACAAAATTATGGGTGATTCACATGCATGTTAAAAGGTGAGAGGTACAGATCTATATGAGTTGTTTCATATTTGGCTATATATTGCAATCACCTGGAGACTTTTACAAACAATTGTTGGTTGTGCACCATCTTTAGTGACTCTAATTAAAATTGTCTGGGGACCTCATAGCTCAGGGTTAGAGCACTGGTCTTGTAAAATGGTCTGGGGCTTCTTTCTAACTAAAATGGAGAAACAGGTATGTGATTTATCTCCCTGCCTCAAACAACCAGAAAGTCAGAAAGAATGCACTGAAACAATGGTTTTCAGATAGTAATTAGTTATCTAGTACTAAGTAACAAGTAATCCCAATACTTAGTAGCTTAAATCAATACATATTTATTACCTCACAGTTTTTGTGGGACAGGAAGGCAGGCATTTTTTTTTTTTGCTGGGTGCTCTGGTTCAGAGCTTTTGACAAGGCTGCTGCTGAGGTGTTTGCCAGTGCTGTGTTCTCATCTAAAAGCTTGACTGGGGAAGGATCCACTTCTGAGCCCACTCATGCAGTTGTTAGCAGGATTCAGGTCCTCATGATCTGTTAGACTGAGCACCTTGTTTCCCAACTGGCTGCCCATCAGAGCTTGTCCTCAGCTCCTTGACACATGCCTCTCCAACATGGCAGCTTGCTTTATCAAAGCAAGCAAGAGAGAGGATCTCCTAGCAAGATGGAAGTCATAGTCTGTAACCTGATCACAGAAGTAATATCCAATTGCATTTGCCATAGCCTATTCACTAGATTACTCACTAAGCCTAGCCCACAGTGAAGAGGAAGAGGCTATGTCAGGTGTGAATACCAAACACAGAGATCAATGAAGCCATCTTAGAAGCTGCCTACCATGCAAATGTTGAACAACAGGTAGGCACTGTGCACTAGGCACTGTGGTTCCTGAAAGAAGGAAAACAATTTCAGATAAACAACTGTGCCAGCTTATTGTGTAGATAGAGTTCTAGGCTGCAGTACAGGAAAGGCAAAATCAAACAGAGTCCAGTGGTTTCTATGAGGTGAGGAGACAGAGGTGGAAGTAAAAGGAGGCTGGGGCAGTCAGAATTTGAGGGAGTTGCCCAGAAAGAAATCTCAGAAGATCTACAGAGGAGTCCCTTAAGTCTTTGGCTGAGTGTTTATCTGCAAATGTCTGAGCAGGAACTACCTGAATCCAGGGAAATAGCTATCATAAAGAAGTATGGAGAAAAATTCTTGGAGTTCACAAGAATCTTCAAGAATGGAAAGTGACCATAATATACAGGGCAGAGAGTAGAATCCTCAGGTATTCTTTAGCTCTATACCAAAGGTTGAGCTGATATTTCCCTAGTTACATTTAAAAGGAAGTTTCTAAAGAATTCAACCAATTGTGAGCCAGAACAAAATCCAACATTATTTTAAGGAATACCACAAAATCCAGCAATAAACAACGTAAAAGTCAAAATATCTGGAATGCAATAATGATTTACCAAGCATGCCAAGAAGTAGAGAAATAAGACCTGAAACCTGGGGAAAACTTAACCAACAGAAACAGACCCAGAAATGACAGAGATGGTGGAACTAGCAGAAGAAAACATCAAAGCAGCTATTAAAAATTTGCTCCATATTTTTAAGAAGGTAAAGGAAAACATGACCATGATGTACAAAGAAATTAAATTTTTTAAAATCCCAATGAACTTGTGAAGGAAAAAATACAATACCTCAAATGAAAAATGCAATGTATAGGGTTAGTGGATTAGACACCAAAGAGGAACAATCTATGAACTTGAAGACATGGTAATCAAAATTATACAAGATGAAACAGTGAAACAGCTAACAAAAATTATGAAGAGAAAAATATTGATTATAGAGATGGCTAATATATATATAATTAGAGTCTCATTTTTTTAAAAATGTGAAGACAAAAATATTTGAAGAAACAATGGTAAAAATTTTTCAAATTTGATTAAATCTATAAAGTCACAGATTCAAGAAGTTCAGTGAATTAAAGCAGAATAAGGGAAGCAGACTTGGCCCAGTGGATAGGGCATCCGTCTACCACATGGGAGGTACAAGGTTCAAACCCCGGGCCTCCTTGACCCGTGTGGAGCTGGCCCATGAGCAGTGGTGATGCACGCAAGGAGTGCCATGCCATGTAGTGGTGCCCCCACGTAGGGGAGCCCCACACTCAAGGAATGTGCCCCATAAGGAGAGCCACCTACCACGAAAGAAAGTGCAGCCTGCCGAGGAATGGTGCCGCACACATGGGGAGTTGACGCAGCAAATGATGCAACAAAAAGAAACACAGATTCCTGTGCCACTGACAACAACAGAAGCAGACAAAAAGAAGAACACGCAGCAGAGAACTGACAACTGGGGTGGGGGGGGAGGGGAAATAAATAAATAAAATAAATCTTAAAAAAAATAATAAAGCAGGATAAGTATAAAACCACAGCAAAGTGCATCATAATTAAAAGAGAAAATAATAATAAAAACATACAGGGAAAAGGATATTGAATATACAGAGGAACAGTGACAAAAGTGATAGCAGGCTTCTTATTAGAAATGATGCGTGTCAGAAAAAAATGGAAAGACATATTTAAAGTATAGAAAGAACAAAATGGCAATCTACAATTCTTTTTTTTTTTTTTTTTCAGTTAGGCTAGTAGAAAGAATTTATTTGTGAAATGTGGGAAAGAACAGAGCTTGCTGAGAAATGGGAAAGAAAGATGGAAATACACACCAAGATTTGGTGCAGGCTCCTTTAGGCAGAGAGAGTCTATTATTCTTTACACACACAAAAAAATCTTTACAATTTGAAGGATAAATGAAGTTGTTTGGGCAGAAGGAAAATGATACTAGATAGAAATACATAAAGGAAGAGAGTCAGAAATGGTAAATATGTGAGTATGTATTTTTCTCTTTTAAAAAACTTTTATAAAAATAATTATCTTTTAAAATAAAAATAATGACAATATGTTCTGAAAATACAAAATATACAATATGAAGAAGGAAAATTATACCAGAATCACATAAGGTAGTACAGAAATGAAAATGTAAGTTGTAAACTTTGAGTAACCACTGGGAAAATAAAACAGTATAACTAAGTAGTCAAGAGTAGAAATAAAATGGAATCATTAAAATATATTAATCCAAAAGTAGGCAGGAAAGGGGAAAAAAAAATTGGAAGATAGGACAAATATAAAACAAATAGCAAGAGGGTACATTTAAACCCAAGCATGTTAATAATTACATTAAAGGTAAACAGTCTAGATACCTGAATTAAAAGGTGGATATTCTCAGTTAGTATGAAAAAAGCAAGAGCAAGACCCAAGTATATGCTGTCTCCAAAAAACCCATTAAAAAAAAAAACACTTTAAAAAACAAATGGTTGAAAGAAGAATTACAAGGGAAATGAGAAAATATTTAAAACTAGATGAAAATGGAAACACAAAATATCAAAATTTGTGGGATACAGCTAAAGAAGTCCTTAGAGGGAAATTTATAGCATTAAATGATTACAACAAAAAAGAAGGTCTAAATCAATTATCTAATTTTCACATTTTAGCAAACAAAACGGATTAAGATTAAATTAAACCCTAAATAAGTAGAAGAAAGTACTAAAGAGCTAAAATCACTGACTAGAAAGAAGAAAAACAATAAAGAAAAGTCAGTGAAACTAAACATTGATTCCTTGAAAAGATCAATAAAATGGATAAACTTTATCCAGGCCCATCAGGAAAAAAAAGCATATACAAATTACCAATATCAGGAATTATATTAAACAGATAATAAGGAAGAAAATTTATAAACAATTTTATGCTAATACATTCAACAACTTAGATTAATTAGATAAATTCCTTAAAATATATAAATAACCAAAGCTCACCTAAAAAAGAGATAACTTGAATTTCATTGAATGTGTGGTTTAAAAGCTTCCCACAAAGAAAATGCCAAACCTAAGTCATTTCATTGGTGAATTCTACCAAGCAATTAAGAAAGAAATAATACTAGTTCTACACAAATACTTCCAGAAAATAAAGGAGGAAGGAACACTTCCTAACTCATTTTAAGAGGTAAGCATTATCCAGATTCCAAAGCCAGAAAAAAAAAATCACAAGGAAAGAAAACTACATACCAATGTCCCTTCTGAACATAAATGAAAAGATCCTTAACAAAATTTTAGCAAACTGAACCTAATTATATATAAAGGATAATGCATCATGTTCATGCAGAGATCATCCCCAGAACTCAGGGTTTATTTAATATTTGAAAATCAATTATCATATATAATTTTCCTACACATGGTTCTTCCACCCCATGTATATTTGAACTTATAATTAGCACTATACCCATTAAATATACGTCAGAGCCATAAATCTTCTGGCTGTTCATATGCTGGGTGAGCCCTGAATCTCAACAGAGTTGCAGCCAACACCTACTCTCCAGTTCATCAGTCTTACCCAAGACAACTAACAAAAGGATAATAATGGACAACACCTACCCCAACTGTTCTTTTGGAGGGTGGGGTATAAAACAGAGTATCTACAACTGCAAGCAAGACAGTTCCAGCCATCTGTCTCATGGGATCTAAGTGCCCCCTCAATCAGAAGCAGAGTGGACATCACCAGCCCCAAATCCTCAAGACTGAGGAATGAACAAACATAAAGGGAAATATGACTATGGTCTAAAGTAGACTTATTATTATGCTAGTAATGGAAGAACTTGTAACACTGATATAAAGACAGAGGTCACCAGAGGTTCTGAGGGGATGGAGAAAGAAGAATAGATATAACATGGGGCATTTGAGACATTGAAATTGTGCATGATTTGCAATGACAGGTACAGGCCATTATAAATTTTGCAACAATATTTATAATGTAACCATAATGTAAACTATAGGCCATGTTCAGTAGCAATGCTTCAATATGTGTTCATCAATAGTAACAAATTTATCACACTAAGAAAGATGTTGTTAATGGGAGAAAGTGTGGGAGGGGGTGTGTGGGGGATATATGGGAATCCCCTATATTTCTGATGTAACATTTATGTAATCTAAAGCTCCTTTAAAAATAAAGAAAAAAAAAAGAAAATCAATTCATGTAATTCATCATATTAACAGATGATAAACAAAATTTGATAAAGGGCACATATGAAAAAGCTACAGCTAATATCAAGTGTAAAAGACTGAACACTTTCTCTCTAAGATCAGGAACAATTCAAGAATGTGTGTTCTCACTACTCCTTTTCAAAGTTTACTGGAGATCCTTGTCAGTACAAAACGCAAGGTAAGGAAACAAAGGCATACAAACTGGAATGAAAGTAAAACTGCAATAAAAATAGAAAGAAATATAAGGCATATGTATTGGTGAGGAAGCTGTCTTTGTTCACAGACAATATAATTGTTTATGTGGAAAATTCTAAAGAACCTAAAAATGAAAAGAAGCTACTAGAAGTAATGAGTAAGTTTGACAAGGTTACAGAATAAAAAGCCAATGTACACAAATCAATTGTAATACTATATACTATTGAGAAACAATTGGAAATTAAAATTGAAATATACCATTTATGATAATACTAAAAAACCATGAGACATGGGGTTCAATTTAACAAAATATGTGTAATATCTGTACCCTGAAAACTATAAAATATTGCAGATAGAAATTCAAGATGTAAAATGGATATATCATGTTCATGTATTTCAACACTCAATTTTGTTGGGATGTCAATTCTCCCCAAATTTTTCTATAGATTTAGTGCAATCTCAGTCAAAATCACTGTAGTCTTTCTGTAGAATTTTACAAGTCTTTCTAAAAATTATAAGGAGCTACAAATGAATTGTAATAGATAAAACATTTTGAAAAAGAACAAAGTTAATTTATACCACCTGATTTCAAGACTTACAATAAAGCTACAATACAGTGCTCCAAGATGTATTCCTCAAGTGTAGTGAATGTGTCACACTGATCAAAGAGGTTTTTTGTGGTTTTTTTTTAAAGATTTATTTGTTTATTTTATTTCTCTCCCCCCGTCCCCCACCAGTTGTCTGTTCTCTGTGTCTATTTGCTGTGTGTTCTTCTTTGTCTGCTTCTGTTGCTGTCAGCCACTCGGGAATCTGTGTTTCTTTTTGTTGCATCATCCTGTTGTGTCAGCTCACCGTGTGTGCGGCACCATTCCTGGGCAGGCTGAACTTTCTTTCGCGTTGGGCGGCTCTCCTTATGGGGCGCACTCCTTGTGCATGGGGCGCCCCTACATGGGGGACACCCCTGCGTGGCACAGCACTCCTTGTGCGCATCAGCACTGGGCATGGGCCAGCTCCACACAGGTCACGGAGGCCCGGGGTTTGAACCGCGGACCTTCCATGTGGTAGACGGACGCCCTAACCACTGAGCCAAGTCTACTTTCCCTCAAAGAGGTTGTTGATGTGGGAGGAGTGGGGAGGTAGGGTGGGGAGTGGAGTGTTTGGGAACCTGTTATATTTTTTTATGAAACTTTGTGTGTGATCTATGTATCTTTTAAAAAGAAGACAATAAAAAGTTTTCAGAAAAAAAAATAAAGTATATTACAGAACTAAAAAAAAAAAAGCTTTGAGTCCTGAGGTATAACATGTAAATTCTGTTATTTTATCACCACCAACCTTTATGCTTCATAAAATATAAATGGTGATTTCCATTTCTGTATATGAAGGTGAGATATAATAAAATCAAAGAGAGTTTAACAAACAAACAAAAAAACAATAAAGCTACAATAATTGAGGAAGTGTCTTTATATAAGAATAGTTATTCAAATCAAAACAGCCTATAAATACACTCACTCATATAAAGTCAACTGATTTTCAATTAAAAATACCAAGGTAATTCAATCAAGAAATAATAATCTTTTCAAAAAATGGTGCTGGAAAAACTGGATATTTATAAATAAAGAAAAGAAGCTTGAGATTTCACATTATACATAAAAGTAACTCAAATGGATCATAGGTTTTAATATAAGAGATAAAGCTATGAAATTCTAGAAGAAAACTTAGGAGAAAATATTTGTGATTTTAGGTTAGTGAAAAATGCGTTATCTAGGACACAAAAAGCACCAACCGTAGAGGGAAAATATATATATATATCAGACTTCACTAAAATTAAAAACTGTTCTTCAAAAATCACTTATAAGTAAATGAAAAGACAAGCCACAGACTTGGAGAACATGTTTGCAAAACATAGATCTTCTAAAGGAATTTTATTCAGAATATGTAAAGAATGCTTATAACACAATAAGATGACAAACAAAACAATTTTTAAGAATGGACAAAAGGTTTTAATATATACTTCACCAAAGACAATGTATAAATGGTAATAAAAGAAAAAAGAATATGAAAAGATACTGAACATTACTAATCATTAGGGAAATGCAAATTAAAAATATAATGAGATACCATTTCATACCCATTACAATGGCTGAAATGTGAAAATCTGCCACATGCTGGCAAAGATGTGGAGCAACTGTAACTCACTTGCTGGTCAGAATACAAAATGGCATAATCACTTTGGAAACAGTTGGGTGCATTCATGTGAAGTTAAATATATACTTAAACCATATGACCCTACAATCCGACTTCTTGGTATTAATATTTATCAAAAAAGATATAAGGAGTGGGTGTAGCTCAGTGGTTGAGTGCCTGCTTGCCATATACTAGGTCCTGGGTTCAATCCCCAGCACCTCCTTAAAAAAAAAAAAAGAACATATGTGCACATAAATACATGTACTCAGATGTTCATAGCAACATTATTCCTAACAGCGAAAACCTAGAAACAATCCAAATGTCCATCAACTGGCTTATTTATGGGTAAATAAATTGTAATTCATCCACACAATGAAATCTTTTTTTAGCAATAAGAAAGGAACAAACTACAGCTGCACACAACAAGAATCTTAAAAATATTGTAAGTTAAAAAACAAACACTACCTTTATGAAATTCTAGAAAAGGCAAAACTATAGTTACAAAGTATATCCACAGTTACCAGGAACCAGGATGTGAGAAGGAATTGACTGCAAAAGGGCACAAGGGTAATTTTCAGGTTGATGAAAATAATCTGTATCATGACTGTGGTGTTAAATGACTGTATACTCTTATCACACAAAGGGAGCATGCCATGTGATGATGGAGGCAGAGAGTGAAGTGCTGCAGCTGCAATTTGAAGAACTCCAAAGATTGCCAGCAAACCACCAGAAACTAGGAAGAGGCAAGGAAGGATTTTCCCACACAGGTTTCAGAGGGACAGTGGCCCTGCTGACACTTTGATTTTGGACATTTGGTCTCCAGAACTGTGAAGACAATAAATGTCTGTTATTTTAAGCCGCGAAGTGTGTGGTAATTTGTTACAGCAGCCCTATGAAACATTACACCTTTTTAAGTGATAAAGTTATTTGAACAGTCAGGGGGTGGAGCCTGGGCATTGGGGTTTTTTAAAGTCCCCAGGAGATTCCAATGCACAGCTGTGATAGGCAGACTTCTAAGATGGTCCCCAGTAAGCCCTGCTTCTGGGTATTCACACTTCAATGTACTTCTTGCCCCCTGAGTGTGGGCTGGACCCAGTGACTTTCTTCTAACAAATAGAAATTGGCTGATTAGTAATCGAAGAAAATGTGGCATTGGTGTGGAGAAAGTAGCCACGGTGGCTGCTGGGGGTGGGGAATGGGAGGAAGAGATGAGATGTGGAGGTGTTTTTGGGACTTGGAGTTGTCCTCGGTGGTGCTGCAGGGACAATTACCGGACATTGTATGTCCTCCATGGCCTACTGGATGGAACGTGGGAGAGTGTGGGCTATGATGTGGACCATTGACCATGAGGTGCAACGATGCTCAGAGATGTACTCACCAAATGCAATGAATGTCTCATGATGATGGAGGAGAATGTTGCTATGGGGGGAGGAGTGGTGTGAGGGGGGTGGGGGGTATATGGGGACCTCATATTTTTTGAATGTAATATTAAAAAAATGAATAAAGACAAAAAAAAAAAAGAAGAAATGAAGTGGCAAAGCATATGACAACATGGATGAACCTGGAGGACATTATGTTGAGCGAAGCAAGACAGACACAAAAGGACAAATACTTTTACTATGAATCAAACATATTGTGTAACATATTGTATGATTAAAAAAAAAAATGTATAGGTATCCAGTACATTTAACTGAGAAATGTATGTTTTTCTTCAACTGTGTTTTTAGTTTTTAATTGTTTATATTTCAATTAATAAATATACAAAATAAAGTTTTTTAAAAATCTAAAAAAAAAAAAAATAGAAATTGGCAAGAGCGGTGGGATGCCAATTCCATGATTATGGTATAGAACACTGTAACTTCCATCTGGCTGGTACTATTGTCTCTTGCCCTGTAACTTGCTCACTCATGACACAGGCTGCCATATTATAAGATGCTCCACAGAGAGCCCGGCATGGCAAGGAACTAAAAGGCCTGGGGCCAAAAGTTCAGGAGGAACTGACAGCTTATACAATAGCCCACTAGGAACTGAATTCTACCAACAACTGCATGTGGGACCTAGGCAGCAGATCTTCCCAGTGCCTTGAGATTACTGCATCCTTGTGGGATACCCAAAGCCAGAGGACCCAACCAGGTTCCTTCCAATTTTTTTAAAAATTGTGGTAATGTATATATATAACATTTGCTGTTTTAATTATTTTTAAGTTACAATTCAGTGGCATTAATTACTTTTACAGTTTGTGCTACCATTACCACTTTACATTACTAAAAATTTTTCATTACCTAAATGGAAACTCTACCTATTAAGCAATAAGTCCCCACCTTCCCTCCCGCTAGTCCTTGGTGATATCTAATCTACTTTCTGTCTCAATGAATTTGCTTACTGTAGCTATTTCATATATGTGGAATTATACAATAAGTATTCTTTTCTATCTGGCTTATTTCACTTATTCTAATTTTTTTCAATTCTCATGCATGTTATAGCATGCATCCGAACTTCATTCGTTTTTATGGCTGAATAGTATCCCATTGTACGCATATACCACATTTTGTTTATCCATTTATCTGTCAGTAGGCATTGGATTACTTCCGCCTTTTGGCAACTGTGAATAATGCTGCTATGAATCTTGGTGTTCAATTATCTGTTTGAGCCCCTGCTTTCGATACTTTGCAGTAATTGAAAATGTCAGTTCATATGGTAATTCTGGATTTCACTTTTTGAGGAACTGCCGAACTGTTTTCCACAGTGGCTGTACTATTTTTGCATTCCCACTAGAAATGCATGAGAGTTCCATTTTTTCCACATCCTTACTGTATTAGTCAAGGTTCTCTAGGGAAACAGATCTGACAGGAGATATCTGTAAATAGTATGAGATTTTATAAAATTCTCTCACAGACTGTGGGGATGCACAAGTTCAAATTCCACAGGCCAGGCTGCAAACCAAGTGCTCCAATGAAGATCTTTGATGAGTTCCCAGGAGATGATGGCTGTCTAGAGTAGAGATCGAAATTCTCTCTCTGAATACTGAAATCACATCTCCTTTTAAGGCCTTCATCTGATTGGATGAGTTGTCACTCATTGCTGATGGAAATCTCCTCAGCTGATTGCACATGTAATCAGCCATCCATGCAAACAACTCATGGATGATTAATGTCCATGAAATGCCCTTGTATTAAAATTAGTCTAGTGCTTGCTTGACCAAACAACTGAGCACCATTACTGAGTTGATCCTTTAGCCTAACCGTCACACTCACCAACACTTGTTATTATCTGTCCTTTTGATTACAGCCATTCTTGTGGGTATATAATGGTATCTTATCATGGTGATTTTGATTTGCACTTCCTTAATGACTAATTAGGGAGGATCTTTTCATTTGTACATCTTCTTTGGAGAAATGTCTGTTCAAGTCCTTTAAAGCCACTAAGTTTTGAGTAATAGATGTAGTAATAGATAACTAAAATAGCAGCCAATGTAGAGAGCTGCTAAGTGTAATTAGGTGAGGAGAAGCCTGTTCTATCATAACTAGGAGAATGATGAAAAATAAAAGGAAACTGCAGTTCAGAAATTTAAGCCACATAGCCCTTTGGAAGAAAAGAGGCTGTGGGGTCCCAGGCCTCATGAACTAAGGAGGACAGACATTGCAGTTGACCCAGACCTTAGGAACTAAGGAGAGCTGACACTGCAGCTGTTATCTCTATCTTCATTTTTTTCCTAGGAGAAGCCTAAAGTAAGAGATGTTTTACAATTAAAAAAAAAAATCATTTTGATCACATATGCATGAGGACTATCTTAACATTTGTTCGCATGAAGTTGTCTTAAAATAAATCAAATTGAACTCCAAATCAAAATGAACCAGGGAAGCGGATGTGGCTGAACTGATAGAGCATCCGCCTACCATATAGGAGGTCCAGGGTTCAAACCCTGGGCCTCCTGGCCCATGTGGTAAACTGGCCCATGCACAGTGCTGCTGCACACAAGGAGTACTGTGCCACGCTGGGGTGTCCCCTGTGTAGGGGAGCCCCACACTCGAGGAGTGTGCCTTGCAAGGAGAGCCACCCTGTGTGAAAAAAGTGTAGCCCCCGCAGGAGTGGCACCACACACACGGAGAGCTGACGCAGCAAGATGCCGCAGCAAAAAGAGACACAGATTCCAGGTGCTGCTGAGAATGCAAATGGACACAAGAGAGCAGACAATGGGGCGGGGGAAGGGAAGAGAAATAAATAAAATAAACGTTTAAAAGAAAAAAAGAACCAGATTTGCACTCATTGATTGACCCCAATGTTTACTGTAAACTGAATCAAAATGTATAAATCTAATGCTTTCTTTGAATCCATATATTTCTCAAAATTAATTATTAAAAACAAAACCTCCACAGAGTCCTGAAACCTGTTGAGATGTGATTTAGTGGGAGAAGGTCAGGGCACCCAGGAATTACAGGGTTCCTTCACAAGCCTTTGTCGCTCAGGCCCAGGACCTGGCCTCTGCCCCTTCTTTTCATATCAGCCAGGAGCCAGGGATTCCATTTTGGTCTGGGAAAGAAGGACCTGGGAAAAAGAGGGTCCAGAGAACAGGTATAGACAAATTAAGGGAATTGAAATTAGAATCTATAAGGAAATCTTTAAGAGAGGTTGGAGGTAATTTTGCATGGAAAAGAAAGAAATAAAGAGTGACTAGCTGTCTTCTAGTAAATTAAGAGTAATTACAAATAGATAAGTAATAGAATTGCTCATCCCCTCTATACAAAATAGAAAAATGAAGAAACGAGTTTAAATTGCAACAGTGAAATTTGGTTACACTGAAAGCAGATTTTATTGATCAGAAGAGTAATTAAGCACAGAGAAAAATCAAGATCCCTAAAACATTTCAAGTGAAGCTGTGTTTTCCTGACAGCAAAACATCTGGTGAGAGTAAAAATTTCATCCAACTCACTGTTAAAAGTCAGGTGGATAAAACATCTGTGTGATAACTACATTTTTTAAGTGGATTAATTGAACTGAGTAAATGCTTTTTGGCTTTTGGGAAATTTCTTCTGAATAATGGAAAGCAAAGGAGTCATGTTGTCTTACCCTGTTTTGGAGTAATTTATATTAAATAATTGGAATAACGATCTCCAGCCAACAGTGGACCTATTCCTGTGGGCTCATACACCAGAGAGAGCTCCACCTATTAAAGTCTTTACAGTGAGATTACAGTGAGATTTACTTAAATTACTCAATTCGGTGAATTCCCAGTGAGTCACTGTTTTCTGCCACCTGTAAACCAAGCTGCCCAAGAGCTTATAGACACCCTCAACAAACTGGTACATTTTTCAGACCTGAGAATGAAGATACTGAGAATTCTCATCATATTTCAAGCTTTGGTCTTAAAAAGATGAGAAAACATGTTACCTTCTTTGGATTCAGGCAAGGAATGACTTTACTGTTTCAAGGCATGAGAAAATTAAAATGAAAGTGAAGTTGGAGGATAGTAATGCATCCATAAGCTGTTTTCCCAGAAAGCTAGTCACCAAATTATTAAGGCCGTGGTTCTCTACGTGTGTTTCTCAGGCCAGTGGCGTCTGCATCACCTGGGAAACTTGTTCAAAGTGCAAACTCATAGACCCCACCTAAGGCCTCAACGAGAGACTCTGGGGGGTGGGGTCCAGCAAGCCGTGATTTAACTAGCTCACCAGGTGATTCAAATACACAGTAAGTTTGACAATCTCTGGACTAAAGGGATAATTTATAGTCATTCCCAGAAAGCCCAGCATGAGTTTCAGGGTTGGGCTGCTTGTGTAACTGGAAATCCTTACGGGTCTCTAGGTGCAGGAACTGAGATGCTCAGGAGTTTCAGGTTTCCTGGGGGAAGGAAAGGGATGTGGAAAATGGTAATGTGGCAAGATGTCTGGAAATTAAACATTATGTATTATGGTATGTATTCAATGTATGTGTGTATTGGTGGAAGAAAATGGAAATTTTACACATAGGAGAACCCACAAATATTTGTTGATTTTTTTAATTCAGCTTGCTCCTGATGAGCTGGTTTTGATTCCCTGAAGAAGGAGGGAGGGCCAGAAACTGAAAGGTCTCTGTTCATTTAAACAAAACAAAACAAAACAAGAGACTCAAAGCATAAGCAGCAACTTCAGGGCCCAAGTAGCAGAGGGGAACTCCGCACGAGGAGGGGACATTCTTTCCCACACCCACTGAAGAACACTCTGAGGGCTGGGGGCAGCTCCCAGGGGAAGACAGCTGAGCCTAGTTGGAGGTTGTTCTCACACAAAGAACCAGAAGTAGAAATAATGGTAAGAACATGGGGAAGAGAGTAGCTGAAGTCTTGAAGCTGTTGTGATTTGAATATCAATACAAATTTATCTCTTTATCCAGGGGTTGGCAAGGCTTGTAAATCAGGTTGCAAGTATAATATAAAATAACACTAAACCAAACCCAGAGAGGTCAAAAAGCATGCTACATGAGTTCCCTTCAAGGTGTTACAGAGAGTAATTGAAAGCTTTGGCAAGCCTGGTCCAAGTGTTTTTAGATTCAAAGCGGTACAGTGATTGTCAGGCCCAACAGCTAGCTATCTGTGGATACCAGTGGTTTGGGAATTATGTGTCCTTAGAAAAACCAATTCCTGTAGAGTTTTTTAAGTGGAGAAAGGTGCATTATCTTCTCTATGATCAGAAGAACAAAGAAGATTAGAACTAAGTTTAAGGTCTGTTTTCAACCAGTAATCAATATGTATTTATTGTTTGTATAATGTGCAAGGTATTAATTCATTCCACAACCATTTCTGAGTGTATACTTTGAGTAAGGAATGAGGCTAGCCACTGTGAGCCAATGTGGTCAGGTGCTCTAAACTATGCTATCCAATACAATATTTTGGTCATAATAGTTACATTTCAAGTACTTAATAGCCACATGTGGCTCGAGGCTACCATATTGGACAGCACAGATGAAAGGCCACAAGATGAGAGAGAATAGTTTCTCACTGTCTCTCTTGTCCAAGTATTAGGCTAGTGCTGTTTCTTTCCCACCTCTATCTCTATCAGGGAATCAAAACCCTCAATTCTCTTTGGGAACTGGTTGTCACAAATGTCCTGGGCCATGATATTAGTAGGAGATGTCTACCTAGGCCATTTTGAATAGGTCTCAGAAAAGTCTTGAGGCAGATGCAGGCCTTCTTTGGCCAGATGGGCCATGGAAACGGTGTGGACCTCTGTAAGGCCACATTCTCTTTCCAATTCCATGGCCATGGTGAAGCAGGCTAGTAAGACAGGGAATTAATAGATGGATCTGGAACCTGACAGAGAGTCCACGTGGACATCAGTAACCCCAAGATGGCTGCTGGAAGACCCCCACACCCAAGATTCTGCTATCCAGAACAAGGACTTCTTCTGGGAACAAGGAAAAGCCCTGGATGTTCCCTAGGGACTTTATCATTGGGTTCTCACTAGGGGATTGGTGGGTGGTAATGAATAAAAAAACAGCAAACAGCTGGAGCCCCTCCCCTGCCATTAGCAAAGGGGTGGAATAATTAACAGGTTAAAAGCAAACCATGAGGGCTGAGCCTGCTCTCGCCCTGCTCTCTTGCCTCTGGACCCGTTCCTTCCTCTGTGCGCAGCCCTTGCCATTTTTCCTTTGCCATGTGGCCACGCAAGTAAACCTGGGGATTTATCATCTATAATTGGGAAATGTAGCTTGTAAATCAGCCGTCATTATCCCTTTTCACCCCCTTCTTCTCTACCTGGGACCCCTGCTCTGTTATTTTCTCCCATCTCTCTTCCCTCCCTACCTGAATAAATTACTGACCTAACTCACCTGGCGTGCTCTTGAAATTCATTTCTGCAGCATAGCCAAGAACCTAGATAAAATCCGGGAACAATGGTACAAACTCTGGGTATACTATCAAGCCCTCAGACTTTCTCTATTGATTCTCAAAAATCTGCTTTAGAGGTTGAAAAACAAAAATCCTGGAACATAGAGAGTTTCTTTCTTTTCTCTTGCTCCCATCTTTCTCCCCGAGGCAATGTGGATGCCTCTGCCTGAGGAGGGAAAAGTCCCTTACAAGGACAAGAGGAAAACAAAAGCACAAAGATTAATATTTCAAGATATTATCTTGCTACATCAAAATAGTATAAAACATGGCTCATGCCTCCAAGCTGCCTATATAACTAGGGAAACATGAAAAATGGGGGAATTCATGAAAAGTTAATAACCATAAAGAGTGAAGTAACAATATTAAACAGAAATGAAAGAGTTGTCACCGGGCTACACGTGATTAATAGCCAAGGGCTCGTATAGACACTAAGCGTGGCTTTTCATAGGGAGGTGAGATCTGAGCTGCATAGATTTGGATGGATCCAAGCAGAGAGGAGGTAGAATTTGAGGTGATAAGCAGAAGTGTGAATGTGGAGTAAAAGTGCTGTTCACAAAAAAAGGTAACAACACTGTTATGCAGGAACTAAGGCTAAAAACGCAAGTTGAGGAAATATCCAAACCTTGAACGTCAGGCTAAGAATTGGCCAGTATCCTGTAGAGAGGTGTCACCGAACTCTTTGAATAGGGGAGTGATATTAATATGCAAGATACTAAATAATAAAGGAGGACAAGCTTTGTACCAGGGAAAAACAAAAGAAAACAACAGCAAAGCAGTTTTATGACATGAACCTGGCATTGAACCTTAGCAGCAATATGTAAATACTTGGATATACTGAAGTTGAAGCCAGCTGGAGATGGCAGGATGGTTAGGAGGCGATGGAAAGGCTGTAGATATGAAGTGAGATGGACCTAGAAGAGGGTTGGTAGCAGTGGGAATGAAAGGAATAACCTATGTGAGCAGCATGTTGAAGGAAAAATCATCAGGAGTTTGATTTTTTGGAGCTGAGGGACAGAGAGAAGTCAAATATACTATTAACTTGGGCAAATTACTTAGCTTCTATAAAGTAGTGATAATAGCTGTCTGTTTTACAGGTTTGCCATGTAATTAATAGAGAGACCTTCGTAAAATACAAGAGGTCTCTGGCATACTAATGCTATTTAAGTCACTTGTTTGAAACTCAGGTGGCCTAGAGCTGTCTCCCCCTTACAGCAGTCAGGGACCTAGAGCAGATCCAGCTGGTAGAACAAGACAAATACACCCTCCTTCTTATGGCCAGGGAGATGTCGTGCTTGTACACAGACCTACAGTTCTAATTACTTCTTGCTCATGCAGGGTGTATATCTCCTTAGTCTCACCCTCAGTGATGGTCTCAGGCCAGGACCCACTGGGATGTAATAGAGTGCTAGAACATTCTGGGGCTCTCTGCTGCATTTTCAAGCACATGCTGGGTTTCAGGGCTCCAAGATATCTGAGGCCCCTCCCACAAAAAAACAAAGGACTGCAGCTCAAAAGTCTGATGTGCTCTGCCTCTGTCATTTATTGCCCCAAACCTCTAATCTCATTCTCTAAACCACTTCACCACCTGCTTTCCCTCTAGTTCTAATTCTCAATAAAATAGTGCTTATATTTCCATAGTCCACAAAACCCTACTTAACATATAATATTGCTGCATATGCCTTAGATTTACAAAGAAAAATAGAAAAAGGTGATGCTACAGAGCTAGCTATTGTTTTTTTTTTTTTTTATAAAGAAAACCTTCTGTTTGTGTCGAATACTAGTGCTTGAGCAAAAGCTGCTTAAATTAGCAGAGGCTAAAGAGGCAGCTAGAGATTTCTATAACTACAGTGAAGGAAATCTTTTGAGTACTTTCAAGGGCTCTAGAAATTAAAAGCCCTGGGTCTTTATTGGGTTTAACTTCAAATCTCTGCCTATCTTTTTTCATTGAAATAAGTATATATAAGCAGGGTGTAAGAATATAAATATTCACACCCACATGCATATGAATATGTATACTCATAAAAGGAATACAGGAAGGGAAAGAGTGGATAATATGGCAAAAGAAAGAATTTCCTGAGATAATTAGAAGTAAGGGAAAAGTGGGAAGGATGTTTAAAAAAACTTATAATGAGTATATTTAGAGAATTAAGTGGCATGTGAGTAGTAAAAACAGAAGGAAAAAAGAAAATAAGATAAAGAGCTGTAACACCAGGAGAGGTTTCCAACCCAGCACAGTGTGATAGTGGTCTAATAAGTGGGACCCAAATGCTGGGGCAGCTTTGTGGCAGCAAAAGGAAAAACAGCATCCAGCTAACCATATGAATGTTCCACGCTGAGAAGAGTCAACACATACCATGTTGAAGGATAAATAATTGGTACCTTTCCACTCTCTCATAAGGGTCCAGGTGTCCTCTGCTGCCTGGCTGGCCAGAATATGCCACTGTGGAACCCACTAGGGCGCCTCTCCTAGACATTTACTGGTTACCCGGGCCCCATCAAAAAATTCCTATTTGCTGTCCTCTAACTTAGTTGGTCTATGGTTGCACTTACATTTAAAGGTGGTTTTCTATAAATAATTATTTAGGCTTCAAACGTGTTTTGGCCACATTGACAGGTCAGTAGGGAAGAGAAATTTGGATAGGGAAGTGCTTTGGGCACAACGTCTGATGTCACACCATAGAAAACTTTGACTCCATCTTTAAAGAGGACCAGGCAGAATAGGGCAGATAAGGGGAAAATGCCCTTTTCCCTCCAAAGGTCATTGCCAATGGGCATGGCCAGAAGGACAAGAGAAGTGCGTGGAATTGGGAGTTGGGGCTATTTTACCCTCTTTTCAATTTAATTCTCAGAGAATCCAATCAAAACTGCTGGCAATTCCTGGGCTAGGATGATCAACTGTCTCAGTTTGCCCAGAACTAGGGGTTCCTAGGATATGGGATTATCCATGCTAAAACTGAAACAGTCTTTAGAAACCTGGGATAGTTGATCACTCTTAATTTTCCTTCCCACCTATTTCTGGCTCTGACCTAAGTGAGGGATACCAGGAGAGGACATTGCTCTACCATTTATACTCTGCTATCTCTTTAGCAAAGAAGGAGTGGATATATATATATGTCTTTGCTATTTCCCATAATCCCCACACCATAGACATTTCTGTAGTAACATCAAAGGCAAGTGCTATTGTTAGCACCAGCCCAAGTTAAAGAGACAAGTGAGAAATTATAATAGGCTGAAAGAAGTATCCCATACATTTTAGTGCAGAATCTATGGGCACTACAAGTTTCAAGTCTCTACAGTTAGTTATATCACTAACAGTCTGGATATATAAATTCCAAGGCTGTCCCTGGTCAAAATTTTGATGTACATTGTACCTATTTTTGTGTTCCAAGCCTATCGCTATCTCCTATCAAACAGGATTGGAATGTTTCCATCCCTTCCTCTTCATAGTAAATCCTGTTCCCAGGGAATATCTAATACTAGCAATTTACTCGTTAGTATGAATGAAGTGTTATCTTCCCCAGGCTAATTTAAATTATCTTCTCTTTAATGATATTCTTTCATTTCTTCTACTGATAAACTGTTGGCCTTCTATGTACTAAGCTGGGAATACCATGAGTGAAAGTGACACAGAACCTGCCCCCAGGGAACTTACAAATTTGGACTCCATTAATTGCAGGATCAGCTAGCAGGTAGTGAAGGAGTGGTTGAGAGGACCCTCCTAGCTGCCCCTGAGAAGGAGTTCTTAGGTTGGTGCTGATAGAGGTTGTGGCAGCGTAAGACAATCATAAACTCTCTGTAGGAATGAATGTGAATACTAAGGCTTAAAGTCTCTGAGTCTTGTCTTCCTCCTCTCTTTTTATTTTTTAAATATATTTTTTATTTATTTTTAAAAGATACATAGATCGCACAAAATGTTACATTAATAAATATAGGAGGTTTCCATATGCCCCACTCCTCATATCCCCCACTTTTCCCACATCAACAACTTCTTCCATTAGTGTGGTTCATTCATTGCATTTGATGAGTACATTTTGGAGCACTGCTACACAGCATAGATTATAGTTTACATTGTAGTTTACACTCTCTCCCAGTCCATTCAGTGGGTTATGGCAGGATGTATAATGTCCTGCCTCAGTCCCTGCAATATCATTCAGGACAACTCCAAGTCCTGAAAATGCACCCATATCACACCCCCTTTTCCCTCTTCTGCCTTCAGCAACTCCTGTAGCCACTGTCTCCACATCAATGATATCATTTCTTCCATTGCTAGAGTCACAATACTATAGTAGAATACCAGTAAGCCCACTCTAGTCCATGTTTTATTTCCCAATCCTGAGGACCCTGGGATGGCAATACCCATTCTACCTCTCAATTGAGAGGGTCTTCAATTCCACACAGCTGGTGGATGGAACTCTTATGCCCACAGCTATAGACTCTCTTGGTTCCTTGGTGTGGTGGTTGCCCATCCTCACCTCTCTGTCAGCTGACCTGGGTAAGTCCAACAAACTGGAGAGTAGGTGCTGCAACTCTGCTCAGACTCAGGGCCCAGCTGGCACATGGACATCCCAGAGATTCAACTCTCGTGGGCATACCCCAATCCCAGCTATAACCACAGGTTCAATAAAAGGGACAGAAAAGGCATGTGTAGAGAAGTCACATTTGAGTCTAACTCTATCACACTCAGGAACACAAATTCCAAAGTAGAATCCACTGACAAGGCACTAAACTCCAGAGCTATCTGCCATGACTGCAGGAACTAGGTGTCTCCATAGCTTTTAGGAGAACCACTTTCTAAGATTGTTTCTACCTTGGCTGTCAATGAGATCCTGCTGAGACATGCATAAGCACAACCCCTCTGATGACCTCCCGACTCATTTTGAAGTCTCTTAGCCATATAAACGCATTTGTCTTTACCATTTTCCCCTTTTATTCAAGGTCTTTTTCCAGTTGTATCACCAGGGAGTGCTTGGTAGTAATCTCTCGGTGCCAGGGTGGCTCATCTCCGGAGTCATGTCCCATCGTGGGGGGAAGCAAATGCATTTATATGCTGAGTTTGGCTTAGAGAGTGGCCACATTTGTTGCTCCTCTCTTTATATATTTCTTCTGAATTGAAAGATTATATTATGAGCATAGGGGCAGAAGGGTTGCAGATATAGTCCCACAAAAGTAGGGACTAGCTATAAAACTTTAAAAGGAGATTTAAGATGGAGAAATATAAAATCTTGACTTTGGTTCAAAACATCATTTGATTTCAAGAACTGTATTAAAATCCCCCAAAAGGAAAACATTTTATGCACAAAGATTAAACAACTTCAATGTCTGAGACAGGGAATAGTAGAGTCTTACTATGGAGTTTAATGCAGTTATTTAAAAACATAAATATAAAAAATAAAGTGGTAACTTGAGAAATTATTAATATGTTAGCCTTTAAAGTAAGGATTTGAAAAGTTATCAAGGTTATGATAAAAACTATATAAAATTTATATAAACATATAAGCATGGACTGGAAAAGAACATGGACAATTGGAAATTGCTGATGTCAGGGTAGTAAAATTCTGAGTCACTTATTCATTTTTGTTTATCTTTTTATAATACTGTTCATGCAATAAACACTATAATAAATCAACTGGACTTGTATGGATGAAAGGGAAACAAAGGCCTATTTACAAATAACCTGGGGGTCTAGTTGACTGCAAGTGCCGAATAAGCCAAATTACAATATATATGACTACTTAAAAAAAGTATGCAATCAAACTTAAATGGAAATACAGTGTCCAGGTCCAACGGAGGTCACAGTCCCAGCATACTGTGTACTAACCAAGCACATCTGGAATATTCTGTTTACCACCAGGTGACCCATTTTGGGGAAAAGGGGCCTTGATAAACAAGTGTACAGTAAGGGAAGGGCAATTAGAAGATTAGGAAAGATCTGAAAAGAATAGTGCATGACACATTGTTGAAGAAACTCAAATTCTAACTTAGAGAAGAAAAGTGTGGAGTGGGTGGATTTGTAGGATTGTCATATGAAAATGGTGTTAGATTTCTACAAGTTTAGAGGGAAGAATTAAGATCTAAAGTTAGAAATTTTAAGGAAGTAAGGAAGCAGTTTTTTTTTGGTTAAAAATAAGGGGAACTTTCTAAGAAGAAATGTGAACAATTAATGAACTAGTTCAGAAGATAGTGAACTTCTCACCATGAAATGTATTGAAGCAAAGACAAAGTCTTCTAAAGAGAGTGCTGGTATTTGTTTAGAAGGTATTTAGATGGTACCTAAAGATTCTTTACATCTTAAGATCCTATGTTTCTATTAAATTTGGGGGCTGGGAGAAATTCCACTTGGTTTCTGTAATTCCTCAGGCATGAGACAGGTTAAGTCTTCTCTTAATTTAATTTCATTTAGGGGCTTAAACTGTAATTAGACTAAAGCCAGCTGAGAAGAAATAGATTTTGTCCATTCCCACTGGATAGTGTGGGTACATCCTCTGAGTTTATTTTAAAATTTCATTGCTCAACATCCATTTGATCACTCTCAACTTAATTACTTTTACCTAACTATAAATACATTCTTGATCTTTAGTCTAATCACAAAGGATGGAGGTAAAAGGAATAACTTTTATGATGCATCTTCTATGTGCCAGGCACTATACTAGGCTTATTATACACCTAATTTTGTTTAATCCAAGAATCCTAGGAGAGAAGAATTTTTATACCCATTTAATAGTTAACCAAAAAGAAGTTTACTTATAAGTACCCAAGTCTCCTAGTAAGTGCCAGAGTTGGACTTTAAACCTTGAGAATGATTTCTTCTGAGTTCTGCTTGACCATGCTGCTGCACCAGGTCTCCCAAACCAAACCATTGTTTGACTGAAAATTTCCCAGAAACCAATATAATCCTATCTCTATGCCAGACCCCGCCTATCTATTAATATTTCTTTTGGAAACTGAACCCATTTCCATAAGGCTGTTTTTTATTGGGATGAGGACATTCAATTTAGCAACTTGTTTGTGAAATCACTAGCTTGCCAGCTGTGATATGCTGAAACCTGTGGATATGTTATCTTATATGATAAAGGGTCTTTACAGATGTGGTTAAGGAGTTTGCAATGGAGAGATTATCATGGATTATCTGGGTCCTTTTTTTAGGAGGTACAGGGATTGAACCCAAGACCTCGTACCTGGGAAGCAGGTGCTCAACCACTGAACTACATCCACTCCTCAGTGAGATTTGGCTTTTTGTTTGTTTGTTTTCAGAAGGTACCAGGGATTGAACCCAGGACCTCATTCATGGGAAGCAGGCACTCAACCATTTGAGCTACATCTACTCCCTACTTGGGTCCTCTTAAGAGGGAGGCAGGCGGGTCAAATTCAGAGAAGGAGATTTGATAATGGAAGCAGAGGCCAGAGAGAAAGAGAGATTTGAAGATACTATCCAGTTGGCTTTGAAAATGGAGGAGGGGACCTTGGTCCAAGGAAGGCAGGCAGCCGCTAGAAGCTGGAAAAGGCAGAGAAACAGATCCTCCAGAAGGAATGTGGTCTTGCTGGCACCTTGTTTTTAGTATTTCTGGCCCCCAGAATGGTAAAACAGTTGTTTCATGCCACTGTTTTGGTAATTTGTTTCAGCATCAATGGGAAACTAATACAACAGCCTTGAATGTTCTCTCCATTGGAGTAAAGAGAAATTCCCTTAGTGAAGAATATCTTTAGAACTGTGCCACTGGGAAGGCCATGGACAGAGTTCAGCCAGTCTGCTGATGAAAGAACTAAACAATCAATGACCCTGGCTGTCTCTGGTGGGCCTAAGACCCAGACATAGGAAAAGGAGGAGAGAGAGGGAAGGAGGGAGGAGGAAAGGAAGGAAACAACGAAGGAAGGAAGGGAGGGAGAAGAGAAAGAGGGGGGAGGTGGAAAGAAGGAGGTGGGAGGAATCAAGAGGAAAGGATGGATGAAAGTGTGAAGGTGGAAGATGGGGAGACCAAGAATAAAATATAGGTGGCAATGAGCCATACCTTGCCACTAATCGCTGTTGCACTGAGAAACATACTTCTAGGTATCTATTCCTGAGTAAGCCCTAATGTCAAAGTTCTTACCTCTCTACTACACTGAATAATTTTTTTTATTTCTTTGTCTTTATTTTTTTTAAATGTTACATTAAAAAAAATGAGGTCCCCATATACCCCCCCACCCCCTCACCCCACTCCTCCCATAACAACAACCTCCTTCATCATCATGGGACATTCATTGCACTTGGTGAATACATCTCTGAGCACTGCTGCACCACATGGTCAATGGTCCACATTATAGTTTACACTCTCCCCCAGTCCACCCAGTGGGCCATGGGAGGACATACAACGTCCTGTAACTGTCCCTGCAGCACCACCCAGGCCAGCTCCAAGCCCTGAAAATGCCCCCACATCACATCTCCTCTTCCCACTTCCCACCCTCAGCAGCTACCATAGCCATTTTCTCCATTTCAATGCCACAAATTTACTTCCATTACTATTCATAATAGTTCCAGAATAGAATATCAGTAAGTCCACTCTAATCCATACTCTATTCCTCCATTCTGTGGACCCTGGGATGGTTATGTCCACTCCACCTCTGTATCGAGAGGGGGCTTAGATTCCACTTGGACGATGGATGCAATTCTGTTTGCAGTTCTAGGCACTCTTGGCTCCCTGGTGTGGTGGTTGACCTTCTTTACCTCCCTGTTAGCTGGCTGGGATAAGTCCAATAAACCAAAGGGTAGGAGTTGCAAGTCTGTTGAGGCTCAGGGCCTGGCTGTCACACGGACAGTCCAGAGATTCAGGTCCCCTGAGTATACACTAAACCCCAGCACCAACCACAGGTCTGGTAAAAGTGACAGGAGAGGCTTGTAAACAAAGATCACATCTGAGTCAAACTCCATCACACTCAGGAACACAAACTCCAAAGTAAGGCCAATTGACATGGCACTGAAGTCCATCTGCCATGACCATAGAACCTGTGGGTCTCTGTAGCCCTCAGAAGAACCAATACCTAGGGTTGTATCTACTTTATCTGTCTCTGGGACTCTGCTGAGGTGTGCATAAGGGTGACCCCACTGATAACCTCCCGGCTCTTTTTGGAGACTCATAGCCACATAAACTCATTTGTCCTTTCCATTTCCCCCTTTTATTCAAGGTCAAAAACATTTTTAACTCCTGATATTACGTGTAGGCTGAGATATTCTGCTGGTCTGAGTTGACTCTTTTATTCAATATACCGAATATTAACTTGGTTCAAATTGTGGTAAAGGGGTTTTAATTTGTTTCTAAATCACTTGGATTCACCCCAGCATTATTTTCTTACCACAGTGCACAATCTAAGAAGAGAGGAGGTCAGAAAGCCATCCTAAGGGCAGAGGTTACCTTGAGCTCTGAATGAGAGCTTTACCCTTAGTTCAGAGCCCACGTGGGTGAAAAGCACAGCGTTTCTGCCATGCTCCAATGCACAAGCTGTCAGCTTGGTAGCAAACACCTAATTCTCTTTTCAAAAGAGAGCCGCAAAGCCAGGCCCCTAAAGAGCATCCTTGCTACCGATTATTAGTGAACTCACAGGTCCTAAGCAATTCTAAGTATCTCCTGGAACAGACTGATTTGTACTTAGGTGCTCTGCAAAACTGCGAACTTTGTCTTCCTGTAAGGTTTGCCTCACTTCTCTAAACCAACCCGGGTTGAGCTGCTACAACTAGAAGGTGTACAAAATGCTGTGTTTGATTCCACATGATCAATGACTGTAAAAAATACTAAGATACTTTTCTCATTCTGAGCAACCATGGAAGCTTACAAGGTGTAGGGTCCCAGTAGATTTAAAAACAAATAAATAAATACTTTAAAAGATTATTTATTTATTTATTTATTTTTATTTATTTTTATTTTTTGAATTATTTCCTCTTGCTATATTTTAGAATGGATTCAAGTTAAAAGATTATTTAGTATACCAATTGCCTGGAAATCAGCTCAGCCATTATCTAGCTTTGTGACTTCAAGTTTGTTATTTCATCTCCCTGACCCACAGTTTCCTCACCTATAGTCTCTCTCAGGTCTTGCCTGAGGTATTATTCTTTGGGTCTAATCAAATAACTTTATTCCCTACATCCTTTCAGTGCACCTTCTCCTGGCCCCTCTGCTATGACTATATTTTTCTAAGTCATTTGATGTGGAAAGCTGTCTTCAAAGCCAGGGAACACATTTTCTCACATTTAAAATTCAGCTGATTTTTCTTTGCCTTCCTTCAGATATTCTCCATTTAAAATGGGCTCCCCTTCTCTGTAACCTAAAAGTCTTCAGTTGTCATCCTTTGCTTGGTTACTCTGAGAGCAGTGAAAGAAAAAAAAAGCACCAGAGGAGAGTAACTGGAAAATCAGCTCCCAACCATCAATAAAAACAAAAATATATATCCACGCATTTGCTGAGCTCATCCTGTAAGCATGAGTTCTATCCTTCAGTGGGTATTTATCCTTCAGTGGGTATTTAAGGACAGGCCCTGTTCTAGGCACAGGGGATGCAACAATGAACAAAGCAGAAAAAAGTTTCTGCCTTTAAGGAAGTTATACTCTAGTGAGGAGGACACACAATAAGCAATGAGTACAAATCAGAAAAATAAAGCCAGGTAAAGGGGTAGAGAGGGATGAGGGAGGTGGTGTGCATTGTGTGGTGCTAGGCAAGTGCTGTGAGTAAATGACAAAAATCGTAACACCCGTGAGTGAACACACTTATAATTTAGACAAAGAGACGGCACCACAGGTCAACATTTAGGCGACCAAACAAGGTAGTTGAGATATTAGAGCTAAACTCTAAAGGGATTTGGAGACACCATCAGGAACTAAAGGAACTGTGAAAGAGGAAGATAGAAAACAAGCTGCCACCAGAAGATACTTTGATGGAGCATGAGAATTAGAGAGAGGGATCCTCTGAAATAAAGGAGATACTCTCTTGGAGGTTTCCCAGGTGTTGGGTCCCTGGGAATGGGCCCACAATCCCACCTTCTTTTCTGAACTGGGGCTCACGTAGTTGGATTCCTAGGGAAAAAAGCCCTATTTCTGCTTCCTTCTAATACACCTGACCCTATCTCTTCCGAAGGACCACCGTGGGGGCGGACCACTGAGGGGAGGGGAGGATTGATGAAGTAATGTCTCCAAAGAAGTTAGTGCTCTGCTGACTCTTTTGGTAAAATGCAAATTATAAACAAGTGAAGTCACATGATTAAATGGAAATCCTGGCGTTAAAATATTCTAAACATAACACTGAATACATAATCTTTCCCTAATTAGTTCAGAGCATGTATGATGCAGCAGGTTTTCTTCTGTCCTTATCATTTGTAACCCTCTAACCTCTGGCCAGTGGTTTGTGGGTTTGGGGATGTGGTGTGGAAAAAAGTAGGGCTGACTTCTTGTGAGCCGTGGAATGGCATTCCAAAATAAATCAGGACATGTATGTATCAGGCATGTTCATTTTCTTGGCTCTATGTTTGGCCAGATGATATCAATTCTCAGGTTGCCATAATTCTAAATCCAGCTGGCAAGCCATGTCTGTGCAAGTTAAAGGAGTTTGAGGACTGAAAGAAGCAGCATGAACCAGAAGATGAAGTATGGGACAGTGAGACAGGAAAATTCCACATTCATCAAAGACTGGATGAATCAGCTTATCCTGAAGCTTCAATTCATCATTTAAGTGAAAGCCTCTTCTAGAGCTGTGGGGAATCTTATTTAGTAGAGCTTTTCAAAATGCATTTCAGATATGAAATCCTATGGCAATACCAAACAATACAATTACAGCCCTTCACTCTCCTTTGTAAAGTGCTGCCTTTCGAAGCTGAGGTCTATGGTATTGTTGAAAATGGCAGGGATAAATGTGGATAAGAAAGGAAAAAAAGAGTATTTGTTATTCTTTTCTAGTAACACATCTTCATTTTTAAAAATTTAGAAAATGTAGAGAAATATGCAAAAGAAAATTAATATCATCCATTGCCCCACTCCCCTGAGATAATCCTAGAAATAATTTGGTATATAGCCTCTTATATTTTTAGACACATATGCTCATATTTTTAGCAAACTTAAGGTAGAATTTTCTGTTTTGTAACTGGATTTTTTCTATAATTTTGAATCAGAATAGAAATTACATGTGATATGACTGGTTCCATGAAAAAGCAGCTTTTACCTCCTAAAATATGTTTTCAGATGTTAATTTAATGAATGCTTAGGAGAAGTAATGAAAGCCTGGATTTGGCCAAAAAACAGATAGAACACAAGTGGTGTTTCTAAGTGTTTTCCAGGTAATATAGGATTGTAGCAATGGAGATAATATATTGTTGGGCTCAGAAAAGTCATTCAGTCTCTTTGCTCATTCCATTTGTGGTAGGTTGGGGAGTTTTCTTGTACTGTACACTTCTTTTAAATACTTACTATACTTTCTTTTTTTTGTTTCATTTTGTTTTTATTGTATTTTTAAAAGATACATAGATCATGAAAAATGTTACATTAAAAAATATAAAAGGTTTATCATACTTTCGAATTGGGTTCATTTGTATTGAATTTTCCTAAAGAAGACATAGGTCTCTGATAGCAGATGACAGTAACCTACCTGTAGGCATTTCTTTGTAGATCAAAATAACTCACAGATATTTATTACCTTCTATTTCAACCTAACTTATTATCCCATCATACTGTGGAAATGGTGAGGATGCCAGACAGACAAAAGATGTTTTTTTCTTATTTTACAAATTAGGAAAGTGTGGTGACCAAAAAAAAATGTAAAGAACTTGTCCAGTCATTAACTAAGCTGATGCGGCGGTATCTTAAATAGGAACTCAATCCCCCAGTTACTGCACTGATTCCTCTGTGCTCTTAGCTAAGACTTTGTAATTCTTTAATGAAAGCACTCCTGTTCTAAATAATATATTTTCTCTATTTTTCTCTTCCCAAGCTTTAAAATTATGTGTACTTAAAGTGATATATTTGTTTTCAAGAGTTCGTCAGCTCCTGCTACAGACACTTCACTGCAGGCATAAATGTTCTTTTGATGTTGGGCTTTATATGATTGAAATAAGAAGCATGGGTGTAGGAAAAATGAGTTTTATATTTAAGTCACTAAATCCTATTTTCCCGTGTAACTCTTTTTTTCTCTATTGTACCCTCTAGCTGGACCCGGTTAGTTATTGATTCCTCTAAAACTGAACTCCTATCCCAACCGGAAACCATGATGGGAGCTTATTGTTTCCATCTCTGCTCAGGATCCCACCAAGGTGGTGTGCAGTAGTTTCCCTGCTGAACACTAGGAAAGTAGGCATGCTGGAAAACTGGCTTCTGGGGTGAGTGGGAGGGGAAACCTGAATTGTAGCATTTGCCAGTTTCCATGGTGCCAAATTCCATGATGTGACTACTCCCACCTTGATCCATTTCAAACTACCAACATGATGTCACAGAACATGGAGTTGGTTAGAGATGCATGCAGTCTGCTCAGGTGTGAGTCAGCTAGCTCTAACACACCACCACAGTGGAGCTCTTTGGGAGGAACATGGCAGCATTCTCTAGGTTGGCATTGGGGAAGCAAGCTCTTGTAATGCCACACAACGCCGTACCCCTAGCATCCCTCTCAGCATTTCTTTGCTAAACATGCATAAATCCAGTGACTGCTCTTGGGCAAAGGAGAGCTCTCAGGTGCCCTAAGAATGATTCCTTCTGTGATGTGTTCTTGTACAAGGCCTCGTATTCCTATCTAGTATGTCGGAGCCTTGCTATTCCAAATGTGGTCTGAGGATCAGTATGTTGGCTGCACCTGGGACTTGTCAGACATGCAGAATCTCAGGTCTTCCCCAGCCTTTAGGAATCTTCATTTTAACTAGATTCCCAGATGGAGAAGACCTCATCTAGTAACTTTCATCCGATGTCAAAGCTATGATGCAAACTAAGACTCAGGAACAACTCTGGATAGTCTGTAATTCTCCAAAGTAGATATTAAACAGACCTCTAAAGATGACCTTAGGTTGCAGATGAAAATGAACCACCTGAAATCAAAATAAGTTTATAGGCAAACTGATTAGGACTGGGGATTTTAGGATCCAAAATTGTAAGGGTAGAAAATCATTATTAGTGTTAAAGAATCTTTTTCCTACAAAGACCCACCTACTCAGAGGAAATACATACTCAACAGAAAGCTACTTCTTCTGTCTGATTTTGTTTTGTTTACTTGATTTTAGATAATATGTTGTATTTAAAATATTCGATTACTTTATTTTTATTAGGAAAAGGAATTAAAAGCTCTTTCCATGTTGCTATATGTACATTTAGTTTGTTCATCCTAACTGCTGTATAATATTCCATTGTATGCTTATGACGTTCTGAAGTGCTTCAGTTCTCTAGCATAGGGCATGTAAGTGCTTCCTATTCTTTACTACTTAAAGTAACATTTCCATGAATATCTGCATATACATCCCATCTTGGATCTGTCTGAGAATTATTCTGAATATAAATCCAGGAGTGGAATCACTGGTGTTGAAGGATATATACACATTTAATTTCACTGACTCTTTTCAGATGGCTCTCCAGAATGGCTGCCCTGATTTACATGCCCATCAGCAGTGCTTGGAGTTCTTCACTGCCCCACCTCCTTTATATTTTCTGACTTTTGAATGTTTGTCCATCTGATGCACATAGAATGATAACTCATATTTCTTTTCATTTGCATTTTTCTGATGTGAGATTAACCAACTCTTGATATATTTATTAGCTAATAAGATTTCCTCTTCTGGAAATTGTCTACTCAAATCCTTTGCCTGTTTATCGATGGACATCCTCTCTTTTTTATGTCCATTTTCAGGAATTTGTTCATTCATTCATTTAACAAAATTTTTATTGCGCATCTACCATGTGCCAGATTCTTAGACAGGTTTTTGTTTTTTATTTGGGAAAAAAAAGACACAAAACCAAGCAGACAAAAACCCCTACCTCATAGAGCTTATAAATTATTGAGCAGAAAGGGCTATGAACAAATAATCACATGCCGTAATAGGTGCTGATAGGTGTCGTGAAGAAAAATAAAGTAACATGACAGGATAGATAGGAAGTAGGGGAAGTATCTCTGAGATAGTAATAATGAGTACAGATCTAAATGAGGAGTTACTTGTGTGTGTGTATGTATGTGTTCCTACTTTGCTCCTTTTAGATGACACAAAATTCTTTTTCCAGCACATCACTCATCTGTTAATTTTATCTATGAGTCCCTTTGTTTTTCAGAGATCTTTAATATTGATACAGTCAACCCTTCAATTTTTTCATTATAGTTTGTCTTTTTTTTTTATTAGAGCAGTTGTAGGTTTATGAAAAAATCCTATAGAAAGTATACATTTCTCATATACCCCCATCTCACACACACAGTTTTCCATTTTATTTACATTTTGTATTAGTGTGATATTTTTGTTACCATTGATGAAACAATATTATTATAATTACACTATTAACTTTAGCCCACTGTTTACATTAGGGCTCATGCTTTGTGTTGTACAGTTCTATGGCTGGAGTGTATGTGTGTGCAGTAATTTATACACAAACTAAAATTTCCCTTTTTATTCCTTTTCAGATATACACTTCAGTGGTGTTAGTTACATTCACAAAACTGAGCCTTCATCACATCGTCATACATTGCCAAAAGTTTTCCATCCTCCTAAACAGAAACTCCAAACCAATACACATTAACTCTCTATTCTCCTCCCCAACCTGGATCCTGGTAGCCTGTATTCCAGTTTCTGACTTTACGAATGTATATGTCCTGCTTATTACTTATTATGAGATCATACAGTATTTGTCTCCTTTTGTGTCTGGCTTATTTCACTCAGCATGATATCTTCAAGAGTCATCCATATTGTATGTTTCAGAGCTTCATTCCTTTTTATGACTGAATAATAATATCCTTTTGTTTGTATACACCACATTTTGTTTATCCATTCATCAGGGATGGACACTTGGGTTACTTCCACCTTTTGGCAATTGTGACTAAAGATGCTACAAACATTGGTGTGCAAATATCTGTTTGAGTCCCTGCTTCCAATTATTTTGGGGATACATCTAGAAGTGCGATTGCTGGGTCATATGGTAATTCTATACTTAACTTTTTCAGAAATTGCCAAACTGATTTCTACACTAGCTGCACCATTTTTCATTCCCACCAACAATTTGTGAGTGTTCCCGTTTCTCCATAACCTCTCCAACACTCCATATTTTTGACAGTAGCCATTCTAGTGGGTGTGAGATGATATCTGATGGTTTTGCATTTCCCTGATGGCTAATGACATTGAGCATCTTTTCATGTACATACTAGCCATTTGTATATCTTCTCTTGAGAAATGTCCATTCAACTCTTTTGCCAAGTTTTTACTTGGGTTGTTTGCCTTTTGGTGATTAAGTTGTAGGAGTGTTTTAATATACTCTGGATATTAAACCCTAATGAGATATACTGTTTTCAAGTATTTTCCCCATTCTGTGGGTTGTCTTTTCACTTTCTTGATAAAGTCCTTGAATGTGCAAAAGTTTTAAATTTTTATTAAGATCCATTTATCTATTTTTTCTTTTGTTGCTCATCCTTTTGTGTAAAGTCTAAAAAATCCCTGCCTAATACAAGGTCCTGAAGATGTTTCCCATGATTTTTTTTCTAGGAGTTTTATGATTTCAGTGCTTATATTTAGGTTTTATCCAGTTATCATATTTAGGTTTTTATCCAATGTTTGCATGTGGTATGAGGTAGGGGTCAGTCTTCATTCCACTCCTATCCAGTTCTACCAGCACCATTTCTTGAAAGGTTATTCTTTCCCCATAGAGAGAACTTGTCACTGTTATCAAAGATCAATTGGACAAAGGTGTGAGGGTACTTTTTCTGGATTTTCAGTTTGCTTCCATTGATCTATATGTGCGTACTTGACCTGTACCATACTCTTTTGAGTACTGCAGCTTTGCAATAGAGTTGAAAATCAGAAAGTATCAGTCCTCCAACTTTGTTCTTTTTCAAAATGGTTTTGACTATTTGGGGCTAACTACCCTTCCATATAAATTTGATGGTTGGCCTTTCCATTTCTGCAAAGAAGATTTTTGGAGTTTTTATTTAAATAGCACTGAATCTGTATATCACTTTGGGTAGAACTGATATCTTAATATTTAGTCTTCTGTCCATGGACATGAAATGTCATTCCACTATTTAGGTCTTCTTTAATATCTCCTAGCAATATTTTTGTAGTTTTCCAGGTATAAGGTCTTTACATCCTTGGTTAAATGTATTCCTTGGTGTTTGATTATTTTAGTTGCCATTGTAAATGAAATTTTAAAAATTTTCTCCTCATATGGTTCATCACTAGTATATAGAAATACCACTGATCTGATTTTTGTGTTTTGAGCTTGTAACCTGCTACTTTGTTTAATTCATTTACTAGCTCTAGTAGCTTTTTTGTAGATTATTCAGGATTTCCTGTATGTAGCATTATATCATCTGCAAATAAGGAGAATTTTACTTCTTTTCCAATTTGGATTCCTTTTATTTCTTTTTCTTACCTAAATGCTTTGGCAAGAACTTCTAGTTGAATAACAGTGGTGACAGTGGGCATACTTGTTTCATTCCTTTTCTTAGGGGGAAAACTTTTAGTCTTTCACCATTTAGTGTGATGTTAGCTGTGGTTTTTTCCCATATATGCCTAATATCATGTTAAGGATGTTTCCTTTTATTCCTAGTTTTCTGAGTGTATTTATCAGAAATGGGAACTGAATTTTATCAAATGTCCTTTCTGCATCCATTGAGATCATGTGTTTTCCCCCCTTCATTCTATTAATACAGTGTGTTACATTAATTGATTTTTTTTATGCTGAACAATGCTTGCACACCTGGGATCAATCCCACTTGATCTTTTTTTTTTTTTTAATATTCTTGGCTTCATTTTTTTTTTTAAGATTTATTTACTTATTTATTTCTCTCCCCTTCCCACCCTGCCCTCCCCCAGTTGTCTGCTCTCTGTGTCCATTTGCTGTGTGTTCTTCTGTGACTGCTTCTATCCTTATCAGCGGCACCTGGAATCTGTGTTTCTCTTTGTTGTGTCATCTTGTTGTGTCCGCCCTCTGTGTGTGCGATGCCATTCTTGGGCAGGCTGCACTTTCTTTCACACTGGGCAGCTCTCCTTATGGGGTGCACTCCTTGTGCGTGGGGCTCCCCTACACGGGGGCACCCCTGCACAGCATGGCACTCCTTGTGTGCATCAACACTGTGCATGGGCCAACTCCACATGGGTTAAGGAGGCCCAGGGTTTGAACCATGGACCTCCCATATGGTAGGCAGATGTCCTATCCATTGGGCCAAGTCCGCTTCCCCCACTTGATCTTGTTGTATAATTTTTAAACTATGCTGTTGGATTCCATTTCTTACTATTTTGTTGAGGATTTTTACATCTATACTCATGAGGAATTTTGGTCTGTAATTTTCTTTTCTTGTGAATCTTTATCTAGCTTTGGTATCAGGGTGATGCTGGCCTCAGAATGATTTGGGAAGTATTCCCTCCTTTTCAATTCTTTTGGAAGAGTTTGAGTAGAACCTATGTTTATTCTTCTTGGAATGTTCAGTAAAATTTCTCTTTCAAACTATCTGGTTCTGAGCTTTTCTTTGTTGAGAGGCTTTTTATTACTGATTGTGACTATTTGAATTTTGTGAATCCCAGAAAAGATTATGTTCTAGAACTAACCCATTCCTGTGGGAGTGAGACCCTTTGAGTGCATTAAATTCAGTTAAGAGGACTTAGATTAGATCACTTGATTATATTGCTTTAAGGCTTTTGATTGGACTATGCCACTGAGGTGTGACCCAGATTGGATCTCTACTTTCTTGCTGGGTCACATATAAACTGAGAGCAAATAGACAGGAAGCAGAGTTACAGCAAAAGGGGGCTTTGCCATTTTGTTACGGCCGTGTGAGAGAGAGCACTGCAGGTTTGCCTACAGTTCAGAAAGACAGAGAAGTCCCAAGAGGCTCAAAGAGATGAGGCCCAGGGAGAGATGTCTGATTGCTCACAGCTGAGCTCAGGGAGAAAGCAGAGCAGCCAAGGCTGAGAGAGGATGCCTGGAAAGCGACAAGCCATATGCCTGATCACCCACAGCTGAGGTTGGGGAGACAGTAAGCCTGGAGGGGAAGGCAGGGACATTGGCAGAGATTGGCCAGCATCTTGCCTTGCCATAATGCAAGATTCCAGGATCACCAGTAGCTGACCTTGATAAGAAAGCATCTCTGCTGGCCTCTTGATTTGGACATTTCACAGTCTCAGAATTGCAATATTTCCCCCTAATTAAATTCCCAGTATAAAAGCTAACCCATTTCTGGAATTTTGCATTGGCAAACTAAGGCACTGATTCAATCTCCTTACTTGTTATTATCTGTCAGGATCTTCTTTTTCTTCTTGAGTCTGTATAGGTAGTTTGTGAGTTTCTAAGAATTTGTTAATTTCATCTATGTTATCTAATTAATTATCAGAAAGTTGCTCATAGGATCCTCTTATAATACTTTTTATTTCTGTGGGGTTGATAGTAATGTGCCCCCCCCCCCTTCATTTCTGATTTATTTGCATCCTTTCTTTTTTCTTTGTCTAACTGTCTTTTGTTTGTCTTTTTTCTTTGTAATTTTATTGCTCTTCTAAAAAAATAACTTTGATTTCATTGGTACTCTCTATTTTTTTCTTCATGTCATTTATCGCTGCTCTAATTTTTGTTATTTCCTTCCCTCTACTCATTTTGGGTTTAGTTTGTTCTTTTTTTTTTTAATTCCTTCAGGTGTGAGGTTAGGTCACTGATTTGAGACCATTCTTTTTTTCTAATGTAAGCATTTAGAGCTATAAATTTTTCTTTGAGCACTACCTTTACTGTGTCCCATAAATTTTGATATGTTGTGTTTTCATTCCCATTCATCTCAAAACATTTACTGATTTCCCTTGTGATTCCATCTTTAACCCACTGATTGCTTAAGAGTGTGTTAACTTTGTACATTTCTGGAATTTCTAGTTCTTCCTCTGTTATTGACTTCCAACTTCATTCCATTGTGGTCATAGGAGATGCTTTGTACAATATCAAACTTTTAAAATTTATTTTTACTTGTTTTGTAACCTAACATGTGGAGCAAGATCTATGTGCACTTGAAAAGAATGTGTATTCTGCTATTTGGGGATACAGCTTTCTGTATATATTTGTTAGATCTAGTTCATTTGTAGCATTGTTCAAGTTCTCCATTTTCTTATTGATCTTATTGATTTTCTCTCCATTGATGAAAAAGGTGTATGGAAGTCTCCACATATTATCGTAGAGGTGTCTATTTCTCCATTCTATTTTGTCAATATTTGCTTCATGTACTTGGTGGCACTGTGGTTAGGTGCATAAATGTTTATGATTGTTATTTCTTCTTGGTGGATTGACCCTTTTATTAATATATTGAGTCTTCCTTTTTCTCCTGTAACAATTTTTTACTTCAAATGTATTTTCCAATGTAAGTATGACTACCCAGCCCTCTCTTGGTTACTGTTTGCTTGGAATATTTTTCCATCCTTTTACTATCTATCTATTTGTGTCTTTGTATCCAAGTCACTTGTAAATTACCTATAATCGGATTGTGCTCCTTTATAAGTTCTGCCAATCTGTGCCTTTTGATTGGGGAATTTGATCCATTTACATTCAATTTAATTACTGAGTGGGCAGGATTTACTTCAAGCATTTTGTCCTTTATTTTTTGTATGTTTTATATCTTTTTTCACCTCTTTTCCTTTGTTACAGCTACAGCCTTCTTGTATACAGTTGATTTTTTGTGAGGTAACTGATGGATCCCTTTCTCATTTCTATTTATCTGCATTTTAAATACTCTGTTTGTGGTCACTGTGGGACTTACATTAAGCAATCTAAGTACATAACCTACTAGTTCAAGAAGATACCAACTGAAATTCAATAGCAACCCAATCTCTGCTCCTATACCTCTGTTTCTCCTCTGTCTATTGTGTTTGGCACAGGTTACCTCTTTATATTTTGTATATCTATAACATGGTAATATGATTATTTCTTATTCAATTGTATTCTAAATCTTATAGGAATTAAAGAGTAAAGTTACATAGTGAGGATACCAGATTATTGGGTTTTGCACTTTGTGGAGATCTTCACTTTTTCACACTGCTCCAAGCTACTATCACCTATGCTTTCCTTTCAACCTGAAGACCCCACTTTAGTATTTCTAGTAGGGCAGGTACTTTGGTGATGAACTCTCAAAGTTCTTGTTTGTCTGTGGCTGTCTTAAACTCTTCTTCATTTTTGAAGGACAGTTCTGCCAGATAAAGAGTTTTTGGTTGGCGGTTTTTCTCTTGCAGTACTTAAATATTTCACATATCTGTCTTCTTGCCTACATAGTTTCTGATGAGAAATTGGCATTTAGTCTTATTGAGGCTTCCTCGTATGTGATGAATTGCTTTTCTCGTGCTTTTTCATAACTCTATCATTGGCATTTGACATTTTGTTGAGTAGGTATCTTCAAATAGGTCTACTGGTGTTTATTCTGTTTGGATTTTGTTGTGCTTCTTGGACATTTATGTCTTTTGTAAGATTTGGGAACTTTTCAGCAATTTTTCCCTCAAATATTCTTTCTTTCCCCTTTGCCTTCTCCTCTTCTTCTGGGACTCCCATAATGCACATGTTTCTATGCTTCATGTTGTCCCACAGGTCCCTTAGGCTCTGATCACTTTTTATTTTCATTTGTTCTCTATCTGCTCTTCCAACTGTATGATTAAGATTGTCCTGTCTTCTAGTTCACTGATTCTTTCTTTTCCTTTTTCTTTTTTTTTAAAGATTTATTTTTTATTTATTTCTCTCCCCTTCCCACCCTACCCTCCCCCAGTTGTCTGCTCTCTGTGTCCATTCACTGTGTGCTCTTCTGTGACCGCTTCTATCCTCATCAGCGGCACCTGGAATCTGTGGGGTTTTTTTGTTGCGTCATCTTGTTGTGTCAGCTCTCCATGTGTGCGGCACCACTCTTGGGCAGGCTGCACTTTCTTTCGCACTGGGTGGCTCTCCTTAGGGGGTGCACTCCTTGTGTATGGGGCGCCTCTACACGGGGACACCCCTTCATGGCATGGCCCTCCTTGCACGCATCAGCACTGTGCATGGGCCTGCTCCACAAGGGTCAAGGAGGCCTGGGGTTTGAACCACAGATCTACCATGTGGTAGGTGGATACCCTATCCATTGGACCAAGTCCGCTTCCCTCTTTTCCTTTTACAAATCTGCCTGTGTTGTGTGTGTCTAGTGTATTTTAATCTCAATTATTGTGTTTTTACATCCCATAAATTCTTTTATGTTCTTTTTTACACTTTCTAATTTCTTTTTGTTCACACATTGTCTTCTTTATATCCTTTAGTCCTATACCCATATTTAATTTATTTCTGTCCATATTTTCCTTTAGCTCCATTAATTGATTTAAGAGATTTGACAAACATCTTTGATTAGAAGTTGTTCCACTGTCTGTTTCCTCTGAAATTTTAATTTGTTCCTTTGAATGGACCACCTCTTCCTTTTTCTCTGACTGGCTTTTGATCTTTTGTTGATGTCTGGGCATCTGATTGTTTTGATGTACTAACTCTGGTAGTCATTTCTCCTTCTTATGTATGGTTTTATTATAGATTGGCTGTGTTAAGGTTCTTCTTCAATGCTTGGCCCAGTTTATACTGAACCTTTAAAGCAGCCCATGTTTACCACTGGATTTTCTCAGGCTTTCTGTACCTGCCTCTTGTCCTGAGCATGCTTAGTAACTTTTATGATTACCCTATTTTGTGTTACTCTTTCATACCCAGGAGAGGATTTCCTTTCTTCTGTTTCTCCTCCAGAAGTCCTTGACTGTTTTTAAAATATATATATAAACACACATATTCCCCTCCCTAGCACCTATAATTAGTGAAACTCCTCTCTCTCACTTTAGGCTGCCTTTTCACTTTGGGCTGCTTTCATCCGTGGGTCTGTCCTTATGGTGTTTCAGTTTCTGCTTTTGTGTGTGACTTTTCTGCCGCTAGTAACTTCCACATTAGGGATTCAGACCTTCAGAGTCAGATGCACTCATTGTTCAAAAACACCAGATTTTTTTTTGTTTATGTGCACTAGAAGTTATGGACCAGGCTGGGAATGTGCACAGCTTGCCAATAGTTCTGCTGTTGGTTGCTCTGGTTTCTGGGAGACATCTTTGTATGCATGTGCATACTGACCAATAGCGTCTCACCTTGTGTTTATGTGGCCTTGGTTCTGTGTGCTTGGGACTTTAAGGTGCTATTGTGGGTGAGTCTGTGGTACTGACCATGGAAAGAGGTGTTTAGGCCAGAGTGCTGCTGCTGTATGTCTCTTAAACCTTGTGGGACAGAGGACAGGGGAAGAACCTGGACTGGCAATTCTGTGCCACTCTTCTATCTAATTTTTTTTTTTTTGGTGTTATTTTTCCTTTGAGTCAGCATTTGTGGAGTCTTTTTCCAGGCTTTATCATCCTCTAGAGTTCTAAGCAAGTTGAATCTGCCCTTTTATTTAGCCGTCTCAAAGGGAAAACATTCTCAGGGATGTCTTTCACTGCCATCTTGATGATGTCACCTGGAAAGAGTTTCTGGCTGTGCCTTTTTAGTCTTGTTTAAGAAATTTTTATTCAAGGTCTCAGGGTATTCTTCTCCATTTTTTTCCATTTGCTTTACAATTTTACCTTTTGCATTGAGGTTCTTATTCCATTTCATGTAAAGGACCAAGTCATTTCTCAGATGGCAAATCATTTGTTCCAGCATTATTTACTAGCCAGCCCCTTCTTTCTACATTGATTTGGGAGGTCATCTCATTTTTCCAAGTTTTCAGGTTCTCATGAGTCTTTTAGTGGGTTTTCTTTTTTGTTTCATTAGGTCACCTACCTGTTTCTGAGAAATACCACATTTTTGTCTTGTCCTACTACAGCTTTGTAATATACATCTTGATATCAGGTAGGACAAAAACATCCATCCCCTATCCTGTATACTCTTCTTTTCCAATGTTGTCTTAGTTAATTGTGAACCTCTATATAAATGTTAGAATTAGTTTCTTTCCCTCAAAAACTCTGCTCTAATTTTTTATAATCTTATTTAGTTTATACTGTATGTATGTATATATGTATTTTCTTTATTCCCTCTATCCCCTGTCATTGTTTTGTGCTGCTGTCTTCTCTCTCTTCATCTTCTTTTTTAGGAGGCACTGGGAACCAAACATAGGACCTCCTATGTGGAAGAGAGGCACCCAATGACTTGAGCCATCTCCGTTCCCCGCTTTTTGTGTCTCGCATTGTGTTTCCTCACTGTGTCTCTTTGTTGTGTCATCTTGCTGCATCATCTTGCTGCATCATCTTGCTGTGCCAGCTTCTGTCTTGCTTGTCTTCTTTAAGAGGCATCAGGAACCAAACCCAGGACCTCCCAGGTGGTAGGTGGGTGCCCAAATGCTTGAGCCACATCTGCTTCCCACTCTGCTCTAATTTCACTCAAAATTGAACTGAAGTTAAAGATTGTTTGGGGGTAAAGTATAATTTTCATTACATTATGAAAATGATCTTTATTCAGGCCTTTTTAACTGTTATTATTAACTATGGGCATCACAAATATAATTGTATAAACATCAAGAAGTTAAAACAATTATATGCACATGATGCTTTCAGCATATGTGCTCTATAAATATACTAGAGAGGGACAAAATAAAGGAGATATTACCCCTCTTTTCTCTTCCCTTCCCCAATCCTTGGGTCTGAACTTCTCCCCCAAAAAAAGAGCAAAACAAAGAAAAATGCAGCCTCCATGGTAATGTGATCCTAATAACAAAGCTTCAAAATGTATGAATCAAAATTTGACAGCTTTGAAGGATAAGTAGACAATTCTACAATAATAGTTGAAGTTTTCAACATCCCAGTTTCAAGAATGTATAGAACAACTAGACCAAAGATTGATAAAGAAATAGAGGACTAGAACAACACTGTAAACCAACTAGGTCTAATGGATATATATAAAACACTCCATTCAAAACAGAATAAAATGCATATTTCTCAAGTGAAAATGGAATATACTCCAAGGTAAACCACATGTTAGGTCACACACACACAAAAAAACTCAATGAGTTTTAAAAGACCAAAATCATACAATGTATCTTCTCCAGAACAAAGAACAATTACAAGGGAAATTAGAATATACTTTGGGACAAATGAAAACAAAAATACAACATACCAAACCTTATGGGATGCTGCAAAAGCAGTGCTCAGAGGGAAATTTATAGCTGTAACTGTTTACATTAAAAAAGAGATCTCAAATCAATAACCTAACTTTACCTCTTAAGGAATTAAAAAAATAATAATAAATTAACCCAAAGCCAGCAGAAGGACGGAAATAACAAAGATTAAGGCAGGGATAGGGAAACGGACTTTGGCCCAGTGGTTAGGGCGTCCGTCTACCATATGGGAGGTCGGCAGTTCAAGCCCTGGGCCTCCTTGACCCGTGTGGAGCTGGCCCAAGCGCAGTGCTGATGCGCGCAAGGAGTGCTGTGCTACACAGGGGTGTCCCCCGCGTAGGGGAGCCCCACATGCAAGGAGTGCACCCATAAGGAGAGCCGCCCAGCGCAAAGGAGGGAGAAGCCTGCTGAGGAATGGCGCCACCCACACTTCCGTGCCGCTGACGACAACAGAAGCGGACAAAGAAACAAGATGCAGCAAAAAGACACAGAAAACAGACAACCGGGGGAGGGGAGGGGAATTAAATAAATTTTTTAAAAAAATCTTTAAAAAAAAAAAAGGTAATTGAAAAATAATGGGGAAAATCAACAAACCCAAAAGTTGATTCTTCAACCAGATCAATAAAATTGACAAAGCTTTGCTTAATCTAAAACTTTAAACTTTAAGTTTTAGATTGACTAAGAAAAAAACCCAGAGGACTAGAATTAGTAAATCAGAAATGAAAGTGGGGATTACTGCCAACCTTACAGAAATAAAGGACTATAAGAGAACACTGAATAATTGGATGCCAACAAATTAAAACACCTATAAGGACAAATTCCTAGAAACATACAACCTTCTAAAATCAGCCCAAGAAAAAATAGAAAATTTGAATAGACCTATAATAAGTAAAGATATTAAACCAGTAATCAAAAACATCACCACAAATAAAAGTCCAGAACCAGGTTACTTCACTGGCAATTTCTACCTATCATTTAAAGAGGAATTAACATCCTTCATCTTCAAACATTTTTCGATTTTTTTCAAAACAATAGGAAAAGAGGAACACTTCCTAGCTTATTCTATGAACACCACATTATGCTGATATCAAAGTCAAAGACATCACCAAAATGAAAACTATAGACCAATATTCATTATGAATATATACCCAAAAGAATTGAAATCAAACAAATACTTGCACATGGATGATCATAGCAGCACTATTCACAATAGCTAAAAGGTACATGAAAAAGTATTCATCAGTAGGTGACTAGATTGACAAAGTATGGTATACCATATGATGGAATATTAATGAACCATAAAAGGAATGACGTTTTATTACATGCTACAACATGGATGAACCTTGAAACATTATGCTAAATGAAAGAAGCCAGACACAAAAGGCCACATATTGTATATTTCCATTTATAAGAAATATCCAGAATCAGAAATTACATAGATATAGAATTAGTTGTGGAGAGGCGCAAGATGGCGGCTGAGTGAACATCCCTGTTAGGGTCTTCTGCAGGGAATCGGCTGGGCAGCGTTGGAGACTCTTTGGGACCGGATTGTTTCGGGATTTTTGCTGGTCCGGAGGTGTCTGGACATCGATTTGGAGGGAAGGTAACAGAGAGGATTCGTCTGTGAAAGATACATGGAGATCCCAGCTACCTGTAAAGGATTCCCTCCTTGGGTAGGCGGAAACGAGGCATCCAGCCCCGCTCGGTGGGGCTGAGCCAGGTCGGGCCGCAGCGGCGGACGCCAGAGCCGAGCCGGGCCGGGCTGCGCCGGCGGTGAGCGGGGCCGGGCGGGGCCGGGCGGGGCTGGGCGGGGCTGAGCAGGGCCGAGCCGGGCCGCGGTGGTGTGCGGGCCGGGCCGCGGCGGCATACGGAGCCGGGCGGGGCCGGTGCAGGCCGCGGTGGCGAGAGGCGGACGCCGGAGCTGGGCCGGGCCCCTGTAGCGAGCGGAGCCAGGCGGAGCCGGGTCAGGCCGCGGCGGGTACGGAGCCGGGCGGGGCCGGTCCAGGCCGTGGTGGCGAGAGGCGGACGCCGGAGCTGGGCCGGGCCGCTGTAGCGAGCGGAGCCAGGCGGAGCCGGGTCAGGCTGCGGCGGGTATGGAGCCGGGCGGGCCGGTCCAGGCCGGTGGCAGGAGGTGGACGCGGGAGCCGGCTGGGCCGCTGTAGCGAGCGGAGCCGGGCGGAGCCAGGCCAGGCCGAGGCGGCGTAAGGAGCCGGGCAGAGCCAGTCCAAGCCTCTGCGGCGGGCGGAGCCGGGCCTGCAGAGGGGTTTCTGTTCTTTTTTTTTTTTTTTTAATTTATTTTACTTTATTTTATTTTATTTTATTTTATTTTTGGAGCATCTGCAGTACTGGGGAGTTCGTGGGCCCTGGGCGGCCTATTGGGGGTTTGTGGGAAGGGAGGTGCTTGCAGACCCATTTGGGCAGACAGACGGGGGGTTTTAGGGCAAAGCGGGGGGAAGTTGTTGTTTTAGATAGTGTTGCAATTGTGACACGTGTATACCTGTATCTCTCTTCTCCCTATCCGTTCCCCACCGTTTGCCCATCCTCTTTTTCTTTCTTCCTTTCTTCTTGTCTTTCTTTTTTCTTTATTATAATTAGTTTTTTTTTTCGGTTTTCTCTTTCCCTCTTGTCCCTCATCTTCCACTTATTTTTATTTTAATTCAAGTATACAATAGGTGCTACAGGGAACACCTCACATTTGCTGGGTTTTCCGATCCTCCACTGCCTCATTTCTGTGTGAACTGATTCAGGCTACCTACACTATCCCCCTTCCCCTGCATCTTGATATCCACTATCATCTACTGTCTCTCCTATATTCCACCCCCAACCTCCCGTTCTTTGATCCACAAAGTGTCTAACTCTTAATTTCTAATACCTTTGTTCTGTTTTCTGTCTATTATCCACTCTTGAAACTATTACCTCTCCTTTCTTTCTCCCTCTCTCATGAAAACAATAGCTTTGTAGTTCATACCATATTCTTCCCAAATTCAGTCATCTACTTCATAAAAGGTACTCTACCTACAGCTATAACTCTATACAATCTACATGAATCTAACCTCCATCCTTCCAGATCTCATATTCTTGCTTTGTTAACATACATCACCAATACAACTTTACACTTTTCCCTTGCTTACACAATTGCCTTTCCCCAACACTAATACTTTCCTCTAAAGTGAACTTAACCAACAACAAGTAACTAGAATAAGAAGAAAAATCTGACAAAGAGAAGATATAACACCTATGCAAAAATAACAACTAATTAACCTCCAAGAGCAGACAAAGAAGCTAAGGAACTGATTAAATTCGTCAAAATAAAGAGATGACCAGAAAGCAACAAAAATCTACAAACCAAACCAATAATCAGGAAAACATGGCTGAATCCAATCAACAAACCAATAATCACGAAGGGGAGCAAAACTTGGCACAAGCAATGAAAGATCTTAGAACATTTATCACCGACAAATTTGATGCAGTAATGAAAGAGGTTAACAACATGAAGATATCACTTGGAGGGGAAATTGCAGACATACGCAAAAACATAACAGATATGATGGGAATGAACACCACAGTTCAAGAAATCAAAAATACACTTGCAGCAAATATCAGCAGACTAGAAGAGACAGAGCAGAGAATTAGTGATGTGGAAGACAGTACATCAGAAATCAAACAGATAGTAGAAGGGGTCAATAAGAAGATAGAAAAAATCCAATTAGGATTTAGGGACCTGAATGACAATGCAAAATGCTCAAACATACGTATTATAGGCATTCCAGAAGGTGAAGAGAAGGGAAAGGGGTCAGAAAGAGTGTTGCAGGAAATAATGGCTGAGAACTTCCCAAATATACTGAAAGAGACAGATGTACATCTCCAAGAAGCACAGCGCACTCCACAAGTCATAAACCCCAACAGGCCCACCCCAAGACATATACTTGTCAAATTATCCAATGCTCAAGACAAAGAGAAAATCCTAAAAGCAGCAAGAGAAAAGAAAACCATCACATACAAGGGAAGCTCAATTAGATTAAGTGCTGATTTCTCTTCTGAAACCATGGAGGCAAGAAGACAGTGGTATGATATAGTCAAGGTACTAAAGGAAAGAAATTTCCAACCAAGAATACTTTATCCAGCTAAACTAGCATTCAAATATGATGGAGAGTTCAAAATATTCGCAGACAAACAGAAACTGAAAGAGTATACCAACAAGAAACCTCCCCTTCAAGAAATTCTAAAGGGAGTGCTGCAGGAAGAAAGGAAAAAACAGGAAAGGCAAAGTTGGAGGAGAGTATAAGACCAACAACAACAACAAAAAAGACAAAAAAATATATACAAACAAAATATGACAAACACAAATCCAATCAAAGTATGGCTAACACAAATAATTCCTTGATAGTAATAACACTGAATGTCAGTGGATTAAACTCACCTATCAAAAGATTCAGACTGGGACATTGGATAAGGAAATATGACCCATCCATATGCTGTCTACAAGAGACACATCTTAGACCCAGAGACGCATGGAGATTGAAAGTGAAAGGCTGGAAAACAATCATACAAGCTAACAATAACCAAAAAAAGGCAGGAGTAGCTATATTAATATCAGACAAAATAGACTTTAAATGTGAAACAATTGTGAGAGACAAAGGATACTACATTTTAGTCCAAGGGAAAATCTGTCAAGAAGATCGAACAATCATAAATATCTATGCCCCTAACAAGGGTGCCTCTAAATACGTCAGGCAAACGCTGGAAAAACTAAGTGAAAGAATAGATACATCTACAATTATAGTGGGGGGTTTTAATACACCACTATCAACTCTGGACAGAACATCTCAAAAGAGAATCACCAAAGAAACAAAACATCTGAATAGTATATTAGAGGAGCTCAATCTAATAGACATATATAGATCGCTACACCCAAACACAGCAGGATATACATTTTTCTCAAGCGCACATGGATCATTCTCCAAGATAGATCATATGCTAGGCCACAAAGAAAGGCTGAATGAATTCAGAAAGATTGAAATCATACAAAACATTATCTCTGACCACAGCGGAGTCAAGCTGGAGATTTGCAAGGGACAGAAGCCCAGATTTCACACCACGATTTGGAAATTACAGCACACTCTTAGAAAAACAGTGGGTCAAAGAGGAAATCTCAAAAGAAATCAATGACTACCTTGAAACAAATGATAATGATAACACAACATACCAAAATTTATGGGATGCAGCAAAAGCAGTACTGAGAGGGAAGTTTATAGCCATAAATTCATATATCAAAAAAGAAGAAAGAGCAAAAATTGAAGAACTAACTGCACATTTGAAGGAATTAGAAAAACAACAACAAAGCAACCCAACAGGAAGAAGAAGGAAGGAAATAACAAAGATAAGAGCAGAACTAAATGAAATAGAAAATAAGAAAGCACTTGAACAGATAAACAAGACCAAGAGCTGGTTTTTTGAGAAGATTAACAAAATTGACAAACCTTTAGCAACACTAACAGAAAAAAAGAGAGAAGATGCAAATACACAAAATAAGAAATGAGAAAGGCGATATCACCACTGACCCCACAGAAATAAAGACTATCATAAGAGGATATTTTGAAAAACTATATTCCAACAAAAATGACAATCTAGAGGAAATGGACAAATTCCTAGAAACACATAAACAGCCCATATTGACAAAAGAAGAAATTGATGATCTTAACAAACCAATCACAAGCAGAGAGATAGAATCAGTTATTAAAAATCTCCCAACTAAGAAGAGCCCAGGGCCAGATGGCTTCACAGGTGAATTCTACAAAACATTCCGGAAAGAACTGACACCAATCCTGCTGAAACTATTCCAAAACATCGAAACAGAAAGAACGTTACCCAACTCCTTCTATGATGCCAACATTACCCTAGTACCAAAGCCAAACAAAGACATCACAAGAAAGGAAAATTACAGACCAATTTCTCTAATGAACCTAGACACAAAAATACTTAACAAAATACTTGCTAATCGTATTCAACAACACATTAAACGTATTATACACCACGACCAAGTGGGATTCATCCCAGGTATGCAAGGATGGTTCAACATAAGAAAATCAATCAACGTAATACACCATATAAACAGATTGAAGGAAAAAAATCACATGATTATATCTATTGATGCAGAAAAAGCATTTGACAAAATACAGCACCCTTTCTTGATAAAAACACTCCAAAAGGTTGGAATACAAGGGAATTTTTTGAACATGATAAAGAGTATATATGAAAAACCTAAAGCCAATATTGTTTACAATGGAGAAATCCTAGACTCCTTCCCTCTAAACTCAGGAACAAGACAAGGATGCCCACTGTCTCCGCTCCTATTTAACATTGTCTTAGAAGTACTTGCTCGAGCACTGAGGCAAGAACCAGAAATAAAAGGCATTCAAATTGGAAAGGAAGAAGTCAAAATTTCATTATTTGCAGATGACATGATCCTATACATAGAAAACCCTGAGAGATCTACAACGAAGATTCTAGAACTCATAAATGAGTTTAGTAAAGTCGCAGGTTATAAGATCAATGCGCAAAAATCAGTAGCATTTCTGTACACCAATAATGAGCAAGATCAGGAGGAAATCAAGAAACAAATACCATTCACAATAGTAAATAAAAAAATCAAATACTTAGGAATAAATTTAACTAAAGAGGTAAAGAACTTATACACCGAGAACTATACAAGATTGTTCAAGGAAATCAAAGAAGACCTAAATAAATGGAAGACTATTCCTTGTTCATGGATAGGAAGACTGAACATTATTAAGATGTCTATCCTACCAAAACTGATCTACACATTCAATGCAATCCCAATAAAAATCAATGCAGCCTTCTTTAAGGAACTAGAAAAACTAACTATGAAATTTATTTGGAAAGGAAAGAGACCCCGAATAGCCAAAGACATACTGAAAAAGAAAAACGAAATTGGAGGAATCACACTACCTGACTTCAAAACATACTATAAAGCCAAGGTGGTGAAAACAGCATGGTATTGGCATAAGGAGAGACACATAGACCAATGGAATCGAATGGAAAGCTCTGATATAGAACCTCACATATACAACCACATAATATTCGATAAAGCCACCAAACCCTCTCAACTGGGAGAGAGTGGCCTATTCAACAAATGGTGTCTGGAGAACTGGATAGCCATATGTAGAAGAATGAAAGAGGATTACCATCTCACACCTTATACAAAGATCAACTCAAGATGGATCAAAGACCTAAATATAAGAGCCAAGACCATAAAAACCTTAGAAAGCAGTGTAGGGAAACATCTACAGGACCTTGTAATAGGAAATGGATTTATGAATATCTCACCAAAAGCACGAGCAGCAAAAGAACTAATAGATAAATGGGACTTCCTCAAAATTAAAGCCTTCTGCACCTCAAAGGAGTTTGTCAAGAAAGTAAAAAGGGAGCCCACACAGTGGGAGAAAATATTTGGCAACCATATATCTGATAAGAAACTTATAACCTGGATATATAAAGAACTCCTATATCTTGAAAATAAAAAGATAAACAACCCATTTAAAAAATGGGAAAAAGACTTAAACAGACACTTCTCCGAAGAAGAAATACAAATGGCAAGAAAGCACATGAAAAAATGTTCCAAATCTCTAGCTATCAGGGAAATGCAAATCAAAACTACAATGAGATACCATCTTACACCCATAAGATTGGCAGCTATGAAAAAAACAGAAGAATACAAGTGCTGGAGAGGATGTGAAGGAAGGGGAACACTCATCCACTGCTGGTGGGAATGCAGAAGGATCCAACCATTCTGGAGGACAGTATGGCGGTTTCTCAAAAAACTAGCCATAGATTTGCCATATGACCCAGCAATACCACTGCTGGGTATATACCCAGCAGAACTGAAAACAAGAACACAAACCGATATATGTACACCAATGTTCATAGCAGCATTGTTCACTATTGCCAAAAGTTGGAATCAACCCAAATGCCCATCAACAGATGAGTGGATCAATAAAATGTGGTATATACACACAATGGAATACTACTCGGCTGTAAGAACAAACACACTACAAACACATGTGATAACATGGATGAATCTTGAGAACCTTATGTTGAGTGAAGCAACCCAGACATTGAAGGACAAATACTACATGACCTCAATGATATGAAATAAACAAGCTACCCTAGATAGCAAGAGACTGAACGAAAGGCTTACAGGAAATCGGAGGGAGGAGGAAGGATATGAGCCGATGTCTGCAGGGGTCGAATTTAAGATGAGATGGTGGTAAGTATGAACACAAAGAAGAGATAAAAGGGGGGCAAGGGGTTGCCTTTGCTTGGGGCTTTGCGGGTTTGAGGGTGGCTGGGGAGGGACGGATGGGTAACGTTGCCCAAAAGTGGGGGGAGGGAGGGGTAGCATACGAACCAGGAGAGGGTCAGGTGTTGGTGGAGAGTAAAATGCCGAGAAAATCATATCAAAATATAATAAAGAGGGTTACCTGTTTAGAATGCTCGGAGGGGAGGGTCTGATGCAGGACGGACTCCTGGGGAATGTCTAAATGCTCATTCTGCCAGAGTGGGTGACACCATGGGGTAGAAACCCAAGTAGTGAGAGTGGGGGTGGACCCACATCCTGGGGAGGACTAATGCCATCAAATAGAGGGAACTGTATCCCTCGAGAGAAAGGGTGGCTCTCAGGGCATTGGGGCAGTTGAGTAAGTTAGGACCTGAACACTATTCCATCTATCTCTGGAAGTGGCTCCTCAGGAAACGGAGGTTGGCTATCACTGAGGACACCAAGGTGGAAGGGAAAATGGACGTTAAATGTGTGGAACCAAAGTAAATAGGGGGTAAGAGAGGAGTTTCTTGAGAGTACACAAGGATGGATATAAAACATGTAATATTACACTATAACATATAGGAGATGACAGACTGATAATGTAAACCATAATGTAAAACATAGGATAACTAAAAATGTAAAGAACTGTGTATCCTAAAGTATGCACCACAATGTAAGCACAGATGTCACCTTGTTAGAAAGCTAATGTCTCAGACTCTGTACATCACTTTAAGTAAATATGATATGAATAGGGTGTAAGAGTATCACTGTGGAAGGGAAAAGGTTTTCTGGTGGATGTGTGGGAGTGCTGTATATTATATATATACATTGCTGTGGTCTAGGACTCCTGTGAAGAAAAGCTGAATAATTAGGGGGGGGGGGGGGGGGGAAAAGAAAAAGATAGGATGTGGAATTTTTTCAAGTCAACATTCTTTATCTAAGTTCTTTATCTAACTTTATCCAAGTTCTTTATCTATCCTTTAAGCTCATCGCTATATGCCATTCCCTAGTAAGGGACCATGAAATTATATTGGGCTTCAAATTTCGGGGAGTTCTGGATCACAGAGTGTTTCAACAATGGCAATGGAGGGATACTGGTATGGGATACCAATGACAGGTGATATATGGCTGACAGGGAGCTGTACAGAACATATGTCCAGGGTGCATGGTAATGTTTGGATATACTCATAGTGGCAACAATTAAAAACCACAGTAGGGGGGGTACTGGGTTCCTGGCCAGTGGTGCTCTGTCGTGGTCCCTAGGGGAGCAGCGACAGTCTCCCAGGTACAGTGGCGGGGACCGGGAGGGAGTGAGGGTTCAACAGTGAGCCCCTGATGCTAATGACTATGCTTCTGAGCTGATAAACCCAAAATAAGAACAAGGCCTAGAACAACTTTGTGCCTGGGAATTTCCTCCTGTCAGCCTTCATGTTACTCAAATGTGGCCAGTCTCGAAGCCAAACTCAGCATGTAAATGCAATGCCTTCCCCCCAGCGTGGGACATGACACCCGGGGATGAGCCTCCCTGGCAACGAGGGACCACTATCAACTACCAACTGATGATGCAACTGGAAAATGACCTTATACGGAAGGTTCAATGCAGATCAGCAGAATATCCATGTCTACATAAAATACCATGACTTTAAAATGCTGTTTGACCTAAAGTAAGGGGGAAATGGAAAGGAGAAATGAGTTTATATGGCTACGAGTTTCTAAAAAAGAGTCTGGAGGCTGGCAGAAGGATTGCCCTCATGCACAACTGAGCAGAGTCAGAGAGACAGATAAAGCAGATACAACCCCCAGATATTGGTTCCTTTGAGGGCTAAAGAGACCCACGGGAGTTATGGTCATGGCCGATGGGGTTAACTACCAGGGCAGATGGCCCCTCTTTGGAAATGGTGTTTATGTGTGATGAATCTGGACTCAGATGGGATCTTCCTTCATAAGACTTTCATGCCAATGTGCTGGAGGTGCAGTTAATGTTGGGGTTTAAGATATATTTAGGGGATTTGAATCTCTTGACTGACAATGTGATAGCCAGATCCTGAGCCTCAACAGACTCCAGAACCTACAATCTGATTTATTGGACTTACCACACTCAGCTAAGATGGAGTTGAAGAAGGACAACCACCACACCATGGAGCCTAGAGTGATTACAACTGAAAATGGGAGGATTGCATCCAGCATCCAGGTGGAATCTGACCCTCCTCTTGACATAGAGGTGCAATGGACACAACCAATCCAATGTCCACATAGAAGAGGTGGCATTGGAATGGGAAAAGTGGACATAGTGGACGAAGGGTATGGGGAAAGGCAGGAAGAGATGAGAGGTGGAGGCATCTTTGGGACGTGGAGCTGCCCTGGATGGTGCTTCAGAGGTAATCACCGGACATTGTAAATCCTCACAGGGCCCACTGGATGGAATGGAGGAGAGTATGGGCTATGATGTGAACCAATGTATATGAGGTGCAGAGGTGCCCAAAGATGTACTTACAAAATCCAATGGATGTGTCATGATGATGGGAACGAGTGTTGTTGGGGGGGGGAGAAGGGGGGTGGGGGGATGGGGTTGAATGGGACCTCACATATATATTTTTAATGTAATATTATTACAAAGTCAATAAAAAATAAAAAAATTAAAAAAAAAAATAGAATTAGTTGTTTCTGAAGGTTGTTTTTCGGGAGGGGGTAATGGAATCTGACTGCTTAATAGGTATGGAATTTTATTTGGGGGTGATGTTATGGTTTTGTTTGAAACTAGATAGATACGGTATTGCACAATATTGTGAATATACTAAAGGTTATTGAATTGTTCACTTTTAAATAGTTAATTTTGTGTTATGTGAATTTAACCTCTGAAAAAGAGGGCCTTATGAAAATATAAAAAGAATAGACTATAGAAAAAATTTCATTGCATATGTTTAATAGTATATTAGACACAGTTGAGGAGAGCATTAGTGAACTGGAAGAAGAAAATAATACAAATGAAACACAGAGGACAAAATTATAAGTAAATAGTGTAGAAGACATCAAATTCCAGTGAAAAAGTTCTAACAGACATGTAAAGAATATGAGAAAGAGATAAATGGGCACAAGCAATATTTAACCCCATCACAGAAAACTGTGAAGGCATCTAGTCATCTTTTCAAGAAACCCTACAAATTTCAAGCTGAATTATTAAATATAAAGCCACAACAAGGCACATCATGGTAAAATTGCTGGTAACAAAGAAAAATGAATAATGCAATCAGAGAAAAGAGTCATTTGTTCTTCAAAATGGTAATAATTAGGTTTACAACATATTTTCTCCAGAAACCATAGAAGTAAAAAGATAATAGAATGTCATCAAAGAAAATACCTGCCAAAATAGAATTCTATATTCAGAAAAAAATCCTTCAAGAATGAAAGTGAAATATGGAGAATTTCACATACAATAAATTGTATTTGTTACTGGCAGACCCATACTAAGTAGACGGTAAAGGACACACAATGAAATTTATTTCAGCTGGAAGTTCAAAGATATAGGAAGGAATAAGAAATAACCAAAGAGGTAAATACATGAAAAAATATAAATGAAACCTGATTAGATACAGCAGTAATGATAATGTCTGGTGTGATTTGAATTTGATATAGAATTAAAATACATGGCAACAATAGTATGAGACTAAAGCATGCACATAGACATATAAAATAGTATATATGTGAAACTGGAGGAGTTTAAAGTATTCTAAGTTTTTTGCACTGGCCAGGAAGATATAAAGTATTAATTTCTACTAAGTCATAAGTCAGTATGCAATTTTTTCATCTCTGGATAATCTTTAAAGCAAATGACCAAGAACAGTAAAGGAATATATCATTACTATGACAGACTGTGTTTTGTAAAGATGGCCACATTAATATCTCTTTCCACAAGCCCTTTGGCAATGTGACCTTGCCACTCCCCACAAGGTTGAATTCTATTTCTCTTCTCCCTTCCCTTGAATCTTGGTGGTTCCTATGACTGGTTTGATTAATAGAACATGATAGAAATGATGATAAGCCAATTCAAGGCAAATGTGAACTGGCCTAACAGCTTCCACTTCAGCCTCTTTGAAGCCAGCCTTCATCTAAGAGGTGTGTCTGTTCTGAACCACTATGCAAAGAGAAGCAATAGGCCAAGTGGTGAGGCTCTAAGTTTGAGACTCCAGAGAGAGAGAAAGGCCAAGGGAGTAAAAAGGCACAAGATATATGAGTAAAGAAGCCATCTTAGAAGTTAATCTTCCAGCATGTCACGTATATCAGAAATGAACTACCCAGCCAAGTCCTTCCTGAATTCCTGACTCACAAATACCTGAGCAAAATAAAATGGTGTTATTAATCACTATGTTGGGGGGGTTGTTATGCAACAATAGTTAATCAGAACAGCTACCAAACTAATGGCGGGAGCAGGATGGACAATGGAATAATAAAAATTAACAATCCAAAAGATGACAAAAAAGTTAGGAACAATAGAAAGAACATAGTATTAGGATAGATTTAAACTCCATTAAACAAGAAATTACATTAAATGTAGCAAATATTCCAGTAAAAGACAAAGATTCTCAGCCTGGGTTTTAAAACACACACAAACACACACACACAACTATACGATACTTCCAAAAACACATCTAAAATATAAGGATACAAAAAATCAAAAGTATAACAATGAAAAAGAAAAAAAAAAAAAAAAAAAAAAAAAAAAACAATGAAAAAGATATACCATGTAAACACTAACCAAATGAAAACTAATGTGGCTGTTTTAATATCAGACCATATAAAATGTAAGGCAAAAAGTGTTATTATAGAGTGAAAGTTTATAATGATAAAATGTTCAACTCTTCAGAAAAAAAAAGCCATTTTAAATTTGTATGCATATAATAACAGTCTTAAAATATATAAAGCAAAAATTGAAAAGCACTTCAAGCAACAATAGATGGGTCCAGAATCTGAATGGGAGGTTTAAAAATACTTCAAGAATAAGCTCATTTAGTTATTTAATCTGTATTTAATATCTTTATTCAATAGTAAGAACTGTGCTAGATGCTTTGCTGTGGATAGAATGCATTCTCTATTGAAGAAATTTTTCCAAGTGATGATTCACCATTCTCTCTTTGTTCAAGCAAAAGAAATTAAGGAGGGGCCCAAATTTAATCTTACACTTTTTCACCCATCCTCTGCCTTAACCTGATCAACTAAGAGATTTTTTTGAGGAATGGGAGGAGAACCAGCTGTCTAGAGTCTCACAGAGATAATTTTCCACATCAACTGATTTGTGGATGAAGGGACTAACTATCTCTGCTTAAAAACAAACTTTTCTAACACGGACTTAGCAGTGGTAAGGCACTATATTACAGTGAGCTAGTCAGTAGCTCAGAACTAGATTATCATCCAAGACACACCAGACCCTTGGGTAGAGCAGACAGGCTAAACTCTTACTTCTCTTTGTCTCAGTTTTCTCATGTGCCCCATAGGGATAATAATTGGCCCTTCAATAATGATCATTACAAGAGCTTACACAAATATTCAATTAAGAACCAAACTAACACATTTTTCCAATTTTCTCTATTCCACTAGTTGCCAACCACTATATGACAGTTCAGTTGCACTTTGAATCACCTGCTTAATCACACGTGTTGTTCACAATGTTTCGCTTCTGCTTCTTATCGTCAACACCACTATGTTCTTTAGGGTCTAAGGGTTATTTTACTATTAACTATGGGCGTCAAAATACAGGCAGAGAGAAAAAGACTTTGTCCAGTGGTTAGGGTGTCTGCCTACCACATGGGAGGTCCGCTGTTCAAACCCCGGGCCTCCTTGACCGGTGTGGAGCTGGCCCATGCACAGTGCTGATGCGTGCAGGGAGTGCCGTGCCACGCAGGGGTGTCCCCCCCCAGGGAAGCCCCATGCGCAAGGAGTGCACCCCGTAAGGAGAGCTGCCCAGCGTGAAAGAAAGTGCAGCCTACCCAAGAATGATGCCGCACACATGGAGGGCTGACACAACAAGATGACGCAACAAAAAGAAACACAGATTCCCGGTGCTGCTGATAAGGATAGAAGCAGTCACAGAAGAACACACAGCAAGTGGACACAGAGAGCAGACAACTGGGGAGTTGGGGGGAGAGAAATAAATAAAAAATAAATCTTTAAAAAAAAAATACGGGCAGAATATTATCATATCTTGGTAAGAGTGCACCATTACATATCTTAACCAAAAAGATAAGTATTCAGAAGACTTCAATTTTAAATCATACTTGGTAACTCTTTATTTTTTCTAGTATGTGTATCACTTGTATTGCATTAACAATGTAGTCTGTTCTGAGCATTGTTTCAAGTGTTCCAGCAATGAGATGAAATAGACTCCTGGTAGCTAGACAGAGTACTGACAGTCTATCACCCTCCATCTTGTTCAGATCTCTAAATCACGTCTGGACAAATCTGTTCAGTTACTCCTGCCAAGTCTTTCTACCACAACTTTCACCATCACTCCATGGCCCTGATCCTCAGCCAACAGTCCATTTTATTTAAGTCTGCTAAATTAAAATTGAAGAGCAGGGTTTTTGCCCATCTGCCAGATAGATGGCAAGGGCCACTCATTGAAGCGTGGTCAGTGGAAATCTTTCTACAAAATACCTGCCGATGGGATGTAGGTATAATAGCTTCTCTAACAGGAAAGCTGACCTTAGCCACTAATATTTCTAAGAGTGCCTAAGCTGTCTAGAATACCTTTTAAAAGCACACTTACTTTTTCCTCAGTTTCTAACCCCAATCTTATGGGTAAATGTATCTGCTTTGCTCAGTTGGGTGATCTTTACTCAAAAGGAAGTTTGATCACTGTAGAGAAGCAAAGTTTCTATTTCACTCTAGTAAGTAAGATGCCTCTCCCTTGACAGTTAACACTCTCCACTGTGCCAAGTCTTGTCTTTGATCTGCTGACACAATTGATCTTGAATTTCTATTGGTTCTGATCCATCTTGTTTTGAGATGTCTCTCACATGGCTTTAATTCTTCTTGCTCATTGATATATGTCTGGCCTTTGAACTCCCAAGGGGCTGGATTTCCAGCCCCATTCCTTTATACTTTTATTTTTTTCTAATCTTTTAAGCTGATTTAGCAAGATCTTCATGTAGTGTTTTAGAAATAATGTGTAGTAGAAGGGAAAGCCTCATTGATAAAAACAAAACAACAACAAACCAGTGGTGTATTCACAACTCACTTATGTTTTAAAATGCGTATCGTAACCTCAGGGAGTCTTTGGAATGCTTCTGCTTAATGCTTCCACATCTTAAGAATGAGCAAATTAAATAGTCACATAATGTTATAGTTTCCTTCTGCAGCCATTATCCTAGCTACCTGAACTTCAAAAAAGACTGCTTTCAGTGCATGGTTCTAGCCAAAACATAAGACATGGACATCTACAAAGTAAAATAATACCTTAATCTTGCATAATGTTTTGAAACATAAGATCCACATTGGAGGTCACATGATTCTCAGCACAACCCTGCACATTAACAGGACAGAATAGACATGGAGGCTCTGATAACCTGGACAAGTCAATAGGAGTCTTTCCAGGAAGCTAAGCCTTCTACCCTCTACTGCCTACTCCCAGCAGAAATGGATGATAAACTGTCCCCTTTGGGTAAAGGAATCTAAGGCCAAATGAAATGAAGAAGGCAAAGTGAAAAACTGCCTGTCTGGAGCCCTGTATGCTGATTTCAGTTTACAAACTACCTTTCCCTAAGGGGAAGCAGAAGGGTGAGCCACCTCCCTTGCTTCAGTAAACAAATAATGATGATGAGGAAGCCATGGTTAGAGGCACCTTGATGGGTAATTAGCCAAGTGACTCTCATTAAGGTTAACAGACTTCCCTCAGTTAAATCCTCCTCGATTGACCAGTATTAGAAATAGATCTTTTGGGTCAGCAGAGCTATTTTAGGGTCTCTGCTGTTATCCTAATGTATAATCCTATAGCCCACCTCTGGTTTGGCTTAACTGATGGGTTAGCAACAGTTTCTAAATTACTCAGGGAAGGAGTCCATACTCAGGAGAGTTCATCAACAAGCCATGTAGATAACCAGAAAGAGCTACCATGCAGTGGAGCAAATAAGACCACGGTTTCTAGAAACAGCAGGTAGGGAAGTGGAGCCAATTATAGGGGGGAAAGCAGCTCATGAAGATGTCATGAAAAATCACCTGTCTACTAAAATTACAGCAAAACTGCGTGTTAGTGAATTTAAGATTTTTATGCAGATGGAGATTTACTTTTTTTTTTTTTTGCACCTGCTGTCAGTAAGCATTAGACCATAAACATCAGCAAACATTGATTAAGCATATTGCCTTGATGAAACTTCAGGTGAAAGAAGAAAGTGGTTCAGCAACTTCAAAGCCCAGAAGACACATAACTCTTGGTATAGCAATTAGAATGGGAGAAACTGCTGCACCTTCTTTGAAAAAGCATTCTGAGTTTAGTTCTGTAGATGACCTAATAATAGCTGATATGACTTTAGAGAAAGCAGTAACGATTCCCATTATGGTTTTGTAATTTTTTAAAGAAGTACGTCAGGTATATAAAATTCTGCGTGACCAAAACCATAAACGTCAGTCTATTTCTAAGACATATCTCAGACTGGATGTTTAAACTAGTTTGCTTCAAGAAATATGTGGTATATTAAATGAAATGAGAAAGACTTTAGGGACCTAACATTCCTGCACTTCCTGTGGTAATGCCCAACCTGAGCTAGGTTTTCTGTCAATTTCCCTCCAGCAGGTCGATAACATAAATGTTTCACAAGCAACTTTAAAATGCATTAGTCATTTTGGGATTCATTTCTTCAATGTTCTTGCTACTCTTTTTGATCATGCAGTTGCAGTTGGGCTGTGAGTACATAATAATAACATTCTCAGGTGAGATGACCTATGTATGCTGTGCAGAAGTGCTGGCAAAAGAACACAAGTAAATTCTAGCTCACTTTTAGTTCAAATGCACCAAGCTGAATGAAGGTAAGTTGTATAAATTTAGCTGGGCATATTATTTGTGTGTTTTGTGTACTTAGTAAAAAATAGATAAGTTTATACTTACATTTGGTATGGCTTCTTTCCAAAAAAGAGTGAAAATAAAATTCACATTTATTTTGTGTTGGTTATGTGTGAGGCTCTATGCTGGGGGTACCATACAGTTTTAATTAGGGCAGCCTAGGGCTTAGGCATGTGGCCTCTGGAGTCAGGCTGTGTGTTCAAATCCTAGCTCTGCCATTACTAGATAAGTAGCATTGGACAAGTACTTAATCACCCTAAGCTTCAGTTTTCTCACCAGTGAAACAGGGAACTAATAGAACTTACCTCATAGGATTATTGGGATGATTCTATGAAATAATGTGTGTAAAGTGCTTAACACATGGACTGGTTATGGTAGTACTCAATAAATAAGATACTATACTATTTCATTTAGTATTGACAACAATCCAATGAGATACATAGCATTTGTCCCATTTTACAGATGTGAAAACAGAGGCTAAGGAAAACGCGTTAACTTACCCATAGTTTCAAAACTAGTTATGGTCTTAACTATGGGGGAGAAAAAAGAGTCTTCAAGTGAATAAACAATTATATTTGTTAGAAGAATGCTAGTTGCTGTAAGAAATAGACCTCAAGTCTTTAAAGGCTCAAACACAACAGAAGTTTATTTATCCCATGTAACATTGCAAGATGAATGATCCCAGTTGGTAAATGGTTCTCCTCCTTACCCTGATTAACAAATCCAGTTCTCCTCCATCTGGAAGTTCTGACTTCCCTAGGGCCTTGAAGTTATTTATGTCCAGCTAGTAGAAGGGGGAAGAGCACATGGAAAAGGTGTAAATACTTCTTCATAGCCTTAGCTCAGAGTAACACACATCACTTCCCCTGACATTTCAGTGGTAAGAACTAGTCACGTGACCACACCCAGATGTGGAGGGGGTGAGGAAATATAGTCCCTGGCTGAGGAGCTGCTTTCCAATCATAACTCTAATCTATGTAAGAGAGACACAATGTCAGCAAAATGCAGGGTTTATTCCCTGGTGCCAGGGGTCACATGAGAGCATCTTTAAATGTAATATACAACATTGTTCCTTTGTTTGCCTTCTTTGTATTTCCCTTCTTATTTCATAAAATTACTCCAAATTAGAGCTTCATTCCTCTTCTTTTACCTATCATTGTCCTTATTTCTTGCCAGGGTAATTTCAGATCAGTCTATTTCAGGACTCTAAACAACTATCTTCATGCGCCAAGGTAATTGTGCTATGCTAAGTCTGACAAGAAAAGAATAGGCGGGACCTAGCTAATTCAATTTATACCCTGAAGCTTGTGGTTTTGTCATGTGCAGGCTTTCCTGGGCTTCAAATATTTATAAGGGCCATCAAATGAGTCCATCTTTTGAAAAATCAAAGCTCTGTGCTGATTGTAAATGAAAGAGGTTCAGCACTGAATAGCTAATATTAACCCGTAGAAAAACATACTAAATGCCTGGAAATGAAGTTCAACTTAAAGAATAAGTAAACAAGACCACACACATCAAGTGCAATCTGTGATTCTTGTTTCAGTTCTATTGCTGCATAACAAACTACTCCCAAATTTAGTGACTTTAAACAACCACCATTTTATTATCCTCATGATTCAGTGTTGACTGAGCTCCTTTGGGCAGTTCTTCTGCTCTACGTGATGTCAGTGGGGCTTCAGTCATCAGAGGGCTTGCCTGGACTAGTACATCTGAGTTGGCTCACTCATATGTCTGGTGCCTTGCTGGAGACGGCTAGAATATTACGTACAGCTGGGACACTGAGACAGCTGAAATTCTCTCTCTCCCTATGTGGTCTCAATCCTCTTCCTTTCCATATGTTCTGTCCATGAGGGTGCTACATGTGGTTTCTCCAGCAGGGTAGACACACTTCTAATATGGCAGCTCAGGAATCCCAAAAGCAACAAAGGTAGAAGCTGCTGTCTTCTCAAGACTTAATCCCAGGATGAGCAAAGGGTGATATTGCCAAATTCTATTGAGTAAAGTGGGTCTCTGGACCAGCTTCTTATGTAACTACCCACCTTAGAGATGCCGTCGCATCATGATGGTGTGCAATAGCTCCTATGCTAATTTTTTCCCTCCCCCCTTCCCCTCTCCCCTCCTCCCTCCCCCCACCCTGATGTTTTTGCTGTCTGTGTCCATTTGCTGTGTGATCTTCTGTATCTGTTTCTTCTTTTTTTGTTTTCTTGTTTTCTTCTCTAGTCTTCACTGGGATTTGATCCTGGGGACCTCCAATGTGGAAGAGAGGTTCCCTCTCGCATGTACTACCTCACTTCCTGGTTTCTGTCACACGTTGCCTTGACTTTCTCTCCGGCTCTCTTTTCGTTGCTTCATCATCTTGCTGTGTCACTCCCAGTATGGGCCTGGTTCGTCCCCCAGGGATTGAACCCAGGTCCTTCTGTAAGGTAGATGGAAGCCCAATTGCTTGAGCCACATCCACTTTTCCTGTTTTTTTTTTAACAAGATTTGATTTTTTAAAAGATTTATTTATTTATTTTTTCTTTATTTCTCTCCCCTTCCCCCCACCCCCCTCAGTTGTCTGCTCTCTGTGTCCATTTGCTGTGTGTTCTTCTGTGACCGCTTCTATCCTTTTCAGCGGCACCAGGAATCTGTGTTTCTTTTTGTTGCATCATCTTGATGTGTCACCTCTCCGTGTGTGCGGCGCCATTCCTGGGCAGGCTGCACTTTCTTTCGCACTGGGTGGCTCTCCTTACAGGACGCACTCCTTGCGCGTGGGGCTCCCCTATGCGGGGGACACCCCTACATGGCATGGCACTCCTTGCACGCATCAGCACTGCTCATTCCCCTATATTATTTTAATTCACTATACTCATTATTTCTGGCAGCCAGAGAGTTCTTTTTTAATATTCAGAAATGTATTAACTTGTTCTATTGATTTTGTGTAGCATTTCTATGTATGTGTATCAGGAGGAGGCCAGTTAGTCAGTCTGCTATGTTGCTAGAACCAGAAGTCTGCCAATCCCTATTCCTACATCATCCTAACCAAAACACCCATGGAAGCCATCAAAAGATAATCCAATCACCTATTCTTTTTTCCTGAGTCCATTTCTAAAAGTATATATAAACACAGACAAAGTTGACTGACTTGTTGCAGGGACCAAAAATAAATTGGAGCTATGAAAATCCCAAGAAAGAATTAACAGTACTTAAAAACCAGGACAAATGTAATAAACCTTTGTATAACATCACTAAACCCACAAAACTATGGAAGTGTTAATATTCTAGAACTCAATCTGAGCTACAGAAAAGATTTGTTTCCCTTTGTTCTGAGTATAGTTATCTTCTAGAAAGACACACAGTGACCACATTTTAAACTAAAACACACACTGCTTTTAGTAAAAAAACACAAGTCCTTTGCATAGCTAATTTAAAAGGGTAGTTAAGCAATTACAAAGGATAACAGGATCATAAAATCATTAGCAAAGTACAAGTTTGTCAGTGAAGCTGCGTATGATCTTAAAGACTAGAGGTAGGCTAGTCTGGGTTCACAGACATCAAATAAGTGAAGGCACCAAACGCCAATAAGTTCTCAAATTTCAAATTTTTTAGTTTTTTTCTGAGCGGCACTAAAGCTGTCCCTATCATTAGGTCCCTCAGTGACCACCCCTGACACTTGCTTATACAAGAGAAACAACTTTTCTATCTCATTCCCACATCCTATCTAGATCCATGCTCTCCGTGAATGTCAAATACAAACTCCTCAATCCCCACTTTTGCTTGACCAACTGCTACTGCTCCACCCCTATAATGTTATAAAGGATGGTCCCCAGGTCCACAGACTATGTATTGTTCTCCTCCTACTTGGTTGAGGCTACGCTGTTGATATGTATCCCTGTGTGGCCCTGCCAACTGTACCTCTTCTCTCTTCTTCTAGGACGGGTAAGTACTAGTAACCTTTTCCTTCATACATCTCTGCTGACACCATTCTTGCCACACCTACTGACCTAAAGAAACTTTCAGTATAAAGAGAGACTTTGGGATGAGAGAGTTGATCCCTATATTGATTGTGGTGGTAGTCACACAAATCTATACATGTGTTAAAAGTCATAGATCTGCACACCAAAAAAAATTTTTTTTACTACATATTAATTTTTTATAAAAAGGAAATGATGAGGAACTGAAGTCAGAATGTTGTGCCTGTGAACAGACACTGTGGTAGATAGAATGGGATGGGAATTGGACCTATCCCCAAACAGATATCAGAACAGAAAAGAGGAAATGTGGCCTTGGACTCCCTAAGCTGGAAAGATGAAAATGAGATTCAAGCCCAAATCAGAATCCTGGAAGGGCTGCCTTGGTGTTGAAAAGGTAACCCCCTAAACTCTAAACTTCTTGCCATAGGTCTAGGAAAGAAAAAGAGATTTTGTTTTTGCTAAAGGGTCTGGGTAGAAAAATAAAGATCTCTGATTAGAAGTCCCAAATCCCAAGTGTACATGAGGTACTAAAGTGTGGTCCAAATTTTCATTACTCACATATGCAGGAATCATTAAGCCAAGAAGTTAATGTAAGTTCACTGGTCCCAGAGCAGTGAATCCCTGAGGAGTCTGGAAAAAGCAAATTTAGAACTTTATTGGGACATTTCCAGAAAACAAGATGCACTGAAATACTCTAGGGAATAAAATCAATCTTCACAGAAGTTGAACTCACACACAAAAATAATGATTCACTAAAGGAAATGATGCTCCATAACAAAAGTCAGCAGACACAAAACGGGGGGTGTAATTATCACAAAAACTTGAAGTGATAGAACTATTTGAAAAAGATTATAAAATGATTGATGAGGTAAAAAATAGAAACCATAATTAAAAAGAATAGATTTGAAAAGATCCTTTGAGAAGTGAAAAATAATCAAAACAAAAAATACTTTGGGGAGAGGATGTGAAGAAATGGGAACACTCAATCACTGCTGGTGGGAATGTAGAAGGATCCAACCATTCTGGAGGACAGTTTGGCGGTTTCTCAAACAACTAACCATAGATTTGCCATATGGTGCTGCAATTCCACTGCTGGGTATATACCCAGCAGAACGGAAGGCAAGGACACAAACCGATATATGCACACCAATGTTCATAGCAGCATTGTTCCTATCGCCAAAAGTTGGAATCGACCCAAATGCCCATCAACAGATGAGTGGATCAATAAAATGTGGTATATACATACAATGGAATACTACTCAGCTTTAAGAACAAATACACTACAAACACACGTGATAACGTGGATGAATCTCGAGAACCTTATGTTGAGTGAAGCAACCCAGGCATTGAAGGACAAATACTACATGACCTCAATGATATGAAATTAAGCAAGCTGCCTTAGAGAGCTAGAGACTGGAAGATAGGCTTACAGGAAATCAAGGGGTAGAGGAAGGATGTAAGCTGACATCTACATGGGTGAAATCTATGATAAACTGGAGGTAAGTATGTGTACAAGGAAGGGATAAAATGGGGGCATAGGGTTACCTTTAGGTGGGGCTTTGGGGGTTTGGGGGTGGCTAGGGATGGGCGGATGGGTAATATTGCCCAAGAAATTGGGGGGAGGGTGGGGCAACATAAAACATAGGAGATTGTCAGGTGTTGGTTGAGAGTATAATGCTGAGAAAACCTTTTCAAAATATAATTAGGAAAGTTACCTGTTTAAGATACTCAAAGGGGATAACCTGATGCAGGGCAGACTCCTAGGGAATATCTGAATGCTCATTTTGCCAGAGTGGGTTATATCATTGGGTAGAGACCCATATAATGAGAGTGAAGGTAGACCCACAACCTGGGGAGGACTAATGCCATCAAATAGAGGAAACTGTATCTCTCAAGAGAAATGGTGGCTCCCAGGGCATTAGGGCAGTTGAGCAAGTCAAGCCCTCAACACTGTTGCAAGTATCTCTGAACATGGCTCCTCAAGAAATGAAGATTGACTGTCACTGTGGGCCCCAAGGGGAGGGGGAAATAGATATTGAATAGATGGAATCAAAGTAAATGTGAGGGCAAAAGAAGTGTTTCACAAGAGCACACAAGGATGGATATAAAACACGTAATATTACACCAAAAACATATAGAGGACGACAGACTAATAATGTAAACCATAATGTAAAACATAGGATAACTAAAAAATTTAGAAAACTGTATAGCCTAAAGTATAAACCACAATGTAAACATAAATGTTACCTTGTTTGAAAGCTATTGTCTCAATATCTGTACATCATTAAATATGATATGAATAAGTTAAAAGATTATCACTGTGGAAGGGAAAAGGTTTTATAATGAATATGTGGGAGTACTGTATATTGTATATATGAATTACTGTGATCTAAGGCTCTTGTGAAGAGAAGCTCAATAATCAGGGAAAAAAGAAAAGAAAAAGATAGGATGTAGAATTTTTCCAAATCAATATGTATTCTATATCTAACCTTTAAACTCATCGCTATATTCCATTTTACTATTAAGGGAACTTGACATTATATTGGGCTTCACTTTTCAGGAAGTTTTGGATCACAGAGTGGTTCAACAATGGCAGCGGAGGAATACTGGTATGGGATGTTATTGACGGGGGACATATGGTTGACAGGGAGTTAAACAGGGCATGTGTCCAGGGTGCATGGAAATGTTTGGATATACTCATAGTGGAAACAATTAAAAACAACAGCTGGGGGGGTACTGGGTTCCTGGCCGGGGGGGGGCTCTGTCGTGGTCCCTAGGGGAGCAGCGGCAGTCCCCCGGGTGCAACGGCAAGGACCAGGAAGGAATGAGGGTCCAACAGTGACCCCCTGATACTAATGACTATGCTTGTGAGCCTATACACCTGAAATGAGAACAAGGCCTAGAGCAGCACTGTACCTAGGAGTTCCCTCCTGACAGCCTCCGTGTTACTCAGATGTGGCCAGTCTCAAAGCCAAACTCAGCATGTAAATGCAATGCCTTCCCCCCACTGTGGGACATGACACCCAGGTTTAAGCCTCCCTGGCACCGAGGGATCACTACCAAGTACCAGCTGATGACATAACTAGAAAATGACCTTGAATTAAAGGTTCAATGCGGACCAGCAGAATATCCTTGTCTACTAAAGTAAGGGGGAAATGGAAAGGAGAAATGAGTTTATATGGCTACGAGTTTCTAAAAAAGAGTCTGGAGGCTGGCAGAAGGATTGCCCTCATGCACAACTGAGCAGAGTCAGAGAGACAGATAAAGCAGATACAACCCCCAGATATTGGTTCCTTTGAAGGCTAAAGAGACCCATGGGAGTTATGGTCATGGCCGATGGGGTTAACTACCAGGTCAGATGGCCCCTCTTTGGAAATGGTGTTTATGTGTGATGAATCTGGACTCAGATGGGATCTCCCTTCATAAGACTTTCATGCTAATGTGCTGGAGGTGCAGTTAATGTTGGGGTTTAAGATATATTTAGGGGATTTGAATCTCTGGACTGACAATGTGATAACCAGGACCTGAGCCTCAACAGACTCCAGCACCTACAATCTGATGTATTGGACTTACCACACTCAGCTAAGATGGAGTTGAAGAAGGACAACCACCACACCATGGAGCCTAGAATGATTACAACTGAAAATGGGAGGATTGCATCCAGCATCCATGTGGAATCTGAGCCTCCTCTTGACATAGAGGTGCAATGGACACAACCAATCCAATGCCCACATAGAAGAGGTGGCATTGGATTGGGAAAAGTGGACATGGTGGACGATGGGTATGGGGAAAGGCAGGAAGAGATGAGAGGTGGAGGCGTCTTTGGGACATGGAGCTGCCCTGGATGGTGCTTCAGAGGTAATCACCGGACATTGTAAATCCTCACAGGGCCCACTGGATGGAATGGAGGAGAGTATGGGCCATGATGTGGACCATTGTCTATGAGGTGCAGAGGTGCCCAAAGATGTACTTACCAAATCCAATGGATGTGTCATGATGATGGGAACGAGTGTTGTTGGGGGGGGGGGGAGACGGGGGGTGGGGGGGTGGGGTTGAATGGGACCTCACATATATATTTTTAATGTAATATTATTACAAAGTCACTAAAAAATAAAAAAATAAAATAAAAAAAAGAATATCCTTGTCTACATATAATAACAGGAGTTAAAAATGCTGTTTGACCTAAATTAAGGGGGAAATGGAAAAGACAAATGAGTTTATATGGCTATGAGTCTCTAAAAAAGAGTCTGGAGGTTGTCAGAAGGATTGCCCTTATGCACACCTGAGCAGAGTCTCAGAGACAGATAAAGTAGATATAACCCCAGGTATTGGTTCTTTTGAGGGCTAAAGAGACCCACAGGTTCTATGGTCATGGCAGATGGAGTTCACTGCCATGTCAGTTGGCCCTTCTTTGGAGATGGTGTTTCTGTGTGATGGAGCTGGACTCAGATGTGATCTCTTTTCACAAGCCCTTCATGCTACTTTATTGGAATTGTAGTTGGTGCTGGGGTTTAAGATAAATCTAGGGGATTTGAATCTCTGGACTGACAATATGATAGAGCCAGGCCCTGAGCCTCAACAGACTTCAGCTCCTACACTCTGATTTATTGGACTCACCCCATTCAGCCAACATGTAGGTGAAGAATGTCAACCACCACACCATGGAGCCTAGAGTGCCTACAACTGAAAGCAGGAGGATTACATCCAGTATCCATGTGGAATCTAGGCCCCCTCTTGACATAGATATGGAGTGGACACAACCAAGCCAGGGTCCACAGGAAGGAGGAATACAGTAAGGATTAGAGTGGACTTCATGATATTCTATTCATGAACTATTGTGGTTAATAATCGAGAAAATGTGGCACTGGTGTGGAAAAAGTGGCCATGGTGGCTGCTGGGTGCGGGGAATGGGAGGAAGAGATGAGATGTGGAGGCATTTTCGGGACTTGGAGTTGTCCTGAGTGGTGCTGCAGGGACAATTGCCGGACATTGTATGTCCTCCCATGGCCCACTGGATGGAACGTGGGAGAGTGTGGGCTATGGTGTGGACGACAGGCCATGGGGTGCAGCGATGCCCAGAGATGCACTCACCAGATGCAGTGGATGTGTCATGATGATGGGGGAGAGTGTTACTGTGGGGGGAGTGGTGGGGTGGGGGCTGTGCGGGTGAATGGGGACCTCATATTTTTTGAATGTAATATTTTTTTAAAAATGAATAAATAAAATAAAATTTTAAAAAAATTCTTGGGATGGATTAAATATTAGATTATATATAATTTCAGAGATAACTTATTAACTAAAAAAATTCCTCAGAAAATTATCCAGAATGCAATTCAGATAGACAAAAACATAGAAAATTGGAACTAGAGATTAATATACACAAAATATAGAATGAGAACTCCAATTATGTCTCTTAGATGTTCCAGAATGAGAGATGAGAGCAGAGATGAGCACTGTAAAGCAACAGATAATAAATATTTTAGGCTTCTCAGGACATATAACCTCTGTCATAACTACCAGTTCCACAGTCATAATGCAAAAAGTTTCATAGACAATATGCAAATAAAAGGGCATGTCTGGGTTCCAGTGAAATTTTATTTGCAAAATCAGGTAGTAGCTATATTTGGCCCATGGGCTGTAGTTAACTGACTCTTGGTCCAGAAATAACGGCGGAAGGACAATATTTGAGAAAATGGCAGAGAATTTTCCTGAAATTTTAAATACTTAGTCTTTAGGCTGAAGATATATAGATAGCCCCAAGAAAGGTAAATATATAAATCCACACTGAGCCACATTGTAGAGAAACTTCAGAACGCAATGATCAAGAAAAAATTTTATAAATAGAGATAACAGAGTATCTAAAAAGGAGTGGCTGATAGCACATTTCTCATCAGCAACAAATAGAATCCCCAAAAACAGTAGAATCAAATCTACACAGGATTGAGGGAAAATAATGACAGGCAACCTACAATTCTAACTCTATAAAATTACCACTCAAGAATGAAGCTAAAATAAAAACATTTTGTGGCAAATATTGAAAGGGTTTACAACTTATATAACCTAAGTGAAAGGAATAATATAAGGTATATTTCAGAAAAAAGAAAATTAAACCCAAAAGGAAGGAGTTGGGTACAATTCTGAGCAGAGGTCCATTTGTGGGGAGTAAAATGAAAAACTTTAAGAATAATAACTAATGTTGAGGATTTAAAAGTATATGGAACTAAAATACTAAGCAACAAAAATGTAGAATTTAAGTCAGTTGTGGCTATTAAAAATTTTAAAGACAACCCCCCCAAAGAATAGAAATGAAATGTTTAACTACTGAACCAGTAAAAGAATTAGAAGGTACATATTTTTTTAAATGTTAAATCTAATAGATATCACAAAAAGAAAAGGTAGGAGAATAGCATATGGAAAACACAGCCTAAATGACAGAAATATATACAAATATACAGTATCAGAAATCACATGAAATATAGAATGATTAAATTCTCCTTTTAAAAGATAGGGGATCTCAGGTTATATTTTAAAAAATATGTAACAATTAAATCCATTTAGAAGTTATTTGCTAGAGTCACACCTAAAATGAAACAACACAGAAGATTTTCAAGTAAAGGAATGGAAATGAGATATGAATAAAATACTAATAAAAAAGATCTGTGACAATATTAATATCAGACAAAATAAAATTTATGGTAATAATAGTAGGGATAAAACAGGCCATATGTTCTAATGAAAGGAGAAAATTATGCCAAAGTTGTTTTTTTCTCAACAACTTTAGCTTACATGCATCTAACAACATAACTTCAATATATACAAAACAAAGTTAGAATTACCAGGAGATAGGAAAAGTTAGTTATTTCAGAGAGACTTTGCTCATTGGTGTTACCTTTGTAGGTCACTGTTTTTCAAAAGTTTAATTTTTGTTTCATTTCAAGAAAGGGTAATTGGGTGCTAGGAAACTGATTAATTAATAATGCACAAGCAAGAATAAAATGCATTAATGTACTATGATTTGTACACATGTGCTTGCCTTTCACACAACCCCCACCTAAATTGCCTTAGCTGAGAAATTAAGGAAGTCAAGTTTAATTAATTTAACAAATATTTATTGGTCACTTATTATGGGCCAGGCACCATTTTATGCACTTTGCATATATTAATTCTATATTAGTTATCAACAGCTGTGTAACAAATTGCCACATTAGCAGCTTAGAGAAACACATATTTATTATCTCATAGTTTATGCAGATCAGGAATCTGGGCATGGCTTAGGTGTGTCCTCTGTTTCATGGTGTCTCTTATGGCTGCAATCAAGATATACAGGACTGCAGTTTAATCTCTAGGCTTGAATGGGGAAGGATCTGCTTCAAGCTCATGTGGTTATGAGTCAGTTCCTTATGGGTTGCTGGATGAAGGGTTTCAGTACTTTGCTGTCAAAGGCTACCCTCATTCCTTGCCATGTGGGTCTCTCCATAGAAGCTTGCTTCATCAAAGCAACAACAAAAAAAGAGCCAAAAAGAGAGTGTGTTAGCACAATGGAAGTTAAATCTTATGTAATTACTGAGGTGTTGTCCCATCACCTCTGCCAGAGTCTGTATGTTAAAAGAAGCAAGATATAGGTCCTGTCCACACTCAGGTACAAGGAATTATACAAATTGTGAAGACTAGGAGGCAGGTGTAATTGGGGCATTTTAGAGTCAGTTCACCACAAACTCTTTGAATCCTCACAACATCAAAAGGAAGCATCTATTCTTATCTTAACCTTGATGAAAATGAGGCAGAGAGGTTAAGTATTTTGCTCAAGATCCCACAGAAACTAAGTGGCAGAGTCAGGATCTGAACCCTGGGATCCATAGTCCATGTTCTTAACCACTCCACTTCACTGCCTCTATGCGGTGTTATGGGGGGTGAGAAATGGTATATTTGGTAGCTGATAAGGCTATGTGAGTTATACATGTGGCTGTGGGAAAGAGATGAGTTAAGGATGATGCCTAAGTTTTTGACCTGGACATATGGGTGGATATGGGTGCCATCTACTAAGATGGAAAAGGCTGGGGAGAAATGCAATTGTAGGGAGGAAGGAAAGAAATAAAAATCAAGAGTCTACTTTTGGAAATGTTAATTTTGAGACACCAACTAGAAATCAAATAAAAATCTAGTAGAGGGAAACGGACTTTGGCCCAGTGGTTAGGGCGTTCGTCTACCATATGGGAGGTCCGCGGTTCAAACCCCGGGCCTCCTTGACCCGTGTGGAGCTGGCCATGCGCAGTGCTGATGCGCGCAAGGAGTGCCGTGCCACGCAAGGGTGTCCCCCGCGTGGGGGAGCCCCACGCGCAAGGAGTGCGCTCGTGAGGAAAGCCGCCCAGCGTGAAAAGAAAGAGCAGCCTGCCCAGGAATGGCGCCGCCCACACTTCCCGTGCCGCTGACGACAACAGAAGTGGACAAAGAAACAAGACACAGCAAATAGACACCAAGAACAGACAACCAGGGGAGGGGGGGAGTTAAATAAATAAATAAATCTTTAAAAAAAAAAAAAAATCTAGTAGACATTTTTTTTATGAGTCTACAGACAAAGGAGAAGTCTGGGTTGAAAATGAAAATATGTGAATGACCAAAATACAGAGGATTTTTAAAGCCATGAGGCTAGATTAGATTAGATTATCTAGGGAAGTTAGGCAGTAAAGGATACTCAGGAATAGTGGCAAATGAGTTAGGAGGAAAACCAGGAAGGTTTAGCTGGTGTCCAGGGAGCCAGAGAAGAAATTCTTCAAGCAGGTGGTGATCAAATGTCATTGATGTAACATATGGTGACATCTGACAATTAACTATTGCATTGGCAACATGGAAGAAAGTAGTGACTGTGGTAGTTTGAGATTATGAATTCCAAAAAGAGAGATTGTTTGTAGACTGGTCTTTTCCTCTGAGCATGAACCCATTTTATTGTGTTAGATTCAGCTGAGATGTCTCTAATTAAATTATTTTAAGATTAGGGCTTTGATTCAACCATGCCATTAGGGCATACAGGGTTGAATCCCCACCCCCTTGGTGGGCTAATAAAGCAGACTCTCACACAGAGGTAGACAGGAGAAATAGATATACAGAGAAGATACACAGAGGATCACTGAAGACAGTGAGAGTATTCATTCCTTTGACATAGTTTGTTGTAAAGGAGAATAGAGAAATAGGGCAGTTACTGGAGAAGGAGGTCTAGTCAATATAGGATTTCTTTTGTTTGTTTTTTTAAGATGGAAACATAACATCTTGGCATTTGAATGATCCAGTAATGACCTATGCTATTCTTTCAGTCTTCTGGAATCAAACTTCTGTCTTCTTTGTTTTTGTTATTTTTAGTACACCACTGGCCAAAGACTGGGTTGTAGAAGGCCTTAACTTACATTTGGGTCATATTTATATGCAATGGGGTACTAGTTAATAGAGTGAAGAAGGCAAAAATTCACTAGTGAGAAACTGATTAAGGGAGAAATTTTCATGAGTCAGGAGGGGATAGTAAATGCCTGGGTAATACAGTTGGATTTGAACGGACAGAAGGACATCTCCACTAAAACGTGGGGAAGGATGTTTATAGATACAGAGAAGTTGGTCGATGTAATGGAGTGGCACAGTTAGTTGAGGGGGTTCCAACCCGTCGACCTGCCTTTAGTTGCAAGTTATCCAGAGAATATAAGTTGTACAGATACTTCTCCATCTTGTACACACTTGTATTATCAGTACTGAAAACAGAGCCAGTTGCATGTAAATGCATCGTAATTTTTTGTTAAATATATCAATGAGCTATTGAATGCTGTGAAGTGATGCAGAACAGAGAGCTTGGGGAAATGAGCAAGTCAGCAGTCAGAGGGAGAAGAGGCTCTAGCATTAATGAAATCAAGATGTGCCTATCACCTTCACTCTGCACATGAACTAAGGACTGAATGTCCTTAAAATGAAACTTTGGTGTCAGGATTGGGGATGGAGTACCAGCATACAACAGGAGTCACAATCTTTGAAACTATAAGTACTGGAAGGTACTTTCAAAGACCCTTTCAGACATACCATTTGTTTTAGTTTGCCAAAGAGCTACCTATGCAAAGTACCAGAAATGGGCTGGCTTTTATAAAGGGAATTTATTTGGGATAAAGGCTTACAGTTCCAAGGCCATGAAAAGTCCAAACTGAGGCACCATAAGAGGTGCTTTCTCACCAAAGTCAGCTACTGTTGATTCCGTTGTCTGGGCACGTGGCAAGGCAAGATGGCCACTGATTTCTGCCGAGGTCTCAGCCTTCCCCTTCAGGCTCACCATGTCCTCCTGCGCTGCTCTGTGGGCCCAGCCTCCTGCGGGCTTTGTGTTTAAGACACCCTCTAGTCCCCTCTCACATGACAGGATGAAAATGGCAGCTTTCTTTTCTTTTCCTGTCTGTCTCTCTCTGTGTCTCGGGGTTTATATTGTCTCACAGTTCTGGAGGTTAAAGTTCACACGTGTCAGCAGGGCCATCGTTCCTCGGAAGTCTATGGGGTTCTGGTTGAGGCTGGCTGGCAATCCATGATATTCCTTGGCCTCTGGCATAACTCATTCTCTGCCTCATCACATGACCATCTCTTTTTCTGTCTCTATCTTACTAACTTACTAATTTAGATTTCCTCTGCTGATAAGGACACTAGTCATATTGGTTTAAAGGCCCACCCTGATTCAGTTTGGCCTCACTTCAACTAATAACATCTTCAAAAATCCTATTTACAAATGGGGTGACATCGATAGGACCAGGTGTTAGAACTTGAACATGTTTTTTGGGGAAAGGGGGGACTTAACAATGACCTCCAACAGTCATCATTTATTCACTGAACAAATATTTACTGAGCTCCTACTACGTGCCAGATCCTTGGGATGGAGTAATGTGTGGAAGACAGACAAAACTCCAGCCATCATGGTCACCCCTATTTTTAATGTGAATTTCAAAAGGTGATCTTGTCCAAAAAAAGTATCTCATTTTGGATTGTTATGTCTTTTCTCATACCTTGAGAACCAAGAACCAATTGTCATATTTTATTTTCCTGCTCTACTCAACATTTCACAAAATTTAGATGTTTACCTAATAAAATATCCTAACTCTAACATGTCAGAATAAGATATGAAACTTGACAAATCTAAGGGAAGTTGCTATTTTTTAGTTATATATATGATTATATGTCATTGGAATCTTGTTAAGAAACCTTTTGACAATATTTGGCTACCCCTATTAGAAAAGATTCTTTTCATTTTTCAAAAAAACCACTTTAGTTTTTGATTAGTGGTTGAATAGTTTTCAGAGGCAATATTGATTTTAGCACCAGGAAGAATTTGAGTAATTGATATTTTTTTTTTTTTTTTTTTAAAGATTTATTTATTTATTTAATTCCCCCCCTCCCCTGGTTGTCTGTTCTTGGTGTCTATTTGCTGCGTCTTGTTTCTTTGTCCGCTTCTGTTGTCGTCAGCGGCACGGGAAGTGTGGGCGGCGCCATTCCTGGGCAGGCTGCTCTTTCTTTTCACGCTGGGCGGCTCTCCTCACGGGCGCACTCCTTGCGCGTGGGGCTTCCCCACACGGGGGACACCCTTGCGTGGCACGGCACTCCTTGCGCGCATCAGCACTGCGGATGGCCAGCTCCACACGGGTCAAGGAGGCCCGGGGTTTGAACCGCGGACCTCCCATGTGGTAGACGGACGCCCTAACCACTGGGCCAAAGTCCGTTTCCCGAGTAATTGATATTTTATCTGTCAAAATTCACATGGATAGCAAATAACAGGGATCCAAATCAAAATAGTTCAAGGAAACAAAAAAGGGATGCCTTTTCTCATGTATTATGTCATTACCTTCAGCCAGGCTCTTTTCATATGGTGGGAAAGGTATCCCAGCAGCTCCAGGTTAACACCATCTTTTGGCATCCAGTCTCTGAAAGAAGGAAGGGACTCCCTTGGGTCAACTGCTTTCCCCAAACAAATCTTTAAGACTAGGGGTGTTGAGTATTCTGACTGACCAACTGGAGCCCTGCCACTGTCTCTCCACGCATCTTGATGGGAAAGTTATGGCTATATGATAGACAGCCCATTTCCCAAAGGAAAAAGATGCTAAGCAGGCCAAAAAAAGATAATAAATATTCATCTCATTATTTCCCAAGGCATCTTAGTGCAAGAGATCTGTAATCAACAGACCCTTACCACTTACTAGCTTGGACAAGTTATCTAACCCCTTTGAGTCTCATTTTTTTCTCTTTGGTCTGGAGCTGGCAGTTGATGGGAGGTTGTAGTTCATGTATGCTAAGCACCATTCAGCTGCTGCCCTGCCTGCTTTATGTCTCTGTCTGTTCCTGCCTGATAACTGTGATTCCCAGTGGATGGCCTCCAACTCTAATCCCTAACCTATGATGAAGGAGAAAGTGATCATCTGTAGGTCCTCTTTCAAGCTGCAACCCCAACTCTTGGAACTGTCCCCTGGCTGCCTGAAAATCCCTCCTCATATGCTCTCACAGTCTTTCTCATCCTCATCAAACCATGCAGACTTCTCTGCCCCATTCTTAGTCAGTGACTCCCTAGCCTATGCTGTGCTAATGTTCACCTCTTTTCCTGCTCCTCTCACCCAACCCTCCCTCCAGAGCTAACACATGACCCCCTGTGTGCCATTTGTGTTCCCTGGAAAGCAGATGCTGAGGTGGAGTTAGAAGTACAAAGATTTATTGGGGAGTGACACCTATGCAAGGAAAAGAGAGGCAACAGGATTGGGCACGGGGTACTTTCAGACAGTGATGCAGGCATAATAAACTATCTGCTGTCCCAACAGGGACGGAACAACACTGGGCAGAGATAGTTAGGCCCTTGCACCACCGTCATGCTCCGTCATTAGCTGGGGGCCACCCAGAAAAGGAGTGTTTCCTTAGTTACCGTTGTCTCGCTCAGGCATCAGTCAGGGGATGCTTCAAGAAGAGGGTGACCCTGGCTCAAAAGCTGAGGCAGACTGCAGGACCTGCTGGGGGCTGCCAGCTTATCACACACCTTGAAGCTGGGCAGGGAGTCCTTCCTCACAGGGGGATCTGAGTAGTGTCTTTCCACATCTGCCATGCTCTCTGTGGCAGTTTGATATTTATGAATTCCCAGAAGAGATACTGATTATATTTGTAAACTGGTCTGTTCCTCTGGGTGTGATACCCTTTGATTGTATTAAATTCAAAGGGTTTACCTTTACGTGATTATGTTAAGATTAGGGCTTTGCTTTGACCACATCATTAGGGCATGCAGGTTTGAGTCCCTGTCCCCTTGGTGGACTATATAAATGGACACTCAATCAAGGACACAGAAGTAGCTACACAGAGGAAGAGAGAGAGCTCCATAGAAATGGCAAAGGCCTGAGAAGAGAGATGAGCCATTTGCCTGATAGTTTACAGCTGACCTTGTGAAGAGACCAGAGCAGCTGAACCCGGAAAGAAATGAGCCCCGGGAAGAGAGATGACCCCTAAGCCCACCTACAGCTTAGATCAGAAGAAGTTGGACACACAGAGCCTTAAGAGGGAAGAGGAAAGCTGAACCCTCACAGATGCTGCCTGCCATCTTGCTTCAACATGTGGCAACAGAATTTGGTGAGGAAGTAACCTTGAGTTGTGCTCTTTAGGGCCTTGTAACTATAAGGTTTTACCCCAAATAAATACCCTTTATAAAAGCCAACAGATTTCTTGTACTTTGTATTAGCATCCCTTTGGCTGACTAATACATTTCCAAGATCTTGTATAACAGAAAATTTCTAGAGAATCAATATCTGACCCAAAAGGGGCATTCTAATAATGGTAGGTAGATGGGAAAGAGTGGAGGCAGAGAACCTTCTCAATTACATCACATAGATGTTCCCTACTCTGCCCCTAGAGCCAGCCCTATCCAAACCTATCCCAATTCCCTCTAGTCTTTCCAAACCATGTGTCCCTCCAGTGAGGTCAAGGGTATTCTTCCACCTTCTCTGTGCCACTTCCAGGTGAAATTTTGGTGTTGGTCCAGACCATGTCTATCTAAGATTGGAAAATTGGAGCCAGGTGGTGGCTTAAGAGAATCCTGTAGAGGGGGAACTTAGTGTAATGTGGTACAATTGACCCAAATGTATTGAATACTTACTATATAGTATACTTATGCCCATTTTATAGGTTAAGAAACTGAGAACACTCAAGGAGCCAATGTGGATATGGGTATTCACAAGCTCTCTTGGCTTCCAAAGTCTTTATTCTTTCTATTGGCCATTCAGGAAAGAATGTAAGACATTTCCCAGAAAATTTTTTACCCAACATGATTTTGAAAATATCTTGTGCTTTATTAGATGAATTTCTGGCTATTCAGAATGCTTGGCTATCTGGAATGATCCATTACTCAAGGTTACTTTGAAATCTAAGGTTTTACTTTCCCACATAGTCTGTGCAAGAGTTCAGCATGAAAACTATTCAAAGTGAGCTCTCTTTTATAAGAATAGCTAATGCATGCTGACTAACTTGCTGGCTAATCCCCTCTGAACTTTAAAGGCTCTTTTTCTATCTCTTCTCCCTCTGCCAAGGAGCGTTAGTTTCAATTGACCTTGGATATGACATTGAACGGCGTTCGTTTATAGATGTCCTGTTGACCTGAAGCATCTGATCCTTGATTTGTTATTCACACCACATACTCTCTGCCTTTGTGTGAGGAGTTAATATACATATGAGGACAGCAAGAGCCAAACCTTACTCATTAAAACAAGCAAGTCAGCATAACTCTAGGGACTAATATTAAAAGCATCACACACACATACACACAGTCCTAAGTTACTTTTACTTGTTTATATTTAAGAGACTCACAGCCCTTTCTCTGGGAAAGCATTCTTCAAGTCCTGCCGCTGCACTACTGCCAGGGGAAGAGCAGACGGACTGGGAAGCAGAGCTCAGCTACTAAGGACAGAGAGGTCTACATTAGCTGCTTGGAGAAGACAAGGAGAATTTGGAACATGTTTGTTTAACCATATTATGTATTGCTTTATTATTATTCCTGCTTAAGGTCTGGCTTAATGTACAACTCATTGCCAGAACCCACAATTTGAGATGCTTAATCCCTTTACTACAAAACAAACATGTGTGACTGTATCAGAAACTGAGAGATGTGATCTGAAATTCAATACCAGGCCTGCACGATGCATGAATTCTTGGTAAAAGGAAAGGCACAGGAGTTTTCCTGCACATGCTCTTCTGCAACCCCTGCTCGAGGCCCACATTGATTTCCAGCTTAAAAGGCAAACTGAAGAGTTAATGAATATACTTTAGGCCAAGTTACCTAAAATTGAAAGCTACCCAACCAAAGTGAGATGCAAAGACCTGAGGCTTTCTAGCAAGGAGACCCTAGGGTAATAGGTATAATTTGTTTGTTTTTGTCATACGAGCTGCTGCTTTTGAAAAGGCAGGTTTTGGAAGCTCGTGGTTCATTAGGCGCTAGGCCTTCAGCTCCAGGCTCCGAGCAGCCGGGCTGAGCGGAGCTGATCTCTGCCACAGTCGGGAGGTTCTCTCTTTTGGGTCAGCGTCGCTCTGGTTCAGTTACGATGCTGAGTTTGGCTCCAGCAAGATCTCTGTCCATAACTAACACACCTTCACCTGAAAGTCTTTTCACTCTTGGAAAAGCTTTACTCATTATTTTATCTTCACGACTTTTTACACGGAATATAGAAAACCTCTCAAAATAAACGTGTATCTTAACCAATGATGACGGCAAACACCCTTATAACCACCATTCAGGACAAGAACTAGAACTTTGACAGCAACCCCAGAAACCCCTGCGTGGGCTCCACTCCCAACGTAATTGCCCATTCTTAAATCCCAGTCTTGTGTTTATTTTTTTCACACAAGTGATATAAACTAAATCTTAGTGATGCCCTTTTAAAAAAAAAAAAAAGTTGTGTTTTAAGTCTCTTTTAACGTAGACATTTCCCCTCCATCCTTCTCTTTTCCTTACAATGTACCTGGTGAAGACCCAGGACTTTCGGTAGAGTTTGCCACAGCTAGGATTTTGCTGATGGCACACATGACACAGGCCAACACGTTCCCCAGTCCTTAGGATTTCCTGCAAATTAGCAGCTGGGTTTGTTACACTACTTGATTTCAACATGCCTAATGGCCAAAAAGTCTTCCTTCTCTCTCCTGGGCCCAGAAGATAGGGGCCTTTCCCCCAAGGTGCTGGTTCGGCCTCTTTAGACAGGTCACCACCTTCCTGATTCTGATATTTCTTACCAGCTTGTCCTCCTGCCTAAAATGTCTTTCCCATCTTCTCTACCTAGAAAACCTCTCCGCAGTCTTTAAGACCCAATTCAAAAGCCCAAAGTCACTCAGCAGCTCTGTGAGTCTTTACAGTGTCCTTCAGGCAGAACATGCCCTGGGGGCCACTTGCTACACCCTAAGTGCCTGAGCACAACGAGCTCTCCACCACCCACCACCCTCAGCCCCACCCCATCCCTGCTCCTCGAAAGCAGGGGCCCCCTTACCTATGCAGAAGCTGTATCCAGCACCTGCTAGGTGTGGCTACACACTGCTGCCCCCTTGTTCTGAACACCTGGATTCCTTTCACTCCTTCACCACCCAGTGGTCCCCCAGGGAGAACTCTCCTCTGTGGTGCCCTCCTTCCTGTCTCCCCTCAGGGTCTCTAAGCTCAGCTGTGCTCTTCAGCAACTTTTGTTTCAGAACGGATGGCTTTTTCTGCCTCTTTTCCTAAGAAATATCTGTACCATCATCTGATCTGATTTGAGGGTCACTGGCTGGTCGGGGTGGCTGACTTGGGGCGTGGAATTCAAAGGGAAGCATCACCTGCCACCACCCAGTCCCCTGCTCCCCCTGTATCAAGGCACTTAAACAACCTCAGCAGCTGTAATGATGCCTTGCTCCAGGCATACCTTTATCCAATGCAACAGATAACATTGTATTGACAAGCCCTAAATTGTATCCACCCTCAACCCGGGATGAGCAAGCAGTGAGGGATATATCCTTTCACACCATTCCATGAAACTCTCACCTTTCAAACATGACTTAAAAATCACCCCAAAAGAATTTTCCCTGATTAACTTGACCTAATTCTCTTAATTCTACTACTCAATAACCTTCATTTAATTATGTACCCAGAGATTTTACTCTATTCATATGCTCTCACCATATGATTCTATGTATATGCTTTTCATTTCTTTTCATATGCACTTTCTTGACGGGAAGATCCGGGTCTTGCTCTTCTTTTGAATCTCTCCCACCATGTCAGTTCACATTTCTGCAGGAGTACAGACCTGATAAATGTCACCGACTGACAAATGTATGTGACTATAAATGTGCCTATACCCTTGTACTTGCCTAGTACAAGAACTGAAAAAGAGCAGAGGAAGAAAAGATGCTAAATTATCTAGCCTCTCTGAAGAACATTTTCTCCAAAATGTCTATTTTTTTTTCTTGAATGGTGTTTTGTGGGTTTTTTTTTTTGAAGTTTGCCAGAATTTGCTAACCTGCTAATCTTTTGAACCCTTTAAGTAAATACTTGTTAAGCAAGTTTTGACTTTTGAAAGAAGGGTTTCAGAACCCAATGTAAAGTCCTAAAGAGGATGCGGTATATTACAGTGAGTATTGCTATACCTATTTGTATTCATTGTAAATAAGCACCATTGAGTCAGTGTTTTTTCATCAACCTAGAGAGTTTTGACTAATTCTTTCCTTAGTCCCTACAGTCTAGTAACAGTTTCTCTGAGGCAATGAGCCCTAGGAATAATGTTGAGTCAAAATTTGAATTATTTAAATATTTATTACTTTTACTTTCCAAGGGAAGTATTCTTTTAGGTCCTGGGCTTATGGATCTATGATAATTAGAGTAAATGTCAATACTTTTCTGAAGACAAAAGGCATTTGGGCAAATTTAAACCAAAGAAACTTGATATTTCTTCTGAGAGAAAGGAAGCCTCCAGAATATTCAGGCAATCTATTTATTTATACCCAAAAGTTTGTGAAAAAACTAAACAGAGAATATTTTTCTTCTATGTCAAAAATGTCCAAGTTGTAAATGCCGGAAACGGCCTCTTCTCGACAAGCTGAGTGAAGGACATCAAACATTCTAGAGAAATGACAGGAAGTTCCTTGGGATCTTTGTTCATATTTTTCAGTCATTAAATTAAGGAAGGATTTAGGGAATTTGCAGAAGAGGTGTAAGGTAAGATTATCCCCATGTGTTTACACATGTACAGTTGTGCACGTCTTGGTGTTTAAATAGCTAATTACTAAATGCATCCATTAGAGTTCATTATTTCTAAAGGAATTATAGTCTTGATTATGTAAACCAAACTGAAATACAATTTTCATTTACTCATGGTAATTTAAGTGTTTAAATGGCAAGATACTACTTAAAGTAATTAAGTGGTTAATTTCAATACAATGAATAAAAAGAACTGAGTTCCCCTGGTTGTAGGTGATCTCTCAGTAAGCTGGGTTCCCCTGCCGAGGGCAGAGAACCTCCACGTCACCTACCAGGGATTCAGGCACTCATCCCTGACCAGTCTTCTGAGCTGGATTTCTTTCTCTCTCTTTTTCATTTTTTTTCTTTCTTTGTCATTCCTTCCTTCCTCCTTTTTTCTCCCTCCTCCCTTCCCTGCATTGGTGCACAATTATGACTTTATAAATACTGTGTGCTGCTGAACAAAGTAATGTATTGTGGTTTCCTTTCATTGACCACATTGTTTTTAATTTTGATTAATTTTCTGTACACTGGTCCTTCTCAAAGTTTCAACAACTCTGTGTAACTCTATACTGTTTTTCATAAGGTCACACTTACCATATGATCTATTGGCCCCATGTCTTTCCTGGATGCCTCCCCCCCTGGCTTGCCCTGTCCTCCCGCTGCCCTCTGCGCTGGCTCACCCCAGGCTGCTGCACACTTCCTGTTCTGCAGTTTCTCCACTACCTTCCTGGGATCCAGTTTGCTAGGGAATATCGTCCCGTCACGTTTTAAGAAAGGATGCATGGGATATAAGTCCAAAAATGTCTGTATTCTACCTCCCATTTGACTAATAATTTGGCTGGGTTAGAATTTTAGGTTTAAGTGACTTACTCTGATTTTGAAGGCCTTGCTCCATTTCCTTCGAGCTTTCTGCAGCACCAGTGAGAAGCCTGACGTCATTTTAATTCCTGATTTTGCACATGTAACTTCCTTTTGTCCCCACTTTAATGTGTGTTAATGTGGGAATTTTAAAGGCATTATCCTTTGTGCAACTAACTTGATGGACCCATTATGTCTGGAGATATAAGTTCTTCGTCTTGAGAATTTTTATATACCTTCTTCTTTAATAATTTCCTCTCCATTTTAATCTGTTATACTTTCTAAAATTCTTTTTAGATTTGATTAAGGAACCTTGATAAGATCACTTAATTAGGTTGCTTTTTAAAGCGATCTTAAATAGATCACTTATTTTTATTTATTCCCCCCTCCCCCATTCCCCCTGTTGTCTGCTCTCGTCATCCATTCACTGTATGTTCTTCTGTGTCCGACTGTATTCTCATTAGGCGGCTCCGGGAACCGATCCTGGGGCCTTCTGGAGAGGGAGAGAGGCAATTACTCTCTTGCACCACATCAGTTCCCTGTTCTGCTACATCTACTTATTTTCTCTCCACTGTTTCTCTTGTATCATCTTGCTGCACCAGCTCTCCATGTGGGCTGGCACTCTGCATGGGCCAGTTCACGGCATGGGCCAGCTTGCCCTCACCAGGAGGCCCTGGGCATCGAACCCTGGACCTCCTATATGGTAGACAGGAGCGCAGTTGGTTGAGCCACATCCGTTTCCCTAGATCACTTTTGATTGGACTATGTCAGTGAGACAAAACAGACTTTAAGAGGTCTCCACCCTCTTATTGGAGCTTTTTAGAAACAGAGACACAGAAAGAGAACACAGAAAGGAAGCGTCAGTTTGATCCTGCCATGTGAGAAAAAGGAGAAAGCAGAGTCAAAGAGGACTCCAGGTTCTCCTACAGCTGCAGGCAAGCCCCGAGAGGCTCAAGGAGCAAAGACCCAGGGAGAGATGCCTGAGAGACTGAGAAAGGTCCCAGAGTGTGGGATCAGTAGAGCACAGAAGCATGGGAAGAGGCCTCTGAGGGGCTGGGCCCATGGAGTAGCTTAAGGTTGAGGAGATGAGCCCTGCCACATGCCTGATTGCCACATGGCATGACTCCAGGATCACCAGTAGCTGGCTTTGGTGAGAAAGCATCTCTAATGGTGCTTTGATTGAAGATTTCATCACCTCAGAACTATAAGAGTTCCCCTAATCAAATTCCCATTACAAAAGCCAACCCATTTCTGGTATTTCACATCAGCAGCACTTTGGTAAACTGAGACACTAGGGTTATGTAATATATCATCCAAACCAGGACACCATGGAGAATGAAAGGGACTCTAAAAATAATTGCAATTAGACTACTTTTGCAAACATTTTTTATTAGCTAACAAGCTGGTAACATATTAGTGGACTTGCAAAAAAATTCTATTCAAATGATTTTCAGAAATAAACCCTCTCTGAAAATTTTAAATATATTTATAAATAAAATTATGTATCCATGTACATTAAAGAACAATATTCAAAAATTCCTTATATTTGTTATCTTATTATTAAAAAAGAACATAACAGAATAATGATTCTTATATTCATGTACTGTAATCATTTTCTGAAACATATGTTTCTAATAGCATGCCATTGTTATTTTTCTGAACAATATACTTTTTTAGTATAACTATTCTTAATTTTTTCATGGAGGATATGAATGGATTTCATAGAGGATATTCTCAGTTCTACTTTTTAAATTAGAATTTTATAAATATTTCAGCTCAATATTTTCACAAATACTGCCTTTTTCTTTTATTCAGGGTACTTTTCTTTGACAATTATTTGTACAGGACAAAATTTGTCAAATATGTTACGTTTATTTTTAATGACGTAGTTTGAACAAAATGCAGCAATGATTTAAAAGACTTGTTTACAAAACAATGTAATACCACTATAGGTATTAAAATTCACTTAGGTGGATTTAGCAAGCAGGTCTTCAAAAGCTCAAAATATTCTAAATACCGATTGGTGATAGACAATTAAGACAGAACACATGCAGACAAGAGGAAATATCTTTGTGTATGGAGCATTGGCTTGGTTACAAAAATTTTGTAGTCAGTTACTCTGTGCCTATATAAAAATATTTGTAAATCATAACAACTACAACTTCAGTTTTGATTGGTAGGGTACTGCAGGTTGTTTGAACAAACAGTTATGAATTATGTGTACACATAACCAATTCCAAATACATTTGTGCTCCCTGGTTTCCTAATTTAGTAAAACCTTTGATATTGCTATGAGGCTGTGCCCCACCAAAATTTCTATTTGTATTATCACTACAAAAATAGGCCATTTTCTCCTTGATGCTGAACTTTTGAACTGTATTTACAATAGAATTTGCAATAATGCCAGATATTTCAAATTCGACACAGTAAACTTCCAAAAACTTTACTATGAGTCCATGAGTTCGATGAAAAAAATGAACCATTATAGGCATTAATTCAACTGATTTTCTTCTGAGGCATCATCAGATGTCATGGATTTAAAACAAGCATTATTTATTCTTTTGCAAATTTTTTACTCTGCTAATGGAGCCAACACATTCACAGTTGTCATTTCATTTTTTTTTTTTGTATATGCAAAACAGAACTTGGGATTAAAAATGAGAGAAATTAATTTAGAACAACAGTCATTTGATTTAAAGAAAAGTCATATTCCACAGACTGGTGTGTAAACACACTTTTCTGCAACTGTACATGTTAAATTGTACTAAGACACAGTCTTCTTAAAATAACTATTAACTTTTAAAGCAGATACTGATACTTCATCAGCAAATTTGTATCTCCTGTTTTTAAGAGGTCAGGTATGTCACTACAGCCTCTATGGCGAATAGTAAACTTGAAAAATATTTTGCTTAATTACACATTCACCATCAATTTTCTTTAGATATGAAAAATCAGTTCTTAATTTTTCATTATGTATGTGTTTTTTTAAATCCCATTGCTGAAAGAAAATAGGAGAATAAAGAACTCCAAAAACCCACCTGTCCATAAAAGCAACAAAGAAAAACTGGGAAAAAAAAACAGAATAAACATTTAGGAACTCTAGAATTGAACCAAAAGCTTACAGCAACCTAGGGAGCACTTAGTCAAGAAAAATAGCTGAAACTCACTAAGAACAGTGGGGTTTGTGGCATTTTGACTTGTCCTGGTCCTATCCCCAACTTCCCAGTTCAGTGGCAGTCTTAAAAATAACCATCTATATTCTTAGTACCAGAGAGGAGGGAACAGAACAGATTTCATTTGCAAATTGTCCTTGTATCTGTCTGCTTCATGGAAGACCCACTCAAAATCTCACCTGGCTGGAACTTCCACGTAGTGCTAAAAGCCTATACAGGTACAAGAGGTCTTTATTGAACACATTTATAGGCAAATGTTTTAGTCCTTGCTACCTAAGGCATAGATTAAAAAAATGAACCATTATAGGCATAAATTCAACTGATTTTCTTCTGAGGTACCAGATGTCATGGATTTAAAACAGGAATTATTTATCCTTTTGCAAATTTTTTACTCTGCTAATATAGTTTATGCAGACAACAGATGAGCTAAAAAGTCTGGGAATAAAAGTTGAAGCATGACATACTTTTGGGAATAAGAGCTTTAAAAAGTGTGGACATTTTTGACATATTCTTGGTAGTCTAGAGTTCAAGCACAAGTTCTGGTTGAGTAGCATGGGTCAGAAAATACTGGAGAATTTCCTAAACTCTCACCTTTGGCTGACTCTGAGGCTCTACAGAAGAAGAAATTGAAGGCCAAGGTAGAGTTGTAAACATCTTAGCTGATTATTGAAGTTGTGTCCCAGCATACAAACAGAGGCCCTCTGCAAAGACTGCGAGTTTTTTTGTTTCTAGACATTGAAGGAAATAATCGTCCAGTCATTAGCTGAACAATAAGCTAAGGAAACAGAGACTTCGGTGGCAACACATGACAAAGACTTTAAGAAATTGTTTCAGAAAAGTCACCAAACAAACAACAACTACTACAACAATAGTAACAATAAACCCTGGATAGAGAGAATCTGTCTTCCAGAACTACCACATTATAATATTCAAAATGTCCTATTTTCAACAAAATTTATGAGGCATGCAAAGAATCAAGAAAGTATAACCTACATGCAGGATAAAAAGTAATCAATAGAAGCTCCTTCAGGAAGTCAAGACATTGGACTTATTAGACAAAGACTATTAATAAATCAGCTATTTTAAATATGTTAAAAGGACTAAAGAAAACGATAATTAAAGAATTAAAGAAAAGCATGAGAATAATGTCTTACCAAATAAATAATACCAATAAAGAGGTTAAAGTTATAAAAAGGGACCAAATAGAAGTTCTAGAGATGAAAAGTAAAATAATGGGAAAAAATTTCACTAGAAGCTCTCAACAGCAAATATAAGCAGTCAAAAGAAAGAATCAGTGAACCAAAAGATAGGTAAATTGAGATTAGACAGTCTGAGGAGCAAACAATAATAAAAATGAAGAGAAATTAAGGGAGTCTAAGAGGCCTGTGAGACCACCAAGTATACCAGCATATATACAATGAAAGTCTCACAAGAGGAGAGAGAAAAAGAGGTAGAAAAAATATCTGAAGACATAATGGCCAAAACCTTCCCAAATTAAATTTAAAACATTTATCTCCACATCCAAGGAGCTCAGTGCATTCAAGGTAGGATAAGCTCAAACACATCATCATCAAACTGTTAAAAATCAGTGACAAGAAAGTATTTGGAAAACAAGTGAGAAGTAACTTATCATATACAAGGGAACCCCTAAAAGATTAACAGCTGGTTTATCATCAGAAACCATGGAGGCCAGAAGACAATGGAAAGACATTAAAAATGCTGAAAGAAATATAACTGTTAATCAATAATTCCATATCGAGCAAAACTATCCTTCGGAAAAATGAAGGAGAAATTAAGACATTTCAGATAAACAAAAACTAAGAGAGTTCATCACTAGCAGACCTGTTCTACAAGAAATGCTAAAGAGAGCCCTTCACAATTAAATTAAAGACACTAGATAGTAACTTGAATCCACATGAAGAAATGAAGAACACTACTCAAGATAACTGTATACTTAAATATAATGGTCCACTTAAATGTATTTTTTATTTGTAACTCTCTTTTCCTATCTAATTTAAAAGAAACTGCATAAAACAATAATTGTAAATTTATATTGGTGGGTATGAAATGTATAACAATATAATTTGTAACAAAAACAGCCAGAAGGGGAGCTATGTAAGAGCAAAGTTCAGTATTGAAATTAATTTGGGGGAAGCAGACTTGGCCCAATGGATAGGGCATCTGCCTACCACATGGGAGTTATGTGATTCAAACCCCGGGCCTCCTTGACCCATGTGGAGCTGGCCCATGTGCAGCATGATGCGTGCAAGGAGTGCCATGCCACGCAGAGGTGTCCCCTATGTAGGGAAGCCCCACATGCAAGGAGTGCATCCCGTAAGGAGAGCTTCCCAGTGTGAAAGAAAGTGCAGCCTGCCCAAGAATGGTGCCACACACACGGAGAATTGACGCAACAAAATGATGCAACAAAAAGAAACACAGATTCCTGGTGCCGCTGATAAGGATAGAAGTGGTCACAGAAGAACACAAAGCAAATGGTCACAGAAAGCAGACAACTGGGGAGAGGACAGGAGGGGAGAGAAATAAATAAATCTTTAAAAAAAAAGAAATTAATTTGGCATTAGTCCGAATTAGATTATCGGTTAAAGTGTTAATGGTAATCACTAGGCAAACACTACAAAAATAACTAAAAAATATATATGATAAGGAAATTAAAATGGTACATCAGAAAATATCTATTTACCAAAAAATGAAGGCAGTAATGAAGGAACTGATGATCAAAAAAAGACATGACATATAGAAAAAAAATAGTAAAATGGTAGAAGGAAATCTTTCTATATCTGTAATTACATTACATGGACATGGATTAAGGTCTCTCATTAACAGGCAGATAGTCACAGAATGGGTTGAAAATGATCCAATTATATTCTGTCTACAAAAGACACACTTAAATTTAAAAACACAAATAGACTGAAATTAAAAGAATAGGAAAATATATTCCATGGAAACTATAACAAAAAAGAGCTAGAGTGGCAATACTAACATCAGACAAAATAGACTTTAAGGCAAAAATTTTTACTAGAGGAAAAAAAAGACATTATATTAAGGATAAAAGGGTCAATCCCTCAAGAAGATAAAACAATTATAAACCTAAATAGACGTTACAAGAGAGCTCAGAAAAGCATGAAGAAAAACCTGATAGAATTGACGGAAAAATAGACAGGTCTACAACAAGAAAATTTAATACCCTACTTTCAAAAATGGATAAATAACTAAACAAAATCAGAAGGTAAAGGGAAGACTTAGACAGCATTGTAAACCAACTAGATATAACAGACATCTATTAAAACAATCTACTCAGTAACAAAAGAACACACATTCTCCTCACATTTATATAGAATATTCTCCAGGTTAGATCATATATTAGGCCACAGAGACTCAGTAAAATTTAAAAGCTGAAGGGAAGCAGATGTGGCTCAACCAATGGATAGTCTACCTGCCATAGAGAGGGTCCAGGGTTCGTTCCCCAGGATCTTCTGACCCATGTGGTGAGTTGGCCCATGCACAGCACAGGGCTGCCCGTGCAAGAAGTGCTGTGCCATGCAGGGGTTCCCCCATGTAGGGGTGCCCTATGCATGAGGAGTGCATCCCACAAGGAAAGTTGCCCTGCATGAAAAAAGTGCAGCCCACCCAGGAGTGGTGCCACACAGATGGAAAGCTGAAGCAGTAAGATGACGCAACAAAAAGAGATGCAGTTTCCCAGTGCCACCAAGGCCACCAAGAAGACACAGAAGAACACACAGCAAATGGACACAGAGAGCAGACATCAGGGAGATGTGGAGAGAATAAATAAAATGAATCTTAAAATAAAACAAAATAAAAGACTGAAATCATACAACACATCAGAATGGATTTTCTACACAATGGAATGAAGTTGAAAATCATTACCAGAAGGAAATTTGCAAAACCCACAATTATACAGAAGTTAAATAATGCACTTCTCCATAACAAGTGGGTTAAAGAAGCAATCACAGGAGATGGGGCAAGATGGCATCTGAGTAAGTACACCATTATCATCTCTCTTACAAAAGACTGGCTGTATGGTGATGGAGTCCTACTGGAGCAGGCTGTTTCAGGAACCTGCAGGGTGGGAGGTGTCTGGACATCGATCTGGAGAGACTGCAGTAGAACTGGTGTTTGCTCAAGGTAGAACTGCGGTTTCTAACACTGAACTGCGAAAGTCATGGAAAGGTAAATCCCTCCCCCTCTAGGGCTAAGAGCTATGGCGTTCACTGAGAACTGCCTGTTGTGGGGCAGAGTGTCCAAGCCCCGTGTCCCCCAAACATGTGAATCATAAGCCTGTGTCCCCTGAACCCCACGGCCCACACTAAATACCCTGGGTCCACATTCTCCCGGGCCTCTGTTTCCCAAGTCCAGCATTCCTGGAAATCTGGCATTGCCCTACCCCTCCAGATGCGGACTAACTCTGGAAGTGGGAGAGTTTAGGTGGGAGGTGCAGAGGGGCCAAGGAGTGCAGGTTCAATTTTCTGGACCCCCCTTTTTATTGAGTTTGGAGGAGATTTTAGCTGACTTGGGGAGAGCCTTGGAATAAAGAAGAGGCAAATCTGGTGAGAGAGCCCAATTTGCCTAAACACCCTGGGTTAGGAAACTTGGTCTGAGAGAAGGTGGAGTCAGAAAATTAACCAGCCCCCTTGTAGCACACCTAAGGCAGAGGGACAGTAGGGCATGCTTTACAGGCTTCCAATACCATATTTAGGGTTCCTGGCAAGGGGTGGGTGCTCTCTCGAGGAATTAAGAGTCATTATTTTCTCAGGTGCATTGGTTCAACAGAGACCCATTTGAATTTCCTACAGGAGCCCTCATGCAGCCTTCCTGCTGTCTTGGGAGAGAAGGAAGTGAGAAAGGGAGAATGAGGGAAGGTCATACTCCTAAGCAGTTTATTCAGTTGCAAAGAGGATTCTTTGCCTGAGGCCTTGTCTGGTCTTTTTTGTCAGTCTGTTTTCTTGTTTTTTTCTTCCTCTTTATCCCCCCCCACTACCCTTTTTTTTCCCCTTTTTTCTTCTTTCTCTCCTCTCTCTGCTTTTTTTCTTCTCTCTTTCTTTCTCCTTTTTTCCCCCTTTTCTCTTTTTTTATATTAGTGCTGCAGGCACACTTCTTATTTGCTGTGCTTCCTCATCCTCAATTTTCTCTTTTCTGTGTGTACTGATTTTGGCTCCCAACGCCATCCCCTTTCCTTTACATCATTCTCCCCTCCATCATTGATTGTTTCTCTTACATTCCACCTCTCTCTGTTTAGCCCCCAATATTTCTGACTTTTTATCTCTAATGCCTCTAATCTGTTTTCTATCATTTATTCACTCTTTATGTTATTGTCCTCTCTTTTTCCTTCTCTCCTGATCACACTGACCTTTTAATTCATAGTATATCCCCCCCCCATATTCAGTTTAATATCTCATTATAGGTACCCCACTTTTTTATGGTCATAACTATACACAGTTTCCATGAGTTCTATATCCATTCTCCTAGATCTCATATGATTCTTCTGCTAACACTCAATATCAATACTACTATTATATTTTTCTTTTCTTACCCCTTTTGCTTTCTCTGTACCTAATATTTTCCTTCAAGGGAACTTAGCCAACAACAAGGAAATAGAATAAGAAGAAAAAAGTGGCAAAGAGAAGACTTAACATGCGCACAAAAACAACAACTAATTAAACCCCAAGGCTAGAATAAGAAGATAATCAACAGAATAAACACAACAAGATAAAATGATGACCAGACAGCAACAAAAAACTACAGACCATACCAATAATCAGGAAAACATGGCCCAATACAGTGAACAAACTAAAAACCAGGAAGAGAAGTGGAACTCTGAACAAGTAATTAAAGCTCTCAAAACATGAATCATGGACCAATTCAATGAAGTAAAGGAAGAGATTAAGCATATTAAGAAAACACTTGGAGAGCATACAGAAGAAATTGTGATCATGCACAAAAAAAATCACAGAGATGATGGGGATCAATAGCACAATCCAAGAAATAAAAAATACACTCTCAGTGAATTACAGCAGATTTGAAGAGGCAGAGGAAAGAATTAGTGATGTGGAAGACAGTACATCTGAAATCAAACAGATAATAGAATTAATCAATAAGAATATAGAAAAATCCAGCAGGGACTTAGGGACCTGAATGACAATGCAAAACACACAAACATATGCATTATAGGCATCCCAGAAGGAGAAGAGAAGGGAAAGGTGACAGAAGAGGTGTTAGAGAAAATAATAGCTGAAAACTTCCCAAACCTATTGAGGAAGATGGATGTATATGTCCAGGAAGCACAATGCACCCCAAACAGCCTAAATCTCAACAGGCCTACCCCAAGACATATATTTGTCAAATTATCCAATGCACAGGACAAAGAGAAAATAATAAAAGCTGCAAGAGAAAAGAGAACCATCACATACAAGGGAGGCTCCATAAGATTAACTGCTGATCTCTCATCTGAAACCATGGAAGCAAGAAGGCAGTGGTATGACATAGTCAAGGTACTAAAAGAAAAAAATTTCCAACCAAGAATACTCTATCCAGGAAAGCTAGGATTCAAATATGACAGAGAATTCAAAATATTCACAGATAAACAGAAATGAAGAGAGTATACCAACAAGAAACCTGCCCTCCAAGAAATACTAAAGGGAGTTCTGCAGGAGGAAAGAGAAAAACAGGAGAGACAGAGTTGGAGGAGAGTGTAAGAACAACTAAAACTACAAAAAGAAAAAAAAAAATCAAACAACATAAGACAACACAAATCCAAAGAAAATATGACTAATATATGTAATTCCTTGAAAGTAATAACATTAAATGTCAATGGACTAAACTCACCTGTTAAGAGACACAGATTGGAAGATTGGATAAGGAAATATGACCCATCTGTATGTTGTCTACAAGAAACTCATCTTACACCCAGGGATTCAAGGAGGCTGAAAGTGAATGGCGGGAAAACAATCTTACAAGCAAACAATAACCAAAAAAAGGGCAGGAGTAGCTATATTAATATCAGACAAAATAGACTTCAATTGCAAAACAATTGTGAGAGACAAAGACGGACACTACATATTAGTGAAAGGGATAATCTGTCAAGAAGAATGAACAATCATAAACATTTATGCTCCTAACAAGGGTGCCTCCAAATATGTGAGGCAAACACTGGAAAAACTAAGTGAAAAAATAGATGCCTCTACAATTATAGTGGGGGATTTTAATACACCACTATCAACTTTGGACAGAACATCTCAAAAGAGAATCAATAAAGAAACAAAAACTTTGAAGAGTGTATTAGAGGAGCTGGACCTAATAGGCATATACAGAACATTACACCCAAATACAGCAGGATATACATTTTTCTGAAGTGCACATGGATCATTCTCCAAGATAGACCATATGCTAGGCCACAAAGAAAGTTTCAATGAATTCAGAAAGATTGAAATCATACAAAATAATTTCTCTGACCACAGTGGAGTGAAGCTGGAAATCTGCAAGGGCCAGAGGCCCAGATTTCACAACAGGATATGGAAGTTAAACAGCACACTCTTAGAAAAACAGTGGGTCAAGGAGGAAATCTCAAAAGAAATTAATAACTACCTTGAAACTAATGAAAATGATAACACAACATAACAAAACTTATGGGATGCAGTGAAAGCAGTACTGAGAGGGAAATTTATAGCCATAAATTCATATATCAAAAAAGAAGGAAGAGCTAAAATTGAAGAACTAACTGCACACTTGGAGGAATTAGTAAAAACAACAACAACAAAAACAACAACAAAGTAACCCCAAAGGAAGAAGAAAGAAAGAAATAGCAGAGATAAGAGCAGAACTAAATGAAATGGAAAATAAGAAAGCCCTTGAAAAAATAAACAAAACCAAGAGCTGGTTCTTAGAGAAGATCAATAAAATTGACAAACCCTTAGCTAGACTAAAAAAGAAAAAAGAGAGAAGATGCAAATATACAAAATAAGAAATGAGAAAGGAGATATCACCACTTACCCCATAGAAATAAAGACTATCATAAGAGGATACTTCGAAAAACTATATTCCAACAACAAGGACAATTTGGAGGAAATGGACAAATTCCTAGAAGCACATAAGCAGCCTCTATTGACAAAAGAAGAAATTGATGATCTCAACAAACCAATCACAAGTAAAGAGATAGAATCAATCATTAAAAACTTCCTAACTAAGAAGAGCCCAGGGCCAGACAGCCTCACTGGTGAATTCTACCAAACATTCTGGAAAGAACTAATGCTAATCTTGCTGAAACTCTTCCAAAAAATTGAAATAGAAGGGACATTGCCTAGCTCATTCTATGATGCCAACATTACCCTACTACTAAAGCCAAACAAAGACACCACAGGAAAGGAAAATTACAGACCAATTTATCTAATGAATCTAGACACAAAAATCCTCAACAAAATACTTGTTAATCATATTCAAAACACATTAAACAAATTATACAACATGACCAAGTGGGATTCATTCCAGGTATGCAAGGATGGTTCAACATAAGAAAATCAATCAATGTAATACACCATATAAACAGATTGAAGGAAAAAAATCAAATGATCGTATCTATAGATGCAGAAAAAGCATTTGACAAAATACAGCACCCTTTCTTAATAAAAATACTGCAAAAGATCAGAATACAAGGAAATCTTCTGAACATGATAAAGAGTATATATGAAAAACCCACAGCCAACATCATTTACAATGGTGAAATCCTAAAATCTCTCCCTCTAAGGACAGGAACAAGACAAGGATGCCCACTATCACCCCTTCTATTTAACATTGTTGTGAAGTACTTCTCAAGCACTGAGGCAAGAACCAGATATAAAAGGCATCCAAAATTGGAAAGGAAGAAGTCAGAATTTCATTATTTGCAAATGACATGATCCTATACACAGAAAACTCTGAGAAGCCTACAAGAAAGCTTCTAAAACTCATAAATGAGTTCAGTACAGTCGCAGGTTATAAGATCAATGCGTAAAAATCAGTAGCATTTCTGTACACCAATAATGAGCAATCTCAGGAAGAAATCAAGAAAAAAATACCATTTACAATAGTAAATTAAAAATCAAATACCTAGCGATAAATTTAACTAAAGATGTAAAAAACTTATACACAGAAAACTACACAATACTTTTCAAGGAAATCAAAGAAGACTTAAATAAATGGAAGAATATTCCCTGTTCATGGATAGGAAGACTAAATATTATTAAGATGTCTATCCTACCAAAACTGATCTACACATTCAATGCAATCCCAATAAAAATCAACACAGCATTCCTTAATGAACTAGAAAAACTAGCTATGAAATTTATTTGGGAGGGAAAGAGGCCCCAAATAGCCAAAGACATATTGAAAAAGAAAAATGAAATCGGAGGAATCACACTACCTGGCTTCAAAACATACTAGAAAGCTACAGTAGTGAAAACAGCATGGTATTGGCACAAGGATAGACACACTGACCAATGGAACCAAATTTAGAGTTCTGATATAGATCCTCATATATACAGACATATAATATTCAATAAGGCCACCAAACCCTCTCAACTGGGAGAGAATGGCCTCTTTAACAAATGGTGCCTGGAGAATAGGATATCCATATGTAAAAGAATGAAAGAGGATTACCAACTCACACTTTATACAAAAATCAACTCAAGATGGATCAAAGACCTAAATATAAGAGCTAAGACCATAAAGACTTTGGAAAACAATTTTGGGAACCATCTACAGGACCTTGTAATAGGAAATGGCTTCATGAACTTCACACCCAAAGCGTGAGCAGCAAAAGAACAAATAGATAAATGGAACTTCCTCAGAATTAAAGCCTTCTGCACCTCAAAGGAGTTTGTCACGAAAGTGAAAAAAGAACCTACACAATGGGAGAAAATATTTGGTAACCATATATCTGATAGGAGACTTATATCCTGCATATCTAAAGAACTCCTATATCTTGAAAATAAAAAGACAAACAACCAATTTAAAAAATGGGAAAAAGATTTAAACAGACACTTCTCCAAAGAAGAAATACAAATGGCTGAAAAGCACATGAAAAAAATGCTCCAAATCTCTAGCTGTTAGGGAAATGCAAATCAAAACTACAATGAGATACCATCTTACTCCCATAAGATTGGTAGCTATGAAAAAAACAGAAGACTACAGTGCTGGAGAGGATGTGGGGGAATGGGAGCAATTATCCATTGCTGGTGGGAATGCAGAAGGATTCAGCCATTCTGGAGGATAGTTTGGCAGTTTCTAAAAAAACTAGCTATAGATTTTCCATATAACCCAGCAATTCCACTGCTGAGTATATACCCAGTAGAAATGAAAACAAAGACACAAACCGATACATGCACTCCAATGTTCATAGCAGCATTGTTCACTATTGCCAAAAGTTGGAATCAACCCAAATGCCCATCAACAGAAGAATGGATAAATAAATTGTGGTATATACATACAATGGAATACTACTCAGCTTTAAAAACGAATACAGTACAAACACATGTGATAACATGGATGAATCTTGAGAACCTTATGTTGAGTGAAGGAACCCAGGTATTGAAGGACTAATACTACATGACCTGAATGATATGAAATAAGTAAACCAAGCTGCCTCAGAGACCTTGAGACCAGATGATAGGCTTAAAGGAATTTGGAGGGTAGAGGAAGGTTGCGAGCTGACACCTAACTGGGTGAAATCTATGATAAGCTGGAGGTAAGTGTTTGTACAGGGAAGGGATAAAATGGGGGTGTAGGGATATCTTTGGGTGGGGCTTTGTAGGCTTGAGGGGGACTAGGGATGGGAGGATGGGTAATATGGCCCAAGAAATCGGGGGGAGGGTGGGGGAACATATGAACATAGGAGAATGTCAGGTATGTGGTTGAGAGTATATTGTTGAGAAAACTTTTTCAAAAATATAATAAGGAAGGTTACCTGTTTAAGATGCTTAAAGGGGAGAATCTGACACAGGACAGGCTTCTAGGGAGTGTGTGAGTGCTCATTTTGTCATAGTGGGTTATATCATTGGATGGAGACCCATACAATGAGAGTGAAGGTATACCCACATCCTGGGGAGGACTGATGTTCTCAAATAGAGGAAATTGTATCTCTCAAGAGAAATGGTGGCTCCCAAGGCATTAGGACAATCGAGCATGGCAAGCCCTCAACATTGTTGCAAGTATCTCTGAACATGGATGGCCCTTCAAGCAATGAAGAGTGATTGTCACTGTAGGCCCTGAGGGGAGGGGGAAAGAGGTATTGATTAAGTGGAATCAGTGTAACTGTGGGGCAATGGAAGTGTTCCACAAGATCATGCAAGGATGTATATAGGACATGTTAAATTACACTAAAAATGTATAGGGGTCTGTAGGCTAAAATGTAAATCATAATGTAAAACATAAGATAACTAAAAATTTAGCAAATTGTGTAGTCTAAAATATAAACCACAATGTAAACCCAAGTGTAACCTTTTTTGAAAGCGATTGTCTCAATATCTGTACATCAGTTGCAGTAAATATAGTATGAACATGTAAAAAGATAATTGCTGGGGAAGGGACAAAGTGTCTGATGTTGAATATGTGGGAGTACTGTATATAGTATACATGAATTACTGTGGTCTAAAACTTCTGTGAAGATAAGCTTAATAATTAGAAAAGAAAAAAGAAAAAGAAAGGACATAGACACTGAGGAAGAGATGGAAGAAGTTGCCTTGCCAATGTGCATACAGGGCAACACTTATTGCAGTGATGGAAGGCAAAACATCAAAAACAAAGCTTTCTAATTTTTTGATACCTCAATTTATTTTTACTTCAATTTTTTTAAACTAGTATGTATTCTATATCTAACCTTTAAACCCATCACTATATTCCATTTTACTGTTAATGGAAACTGGCAATATATTGGGCTTCATTTTCTTGGAGGTTTTGGACCACAAAGGGTTTTGATGGTGGCAGGGGAGGAATACTGGTGTGGCGTGTTATTGGTGGGGGGCACATGGTTGGGAGGGAGTTCTCCAGGGCATATATGCAGGGTGCATAAAAATGTTTGGATATTTTCATAGTGGTTACAGTTGGGAATGATGGCTGGGGGAGTGCTGAGTTCCTGACCAGGGGAGCTCTGTCACATTCCCTAATGGAACAGCAACAATCCCCAGAGTGCACTGGTTAAGACCAATGAGGAAGGATGGTCCAACAATGAGCCCTTGATGCTAACGACTATGCTTGTGGGCCTGTGTGCCTGAAATAAGAACTAAGCCTAGAGCTGCAGGGTGCCTAAGAATTACCTCCTGAGAGCCTCCATATTGCTCAAATGTGGCCAGTCTCGAAACCAAACTCAGCATGTAAATGCATTACCTTCCCCCCAGCATGGGACATGATTCCCAGGGATGAGCCTCCCTGGCACCAAGGGATTACTACCAAGTACAAGCTGATGATGTGGCTGGAGAACAACCTTAAATAAAAGGGTCAACTCAGACCAGCAGAATATCTCAGCCTACATGTAATATCAGGAGTTAAAAATGCTTTTTGACCTCGAATAAAAAGGGGAAATGGAAAGGACAAATGAGTTTATATGGCTATGAGTCTCCAAAAAAGAGTCAGGAGGTCAGCAGAGGGGTCGCCCTTATGCACACCTTAGCAGAGTCCCAGAGACAGATAAAGTAGGTACAACCCCAGGTATTGGTTCTTCTGAGGGCTACAGAGACCCACAGGTTCTATGGTCATGGCAGATGGACTTCAGTGCCATGTCAGTTGGCCTTACTTTGGAGTTTGTGTTTCTGAGTGTGATGGAGTTGGACTCAGGTGTGATCTTTGTTCACAAGCCTCTCCTGTCACTTTTACCAGACCTATGGTTGGTGCTGGGTTTAGTGTATACTCAGGGGACCTGAATCTCTGGACAGTCCATGTGATAACCAGGCCCTGAGCCTCAACAGACTTGCAGCTCCTACCCTCTGGTTTATTGGACTTACCCCAGCCAGCTAACAGGAAGGTGAAGAAGTTAACCACCACACCAGAGAGCCAAGAGTGCCTACAACTGCAAACAGGAGAATTGCATCCATTGTCCAAGTGAAATCTAAGCACCCTCTCGATACAGTGGTGGAGTGGACATAACCATCCCAGGGCCCACAGAATGGAGGAATAGAGTATGGATTAGAGTGGGCTTATGGATACTCTATTCTGGAAGTAATGTGATTAATAACGGAAGTAAATGTAGCATTGAGATGGAGAAAGTGGCCATGGTAGCTGCTGAGGGTGGGGAGTGGGAAGAAGAGATGTGATGTGGGGGCATTTTCAGGACTTGGAGTTGTCCTGGGTGGTACTGCAGGGACAGTTACTGGACATTGTATGTCCTCCCATGGCCCACTGGGTGGACTGGGGAAGAGTGTAAACTATAATGTGGGCCATTGACCATGTGGTGCAGCAGTGCTCAGAGATGTAGTCACCAAAGGCAATGAATGCCCCACGATGATGGAGCAGGTTATGGTTATGGGAGGAGTGGGGTGAGGGGGGGTGGGAGGTATATGGGGACCTCTTATTTTTTTAATGTAACATTAATAAATAAATAAATAAAAGGGGAAAAAAAGAAGCAACCACAACAGAAATTATAAAATACTTTTAGGTAAACTAAATGAAAACACAATATTCCAAACTTCTAGGATACAATGAAAGCGTTGCTTATAGGGAGATTTATAGATGTAAATGCCTAAGTTAAAAAAGAAGATCTCAAATTAATAACCCAATCTTCTTCCACCTTAAGCTAGAAAAAGAAGAGCAAACTAAATCAAAAGCAAGTAGAAGGAAGGAAATAGTAATGATTAAAACAGAAATAAACAAAATGGAGGATAGAAAAACAATAGAGAAAATGAATAAAACAAAAAGTTGGTTCTTTGAATAGATCAATAAAATTGACAAGCCCTTAGCTAGACTGATTATTTTAGTTTGCCAAAGATTGCCAATGCAATACACAATAAAATGTGTTGCCTTTTTCATGGGAATTTATTGAGGTGGGGGGGAGGGTGGCTTACAGTTCCAAGGCTGTGAAAAGTCCAAAATCAAGGCATCATCAAGAAGTTTTCTCACCAACGGTCAAAGCCACCAGATCCTGGAGTCCTCCCATGTGCTGAAGCAAGATGTCAGATCTGCCAGTCTCTATTTTTTCCTGGAACTCAGTTGTGGGTGATCAGGCATTTCTCCTGGGCCATGGTCCTCTTGGGGCTTCTGTCTTTCTGTAACTGTAGGCAAGCCTGGAGATCTCTCTCTCACATGACCAGGTCAAAATGGCAGGGCTACCTTTTCCATACATCTCCTCTTCTTCCTCTTCATGTGTTTCTGATTTCAATTCTGGGTTTATATAAGACCACAATTAGAGGGTGGGGACCCACCCTGGCTCACACCTCACTGACATAGTCCAATTAAGAGGCCTAAAAATGATCTAATAAAAGGTCCCTTAACTTTTACATATGAATATGATGTAATATTCATGAACAAAACAAAGAATGAAACATGATCATATCAATAAACACAGAAAAAAACACTTTAAAGAATCCAATTCTTTCATGATAAAACATCCCACAGACTAAGAATAGAATGGAACTTCCACAACCTAATAAAAGGTATCAACGAAAAACTCACAGTTAACATCATACTCAATGGTGAAAGACTGAAAAGCTTTCCCTAAAACCAGAACAAGACAATGATGTCTGTTCTTGGTACTTTTATTAAAAATGTTACTGAAAGTTTCAGCCAAGGAAAGTAGACAAAAAAAAGAAATAAAATGCATACAAACTGGAAAGGAAGATGTAAAATTACCTCTATTTGCAGATGGCATACTATATGTTAAAACCCTAAAAAATCCAACCCAAAACTACTAGAGTCAATAAATGAGCTCAGGAAATTTGCAGGATACAAGATCAATATTTAAAAGTTAGTTTTATTTATGTATACTACCAATGAACAATCTGAAAATAAAATTAAGAAAATTCCATTTATAATAGCGTCAACAAGATGAAAATAATTAGGGATAAATTTAACCAAGGAGGTGCAGACTTTTACCCTGAACATTTTTGGAAGAAATTTAAAATTACCTAAATAAATGGAAAAGCTTCCTATATTCACACATAGAAAGCTTTAATATTGTTAAGATGACAATACTCCACAAACTCATCTGCAGATTCAATAATCCCTACCAAAATTCCAAATGCCTTTTTAGCAGAAAGAAAAAAGCTGATCCTAAAATTCAAACAAAAATGCAAGGAACCCTGAATAGAAAAAACAATCATGAAAAACAAGAATGCTTTCTGATTTCAATATATACTACAAAGTGACTAATGAAAACAGTGAACTTCTGGCATAAGAATAAACATGTCGATCAATGGACTAGAATTGAGTGTCCCAAAATAAACTCTTATATATATGGTTAATTGATTTTTGAAAAGGGTACCTATACCATTTGTTGAGGAAAGAAGAGACTTTTCAGCAAATGATGCTGTACCAACTGGATATCCACATATGAAAGAATGAGTTTAGACTACTACCTCACAATGTATACAAAATTTAAGTCAAAATACATTAAAAAATCTTTAATGTGAGAGCTTAAAGTACAAAACACTTAGAAGGAAACATAGATGTATATCTTTGGGACCTTGAATTAAGCAATGGTTTTTAAATATGACTCCAAAGGCACAAATAACAAGAGAAAAAATGGATAAATTAGACTTCATCAAAATTTAAAACACTGTGTATATCAAAAGGGACTATGAAAAAAGTGAAGACAACTCACATTATAGGAGAAAATGTTTGCAAATCATATATCTGACAATAAAAGACAAATAGCCCAGTTAAAAAGTGGGCAAAAGAGTTCTCAGAAGATGGCATCAGAGTAGGCAGGCAAGGCTCAAATCTCTCACAAAAAAAAATGGAGAAAGGGCCAAAAGCTGACCAAGGGACCTGCTTTGGGTGTCATCAGACCAGGATAGTGCTACACAACTCCCAGGAGGGCGAGGGACAGAGAGACAAAGAACCCAAAACAACAAAAGTGAGTTACCAAACCTCTGTGGCAGCCAGGAAAGCCTCCCACCCCCAACCCTCAAGACATTATGCTGGTATAAAACCCCTGGCTCATTGTGGCTGACTAAGAGGGCAAAGACACCTTCCTCCCTTTTAGCTGTTACAAAGAAAAAGGGAGCAGGAGTCAGGAGCTTTCTCTTCAGTGAATTTGGTCAGCGGAGTCCACTTTGAAACTTGGCTCTAGCCAGACCAGAAACACAGGTAAGTAGAGATTACAAGAAATACCTCTGTGGAAAGGTTCACTGGTGAGCACCGTCTGCTGGCTGGTATGGAGATTGCATGGAGAAAAACTGCTTTTAGTCTCTTTTATGCCTTCTGGAGAAAATCTGTGCCCCATTAGTGAGTCCCTGGCCCAATTTTGATAAGTTAACCTGGGCAATCTTAATGACTTAGAATAAGTTGAACCAAATATCGAAGAAGAGCTGTGAAAAAAAAAATAGGCTAGGGGGAGAATTTGACCATCAGAGTAAATTCACCAACATATTCAGATGCCTAGACATCAGCAAAAAATTACAAGCCATACTAGGAAACAGGAATAAATGGCCCAGTCAAAGGAACAAAATAAATATCCTGAAAAGATACAGGATTTTAGACAATTAATCAATGATAATCATACAAATCTCCTAAGTAAAATCAAAGAATTGAAAAAAAATATGACTAACGAGATCAAGGATATTAGGAAAACACTGGGTGAGCACAAAGAACAATTTTAAAGCCTGCAAAGAAAGGTAACAGAACTGATGGGAATGAAAGACATGATGGATGAGATTAAAAATACATTAGAGGCACATAAAAGCAGATTTGAATTGCTCAAAGACAGAATTAGTGATTTTGAAGATGGAACATCAGAACTGGAAAGGACAGGAGAACAGAAAGAGAAGGAAATGGACAAAATGGAACAGGAACTCAGGGAATTGAATAAAAATGCAAAATGCACAAGCTTAAGCATTATCAGTATCCCAGAAAGAGAAGAGAATGGAAAAGGGACAGAAAGAATATTTGAGGAAATAATGGCTGAAAACTTCCTGACCCTTATGAAGGACATAAATATCACTATCCAAGAATGACAACACACCCCAAACAGAATAAATCCAAATACACCTATCCTGAGACATGTACTGTTCTGAATGACAAATATCAGAGATAAAGAGAGAATTCTGAAATCTGCAAGAGAAAATCAAAGCATCACATACAAGGGAGCCTCAAAAAGATTAAATGCCAACCTCTCATCAAAAACCATGGAGGCGGAAAGAAAGTGGTGTGATGTATTTAAGGTACTAAAAGAGAAAAACTGTCAGCCAAGAATTCTGTATTTGACAAAACTGTCCTTCAAAAATGAGCATGAGTTCAAAGGCAAACAAAAACTGATGGAGTATGCTATCAAAAGACCAGAATTACAAGAGATACTAAAGGGAGAACTACAGCCTGAAAGGAAAAAAACAAGGGCAAGAGTCTTGGAGAAGAGTGTAAAAATGAAGATTATTAGGAAGCGTAAATTAAAGGGTGAAAAGATAATAGTAAGATATGACAACAGAAAGTCAAAGGACAAAATGGATGAAGTAATGCCTTTACAGTAATAACATTGAATGTTAATGCCTTGAACTCCCCAATCAAAAAACAGACTGATAGAATGTATTTTAAAATGGGCAAAAGATTCAAATAGATATTTCTCCAAAGAAGATATACAAATCGTCAGTAAGCACATGAAAAGATGCTTACCATCATTAGTCACCAGGGAAATATAAATCAAAACCCAAATGAGATACCACTTCACACTCCCCTAGGATGGCTAAATCAAAAATGCAGACAATAACAAGTACTGGTGAAAATGTGGAAGAATTAGAACCTTCATACATAGCTGGTATGAATGTAAAATGGTACGACCACAGTGGAAACAGATCAACAATTCTTCAAAAAGTTAAATATGGAGTTATCGTGGAACCCAGAAATTCAACTCCTGGGTACAAACTCAAGAGAACTGAAAACAAATGTACACACAAAACTTGTATGTGAATGTTCATAACAGCATTATTATAATAGACAAAAAATGGAAATAGCCTAAATGTCCTCAACTGATGAATGGCTAAATAAACTGCTATTTCCATATAATGGAATATTTATTAAGCCATGAGAAGGAATGAAGTACTGATATAGTCTACTTAAACATTATAATAAGTATAAGAAGCTGGACACAAGAAGCCTCATATTCTATGATTCCTTTTATATCTGAAATATCCAGAATAGGCAAATCTATAAAAATAGAAAATAGATTGGTGGCTCCCAAGGAAGGAGGTAAAAGAGAAATAGGGAGTGAGTGCTATCAGGTACTGGATTTCTTTTGGAGTGATGGAAATATTTTGAAATTAGATAGTGGTGATAGTTGTAAAACATGGTGAATATTCTAAATAACACTGAATTCCACACTTCAAAATGTTTAAGATGGTGAATTTTATCTCAATAATAATATAAAAAGCTCATTGTTGATGAGTTATTTTCTTTCAAAATAAAGAAATGTTACCAAACAATAAAATAAATTAATGTTGGTATGCACTACACAATAAATGAACCGCTGCAGCAAAAGCATTCTGACAATCTTCTCTCTATGCCCTTCGGCAGGACTATTCAGCCTCTGTTTTCTGGACATACTCCATGAACCAACCTATAATTTCCGCCATTTCCCCTTGACCCTCATGCCAGGTGGCAGGGAGGCCTCCCTCGTTTTGCAGTCTGTAGCTCAGGCTCCAGCATGACTGGCTGCTATACCAAGTATCCAGCTGGAGCGACAGTGTCGCTCACTTCTCCCACCACCCCTCAAGCTTGGCAGGAACAAGCTGTGTTCCCAAGTACTTGAGTTAATCAGTGAGTGATTGAAAGGGAATTGTTAGTTAACATTGGATCTTAAAAAGGTCAGGAAAAAGATAGGCAAGTTTGCTGGTCATCTTCAGATTTAACTACCTTTAAAAGTGAAAAATCTCTGTTCAGTGGACATATTTTTTATACACTTCTAGATAAAGCAGAAGATGGAAGTGCAAAGTGGAGGTCTTCCAAATTCAAGTTGGCTTATTTTAATGTCATGATGAGTAATAAGACTTTGTTAAAAATAAAGAAACAAAAAATCTGGACCAAATGCTAAAACAAGTAGGGAATCCACGGCAAAAGGTAATTCTGGACTGTCTCCATCACATCAGGATGTATTTAATGTTAACTCCAATGCAAGGCATTGCAGGAGGTGTCAAATGCCTGGAACAGAAATTAAGCTCCACGAGTTCAGAGGTGAAGATCACATCTGGTCTTATAAAGTGATATGTTTTGTGCTGGGCTTCAGATGACAGGTATAATATTAACAGTAGAGACAGGGAGAAAAGACATCTGGGAGGAATGGAAAAGGAGCAGGAAAACAAAAGGTATATTTAGTAGGGAAACAACAGAACAGAAGGTTCCCACGCAACCTATCGATCATTGAATATTTACATAAGTAATGTTTTAGATTGATTACCTGTATTCCTCACTTTTTCAGGTTATCTATATTCAAACTATGACTAGCTATTGTTCACATGATCTATTTCTGGCATTTTACCTCTTTTCATAATGGTAAGGAGAGGAAGAAGATAAATAGGAAAAATAACTAAATAGCTTGCAAAAGCAGGGCACTTACCCCGTCTCCTCTACTTAGGACACATATCTAAAGCCCCCTGAAATAGTTACCTAGATAACCTTTATAACTCCTGTTAAAACACAGAGGTCTACTTTGTAAAGAAGTCCATTAGGTTTAATCAATGATGAGGCATAATAATGAGAGACATTCAGAATGAGATTATTTTGTGCTCTTTTCCACCCCACCTGAGTTGACAGCTTCTGACTTCCTAAACCATGGAGTAGAGCAGAGCCACAGCGCCATTCTGGGAAGCACCAAGTACCCAAAGTCTTTCATCCTCCTCTACCCTGCAGATTTCTCTAAAATCTTCGCTGCCACAGAGACAAGCAGCTCTTAGGTTTACCAAATGCATTTGACCGTGTTATTAGCTTGATGTCCTTACTGCTATAATTTGGCATTTCCAAAATTTTGTCAGAGGTGTGCAGACACATGTAATTTCCATAATTTAGGTAACTATAATTCCGTTTCCAGGATAGGAATAGTCACATAGAGCCTAACACAGATACTCCTTAATTTATCTTATGTCCTCTAAATTATCCTCGGTCTTTCTCAGCCAATTGGGATGTTGTTCTTTGAGAAGGGCAGTTTTCTGGAGAAAGGAAAATTTTTAAGCAACCATTATATATTTTTTTATTATTTGATAAATTGGACATAATCAGCTGAAATATATTTTTTCATCTACTATTCAATTGATGGAGTAAAAAAATTACTCAAATTTTCATGGAAATTACAAATCTTTGGATGATAAATTTAGAATATGGATTAAGTATCAATTTCAAAATCTCAGCTGAAATCAGTATTATAAAACTTATTAAAAACTGATATAAAGTTTTTCAAGTAGGAAAAGGTAGAGGAGCTATTTATTATGTCTATACAGTCCCAAAACACCCACTCACTGAAGTCATTTCTGAGGGAGAAAAATTCTTTTAAATCAGTTTGTTGTAGAGCAGAACATGAAATAGCAGCTACTGTTCCAGCAAAGAAACAAAACTTAGAGATTTATTTATTGTCAGGAAAATTCAGATGGGTCAGCAAGGGAGCTAAAAAATGAAAAGACAAATATTATGAAATTCAGAAATAATCCCAATAAAAATAGTTTAGCGTCAGTAAAAGCTCCATGTTTAGCCCTGGAAACTTGGGACTTCTCAGCAGGTTTCTGCCTCAGGTAGTGGGTAGGCAGCTGGCTAGAAAGAAGCCAGAAACCAGTTAGCTCAGAGGACCAATTTTTAGTTTTAAGAAAAATTTAATTTAAAAATTAGATTTATGAGACAGGGTCATGAAAAGTTGAGCAGTTTCTCCCAAGAGAAGACAGGGTGCCTGTTTATAAGAACAACTCAAATAGCAACATGGACGGAACCTGGGATTATGCACAAGGTCACAGCTGTGGCCGGCACGGGCTGAGTCACTAAGTGGCCTTGAGCCAGGGTCAGGTGGAGAGAGAAGTTCTGTAGCCCATGCCATGGGTTAGAACCCATTCTCCAGAAGATTGAAGGGAATGCAGATTTAATGCGGTGTTTCCTGAAAGAGGGAGGGGACATTTTTCTTAATAATTAAATCCAAAGGTATCCCAGGTATACTGGACATCCAGGCTTCTGTGAGACTAGAATGCATTTCTCCTCCTTTCTTGTGTGATGAGCTGTGTAGAGCAGAGGGCAGAGGCCCACCGCCCCACCCCCACCTCCATTTGCATGGCTGCCCTGGGGTTAAGAAGGCCTCAGGGCAGGCACCCCAGCCAAGGCAGGTACCCCAGCCAAGGCTGGGTAAGGGAGAGGCAGAAGAACTGCTGCTGCAGCTCTTCCTTGTGAGTCACCAAAGAAAGAAAGCTTCTCTTGATGCAGCTCTCTACAATTCTGTTAAAGTCTGTCTCACTTTGGTATGAAGATTCAGGCCTATAAAAATCCCATCATTTTGTGCTTTGTCAAATCAGGTTTTTCAATTTTTGCCTTCAAAACGGGGAGATTTAAGCCTCAATAAAACCTTTGAAGAGCTTCTCCCTGCACACTTGGAGGTAGATTTCTAATCAAGTCCCCTGGATTTAACTCCATTTCACTCTTGGGTTTGCAGCTGTGACTGTGGATGAATTGGACCCAGAGATACACACCTGCCCCGGTCCCTGAATTGATACTAAACACCTTTTCCATACAGAAACAGGCCAGAAAAGAGAGGCATTCTCCCTAGTGCTTTCCTACCTACACTGACACCCAGACTAGCCCTTTTTGAGAAAGGCATCACAATTTGAAAAGGTGAGATTACATAGGCATAAATGCAAATTAGTGCCATATGTTGAGTGGCCTTTGTTTCTGTTTCTGAACCAGATGCTTCTCTCCCCTACATTACATTTTTAATCAATCATTTTTTAGCATTTTTTCTTGAAGCAATGTCAATTTAATAAAAGAATTGTGTTTCCTTTTTTCTTCATGACTATGAAAGCTCTCATGACCAAATAACATCACTTTTTCATCTTGGAAAGGTTCCCCTTGGAATTAATTACTTTGAAATCAGAGTATCCCTGAACTTATAGCTCCTTTAAAAAACATCATTGGCACTTCTTTCCAATAGATTATGGTGCATGATTGAAATCACCATAAATATCACAGAGAAGATTTAGAGCAATAAAAATCCATAGTGCACCATTACAAGTAAACCTGGACTATAACTCCATGCCAGTTTTCAAGTGATATTATAATTATTTTGCATTGCAAAATGGATGAACTATCCTACTGTGAATTAAGTCTGAGATTTAGGTGTGGACATATAGGACCTATGAAATTCTGTCTGAGTTTAATATACTTCATCAGCATTGTACACATGTATTACTTCTCACTAAAAACAAAACAAAAACACTAACTGACATTATACATGTCTGTCTTGTGAAAGTTCAGAGATAATGTTACCCAGACAAACAAGATGACTCTCAAGAAATGAAATCCACAACCTGCCCCAAAACCTCTCTCCCATTATTTTATTTTCTGCCTTTTTAATCTTCCTTTCTCCACAGTTACCAAGGCATCTGCTTCTTTATCTGTTTCCTAATGAAACCCATTTCTGAGACTGTTTCTGGTTTTAATTCCTTCTCCTCACCCCACTCTGTTTGGGCACCAAACTCAGTCACTTTTTATATTCTCTTTCTTCCTTTACCTATACATAATATTCCAATTTTGCTCTTCCTCCTAGATGCTTACAAACATGTTTTTTCCTTGTCTTAGAGTATAAGTTCCTCAAAGGAAGGAAAAGAATTTTGTGATTCTCTTTTTATAGTACTCAAAACTAGGGCATTGAAAAACAAACAAACATAGGACTCTACAACAAAAACAGTAAACTCTTTTAATGATGGACTATAGTTAATACAATTATAAAAAATGTTCTTTCATGAATTGTAACATATGTACCACACTAATGCAGGGTGTTAATAATAGGGTGATATATAGGAACTCTGAATTTTATGCTTGATTTTCCTGTAAACCTATGACTTTTCTAATTTAAAAAAAAAGAGTTTTCGAGTTGTATGAGAAAGTCTCTATTCTTTATTAAATTGTTCACAGAATCCCATGCCAGAAAACAAACGATTGCTATATTAGCTACCCAACAATGAAAAAAGACAGCATCGCACTTCTCAAATGCTTCCTTTCTAAGTAACCTCGATGACTTTGCCTGATTCATGGACTTAATTAATAACAATAATAATGATGCACTTGGATTAAGTCATTTTCGGTCTTCTGACAACATTTCAGAACACCTGTCATCCTCTCACACCTCGCACCCATCTGACTTTCTCCGTCCTCTGCCTCCAACCTTGATGAAGGCTGTCTTCCCTTGATGAGAGTGCACCAGCTGCCTCGTCCCCTTGCTCGGACAGTGTTGCTGCAGTGGACTCGGTGCTTTCCCAGCTTCACAAACCCACCTGCCGTCCTACGGGTGTGGGCCTCTGAGCTTAGTCGTGCTGGCAGCAGTCCTATTTGCTGAGCTCCTGCCCTGGGCCAGAGCTCCCTGCTTGGTTAGGAATGGTTGACCACCTCAAGGCTCACTTCCAAGCAGAAGCCACATCCTATTGGGAAAGAAAAGAGACAAAAACTTAGTTATAAAGTGTCCGCTCAGGGCCGGGCCCCAGACTTAAGTATTTTACCCATGAGTTATTTCATTTCATCATGAAAATGATCCCGTGAGTCAGAGAATATTGTTTTAATTTTATAGAATAAGAAACAGATTCAGAAAGTCTTTTTAAAATGAGAGTACGATAAAGACATTTTCTAATATATAAAAGTCAAAAATGAAATTGTCAACAGGAGAGCCGTGCTATACACCGCCAAAGTCTCCTGTAATCCTGCCACCCTTGCCACCTCAGTGCCGTGTGCCAATCTGCCTCAGCCATGGGCATGCGGTGCCTCTGGGAGTCTCCCCTCCCCTCCCACCTTCTTGGCCTTCTGGTACCCCCACTTCTGCTCCTCATCTGAACTTTCATTTCTCTTTATTGCTAAGAGTTAATTCCCCCTTTACTTTTTTCCTTTAAACATTGAATGTCCTTTTTGTACTGCTAATATTTATATCTGAGATTAGTAGTTACCTAAATAATTATACTGTTTATTGTAAACAAACAAACAAAAAACTAGGGCCCTTCCTAAATGCTTTTTGGTCATGGTGATTGTATTAATCAGGGTCAGTAGTAGATAAGAGAAACCATTCTAACCTTTTAAAGTAGAAACAGAATTAATACAGGGCCACAGGTGCATGCAAATTCACTGGAAGGCTGGAGGATGGGGAGGGTGGCGTAGGCTGGGTCTCCAAGAACAGCTTCCAGAACAACCCTGTAGAACTTCCCATCTGGGAAGATGCTACCTGTTTACCCAGAAAGGTGGTGCCTCCTGCTACCCTGCTGACTTCCCACACAGCACCCTCGCTGTGTTCCTGCACCAGCCAAAAACAGAATGTTCCCCACCCCATCTCTCATACCCGTGAAGCCAGTAAGTGGACACTGGAATGCTGCTGTGGAAAGACCCAGCGTCTCTACAACTGCACTTGCCAGCAAAACGTTGCAGACCCAGCAGAAAGATGCCCAGTTTCTCATTTCTGCTTTTCAGACCTCATTTGGGTGCATCTTGTTGAAAAAACCTAAATCCCATCAAAAAACCCAGCTGCAAGGAGTCTAGGAAATGCATTTCGGCCTCTGAAGGCTAGAGAGGCATAGTAGAAGGAGATTAAAGGAGAAGCTCACCGCCAGCCTCCTATATCCCTCAGGATCTCCATCATGATAATGATGGTGATGGTGGTGATGGCAAGGTAGAAGAAAAATACACAGGTTAGCAGCTGTCACCATCAAATGAAAGACCTGGCAGCATTTGAAACCATTTGCTGTGGCTTGGCAATTTTATGCTTCCTCTTAGATTGATACTGGGTGGTAGACTATAGACAAATCAGATCTAAATCCCTGGAAAAGTAATAAGATCAGAGAAATAATTTTTTTGCAACCCTCAAATCACACCCAGAGTCAGCCACCCCGCTCCCACTGACCCCCCATGCTGTCCTCAGTACCCAAGCCCTGGGCTCTTCTGCTTCCAGTTGTATTTCACGGAGTTCTTGCTCTTTCTTTGTTAAGGAGAATGAGTGTTTTGGAAGGAAAGGAGGGGTGTCTCTACATCATTCTAGCTTCACATTAAGATCCATCAGGGTTGTTGGTTACCTTCTATTATTTTGTCTTCTGACTTCAGGCCAGGTCACTCTCATGGCAAATCAATTTACTCAAGAAACAGAAGCTGTGCAGCTGGAAGTCTTGACTGTGCTTTTCATTTTTCATCCAGTTAGGTCAGTATAATCCTGAAGAAGAAGAGCACACTGAAGGGAAAGATTCCAACTGTTCCTTCTCTCATCAATGTTGTTTGATTTCTTTTACTTTCTTTCTACCAGCCTTAGCTTTCTTGACTCTGAGTTGATTCAGGTTCAAGATAGACTCAGCTCAGTCTTTTTTCTATTTGGATACATTTAGCATTGCACCCTGATCTGTTAACCAAGGAGCCGGGTATGAGGTTAGAAGGTATAAGGCTATAGGAGTGGCTTCAGGTATAACGTCATTGTAATTCTGCTTTTCACCATTCCTTGGCTGAGCTTTCTGCCACCCTGGTGTAATGCTCAACCCAATGGGGTGACCCTGAAAGCCTTGAGTTCTCCCTTTGTAGTGGTGAAATGCACATGGCAGCCAAACCTCTCTGGTGGATGAAAGAGCAAGAATCTTTTGGGAAAGTTCTCTTAAAAGTCTGAATTCACTCTAAGTAACCTGGCTTAGGTACATGGCCTCTCTTACCTCAAATACTACGGCAGGGAGAATGTGATACAGTAATTGATTTAACCAGGGTCACATGTTCCATCCCTGATTATTGGGGTGAAGGCCCCCACACTGGATAAAGTCACCATGAGGGGTGTATTCCTCACCACTTAAACCAGAGACCATAGCCAGGGGACTAGAGCTGGGGAGGTAAATGACCACGGTCTTTCTACCTGGTCTGTGTAGTCCCAGCATTTAGGATGGTGCCTGGCATAGAATATATTGTGTAATGAAAGAATAAATGTGTAGTGCGTAAGTATTTTTGCATCCATAGTGTTTTCTTCCCATGCTCCAGCGTAACAATTTTTACAGCACAGAAGTGTGTCTGACAAATTCTTAGCTGACATCCACTGAGTATTCTTTTAACCACATATCCTTCATTTTTATACATCTGAGCTCTGCCTGATAAGATGAGAGTCATTTTGGTCATTCAGGAACACTCCAATTATTCCTGAAGAAAACGATGAAATTGAGTTATTTGTTGATATCTTCAGGGGCGATTGAATAGTATCTGATAGAGTTTGGAGCAACTCAATTGCATTTGAAATTTTCTTCTCATTATTCAATTGGGCTTAGAAATGATTAGGTCATAACTCCAGGCATGTAACAATTGTTCTCTGCATCGAAGCCAACCTAGGGGAAAAACTTTAAAAACTTTTGACCAGTAATGTTAATCTATTTTCTGGTCATCAGAAATAAATCCAAATATCCTTTTAATGGTTTTAAAGAAAGCTAGAGTTTTTCTATACTAATAGCTCTTTAAATAGGTGGGTCTGTGGTAGAAGTGGTCAAAACCATAAAAATAGTTTCAGGGTACAAATTATAATCCTAAAGTTAGAGAAAGAGGCTAGAAGGCTTGCTATGATGTGCTGTATCTGGTGGACCAAATTATAGGCATGGAATGTGCTGTTCAGGATTTCTCCTCTTAAATCCTTCACACACATTTAGCTATACAAAATTTGCAATGGCTTAAAGTACCACTCCACCTCGAATATTTGAATTTTGATAAGGATCTGGGCCTTCAAGTAATTAGACATCAGCCGTAGAATCTCAGGTGCTGATCATTGAAGAAGACTTTAATGTGGTTCCAGTGATACTGTGTTTCCTGATCTGGATGTTAATCACATGGCTTTGCTTAGTTGTACATTGATGGTTTGTGCATTTTTCAATATAAATATTATACTTCCATACCTTTTCAAAAATCTAGGACAGCGATAACAAGGTTTGCATTAATATGGGGACAGAATGGAGAAGACAGATTTGAGAGTTGTCAGAAGTACAATCAGTGGGCTTTGATAATTAATAGAGTGAATGAGGGAGACAGGAGTCACAGTGCTTGGGAGGCCAGGTTGATAATGTTGACATTAACCAAGACAGGTTTAATGGCAGAGTGACATTGGAGGAAGAGTAGATTTTGGGGGAAATGATTTTCTTTTTGGATATGCTGAGCTTGAGCTTTGAGACAAAAGAAAGCTTGACATAGGAGGTCTGAATCTTGGGATAGAAAAGAGCACAGAAAATAGATGCTGACCATTGATTTGTGGGTAGTAAATGAAGTAATGTCTGTTAATAGCAAGAAGAACGTATTCTTCAAAAGAGAAATATACTGAGGTTGGATTCCTGGGGAGCATCAGTGTATTATGATATATATGACATCTTGCTCTCTCTCTAGCTCTCTCTACCTCTCTCTACCTCTCTCTAGCTCTCTCTAGTTCTCTCTAACCCTACATCTAAAGAGAGGAAAGGAAGCTGCAATGAAGAGAGAATGGAAAGGGGTAATCCAAGATCTAGCAGTAGGACCAGGGAGGGCTGTTTCTGACCATTTTGGCAGTGTCTCAAGATGCCTTGATGGAATACCACAGTCCATGGAAGGAGGCAAGGGAAAAAGGAGTGTGCAGTAGGAGACCTGGTAGCCAGGAAACCTGGGTTCTGGACCAAGCTGGGTGAGTCTTGGGAGCACTTTCATATTTATCAGCCTCAGTTAACTCATCTACTGAATTAGTAGGTTGAAAGAGCTAATCTTTAAAGAATGCAAAGAACACTCTCAGTTTTCTGTACTGTACTTCCACCACAATTGAGTAGCAAAATCCCTACCCTGCTGGCCTTTGCAGTAAATGAGATACAGGACATAAAGCCAGAGCCTGGAGATGTTGGAAATGAATTAACTCTGCCATAGAATCTAATATTTAACAATTAATAAACCATTGGCACCCACCAATTAGAATGGGCCACCAACCAATCAGGAGGGAGGGAGCACTCCTGCGAGGCCACTCCTGTGCATGCTGGCTGAATATGTATTACATGAACCCCTCATTGATTACCATTGAGAGGCAGTATGAGATAGAGGTTAACAGGTGTTTCTAGATCCACTTTGCTTGCTTTATGTGTGTGTGCATGTTTTGCTTGGGTGGTTTTTTTTTTTAAGATTTATTCATTTATTTATTTCCCCCCCCCTTCCCTTCCTCCTGCCCTGCTGTCTTTGCTGTCTGTGTTGTCTTCTCTTCTCAAGGATTCACCAGGATTCGATCCTGGAGAACTCTGATGCAGAGAAAAGTTCCCTGTCAGTTGTACTACCTCAGTTCCTGGTTTCTGCTGCACTTCACCTTGACTCTCCCCTTGTTTCTCTTTTGATGCATCAACATCTTGCTTCATGACTCACTTGTGCATGGCACTGGCTCACCACACAGGCACTCACGGGGGCATTGGCTTGCCATGCAGGCACGCTTTCTCTTCTTTTTCACCAGGAGGCCCCAGGGATCAAACCTAGGTCCTCCCATATGGTAGGCGGAAGCTCTATCACTTGAGCTTCTTCCCTGCTTTCGTTTTAATACCTGTTCTGCCCCATTCTTGCTATGTGATCTCAGGATGGTTACTAAACTTCTCTGTGTCTTAGTTTCCTTATTTCTAGAATGAGGATAATTACAGAGTTGTGAGAAATAAGTTGCAAAAAATCTAAAGTTTTTGGAATAATGGCTGGCACATAGAGAAAATAATAAAGTGATTGTTAACAATTTCTGTAGAATGACTTAGGCCTTGGAAAAACCTGCCTCAATATACACAAAGAATTGATGTGCTTCTTTAGTCATGTTGAATCCTCGAATGGGCAGGCATTCATGCAACCATGATTTTCTCTTGGGAAAGCTAAATTCATCTAGCATCTTAAGATCAACTAAACAAACTGTGGAAAAATCCCAACTGCTTCAGATACTTTATTTAGATGATTTCAGTAAAGCGGAAAAAAACCCAAACCTTTGAATGAAACCAAAAACTCACAATAGGTATATTTCATGGTTGGACCTACAAGAATGTCAAAGGTATTTGCATTTTTGGTGGGAGATTTAAGGAATTTGACTAAAAAATTATTTGAGAAGTGGAATTTGGAAGGAAGAGATACTGTATTTGTGGCACAATTGTTTCATCTCTACATCCTGACATGGACTTTTGCCAGAACACTTAAGTTTTGTTTACGAGAGCCATTATTTTGTGGAAAAATAAAAAGAGCTCTGAAATCACAAATGAAATAAAAGATTAGAGAGGACGTGTTTGAATGAACAAAAAAAATCATAAAATGTTTTCTGAAAAATATGCTCATCTATACCAGGTTCCAAAATTTGTAAAAACCCACAGAAGTGAAAACTCTGAGAAAGAGCAGAGGTATTTCAGTCTAGAGGGAGTCTCTTGTAGATTATAGGGAGATTTGTTAAAAAATAAACATTTTCCATGCTTCATTCAAAAGAGGGTTGGTGGAAAGAGGGAAAGAGACCAGCATAGTAGGTTCCCCACAGTTAAAGTTGGGTGGCTCAAGTATCACCTTCATGCACAGGCCCTCCCTCGTTACCTACAATGAAATGATCCTCTTCATTGATCTCATCCCTTCACTTTCCTTTCTTTAGAGCACAGTTCTCTGCCAGAAATTAAATGGATTCTCTGCTTTCTTGCTCGTTGTCTATTTTTCCTTTAGAACGTAACTCCATGAGAATAGGGACTTGGTCTGTTTTGTTCCTTTGAATCTGCAGTTCCTAGAACACTCAGAACATAGTAGGATGCTCAGTAAATATGTTGAATGAATAAATGAATGAATGCAGTTGCTGTACTATTTTGAATAAACTGTTGGGTAAATCTAGTGCCATATATACAATCAGCCAAACTGGTTACCTGACCAAATTGACCAATTTTGACCAAATTAACTGGTCAAATCTATCAAAAATGTTCAACTCAGGAATGTCATACAAAGAGTCTTTGTGTAGATTTATTCCAACTGTAACTCTAAATTTGACTGAGATTTAGAAGTGTTCTTCTGGTTATACCTATTCAATAATTTCCTTCTCTAATTGGTTGCTTCCACCACCATAACTAATAATAGAAAAACAAGCAATATTTAAATTGCAGAACAATTATGCTGTTGAGGCAAAATGGTTGATCTAGACAAGTGCAATTCAAATCGAGGCTTTAGTGATTATGGAGCAATTGACCTGCATGTGGTCCGTATATTGACCATTGACTCAACTGATTTAGAGCTTGGCCCGGGCTATGACACTAGAATATGCTCTCAGCACCCTTATTTAAATTAGTAAGAAGGGCTTTCTAGAGTTAAATAGGTGCTGATTCTTACTTAGTGTTTGAGAAGCGTCTACCTATTGGTCATTTGGGGATAGAAGACTTAAGAAAAGATATAGAGAAAGGAGGACAGGAGGGAGGGAAAGAAGAGGGCAGACTGACTGGTAGGCACTAAAACACGCCCAAACCCACAAACACCCATGGCTAAAATAAATCAAAACAGAACTTAATTCCCTAAACCCCCAAACCCTTAAAAGTGAAAATAAAATGGTACTTCCAAAGTATATTACCAGCAGGAACATATAAATGGAAGGGCCAGAACAGTGTCCCGAGTGTTTTTATTAGGAAAAAATAAAACTAGCAGCTGGCTCTAGTGTTGGAAAAAGTTTTCTCGAAAATATATTTTACCAAATGCACTGAGTTACATAAGTGACAGAGGTCTTTTACTGTGTAGATGAGAGGATGTAAACTATTTTATTTGCTTGATGTCAACTCTGTGGCTGTAAATGTAAAAACAGTATTCCAAAGCCACATGAATGACATCCTCCCCAAGAGTTATGAGGGGGCTTTTGTTTATATCATAACAATGATGATTATTATGGCTCTTTACTGACAGAAAAAAAATCGTTTAGAAAAAAAATGTTTTCTTCCAGCGTTTGGGTTACAGAGAATCAGTGTTAGCTTTATTCAATACACTGGAAAATGTCAGTGTTTAGGGCCAAAAATGAAAGTTGGGGATAGGGAGTAGATTTATGAATTGACTGGCTGTTGAGGACTAAGTCAGATCCCCCATAAAGACATGTTCAAATCCTAATCCTATTTGTAAATAGCATCTTCCAAGATCCTACGAAGATGCAGCCAAAGTGAATCAAGATGGGCCTTAATTCTTCATGACTGGAGCCCTTATAAGCAAAGGGAATTCGGACAACAAAGCAGAACTATAGGAGGAGACAAAAAAGACAGATTGCCATGTGACAGAGCCAGAGAATGACTGCCAGCAAGCCACCACCAGAAAGCTACAGACTACAGAGAAAGTGTGGCCCGCCAATACCTGGAGTTTGGACTTCTGTTCTCCCAAACTGTGGGACAATACATCCCTTTGTTTAAGCCAACCTGTCTTTGCTATTGATCATAGCAACCCTAGCAAACTAAAACACTAGTTCAAATCATTCAGTATAGAGTGGTGAAGGGCTGCTGAGGAGGAGGAGGCTGCACAAAGGTATCATTATGTCATGAATGAAACTTTCCATGCTTTATATGCATGTGGTAAACGGAAGAATTAATAAATTACCATTTTTACAATACATCCCAGGGTCTCTGCTAAATGTTACATAAACTAGTTCTTTTTAGTGTCACAACACCATGTGGCAGATATGATCACTCCTGTTTTACAGATGGAATATTGAAGTTCAAGGTTAACGACCATTAGAGGTGGAGCCAGCATTCGAACTGCGATCAGGCTGGTGGTGAAGCCTGTGCTCCTGCTAACAGCCAGCAACTTCAGACAGTCTCACTAGAGAAGAGGCAGAGCCTGGCCTGGCATAAAGAATGGACCATCCTGAACTTTGGAGTAAGCCAATTCCCTGGGCCATAAGTGTCTTACTCCCAGGAGAGGGCAAAGGAAACAGGGAAAAGATAGCACTGGTCAATTTAGGCAGAACAAGAATACAATCTGGGTGCAGGTGGTACCTGTGCATTCTAAAAGGAGTTTTATTTTGCTTTGTTTCCAAATCATCTATAGGCATATTTTCATATTTGGGGCACTATGATGGATTCAAATCTATCAAGACAAGTAATGGAAAATTCTGGCTTTCCCCACCCTGAGATGACTCCCTCATCCATTTGCTCATTGTTCCTGCTCATTGTCTGCTCATTTTCTGTTTGTTTCTTCTCAGAAGGCACCAAACCTGGGACCTCCAGTGTGGGAGGCGGGTGCCCAACTGTTTGAGCCTCATCTACTCCCTGCTCATTTTTTTTGTTTGTTTTTGTGCACTGTCTGCTCATCGTTTGCTTGCTGTCTTTCTTGCTGTGGGTTTTTTTTACTTGTTTTCTGCTTGTTGTTGTTTTTGCTCATTGTGTGCTTGTTTATTTTTTTCTGCTCATTGTCTGCCTGTGTTCTTTAGGAAGTACTAGGAACCAAGCCTGGGACCTCCCATGTGGGAGATGGGCACCCAACTGCCTGAGCCACATCCTCTCCCAAAATTCTGACTTTTAAAGATCTTTAATTGGAAACTGGAGGTGAGAGGGAAATTGAAGCAATCATGCTGAGATTACATAATGAATCATATCTAAATCTATTTGGTCAGATTTACTGGATGACCGGGTACACCTGCTCAGAAAGGGTGGTCTGTGGGAGGGGCGAGTAGTTAGATTGAGGGGCATTCATAAACCCTGTCTGCCATTTCATCTCTTTACGTGAAAATGAAAGCTCATCAGTTTGGCAGGAAATGAGCAAACAAAAAACCCTTCTAGGTCTCTTAGAGCCTTTGGATTTGTGCTGCCTTGCCCCAGCTGCTTATAAATGATTTCAGAGACCATAGCCTTGTCACAAGCAATGTGGACCCACAACTTTGCAATGCAAGCAGCAAGGGAACAAATGAAAATCAAATGGGAAAAGGCAGGAGAAGTCCATGCTCTGTGTCAAGAGATGGATGGAGCAAAAACATAACCTTGTAATGAAGTGATTGAAAGATTAAGACATCCCATGTACAAGATAAATCATGGTCTCAACAGCATGATTGCCTGATTCCCTGGCAGACAATACCACCAGGTGAACTCCTCCTTTTCAGAATAAAGCAATCTTGCCCTAAGACAAGAACAATTTCCCTGCATATTACAGAGGAAGTGAGAAGTGGCACTTCAAGATAAGGAATTGAAAGTGCTGGTCGGAGGAGTTCTCACAGCCTGCCGTCTTTCCTGGGGCCTGGACACCATCCTGGAGAATTCCTTCTTGCTACTCAGGCTAATCCAACCCCTCAAACTGACGGTGGGAATGGGAACCTGCCTTGACCTCCCTAAAGGATGGGCCATCCTTAGGGAAACAAAAAAGCATTAGGGTTCCATTGCTGCAGTGTGCATCCGGGCACATCTGGTAGTTGTCCCGTCTTCCACTCTGCACAGAAGCCCAGCTGCACGCTGCCACTGGCTACATTCGTGATGTGGAATTCTCTCTAGAAATGCAAAAGGCAGTGTCTTGGCACTTATGTAGGGTTTGACTGATGGTGAAATTGAGTGTGAATTTCAAGCAGGCCATTTCTTGACTACTTGAGGGAAATGCTGTCATGAGGAGAGGTTTATAAAACCAAAGAGAAGGGAAGTTGGTCATTAAGCCTAATGAGTTGCTGAATACCATGGAAGACATTCACAGACTTTGGCCATATTATTATTTATGCATTTCCATAACAAGGGCTTATTTCCAAAGGTTCAAATTGTTTTACAAATACAAGTACCTTAATCCTTGAAGCATCCTTATACAGCACATTAGGGATTAGTTTTATTGGCTCCATTTAGGGATAGAGAAAATGAAGGCCTAGGAAGGTTAAGCTTCTAGCTTCTAGTTACTAAGCAAATGAAGACTTAAAGTAGGGGGTGGAACTCAAGCCCTGACTTCCAATCCTAGACTGTTTCCATTACGCTAGGACAAATGCATAATGCACAAAAATGTCTCCTAGTGGCTATAGGAGGTGATCTAAAAGATAAGGACAAAGACAGGGGTGGGGTTGTGGTATCAACAGCGTCAAGAAGCCTGGTTTTCATGTTCTTGCTGCTGCAAACCCCTCTCTCTAGAGTCAGGGAGGCTGGAAGGAGTGGGGTGCAGATACCTCGAATTCCAGATACCTGGAATTTCAGAAAGGCCTTTGCTGCAGCTTGGGAGTGGGTGTCACAGTGGAAATTCTGGAAATCTCTTCTCCTATTGCTCTCCTGGGTTAACCTGGAGGGAAAAGTGGCCAGAGCAGATTTACTTTTGGTCAAACTGTTAAGAACTTTGGGTGATGCAGCTGGGAGCAGGTGTACCACCTATCTAAGCAGAGACAGAGGACCAGGCCCTTGGATTCTAGGTTAATCATTTACTACCTACATGGAGGTGGCCAGAAGCTTAGAGCAGCCCTGAACCTTCCTTATAGAGTCTTGGTCCTCAAATGATTGGTCATGTACCAATATCATCAAATATCATCTGAGAGCCAGTTAGAAATTCAGAATCCCAGAACCCATCTCGGACCTATGGACTCAGTTTCAAGGAGCTCTAAGTGGTTGAAATGCACATTAAAGCTTGAGATTCATTCGTGAAGGGGGTAAGTGTAGAAGCACCTGAATTAGAATCCCCGATTTGCCACTTAAACCATCTGTGTGACCCCAGGTAAGTTAGGTAGTCTTTGTGAATTTGGGAACAATACTTGGAATTGTTACAAGGATTAAAGGAGAGAAGGACTAAGAGATACAATTTACACAATATATTACGTCTAGCAGATAGCAAGTGCTCAATACATATTACCTTCAGGTCCTCTCTGGTAATTCAGTCTTTTTTTTTTTAAGATTTTTTAATTTTTAATTTTTCTCCCCACCTTACCCCCAGCTGTCTGCTCTGTGTCCATTCACTGTGTGTGCTTCTGTGTCCACCTGTATTCTTGTCAGTGGCACCCAGAATCTGTGTTTCTTTTTGTTGCGTCATCGTGCTGAGTCAGCTCTGCGTGTGTGCAGTGCCATTCCTGGGCAGGCTGCACTTCTTTCACACTAGGCGGCTCTCCTTACGGGGTGCACTCCATGCGGGTGAGGTTCCCTTATGGGGGATACCCTGTGTGGCACGGCACTCCTTGCACATATCAGCAATGCACGTGAGCCAGCTCATCACACAGGTCAAGAAGCCCTGGGTTTGAACCGTGGAACCCCCATGTGGTAGGCGAATGCCCTATCCATTGGGCCAAATCCGCTTCCCTGGTAATTCATTCTAATGTGACTTTCCTTAGTAAAATATTTGGGGGGATAACTCACCGGTCTGCTCTGGGGGCCCCAATTCCTTAGGAATGCCCTCCCTTTCATAACCCACATATTGTTATGGATCTTTCCTCTCAACCAATCCCTGCCACCCCCATATCCCCAGAATTTTCTTTAGGGGGAGCAGTTTCCATGTTGGGGATGGCTGTGGGGACACAAGATCCACCAAGAGCTTGAGTTTTTTCCTGCCCCACGGTTTAGCTACAATCTCACCCACCCCAGCTCCCACCAGGATCCTGCTGCTGCTCAGGAAAAGGACTGTAAATAAAACAGTGGGATGGCCCTGCCACCCAGAGCTCTGTGGCAGAGCCACCCTCAAAGCCTTGTATTGTCAGGAAAGTTTGCCCCTAAACTGGTTTGTAATGAGACAGAGACATAACAGGATGAAACAGGCAGCCTACGGTTCCATTGACCTTTATTTAGCACACAGAGGTTTTGTATGAAAAACACGCAGGCTACCAGGATGAATTCTGCCAACTAGATAAAGGCCAATCCAGACTGATCTATTCATAAAAGAGTGTGCCCTTTCTTTAACTACCAGGGAGAGGTTTATAGGAAAAGACCCACTTTCATCCATAAACCCAGAATTTACTTTTTACAAGTTCTCGCTGCCTCAATTAAGCAGTGGTGCGAGCACCAGTTCCGCATTTGGCCTTGAGCACCCAAGCCAGGAGGAGTGAGGAGAAGCCCGTGAGAAAGCCTCCCCGACCCCATTCCCACCGGAGGGAACCACACTGCAAAGCTTTCAAGTTAATGTTCCAGTGAGAAAATGCATTCCTGCCCCTGTGGCTAGAATTTCTGGATTTTTCTAAATATGGTTGTTGTTTATTCTTCCCTCTCTCTTTCCTTCAGACCAAGGGAAAATGAACAGAGATTTCAGGGTTAAGGTTTGAAATCAGCTGCCATCAACGAAAAGAGAAACAGACTTTATGAAGCAGTTAACCATCTGCTCACCAGAGCACCACCGGGAAATACGAAACTTCAGAGTCGACAGATAGTCTATGTTTTTTAAACAGGGAGATCTGGAAGTGTTAGTGGAGCCTCCCAAGAATCATCACCCGTTCACAATTACAGAGGTGCTGTTCTGAGACTCCTGATGCCAATTCAGGTCCTTCTCATCTCCCACACCTCCAGCATCCTTCCCTCTCAGCGGCCTGTGTTTACCCCAGCTGCCGTAAATATGCTGGGGATAGAAACAAAAAGTGGGTGGGATCATCAAACATGCTTGGAGGGTCCACTCTGGGTTTAAAGAAGTCAGCTGTGGCTCCTCCTTGGGCTTTCACTGGAATGTGAGCAGCCTCCTAGCCTCCAGGTGTGGACTCACAAATGTTGCTTGTCATTGGAGATCACACACGTTTAGAGCTGGGATAAGATGTAACAGGGAGAAATAGGCTTCCTGCTGTGTTCCTGACATTTATTAAGTTGGAGTTGGGTACATGTTTATATCAATGCAAAACAGCTGTCACATAAACACAGCCTGTCATAAAGAAGAAAAACAAGAAACAAGTGATAAGGGAGAGTGGATGACTGAGATTGAAATATTTACTAGATGAACAGTGGGCATACGCACAGGCAGAGAATTTGTTATTTCAGTTATTAAACATTTAATTTGGTAAAGTTCTAGTAATAAAAGATATGAATCATATAAATGGTTGGGCTCTGGCTTTCTCAAGTAAAATTGGAGCTGGCAAAAGAGCTGTGTTGACAGCTTCGTAGGTAGAAATATGCAAGAAGCAGCTGGTTTGGGGGTCTCCTCATGGTTTATGCAAACCGAATCACTGGTTGTGGATCATCATGGGTGTGCTGATATGTCCATCTCCATTTATGTAAAAAGCTGGGTGCCACTTAAACCTTGGCAGGGCAACAGGGAGCCAAACAGAGAAGTATCTAACAACGTTTTCTACATACAGCTCTGTCTGCAGGAAATCCCAGACAAACCCTGTAGATAGCTGATGCAGAGAAAGGTCGTCTGGAATACTGTTGGCTTCCTCTTTGCTGGAGGGGGGAGGCTGGGCGGTGACAGTTAAACATCAACCAACCAAACCTAAGTCACTCATTCTTCCAGCCCCTGAATGTCTTCAAGAACTAGCTCTCAAACTCTTGTATCCCTGGGAGGACTTGTTAAGACACAGATTACTGAGCTCACCCTCCCTGCACTGCCCTCCACAAGAGTTTATGATTTAGTATCTCTGGGATGGGGACTGAAATTTTGCATGTCTAACAAATTCCCAGGTGAGCCTTATGCCAACGATCCAGAGATCACACTCTGAGAACTACTGTATCAGGGAAACTTGGGGGACTCAGGAAGTTCCATGAAAGACTCTCTGTGGCATCAGTATTTATTCTGAGGAAAATGGAAAGAGTGGTAGACTATGAATTAAGGCCTTTGGGTTAGGGCTGACAGGAATAGGCTTAGTCCTTAAAGGGAAAGGCAGAAAAAAACATAGACTTGGGGATCGTACTTGTGGGGCTATATTTGGAATGACACCAACCTGCAACCTCTGATACGTCAACTGGAGCCATGGTCTCCTAGTGGCTGCATAGACCCACAGGAAAGCCACACATCATGAGGCACCTTTGCGCAATCCCTCCTCCACACTTCTTACCTAAACGGTGAGATGTGATTAGTTCCCTCCTTCCTCATAAACAATGTTGTCCAAATTATTTAGGGCAAAAGACCAACAGACTGCGGGATATGGTTGAATAATTACAGAATACTCTTGTTCTTCTTGAACATTCCTCAAAACATGTCTGTGACAGTTTAGGGAAGCTGTGAAACACTCGATGAAATAATTTCACATCACACATCCATGTCACCTCTGTAGTTAACATGGAACGCTAATTTATCCAAAACTTCATATTCTGGAAAAGAATCTTTACTCTTTTAGGTCTCTTTACTTTTTTTCACTACTGTAAGTACTAACTACTTTTCATAACAAAACAAAAAGTGACATGTCACAAGAATTACTGTGTGTAGCAGTTTGGTATTATTTATGAATTCCAAAAATAGGTATTGGATTATATTCGTAAACTGGTTTGTTAGAGGTTTCATTTTTACTTGATTAAATTGTGATTAAGGCTTTGATAGGGCCACATCAGTAGGATGTGATGAGAAAAACATCAAGGCACGGGAGTTAGTTGTAATTTTGATATTGGAGCCCTGGGAAGTAAACACACAGAGAAGCAGATACTTGAGGAAGGAGAGAAGGCTCTATTAGACATGGCAGAGGCCCCGGGAAGAAAAACAAGCCATTAGCCTGATAGTCTACAGCTGGCTTTGTGTAGCAAGCAGAGCAGCTAAGCCCAGAGAGAAATGAGCCCCAGGAGAGAGACAAAACTTACCCCAGCCTACAACTGATATTGGAAGAAGCTGGGACCATCATGCCTTAAGAGGAAGAGGAAGCCTGAACCCTTGCGCATATCAGCAGCCATCGTGCTCCAACATGTGGCAACAGACTTTGGTGAGGGAAGTAACTTACACTTTACGGCCTGGTAACTGTAAGCTTCTACCCAAATAAATACCTTTTAGGAAAGTCAACAAATTTCTAGTACTTTGTATCAGCACCCTTTGCTGACTAATATAGAATTTGGTACTGGGAGTGAGGTCATGCTTTTGCAATTACCAAAATGCTGGAATGGTTTTATAAATGGGTGAGGGGTATTTTTTGGAATTGTGAGATGTTTCTTAAAAAAAGGCTTAGAGTGCTTTGAAGAGACTTTTTCTAATGTCTTAGAAGTAAATGATGAAATTATTATTGGAAACTGGAGGAAAAGCAGTCTGTGTTTTAAAGTTACAGAGAAATTAGCAAGATTGACTCCTGAGGTATTATGGAAGGCAGAACTTAAAAATGGCAAAGCTGGGCATTTAGCTGAAGAACTTTCCAAAGTAAACTCAGAGAATGCAGCCCAGCTTCTCCTTGCAGCTTATAGCAAAATGCTAGACAAGTGAGATAAGCCATGGACTGAATTGTTGGGCACAAAGAAACCAGGAACTGATTCTGGAAATTCCAAGTTCCTGGAATCAAGTTCCCAGATGATAGTGCCCCATTGGAGGACTTAACTAAACTTGGAACTTGCAAATCAGTATTGAAGATGCAGTTATCTAAGAAAGACATATGGAAATTCTTATTGTCTGATGGCTCAGACCCCTGCTTCTTGTATATTAAACCAACAAGCTTTCTGAGAGCACTGTATAAACAAAACCACTGCCAGTTTGGACTAAAAGGGACATGGAAGGGAGAGATTGAAGGGGAAATTACTTCAAGGGGAAAACCATGGAAACTGAGGTCTGGAATTAAGACATTTCTTTGAGCCAAGAGAGGAACTCCACCCATGTGTACAGAGAGGGTAAGTTTGCCCCAGCAGTTGAAGAGGGTGGATGTTCCCACCCGATGTTCAGGTAGAATTTTGCCACCCCAGGGTACAGAGAAGGTGGAGCATATTCTCCAGGGATTAGGGAGGTTGAGGTCAATGCCCCACAAGTCTGAGGGGGCAGGCTTGTCCCCCATGGATTAGGGAAGGCTAGGTCACCAACTTGTTGCTCTGAGAGGGTTGAGCCTGTATGCTAAAGCTTAGGGAGGATGTTGTCTTCACTTCACTGTACTAGGGGGGTTAAGACTCTAACCCAAAGATTGGGTACAGAGTGGCAATTACCTCGACACTCTTGCAGGGTGAAGTCTGGAACTAGGTCACCACCCAGATGCTTGATGGTGGTAGAAATAAGAAAATGGCCATTGGATAAGCCTGTGGAAAGGGTGGGTCCCCATGAGGCCCCAGGAAGAAGAAACCAGCATCTGAAGAATGACTCTCAGGGAAGCGGATGTGGCTCAGGTGACTGAGCTCCTGCCTATCACATGGGAGGTTGCTGGTTCTGATCCCAGTACCTAATAAGGAAGACAGCAGGCTTGCATGATGGGTGGGTGCAGCAAGCTCTCACAACAAGTGACATAAGAAGAAAAGAACATAATGGGAGACACAGCATAGCAGGGAACAGAGGATTCTGGTGCCTCCTAAAGAAGACAGCGAGGGAAGCGGACTTGGCCCAGTGGATAGGGAGACCGTCTACCACTTGGGAGGTCCGTGGTTCAGGCCCCGGGCCTCCTTGACCCATGTTGAGCTGGCCCATGCGCGGTGCTGATGCACACGGGGAGTGCCGCGCCACGCAGGGGTGTCCCCCGCGTGGGGGAGCCCCGCACACAGGGAGTGCGCCCTGTGGGGAGAGCCGCCCAGCGTGTAAGAAAGTGCAGCCTGCCCAGGAATGGCGCCGCCCACACTTCCCGTGCAGCTGACAACAGAAGCGGACAAAGAAACAAGACGCAGCAAATGGACACAGAGAACAGACAACCGGGCGAGGGGGGGAATTAAATTAAATAAATAAATCTTTAAAAAAAAAAAAGACAGCGAGCTGAGGTGATGGGCAGGCGCAGTGAGCTGACACAGCAGGATGATGTAACAAGAGACATGGAAAATAAAAACAGAATGAGAGACACAACAAAGCAGGGAGAGGGCGTGGCTGAAGCAACTAGACACCTCCCTCCCACATTAGAGATCCTGGGTTCAGCTCCCCGTGACTTGTAAAGAAACAAGGAAGATGAACAGACTCAGCAAGTGAAAAACAAGGGGATGGGGAGAAACAAAATTAATTAATAAAATAAATAAATAAATAGAATGACTCAGACTTTTTTTCTTTTAAGATGTATTTATTTATTCCTCCCCCCCCCCCCCCCACGTTGTCTTCTCTCTGTGTCCATTCATTGTTATGTTCTGTGTTCTTCTGTTAGACTTTGACATCTAATGAAATATGCCCTGTAGGTTTACGGAACTGTAGGGTACCTGTGACTCATGTTTCCCTCCGAATTTCTCTTTATGGTAATGCAAATGTTTATCCTTTGCCCATTTGTGTATTGGAAGCAAATAAATTGTTTTGTAAGTTTCAGAGATCTACAGCCAGATGGGACTTTGCCCCAAGACAAACTGTATTTCTTTAAACTGATTGTGATGATTTTGTACTTAGCATTGTACTGATTTAAGGTTTTTTTGAATACTGTAATATCTTTGGAATTCAGAGAGTGGAGTATAGCAGTTTGGTATTATTTATGAATTCCAAAAATAGATATTGGATTATGTTTGTAAACTGATCTGTTGAAGGTTTTGCTTTTACTTGATTAAATTATGATTAGGACTGTTATTGGGCCATGTCAGTAGGATGTTTGCTCAAAGAGAAAATGACAAGGCACAGGAGTTAGTTGTAATTTTGATATTGGAGCCCCAAGAAGTAAACACACAGAGAAGCAGATACATGAGGAAGGAGAGAAGGTTCCATTAAACACAGCAGAGGCCGTGGGAAGAGAGATGAGCCATTCAACTGATGGTCTACAGGTGGCCTCGTGGAGAGAGCAGAGCAGCTCAGCCCAGAGAGCTGACGCAAGGAGCTGGAGAGAGAGACAAGACTTATCCCAACCTACAGCTGATATTGGAAGAAGCTAGAGCACTAAGAGGAAGAGGAAGCCTGAACCCTTGCAGATATCAGCAACCATCTTGCTCCAACACATGGCAACAGACTTTGGTGAGGGAAGCATCCACCCCAAATAAATATCCTTTATGAAAGCCAACAGATTTCTGGTACTGGCACTTTGCATCAGCACCCCTTTTGCTGACTAATACACTGTGTATACCACAAGTACAGAACTTCAAACTTGATTTGAAATGTCAGTATTTACTCACTAGCTCAGGGATGTACTCCCATATGTTAGCCTTGCAGCATGTCTTCATCAAAATTACAAATTACAGCACATAATGGAACTCTGGGTTGAAAGAGAAGAAGTTAAATCATTGCATGCCAAGGGTTGCCTGGCCTGGCCTGGTTCACATTCTGAATTCAAGTCAGGCCTCCATTAACTAGCTGTGGACCCTTGCCCAGGTCATTTAATCTTTCTGGGCCCCGTCTTCCTTATCTGTGTGCTGGCAGTTCCCTTGACCAGCTGGAAGATTGTTTTGCAAGGTAGTGCATTCCATTGTTGGTCAGCTCATGAGGTTCAAAGGTTCTTTTTGTAATTTATGCCCAAATCTGACTGGCTTTATCGTCTACTTGCTTTCCCTAGTTCTGCCCTCTGGAAAAACACAGATAAGCCTTCTCTCTCTTCACACACTGGAAAACAACTGTCATGTCCCCTTTAAATCATCTTTCATGGTGGTATAGCTGAAGTTCCCTCAGCTGTTTCTCAGGGTAGATTACCCAAGAACAAACCATAACTTTTGGTAATTAGACAATGTTTAATAAATGCAAGTTGAATAAATGAATAAGGGGATAGATGGATACATGGATGAATGGATGAAGATACTAACCTTCTCATCCTCTCTAGGTAGTCAATAATCCTCTTTAAGTGAGGTGTCCAGACAGCACAGTTGACTTTCGGCAATTACAAGTTAATTTTGCATTTTCAATTATTCATGAGCAACTCTCAAGGCCAAATCATGTAGCAATTTGTCATTTGGTAACAGAAAAACAAAACTGAATTGATGCCACCAGGCTGTTGCAGTAGTCAAGTTATTTAGCTGGTGAGTGAGTCTAGCTGATTCTTTAACATCCAAATTGTGCCTTGACTTCTTAGTTTGTATGTACTTTATAGTGCAAATGATATTCTATAGTGGTATCAGAAATTCTGCAAATTTGCAAATTATAAAAGTGAAACATTTTCCAGATGGGCCAACAAAGAATCCAGTGGGATGATGATTTTCCATTATCTGCTCCCTGTATAAGTGTGGATGCTGAGCTTGCAAGAGCCTTCTTAGCTGAGGCACACCATCAGATCGTATACGGTGTTTTCACACAAACTGCTGTTAGACATGTTCTCCCTTTTCCTTTACTTATGCATATTGCAATTTTTTTAAAAAGCCAAGCTGGCTACTACACTAGACCTCAGTGAATTACAGGACTAAGTGGACTCTGCTCCTCAGTTTGTATATCAAGAAACTCCATAGTATTAGAGCACTCATCACCGTTCGAGCTCTTGGGCCTGATTCTCACAAATATAATTCCTAGAAGATTGATATATAAATGAAAATGCCCTTTCAAAATTTCTAACGGAGTCCACATTTTTACAGTGACTAGGTTGTAAGAACTTAAGGGTTTCATTAGTAATTTTTAAAGTTTGCTTGGTTGAACACAGGATCTCAATAAAGAAAACTAAATGTTCTTGAGTCCATAGCATATACCTCCCTAGCGCCAAAATAATAATATCTGCTAAATACTGCCTTTCTCTCTTGGTCCCGGGTAAACATTGACAAATCCCTGCTATCCAATTTCCCTTTATCTAGACTTTAAGCAGACCACCCAACTTCTACAAATCTATTTTTATCTAGACAGAAGAAAATACAATGGCTTAGGCAGTAGCTCCAGGCCTGAAAATATTCTCCTAGCTACCATGATTGCAAAAAGAAGGTTTTCCAGGTCTACCTCAACAATACATTTAGAAACAATCTCTTAATATAGGTGACTTTTAATATACTTTAGTTTTCCAGCTACTTAATTTTTTGGATAATACATGCATATGGTGAAAAAAAAGCTTTTCAAAGATGTCAAAAATATGTATAGTGAAAAGTTCCCTCCCACTCCTGCCTCCCATTCCTTCCACTGTTACCAGTCTCTCACATAACATTCCTAAGCTAATCTATACATATTTTTCCTTTTGCATTATATAAATGGAAGTATGCTTTGTACATTGTTTTGTTGCTTCTTTATAGAATTGCATTATTCTTTTTAACAGCTGCATAACATTCCATTATATGGATGTGCCATAACTTTTTTAACTAATCCCACTAATGGTACACATTTAGCTTGTTTCCAGCCTTTCTCTCAATGTTTAGTTGACATTTAACACCTGTGCAAGAATAGCTTTGGATATATTTCTAGATGTGGAATTGCATTTTTTACTGTAAGAAATTTTGCCCAATATACCTCCTTAGCATTTGACCCAATTTATATTCCTACCAGCAATTTATGAGGGTGCCTATTCACACACACTCACCACAGAGTGAGTTTATTAGTTATCTAGGGTTGTGGAACAAATTACCACGACACTTACCAACTTAAGACCACATGTATTATCTCAGTTTCTGTGAGTCAGAATTTGAGAGGAGCTTAACTGGGTGGCTAGGCTGGCCAAAGCTGCAGTCATCTGAAGTTTGACTGACCCTGGAGGATCCACTTCCAAAATATCTCACTCACATGACTATTGGCAGAAAGCTGGAGTTTCTTTCCATAAACTTTCCATCCATGACCTTTGCTGATTTTTCTATTGGGACATTGGTTTTTGTGGAAATGCATAACAAATATTTTTCTAGGTTGTCTGTTAACTTCCTTTGTGGTGAGATTTTTCATTTTTTGGTCATGCCAATTTTTTTTATGAAATTGAATTTTCAAACGTTTCTATTTTTGTGGCATACATACTTGGTGATTTTTTTTTTAAATTGACCATGTTTTCTTTATATATATATATATTTTTTTAATATTTCTTTCATATTTCATTACAATCAAATCTTTGATTCATCTAAAATGTATTTTGTTATAAAGGGTGAGGCAGAGAATTAAGCCTTTTTTTCCCCTCCAGATATCATATTACAGAATTGCCCCAATATCACTTATTGAATAATTGTCATTTCCTCCTTCAATCAGTTAATGTCCTGTCAGGAAATCCAAAAACACTCTAGATCAGGAGTTCTTAACAAGGGGTCAATGAGCTTGAATTGAAATTCAAAAAAACATTACTCTCGTGGGGATGTGTTGGTGTGGCTGTGATATATTTATTAAATAATACACAATAGAGTGTGGACTTAGTAAGGGGACCATGGTTTTCACCTGACTGGCAAAGGGGTCCATGGAACAAAAAGAGTTAAGAGCCCCTGTTCTAGATAGTTCAAGCAGAGAGGGATTTAATGGAAGGAATTAGCTACAAGGACTTTGCAAGGGTCAGAGAAGCTGAAGAGAAAGGAATATTACACAGGGATCATGAAGCTGCTAGTGTCCCTGGGATGGAAACCACCAGTTTGCTGCTAAAAACATGGCCATTGCTTTTTTTAAAAATCTCACTGTGACCACTGAGCAGGAACTAGCACTTTAATGATACAGCTGAAACCACTACCATGCTCACTAACGCTGGTGAAGCCCAAATTGCCTCCACAGCTACTGCTACTACTGCCAAAGAGAAGCCAGAAGCTGGAAAAGGGTTCCTCTTTACCTCTTGCCCTTCAATCCCAGCAGGTGCCTCCCATCTCAGAACAGAACAAAGGCACCTGATGAGGGAATCTGGAAAAGCAGCATACTGGTTTCCAGCCAGCACCTTTGTACCAAAAGAGGGCATGGAAGGCTGGGGATGGAGCTGTGTGCCAATAATCAGCCCACCCACTGATTTGAAAAGCCATGTTTATCACATCTTAAATTCCTCCATGTTTGATCATCTATTTCTAGACTTCTATTTTTTCCATTTGTCTATTTAAGCACCTGTGTCACATTGTTTTAAATATTATATTTTTGTATCTAATAGAGACAGTCCCCTCACACTGTTTTTCCTTTTCAGAATTTTCCAAGCTTTCTTGTATTGCTTATTTTTCCACATGAATTTTAGGATTACCTTGTCTAGTTCTTTAAAAAGTCCAGTTTGCATTTTATTGAAATTACGTTAACACTGTACTTACTGTTTTAGTTTCTTAGGCTGCTCAAGTAAGTGCCATGCAATGGGCTGGCTTAAACAATGGATATTCATTTGCTTCCAGTTTTGAGGCTAAGAGAAATTCCAAATCAAGGCATCATCAAAATGATACTTTCTGGGAAGCGGATTTGGCCCAATGGATGGGGCGTCCACCTACCATATGGGAGGTCCACGGTTCAAACCCCAGGCCTCCTTGACCCATGTGGAGTTGGCCCATGCACAGTGCTGATGCATGCAAGGAGTGCCCTGCCACGCAGGTATGTCCCCCGTGTAGGGGAGCCCCACGTGCAAGGAGTGCACCCCACAAGGAGAGCTGCCCAGCACAAAAGAAAGTGCAGCCTGCCCAAGAATGGCGCTGCACACACGGAGAGCTGACACAACAAAATGACACAACAAAAAGAAACACAGATTCCTGGTGCCACTGATAAGGATAGAAGGGGTCACAGAAGAACACACAGCAAATGGACACAGAGCAGGCAGCTGGAGAGGGGGGAAGGGGAGATAAATAAATCTTTAGGAAAAAAATGATACTTTCTCCCCCAAAGACTGTGGCATTCTGGGGCTGGCTGCTGGTGATCCTTGGTCCTTAGCTTGTTAAATGGCAAGGCACATAGCAGCACCTCCTGATTTCTCCCTTCTCTTCCCTGTTCCATTGATGTTCAGATTCTGGTTGCTCCTTCTGTGGCTCTCTCTCTCTATGTCTTAATTTCATTCCCCTTATAAAGCACTCCAGTAATAGGACTAAAAGCTGACCTGACTGAGCTGGGCCACATCTGACCTGAAGTAACCTTGTCAAAAGGTCCTGTTTAAAATGGGTTCACACCTACCGGATTGGATTAAGTTTAAGGACACATTTTTCTGGTACATACAGCTTCTAACCACTACACTTATCTTAGGGAGAATTCATATCTTTATGACAGTAAAATTTTCTATCTAATAGTTCAGTATACATTTCACATGTTCAAGCTTTTTTTTGTTATCCTCTCTAGTATACTTAAGTTTTTCCCATATAGGTCTTGCACATTGTTTACGTTTTTTCACCAATATTTCATGTATTTTGTATTTGCTCTTGAGGTATTTTCTTCTGATTAATTATATTTGCATATACAAAGACTATCGATTTCACATACGGCTTACTGAATTTCTTGTTTATAACATTTCAATTTACTCTTGTATTTTTGAGGCAAATAGTCCTATTATCTGTTGATAATTATAATTTTATGTCCTCAGTTGCAACTCTGTGTTGAAAAACCATAATTGAACATGATGAATAACACTAGTGATACTATGTCCTTTCTTTGTTCCTGATTTTAAAAGGAATGCCTCCATTTATTTATTTTTGTTAGGTATAATGCTGGTTCTACAAGATAGGACAACATCTAATGTTTTCTATTTCATTACAAATTTTTTTTTTAATAAAGAATAGGTGTTAAATTTTCTCAAAATCCTTTCGGAACTCATGGAACTGATCATATGATTTTTCAATTTGAATTCATTAATGTGGCCAAATATATTAATAAATTTACAGCTGTTGAATCATCCTTGCATTTATAGAATCAATTCCTTCAATCATATTATATTAATCTTCTAATATGCTTCCTATTTGATTTAGGATCATTGTTTGTTGTGAGATCAGTCTTTAGGATTGTGTGGATACAGGTATGCTCATTGCCTTCATCCATTTTATGTTGCTTTTGACTATTTTACTCTCAGGTGGTAACCTTATTTCCAGTTTCTTCAGAGTCCCTCACAGTGGCCTCACATATGATAATTATAATCAAACTAATCTTTTAAATGTAAACCCTGGACTTGATGAATTCTCATTATTTCAAGTCATGGTTTTGTTTGACTGCAGCAATTTGCCAACATCTTTTTTTTTTTTACTATTTTTCTCCCCTTCCACCCACCCCACCCTGCTATTTGCTGTCTGTCCATTCATTGTACGATCTTCTGTGTCTGTTTCTTTTTGTCTACTCTTCTCATTTTCTCCTCTAGGTTTCACTGGGATTCGATCCTGGGGACCCTTGATCTGGGAGAGAGGTACCCTGTAGTTTGTGCCACCTTAGTTCCTGGTTTCTGTTGTGTCTTGCCTTGACTCTCCCCTATACCTCTCCTTTGTTGCATCATCATCTTGCTGCATTGTTCACCATGCAAGCCTGGCTCACCTTTACCAGGAGGCCCTGGGGATCAAACCCAGGTCCTCCCATATGGTAGACGGGGACCCAATCACTTGAGCCACATCAGCTTCCCCCAACATCCTTTTGATTCCTGGCTTCTCTCCATTGATTCTAATCTATGACTTGAAGAAACAATTAGGTGGTTGCTTGGTCAAAAGCAAGTACATAGGCTGGCTAGAACCTCTCCATCAGCTGGCAGGGAGATGCGGAAGGCACCCACATCCTATAATGACTCCAATCCCAAGAAAGAGGGAAAATCAGGAAAGGTCCGTTAGTGACATGTCAGGCTCAGAGCCACCCATTGCTGCCAATACAGAGGGTCTATGGAGGCTGGGAGCCCAGAGGAGCTCTAGGACCATGGCTTTTATGTTCCAGAGGTCTTTTTCATTAAGTTGGAAGGCAGAAAGCATTCTGCAAGTTGGGACTGAGGGAAATAAGAGAATTGTTGTTAGCATGAGAGATTATTTATGATTACACATTCCAGGCTTGGGCTGTATCTTTAAACACACATACATGTAAGGGACAGAAATCAGTCTGTCAGGAGCCATTTGCCACATTGGCTCAAGTTTCCTATCCTGTATGATGGCAGAAGAATAGACAGTTTCAAGGGATATTGGGTTGGCAGGAAAACAGTAAGAAGGAACTTTCTAAGTGTTCATTAAGAGGATACTTTTAGGGGGGAGAGGGGGGGTGGGGGGGTGGGGTTGAATGGGACCTCACATATATATTTTTAATGTAATATTATTACAAAGTCAATAAAAAAAAAAAAAAAGAGGATACTTTGACTCTGCCTAGAATGTCAAAATAAGCTGTTAAAAAAACAAGGGAGCAGATGGGGCTCAAGTGCTTGAGTGTCTGCCTTCCAAATGGGAGGTCTCAGGTTCAGTTCCTGGTGCCTCCTGAAAAAAACAAAAACAAACAACAAGCAAAACAAACAAACAAACAAAACAACTCAGGGACCTGATGTGGCTCAGTGTTTAAACACCAGCTTCCCACATATGAGGTCCCAGGTTCAATCCCTGGCCCTGGTACCTAAAAAAAACAAACAAACAAAAAACTAACTTAGCTATTTTGTCAAACTACAACAAATCCTGAATATACATTTAGAATTGTATTGTATGTGAATTGATACTATTATCATTGTATTAGTCAGGGTTCTCTAGGGAAACAGAATCAATAGGAGATATCTGTAAATAGTATGAGATTTTATAAAATTCTCTCACATGACTGTGGGGATGCACAAGTCCAGATTCTGCAGGCAGGCTGCTAACCAGGGGCTCTGATGAATGCCGAAATTACTTCCCCTTTTAGGGCATTCAATTGATTGGATAAGACGCCACTCCGGCTGGCAGTAATCTCCCTGGTTGATCATAGTTGTAATCAGCCATCTATGCAGTAAACTCGCAGATGACTAAAGTTCATAAATGCCCTTGTATTACAATTAGCCCAGTGCTTGCTTGACCAAACAACTGAACCTAATTTCCAGGCCAAGTTGACACATTAGCCTAACTGTCATAATCATTATTTAATATTCCTCTTACCCTTGGTAACAGTCCTTATTTCCAAGTGTACTTTGTTTGATATTAATAGGGCCAAACTAACTCTTTTTAATATTGTTTGCATGGTATATCCATCCTTTTTCTTTTAATCTATGTCTTTATATTTAGCATGGGTTTCTTGGTATGTTTAGATAAGTTACACTTTAATTATTGATATTGTTGTATTAGATCTATCATTTTATTATTAGTTTTCTGTTTTATCCCCTCTGTTTTTGTTCCTCTGTTCCCCCTTTCCTGCCTTCCTTCAGATTATTTAAATATTTTGGTATTCCCTTTTAATTTGTCTGTTGGCTTTTTTGATATATTTCTTTGAATTTTTATAATATTTTTTACCTGGGACTTCATTTTTTAAATTATTTAATTAATTTATTTTTATTATAGTTAAATATGTATATATAATGCAAAATTTCCCATTTTAACCATTTTTACTTCAGTGGTATTAATTACAATGATGTGTGATCATTACCTCCATCCAGTACCAAGACTATGATCTTAAACAGAAACTCTGTACCTATTAAACAATAACCCCCATTCCCTCCTCTCCCTCAGCCCTTGGTAACCTCTAATCTCCTTTCTCTCTCTATGAATTTGCCTAGTCTTGATAGTTCATATATGTGGAACAAAATATTTGTCCTTTTTTGTGTCAGGTTTATTTCACTCAGGATAATGTTTGTAATGTTGGTCCATGTTGCCACATTGTATCACAAATCCATTCCTTTTTCCAAATGAATAAGGTTCCATTTTGTGTATATACCACATTTTGTTTATCTACCCATCTGTCAATGGATACCTGGGTTGTTTCTTCCTTCCGGCTATTCTGAATAATGCTGCTATGAACATAAGTATACAATCTTCAAATTATTATTTTAGTGGTTACTCCAGGGTTTGCAAAATGCATAACCAATATTTCACACTTCACTTTGAATTAGTATTTTATCACTTCAAGTAAAAAGCAGAAGTCCTATAACCAGATAGATCTTTTTATTCTCCAGCACTGACCTTTATGTTATAGTTGTCATAAGTATCACATACATTCATATTACAACTACATATGTGGAATACTCCACCAGACAATTACATTTTTTGTTTCAATTGTCATAGCTTTTTAAAGACCTGAAAGGAATTTTTTCTCTTTTATTCAGATTGTCTACTTTCTATAGGTTTATCTTCAAGTTTACGCTCATCTTCAATTGTGTAACTGAGTCAACCCAGAGAATTTTAATTTTAGGTATTATAGTTCAGTTCTAAAGTTTCCATTTTACTCCTTTTTATAGTTGCTATTTCTCTGCTGAGGACATTTATCTTTCCATTCATTTTAAGTCATAATAGCAGAGTCATATTAGCGGCTTTAAAGCATTTGTCTAATAATTCCAAAATCTGGTCATCTTGGGTTGGCATCTGTTTATTTGTTTATTGTTTTTCCCTTGTGGATTCATCAGATTTTCCTCGTTCTTTGTATATTAAGCAATTTGGAATTGTATCCTGACATTATAAATGTTAGGTGGTGTAGTCTCTAGGTTCAGTTAAAACCCTTTAGAGATGGTGACATGACATTGTGAATGTAACTAACACCACTGTATCATATATTTGAAAGTGATAAAATGGGGAATTTTGCATTGTGTATATGTTACCACGATAAAAATTTTGTAAAAAAATCATAAAACTATGTATCACAAAGAGTGAGTCCTAATGTAAACTACGGATGATAATTAATAGAATTATAATATTTTTTCCTCAATTGGAACAAAGGTACCAGCTAATGAAAAATGTTAATAATAGGGAAAACTGTGTGAGGGGAGTGGCAGGGAGAAGATATGGAAACTCTCTACTTTATGCACGATTTTTCTGTAAACCCACAACTTTTCTAATTAAAAAAAAAGAAAAGAAAAGAAAATTCAAATAAATCTTAACCCAGCTAAAAAAAAAAAATCCATTTGGGAATGTTGTTTCATTGTTGTTTTGGATTCTAGCTGCAAATTCTGTCTCACCTCCCATGAGTGGTAATTCCAATCTTAGTTCAGTTTTCAAATACTTTCTAAGCTACTTTTGGTCTGTCCAGCATAAACACAATTCAGGGCTTAATTTGAGACTTGGACGATGGTTTTAAATCTTATTGCAATACACAAAGACTTTGCTAGACTGTTTTGGGTCTGTTGATGCAAATGAAGCTCAGTCGCTAGCCCAGAACTCCGGCAGGTTCATACAGAGTTAGGTTCAAATAGTGGAACCTCTCCAGGATTCCTTCCACACCCTCTGGCACTCAGGGTTCCCTTCTACCAGTTCCTCTGGGCAGAAATATGGAATTTCCCTTGGAGTTTTTAGCCACACACTGCCCTGCTGCTTCATGGCATCATGGCTGAGACTTGCCCTCGGGGTAAAGTCACTAAAGAATAGATAACAAAATTTGGAAAACCTCACCCCTGAAGTTTTGACCCATGTTTTGACTCCCCTCATTATCTATTTGCTTTTTTTCAAATTTCTATTTCTACAGCCAACTTTTTTTTTAAGATTTATTTTTTATTTATTTCTCTCCCCTTCCCCAACCCCACCCCCACTCCCCGTTGTCTGCTTTCTGAGTCCATTCACTGTGTGTTCTTCTTTGTCCGTTTGCACTCTCGTCAGCAGCATCAGGAATCTGTGTTTCTTTTTGTTGTTGCTGTGGCATCATTTTGCTGCATCAGCTCTCCGTTTGTGCAGCTCCACTCCTGGGCAGGCTGTGCTTTTTTTTGCGTGGGGCGACTCTCCTTGAGGGGCACACTTCTTGCATGTGGGGCTCCCCTACGGGGAGGACACCCCTGAGTGGCATGGCACTCCTTGTGCGCATCAGCATTATGCGTGGGCCAGGAGGCCCTGGGTTTGAACCTCGGATCTCCCATATGGTAGGCCGATGCTCTATCAGTTAAGTCAAATTGGCTTCCCTATCTACTTGTTTTCGTTGACTTTTCAGAGTCCTCACGTAGTTGCTTTTTGTATTCATCCAGAGTTTTGTATTGTCATCAGCAGGAGAGAGAAAGCTACTGTGGGCTTACACCAGCTTAGCCAGAACCAAATTCATATCCTGTGTACATTGGTTGTTTTGGTTTTTGAAGATAAAACTTCATACTTAGAGATAATTGTAGATTCACAAGCAATTGTAAGACTAATACAGAGATCCTTTGTACCTTTTACCCAATTTCCTCCAATGAGATCCTCTTACAAAACCAGGTAACGTGTGATTTAGTATACAATCAAGATATTGACATTGATACAACCAAGGTAACAGAACATTTCCATCACTATAAGGATGCCTCGCGTTGCTCTCTTATAGTCACACCAACTTCCCTCCCACCTTCACCCCCTCCTAAACCCCTCGCAACCCTTAATCTGTTCTCCTTTGCTATAATTTTATCATTTCAAGAATATTATATAAAAGGAACCACACAGTATGTAACCTCTTTTTTCACTTACAATAATTCTCTAGAGAATCACCAGGTTGTTGAATACATGCCTTTTTATTTCTGAGTAGTATTCTGTGCCATGGATCTACTACAGTTTATTTAACCATTCACTCTTTAAAGGACATCTGCATTGTTTCCAGGTTTTACCTATTACAAATAAAGTTGCTATGAATAGTAAGGTACACATGTGTGCACATGTGTAGCAGTTTGGCATTATTTATGAATTCCAAAAATAGATATTGGATTATGTTTGTAAACTGGTCTGTCCCCCAGGGCATATTAGATTTTATTGGATTCAGAGGTTTCACTTTTACTTGATTAAATAATGATTAAGGCTTTGATTGGGCCATGACAGTAGGATGGAGAGAAGGCTCCAGGAGACATGGCAGAGGCCCAGGGAAGAGAGATGAGCCATTTGCCTGATAGTCTGCAGCTGTCCTTGTGGACCAGAGCAGCTGAGCCCAGAAAGAAACGAGCCCTGTGAAGAGAGGAACCCTGGAAGCCTGAACCCTGGCAGACGTTGGCAGCCATCTTGCTTCAATGCATGGCAACAGACTTTGGTGAGGGAAGTAATTTATGCTTTATGGCCGGTTACTGTAAGCTTCTACCCCAAATAAATACCCTTTATGAAAGCCAACAGATTTCTGGTATTTTGCATCAGCACCCCTTTGGCTGACTAAAAAAATATTAATAATAAAATTTTTTTAAACCTGCCAAACTGGCAGCAGACTTGGCCCAATGGGTGGGGTGTTTGCTTACCACATGGGAGGTCCATGGTTCAAATCCCAGGCCTCCTTGACCCGTGTGGAGCTGGCCCATGCACAGTGCTGATGCACGCAAGGAGCGCCATGCCACGCAGGGGTGTCCCCCGCATAGGGGAGCCCCATGCCCAAGGAGTGTGCCCCATAAGGAGAACCAGCTGCCCAGCACGAAAGAAAATGCAGCCTGCCCAGGAATGGTGCCGCACACATGGAGAGCTGACACAGCAAGATTACGCAACAAGAAGAAACAGTTTCCCAGTGCCGCTGATAAAGATAGAGTGGTCATAGAAGATCACACAGCAAATGGTCCCAGAGAGCAGACAACTGGAGGGGGGGAGGAGATATAAATAAAAAATAAATCTTTAAAAAAACAAAACCTGCCAAACTGTTTTCCAGAGTGGCTGTACCATTTTATACTCTAACCAGTCATGTATGAGCGATCTAGTTTCTCTGCATCCTTGCCAGGTTTTGGTGTGTTTTAGTTTGCTAGAAACTGCTAAGAGCAATACACCAAAAATGAATTGGCTTTTTTTAATATAATGGGAATTTATTAGGTTGTTTGCTAGAAACTGCTAAGAGCAATACACCAAAAATGAATTGGCTTTTTTTAATATAATGGGAATTTATTAGGTTAAAACCTTGCAGTTCTGAGGCTGTGAAAAAGTCCAAATCAAGGCATTATCAGAAATGCTGTCTTACTGAAGGTCAACTGTTGGAGATCCTGGATTGCCACCATGTGGCAAGACACAATGGTGGTTCTGCTGATCTGGATATCAGCCTTCTCCTCCAGGCTTACTTTCTTCCCAAAAGATTGGGCACATGGCATGTCTCTCCCCTTTCCTTCAGGCCTTTCTTTCAGCCCCTTGGGGGCCTCTTCCCATGCCTCTGTACTCTGCTGAGTCCAACCTCTGGCCTCTGGGACCTCTCTCTCAGCCCCTCGAAGTTTCTCTGCTACTTTTTTCTGTGTCTCTGCAAGTGTCTTTCATTTATAAAGTATCAGCAGGAGGACCAATACCCACCCTGGGTCACATTTCACTCATGCAATCCAATCAAAGGACCTCCAGCTGAATCCAATCCAATCAAAAGTTCCCATACCCACAAGAGTGGATTAGCTTTAAGAACATCGTCTTTTCTGGGATTCACAAAAGCATCACACTGTTACACTCCACCCTTTGGATCCCAAAAAGACATGTGTTGGTTTTTTTTCCATATGCAAAATATATGCATTCCATCACAATATTTCAAAAGCCTTAAATCATTTCAGTAACAATCCTAAATACAAAATTTCAGCAAAATCAATTACAGGCATGCAGTCTGTCTTTGAGCAACACTTCTCTTTGACTGTAGACCTGTGAAACTTGAAAACAAGTTATCTGTTTCCAATATATAAAGGAGCAACAGTCATAGAATAAATAATCTCATTGTCATAGGGAGGAATCAGAAGGAAAACTGGGGTCACAGTTCCCAGTTCCAAACCTGTAGGGCATACTCCTTTAAATTTCAAAGGCTGAGAGTCATCTATGGAAGGATAGTCTCTGCTCCTCAGGGCCACAAGCAGCAGGAATCCCACCCCTTCCAAGGGCTTGCCCAGCAGCCATCTTCTCGGCTCCACCAGCGTCAAGCATCTGGGAGGCCACAGAACTCTAAGACTCCCCCTCAGAGATCACTGGGGTGATGGCCATACTCTCCCCAGTCTCCAGGGCACAGGTCCAGCCCCCTCAGGGGAGTGGAGGAGTGACCAAATTCTCCCCAACCCGCCCCAGGGAATGTGCTCCACCCTCCCTAAAGCCTGGGACAGCAGCAATCCCCCTAAACAATCAGGCAGAAGGCCCACCCTCTTCAAATGTCAGGCCAAACTCACCCTTTCCGCACACATGGGTTAGGTCCCTCTCTAGGCCCAAGAAGATGTCTTACATCCAGACCTCAACTTCCATGGTTTTGCCCTTGAAGTCATTTTTCCTTCAATCCCTCCCTTTTCTGTCCCTTTTAGTCCAGGCTGACAGTAGTTTTGTTCATACAGATTTCACAAAAAACCTTTTGATTTAGCATGCAGGAAACAGGAATCGAAGCCTTAGGTAGTAAGACTTGCCACAGATCTTTCCTGGACAACTGCATTTCCAATCCTGACTTACACTGAAAAGACTGGCTGGTTCCATATTCTTTTAAATCCTCATGTGGGGCTCTATTCTCTGGGGACTCACTGTTCAGAGGCTCAGAATTTCCCAAACCATCAATTTCTGGTTCCTTTGGGCCCAGGAGTTCAATTCTCAGCTTATCCCTTTCCTCTAGCATTTTGCTATAAGCTGCAAGGAGAAGCCAGGCTGTGTTTTCCACTCTCAGTTTAGAAATCACCTCAGCTAAATATCCAAGCTCATCACTCTCAAATTCCACCTTCTATCTAACATCAGGACTCAATTTTGCCAAGTTCTCTGCCACTTTAAAGCAAAGATTGCCTTCCTTCCAGTTCACAAAGACATATTCATCATTTCTGCCTACAGTTTCTTCAGAAGTAACTTTAGCATCCATACTTTTACCAACAGTCTCTGCAAAGCAATCTAGGCCTTCCCTATCAAGCATCTCACAATTCCTCCAAATCTTTCTGCTTTCATTTGCTAAAGGCTTCTGGGAGCAATATACCAGAAATAGGCTGCCTTTTATAATGGGGATTTATTGGGTTAAAACCTTACAGTTCTGAGGCTGCAAAGATGTCCAAATCAAAGCAGTGTCAGAGATGCTGTCTCACCAAAAGTAGGCTGCTAGAGATCCTGGACTCCTGCCACGTCGCAAGACACAATAGCAATTCTGCTGGTCTGTTCTCCTCCAGGCTCATGCTCTCCCTGAGCTCAGCTGTGGATGCTCAGGCATGTGGCCTGGTCTCCCTCTCCTCCAGGCATCTCTCTCAACCTCTTATGGGCCTCTTTCCATGCCTCTTTGCTCTACTGAGTCCAGCCCCTGGCCTCTAGGACCTCTCTCTTGGCCCTTCAGTGTCTCTTCGTATCTTGTTTTTTTCTATGTGTCTCTGCACGTGTCTCCTGTTTATAAAGGACTCCTTATAAAGGACTCCAGCAAGAGGACCAAGACACACCCTGGGTCATTCCTCTCTTAATCCAATCAAAGGCCCCAACTGAGTCCAATCCAATCAAAAGGCCCCATACCCATACGTATGGATTAACTTTAAGAACATGATCTTTTCTGAGATCCACAAAAAGCTTCAAACTCTCACAGTGTGATCCTCTTTAAATTTATTTTATTTTAGCCATTTTGGTGGTTATATAGTGAAATACATACATATTATACATGTGTATAAATATACATATTATACATAGATATAAAAATATTTTTAAATGCCTAGAGCAACCACTAAAAAAGCCATACAAAGAGATTCAACACACACACATATATCATATTTATATGATCTGAGCAGATAGAAGTTCGTAATTTGACTTGGGGAGAGGAGGGTGGTAAAGAGGGAGGAGACAGGATGATTCCTAGGTTTCTGGCTTAAGTTACCACATGGATAATAATGCTATATATAGAGGGAGGGAATGATGGTGAGGAAAGTGAGTTTGATGTTAGATATATTGAGTTTGAAGTAGGTTATCATATATATGGTTTTGAATGTCAGGAAAGAGACTTGGAGTGAATACTTAGATTAGGTATTTATCATTATGTAATAGCTTTTGAAAGGATAGATGAAACATCCCAAGACAAGCACATAGAGTGAGAAGAGCTGAGAATCTTGGATGGAACCCTGATAGCAGCCACACTTAAGGGTTGGGCCAAGGAAAGGCAGCAGCCAGAGGGAATCACAAGGATGAACACAGAGTTAAGAGGGGAAAACAGAGTAGGCGTTGTCAGGGAAACGTCAGTAAGGGACTGTTTCAGGCATGAGGAAACAGCCAAGGTGTTACTGGTGTAAAATAAGGAGGGGAAAGTTCCCACTGGCTTTCTCAACGAGGAGGAGCCTGGTGCATAAGCGTTTCAGAGGGTGGTTGGGATGAGCAGCCAGACTGCCGTGAGCTGAGGGGCAAGCAGGTGGGCAGGACACGGGAGGCACCCCGAATGCCCTGGGGCTCAGCCTTGCTGCTCCGCAGAGCAGCAGACCCAAAATTCTACCTCTTGCAAGAATCTCTTCTGTCACTGTCTCACCAAATTGACGTCCAGACACCTCCTGCCCTGCAAGCACTCGAAAGAGCCTGGTCCAGCAGGACTCTGACCCTACTCAGCTGCTTCTTTGCAGGAGAGATTATGAGGTGCACTCACTCAGATGCCATCTTGCCTCGCCTCTCCCATGGAACTTTAAGCATTGCTGCCGCCTGGGCCCTGCCTCTCAAGATTCTGATTTAATTGTATTGGAGCAAGTTTTCATGGTTTATTAGTTTCCTATTTTTGCTCTAACAAATGACCACAAATTTAGTGGCTGAAACCCCACAAATGTGGTATCTGACAGCTGTGTAAGTCAGAAGTCTGACATGGGTCTCAGTGAGCTAAAATCAGGGGACCAGCAGGGTTGAGCTCCTTTTTAGGAGCCCTGGGGCACAATGTTTCCTCCCTTTTCCAGCCTTTAGAGGCCCCTTCTGCCATCTGCAAAGCCAGCAATATTGTACCTCTCTGTCCTTTTCTTCTGTGCTCCCATCTCCCTCTGACTCTCTTCTTGTCTTTTCCCACTTCAAAGGGCCCATGTGATTACACTGGGCCCACCCAGCTAATCCAGGCTAATCTATCCACCTCAAGATCCTTAATCAGATCTTCAAAATCACTTCTGCCATGGAGGGAACTTCACAGGTTCCAGGGATTAGGACGTGGCTGTCTTTGAGAGGCCATTACTCTGCACATGGGAACATTTTGTACCTCCCCAGGCAATTCTTTTTTTTTTTAAAGATTTATTTTTTATTTATTTCTCTCTCCTTCCCCAACCCCCCTCCCCAAGTTGTCTGCTTTCTGTGTCCATTCGCTGTGTATTCTTCTGTGTCCGCCTGTATTCTTGTCAGCGGCACCAGGATCTGTGTCTCTTTTTGTTACATCATCTTGCTGCATCAGCTGTCCGTGTGTGCAGCGCCATTCCTGGGCAGGTAGCACTTTCATCGCACAGGATGGCTCTCCTTATGGGGTGTATTCCTTGCGTGTGGGGCTCCCCTATGTGGGTGACACCCCTGCGTGGCAGGGCACTCCTTGCGCACACTAGCCCTGTGTGTGGGCCAGCTCACCACATGGGCCAGAAGGCCCTAGGTTTGAACCCTGGACCTCCCATGTGGTAGGTGGATGCTTATCAGTTGAACTAAATCTGCTTCCCATCCCCAGGCAGTTCTTATGAGCTGCCAGGATTAAGCAACACTGGGAGGAGAGGGTGATAATAGGGTTGATGGAGAGTTTGGGGATTGGTTTTGTTTTAAAAGATATGGAATGCAAAGGTGTAAATAAAGAAGACAATCATTTCAATTCCTGGCTATTTTTTTCCAGTGGAGACTTAATAGTGAAATTATGTTAGAGAAGAATAATTTTTATCTGACACTTTTTAAAGTCTGCCCAGAGCTGACTCTTTTCCCCCTTACTCAAAACATGACATATTGTACAAAGCTTTCAAACCCATAGTTATAATTAAAAAGACAAGCAAAAGATATGCAGTCATATGTTCAAGGTGAGCCTGAAGATATCCTAACCTAGATTTATAGAAAATGAGCTTTTCAGAGGCAGAAACTGAAGAGGCTAATCTGAAATGAAACTCAATTTTCTCCAGCACTGCGGCCTGAGGTTACTTGAGACCAGCCTTTTGTCAGCACTTGGGGACTCAGGAATGAAAGTGTGCGGAGATGATCAAATGCCAAGATTGCCATACTGTGCGGGGAAGGCAAGCATGTGTTTTGGTTGGAAGGGGGAAGAGTGTTCAATTAATCCTGAAATGTTTGTGAAAAACAAATGATGGCCAAAAAGAAAACTCAATCTGAAAGGGGTGTGCTTCCTTACAAGAGAACCATCTCTACCGGTCTGGCAGCCACAAAATAAAAATGTCAGTCTGCCAGACCAGAGCACAGATAATTAGGAGTGAGTAACAGCACATGGACAGTTTTCATTAAAACCAAGGCAGCGTGGCAGATGGGAAGGCCTCAGTGGTCTGCTCGCGTGGGCTGGGGGAGGCTGGCCACGCTTCGCTTGGTCTTCCTGGGGCCCAGGGACCTGCGCTTCCCCTTTAGACTGTGCAAGCGTCTGTCGGCACCGCAGTCCCTGGCCAGCGGCAGAGGAGCACTGGACCAGGGTAATTAAGCCCCTGGAGGGATCCCATAGGCTGTCAAAATGGGGAGTTTCCTCCCTCCCCTTCAGACACTCTCCCTTTTCTGGACACTCCCAGGATGCAAAGTAGTTGAGGGTTGCTTTGCTTTTGACCCCTCCAATACAGGGCAGAAAGAGTCACAAGAATGGATGTAGTTTTTGAAGAAATCGCCTTTTTGTTACAAAAATATATATATTTCTGTAGATCAAGGCAGGGTGCTGATCTACACAGAACAGAGCCTGGGGTTTGGGGACTCCTCCGTCCATTCCCGTGATCGAATCGGGGTTATGAGGTAACCACGCCTTTGTGGCCGGACTTGTGCCTGCTGACAGAAATGCATCACTTTGATGACAAGGATGCATCCAATTCCCCGAGGCACGTTGCTTAATGACTGTTCTGCATCGACCCCATAGAATATTTGATTTGTGCTGCTATAAAAGGCACTGGCAACTGCCGGATTACGGTGAAATTCTCGCAACTGACATAGTCCAATATAAGGAGGATTAAAATATTCTAAGGCTTCCATGCCACTGACACACACACAGACACACACACACCACCTCCCAGGCTCCCTTCCCCACCACCTTCTCCTGAGGTATACAGACTGGCTGGGATTGAACACACTGGGGGTGGTGGGTCTGTGTCCAGCACTTCCCTTCTCCAGCACCTACACAGGGCCCTGACGGCGCTCACTGGTTCTCCCAGCCTCTGCTTCCATAAAAGCCACTCTTACCCACTCAACAGAGCCAGGGCTTTCTTTTCTGCTTACGGTTTTGCTAGCTTTGCTACGCCACTCCCCCATGGGCAGAGCTGGATCCGAGGAGACAGGGCTGACATGGACCAATTTCGAATGGAGAGTTCAGTCCCCACTCACCGTTTCCTGTCTGCTGCCTCCATCTGCCTGCAGCCAGCCTGCCTCTGCCTCAGCACTCCAGGGGGATGTTCTCGCCAAAGGCATCAACTGCTCCAGCATGAGGGGCCATTGGGAACCCTCTGGGTCCTCCCAAGAGATACAGTCTATGCTTTGGTTGCCCTGATACTCAAAGCAAGCCAAACGAAAAAAAATAAAAGGGATAGAGCTGGGACCAATTTCTATGTGGGAAGTGAGGAAGAAAAACCAAAGGTAAATGGGCAACTGTGTAGACAGTGGGGCCAATAATTGATTTAGAGACTAGAAGAGGAGACAATCCAGAAAGGAAAACGGCAGTTTCAGTTTTGCCGAGCTGGTTTGTCATTCCTGCCAGACACTGGATAGACAAGCGCAGCAGGTGGTCCTAAAGCCTCCCAGAGAGATCAGAGGTGAAAACTGAAATTTAAGAATCATTTGCATTTCCCTTAAACTTAATTTAGTCTGAAATCACCAGCTTTCTTCTGAGTAGTATCTGCTTTATTCTCAGCCTTGGTGTGCATATGTTTTTTTAAGTACAGATCTTTTATGCAGCAAGTAACTGGTTTTTGTGATTTTAAAATCCAATCAGATAATCTAGCTTTTGATCAGTGAATTTCATCTTTTTTACATTCATTCTGTTACCGATAAAGTTGGGCTTATTTTTGCCACTACATTTTGTTCTCTGCTTTCCATCCTTTATCTTTACCTCTTTTTATCTCTTTTACTGCCTTCTGTTAGACCGATAACATGTTTCTCTATTTGTTTTTACTCTGCCTCTCCTGGCCTGCAATCTAAATTGTGTCTATCTTCTTTGGTTGATTATCTTTAAATTTTTAACATAAACACTTAACCATAAACTTTCCAACAAAGTATAAATTTGTTCAATATTACTATCCTCCTCTAGAATATAAAAAGAACTTAGCACCCTTTAACTGAACATTGAATACTTCTTTCCCCCATCTTGTTACTTATTCTTTTATTGAGCCTGAAATTTTAGATGTATTGCTTTTCTCAATGCACAAAAATTATTTTAGTTGTTTTTAAACAAATTGTTAATTAAATTTACCAACTTTTTAAAAAGTCAACTTATATGCTTGCAATTGTTTCAAGCCAAGCCTTCCCTCTTTGCTTACTTTTCACCTTGCAGAAGATAATTTTTAACAATTTGTTTCTGAAGGTGGTCATCTCTTTTAGTCTCTGAGGCTTTAATAATTTATTTTGCTTTCACTCTTGAATGATAGTTTACACGACTGTATAATTCTAAGTTGCCTGTTACTTCCCCCAGTGCTTTGGAGAGTGTTTTAGTTTGCTAGGCTGCCAGAATGCAACTTATCAGAAATGGGTTGGCTTCTACAATGAAAATTTATTGTTGATTTATCAGCATACACTTCTGAGGCCATGAAAATATCCAAATCAAGGCTTCATCAAGCCATGCTTTTCTCCCTGAAGACTGGCTGCCAGTGATCCTGGACTTGTCTGTTACGACCAGCACATGGCCGTGACTACTAGTCTCCCTTCTTTTCCAGGTTTTGTTCCTTCAACTTCCGGTTTCTCTCTCTCATCTCGTATGGCTTTCTCTTTCCTTCTGTGGATTTTCCCTTTCCATATTCATCCTATTTATAATGGACTCCAGTAAGAGGATTAAGACCCACCCTGATCATTGACTATGGGGTGCAGTGATGCTCAGAGATGTTCTTACCAGGTGCAATGGATGTGTCACGATGATGGGAGAGAGTGTTGCTGTGGGGGGAGTAGGGGGTGGGGGCAGTGGGGTTGAATGGGACCTCATATTTTTTTAATGTAATTTTTAAAAATAAATAAATAATTTTAAAAAAATAAAAAATAAAAGTATTAATAAAAATCGTGATTTCAAAACATGAACAAAAAAAAAAAAAAGACCCACCCTGGGTCTTGCCTTACTGCAGTAATTTAATCAAAAGACCCTTAACTGAAATAACCTAATCAAGAGGTCCCATCCACAGTAGGCTCACACCCACAGGAATGGATTAGCTCTATGGACATGATATTTCTAGGGTTCATAAAAGCCTCAAACTGCCACAGACAGATTAATTTACTCTTCTCCAACATCTATTGTTGCTGATGAGAAATCCGCTGCCAGCCTGACGGCTTTCTCTTTACATAAAAAATTATTTTTGGTAGCTTTTAAGATTTGTTTTGGGTTTTTTTTTGTTTTTGTTTTTGTTTTTTTGGCTTGCTGCTTTGAAATTTCACCTCAGTGTGTCTATTTTTATTTACCGTGCTTGTTTCTCAGAGTGTACTTTCAATCAAAAGAATCACATATTTCTTCAACTAAGGAAAATTCTCAACGATTATACTTCAAATATTGGTCTTTGGTTATTCCCATCATTTCCATCTTCTGGAACCCCAATTTAGATGTCTGTTGGACTTTTCTCAACCTATATCTCTTAAACGTGCTTTAATGTTTTTTTAATCTTTGCTCTCTGTGCCACATTCTGATAAATCCCTCAATATTACCTTCTAATTCACCAATTCTCTCTTTAATTGTGATTAAAGTTTCTCTTATCTATTGGGTTTTTTAATTTTCAGTATTACATTTTTTAATTCTAAGATTTTAATTTTATATTTTTTCATATTCACCTCTTTTTATTTCATTTCTACATGCTTCACAATTCCCTGTTTTATTACTATTTTTTTCACTTAGCTCTTTGATTATCTAAAACATTCTTATTAGAAAGACTTTGTAATATTGTTTTATGAAATTAATTTTATTCAAGATGAAATTTTTTTCTAACTGTTGATTCTATTGGCTGTTTTTCTTGGTATTCTATTTCTTTTATGAGTTTTGAGATTTTCATCTTCATTTGTTTTCTATTTTGCTTTTCTCTCTCCTTTCTATCTATCTTGTGATTGCCTCCTCCTATATCCCTGGTCCTCAAGTCCAAAAGTATGTCTTATAATGTGGTTTGCAGCTTCTATCTCAGGATAATATTGCTAATCCAGTCCTCAGGTCAGCAAGCATCCTTTTATGGGAAGGGAGTCCCTTTCCAGTGCCTGAGTCTCTTCTAGTGCCCTTCTGTGTAGAAAGCACATTTACCCCACAAGGATAAAACACCCAGCCCTGTGTGCCTGACTCTGATCTAAGAGTTCAGTAGGCCTGTGTCTCAGCCTTGCTTCTGGCTTTCATTGCTGGCCCACTTCTGGTTCATGGGGATGTTTGCCATGGCTTTATTTCATCTTTTTTCTATTTTATCTATATTTTCATGTGTTAGTGATTGATTAGATGGGTAAAACTATGAACTTCCAATGCCATTTCGACTGGAAGATGGAAATTGGAGGCAGATGAGAACTGAAGCCAGAGATGTGAATACCAGTCCCCACAGTAACCTTCAGCTCAGGGAAGCAGAGCTTTGAGGGAACTGCAATCATGGGACTTGGCAGAGGTCTGATTCCACCAAGCTCCACAGGAAAGTCTCTAAAGCCTTTGATTTTTGGGACAGGAGAACAAAAGGACATTTATCTTTTCTCTTTTAGTTTTTTAGGTGGTACCAGGAATTGAACCCAGGACCTTGTACATGGGAAGCAGGTACTCAAACCACTGAGCTACACCCACTCCCTTAAAAGAACCAAGACCTCTGGAGAAATGAGAACTGTCCAGAAAATCAGAAAGTGTCATATCACCAAAAAAGGGAGAGAGTTTTCTAGTGGCAACAGGTGATGAAACATGTTTTCAGCTTCACAGATCAATGTTGTGAAAGGCACTTGTTAAAACATAAAACATTACCAAAGATATGACTTCCCTTTTATGCTATTGGGGTACTCTCCTATAATCCCTTTCCTTAATCATGTATTGAGACAATCATGTATCGTGCCCTCCAAAGCTAAGGTACTTGTTACAAGTTGGGTTCTTGAGGAAGTAGATTCTGAATAGATCATACCATACAGTTGAGCTATGATATAAGCCCAACAGCAGCATTGGGCAATCCCCCTGGAAGCATTAAAGCTAAAATGGTGTATGAGAGTTATTCCATGAATGAAATGGCCAAACCTTCACACTCCCTCAGTCACTGGATGTGCGCTCCTCTGGGAAAGGAGCATGACCTTGGTTGAGGCTGTTCTTTGTAGCTGTAGCAGCCCCTGAAGTGGCTGACAGCTGAAGGCATCTGCTTATGATACTCCGAGCAGCTGGGCAACAGGCCCTTCGTTGAAGGACAATATAGGTGGTACACTACTGTGTTCACAAAGCATTAGAAATAGAAGAGGATTCTTTGAAATGTAATGTAATGCAATATAGCATAATGTAACACAAGCACACAAGGTTGGGAAAGAGATTAGCATTCTTCTAGCAAACTAAAACACAATCTTCAAGGAATTATCCTTCATTAGATGAGATTTAGAATTTTTAAAAGATATTACACTATAGCATTTTAATAATATTTATGATTTCCAAAAAAAATATGGATTAGTTTGCAAACTGGTCTGTTCCTCTGGGTGTGATACCGTTTGATTGTACTAGATTCAGCTGAGGTGCCTTTGATTTATTGTTAAGATTAGGGCTTTGATTCGACCACATTAGTAGGGTACGACTCAGAGTTGAGTCTCCACCATCTTGGTGGGCTGATATAAATGGACACTCACTCTAGAAGACTGTGGAAGAGAGTCTTCAGAACTTTGCCAGTTTTGATCCTGAAGCCGTGGGGAGAGAGGAACCATTTGCCTGATAGTTTGCAGGCAAAGAGAATGGAGCCTTAAGAGGAAGAAGGAAGGAGAGATCAACAAATATCTTGCTTCAACCTGTGGCAACGACTTTGGCAAGAAAATAAACTTGAGTTGGAATCTTTAGGGCCTTATAACTATAAGCTTTTACTCCAAATAAATACCCTTTATAAAAGCCAACAGATTTCTGGTACTTTGCATCAGTACCCCTTTAGCTGACGAATACATATATAGTCACTCTGATGACCTCTTCCCAATCCCCTCTGCCATCACTACTGCACATCAGGATCCTCACTGTTTCAGGCAGCAGAAGGCAATGGACAGCCCTTGTCAGGGCAGTGACACAAGAGCCAGCAGGAACTTAGGGATGAGGGGGCAGGGAGGGTTTGGAGGAGGAAAGAAAAGAAAAAGAATGAGGAGGCACAGGAAAGGGGAATAGTGAATACCAAGAGACAGATGACAGGATTAGTGCTCTTTCTTGGCTTAGCTTAGTCATTTGAACCACCCCCACTTATGGACTCCACGTCCAATTCTCTACCACCATCTGGATTTTATGCAGTCTGTGTTGCCTTCCTAGAACCTAAAGAATAGATGGCATTGAACATTCTTTGGGATTGTGTGTGTGTGTTAACTTAGTGACCAGAAAGGCTAACTCCTTTTTCTCTTCCTCTTGACCTCTGTTTATCACCAGCAGGTACCTGGATTTCTCCATTGTACAGGTGGAGAATGATGAGAGCCATGTATTGGGCCAATTTATTGACTGGTCAGCACAGTCATTTTCGGTTAATGACTTTTATTAGGGAATACAAACATTGCCTCTCCAATGTCTAACAATGTACTATTTGTTAGCATATACTTATGTTTGTTTTTATTTCTTTAATTAGTTGTTTGTTGTTAGAGCATATACTTTTTCTGTGTTATACATGCCTACAAAGAGATTTGTGTACAGGTCAGCTGCCTCTTTGACCTTCTTGTGCTCTGCCTCTATATGTATTGTTTCCTGGAAGGCTTACCAGTGGGAGGTACTGGCAGAACACTGGAAGATAAGAGGCAGGAATACACCTCTCTCTGCTTTCTATGGCATCTCCTCCACAGTTTCAGGGCCCACCTGGCAGGCTCACCAGTTTCCAGCTCCCAGAATAGGATCCTGATTCTCAAGCTTCAGCAATACGATGTTCTCCCTTTGTCCCTCTAGCAGAAGGATGGTAGCAGCTTCCTGATGTTACTAATCACTGAGTGGCCTTGTGGCTTCTTACTTGATTCTCTACTCTTCCATCTCATGAAACAAATGCCCTCTACTAGATTCACTCTTTTAAACACTGAAGAAGTTTCTATTTTCCTGGTGGATATAATTCTTGAAGAGCTTTTAAGAAACAGAATCTCAAGATCAAATTTTAGGGTACTGGTGATCTCCTTGCAAACAGAAATGATATATGGCATGCAGTGGCAACATAATCACTTCAGTTATCACCCAAAGCTTGCTTGCGACAATGTGCTAGTTAAAGACAAGTCTTTGGGAAATCAAACAGCTCCTGAATTCAACTGATATAAGCTGTTAGGTGGTCTGCAGCTTCTAAAGGTGCTAGAAAGCTTACAGAAAGGAAATAAGCTCAGACACAGGTACAGAATGGTTGAGCTTCTTTGGTTAAAAGAATCTCTTATTTCTAGTAGCCACAAAGGAAGACATGGCTGAAGATTAGGCCCCAAATCTAATTGTTCATGTTTCAGAATTATAAGCTAAACACAAAATCGAACTCTGTTTCATATGTTGTTTAGTATATTCATTGAGAAGGAGTGGAATCCTGAGCCTTGAAATGAAGACATTTGGATGATTGGAAAATGCTTGGAACCTTGGACTGGCAAATTCCTCTGAAACCCTTTTTCCTGTAGGAGCAGCCCATCTTTCCCTGTCTGAGGAAACTAGCCTTCCCTTGCTTAAAATCTCTGAAATAATCTTGCCTTACACTGTTTTCTTGCAAGGGAGTGCTATTCTCCTCAAGACCCACTTCTACAAATTCTAATTGCCTCTAGACCCATAAATGGAATCAAATCCATTGTGCCCTAAGGGAATAATTGCAAGTTCTGTTTTGGGAAGAGATATCTGATACACTAAAGGAAATGTAAGATCTTGCTTAATTCCTATGAGCAGGAACATGGAGAAGAGCTTGTAAGTGAATTCTAAGAGGGCTAGACTAAAGAGAACAGAAAATAACATTAGGTGAGGCTGAATTTATCAATAAGTTTCACTTACTTGAGACTCCAGACTTAATGTTCTCATTCAAGCAGTTGGAAACAGTTCCAACAGTTTCCTTGATTGCTCAACCTGACTTGGGATTCAACTGCCTACATTCAATTACATGAAGATGGCAAAACTTTCCTGGTATAGTGAGCTTTGCATATTTCTGTCAGCACCATTCTCCACTTAGGAAGGCCTCATTTGTCATCATGGTATCACACACAACATTCTGAGCAAATAGTGTGTTTTACAGTGAAGGGAGTACAGGAATGACTTCACACCCATGGAATTCACTGGCCTTGCCATATACCCCATTTGCCCAAAGAAGCAATCCTGATAAAACATCTTGTTCCAGACTCAGTTACACTCCCAGACAGGAGACAACAACTTGTGAGGTTGGGATACGGCCCTATAGGATGCAATATATGGTGGCTCTCTTTGGCCATAGCCAGAACACATGGGTCTGGGAACAAAGGGGTAAAGACTGGCCCCATTCACTGTTATACTCACTTTCAGAGATTTACTTCCTGTTCCTGTAATTTTGGAGTTGTTGCCGAGGGATAACTGCTTCCAGATGAAGCAGTGAAGGTGCTAAAGTGGAAGGTGAGACAGTCCTCTAGATACTTGGATTTCCTTGTGTCACTGGACCAACAGAGAGTTGGATTGATTTCAATTTTCAAGGAGGAATTGGGCGGCTGATATACATTGGGAACAAAGATGGCCATCACTAGAATCCAGGAGATAATCTGAGATTCCCCTTAGTACTCCCAAGTAAATTTCCAAAAAGAATACAGCAGTCCAATAAAAATATCACCACTAAAGACTCCGAGCCTCTGAGAACTATGATTTCAGTCACCCACCCTCCCTGTTCAAGAACCCCACCCAGGTGGAGGGCTAACTAATGGCATAGTGATGGGGAATGGGTGGTGGAAGGAGGAAGTGATAAATATCAATTGCGGTGTCATGACCAGATACAAAAATGCTGACTCTAGCAGCTATGAATATTTTAATGTTTATATTATTCAGTTTTTTTCCTTCTCCTTTCCTCTTCTCTTATTTTTTATGATGAGTGTTGGTGGTATTTAACTTAACGATTAAGTTCATAGGTCACCAGATGATTAAAAGCCACATCTAGACCATTGGGAAGGGTCATATCGGCTGGAAATCCTGCAATTGAGATGAATATGACAATTTGTGGGACTTTGGATCTCCCCTTGTTGGAAGAAGGTAAAAACATTTTGGCTTGTAGACAGTTGCCTCATGTCAGGCAGATGAGAATAGATGTCAAGGTGCAAATTGGGTCTACTGTTCTGGTCAACTGTCTATCTTTTCTTATATCTGTTCTCTGCCCTTCTCCTGCTCTACTCTGTATTTCAGGAAACTATATTCCCCAGGTTTTTTTCCCCCTGGTTTCCACGTAGATTTGACCAATGGAGGTGATGGGGGAAGATTGGAGGGGCAGAAGCCAGAGCTATTTCTCCCTCTCCCCCTGCTTACTGTGGCATCTCTATTGAGGGCTGCAGTTCCTCTGTGGCTTCAGCATCCATCATATAGACCCTCCATGGTTCCTGCCTACATGGGGTGACCCCAACATCGTGTGACCCCAGCCCTAGGCTCTGATAATATTGTCTCCCCAGTTTGTCTCTCCAGTGTCAGGATGATAGGGGCTTTCACCTTTGTAACCAATTCCCTGTCTCCTCTGTTTTAAATATTTAAAGGTCTTTCTATTTTTCTGGTTGCAACTTGAATAGGCCGTGTATTGTTCTACATCCTGCTTTTTAGCCCTACAATGTATCAGGGACCTCCTTTCGTTTCAGAAAAACTGACCTAACATTGTTATGGGTTTTTTTTAAAGATGTATTTTATTTATTTCTCTCCCCCTGCCCTCCGTTGTCTGCTCTCTTTGTCTACCTACTGCGTGTTCTTCTGTGTCTGCTTGCACCCTTGGCAGCACCAGGAAACTGCGTCTCTTTTTTGTTGCATCATCTTGCTGCGTCATCTCTCTGTGTGTGCAGTGCCATTCCTGGGTGGGCTGCACTTTTTTCACACGGGGCACCTCTCCTTGCAGGGTGCATTCCTTGCACATGGGGCACCCCTACGCGGGGGCACCCCTGCATGACACGGCTCTCCTTGCGCAGGGCAGCACTGCTCCTGGGCCAGCTCACCACACGCGTCAGGAGTTCTTGGGTATCAAACCCTGGACCCTCCCACGTGGTAAGCGGAGACTCTATCAGTTGAGCCATGCCCACTTATCAACTTTGTTTTTTATTGAGAGATAATTCACATAACAAAAAGTTCACCCTGTTAAAGTGTACGATTCGATGGTTTTATTCTATTATTCAAAATTGTACAACCATTGCCATTATGTAATTCCAGAATATTTTCATCACCCTAAAAAGAAATCCTGTACCCATTAGCAATGACTCCCCATTCCCCTTTTCCCCCAACCCCTGGAAACTAACAATCTTTCTGTCTCTATAGATTTGCATCCTCTGGATATTTCATATAAATGGCATCATAGAATACATGGCCTTTTGTGTCTGGCTTCTTTCTCTTATCATGTTCTCAATGTTCATCCATCAGTACATGTATCAGTACTTCATTCCTTTTTATAGCTGAGTAATATTCTGTTTTATGAATAGACCACATTGTGTTCATTTATTCATTAGTTGATGGGCATTTGGGTTGTTTCTACTTTTTGGCTATTGTGAATAATGCAGCAAATGTGTGGACATAGGATTTCAATTCTCTTGGGTATATACCTAGAAATGGAATTGCTGGGTCACATGGTAATGCTATATTTAACTTTTTGAGGAACTGCCCACTGTTTTCCAAAGTGGCTATATCATTTTACATTTTGTACTCATTCTTTTTTTAATAGCTGCACAAAATTCCTTAATGTGGCAATATGAATATTCTATAATTAATTTAACACTTCTCTATTGAAATACATTTAGGTTTTCTCCATTGTCTTCATGATTATATTTAATCATGATCATTTGCGAACACATATCTTTGTGCACCTCCATTGATATGTCAGTAAAAGGGATTCTTGGAAGTAAAATTGCTATGCCAAAGAATATTTAAATTTTTGCCTCTAGATGTGCCAAAGTGCCCCCCCCCCAAAAGGTTGTTATTAATCTATACTCACACAACAGTGTATGGACAGCCAATTTTTCCACATTCCTGGTAATAAGGATGTGTTTTAGTTTTTATCAATCCGGAAGGGAAAATCTTTGTCTCCTTGTTTTAATTGCATTGGTCTGATCACTATCAGGGTTGAAAGTCTTTTCAAGGACTCATATACTTATTACCCAAATATAAACAGCTAGATGAGCTGATTTCTAAAATCCTTTGCAGCTGCAAGATTTGTCTTATGTGATTTATGCTTTGACAAGATGATGGTTATGACAATGCTGGCTGAAGCCAAAAGTGGCTTTCCAGAGCACATGCCAGTTCAGTCGTCCTGATGTCATAGGTACTGGAATGGGTCCTCTTGCTCACCAAACCCTCCCACAGGATGCCCACTAACAGAGCCACAACTCTATAGATTCAGCCTAGAAAGCAAAATGTCTATGCCTCTATGAGAGGTGATACTAGATTAGTACAACTAAGGAGATAAGAGCAGGGTTTGACTGAAATTGGGGAACTGATATCTAAGCAGGCAAAAAAAAACATAGAAAAGAGAACCTGGGAGATACACAAAATTGATGTATTGTTCATTTTTACTTGAAGCCAACTGTTTCCTGGAGGGGAGATTGTATTGGAATGGAATGGGCCTTGATTTAGGAGATGCAGGAGATTTAGGTTTGAGTCTTGACTCAGACATTTGTGGGTCTTGTGTCACTTCCATGCCTCACTTTCTACTCTGTTAAATGACAATATTCCATATTTCACCAAACTATGATAAAGTTTAGATAAGAGAACAGGAGAAAACACAATGAAAAAATATGACATTCTACCTATCCAGTAGTTACAAATTGTAGAGAGACAGCATAACGTGGCCAGCAGTCCAAAGGGAAGTGCCTGACAACTTTACTCCTCCACTCGGCCAGAACCCCAAAAAGACTATTTTTAGAGACACACAGACTACTAGAGCTACACTCCATCCATGCTTCCCCATTCCAGAAGTCAGCATACCTTGGCTCTGATACCTGTGCTAGGACTTTCTTTAGTCTCCCAAAAAGGTAAAGACAGTAATTTAAGGTCCCAGATGGGCTTTGTATATGTCTCACTTATTTCCAAGGTCATTTTATTCTACTGTATTTTCCTTTGTTGTTTCAATTATTTCCCAAACTCCTCTGCATTTCATTGTAAGTCAAATTGAGTGGAAGCTAAACTTGACATACAGCTTGTGGACGGGCCCTTGAGGTGTGGCAGAGAAAGTTAGCCAACCACCAAGAATGCATGTTTTCCAATCCATAATACAGAATCCTGATGGAAGCGTCTAGGGATTACGCTTCCCTAGATGTGGCCATGTGATGAGTTTTCACCACGGACTATGAGTTGGAATCCTGTATGTCATTTCCTGACCTGGGCTTTATAGAAGTGGGAGAACTTCCTTCACATTATTTTTGCCCTCTGCCAGCTGGATAAAAATGATGATAAGGCCTTAGAGAATGGCTGAACCATGAAATGAATGAAACCTATGTCCCTGGATCACCACACTGAGGACACCTGAATACATGCTTTATAACATAAGTGAGAAGTAAAATCCTATTATTTAATTTTGAGGTCTGTTTGTCTCAATAGCTAGCATTGCTTTAATACATCCTGCCTGAAAACATTTCAACAACATGACCTAAAATGGTCACACCCAATAACCATCTGTATTACAACCCAGAAATATATTCAAACAGAAAACTCATTAAAATACCCTCATGTCATAGGACAGTTTGATTCTGTTGTATCCAGCAGTTCTTGGCTTGTGCTTTTAAAATCTCTGAAGCATGAGAAACAGATGTTTAAGAAGAAAAAGTTAATCAAGAAATATTCTGGGGAAGCAGACTTGGCACAATGAATAGGGCGTCCATCTACCACATGGGAGGTCGGCGGTTCAAACCCCGGGCCTCCTTGACCCGTGTGGAGCTGGCCCACGCGTAGTGCTGATGCGCGCAAGGAGTGCCCTGCCACGCAGAGGTGTCCCCTGCGTAGGGAAGCCCCACGCGCAAGGAGTGCGCCCCGTAAGGAGAGCCACCCAGCACGAAAGAAAGTTCAGCCTGCCCAAGAATGGCACCACACACAAGGAGAGCTGACACAACAAGATGACGCAACAAAAAGAAACATAAATTCCCGTGCCGCAGACAAAGAAGAACACGCAGAGAATGAGCACAGAGTGCAGACAACTGGGGGGCGGGGAAATAAATTTAAAAAATAAAATAAAAATAAAAATAAAAATTTTAAACACCAAAAAAATGGTAAAAATTTATATATACATAAAAAAAGAAATATTCTGGGGGTGTATGTTACTGAAAATTATTAGAAAGTATGACAGAAACAGAGAAATATCATAAATTAAGATAAATTTTTTCAAGGAACTTACAATTTAAATGAAAAGGCAAGATGCTTACATAAATAACTGCTGAAAGATTGTATATCTGGGTGGTACCAGAAATGGGTGCTCTACAACTTTTAAAGAGAGTGAGACTGTTTTTATTCAGGAGCAATAAAGTAGTTTCATGGAGGAAATGGAATTTGAGCTGTGCCTTAAAAGTTGGATGGAATTAAGTGAAGGAGTCATGTACAGAGCTCAAGAGAAATAAAACAGGCAAGTTATATTACTCTAAGATTCTAGCCATTTCGAAAGTCTTGAATGTCAGGCCAAGGAAGTTGGATTATTATAAAGGCAATAAGAAGCTGGTGATTTTTCAGTCCACCTTACATTCTACAATTTTAGGACTGCACTTGTGACTTACCCATAGCAAAAACCCTGGCAGTTGTCTGTTCTTCTTTTCAGAGATATACTCAAAGCCTCTCTTCTTTTCCTTTGGCCTATTTTCATGGCTCCCAAATTTCAGTTATTCAAATGCCACCTTCAGATTTTATTCCATACCTGTGTAATACATACTAGTTATTTAATACTTCTGTCTCCTTTGAAGTAAAATATAGCTGACATTATAGGATGGATGTACGTGCTGGATAATTTTTTTCTAGTACAGTTAAATAAATGCATAACTATTAAAAGTTTAAAGACGCTCTTCTGTTTGCCACCAAAATATGTTCAGTTTCTTCTAGGGGTTTACACCTCATGCTTGGAAAAACATGGTGCTACTCTGAACCATCACACACATCTTCTCTCCTGCATTCCCAACTCACTTGTCTTTCCATTTTCACTCTCCCATATTGTTTTGTTCATTTTTGGACTCAGTAACTGATGACTAAATAAGGTTTCTGTCACCACAGACAATCCTAAAATTATAATAGTTTAACAAAACAAAAGTTTATTTCTTGTTCACAACACAAGTGGGACAGCCCTCCTCCTTTAGCTAAATAAACTATCTGGAACACAAGGCCTCAAGGGTCACCATGGTAGGCTAAGAGATAAGAGTTAGAGATCACATGGAATTCCTGAAGGACCAAGGCTGCAAGAAGCCTCCATTACTTTTTTCCATATTCTATTGGCCATGTGGCCACAACCCAACAGCTAAGCAGGCTGAGAAACACAGCAGAGGCCACAGATAATAGTGAGCACTAAGGGTCTCTGCCACTGTAGCCTAAGTATCACTGATCTAGAGATCTTGGTCACTGATCTAATAACTGCCCCTAGGACGGGGCTGAGTGTCTCAGAATTAAAAGACCAAATACACCTGATCTGGGTAGGTATTTTGTCAAAATGGTCACTAAGAAATTCAAGCAGCCAAGCCTAGCATTCATGCTTTCTATCTCTTTCTCCTTATTGTTAAGAGCAAATAGTCTTTTATGGTATTTATCCGTTTTCACTATACTGACAGCCACCCTCAACCTCTAGACTGGAGTCTGAAAATAGAGACTGTATCAGCTTCCCATTGCTGCTGCAACAAGTCACCACAAACTTAGTAGCTTGAAACAACCCAAAATTATTTTCTTACAGTTCCATAGTTATGTCTGAATGAGTCTCACTGGGCTAAATTCAAGGTGTCAGCAGTGCTGTGCTTCTTTCTGGAGGGTCTGGGAAGAATCTGTTTCCTTGCCCTTTCCAGCTTCTAGAGGCCACCCATATCCCTTGGCTTATGGCCCCTTCCTCCATCTTAAAAACCAGCAAAGTCAGACTGAGTTTTTCTCACAATGCATCTCTCTGATACTGGTTCTTTGGCCTCCCTAATTCACTTTTTTTTTTTTTAGGGCAGCCATTTTTAATATAAATTTTAAAGAAAATGGGGAAACATAGACATTTACAGTATCATATACAATATGCTCAGTGTTGTGCATGTACATATCCATGCTTGTTTTCTTTAAACTTTTTATTTTGACATAATTTCAAACTTACAGGACAATTACAAAAATGATACAAACTCCATACAGAACATATGCTTACCTCACCAGATAAAGATTCACAAATTTCTACTTTTTTCCACAATTGTTGTATCAGTCCATCTATCTATCAGTTCATCCATCTATCCATCCATCTATCCAAGGGTGCTTTTTTGTCTTTTTGCTACAAAAAGCTTTATTTTTATACTTGGTTCAAGGCTTGTTAGAGGACTACAAGGTGGTGGTTAAAAAGATGCCCCCTGCCTGGAAGGAGGATCAAAGGCAGAAGACTGGATGCCAGGGGACTACAGAGAGTGGTTTGCCTCCACCGCACCACTGCAATGGCCTCTGGGTTCCTGAGGCTCCTAGTTATGACTAAGGGTGAGCCTTTCAGAGATACACTTGCCCAGCCCAGCCTGCGGGTCAGTCAGTCTGCAGCAGTTGGGCAGGTGGTCACCCATCTTCTTGACTAGTTTTACCTCCTCATCTAGGAAATGGTTCCCCAAGAAGTCACAGCAATGGGGGTCCATTTTGCCAGATCCCAGGGCATGCAGATCCAAAAAGGCCTGTTCATCTTGGGATGGATTCTGTACATTTGACAGAAACAGTTCCAGCATTTTCTACACACATTTCCCAGCAGTGCTGCGGGGGAGGGCAGGAATGGGACAGGGAGGGAGATAGTCTGCTGTATCTATCTATCATACACCTTTCTAGACATGTGAGAGTGGGTTGTGCTCCTTGAACATTTAATATAGCATGTACATTTACTTAGAACAAGTATAATCACTTATGTAACCACCTTAAGTGGAGTTAGCAAGTTCAAGAAATTTAACATTGATATAAAACTTGCAGTCTAATTCCAGTGCTATCAAATGTCTCAAAAATGTCCTTTAAGCCTTTTCTCATCCATTATTAGACCTAGTCCAGAGCCATGTTGCATTAAATTGTCATTGTCTCTTGAATAGCTCTTTTTTTCAGTTGTGGAAACATATAGGCAACATAAACTTTCCAATCCCAATCCCTCCCAAGCATACCATTCAGTAGGCTTAAGCACATTCACACTGTTGCAGTACCCTTATCACCATCCATTATTAGAACTTTCCCTTCACACCCAAACAAAAACCCTATACCCATTATGCATTAACTATCCATTTCCCCTGCATACCCATCCCTGCCCCTGGTAACCTGTACTTTACTTTCTGTCTCCATGAATTTGTATATTCTCTGATATTTACTTTGTGGTTACTTTGAGGCTTAAGTTTAGTATCCTAAATCTATAACAATCTTGTTTGGTTTGATACCAACTTAACTTCAATAGCATACACAAACTATGTTCCTAAACCCCTCAGTCCCCCCACCTTTATCTAGTTCTTGTCACAAATTATTATATTGATACATTATGACACTCAAACCATTGATTATTCATTACATTTTATATATGTGCCTTTTAGATACTATAGGATATAAAAAGTGGAGTTAGAATCCAAAAATACAGGGAAACAGATTTTGGCCCAGTGGTTAGGGCATCCATCTACCATATGGGAGGTCCGCAGTTCTAACCCCGGGCCTCCTTGACCCGTGTGGAGCTGGCCCATGCGCAGTGCTGATGCACGCAAGGAGTGCTGTGCCACACAGGGGTGTCCCCCGCGTATGGGAGCCCTACGTGCAAGGAGTGCACCTGTAAGGAGTGCCGCCCAGCGTGAAAGAAAGTGCAGCCTGCCCAGGAATGGCGCCGCCCACACTTCCCGTGCCGCTGACGACAACAGAAGCGGACAAAGAAACAAGACGCAGCAAAAAGACAAAAAATAAATCTTTAAAAAAAAAAAAAAAAAAGAATCCAAAAATACAGTATTACTGGCATGTATATTTGGCCATGTTGCTACCCTTATTGGAGATCTTTATTTCTTTCATGTGGCTTCAGTCTAATGTCTAATGTCCTTTCCTTTCAACTTGCAGAACTCCCTTTAGCTTTCCTTATAGGACTGGTTTAGTGGTGAAGAACTCTTTTAGTTATCTCAGAGTGTCTTTTAGTTTCTCCCTCATTTTTGAGGGACAGTTTTGCTGGATATAGAATTCTTGGTTAGCAATTTTTTCCTTCCAGCATTTAAAATTTGTCACCCCACTGCCTTCTTGCCTCCATGGTTTCCAGTGAGAAAGAGGCATTTAAACTTATTAAGGCTCTCTTAATTGTGGTACATGGATCCATATTTTGGCTTTAACAATTCTCTTTTAGCATTCAACAGTTTGATTTTAATATGTTGCTGTGTGGGCCTATTTGAGTTAGGCCTATTTGGAATTTACTGAGCACTTTGGATATATATGTCATGTCTTCTATTAAATCTGGGAAGTTTTCAGCCATGATTTCTTCAAATATTTTTTCTGCCCCTCGCTCTCTTTTTTCTCCCCCTTTAACTCCCACAATGTGTGTGCTAGTGTGCTTGCTAGTATCCCACAGGTTCCTCAGGCTCTTTTCACTTTTTCTTTTTCTTTCTGCTCCTCTGACAGTATAATTGTCTTATCTTCAAGTCCACTGATTCTTTCTTCTGCCAGCTATGATCTGCTATTGAACTCCTCCAGGGATTTTTTTTATTGTCGTTGCTGTGGCCATCAGCTCTGTTTTGTTCCTTTTCATAATTTCTATCTCTTTATTGATATTCTCTTTGTGCTCATCTATTGTTTTCCTAAAGTCATTTAGTTTTTTATGTTTTCCATGAGCATACTTAGGATCATTTTTTAAAAAGTCCTTGTTATGTTCCAGATCCAGTCCTCCTTGTTGATGGCATTTAATGCTTTAATCTTCTCCTTTGCCTGGGCCACTGATTTCTATTTTTTTTTTTTTTTGTATATTTTTTAATCTTTCATTGAAAGCTGGAAATTCTCATATTTTAATATTTTACCCCTGACATTTAGATCCTGAGGTAATCCTTAAGCTTGTCTCCAGATAGTGTTATGACAGTGATTTCCTTAAATGTCAGAAGATAACTGAGAAAGGAAGAAAGAAAGAAAAAAAGGAAAGAAAAGGAAAGAAAAAAAGAAAAGACAGGACCCTCCCAGTCTTTGCAGATTGGCTGTGCAAGTGTTCTCCTTCAGAGCTTAGCCATACAGTGAGTTCAGAGACTAGCATAAGGCAAAAATATAGGGTTCTCTCCAGTCCTTTCTGGGCATGCATCTTGTCCTGGGCATGCATGCATGGCCCTAGGAATTTTCCTGTTTATTCAGATATGCATGTCCCTCTCCCCTAGGAAAGAGTGTTTCCTCATGGTCCCAGGCACTGCACTGTACATTCCACTGTTAGCAAACAGCCCCAGGGAGCTGCACTTTGATTGTTCTCCTACATCTTTCTATAGGAGAAATCTGTGATCTGCGTCTATACAGAGGACAAGATCTAGGATGTTGAGGCTGAAATGAGTGTCCTGGTTCAGTCCTTTAGGCTACCACTGGACAGAATGGCACAAGTATATATGCTCCCAGTATGTGTACAAGAGTGTACACACTGAGGGCATGGGCTGGCGCTGTGCTGAGCAGTAAGGGGATAGAGGTGGGGTCAGCAAGGGCCAGGAGATCCTTTTAAGCTATCTTTTATTGATTCAGTGCTTGTCCTGGTACTGCAATTCTTTAACTATTTTCTGGAGCCTTGGTATGTTTCTACCAGTTCTTGCTCATTGTTCAAAACTTCTGTTGGGGGACAGAACTCTGGAGTGTCTTACTCCACCATCTTAATCAGGATGGGTCTCATATGCATACTCTTATCACCATTCTCCTTACCCCAGGTGCTCAATTCTGTGGTATATGCTAGAGAAGAAGTCTTCCAGGAAAAATAAGAGTCATCTTTCAAATCTCAACCTGTGGGGAGACAGTGGACAGTGTCTCACATGAGCTCACTCTTTTCTGACTCTTCATGTCCTTCAGGTATGCTGTTTTCCCCTCATCTGTTTTTAAGGGCCATTGTGATTACATTGGGCCCAGCATGAAATCCAGGATGATGTTCCAACCTCCAACCACCACAACAGGGAACCAAGAGTGCCTACAACTCCAAACAGGAGAATCGCATCCATCAACCATGTGGGACCGAAGCCCTCTCTTGATATAGAGGTGGAGTGGACATCACCATTCCAGGGTCCACAGGATGGAAGAATAAAATATGGATTAGAGTGGACTTACTAGTATTCCACTATAGAACTATTATGACTGGTAATGGAAGAAACTGTAGCATTGATGTGAAGAAAGTGGCTATGGTAGTTGCTGAGGGCAGGGAGAGGGAAGAAGAGATGTGATGTGGGGGCATTTTCAGGACTTGGAGTTGTCCTAAATGATATTGCAGGGGCACATGCTGGACATTATATGTCCAGACATAACCCACAGAATGGACTGGGGGAGAGTGTAAACCACAATGTGAGCTATAATCCATGTGGTGCAGCAGTGTTCCAAGATGTATTCACCAAATGCAGTGGATATGCCACAATGATGAAGCAAGTTGTTGATGTGGGAGGAGTGGGGTGGGGTGGGGTGTGGGGTATGTGGGAACCTCTTATATTTCTTAATGTAACATTTTTTGTGATCTATGTATCTTCAAAAAAATACAATTAAAAAATGAGAAAAATTTCCAACCTCAAGGCCAGCAATCTTAAATCCATTTGCAACCTTAATTCTTTATTCCCAAATCATGGAGATTAGGATGTGGGTATCTTTGAGACTATAATGCAGTCTCTGGACATATTTCATTTGATCAGCCTGGTGTTTTCCTTCCCTTTCCTTTTGAAAAAAAAATTTTAATATTAAAAGAAAAGATTTATGTTAAATACTTTTATTTTATGTTTTAAATATTTTTTATTTATTTTTAAAAGATACATAAATCACACAAAGTGTTACATTAACAAATATAGAAGATTCCCATATGCCCCATTCCCCATACCCCCTAGTTTTCCCACATCAACAACTTCTTTCATTAGTGTGGTACATTCGTTGCATTTGATAAATACATTTTGGAGCACTGCTACATAGTATGAATTACAGTTTACATTATAGTTTACACTCTCTCCCAGGCCATTCAGTGGGTTATGGCAGGACATATAATGTCTTGCATCTATCCTTGCAATATCATCCAGGACAACTCCAAGTCCCAAAAAAGTCCCCATATTACATCTTTTTTTACTCTCCCTTCAGCAACTCCAGTGGCTAGTGTTTCCACATCAATGATACAGTTTTTTCCATTGCTAGAGTCACAATAATTCTATAGTAGAATACCAGTAAAGCTCAAGGGATCTAGGGACAAGAGCCTCTGTCTCTAGAAAGGGCATGTTTCCTGGGCCAAGGGCTGGGAATCACAGGACTCCATTTACAAGGCCCTCTCAGCTCTCTGCATTATAAATCTCTTGGAAAAGCAGGGACTTAAGTATATCCAATAACAAGGGACAAAGTTTTAATTTGCTGTCACTACATCAACAGTCACCCCTACCTCCCAATCCCCATTTTGTTTTGTTTTTTTCTTTGCCTCTTCAGCCCATGATGTGAGATCTTCTCTAATGAATTTCTTTACTCTGACAACAAGCCTGATTCTGGCTCTCTTCCAAGCCGCACACTTGCTTTCATTGTCCTCATGGGTTTAAGTGAAGGGCATATCACTGTTTCATTTGCAGATGCTCACAGATCTGGCACTGGCATTAATAACCCGGCAGGCCTGGCCATTCCATCTTCATCAGTGGTCATGCATCACACCCCGCACTGCAGATGAGAACCCACCTCCACTGCCAGGGAAGAGACCTCTTCATTACCCATGTCAGGCCAGGGACCTCCACAACAAATGCTTGAAAATCACATTAGCCTGGCAAAATCTCCCTGTCACAATGCTTCTAAACATTGATGGTGTGTGAAAGAAAGGGACTTGGAAGCTCTAGATTATGCTGAAACTGTTACAAAGGTATTGGGAGCAAATATGGTGTGGGGGTGAAGGGTAGGGTCTCTGTCACTGAATCCAGTTTCCCCAGCCACTGTCACCTGAGCAATACTTTGGCAATTCTTGCCATTTCTGCTTAATATCTGTAATCTTGGGCATTTGATATTTTCCCTTAAATCAACTGTACTTTTATTTAGCCCTGTCCTAAACAATAATAGTCATAAAATTCGAGCTTAGATATGCTAGTTATATTTGTTTCTAAGACACATTAAACTTAGGATATAAATATTAAAATAAATGTTGACGCACATTCCATCTAAAATTACCTTATGCACTAGTGGTTAGACACATCTCATACCACATTGTGGAGAATGCAGATCTAATCTGTCCACCCACCTCAGAACAGAATCATGCTGAACTGTACAGATTGCTCTTGTGCCATTCTGAAGGCTTTCTAGTTAGTGTTCCAAAAATTCTTAGGTTACTGAAGCCTGTAGATACCAGTATCACAGAGATGGTTTTTCTTACCTAAATCTCTCAGCTTACTTTAAGGCTGTTTCCTCGTATTTCAATCTATAGTTGATAGTGGCATAACTTGGAATTCTACATCTCCCAGCAAATGGTTTCATAAATGGCCCATGTACTCTAATATATAGTGTTTTCTTGTTATATGGCAGGGATTGGTTTGGAGCTAAAAGCAACAAGTTCAGAGACTGACACAGACCACATTTTAGAGACAGTGATGGAAAGTTCAGCAAAAGAGAAAGAAGAAATATGAGTAAATTGAACAACCACATCCTAGAGCAAATGTTAGCAAAATTTTTTCTGAAAAGAGCCAGATTATAAATATTTTAGGCTTTGCAGGCCAGATGGTCTCTGTCCTTACAATGTGAACACAGCCACAGATGACTTTTAAATGAATGGACATGGTTATGTTCCATTAAAACCTTATTTACAAAAACTGTTTGTGGGGAAGCAGCTGTGGCTCAATCAGCTGGGCTCCTGTCTACCATACAGGAGGCCCTGGGTTCGCATCCCGGGGCTTCCTTGTGAAGGCAGCCTCACCCACATGCTGAGGAGTGCCACCAGCCCACCAGCACCACAGAGTGCCACTGGGCCTGCAAGCTCCACAGAGAGCCAACTCAGCAAGGTGATGCAACAAAAAAGGAGACAAAATAAAAAAAAAAAACAAAAAAAAAAACACAGAAAGCATGCAGTGAATGAACACAGAGAACAGACAACAAGCAAGCTACAAGGGGTGGGGGAAATAAATAAAAAGAAATATAGAAGAACACACAGCGAATTGACACAAAGAGCAGACAGCAAGCAAGCCACAAGGGAGGGGGGGAATAAAGAAAAAAAGTTTGTGGGCCAAAGTTGGCCAGCTCTTGTCCATGTGTGTTGATTGATGAGTCTCAGTCAATGTCAATGGCAGCCTTTCCTTGGCAAGCCAATATTTGCAGGGGAGATAGAGCAAAGTTCCATATGAAAGATTTTTTAAATTCTTTTGAAATTTCCACAAACTTTTGAAATATGTGACTGTTAAAGCTGGACAAGCCCTTGAAGATTGTGAAGCCCAAATCCTATGCTTTTCAGATAAGAAAGCTAAGGTTCAGAGAGGTCTAAAACAAAATTTTATGGAGAATAAATGTGAAATTATATACCACAAGTTTTATTAATTTATCACCAAAGTACAGAACAGGAAAGACCTAATGTTATGTGGTACATATGCAAAAATAATCCTGGAGTTTAGTTTATGGCAAATCCACGTAAGACAATATGACATAGGTCCCAACAATTGTTTTGAAGCCTCAACACACTTTAATGGAAGAAGAGTGCTCCAATTAAGGGAAATAATACAAAAAATATTTTCATGTTGCTTTGCCCAGGCAAACCATTTCTGAAGTTTTGCTTTCCACTCTGGACCACGCAATTTACCAGTGTCAGAATTACTGCTAGTGAGGATAATGGCTGCCATTCATGGAGTGTCCCCCATAGCCAGGCATGTGCTGGTCACTTCTGATACCACACTCCTGAACCCCATAATAACCCTCTAAGGTAGTTGTGGGTGGTGATGATGGTTCAGGCTATGTTAATATGGGAACTCAACTATTTTGTTTTTCTTCCCTTTCTTTACTGCAGTAGGTAGGTTTGGAAAGTAGACCCTACCCACCTTACTCCTTGATGGACAGGGAGCTAGTTTTCCATAGTTTTGAGCTCTTGTGCATAGGAGCAAGGAGAGCTGATCAAGGAGGAGCTATCCAAGAAGACCAAGGGGTCTCTACCTAGGAACAGTGGAGGGACAGAGCACTGTCAAGGGCATCCTTTGAGCATTTGGAGCGGGAGCCTCTTCTCAAGAGAGTAGCACCCATCACTGTCTTCAGAGAATATGCTGACTGTTCCTTGAGAGAGATCCCATGGAATCAAGGTTTTTCTCGATTTTCTTCTGGTTCACTCTGGACACCATAGGAGTTGGGTAATGATGACGGGGAATGAGCTGAAGCAGTCAAGAAAGTTGGCCTGAGCTTTATGAAGAAGAATGACACTACTGTTATAATGTTTTAGCCCCATTTTTCAGATGATGACTCTGAGGTTCTGAGGTTAAATAGCTGGCAGAACCCAGATTTGAAAACTTGCTTCACTTCCAGGCCTATGCTTTGAACACTATATGATTCTCTCTTTAAAAATGGAAAGTGTCCAAATGAGAGTGTCTAGGACCCTAAAGATGCAGAGACTAGAGGAAACTTCAGAGGCAGGAGCAGACAGGAAAGAACGTAGTTTCTCCTTTGGAATATTTAAGAACTAATTATCTGACAAAGAAATTAAACATTTCTGTGTTATTCCAGACACTAGACCATGAATCAATAAGAAGCCACAAGGAAGGAAATTATGGCTTGTAATAGAGAAAATCCAAAATAAAGTGAACTTCCAAGGCAGTGAAATCTGTCACTGGCAGTGGGCAAGCAGATGCTTAGCAAGCAGGCCAGAATGTGGAACGCTGAGTAGAAGACTGGACATGGCTCTCTTCAGTCTTTCCCTGTGTTAAGAGTCTATGACACTAAAAAGGAAGGAATATGGCAAACCCCTGGCCTGGTTTCTGGCTCCACATTTCTGCACACCCACATTAGCCAAAACTCCCATGTCCCTTGGAGAAACCTGACTGACTGCAAGAGACCTGCTTCCTCAGGAGCTTTCCTTTGAATCCTCTGCCTCCAGGCCTAACCCTCAAGCTTCCAGAGTGGACCCTTGAATACTTGTACCAAGGCAAAGCAGGTGTCATGGAGCAGGAGGTCAAGGCATACTTGCAGAGCCCTGTGAAGCTCACAGCACTTACTATTCATCAGACCTCATTGCCCTTTTAAAATTATATACTGCTCCCCTACTATTAACACATTGCACAACTTTACAATTGAAAAGAATATTATTTTAATTGTACTAACTATAGTCCTTTTTTTTAACATTTATTTCTTTATCTCTCCCCCGCCCCCTCCATTGTCGCTCTCTGTGTCTATTCACTGTGTGTTCTTCTGTGTCTGCTTGTATTCTCATTAGGCAGCTCCAGAAATTGATCCTGGGACCTTCCAGAGTGGGAGAGAGGCAATCATTCTCTTGTGCCACCTCAGCTCCCTGGTCTGCTAAGTCTCTTATTGTCTCTCCTCTGTGTCTCTTTTTGTTGTGTCATCTTGCTGCATCAGCTCTCCGCATTGGCAGGCACTCCTGCACGGGGTGGCACTCCACGTGGGCCAGCTCACCACATGGGCCAGCTTGCCTTCACCAGGAGGCCCTGGATATCAAACCCTGGATCTCCTATATGGTAGATGGGAGCCCAATTGCTTGAGTCATATCCACTTCCCTATAGTCTATATTTTGCATTCAGTCTTACTCTTTTTGTTTTACAGGCTTTGAGTTTTTTTGTTTTTTGTTTTTTAATTCTAGTAATATAAACAACGTAAAATTTCCCCGTTTAACCACACAATTCAGGGGTGTTATTTACCTTCCCAAGGCTGTGCTACCACCGCCACCATCTGTGATCTCATTCCCTTTTAGGCACAGCTTGCATGTCCCTTGAAGCAGGTTGGGAAGAGAGGAAAGACACACATGAAAGTTACCAACACTTTGAGTTCAAATTTAAAAAGCCCCTCAGTGGAGGCTGGAGGGGTTTAGGGAGGAACATCTGAGAGAGAAAGAGAGACCCTGGGCCTTTGGGGAGGGAGCATGCATAGATGCGGGAGGGAAGGAACGGGGAGGGTGTCATTGTGACATTTGCTACTAAAGACCCTGGTAGTGGGTGCCCTGGATACGAGTGTGAAGGATGGCCGAGCCCTCAGGCCTGGTACAGATTGAACATCCTTGGGCCTGATTCCTACAAGGCTCGAATGTTACCAGGGAGTGGAAGGGGCAGCCAAGCCGAGCCTCTCCCTTTTCTTTTGAAAACCAACCTCCCCCCACCTCCCTCACTCCTCCCCCCATTTCTCTGTGTCTAAGCAATATGGGAAGCCACACGTGTGGAGGCAAGAGAACCGGCTTCAGGTTCAGCTGTGTGGAGGACCAGCTGCAGAACCCCGGAAGGCGTGTTTAAAGCCTGGGGAGCGGATGTGGCTCAAGCGGTCACACTCCCCACATGGAAGGTCCAGGATTCGGTTCCCATGCCTCCTAAAACAAACAAACAAGCTAAACAAACGAAAAAAAAGACAACTCAGGGGAGCCAATGTGGCTCAGTGATCGAGCACCGGCTTTCTAGGATTGAGGTCCTAGATTCAATCCCCGGCCCCTAGTACCTCAAAAAAAAAAAAAAAGAAAGAAAAAGTACACCCTGGACCTCAGGGCCCTGGCGTGCAGAGAGAGGGGTTAGGCCTCCAGCATACCTTCTGATTCTTCCAGGCAGACGCCAGCATGCTAGGACGGCCCTAGACCCACAATACCTAACGCATGTCCGCCTTCATAAGGGCAAGTTATTAGTTCTACAAATGAAACGTATACTAATTCCATAGTACTTCACCCTCAAAATGGCAAGGAAAGGGAAAAAGATTCAGGAATGGGCCAGGCTTAGGCAGAGGTGACTGTGCATCTTTCCATCTAAGTTAAGGACCTGTAACTCCCCAGGATCTGTTCCTCAAGAACTGACAACTGCTTCTCTGCTGTAAGGGACTTCAGTGACATGAGTTCCCTGATGGCACCTGAGATAGGGAGAGGAAGAAAGCAGGGTCCACGGTGGCAGACCCAGGAATCTGAGTGCGGGGAATTATGGGGAAGTTGCTTGGGATTCTGGAAAAGCTTATGGAGCCAGGCACTGGATAGTGTGGGGTTTATAATTCCTTTCTGGGAAGAGGCCATCAACATTCCAGGTCGTCTATTTCAAAAAGTCCTATTTAATGATCATAAATGAGTCTATTCTAAACAGCCCATCTGTCGCCTACCTTTTACAAATATTTAATTCTGTCCACATTCTATTCACAAGGGAAACGGTGGGACAGAGCTCCTTGCCCACGATGAATCTGTCCTGTTGATTAATTAATGAATCCTTAATGCCAGACGGAGATCTGCCCTCTCAGAGAAGCTGCTTAGCTTCAGTGAAGAGCTAAAGCTGTTTCTTCATTCTATTCTGCAGCTCATCATCTCCCAAGAGGGATGATGGGGTAGCACCTTCAATTGGGAAGTCTCTCTGTTGAAAGACTATCAGAGGGAAAAAATAAGAAAGACTGCTCTCTGCCGTGCCTCATGGAGTCCAAGGTCTTCAACTGGCAGCTTTCCACTGCCCCTCCTGCTACCTGCCCACGTTGACTTCTGCTGTATTTTGAACTCCTTTCTGCTGTCCCCAGATCCCTTCCTGCCTCATCCAGAGGAAGAGCAAGGTCAGTCCCTCTGGCTCCTGATTTAAACCCCTGCTTATCTCAGCCATGTCATGACCATTGAAACAAAGTTAAATGTAGAAATGTCTATTATAAGAAGCCAATTTGCCTTTTAGACTCACACTCTGGGCAGAATGCACAGATTGAGGGTTTCTCACCTAGCACATGTGTGGCAGTTTGAGATGATTTTATGCATCCCAAAAAGAGAAAGATATTATTCTATTCCTTGGGGTATGACACCCTTTTGATTATACTGGATTCAGTTGAGGAGCGCTTGATTAAATTACCTGTTAAGATTAGGGCTTTGATTCAACCACGTCAGTAAGGTGTGACTGAGGTTGAGTCCCTGCCCCCTTGGTGGGCCAACATAAATGGACAGTCACTCAAGAAGACATACTGGAAGAGAGAAAGCTCTTTAATTTTTTATCCTGGGGCCCTAGAGAGAGATAAACCATTCACCTGATAGCCTACAGCTGACCTTGGCAGGAGAGTCAAGACTGATCTAGGAAGCCCTGAGCCCTAACCAGGAGAGAGAGAGGACTGGAAGTCAGGAGGGAAAGGAGAGACCAGGGAGAGATCAGCAACCATCTTCCTTCAACACATAGCAACTGATTTTGATGAGGAAGCAGCCTTGAGCTGGACTCTTTAGAGCATTGTAACTGTAAGCTCTCACCCCAAATAAATACCCTTTATAAAAGCCAACAGATTACTGGAACTTTGCATCAGCACCCCCTTGGCAGACTAATACAGCACGCTTTTCAATTCTTATGAGGAATAAATATTTTCCTTTTTTGTTACCACTCTATACTTACCCAAACTGTGGGCTATTATTCAAATAATAGCATCATATACATATATGTCTGTCCCTTTAATTTTCTCACTTAACAATGTATGCCAGAATTGTTCCATGTTAGATCTATAGATTATATTAGATCATGTTAATGACTGCAGAGTTTTCCACTGTAGGGATATGCTATAATTTATTCCACTAGTTCCATTGGCATTTGGTTGTTTCCAGACTTTATTTCATACAAAGCTATAGTGAACATCTTTGTATATACATCTGTTTTAGTTTGCAAGCTGCCAAAAGTGATATGCCAGAAATGGGCTGGCTTTTACAATGGGGATTTATGAGGCCATGAAAATGTCCAAATCAAGACTTCATCAGGCAATGTTTTTCTCCACAAAGGCCAGCTGTTAGTGATCCTGGGCTTCTCTGTCACATGGCAAGGCACATGGGCACATGATGGCGTCTTCTGGTCTTCCTTCTCTTCTGGGTTTCCTTGCTTCAGCTTCTGGCTTCCTTTGGCTTTCTCTCTGCTTCTGTGGGTTTCTCTCTGTCTCTTTCTCTCCATATTCATTTAATTTATAAAGGACTCCAGTAAGAGGATTAAGATCCCCGCCCCCCCTGCAAAACATCCAACTGAAGTAATCTAATCAAAAGTTCCCACCTACAATAAGCTCACACCCACAGGAATGGATTATCTCTAAGGACATGATTTTCTGCAGTCCACAAAAGCCTCGAACCATATCTCTCAGCACGTATCCAAGAATATCAGTAAGGATAAATTCCTAGAAGTAGAATTTCTGGTTCAAAGCAAATGCCAACTTAACATTTTTATAGATAAATATAGATAGTATATAAATTATACCTATAAATCTCATAAATAGCTTGCAGAATTGACCACTAGGAATTGACAAGTGAAAGTTATCAGTCCTTTGGGAAGATATACTAAACGTGTGTCTATACACACACACATTACTCACATCTTTTCACTTTCCCTAGACACTTTGGTTTACCAATGTTTGTGTTTTGGATGTTCTTTGTTTGGGGTTTGAATAGAACTTTCTGGAATACTTGACGTATTTGAGGTAGTCAAGTTTGCAGACTGATGGAAGGACAACAGAGCACTGAGAGAGTAGCTTCCATCCAGCTAGTCTCAGGTCTCTTCTTCCCCACTCAACGTGTGTCTGGTATGAACTAGGCACTCAAAAAGTATTTGATGAATGAATGAATAACATAATTATGAAGACTTGTTCAGGGATCCAAGATCAGCAATTTGGGTTTTGCAAATCTGCTTGGAGAAGCAGTACCCTTTAAATCTATTAAACTCAGTTTTGCCACTTTGCATGTAGATCTAATCTATAGGATGTTGCCAGTGTCCGCAGCTAAGAATTATAGTTTAATATCCATATGCTGGTATGTTTTCATGTCATATTAGGATCACTTGCTTCATAAACATCTAGCAGAAAGGAATTTGGAATTTGGAGAGGATCTAAACCTAACATTTGTTAGAAATAGAAATATTAAATATAACACAATTAGTAGCTATGTGACTTTAAAGTTACTGAACTACTCCAAACTTCAGTTTCCTCATCTGTGAAATGGGTGTAAAAATATTTGTGTCTAAATCAGACTTGTAAGAACTTCTCTGCTGACTGGCTCCAGGTGGGCCCTTGTTGGAATTATGATTCCCTGAAATCTGGCTACAACTCCCATTCAATCCTCAGAATAAGCAGCCAGCCTCATAGCCCTTAGCCACAGTGTCACTTCTTTCCAAAACTGTAATCTTATTTCCTTACTCCCACAGGCCCCCACAGTTTCCCATGTGTTCGTTTGAGTCTTTTGTGGGCCCCAGAAAATTATATTCCTAAATTGAACATATTGTGAAACTTTATTTTGACTAGATTAGTTAAGGGCCATTTGTTTAGATTGCTCCCATAGGGCATGATCTAGGTAGGATCTTAATCCTTGTAGCTGTTTGATATTGTTTATGAATTCCAAAAATAGATATTGGATTATGTTTGTAAACTGGTCTGTTCCTCTGGGCATATTAGATTGTATTAGATTCAGAGGTTTCATATTTGCTTGATTAAATAATGATTAAGGCTTTGATTGGGTCAAGTCAGTAGGACGTTGAGTCCAATATGGCAGAGAAGAAAGTAGAGTTTTTAATGCTGGAGCCCCAGGAACTAAATACACAGAGAAGCAGATACGTGAGGAAAGAGAGAAGGCTCCATAGAGACAGCAGAGGCTCCAGGAAGAGAGATGAGCCATTCGCCTGATAGTTTACAGCTGGCCTTGTGGAGAAAGTGGAGCACCTGAACCCAGAGAGAAATGAGCCCAGGAGAGAGATGAGACCTATCCCAGCCTACAGCTGATATTGGAAGAAGCTGGGACCACAAAGACTTGAAAGGAAGAGGAAGCCTGAACCTTTGCAGACGTCAGCAGCCACCTTGCTCCAGCATGTGTAACAGACTTTGGTGAGGGAAGTCACTTATGCTTTGTAGCCTGGTAACTATAAGCTTCTACCCCAAATAAGTACCCTTTATGAAAGCCAACAGATTTTTGGTACTTTGCATCAGCACCCCATTGGCTGACTAATACAATCCTCTTACTAGAGTACTTTAAAAAGAGAGGAATAAAAAACTTCAGACACAGAAAGAAGGCCACAGAGTCAGATAGAAGCCTCCAGAATTTGAAATACATGAACTCTGGAGAGAGAAAAGCCACAGATGGAGCAGCCTGAAGTTGAAAGCAATGAGGCTCAGGGAAAAGGGGAGTGATGAGTGTAATCCGCCAAGTACCTGATCACCCAGAGCTGCAACTTGGTGAGACAGCATCTCTTGATGATGCTTTGATTTGGACACTTTCATGGCCTCAGAATTGTAAGTTTTTAAGCCAATAAATCCCTATTGTGAAAGCCCCCTCATTTCTGATATATTGCACTGGCAGCCTTTAGCAATCTAAAACACCCTCTTTTCTGTATGTTAGTGCTTTGCTGAACATTGCCTCTATCCTCAAGTTAACTTCATCTTAACTATAAGGTGGCAGCTGGAGCTTGAGCCATTATGTCCAGCTTCTACACCCTGGGGGAGGAGGAAGAGGGAGAATGTCTACCTGCTAGGTCAACTTTCTTTAAGGGGCCTTCCCAGAAGTTCTACCCAAACTTTGTTTTACATGTCATTGGCCATACTTAATTCAATGGTCATATCTAGCCACAATAATGACCAGGAAATACAGCCTTTCACTTGGGTGAATTACTGCCCCAAATTCTTAGGAAGACAAGGGAATGACTTGTAGGGAATTATCCATCACTGTGACCTACAGGAACAGCTGCACTCATTTCTTGCCATTCAGGACACCAGAGTTCTATCTCAGGTTTTCTCTCCGCTTCACAACATGGCTCCCCTAGGCTGTGGTTCATTTTGCAAGGTAGTCTTTCCCCTGAGTACCAAACAGGATGTCTTACCAAGGTCTCTTCTGTTTTCAATGTGTACCTCAATCAAATCGTGGCCCTCCCACCCAACTATAATTACACAGTCACGCATTCCCCTGGACTTTAGTCAGAGGCAGGAACGTTAGGGCCCACCTGGTTCTACCACTCCTCCTCCCCCTTATTTCATCTCATTCTTCTTCCCGCAACCTTCCAGGATGGAAGGAATAGGACTTCCATTTTCTCTTCTTTCCTACCTTTATCTTTCCATGTCACATCCAAAGACTCTGCCCCTATTTCCCAGGGATAAAATGGTAGAAGGGCTGCCAAGGACTACGGGGGAAAGAAATAAAAATTCATTGACATATTTTGAAAATAATATCCCTGTTACACTTATATCCTCTTTTTTTACTGAGCACTCAATATAGGCCTTTTTTTAAAATATATTTTTTATTTATTTTTAAAAGATACACAGATCACACAAAATGTTACATTAAAAAATATAGAAGACTCCATATGCCCCACTCCCCACACCCCCCACTTTTCCCACATCAACAACTTCTTTCGTTAGTGTGGTACATTCATCGCAGTTGATGAATACATTTTGGAGCACTGCTACATAACATGGATTATAGTTTACATTGTAGTTTACACTCTGTCCTAGTCCATTCAGTGGGTTATGGCAGGATATATAAGGTCCTGCATCTGTCCTTGCAATGTCATTCAGGACAACTCCAAGTCCTGAAAATGCCCCCATATCACACCTCCTTTTCCCTCTCCCTGCCTTCAGCAAGTCCCTTTGCCACTGTCTCCACATCAATGATATAATTTCTTTCTTTGCTAGAGTCACCATAATTCTATAGTAGAATACCAGTAAGTCCACTCTAATCCATATTTTTTAAAGATTTATTTTATTTATTTCTTCCCCTTCCCTCCATTGTCTGCTCTCTGTGTCCATTTGCTGTGTGTTCTTCTGTGTCTGCTTGTATTCTCATTGTCCCTTATTATCTTTCCTCTGTGTCTCTTTTTGCTGCATCATCTTGCTGTGCCAGCTCTCCACATGGGCTAGCACTCCTGCGCAGGGCAGCACTCCGCGTGGGCCAGCAGTCTGCGTGGGCTAGCTCACCACATGCGCTGGCTTGCCTTCACCAGGAGGCTCTGGGAATTGAACCCTGGACCTCCTACATGGTAGATAGGAGCCAAGTTGCTTGAGCCACATCTGCTTCCCTCTAATCCATATTTAATTCCTTCATCCTGAGGACCCTGGGGTGGCGATGCCCTCTCCACTTCAATTGAGAGGGGGCTTTGATACCACATGGTTGGTGGATGGGACTCTCATGCCCAATATAGGCCTTTTAAATGAATAACAGGGTTGTTGTAGGAATCAAAATGAGATAAAATATGGAAAGCTCTGGCCACAATGCATGGCATATAGAATATGGTTAACAAATGTGATTCAATATTGTTGTTATTATCATATTATAAAATCTGTCTCAGTCTTCCCCCATTCTTTTTATCTCTCCCAGAAAAACATGCTGGCATACCAACACAGACTCCCATTTCCAAAGGGGCACCATTATGTTGTCACAACATTTTTTGTTTTGCTTTCTTTTAAACCTTATTTTGCAGAAACAGGAGAAATTTTTTTCCCTACAGAATGGCGAACTACTCAGAGACCTAACCTCTAATTAATGTTGTTACTGGATGCTACGCAACTGGGGTTGAGTCACTGTTCTTCAGGGAAGGGGACTAATTGGATGAAGAAAGATTGATGAAGGCCAGGGTGGACAGAGACATTGAAGTATGACTGGAGCCTGGGTCAGCGTAAGTCAGGTCTTTCTAAACTGTACCTCACCATATGACTCTAAATTATTTCTTATCCCTCTTGAGCCTGCACATTTTGTGTTGTTTGTATAACATGAACTCAGTAGAGTATACAAGACAAATGAGGCCAGATGAGAATTGAGGTATTGACAGGAAGTTTGGCTCAGTGAATCTGATAGGGAGTTGCCAGAGGCTCTGGACTAGAATTGTGCATATATAAATTTTAAAACGAGTTAGAAGGAAAACCAGGATGTACATTTGGTTTATTCAGGTGTATTTTGACCTCGGAGCCTATCAGGTACATAGGATTTCCTAGGGTTGAGCAGGAACTCCCCAAAGATTTGGAGCTGTGAGCAAATAGGTCATTTTAAATTAAGGAATAAAGAATTATTGTTCACTCACTTTCAAGTACAGCACATAGAAACCCAATGAAATATAAATAAATATTTTAAATAGCCTCATAAAATGTTGTAATCAGGGCCCATCCTTGCCTAGGACTTTCTTGGATCAGATCTAGCAACCAGAGGGAGTTCCTAGGTTGGACAGGTGACCAGGGAAGTTGAGGCAAAAGGCCACAGGCAGGGTTTGAAGGATCGAGAGTGGCATTATGGAATTCAGCAGCAGCTGGGAATGGGGTTCTCTGAAGAGACTTGAGGTGAATTTTTGATAGTCTCCCACACAAAGGAGCTATAGTAGGTTTAGTCAGCCCAAATTGGAAGGAATTGTGTTGATTTTACATTTGACCAGAGGACAGCATACTTTGGAGAAGACCTTCATAAAAATGCCTGAAATTCATTTCCTACTGGGAAAAGAAGAGGAGGGAGTTAATGTGAGTGGAAGCAGAACCAATACTAGGAATGGATCAGGAAATGGATTTGGGGAATGTCAGATGAAGGCCTTGGTTTCCTAGTTGATGCTAATGTATATTTATTAATAGCTAACACAGAACGGATATCTCATTTAATTTGACAGCAAACATATAAGGCAGGCAATATTATTATCTCCATTTTACAGATCAAATTGAGACACAGAGAAGTTATAACGTTCACCTAAAATTTCAGATTTTGTAAGAGGTAAAGTTAAATTCTGAAGCTGGGGAGCCTGACTTCAAAGACCCATGTGGTTACAAGAACAAGTCTTAATACCAATATTTGTCGTACCAAAACCCCAGTCATAGCATTTATAAATGAGGGAACTGATCCTTTTAAAATTAACTGAAAAGTATTATATTAGCATAAAATCCTGTAAGGTCATTTTCAGTTAATTACTTTACAGAATTTTCAATTCCACTCAGATCTGCCTTTCACTGAGCAAGTTTATTTTTTCTACTTTTAAATAATTGAGTCTTATTTGTGTCATTGGCTCTGGTCTATCTTTCATTTTTTAAAGCCAGGGTCCCATAAATAAGTTCAGAACACCCAAAGAGTGATGCATTACCTTGAAATTGCGTTTTACACTCTCATAATATTCTGAGATTCTGCTCTGTCGGCCTGAGCTGGCAACCCCCACGGTGTCTCACAGAGCCTGGGACGTGCTCAGTAAACGGTGGGCTGAAGGGTTCAATGGAATCTGAGTGAATTGCAGACTAATATTTTCACTCATTGACTCTGAGAACTACGTGCTCAGAGTTGTTGTTTTCACTAAGAAATTAGCTTTATTGCCAGAAGTGAAAATAGCCTAGGCCATTTGTGTTCATATTTTACAACTCATTTTGAGAATTAATATTTTATAAGAAAATTATTTTGATTCAAAATGTGACTTTTAAAGGGTTTATAGTATTCTTAAGTGTAACTTGTATTATGCCTTGGGGCCAGCAGCTTTTCTAGAGGAATATACTGTAGTTATTTATGCCCTGTACCCACTGTGAATTTCCCTTCAAGTTCAGGGGCTGAAACAAGAGAAATTACTTTCTGTACAAAATTCACTCCCTTCTTTCCACCTCTCCCCCTCCTTTTCCCTGGCTGCTTTTTTTTCCAGTGCAAAATAAATAAAATGATCACCATTACCAGTGGAAGCATTTTTGTGTTAATAGATCATGTTTTAACCAGTCCAAAGTAAAACTAAGAATGGGCAGCTACTTGTAAGGGGAAGGGACACTAGATGTGAAAAACCATTCTGATGTACAAAACCAGTCTGATGTCCTACCCTCCTTCCGTTATTTTTATTCTGTGTTCCCTGACCTATGTTGAAATGATTGGTCTCCTACCTTCTACATGATGAAGATTCAATGATCTGTAGCTAAATTAGCTGCCTGAAGCTCTTTTAGAGGATATAGAATGCTAAAGTCTCCAAATTAAAACTGGAGATGCTCAAGTCTTTGTATCAGTTAGTTATTAATGTATGACAAACCACGCCAAAACCTAAGGGCTTTAAACAAAACCTAGTATTTCTTATCGTCTATGGATTGGGTGGGGGGTTCAACTGATCTGAACCAAGTTTGGCTTATCTTAGCTGGGCTTGCTCCTGTGGTCAGTGGACTGGCCCAGGACTGTCTGATCTACAATAGCCTAGTACGGGCCATCTCTGCTCTCCTCTACATGTCCCTCAAACCCCTCTTGCAGGCTGACCAGCATGATCTGATGACAGTGGCAAGGATCCAAGAGAGAAAGAGGAAATGCACATGTGTTTTCCAAGCTTCTGCTTGCCCCAAATTTGTTAATATCCCATTAGCAAACCCAAGTCCAATGCATTAAACTGAATAATAACCCCCAAATTATCAAGTCCTCATCCCTGGAAACTGTAAGTGTTCCCTTATTTGGAAAAAAGGTCTTTGCAGATGTGATTAAGTTCAGGATCTTGAGATGGAAAGTGTATTAGTCAGCCAAAAGGCTGCAGTTGTAAAATACCAGAAATCTGTTGGCTTTTATAAACAGTATTTATTTGGAGCAGGAGCTTACAGTTACCAGGCCATAAATTATGTTACTTCTGTCACCAAAATCTGTTGCCACGTGTTGGAGCAAGATGGCTGCCGACATCTGCAAGGGTTCAGGCTTCCTCTTCCTCTTAAGGCTCTTCCAATATCAGCTGGAATAAGTCTCATCACTCTCCTCAGGATCGTTTCTCTCCTGGCTCAGCTGCTTTGCTCTCTCCACAAGGCCAGCTCTAAACTGTCAGGCGAATGGCTCATTTCTCTTCCTGGGGCCTCTGCCATGTCTCTCTTTCCTCATGTATCTCCTTCTCTGGTATTTACGTCCTAGGGCTCCAATATCAAAAACTCCAACCTCTCTTCTCTGCAGTACGCTTTCTCTGTGAGTTCCCACCAACCAAGGGGTGGGAACTCAAAGTCCTACAGACATGGTCCAATTAAAGCCTTAATCATTACTTAATCAAGTAATTGTGCAATCAATATAATCTAATATTCCCAGAGGAACAGACCAGTTTACAAACATAATCCGATATCTATTTTTAGAATTCATAAACAATATCAAACTGCTACAGGAAGATTATCCTGGATTATCTTGGTAGGCCCTAAATGCCATCACACGTATCCTTATAAAAGAGAGATGGAGGGAATTGTACATAGACACATAAAGGAGAAGGCCATGTGAAGATGAAGGCAGAGATTGGGCTCATGCACCATAAGCCAAGGAATGCCAGCAGCCACCAGGAACTAGGAAAGGCAAGGAATGAATTCTCCCTTACAGTCTCCAAAGGGAGTGCAGCCCTGTTGACACCTTGATTTTGACCCAATGATACTGATTTCAGATGTTTGGCTTCCAGAACTGTGAGACAATACATTTCTCTTGTCTTAAGCCACAGACTTAAATATCAGACTTTCATGGTAATTTGCTACAGCAAATTTTCAGCATTATCTTCTAGAAAAGACTTTGAAACAACAAAAGCTGTATGTTTGTCTTCAGATATAATTGAACACTTCTAAAAAGCAAAACAAAACCAACTCTCTCACATAAACACCCACCTGGACTTACAGAAAACAATCTTACTGTTCTAAGCAACACTTTTTTAGGTAGGCAATAACTCATTGATGAAAGAAGATGTATTTGTGAGAATCTTGGTGTCATTCAATAAATGGTTACTGAGCTATGAGTAACTTTAGTTGAGCCTTGATTCTGTAGTAAATGGATGAAAACTGGAAAAAGAATAAAGATCCCAGAAAGTAAACTAGGATTCAAATGTATTTCTCATTCTTGGATGAAAATATTGAGTAAGAAAGAAAGGAACAATCCTAAAATTATTCATATGCTAAAGCCAAGGAAAAACAAAACTAACGTGAATACAGTTTTCAAGAAATTAGCTGTGACATGCGGAGGTTTAAAGACATTATATCAAAAAGCTCTGAGAGGCGATGTCGGGTGTGGTGAAGAGGCCATCCAGTGACATGTTTAAAAGCTCAGTCTCTGGAGTCAGCCAGACCAGAATCTGGGACCCAGTTCCACTTCATTGTCTAGGTGACACAGCAAATGGCAACTCCTCAGTTTCTTCATTTGTAAAGTGGGGATAATAAGAGTCACTATAGGAATATAAGCAGACACTTTATGAATGCTCACTGGGGACCAGACTCCCTGCGGGTAATTTCCAAGCATCACCTCATTTAATCCTCCCAACACTCTTTGAGGAGGATGCTATTACTATCCCCATCTTATAAAGGAGAAAACAGGCAGAGGAAGTTGAACAACCTTGACACAAGTTGAGTTGGCAGAGTCAGAATTCAGTACCAAGCCTCTGACTCTAACTCCCTGTGTTGTTCATGAAAGTTAAATGAGATAATGAGTAGAAAATATCTAGCGTAGTACCAGACACATAACAAACAGATATTACACATTATTTAAATGAACTTCTTAAAGAAGTGCCCTACCCCACCCCCATCTGACCAAGAGCTCTACAACAGTTACCCTGGCTATGTACAGTGTTGGGGGGGGGCGGGGGGCTTGTGTATGCTGAATTCTACTCCAGTCAAAAGCCCCACAGGAAGAGTGTTACCTTGCCAGGAAAAGCCTTTCAAATAAACCCCTCGAGAAAGCTCTATTTATCTTCATGAATGAGGATAATAAATGTAAGTTGGGAGATCAGATGCAGGATTTCTCTCTCCTGTTGAGGTTAAAACTTCCCAAGGTTTATCTCAGCAGTTCTTAAATCTGTTTATTTAATCTACCTGATATTGTTAACCAATTTTTTCCCCAAACCTATATATTGCTATATTATTTTGATGAAAATCATTTTAGGTACAGAATGAAGCCAACTGTACAAGCCAAACTTCTGATTGGCTAAAACAAAATACATTTTAGTATTTTGGGAGTTTTCATCCCTATTGTAGAGAATGAGATACATAGAGTACCATATTTAGTTACATAATCTTCTTTTCCATTTTAATACTTGTTTTATCAAGTTATTATGGCCCGGCATTTGGAGGTGGGATAGACATAGATATGAGCAGGGGTTACTGATTGTTCTTTCACCTTCAGCAAATGAGATCACCCCTGGCTCTGTCCCCTGACTCTTCGTAGCCCTTTAGGGGACCCTAAAACATTAGCAGCCCATGAGGTAGAAGAATATATGGAAAAAAGAAAAGAAAATATTTCCTCCTCATAATTATTAGAAATCATATGCTAGCTGAGAAAGCCTGAACTTGTGTAGTATGCCCTGAGTATGAGTCCAAAGAATACTCTTTAACTATTAACAAGACTGAAACAGATTGACATAAGCAAACATGGGGCAACTGCCACCATGTACTGATGAGAAAATTCAGGTATGTATACTATGCCACTATTTGAATGGCAGAGTTGAAAATGCATACTCTTTTTTTTAAAAAGATTTATTTATTTATGTATTTCTCTCCCCTTCCATCCCCCCGCCCACCATTGTCTGCTCTGTGTCCATTTGCTGTGTGTCCTTCTGTGTCAGCTTGCATTCTTGTCAGTTGCACCTGGAATCTTTGTCTCTTTTTGTTGCATCATCTTGCTGCATCAGTTCTCCATGTGTGCGGCACCACTCCTGGGCAGGCTGTGCTTTTTTCACGCAGGGCGGTTCTCCTTGCAGGGTGCACTTCTTGCGTGTGGGGCTCCCCTACATGGGGACACCCCTGCGTGGCACGGCACTCCTCGTGCACATCAGCACTGCACATGAGCCAGCTGACCACACGGGTCAGGAGGCCCTGGGTTTGAACCCTGGACCTCCCATGTGGTAGGCGGACACTCTCATCAGTTGAGCCAGATCCGCTTCCCTTGCATAGACTCTTGTTTCAGAGGGATACACAAGAAACTAGTAATAGCGGTTATCTCAGGGGAAGGGGTTAAGTGTGGAGATAGACTTTATTTTTCAATCTACATCCTTTGCACTGTTCGAACTTTTATTATAAAGAATGTTTAAGCAATTATAAGCTTAAACATTCTCCAGAAAAGCCAAGGTGAAAGCCTATCTGGATAATGTGCTCTTCCTGAATGGGGACAAGCAGAAAACGGAGGAGAACTACGCCTTCGGATCAGAGAAAGAGAAATCTCGAAGAAGTGCTGAGGTGACAGTCTCCATATTGCCCTTCGTGGCTTCTCCAAGTCAATATCCTCCTCATACCCTCTCTGTTCTCTACTTTTTCCTAGGAGGGAGCATTCATAAGGCATAAGAAGGCAGGATCAGGGAGGCCTCTAAGCTTGGCCTGGAGCTATTCTCCAGATCCATTGTATAGATAAGCCCTGAAGGGGATTTCTAGTACAGGACCAGCTGCAAACTCATTCAACAACTGTTTGTTTGAAGGTATTTTCTTTCTTCCTTCTTTTTCTCTGTCTCTCTTTTTTTTGTTAGCTCCTGGTATTCATGGAAAGATCTATCATAATAGTAGCTACACACAAGTTTAAGGAACAGATGCCTCAAAGCCTAAATTCCAGCAATAACATATTAAAATATCAAAATGCCCAGGTTTCAACAAACGATTACAAAATATACAAAAAAACAAGACGTTCCTTTGTATAAGCTCCAAGCAAAGAAGATTAAATCATTAGAAACCATCAATGAGAAGGATCAGACCTGGGACATTGCAAAGACTTTAAAAAAATAGTCCTAAATATGCCCTAGGAATTTAACATAGATACAACGTTTACATTCTGTATTCTAATTTTTTCTCGTGTCCCATAACGTCCTTTTCAGCCTTTTATCCTCCATGCTGAATCCCATCCAGCATCATGTATTACATTTAATTGTTATTACCTTTTCAGGCTTTCCTTTTTTAAAATTTTTTCCTATTTGTGGAAAGAACATAAATCTTCCCATCTGATCCTTCCCAATCACACCATTCAGTGGGATTAACCACAGTTACAATATTGCAGTACCCTCTCCACCATCCATAATTATCTCTTTCCCTTTACTTCAAACAGAAACCCTACACTTATTTTGAATTAAATCTCCATTGCCTCTGTCCCCACCCCTAGTAACCTGTACTCTGCTTTCTGTCTCTGTGAGTTTGCATATTCTCGGACATTTTTTTTGTGGTCACTTTAGGCCTTAAATTTAACATCCCAAATCTATAACAATCTCATTAGCTTTGATACCAATTTAACAACTTCAATAGCATACATAATCTGTTCCCCTACCCTTTCATCCTCCGCCTTTATGTAGCTGATATCACAAATCACATATTTATACATTATGAGACCCAAGCCACGATTGATAATTACATTTTATGCTTTCAGTCTGGAGTCACACAAATGCCACCTATTTGCCATGCTAATAGTGAAAAAATAGGAGGCCTGGATAAAAAAAACAAATGATGGTTATGTCATATAATAGAAAGAATTAGATATACAAGAAATGATGTGGAAAGATGTCCAGGAAAAATTAATAGAAAATATTGTGAAAAACAATGCATAATGTTATCCCACTTACCCTTTACAAAAAAAAATATATGTTGTACACACACATATTTATATCCTTGCCTGTCTATATATCCCTTGTGTAAGTGTGTGTGTTCAGCGGTATGCCGGTAGGGGAGGAGAAATGGTAAGAATGCTCCATCCCATTGGGAGGAATATTTCATCCCTGACAATGTTTAGAATTGTTGACACACAGTGTCCATAAATTGCAGACCGACTTTTAGGAGCTTTTATTATTTTTTACAATTCTCTTCTAACATTGCACCTCCTTATTGCCTGCACCTGGGTTGGACCACTCCAATCTCTATGCCCGTGGCATGGCACTGTGTGAATGTAAAGGGTCTGGAATGGAACACAGCAGACGTGTGTTTGTTGTGTGTGCGTGTGTGTGTGTATATGTAGTAGCTCGAATGATACAAAACACACTGTCAAAATTGTGGCTGTACCTAGGAGTGAATTGAGAGGCTGTGTGGAAAGCAGATAATTCTATAAACTTTTCACTGGAAACTTTTCTGTACTAAATTTTTAAAATTTTACTGAAAAATATATGACTTTATATTATAGTTTAAGTCCATAATGAAAATTAGAAGAGGTAATCCATATCCTTGAATGCTAAGTTTAGTTTGCTGCTCTGCCAGAACAAAAATAAACACACCTTGGGTTATGCAGTGCTTACATGAAACAAAAGGAAACATACAAGTTCACCCACGTTCTAGTACCTAGCCCAGCACCTGGCAAACATTTAGTATTTGATAATTGTTTGCTGGAAAAGATTAATAAATGAATATGGTCAGAGAAGTTTTTTCCTAGCAGCAGAATCAGGAAGAATTACATGAATAGTATAGTGAGTGATACTTTCAAGGAGAGACTTATGAAAGGTAAAAAACACTTGCAAATGACCCTTTGCTATATTAACTCCTAGAAATTTCAAAGGCATAACATTATCTCTTAACTCCTGGGAGGCCTTTCTTTAGGGAACTCAACAACATTAGTATGCTGTTTCCTGAGAGCGTCAATTAATACACAGATGGTGCTTGGAGAATACAGTGAAAGTGACATGGAGCATGTCCCTTAGACTGTCTCTTTTAAGTGACAGATGTCTCAAGTGGCCTTTAGCAATTGCTAGGTTGCAGACAATTTCCAATTGAGTCTCTCACAAGTATATGAAGCTCTTGATTTTTTGTTATTGTTGGAACTCTCATCTACTCCCTTTAGACACCTGGTGAGCTGGTGGCAGTCAATGTTGCATTCATCTGTTTAAGGACCAATTTACTCATTCCTGGGGTAGAACTAAAGTGGGTTGTTTTTCTACTAAGCTAATGGGATTTTATACAGATAGCCAGTCTTATACTGTGGATAAGACCCAAGCCAGCTTTAAATTCTGTCTCCCATTCTCCCCTGACCTGATGGGGAGGAAATGAAAGGGTCCCCAGATGACATTGAGGGTTCAGGTTTAAAATTTCTCACTACTCTAGGCAGAACTCTGCTCATACTGATGACAGACATGTTCCATCACAACATCTTATGGGGTCCCAGTAGGAGAAACAGCAGCAGCATGGACCTAGCGCAGTTCCTGATGACTTAGGCAGTCCATGAGAGTTGGGCATTGGACTTCTCATCAAATGGGACCAGCTGGGTATGGTCCTGACTTTTGCTGAGTTACACTTTTAAATGCAGGCTTACACATACAGCTAGAAGTCATCACAGTGATATGCTTATCATAGCCTTGACACTTAAATTTAAAATGGAGTATTCCAATCAAGGTGCATCAGTCAGGCTCCTCTCTAAGGCTACATATATACTTTTCCTACCCTAAAGGACAGACCGGTGACCAAAGAAAGAAAGCCTCATCCAAGAGTGGTATTTTCTTAAAAGAACCCAGGCTGTATGGGAGATTGTCCCAGGGATCTGTACCATAGTAATTTTCTATTGTGGACATTCATGGACTTAATTGTATTTGGAAACAAAATGAATGAAGGTTGCCCATAGAAGTGATGGCATAAAGAACCGACATTTCTGTCCCAAAAAAGGAACTTTAAATCTACTCATATGTTTGGAAAGAATTCTCCCCCTTGAGAAATCTGCCTCCAGAGAGGCTTCCCCTTTACCCCCTTCTTATTCTCCATTCAGGGATCATGGAGTACTCTGGGGTGGAGACTGTGGGACATAACTAGGTCACATTTACTAAGGAGAGAGGTCACAGTGTTCTTATACATAAGTGATGTTCTCTGCATGTGGCCGAGATCGTCAAAGGGTGTGGGAGCAGGTCTGGGTTCTGGCTCTCTCTCTTCTCTCTCCCTCCATGGTCTTTTATTTGTTTCAGTTTCTATCCTCTGACGTGGTTGCTGAGTAGTCAGATGATTTGGGTTTCAGGGGAAGGAGAGTTTCCCTTTAGACCTGCTGCCTAAGTCTCAGACTTTCTCAAGGGGCTTTCTGGAACAACACTGTATCATAGCAACCGGAGCTTTGCTTTCCTTTGGTGTTGTCCTCTGCAAATACACCTCCCTTGGTAACTTCACAGGAAAGGGAGCTGCTTATCTGTAGGGCCATGTGTGCACCACCCATAGTACCTCCACAGCACTTTGCATATAGTAAGCACTGGAATATTTGTTGAATTGAAGGGAGTAGTTGAACAGACTGGATCTTGGTGGTGTAAAAGGAATTCCAGTCCTTTAAGCCTCCTCTATGGCCGTGGTTTTCAAATAGTGGTATGCATCCCTCTGTAGATGTGCAGGATAGTTTTATGTGTACACAGACATGTTATTCTAATAATTCTGAATAATGTAGTATGAAATAGGAAAAAGTAATATATTGAAAATAAGATTTCACAGATAATATTGGTTAGAACATGGCTGAGGTGGATATTTATGTTTTAATATTTGAAATTATTTAAATTAAAAGTAAAGGAAATAATAGTCCACATATATGAAGATAAATTCAAAATGATGAAGATGAACATACGAAAGATTAAATGGGAAATACTACCTGTCAATTAATAATATATGCTGCCTTGGCAGACCTGGCTGATATCAGAAGGCCAGAGACCTTGTATTAAGGCCAATAAATGCACTAACATATAGACGGAATGGCCTTTAAGATAGCACCAGTGTCCAGTAATTCTACTGGGTTACTTTTAAGGTTGGGCTTTTCACCTTCTTCAGCTCTATAGAGTTGCCAAGAAGAGTGGCATTGAGTGTGGGATGGTGGACTTTCCCCCAGAGGGCTGGCTTTGTGAAAAAAGAGGCCCAGAAACAGGGTGGGAGACTGTATCAGGAGATTTTATTGGGGTCTTGCTGTCTGAGGTGGGGGTGAGGGATGGTCAGCCTTCCTTGTTTGAGCATTGGCTATCTGCTGGACTAGACCCTAACCTGGGAGCTTCCTTTTTTTTTCATTTTGAAAAATAAAAATTAGTAACATGAAGCAAAAGGAACATTTTTTAAAGGAATATCATCTAGAACTTCGAGTAAAATGACAAGTAAAAAAAAATGAAGTCTCCTTCAGCAAAAAAAAAAAATCACTTACACAGCTAGTAAATGCCTTGAGAGTCCAAGGAGGCAGAGGTGAGGTGGTGGACTGGCAGGCTGAGAACCTTTGAGGCAAGACCAGACAATCCCCTAACTCCAGGCAATAAAACAGTCCTCTAGGTCCATCCTAAGGCAAAGTTTTACCTCAGCCCAATATCCCAAGGGGTGTGATATCACAGGGCTTCCATTACGTTTTAAAGATTAGTTCATGCTTGCTAGTACTTTGGTGGTAACTGATGGTACAAGAAGGATGTCTTGGTCTAATCTAATTTCACCCCTCCCCTGTATCAGCATGACACTCCTTGCTCTTTACCATGAAGCTCCACCCTTCCTATTCTTTGAAGCCTTTGTCTGTTTGACATGAAAAATGTCCTCTAGAAAATGTAATCACTAATTATATCAATGGTAAAAAAAAATCTAGCTCTACGATGTGGAATGACTAACTACAGAAAAACACTCTTTCAATAATAATTTTCCAGTCCATTATTTCAGAGGTTTTCTTCTTCTGGAGTAAATTTTCCCTGAGTTCTTAACACTTTTACCCAATCACAGTTCACAGTAAAAATCCTTTAGCAAGGTTAGCACATTGTACTAGAAAAAGACTTGACCACATGTGTCATCTAACTGAATTTCTCTCCTTGGTCTTGCTTCCAAGTATCCAACTTCCTTCAAAAACCATTCACTATAAGCTGCAGAGTTTTCTTGACTTCTAAACTCAGAATTTTTCTCATACCTAGCTTTCCGAGTTTCCCCACCCATTTGCATGCCCATGCTCACATGCAGGCCAGTCACGGGTCAGAGCCTGCACTTCCTGTCTTGAACCATGCACAGGACCTTTGTGTGCTGTTGGAGGTTGGTGGTGAGTATGGCAGGAGGATGGCCCTCCCACATTTCCAAGGAGTCCCCAGCGAGTCCTCCAGGGCTTGTCATCTCTCCATCCTGTAGACAGGTATGGAGCCTCTCTAGGTGCCCCTGCCAGTGCTAATGCTGATGTGAGTGCAAAAATCAAAGATCAATCATAGTTATAGGCTACTGAGTCTCTGGATCTCCACCTGGCAAGTGCCTTTTCATTCAAGTCCCAGCTAGAATGTCACTTCCTCTGTGAAGGCATTATCTAGTTCTTTTTCCTCTTTGATCCCACAGTTCTCCATTCATATTTCTATTATAGGGAAGTGGATTTGGCTCAATGGATAGAGCATCCGCCTACCACATGGGAGGTCCAGGGTTCAAACCCAGGGCCTCCTGACCCATGTGGTGAACTGGCCCACATGCAGTGCTGATGCACACAAGGAGTGCTGTGCCATGCAGGGGTGTCCACTGTGTAGGGGAGCCCCATGCTCAAGGAGTGCACCCCATAAGATAGCTGCCCAAGACGAAAGAAAGTGCAGCCTGCCCAAGAATGGCACCACACACACGGAGAGCTGACACAGCAAGATGACACAACAAAAAGAGACACAGATTCCCAGTGCCACTGACAATATTACAAGTGAACACAGAAGAACACACAGAATGGACACAGAGAGGAGACAACTTGGTGGGGGGGGGCAGGGAAGGGGAGATAAATAAATAAATAATAAATCTTTTTAAAAATTTGTTTCTATCATAAAGCTTATCTTGTGTTAGTATATAAGGGAAATAATAACTTATCCCTCAGCTCTCTGAATTTAGAATCAATTGAGAACTATACATTGTGGCAGTTGAGATTATTTATGAATTCCAAAAAGAGAGGTTATGTTTATAAACTGGTCTGTTCCTCTGGGCATGATAACCTTTTGATTGTATTAGATTCAGTTGAGACATCTGATTAATTTATGTTAAGATTAGGGCTTTGATTTAACTGTATTATTAGGGTACAACTCAATGTTGAGTCCCAGCCCCCTTGGGTTGACAAAACAGACTCTCACATGGAAAGAGACACACAGAGAAGAACACAGAAGAATAGGAACAGCTTATTAGACATGGCAGATGCCCTGGGAAGAGAGATGAGCTTGATAGTCTACAGCTGACCTTGCGAAGAGAACAGAGCAGCTGAGCCTAGAAAGAAATGAGCCCCAGGGAGAGAGATGAGCCTTATGCCAACCTACAGCTGTGATTAGAAGCTAGGACCACAAAGCCTTAAGAGAAAGGGCATCTTAAAGCTGAACCCTCGCAGATATTGCCTGCCATCTTGCTCAACACTTAGATTTTGGGTGAAAAAGTACCTTTTATGGTACCTTGAGTTGGATTCTTCAGGGCCTTGTGACTGTAAGCTTCTATCCCAAATAAACATCCTTTATAAAAGTCAACAAAGTTCTAGTACTTTTCATTGGCACCCTTTTGGCTGACTAATATACACATGAATCTAAGAGAAGGAGCTCATGATATCACCTTCATTACTGGTGAAGGTGAATGAGAAAAAAACAAGGATTTGCAGCCAAATGGGTGGGCTTCTTTATATGCCACCACCTGATTACACACACACATACTGAATTATCCACCTGGCCACCCTGAGCAGTTGGAGAAATTCAAGCCTTCTCCAACCGAGCAGATATCTTACTGCACAGAGGAAAATGCACACATCCATACCTGCTAAGAGGAGGCTGCTTAAAAAGAGAAGAAAAGTGGGAGGCCACTTGAGCGCAGTGACCTTTAACTTAACACATTCTGCCTTCAATAGAGTAATATGTAGCAGCTGGTGCCAGATTCTCTCCATCCCAGCAAATAGATGAGTAATCCCACCCTCCCTCAGGAGAGGAGCAAGTGAGAGACAGCAGGGAGGGACAGAACTATGTTTCCAATATTCTAGAGAAGAGTAGAGCTGAGTCTTGAAAAAAGTAAGAAAATGGTCAATACACACATACATCCACCCTAAGAACTGTACTTATCTGTATACAGTTCTATCTCCTCCACTGGACTTTGAGCTTCCCCAAGCCAAGGACTATTTCATTAATCTTTGTATAATAAGATAGAGAAATTCCCTGGCTGCCATAAAGAATTTATTCAGTAGATGTTGACTAAATAAATACATGTGTAACTCAAGTGTGGCAAGGCCCCTCCCTTCTGTCCTTTAGGATTTTTGCCAACCTAGGGGAGGGAGTAAATCAGGGAGCTTTGTCTTAGTGAGTTTTCAAGGGGTGAGGTCCATAGACTTCTCAACATCTGCTGGCCACCAGTGGGGACCAGGGACCTTCCACTTCTTTCTCAGCCAGAGCCCCTTTCGGTGCCTAGGAAGCCCACACTATCCTCAAACACACAGCAAGCTGTGCCGAGATGTAGCTCTCTGAGCACACAATGTAGGAAGACCAGAAGTGATGACTTACCTTCCTTCCTCTGATCTTAGCCTTAGTCAGGAAAAGTTCCATTTCCCCATTTCTTTCATGATCCCCAACCACCTACCATGCTCTCTCTTCCAAGCCCTTGGATTCAGAGCCCAATCTTTCCTTCAGGAAACTCAAATCTCCTCAGATGAAGAAAAAAGCTCCAGTGGCCCCAGTCTCCTTATTATATCTAGTAAATTCAGTACTGCAGAATTTGCAGGTTCCAAATGGGAAAGTCAAGGTTCTAGTCATGGGACAGGGAGAGGAGATATAGCTCTTTCTCCCCAGCAGAAGATGTACTGCCACTTAAGGAAGCACACCTAAACAAAAGGAATGTAGCTGTATAATATTTTGAGGTATTACTCTATGATTTTTTTTGTTTCCTTTTTTTTTTTGTCTTTTCATTTTTTTATGTTTCTTTTTTTCTCTCTCCATCTCCCTGCATTTAAATTACTGGTAGGAAAAATGCAGAAGATTAGAAAAATAGAAATACCCTGCAAATATTTCTTACTTTTGTTTTAAAAGTCCAAGTCCTTAGGGAAGGGGAATTTGGTAAGCATAGACAGATATTCTGGAGGAAAATGAAGGTAGAAGAACTTCCTTCTTCTATTCTAGAAAACATTTTCCTTCAGGTTTGGGGGAAGGTTAGAAGGGAGAGAGAAAGAGAGAAGGAAGAAAGAAATCAGGGGGAAGGAAGGGAATGAAAGAAAGGAGAGAGGGAAGGAAGTAAAAAGAAGGAAGAAAAGGAAAGGAGACAAATCAATTGTTCTGTAAGGAAAGAAAAGCCAAGTCCGGGCAGCAGCAGTGAAAAAGCAGAAAGACTCCAGAGAAAAATTACTGCATATTGAATCATGACAGATTGAACTAGAATCAGCCCTGCAAAAGATGTCCGTGTGCCAAGCACAGCAGAGAAGCAGGAGAGAATCGCCATGATGACCAGGATGATGAGGTTCTCAAAAAAGCAAAACCTGGGAATCAGTCTTCAAGGACCAAATGAGCCCATACCTTAGTTCCAAGTAACTCTCAGATTTGGGGCATATCCTCCAGGCGAAACACTCCAGGAAAGACAGCGAAGCCAGAAGAATGGGGGCCGGGGAAAGAGGAGGCTCAGAAATAGTAATTAAGCTATGTTATAAAAATTTAAAGTTATGTTTCTTGTACACCTGAATTTAAACATAGAGACTCATGCCTGCTAAATGAGGACTAATTTTCCTTCAAAAACATTATCTGATTTCAACAAAGAAGCATGTTCCTTCTGTTAACATGACTTTGATTTTCTCCTTGGGGAAACAATAGCACTGGTACTATACTGTGTAAAGGAGCACGCGAATACTCTTGGGGTCCCCACCTTAGCTGTGAATTGTGCTATCTAATAATAGTTCCTAAGAGATTTTTTGAACACCAAATTGCTACCCAGTGAGGCAGGTTATGGCAGTTTGAGATTATTTTATGAATCCCAAAGAGAGAAAGATTATGATACCCTTTGGTACACCCTTTGTTGCACTGAATTCTAAATTGCCTGTTAGATTGCTGTAGGGCTTTTTATTGGGCCACGTCAGTGAGGTGGGACTCAGGCTGAGTCCCTGCCCCCTTGCTGGGTCTGATGTAAGTTCACTCCCTCAGGCAGACACAGGAAGAGAAAGTTCTGCCATTTTTGATCCTGCCATGTGACCAGACCAAACAGCTAGGCCCTGAGGAGAGATGAGCCATTTGCCTGATAGCTTACAGCTAAAATTGAGAAGAAAGCAGAGCAGCCAAGGCTTACATAGGAGGCTCGAAAGGAGACAAGCCCTATATGCTAGGAGAGAGAGGAGTACAGGATTGCTTAAGTATGAAGCCCTAAGAGAAAAGTATGAGCCTGGAGGGGAAGGCTGACTTGGGCAGGAATCAGCGGCCCTTTTGCTTCACTACATGGCAATATACCAGGATTAACAGTAGCTGATTTTGGTGAGAAAGCATTTCTGATATTGTTTCAGCAGCTCAGCAGTGTCACCATGGACTTAGACCTTTTTGTCTCCTGTGGTGCTGAGCTCAGCTTTTATTCCATGCCATGTCCCACAGCTCTAGGCATCACACAACAAAATCCAAAGCAGAAAGAAAGAGATAGAGAGTAAGTTGTCTTCAACATCTCCATAATTTTATCAGGGAGAGAAATCTTCCCAACAGACTTCCCTAACATCTCACTGGCTGTGATTGTGTCCCATGGCTACTTTTAGCTGCAAGGGAATAAAGTGATCCTCTGACATTGTTGGCCTTTGCCAGGATGAAAGAAGCAAGATGGAATGTACTAGGGTGTACAGGATATGTCCATGAGGTGTACAAGTAATGATGCCTGTACTACTCCTGTCTTGATGATTATTGGGTGTCTCTGGGTCCCCACCTGCCTTAACCTCAGACTTCAGACTGCTAACTCCCCCTTGGATTGGTCCTTTGTGCTTGTTCAAACCCCAAATTCAAACCCTCTGCCCCCTGCTGTGGTACCATGCCCCAGATAACAGGCTCAGCCTGTCGAATTAGACATAACCAATCCTGACCAGCACTGCTCAGTCTCTGTTCATCCAACCAGTTAGAAGAACTTCTGAGAGAAAAACAAAACAAGCCTTGTGACTCGGGAAGGTGGAAACATCTGAGCAGGATGGTGGCAGCAGAGCAGCTTTTGCCCACCCCACCCCAGAAGGACAAACTCATAATCACAGAAGATCTTTCTTTTGGAGGCCAATATCGAAAGGCAGGGTTGTATAAGAGAAAGAGTATGAATTTTGGTGCTACAGACATGAACTTGAATCTCAACTCTGCCACCTTTCAACTACAGGATGTTGGGCAAGTTCCTTAACCTCTTTAAGCCTTGGTTCCCCCAGCTATACAATGGGGTTACAGCAGCCCCTTCCTCATAGGAGGGGATTGAGTGAGGGAAGGCACACAGAGCCCCAGCACAGAGTTTGTTCAGCAAATGGCCCAGGTGGGCACATCCTCAGCTGTCCTGCGTGTGCCACTGTGTAGTCAGTCAGAACTCTCAGTCTTTCTTATGGCTTGAATGTGTCCTATAAAAAAATGTGTTGAAGTCTTAATTCCTAGAACTCAGAATATGACCTTATTTGGAAATACGGTGGTTACAGATGGAATTAGACAGTTAAAATGAGGTCATTCCGAAGCAGGGTGGACCCTTAATCCAACATGACTGTTGGCCTGATAAGATAGGGGAGAAGAGACACGGGGAAGAACCTCATGTGAAATCTGCTGCCAAAGCACCAGAAGTTAGTGCGAGGCCAGGAAGGGGTCTTGCCTTCAGATTCTGGACTTTTGGTCTCCAAAACCATGAGACGATATACTCATCCTGTTTAGGCCATCCAAATTTTGGTACTTTATTAAAGCAGCTCTATGAAACTAAGATAATCATTAAGATCACAGGTCCTGGAGCCAGACTGCCTGAGTTCAAATCTGGGCTCAAGCCTGGCGTTATGACCCAGGTCAAGTTACTTAACCTCTCTGTTTCTCAGTTTTATAATCAGAAAAAGGAGTCTCATTGTGTGGTAGGAATCTGAAGTACAACAACACAGGTAAAGCAGTAAGAACAGCTTTGGCACATATTTAAGCATGTTAGGGGAAACAGGTTAGGTTACACACATTTGTTATTTTGGGATATATTCTGCTTAAGGATAGAGGAAAGGGAGATACATTTATGGAAAGATTTCAGCAAATAGCTAACAATACATTTAGAACCTTGCAGAGTAAAGCCTCCCTTATCAAGAAAATTCATTTTTCCAGAATCACTTCATTTTGCTTCAGCACCAGAGGAGAATATTGTTAGGATCAGACAACCTGGGGTCAGACCATCTGGACCCAAAATCTGACCCTCCACTTCCTGCCCGAGCGACCTTGGGCAAGTTATTTTACTTCCCTTTGTCTCAGTTTCCTCTGCCTACAAAATGAGAGTAAGAAACACTACCTCCTAGGGTTTCTGTGAAGAACACTACCAGGCACGTCATGTTCAAAAAACACTATCAATTATTACTATTTGGCGTTCAACTAACAATGATTTAACTGGGATTGCTGTCTCTGTTTCACAAACAGGAAAACCAAGGCAGCAGGCTATTGCTGCAGTTGGGTCTGGAGTTCAACCATCAGTTTACTGCTTATTCCACTAAACTCTACTCTGAACCTAAAATTGATCGTTGGTGTGAGGTACTGCTCGTGTGTGATTTTATTACCTTGTGGTACATTTTAGAAACAAGGACGTCAGTATTCCTTGCCAACTCACTTACCATTTCAACGTGCTACACTCCTTTCAGTTTCCTCCATAAAAATAAAAGTGATGTGCTGAGAATAGAAAAGCACATTGGAAAATTTCCCCAACAAAGTGAGACTTAATTGTGGAAAATAGGAGTAGGCCTTCCACTTGGCATCCACTCAACCTAGAGACAAAAAAACAGTGATATCACCCCTTCCCTACCCCTCCCTGGCCCTTCTGAGCATATGTGGAAAAGAGAACAGAGAGAAGAGAAGGTAGAGATCCTGCTGTTTTATGACACTTAACTAGAACATATGACCAGTGTTCATGGAGCAGCTCACGCCCTTCATCCCAAAGGAACTTCTGCCAGGGAAATTCATCTCCTTCCTCCTCCACTATCTTGACCTATCTCTGCTGCTTCTGGAACTTGAAATGAAGCCCAGATCCATCTCCTGGTCCCTTCTAGAAAAAACAGAAGTTTTGTTTTTCAACCACAGTAACTTTGTCCTCCCTCTATCTGAGTACATGAGCAGCTGCCAGAATCATGCATCCCTCCAGCTGATGTGCAAGCATCAAACCCAACATGTCCATTGCTGTTGTGAATCCATGGTGGAGGCGTTAGCCAGGGCTGTTCTCAGATCCTCCTTTCCAGAGCCTGCAGTAGTTCAGCCCGATCAATCCAGCTCAACTGTTAGTCAAGTGTGCATTTGAAGCAAAGCAGCATTAGCCCCTCCTTTGTAACTCATAGTAATCATTTTATCTGCATGTTCTGAAGGGCGCACAGAAGCTAACAAAGGCACAATAATAATAAAAGCAACCCTTTATATGAGAGTTAAGCAGCAGGAAGCATGCTAAGTGCTTTATATATATTATCTAATTTGCTAGCAATCTCAAACTATGAAGTAGTTTACCATCTAGGTTAGAAAACTAAAGCTGGGATGGTGGGAAGATGGTGGAGTAAGAAGCTCCAGGAATCAGTCCCTCCACCAAAACAACTACTTAACTGGTAAGAACTATTGGAATCATCTATTTTGAAACTCTGGAGACTAGTAGAGCGCTGTGTAGTAACCAGGAAGAGTGAGAGGAAGAGGCTGGTAAATTGCTACAAATACCAGTGAGTTTCATCTTCCCTGCAGCAGGTACCATCCTTTCTTCTCCAGCCTCCTGGCAAGTAGCAGTGGGGGCTGGAGCTCAGACTCCTTGCGTAGCTTGCTGGTGCCAGGCTGGGACATAAAGACCTAGTCCTCCAAACTCCAGGGGTGTGTGTTCTGATCACTGATCACTACCTTTGACACACTGCTGGGATCGCTGGGGCCAGCTCTGAGGGGAGCCATTGTTCCAACCCCTCTTGGGCAAAGGTGGCAGAGGAATCTTAAAGACAGTAATCTTACTCAAAACTACAGGAAACAGTTAAAGGACTACATTAACTGGGCAAGTGCTGAATTAAGAGAACATAGCTTGGAGAGCCATAGAAGAAGCTCCTGGTGCCCTTACTGGCCGCTTCCCCACCCCACCGCCTAGAACATGGGGTAGAGCCAGCTTACCCTCCCGTTGTAGGTCCCTGGTCCTATTCCAAGGGAAGCAGAATGGTCCCCGTGCTCATACTGGGATACAAGTAGATCAGTGCCAGTCTATCAGATAGAAGTGTCAGGGACTGAACCAGGGAAACTGTCTTGGGCTCACTCTGCCAGAGCTTGTTCTGAGGACAGAGAGGCAACTTGTAGACAGGTGGGACAGTGTGACAAACGATTAAGTTGAAGTGGCCTGGGGCAAAGGACTACCTGCCTTAAGTCATTCAAGAGAGCACCCAGGAGGGGGTGAAAGTCAGTTTCAAAGAGAATAGAGGGGTGTTCACAAGAACTCCAGTAAATTATAAACAGAGAAGTCCTAAGGTTTCTAGCAAGCACAAACCCAGGAAAAGAAGCAGGCTCCATAGCTTCTCAAAGGCTCAGATAAGACAGACAGACATGGATTCTTGGTATTTGCTTCAGGCTCATCTTCTTGAAAGGAGGGCTAAACTCTTAATGAGACCACTAGAAGAGAAGATTATAGACAAACATCCCTAATGAATATATATGCAAAAATTTGCAACAAAATATGAGCAAACCAAATCCAACAGCCCATTAAACAAGTTACACACTGTGTTCATGTAGGATTTAACAAGAAAATTAATTAATGTAATACACCAAATTAATGGAACAAAGGGAAAAAACACACAATCATCTCAATTGATGCAAAAAAATGTATTGGACAAAATCTATCACCCCTTCTTGATAAAAACACTTAGAAAACTAAGTAGAAGGATATGTCTTTAACATGATAAAGGACTATATGAATTTTCTTTTCTTGTGGTATATACTCAACAGCCAACATCATACTCAATAGTGAAAGGCTGAAAGCTTTCTCTCTAAGATCAGGTACAAGAGAAGGATGCTCACTGTCATCACCGTTGTTTGACATTGTACTGGAAGTTCTAGCCAGAGCAACTAGGCAAGAAAAAGAAATAAAATGCATCTGAATTGGATAGGAAGAAGTGAAACTTTCCCTCTTTGCAAATGACATAATCCTATCTACAGAAAATATTGAAAAATCCACAATAAAAAGACTAGAACTAAAAACGAATTCAGCAAAGTGGTGGGGTACAAGATCAACACCCCAAAATTGGTAGTGTTTCAGTACACTAGCAATTAACAATTTGAAGAAGAAATTAAAAAGAAATTCCATTTACAATAGCAAGTAAAAGAATTAAATATCTAGGAATAAATCTAACCGAGCATGTAAAGGATTTATATGCAGGTAACTACAAAACATTGCCAAAGAAAACAAAGATGGCCTAAATAAATGGAAGAATATTATGTGTTCATGGATGGGAAGGTTAAATAGGTTAAGTATTGTTGAGCTGTCAATTAAACCCAAAGTGATTTACAAATTCAACATAACCCTATTAAAAATTCCAACAATCCTTTTTGCTGAAATGGAAAAGCCAATCATCAAATTTATATGGAAGAGGCAGCGGACTTGGCCCAGTGGTTAGGGCATCCATCTACCACATGGAAAGTCTGCGGTTCAAACCCCGGGCCTCCTTGGCCCGTGTGCAGTTGGCCCATGTGCAGTGCTGATGCACGCAAGGAGTGCCCTGTCACACAGGGGTGTCCCCCGCGTAGGGGAGCCCCATGCGCAAGGAGTGCACCCTGTAAGGAGAGCTGCCCAGCGCGAAAGAAAGTTCAGCCTGCCTAAGAATGGTGCTGCCCACACAGAGAGCTGACACAGCACGATGACGCAACAAAAAGAAACACAGATTCCCATGCCGCTGACAACAACAGAAGCAGACAAAGAAGACGCAGCGAATAGACACAGAGAACAGACAACCAGGGTGGGGGGGGGAGGGGAGAGAAATAAATAAATCTTTTTTAAAAAATTTATATGTAAGAATAAGGGGCCTAGAAGAAACAATGTCATCTTAAAAAAGAAGAACAAAGTTGGAGGAGTCATATACTTCCTGATCTTAAAACTTATTACAAAGTCATAGTAATCAAAACAGCATGGTACTGGCAAAACGAAAGACATATATATAACAATGATACCAAATTAATAGTTCAGATTCTACCCTCACATTTATAGCCAACTGATTTTTACAAGGGTGCCAAGTCTACTCACTTGTGAAAGAATAGTGTCTTCAACAAGTGGTGCTGGGAAAATAGGATGTCCATATATGAAAGAATGAAGGTGGACCTCACCTCACACTATATACAAAAATCAACTCAAATGGATAAAAAATGTGAATACAAGAACCAGAACTATAACTTCTAGAAGAAAATATAGGAAGCATCTTTGGGATACTGTGTTGAGCAATGGTTTCACAGATTTTACACCCAAAGCAGAAGCAACAAAAGAAAAAACAGATAAATGGGACCTCATCAAAATGAAATACTGTTTGCATCAAAGGACTTTATCATAAAAGTACAGAAACAACCTAAACAATGAGAGAAAATATTTGGAAACCACATATCTGATAAGGGTTTAATATCCAGAATATAATAAGGAATCATACAATTCAGCAACAAAAAGACAACCCAATTTTAAAATGCTCAAAAGACTTCAATAGACATTTCTCCAAAGAAGATATACAAATGGCCAAAAATCACATGAAAAGGTGCTCAACATCATTAGCTGTTAGGGAAACGCAAACCAATACCACAATAAAATACCATTTCACACCCCCTAGAATGGCTACTATTTAAAAAAGGAAAATCACAAGTGTTGGAAAGTATGTAGACAAATAGGAACACTCATTCATTACTAATGGGAATTTTAAATGGTACAGCCACTGTAGAAGACAGTTTGGCCCTACCTCAGAAAGTTAAGTGTACAATTAAAACCTGGAAATCCTGCTTCTAGGTATACGCCCAAAAGAATTGAAAGCAAGGACTCTGCCAGATATTTTCACACTGATGTTCATAGCAGAATTATTACCAATTGCCAAAAGATGGAAGGAACCCAATTTCCACCAACCAATGAATGTATAAGTAAAATGTGGTATATATATAAAATGGAATATTACTCATCCATAAAATGGAACAAAGTTCTGATACATGCAACAACATGGATAAACCTTGAAAACATCATGGTGAGTGAAAAAGCCAGACACAAATGATATGAAATAATAAGAATAAGCAAATTCATAGAGTCAGAAACTAGAATATAGGTTACCAGGGGCTGGGATGGGCCTCTGTGGAATGGAGAATTAATGCTTAAATTTTAGAGAGTTTCTATGTGGGTTGATGGAAAATTTTTGGTAATAGATGCCAGTGAGGATACCACAAGATGGTGAACCTAATTAACAGCACTGAATTACACATCTGAAAGTGGTTAAAAGGGGGAAATTTTAGGTTATATATATGTAACTGTAATAAAAAAATTTTTTAAAAAAGCAACACACAACACAGTGGACCATAATGTAAACCACAGACTATAGTTAAGAGTACAATTATCAAAATGTTATTTCATCAATTGTAACAAATCTACCACATTAATTCAAGATATTAATAATAGAGTGGTATAAAGGAACTCTGTATGTTTCGTAAGACTTTTCTATAAAGCCACAACTTCTCACACAGGACAACCAGCAAGATGGTGGTAGGGTAAGGAGCTCTTAGAGTCAGCTCCTGCTACAGGGCAGTTAATAAACACCTCGAGCTATCTGGAGCTATCTGAAGCACCTGTCTGGGGACTCCAGAAGCCCAGAAGAGCATCCTGCAACATACTTGAAAGAAAGGAAGGAGGAGACTGCCCATCTGCAGAGAAGATTCGTAAGTAGAGCACTCCACACCACAGAGGCCAATGCCCATCCTCCACTGGAGGAACAAGCCACCTCAGGAAATGTTCTGTGACTGTTCTATCCCACTTCCCAAAATCTGGGGGGGGAAGAGACAATTGGACACCAACTTCAGCTACTGATGAGTAAATTCAGCGGGCTAAAGTATAATCCTAAGAACAGCTAAAGTTTGAGCCTGTCCAAGTCAAAAAGAGGCCAGTAGTCACCATCTTAACTCCGTACCTGGCACAAGGGAAAGTAGGGCAGACTGAAAATCATAGTACTAGTGGGGACCAGCTTCTTTCCATCCAAATCAGATTGCAACTCTAGCATAAGCTCCAGCCCCAGCTCCAGCAGGGAGGAAGCTGGGGGGACCTGCGCCAGCCTCTCCTGGAAATTACTGGCCAAGCCATGGAGGCCAGTGATTATCCAACTTTGGCAACACAAGTCACCCCCAGGAGCTATTCTGTGGCAGAACTAGAAGCTCTATTTCCCAAAACCAGGGGAGGAGGAGACAGTTGGCCACCAATTTCAGCTACTAATTAATTGACTCTACTGGCTAAGGTATAATCCTAGGAACAGCTAGGATATGAATCTGTCCAAGTCAAAAAGAGGCCAGTAGCTGCCATTTTGATTCCACCCCCAGCATGAGGGGAAGCTGGGCTGATCGAAAATCACAGGGATGGTAGGAAACAATTTCTTTCACCCAGATAGGCCTGCAACCCTAGGCTAGGCCTCAGCCCCACATCTGGTAGGGAGAAGGCTGGCGGGTCCTGCACCAGCCTATCTAGGTAACTGCAGGTACATTTGGTTGGCACAGACTGAATAATCAGAAGTCTATTGGGGCAACTGCGGTTATCTTGGATCTGCACTGCATAGATTGCTGCCCACACCTGCAGCTTCATCTCCGCCCCAGGAAGGGGAGAAGGGGCATGAAGCCTTATCAGTCTCTCTGGGCTACAGTCTAGGCCTACATGACTTGGATTATTCCACACAGCTATAACTCTGTCCCTACCTCTGGCAAAGGAGAAAGTTGGAAGAAGCTACATCAGTCCCTGGAGCAATGAGGGCAGCTTGAGCCCCACGGCTTATAGCACCAACTACATCCTTGGTGCCTATTATACAACCAGCAAGGGAGAAAAGGCAGGAAGCCCTAAACTAAAGAGAAAAACTGCACCCAGAATAAATACTCTAGTAAGCCAGATGCCAAGACACCAACAAAAAATTACAATACACACCAAGAAACTGGAGGTTTTGGCCCAGTTAAAGAAACAAGACAAGTCTCTGGGTGACATAAAGGAGTTGAGACAACTTATCATAGATGTTCAAACAAATCCCTTTAAAAAATCCAAGAAGATGGCTAAAGAGATTAAGGATATTAAGAAAACACTGGGTGAGTAAAAAGAAGAATTTGAAAGCATACATAGAAAAATAGCACATCTTATGGGAATGAAAGGTACAATAAATGAAATTTTTAAAAAAAACATTGGAATCATATAACAATAGATTTGAGGAGGCAGAAGAAAGGATTGATGAGCTTGAAGAAATGACCTCTGAAAGTGACCATACAAAAGAACAGATGAAGAAAAGAATGGGAAAAAATTGAACAAGGTCTCAGGGAACTAAATGACAGCAAAAGGCCTGCAAACATATGTGTCATGGGTGTCCCAGAAGGAGGAGAGAAGGAAAAAAGGGCAGAAGGAATATTTAAAGAAATAATGGTAGAAAATTTCCCAACCTATTGAAGGACATAGATATCCATGTCCATGAAGCACAACATATTCCCATCTGAAAAAATCTGAATAGACCAACACTGAGACACATACTAATCAGAATGTCAAATGCCAAAGACAAAGACAGAATTCTCTGAATAGCAAGAGAAAAACAACGCACAACATATAAGGGATTCCCAATAAGAGTAAGTACGGATTCCTCACCAGAAACCATGGAGGCAAGAAGACAATGATATGATATATTTAAGAGAAAAACTTCCAGCCAAGAATCTTATATCTGGCAAGACTGTCTTTCATAAATGAGGGTGAGATTAGAATATTCACAGATAAACAGAAACTGAAAGAATTTCTATCCAAGAGACCAGATTTTCAGAAAATACTAAAGGGCGTGCTAGAGCCTAAAAAGAAGTCAGGAGAGAAAGGCCTGGAAGAGAGTCTAGAAATGAATATTATATCAATAAAAGTAACTAAAATTGTCAAAAGAGTGGTGAAAATAAAATATGACAGATAAAACTCAAATAGTGAGGAATAAACTTAACCAATGATATAAAGCACTTGTATTAAAAAAACTGCAGCTCATTGTTAAAAGAAATCAAAAAAGGCCTAAATAACTGGAAGACATTCTATACTCATGGTTTGGAAGACTAAATATCATCAAGATGTCAGTTCTACTCAAATTGATATACAGATTCAATGCAATCCTGATAAAAATTCCACTAGCAATTTTTTTTTTTATTTGAAAACATGATTATTAAATTTATTTGGAAGGGTAAGGGATCCTGAATAGCCAGAAGCATCTTAAAAAGGAAAAGCAAACCCTCATCTCCAGACTTTAAATCATATCACATAGCTATAGTGGTAAAAACAGCATGGTACTGGCATAAAAACAGACATATGGGCCAATGGAACCAAACTTATTGTTCAGAAACAGACCCTCACATATATGGTCAAGTGATTATTGACTAGCCACAGCTCAAGCAGAACAGTCCACTCAACAAATGGTGTTGGAAGAACTGGATATCCATGACTGAAAGAAGGAAAAACGATCCCTATCTCACACCTTATCCAAAATTTAACTCAAAATGGATCAATATCTAAAAATAAAAGCAAGAACAATAAAGCTTCTAGAAGAAATTACAGGAAAATATCTTCAAGACCTGATGGTAGGTGGTGGATTCTTAAAGGAGATAAGAGTAGGACCAAAATGGACTGCTGATGTTTAATGTATGTAGATGTTTTAATTAGCTTTACTGTAATTGTGTGGAAATGTATAGAGCAGATGATAACTAAATAACTAGCTGAGTAACAGCTAGTTTATAAATGGGGATGAGGCTGAAAATGGTAGTCTAGGTATGTAATGCCAAGTGACAGTCTGCTAGAGAATAATCTAGGAACTGCATAGCACAGTAAACCAAGAGGTTGATGAGGATTGTAGTTGATGGTACAGATCCAAGAGTGTCCCTTGTTAGCTAGAGCAAATGTACATCACTATTGCAAGGTGTTGGGAATGTGGAGAACCATGAGAAAAATACAGCTGGAGTGACCTATGGACTGTAGTTAGCAGTAATAATATAATATTCTTGCATCTATGCCAAAGATGTACTGTGTTGATAATGGGGCAGTATGGAAAATGTGTGCCAAATGTACACTGTGGACATGGTAACAATCAGATAATATTACCTTATCTGTAACAAATGTTCTACCACAGTGTGATGTGTTGATAGAGGGGTGTTGTTTGGGAATTCTGTACAAGTGCGTGATTGTTTTAAGTTTACAACTTGTCATAAAAAAATATTTTAAAAATAGTAATAGGGTGGGTTGGAGGAAAAAACACACAAAATGTCAGATAAGAACTATAATTAGTAGTAAGATGTTGACAATCTTTCATAATTTGTAACAAATGTCTCACAACAATGCAAGGTGTTGGTGGAGGGTTAATGTATGGGACCCTTGTACAATGTTATACATGTTTGTTTCGTGAGTTCACAACTTTTACTATACTTATTGTTTATGTATGTTCATATATAAATGTTATAAATGATATAAAAATAATAATAGTGTGGGTTGGGGGAAAAATACTTTGGTTAGTAGTAATATTTTGAAAATGCTCTTTAATCATTAGTTAAAAAGGTTTCACAGCAATACAAGGTGCTAGTGGTAGGGTGAGTTATGAGAGTCCTGTATGATGTTATATATATTTGTTTTGTAAGTTCACAACTATTACTATACACTTATTGTTTATGTATGTTTATGCACAAGTGATATACTTGAATAAATTTTTTTAAAAGCAACACATGACTATACAACACAAACAGTTGACCCTAATATAAACCACATGTGATAGTTGAGTATAATTACCAAATGTTATTTTAGCAATTGTAACAAATCTACCACATTAATGCAAAATGTTAATAATAGGGTGGTATGCAGGAACTTCATATTTTATGCAAGACTTATCTGTGAACCCACAACTTCTCTACTATAAAAAACATAAAAATAATTTTAAAATTTTAAAAGTTAAGGCTTTTGGAGCCGTAGCTAGAAAATGGCAGAGCTAGGATCTGTAGGAAGGTGTGCTCTGCCTCCAACGTCCGTGATTTGTCCACTGCACTGTAATTCCTAAGATATCATTTACCATAAATGTCATAAGTTTCACTGAAGAATCATTCATTCAACAATATTTTATTGAGCACCTATAGTATGTCAGCCACAGTGTTAAGTACAGGGCTTACAAAGATAAATAGGAAGCTGATAAATAAATAATTGCCAATGAATATGTTTCCTGTGAAAACAAGACAACTGACCACTCAATTAAATCAGGGGAAATTCAGAAATAAAGGAAACTTTTTCTTTTTCTTTTTTTTTTTTCTGTCTTTTTTTTTTAATGTTACATTCAAAAAATATGAGGTCCCCATATACCCTCCACCCCCCTCACCCCACTCCTCCCCCCATAACAACAACCTCCTCCATCATCATGAGACATTCATTGCACTTGGTGAATACATCTCTGAGCACTGCTGCACCTCATGGTCAATGGTCCACACCATAGCCCACACTCTCCCACAGTCCATCCAGTGGGCCATGGGAGGACATACAATGTCCGGTAACTGTCCCTGCAGCACCACCCAGGACAATCCCAACCCTCAAAAATGCCCCCACATCACATCTCTTCCTCCCACTCCCTACCCCCAGCAGCCACCATGGCCACCTTCTCCACACCAGTGCCACATTTTCTTTGATTACTAATCACAATAGTTCATGTATAGAATATCAGTAAGTCCACTCTAATCCATACTCTATTCCTCCATCCTGTGGACCTTAGAATGGTTGTGTCCACTCCACATCTATATCAAGAAGGGGCTTAGATTCCACATGGATGCTGGATGCAATTCTCCTGCTTTCAGTTGAAGGCACTCATGAAGGAGCCTTTTTCTGACTTTCCACCTGGAGTCCTGGGACACTGGCAAACTCTGCAGATCAACCCACAGAGAACCCATTGTTTTTCCAAGTGTCCAGACCAATGAACCAGAGGGCAGCCTGCTAGGGTCCTGTACATCACAGCAGCTACAGGAGAGCAACCAAATTCTCCCATGCTTCAGGGAAAGAACCTGACAGAGTCTTGTGTTCACGAGGATGAGATGCTGTTATAGAAGGCAGCGCAGTCCCCAAGACATGGGTCCAGGCTGCTTCAGTGAATACTGGCGGGGCATCTTTTTTTTTAATTTCTCTCCCCCCTCCCCACCCCATTGTCTGTTCTCTGTGTCCATTCGCTGTGTGTTCTTCTGTATCTGCTTCCATTCTTGTCAGCGGCACCAGGAATGTGTGTCTCTTTTTGTTGCATCATCTCGCTGTGTCAGCTGTCCATGTGTGCAGCACCACTCCTGGGCAGGCTGCAATTTTTTCGCAGGGGGGACTCCCCTTACGGGGCACACTCCTTGAGCATGGGGCTCCCCTATGCTGGGGACATCCCTCTCCTTGTGCACATCAGCACTGAGTGTGGGCCAGCTCACCACATGGGTCAGGAGGCCCTGGGTTTGAACCCTGGACCTCCCATGTGGTAGGCGGATGCTCTATTAGTTGAGCCAAATCTGCTTCTCCTGGTGGGTATCTTCACCATATGCTGATGATCAAGACCAGAAAGAACTATGGAATATGGATGACAGCTCAGAACGACCATGAATCCAAGTGCTTCCTCAGTGCCGCCGCACCACCAGGTAGTGTTGTTCTCCCAAGGAGAGGTAGGGAGGAAAAAATCCTGCATATGGCTGAGCTTCACCCCAAATAAATCACCAAATTTGACCAAATTGACCTGGATGTGACTAGATCAAGTTTCCTTGATCAGTTACCATGGTAACTGAGATAGAATTTCAGTAGAGTTAAAGGAAAATAAATAAGGCTACATTTCTGGATAGGAGAAATGGACACAACTACATAGGCCATAGCAGTCATTTGAGTGCACGTTGATGGCAGCCAGGACTAAGAGGTAGAAGTGGAGCTAGAGAGAAGTGGGTCACTTTAAACATATTTCAGAGGCAGTATTTATGGGGCATCCTGATGGATTGGATGCCTTAAAAGATGGGGAAGTTACATTTTTATTCATTCTTTACACGTTCCTTAAGTAATTGGAGGAGTTAGGTAAAGCATAAGGTGCTTTGAAGGATACAAAGCTTAATGTTGCCGGTGACAAATATCTTTATCCCAGGGACCATTATCTCATAAACGCTCCCTCAGTCGCTGGTGGCTGCCGGTAGGAATCATGCGCTCATTGGTTAAAGCTCCTTCTAGGAGCCCTGAGACCTTCCCAGGCCACTGAAGGTGGACAATGCTTCATAATACTGTAATCTTGGTCCCTGTCCAAGACGTTAAGTCCTTCTGATTAACTATCCTCTCACCTATTTTGAGCTTCATTTCTCCGAGCAAATCTCTTCTCACAACACAGACTCCCAAGCCTTCCAGGAACTGCATCCATGAAAATCAAACTCCACAATCCTCATGTGTTCCCTAATACCTGCTCTGCCTCCCTTGTTTAAGTGAAACCTACCTGCCCCAGGGATACTTCCTTCCTTTCAGCTGGATCCTGTTCTCTTCTCCAAACCGTGGTAGCTCGGTGTGCACAGGGAAGACTATTTCCCCTGACGGAAAGCCAGGCCTCATTCTTTGCTCCTTCTGCTCGCTCTCTTCCGGAAGCCAGTGACTCCAGGCATTCTGGGTATTCTGCGAGGAGTTCTGGGGGCTGGTCCCCCTTCCCTGCTGTCCTTGTGGCCTGGGAAACACCTAATCTCTGAGGGTAGAGAAAGCTTGTTCTGATTCGTTGCCTATTGTTAAGTCCAGGACCTAAGGTCATAAATGTTCAAAACTTCTTTTTCTTTCAAGATATTTGTCATTGTCCTTGTATTCAAGATCTTTGATACTCCAAGCAGAACCTGGGCAGCTTCTTTCTCAGCAGTCCCAGTATAACCACCTAATCTACCCAGATGCAATGGATGCCTCTGAGGAACTTTTCATGAATCTACAAAAAGTAAGTATTCACTATTTCTGTGTCCCATTTCCCTGATGCTCAACAGTGGGTGAGAGGAAGGGTAAGGGGAGGGACTGGGAGAGGGGGTATAAGAAGGTATTCAAAGATTTACTAGGGAAAAAAAATGTGGAGGGATAAAATTTGGACCTATCATCCAGTGTTTTTCTCTTGTTGTGCCCCTCCCCTAACTTCCTTCCCCTGCCACCCCTTCCTGCCCTGAAATTCTCCCACCCCTGGACCCAAAGTGAACAGCATTCAGTCATTGCTTAGAGTGGCCTGCATTTGCAGCTTATGGAGGGAAAAGACAACATTTAACTTGGTTTCTAAGTAGATTTTAAAAAATTCATAGTAGCGTTTATGGTCTGAATAGCCAAGGTACTTTTAATTTGCAAGAACCTAGCAAGAGAGAGAAAAGATGACCGAAGTTCAGCAGACTCTGTTCATTCTTCTCCAGGACGCCATCCGGTCCAGAGGCTGGTGATGCCCACGGAGCAGACTCCAGTTCCTCAGGGCCAAGAGGGCATGTAAACAAGCCCCCAAACTTAGACCACCCCTGGGGGGGGGGTGCGCGAGGGGGCGTGGAATCATGAAATGATGGAGGAAACCGAATTGCCTAGAGTCCAGACAACTTAGGTAAAAGTCTCCACTACTCAGAGGAGTGGAGACTTGAAAGCTAAATTGTTAAGGGGAAAAAATCAAGTTATATTTCTGCAGCACACTTGAGGTTTGACTCACACTCACAATACCTGCTAACAGGCTCCCCAGTTCCATGCTCGTTTCCTGCCACTCTCTTCACGACGTACTCCCTCCACTGAGCCTTTCCCCTCCCCTTCAGTGACCTCTTTCTGTAACTATAATAAAGTCCTGCTTCCTTACCATAGCTTACTTGTGCTACCTTCCTGCATGGGGTGGTCTCTACCTTCCCCTCCACCTGCACGCTGAACTCCTCTCCCCTTCTCTTACCGTTCTCCACCCCCACTGGCTGCCTTTCAATTCTCAGGCTTGCCAAGCCCCTCCCGGCCTCACTCTTCCCTGTGCGCTGTCCCACGGCCTGCTCTTCCTAAGGCTTCGCTGCCTTCAGAGCTTTCCTGATCAGCAGGGGGCTCCAGGGCCCTCGTCGCCCCCACGGTTCTCTGTCTCAGCACTGAGAGTGTCTCCTTCCTTCCCTCAGCCCATCTGTGGTTGTGTCCGTTGTTCATCACAGTTAGGCTGTGAACTCCATGAAGACAAGCCCATGTCGATCTTGTTTAATCTTTCATCTCCAGGGATGGGCCCAGTGCCCAGCACTCAATAAATATTTGTTGAATGAAGGAATGAGTGAACCACAATTCACATAACTGCCAATGGAAATCCTTTGATGGAGCAAGAAGAAGAGCAAAGTTTTTACTGTTGATGTGGGGAATGCCTCCGTAACATCTGTTTATAAGCCCCTAAGGGAGCATTTTGCTTTAACAAGCCCGAGAATTTACATCTCCAAGAAACACATGTGGTTACTACTGACATTAAACTGATAGTGAGCAACCTTTTCTGCTTGAGAGCCAATTCAGGAAAAATGCAAATGTTTATTATCAACAATTTAAAACTCCGTATGAAAGTCATGTTATTGAATCCTATGGCAAGGGGAAGGCTGTGTATTCTTACCATGGAGATGACGTATTTTATTGACCAGGCAAATATCAATAAGAAAATAGGCATTATTTTTTTTGCCACTAAAATGCTAATCTGAACAGCAATCTGCAGATGCCTTGTCTTTGCTCCCTTATGTGCATATCAGAATTTAAAGCAAAGTAAGATAAACACACCCAGGGATACAGAGATTATTCATCTGTTTATAGGAAGAATATATTAAAACTATTTCTTTTTAGAAGTCTTCTTTTTTAGAACCTCACCCTTTTAAAAAAAAATCTCTATAAATACACAATAGAACATACATAATTTTAAAATAAATAAATATACATATATTGAGATGCATATTTAAAACTTTCTACTGATGGAAGGAAGGAAATGCTGAAGAAAAACTGGAGGCCATTGTTGTAGCATTCCAGTATGTAGTCATATGCTTCAAATTATTTCAACCTTGAAAGAACCTTATGAGAGTCACCATGATCAACACTTAACAGATGGGAAAGCTGAGGCCCTAAAGTGAATTGGCTAATCCTAATGTCACACAGGCTGTTAGGGACACAGTTTGAGCTAGAATGTGTTCTTGCCATTGCACTAACATTTACTGAATACGTGTTTATGTTAGGTTCTATGGTAGGTGCTGGGCCAAATGGAGACAAATAAGATATGCTCACACAGACACACACACCTCAGCTTGGACCACTATTTCCCACGGTGGTGGAACCTCCTCTCTGTCAAAGTGTGGGGCCTAGAGCAACACTTAGCCACTGCCAATTTCCTGGGGCCTCTCCTGGCTGTTCCCTCCTGCCTCCCTACCCACCCCTTCTGATCCAGCCCCTTCCCCTCCCATCCTACAAGGATCTGAGGATCAGTGGCTCTCACTGAGGCAATTCTAAGGACAACCTGGACCGTGGCTGGGTCCTTCTGGGGCTCAGCAGCATGTTAGAATGGGCACTCACCATGGAGAAGGGCGAGAGGACTCAGAGCCGGAGGCGTGTAGGACACGGCAGCCACACGAAGTCCCCAGCAGGAAACAAAAGTGAGAAGAGGTGGGTGTGTCGTGGAGTCTGGGCTCAGGCTGCAGGGAGAAGTCCGAGAATGGGTTAGAGACAGAACTGCAACAGGGGAATATGGGAAGGCTGGCAAGGACTTAACCAAGAAGATCAAGTCTCACCCAGGACTCGTGTCCCCTGGAGGCCTGCCTGGGAATCTGAGCTACTAGGCAAGCACCAAAGCACGGACATCTTTACGGGAACTGAGATAACAGGCAGAACCAGGAATGAAGCAAGAAACCAGTTACCAGAACTGCAATATGCCTGGAACGATGCTGGTTTCTTGACACGTAAACTCCTATTTAGGGTGTCTTTGAATTCCCTTTTCTCTGAACAGGACTCCTTCAAGAGACTGGATTGGGGGCAAAACTAGAAAAAGTGGATTAGAAACATGAAAGTACATCATCTTTATTCATTCGTTCAAAGAATATTTATTGAGCACCTACAATGGTTGGTCACTGTGCTAGGGATGAGGTACAACAGTGAATAAGGCAGCAGGGTGTGTGCCTGCGGAGCTTACAGCTTAGAGGGATACAAACAAGTGAGGACTATGACAGGATATACCGAGCGCTGAGAAGGGGTATGGAAGCATCTTTTATCAAGATGAAAAGATGCCAGCATATTCAGGTGTTACTGGAGCCGGGAAGAGGTACAGAGAAAGAGGGGGTAACTAACGAACAAGGCACTCAGGGAGTTAGGAAAGGAGCAGGATCTGGAGCCTTCTAACTTTGGGTGGTATTCTGTTCATCAGTAGGAGCATAGATGTATCTCAAGTGCTAATATCTTAATAAAGAATGATATGTTTCTAGAAAGGTTGTGAATTTATCGTGCAGCACTGTCTAATGGAAAAACCTCGGTGTCTGGAGTTGGATGAACTGGTTCTGAGGTTTTGAGTTCCCTCTGTTTGTTTTCCAAGCCAAGTGAGTTTGGGTGAATTGTTTAACTTCTTTCAGTCTTGGGTTCGTTTGTTTGATTGTTTGTTTGTTTGTTTTCCCTGGGACCTCAGATGGACAGAACTTGGTTAATCATAATCTTTAGTCAATCTCAGGATTCATATTGTTGCCTGTCACTGTAGATGATCTGTCTTAATTAAACTGCTGAATATCTCATTAAGTGAATCCATGTATGCATCACTGATATATGTCAGACATGGCAAGACATGCCAGTGGGGATAAGAGAGACAGTTAAATAAATAGAGCTGGAATAAAAAGCAATTGTCCATATGGAATGAGATAAAAGGGAATCCCTTTATGGTCCCATTTGTAAAAATCAACTCCAGATGAATTAAACATGTTAAAAGGAAAGCATTAAAACTTTTAGAAGAAAATTTAGGTGAAAGTATTTTGGACCTTGGAATAGGGAAAGATCTCTTAAAGACACAGTGTTGATTATAAGCAAAAAGATTGATAAATTTGCTAGATGAAAATTAAGAACATTTTCCCTCAAAGACAGTCTCTATTTCCTCATTTATAAAATAGAGGTAATAAAGCCCACCTTATAGAATTCTAATAAGATGAAATGAAATGAAATAATATATAAAAAACACTCAGTGTAGGTCCTAGCACCTAGAAAGCAATAAATGGTAACTATGATTATTATTCTCAAACAATGTTATTACTTATCAAACAACTTAGAGAAATATGACAAGGCATATGCAAAGCAGACAAGCCTTGTGGAGACCAAGTATTTAATTTATGGGCATGGTTTCAAGGGAGAGATGACAATATGTGCTACATTTATCAGAGGTCTACAGTCCAACAGCTAACAAATATTTATTCAGCATCCAAGCCAGGCACTGTGCCAGGTGCTAGTTAATTTATATCAGCCACCATGACTTTTTTGCCACAGTCTAACACATCTACAACTCCCACATATTTATCTGTAACAAGAGCCAAGGAAGAACCTTTACATATGGTGATAATCCGTATATGGCACTACAGTAGAAATGTGGCATTGCCAGGGACAGAAACCTCAGAAAGGCCCAATTCTCAGTTATTTATGCTAATGGAGGAGTATAGTAGAAAATGGTAGGTGTATTCTCCCCTTTAGGGTTTTTTTTTTCTGCCAATAATAAAAAATCACAAATCAACATGGCCCAACAGTAGGGAAGAAAGTCCAGAAGTAGGACAGCCTTCAGGAGCTGCTTGTTGAGCCGCGTAACAATGTCCTAAAAGCCCCGGTTTTCTCTGTTTCTCTGCTCTGTGGCCCTGGATGATGAAGTACAGGTGCAATTTAACATGGCTGACTTGTTCTGGAATGTACAAAGCCTTGAATAAAAGAAAATGAAGCTGCACTGTGAAAACATCATGCAGGGGGTGTTGGAAAGCAGTTCAAATAATCTTCTACTGTCTCAATTGCTAAAGCAAATACCATACAATGGGTTGGCTTAAACAACATGATTTATTAGCTCATCGTTTTGAGACTAGGAAAAGTCCAAAACTGAGGCATCAGCAAAGCAATGCTTTTTCCCTCAAGACTGTGGTGTTCTGTTGCTAGCTGCCAGAGATCTTTGGGGTTCCTTGGCTTTTCTGTGACATGGCACTGAACATGGCAGCATCTTTTCCTTTGTCTTCCAGGTTCCATTGACTTCCAGCTTCTGGTTGCTCCCCATGGCTTCTCCTGTGTTCAGTTTCCTTTGCTTTCAAGACTTCAGTCATATTAGAGTAAGGCTCACCCTCATTTGGTTTGGGCACCTTAACTAAGAGCATCTTCAAACGTCCTATTTACAAATGTGTTCACACACACAGGACTAGGGGGTGAGACCTGAACATAACTTTTATGGGGGACATGATTCAATCCCCCAAAAAGCCAATTCAGTGTTTATTTTGCCTGATTTCTAGAATTATAACAACTGTTTTATATATTCACATTTCGCCACTTCTTGGTTGGGTTTTCTCCCACGAGCAGAAATAAACAAAGTGAAAAATCATGAATTTTATCAAAATAGGCTTTATCATATAATTTACCCAGTTATGAATACTCAGTAAACATTTTTTTAAGCTCTGGAGTGTCAACAATTGTTTAGCTCTCACAACTAATTATACAAATGTTCTTTGATGAGTTGTAACAAATATACCACACAAATACAAAGTATTACTAATAGGGTGGTAATGGGAACTCTGTATTTTATGCATGACTTTTCTGTAAACCTACAACTTCTCCAATTAAAAAAAAAACATAGTAATAAAAAAGAGAAAGAAAGAATTCACCAGAAGACGGAACTCAGAGCTAGAGAGGAAACATAAGACTACCCATAATTCCTAGAAATATTGGGGGAACACTGGGCTACCCAGTAAAGAGATGGAGGCTCAAGTCATTTTTAACAGACTGCCAACTGGAAGGGGATTCTCCAAAAGATGGAGAAATTAGAGGCACTCAGAAAGCTAACAGCTAGGTTGCAGGTCTCTAAAGTCTTACTATTCTAGTCCAAGTACATAGATGAGGCTGAAGAAAGCTGAAGGAAGAAGAGGAGATAGAAAGACATACAGAAAAAAGCTCTTTTCTTATCTTCATTTCTTTCAGGTATCAAAAGGTGAGGCCAGAGAGCTGGTTATTCCCACCCATCAGAAGGCAGGATGGTACAGTTCATATCTGATTCAGAAGCAAACAGCCAAATTATTCTTCTCTCAGACTGAATCAGCGTATAAAGCAATTTCTCAGAAATCTGAATTTGAAAGGTTATCTGGGCCTGAATTACCCCACCTCTCTGTTTCACCCATAGATTCATGCTGCAGAACAATTCCCCAAGTCTGGGCCCAGAGCTTTACCTTACTTGAATCAGGGAATACTTGATACATAACAGCATTTTTTTATTTTGCTTTAAAAAGAGCTCAGTAGCTTGAAAACCTCAACATGTTAGACAGAAATATAGCAGACACTGCTCAGCACGACCCCATGATGCTGCTATGATAACCTACCAGGTGCTAGAAATGAAAGCTGCATAAAGGTCAATCGCGGCAGCTCTGCCCTCAGAAGGGTGGCAGGCCAGTGGAGATCGTCAGGTGAGTAACTCATTGCACTGCACAAGAGCTACGCAGAAGGGAAGCGGACTTGGCCCAATGGACAGGGCATCCGTCTACCACATGGGAGGTCCGTGGTTCAAACCCCGGGCCTCCTTGACCCGTGTGGAGCCGGCCCATGCACAGTGTTGATGCACGCAAGGAGTGCCATGCCACCCAGGGGCGTCCCCCTCGTAGGGGAGCCCCACGGTCAAGGAGTGCGCCCCATAAGGAGAGCCGCCCAGCGTGAAAGAAAGTGCAGCCTGTCCAAGAATGTCACCACACACACAGAGAGCTGACACAACAAAAAGAAACCCAGATTCCTGCTGCTGATGATAAGGATGGAAGCAGTCACAGAAGAACACGCAGCTAATGGACACAGAGAGCAGACAACTGGGGGGTGGGGGGGAGGTGGGGGAGGGGGAATACATAAATAATAAAAATTAATTAAAAAAAAAAAACTGTGCAGAGGAGCTCAGAAGAGGGAGTGAAATGGCCATGCCCCGGCCCTTGCCTCAGAATGATTCTTCCCTTCCAAGCAGCAGTGGAGAACTGCCTGATAACTCTGCAATTCCTCTCCCTCCTCAGTGAAGAGAGGCTACAAAATGCAGGCTTCTTCTCTTACCCAGATTCCCCTGGCTTGTTTTTGTTTTTTTTCAGCTCATCTCATCCTCTCCTGGTTTGGTTCAGTTTTCTGCAAGCTTCTCTATCTGGCTCATTTATCTCTCTTGATCCCTCAGAACCCTCTCCCATAATTCCATTGACTGGCAAGGACATTTTTCCTTCCGAGAGCAGAGCTGAGCAGCTTCAGCGTTGCTGCCCCAAATCTGCTCAACAGCCCTTCTGGACCACTGCCTGGTTTTTTAGGTCAGTGGGACTTTCCAGGCTGTACCTCTCTTCCCATTGCTTTTTAAATTTCTGACTGCCAGGCTCGCTTTTCTTAATTACATTTGAAACTTTATTTCATACAACATACAACCAGGTCTTAAGGAGCAGGTGAGTCAGGATTCTGTAGGGGAACCCCATCGTTCTGATTCCCTCATCAAAGCCACGCTAGGTTAGCAGAGCACTGTAAGCAAGGAGAGTGAAAAGAACTGATGCCTGTAGCTCCAAGAAATGGTACTGAACTAGGCACCAGTTCAAGCTCAGGTCCCCGCCCCACAACCCACCCTGCCATGTGATCTTAGGCAAGTCACTTAACCCTCTCTGACTTCAAAAATTGTGCCTTTCAGCCTTCCTCAGGACATGCAGAATCAAATGCATTCATTTCCATAAATGTGCCTTATAAACTATAAAGGGCTGTTCAGTCAAAGGTCATTACTAAAGGTCAGTGTCAAACCTCAGGGCACAAGTGCAGCATATCTTTCTGAATAAACGGGCAAGCACCATGTGGAAAGGGCCTGGGGCTTGTTCACCACATACCCAACCCCTGCCCATCCCCTGTGCTTGGCACATTAAGTGAATGAATGAAGGTATGAACAAACAAATAAACCTATGCATCCAGGAGGTGTGGAATGTTAGGTCCTTTCCCAAATCCGTGAAGCGCAGCACCTGATGGTAGCAGTAAGAATGCCTAAAACATCGCCCAGGTCTTTCCTGAATTTGCATTTATGAATTGAGTCCCATTTGTGTGAAAAGTGGAAAAACTAAACTAAACCAGGGATGTTTCCACTCATAGGTCAACAGCAAAACTCCTGACCGCTTGTGACCCCACGGAGACTGCGCATTTAGAGAAGCAGCATCTTACATTGTTATAGTGATTTACAGTTTATCAGGCATTTTCTAGGACCCAACCTCATATTGATCTTCAAAATATCATGTAGTAAATTATTCCCATTTTCCAGATGAGGAAACCAGAGCTCAGGGGAGTTCAGACACTTGTTCCAAGTCACGAGGCCAGAGAGGTCAACTCCTTGGGCCTTTCAGCGCCTCCTGAGGACAGTCATGGGGGTGTGAGCAGACAACCCTCTACAGCAACCAAAAACTAATATGACTTTCCTGAAGCCCTGGAGAGGACAGCTGACCCTCTCCTGATAAAATAATGGCAAAGAAAATCCTTTTGTAAGTAAAATACACGATGGCAACACACAATAAACACATTTTTCAACATTAGCTTCATGAATAATTAAACAATTACAAACAACTGCAATGTGCCGTTTCCCCTCCATCAAATTAAAAACAATAAAACGAATTGTTGATAAGGACGCAGTAAAACTGGTGTTTACATTCAGGGCTGGTGGTCTCGTACACTGCTCCAACCCTTTCAGAAGCTGTTTGTTCATACACATCAAAAGCCATGAAATTGTTCACATTGTCTGACCTCGTAATCTTACTTCAGGGAATTTATCCTAAGGAAATAATATGAAATACAGAGAGGAAAAAATTAGCTTCCGAGACCAGGTTGTTGCATTCTCTCTTGGATAGCAATGAGATAAGTTGTCTTTTCAATAAATTTGCCTTTGTTTAAGCTAGTTCAGGTTGGTTTCTGTTACTGGAAACCAGAACTTTCTTTATTACAAATACATTCACACATAAAGATAGCTCATGTAAATATTAATATCCTCTCCTTTCTTCATTCTAATCAACCCCAGTCAACTTTTCCAGCCTCATATCCTGGTACTCCCCCACCCATCTCCATCAATCTGAAATGCTCTGGTCAACTCAAACTTCTCACCTTGGTGCAGTTTTGTTTATGCCAGTTTTCTTAAACTTTAGTGAGTATCAAAATCACCTGCAAAGCTGGGTAAAGCACAGATTGCCAAACACACACACTCCCTCCCACTGAATTTGATCCAGTAGGTCCTGCGTGAGGCCTGAGAATTTGCATTTCTAACAAGTTTCAGGGGAGGCTATACTGTTGGTCAGAGACCACACTGTGAATCATTGGTTTAAGCAGTAGTTTTGTTGGCAAAATCTTTAGTCTTTCAGCCCCATCCCCTTCCTTCTTTTTTCAGCTAGCTCTAGCCCCATCAGGCTGAATTCGTTACTTGTCCCCTGTGCATCTTTGGAGTGAGAATAGCACCCCTTACACTGTATAAAGAGAGTTAGTTGCACAATCAATCCCAGATCCCCTGCTCACAGTGATTCAGGAGGGCTGGCCCATAGCCCTGGAATCTCTGAACCCCCAAAGTTGGAACAATGCTTAGCACATAGTAGGCATACACTCGCGTCAGATTGAATTAGGCCATGCTGCCTCCCTTTACAGGAAGTTGTGATTTACTCCTATTCCCACAGGATCTGTTAGCCTATCAAATGGCTATTTTTATAAAAAACGGTGATTAGCCCTGATAGCACAAAAAGAAACATGAGCAGAGTTTATTAGTTTGGCAGGCTAGTAAATATCATCTTGCTTTGCTCTCTAAACTCCCTAATGAAGATAGCAGCTCTTGGGCAAATAAATAAAACATTCAGTTGACAACACACAGCCCATCATAATCACATACACTAATTTACTTATTCCTGAAGGACAGGAACCTCCTCAGGGCAGGGTTCATAAATGCGCTGCCCAGTCACCTTTTCTCCTTAGATAAATTGTATCAAACTGAGATTTTAACCGTTTTCAATGCCATATATGTATTTTATTTCAACATCTTTTAATAGCAAAATACCCATCTTAATCAAATGAAAACTTTTTCAGTGATTATCCTAAAGCCAATTCCTACTCTGGAAAAACATCCCTTTGAATCACAAGTGGCTGGGCTAAACAGTGTTCTCAGAATATTAATGTGAGCTCAAGCTATTAAAATGTCATGGTTAACCTTTTAAAACCTAATTAAATTAAAATAATAATATGTGGAACAGTTTTACTGGAAGGAAAGGCTCTTTTTCAAAGAACTTGTTCCAAGCCTCAGAGCTAACACCTAGAAAGCATGGTGGGAAAGAGGTTTTGCATGCAGACAAAGACAGTCTGACTTTGCACGTGCTGTGATTAAGTTTTGGTTGTTAGTATTATAGTTAATTATTGTAGCATGCTAGAGGGCAGGGACAATTTACTTGCCTGGTCACACCTAATAAGGTGTATTTGCAGATGCCAGCATCTCCTGGACTTAATCAACAAACTATCAAGAAAATCAATGCTGTTAAGCCCTATGTCCTTGCAATATTTTTTTCCAAATGGAAAACGATAAAATCCAAGGGCAGTGTGCTGGGGATATAGACAAGCTGTGCAGAAGGCCTCCTTTAACTAGTATCAGGCTTATCTCCCTCCTTGACTGGTGCCATTGTGCAAAGAGTGTTGGTTCTCCCTTACAGCCTAATTCTATCGAGAGCAAAGTTCAAGGCAGCCACCAGGTGCAAGGAAATTAACATCAGACAACCCCAGCATTTCTTGGTAACCAGGCTGTGGGAGGTTTCAAATGGGACCCTGCCTGCTTTCTCTTGTATGGGAAAGGGTTGTCATTCCCACGCCATTACACTCACCTCTTGCTACTCAAGGAATGCATTTTTGTTGCTTTATTTGATCATTTAAGCTTGAGGCCAGGGAATGCATTTTTAAAAATAAGAAACTTAAGTTTCTGAGGAACTGCCAAACTGTCTTCCGCAATATAGCTGCACCATTTTACATTCCCACCAGCACCAAACGAGTATTCATATTTCTCTTCATCCTTTCCAACACTCACTGGTTTTTTTTGTCCCATTGTTTTTTGTTTGTTTGTTTTTATTTTTGAGACATCACAGCTGGGAATTGAACCAGGGATCTCATATGGTAGGAGGCCAGCACTCAACCACTGAGCAACATCAGCTTCCCAGGGTTGTTGTGGGTTTTTTTTGTTCATTCTTTGCTTGCATTTGGTTGTTTGTTTTTAGGTGGCACCAGGGACGGAGCCTGGGACCTTCCATGTGGGAAGTGGGTAATCAACTGGTTGAGCCACATCCACTCCCCTTATTGTTTTTTTAATAGTATCCATTCTAGGGGGTGTGAAACTGTATCTCATTGTGGTTTTGATTTACATTTCCCTGTTAGCTAATGATGTTGAACAAACCTTTTCATAAGCTTTTTGACCATTTGTATCTTCTTTGGAGAAATGTCTATTCAAATCTTTTGAGCATTTTTAAATTACCTGTCTTTTTGTTGTTGAGTTGAAGGATTTCTTTATATATTCTGGATATTAAACCCTTACAGGATATGTACTTTTCAATTATTTTCCTCCATTGTGTGAGTTGTCATTTTATTTTCATGGTAAAGTCCTTTGATATGGAAAAGTTTTTAGTTTTAATGAGGTCTCATTTATTTATTTTTTTCTTTTGTTGCTTATGCTTTGGATGTAAAGTCTAAGAAACGATCACCTTACACAAGATCCTAACAATGTTTCCGTACATTTTCTTCTAGTAGTTTTATAATTCTTGCTCTTATATTTAGGTCACTGATCCATTTTGAGTTGATTTTTGTGTATGGTGTGAAGTAGGGGAATAACCTCATACAATATTTTGCAAATGGAGAAGCAGTTTCCCAGCACCATTTGTTCTTTCCTAATTGAGTGGTCTTTACCCCCTTGTCAAAAATCAAATGGTCATACTCTGTGATAAAACTGAGAGCCACTGAATGTATAGTTTGGATGGACTGTACAAGGCAGGGAACTGTATAACACAGGGAACCCCATGGTGAATGATGGACTGTGGTTAACAGTACAAATATGAAAAAATCTTTCATGAACTATAACAAATAAACAATTCTAACACATATTGTTAGTAACAGGATGGTCTGTGGAAAAAATACACCAGATATAAGCTATGGACTTTAGATAGAAGTAATATTATGATGGTGCTCTTTCACCATTTGTAACAGATGTGTCACAACAATGTAAGGTATTGGTTGTGGGATGATGTATGGGAATCCTGCATGGTATGTATGATTGTTTTGTTAACTCACAACTTCTCAAAAGAAAAAAAAAATTAGTTGATCATAATATGAGTTGATTTCTGAACTCTCAATTTGAGACACTTGGTCTATGTGTCCATCCTTGTGCCAGTACCATGCTGTTTTGATTACAGTGGCTTCATAGTAAGTTTTAAGATCTGGAAATGTGAGTTCTCTAACCTCATTCTTTTTTCAAGATGGTTTTGATTCTTTGAGCCCCTGATCCTTCCATATAAATTTGATGGTTGGCTTCTCCATTTCTGCAAAGAAGGCTGCTGGAATTTTTATTGGGATTGTATTGAATCTGCAAATCACTTTGGATAGAATTGATATCTTAACAGTATTTAGTCTTCCAATCCATGAACATAGACTGTCCTTCTATTTATTAAGGTCTTCATTGATTTCTTTCAGCAATGTTTTGTAGTTTTCTGTATACAAGTACTTTATATATCCTAGATATTTGATTGTTTTAGTTACTATTGCAATAACAATAAATGGAATATTTTTTCTCAATGTCTTCTGATTGAAATTAGTAGTGTATAAACTAATTTTGGGTGTTAATCATGTACCCCACCACTTCGCTGAATTCATTTATTTTTTTTTAAGATTTATTTTATTTATTTCTCTCCCCTTCTCCCTTTCCCCCCAGTTGTTTATTCTCTGTGTCCATTTGTTGCATATTCTTATTTGTCCACTTCTGTTGTTGTCAGCAGCACGGGAATCTGTGTTTCTTTTTGTTGCATCATCTTGTTGTGTCAGCTCTCCATGCGTGCAGCACCGTTCCTGGGCAGGCTGAACTTTCTTTCGCACTGGGCAGCTCTCCTTACGGGGTCCACTCCTTGCATGTGGGGCTCCCCTATGCAGGGGACACCCATGAATGGCATGGCACTCCTTGCGCACATCAGCGCTGCACGTGGGCCAGCTCCACACAGGTCAAGGAGGTCTGGGGTTTGAACTGCGGACCTCGCATGTGGTAGACAGATGCCCTAACCACTGGGCCAAGTCTGCTTCCCTGAATTCATTTATTAACTCTAAGAGCTTTGTTGTGGATTTTTCAGGATTTTCTGTATATAGGATCATATCATCTGCAAATAGGGAAAATTTTACTTCTTCCTTTCCTATTTATTTATTTATTTTTAGATTTATTTTTTATTTATTACTCTCCCTTTCCCCACCCCCTGAGTTGTCTGCTCTCTGTGTCCATTCTCTGCATGTTCTTCTGTGTCCACTTGTGTCAGCAGTACCTGGAATCTGTGTCTCGTCTTGTTGTGTCATCTTGCTGCATCAGCTCTCTGTGTGTGTGGTGCCATTTCTGGGCAGTCTGCACTCTCTTCGTGCTGGGCAGCTCTCCTTACGGGGAGCACTCCCTGTACGTGGGGCTCCCCTACATGGGGGACACCCCTGCATGGCATGGCACTCCTTGCACACATCAGCACTGTGCATGGGCCAGCTCACCACACGGGTCAGGAGGCCCTGAATTTGAACCCTGGACCTCCCATGTCGTAGGTAGAGATGCCCTGTCTGTTGGGCCAAATCTGCTTCCCCCTTTCCTATTTAGATTCCTTTTATTTCTTTTTCTGGCCTGATCTCTCTGGCTTGAAATTCCAGGCCCGTGTTGAATAACAACGCATCCTTACCTTGTTTCAGATCTTAGAGGGAAAGCTTTCAGTCTTTCACCATTAAGTAGGATGTTAGCTGTGGGTTTTCCATATATGCCCTTTATCATGTTGAAGAACTTTCCTTCTATTGCTAGTGTTCTAAGTGTTTTTATCAAGAAAGTATGCTGGATTTTGCCAAAAGCCTTTTCTCAACAATTTAGATGATCATGTGGTTTTTTTTCCTTCATTCTTTTAATATACTATATTGCATTAATTGGTTTTCATATATTGAACCACCCTGGCATACCTGCGATAAATCTGATTTGGTCATGGTATATAATTCTTTAAAAGTGCTGCTAGATTTGGTTTGCTAATTTTTTTTTAATATTTATACATTTATTGTAACAACAGATATAGATGATTTTATATCTTCCCATAACATACAGAATTGTATGGGAAAGAGTGTAGACTACAATGTGAACTATGGTCCACACTCAGTGGCAATGCCCCAGGATGCATTTATCAATTGCAATGAATGCGCCACGCTAATGAAGGATGTTGTTTATGTGGGAGGGTGTGGGAGGTGTGTGGAGTGAGGCATATGGGAATCTCTGTATTTTTTGTGTAACATTTATGTATTCTAAGTCTCACTTAAAAAATTAAAAAAAAGTATTAAAAATTTTTTTTTAAGATTTACTTCTCCCCTCCCCATTGTTTTGTGCTCACTGTCTCCTTTCTGTGTCCATTCACTGTGTGTTTTGTTGTGTCTGCTTGTCTTCTCTTTAGGCAGCACTGGGAACCAATCCTAGACTTTCCAGAGTGGGAGAGAGGCACTCAATCTCTTGCTCCCTGGTCTGCTGCATCTCTTATTGTCTCTCTTTTGTCTCTTTTTGTTGCATCACCTTGCTGTGTCGGCTCTCCACATGGGTCAGCACTCCATGCAGGTCAGCACTCCTGTGCAAGCCAGCACTCCTGCATGGACCAGCATGCCACACGGGTCAGCACTCTGCATGGGCCAGCTCACCACATGGGCCAGCTTGTCCTTACCAGGAGGCTCTGGGAATCAAAACCTGGACCTCCTCTATGGTAGACAAGAGCTCAGTCACTTGAGCCACATCTGCTTCCCAGTTTGCTAGTAATTTGTTGAGGATTTTTGCATCTATATTTACAAGAGATATTGGTCTGTAATTTTTTTTTTCTTGTGGTATCTTTATCTGGTTTTGGTATGAAGGTGATGCTGGCCTCATAGAAAAGGATGTTTCCTCTTTTTCAGTTTTTTGGAAGAAGGTGAGCAGGTCTTGTGTCAATTGTTCTTGGAATATTTGGTAAAATTCCCCTGTGAAGCCATCTGATACTGTGCATTTCTTTCAAAAGAGATTGATTCTATCTCTTTTCTAGTAATGTGTTTGTTGAGATCTATTTTTTCTGGAGTCAATGTAGGTAGTTTCTGTGTTTCTAAGATTTTGTTCATTTCATCTAGGTTATCTAATTTGTTGGTATATAGTTGTTCATAGTATCCTCAGAGAAATCTTTTTATTGCTGTGGGCTTGGTAGTAATGTCCCCCTTTTCATTTCTAGTTTCTTGTGTCCTCTTGTTTTTTTCTTCATCAGTCTAGCTAAAGGTTTGTTAACTTTATTGATCTTTTCAAAGAACCAACTTTTGGTTTTCTTGATTCTATTGTGTGTGTGTGCGTGTGTGTGTTTTCTCTATTTCATTTATCTCCTCCCCACTCTTTGTTATTTTCTTCCTTCTGCTTGCTTTAGGATTTAGTTTACCCTTCTTTTTCTAGTTCTTCCAGTTTTGAGGTTATATCTCTGTTTTGAAATCTTTCTTTTTTTATTGTAAGTATTTAGAGCTGTGCATTTCCCTCTCAGCACCACCTATTGCTGTATTCCATACATTTTTAGGTATATGCGAAAAAGAATTGAAAGCTGGGACTCAAACAGATATTTGCACACCAATGTTCACAGTAGCATTATTCACAATTGCCAAAAGATGGAGCAACCCAAGTGTCTATCAACTGATGAATGAATGGATACATAAAGTGTGGTAGGGGTACACACATACACAATGGAATATTATTTAGCAGTAAAAAGAGATGAAGTTCCGATATATGTGACAACATGGATGAACCTTGAAGACATCATGTTAAGTAAAATAAGCCAGACACAAAGGAGAGTTATGATTAGTGTATGAGTTCACCAATATGAATAATTAGAATAAACAAACTCATAGAGTCAGAATGTAGAATATAGGTTTCCAGGGGATGGGCTAAATGTAGGGAGTATGAGTTAAGACTTAATATGTACAGAGTTTCTATTTGGGATGATGGAAAAGTTTTGGTAATGGATGGTGGTGATGGTAGCACAACCTTGTGAACATAATTAACAGCACTGAATTATATCTGCATGTGATTAAAAAGGAAATTTTAGGTTGTTTGTGTTTCTAGAATTTTTTTTCAAAATCCATGGAACTGCATGACACAGTAAACCCTATACACCATGGGCTATAGTTAATAAAACAATTATAAAACTGTTCTTTTATCAATAATAAGAAATATATCACAAAATGCAAAGTGTTAGTATTAGGGTGGTATATGGGAACCCTATGGTTTATACACGATTATTCTGTAAACCCACAGCTTCTTTAATTTGAAAAAATGTATCAGGGGGCTTAATCTAGATGAAAAGAAATTGAAAGACATAAACTCACTCCCCCCCCCCCAAAAAAAAACTAAAAGAACAAAAGAGGCAAGATTTATTTTCATGATCTTTCAGGGCTAGCCTTGGGAAGGGCCAAGACCTCATATTCACAGAAGGGCTCCAATTCAGATACTGCCAGTATTTCTGAGTAAGAGTGTAGATATCTAAAATTGACACACATAGCTTCCATTCACATTCCATTGGTGAGAACTAGTCACATGGACACACCTGTCTACAAGTAAGACTGGGATATATGGTCTTCATTTTATGCATAGCTAAAATTCATGGGTTCTAATACCATGTGAAAGAAGGCAGAAACCAATATTGATGTCTCTAGCATAGTAAGATATTTGCTTGTAAATAGAGACTAAATTGCCTCAATCAAACTGATGAGACAAGAATGTTGGGAACCTCCATAGACAAGAGACAGGGAGGGAGGAAATTTTGAGGAAGACTTCTTAACTGGAATCAAACCCCACTTCAAGATGGTGATGGTTAAGTTCATGTGTCAACGTGATTAGGCTATGGTGTCCAGTTCTTTGGTCAATCAAGCCCTGGCTGGATTGTGAGGCTAATTGGTATGCAGATTAAATCACTTAGTCAGCTGATTGCACCTATGGCTAATCAATAAAATGAGATCACTTTCAACAAAGAGAGAAGTCTCCTCTTCCAGTGAGTTGAAGGCCTTAGAGCAGGGGTTCTAAACCAGGGGTCCATGAACTCGACTTGAAATTCAAAACATTATTCTTGTGGGGACGTGTTGGTGCAGGTGTGATATATTTATTAAATAATATACAGTATGGTGTGGACTTAGTAAGGGGTCCATGGTTTTCACCTCATTGGCAAAGAGGTCTGTGAAATAAAAAAGGTTAAGAACCCCTGCCTGAAAGGAGACCTGATGATTTCAGCAGTCAGAAAGAATTTCCATCTCTACTTCATCTAGCCAGCTTTTGCGGGGAGCATTCATCAAAACCTTCATCGGAGTTCTCAGTTTGCAGTCTGCCCTACTGAAATCGCACTTACCAATCCCCATGGTCACATGAGCCAATTCCTATAATAAATTTTTTAATATTTAAGAGAACCCCAACTAATACAAAGGCCATGGACTGAGAATTAGGTGCTGGTATCAGACCCCTAGAGGACTGACAGGTGAACCATGTAGGAGTTGCCCTTCATGCAAACTTCAGGAAAGAAGGTGCTCCGTCCTGCTCAGGCATACTAGGACCTTTGTAAAGTTGGAATATAAAGGCACGCCCTGAAGAATTATCCCTGATTTGCATTTTCTTAGTGGAAAAATTTCTTCGTAATGCCCAAATTTTATAAAATCAATTTCTTTGAAAGAAAAAAGAAGGCAGACGGGCAAACACTGGCTATGATACAATATTTTCCAGGTGATTTATAAATGTACATTCTCAAAACCCAATGCACATTTTTTCACAAGGCATTTGTAGAAAAATGCTTTCATTATATTCCAAACTCAATTGGTAGAATGGCATGCACAATATGAGCCATTCTCTGCTTATGTGCTTGCCCTGAATGCATTTACACAGCCTTGTAAAATCTGCCCTTATTTTCTCTTAATGTTGTCTGAGACCCCCAAAACTGGAGAAAGTGTTGAAGAAGAAGTTGCAGAAGGAAGTAACCAGGGAGAAAAGCAATGACATGGAAGAGAAGATTTTACTGCACACTATGTAGTTCTTTGATAAGATCATATTAATAGTTGGGGACCAGGAAGGGATGTTTTTTAAGCATTTTATACCCTGAAATGAGAGTCTCTTAGTTACATACAGGTGTTTTACTGTATTTCAATTACATTTTAGGAAATTGTCATTTTTCCCACTTAAAATACTAGGGAATAAGCCCCCGGTTAGCAATTTAATGAAGAGCATCTTATATTTAAGAGTGGGTTACTGATATTAAACGGGAGGTGCCTGTATTTTAGAAACTGGATAGGATATACTGTAGTTCCTTACTTACTCAGCACCCATTCAGCAAACATTCGTTAAGTATAACAGTGGGCCAGGCACCTTGCTACTTACAGTGAAAAAGACACCATCCCCATCCCGAAGGACCTCAGTTTCTGGTCCAGCACGTAGAGAGAGTGAGAACTGTAGGAAGTTAGGGGGACAGGGTGACCCTAATGCAGCCAGGGAGGGTTGTGTGAAAATGAGCACACTGAAAGGGGGAGAAAGAGTGTACCAAGCAGAGGGAATCCCCTGCGTGGAAGCCCAGAGGCACAGATAGCAAGGCAGCTGCCCACGCTGGGTTGGTGAACCCCAAAGGACAGGTAGCAAAGGTCTTCCCACCTGCACAGCCCCGCCTCACTCCCATAAAAGAACCTGCCCTGGCACCCCATCTTCATCTGAAGCTACTGCAGGGACAAAATGTGAATGAGCTCTAAGATTTTGTCCCCTCATCTACATTATGGGATAACAAAGGTTAACCTCATAGTTATTGTGAGTATTAAATGAGTTAGTACAGGCAAAGTGCTGAGAACATCTTCAGTGCTACATATTAGCTACTAATATTAGCTAGAGACCCCATAAATGTGTCACAGGGAAGCCAGAGGGTTCCTGAGGTCAGGCAGGGGTATTAAGAGCTTTCTCTTCTTCTAGACAAGGCAAATGCAAATGTTTTGAACCATGAACTTTGAATTTAAGCAATTCAAGAATGCTTGAATTCTGGCTGGCTGAGACTGAAAGAACAATTCATATACTGACAGTGCTACTCATCCTTTCAAAGAGCACATGCCCCAAAATGAGCCTGAGAGGAGAGAGATGCATGCTTCCCGCCAACGGTGCCCCGTCCTCCACTGCCTTGCGTGGTCTAAGCATCTTGAAGCATTCTTTGCAGGCAAATTAAGGGATTTTATTTGTCTTCTTTTTTTTTGTCTTTTATTTATTTTTTTTAATGTTACATTCCAAATATATGAGGTCCCCATATACCCCCACCCCCCCACCCCACTCGTCCCATAACAACAACCTCCTCCATCATCATGGGACACTCATTGCACTTGGTGAATACATCTCTGAGCACCGCTGCACCTCATGGTCAATGGTCCACACCATAGCCCACACTCTCCCCCAGTCCACCCAGTGGGCCATGGGAGGACATATAATGTCCGGTAACTGTCCCTGCAGTACCACCCAGGATAACTCCAAGTCCTGAAAATGCCCCCACATCACTCTCTTCTTCCCACTCCCTACCCTCAGCAGCTAAGTTAAGGGATTTTCAAGCACAATTTTGATGTCGTGCAATTTTCTCCCCTCCATACTGACTTTAAAACCCAACCATTGTCAAAAAGGAAATATCCCGGTACATCTGTTGGTTTAAGATTGAGTAGGTTCTAATGAAATTAGAGGTCTTTAAAGCTTTCTAAGAGCAGGTCTTTACTCTGAACAGTTTAAATCACATGTAAACTTAGCCTGAAGAGTTGCATTAAAGCCCACCCAGATGTGAAAAAAAAACAAAAGAAGGGACTGCGGTTTACTACCTGAACCACCACTCTCTGAAGTGCCCCCACCCAAGGTAAAATCTGCTTCCTCTCTGCCTAAAGTAGGGCTAAAAAGAAATCACCAATCCTGAGACTTGTTGCATGGAAGCTGCAGGGCAGGGACAAAGCTCTAGACAGAGTTTGAAAAATACATGTTTTCAACTCAAAAGCTCACAAGCCTGCCACCTCTCTTGAAGCTCAAGCAGGTATATTCTCCCCGCTGAGTTTAATTTTAAAATCCAGTGCAATCACTGAAAAATGAGAGCGATTTGCTCTTTCAGCTATGCACAATTTTCATCAGCAGTGTCTGGTGGCTACAATCTCGGACAGTCTTTTTACCACCTTTCCCTCCTCCTCCCTATGTGGACACATATTCTGGGGAAATGGTTTTTCTAATGGCCTGTAGAAGTCTGCACCAAGGTCCATATACAGAACTCTCTTCCCCCAGTCAGGCATTTATAGAGAGCTGTGATCTCAAGTTTCAGCATGCTTCTGTCTTCCTTCTTACCTCTGAAATCGGATGATTCCCTTTTGTCTTTCTACCTCAATAATGTATTGAAAGATGAGCATGCTGAGGCAACACTATGCATGGACATGTGTAACTGATTGTCAGTAAGTGATAAATTGGGGGTGAAATTACAGCTGACAGCAGCACCTTATGGGGAAAAAGAAAAGGGGAAATAGCCTTTACAAAATGTTCGTGTCTTTATTTTTAGCTTCAGGCTCACATCTCACTTTCTAATACACACACATAGAAGCAAGCTTACACTCATAGACACACAAAAATACTAATACATGGGGAAGCAGATGTTTCTTAAGCGATTGGGCTCCTGTATAACATAGAGGAGGTCCAGGGTTCAATTCCTGAGACCTCCTGTTGAAGGCAAGCTGGCTGGCACAGCAAGCTGGCCCAAGCAGAGATCTGGCGCAGCAAATGATGCAACACAAAGAGACAAAGAGAAGAAACAATAAGAGATGCAGCAGACCAGGGAGCTGAGGTGGTACAAGAGATTGAGCACCTCTCTCCCACTCTGAAAGGTCCCAGGATCAGTTCCGGTGCCTCCTAAAGAGAAGACAAGCAGACACAGAAGAACACACAGCAAATGGACACAGAAAGCAGACAGCAAGTACAAAACAACAAAGGAGGAGGGGGAAGTAAATAAATAAATAAATCTTTTTTAAAAATATTTATACATGCACACACACACACAGAGCAGAACACTATTTTAAACACTCCGTCTTTGATTTTGTCCTTTTCAACTAATTAACAGTTAACCTCGATGGTCAAATAAACATCATTGGAGCAGGTTTTTATCTCCCTTTGCTACTACTAAATACAAAAACAGAGATGAGCAAACATCATGAAACCTGAACCAGCTCGTGCAGAAGGACTCAAGAGAATAGGACCTTTCAAATGGAAACTCTGGTTGGCTGCAGTGTTCTCAGAATCTCATTGCTTAAGTTATGGTTCCAAAGGGGAAATCTCTGATGACCAAGCAGGTACATAAAATCAATTTTCCACATTATTTATGACAAAATCTGTCCTGTTGAATATTCTGGATGTAGAAGTGACAGTTTCAAAATGAGATTTGCCAACACAACCCCCTTTTCCCCAACCTGTAAGAATCAACAGAGTATCCCTACCAGTCTTCTTGATTTATTCTTCACCATAACCCAGTGGGAAAAGAACTCAGCTAAGTGAGATGCCAAGCTGTACAAAGGCACTAATCTAATCCTATCCAAAAGAAAACAAAGCAGACAGGAGAGCTTGAACCAAGAACTCTTCAATTGGTGGGCAAACTCAGAGACTTGGGGGATTTTAACTAGTCAGGGCCACAACCAGATCAAAGTTAGGAAGAGACAGGTCTAATGCAGTATCTGGCTGTAGGGCCTGGGAGACCAACCATCTCCCAAAACAAAGACTCTTGGGCCACATTACCTGTCCACAGTCAGTAGTGTGTTGTGTTAAGCACAGTAAAGTGTGCGTGTGAGTTTTGGTTTAGAAAGCAGGAGGGCAATGAGGCTGTCTTCAACGTGAATTCTACATAGCATTGGCCAACCTGGCCCTTCCAATTTCCTGTAAGTTCCAGGAAAGGGCTCTGATTATACGTCAAGCACAAAATGAGCCACACACAATGGCCCCATCTAGAGGACTGCTCATCCCCATGTAACTCCCACCTCGCAAGAGTAGGGAGTGGAACCCTTAGTGGAAAGAATAAAAGCATTGGTTAAAAAACCACCTTCCTGCCAGTGTGTTCCCTTGCTCTTTCCTCTCTTTCCTGGAAAGATGACAGTGCCTGAGCTTGTCTTCTGCTTGGGAGGGGCCCTTTGGAAGCCTGAGAGAGGTCAGGGAGAAGCCTGGGAAAAAGAACAAAGAGATGGTTGATCAGGACCTGCTCTGGCTGAGTCATTGGGAAGTGAGAGGAGGACAAGGAGTGTAGGTATCTACATTGTGAACCCAGTTCCTGGGGCTAGCAGAGGAGGTAAGTTTTAGGCAGAGGAACCAAGAGAATGCACTGGCCAGAATGAACTGGGTGCCACCTCCAAGCAAGCTCTGAGGCAGGAAGGTGTGTGAATCTGACCCAAGCCAGAGGAGCTCTAATGCCAGTGCAGCCCCAGATCCCGGAAGGTCCTAGCACACAACAGCTCTCTATCGGAGCATCCAGGTGCTCAGAAATGGCCAGGATGGCACCATGGCCAGGGAGGCAGAGTGCTGCCTGGGTGTCAAGACCCCTAATTCTCATTCTAGTTCACCTCTGACTGCTTCTTCTACCTACCACAAGCCCAGGTATTCAACAAAAACTTATTGAGGGCCTGCTATGTACCAGGCCTTGCAGATGACACAAAATTGAACAAGATACCATTGTGCCCTCAAAGACCAAGTAGCCTGTGGGAACACGATGGGTTTTTTAAGACATCCCAAGGGGCAGTAAGCTTAGTTCTATCATCTATAAATGTTGTGCCTTAGCCAGATACTTGGTGTCTCTGAGCTTACATTTTCTTATCTGTAAAATGGAAGTGAAAATACCACTGAGTGTTTCTGAAAGGATTCAAGGTAACGTACATAAAGCACTTTTACTTAGGATATGATAGATCTTGATAAATGATAACATTATCATTAGCCATGCAAACTTGTTAGCAGCTAAAAACGGAGCAAGAGAATAATACTGGAACAAACATAGTGGGTCTGGATCCAGGGGAAGGAGATGGTGGTGGGCCAAAGAAAGAAGAAAGAAGGAATATACCACAGGACAGCTGCCTTGAGGTACTTTCCCAACACACTACCACAGTCCTCAGGCCTCCAACTTTGAGGAGAAAATAGGGGCAGACAATGACTCTTACCCAGAACCCTGCGCTTAAAAGAGTCTGTGCCATATAAAACTGTTTTTACAAAATATAAATACAAATACACTAGAGAGAAGGAAAAAGAATAGTAGCTATGTAGGGTGGGGAAAGTATAGAGAGATTGAGAGGTGATGAGTTTTGTTTGTTTTTTGATTATTATTATTATTATTGGAATAATGAAAGTGTCCTAAGCATGACTGAAGTGATAAATGCACAAAAATGTGATTACACCGAATACCATTGATTGTGTACTTTGGATGGATTTATGTTTTATTAATATGTATATCAACAAAATTTTTTTGTTTATAAAAAGAACCTATTCTTGGTTTAATGCTCTATCATCTGTAACTAGAAAATGACCTTGAATAAAAGGGTCAACTCGGACCAGCAGAATATCTCAGTCTACATATAATACCAGAAGTTAAAAATGCTCTTTGACCTGAATAAAAGGGGGAAATGGAAAGGACGAATGAGTTTATATGGCTATGAGTCTCCAAAAAGAGCCGGGAGGTTATCAGAGGGGTTGCCCTTATGCACACCTCAGCAGAGTCCCAGAGACAGATAAAGTAGATACAACCCCGGGTATTGGTTCTTCTGAGGCTATAGAGACCCACAGGTTCTATGGTCATGGCAGATGGAGTTCAGTGCCATGTCAGTTGGCCCTACTTTGGAGTTTGTTTCTGTGGGATGGAGCTGGACTCAGATGTGATCTTTGTCCACAAGCCTCTCCTGTTACTTTTAACGGATCTGTAGTTAGTGCTGGGGTTTAGTGTATACCCAGGGGACCTGAATCTTTGGACTGACCATGTGATAGCCAGGCCCTGGGCCTCAACAGACTTGCAACTCCTACACTCTGGTTTATTGGACTTACCCCACTCAGCTAACATGGAGGTGAAGAAGGTCAACCACCACACTAGGGAGCCAAGACTGCCTACAACTGAAAGCAGGAAAATTGCATCCAGCATCCATGTGGAATCTAAGCCCCCTCTTGATGTAGATGTGGAGTGGACACAACCATTCCAAGGTCCACGGGATGGAGGAATAGAGTATGGATTAGAGTGGACTTATTGATATTCTATACATGAACTATTGTGATTAGTAATCGAAGAAAATGTGGCATTGGTGTGGAGAAAGTGGCCATGGTGGCTGCTGGGGGTAGGGAGTGGGAGGAAGAGATGTGATGTGGGGCGTTTTGGGGGGTTGGGATTGTCCTGGGTGGTGCTGCAGGGACAGTTACCAGACACTGTATGTCCTCCCATGGCCCACTGGGTGGAATGTGGGAGAGTGTGGGCTATGATGTAGAGCATTGACCATGAGGTGCAGCGGTGCTCAGAGATGTATTCACCAAGTGCAATGAAGGTCTCATGATGGTGGAGGAGGTTGTTGTTATGGGGGGAGGAGTGGGGTGATGGGAGTGGGGGGTATATGGGGACCTCATATTTTTTTAATGTAACATTAAAAAAATAAAGAAAAAAATGCTCTATCATCATCTTGAAATTCTAATTTTTTTAACAAGGGGCCCCACATTTTTACTTTACACTTTGACCAACAAATTGCGTAGCAGCCCTGCTCTTCCCTCACATTTACCTGAGCTCTGTGGGCTCACACTCAGGCTCTGCTGATTAACTGCCTCCTCTGAGGCAGCCTACCCACTTCTCAGAGGCCTCCTGAGCTAGTCAGACCCCAGATGCCCATCTGATAACCCAGGTTTATGGACACACTAGGTTTTCCTTCTCAACCTTCAGACCTTCCAATCCACATGACCTAACTCAACTTCTCAGCAGGTTATTTGAATGTGTAATAAATCTGCACCAGTTAATCACCCCGGGAATGTGTCCTTCCATGAAAACCACTTCCAGATTCAAGAATTCTGCCTGGCAAAGGGCAGCCCTCCTTTTCATTCAACCAACATTTATTGAGTACCTATGATGTACCCAGGACTGGTTTGGGTTCAACTGATCGCTGTCTTCTTGACCACGAGCAGTTCCTATCTGGAATTGACAGGTGCATGGCTAATATGTTATAAGGCTAAAGGAATAATCTTCACCAGGACCCAAAGTAAGACAAATCTTGGTGCAGTTTGAACTGGGAACCTTTTGTCTGGAAAAAAAACAAAAGAAGAACAAATTCTGGGAGTAGGGGTGAGAACATGGAGGTAGGGCTATGTTCTCTTTGGTTCTAGCAGCTAGTGCAAGACAGCTGGATGAGATGCTGCAAACCCTGCCAAGTTTCCCTGTCTGGTATTAAGAAGCTTCCTGCCTGTTATGGGGTTCATTCCTGCTAACTGTTTTGCAACCATGGGCACGAACCTCTGGGCTATCAACATTATGGTACAGGGTGGGATGGGGTATCTGCAACTTTTGGTCCAGACTTAATTCTCTGAAAGAAAAGGTTTGAGTGGTTCAAGAGCCCTGGGCATTTGCAGACACAGGAGCAGCAAGAATTCGAGGCTATCTTGGAGGTATAAGAAGTGGCCAGTGGAGTGACCACACCCTGAGAAGAGGACATAAGGGTGAGATGCAGGTTCCTAATAACCAACCTTTCTTCTCTTCCTGAGCCCTCCCTCTCTGTGAGGCGCCAGAGACCCGAAGTGCAAAAGGTCATGGAAGTTGATCTATAGGGTGTACCAAGAAAAGATTTCCCATTCATCAGAATCAGTGAACTGTAAGTCATGAGTAGTGAGAGTAAAAATAGCTACATCCATCTCAGGAGAAAGGGAGAACAAAAATAGCAAGGGAAGGACGTAATCCTTATAAATAAAGCCAAAGATTCTGGTTTTTTAAATCCATGCCCCTTTGTAATAAATGTGAAAATCTCTCACTCTTTTTAGAGTTGTATAGATTTCAAATTAAGCATAGTAAAATCAATTAAATGAAAGTAATGGTGATTTAAGCATATGGTTTTTTTAAATTTAGCTTTTTACTTTTCCCTAGCCCCTACCTTCCCTACCCCCATTCTCATTCCTCTACCTGAGATTCTAATATGCCTTTTAATGAGAAGACCCTCATCTTTCCCACCCCCACCATGAGAAATTTTGTTGTAAACTTACTTTAAATTGTGACCTTGAGAATCTGTCTTAATCTTCTTGGATCTCCAATAGTACGTTGCTTATGACATAGAGTTCAGTACTTGATAATGAATGATTGGATGTGTGGCTGGATGGCTGGCTGGGAGGGTGACTGACTGGATGGGTGGATGGATGGGTGCATGGGTGGATGGATGGGCAGATATAAAGGGATGCCATATCATTATCTACTCTTCTTTAGAGCCAAAGTTAATTCTGTGCTGTGACTCTGTGCCTTAGGATGCCATGATCTGGGAGGAAATGAAAAGAGAGGACCATTCTGGAGAATAGGCAGATCTTCAGAGAGGACTAGAAAGTTTTTACCAACCTAGTTTTTGTGCACTTCTTGAGAACAACCATTTTCCAACTGTTCAGTGAAAAAATTTCCCTGCCTTTGGGCAACTAGATGGTTGCTAGGCATAGGACAGGCCAGAGCACAGCAGAAAATTTTTCAGGAAGGCTAGGAAGACTCCTGACCTCTACATGCAGGCACACCCTGCACTACCATCCTTTTGAACTGAAGGAAGAAGAAAGAGGGTCAGGCCATGGCTCATCTTGACAAACCAGAAAATATCCAGAGAAGCAGAAACTGTTATATGATTAACAACTGAATGACCTAAAGTTGTGTGGCATTGAAAAATAAAAGGATAAAGGCTGGAATGGAAGCTGAGTAGTAGCTTTCTTTGGAAATTTGAATGACATTATGTTTAAAGTCAATATATTTGAGCTGTTTTGATCCAGAAACTATAGCCAATAGGAGGAATATTTTGATTCATGGAAGGAAGCAATTTCTAACAATTAAGCCTGTCCCATGATGGAATGCTCAAGGCTATCATTGTTAAGAGGTATAATGAGTCTGTATGCTGTCAATGGAAGAGTTGAAACAGAAGCTGCATGATCATACGTCTGAGCTGCTGGGTGATGGAATGAAGAGAGGTGGGACTATATGATTTAAGGCTTTTCCATGACTCATTTGTTCATGAGAAGCATCCATGCCATCCTCACCCCAACCCCACCCATCCCTGCTTAGACTTTAAATCCAAGTTTTAATTCAAGAGTTGACTACCAACTCAATTCCCCACTTAACATTTATGGCTCTTCAAACTCCCAGGTATATTGATGGAAAATTCTTCTGCTATCTTTCCCCAGTGTTGCGCAGATGTGAATGGGAGCTATGCTTATTCTCCCTTAAAGGGACACACTCAAAGAGAACAGTGGAAACCCTCACATTCCAAGGTCTCCTCAAGCTCCATCTCTGTTTCTCTCATTTCTCTATCTCTCTGTTTTTCTCTCCTTCTCTCTCCACACTTCCACACACAATTGTTGTTCCTAGAAAGGCTCTACAAAGGTTCTCCCTTGGGTTCCTGGTGTTCAAATTCCATCCTAGTAGGCAATTAATTGCTTTCCTTTCAGCTCAATCCAGAATAGTGGCTCTGCCTATGGTAGCTGAGCTGTGCCAAGGAAGTGGCTTACAGCCCTTTAAAGTCAGTTTCACTAGTTAGTATGCTAAGGAACAGCTATGGTCACAGTCCTCACCCCATCTCCATCTCCACCATACTATGCTCTAAGGCAGGACAGAGGCCCAGGGCCAAGTATCCCAGAGTATCCCAGAGCCCACTGCCACCCCAGCCCAACAGAGCATTTCAGTATTGAGCCCCTCATCTTCTCCTGAGGTGTGCAAAGAATTTGGTGACAATCTAACAATTTTAAATTTCTCTTTTATACACCCATCCTACCCGTAGGGGGGCTTTTCATACCTAAAATGATATAATTCTATGATTGAAAGAGGTATTTTTTCTTAACTTCTGCTTACAGATGAGAAAATCTATGTCTTGGGAGGTACATAAACTTGGCCAAGCTCAAACTGGTTTTTAAAGCCTGTTTATCTGCCTGCTGGTCCTAATCCACTGAACCATTCCAGATGGCCTCTTCTAGACCTTGGGAGCTAGAGTGGGCCAGATGCCCAAAAGGCCAGTGTCCCTGGAGATTAGGACAGGGAGCTGAAGAGGACAAACAGTACAGGGAAAAGGAGGAAGAGTCACTCCATGTCTCCCTTTGACAAAGAGTAGGACGATATACACGTTATGTTTATACGTTAGTATGAAGCCCTTGAGTAGGTATCAGTATTTCACAATCCTTCTTTCTCCCACCTCAGCCCCCATCAGAGCTCAAACTGCAGCCCAGGGCAGAACAACCTTCCCAGGTCTCTGCTTGATCCTATGTTCAGCTCTGGAGCAAGATGCACTAGGGAACCACACACTTCTGTATTTAAGTTTGCTATAATCCCCTGCTATGTATGAGTGTTGGGGGAAACACAGCTGACTTAGAGCCCTATTGAAGGCATGGCAAGCCCTTTCCATTGTTCCCTAAACAATTATTTTAGGGCCCTCTGGGAATAACTATTATCTTTTACTGATTGCTGTTATAGGTTGAACAGTGTCTCAACAAAAGATGTGTTGGAAAAAATCCTAACCCTTGGTACCCGTGAATGTGATCTCATTTGGAAATAGGGTAGATGTAATCAAGTAGCAGATGTAATTGAGTTAAGATGGGATCAGACTGAATTAGAACCCACCCTAATCCAATGACTGCTCTCCTTATAAAACAAGGGAAGTTTGGACACATACAAACATCAGGGAAAACAACATGTGACAGTAGAGGTAGAGATCAGGGTGATGTGTCTACATGCCAAGGAATGCCAAGGATTGCCCATATTATTATTATTCACCCCTGGAAGCCAGGAATATGCAAGGAAGGATTCTTTCCTAGAATTCTTAATAGAGCCAACACCTTGTTTTCAGACTCCTAGTCTCCAGAGCTGTGAGAACAAATGTCTGTTGTTTAAGCCACCTAGTGTGTTATTGTTATGGCAGCCCTAGGAAATTAACACAATGCCTAAGATTGTTCGACGCCTTGTCCTGCTGAAGTCCACAGAAGAGAGAAGAGCTGGGTCTTGAGTTCCACACCAAAAACCAATTTTTCTTAGTTGGGTGTATAAGTTTTCCAAAGTGGAAGTTACAAACACACAGTTACTTGACAAGGGTCATGTAACAATGTCCCAGCAGATATTTTCAACTTTTCAAACCAGTGAATGGAGACATTGGATGTTTAGAACCGCATTCTGGAGGAACTATGCTGTAAGAGTTTTAATTTGGGGACAGGAGAGATCCTTTCTTTTACAGGATTTTTTGTGCCATTAACGTTGACAATCTAATTCACCGTCAGTTTTTCCATGATGCAGACCAAGACTGAAAATAGTCAATAATGCAATCATGTGCAGCTAACATTTGCCAGGTACAAATAATTTAGAACACAGCCTGCCTATTGCTCTGAATGACACAAATTGCTCTATGTCAAGAACATCATGCCAAACTTCCAAATATCTTCCCAGGTATTGACAAGTACAGTCTGGTTGGTATCAGAGTCTGGCTAGGTCCACATTCCAGGAACTTGGTGCCCTGAAATGTCTGCATGGCTCAGCAAGTCAAGAACTTTGTGTGCACATAGGAAACCACACAGATAGAATCACTTTGTGGTGGTCACCCTTGGAACTTCTCCAAATCCTACTGCCAGGGGTAACCAAAGAAAGAGTATAGATAGGATCAGCTAAAACATCCCTTGGCTTTTGTCAGTTATGTAGTAAGATTCCCAGAAACACAGATGTTCCAATAGTTTCACTAGTTTTCTTCTAAGCCTCATTTGTTTTGCAATAGAAGTAAGACAATGCACAACAAAAGAATCAAGGGATATCAGAGTAGGAAGGAACCTCAGAGCTTATTAACCCAGCCTCCTCACTTGACAGAGGAGTAAACTGAGTCCCTGTCCTTGGTCAAGTCCCCTAAAATCAGGACCTCAGATAGAAATTCAGGTGCACAGCATTAATTATGGGAGTGCTTTTCTGGAAAAACTTGGAGGGAGTAAGTCAAGCAGAATAGGGAAGAATAAAGTACTGAACAAGGACACAATCTCTCAAGTAAAATCTAGCCTTGGCCTGGAGGGCTCTGGCATGGCAAGAGCTGTGTCCTGTCAGCAATGAGTACTCCTCCAGAGCAAGGAGGAGCTGTGAGTTCTTAGCAGCTGATGTTCACAGCAGCTGAGGAATGGGACCATTGGCCAAGTAATACAGCCCTGGGCAGATCCCCAGTGTCCATCACAGCCCTAGAGAAATGGCTAGTCCAAGGTGACACAGGTGAGTACAACCCAAGTGTTCTGGGCTTCATTCAACCCTCTTTCCATGACACATTGCCTCTCCATGTTTTGGGTTGGTTTGTTTCAGAATTTGACTTTTCCAATAAAATGAGAAATCCAATAGGTGGAATCAACTTTTCTCTAGAAGAGCATCTAATTTAATTAAATTTATTTCCCTGTAGATTGGCTAACTTGGTGAACTATAAATAACCTGGAAGGATCTGGGGCCAACTTCAAATCCATCTGGAATAGCTAAATCCTTTTGTTTACGTGTGGAGGAGGACTTCTGATAGTAAAATAAAATGCAGTAAGCACTAAGCATGGCATGGTGCCTGCCTCACCCGATGTCCCTCCAGGAGACTGTGTCACATCCACAGCCCCTTCTGTGAAGGGACAAACTTTACACAGACCTGCTTTGTACCACTCCCAGACAACACTGACTGGACCGGGAGTAGGCAGCTGACCCAAAGATAAGCAACTCATAGACTAATTCTTTCCTTTTCTTTTTCCTGGCCTCATGCAAAAAAAAAGATAATCTGGACAAATCAAAGTTACCAAAAATACCAGACAGTGAGGCGGTTATCAAGAGGAGCTAAAAAGTAAACATATATATATTTAAATATATATATATATTTAATATATTTAATAAGGACTGGGGGGGAGGGAGATAGAGACAAAAAGAGAAGCTAAGATATGCCACGTAGAAGAAGCTCAAGTCCTCAGGCGCATATACAATGAGCTGTGGGGACTCTGTGGTAGAGAAAAAAGTGTAGAGCAGAGGACTCAAGTCACCAGAAATTGGGCAGACACACAGAGAGGGTGTCTGAGTGTGTTAACCGCAGAGCTCTAAAATGAAGTTCCATGAGCGCTTCCTCCTGAGGTAGAATTTTATAAGCCCAACAGGGAGAGTGGTAGCCTGGGGAACAGACTTGTGCATCAGGGTAGGGCAGGTATTGAGGCGTGAACACAGCTGCGGGCAGTAGGAGGAGGCAGTCAGAGCCAGCGTGTCCGGGAACAGTGTCCAGAAGAGCCAGTGGCTGATGAAAGGGGACGAACACAGGAATTACAGCCAGGGGTAATGAGTGGGTGTCCAGCCAAATGGCAGCGCTCTCACCAGGGAGATGGGAACAGCCTGCCTGGGTGATTCAGGACAGCCTGAGGGAAGCCACAAGGGAGAGGCCATGAGGAGTGGCTGGAGACTGGGCAAGGCACCATCCTGGTCTGGGGCAGGGGGATCCAGGGGAGCTTTGTTTGCAGAAGGAAGGCAGGAACCTAGATCCAGGGCACCATCCCAGCAAGACGATCGGCAAGATTGCCTTGATGAGGGTCTCTTCTGCATGAGAATTTCTTTTATGGCTCCTCATCAGTCCCAGAATCAAGAGCAGCCTGAGCCTGCAGGTGGCTGGGTAGAGTCCAGAGGAGAGAGGAGACCGAGGTGGCCAACGAACCCCCTAAGGTTTGGGGACAAGAGACCTACTAGGGAACCAAGCTTTGCAGGCATCGTAAGTCTGTGGGTAGAAGACTGCCCCTGGTTTTAGGGGGTCAAAGCAGTTCCACTCATTATCCTAGCCTATGTTTGCTGAATGTGCAAACATTCAGGACCTTAAAAATGATTAAAAAGAGCAGAGCTCCTATTGGGAAAACACACTATTAATCTTTAAAGTTCCCTTCTGGTTGTTTTGTTTGTTTTTGGTTCTTTTATGGCTGCCCTTCTCCAATAAAATATGAAATTATGGTTTTGTTTATTTTAGCATAGTACAGTTTTCATAAAGCCCCAAATCCTTACATCAAATGTATTCTTCAATGTCAACAGGGCAGGCAAAGAACTGTTTCCTAATGAAAGATTTATCTTTTATCTGACTGATGATTTAGCCGGTGCTGATCTCTTCATCCTCTTTTCCATTTAAAAATAATAATAATAAAAAGTTGAACAAAATTACCTTTCTTGGAATAACAGCCCCTTTTAAAACCTGACTGCTTTGTCATTACCTCTGTAATCTCCCTTGGAGATCACGGGCTATTCATTTTCTCCCTACTCCAGTTTGCCTTTTGATATTTTCCTTTGGTCTGTTCAAACAGTCCCCAGATTGCCCAGCTCATCAGAGCGAGGCCTTAACGCGAGCAAGGGCCCACTGATCCAGCATGTCACCCAGCCCCTGCTAGTACTGGGGCCCGTCCGGGCACTGCAGAGGGGCTTTGAAAATGGTCTAAGCTCTTCTCGTTAAAGATTTCTCTAGCTCTTATCCCTGTGTCATCTTTTATCTACATATCATGTCAGAGGCTGCAGCTTCATAGTCCTAGCCAAAAACACAATTTTTTTAAAGTGATTTCTGAGCCTTTTAAAAAAGGAATATCTGAAAAACGGAGAGCTGGAAATATGACACAATTATACATGAAGCCCCAGGGCACCATGTACATCTGTACAGGGCATTGCCTGCATGAAGTGGCCTGGTGGAAGGATGAGGGGTCCTGAATTCAGCCCAAGTAGGCCTGCATATGCCAAGGGGTGCCTTTTCCCATTTGCAAAAAGGTGCCATCTGGGTTAGCAGCAGCTCTGGGTTCTGAGTGGGTAGTTTGTTCTTGACGTTGAGTTGGACTAATGGGTGGGTATATTGTTCCTGTGTATTCTGATTATGTTTATGATTATGCTCCTATTCTTCCTTTAATTTCATCTGTGAGTTCCATTCAGTGGCATTTCATCTGTGAGGTGCCCTGTGGAACTTTCCACAGCCCATGACCATAACTGTTGATGATAGGAAGCACTGACTGCACAAACGAGAAATCTCACATACTTCTCTCTCCCTCCCCTTTTACAGGTCCTCTCAAAAAGAAATTTCTTTTTAACTGTGTTTAATCATTGATATGGAGCCAACTGTGCTTACTTAGTCCTTACTAGATTTCTGAATGCACAACCACATCCCGGCTTATTAGTGACAAGAAAGCTGAGCTGTCAAGCATCATTTACACTCCAGTAAAGGGGTCTATATTAGAGCAAGGTTCGGGGTCCACACACAAGCTGAGTTGGCTTTTTCTTTTCTTTTAAGCTTTATTGATCTCAGAAAGAACTGAAGGCCTGTTGAAAAAAGGTGGAAATCAGCTCAACATACTAATGCATGTGTTATTTCTGGGCTTAAAGAAGACTAGACTCCCCACAATAAAGAAAAATGAATTAGTACAATAGAACTGCCATTGTATTCAGCTCCAAGAACTGTGAGACTTCCTGAAAAACTGCATGGAAAATGAAGCAATGTAGAATTTGAGATTGGATAGCATGTGTTTGCACACCAGCTCTCCATGTAGACTTGAGCAAGATATTAGCTCTCTGTAAGCCTCAGTTTTCTCATCTCTAAAGCAGAGAGAACCATCTACTCCCAGGGTTGTAGTGAGGATTAGATGGGAAAAGTAACATATGAATTTCATAGTGGTTATAAATGTCTCTTGTAGGTGCCTGTGTGAGGAGGGGCATGGGTCCAACTGGTAGATGGCTTGTCACAGAATGGTCACCTTTCCTGACCAAAGGTCCAATGGGAGGAGGAAACGCTGACAGCACTAAAGAACTCTCCCATTTTTAATCCAATAAGACATAAAAAGAAAAACTTACTTCACTAACTCAAGGCACAGTTCCCTTGGGGTTTTTGTTTGTTTCTCTGTCCTTTCCTCAAAAAAAAAAAAAAGAGACCTGGTTCAGTCTCCCACTCACCATATAAGCAATAGCAATAAGTCCAGTATCTTTCCTAACGACCATCATCCCAAAATAATGGTCAGCCTGTCTTCCACATTCAAAAAGGAGAGCCTTGTTCTCTGAACAGTCCACTCCTCCCCTGCTTTCTTGCTGCCACCAGGGTGGCCGCCGCGGTCCAGTCTCCCACAGTTTGCATGGTCCACTCACCCTGCCCTGCTCCAGGACCCTTGGTCTTCTGAGGGAGGATGGCTGGATTCAATGCCAAGCTCGCTAAGGATGCCCATCCCAAAACAGGTTTCCAGAATGGCAGTTCCTAGCTGATGTTCTTTCTCTCCCTACTCAGCCTTCCCCCCACCCTGGGTCCAGAGGTCATAGTCCCCAGGGGATGTCTATTAGAAATACTTCAAGTAGCAAGAATCCTCTGAGCCTTTTCAAATCCCTGAGACCTATGTCCCACAGAGGGTAAACAGATTTTTCTTTTCAGCCTTTGAAAACCAATGAAACTCATAACAATAGAGTTATTTCTCAAAGCACATCCAGCAAGATTGTCGTTAGAGAGCACTATATCTTACCTACGTTGCCCCACATCCTCCCCCCCCATCCCATCCCCTCCTTCGAACCCCCCACCTCTTCCCCATTCCTACTTCATCCTCTCCCATCCCCACCCCAAAACGGACAAAGCTACCTCCCCACAAAACATTCACAAGGTAAACCTTCAGGGAAACTTCTTACTACAATATAGCTTCTATTGACAGCTTATTGTATATGCCCAGCACTGTGCTAGATATCTTATAGCCTTTATCTCACTTAATTCTCAACTACTGATACAGGTATTATAACATTATTTTACAAATGAAGAAACTGAGACACAAAGAAGCCAAACAACGCACATAATGGCACACAACTTGTAGATGGTAGAGTTTGAATTTGAACCCTATCAGATTCCACCACTCAGTGGAGCCCTTATATCCTTGGCATTCACTTCCACACTATTTTTCTGTTTATTTGACAAACACTGTATCAGGAATTTTTAGCAGTTCTCAGCACTTCCCCTTAAATAACACATTTTGTCCTTACAGAAACCCTATAAGATAGGAACCATTATTATCCCCATTTGACAGATACAAAAACTGAGGCACAGTGTGTTCAAGCAACCTGTTCAAGGTCACAAAGCTGGTAAGTGACAGGGCAGGGAGGCAAACACAGGTAATACGAGATCCTTTAGGCTACAGGGCTCCTCTCCAAAAGAAATTCCCTCTTTTCCAGACTTCTACTCCCAGAGAGGGAGTGGAGGGCTAGTAATGTCATAGGATAGGGTAGGAGTTACAGGAGAGAGGGATGGACTGTATGATCGGAGCATGGGATTCCTAATGGGCCCTGTTCTGAGAAGATGGCTGCTATGGTCGGCAGTATCTGAGAGAGAATCGAACCGGGACCACCTGATTACGTTGATTCCTCAGGCCTCCGCCACAAGTGCTTCACCACCCTCTGCACTGCCAAAGTGCCTGAATCTCACCTTAAAAATACACTCTTTTGAGTCCTGAAGACTTTCCTGAGACTGAGATTTGCCTATTAAAATGTAAATGCCTCTGAAAGCTGTGGCTCCTCAAACACCGCTTCAGCAGAGATCATTTCTAGAGGAGACAACCTGTCAGAACCACATGCCCTTCTTTCTGCTGTGCTCCTCTCAGGCACCCCCAATGCACCAAGCTTGGAAGTGGCCCTCTTTGGCCCGTAGAGAGCCTGACCACAGGAACAGAGCCGGGTGCCCTGACCTAATGCTCAGGAAAGAGGCAGCAGAAGGAGCTGGTCTCTGAGCCAAAACTGACTTGCTAAGGTCAGGAATTGTTCCCAAGGAGACATGGAATGTGGGCCAAGACCACAAGAGTCCCTTCTGGGCCTCCTCATGAGTGTTTCCTCATAGGGCAGCCAGCTGTGCAAACTGGTAGCAGACACTGTTGCATCTGCCCATACCCTTTGGCATTCATTTCCACAAACCAGAGCCCCTACTGGGAGCCCCTGTGACTGTGTGACTGAGCAGGGCTTTTTATCTGATCTTGGGAACAGGCTCAGCCAGCGCACAGGGCAAGTGGGAAGAGCCAGGCAGTCTGTGCCCCCAGAAGTACCTTTAACCAGTGATGAAGGGAGAGCTGATGCGTCAGCATGCAACTCCTTCGCCCTCAAGTAGGACAGCTCAGAGCAAGTCCTACCTACATTCTCTTCCAACATTTCCAAGCAAGACTGAGCTCCCAGTGCTTCCAGTGGTAATGGGGTTTCACCTGCCCTTTACTGTATTCCATCCCATTCCCTTCTTATTGTTTTTCCCACTCCTCTATTAGTGTTTTCTGGGTTGATCTCTGAGATGAATTATGTGCACTCAAATCATTGCCTCAGGGTCTGCTTTGCGGCATATTACTTCGAATCTTTAGTTTTACTCTGAATTTCACCCTTTGTATGGTGTTTCTATTCTTGGCTAGTTTGGGGCTGTTTTGCCACAATTTCTACTTGAATGTAATACCCTGTTTTATACTTCTTACCAGTGCATATACAGTCCTGAAATGTGATACACCAGAGAACACAAAGAAGTAGACTATGGAGATTCTGGAACAAAGCAACAGAGGCAACAGGGACTGTCATCTTTAAAACGGGTTTAACCTTAATTTCTACCAATCTCTATATTCGCTCTTGGCAACAATTTAATGAACCAATTTTTTAAAAATTTATTTGTTTATTTATTTTTCTCCCCTTTGCCCCCGCCCCCACCCCCGCCCCGGTTGCCTGTTCTCTGTGTCTATTTGCTGCATCTTCTTTGTCCGCTTCTGTTGTTGTCAGCGGCACGGGAATCTGTGTTTCTTTCTGTTGCATCATTTTGCTGTGTCAGCTCTCTGTGTGTACGGCACCATTCCTGGGCAGGCTGCACTTTCTTTCACGCTGGGTGGCTCTCCTTACAGGGCGCACTCTTTGCACGTGAGGCTCCCCTACGCGGGGGACACCCCTGCATGGCATGGCACTCCTTGCGAATCAGCACTGCACATGGGCCAGCTCCACACAGGTCAAGGAGGCCCCGGGTTTGAGCCGCAGACCTCCCATGTGGTAGACAGACGCCCTAACCACTGGGCCACGTCTGCTTCCCTAATGAACCAGTATTAAGCATCTATATGTGTAGACTACTCTGCCATACACTGTGAATGATATAAGACAGTTTCTCTACCTAGAAATTTATAAGTGAATTGAAGAAACAAGACCTGTGCACATAAAAATAACTCATAAAGCAAGGTGGCATGTAATTAATATCAAATGGATACCATATGACTTTAAATTACAAGGAACAGTGGAGTTTAATTTCTGGAGATCCCATCGAAAAGTTCAGAAAGAATTTCATTCCCTTTGCTAACTGCAAAGCGAATAGCTTTCCAACAAAGGAGTCCCTGGCTAGTTCTGCAATGCTGGGAAGCATCAGCATCAGAGATTTATTCACAGATGGAATATGTGATTGTTTATAATGGACTGCACTCAGAGGCTCAGAAAATATCTTGCCAATCTGACACAGTACCTCAGAATCTTCACCAGTGGAGTTACTTCTTTTCATGAAGCATTTATTTGCTGATTAGAGACCCGTATTAATGTACCAACATGTTTTCTAGAGGTTACACCTGGTTCCATTAAGCACCAATGATGTCAGAATCCTAAATACATCAGATCTAGAAGGGATCTTAGAGGCCTACCAGCCCAACCACATCTCCCACAGGTGGCCAGCCCACTTGGCTACCTCCAATGACCTAAAGTTCACTCCCTGCCCTGCAGTAGCCCATTTCTCTGTGGGTCATCCATCCCTAATCAGTAGTGAAGATTTGGTTGGCGTCATGGGGAAAGGCACTCTGGGAGCCATGGCCTGTCCCCTATGACACCAGTCTAAAGGCATGTCTACAAAGAGACATGAAGCTCCATGAACACCCAGGAAGGCAGGGAATTCACCCCCAGGTAGGTAAAGGTTAAAGGATGTGGGCACTTAGCCCAGGCATAGGTCAACAATGGTAAAGAAGGTTTTTAGGATGTGTGCCTCAGATGTTCTCCATCCCAGCCACAGGCATTCATTCTATAATCCTTAATAGGAGAATTCACAAAGTTCTGTGGGTCCACAGAAGTTTGAAACCACTTGAAGGCCAGATATTCTAAGCTGAGCTGAAAGAGTTCTCATCACTTTGGAGTGATCTGGGGCAGGAACCTCAGGAGGAGCAGATCAAGAAAGGCAACAGCAGAGAATGACAAGAGTGATCTTGGACCTTCAAAGAAAGAAAGTTAGAGTGGAATGCTTGAAACTCCCAGGAAGAAAGTGGGTGGGACTTCAGGCCCAACCTGCGCCTACAAGCATTTGTTAAGTACCTACTATAAGTTTAATACAAAGAGTAAAACATTTGGTCTTTGCGGTTCACAATCTATGTGATTTTCACCCAAGCCTTTGTCTCCAGGTTGCTACACTTAAACTGATCCATAGTTGCAATTTTTTTTTATTTCAGACTTCTGCTTTTAAACAATACCAAAAAATAACAAAGAATAATATTTTGAGGTCCTTGCAGAATTATTGACTATATTTGCTTTGTCTCCTTTTCCATGAGTCCTATACATGTTCATTCTTATCTTCTGACCTTCATCCCCAGAAAATCATCAACATGAGTTTAATGTACGCTCACATAGTCCTTTAAAAAACAAAAACAAAAACAAAATAATAATTTCACATTCATATTCCTTTATTTTCTACTCCCAGTTTAAAAGTTTCACTTTCTACTTCTATTCTTTCAGTGATTACTCATTAAATTTTAAAACACATATTTTGCATTTTTACAACCAAGTCTAAAGTTATTTGGTATCTGTACTCACTTCCCAAATCTTGCCTTGTTTTAACTTCCCTCCAAACTAACCCAGTCTCAAATCCTTTATTATTTTTATGACTAGAATTTTAGTTATAGCATGCTTTTAAACATATGCATAAATTATTTTCTTCTTACATCCCATACCTTCCTTCCAGATTCATTTTATTCCTGCTGAAGGACATCTTTTATTAGTTCTGTCTATGTAGTAAACTTTCCAAATACTCTTATGTCTAAAATTGTCCTTATTTTGCCCTCACTCTTAAAATATGATTTGGCTGGTGTTTTAGTTTCTTAGACTGCTTTAAACCAGATACATGAAATACATTGGCTTAAAAAATGGAAGTTTATTACCTTACAGTTTACACATTTTACACCTCTGAAAATGTCCAAATCAAGGCATCATAAGGTGATGCTTTCTCCCCAAAGACTGGATGTCAGCCATCCTTGGTTCCTCTGTCACATGGCAAGGCATACAATGGTGTCTGCTGGTCTCTCTCTTCCTTTTCAGGTGTCCTTGATTACAACTTTTTGCTTCTGTGGATCTCTCTCTCTTTCTCTCTGTATTCATCCCATTTAAAAAAGGCCTCAGTAAGAGGATTAAGACCCATCCTTAATGAGGTGGCTCAAAAACCCACAGGAATGGAATAGATTTAAGAATGTGTTTTTCTGGGATACATACAGCATGAAACCACCAAAGCTGGTTTATATAGTCTATAAATTACTTTTAAAAATTCAGCAGATACAGCATGACATATCTATGAGTGTATGCTACTTTTAACCTATGGCTGTGGTTGGTTAAGACTGTAAGTGTCCTAATCAATAATAAACACCCTAGGGGTCGTTTATTAGAATTCAAAAGATCCCATTCAAGACTCCATACCCCAGAGGCAACTTTTGCAAGCCCTGTAAATACTGCCATTTATAATTTCATTGAGAGTATGTTAATTTGCATAATGTTAGAAATATTTATTTTATTGCTGAAATGATTAGTGTCCAAGACATGTGGATTGGCTCCCCTCTGGCTTCTATATGCACAGAATATACATCTGGCTAGCCCAGCAGCCTAACTCCCTGTGGCACAGTGACCTACCTTTTGATCTGTGTTGCATCTCTTAGTAGAGGATTCTGTCACTTGATCCAACAAAAAAGTCAGCAGGCAAGCAGCTGTGGCTCAAGCAATGGAGCTCCCATTTATCATATGAAGGACCAGGGTTCAATCCCTGGGACTTCCTGGTAAAAAAAAAGAAAAAAGGCATCCCAGACCTGTGTGGAGAGGTGCAGGCTCCTGTGCTAGAAATCGATGTACCAAAAAAATGACACAACCAGGTTAAAAAAAAAAAGGTCAGCTGATCCTGCTGCTAGAATATCATCACAGCTTCCCCAATGGAATGTTTTATGCAAAGTATTGATTTTTAAAAAGCCTCAAGGATAGAGAACTAGGGAAGCGGAATTGGCCCAGTGGTTAGGGCGTCCGTCTACCACATGGGAGGTCCGCGGTTCAAACCCCGGGCCTCCTTGACCCGTGTGGAGCTGGCCCATGTGCAGTGCTGATGTGCACAAGGAGTGCCATGCCACGCAGGGGTGCCCCCCGTGTAGGGGAGCCCCACGCGCAAGGAGTGCACCCCATAAGGAGAGCCGCCCAGCGTGAGAAAGTGCAGCCTGCCCAGAAATGGTGCCGCCCACATGGAGAACTGACACAACAAGATGACACAACTAAAAGAAACACAGATTCCTGTGCCGCTGACAACAACAGAAGTGGACGAAGAAGAACACGCAGTAAATAGACACAGAGAACAGACAACTGGGATGGGGGGGAAAGGAGATAAATAAAATAAATAAATAAATCTTTTTAAAAAAAGAGAGAGAGAGATCTAGAACTTCACTGACCTTATAAGAACAGTAAGACTGGGTTTCATTTGTGCCAGCTTATCAAAAAGTGCTTGTGAGTGTGGACATCAAAATTACCAAGATAAGGCAATTATTGACTAGATTCAGGTTGGTTCTTAACATCTATTTATGAAATTTGGGTTCAGAGTGTTTCAGAATTGCATCCATTGTCTTTTGGATTCTGCTGATGAAAATTCTGCGCTTGGTCTGATCATTTCCTTGTGTATAATTCTTGTGGATTTGAGGATTTTATGTTCTGCCCTTCCACCACAATGGAGTCCACTAAAGGATTTTTTAAAAATCCTTCTTGGCATTCTGACATTTTCCCCTAAAGCCTATGTCTTCACATTTAGAAAATATGCCCCTGTTACTACTTAAATATTGGCTTTCTACCATATTCTCTAATACTCACTTACAAAGTTCCTATTAGATGTAAGGATAATTTCTCCTACCATCCTTCATATTTCCTAATTTCTCTCATACTTCTATCTCTAGAACTCTCTGTACTACACATGGAAAACTGTGTCAGTTCTATCTTCCAAATCACTAATTCTATCTTCATCCATGTCAAAACTTTACTATAACCCTTCTATTGCGGCTTTTTTTATTTCAGCGGTTCTATTTTTCCTTTTTAAATCTTGTATTTGGTTCTCTTTCATTTGACTTTGACTAATGTATTATTTTTTCTGGCATGTCTGTAGGTTTGGTGTTGGAATGGGTCTCTTAGTTTGTGTTCAAGTTGACATTTTGATTTGGAAATCATCATGTTAATTCTTCAGAGTAACTGGGAATGGAATTCAAGGCAGCTTGATTTTAGGAAGGTACAACAATGGAAATATGAGGAAGGTACCCAGAATCTGGTTCCTGCTAGAAATGTCAGAACTGGGAGAGAAACATTAGCAAAGGAAAAATCTGAAAAATTTCATCTGCATGAAGAATCTACTTTACAGCTATTTTACAATCACATTGTATTCTCTAAAAGTGGGTTTTAAACATCATGGGTAAAGCTTAGCTTTGTAACTCCAAGCTCTTATGAGAAAACTGTGCCAAAAAGCAGAGGTGTTTGATCCTGTGAGAGATAGTTATGAAGGGACTGTTTCATGCAAATAAATCAGCAAACACCAAGCAGCTGGATGCCTTGTTCCAGGGCAAGCCTGGAGAGACTTAGATGCCAGCTGGCAGGGAAACTGCTAATTGGAAATAGATAACCATGAGGTTCTTAAGCAGATCAGTGACATCATGCTGCTACCTCATTTTTCTTTCTTTTTCTACATTGTGACAATTCAAGGGAAGATACAAGGGACTTTTTAGTTCCTCATGAACACCAGAAAGTTTAAATCAGGCTGTCCTTCTCATTAGCCCACCTACGCAGAACAAAGTTTATGGTTCTGATGGAAAAGAGATGGGGAGCAGCAGGGCAAGAAGCCTTGCAATTACAAAATATATGTATATATAGTAAGTACTAAGATTTACTGTTACCCTCAGGATAAGCAAAGTTAATACTAATTGAAAACAGGTATTAGTGCCGACTCTCATCTAAATCCCCTGGAGTGACCACTGTCATGCAGATTCCTGGACCTCTATCCAGAGCATTTGATTCAATAGATCTTGAATGGGGCCCAGAATTACATCCACTAACAAGCACCTCCAGATGTTTCTGATATGAGTGACCAAAGAAGCATACTTTGAAGACACTGGGTTACATTGTGGTACAGATTATACCTAGGTGATTATATGTATTTCAACTTAGTGCTAAAATATGATTTGTTGTTCAAATAAAATAATGACTGCTTAGTATATATTTATGCTTAAAGCTGTTTGGATGAAGATTCTTTCACTGAAACAAACAAGAAAAAGGATGAAACTCTATGCTAACTGGAACTCTCAATTACCCACATTGAAAAGGACATCCTATAAAGCAGCCCACCAAGTTGAAATGCCCTGATGCAGTGGTTCTCAATCCTGGCTGCACATTAGAATCATCTGGGGAGCTTATTAATTGTGCCAGTGCCCAAGTCCCACTCAAAATCAATTTAATCTGACTACCTGGGGGTAGAGCCTGAGTGTCAGTAATTTTTAAAAGCTCACCAACCAGTTCTGATGTGCAGCCAAGTTTGAGAACCACTGTTCTAAAGAGAGCTGAGGAGCTAGTCTTGCAAAACCAGCCCTTGAAAGTAAAGGAAAACCTTACTGGCTATTTCTCAATTGGTGCTCAGGCTAGACGTGGGCAATAATTGGACATCTGGTGAAAAGACCAGTAGTTCAGCAAGCTACCTAGGAATTCAGAAATATGGGTTTTGCAGGTTGGACCTCTTTCAGAAATAATACCAGACAGGTGTCTTTGGTTCCAACACCTACAGCTTGTAAGTAGGAAAGTGCAGAGCTCTTCTTAGTCCAATGTTGGCGGCTGTTGAAAATTAGCTCTGTTGTCATCATTGATTAACCAGTATTTTTCAAAGTCTCTATTCATCAGGAAAGGGATCCCACTTAACAGATTCTTTTAGTGATTAGCTAGTGTTTTTCATTAGACAACAAAATGCTTTATAGATGTAGTTGGGTCAAGCAGTAGCCCCTGAGGTTGATAAAAGTGTCCAAGAATCTCTCCCTTCCCACCCCTGTCCAGGAAGGCAGTAAATTCATCCCACAGATCCATGGCACCATTGCTTCCATTGCCTCTGCCTACTACATCCTTTCCACATATTCTTACATTCCAAGGAGAGGCTTAGTTCTGTTTGTGTGTGTGTGTGCGTGTGTGTATGTGTGTGTGTGTGTTTGGCTTGACAACCATATTCAAAGTCTTCTCAATTTTTTTTTTTTCCAAATGAAACAAGCTACAGATTTTGAACCCTCCTCCCTCCCAAAGTGCCCTGTAAATGTCAAGGTATTTTTATAGGCTTTCTCTACACTCTTCATCTTTTTCACATGTCTTAAATAACGGTTTCCCCAAGTAGTGCCAACCAAGCCATTATCCAGATGATGGGGTACCCTGGGAAGATGCCTTGGGAAGGACCAGGGCCCCCTCTGCTTTTGCTCAGGGTTCTTCAGCACCAGATCTCTGATTCTTCACTAGCTTTGTGGAAGCAACTTTGCTAGAAAAAGCAAGCCATTTTTTGTTCTTCTTCACAGTTCCATTGCAGGAAGCAGCTTGGTGCCATGGAGCAGGGAAGGGCATGGTGCTCAGAGTTCAGGACCCTGCAGATGCATCACCACCTTCTATGGCTGGGAGGCCTTGGGTAAGCCATTTAACCTCTCTGAGCTTCATTTCCTCCTCTATGAAAACAGAAATAAAAATATCCACCTTGCCTACCTTAGCAGGTTGTTGTGAGAATAAAGTGAGGTGACAGACATGAAACTGGTCTGTAAGTGGTAAAGCCCACGTTTGTCACTCCAATGTTTAATCATTAGATTGTGTGATCCATGCACCCCTGAATTCCATTCTTCATGACAAAGAAAGCCATCAATATCAACTGCACAACTGAAGGGTCCCTCTGGGAATACACGACAAGCTCTCCTTTCCACTGTCTGAATTACTGATGGGGATAGATATTCCCAAGGAATAGAAAACTCTGCTGGCCTTGGTCCCCTGAGAGCTGTCACAGAAAATATGACAAGAAAGCCAGGAGAGAGATAAGAGGATTGAGGGGTATCAAAGAAAGGAGTTTTGTTTTAGCAAAGACCTTTTCTACAGAGATCTTTAAACCAGAACGGGCTTTTCACCTGCCCCAGAGGGTTTACATGGTGGCCCTGTCTGAAGGCCCTCGGATGACTGCACTGACCTCTTGAGACAATCACACTTTCTGGAAGGTCTAAATTTTAAGCGAGGCAATGGAGCTTCCAGTTTTTCACATTGTGCTGGATCAGCCAAAGCACACCAGAGAATAAGCATTCCTCCAGCGTAAAACACAAAATCATGCACACTTCTATCAAGACATTTTAATTATTTTAATAGTTAATAACAAATAAACCAACAAACGAAATATGAATTCACTTGCCATTTGGAGCATGGCTAGAGGAGGTATCCCTCTCTAAACAGTAAGCTGGCTTGTAGTCAAGGAGGATGAAGCTGTGTTCCCAGGAACGAATGTCATATTAAACATAAAAGATTCCGAAAAAAATAATGATTGGGAAAACGTACACAGTGCAAATGAAGTTTTAAAATATTAATAGGATGAGGGGAGCAGTGTTAAATCCTCTGATGCAACTATGCTAAGAAGCTTGATATTTAGTGACATCTAGTGGTGTTAAAAAACCTTCGTGGGTATTATTTTTAGGATGACTAGGCAGTGAATTCACCAAACTTGCCTATAGGTCAGAACATAGCTTTTTGCAATTCCCATCTTTACTTGCCCAATTCCCCTAAACCAGAACTTGAGAAATTACATCAAATGACAGAATATGGTAACAGCAGTAACAGCAAAGGATAGAACTGACTTCAAGCCTGTCGTAATTTTTCATTTTTATTTACATCAATGCTTAAAAAAGCCTGCTTTCTTAAGAGGTAATAGATGACTGTAGCAACAAGAATATGGCATTTGTGGACCAATAATCCAAGTCATATTTGCCTGGTACAGGCCTGTTTTTGCAGATAGTAAGGTAAAGAGACCATGGTGCCCAAAAAATAACCTCATTCAAGGAATGAACAACATTCCTTTTTGAAATAATAAGACTTTTAAAAATTGTTTTTTTCTCCAGAAATAGTGGCCATTCTCCCTTTTACCCAATAGGCTTCTTGTTCTTTAATACCATCCAAACCTGGCTAGCAGAAACTCCATCTTACTGGTCTAGTACGTGCCAGTGACAGTGAGGCTTCACTGTAGCCAGGTAATCCTTTTCCAATGTGTCTCCAAAACCCCATGTCCTAATGGCCATGAGCTACTGTTTGTGAGACACCCTTTCCTATAAGTCCTTTATTATCAGGAAGATGGTGAAGGTTTCTATGTAAATCAGCAGTGACAGGAACAAGGGTCATATTGGGTAGACAAAGAAAATGCTCAATGGGACTTGCCTTAAGTAAATGAAAGAGAATTGCTTTATTTCCCCTTCCCATCCCTTCTTGAAAATCCTCCAGAGATTTTGCATAAGCATTCATTCAACAAATAGTTTAAGACCAAGATCAGTAAAGTAGAGGATCAAGAACTTTATTGAGATTTCCTTGTCTTAGTCATTGAATTTATCAGTTAAAGTGGCTTTGAGCCCACATTAAAAGGATAATTTGAGTTTGAATAAACTGTATAATGCCTCTATCCCTTGCATCACATTCCTACAAGAAACCACCTTTAGTGGACACCTTTCTCTAGAACTTACCCAGGCTGATTCAGGTTCTTGGGAGAGCGCCCCAGTGGTCAAGAACATTATCAGCCAAGAAGACTCACCACAGCTACCTGGTGATGGTCTCTAGATTGAGTACAGCCAAGTCCAAAGGAAGATCTATCTGAGAATCGAAAATGGGAGGGAAGGTGGAAGGATAACTAGGGAACCTGCAGTCCTCAGCATTCTCAACATTAGGGCCAGTAGCCTCACCAAAGTTCATAGACGGACAGCCTGCTCCTCAGGCCCAGGGGAGAGGGGAGGCCACGCTTTTTCTTGTTCGTGAGCATCTTCAGCCCGGTACTTGACTCCCTAGTGAAATCCTATAGCTGTTTGGAAAAGTAACCTGGATAATTTGACGGTTACTTGTGTGAAATATTTAGTTCACGCTATCATTTCTTTCAAGTGTCTGTTTAAATGTTTTCTTCTCCAACTGGACTTCCCTGACCATCTATTTCAAATGTCCCACTCTGCCCTGCTCACCACCAGAGTCCTCCCCTGATTTGCAGAATCATATTTCCATTTGCTGTTGGAATTGTTATCTAGATGAGCTGCAGGTATTTCATCTTCAACATGTCCAAAACAGGGCTCGTCCTCTTCCCCCCAAATCTGTCCCCCCTCCTGCTGGGAACACCATCTCAGTCACTGACACCATCCCCTCAGGACATTCTGGGTTCTTCTCATCTTTGTCCCCTCCTCTTTCTCACCTCCCTCCCAACCTCCATCCCAGCTCCCCTACCCCTCCACCCCCACACCCAGCAGGCACCAGCACCTGTTGATTCTTCCTTCTAAATCTCCTTCTGATTTGTCACCTTGGTCCATTCCCTCCATCCCTGCCTTAATTCAGACTCTAGTTACCTTGGATGTTGACTGAACTAACCTCCCTGCCTTCAGGCTTGCCTCCTGTATTTCATTCTGCACATTGAAGCCAGAACAATCCTCCCAGTCCTATCCCATGGTCCTCCTACCTACTAAATTTCCTGAGTCCTCATCATGTACAGAATGAAGGCCAAGTCTTTCCAGGACCTGATCCTGAGACCTTATTCCACGCCATACCCCACATGATCACCACATTTCATGCAAATACATACATTCATAGTTTTTGGAACATTCCATCCTCTTCTGTAACCTGGAACATACTGTTCCATCTGATTGTGATGTCCACTGTCATCAACCTAGACTTGTAGATGCTCCTTCCTCTAAGTTTCATAAAACTTTGCTTTAGCTCTGTTCAACAACTTTCTCATGTATTTATCATAATGATTTTGTTTACATATATATATATATATCTTCCACTAGACTGTAAAATCTTCAAAGGATAGGATAATATTTTTATTCTCCTTTGTACCTCTAGCACTTGATATATTACCCCCAGCACAGATTTAATGGCTCAATAAAAGTTTGTTGAATGAATAAATATTGCAAGTCATCAGTTAAATCAACAACATAAAGAGATATTCAAAGTCAGAATAGTACAGGGACTTTGCTGTTCCATAGTCTTAATTATTCTTCCTCTTCTCCTCTCTAATAGAACCCTGATTTCCTGCAGAGAAACACCCTCCTCCATGTAGCCCATGTGGGAAAGCTGACCTCATTCCTAGCTCCACATTGCTTCAAAGGTAATGCCATCCCCGCCCCTTCCCAGTGATTGTTTCCACAAAGACATAGGGACCTGGGCAACATGGGGAAAGATTCGATTTTCTGGGGACTTCTCAAGCTTCCAGAAGCAACCCTCTCTCTCTTTCTTGAATGTTACCCAGTATAGACATAGTCCCACCCACGATGGCAGAGTCAAGACTTCTTGGGAAATGGGGCAGGAGCCACTAGATTAAGCCAGCACTGAAGCCTGCCTTACCTCGGGACTTCCAGTCGTGTGAGCCTAATAAGTCTCTTTTTCCTTTAAGTCCTTTCAAGTTCTTTAGGCTATTGTTCTTTCTTATAGTAGAAATCATCTCATCAGAAGCATATACTCAAAATTACACATATGTGCACACATACAGCATTGGAAAAGATACCAGTAATCACCCATGCCCCCTTTGAGTCTCCAAAAATAAACCAAATTCATATCATCCCCTTTTTCTTTGAAATATAGTATAAATTAAGGACAATCGATAGAGCAAATGGAATCAGCTCCAGTTCATCTCACAATAAAGTCAGCTAACAGATTCAGTCACTTTTTGACAAAGGTGTCGAATAGCTAACATCCTGTTGATTATAAGGACAAAGGCACGTGAGAACTGAGTTCAGGTCTAATTTCCATCACTGTTCACTGCCCTCTGCTTTCTTCCCTGGCTTTAATCACAACAGTTTATTGACATGCCCATCAGTCTCTTGATAGTTTGCCTTTTAAAAAAAATTAAAACTGACCCTGAAATAAAGTGAATGGATCACAATCATCAAAGAGAAAAGTCAGTCTCCATGGAGCAGCCAAACCAAACTTGAAAGCGAAAAGAACAAAAGCGAGCAAGTCTGGGCCCCCAGCTGGATATGGTCTTGGACTTGGTCAAAATAACTGCCTGTATCAGTCCATGTTCACTCAGAAAAACGGAAACCCCTGTAGACATTTTAAGGAGAAAAGGATTTAATGCAGGGAATAGTTACAGAGGTGGTAGAAGGGCCGGAAGAACAAAAGAGAAAAGGTGTGTGCTGGAGGAACACAAAGGAGAAGGGGATTATACTCAAAGACCAGAAAGGTGCTACTGGCCCTGGGCTGGATCGTTTGCACTGGGCTTTGCAGCTGGACACACGCAGCTGCTGCAGAGCAGAGCCAAGGAACTCGCATGCCCACTCGTGCCTGCCAAGCCGCCATTGAGCTGCCTGCAGTCCCACTCAGCCACTTGCTGTGGAAACGTGGCGTCCCTTTTCCTCCTGACTTCAGCTCCCCTCTGTCACAGCATGGTCAGGACCTAACAGGAGGAAGTGCAGTTTGCAGACTTCAAGCCCTGGGAAAGAGAGCAGAACATGGAATGGAGAGTGTGGCGCTTTCCCACACATGCCATTAAGATCACATGATGGCTTTGGAAATTACAAAATGCTTATAGGAATGTTCAAGATGTTTCCATGTAAGGGTATCATATCTGAGCAGAGGAGCTCTGAGATGTGCAAGGAGGTGAGGGTCAGATTATGCAGATAACACCTGCAAGGGTGTGACACCACATTGCACGACTCACTACATGAAGTTCAAAGGAGCACCCAAAAGGGATCTTTTTTTTAAGATTTATTTCTTTATCTCCCCTTCCCCCGCCCCCACCCCCGAGTTGTCTGCTCTCTGTGTCCATTTGCTGTGTGTTCTTCTGTGTCTGCTTGTATTCTTGTCAGAGGCACTTGAAAACTGCATCTCTTTTTTTGTTGCATCATCTTGCTGCATCAGCTCTCCATGTGTGCGGCACCTCTCCTGGGCTGGCTGCACTTTTTTCATGCAGGGCAGCTCTCCTTATGGGGCGCACTCCTTGTGCATGGGGGTCCCCTATGCAGAGGACACCCCAGCGTGGCACTGCACTCCTTGCACGCATCAGCACTGCACATGGGCCAGCTCACCACAGAGGTCAGGAGGCCCTGGGTTTGAACCTTGGACCTCCCATAGTGGTAGGCGGATGCTCTATCCATTGAGCCAAATCTGCTTCCCTCCAAAAGGGATCTTTACTCTCCTCTTCAAATTGCCTGCCAGGCCATACACAGGCCCCATCTGGGTGCCTACGGGGAGTCTCTGAATGTGCTGCTCTGAGCCTCCAGAGCCTGCCTCCAGTGGCCGCCTGCTCCTCCCCATCCTCACGCTATACCACCACCCTGATCGGTCATGTTTTCAACCAAAGAACACCCTCTGCCTGATTTCTGTGTGAAGCCTGGGAAGTTAAGCCAAAGTACAAAAGTTGTGCTGCCCAAGGCTTCTTACCTCTAAGGTCATGAATCCTGAATAGTTTAATTCCTCCCCCAAATCTCTTCTACAGGCTAGCAGTGAAGGAAGACTATAAAATGCTGGCATGAGAGCTGTCCTGCTTATTTCACCCCTGAGCAGTAGGGAAGTCTCATGGCAGCAAATGAAACCTTACCTGGCCATCCCCCCTGCTCCCTGCCCCAGCAGCCAGAGCCAGGCCCCACCCCATCAGAAGGGAGGGCGGGGACCACAGGAAGCAGACAGCAGGCACGGGGCACATGGCGGGGCAGCGAGGACGCGAGCTCAGCCGGGGCGGCTCCCTTACCCGCTGTCTTCGCCACAACACCTCTCCGAGGCGGGCAGGGTGGGAACGGGGCCCGGGCACACAGGGACACGTGTGCTTTGCCTGTGTGGAAGCAGAAGAGACCAGCACCCGTGCGATGGCTTTTTTTTCAGATACTGAAGAGGCCACTTGACACTATCGGCTCTTGTAGTAGCCCACCAGATTTTCTGAAATCCCCATGACTTATGGCGTTATGTAAGGACCCCAAAATGTTTTTACTGGTGTCATGGTAGCCAAGAGGCCACATGTGGTCACAGGCCACAATGTCACCACTGGGTAAACTGCCGTGTGTGGATGCCTGGTCATCTCCGACAGGGATCTCGGCTTTGCACCCAGCACCACTCATCCCTTCACGTTCAGGAGAAGAGGGTCTCCTCAAGAGCCCCCAGGGTCTCCACGGGGAGGTGTTGGCAGCACCAAGAGGCAGTGTAACAGAATGGCGAAGAGCACGGTCTCAGGGGCAGGCAGGCCTAGCACGGATTCTGACTTTTCCACTTATTGTTTTGTGACCTCAGACTGGTCTCAGGTTCTTTACCTGAAAATTAAAGATGTTACTAAGTGTACTGTGGTAGGCAGAATGCTCAGCTAGCCCCCAAGATCCCTGCTGCCTGGACTGTGGACAGGATGGACTTTACCCCGGTGATTAGGGTGTGTCATATGGGACAGTTGATTTTTAAGAAGGGGAGACATTCTGGGTGGGACTGACCTAATCAGTCGGTGTTTTCTCAGCAGGTCACAGAGGAAGTAGTCAGTGTGTGGCACTCCCACTGGTCTGGAAAAACAAGCAACAACCATACTGTGGACTGCCTACTAGTGCCATGTGGCAAAGAGTGTGGGTGGCATTGAGCTTGAAAGTAGATTCTTCTCCAAAGGCCAGAAAGGAGTACAGCCTGGCCAGCACCTTGATTTCTGCCTTCTAAGACCCTGTGCTGAGGACTTGGCGGTGCTGTGTCCAGACTGCTCTTCTACAGAACCATGAGCTAATAAGTGGTATCCTTTTGAGCTGCTGAGTTTGTGGCAACTTGTTACTCAGCAAGAGAAAACTGATACAAGTACCTCATAAGGTTTTATCAAGGAGAAAATACACCTAAAGCACTTAGCACAGTTCCTGGCGTATAGTAATTGTTCAGTAAATGTTAGCAATTATCATCATTGATGGGTCAACAAGAGGGCACTGAAAGAAAAGACAAAGATTTCCAGATTTGAATTTTTACCTTGGAAAAATGACTCAACCTCCCTGAATGTCAGCTTCCTCATTAGTAAATTGAAATCATAAGAAACAATAATATTGATCTAGGGAAGTCAAAATCCTTGAATCCCTCCAACAACTCAGGGAGGTAAACGTCATTATCATCTCCATCTTAGAAATGAGGACACTGAATCCAGAGGGGTCAGTGGCTGCCTGAGGTCACATATAAGTATGGCAGCATAAGGTCTCAAACCCAGGTTTTCTGACTCTAAATCGTGGGTCCCTTCCAACACCCCCATCCCCTCAAAGGATCTGAAAGCATGTGACTCAAAAGTATTTGCAGGGAAGCAGATTTGGCTCAAATGATAGAGCATCCACCTACCACATGGGAGGTCCAAGGTTCAAACCCAGGGCCCCCTGGCCCGTGTGAGGAGCTGGCCCATGCACAGTGCTGATGCACGCAAGGAGTGCCATGCCACACAGGGGTGTCGCCGGCATAGGGGAGCCCCACGCGCAAGGAGTGCACCCCATAAGGAGAGCCACCCATGTGAGAAAAGCACAACCTGCCCTGGAATGGCGCTGAACACAGGGAGAGCTGATGCAGCAAGATAACACAACCAAGAGAGACACAGATTCCCAGTGCCACTGACAAGAATACGAGCAGACACAGAAGAACACAGAGAGCAGACAACTGGGGGCAGGAGGAGGGGAGAGAAAAAAAATTAAAAATAAAATAAATAAATCCTTAAAAAAAAAAAAAAAGTGTTTGCAGCAGTCCCAATTTCTTGCTTTAGCAAACTAACTGCTTCAGTTCTTCTCCTTGTGAACCTACATCCCTGGACTCTGGTTGCCACCCTGTCCTTACAAATCCCTCAGCCTTTGCATATTTACTCTCCTCCAGCTGTACCATGGGGTCTTTATCTCACAGTGACTGGGTCCACATGTGAAGGAAGCAGCAGTGGGTTTGGAGTGGGAACTCTGAAGGGACAGACACTTTGAGCCACTGGCCAAGAATGGGTCACAGTCAAGCTGACTGAGCTATACACTCCCAGTACTTTTATTCACTCGACTTCAGAAGTGAGTAGCTACAACCCATAAAAAAGTGACAATTACAAACGTTTCTCCCTCTACTGAAAACTCAGACATCTGTGCATATATTTTCAGTTCATTGTCATCTTACATTCCTTCCACAGTGAAGAAAAAAAGGATTGAAGGAGACAGGGCAATACGGGTAGTCAGAATCATAGAGGTTAATAATTTGCCTTCTTGTTTCATTTGTAAATACCATTATCTTTAAAACATCTTTAAATGTCTCATTTAGTTCAAAATTAATCTTTATAATTAAGTCCTCCAAGCAAAAACAGTTAATTTTAAATAGTCACCCTTGGAGCATGGCAGTCACCTGCCCCACTTCCCTACCTCTTATTCCCAGACCAGGTCTAAAACTCAGTGGCTGAGGAACTCCTCAGGAGCCACCACTCAGGCAACATTACCAAGCCTCATTTGGAATCTGGCACAGTGCTAGAGCTGCCTGGGATGGGAAAAGTGCTCTCAACATGCTTCTAATTTAATTTCAAAACCCTATCAACACTCTCAGGGTGATTCTTGAGCTGTAAGCATCACACATGGTGTTTCTAACAAGAATGACGGGGGTGCAGGAGAAGAGGCTGACAGAGAGGAGGGAGAGTTTTAGAGATTAAGGACTGAATGCTGGGCCTCCAACAAAAGATAGGATTGAAATAGGCCAGGAAAAGGAGGAAGGGCATAGGGGAAGGGGGAAAGACACTTGAAAATATAAAGAGCCACCACTAGATCTGGAGCTCCACCAGGCACTGTGCTCATAGCTTTACATTCATTAGTTTGTTCAATCCTTCTAAAAGCCCCTGATATAATGTTGTAGGCTGTATTAGTCAGTCAAAGGGGTGCTGATGCAAAATACCAGAAAGTGGCTGGTTTTTATAAAGGATATTTATTTGGAGTAGGAGCTTGCAGATACCAGGCCATAAAGCGTAAGTTACTTCCCTCACCAAAGTCTATTTTCACATGTTGGAGCAAGATGACTGCCAACGTCTGCAAGGGTTCAGGCTTCCTGGGTTCCTCCCTTCCTGGGGTTTGCTCCTCTTTCCTCTGTGAGCTTACTTCCTGGGGCTCAAGCTTAAGGCTTCAGCATCTATCTCCAACATCAAAAATCTCACATCAGGGAAGCGGACTTGGCCCAGTGGTTAGGGCATCCACCTACCACATGGGAGGTCCAAGGTTCAAACCCAGAGCCTCCTTGTTCCCACGCACAAGGCATGCACCCCATAAGGAGAGCCACCCAGCACAAAAAAAGTGCAGCCTGCCCAGGAATGGCGCCAGGAATGGAGAGCTGACATAGCAAGATGATGCAACAAAAAGAGACAGATTCCAGGTGCCGCTGGCAAGAATACAAGCAGATACAGAAGAACACACAGCAAATGGACACAGAGAGCAGACAACTGGGGGGGGGGGGTAAGCAGGGAAGGGGCAAGAAATAAATAAAAAATAAATCTTTAAGAAAAAAAAATCTCACATCAAAAGCTTCAACTCTGTCCTTTGCCATGCCTTTTATTGTGCCCTAAAGACGTGGCCCAATCAAAGCCTTAATCAAAACTTAATCATGCCCAGGTACAGACCAGATTACAAACATAATCCAATATCAATTTTTGGAATTCATAACTATATCAAGCTGCTACATAGGCTGAATTGTGTCTCCCCAAAAGATATGCTGAAGTCCTCACCCCCAATACTGCAGAATGTGGCCTTATTTGGAAATAAGGTCATTTCAGATGGAATTGGTTAAGTTGAAATGAGGTCACACTGGAGTGGACCCCTAATCCAACATGACCTGTGTCACAGGAAGGAGAGAGGAGACACAGACAGACCCAGGAGGGGAGAAGGCATGGGGAGGTGGAGGCAGACACTGAGTTATGCTACAGGCCAAGGAACTCCAAGGGTTACCAGGCAGCACCAGGAGCCAGGACAGAGCATGGAACAGCCTTTCTGCAGACTCCAGAGGGAGACGGCCCTTTGGATAACTTGACCTGTTTCTTCTGGTCTCCAGAACTGTGAGCAATACATTTCTGTTATTTTAAGCCACCTGGTTTGAGGTACTTTGTCACATCAGCTTTAGGAAACCAGAACAGATGGGTGTTATCCCCACTTTACAGGTAAGGAAACTGAGGTACCGAGAGGTAAACAACCAAGGTCACAGGATACAACTAAGCCATGGGAGAGCCAGGAAGCAAACCCAGAGGAGTCTGTGAGTATAGCCTTATCCTACTCAGGATGCAAGAGCGGAGCAGTTCTTTATCGTCCATACCCCAGCCGTATCCACCAACAGTTGATGCAGTCCCTTTAATAATATTTGTATATGTCTCTCTTTCTCCATTTCATAATTCTTATGTATGGTTCTTTCTCTTTCTCCATCTCTGAAGCCAACACAGGGCCAATAAAGGTCTGGAAAATTGCCTTAATCTATTGAGGATCCTGACCTGTGAGTACAGACCCACAGACTTGAACCACAACCTGCCGTTGTGCTTGTGGCATTTTTATGCTGTTGAGACTCTTCTTTACTCCTGTGGCTCTATTTGGCCTCTGACCAGCAGACACACCAGTCTGGCCCTCTCAGCACCCATTCAGTGCTGGTCACCCCAAGGGACACCGAAATGGGCGTACATTCCTCCACCATATTTTTTTTCCCAACTTTTTTGGGGTATAATGGAATTACATTAAACTTCACATATTTAAAGTGTATGATTTCATTTTTACTTGATACCATCACCACAATCAAGATAAACATTTCCATCACACCAAAAGTTTCTTGTACCCCATTGCCCCATAGCTCACTTCCACCCCTTTCAGCAGGCAACCATTGATCTGCTTCCTATCACTATAGCTTACTTTCCATTTTCTAGAGTTTTATATAAATGGAAATTTACTGTATGTACTCTTTTTTTTTTGGACTGGCTACTTTCCCACAGCACAATTGTTTTGAGATTTATCCACAGTGTGTGTATCAGTCGTGTATTTCTTTCTATAGTCAAAGAGTAATCCATTGTATGGATTTACCATTGTCTGTATATCCATGCACCTGTTGGTGAACTTTGGGTTGTTTTAAGTTTGGAGCTATTACAATTAAAGCTGATATGAACACCCGTGTGGAAGTCTTTGTGTAGACATGTGTTTCCATTTTGTTGGGTAAATACCTAGCAGTGGAATGACCACATCATACGCCAAACTAGTTTCCAAAGTGGTGGCACCATTTTAAATTTCCACCAGCAGTGAATGAGAGTTTCAATTGCCCCCCGTCCTTGCCAATTGGTATGGTCAGAATTTTGTTGTGGTAGTTTTATTTTGTTTTCTCATTCTAATGGGTAAAGTGAAATGGTATCCCATTATGGTTTTAATTTGCATTTGCTTATTGACTAATGATGTTGAGCTTATTTTCAAGTGCTATTGGCAATTTATGTATCGTCTGTGATCTGTCTTTTCAAATCCTATGCTCATTTTCTTTTAGGGTTGTCTCTTAATTACTAAACATTTTGGATCCAAACCTGTGCATATCTGAAAGTGCCTGACAGAGGTGCATCCTAAGGGTGGCGTCCCTAGCCTGCTGCTGTAGGGGGCTCCGCCCAGCACAGGCTCCAGCCCTGGGCCCCGTGGTGTCAGAAGGATGGAGCTGGCTGCTCTGTTGAGAAACCAGCTCCACACGCCTGTGGACAAGTGCCTGAGGAGAGGAAGTGTTTCCCTGCAGCCTGCCATCCCAGGCTGTGGCCGAGCTCCCACTTGCCATGGTCTGGATCTCCCTTTCCCACCCCTTCCCCCTCCCCAAGGCCTGAGCCCCAGAGGACACCATCCTGTCCTAGCAGCTCAGGGCCAGGGCTTGGTGGGAGCGGACAGAAGGCTTCGTCCCCCAGGGAAACGCCCAGCGCTCTGGGGCTACAGGCTCTGGATTGTCTACTGTCTGCTGTGGTGTGCCCCAGCTCTCACGTGCGCGTGACCCAGCGCGGGTTCTTGTTAAAAGGCAGATTCTGATCCAGTGGGTCAGCATTTCTGACAAGCCCTCGGGTGCTGCTGCCAGCTGTGGTTTACACGCTGAGCAGTGGGGGCGGAGAGCAGAGGGACTCCAAGTGTGACCCCAGAGGGCAGCAGTGGCACCACCCGGGAGCTCCTTAGAGATGCAAATTCACCGCCCCTCCCCAGTCTCCAGAATCAGAACCTCCGGGTCGCAACAAGCCCTGCAGGTGATTCTGACCAAAGGAGAATTTGAGAAACACTCTTTTAACGAATGAAGCAAATCATCACCTGCCCTCCCACTGGGCATGGGTGTCTGAGAGAGCTAGATTGGGGTGGGGTTCTTTGGTCTTTTCGCATCCCAGTATTTCCATGCCTGAAGAAATCCAAATAAACTGAGGTTGCAAATTAACAAGGACAAAAAAAAAGAGAGCGCGAGAAAGGAAGGTGGGAAGAAGAGTGGGGTTTTTTTAACCCCCAATTAGAGACTAGTATGTCCTTGGGTCCCTAAGAGAGCTTGCCGTGCTGCTCCCTTACTCCCAGGCCTCTCCTGGGGAGACTTCTTTCTGCCCATCTTCAAGGTCTCCTGCAGGCCCTTTCCCCAACATCTTCGACTCATCCTTCAGGTCTTGGCCTGCATGCCACTTTCGCCCCTGGACTGTCACCATCTGCTCACTTCCCTGCCTCTCCTAATACCTGTTAGCCACATGGGGGGCAGGCCTGTTCGCCCACAGTGCCCAGCACTATGTAAATGTTTATTCAACCAATAAATAGGAAATAGTCAAGGGAGGAAGTCACTTTGGAAAAGCAAGGAAAAGGGGCACTGAGCTCAAGCTGGACAGTCCAACCCATACATTTTGCAGATAAGAAGCCTGACGGAAGGAAGCAATGTCATGGTTTTCCCACCCCCTCCCCTTCCTGGGCCTCCCGGATCTCAAGAATCTAGAAATTTTACAGCAGGGACCAGTCCTTCAACAAACGCTTGCCAAAGCCTAGACCTTTCTCACTTTTGCTAATTTATGCTCAGATTGAAGCTGTGCAATATCCTGGGTTTCCCAGGACATGGACATATTCAGAGAACACCAGGGTACCAGGGCCTGAGGACAAACTGCTCTGTCCACAGGTGGTGAGCAGCTGCCCTAGCTCCCAGCGACCGCCTTGTCTAAAGAGCTTGCTGGCGCCTGTTTTCTTCTCTTCTGAATTTGAACTCAACCTACTAATGCAAACATCTCTACACATGTCAACAGTTATAACCCATGTTGCATGTTTCTAAAGTAGAGAATGGTTTAAACAATTCCAAAATCCTAAACACAATAAATTAACGAGGGCTTGTCAAGTAGGCACCTACGGTATACCCAGAAATGTGGAGAATATAAATGTAAGAAAGCTCTGGAGACTGTCATCTCAGTGCTTACATTCTCTTCAGCAAGAGATCGTTTCTTGCCTTGACTCATCTCATCTTTCGTGATTCATCTGTCGCCTAATTCTGATGTCCATCCAGGCGTTAAATGGATTTTAGGCCTTTTAACCTAAAACCTTCTATCACCTCATTCATTATCCCGAGAAACCAAATACAAAGTGGGGCTTAATAAATATTTGTCATGGGTGATGACGACTTCAATCTGAATACCTATGGGATTACTGAAATGATTACGCACGGCTGGGCCTTTGCCCAAGCCTCGCTGTTGTTCATTCTTTTGCTGGGCGGGGCTCAACCAACAGCTCGGGGTTTTTAGCAATTAGCGTTTGCTGTCCTTCATATTGGAAAATGATGTGCTTGGAACTGACTATCAACTTAATGAGAATTTCAGTCCATCTCTTTATAAAATGGATCTTTTTCACTTAAAAAGGCCTAGTTTAAAGGCATAGATCATTGTTTTAGCACCAGTATTCTGGTGCTAAAAAGAATTCCAAGAAGGGAAGAGAATTAACAGTTATTACATAATCCCTATTAGTAAAGCTGTGACTGTCACTTTGGTGTATTTTATCTCCTTCAAGCTTCACAACAAATCTATGATGTAGGAAATAGATTCAAGGGAAAAAGTGTCTCTCTAGAAGTCAAGTAACTAATTCTCTCAGGGGGTCCAGTGATGTACCTCTGGCCTGACTCCCATGCTTCAGGCAAACCCAGCAAGGGGTCAGAGTTGTGGGACCATGAAATTTAAAGTTCTTCTAAAATACATATTTTTTCATTTTTATATTTAATATATATAAATTCTCTAAAAATATAAGAAAGATGATGGTTGATCTATATTAATATGACATTTAAATGCAGTTATATTTGTTCTAAGGATTACATCTTACAAATCATCATAGAATCTCATTTTTGTAAAATGTGAAAAAAAAAAAGTATGTGAATGCATGTGTTTTTGTGTGGATGTGTGTCTAGAAAAAAGTCCAGAAAAATGTACACCAATGAGAGAAGTAATTATTTCTGGGATGACAGATTATAAGCAATCTTTTTTTTTTTTGAGGTACTGGGACCTCATATGTGGGAAGCAGGTGTTCAACCACTGAGCCACATCAGCTCCCCCAAGGTGTCTTTTATTCATTTGTTTTGCTTGTTGTTCATCCTTGTTTTTTCAGGAGGCACCAGGAACTGAACCAGGGACCTCCCAAGTGGGAAGGAGCAACCATATCTGCTCTAGCAATCTTTATTCTTTAAACTTTTCTGTATCTTCTTAAGCATTTGTGCAACGAAAATAAGTTCAATGAAAATAAGTTCTGGAAATGCATGATAAAAAGGATAAGTCAAAAAAATGAGAACTAAGGATTTTGTCCTTGCTTTCTATTTTTGTTAACTTTCTCTAAAAGATTTTATATGCAATATACTCTTTCCCAGAATATTCATTTCTTTGTTCATTCAGCCATTCACTTAGTCAACAAGTATTTGTTGAGTGTCAATAACAGGTACTGAAATGCCCCCTGCTTGGGGGTTCTGCCCTTCTGGGTCTCAGTGGGGAAGGAGTGGCTTACAGTTATTGTTGCAGAGAATTAGAGCCCTGACCTGGGGCTGGCGGGTGGTAACAATCATACCCACATTTTGAAGAAAAGGAATTAAAACAGAGAACAAAACAAAGACTATTTGGCTACTGCTTTGTATTCACCTCTGTGGGATAGGCTAGGGCCAAAATGTCTGCGTGGAGCTCTAGTTTCCATGGGTCCAGAGGTGGGAGAATGATAGGAATGAAGCTAGGACACAGAGGGAGAAAGAGCCAGCCTGAGACAGAGGATTAAAAAGAAGGCCAGAGGCTAACCAAGGGAGCACCGCCTTTGACCCCTCCATCCCAGGGTTCCCTGGGCAGCAAAGAGGCTCCCACTTCCCCACTTCCTTGCCTATGAACAGGAAGGCAGTGGGCCAGTGAGTTCATTTCTGCTGGCTTTCTTAAGAAAAATGAAGGCGTCCACTGCAATCTTTACTAAAATATTTATTTTCTCCAGACACATTGATTCAACCTCTATGAAATTTTAAAAATGTATTATTTTGTTCCCACAATTTTAAAAAAAGTGAGCAACTAAAGAGACAACACCAATTAAATGTAATACACGATACTGGATGGGATCTACTAAGGGAGGAGAAAAGGCTCAAAAGGACATTATTGGGACAAATGAAAAACTTGTATTATAGACTATAAGCTGTATATCAATGATAAATTTCTTCAACTTGATAGCAGCACTTAAGGTAGAATTAAGTGTTCAAGGACCATGATGTATATAACCTACACGCAAGTGTTCAGAAAACAGATGAAAGGAAGGAAATGAAGGGAAGAAGGGAAGGAAGATAGATGGACTGGTAAATAGGTAGATAGATAGATAGATAGATAGATAGATAGATAGATAGATAGATAGATAGATAGATAGATAGATAGATAAAATGATATGGCAAATGTGCAAAATATTAAAATTGGTGGTCTGGCTATCTGGGGGGATAGAGGTATGTTAGAGTTCTCTGGTGTGGGATTTGTATTATTTTTTTTTTTTAAGATTTATTTTTTTATTTATTTCTCTTCCCTTCCCCCCTCCCCAGTTGTCTGTGTGTTCGTCTATGTCCACTTCTATGTCCATTCGTTGTGTGTTCTTCTGTGTCCACTTCTATTCTTGTCAGCAGCACTGGGAATCTCTGTCTCTTTTTGTGGCTTCATCTTGCTGCATCAGCTCTCTGTGTGTGTGGCGCCACTCCTGGACAGGCTGAACTTTCTTTTGTGCTGGGCAGCTCTCCTTATGGGGTGCACTCCTTGCACATGGGATTCCCCTACACAGGGGACACCCCTGCATGGAATGGCACTCCTTGTGCTCATCAGCACTGCGCATGGGCCAGCTCCACACAGGTCAAGGACCTCCCATGTGGTAGGCAGACACTCTATCCATTGAGCCAAGTCCACTTTCCTGTATTATTTTTGTAACTGTCTGGTAAGATTCAAAGTATTTCAAAATAAAATTTTTTAAAAAAACCTACTGTTATTTTACAATCAAAGATGTATCTAAGGAATCTTTCCAAAATGATTTAGAAAAATGGAAACAATAAGTATCTACAGAAGGCTAATAATTGGGCACCCCCTTCATGTGATAGGTTCTAAGTATCTTAAATATTTGTTCAACATTTTCTAATGGGAATGGGAAAAGGCTAAATATTCTATGAATAAAACTTATATACGTTTAATGGCCAAAATAAGGGATTTATTATGTGTTCTAAACATAACAACCTTATATTGGAATTGTCAATCATTTTGCAGTTTTTCCTTTGAAATTGCTTGAGTTGTTCTCATGCAATCACCAAGGACAGGGTCAATCACATCCATTCTCCCCAACTTTTCTCACATCATCCATATATAAAAAATGTTATTTGATGGTACACTGAAGTAAATTGTGAGGGAATCAGGAGATCTCCTTAGAGCTTGATATAAAAAAACCTCATTATATTTTCTTTTTATGTAATTATTATAAAATATAAAATATTGGGGAAGATATTTTATATTGAAGTTGCCTAAATCTTCCCCAAAAAAAGTCTTTTGACATTTTCTTGAGCTCCCTCTCATGATTATAAGAAGCACAGATTCCTCATACAGATTTTAAGCTTGAAATGACTACACACAATTCCTGATTGGAAGTTTTTAATTATAACCCTTCAAATTTGTTAGTCATACAAATGAGAAATTTTGTACACATTAGTAGATGATGCAAATGTTAAAACCATTTTATAACTGTTAGAAACTTCACAATTGTTAAAATTTTATTTTAAAAATCTAATTGCTCTTCCTTTCTTTTCATTGGTTGATATAATACTGAAATCTCTTTAATGATGGGAACAGGTTTTAAATCCAATCAATTTTTCACATCAAGTAGTTCAAAGGGCATGAATGCATTGTCAGGCTGTTACCTGGTAGGGCCAATCCACCTCCAAACAGACAAGGGTGGCCATCATTTCTTAAGGTAGGCAAAATAATGGCCCCCCCAAAGATGTCCACAACCTGATCCCCAGAACCTGTGAATACATTACCTCACAGCAAATGGGATTTTACAAATGTGATTAGTTAAGGATGTTGAAATGAGGAGATTATCCTGAATTATCCAAGTGGGCACAAGATATCACAAAGAACCTTTATAAAAGGGAGGTGGGAGGGCCAAAATTGGAGATGTGATGATAGAAGCAGAGGTGAGGGACAGAGAGAGATTTGGACATGCTACACTGTTGCTTTGAAAATGGATAAGGGACCACAAGTCAAGGACTGCAGGTGGCCTTTAGACACTGGAAAAGGTAAGGGAACGGATTCTCCCCTAAAGCCTCCAGAAGAAACGCAGCTCTAAGGACACCTTGATTTTAGACCAGTAAAACTCATTTTGGAGTTTTGATACACCACCCTACTCCATCCCCAGAGCTGTAAGATAATAAATTTGCATTGTTTTAAGTCAAGAAAACTGTAAACGAATACATATGTGTAGACTGATGCTAGGCCAAGACCTGGAGTTAATTTCACACTCCCATGACCTTCTCCTTGGTCGTTAAAAATACACTTTCTCCAACAGCTCCACGGGCCCCTTCTCTGTGTCAGGTAGCAGCAATGGGCTCTGCAGCTGGTTGTTAAAGTAGGTCTCTAGTTGATAGAGCAGCCTGACCTCACTCAGCACATCACTCTAGAGCCATGAATGCCACCTATTGCTCATTATCCTTGTCACCTGAGGAGACCAGAAAGCAACTGTGAGACCCTGCTCCACTTCCTCTAAGAAGCCCCAGGTAAGATAGAGGAGGAACCTGTTCAGGGACCTCAGCTTCTGGGGGCCATACCCAACCAGCTTCAGAAATGAGAGAAGCACTAATCTTGCAAGACACCTACACCCAGTGTATTGGTGACAGAATATAGGGAATCTCTGACTTCTTTGGCCACAGTTACCAAACAATACACCACAGTTGTTCACTAGCGATATCTCAGCTGAACTTGACCTAGACTCAGGCTTTCATCAGCTTGCAGGTCTCAGAGCTGGAGGTGCAATCTGTCTCTGCACCATGAATCTTGCCTCATACAAAAACACTCAATAGAAATAGATCAGTGCTGTATAGGTCCCCTGAAGGGTAATATTTATTTCAATGGGAGAGGAATGAATTTATACTCCAGTAGTTACGTAAGGAACCCTGAGTTATCTGGCCCAATAGTTCCCATTTATTCCAATGATGTTTTAGTGCTTCTTATAGATGGTGCCTCGCCATACCTAACTCTTAATCTAGTTCCGATAAATCTCACTTCTGTCCTGCTGGAGTGTATGCATGTGTGTGTGTATGCATGTGTTTTCTGTTAGGGTACTGTAGCTAATGGAGACATCCCAGAGTTTCTAGGGTTAGCCCATGCCTCATTGTCCCCAGGGCTGGCACTCAGCCAACAAGCCCCGATACAGCTGTGCCAGTTGTGTGCATGTGTTTTGATTAGCCAGGCTCCATTCTGACTGGTTGATGCCTGCACTACCTACCCATTGTTAAACAGTTTTAATGTCACCCTTCTTTACCGTTTGCCTGAGTATTTGCCTTGTGATAACACTGGCAAACCAATTTTATATGGGGCATGAAATTTAAGAAAGGATAGATAACCAAAGATCATTTATTGTGCATTTGAATATATCGGCAAGAATATATTAAATATACCAAGTCATATCTATAACTGTCCCCTAAAGAGGTATTTAAAAAACCTTTAGATCTGTTTCTCCTTCTGAGAAACAGCAATTTCTATCCCCCAATACCAGTCCTTTGTGGTCCTTCCGAAACTTGTCAAAGTCTATCCTCAGCAGGCTATAAAAACTGCTCTGTTGACTTTGCTTTAAATGCCTTCTCTTCTTTTTTCCTTGAAAGATAAGGAAGGAACAGGGAAGCCTGTGAAAAGGAGATTGTGGCCCCGTCTGTCTCCCATTCTCAGACACACTGTTCTCCTCGCAGCACTTCTGTTTGAACACTCTGTACAGGTTGTGCATCAACAATTGTGCTCAGATGTCAAAACCCCTTTTCTGTGGCAAGCGTGATAAACCCAACAGTCAGGGCGGACAGAGATGAGCGCCAGGCACAGCCCACACCCCTCCCTATGTTTACAGCGTGCTGGAGTGAATGGGCAAACAGCAGTTTTGCTCCTCCTTGCCACACTTAAGAGCGTGCAGTGCTCCAATCTGGCAGCCTGATGGTGAGCAATCAGTTCAAGGGAAGGGCATTGAATAGGCAGCAAAGGAATAGACCTCTCCAACTTGCACAGCCAGAGGGAGCATCATCTTCAGGCCCATCCTACCACTTTCTCCCTTGTCCTGAGGCACAATGATCCCTCCCCTCTGCCCCACCCTATCGCATATATACCACTGGCAAAAGGAAAGGCAGACACTTCACTTAGAGAGCAGAGGATCATTTTGTACCTGAAAGCTGAGTAAGGGGCTGTAACTTACTTAGGAAGTAAGATATCACCGGGGACCCATAATTCCAAATGAAGAGAATAGTGTGTAGAATGCACTAGATTTTGTTTTTTGGTTTTTTGGGTTTTTGGGGTTTTTTTTAAGATTTATTTTTTATTTATTTCTCTCCCCTCCCCGCCCCCCCCCCCCCAGTTGTCTGCACTCTGTGTCCATTCGCTTTGCGTTCTGTGGCTGCTTCTATCCTTATCAGGGGCACAGGGATTCTATGTTTCTTTTTGTTGTGTCATCTTGTTGTGTCAGCTCTCCGTGTGTGCAGCACCATTCCTGAGCAGGCTGTACTTTCTTTCACGGTGGGCGGCTCTCCTTACGGGGCACAATCCTTGCGCGTGGCGCTCCCCTACGCGGGGGACACCCCTGCGTGGCACGGCACTCCTTGTGCGCATCAGCACTGCACATGGGCCAGCTCCACACGGGTCAAGGAGGCCCGGGGTTTGAACCCCGGACCTCCCATGTGATAGGTGGATGTCTTATCCATTGGGCCAAGTACACTTCCCTCACTAGATTTTGTTAAAGGTAAGTTGCTTTATATAAATTTTCTCAAAGAATACTTAAGATTCAGGGGAGGGTGGGGAACATATGAACATAGGAGATTGTCAGGTATGTGGTTGAGAGTATATTGTTGAGAAAACTTTTTCAAAAATATAATAAGAAAGGTTACCTGTTTAAGATGCTTAAAGGGGAGACTCTGACACAGGACAGGCTTCTAGGGAGTGTGCAAGTGCTCATTTTTTCATAGTGGGTAATATCATTGGATGGAAACCCATACAATGAGAGTGAAGGTATACCCACATCCTGGGGAGGACTGATGTTCTCAAATAGAGGAAATTGTATCTCTCGAGAGAAATGGTGGCTCCCAAGGCATTAGGGCAGTCAAGCATGGCAAGCCCTCAACATTGTTGCAAGTATCTCTGAACATGGCCCTTCAAGCAATGAAGAGTGATTGTCACTGTGGGCCCTGAGGGGATGGGGAAAGAGGTATTGATTAGGTGGAATCAGTGTAACTGTGGGGCAATGGAAGTGTTCCTCAAGATTGTGCAAGGATGGATATAGGACATGTTAAATTACACCCAAAAATGTATAGGGGCCTATAGGCTAAAATGTAAATCATAATGTAAAACATAAGATAACTAAAAATTTAGAAAATTGTTTAGTCTAAAATATAGACCACAATGCAAACCCAAGGGTAACCTTGTTTGAAAGCTCTTATCTCAATATCTGTACATCAGTTGCAGTAAATATAGTATGAACATGTAAAAAAGTTATTGCTGGGCAAAGAACAAAGTGTCTGATGTTGAATATGTGGGAGTACTGTATATTGTGTATATGAATTACTGTGGTCTAAAACTTTGTGAAGATAAGCTTAATAATTAGAAAAAAAAGAAAAGAAAAAGAAAGAACATAGACCCTGAGGAAGAGATGGAAGAAGTTGCCTTGCCAATGTGCATATAGGGCAACACTTATGGCAGTGATGGAAGGCAAAACATCAAAAACAAAGGTTTTTCATATTTTAATTTTTTGATACCCCAATTTATTTGTACTTTAATTTTTCTAAATTAGTATGTATTCTATATCTAACCTCTAAACCCATTACTATATCGCATTTTACTATTAATGGAACCTGGCAATATATTGGGCTCCATTTTCAGGAAGGTTTTTGACCACAGAGGAGTTTGATGGTGGTGGAGGAGGAATACTTGTGTGGGGTGTTATTTGTGGGGTCGCATGGTTGGGAGGGAGTTCTCCAGGGCATATGTGCAGGGTGCATAAAAATGTTTGGATATTTTCAGAATGGTTACAGTTGGGAACGATAGCTGGGGGAGTGCTGAGTTCCTGGCCTGGGGAGCTCTGTCACATTCCCCAATGGAACAGCAACAATCTTCTGAGTGCAATGGCTAAGACCAATAAGGAAGGATTGTCCAACAATGAGCTCTTGATGCTAATGACTATGTTTGTGGGCCTGTGGGCCTGAAATAAGAACTAAGCCTAGAGCTGCAGGGTGCCTAGGAGTTACCACCTGAGAGCCTCCATGTTGCTCAAATGTGGCCAGTCTGGAAGCCAAACTCAGCATGTAAATTTCCCCCAGCATGGGACATGACTCCTGGGGATAAGCCTCCCTGGCACTGAGGGATTACTACCAAGTACCAACTGATGATGTGGCTGGAAAATGACCTTGAATAAAAGGGTCAACTCAGACCAGCAGAATATCTCAGCCTACATGTAATATCAGGAGTTAAAAATGCTTTTTGACTCTGAATAAAAGGGAAAATGAAAGGAAAAAATGAGTTTATATGGCTATGAGTCTCCAGAAAGAGCCAGGAGGTTATCAGAGGGGTTGCCCTTATGCACACCTTAGCAGAGTCCCAGACACAGATAAGGTAGATACAGCCCAGGTATTGGGTCTTCTGAGGGCTACAGAGACCCACAGGTTCTGTGGTCATGGCAGATGGACTTTGGTGCCATGTCAGTTGGCCCTACTTTGGAGTTTGTGGTCCTGAATGTGATGGAGTTGGACTCAGATGTGATCTTTGTTCATAAGACTCTCCTGTCACTTTTACCAGACCTGTGGTTGGCGCTGGAGTTTAGTGTATACTTGGGGGACCTGAATCTCTGGACTGTCCATGTGATAGCCAGGCCCAGAGCCTCAACAGACTTGCAACTCCTACCCTCTGGTTTATTGGACTTACCCCAGCCAGCTAACAGGGAGGTGAGGAAGGTCAACTATCACACCAGAAAGCCAAGAGTGCCTACAACTGCAAACAGGAGAATTGCATCCATTGTCCAAATGGAGTCGAGGCACCCTCTCAAGAGAGGGGTGGAGTGGACATAGCCATCCCAGGATCCACAGAATGGAGGAATAGAGTATGGATTAGAGTGGACTTACTGATACTCTATTCTAGAACTAATGTGATTAGTAGTGGAAGTAAATGAAACACTGAGATTGAGAAAGTGGACATGGTAGCTGATGAGGGTGGGAATGGGAAGAAAAGATGGGAGGTAGGGGCATTTTCAGGACTTGGAGATGTCCTGGGTGGTACTGCAAGGACAGTTACTGGACACTGTATTCCTCCCATGGCCCACTGAGTGGACTGGGGGAGAGTGTAAACTGTAATGTGGACCACTGACCATGTGGTACAGCAGAGCTCAGAGATGTATCCACCAAGTGCAATGAATGTTCCATGATGATGGAGGAGGTTGTGGCTATGGGAGGAGTGGGATGAGGGGGATTGGGGGTATATGGGGACCTCATTTTTTTTAATGTAACATTAAAAATTAATTAATTAATTAAAAAGTAAAAAGTAAAAAAATAAATACTGAAAGAAAAAAAAAGAATAGTTAAGAGTTTAACATCTTCTTAAGAAAGTCACTGGGCAGGTTACTAATAAATACTTCTACCCCAAATGCATATGTTAACCTGTCTTCCTGAAGCCTGCTTTTGAAAATACACAAGACACCAAAGAATAAAAATGTTTTCAGTTTGCAGGCTTCCCCTTCCTCTCAGGGAAGGAACAAGCACAAATAAAACATTGAAGCAAATACTGAATTAAAGGGAAGCTGAATTAATACTGAATTAAAAATAAATTAGAGTAATGATTCCCATCACTTTTTTTTCAAAGATTTATTTTTTATTTATTTCTCTCCCCTTTCCCACCCCTCCCCCCATTGTCTGCTCTCTGTGTCCATTCATTGTGTGTTCTTCTTGTGTCCGCTTGTATTCCTGTCAGCAGCACCCGGAATCTGTGTCTCATTTTGTTACATCATCTTGCTGCATCAGCTCTCTGTGTGTGCAGCACCACTCCTGAACAGGCTGTACTTTTATTTTTTTGCACTGGGCGGCTCTCCTTACGGGGCGCACTCCTTGCGCGTGGGGCTCCCCTACACGGGGACACCCCTGCGTGGCACTGCACTCCTTGCGTGCATCAGTACTGCGCATGGGCCAGCTCCACACAGCTCAGGAGGTCCTGGGTTTCAACCTTGGACCTCCCACGTGGTAGGCGGATGACCTATCCATTGGGCCAAATCCACTTCTCCCCATCACTTTTTAAACATGGGCTTGAGACACAAGCATGTGCCAAGAATTTTATTTTTTCTTAGGCCCACTGCCGATAAACTGAGCAACTGGAAGTAGGCTAATGGTGATAGCTGATCAATGGTCTGAAGAAAAAGGCAGCTTGCCCAGGCAGTTTATTGAAGAAAGTCACCAAGCTCTGTCCTGTAGAATTCTAAACTGTTATTTTATAGGCATACCACACATTCTTCACGGAAAATAAATTTTTATTACAAATGAAGCATTGATACTAATTATATTCCAATGTATATGAAATAATACACAATTTTGAAGACTTACAATACAAACAACAATTTTAAATAGATACAAATGGTGTTCGTAATTTAAGTAAATGGGGGAGTGGTCCATTTGGATAGGGAGGAGTATTTTCTCACTGACATTGTTTAGAATTGCCTTGTAGGTGATAATAAAATGCAGACTGATTTTAGTTGGTTTTATTATTGGTCTTAAAATTCTCTTTTGCTTGTCTCTGGACAGACCACTCCCCATCCATTGGTATGTCATGGTCTCATCTCAAATCCTCTTTCAGATGAGGCAAGTATAAATGAATAATGCAAATATCCCTAGGAAAAATTTGGACCTGATCATAAATCTACTACTGTTATCAATCGCTGCTTAATCTTCTTTCCCTTTCCCTATTTTCTTCAGGCAAATCTACTTAACTATCCTTTCAATCAAGATTGAACAGCAGCCCTTTGTTAGAATTTTGTCAGAACCCAGTTGCAGTCTTTCTAATACAGGCTTCAAATGAACTGATTTAACACTTTGGGAGCTTGCCGCAGTTCTGATCCCAACAGCCTCAGTGAGTACTTACTCCTGCATAACAGCTCTTAACCCGAAAGAAGATAATATGAATCTTTCCAGGTTCTTAAACTCTTGGCCTTTATCAAGGATTGCAAACTCAAATGTACATGGTCAGGCAAGTAATGTAAATAAGTAAAAGAGTCAGGAAGTGATGGGATCACAGCAAACTGGAGACCTGCAAAGCAAATACATTAAAAAATATTCTTATGCTATGGCTTTCTTAAGTACTGCATTTTGTTTGCCATATGCTTGTCTTGTTGTTGCCTATGCTGGCTTTGTGAGTTTATGTCTAGGGCAGTACCTCTCTTCATACCTGTCTTAGCTGTCCTCAGCATAACCACTGCCATGAGAACTAGGGTTGGCAATTTATACCAAACCCAGCAGGTCTACAACAATCTCTCCCTAGAGTTAACCAACAGCATAAAAGAACTCAAGGAAGAATGCTGTTTTCCATCAATTTTGGGAGGATGCAGCCTGAAGTCACATGGCCTTTCTCACTCTTGTGAGTCCAGTATGTCATGACTGACCCCCTTTTGGGGCCCACTTACCACCATCTTTTGTTTCCTTTTAGTAGAACCATGTATCTTAAATTCTAACTAAGTTTATTTCTTCCAAAATCAATACCTTCCAGAACAAGGTATTAGTCACATGGGAATTTCATCCAGTTCCAATCAAGTTGCTGGACTAATCTTCCCTCTACCTCATTAGAATGGCCAGAGGGTTATATACTCTGTCAGGCAGGGCTTATTGCCCCTAACCAGAGGGAAGCAGCTACAGAATAATGACCATTGCCCTTCAGCTCCCCCTTAAGAATAAGGGTGTAAACTTTCTGAGGGGGGAATTGAGACAGGTTAGTATAGTGAAAGAGGGAAGGCAGCTGAGACCTGGCAGAGAACATGCCCAGCAGACAACATTGCTGGCAGACAACATGGCCGTGAGACCCCTCCTGGAAACTTCTTGAGGGAAAGGCTGCTACTAAAGAACAAAGCTGGAAAGATCTCATGAGACCCTTGTCATGAGATCTCATTTGGAACTCTTTCTGAGGTCAAGGAGAAGCCCTAGATACCTCCAAACAAAAGACCTCACCATTGGCCCCCTGAGAGCTAACAGGCGGAGCAACCAATCAGAAGAACAAACAGCTAGGGCCTCTCCCCAACATTAGAAAAGGGGAGGAGGAAAGACTTTTAAAAGGCCTAACCTGGGAAGTGGTTGTGGCTCAACTGATAGAGTGTCCGCCTACCATATAGGGGGTCCAGGGTTCAGTACCCAGGGCCTACAGACATGTGTGGTGAGCTGGCCCATGCACAGTGCTGCCACGTGCAAGGAGTGCCATGCCATGCAGGGGTGTCTCCCATGTAGGGGTGCCCCATGTACAAAGAGTGTGCCCAACAAGGAGAGCTGCCCTGGGCGAAAAAAAATGCAGCCCACCCAGGAGTGGTGATGCAGCAAGATGACGCAACAAAAAAAGCGACACAGTTTCCTGGTGCCACATGACAAGAATGCAAGCAGACACAGAAGAACACACAGTGAATGGACACAGAGAGCAGACAATGGCGGGGAAGGGGAGAGAAATAAATAAAATAAATCTTTGAAATAAAAGGCCTAACCTTGGGCCCCACATGCACATCTTACCCTGCAGCATACTTGCAATCTATGTCTCAGATTGTATACTCTTTTTTTTGTTTCTTAATAAACTCTTTACTCCCTTGCAAAAAAAAAAAAAACTTCTTAAGCCATGCCGAGTCCCAAGAATACTCTGATATTGTTGTTGCATTGTTTTGTTTCAGGTTTTGTTTGGAAGGTTGGTTTTTGTTGAGCTTTTGGTTTTTTGTTCATTTTTGCTTTTGTTTGTTTGGGAGATTGAGTTTTGTTTGTTTAATTTTGTTCTTACATTAAAAGAATTAATTTTCTAAATTTGAGGAGAGGCAGCTCAATGTCCTAGTAAGGTTAGGAAATATATTTAGACACCTCAGAATACTCTGGCCTAGAGAAAATCTTATTTAAACCATCTAAGAATGTGGTTATTCTAGTGTTTTCTTAATAATATTCAGAGGAAAAGATACCAGTTTCCATAATTAGGCTCTGTGACAATGCTTATTTTATGCCACATTTACATGCAGTCTTTATTTCCACTTGGACACAAGAGTTTATTTAGGAAAATGTTTTATAATTTCTAATTTGACTGGATTTTCTTATTTATTAATTTCTAATTTTTGGAAAATTTATTTAGTTTTCTTTGAGAACTGATTTAGGTAATTTTTATATTATTTCCATGGATGCTGGAAGAGAAGGTATACGTATTCCTTTTTTTCTTTTTGGTAAACCAAATTAAACATGTATCTATCAAAGTAAACTTTATTATTGATATTGTTCAGAGTCTCTTTCTATGTCTAATAATACTTGCTTTATATATTTTGAAGCAATATTATTTAGCTCATATATATTTTGACAACTATTTATTTTGTCAATGTAAAATGGCCCATAATCTCATTTAAATTTTTCCTTAAATTCTGCCTTATCATATTTCTATTACCCCCTGATTCTTCTTGCATTATCATGATATACCTATACCTATCCTTCCACATTTAAATATTTGCATCCCTGTGTTTAATTTTATTAATTTTAAATATCATAAGGTTGAATTTTATTTTTGACCCAATATGAGATATTTTTTAATGAGGAAATTTATTTTCCTCATTATTTATTATTGAAACAGATTTGATTATTCTTATTTCTATGACAATATTCTATGCTTTCATAAGTATCTATATTAAGCATATATATATGCTTAAGTGTAATAATGTTAATTTAGTTTTAATGTCTTATCTAATCTCTGTTTTTGCTTTTATATTCTCTGGGATTTGGGAAATTAGTTTAATTTTATTTTGCTAATAACTATAAGCCTCTGAAGAATGCTTTAATGTATACTTCCCTATCAGAACAAGAATAATATGTTTTTAGTTGCCCCTATTTAAGATAAGAAATTAAGCACATTTCCCCTTTTTTCCATCTGTTCCCAATTTATTGTTAGTACACTCTGGAATTTAAAAACCAGATTATTATTAATTTCATGTTATATATATTCTCTTTAAAGAAGATTGTGGGACATTTGCATTCAAAAAAATGTTTAACCTCAATTCTGCTTTTGCTGCCTTCATTGTAATTGTTAATTTTGTCTTTGCATCTAGCTCTGGACAATTCTTTCTCAATTTATCTCTCTTTTTATATTATTTGACTGCCTTTTTATTTCAGCTCTTTTTCACTTTTCACTTTTTCTCCTGATTTAAAAAGGTCAGGTCTTCTTGAATTATTTTAATAATGTCAAAACGTCTTGTGAAATTTCTTCTGGGCTCAGTGGTAGACGATCTCTAAAGAACATTTTTCCACTGAGTTGTCCAGATAATGTAGCCTTTCCCTTAGTATCAATTTTTAATGTTTACCATTTTATCGTTTTCTCTTTCTTGGATGAAGCATCTATCTGGACTCAGAATACGTCAACAGACAGGATGATATCCCAATCTCCCAGGCTAATTCTCATTTTCATGTGGGTTTTCATCTAATAATCTTTTGATTTACTGCCGATTTATCTATCTCCTACCTCTTCTTCCTTGTTCACTTGTATTTGAACCAATGTAGTACATGAAAGACAGGAATTCTCAGCAGGTACTGTTGCCAAGTTTCTTTATATCGCTGCTCCCAACCTGGGGTGTTATTTACAAGGACTGTATCTCCCAAAATAATGTGCTCCTGTGCCATACACACACACACACACATGCATGTGCACATCATGCTCAGATGATTTTTGAGGTTTTAGTCTCTGCCCATAGGTAGAAAGATAGTCATGAGAGAATGAATAAACTCTTCTAGCTTGGAGGGTGGCCCAAACGATGTAACTGGTAATTTCAAGTTATATAAGACCTAAGTTCTCTTGCAAGAGGACAAAGGATGGGGGGATATGCAATATCTCGACTTTTTTTTTCAGGCAGTCTACTTTGAGAAGACTTTTCTTAGTCCAACCCCAACTGCCTAATAACTATTGTCAGTCTCTCCCAGTTTCTGTCATTTGGTTGCCTAGTTTTCAGGATGGTATGAATGCTCATATCATCATGGTCTTTGTGGACATTTTAGTGAGAAATAAATCAGAAGTCTCTAGCATGTTCTAAGCCTCTCTCTGTCCCCACAATCACTGCCATTTAAGGGCTACGGGGCTAGTCCCTTTTCAAGATCAAGATCCCAGGCTCTTTATACAAGCATATACACACATCATTGCTGCCAAGCTCTTTAAGATTCCCTTCATCGAAGTTTTGTATCAACGATGCAGAAAATCTCTGGAAATCAATCAAAAAGCTTCTGCCAAAAAAATCTCTGAAAGTCAATCAAAGAAGTTTCTGCCGAAATGTGCTCGGATTTATTCATGTATCACAGTGGCCATCATACACTGGGAATTTCACAAGATGATACCTAACTTTTGAACTTAAACCCTATAGGAGTCCATGGGCCAAGGAAATACAACTGCTTAAGCTTCCCTGCTCTACACCATCCTGCTTTCTCCCTCCATATAGGAAATGGATCCTGGCAGATGGTCTTCCTAAAGGCCAAATAATAGTCTTGATATAGAAAAAAGTCATCCCCACTTTCCTTTGAGGACAGTAGGCTACCACCAGATGCTGTGTGCTCCAGAACATGACACTACATGTTTGCCACCTTAGCCAGAGGCTTCAGAATAGTTGCTCAACTCCAGATTGCTGTAAAAGATACCTCTGTTCGCTTCTGAAGGCTTCGTCTTGTCAAAAAACCGCCTGTCCCTGAAAGCCCAGAGGGGAATGTAGCAGCAACATCACCTGACCTTCTGGTTGCAGAGAGAAAGGGTAAAACTGAGAAGCCCAAACCCGCCAGGACATCTGATCATGGAGCATCAAATAACTCTGAGGTCAAAGTCTGCTCAGGCATGGACCCCAGAGCAAGAACATCTAGACATAAAAGGAATTCCTGAGTCATCCCCAGAGCAGAACCACCCTCACCTCAATGTCCTCCCTGGCATGTACCTAAGGTCCCATGAGCCCTTTACCCAGAGCTATGTGACTAGTGGCCCAGCCTCAGAAGAAGCATCCCCTCTCCATCCCTTCTCTGAGCCCTCCAGCTCTCCTGCCTCCCTCTCCAGCAACATGCAAGGGGAGTCTGGCACAGCTTCAAATAGCTAAACAACATCTTGGCCTCTGTCAGGTGCTATTTATTACCCTGTATTAGTCAGCCAAAAGGGGTGCTGATAAATAGTACCAGAAATCTGTTGGCTTTTATAAAGGGCATTTATTTAGGGTGAACGCTTAGTTATAAGGCCCTAAAGAGTCCAACTCAAGGCTGCTCTCAGCAAAGTCAGTTGCCCCGTGTTGAAGCAAGATGGCAGGCGACCTCTGCCTGGTCTCTCCTTCCTTCTTCCTTTTAAGATTCCATGGACCCAGCTTCCTCCATCTCATCTGTAGGCTGGCCTAGGGCTAGTCTTGCAGGCTTTCTATATAAGTCTGGCATAGGGTTAGTTTCTTTCCAGGCATCATTATCAGCTGCTCAGCTGCTCTATTCTCTTCAGCTGCGAACTATCAGGAATATGGCTCCTCTCTCCCCGGGGGTTCCAGGATCAAAGTTCTCTCCTCTGACATCCATGGAGCTCTCTCTCTTCCCTGTGTCTTCTTGAGTGAATGTCCATTTATATCAGCCCAAGGGAGTGGGGACTCAACCCTGAGTCACACCCTACTGATGTGGTCAAATCAAAGTCCTAATCTTTTATCAAGTAAACTAAAACCTTTGAATTTAATATAATCAAGGAAGAACAGACCAGTTTACAAATATAATTTTCCTCTTTTGGGGGGACTCATAAATCTCAAACTGCCACTCTCTTGCTCCTTTCCTTCTCTTCTCCTTTCCTCCCATTCTCTCTCTCTCTCTCTCTCCCTCCCTCCCTCCCTCCCTCCCTTCCCCTCCCCACCACCCCCGTCCTTTGAAAGAGATGTCAAATTGTTTGGCCAACTGTGCAGTCTGAGTTGCTGCAGCTCTTTAAATACTGCTAATAAAATAGAATCCAAAGAATTACAGCCTCCGTTATTACAGGCATGATTAAACTGCCTGGACATGATTCATCTCTATTATATGGGAGCCTCGGAAAAAAGATTGAACCATCATCTTTATCACCATTGGAAAAAAAAGGTTTCTCCCTGCATATTGAAAACTGCACCTCTGCTCAAAGAGAAATTAAAAATGCATTCATGGTCGTTAACAATCAATGAACCAATTATGAGCAAAGCATTTGGGAAAGAGTTGGCATTTGTCTGAAAAGAAGACGATTTAAATTAACGTAGACAATGAGGCTAGAAGTCTCTAGTACCTGGTGAAACAGCTAAATGGAAATGTAGAAACCAGGATAAATGATTATAGCTAGATAATGCAGTCCACAGGGAGGTGCCATAACACCCAGCCAGCGTAAAGATTCAGTGAAGAGTGTTGAAATAGGAGTTGATCCATAGTATTGTAGGAAACATCCTCTTCTTCCAGCTTTATTTAGACCAGTGGATTGGTGGGGGCAGGTTTTAGGACAGGGTGCCCTGTGGCATGTGGTTCTAAGAATGGTATCTCTTGTATGCAGGGCTTCACAGTAAGGTATTGGGGATATTGAAATCGTTAATGACATCATTCTCCCTTGCATCTGATATACTTTTTTGACTGGGAAAGAAAGCAGTAGCAGAGCCGATTCTCCAGGAATTTCAAGAAATCCTGAGAACTCCCAAGGGAAGATATTCCCATCATCCATCATGAGTTAGAGAGGAGAAAAATAATGCTAATTTGGAGGTTCTTGCTATTCTTTCTCTCCTTTACTCCTACCCCAATAAACCCCTTCTTTCTACCCCTTTCTCTCTCTTGATTTGCACTCATATATGTATGATAGCAGACTCTCACATACTCAAAGTGGGTGGCTCTCCTTACCGGGCACACTCATTGCGCATGGGGCTCCCCTACGTGGGGTACACCCCCGCGTGGCAGGGCACTCCTTGTGTGCATCAGCACTGGGCATGGGCCAGCTCCACACAGGTCAAGGAGGCCCGGGGTTTGAACCATGGATCTCCCATGTGGTAGGCGGACGCCCTATCCACTGGGCCAAGTCCGCTTCCCAAGTACTGGGTTCTTGACCCGGAGGTGGGACATTGAGCAAGGCATTTGCCCTCTCTGGGGCTCAGTTTTCCCCTCTGCAAAATAAAAGTGTTGAGCTGGATAATCCCTGGGATCCATTCCTGCTCTATTAATTTACACCTAATCTCTCTTCTTACAAATCCCCAAAGTACTCCCATAAATTGACAAAAGGAGACAGAACCAGTTTTATTACAAACACAGGTACTTGTGTGTTGGTTGTTCTAAATATATGGTTCAAATTGAAGCAGGGAAAGTCCAAGAAAATAGCACCTGATCTTATGACAATTCCCCCAAACATGCCTTCTGACTGCAATAGGTTTTCTCAGAAAGTAGGGAAGGAAGAGGTTTTGTGTTAGCATGCTTGAATATTTTCAACTAGTAATCATCAATCACAAATTTGTTTTTAACATTCTGCTTGAAGAAAATAAGTTCATGTCCTGACTCTTAAACACTTCTAACCTCAAATGGGCAACAACAAACTAGGCAAACATAAATACACTTATTTTAACAAGATTTATAGCAGAGATTGCACTCCGAGAGGGGTAAGGCTGGTGATGTAAAAGTGTGAAGAAAACTGGGTCTGCCATAGGGAGTGGTGGAGACTATGGAAAACTGAGAGTGTGCCTGGCTAATGCCAGTTACATATTTTTAAAACATTTTGTTAGCCAAAATAAATGTGTCTTCAAGTGAAAAGCGATGCACAGGCCAGATCTAGTTTGCCACTCTGATTTAGGAGTCACAGAGAATTATCTTTTGAGGTCATTCAACTAGTTAAAGGCAGAACAAAAATTCAAAGTAAACTCTCTTCATTCCCAGATCAGTGTTTACTTCACTATACCACAGCTTCCTTTAATCAAAGGTCAGAGCAAATTCCCTTCATAATAGGTGTTGGCATCATCCTCTCCCCCTCACTCTCACTGCTGCCTCAGATCATGTGCACACCATCACCAGAATCTCTAAAATGCCACTTTTATCATGTTTTTTCTTCCTCAAGAAGCAAGAGAAGTCCTGCCTGCCTCGTCATGCTATTGAAGTCCTCTCTAATCAGGCCCCACTTACCCCAAATCAGTCTGCTCTGGTCCAGGGCAAGTAGACTCCTGGTCCTTGCTTAACCTCACTGTACTTCATACCTTTATCCTCTATTCACCACATTCCTCCTTTCTGGAAAGTTCTCCCCGCCTCTTTATCCAAATCCTTTGCAAACAATTAAGAGCATTATATCAGTCTCAGTTCTTCACTCTAAGATGAGGAACACACAACGGGTACCCCTCAAACTCCTTCACTTTCTCACTTTCTCTCAGGGACCTGGGATGATGCTAACCTTGAGGAGAGTCTTCCTTTACACAAGAGGGATAGGTGCTCAGCTAGAGTGACTTTGTTCATAAACAGGAGAGAAGCTGCTCATGTAGATACATAGAAGGCTTTCCCCCGAGAGACGACATGAATCCTTTTCTCTCACTCATAGCTCAATGTTCTCTGAAGGGCAGCCATAATCACAACACAGCACAACCAGAAAGAGAAAAACAAGTAACCTGACCAATGGAGGAAACACCCTCCCATCGTGCAAATCTGGTACCTTCTTGTGGGTACAGAGAGAAGGGGCTAAGAAGAGAATCCCAGGATGCTGAAAGAGAAGTTGCATCTGGTGTCATCTTTTTCATTTGTTTGTTTTTGGTGTCGATTTTAAAAAACCATTGAAGTATGCTTGACATGCTTCATGCTTTACCATCCAGAACACTACATAGCTGCTAACTCGCCAGGCTTAGTCTCCTCTTTACTGCTTATATTTTATGGTACTTAATTCCTCCATTTTCATTCTGGCTCAGGTGCAATAATGAAATTCTGGGTCAGAGGTAATTTTTCACATGATAGCAAGCTGAAAGAATGATGTCTTTCCAAAAAGAATTGTTCACCTGAAGTAATTAGCCAGTGGTTCCTGCTTCTTAAATATTCTCATTACAACCTATCTCTTCCTGCCAAAGTGGGGCTGGAGTCTGGACCTTCATGCAGGCACCATTCCCATTTGCAGGTTTCAAAGCAGCAGAAGTGCCGCTGCCCTTCATTTCCCATGAATGAGACTCAGTAGTTGGACTGAGGCTTTCATCAGTGAGCCCTGCTGGAAACCTTTCTGTGGAGCACAAGCCTGCCAGATATTCATATCAAAAATCCTCAGGCTTTATTTAACTCTCCCTGGAAGGAGGTATAAAGGTTACAAAATAATGAGGAAGAGCTCTGTTGAACAGGAACCCAAGAGTCACCACCTCTTTGTTAAAACTGACAAAAGAGTTTGGAGATAAACTCTATGAGGAAGGGAATCAGGGCTATTTAACCTGCCGAAGGGGAAGCTGGAAGGGAACAAAATCTCAGGACTCATGCATATGAACAGATATTATAATCGGGAATGCTGAGCAGCTGTTTCTTATTTCCTGTGAGGACATGTAAGAAACGGGCTTTAAGAGCAGTCTAAGGGTTTGAAGGTATTTAAGTATGTTAGAATGAATGGGCATTAAAACTCAAAATTTGAGTTCTAATTCCTACTCCTCCCTTCACCAGTTGTCTCACCTGTGAATCTCTGTTTTCTCAGAAATAAGCAGGAGACAGCAAATTCCCCACCAGCTTCCTTCAGATTACCATGAGAATAAAACACAATCTTAAGTACAAAATTGCATTTAAAAAGTGGAAAGTGTTAACGACATTTAAGGAATTATTATCTCAGCTTTGGCAAACAATAGGTGAGGAATTTGATGCCCTTTTCTGCTGTACTACGCTACCTTACCTGATGGCTTCATTGTGCACAATATGTCCAACCCTGTACATAACATTTATTTCTCGAAAGAAGATTGTGTGTGCACACATTTGTGTGTACATAGGCCAAAAAAAGGTCCTAATAACATCACTTATTAAATTCACTTTTTAAGATGCTGATCACGGACCTTAATCAAAGCAACACCATAGGAAATGCTTGGGAGCACGAGAGAGCAACTTTATTAGTGGGATCTTCTTTCTGAATACTCGTGTCTGGGACTTTGGTATCATGGGGCTTTCACAGTCCTTGCCAAAGCAAGCAAAATATAATATGCCAGGAGACCATATTATTTTATATTTTTGTAAACACCAAAAAAATCAATGGAAAAGCTACCACAAATAATAGTAAAGTAACTGATTATAAAATTAACACCCAAAAACTAATAAGGCTTCATACATACAAACAAAAACAAGTGACAGTACAAGAGAATGTCCCGTTTATGATGTCAAAATATGGAATAAAATAAATATGCACAAACTTAATAAGAAATGTCCAAACTCTATATGAGGAAAACTAAAAAGCACTCCTTAAAGTACCAAAAAGAGACTTAAAGAATTAAAAAGACATATGTTTTGGGATATCAGTTCCCATGAGGGCAATTTATAAATTTTATACAATTCCAATATAAAGTACAATTAGAATTTTTTTCTGACACAAAGAAAGTTTCATTTGGAAGGACAAATAAGCAAGAATAATCAAAAAGAAAAACAACACAGGAAGGGAGTTGGGAATGGAAGATGGAGGAAGGGGTAGAAAGAATATTTGAAGTAATAAAGGCTGGAAACTGGCCAGATTTGATGAAGAATATTAACCTCCACATCAAAAAAGTGCAGAGAAATCCAATGTAGGATAAATCCAAAGAGATCCACCCTGAGATACAACATAATCAAACTGTGAAAGCCAAAGATAAAATACAACAAAAGAGAAGCCACTCATCATATACAAGGGATTTCTTAAGAATGTAGCTGCAAAAATCCTCAAAATACAAGAGACCAAATCCAGCAGCATATTACCAGGATTTTATACAATGACCAAGTAGAATTTACCCCGGACAGGCAAGGTTGGTTTGACACTTGAAAGTCAATCAATGTAATATACCATATTAGTAGAATAAAGGACAAAACCCATATGATCATCTTTATAGATGCACAAAAAAGCCTTTGACAAAATCCTTCCACTCAACAAACCAATAGAAGGAAACTTCTTCAATCTGATAAAGGACATCTTACTTAATGGTAAAAGACTGAATGTGTCACCCTTAAGATCAGGAACAAGAAAAGGATTTTAGCTCTCACCACTTTTATTCAACATTGCACTGTAAGTTCCAACCAGGGCAATTAGGCAAGAAAAAAAAAAAATGAAAGTCATCCTCATTAAAAAGGAAGAAGTTAAACTATCTCTATTCACAGATAACATGATCTTAAATATAGAAAACCCTAAAGTTACACACATACACACACACAAACTAAAAATGAATTCAGCACAATCACAGGATTCAAGATCAAGATACAAAATCAGTTGTATTTACATACACTAGCAATTAGAAATCAAAAAATGAAATTAAGGAACAATTTCATTTAAAACAGCATCAAAAAGGACAAAACACTTAGGAATAAGTTTAATGAAAGAAGTACAAGGTTTGCACACTGAAAATTATAAAACGTTGAAAAAAATTTTAAAGACCTAAATAAATGGAAAAACATCTAATTTTCATGGTTTGGAAGAATTAAAATTGTTAAAATGATAGTACTCCCAAATTCATCTACAGATTCAATGCAATTCCTATAAAATTCCAACAGCCTTTTCTGTAGAAATGAACAAGCTGTTCCAAAAATTCATATGGAAATTCAAGGGTCCCAGAATAGTCAAAATAATATTGAAAAAGAACAAAAGGGGATTTGGCTCAACTGATAGAGCATCTGCCTACCACATGGGAGGTCCAGGGTTCAAAACCAGGGCCTCCTGTCTCATGTGATGAGCTGGCCCATGCACAGTGCTGATGCCCACAAGGAGTATTGTGCCATACAGGGGTGTCCCCCGCATAGGGGATCCCCACACGCAAAGAGTGCGCCCCGTAAGGGAAGCCGCCCTGTGCGAAGAAAGCACAGCCTGCCCAGGAGTGGCGCCACACACACGGAGAGCTGATGCAGCAAGATTACACAACAAAAAGAGACACAGATTCCCGTGCCCCTGACAAGGCTACAAGCAGACACAAAGAACACACAGCAAATGGATGCAGAAAGCAGACAACTGCGAGGGGGGGGCAGGGAGGGAGAGAAATAAATAAAAAAGAAAAAGAACAAAGGTGGAGGACTCATACTTCCCAAATTCAAAGTTTCCTACAAAGTTACAGTAATCAAAATAGTTTGAGATTGGCATAAGGATAGACATATAGATCAATGAAACAGAAATTAACCTACAGTAAATTGATTTTCAACAAGGGTACAAATTCCATTCAGTGATGGAAAGAATAGTCTTTTCAACAAATTGTCCTGAGAAAACTGGATACCCACATGCCAAACAATGAAGTTTATCTACTTCATGCCAGATTCTTAAAATTAATTCAAAATGGGTCAATGGCCTAAAGATAAGAGCTAAAATTATTAACCACTTAGAAGAAAACATAGGACACATCTTCATGACCTTGAATTTGGCAATGTATCCTTAGATATGATACCAAAAGCAAAAATAACAAAAGAAAATAGATAAATTGGACTTCACCAAAATTTAAAATATTTCTGCATCAAAGAACATTATCAAGAAAGAATGGGAGAAAATATTTGCAAAGAAATACCTAATAAGTGTCTAGTATCTAGAACATATAAAGAACTTCTACAACTTAACAACAAAAAGGCAAAGAGCCCAATTAAAACTGGGCAAAGAACTTAAATAGAAATTTCCCCAAAGAATACATACAAATGGCCAATAGGCATATTAAAAGATGCTCAACATCATTTGTCATTAGGGAAATGCAAATCAAAACAATGAGATCTAGGCACAGCTTGTTTTCTTTCTCTGGATGGACATCCACTAATAAAAAATATTTTTAGTTTAAAAAAAAATACAATGAGATACCACTTCACACCCAGTAGGATGTCTATAATTTTTAAAATTAATTAAAAATAAAAATAAATTTAAAAAGACAGAAAAATGTTGGCAAGGATGTGGAGAAATTGGAGCCCTCATACACTGCCAATGGGAATGTAAAATGGTTGCAGCTGCTGTGGGAAACAGTTTGAGAATTCCTCAAAATGTTAAAGACAAAGTTATCATATGACTCAGCAAGGCTAATTCTATTATAGATATATACCCAAGAGAATTGAAAATAGATGTTCACATACATATTTGTACATGAATGTTCATAACAGCACCATTCATAATATCCAAAAGGTGGAAACAACTCAAATGAATGGATAAACAAAATGTGGTATGTCCATACAATGGACTTCAGCCATAAAATGAACAAAGTTCTGATACATATTACAACATGAATGAACTTTCAAAGCATTATGTTAAATGGAAGAAGCCAGACATAAGAGGCCACAGATTTTATCATTCATTCTATTTCTATGAAATATCCAGCAGAGGCAAATCTATAAGGATTGAAAGTAGATTAGTGTTTGCTAGAGGACTGCAGGAGAGAGAATTGGGAGTTACAGGGTTTCTTCTGAGAGGATGCAAATATAATTATATAGGGGTGATAGTTGCACAACATTCTGAATATATTAAAAACCGCTGGATTGTATAATCTAAACCAGTTAAATTAGTGAACTTTATGTTTTGTGAATTTTATCTCAATTTTAAAAAAGAAGATAGTCTAGAGAAAAAACGGACACTTTACAGGAAAAGGAATGCAACATGGTTCTTAGGGAAGCAGATATGGCTTCCTGTTGGGTGCCTGTCTACCACATGGGAGGTCCCAGGTTCAGGTCCTGGTGCCTCCTAATGAAGACAAGCAGACACTGCCTCCTGCCACAGCAAGCTATATACTGCCCCCACCACAACAAACAGATGCCACAAGTCAGCAGACACTGAAGCCCACAGGGAGCGGATGTGACTCAGGCTGTTGGGCACTTGCCTCTCGTGTGGGAGGTCCCAGTTTCAATTCTGGTATTTTCTGGAGAAAGCAAGCAAACAATGAGCAACAAATGAAAGAACCATGGTGTGGGTAGAGAAAAATAAATTTTTAAAAATCTTTTTTTTTTTAATGGTGCTTAATTTTGTAGAAAAATGCTCAGCTTATAACTGGAATACAAAAACTAAAGCGAGGGGAAATGGACTTGGCCCAGTGGTTAGGGCGTCCATCTACCACATGGGAGGTCCACGGTTCAAACCCTGGGCCTCCTTGACCCGTGTGGAGCTGGCCCATGCGCAGTGCTGATGCGCGCAAGGAGTGCCCTGCCACGCAGGGGTGTCCCCCGTGCAAGGAGTGCCCTGCCACGCAGGGGTGTCCCCCGTGTAGGGGAGCCCCACGCACAAGGAGTGCGCCCCGTAAGGAGAGCCGCCCAGCACGAAAGAAAGTGCAGCCTGCCCAGGAATGGCGCCGCCCACACTTCCCATGCTGCTGACGACTACAGAAGCGGACAAAGAAACAAGACGCAGCAAATAGACACAGAGAACAGACAACCAGGGGAGGGGAGGGGAGGGGAGGGGGGGATTAAAATAAATAAATAAATCTAAAAAAAAAACAAAAACTAAAGTGAGAGGATTCTATAAAGATGGCAATGACAGTAGCATTTTCTTTTTAATTTTCTCAAATCACCCAATAAAAACTGACACAGCAATAACAATGACAGCACCTAAAACCTGACTATAGCAACCAAAACTGGGGAGGGGTTCTGTAAGATGCAATTTGTAGATTTGCTTAAAGAGACTACGAAGATATTTAAGGTTTGACGTTAATTGAGAAGTTTGGACCCTGTAAATTCCCAAAAATAACAAACCCAAGTTCCCCTCCCAAACATAGCTCCACTCTGAGGAAAAACTTCTTAGAGCAGAATCCAAAAAGCAGGATAAGAAAGCTGAGGGAAAACAAAAGTGAAAGTTGAGATAAAAGTGGAGAGGAGGGGAGGCAGATCTTAGGCAAAGTACGTGATCACTTCACAAAAGCAACACAAGAGGGAGCTCCAGAGCCACTGTTCTATTAAAACTATGGTGGCCCATTCTTCCCTCCCGAAAGTACAAGAAAACTCATTTCATTTTAAATAATGTGCAAAAGAAAAGGATCGCAGTCAATTCCCTGCAGAATTACTCCAAGGACAAAAAAAGAACAACATCCCATCAGCAATGAAAAGGAACTAGGAATACATGGAATTATAATCTGTTTTTTTAAAAACTAAAAGAAAAAAATAATAGATTTTATGAAACAAGTTAAACCGTTTGGAAAAACTCAGAAATGAGATAGAGAAAAGTAAGATCAAAAAGGGAAGTGACAGTGCTAAGAAACAAAAGAAAAATGTATTACAGAAATGAAGACCGCATCATAAGGAAAACAGAAGCAGATAATGCCTTAAGAGAAATAGAAAGTGGAAGGTAGGGAAGAAGTTTAAATCAAAACAAAATGAAGGGAAGCAGATTTGGCTAAATGGATAGAGCGTCCGCCTACCACATGGGAGGTCCAGGTTCAAACCCCAGGCCTCCTGACCCATATGGTGAGCTGGCCCATGGGCAGTGCTGAATCGCGCACTGTCACACAGGGGTGTCCCCAGCATAGGGGAGCGCCACATGCAAGGAGCACACCCAATAAGAAGAGCTGCCCTGCACAAAGAAAGTGCAGCCTGCCCAGGAGTGGCGCCACACACACGGAGAGCTGACACAACAAAAAGAGACACAGATTCCCGGTGCCGCTGACAGGAATTCAAGCAGATACAGAAGAACACACAGCAAATAGACACAGAGAGCAGACAACGGAACAGGGTCGGGGGAGAGAAATAAATAAAAAACAAATCTTTAAAAAAAATAAAGTGAAGAGGTAAAGGGAAGTTGAGGAAAACATGACAATTACAATTCTTCAGGCCAGAAGATCCAACATTTTTATAACACAAGTCCCAGAAGAAGAAAAGCAATACAATGACAGAAGATAGACTAAATACTATTAGTTTTTAAAAAAGCTTTCCTGAAATAAACAAGCCTAAAATCACAAAGCAACATACAGTATATACATGGGAAAATAGGCCAGAATGACCAATATTAAAACATATCCCATAGGGAAGTGGATTTGGCTCAAGGGAGTGAGCTCCTGTCTACCACACAGGAGGTCCAGGGTTTGATTCCTGGGGCATCCTGTTAAAGGCAACCTGGTCAATGCAGAGTACTGGCCTGCATGGAGTGCTGGCCCACGTGGAGAGCTGGCACAGCAGATGATGCAATAAAAAGAGACACAGAGGATAGACAATACGAGACACAACAGACCAGGGAGCTGAGGTGACACAAAAGATTGAGCACCTCTCTCCCACTCTGGAAGGTCCCAGGATCAGTTCCCAGTGACACCTAAAGAGAAGACAAGCAGACACAGAAGAACTCACGGAAAATAGACACAGAAAGCAGACAGTGAGTGCAAACAACTTGGTTGGGATGTGGGGGGGAGAGAAAGAAATAAATAAATAATTTTTTAAACATATCCTATTAAAACTGGACTTTACTAAAGAAAAGGAAAGAAAAATGTCTTTAGGCATCCAGGCAAAAGGACAAAGTCATTTATAAGGGAAAGAAAATCAAAATATCATCAGACTTTTTGACAGCAATGCTTTATGGCAAAAGGTAATTGTGTAATATGGTTAAACGACTCAAGGAAAGAAAATGTAAGTTATGGATTTTATATCCAATCAAACTGACCTTCAAATTCAAAGGCCACAAACCAACTATGAACTTACAAGAACTCAGAGATTGTTGTTCCACAGAACCCCTCCTAAAGGTAGCTACTGAAATACAAAGAGACATCAACATAAAGACTGGTTGGTGAGAATTAAATGTATAAGCCAAAGACTAAGCGATGGTTATAAAGGAAACAATACAGACACATAATAGCTATAAACTCTGACAACATAAATAATATATGCATCTTTCAAATATTGAGAGAGTCAGTAGAATGGGGATCATCTATGAAGAGTAGAATTACACTATAGGTATTAACTGGGAATAAAAAGGTAATATTACTTCAGATCAGAAGCTGAGAATGCATGGGAATAAAGAGGTGACTAATTTCAATATAACTTTTAGAAAACCAATAGACAATAGCAAAAAAAAAAAAATGTGGCTAAGGATATCATTTAAAGGTTAGTAACTACTAGCATACAATATCAAACTTTCCTAAATACCAAAATATGTACTGGACAGGAAAAGGGTAGTGGGGGAGAGAGGGGGAGAGACCAGATGAAAGACAATATAGTATGAGGCATATGAATATAAAAAAAAATACCATTTATCAAAGAAAGGGGGATAATAATTTTATATATTTGCTTATATATTTTTTAAAGGAATGCAAATACTAAATGAAAAGAAAAAAATGATTACCTATGTGCAAGAGGGGAAGAAATAGGATAGAGCAGACACACTTCATTGAATGGGCCTTGTTTTATGGATTTAACTTTCAGACCAAGTAAATACTTTGCATAATTAAAAAACAAAATTAGTATGTACAAAATATCAATTCATAAAAATAAAAAGTAAAATGAAACACACTTAAATGTATGTCCAGTCAGTGGCACAATAACACAAAGAAGAACTTTCCAATTGATTTTAAAATACAGTAATTTGTACATCTCTAATGGAGCATATCCTAATGACCAAAAGAACTGGAAAAAGCATTTTCTGTAATATATTACTGTTGTGGTATTACCATGGTTTTTCTGAGACTGTTGTGTATGCACTGTGGGGAATAAACAAATGAGCAATTATGTTGGTGTCATTGAGAACCAGAACATTTAGTGGAAGAAAAGAGACCTAGCTCTCAGATAGTTGAGGTTTAAAAAAAACAAACCAAAAATTATTCATCTGAATTTGAATTAGAAGTATCAGTATGAACTAATGATGGATTTTATCTAAAATGAAAAATTTCCTAGTTCTAGCCACTGAACAGACATAGAAGCAACGAACATACCTGCTGCCCAGATTGTGATTACTAAATCCCATTCTTAGAGAAATGGCTGAGTCCATCTTTTGGGCAAGAAATGTATAAGGCAAGCCTAGAACATCTCATCATACCAAATAGCAAGGAAGTTATCAAAGACTACTGTCGCCATGTCAAAAAACTCAGGAGCCAACCTGAAGAAGCCCCAATGGGCTAAAAATGGGACAATTTGAGCATTAGTAAGGTTAATCATTGCAATGGGTTGAAACACATCAAATAGGATTAATCCCATGAGTTCTTAACGATTTTTTTAATAGAAAGTACTAGGGATTGGACCCAGGACCTCATACATGGGAAGCAGGTACTCAACCACTTGAGCTACATCTTCACCCCAATGAAAGTTGGTTTTTTCATTTGTTTGTTTTGTTTTTAGGAGGTACCGGGGATTGAACCCCAGCCCTCAGACATGAGAAGCAGGTGCTCAACCATTTGAGCTACATCCACAACCCTCTTAAGAGGATTTTAAAAATTTCACTAGTCACCTTGAGGAGACACCACAAGAAAGGAAGCAGCAAAATCCAAACAGGAAAACTATATGACAAAAAATTCAGTTTATTCAACAATTTTAAAAATTGCCAGGAAAAAAAATTAAAGTAAGTGTAAGAACCCATAGATTAGAAGACCTTTAAGACATATACCAAACAATATAGATCCTCATTCAGACAAACAAGTGGAAAAATTTATAAGCCTGACTAGATATCTGATGATATTAAGGGATTACTAATACCATAATTTTGTTGAGGTGTGATGATGATATTGTGATTTTATTTTATTTTAATAGTCCCTGTCTTTTAGAGAGAGATGTAAAAATATTTACAGATGAAAAAATATTTCAATAGCAACAAAAAGACTCAAATACCTAGGCATTAATTTAGCCAAAGAAGTACAGGACCTATATGCAGAAAACTAAAAACAATGCTAAAAGAAATTTTTAAAAGACAAACAAATGGAAAGACATTCTGTGTTTGTGGATTAGAAGAATAAATATCATGAAGATGTCAATCTTACCCAAACTGACTTATAGATTCAATGGCAATACCAATCAAAATCCCAACAACTTATTTTACAGAATTAGAAAAGGCAATTACCAAATTCATTTGGAAGGAAATGCACCCAAATAGCCAAAAGCATTCTAAAGAAGAAGAGCAACATGGGAGGAACTTCACTGCCTGACCTTGCAACATATTACAAAGAGACAGTGGTCAAAACAGCATGGTACTGGCATAAAGATAGACACATCAATCAATGTAATAGAATTTAGAGTCCAGAAATAAACCCTCACTTATACAGTCAACTGGTTTTGACAAACCTATCAAGTTAATGTTAACAAGACAAAACAGTCTCCTCAGCAAATGGTGCTGGGACAACTGGATATCCACAACCAAAAAAATGAAAGAGGACCCCTATCTCACTCCTTATATAAAAATCAACTCAATCTCTTTCCGCCATCTTGGAGGCTGTGGAGGCCTGCTGGGAACAGGACTTCTAAAATAGCAAATATGTCCGGAAGGCTGTGGTCCAAAGCCACTTTTGCTGGCTATAAGTGGGGGGCTCCAGAACCAGAGGGAGCACACAGCCCTTCTTAAAATTGAAGGTGTTTGTGCCCAAGATGAAACTGAATTCTATTTGGGCAAGAGATGGGCTTATGTGTACAAAGCAAAAAACAACACAGTGACTCCTGGCGGCAAACCTAACAAAACCAGAGTAATCTGGGGAAAGGTAACTTGTGCTCATGGAAGTAGTGGCTTGGTTCGTGCTAAGTTCCGAAGTAACCTTCCAGCTAAGGCCATTGGACACCAAATCCGTGTGATGCTGTACCCCTCAAGGATTTAAACTTATGGAAAAGTAAATAAATAAAATTGTTGATTTGAAAAAAAAAAAGAATCAAAATGGATCAAAGACCTAAATATAAAAGTCAGCACCATAAAACTACTAGAAGAAAATGTAGGGAAACATCTTCAAGACCTTGTATAGCTGGTAGTTTCTTGTACCTTACACCCAAAGCATGTGCAATAAAAGAAAAAACAGATAAATGGGACCTCCTCAAAATTAAACACTTTTGCACCTTCATAGGACTTTGTCGAAAGGGTGAAAAGGCAGCCAACTCAATGGGAGAAAATATTTGGAAATCACATGTCTGATAAGGGTTTCATATCATGGATATATAAAGAGATGTTGCAACTCAACAATAAAAAGACAAACGACCAAATTTAAAAATGGGCAAAAGACTTGAATAGATATTTGTCCAAAGAAGACATACAAATGGGAAAAACACATAAAGAAATGCTCAACATCATTAATGATTAGGGAAATGCAAATCAAAACTACAATGAGATATGATTTCACACTTAGCCACTATTAAAAAGACAGAGAACTACAAGTTGTGGAGAGATAGGAACACTTACTCACTGTTGATGGGAATGCAGAATGGTACAGCCACTGTGGAGGACTGTTAGACAGTTCCTAAAGAAGTTGAATATAGAGTTGTCCATGACCCTGCAATACCACTACTGGTATATATATACCCAGAGAGCAGTGATACGAACAGACATCTGCACACTGATGTTCATAGTGACATTATTCACAATTGCCAAAAGTTGAAAACAACTCAGGTGTCCATCAACAGATGAATGGATAAACAGACTGTAGACTATTCACACAATGGAATATTAGGCAGCTGTAAAAGAAATGAAGTCGTAAATCATATGACAACATGGATGAACCTGGAGGACACTCTATTGAGCAAAGCAAGCCAGACACAAAAGAATACTATATGATTTCTTAACTATGAACCAAATACATTGTGTAACATATTCTATGATTCAAAAAATAATTATAAGTATTCAGTACATTTTAAAAAAAGAGAAAGAAAAAGTAGGATTCTTGGATTTGCTTCAAAGTAATCCAGGATGGGCGTAGAATGGATAGCGATATAAATGAAATTAGATAAGACTTAAGTTGATACTTGTTGAAACTAGATAGCAGGAATGTGGGCGGTCATTACACTTTTCTCTGAACTTTTGAATGTGTTTGCACCTTTCTATAATAAAAAGGTTTTAACAAATAATACTCCATGTGTGCTCATGCGAGTTCCCACTTCTTAGTACTATTTAATATATTTCGTGTTTATTAAGCATTGTGTTTGTCTCAGTGTGCTTCCATTATTGTCTCTTGAGAACTTGTGATAGCCAGAGAGGGTGAGCAGCTTGCCCTTTGTCATAGAGCCAGTCTGTAGTACCATCAAGGCTAAATTTCTGTCTCCAGACCTTTTCCCAAACCACGTGTGCCACCCCTTTGTGGTCTGTGTGCATAACTCCATATACTTATAAGACATGGTCCCCAACCATCAGAGAGCTGATAATCTTGTTGAGAAGACAATACCTACATTGTAAAACCTTCAGAGAATCATAGAAAACCTTAAGCAATAAAATGTAAATTTAACAACTAATAATAAAAAATAAAAATGCATGATACAGAAGTCGTGTTTGTGTGTCTACACTTACTGCACAGAAAACATGGATTCCAATCCCCAGTCCTAGTACTAAAGGGTTAACATAAGACACCTACCCCTTATCGTTAAACTAAGGATTATTTATACCTGCCTAACCACCTCATTGAGTTTCCTCAAGAATAAAATGGCATAATATATGTGAAAGTGCTTCAAAATCTGTAAGATGCTATTAAGGCAAGGAATTTTTATTAAAACTAAAATTGAATAGTATTTCATACTTGATTCCAGATTGACAAAGTTCACCCCAAAATCTTTTAGCATGAAAGCAAATATTATTCTCATTAAATGCCCTTTATTACTTAAAGAGATTAACCGTATTTCTTCATGGATAGGAAAGGTATAGTTAGGAAGAAGTCAACAACAAATTATTGCTTTGCAAAAACACAGTGGAACCTAAGCCCTTTTGCAGCAGTTTGATATGGTTTATGAATCCAAAAATAGATATTGGATTATGTTTGTAAACTGGTCTGTCCCTCCAGGCATATTAAAGTGTATTGGATTGAGAGGTTTTACTTTTACTTGATTAAATAATGATTACATCTCTGATTGGGCAAGGTCAGTAGGACATTGCATCCCCGCCCCCTTGACGGACAGGGACTCACAGAGAAACCACACCACAAAGAAGGGAGTTGGAGTCTTGAACTGGAGCCCTGGGAAGTGAGCATACAGAGGAGCTTGGTCATGAGGAAAGGGAGAAGGCCCAGGAAGAGAAACAAGCCATTCACCTAATTGTCCACAGCTGGCCTTATAGAGATACTAGAGCAGTTGAACCCAGAGAGAGGCAAACCCCAGGAAGAAAGGAACCCAGGAAACCTGAACCCTTACAGATGTCAGCAGCCATCTTGCTCCAGAACATGGCAATAGACTTTTGTGAGGGAGGTAACTTGCACTTTATGGCCTGATAACTGTAAGCTTCTACCCCAAATAAATAACCTTTATAAAAATCAACCCATTTCTGATAATTTGCATCAGCACCCCTTTGGCTGAATAGTACACCCTTCTAGAGAGAAGTGTAAAATCACTGCTATTAGCTCATCAAGCTGCATCTTTTGGCATCATTCTCTATTCCTGCTAAAAGGGTAAACTTCTGTCATGACCCAAAATGATGTGGAAATATACCACCAGGAAAATTCAGCTCTCATCAGAGCATGTGTTCTTAGCAGATCACCAAAGCAAAATATCAACAGACAGACAGAAAATAAACCATGGGCTACCTCTACTTGACAACAAAATAAATGGCTGGCAACATTGATCTCATGAAACCTGAGGAGGTGGGAGGAAGGGGAGTCTGCATTATACTGATTTTTTCTCTCCTCTGAATTGTTAGAACTGATGAGGGCTTTGGTATCATGTGGCTATAGCCAGAGTGTATATTTATTAAGCATCTCAAACTGTTGGCCACATGAATTAGGTTCAAATGCCCCCTCTCAGTTCTGGGGGAAAAAAAATCAGTGCACATAGACCTGGCATACCTGCACATTAAAGAAACCACCAGAGGGGGAGCTCAACGGTGGGAGGTAAAATTCAGCAGATACCACAGGGTCAAGAGCATCTTTGCCACTTCAGGCATTTCCCCTATGGTGTTTACCAAAGTCCTTCTTCTGGAAGTAAGGAACTTGGTTCCACATGTCTTGTTTTTCCTACTTCAGTAAGATTTCTTGAGAGTTCTTTAGGAATCACAAATCTTTCTGATCCTTTCTAAATAGGGTGTCTGCAAAAATAATGTTGAGTTGTGCCAGAAGCACCGAAAGACAAATGTAAATTAAAGGTTACCCTGACCCTAAAACTGAATGCTTTCTTCCATTTCAAATGAACACATCTTCATTTTATTGTTTGTGCCTTCCTGTGAGCTTCTCTTTAAAACAAGTATTCATTATTTTTTTCTTTAATTACCTCTGTAAAATCCTAGAATCCTAGCATCTGAGTGAAAAATATATGTGGCAATTTGATATTGTTGATGAATTCCAAAAAGAAATATTGATTATGTTTGTAAAACTGGTCTGTTCCTCTGGGCATGATACCTCTGATTGGGCAGACACTCACATAGAAAAAGACATGGCAGAGGAGAGAACTTGATTTTGAGAGTTGAGTCATTCACCTGATAGTTTGCAGTTGACTTTGGGAAGAGAACAAAGCAGCTGAGCCCAGAAAGAAATTAGCTCTAGGAAGAGAGGCGAACCTTGAATATCAGCCCACAGCTGAGATCAGAAGAAGCTGGGACCATGGACCCTTAAGAGGAAGGAGAAAGGAGGAAGGCTGAACCCTCACAGTCATCATTCGCCATCTTGTTTCAACATATAGCAACAGAGTTTGGTGAGGAAGTAATTTTTTTTCTCTATTTTTTTTTAAATGTTACATTCAAAAAATATGAGGTCCCCATATACCCCCACCCCCCTGACCCCACTCCTCCCACATCAACAGTCTCTTTCATCATTACGCAACATTCATTGCATTTGGTGAATACATTTTGGAGCACTGCTGCACCACATGGATAGTGGTTCACATTGTAGTTTACACTCTCCCCAGTCCACTCAGTGGGCCATGGCAGGACATGCCATGGCAGGACATACAATGTCCAGCATCTGTCCCTGCAGTACCACCCAGGACAACTCTAAGTCCTGAAAATGCCCCCACATCATATCTCTTCTTCCCTCTCCCTACCCTCAGCCGCTACCATGCCACTTTCTCCACATCAGTGCTACAATTTCTTCCATTACTAATCACAGTAGTTCCATAGTAGAATACCAGTAAGTCCACTCTAATTCATACTCTATTGTGAGGAAGTAACTTTGAGTTGGATTCTTTAGGGCCTGGTGACTACAAGCTTCTGCCCCAAACAAATACCCTTTATAAAAGCCAACAGATTTATGGTACTTTGCATCAGCATCCCTTTGGCTGACTAATACAATATCTATATAACCAAGTTGGTCTGAACAACTTCCGCCTGAGTTCACTCCCTGCACTTGGGGCTTCCCTGGCTCATAGGACTACTACATCAAAGAGCTGTGTATACCAGGATAATTTAACCTCTCTGTGTCTTGTTTCTTCATCTATAAAGTGGGGAATATAATAGTGTTGACCCCTCGTATTGAAGCACACACATACTAAACTTTCTATAAGTACTTTCTTTTTCTTTTTTAATTTTTTTAATTTTTAAAGAGGTTTTAGATTACATAAATGTTACATCAAAAAATGTAGAGAATTCCCACATATTCCACCTCCTTCACTTTCCCCCATTAACAACCTCTTTCATTAGTGTGGTACATTTGTTACAATTGATGAACATATATTGAAGCATTGCTCCTAATCATGGTCTATAGTTTACATTACAGTTTATATTTACACTTTGCACCCCACAATTTTATAGATTTTGGCAAAGTATATAATGGCCTTATCTGTCATTGCAAATGTTATGGGAGACAATTCCAATGTCCAAAAAATGCCCCATGTTACACCTATTCTTTCTTCTCCCTCCCCTCAGAATCTCTAGTGGTCACTTCTTTCATATCAATTCTACAAGTTCTTCCATTGCTAAAGTAATAATAAGTATATTTTAGTCCATAGTTGCATTTCCCCCCTTATGTTTGTTCTTTCTTCAATCTTTAGGATTTGGTGATGGTGATGCCCACTGTTTCTGACTGAGAGGGCTTAGATACCCTGGGGCAAATGGATGGAACTGTATGGCTTGCAGTTAAGGATACTCTGTTTTTTGGGATGGGCATTGTCCATCACCATCTCCTTATTAGTTGTCCTGGGTGAGTCCAATGAACTTGAGAGTAGGTGTTGCAACTCTGCTGAGATCCAGGGCTCAAGTGGCATATGAACAGACCAAAGATTTAAGTCTCTGGGACATATATTTAATAAGTATAGTGCTAATTATAAGTTCAAATAAAAGAGACAGAAGAGCCAAGTTTAGGGAAATTATGAATGAATCTAACTCTGTTACATTGGGGAGCATATATTTCAAAGTAAGGCCCACTGACAGGGCACCAAATTCCTGAGATTGTCTGCCCTGACTATAGTGTCTAGTGTTACTAGAGCCCTCAGAAGCCTTGCTCTTTGAGGCACTGTTTACTGTGGCAGTCAAAGAGATTCTGCTGGGACCTGCATAAAAGCAACCTCTGGAATGAACTCCCAACTCCCTTTGAAATCTCTTAGCCATAAAGACTCATTTGTACTTAATATTTCTTACTTTTGGTAAAGGTCTTTTTTCAAATGCTCTGCTAGTTGGTGCTTGGTAATGATCTCTTGGTGCCTGGAAGGCTCATTCCCATGAGTCATGTCCCACACTAGTAAGGGGAAAGTAGTACATTGATATATTGAGTTTAGCTTACAGAGGGGCCACATTTGAGCAACAAGGAGGCTTTTAGGAAGTAACTCTTAGGCAATATATAATACTAGGATAAGTTTCAATTTCACAAGTACATATTTCTTACGCATAATCATCAATATCAAGGGTCTGACATAATGGTCTGTCCTCCTTCACTAGGCACTGCCCATGTACCCAGGGGATTCTTGCTGCTCTATTAGAGAACATAGCAGGACTTCCCAGGTTGGTAATTCAATATTCTTTCAGTTATTTTGTGGGTCTCCACCCCCTGAGACAATGCCCCATGACCACTTGAACATATTCATATGCCAAAGAGGCATGCCCCAAGTGCACTCCTCCCCTCACATTCCTCCCTTCACCAACGCCCCACACCAGTGATCCCCCCCTGCCACAGTTGTGACCCTTCCTAGACCCAAAACCTCCCCAAAAGCAAAGCCAAAAATAAACAAATAAAATTAAGAAAATAATAATAGTAATAATAAAATACTAAATAAAATACAAAAATAAATGAAATGAAATTTTTAAAACATTTTTGTCTTTCATCGCTGTAAGATCTTTTATGTACAGTGACAATGTCTTCCGTATGTTCCACCAGTATCTTTTTTTTTTCACTTTATTTTCAAAGAAGCTTTAGGTTACAGAAAAGTCACATAGAAAATATAGGGGATTCCCCTATACCTACCCCCTCCCCCTCTCCCAAATACTGAAGCATTGCTACTATGATCAATGATTTACATTAGGGTTTACATTTTGCCTGTACAGTTTTATAGGTTTTGACAAAATTTAAAATGGTCTGTATCCATCACTGCAAGATCATGCAGAACAACTCCAGAGCCCTGAAAATGCCCTATGTTCCATCTATTCCATTCTTCCCTCCTCTTCCCCTTGGAATCTATGGTGACCACTAAGTTTCAATTTTTGAAGAATAACATTCATAGTTACATGTAATAATATCAAGGGCTTAACATATTGGTCTGATTTCTTTTACTAGGCACTGCCTATGTTCCTCGAGAGATTCTTGTCCCCCTAATTGAGAAGATAGCAAAGAATCCCCAGGATATACGTATTTTCTATCATTATCATTACTACCACCACCACTAGACTGTGAGCACCTTGAAGACCAAGACTGATTCTAATTTCCTGTGCCACAGTGACTGGCACACAGTAGAAGCCCAAAAAATATTGCTGGGTGGTTGAATGAATGAATAAATGGACAACTATTTGTAGATTGGGGAATTTGCTAGATCTTTCTGGGCCTTGATATTCGTTGGTGCTTTGTGTCCAACGCGAAAGAAGTGTGTATGAATAGGAACAATGGGACTGTGTGTTTTATTTGTCAATGTGATTATTATAAGAATATATTCATTTGCACATTTGATGCTGTAAGAGCCTTGATGTCTTCCCAACTACCGAGGGAACCGGCAGCTGTTGGAGAAGGCTGGAGACACAAGAGAGACCCTGGGAACCCCAAAGAGGGTTTTGGAAACAGTTTCAGTCTGTGACTGAAGCCACTGTTACTGGTCAAGTTGCCACTGGAGGATTTTCTTCAGGAAGACATCAAATACCACTAGGGGCCAGGGAAGAAACTGTGCCAGGAAATGCCATCACTAGGAGTCTTGACAGGAGCCACTGGCCAGATCCACTGTGGGTTCCCTCACACCGGGACCACGGATCCAATGTCAGCTAGGGAGAACAACGCCTCGCATTCCTTGACTTTCTGGGAGATGTCAGAGAATGTGGGTGTTTCATTGTCTTCCTTCCAATGAGAGAGAATGGTAAGGATCTCTGTGGACAGCCCAGTCACAGAGAGCTCAGATTCCTGGTGAAGGATGTGGGTTCCTGCCCCCCTGTTGTATTCCATTTGAACAAGGGAAATTTCCTGATTACCGATCACTATTTAATGCCTTGCTTGCTTGCGTGCATATTTTTTCCTCCGTAGGAATTAAAATAATGGTACTACTTTAAAGCATGAATCAGGCAAATTTGTCATGATATTTATTCCTTTTTTTCCTAGACACTCACTCAGTAAGCACAGGCAAGTTATTGAACTTGTCCTTCTTCTAGCTCAGTTTTTCCCTCTATGAACTCAGACTCCCAGTCCATTAAATATGGATAGTGTTGATCTCTACCTGCTGACTCTTCCCTTTGTGCGGATATTTTATATTCATGGAAGCTCAGCAAGAAACAAAATATAGAATTCAGTGCAGAGCTGCTGTCCATTGGGTTTTCATTCAAAATTCAACAGGTAGACAGAACTCCCGCATAAGAAAAGGATGAGGAGACTCAGGGGAGGAAGGTAATGCTATACAGTAATGATGCTTGGAGGCAGGCAGCTGGGGCTGTCAGGGCCAAAGGGTGATCTTTTCCAAAAAAGTGAGTCTGGAGATGTGAACAGTGCACACCAAGGTCATGCTGAGTGAAGTTTGCAGTCCCCAAAATCCGGGGAGTCTGGGCCATGCAAATAAAATAAACTCCCATTTGCAAGCAACCAGCTTTGTATTTTTGTGCTCACCTTTATGAAATAGGGATGAATGGAGGTTATACAGCTGCATGTAGAGAATTTATCCAAAAAAGAACGAGATCGACAGCAACTACTACTTGTGTGAAGAATGTGATGGTAAGTAGTCAGAAAGTACGCAGAGTTTACCATATTATTGCTGAAATGGACTGACTAAAAGCAAAAGACAGAATTGAGCAATAGTATCAAATAAATGCTAAGGAATGGTATCAGTTATAGGATTGAAAGGTTTATGGGAAGGAAGACCTGATGATATACTTGGAAGGTTTGGTGGAAAGATGGAACTTTGGACCTCGAAGGCTAAGTAGAATTTGGGTCAGTGCAGAGGAAGTGGAAAAACACTGGCATGCTGGAGCCATTTCACACTGTCTGGTGAGAGCTGGTTTTTAATTATCAGGAAATTTGCAAGCTGGTTGTCAAATGCAGCCATTATTAAAAATTAAACTATAAAAACTACAGTTAAATTTCATTAAAACAAAGATAATCCATACTCGAAACTCATCACTTCTTACATGTTTTACTACATTTTTCCTTTGAGGTTATTTACATCTATTGCCACTATATCGTGAAAATAATGGTAAGTTGCTGCACAGCTCTTCCCAGCCCTATGTTGAGGGTATGCACAACAGAAATCTACAAGCATTACAAATCAAGGCTTGATATGTTCTTTTTGTTGATGGTTTAGACTTAAGAAAGCAATGGGAAAAACGCTCATAATGCTGATTAAACTTAAAAATATATTGTGTCTGTATCTATTGCATTGTGAATGACATAAAAAATTGGAGAAATAGTCTTCCAGCATTTGAAAACTGTTATGCAGTTCAGCAAAGAAGTTCCTCATGCCATCATCAAACAGTGATGTTCCAGCGTGCTCGTTAATATAAATGAAAATATCAACCAGCAATCATGTAGTAATTACACTGGAAGATCCAGGTTTGAACAGCATATCCCTGGATGAAGAAATAATAGATGTACAAAATGGCAGAAGCTGGAATGTTCACAATAAAAGGGACAATAAGGTGAGAATAATGTGGACCTTAGTCACGGGTTCAAAGTCCAGCTTAACTACTTACTAGCTGTCAAACTTGGGCAAACTACAAAACATGACTAAGCCTCAGTTTTTTATATTTAAGAGAGATAACAAATCCAACCATACAATGCTTTAATGAGGACTAGGAAGAATAGAGTATTAAGTGTCTAGAATAGTGAGTGCCTGATACATATCATAGTACTATTTTTTTTTTAAGATTTATTTATTTATTTAATTCTCCCCTTCCCCCCGGTTGTCTGTTCTCTGTGTCTATTTGCTGCATCTTGTTTCTTTGTCCGCTTTTGTTGTCGTCAGTGGCACGGGAAGTGTGGGCATCGCCATTCCTGGGCAGGCTGCACTTTCTTTCGCGCTGGGCAGCTCTCCTTACAGGGCGCACTCCTTGCGCCTGGGGCTCTCCTATGCGGGGGACACCCCTGCGTGGCAGGGCACTCCTTGGGAGCATCAGCACTGCCCATGGGCCAGGTCCACACGGGTCAAGGAGGCCCGGGGTTTGAACCGCGGACCTCCCATGTGGTGGACGGACGCCCTAACCACTGGGCCAAGTCCGTTTCCCATCATAGTACTATTGATAATAGTTATTATAGTTAAGTATTCTAAAACTCACAGAAAGTAGGTTGACTAAGGCAGTGGGTTTATTTAGGGAAATGGAAGCACTGCATCTTGAATTCCAGGCAAGGAATGTGGAATTTATTATGTAAACATTGCTGAGTCCCTGAAGATTTCTGAGCAGGACACTAATGTGGGTGAAATGGTCTCACAGGAAGATGGAGATTGCTGTCATTTGCAATCCAACACCTTCTCTTTCATCTTTGACATCTAGCAATCCATACCTGGTAGCTACAGTAATTCCTAATCAAGCACAAACACAAAGATTAATCCCCAATTTTTTTCCTGTCCATCATTCCTTTCGTTTTATCAATCACCCAAGACCTGTAGTTCTACCTCCTAATCTCTCTCGACCCTACGTGCAATTTCCCTTCCCCATTTCGCTGACTTGGTTCAGTGGTTTGCAACCTTGGCCTCACAATGGAATCACCTATGGAATTTTAATAAAAATATACCAGTACCTAGGTCCTATTTCAGAACTGTGATTTAATTGTTCAAGGTAGGGCTTGAACACTGGGATATTGAAGCCTCCCAGAGGTTTCTACTGTCCAGCCAAGCCTTAATTCATGTCCTCATTTTTGCTCACCTGAATGATTCCACGAGTCATCTGCCTGGGGTCCCTGCCTCCAGTTTTGTCCCCTCAAATCCTTATCCATCCTGCTTTCATAAACACTAATCTTATCATGCTACCCTTGCTTTAAAACCCTTCAGAGGCTAATATAAAATAAATAATAAATTCCAAGCTCACTAGTGTGTACGTTATTTAACAACAAAAAACATTCTCATACAAAGTCAGGGAATAAAATTCAACCCAAAGAAAGATCTAGTCTTGGAAAAATGTTGCAAATTCAGGTGTTTGGAGACATTTTCCATTGTACTTTTCCTTGTACATTGCTGACTGCTATTGAGAGCTTTGGAAAACAAACAAATCTTCCTGGCACAAGCCCAGATGTAAGAAGCAGCATCCCACACCTGTCACCCACGACAAATTGTGGGAAGATGGGGAGAAACCGATAGCTCAGCAGAACCTAACAGATGGTGCTCAGTTCAGCTTCTGCCTCCCAAAACATTCTCTGGTCTCCCCCCAGTCCCCTTCTTGAACTGACACCTGTCTATCTCTGCAGCCTCACATCCCACATCCCTTCCCGAGCTTTACAATCCTATCCCATCAGTCTACTTGAAGGTCCCCCCAATGTGCTGTTTATCCATGCCTCTGTGCTTGGGCCTGGGCTCTTCCCTCTACCCGGAATGCCTATGCCCCAGCTCCCCTTCCATCTGGATGGTGCCAACAAATCCTTGAAAACATAGCTCAAACCTCTCTTCCTGTTTCCCAATCACTATTCCCCACTCCCTCCCAACCAAACTTTCACAGAAAGAACACTTCCTCCTTAGATATGCCAGTTTCGTTGTTCATATCCAGCATCTCTTCATGTCCTCTCAGCCCCATCTTTTTTGTTTTTAAAGATTTATTTTTTTATTTCTCTCCCCTTTCCCCCACTCCCCCCGTTGTCTGCTCTCTGTGTCCATTTGCTGTGTGTTCTTCTATGACCGCTTCTATCCTTATCAGCTGCACCTGGAATCTATGTCTCTTTTTGTTGCGTCATCTTGCTGTGTCAGCTCTCTGTGTGGGCGGCGCCATTCCTGGGCAGGCTGCACTTTCTTTCGGGCTGGGCGGCTCTCCTTACGGGGCGCACTCCTTGTGCGTGGGACTCCCCTACGCGGGGGACACCCCTGCGTGGCAGGGCACTCCTTGCGCGCATCAGCACTGCTCATGGGCCAGCTCCACACGGGTCAAGGAGGCCTGGGGTTTGAACCATGGACCTCCCATGTGGTAGATGGACGCCCTAACCACTGGGCCAAGTCCACTTCCCGACATATTCATTTTGTATCGTGCTGGGTTACACTATATGAACTTGCCAATTTTGTCCATTTTTGACCTACAAGAATGACAATTTCATATGATCCAATTAACGACTATTTGTTTGTATTTCCATCTTTTCCAACAGAATTTCTGCTTCTTGAGATCAGGACCAGTATCTTATTCCTCTCTGCATCCTGAACATCAACCATTGTGGATAGTGTATAGCGGTCCTCAGTAAATGTTGAATGAGTATGTAGCAATCATCTCAGTGTAGTTCAGGAAAAGTTAAGGTAAGGATTCTTCTGTAAATAATATTGGGACAATAAAGTTAAATCCCTACCTCACATTTTACACACAAATAAAATCAAGATGGAGTAAAAATTTAAATGTAAAAAGGCAACAATTTTAAAAGTACTAATGCGAGGGGAAAGTAGATGTAGCTCAACCAATGGGGCTCCCGTCTACCATATGGGAGGCCCTGGGTTCGCCTCCCAGGGCCTCCTTGTGAAGGCAATCTGGCCCACGCCCATGGAGAGCTGACGGCCCGCGCCCACGGAGAGCTGATAGCCCGTGCCCACGGAAAGCTGGTGCAGCAAGATGACACAACAAAGGGAGACAACGAGTCACAGAAGAAAGCGCAGCAAATGGTCACAGAGAGCAGACAGCAAGCAAGCCACAGCGGGGGAGGGGGATTAATAAATAAAATAAATCTTTAAAAAATAAAAAGCACTAATGGGAAAAGCAGTTATACAAACAAAATTCCAAAACAGAGTGGTAGGGGCTCCACCAGCAGAAGTATGGGGTGTAGAAGAGCATCTCAGTCAGACCTGAGGCCTGAAGGCTGCCTGGGGGAAGTGGCCTCTGTGCTGAGTCCCAAAAGGCAAGGAGAACTTAGACAGGAGAAGGGCCGGTGAGAGGGTTTCCAGACAGCAGGCAGCCCATGCAAAGGCATGGAGTTTAGTGAGTCAAACTGGGGGAAACAAGCACAACAGCCTTGAAGCTCTCCATGTGGATACTAACAAATCCCCTTTGATTACAATATCCTGGCCTTGGGAAGGAATGCAAAATCCCACATGAAGGGAAGCTGTGATTTCTTTGGGCAGGAGTTCAGACATAGCTTTGGAGTCCCTGTTGTCTTCATGGGAGTGGACTGGGGTCTATGTGGCAGCACCAAGTGGTGGCTGAATCCCCAGGGTTATTGGAACCCTCATCATCTCTGCATGTTGGACCCTGGCACCAGCTTTGACATATTACATGTCAAATCTGACCTGGCCCAATTGTGAAGGGCATCTAGAGTCCAGGGCTGGATACTGCATAATATATACATTTATAACACTGTCCATTCTCTTTTGATGACTTGGAAGAAAACTGCTTTGTATATCACCTCACTGGAGCCCAGGAGCTCTTTGAATTGCCATGATGCAGTGTAGCTGATCAGTTAGCTGTAGCCAAGTCAGAGAAGTAGTACGCAACACAGAGCCAGAGAAGAGAGAATAAACAAGGCTTGCCCTTTGTTCTTCAGCCTAGAGTTTAGTTAACTGGAGATTATGGGAGCTACATTTTATGGTCTGTTACAACTGAAACCTTTTCCCCTGCACAAACCCAATGCTTATATCATGTTTCCCTTATGAATTTCTGTACATAATAAAAAGCATTGTTCTTCCCTTCCCCCCTTTCCTGAAGACGGCTCCCCCATCTGTCTGTTCATCTTCTTTAGGAGGCACCAGGAACTGAACCCAGAACCTACCATGTGTGAGGCAAGTGCCCAACCACTCGAGTCACATCTGCTTCCTTGTTCTTTTCAACTCAAGTTAATTGCTTAAGAAAATTTTTTAAATTTTCCTGTTTGAAGAATTGGGCAAGTTGAATCAATATACCTTACTTTTTAATAACTATGCAATTTTCACAATGTATCTTTAAAATCCTTCTAAGGTAGTAAGATATGTATTTGCCATGAAATCCATTAGAACTAGAAAGAATGAAGTGACAAAACACTGTAATTTTCTAAAGATGACTGACAGCATTCCCCCTTCAATAACAATAGAAATTGAGCACAAGTACTAATAAAAGACTGATGTACTGATAGGTTCATCATTTATCATTCATAATAATGAGAAAAACTCATTTGGCTTCAGAAATTTTGTCTGTCATTGTTGGATAGGTATAAAAACCCCAATATTTTAAAAATAATCTTGGGGAGCAGATGTAGTTCAAGTGGTTGTGTACCTGCTTCCCACATAGGAGGTCCTGACTTCAATCCCTGGTACCTCCTAAAACAAAACAAACAAATGAAAAACCTACCCTCATTGGGGAGCAGATGTAACTCAGTGATAGAGCTCCTGCTTCCCGTGTATGAGGTCCTGGATTCAATTCCCTGTACTTTCTAAAAAAAAAAAGGTAATCTATTTTAAAACACCTGTCCAGGGCCACGTATCTACTTTTTTCAGACATAAGATGAATTAGAAGAAACTGATCAAATAATATCAACAGTAATTTACCCAAAGAATTTCTATGGTCACATATTTTCTAAGTTACAACTGTGTTTTATTTATGCTTCATGTCAGAAATGTCATGGGGCTTTTTGTGCCTCAATTCCATGGCAGTTTATTTCCCCAAAATAGTGCCCATGTTTTATTGCAAGATCCACAGCAATAAGACTGATGAACTGATAGGTTAAATAGCTGATATCAACAGTTTAACATGATATGTTACCTGAGACAATCCAGAAATCACAGAAAGGGTCTCTGTGATCTCTCGGTAGCTCAAATCCTTTGATCTGAGTTATAATAGTCTCCTCATCAATAATACATTGCAGACTTGGGACATTAGGGCATTCTCAAGAGTTCTAAGTAGGAACCAAACTGATTCCAGCACATACCATGTTTTTCTTATCATACAACTTCCATCCATACATTTATCATCTCTTCAAAGCAACAATAGAGGGCATACCTATGCATTGCACCCAATTTACCCATGAGGGCTTATATAGTAGCATTAGCCAATAAATTCTAAATAACTAAAAAAACATCAGCTAAAATTATTATCCAGAAGGATAAATGCATGGCTGCTGACATTCAAGATCTGTCCTAATCAAAACTAAGTTAGAAACCAGACAAAAGCAAGCTAGCGGAGGTCCCCTGTGAAGATCAGGGAGATGAAGGGGCTGCCATAGGGGACAGAGTCCAAAGGAGACCAACGAAGACCCTTGACATTAGCTAAGAATGAGTCCCCAGACATTCAGAGGTTACCATACCCAAGCAACTTTCTATAGCATAGAATTCCCCAATAAAAAGCAATAAAATACAAATAGAAATGTAATGTTTGCCCTTCAGACCCAAATAAAGAACAACAAAGCCACACTGAAGTGTCAAAGCCCATGCAGGGAGTCCTGCTGGGGACCTTGCCAGACCCCAGCGCTCCCATCCTGTCCAGAACTCGTACTCTCTCCCAACCCCTCATGAGCTGAATGATTCACAGCAGACACAACTCAAATTTGTCTCTCAATAAAACAATAAATTATTAGCTGCCGTGATCATAAAAATAATGGCTAATGGGTATGGAGGGCCAACGAGATACCAGGTGCTGTACTAAATGTTTTCTCTAATCATTTTATTTAATCTTCACCTCAGTTGAATGTGACAGGTACTATTATTACTCCCCCCCACCCCACCCCCATTTCACAGATGAGAATCTTAAAGCTCAGTGAGTTAGATGCTTTGGCAGGCATCTGCCCAGTTAACAATCATTTTCCCATTGCTTCACACTCCTCCATCTTTGACCCACAATCCAGAGGTGGATCCCCAGGAAACATGTTCAAACCATCTAATCTGTCAGTTTTGGTCATTCAAAATCCCAAATTTGACCAGAGAGCCAGAGAGAATGAAAGTTGATAGATGAGTCTTCGCCACAAAGACTGAAAAAAGGAGTTACAAACTCCTGCTGCTGGGGCCCAGGCAGCCCTTTGGAGTCCGTGACAGACCCTCTGTTATGGGTTGAACTGTGTCCCCCAAAAAGATGCAGTGATGTTCCCATCCCAGTGCCTGCAAATGTGACCTTATTCGGAAATAGGGTCTTTGCAGAAGTAATCGAGCTAAGAAGAGGTAGGCCCTAATCCAAAATGACTGGTGTTCTTATAAAAAGAAAAGGCACACAGAGGAAAAGGCTGTGTGAAGATGGAGGCCGTAAAGGAACGCTAAAGATTGCCAAGTATCCATGAAGAATCACCAAAGCTAGGAAGGAGCAGAGAAGGATTCCTCCCAAGGATGGTTAGGTCATGCTTTAGCCAGGTAGTAGTGCCCAATTGTTTGGTCAAGCAATCACTGGCCTGATTGTTACTGTGAGGACGTTTGGTGGACTTAAATCATCAGTGACCTGATTGCATCTATGGCTGATTACATCCACAATCACATGAGGAGATTGCCTTCCACAATGAGAAATGTCTCATCCAATCAGGCTTTAAAAGCTTTAAAACAGGGGCACTTAACCTCTTTTGTTCCACGGACCGCTTTGTCAATCAGGAGAAAACCACAGACCCCTTCTCAGAATGTAGTGGCAGATAGTTTTATGACACTCCACTAGCCTAGCGTCTAGCAACTACCATAATTTTGAAGTATGGACGAGCATAAGTGATTTTTCGAGATACACAACAACTATAATGTGATATGAAATGAATACTACTGTAATTTATTGCATACATTCATAAGTAAAGGTAATGCTAGATTTCAGTTAGAGGTCAGAGAAAATAAAGATAATAAGTTGGGTTTTTTTTTCCAGTTCAAGTTCATGGACCCCCGAAATCTTTCTGTGGACCCTGGTTAAGACTACCTGCTTTAAAAGGAGAAGTGATGATTTCATCGGTCAGTAAGGAGAGAATGTCTGTCTCTTCTTCAGCCAACCAGCTTTGCCTGGGGAACTCATCAAAAACCTTCATTGGAGCTCCCAGCTTGCAGCCTGCCCTACAGAATCCCCCTTGTCACATGAGGCAATTTTATAAAATCTCATAATATTTACAGATATCACCTGTTGGCTCTGTTTCCCTAAAGAACCCTGACTAATATACTCCCTAGAGCCTCCGGCGAGGGCATGGCCCTGCTGACACCTTAATTTGGGCCTTCTAGCCTCCAGAACGGTGAGGGAATGATTTGCTGTTGTTTTAAGGCACCAAGTTTGTGGTACTTTGTTTCAGCATCTTAGGAAACTAAGATGTCTTCCAACAAGCATACCTTTTTCCTAAGCTAGACGGAGTTGTTTTTTTTTAACTATCAATTCAAATTTTTATTCCTAAAACATAGCAACTTTTTTTCTTTTTTTTTAATCTTTTTTTTTAAAAAGATAACATAGATTGTGTTTCTTGCCATGGTCTTCATGCCTCTGGCTGTAAGAAACAGGAGAGATTACCATGCACTCTAGGAACCAAGAGGGAACACCTCTCCTCGAGTCAGACCTTTCTTCCTCCAGGACTGGCACTTTAATTGCAGGAGTCAAGAGGGAGCCCCAGAACTCAGCATGCTCTGGCAAGACCCCCTAGCCTCCCTATTGCCCTTACTCTTGGTCTGACCAACAGTTTCTGCCTCGTGACCATGATATCCTTGATCCCTGTAATGGAAGCCACCACCAGAAGCCCAGGGCTCCAAACTATCTGTATATTCTAGTTTCTGACCCAATCTTCTACCATGACCCACTCCCAGCTTCAGAAATCCTTCTACTGCACCTACTGGATCACACAACCAGGCCTCAGCAAAATCTCTTTTTTCAGCGTCCTCTGGGATCATTCCCTTCATCTCATGGTCTAACTCAAACTTGAAGACCCTACTTCTCCTGCAGCAAGTGGGGGTAATTTTCTACTTCACACCCCTTAAACCATGTCATTTCTAGAAGTCTCTTCTTCCCTAAACAGCCCCTCAGCTTTTGCTTCATGACACTTATTGTCCTACTTTTACTTTTTTTTTTTAAGTGTCTACCCCCACTTGGTGGGGATTCTAAAGGAATTTTTGAATGTTTTGTTCACTGTTACGTCCTCGACATGTAGAAGGCTATCTGACCTATGGTGGGTACACAAATATTTTTAAACTAATGAATGAGTGATTGGCTTAGAACAAATATATTTAGGCAGAGTACGCAATTTCTCAAAGGACATAGAGCTAGTAAGTGCAGAACCAGGACTGGAACACTCGTTTGTCTGAGGCCAAGCCATACGCTCCAGTGCTGAACTTCCCTGCCTTGCATAACTGTCTGAGTTTGGGATAACTCTCAAGCAGACTCAATCAATCAGAAGTGTGAAGTCTTTGAGTGATGAGTCTGCCCTTATTGGAAAAGACGAAGGTTAGAAAGTGGAGCAGGCTAGTTTAGGGAATGAAAAGATGAATCTGGGACCTGGCGGAAAGCCATGGCCATGAAACACATGGCCATGGATCCCACCGGGAAGTCCTCTGAGAGAAAGACCCTGCCGCCACCACCAGAAAGCAGCTGGAAGAACGCACAAGAATTTTCCCTGATGTCCTGGATCAAGGAAAAGCCCAGGATATTTCTAAGGGGCCTTTACATTGGGTCCCCCAGGGAGACTGACAGGTGAGGTAAACAATCAAAACTGCAAAGCAACTGGTTCAGCTTCCCGAAATTAGCAAGTGGGCGGAATCATTAATGGTTTAAAAAGCCATCGCAGAAGCTAAATCATTCCTTTTTACTCGTTTTGACCCTTTTTCGTCCTTTGGCATCCATAATCTGTTATTTTCTCCCATTTTTCTTCTCTCATTTTCTTAATAAACTACTGGCCTAACTAAACTGGCATGTACTTAAATTCTCTTTTTTTTTTTTCAGCATAGCCAAGAACTGAGAGAAAATCCGGAAACAGAAAGGAATCTTCATGGATCTGTTTAAGTTAGGGGTTGACAAACTTTGTAAAGGGCAGGATGGTAACTACTTCATGCTTTGCAGACTGCTTGGTCTTAGTCTTAATCACTGAATTCAGCTATTGTCCCATGAAAGCACCCATAGACAAAACATTAAAAAATGGGCATGATTGTGTTCCAATTAAACTGTATTTACAAAAAACAGGTGGTGGAGGGATTTGGCCCACAGGGCATAATTTGCTTGACCCCTGATTTAAATCTGTAAAAATGTGTTTAGGCTGAATATAACCCAAATCTCAGACAATTAGAAGTGAGGTAGAGTAAAGAGAGTCAACTTTTATTTTGCCCCAGTCTTGTGTTCAAATTCCAGCCCTGTTGTGTGCTAGCTATGACACTGGGCAAATTGCCAACCTCTGTGAGATTCAGATTCTGCATCTGTAAAAGGGAGTCAATAATCTTTACCTAGCGGGAGTAACACAGAGTAAATGAGGAGGGGTTTGTTAAGTAGCCTCTGATATGTGACAGTTATTATTGGGCAGCTCCTAAGATTCCTACTAGACTGTATATCCCTTGGGGTCAAGATCTCTATTTTTTCTCATTTTTCAGGTCCCCTTAGCACCTAATTCTGGCCTGGAAATATTGGTGCTGAACATTTTGTGCAGGACAAATAAAGGGGCACATCGTTTTATACAATGCCAGTAATCTCTGAACCCAAGAAGTAACACAGATTTAAAGAAAACTGGATTCTGGAAGAGTTTAAACACATGAGGATTAAGGATATGTGGCTATTAAATTATGATGCTAATAATGTTGGGGGAGTAGTCAATCAGTGTAGTTTCAATCTTGTTTTATCCTAGTCCCCAGATGTTCTGTGGAAGATATTGTAGTTTGTCTGACACATTTCCATTCCAGTCTCCTGGTAGCATGCCTTCCTGCACACTAGAGGCTGGAAAACTGAAGCTGGCATTTCTCAGGTCCCCCTAGAATCCAGGATCTAACTGTGACTTGGCTTCCATCAAGCAGACACCCCATACTAGGTAAGGCAATTCTTTTGGGGACAAATACAGGAATGGAGGTGTTTTGTATTTCTGTGGCAGGGTTAACAAAAGTCCTAGCTCCCATCCCTAGCAGAGCAGGGCACGCATTTTGCTGTCTGGATGCTGCAAGGCAATGTGGTCCTGCAGGTCAGGCACAGGATTCCTGAGGTCCCGGCAAAGGTGGCAGCATCCTGGTAGCCAATTCTGCTGCATTGCTCTGGGAATCATTTCTGGAAGCTTGGCCTAAAGCTTCCTCCTCTAGCCCATCCAACAACATGTACTAAATCCCTTTATGTTAAAACTAACCAGGGAAATAGGTGTGGCTCAACTGATAGAGCATCCACCTACCACATAGGAGGTCCAGGGTTCAAACCCAGAGCTTCCTGGCCTGTGTGGTGAGCTGGACCACGTGCAGTGCTGCCGCACGCAGGGAGTGCCCTGCCACACAGGGGACATGTTCCCAGTGTAGGGGAGCCCCACGTGCAAGGAGTACTCTCTGCAAGAAGAGCCACCCCATGCAAAAAAAGCGCAGCCCGCCCAGGAGTGGCACTGCACACATGGAGAGCTGATGCAACAAAAAAAGAGACACAGATTCCCAGTGCCGCTGAGAATGTAAGCACACACAGAAGAACACACAGCAAGTGGACACAGAGAGCAGACAATGTAGGCGGGGAGAAATAAATAAATATTTTTTAAAATTAAATAAATAAATAAATAAATAAATGTAAAAATGACCAGAGTGATGGTTACCGAAACTAAACCTGGACAGATGATGTTCTTTTCTTAGAAACCTAGCCCACCAATTCAGATCAGGTTTCTTCGATAGTGTAGAAGGGACTTGGAATATGACCTCAAATTGGTTCCTAGTAAACAGGAAGAAGAAAGGTTTGTCCTTTTCCACCAAGAGAAAAGTGAAAAGAGTGAAACAGAGTCTGTTGAGAAGCAGACAGTAAGGCACGTGTGTTCCAACCTCGCCTTTCTGTGTCGTGATCCAGGAGGAGAAGACCTGTTAGACAGTTTGCAGCCTAGCCAAAGCTGAGGAGACTTTGTACCCTTCTCCCCTTTGGAAACAGAGTGGGGCAGACACCCTGGCAGGGTACGCCTACATCAGCATGGATGCTCACAGAGCTGGCTCCCCTGTAGCTTTGCAGAGTTCTGAAGTTTCCACATACCTGTGGAAGAGGGCAAAATGCAATTACCAAGTTAGAGAACAATATATAAACTACTGTAATTTTTGTATTTAAAAATGGGCTCTATATTTATTTTTCTTTACAACCTTTTAGTTGTGCAAAGAATAAGGTCCAATGATACTCATCAAATTGTGAGAAGTGGTTACCACCCAGAAGAAATGGGAAGGGAAGGGAAGTAGGGGACCTTCACTTTTTCCTATGTAACATTCAGCAGTGTGTGAATTTTTAAACGTGAACATGGATTTCTTCTGTTTTTTATTACTTCTTCTTCACAGTTGTTAGCCAACTGGAACAGGCCAGGTGTGGGTAACTGATCTCAGAGTTTGTTACACAGTGATATGCTCCAGGAACTTTCTATTCAATCTCAGCTGCTATACAAATGCATTAGTATTCTAAAAGTTTTCCCTCTCTCATTTCAGAGAAAAAGGACATCAGTGACATGCAGATGGTAACGTGAACCTGTGCCCTAGACCAGGGATTCTCAGACTTAAAGGAGTATCAGAATCACCTGCAGGGCTTGTTAAAACACGGAGGTTCTGATTCTGGAGACTGGGGAGGGGCGGTGAATTTGCATCTCTAAGGAGCTCCTGGGTGGCGCCACTGCTGCCGCTCTGGGGTAACACTTGGAGTCCCTAGGCTCTCCACCCCCACTGCTCAGCGTGTAAACCACAGCCTGGCAGCAGCACCCGAGGGCTTGTCAGAAATGCTGACCCACTGGATCAGAATGTGCCTTTTAACAAGAACCCGGGCTGGGTCACACGCACGTGAGAGCTGGGGCACACCACAGCAGACAGTCCAGAGCCTTAGCCCCAGCGCGCTGGGCGTTTCCCTGGGGGAAGAAGCCTTCTGTCGGCTCCTACCCCAAGCCCTGGCCCTGAGCTGCTAGGACAGGGCGGTGTCCTCTGGGGCTCAGGCCTTGGGGAGGGGGAAGGGGTGGGAGAGCGAGATCCAGACCATGGCAAGTGGGAGCTCGGCCACAGCCTGGGATGGCAGGCTGCAGGGAAACACTTCCTCTCCTCACGCACTTGTCCACAGGCGTGTGGATCTGGCTTCTCAACAGAGCAGCCAGCTCCATCCTCCTGACACCACGGGGCCCAGGGCTGGAGCCTGTGCTGGGTGGAGCCCCCTGCAGCAGCAGGCTAGGGACGCCACCCTTAGGACACTACTGTCAGGCCCTTTCAGAAATGCACAATCTGCAAAGCTACTGCTCAGGCGGAATTAAAGACCACCAAGCTAAAAGCCCTCTGGACATTTCAGAGACAAAACGAGCATGATTTCAGCATAAGTTCACCCTTTAACTTCATCCCAGGGCCTATGTAATGAGACTGATACCAAACCCAGTTTCATTGCCGTATGGTGGTCAAGTTGGCTGTCTGGATCTTCAAAGCCATCTGCTTATGCCAAGCAGCCTGCTCGCATACACACTCTGTTCCTCTGGTCCAGTGAGACTCAGAGAAGAGTCACTGCTCCCCTCCCACCCCTTGCCTTCAGGGACAAGCCAGCTGATAGGATCCAGTGCAACACCCTACAGATACCACACATCAAAATCTTTGCTCTTTCTCGAGAAGGCCAGTCAGGAGAAAACAAAAATTACAAGCAAAAAAAATGCTTTTAGCTAATAAATAGGCTGTTTTTCTCCACTAATCGACAAAGATGTGCTTCTCCATAGCTCCTTTGAAAGGATCAGTGCCATCCTGTAGAACAGAGGTTCTTAACAAGGGGTCCATGAACTTGAATTGAAATTCTAAAAAACACTGTTGTGGGGACGTGTTGGTGCAGATGCGATATATTTATTAATACACAGTGTAGGGTGGACTTAGTAAGGGGTCTGTGGTTTTCACCTGACTGGCAAAGGGGTCCATGGAACAAAAAAGGTTAAGAACCCCTGCTGTACAGAAACAGAGTGGTGCTGACTGGTCTCCAAAAGGTAATGTTAAGAACTGGATGGTTTGCTGAATGTTTGAACAAAAATAAACTTAGAAATTTGGATTTCCAAGTAAGTAAGCAGGTATAATCCTTCCATATGTTCTAAAAGCAGTTTTGTAAAAATCGTAACACCGATCAGTGCTATCACTTGTTTAGTATTTTGCTGTGGACCAGGTACCATGCGAGGCACGCCATCGGATCACCTCATTTATTTTTGCAACAGCCCTCTGTGGTGGGTATTGCTTTTTTATATACAAATGAGAAAATGGAAACCTTGAGAGGCCAAGTAACTTGTGTAAGATCATACAGTTTGTAATCTGGATAGGCTGACTTGGGTCCGTAGACTTAATTATTTCTCTACAAAAGGTCTTCCAATTCTGTGGCCTAATGGGGCACCTCCCTTGAGAAAGAACAGAAAACATGGTAAGGAAGGTAGATCCAAATGCCTCTAAAAATATTGGAGGAGTCATGTTGAATTTGTGTAATGGTATATTAGTCAGCCAAAGGGGTGCTGGTACAAAGTACCAGAAATTGGCTGGCTTTTACAAAGGATATTTAGTTGTGGTAAAAGCTTACAGTTACAAGGCCCTAAAGATTCCAACTCAAGGTTGATTTTCTCACCAAAATCAGTTCCACGTGTTGAAGCGAGATGGCAGGCAATCTCTGAGAGGGTTCAGCCTTCCTCTTTCTCAGTTACAGGTTGGCATAGGGGCTTCTTTCTGGGCTTAGCTGCAAACTATCATGCAAATGACTCATCTCTCTTCCCTGGGCCACAAAATCAAAGTTCTCTCCTCTACCTTGTCTATGGAGCTCTCTCTCTCTTCCTGTGTATCTTCTCTGTCTCCTCATGAGTGAATGCCCATTTACAGCAGCCCACCAAGCAGATGAGGACTCAACCCTGAGTCAAGCCCTACTGACTGGTCAAATTTACGACTAATCTTAGCATAATTTAATCAAAACATCTCAGCTGAATCTAATACAATCAAAGGTATCAAACCCAGAGGAACAGGCCAGTTTACAAACAATCTCTTTTGTGGATTCATAAATAATCTCAAACTGCCACAAATGGTAACCCATGAGTAACAATCACCACATCTACATATGGTGTTACATGTTTTAGAGTACATTAAGAAGCACTAGATAGCTGGTGTATTGTTTCGACAAATGGGAAGGCAGTGACTTCCACCATTGGAAGGGAAAACAAAGTTATGCCTCAGCTCCAGACCAGCTCATCATGGCTACTGGCTGCAGAAACCCTTCATTTGGTCATGACCCACGCTTTAATGCTGACTGCCTTGATGTGTAAGGAGGCACCAGGTCATCAGTCAAGACTCACGGCACAGGAGGCATTCTGCTTCTCAGTCCTTCTATCTATGAGACTCATTCCTCATTGCCAGAATGACAGATTGTCTTGTCATGCTGAGAGAAAACCACACACTCACACACATTCAGGCAATGCCTGAGAGAAGTGCAGCTTCATTTAAAAGCATGAGATAGTATACATTTAAAGAACGCTGTTTGCCTATATAATTTTTAATGGGAAGGATAGTTGTTTTTTTTTTAACTTTACCATAGACAGAGGCATCTTTTCGTAAAAGGTAACTCTCAAAATCTTAGGTCAACCATAACTCATTGGGGGGGGAAAAATCAGTGCCATTCATCTATAAAGTGAAGAAAACACCCAAACTCATAGGAGTAAAAGCAAAATAGAAGAGCAGTGGGAGGATAAGCAAGAGTGTGAATAGAAAGAAAAGCTAGGTCAAAGTTTAACACTGGCCTCAAAGCAAATAATACATAGTAGTGTATTCACAAATTGACTCAAATGTCTTGAGACAAAATAGATTTAAGGAATTAGAACTATGAGTTGATTTATGAGTGGTTATACTGATAAATACTATTTACTGAGGATCTACTATATACTGAACAATGTACTAAGTGCTAAAAACATTATCTCAAGATAGACACAATTCCCATTTTACAGATGGGGAAGGAAGTTTACATAGACACCACAGATGATAAATAGCAGAGCCTGGATTCAAACTAAGGTTGAGCTGAATCCAAATCCCATGGTTTTTTAATGCTGGAAATGACATCCAATTTGAGGTATGCCTAGAAGGACCTGGAGTGAATACTGCTGGTGAACTATCCAGCATAGATTTCCACTTTTCTCCATATTGTCAAATTCCCAATTACGTTAAATATTTAGGTCATTCAGTTTCCGATTCCCAAGGGGGAGTCTTGATTAATCTAAGACAATTCTTGACAGTATTCTTCTAGCCACTGTTTCTGGTCTGGAGTGAGCACATAACCTTAGTTGGCTCAAGCGTACTGAGGGAAGGAGCATGTATTCAATGCTTGGGATACAATTTTCTCTTTCCTACTGAATGTGAGCAAGGAAGCATGCTGTCCCTTTGGCTACTTGCAACCATATTGTGATCATGAAGATAACCACCCAAAGACAAAATCAACACTCAAGGATGGTAGTGGCAAGATGGAAAAAAAAAAAACTGGGTCTGTGAAAAATACTCTTGAACTTCTGACTCCCAATTTAGAAACTATCTTCTGAATTTCTTGTTATGGGAAATATGTCTATTTTTAACCAGTATGAAGCAGAGTTTCTGTCACTTGCATATGAAAGCATCTAGTTCATACTGGCTCCCTGCCCAAATTATCTTCTTTACTGGCTTACCAAATCCCATATTCCAAACTTAGAGATTTATCCCTTTGCATCTTTGTCTACCCTAATAGATAAATAACTATATGTTAAATTATATATAACTATATAATCTTCAGTAGGGTATTATTTTCCTTAGTATTGCTCCAAAGGTATGACTTATAAAGGAAAATATTAATACACTTAACTACATAAAAAATTAAAACTTTTGGACATAAAAATGCCTTAAATAGAATTTGAAGGGAAATGGCAAACTGGTGAAGAATTTTTTTTTTCCTACAATGTAAAGAGTTAATATACTTTCTACATAAAAAGCTCTTCAAATAGATGAATACCCCAAGAAAAAAGCAAAGAACATGAACAAGCAATGGCCACTAAATACAGTTTTTTGTGTGCTTTAAGTTAATGGTCTTTTTATTGGAAAGAAAAAAAAAAGGCAAGCATTTACAACTTGGAATGGACAGAAATTGTAATTTCTTAAGTAGCATTGCTGACGGTTGTGCTCAAGGGCACAGCCTACTCTGCCAGTTCCAAGTCATGGTTCAGGAGGTTTTAAAAAAAGAGAGTCCAAAGATGCTCCCTCAAAGGTTTCTTTTTTAAAATACGTGACAGTGACAGCCTGGCTGCATTGACCCTAGTACAAGCAGGTAATGTGAAAACCATCCACGCGGGCACGCCCTCAGGCTGTGTCACTGTCATCACGGGTCTGAGTGCACAGAAGTACAAGAGGACCATCCTACCAGCGGGGCTACTTCACTACAGTTTATCTTTCACCCACTTTTCTGCACATCATCCTGAGGTAAACCAATTTTGGAAATTGTTTTCAGTAAACCAGTTAATGACAATTTTGGGTAACAAATTGAATGGAACCCATTTGTATAGGTTTTGAATCTGGTTTTTCATTTTTTTATTTTAATACAAATGCCTGACTGTGCTCAATCCTCAAGCTGCATGCATGGGAAACTGGCCAGTCCAGTGTATTACTCATTAGCAAACGGAACTTTAAGGAGTGCTTCCTTATCATTAAGGTAGCACCAGTATTTATATTGTAAAACTGATGTGTAGCTTGACCTTTAGGGGGCAGAATCACCAACCAATACATGAAGATTTTGTGTGTGTGTGGACAGAAGGTACTTCTGCTCGCACAGCAAGCCAAGTACCTATGTGGTGAGCCAGTTCCTGCGCAAGTGAGTCATGCAGCAAGATGATGGCACAACAAAACAGAGACAAAGGGGAGACTCAAGGTGAAGTACAGCAGAGACCAGGAACTGAGGTGGCACAATTGACAAGGAACCTCTCTCCACATCAGAGGTCCCCAGGATCAAATCTCAGTAAATCCTAAGGGAGAAAGATGAGAAGAGAAGACAAAAAGAGAAATAGATATAGAAGATCACACAGAGAATAGGCACAGACAGCAAAAACCGGCAGGGCAGGGGAGGGGAGAGAGGAGAGGAGAGGGGGGTAAAAATGAAAGTGGACCCCTATCTTACTCCCTACACAAGAATCAAGTCAAATGGATCAAAGACCTAAATATAAAAGCCAGGACCATAAATTGTAGAGGAAAATTTAGGGAAACATCTTAAAGATCTTGTGGTAGGTGGTAGTTTCTTGGACCTTACTCCCAAAGCATGAGCAACAAAAGAAAAAAAATAGATAAATGGAACCTCCTCAAAATTAAACTCTTTTGCACCTCAAACTCAATGGGAGAAAATATTTGGAAATCGTATATCTGATAAGAGTTTAATATCCATGATATATTAAGAGATGCTACAACTCAACAATAAAAAGACAAATGACCCAATTTAAAAATGGGCAAAGACTTGAACAGACATTTGTTAATAGGAGAAATACAAATGGCAAAAAAAAAAAGTATGAAAATATGTTCACCATCACCAGCGATTAGGGAAATGCAAATAAAGCTACAATGACATTCATTTCACAGTTATCAGAATGGCCGCTATTAAAAAGACAGAAAACTGCAAGTGTTGGGGAGCGTGTGGAGAGATAGGAACACTTATTTCCTGCTGGTGGGTGTGGAATAGTGCGGTCTCTATGGAGGACTGCTTGGCAGTTACTACAGAAGGTGAATATAGACTTGCCCTGTGACCCAGCCATACCACTGCTAGGTATACACCCAGAAGAACTGAGAGCAGTGACATAAATAGACATCTACACACCAATGTTCATAGCAACATTACTCAGGATTACCAAAAGATGGAAACAACCCTGGTGTCTATCAACCAATGAATGGATAAACTATGGTGTCTACACACAATGGAGTATTATGCATCTGTCAGAAGGAATGAAGTCATGAATCATGACAATACAGATGAACCTGGAGGACATTATGTTGAGTGAAGCAAACCAAACACAAAAGGACAAACACTCTATGACTGCACTGTTATGAACTAAATATATTGTGTAATCTCATGGAATAAATGACTTGAATATGGGTCACCAGAAAATAGAATGAGGTTAAAGAATGGAAATCTGAGGTTCAATTTATGCAGAATTGGTAAAAAGGGTGTGTGTTCATCTTTGGGAATGAACAGAAAAGGTGAAAGCACAACATAATGTTTGTAACTAACAGTGCTATTTTTTTTATATCTCTTTTTTTTTATTTTATTTTATTTATTCATTATTTTTAAAAATATTACATTCGAAAAATATGAGGTCCCCATTCACCCCCACCACCCCGACCCCACCACTCCCCCCACAGTAACACTCTCCCCCATCATCATGACACATCCATTGCATCTGGTGAGTACATCTCTGGGCATCGCTGCACCCCATTTGAAGAATGTCAACCACCACACCATGGAGCCTAGAGTGCCTACAACTGAATGCTGGAGGATTGCAGCCAGTATCCATGTGGAATCTAAGCCCCCTCTTGACATAGATGTGGAATGGACACAACCAAGCCAAGGTCCACAGGAAGGAGGAATACAGTAAGGATTAGAGCGGACTTAATGATATTCTATTTATCAACTATTGTGGTTAATAATCGAGAAAATGTGGCATTGGTGTGGAAAAACAGTGCTATTTATTACATGGGTATGAAAGTGGTTTAAAGGAGAAAGTCGGGGAGTGGGTGTAGCTCAGTGGTTTGAGCACCAGCTTCCCATGTACGAAGTCCTGGGTTCAATCCCTGGTACCTCCTTAAAATAAATAAATAAATAAATAAAAACAAACCCAAATTTAGGTGGCGGACTTGGCCCAGTGGTTAGGGTGTCCGTCTACCACATGGGAGGTCCGTGGTTCAAATCCCGGGCCTCCTTGACCTGTGTGGAGCTGGCCCACGTGCAGTGCTGATGCGCGCAAGGAGTGCCCTGCCACACAGGGGTGTCCCCCGCATAGGGGACCCCCACGCGCAAGGAGTGCACCCCGTAAGGAGAGCTGCCCAGCATGAAAGAAAGTGCAGCCTGCCCAGGAATGGTGCCGCACACACAGAGAGCTGACTCAAGAAGATGACGCAACAAAAAGAAACACAGATTCCCATGCCACTGACAACAACAGAAGCAGACAAAGAAGACTCAGCAAATAGACACAGAGAACAGACAATGGGGGTGGGGGGGAGGGGGAGAGAAATAAATAAATCTTTAAAAAAAATAAAATAAAATAAAGGAGAAAGTGTAAGGTCAGGCATATCGCTAAAAGAAAAGCTAAAATATGTAACCTGGGACTGTATAGCATAGTAAAATCTCATGTGAAATATGAATATGGATAATATTGGATATATAAGACTGTTTTTCTTTGAACAAATGTATGTTAATGTTACAAGATGTTATTACCAGACAAAATAACATTATGCTAAGTGGAAGAAATCAGACACAAAATACTGCATATTGTATAATTCCATTCATACAAAATGTAAATATAAATCCATCTATAAAGATAAAATTAGATTAGTGGTTATGTAGGACTGGGGAGGGATGGAGGGATTAAAAGACAACTGCTAAGGAGTGTGGAGTTTTTCTTTTTGGAGCAATGAAATTGTTCTAAAAATTTTTGTGGTGATGAATGTACAACACTGTGATTATATGAAAAACCATGATTGTACCTTTGGATTTGTATGATATGTGACTATATCTCAAAAAACTGCTTAAAAAGTAAATTTCTCTGAAATTTGAAAACAGAATTGCCGGGATTACCGAAATCTTTATTTTTCCTTGTTCTAGACCTGCACTGTCCAGTTTGACGGCCAATGGCTTTTGAGCATTTGAAACATGGCTAGTCAAATTAAGATGTACTGTACGTGTAAGTTGCTCATTAGATTTCAAAAACTTAGTACGAAAAAGAGAATACAAAATATTTCCCTAATACTCATATGTTGATTACACATTAGTTGATAATATTTGTGTTAAATAAATTATTAAAGTTAAACAAACAAAAAAATTAGCAGTTAATTACATCTACACCTGATTACATCTACAATTAACAAAGAAGATTGCCTTTAGCAATGAGAGAGTTCTCATCCAATCAGCTGAAGGCCTTAAAGGGAGAACAGAGATTCAGCAGGCAGAAGAATTTCCGTCTCTACTTACGCCAACCAGCTTCTCCTAGGGAATTCATTGAAACCTTCATCCGTGTTTCCCAGCTTGGGGTCTGTCCTAGAGAATTCAGACTTGCCAACAATCCCCACAGTCACATGAGCCAAATCCTATAATAAATCTCATTATACACACACACATACATATCTATATCCTGTTTCCCTTGAGAACACTGAGACTAATACACCATGTGTTGGTGAAGGATGGAGTTGTTGAGACTTTCATGCAGTGCCGATAGGAATTTAAATTGCTAAGGCCTTGGAATTTATCTGTATCTATTTAAGTTGAATATATGGACACCCAGCAATTCCACTCTTAGGTATATACCCAAAAGACATGCACACACATGCGCATTGAAGGACTTGTTTAAGAATATATTCATAATCGCATATTCAGTATATTCATAATAGCCAAAATCTAGAAACAACCCAAATGACTACCGATAGAATGGATAAATGAATTGATATATATGTACATTTTTTCATGAAATATAACACTACACAGCAATGAAAAGAACAAATATTGCTAATAGCAAAAGCACTTATAGCCTTAACAGACATAAGGTTGAGCAAAAGAATCCAGATACAAAAACTTATATACCTTATGATTCCATTGATAGAGAGTTCACACTCAGATAAAACTAATCCATGGCAGCAGAGTTGGTGATCCAGAAGGAGCACAGGGAGACTTCTATATGTTGCTGACAACATACTATACTTTCTCCAGGTTGTGTTTACATTGTAGAAATTCAAATTGTGAGTGTAAGATTTGGGCACTTTGCTGTACGTATGTTATAGTTCAATAACAATATTTACAAAGTAATAGTAAAAATTACATTTATTTTTGTGTTCCCTATTAACAGAGTTCCCTCTCAGGGAGATTCCTCATTTTAACCCATCCCAGAGCTCTCCTGAAGAGAGGCTGGCTGGGCACCTGCTGAGAGCCAAGTTGGAGCCTGCAGGGATGGCCAGATCTGAGAGACACAGCCTCAGTGGTGGTGAGAGAAGAGGGGCTCCAAAGGCACTCACAGGAAAGCAATCTGTGTTGCGAGTTGGTGACAGCAGTAGAGGACACCAGTGAGTACATATATATGCAAACGGCAGGCCCTAATTTATAGCAAATTCAGTTCCAGTGTCCTTGGCTCGAGACAGTGCTCTTTGTCACCCAGCTCCTTGCTGCCCTACTCCCCCTCCCCTGAGCATGCAGCCCAGCTTTCATGGCGGTCCTGGCCCTTTTCAAGCCTGCAGCATAGAGTAAAGCAGAGCCCACAATGCCAATTTCTAGTGAAGGTCACTGCAAAAATGTCATGAGAATATCAAGTTTTAAGGGACCCAGATATATCCAGCAGAAAGAGCTCTTTCTTATAGCTCTTTTCCATTTTCCCTTTCCTCTTCAACTTCAATTTTCCCCATCTAATCCCTCACTGTCAACAGGTTTAGGATTTTCTCATCGATAAAAATGAGATCTGTGTTCTCTAGGCCTGGGGCTACCTATTGGACATTTGGGACAAGCTGCCAGTAAACCAAAAGAAAGATATAAATAGAAAGATAAAACTCATTCAAGAGGTTTCTGCCATCAGGCAGATTATTAATATAAATTGTTGCATTTCCACAACCCCTGAGGACATTTTTAAGAAAAAGCATACCCCATAATTTTCATTTGCAAAATGATTAATAAATTAACTTCTGCAAAATATTAAGTGCATACAAATGCTAGGCAATTATAACACTCGTTCTTTTTTTTAAGATTTATTTTTTATTTATTTCTCTCCCCTTCTCCCCGCCCCCCCCACCCCGAGTTGTCTGCTCTCTGTGTCCATTCGCTGTGTGTTCTTCTATCCTTATCAGCGGCACTGGGAATCTGTTTCTTTTTTTAGTGTCATCTTGTGTGTCACCTCTCTATGTGTGCGGCGCCATTCTTGGGCAGGCTGCACTTTCTTCCGCACTGGGCGGCTCCCCCTACAGGGTGCAATCCTTGCACATGGGGCTTCCCTATGCAGGGGACACCCCTGAGTGGCACGACACTCCTTGCGCACACCAGCACTGCGCATGGGCCAGCTCCACATGGGTCAAGGAGGCCGGGAGTTTGAACCGTGGACCTCCCATGTGGTAGGCAGACACCCTATCCATTGGGCCAAGTCCACTTCCCATAACACTTGTTCTTGAAACAGTATTATTGTTTGCAATATTGAGCTACAAAAATATATGGTTCAAACTGAAAAATGGCATTTTAAATTCCAGGGAAAAAATTATCCTTTATCTTGAGTTTATTACCATTTATCCTGAGTTTGATCCAAAATTTTTCAAATGGGTCACAGTTTGCCCCACAAGGGTCTTATAACACATATGATTTTAACCAGTGTAATGTTTGAGTATGTCTAACCCCTTTCAAGGTTGATAATAAATGTGATTTACTAAAATAAAGCAAAGTAAGTCACTGTTGTCTGCGAACAGAGCTCACAATAATCAAGGGAACCCAGAGAGAAAATGACAGGAAAGAATAATTTTCAAGATGAAATATCAAAGAGTGTACCTTTCCTGGACAAATAAAACCTGCTACAAAAGCGCAATACTGATTCTCTTTTCATCCATGAGGACCTAGGCTCCCCATTGCCATACACTACTGAATCCTAGGATAATATAAATTAAGTTAGAAGCCATTTGGCACATAAAATCCTAGAAGAGTATATTAACTTAGTTGTGCCTAATACCAAGTTAAATGTTAACCTGAAGAGATAGGGGATTATACAAAGTTTTCATAAGCCAAAGTCACAACAACTTTCCAAGCCCACCTCCTGGCAGTTTACCCACTTCCCAACACAATTCCTGTTTGAGAAGTCGAAGACACACTCAGCAGCCACCTCCCAGCCCTCACCTATCCCCCTCCTTGCCCCTCTTGCTTGTTTGTGTGCAGGTGTTTGTTATGTTTCCATCTGTGCTTATGTGCATGCAGGTGTTAGGTATGTTTCTATTTGGCAAGGGAGGCAGGCAGCCAGGGGAGACATTAAATCTTAACCAGTCCCAACTGCTTGCCAGGACACAAATGTTGCTCACTGGCAGAGACACCTCCCTCTCTGGAATGTATAAAAGCTCAGCACTCAGTCAGTGCAGGTGTCCCTCATCTCTGACGTGACGAGAAGCATGTGGAGCTGCAATCCACCAACGCTGATCCAAGCAGATGGCTTACCCGGGGGACTGGCTAAGGTGGAATCTTTTCCTCTGCTCTTTTGGACCCTTTGTTCAGTGCAAACAATAAAGCAGTAATTTGCTGGGAGCCTCTGTTGTGTCTGAACTTGTATTCCCACAATGCACCAATAAGCAACTTGCTTCACAATACCATGCCATCCATGTGACAAAGGAAGGGCTATTGCTAGGATGCCCTGATACCTCAGCTATAATCCTGAGAGATCTGATTTTCTGAACAGGCAGCAAAGTCAACCTCTTTAGGTTTAAAACAAAAAATACTAAATTTGTTTTATATATCCATTAAAGAACACATATTCTTCTTCTATCCCACTATAATCATGTTTGTAGATGTCTATAACTAGGCCAAAGGCCTAGATTTAGCAGGTGTGTTTAAGGTGAGGATGAGGGCTCCTAATGCAACAGCAGGACAGGAAAAGAAAATAGAAAAGAAACAAAGAAAAGCCACTATGCAGATGTGTGAAGACTCCCACCCTATTTTAATTTTCATGATTATTAAGTCCCAATAACACAGAGCAGTTACAACCTGTGCTCCATGAATCTTCATTCATTCATTCACCCAAGCTCAGAATTTAAGTACCACCACACTAGACTTGAATTTACCGTTTTTTAAAATTCCATTATTACCTTTGCCTGGACTCTGGGGAAACCCAGAAGTGAACATCGGCTCAGAGATACCTCCAGAAATCCTCCAATTCTGGCCCAAGGAACAGTAGAGAAGTCTCGTGGTAGTGATAATGGTGGCAATGGGTAAAAATTTTAAGGAGGAGAATCTTGGCTCTAAGCAGAGGAGCTGCATTCCCAAGGGATTGGTGGCAAATCCCCACTGCTTTTTTCTCTTTCTGTCCTCCCACTGCTTGGCCCTGAATGTGGATGCAGTTGCCAGACTACATGGTAGAGCAGGGAAAATTAAACTCCAGCTTTCTGGGTTGAAGATCAAAAAGGACAACTGCAGGGAATATGAAATCACAGTGAAAAAAGAGTTTAGAAAATAATCCTCATAAAGTTGCTTATGAAATTCTTGGGCTCACTTTCAAGCTGTCCATACATCAATCTGATCCTAACCAGCATACAAAAGTCTTTGAAAGCTGAACTGAAAGGTAAAGTATAATCAAAGTCACAGACTGGACACAGGGTGGCATACATATGGGACAGATCTACACATTTACAAACACTTTGTAACTGATATTAAACCAGAGCCCTTTCAGATGTGGATTTGGCCCAATGGATAGGGCATCTGCCTACCACATGGGAGGTCCAAGGTTCAAACCCAGGGCCTCCTGACCCATGTGATGAGCTGGCCCACACTCTGATGCGCACAAGGAGTGCTGTGCTACACAGGGGTGTCCCCCATGTAGGGGAGCCCCACATGCAAGGAGTGCACCCTGTAAGGAGAGCTGCCCAGTGTGAAAAAAGTTCAGCCTGCCCAGGAATGGCACCGCACACACGGAGAGCTGATGCAGCAAGATGACGCAACAAAAAAATGAGACACAGATTCCTGGTGCTGCTGACAAGAATACAAGTGGACACAGAAGAACACACAGTGAATGGACACAGAGAGCAGACAACTGGGTGGGAGGTGGGGTGGGGAAGGGGAGAGAAATAAATAAAAAATAAATCTTAAAAACAACAACAACAAAAAAAAACCAGAGCCCTTAGAAGCCTGGTTAGAACTTGCAACCTGAACCCAAGTGGGTCAATAGCCTGCCCAAAAAAAAAAAAAAAAAAAGAAAGTCAACACACTCCATTGAATTTAAACAAAACACAGAATCTCATAAAAATAGTCAAAATGTCTACTATACAATCCAAAATAACATGAATTATGAAGAACCAGAAAAATCTCAACTTGCATGGGAAAAGACAAGAAACAGATGATAATACTGAAATGACAATGTTCAAATTATCTAATAAAGACTTTAAAATAGCTATTATAAAATTTCTCCACCACATAAGGGCAAACATTCTTGAAATGTATAGAAAAATAGAAAGTCTTATCAAGGAACAGAAGATATAAAAAGCAAGTAGAAAATTTCAAACTAAGAAACACAACTGAAATTAAAATTCACTGAAGGGGCGGCGGACTTGGCCCAGTGGTTAGGGCATCCATCTACCACATGAGAGGTCCACAGTTCAAACCCTGGGCCTCCTTGACCCATGTGCAGCTGGCCCACACACATTGCTGATGTGCGCAAGGAGTGCCGTGCCACGCAGGGGTGTTCCCGCGTACAGAAGCCCCATGCGCAAGGAGTGCGCCCCGTAAGGAGAGCCGCCCAGGGTGAAAGAAAGTGCAGCCTGCCCTAGAATGGTGCCACACACATGGAGAGCTGACACAACAAGATGAAACACAAAAAGAAACACAGATTCCTGTGCTGCTGACAACAACAGAAGCAGACAAAGAAGAAGATGCAGCAAATAGACACAGAGAACAGACAACCAGGATGGGGGGGGAGGGGAGAGAAATAAATAAAAATAAATAAATCTTTTTTAAAAATTCACTAAAGGAGCTCAATAGTAGAATGGAGATGACAAAGGAAAGAGTCAGTGAATATAAAGATAGATCATTATAAATTACACAATCTATGTAACAAAAAACAATGGAAAAGATGGGAGGCATATGTGGCTCAGGCAACTGGTCTCCCACATACCACATGGGAGGTCCCTGGTTCAGATCCCAGGGCCTCCTAAAGAAGACAGTGAGCTGGCATGACAGGCAGGAGCAGCAAGCTGACACAACAAGAGAAACAAGAAGAAAAAACACAATGAGAATAACAACAAAGTAGGGGGCAGAGCTGGCTCAAATGTTTAGGCACCTTCCTCCCACATCAGAGGTCCTGGATTCAGCTTCAGATGCCTCCTAAAGCAACAAGGAAGATGAACAGACACAGTAAATACAAACAACAAGGGGAGGTGGGGAGAAATAGATAAAAATAAATCTTTAAAAAAACAATGGAAAAGAATGAACCTGTGGGTTCATTCAGAGACCTTTGGGACACTACTAAAAGCTTTAATATTTGTGTTATCATAGTCCCAGAGGAGAAGGAAAAGAGTATGGTGTGTAAAAAAAAAAAAAAGTTGAAGATATAATGGCTGAAATTTTCCCAAATGTGGTGAAATACACAACCTCATTAATTCAAGAAGCTCAGCAACCCCAAATAGGATAAACTCAAAAAAATCCACTCCTGGACACATCATAATCAAACTGTTGAAAACAGAAAAAGAAAAAATTCTTGAAAGTAACCAGAGAACAAGTCTTATGAACCACAGAAAATGTGGTGACTACAGATTTCTCACCAGAAATTCTTGAGGCCAGAGGGAAGAGGAAAACAGTTTTTAAGTGCTAAAAAAGAAAAGAAGTGTTAGAATTTTTTATCCAGTAAAAAACACCACTCAGTGCTTGTTTTAGTTTGCCAAAGGACTGCCAATGCAATGTACCAGAAATGGGTTGGCTTTTATAAAGGGGATTTATTTGGGGTGAAAGCTTATAGTTCCAAAGCAATGAAAAGTCCAAACCAAAGCATCATCAGAGATGCCTTCTCACCAAAGTCAGCTTCTATTCATCCTGGCATGTTGCCACATGGTGAAGCAAGATGGCTGCCAATCTCTGCCCAGGTTTCAGCCTTCCCCTCCAGGCTCACCCTTTCCTCTTGAGCTGCTCCATGGGCCCAGCCTTTTGGAGCTTTGTATTCTCTCTTACATGACAGGATAAAAACTGGCAGCTTCCTTCTACTGTGTCTGTCTGTGTCTCTCTGTATTTCCACTTATATCAGACACAGAAAGGGGGCAAAGACTCAACCTGGGGAAGTGGATTTGGCTCAACTGATAGAGCATCACCTACCATATGGGAGGTCCAACAGGCCACCCGACCCATGTGGTGAAGCTGGCCCATGCACAGTACTGATGCACACAAGGAGTGCCATGTCACGCAGGGGTGTCCCCCACAGAGGGGAGCCCCATGTGCCAGGAGTGCACCCTACAAGGAAAGCCACCCTGCATGAAAAAAGCCCAGCCTGCCCAGGAGTGGCACCACACACACAGAGAGCTGACGCAGCAAGATGATGCAACAAAAAGAGACACAGATTCCTGGTGCCACTGACAAGAAGGAAAGTGAACACAGAAGAAAACACAGTGAATGGACACAGAGAGCAGACAATGCAGCGGGGGGGGGGGGGGCGGTGAGCGAAATTAATTAAAAAAAAAAAAGACTCAACCTGAGTCACGCCTCACTGATGTAGACCAATCAAAAGCCCTAAAGCATGAAGTGGACTTAGCCCAGTGGTTAGGGCATCCACCTACCACATGGGAGGTCCACAGTTCAAACCCCAGGCCTCCGTGACCCGTGTGGAGCTGGCCCACATGCAGTGCTGATGCGCACAAGGAGTGCCATGCCATGCAGGGGTGTCCCCCGTGTAGGGGAGCCCCACACACAAGGAGTGTGCCCCATAAGAGAACCGTCCAGCACAAAAGAAAGTGCAGCCTGCCCAAGAATGGCACCGCACACATGGAGAGCTGATACAACAAGATGATACAACAAAAAGAAACACAGATTCCTGTGCCATTGACAACAGAAGCGGATAAAAGAAGAACATGCAGCAAATAGACACAGAGAGCAGACAACTGGGGGTGGGGAAGGGGAGAGGAAAAAAAAAAGCCCTAAAGCAGGTGCAGATGTAGCTCAGGGGTTGACCGCCTGCCTTCCATGTATGAGGTCTCAGGTTCAATCCCCGATACCACCTAAAATTTTTTTAAAAGGCCTAAAGCAATCTTATTAAGTAATCTAATCAAAGGCTCCTCAGCCAAACTAATGCAATCAAAGGGTATCACACCCAGAGGAACAGATTAGTTTACAGACATAATCTTTCTCTTTTTGGGATTCATCAAATAATCTCAAACTGCCACAGTACTAAAGATGAAATACAGGCATTCTCTACTGTAGGAAAACTAAGGTCATTCATTGCTAGCAGACCTAATCTAAAAGAATTGGTAAAGGACATTCAGACAGAAAGGAAATAATGTCAGAAGTAAATCTAGATCTGCAGGAAAAAAGGAAGAATAACAGAAATGGTAACTATCTGGTAAAGATAAGAGACTGCTACTTTCCTACTGAGTTATTTAAAATATTTGTGAGAGTTTAAAATTAAAATTATAACATTGCTGGGGTTTTCATTATATATAAATGTAATATATAACATGACTACAGAATAAGCAGAGGAAGATAAAGTCACACATATGATGGTCAGATTATAATAAGAAATTAACAAATGGGAAAGACAATCATTCTCTAGCTATCTCCCAAGGAAATATTGTACAGACCAAAGCAAGTTATATAACCAAAGGCCCATCTTCACCACCATATTCACCAACTGAAACCCAATTTTATCCATTCTTGAAAATCTTTGAAGCTTTTCTCAGTTACTTCCATGGCACCCTGTGGTGGTTTAAAACCATATGCACCACAGAAAAACATGTTCTTAAATTTATAATAACCCATTCCTGTGGGTGTGAACCCACTGTAACGTGGGCTTTTTGATGAGGCTACTTCAATTAAGATATGACCCACCTCAGTCAGGATGAGTCTCAATCCTATTAATGGAGTCTATAGCAGTTTGATATTATTAATGAATTCCAAAAAGAAATATTGGATTATATTTGTAAACTTGTCTTTTCCTCTGGGCCTATTAGAGTGTTTTGGATTCAGAGGTTTTACTTTGACTTGATGAAATAATGATTGATGCTTTGATTGGGCCACATCAGCAGGGACATTCGTCCCCACCCTGGGGACTCACAGAAAAACCACAGAGCACCACAGAGAAGGGAGGATAGAGTCAGGCTGGAGCCCCCAGGAAGTAAGCACACAGAGGAGCTCATTCATGAGGAAAGAAAGAAGGCCCTGGGGAGAAAAGAAGCCATTCACCTAGGAGTCTACAGTTGGCCTTTTGGAGACTACAGAGCAGCTAAACCCAGAGAGAGGTAAGCCCCAGGAAGAAAGGAACCCAGGAAGCTGAACCCCAGAAAACGTTGCAGCCATCTTGCTCCAACACGTGGCAATAACCTTTGGTGACAGAGGTAACTTGTGCTTTATGGTCTAGTAACTACAAGCTCCTACCCCAAATAAATACCCTTTAAAAAACCAGCCAATTTCTTGTATTTTGCATCAGCACCCCTTTGGCGGACTAATACAGAGTCCTTTATAAGAAAATGAAATTCAAACAATAAGAGAGAAAGCCACAGAAGCAAAAAGGTGAAACCAACAAAACCCAGAAGAAAAAAAGAGAACCAGCAGACACCACCATGTTTCAGAGGAGCCAAGAATTGCCAGCTGCCAGTCTTTGGCATGGCCTTGTTGATTCCTTGATTTAGACATTTTTCCAGCCACATAACCATGAGCAAATAAACTCCAACTGTTTAACCTGACCCATTTCATGGTATTTACTGAGCAGCCTAGGAAACTAAAACACACCCCCTTAGAATTTTGTTTATGACTCTTGGAGGGTCCTTGTAATGAATAATAATTGGTAATACTAATAACAATATTAGCAACCCTCTATTAAATATCTCTGTCTACCAGACACTATCTTAAGTCCTTTAAAAATGTTATTTCTTTTTTTAATAAACTTAATTTCAACTTCAAAAAATAAAATAACAGACAAAAGGCAGCTTATTATGGAAAGCAAATCATGGAAGCATTACTTTAAAAATCCTGTCCAGGCACATTTATATTATTTAATCCTACAAACAAACTCAATTGTTTCACCAATGTTGCAAAAGATGTATAAATCAGCACAGATTGGTTAAATGATAAGACCAAGGTCTCCTTGTTAATCAAGAAAATGGAAAAACATGGTTGATCATATTCACATCTTGTAAAACTAAATCCAAATTTTTTTCACCCTTAGCACTGATATAGCAACTTCTTTGCCTTTTCCACAGAAATATTATAATATTATTGTTAACTATAGTCTATAAGTTAAGTTAGTTGTTTTTTCCCCATGTGTGACAGTTTGAGATTAATTTTGAGATTAAAGAGAAAGATTGTGTTTGTAAATTGATCTGTTCCTCTGGGTGTGATACCCTTTGATTATACTGAATTCAGTTGAGAGGTCCCTTGATTAGATCACCTGTTAGGACTGCATGGAGGACTTTTCTTTGATTTAATCACATCAGTAGGGCATGAATCAGGTTAAGCCCCTGCCCTCTTGGTGGGTCTGATATAAAATGGAAGCTCATTCAAAATAGGCACATGGGAAAGAGAGAGAGAGAGCGCTGTCATTTTTATCCTGAGTCCCTGGGGGAGAGATGAGGCATTCACCAGATAGTTTGCAGCTGACCTTGAGAAGAGAACAGAATAGCTCAGACTGCTATAGAAGGCCTGCAAGAAATGAGTCCTGTGCCAGGAGAGAGAGAAAGCCCTGAGACACAAGCCCTGTGCCAGCCTGCAGCTGAGAGAGAGGAAGCCCAGAGGGGAAAGCTGAAGCCTTGCAGAGATCAGGAACCATTGCTTCAGCACATGGCAACTGAGTTTGGTGAGAAAGCAACCTTGAGTTGGACTCTTTAGAGCCTGTAACTGTAAGTTTTTACTCCAAATAAATACCCTTTATAAAAGCCAACAGATTTCTGATTTTGCATCAGCACCCTTTTGGCAGACTAGTACAGAATTTGGAGCTGAGAGTGCGGAACAGTCTGTTGCAATTATCAAAAATGCTGGAATTGGGAAGCAGACTTGGCCCAGTGGATAGGGTGTCCATCTACCACATGGGAGGTCGACAGTTCAAACGCCAGGCCTCCTTGACCCATGTGGTGAGCTGACACATGCGCAGTGCTGATGCGCGCAAGGAGTGCTGTGCCAGGCAGGGGTGTCCCCCGCATAGGGGAGCCTCACACACAAGGAGTGCGCCCCATAAGGAAAGCCACCCAGTGCAAAAGAAAGTTCAGCCTGCCCAAGAATGGCACCACTCACACGGAGAGCTGACACAACAAGATGACGCAACAAAAAGAGACACAGATTCCCGTGCCACTGACAACAGCAGAAGCAGACAAAAAGAAGAACACACAGCAAATGGACACAGAGAAAAGGGGGGGGGGAGAAATAAATAAAATAAATCTTAAAAAAAAAAATGCTGGAATGGTTTTATAAATGAGTAAGGGGTATTTTAGGAGGAATTCTGAAACGCTTGAGCGAAAAGGCCTAGATTGCATTGACAAGACTGTTGGTAGGAATATGAAGACTAAAGTTATTTCTAATAAGGACTTAGAAAAAAATGATGAAACAATTATTGGAAATTGGAGGAAAGGTGATCTGTGTTTTAAAGTTGCAGAGAACTTAGCAAGATTGACTTCTGATGTTTGATGGGAGGCAAAATTTGAAAATGGTGAGCCTGGACATTTAGCTGAAGAGCTTTCCAAAATAAACTTGGAGAATGCTTCCTGGCTTCCCCTTGCACCTTATAGCAAAATGTTAGATAAGCAAGATAAGCTGAGGACTGAATTACTGGGCAGAAAGGAAACAGAGATTGAGTCTGCAAATTCTAAGCCTCTGGAAATCAAGCCCCAGAAGATAATACCCAATTTGAGAAATTAACCCAAACTTGGAACTTGTAAGTCAAGATTGAAAATAGAGTTGTCCAGGAAAGACTTATGGAAAGTCTTACTGTCAAATGGCTTGGATTCCTGCCTTCTGCATGCTAAACCAACAAGCTTTTTGCAAAATCTGTGTGAACAAAACCACTGTCAGCCTGGACTAAAAGGGACATGGAGGGGAGAGATGGAAGGGAAAAAGTTCTGGAATTAAGACATCTCCTTGGACCAAGCGAGGGACCCACCCGTGAGTATGGAGAGAGTGAGTTTGTACCCATATTTGAAGAGGGTGGATGCTCCAGCCTGCTGTTCAGGGAGAATTTGTGCACCCCAGGTTACAGAAAATGTGGAGGGCATTCCTGGTGGTTGGCAAGAGTTAGGTCACCACCCCACTTCTTTGAAAGGGGTAGGCCTGTTTTCCATAGGTTGGGGGGAGTGAAGTCACCACCCCACTGCTCTGAAGGGGTTGGACTTAGTCCCCATAGGTTAGTGAGGGCCAGGTCACCACCTCACTCTTTGGAGGGTGTTGGGCCTGTACGCCAGAGATTAGCGAGAATGTTGCTGTCACCTCACTGTACTAAGAGCATTGAGACTGTACCCCCAGAGATTGGGGGAAGTGTGACTATCACCCCCAATGTTCTTGGAAGGTGAGGTCTGGAGCTTGGTTGCCACCTAGATGTTTGATGGGGGTGGAAATGGCCTTTGGGCAAGCCTGTGGAAAGGGTGGGCGCCCATGAGGCCCTGAGGAGAAGAGGAAACTGTCGTTTTAAGAATGACTCTCAGACTTTGACATCCAATGGAGCATGCCCTGAAGTGGTTTGGAACTGTTGGGGAGCAGTGGTGGGTGTTTTCCTCCCAAATTCTCCTTGTGGTAGTCAAACGTTTATCCTATGTCTATGCCTCATTTGTATATTGGGAGCAGATAACTTGTTTTGTAAGTCTAATAGCCAGAGAGGATTTTGCACCAAGACAAAGTGTATTCCTATAACCCAAAATGATGTGGTTTTTGTGCCTAGCATCGCAATTGAGATGATTTAAGGTTTGTTATTGTTGTTGTTTAATATTGTAATTACTTTTTTGGGATTCAGAATGTAGAGGGTAACAGTCTGAGATTATTTTTGTGGATCCCAAAAAGAGAAATATTATGTTTATAAACTAATCTATTCTCTGGTTGTGATACCCTTTAATTGTATTGGATTCAGTTGAGAAGACCTTGATTAAATTACCTGTTAGGATGGCTTTGAGGGCTTTCTTTGATGCGATCACATCCATCACATCGGTAGGGTGTGACTCAGGTTGAGTCCTCTCCCCCTTGGTGGGTCTGATATAAAATGGAAACTCATGCAAGATAGACACATGGGAAAGAGAGAGAGAGCACTGTCATTTTTCATCCTGGGGTCCTGGGGAGAGATGAGGCATCCTCCTGAAAGTTTGTAGCTGACCTTGAGAAGATAACAGAGGAGCTGAGACTGATAAAGAAAGCCCAGAAAGAAATGAGCCTTATGCCAGGAGAGAGAGAAAGCCCTGAGTGGCAAGCCCTGTGCCAGCCTGCTGCTGAGAGAGAGGAAGCACAGAGGGGAGGGCCGACCCTCACAGACATCAGCTACCATCTTGCTTCAACACAGGGTAACTGAGTTTGATGAGAAAGCAACCTTGAGCTAGACTCTTTGTGGCCTTGAATCTATAAGTTTTTACCCCCAAATAAATACCCTTTATAAAAGCCAACAGATTTCTGGTACTTTGCATCAGCACCCGTTGGCAGACTAACATATCATAATCACTATATTCTTAACACCTTGTAATAGAGAAATATTGTTGTATTTAGTAACCCCAATCCTCATCTACCATTGAAATCACTATGTTATATAGTCCGTAAGATTATCTTTTAGCTGTCTTTCAATTAACATTAACCTCCATAGACTACCCATTTAGGTTATAATCACATTTATAAATCAGCAGTATAATCACATTATAATGTGTTACCATCAACTCTGTTTCCACATATTTACAATCAACCTTATTAAACATTCTACGTACATTCAGCATCAGCTCCCCAAATATTATTTCTAATTCTTACAATAACCCTGTGAGGTAGATAATATTTTTACCACTTAACAAAAGAGGAAACAGTCACACTATTTTATAATGGTTTTTAGACGTTTTATCCACAATAATTAAACGTGGTTATGCTAATTTTATCTACCCTGGAACATCTCAGGCACAGAATCCAAGCTGCAATGACCTTAAAAATGTGTTTCTATTTTATTCCTCTAACCAACAAAATTGGCCTGGTTTGGTTTATTTCAAAAAAAACAATGGAAGGACAGTACAACACAAGTTAACTGGTAGGTCTTGGCTATGGCCTCTAAGCCTCCTCTTAGATCCCAAAGAATATGCAAGATAAGGCTGAGGTAGTTTGAGAGATTCTGTGCAAACTCTAGAGCCATTTTTTTATTCTCCCTGAGATCAGAATAAAACAATTTATGTTTCTGAGCATCAATACCTTGGACTGACCTTGATGCTTGTGATTTTTGTGCTGTATTACATTCCAAGTCCAAAGTAAGATGAATATATCTTAGTAAAAAATGTTGGAGAAAAATCAATTTCTATGATAAATGGTGTGATTCTTATCTTTTCTTGGGGAAGTGTTGGCAACCCTGTACTTCCATTTCTGAAAATCCACAGCTCTCGGTGCACCATAGAGTGTTAGCTTGGAAAGTTTTAGGCTGAACTATAGTGTCCAGGGTAAGAAACAGTATCTAAACTTACAATACCTTAGGGAACATTCCATGGAGGAAACCTGTTTTGTTGGGCCTTGGAAAAAAGGCGGAATTTGGACTTCTGGAAATGGAGGTGAGAGGCAAAGGATGCAGATGGCAGTGGCAAAAGCAAGAAAAGGGAAATGTAGGAGGGAATTTAGTTTTGACTAGAACAGAGTATATAAGCAAAGGAGCAAAAATGAATGTAGTGTTAGAAAGACAGATGGGGCCTGCAGTAGACAGGATCTTTCAATGGATGTAAACTCAGAAGGAAAGAACCAGCAAAGCAGAGCCAATATGTAAAGACTGTGAAAGGTGTTTTTTGCTTTGCTTTGCTTTGCTTTGCTTTGCTTTGCTTTGCTTTGTTTCAAGGAAATCTCTGTCATATCACAAGCTGAATATAAATAAAGGTGCATACAGCTGAGGGACTAAATCCCAGAGTTAACATATTAAAATATACAGTTTATAAAACAGTTCGAGGTTCTGTGGACCCCAGAAAAGATCATGTTCTTGGAACTAACCTATTCCTGTGAATGTGGGACCCTTTGACTGGATTGGATTCAGGTGGGGGACCTTTAACTGGATTGATTAAGTGAGTCATGACCCATGGTGGGTCTTGTTCCTTTTGCTGGAGTCCTTTATAAACGGAGTAGTAAATGCAGAGACACTCAGAAAAAAAGCTTCAGAAGTAGAGGCTCTCAAGGCCAGAGACTGCAGCAGTGGAGCAGAGAGGCAGAAGAGGTCCCCAAGAGGCTAGGCCCACGGAGCATCTTGAAACTGAAGAGATGAGGCCTGGAGGAGAGGGGAGAGATGAGCCGACTGACCTTTGCCCTGCCATGTGCTTCATCACCCACAGCTGAGCTCAGAGACAAAGCATCTTTAGATGACACCACCATGTGCCTGATCGTCCACAGCTACCACTCGGTGTGACAGAATCTCCTGGTGGTGCCTTGATTTGCTCACTTTCACAGCCTCAGAACTAAGCTTTCAACCTAATAAATTCCCATTATAAAAGTCAACTCATTTCTGATATAGCAGCCTGTATTAGTCAGCTAAAAGGGTGTGGATGCAAAATACCAGAAATCCGTTGACTCTAATACAGGGTATTTATTTGGGATAGAAGCTTACAGTTGCCAGGCCATCGAGCATAAGTTACCTCCCTTACCAAAGTTTATTGCCACATGTTCGGGCAAGGTGGCTGTCAACATCTGTAAGGGTTCAGGCTTCCGGGGTCCTCTCTTCCTGGGGATTGCCTCTCTCTGGGCTCAGCTGCTCTGTTAGGCCCAAAAGGCCAGCTGTAGACTCTTAGGTGAATAGCTTGTTTCTCTGGGACCTTCTCTTTCCTCATGACCAAGCTCCTCTCTGTGCTTATTTCCCAGGGCTCCAGCTCAAGACTCCAACCTCCCTTCTCCACAGTGCAGTTTCTCTGTGAGTCCCCACCCACCAAGGGGATGGAGATGCAATGTTCTAGTGACATGGCCCAAAGTCTTAATATTATTCAATCAAGTAAAAGTAAAACTTCTGAATCCAATACATTCTAATATGCCCAGAGGAAAAGACCAATTTACAAACATAATCCAATATTTCTTTCTGGAATTCATCAATAATATCAAACTGCTACACAGCACTTAGCAAACAAAGATAGTATGCAACAAAAAATTACAAGGTGAACAAAGAAATAGGGAATAACAACCCATCCAAAGGAATAAGATAAAAATTCATAAGCCATCAACAAAGAAAACCAGATTTTATGCATACCAAAGACTTTTACAAAAGTCTCACTGTGCTCAAGGAGATAAAGGCAAGACAGAAAAATAAATGATATCAGGAAGACAATGAACAATATGAGAATCTTGGTAAAGAGAAATTTTAAGCAAGAACCAAAAAGAATTACTGAAATTGAAGACTACAAACACTGATATAAAAAATTCCCTAGAAAAATTTCAACAGTATATTGGATCTGGCAGAATAAAGAATGAGTAATCTCAAAGACAAGATAACTGAAATTATTCAGGCTTAGGAGCAGAAAGGAAAAGGAATGGAAAAGTGAACAGCACTTAAGAGACTTATAGGACACCATCAAGTGCTCCAATATACATATAATGTGAGTCCCAGAAGGAGGAAAAAGAGAGAAGGGAGCAGAAATAACTTTCAAAAAATAATGGCAGATGGGAAGCAGCTGTGGCTCAAACAGTTGGGCTCCCATCTACCATATGGGAGGCCCTGGGTCACATCCCTGGGCCTCCTCGTGAAGGCAGGCTCACCCACATGCTGCAGAGAGCCACTGACCTGCAACTGCCATGGAGTGCCACCTGGCCCGCAAGTGGGGCCAAGTGCCACCGGCCCGCAAGCACCGCAGAGAGCTGACTCAGCAAGACGATGCAACAAAAAGGGAAACAAGTAAAAACACAGAAGAGCATGCAGTGAATGCACACACAGAGCAGACAACAAGCAAGCCACAAGGGGAGGAGGAAATAAATAAAAATAAATACAGACACACAGAAGAATGCACAGCAAATGGACACAGAGAGCAGACAGCAAGCAAGCCACAAGGGGGCGGGTGTGGAAATAAAAAAAAATAATGGCAGAAAACTTCACAAATTTAAAGAAAGACATGGATGTGCACACTCAATATATTACTCAGCCAAAGGGGTACTGAAGCAAAATATTAGAAACTGGTTGATTTTTATAAAGGGTATTTATTTGGGGTAGGAGCTTACAGATACCAGACCATAAAGCATAAGTTACTTCCCTCACCAAAGTCTATTTTCATGTTTTGGAGCAAGATGGTTGCTGACATCTGTGAGGGTTCAGGCTTCCTGGGTTCCTCTCTTCCAGGGTCTTGCTTCTCTCTGGGTTCAGGGTTCCTTTCTTCCAGGGCTTGCTTTTTCCTGGGCTCAGGGTTTCTCCCTTCCTGGGACTTGTTTCTGTTTCCTGTGTGAACTTACTTCCCAGGGCTCCAGCTTAAGGCTTCAGCATCAAACTCCAACAAAAACCCTTCAGCTCTGTCCGTTGCCATGCCCTAATGACATGGCCCAATCAAAGCCCTAATCATAATGTAATCAGGTACAGACCAGATCACAAACATAATCCAATATCTATTTTTGGAATTCATAACCATATCAAACTGCTACACTCAAGAAGCCCAACAAAACCCAAAGAGGGTAAATTCTAAGAAAATCACAATCTAATCATGCACATAGCAGTCAAACTGTTGAATGCCAAGGACAAGGAGAGGGCTCTGAAAGCTTCAAAAGAAATACAACATATTGTGAACAAGGGAGTCACATTAAGATTAAGTGCTGGAGTGGATGTGGCTCAAGGGGTTCAGTGCCTGCTTCCCACATGGGAGGTCCCTGGCTCAGTCCCTGAGGCCTCCCAAACAAAACCAAAAACCAAGTAAACAAACAAACAAAAAACAGTTCAGGGGCGCTGATGTGCTTCAGTGGTTGAGCACCATGGGCTTCCCTCATAAGAGGTCCTGGGTTCAGTCCCCAGCCCTGGTAACTCAAAAACGAACAAACAAAAAAAGATTAAATGCTGATTTCCTATCAGAAACCATGGAAGCAAGAAGGCAATGGGGAGAAATATCTAAAGTGCTACACAAAAATTTTAAATATTACAAGACCATCCTTCAAGAATGAGGGAGAGATTAGGTAAGCAAAAGCTGAAAGAGGTTATCGCCACCAAACCTGCCCTACAAGCAATGCTAGAGGGGGCTCTTAAGATTTAAAGGAAAGGACAATAGACAGTGAATCAAAGTGGCATAAAGAAATAAAGATAAATAATTTTTAAAATACATAAAAATAAAGACCTCTGCTAAAGATAACCTTATGGGTTATCATAAATGCCAGTATTATAGTATTGTTTCTTCTGTATGTTATTCCACTTTTTACTTCTTATAGGTTCTAAATGCAAATTCATAAGAAGTAATGATAAACCTATGTTTTATGACATATACAATGTATGGGTAGAGGTATATGAACAGTGTAAGTATATGCTATTGAAGTTCAGTTAATACAAAATCAAACATAATTGTTATAGATTTAGCATGTTAAATTTAAGCCCTATGGTAACTACAAAGATGATATAAAAATATATACAGAAAGAAATGAGAAGAAAGTCAAAATGGTACAACATGAAAAATCAAATATGTATGTAAGTAAGAATTAGAAGAATTGAGGAATAAAAATTATAAAACATACAAAGTCCCAATAGCAAAATGGCAGAAGAACTGGAAAATCAAGAGTTATGTGGAAACTAAACAACATGCTCTTAATAATCCAACAGGTCAGGGAGCAGATGTGGCTCAAGCAGTTGAGTGCCCACCTCCCACACAGTAGGTCCTGGGTTCAGTTTCCAGTGCCTCCTGAAAAACAAAAACAAACAAGAGAAACAAATGATAAAGCCAACTCAGGGAAGTGAAGTGGCTCAGTGGTTGAGTGCTGAATTCCCACATATGAGGTCCCAGGTTCAATCCCTGATACCGCGGGGGGTGGAAATCAAGGGGTCACGGAATGGGTGTAGCTCAGTGGTTGAGCACCTGCTTCCCATGTACAAGGTCCTGGGCTCAATCCCCAAAACCTCCTTTTAAAAAACGGGTGGTAGGGTGGGCCAAAAATGAGTCAGAAGGGTTATTAGGAAATATCTTGAGGCAAATGAAAATGAAAACACAACATAGCAAAGCTTATGAAATGTAGCAAAGGCAGTGCAGAGAGAGAAATTTATAGCCCTAAATTAAAAAGGAGGAAAGATCTCAAATCAGATTTCAAACCTCATAACTGGAGGATTTAGTAAAAGAAGAGCAAATAAACCCAAATGAGCCAAAGAAAGGTTAAAAACAAACATCAGAGCAAAGATAAATGAAATAGAGGATTTTTAAAATAGAGAATTTTTTTTAATCCCGAAAGTTTGTTCTTTGGAAAGATCAATAAAAATGAGAAAATTTTAGCTACACTGACAAAACAAGAGACAGGACACAAATAACTAAAATCAGAAACCAAAGGGGGAATAAATAGTATTACTGATAGCACAGAAATAAAAAAGCATACCATAAATGACTATGTGTCAACGAACCAGATAATCAAACGAAATGGACAAATTCTTAGAAATGCACAAACAAGCTACACTGACTCTAAAAGAAATATAAGACCTCAAAAAACAAATAACTAATAATAGTACAGAGATTGAATCAGTAATAAAAAATCTCTCAACAAAGAAAAGCCCAGGATCAAATGGTTTCACAGGTGAATTCTGCAAAACATACCAACAAGAATTAGCACCAATCCTGTACAAACTCTTCCAAAAAAATTGAAGAAAAGGGGCAAGTAAACTCATTCTATGAGGCCAACATCACCCTATTACCAAAGTCAGATAACGATTCCACAAGAAAAGAAAATTACATACCAATATCCCTTAAGAATATGGTTGCAAAAATCCTTAACAAATACTCACAAACAGAATCCAACAGCACATTTAAGTAATTATACACTATGAACAAGGTATGCAAGGGTGGTTCAACACAAGAAAATCAATTAGTGTAATGCACCATATTAATAGAACAAAGGGGGAAAAATCACTTAACCATCTCAATTGGTGCAGAAAAGACATTTGACAAAACCCAGAACATTTTATGATTAAAAAAACAACAACAACAGAAAACTAGTAATAGAAGGACACTTCTTCAACATGATAAAGAGTATAGGAAAGTGGATGTGGCTCAACTGATGGAGCGTCTGCCTACCATATAGGAGGTCCAGGGTTTGAAGACAGGGCCTCCTGGCCTATGAGGTGAGCTGGCCCACATGCAGTACTGCCATGCATAAGGAGTACCGTGCCATGCAGGGGTCCTCCCCGACATAGGGGAACCCCACACACAAGGAGTGTGCACTGCAAGGAGAGCTGCTCCGCATGAAAAAAGCGCAGCCTGCCCGGAGTGGTGCCACACACACGGAGAACTGATGCAGCAAGATGACGCAACAAAAAGAGACAGATTCCTGGTGCCACCGAGAAGGCAAGCAGACACAGAAGAACACATAGCGATGGACAAAGAGAGCAGACAATAGGGCAGAGGGAAGAAATAATAAAATAAATCTTAAAAAAAAAAAGTAATGAAAACCCACAGCTAACATCATATTCAGTGGTGAAAGACTAAAGCTTTCCTTCTAAGATCAGAAATAAGACAAAGATGCCCACTGTCACCACTATTAGTCAACATTGTACTGGAAGTTCTAGCCAGAACAATTAGGCAAGAAAAAGAAACAAAAGGCATCCAAACTGGAAAGAAAGAAGTAAAACATTCCCTGTTTATAGATGACATGATCCTACATACAGAATTTTTTTAAATCCACACTAAGCTACTAGAGATAATAAACAAAGTCAATAAATTGACAATGTTACAAGGTCACACTCAAAAATCAGTAGTTTCCATTCTGTTCATATCCCAGTTGAATCTCAGAAGAGTTGCAGCCAACACCTACTCTCCAGTTCATCATACTCACCCAGAACAACTAACAAAATGATGACAACTCTCATCGCAAAAACCAGAAAGTATCTACAACTGCAAGCAAAATAGTTCCTTCCATCTGCCCCATAAGATCTAAGTCCCCTCTCAATCTAAGGCAAAGTGGACATCATCATCCCCAAATCCTCCAGTCTGAGCAATGAACAAGCATAAAAGGAGAATACAACCATGGACAAAGTAAAAGTATTATTGTAGTAATGGAAGAACACGTAACATTGATATGAAGATAGTGACTACCAGAGATTCTGAAGAGAGGGGAAGGGAAAAATTGGTGGAACATAAGGCATTTTTAGGCCACTGGAATTGTGTAAACCAAAATGTAAACTATAGACCCACAGCAGTGCTTCAATATTTATTCATCAAGTGTAACAAAAGTACCACATTGTTGTAAGATGCTATTAATAGAGAAAGATGTGGGAAGGAGAGGGGATGGGTAGGGTATATGGGAATCCCTTATATTTTTTATGTAACTTTTCTGTAATCTAAACCCTTTTTAAAAATAAAGTTTATTATATATATATATCTTTTTTTTTTAAGTAGTGTTTCTATACACAGAGCATTATGACAATCTGAAGAGGAAACCCAGAAAAAGAAAAACTTCGTTTACAATAGCAACTAAAGAAGCAAATATCTAAGAATAAAATTAAGCAATGATGTCAAGGACTTACATACAGAAAACTACAAAACACTGCTAAAAGAAATTAAAGAAAACCTAAGTAAATGGAAGGACATTCCATGTTCATGGATTGGAAGACTAAATAGTATTAAGAAGTCAATTCTACCAAATATGATTCACAGATTAAACACAATCCAAGTCAAAATTCCAACAGCCTTCTTTGCAGAAATGAAAAAACCATCATTAAATTTAAATGGAAGGGTCAGGGGCCCTGAATGGCCAAAATCATCTTGAAAAAGAACAAAGTTGGAGGACTCATATGTCCTGATTTTAAAACTCATTACAAATATTACAAAGTTATTACAAAGATGGTATGATTAACCATCATACTATCAAAAGAGCATGGTACTAGCACAAGGACAGACATATAGACTAATGGAATCAAATTGAGATGTAAACCCTCACATTTATGGCCAATTAATTTTGACAAGTGTGCCAAGACCAGTCTTTGGGGAAAGAATAAAGAATAGTTTATTGAACAAATGGTGCTGGGAAAACTGAATATTCACATGCAAAAAAAAGAAGATGGGCCCCTACTTCACACCACATACAAAATATTAACTCACAATGGATCAAAAAACTACATATAAGAACCAAAACTATGAATCTTCTGAAAGAAAACATAGGGAAGCATCTTGAGGACCTTGTGTTAGGCAATGGTTTCTTAGACTTGAAGTCAAAAGCATAAGCAACAAAAGAAAAAATAGGTAAGTGGAACTTCATTGAAATTCAAAACTTTTGTGCATCAAAAGACTTCACCATGAATATAAAAAGTCAACCTACAGGGAAGTAGATGTGGCTCAACGAATAGAGCATCCGCCTACCACCTGGGAGATCCAGGGTTCAAAGCCAGGGCCTCCTGACCCATGTGGTCAGCTGGTTCACGGGCAGTGCTGATGTATGCAAGGAGTGCCATGCCACGCAGAGGTGTCCCCCTTGTAGGGGAGCCCCATGCACAATGAATGCACCCCATAAGGAGAGCTGCCCCATGCAAAAGGAGCGCAGCCTGCCCAAGAGCGGTGCCACACACACGTAGAGCTGACATAGCAAGATGATGCAACAAAAAGAAACACAGATTTCCAGTGCCGTTGATAAGGATAGAAGCAGTCACAGAAGAACACGCAATGAATGGACACAGAGAGCAGACAACTGGGGTGGGGGGAGGGGAGAAAAATAAATAAAAAATAAATCTTTAAAAAAAAAATAAACAGAAGACACACAGAAGAAGTTACAGAAGAGGAGAGAACTTGATCATTTCAGTCCTGCCATATGACAGAAAGCTAAAACCCTGGGACACCAACCCTATCTCAGCCTACAGCTGAGATCAGGAGAAGCTGGGCCTATGGAACCTTAAGAGGAAGAAAGAAGGAGAACACAGGCAGAGTCACCCGCCATCTTGCTTCAACACATGGTAACAGACTTTGATGAAGAAGTAACCTTGAGTTGGACTCTTTAGGCCTTGTAACTGTAAGCTTCTACCCCAAATAAATACCCTTTATAAAAGTCAACAGAGTTCTGGTACTTTGCTTCAGCACCCTTTGGCTGACTAATACAGGTAGGGAATGGGGAGTTAATGCTTAATTGGAGAAGAGTTTCTGTTTGGGGTGATGGAAAAGTTTGGTAGTGGTAGTGTGGATGGTAGCGCAACATTATGACTGTAATTAACAGCAATGAACTATATATTGAAATGTGGCTTAAAAGAGAAATTTTAGGTTATATATATGTTAGTAAATAAAGATTTTTTGAAAACCATAGGGGGAAGCGGACTTGGCCCAGTGGTTAGGGCGTCCGCCTACCACATGGGAGGTCCACTGTTCAAACCCCGGGCCTCCTTGACCCATTTGGAGCTGGCCCATGCACAGTGCTGATCCGCGCAAGTAGTACCATGCTACGCAGGGGTGTCCCCCCGCATAGGGGAGCCCCATGCACAAGGAGTGCACCCCGTAAGGAGAGCCTCCCAGTGGGAAAGAAAGTGCAGCCTGCCCAGGAATGGCGCCGCACACATGGAGAGCTGTCACAACAAGATGACGCAACAAAAAGAAACAGATTCCCGTGCCGCTGATAAGGATAGAAGTGGTCACAGAAGAACACACAGAGAATGGACACAGAGAGCAGACAACTGGGGGGGGGTGCGAGAAATAAATAAAATAAATCTTTAAAAAATAAAAAAATAAAAAAACCATAGGACTGCCCAACACCAACAGTGAATCCTAATGTAAACTATGGACTATTTAATAGTATAATTATAATAACATTTTTAATATTAATATTAATAAATTGTAACAAATATACCATACTAATGTAAAGTATTAATAGTAGGGAATATTGAATATATTAGGGGGATATCTGGGAACTCTGTGTTTTCTGCATCATTTTTCTATAAATCTATAACTTCTCTAATTTAAAAAAGGTATGTGGGGGGTTCAGTGACTCTCGTAAGCTGCAAGCCTCAGTCATGGTTGGGTCCAAGTATTAACAATGACCTCACTTTCTCTCACGCCTTGCCTCAGCTGTGCTCCCAGTGGGTGTTGGCCTCCCTCTCTCCCTCTGCAGGCTAGCTTCCTCCACGTAGTCAGGGCAAACAGTTGTCAGCAAGTTCAGGTGCACATCCTCCCAGGTGGCAAGTCTGGTGGGAAAGCCTCTCCTTCCTACAGTCACGTATCCACCTGTCTTGGCTTGTCCAAGACTCTCACCTATCAGTGGGCCGGTTACTGCTCCCTGGTGAATGGGATGCAATTGTTGGCCAGGCCTGGGGAATATGCCCACCCTAGTGTCAAAGAATGGGGTCTGTAACCAGAAGAAAAGGGTTGGGGAAACTTCCTGGGGAGATAAAAACAAGAGTTAACTCAGTCTACTACAGGACCAGATCATGGAGGGCCTTGAAAGCTAGATTAATAGGTTTGGACTCCATTGTTTAGACAGTGGGGGACAGTGAATATTTAAAGGTGAAGGGAAGGCATAGTCAGAAATACTGTGATTCTGACACAGAATCTACTTGGCAGTGTGGAGGATGGCCTGCAGTAGGCAGGGGAAGGCAGGTCTCTACAGTCTCAAGGGAGAATATCTGAATTTTATCCCCCTGAAAGAACAGGTCCTTGAAATAGTCGAAGAGCAGGGAAGAGCCCAGCACTGGGAGAAAGTTCTTCTCACTCTTTACCCTGAGAATCAATAACAACAGCAACAGAAAACAGGGCGCTCATCAAAAGATCAGGACTCAGTGATTTCTCTGCAAGCCTGTGACCCCATCAGACTCACGAAGCTTGTCCTGGACTTAGCATTGGAGGAGAGGTGAGGGGCAGAGTGGGCTTTTCACAGCCAGTGAGCTGGGGGCTCAGCATCGTAATGACAGGAACATTGTATGGGTACGGAAGAAAATCTGGAAGTTACACACGGACTGTCAGCAGTGATAGCCCGAGGAGGAAGAGAACGTACGTAAAGAAGAGGAATTGTGACTTTTTTGTACCTTGAGCTAGTGAAGTGGGCACAACAAATTCACTGTGACGGGGGTATGAATGGGACATAGTGAGGGCACCCAAGGGAAGTGGTTAGTTCTCCCTGGGGGCTTCAGGAAGGTTTCATTGACAGGATGTTTCTCGAATGGAGACTTGAAAGAGGTGTCAGTGTTGACAAAACCAACAGGACAGGGAAGGCACGACAGGACATTCAAGGCAGAGGGAACTGTGTGGTGATACGAGTGCCAGGGGCAGTCTGGTGGGTCTGGATGGTTGCAGTGCATGGTAAGGTGTGCACTGAGAGGAGGAAGAGATGCAGTGGGGCAGGGAGGCAGAGAAATTTATCATCTGACCAATGATGTGAATCCATCTACAAAATGCCCACATAGTAACAATTAGGCCAGGGCTTGCTTGAACAAACAGCTAGCCACCAAACCTAACCAAGCTGACAAACAAAATTAACCATCACACCATTCTTACACACTCCCCAAACTCAATTTAAAATCCCCATGCTCCACTTCCACACTCAGTCCCCCAGTTCCAGCCGATAGGTATTAATTGGGTCTTGGCAATTATTTCACTGTGTATGTTATTTCTTCTGTTTGCATGGGCTGCACTTCAGTCTGACTCTGGTGGGAAGCAGATGTGTCTCAAGTGATTGAGCTCCCGCCTACCACATGGGAGGTTCTGGGTTTGGTTCCTGGTGCCTCCTAAAGAAGATGAGTAAGTCAGCAAGTTGATGTGACAGGCAGGCAAAGAGAGCTGATGCAACAAGATAATGCAACAAAAGACACGAGGAAAACATAATAAGAGACACAACAAAGCAAGGAACTAAGATGGCTCAAGCAATTAGGCACCTCCCACCCACATGGGAGGTCCTGGGTTCAGTTTCCAGTGCCTCCTAAAAAAAGAGACCAGCATGAAACAAACAGACACAGCAAATGCAAACATCGAGGGGGTGGAGAGAAATAAATAAATAAAATAAATCTTTTTAAAAAATCTGACTCCAGTTTTGGTTTGGGGCAGTAAATGGAAGTGGGGGCAGATCTTGAGGAGGACAAACTCCATCACGTGAGGTCCTTCAGGTACAAGCACCAGGTATGTTCCTGCAGGTGCCACTTGCCTTGGTCCAAGAGGATATGAACCTGAGCAGAATTGTCAATTACTGAAAGGCCTTTACTCAATAATTTCAAACTTAAGTACAGTCGTAAGATGGCAAAAGAATGCTTTAGAATTTAGCCATTATCTGTGAGCTGACACTTCAGAATTTCCCCCACACTTCTCACCCACCATTTTCCTGCCCCTTTCTTGTCCTCCTGACCCTCACTCCCCTGCTGACAGCATGAACAGACCTGGCTCCCTGCCACTGTTCTATTGAGCTTGCTCTGGGAAATAAGGACCCAGAGTCCTGCTCAGAACATATAATGGAGGAAGTTGGGCTCTGTGGAGTCAGAGAGCGTACTCAGTCATTTTAAAACCTTGTTATTTTTGAGGCCGCAAGCTCAAGAAATGAATTCAGAAAGAAAATGAGAAGAAAAAAAAAAAAAGACAGCAGGAGTGCGGCCTTCTCTAACAAAGGCTGTCAACTGAAACCAATTTGGAGAGCTCAGCTCAGTCTCCGGCTCATGAACTTCGCTTTACCTCAGAAAAGCCCTTCAGCACAGTGCATGCGCGCGCGCGCACACACACACGGCAGGACTGGGTTTCAGCACTATTCAGCATGAAAGAAAACAAAGGAACACTGCTACCTTTTATTATATGACAATCTCTGGGGTTTTGACTTCAGTTGCTTAACATCCTCTAAATGAGGGCTTACGTGGAAGTTGGCTGCTCGGTCATCCCGGGTCTCTAGGTAGATTTTTAGGAGAAAAGAGGAAAATTCCAGACTGTGGGGATGGAAGCAGCTTCCACTGTCCTCATTACACTAGCCACTTGTCCTTAAAAGACCTGGCCTTTCACCTGCCTTTATTTTTCCAAAACCAGAAATGAAAGACTGAAGTCCTAAAGTATTTAAAGTGCTCCAACCCAGAGAGAGCTCATGAGAGAGTGGCCGTATTTGTATCTGCTGAAAGAAAATGGTTTGCCTGCCCCTCGGAAAGACCAAAGCTCATCAGGAGATGCAGAGGAAAACAAGGAAAGGAACGGCCTTCCCCAGTTCCTTCAAGACCCCAGCCAAGTCCCATACTCTCCTTACAACCTTCTGAAAAACCAATTCAGTCCCCTCAGATTTTAGAACCTACCATCCTGATCTGGGGTACAAGCTTGACTCCTGGCATTTACCCCGGAGCCTGGGGATTTCCTCTAGACAAGGAATGCCCCCTCCCCTTCAGTCCATGACATAAATAAGATGGGGAAAAACTTCACTCTAATATGAAGAGTACAAAGCAAGTTCAGAGCTCAACATATGGCAAGCTACTAATTGTATTGAAATGAAAATAAATTTGTCTGAATATGTATCAAATATTGGAAAGATACTGTATTAGCCGAAGGGGTGCTGATGCAAAATACCAGAAATTGGTTGGCTTTTATAAAGGGTATTTGGGATAGAAGCTTTACTTTCACAAGGCCCTAAAGGCCCTAAAGAGTCCACCTCAAGGTACTATAACAGGTACTTTCTCATCTAGAGTCTGTTGCCGCATGTTGACACAAGAAGGTGGGCGATGTCTGTGAAAGTCCAGTCTTCCTCTTCCTCCCAAGGATCCATGGTCCCAGCTTCTTCCAATCTCAGCCGCAGGCTGGGACAAGTCTTTTCTCTCTCCCAGGGTTTGTATCTCTCTGTCTCAGCTGCTCTGCTCTCTCCACAAGGCCAGCTGTAAACTTTCTCTTCCCTGGGCCTCTGCCGTGTCTAATGGAGCTTTCTCTGTGTGCTTACTTCCCAGGCTCCAGGATTAAAACTCCAACTTTCTCTTCTGCAATGTCATTTTCTCTGTGAGTCCTCACCCACCAAGAGGGCGGGGACTCTACGTCCTACTGATGTAGCCCAATCAAAGCCTTAATCATTATTTAATCAACTAAAAGTGAAACCTCTTAATCCAATCCAATCTAATATGCCCAGAGGAACAGACCAGTTCACAAACATAATCCATTACTTGTTTTTGTAATTCATAAACAATATCAAACTACTACAGATATACAAGAAACTAATTATATTGGTTGTTTCTGAGGAGGAAAATTGTATGATTTTGTGACTTTTGAATTTTGAACCAGTGGAATGCATTACCCATTCAAAATTAAGGCACAAATTTTAAATACATATTTATTTTTTAAATATTTTTATGTATCAGAATGTTATGGTAGACTAGGGAAGGTAGACAGAAGTATATTTGTTGGGGAAAGTATTGGTCTACAGACTCTAGAGATAGGATCAAATATCAGGAGCATGGACTTTGGGGAGACAAGGGAAGCCTGGGGCCTAGCCAGAGATAGGGAACCCAGTTACAGCGCTGGTGTGGTACTAGAATGCCTCAAACCTTCAGTAGCATTCCAAACTCACCAAGTCAAAAGTGTAATTGGGAGGAAAGGAAGGAAGGAAGGAAGGAAGGAAGGGAGGGAGGAGGAAGGAAGGGAGGAAGGGAGGGAGGAAAAAGAAAGAGAAAGAAAGAAAGAAAGAAAGAAAGAAAGAAAGAAAGAAAGAAAGAAAGAAAGAAAGAAAGAAAGAAAGAAAGAAAGAAAGAAAGAAAGAAGAGAGAGAGGGAGGGAGGAAGGGAGGGAGGATGGAAGGGAGGAAGGGAGGGAGGAAAAAGAAAGAGAAAGAAAGAAAGAAAGAAAGAAAGAAAGAAAGAAAGAAAGAAAGAAAGAAAGAAAGGAAGGAGAAAGAAGAAAGAAAGAAAGAAAGAAAGAAAGAAAGAAAGAAAGAAAGAAAGAAAGAAAGAAAGAAAGAAAGAAAGAAAGAAAGAAAGAAAGAAAGAAAGAAAGAAAGAGAAAGAAAGAGAGAGAAACAGATGTGGTTCAAGTGATTGGACTCCCATCTACCATATGGAGGGTCCCAGGTTCGGTTCCTGGGGCCTCCTGGTGAAAGTAAAATGGCCCACTAGGAGAGCTGGAGCAACAAGATGATGCAACAGAAAAAAAGATACAGAGGAGAGAAAGTGAGAGACACAACAAACCAGGGAGTTAAAGTAGTTCAAGTAATTGAGTGCCTCTCTCCCACGTCAGAGGTCCCAGTGTCTCCTAAAGAGAAAAGGAGAAGAGAAGACAAGCATACACAGAAGAATGCACAGCGAATGGACACAGAGAGCAGACAGGAAGTGCAAGCCATGGGGGTGGGGGGGACAAATAAATAAAATAAATCTGAAAGAAAAGGAAGGGAGGAAGGGAGGAAAGAAGGGAGGGAGGGAGGGAAGAAGGAAGGAAGACAAGGGTTGGTGAACTGACTAGCATGGGGTCAAACTGAGCCAGCACACTTGGACACAGAGGCAGATTCCAGTAGACCTTGAGGGAGTAAGATTAGAAATTCACAAAAATCATAGGGAAGGCACTGGACACAGAGAGACTGCAAGACTGAGTCGGTGAGCCAAGTCAGTCCTCAAGTTGACCTGATTGCCTCCTATTACCTTGAGACTCAGGCTTCAGAGATCCAAAGAGTGGCAGCCTTGCTGGCCCATAGAGAGCCATATGTGAGTGAGAAAATGGCACTCCCCTCTCAAGACACTTTCTTGCCAGAAAATTGTCAAATCTATGATGACTTCCCTGTGAATGGCACCGACTAGAGGAGTGCAGTCCATGTGTTCAGCCACAAGGAGCTGCCGATGACCGGTGGCAGGGAGTCTGCTGAGACATATTTGTGACTTTCAAATGGATGCAGCATTGCCTAAAGTAAAACAAAAGGACATGTGTGCATGCAAACACACACACACTTCTGCCTTTACAGAATAAAAATTTAACGAGTAATTCACATTTCAGAAAGAGTCTATTTTATGAATAAGACTTCTTTTATATAGTTGAGTTTTGATTTTTAGGTTAAAATGTAGTTTTTATTACTATATTTTATTATAATGTTTTACTATACCCTAAGATTTAATTTGTGCCCAATTTCTCATAGTTCAAAAAATTTTAGAAACTCATGGCTCAAAGAATCTTAGAGGGGAATCAGCAGAGGCAAAAATTTCCTAAGTAAGGTGTACTTCATGTAGAACACGCTCTACACATCAACCTCATTTCGTGATTAAATAAGTAACTGAATAAATTATTGTTATAGTGACTAGCAACTTTCTTTTCAGCCTATGAAAAATGCCTCTCAAATTCTCATATATATAAGAATCACCTGGGAAGTTCATTAATATCAGATTCTGACCTGCTTCCCCCCCACCCCACTCGCAGCCCCCCATTCTAATTTAATGGTTCCACAGATTTGTTAAATAACAGATCGAGAATCTAGTAACAATATGAACTTCACTTTCTAGAATGAACTCAGTGGAAACCTATTAAACATGAATAATAACTGAGTGATCTGTTGTATTACAGATGACTTTTAAATAAAAATGGGCAAATCATGTGGCTTCATCGGTTACTTGAAGGAGTCTCTGGAGTAATTAAATGCACACTGGGCACATCAGCAAAAACGTACAAGCAAAGCCCAGTGTGATGCCTGGCTCTAGGATGGCTTAATTGATGTTTGCTCAGTACATAGAGGAATCTCTTTAGATATTTTTACTTTGTTTTGTTTTATGGCAATGTGGTGAACAGGAAAAGCTGAGTTCCAAACAGCACAACGCACAACCTCTGGAAGAAAGGGGGCTGCAGTACTGCGGGGGGAAAACATCCTTGCTAGATCGCATTGGAAAGGGATGATTGCCAAGTTTTTACATTTCAAATAGACTTCATAATGTCAGAGAATGGGGCTTGCCAGAAGTTTTGGGACAGGACGTTATGGTAAACAAGCCCAGTATTCGTCCACTATATTGCTATGACCAGCCAAATGAAGAATGAGAGAATATAAACGGTAACTACACGAACAAGATGTGTGTGCCAAGCATGTTTACTCTAATGTAGAGGCTTTGTTTCATGGTTTGCAACATATTAATGACTACATGGTTTCGTCCTTTTCTTCACCTCTCTCCTTCTTTCTCCTCTTGTAGCTGAGCGTGAGGGTTTCATCCTCGCTCAGGCCCAAGAGTCGGGGGGGCTTGCTCCTGCCGAACCACTGGCGGGGGGTGCCCCAAGAGGGAGCACCGGTTCTCCAGGCGTGGGGGACGCGTGGTTGGGGAAAAACCACGGAGACCGCTTGAGCGCAAGAACAGGTCTGCTTTATTACGGAAGTACACTTAGCTATATAGGGTTGGGTAGAGGGAGGGGCGTGATGAAGGGAGGGTTGGCTAAGGGGCGGCTGTGGACAGGCTGAAGCTGATGGATAGACCTGAGGTAAGCAGTTACTGGGGAAGAGGGCAGATTGTAGGTTGGCAATATGGGCGGGACTGGCGGGAAGGACGGCGGGGGCTGGAAGGGGAGGAGGGGTGGAGAAAGGCGGCAACAATTGCTCCTTTTGTTTTTAAAAGGAAATAGAGGCAACAAGTTTTGGTGCGCACTGTGGGTGTGAATAACTCGGCGTGCGCAGCAACAAAAGACAAGGATTATGAGGAGGAGGAGGAAAAGGAGGTTATAAGGATGGGTACTGGAATAGGACGAGGGGTGGGGCGAGACCACGAGGACCGGCCGGCCGTGAGCGGACGACATAGCATCTGGCCAGGACGCATGTGCCCGCCATTAGGGTCGGCGCACGCCGGCGCCTGGCACGCGCCGAGCCTTGCCAGCGAAACGGGCCTGTGATGCCCCTGTACCCCTCACCCGAGGGGGAGGAGTAGTTGGGGAGAAGTAAGGAGAGGAAGACAAGAAGCTATAGGCGTGCGGTCTGGAGTAGGTGGAGAAACCTGTGGCAGCGGGGTTGTGTCCCCCCCACTCATAAGACGGAAGGTTCGTGCGTCCAGTGAGGTTGGCGACATCAGTTGTGAAAGAGGGGGCGGAGGCGGTTACGTTCGAGGCGAGGAGCCTTTTTTGTTGCCAGAGGGAGAGGGTCCAATTGAAGGGCTGGTGACTCGGGTTGGCAGCGGCTGGGAGAGCGAGGGAAGCCAGGACAAAGAGAACGGCTGCGAGGCTGTGTAGAGGCATCATCTGATGGTGCGGCATCTGTGGAGAAAACTCCTCGCTCTCCACACTTGGCGAGCGGGCAGCATGAGGGGGGTAAGGAGAGCGGGGTAAGGGTCTGAAACGTTTTAAGAAGGGGCGTTCCTTGATGATGGCTGGTGCTGGATCCAGGTGAACGGGGCGACCTCTGGGCCATATCCACTGTCAATGTTATCTCTCACCGAAGGCATAGGGTGCTGATCGTTTGGTGGAACTAATGGGTCAGTGGCAGGTCGAATGCAACGCCCAGGAACCCAGAGCGGCTGCGGCTCAGACTCTGGAAAGACGCAAGCAAAGCCCCTCCCCTGCGCTAGGAGGGGAGCTGGATCTTGCCAGCGATTTGTGGCAGGGTCTTTCCAATGGACAAGGGGAACTTGCGAGGGCTGCCACATGGGTCCCCAGTGCTTATGGGTGGGGGAGAGTCCATGGTCATCGAAGGTTAGGAGATTGTGATGAATGAGGCAGGCAGTCACGACGTCGGCTGGGGCCTTGTGGGGAGAGGAGGCCCTTTCTTTTTGAATGAGTAGCTTGAGCTGTTGGTGAGTGCGCTCGACAATTCCTTGCCCTTGTGGATTGTATGGAATGCCAAAATGATGCGTGATGTGATACATCTGCACGAAGCTGGCGAAGGCGGCACTGCGATAGGCAGGTCCGTTGTCTGTTTTGAGATCCCATGGAATTCCCATGAACAGAATAGCTTGGCGAAGCGCCTTGATGCAATGTTTGGCGCTCTCCCCCGCAAGAGGAACTGCATAGCACAGATGCGAAAAGGTGTCAATTGCCACATGAAGATATTTGAGGCAGCCAAAGGCGCTGACATGAGTGACATCTAATTGCCACCTCGAGTTGGGGCGGAGGCTGCGGGGGTTAACACCCTGAGGCTGCAAAGGCCCAAGTGGCAACAATGGCTCGCAAGTCCGGCACGCGCGCACAAGGTGTTTGCAAGTTTCAATGGGAAGGTCTGGGAAGAGCTTCCGGATGGACCGCGCGGAGAAGTGGAATTGGGAATGCAGGAGCTTGGCTTGATTAACAAAGTCTCCAAGCCGCGGCCCGTCGGCAGGGTTTTCATGTAGGAGGACCGGGTTTACCTGGCGGCTTGACACAGAAGCATCAGCGAGGTCATTTCCTTGAGCCAGCGGTCCTGGTAGGCCAGAGTGGCTTCTGATATGAGCAATGAACCAGGGCTGCTGCCTCGCCTCAAGCAGTCGCTGTACGAAGGCCAGCGCCCGATCGATGTTTGAGTCACCTGGTAGGAAAGTAGCAAGCGGGAGGCTGCGACACACCTGAAGAGTGTATAGGCTGTCAGTAAAGATGTTGAGAGGCTGGTCTGGGTGGAGATTGAGGACTGCAGCGACAGCTAGAAGCTCGCCCACTTGAACAGAAGAGTCATTTGCGAACAGCAGTTGCCGTGGCTCAGGATTCTCAGGAGTGTATATGATGGCAGCAAACGCCGTTTTTGAGGCATCTGTGAAGGCAGTGATGGCTGAAGGGATCGGGTTCTGTGCGGGCAATGGACGGAACGGGTTGGAAAACGCCAATTGAGACATTCCCTGCAGCAATCGGTGATGAGGATAGTGGTTGTCAAAGGAGCCACGAAAGAGCTCTACCAGGCTCTGCATTTGGGCATTGTTCATGATGAGGGAGGTAACTTCCTTGGCATCCAAAGGCCAAACAATAGTGTGTGGCGGGATGCCATACATTTGTATGGAGAGAAGTATTAAGTCAGTGGCCAACGTGATCCAGGCCCTTATAAAAGGGCAGATTTTCGGGAGTTTGCTCTTTGACGTATGCAGAAAAAGGAGAGGGCCATCTTGCCACAAGAGACCTGTGGGAGTGATTGGCGTTGGCAGAACTAAAGCCAAGATTGGAAGGGTGGGGGAGAACTGCTCTAGGCGACACTGTTGCAGGGTGGCGCTGACTTGTTGGATGGCCTCTCGGGCCGCAGGAGTGATAGTGATGCTGCGAGTGGTGCCGTTGGAGGGCTGTCCCTTGTCTGTAAAAGCTCGAAGAGAGGCTGCATTTGCGCTGTTGTGATGGGAAGCGCCGAGCGAAGCCAATTGATTTGCCCGCAGAGCTGTTGGAGCTCAGTTAATGTCATCCTCGGAGAGAGGTGGATTTTTGGGCTTGTGGGCTGGATAAACCGATGAAAATGAAAGCCTAGGAAATGAAAAGGAGGCTGGAGGTTTATTTTGTCAGACTGCACAGTAAGCCCGAGGCTGGAGAGGTTTGTTATTATTGCCGAGAGCAGATCATTGAGGAGCGCACTGGAGCTCGCTGCTAAAAGGAGGTCGTCCATGTAGTGGAGAATGTATGTGTGCTCCGGATTGAACTTGGAGCGCAGCGGCTCAACAGCATGATTGACATACAGTTGGCATATAGTCGGGCTGTTGCGCATGCCTTGAGGCAATACGCGCCATTGAAATCGCTGAGCTGCGCCTTGGTTGTTGATGCGTGGAACCGTGAACGCGAATCTCGGACAGTCCCGGGGGTGAAGAGGAATAGAGAAAAAGCAGTCCTTGATGTCGATGGTTGCCGCATGAAAATGCTGGGGGACTGCGGTGGGATGCGGGCATCCTGGTTGAGGTGATCCCATTGGCTTAATATGTTTGTTGATCTCACGGAGGTCGTGGAGAAGGCGGTATTTGCCGGTGTTCTTCTTGCTAATGACAAAGACTGGTGAATTGTAGGGACTAGTGGACGGCTCTATATGCCCTGCTTGTAGCTGTTCTTCAACGAGGGCAGAGAGAGCTTGCAGCTTGTGAGCTGGCAAGGGCCACTGCTCGACCCAGATGGGCTCCTCTGTGTCCCATTCCAGAGGGATAGGGTCAGGTTGTGAGATGGGAGCAGTGGCCCCTAGAAGGGGGGGGGGGCAGCGCAGCTGAGAAGGCTTCTGTGGTGATTCGGGCTTTTAACTGGCTGAGGACATCTCTCCCCCACAAGATGGTCTGGACAGACGAAAGGACGAGTGGGCGAATTTGGCCTTCGTGGCCTTCCCGGTCGCTCCAATGCAGAGGCTGGGACGTTTTCCAGGAGGTAGCGGCTCCCGTGGCGCCGATGACTTGAGGGCCGGTTTCTAGGGGCCAGTGATTGAACGCAGCGGCTTCGAAGGGAACACAGGAAACTTCAGCGCCAGAATCCAGGAGCCCATCGAGCCATTGCCCATAGATTTTAAGTTCTAATGAGGGTCTCTGGCGGCGCATGATGGGCATTGTCCACATTATGGCTTGGGAATTCTCCTGGGGGCCTCTTGAGGGTGGGGCTGAGGCCTGCCCTGCTGGGAGTTTAAAGGCTGCTGGGAACCTTGGGCGGCACGGCAGTCGCGGGCCCAGTGATATCCTTTCCCACAACGCGGACATGGCGTAGGAGGGCCCCTTGGCCGTCGCAACGGCGGGTCTGAGCGAGGCGCTGGGCCTGGCTGGGAGCACTCGCGGACGAAGTGGCTGGGCTGGCCGCACGGAAAGCAGACAGAAGTGGGGCCGGATGAAACAGCCATGGCAGAGGCAAGGGCAGTAGTGAGTGTTTTGACTTGTGGGTCGACGTCACGGCAAGCAAGGACCCATTCGTGCAGAGCCTTGTTGCGTATGGGAAGGACTATGGCCCGGAACGGCGCAAGGCATCCGTCTATGATAAGTTCTTTGGCCAGCGCAAACTGGGCATCCTCGCTGGAAATCTTCCGCTGACAGGCTTCCAGGATGCGGGCGACAAATGCTGGGAAAGTCTCATTAGAGTCTTGAAGCAGTTGCGCGAGCTTGGTGGGCTGCTTGGTGGAGACTAGAGAGAAAGACCGCTGGACGAGGACTTTTACCAGGTGCCAAAACCCTGGGTCAATTTGGAGGTAAGAACGAGGGTCTGCATAATTGTTGGTCCCCGTGTATGCATCGGAGGGATCGAGGACGCCAGCTTGGGCATTCTCCACGATTTGCCGGTCAACAGCCGCTTGGTAATGGGCGCGCCATTCAATGAATTGACCCGGTGTCAGGATGGCACGGGCTAGTGCAATCCAGTCATATGGGAGAACGAGTTGGGTCCCCAACTCCTCAAGTAGTTGCTGCGCATAAGGGCTGCCAATCCCGTCTTCCTTTACAGCTTTGCGGAGGGTTCTGACCTCTTCCGCTGTAAAGGGTAGCCAAGTTTGGGGTCGCTGTGGCATAGGCTGCGGATTCAGCGGATACAGCTGAGGGGTTGGAGAAGGTGTGGCACCGGGGACCGATGGAGCAGCCAAGGCAGGTGAAGGACTATTGCCGTACGGCGGCGGCAAGGGATAAGCGGAACACTGGTGAGAAAATGGCGGCTTAGCGGCTTCCAGCCGACAACAAAATGGCGGCAGGACCCTTCCGGGCGCTGGCCAAGATGGCGGAGCAGCCACATCCGGCAGCGGACAAAATGGCGCGAGGGGCGTTTCCGGTTTAGCAGAAGATGGCGACCATGCAGTTTCCAGGCCCGAACCAGATGCTGACTGGGCAGGAAGAGGCGGGTAGAGGCGGGAGGAGGAGGACACCGGCGGAGAAGAAGCCAGATGTGCGCCATCTTGGGCAGAAGTGGGGGAAGAAGGTGGAAGTTCGCCATCTTGGGGAGCGGCAGGAGTGGTTTCTGTGTGCTGCGGGGAGCTCGGGCGGGGAGGTTCGCGCTCGAGAGCAGCAGCAAGTTGGTTAGACAAAGAGTCAGTGTCGGCGGACTCATCGGGATCACAGTCTAGAGGCCGTTTGGGAGAAGCCTCATAAACGGCTTCGGTCGGAGCGCCAAGGAGACAGGCGCGAATGGCAACGAGAACGGGTAAGAGGCCTGTTGGGAAGGTACGTTTCTCATGCTCCATGGCGGAAGTGACTCGATCTATGAGTCGCGAGTATGTGTCCGGGCTCCAGAGTTGGCAGGTGGCGAGCCACGGATTAAAAGGGAGCAAGAGATCCCAGTACTTTTGGAGCTGCCGCAAGGAGACGCGGACTCCACTGGCATCGAGCAGGGCAGCGAGGGCTCTGACTTGCGGCGCCTGACGCAATGACAAAGAGGCGCCCATGACGGGATAGGGACGGGACGGCGGCGAGGGGTCCCTTGGGGCTCGTCCGGGAGAGGGGTCCCTACCTGGAGAGGAGGACGATCACAGCAGCAGCAGCAGCAGAGAGGGGCCGGGGGAGGAGCTGCCACGTTGGGCGCCAGTTGTAGCTGAGCGTGAGGGTTTCGTCCTCGCTCAGGCCCAAGAGTCGGGGGGGCTTGCTCCTGCCGAACCACCGGTGGGGGGTGCCCCAAGAGGGAGCACCGGTTCTCCAGGCATGGGGGACGCGCGGTTGGGGAAAAACCACGGAGACTGCTTGAGCGCAAGAACAGGTCTGCTTTATTACGGAAGTACACTTAGCTATATAGGGGTGAGTAGAGGGAGGGGCGTGATGAAGGGAGGGTTGGCTAAGGGGCGGCTGTGGACAGGCTGAAGCTGATGGATAGACCTGAGGTAAGCAGTTACTGGGGAAGAGGGCAGATTGTAGGTTGGCAATATGGGCGGGACTGGCGGGAAGGACGGCGGGGGCTGGAAGGGGAGGAGGGGTGGAGAAAGGCGGCAACATCCTCTTCCTCTTCCTCCTACTTCTATTTGTTCTTTACCTCAAACAGAGTTGAATTCAGGTATATATCCTATATATATATATCTAATGATAGACTTCCAAATTTATATTATCAGCCCAGATCTTGTCTCTGAGTTCCAAATTCATATTTCCAACTCCCAGGTGACATATCCACTTGGATGGCTTACAGGTATCTTAAACTTAATATGTCAAACACTAAGCCCTTTATTTACAGCCCATTCTCCCCAACAATGTACTTTCCCTTCCTAGACTTCACCATTTCAGTTATTGGTACTGCCTTCTACCCAGTTGCTTAAGCCAAAACTTGGATCATCATAACTTGAATTCCCTCACTCTCACACATAAGCCATTAGCAAGTTCTCAGATGCTACCTTCAAAATTGTAACTAAACGCTAACTACCTCTCACCATCCTATTACCACCCAGTTGTTTATTTATGTATATATGATGGAATATGTGCCAAACGTGATTCTCAGTTGTATGGCTACAGTCAAGTTTGGCATGGGGGAGGGTAAGTGAAGCTCAGTGGTTGAGCACCTGTTTCACATGTACAAGGTCCAGGGTTCAGCCCCTGTATCTCCAAAAATGCCCTTCAGGTTAAGCCCTCTGCTTAAAACTTTGCTCTCATCTTCTACCATCTCCCCTGCTTTGTTCCTTCAGTCCCTGGACACTGTTGTGTTCCTTCCTACCTCAGAGACTTAGAAAGTGCTGTTCCTACCAACTGGGACATTCTCCTACTTAGCTTTCCCATGGCTGGCTCACTCTTATCTTTGAAGTCTCAGTTTAAGTGTCATATCCTCAGAGGCCTCCCTTGACCGCACTATGTAAGCCATGTCCCCTGGTGTTTTCCGTCACTGAACATATTTATTTTTTCCTAATGATTTTCTACTGGTTTATTGCTTACCACCACTTTTTGCATGAGACTGTAAGCTTCCCAAAGACAGGAATGGTTTGTATGAGTGATGATTCTCAACATTCCACTCTCACCTAATGCAAGGAGCCCTACAGGGAGGTATGTGGCCATTTCTTCCTATTCCTCTGCAGAATTTTTATATTGGCTCAGGGTTTCGTAGTTAGGTTTTTATAATGATTAGGTAATTAATGACTGCCTTTTGGAATTTCACCAACCTCATAATATTCCTCACCATAAGACAATGGCATTTGTTTTCTCCCAGGAACTCTAGAATTGAGGGTGGGTGGGATTCAAGTGACTGTTCCGATACCCACTGTGTGAGAAGTACCGCAAACTGTATGAATTGGGTAAGTCGCTTCACCTCTCTGTGCCTCAGATTCTTCAGTGCATTCTATCAGTTAGGATTGTGTAAGAGCAGTTTAATTTAATACAGGGTTTTCTTTCTTACGTAACAAGAAATTCAACTAAGAAAATGTTTCTTTCTAGGTTCCTGCTCTGCCATCCTTGTGTGGCTTTTGTTCTTTTGGTCTTGAGTTCCAAGTATCACATCAATGATGTAAGCAGCAAGGAGGGCAGAGGATGGTTGAATGGCAAAGGCACATGTGAGCTGAGTTGATCCATTTTTATCTAAAAAATCCACAGGGTCTCTGCTATACATCTCAATGGCTTTTAGTTGGGCACATTGCCAATCACCAGTAAAATGGAGTTCTGTTAATAAAAATAAAATGGGAGCAGAGGGGAAGTTATTTAATGGACCTCCACTGTTGTTTGCTTCTGGGTAAAATGGTATCAGAATGAATGATCTCTCAAATGAAATCTAGCCCTCAGGTTTGGGGACTTTATGAATACTAATTAGTAAGGGAGTGAAGTTAGGCATAGTAAAAAATTTGGAGGATCCGGATATGACTTCCAAAGCACATCTCATTCCTTGAAGGTAAAATACTCTGTCCCATTCTTAAGTATTTCATCTGAACCTAAGTTATCCCAGCCCTGGGACAGGAACAAGTAAGATATATTTAATTCATCAAGTAATTAAATGGCTCATTAAACTAATGCCACATGACCAGGGAGAACAGAAAATTATATTTTAGTGATTCTAGAGCAGGAGTTCTTAAAGGAGTCTGTGAGCTTGAAATGAAATTTTAAAAAAAACATTATTCTTGTGGGGACGTCTTGGTGCAGTTATGATATACTTATTAAATAATACATAGTATAGTGTGGCCTCAGCAAGGGGTCTGTGGTTTTCACCTGACTGGCAAAGTTGTCCATGGAGCAAAAAAGGTTAAGAACACCTATTCCAGGAGATATTTTCTTTGTTTTAATAACTAAAAATTTTTTTAAATCATGTACTGATAATGAAGTTATATTTGCCTTTTTGAACATCTTTGAACACAAATTGTATCAGCTCAGATATCTCAGTTGGTTTATCAAAAGTAATGAAATTATTACTGCCAGAGGCCACAATTTCCATGGAAATGAAAATTGGATTTCTCCAAATACCACACATGATGAAGCTTGAAAGCCCTGTAATCATTGAGTCAGAGAGTTTTGTCTTTCTGTATCTTGGAGATGTGTTGTAATTTAAGTAGCACTTTGGAAAAAATTCCTTCAAATTTTAACTTATCAAAGCAGTAGTTCAATATTCGAAAGGAAATTGCAGATGATTGAGTACAGTGTCATGGAAAAAACACAGCCTGGAATCACATTAGAACCCTGTCCAGACTGCTACTTCCTAATGCTAAGACTTGGGTTACTCATTTCCTTTCTGAGCTTTGGGATTCCTCTCTGTAAAGTAAGAGTGAGAAGGGTAGAACTAGATCATTTCCAAGATCCTTTCAAGCTCTAAAGTACTGCTGTTTGTGGACATTTTTTTCTAGTTCCTCTGCAGCCTATTTATATTGGCTCAGGGTTTCATAGTTAGGTTTTTATCCTTTTGCAAGCCAATAAATTTCTCAGTGACCTCCCAGTCCTTCTACTTGCCAAATGAGCCAGCCAGAGACTAGGGCAGAGGAAAGAACTCTGTTGAAGCATGCTCCTGCCACCTGTGCCGCACACGAAATTGTGTAGTTGTGTACTGCACAAAGATTCTCAGTCCAGGGGATAAGAGAGGCTGAACTTCAGCCTGAGCTCCACTTGCCAAGCCATGCACCCATGAGGTCACATCAACCAGAGGCAACATCTTTTCCTAATTTGCACAAAGGCACAAAAGAGCAGCTGCCCTGCTCCCACCTCTCTGGATTTCATGTTTGAGAGGCTGCCAAATTCCTTTACTTTTCTGAGAAGACAGTAAAAGAATATACTTATTTTTTATTATTACTATTAATTTATTAGTTTATTATCACTGTTCTTAAGAACTCATGAAGAGCCTACATAGACATGACCCTAGGGAATTTGCAAACCAAATAGTTGGTTCTTATTTCAAAATTCTAGTTGTTCTTACACCACCGTACTATACTCATGGCAACAATCAAAACTGTTAGTTTTTTTTTTAAATTAAGTTGTTTAGCTTAAATTGTTAGTTTCATGATTTGTTCTCTAATCATATAATCCTGTTTAACGTCCATTCCAGTTTCTGATATTAGCTTGCTCTTAAACCACACAATAGGAGCTTGCAGTTAGAATGCAAACACACATAAACATATAGGCATGCAACATAGATGCAGCTCATGTGGTACTGCAGTGTGAGACCTTTCCCATGCAGGTGGGCAGCCTCCTGGATGGATGGCCCCCACCTCCATCTAGGCCTGAGCCACCTGGACTCCAGCTGCCCAATCCTGAAGGCACAGGCAGATTCATTGGGTTTTGATACCAGGCTGGTGACTGAATAGATTTCCTGAATCTTTAAGCAAATAAGTTCTTGTGACCCGCCAAGAGATCAGTCCTGATGAGACTGTACCTTCTTCACTGGTTGTCAGTGACTATATTGCACTTGGGAACAGTACAGCTCAATGAACTGCTAGCTCTCATTCTTCCTCTTTTCTTAAGTAGCAACCAAAGACTAATTTACTGTGAAGTTAATAAAATTTAAGCTTCAAGATCTTCATTTGCACTGGTCCTTTCCAAGGCTCTGAAAGAACCTTAGCAATGTCTCTACATGGCCGACTTTTTTGAAGTTAAATGTATTATCAGCAAAGAACATGCAGCACAAAAATGCCAGTTAAAAATTATTACAGTGGACTTCCATTTTTGGCCAATATGGAATAAGAGGAAACTATGTTTACCCTCCCACCTGAAACAAAAAACTGGAGAAAAATATATAACAATGGTACTGCATATTGTTTGATGGCCTCTACACAAAATGTCAACACAACTAAATTTACCAAGATGGAATTAGATTAGTAGTTATGTAAGGAAGGGAAAGGATAGAGGGATTATAAGGCGACTGCTAAGGGGTAGGAGGGTTTTCTTTTTGGAATAATGAAAATGCTCTAATATTGATTGCTGCAATGAATGCATGACTATGGGGTTATTTCCAAAAACCACTGATTGTACACTTTAGATTGATAGTTTGGTTTGTGAACACATTTCAATAAAATTGATTTTTTAAAACTGGCAGAAACATCATTCTCAAAGCTCCAGAAAAGTGAAAGTATTCAGTAACAGGGTGAGAAATGAATCAAGGCAAAGGCCACTTAATATCAATAGGATCTCATGGCACTCTGGCTAACCCCTCCCCAAACCCTCACCAGCTCGGTGTAGAGCTGCCCTGCAATCCCAGTGCAAAGTTGGACAAAGCAGAGTAAACCTTAGCATGTAGCCCAATCTGTCCGATGGTGGCCTGAGGAACTCACCATCCCAAAACTAACCCAGCATGAAGAAATGAATTCAAGAACTCTCCCTCAGAACACAGTAAGAGAGCAGTGAAGTCATGCTGCCTGGACCAAGGAATCGCTGGCTGTAGGACATACAATGCCGTACCCAGGACCATGAGGAAACTGTGCCCTAGGAAAGAGGGAACATTCAAAACTGTGTACAGAATTCCTAGAGCCACACATGCATGCCCAATACAATACAATACACACGTGCAGGAGGACCAGGGTGGTCACTGCCCTTTGGCCTGGAACTATAAACTGTATAGATAAGCACCAAAGGAGAGCTCTTGCACTGTCATTGGCAAAGACTGGCAAAGGTGATTCCCCCCCGCCCTTTTTTTTAAGCTATTATTTTTAAAGAAGCTTTAGATTACATAAATGTTACATCAAAAATATAGGGGTGATGAAAGAGGTTGCTGATGTGGGAGGAGGGGGGTGGGGAGTGGGGTATATGGGAACCTCTTATATTTTTTAATATAATATTTTGTGTAATCTATGTATCTTTTTTAAAAAGACAAGAAAAAAAGAAAAAAAATTTATGTAGACAATGATCCCAATTTTTAAATGCATAAAGATCTCTCATGGGAAACGGACTTTGGCCCAGTGGTTAGGGCGTCCGTCTACCACATGGGAGGTCCGCGGTTCAAACCCCAGGCCTCCTTGACCCGTGTGGAGCTGGCCATGTGCAGTGCTGATGCGCGCAAGGAGTGCCGTGCCACGCAGGGGTGTCCCCCGCGTGGGGCAGCCCCGGGCGCACTCCCCGTGTGGAAAGCCGCCCAGCGTGAAAAGAAAGTGCAGCCTGCCCAGGAATGGCGCCGCCCACACTTCCCGTACCGCTGACAACAACAGAAGCGGACAAAGAAACAAGATGCAGCAAATAGACACCAAGAACAGACAACCAGGGGAGGGGGGGTAATTAAATAAATAATCTTTAAAAAAAAAAAAAAGATCTCTCATATGTCTCATAAAACACACACACACACACACATATATATATATATAGGGATTCCCATATACTTTACCCCCTCCCCTTTCCACATTTTTTCCTATTAACATCTTTCATTAGTGTGGTAGATTTGTTACAATTGATGAATACATGTAACAATGATCTATATAGTTTATACTTGCACTATACAATTTTCTAGGTTTTGACAAAATGTCTAATGGCCTATATCTATCATTAATCTGTATGACATAAGAACCATATGTAGGAAAATTATAAATGAGTGCAACAGCAATACATTGGGGGGATAGGTTATATAGTTCAAGGCAAGGCCCAAATTCCTGGGGTTTCTCCTCCTTTTTTAAAGTTTTTTGCTTAGGTCCCAGCAATCAAGGAAAGACCTGTCATAATACTAGCTGGATATAACCTTAAGAAACAGAAGACTCAGTGACTAAATTCCAGCAATAACAAATTAAATTACCAAAATTTCCATGTTACAACAAAAAGTTATAAAACATACAAAGAAACAAGAAGAAAAAGCCCAGGCAAGGGAGATGAAACCATTAGAAACGATCAATAACCTATTTCCCCAATATAACAGGGCTAAACTTATTTATAATTTCCCTATGCATGATTCTTCTCCCCCTTTTACTTGAACCTATAGTTAGCACTATACCCATTAAATACATGTCGCAGAGACTTAAATCTTCTGGCTGTTCATATGCCAGTTGAGCCCTGAATCTCAAGCAAAGTTGCAGCTAGCATCTACTCTCCAGTTCACCGGGCTTATCCAGTATTAACAAAACGGTGGTGAAGACGTGCCCATTCCAAAAAAGTAGAAGAGTATAATACAACTGCAAGCAAGAGTTCCTTCCATCTGCCCCATAAGATTTAAGCATCCTCTCAATCTGAAGCACAGCAGACATTATCATTCCCAAATTCTCAAGATTAAGGAATGAACAAATATAAGGGAGGAATGCAACCATGGACCAAAGTAGAATTATATTATAGTAATGGGAGAACTTGAAGCATTGCTATAAAGGCAGTGGTCACCAGAGGTTCTGAGGGGAGGAGAGGGAAGAGGTGTAACATGGGGCATTTTTAGGGCATTGGAATTGTTCTGAATGATATTGCAGTGATGCACACAGGGCATTATAGCATTATGTGTTTTATTAAAAACTATAAAATTGTATGGTACAAAGTATAAACTAAAATATAAATTATAGACCATAGTTAGTAGCAATGCTTCAATTGCTACTATTGTTCATCAATTTTAACAAATGAACCACACAAATGTAAGATGTTATTAATAGGAGAAAATGTGAGAGGTGAAGGAAGTGGGGTATATGGGAATTCCCTATATTTTCTAGGTAATTTCTTTGTAATCTAAAACTTCTTTAAAAATAAAGTTAAGGGAAGCTCAGTGGTTGAGTGCCTGCTGACCCCATGTATAAGGTCCTGGATTCAATCCCCAGCCCCCATACCTAAAAATCCCTAACCCGTAAGTCCAAGGTTAAGAAGTCATCTTTATTTTAAAAGATTACTACATTTATACTAATTTCCTGATTCCAGAAATACAATTTAGCCTAACAGCACTAATTTAGCCTAAGAACAATAAGATTTTTTTTTATAGGCTTTTTTTGTAACCCTTCCTGCCCCCACCCCCACCCCGCCCAGATGACTCCCTTGTCTGTCTGCTCATTGTCTGCTCATCTTCTTCAGGAGGCACCAGGAACCAAACCTCCCATGTAGGAGGGGAGTGACCAACTGCTTGAGCCACTTCTGCTCCCCGCTGGTTGAGTTGTCAGCTGGTTGCGTCATCTGCTGGTCAGGGCGTCTGCTGGTTGTAGCAGTTGCGGCGTCTGCTAGTTGTGGCATCTTGCTGGTTGCAGTGTATGCTTGTTGCAGAGTATGCTTGTTGCAGCGTCTGCTCATATTCTTTAGGAGGCACCAGAAACCGAACCCAGGACTTCCCATGTGGGAGGCTGGCACCCGACTGCTTGAGCCACATCCACTCCCTAACGTTTGAAATTTGAAAATAAATTTAAGTGAATATTACATTAGTGAATAAACATGAGAAAATACTAAGTATTAAGTAGTGAAAATGAAAATATTTAAATGCATACAGAACATATATGGTCACTGCATTTGTTTTACTTTGTGAGAACAGCTCTACTTCAGAACCCTCTCAGTAAAAATCAGATACTATTGAACTTCTAGGAAGATGTACGATTGAGGAGACACAGGACTCACTTCTTTCCCAGAAAAATAGCTTTAAAGAGAGGCAGAAATGGCCTGGGAAAATTTTTCAAGGACTTAGGACACACCCAGGGGAAGCTAGGACACACCCAGAAGAAAGATGAGCAAAGAAAAAGAATCTCAAAGAGAAAACTGAATAAAAGCTACAGCTGCAGGTGCTGGTGCCAAGCCCCTCACCCCTGAGGAGGAGACAACTTTTAGCCCTAGAGGCTGATGGCTATGGAGAGAGGGGGCCGCAGGAGTCCACCTCCCAGGAAAGGGGAGTGAAAGGGATTCAGCCTAAGGCTGAGTCAGCTTTTGGCCAACAAATTTGGTCTGCTGTACCCCCAGCCCTTCGAGGCCAGGTGGGGCTGCACCACTGTTTGGTCTGGGAGCCAGCAGAGGACTGAAAGAGATCCAACCCTCTCAAACACAATCCCTACAGAGCACGACTGGTTGGTGAAGACACAGAAGAGAGTGGTATTATTTCCTACCTGGGAAAAGGAAGGGAGCTGCCAGCAAAGGGGGGAACAGCTTCTGAGAAAGTTTCCTTTGCAAGGCTCTGAAGAGTCCTGAAGCAGGATCCTCTGTCACATTCCTTCAGGATTACAGCGATTCTGTTCAGACCAGGGTTTGAGTTGAGAGGTCTGCAAAAAGAATTCGCTTTTGCAGAAGTATTAAAGGGAGGCTTACAGCCCCAAAGAAAAAGATGGGAGAGAGAGGCTTGGTGGAGAGTGTAGAAGGCAAGACTAGCAGAAACGATAAACAAGAGAAAAAGATGAAAATAACATGACATGAAAGTCAAAGAATAAAATGTGGAATAATATATTTACAGTAATAATCATTGAACTGTGAATGAACTCCCCAATCAAAAGATACAGGCTAACAGAATGGATTAAAAAACATGAGCCATCCGTATGCTGTCTACAAGAGACTCACCTTAGATCCAGGTATACCGACTGGCTAAAAGTTAAAGTTTGGGAAAAAGATACTCCATGCAAACAGTAACCAAAAAAGAGCAGGGTTAGCTACACTAATATAAGCAAAACAGACTTTATTTGCAAAAACATGATGAGATGCACCAAGCCATTATATATTAATAAAAGGATATTAATAAAAGGGGCAATCCACCAGGGAGGACTAACATTCATAAATATCTGCACCTCAAGGGTGCCCCAAAATACATGAGGCAAACTTGCAAAACTGAAAGGAGAAATACACATCTCCACAGTAACAGCTGGAGACTTCAACACACCATTCACATCAATAGACAGAACTAGGCAGAAGATGAACAAGGAACAGAGAACTCGAACAATATGATAAACTAAACCTAACAGACATACAGAAAGCTGCATCCCAATTCATTAAGCTATTCCCTCTTCTCTAGGGCTCATGAATCTTTCTCCAGGATAGACCACATGTTGGGTCACAAAGCAGGTCTCAATAAACATAAAAAGACTGAAATGATAAAAAGTTCATAATGGAATGAAGTAGAAAACAACAGATGAGAAAGGTGGAAATTCACAAGTGTGTGGAAGCTAAAAAATACACTCCTAAACGATGAGTGGGTCAAAGAAAAAAACATAAGAAAAATGAGTAAACATCTTGAGACGAATGAAATCGAGACCACAACTTACCAAAACTTATGAGATACAGAAAAGGCAGTGCTGAGAGGGAAATTTGCACCCATAAACTTACATTAAAAAAGAAGAAAGAGCTAAAATCAAAGACCTAATTGAAAATCTGGAAGAACTAGAAAAAGAACAGCAAACCAAGCAGAAGGAAAGAAATAATAAAGATTAGAGCAGAAATAAATGAAATTTATTCAAGAAACCCAAAAGCTGGTTCTTTCAGAAGATCAAATTAACAACTCTTAACTAGACTAACACAGAAAAAAAGAGATGTAAATAAATAAAATCAGAAATGAAAGAGAAGTTATAACTGACCTCACAGAAATGAAAAAGGTTATAAGAAGATATTATGAGAAACTGTATGCCAACAAACTAGACAACCAGATGAAATGGACAAACTCCTAGAAATGCAAAAATAACCGACACTGATGCTACAAGAAATACAAGAACTCAACAAACCAATCACATTAAAGAGACTGAATATGTCATCAAAAATCTCCCAAGAAGTTTGTGTTCCCGAGTGTGATGGAGTTGGACTCAGACGTGACCTTCCTACACATGCCTCTTCTGTCACTTTTACTGGACCTGTGGTTAGCGCTGGGGTTGGTGTATACTCAGGAGACCTGAATCTATGGACTGTCCATGTGACAGCCAGGCCCCTGAGCCTCAGCAGACTTACAACTCCTACCCTCTGGTTTATTGGACTTACAGCCAACAGGAAGGTGAAGGTCCACCACCACACCGAACAAGCCAAGAGTGACTACAAATGCAAGTAAGAGAATTGCATCTATCATCCATGTGGCATCTAACCCCATCTTGATATAGAGGTGGAGTGGACATAACCATCCCAGGGTCCACAGGATGGAGGAATAGAGTATGGATTAGAGTGGACTTACTGATATTCTGCTATGGAACTACTATGTTTAGTAATGGAAGAAATTGTAGCATTGATGTGGAGAAAGTGGCCACGATAGCTGCTGAGGGTAGGGAAAGGAAAGAAGAGATATCATGTGGGGGCATTTTCAGGACTTGGGAGTTGTCTGGGTGGTAGGTACTGCAGGGACAGATGCTGGATATTTTATGTCCTGCCATGGCCCACTGGGTCAACTGGGGGAGAGTGTAAACTACAATGTACACCATTATCCACATGGTGCAGCAGTGCTCCAAAATGTATTCACCAAATGCAATGAATGTCCCATGATGATGAAAGAGGTTGTTAATGTGGGAGGAGTGGAGTGAGGGGGTGGGGGGTATATAGGGACCTCATATTTTTTTAATGTAACATTTAAAAAAATAGAGGAAAAAAAAAAATCTCCCAATAGGAAAGCAGATATGACTCAAGCAATTGGGCTCCCATCCACCATATAGGAGGTCCAGAGTTCGATACCCAGGGTCTCCTGGTGAAGAGAGGCTAGCCCGTGTGGCAAGCTGGCCCATGCAGAGCACTGGCCTGTGCAGAGTGCTGGCCCACACAGGAGTGCTGCCCCACGCAGGAGTGCAGGCCCATGCGGAGAGCTGGTGCAGCAAGATGACACAACAAAAAGAGACAAAGAGAAGGAGAGACAATAAGACGCAGCAGACCAAGGAGCTGAGGTGGCACAAAAGAATGATCGCCTCTCTTCCACTCCGGGAGGTCCCAGGATCGGTTCCCAGAGCAGCCTAATGAGAATACAAGCAGACAAAGAAGAACACAAAGTGAATGGACAGAGAGAGCAGACAATGGAGAGAGGGGGAAGAAATAAATAAATCTTCAAAAAAAATAAAATCTCCCAACAAAGAAAAGTCCAGGACCAGATTGCTTCACAAGTGAATTCTATCAAACATTTCAAGAATTAACACCAATCTTGTTTAAACTCTTTCAAAAAATTGAGGAGGAAAAAATTACCCAATAACATTTTATGAAACCAACATCACCTTAATATCAAAGCCAAATAAAGATAATAAAATCAGACCAATGTAATTGAACATAGATGCAAAAATTCTCAACAAAATACTTGCAATACAATCCAACAGCATATATACACCACAACCAAGTGGGATTTATTCCTGGTTTGTAAGAGTAGTTTAACATAAGAAAATCAATTAATGTAAGATATCACATTAACAAACTGAAAACGATGTGATCATCTCAATCAATGCAGACAAGGCATTTGACAAAATCCAGCATCGTTTGATAAAAACGCTTTGAAAGATAGGAATAAAAGGGAAAGTCCTCAATATGATAAAGGGCATATAAGAAAAACCTACAGCCAACATTTACTTAATGGAGCTATATTGAAAGCTTTCCTCTAAGATCAGGAATAAGACAAGAAAACACACTGTCACCATTGTTATTCAATATTTTGTTATAAGTTCTAACTAGAGCAATTAGAAAAGAAAAATAAATAAAAGGCATCCTAATAGGAAAAGAGGAAGTAAAACGCTCACTGTTCACAGAAGTCATGACCCTGTATTTCAAAAATTCTGAAATGTCTTAGAAAAAGCTACTTCAAGTTAGCAGATGAGTTCAGCAAAGTGGCAGGATACAAGATCAACATTCAAAAACCAGTAATGTTTCTGCTCACTAGTACTGAACAGTCTGAGGAGAAAATCGGGGGGAAATTCCATTTACAATAGAAACAAAAAGACTCAAATACCTAGGAATCAATTTAGAAAGAAATCAATGAAGACCTAAACAAATGCAAAGACATTCCATGTTCATGGATTGGAAGACATTGTGAAGACATCAATCCTGCCCAAACTGATATACAGATTCAATGCAATAGCAATCAAAATTGCAACAGCCTACTTTACAGAAATAGAAAAGGCAATTACCAAATTCATTTGGAAAGGAAAGTGCACCTAAATAGCCAAAAGAATTCTAAGAAAGAGCAATGTGGGAGGAATTTCACTGCATGACCTTGAAACATACAAAGCTACAGTGGTCAAAACAGCATGGTACCGGCCTAAAAACAGACAGTTTGGTGGTGCAGCAATGTGAGTGGTGTCAATCATGCTGCATGCGTGTGGGGTTGGAGTTGTGGGTTGGGCTCTCCATGGAGCTGGGGGGAATGAACAGGTGAACTCTGGAGAGGGTGATAACTGTAGTTGAGAATACAACTGTTAAGTGTTCTTTTGACAACTATGGCAGGGAAGGGTCACTGGTGCAAGATGTCGCTGGGGAGATGTGTGGGGAAGGGTGCCCTTGGGACATACCTCTATGGAATATGAATGTGTTCATATTGTCATAGCATTTTTTCTTTTTTTAAGGATTTATTTTCTCCTTCTCCCCTCCTCCCACTGTGCTGTTTCTGATGTCTGTGTGGTCTTCTCATTTTCTCTCCTCTAGGATTCACTGGGATTCAGTCCTGGAGACCCCTGATGGGGAGAGAGGTTCCCTATCAATTGCACCACCTCAGTTTCTGGTTTCTGCAGTACTTCACTTCGACTCTCCCCTTGTCTCTCTTTTGATGCATCACCATCTTGCTGCGTGACTCACTTGCACAGGGCAGGCACTGGCTCACCATGCAGGCACTCGCACAAGCACTCATGCAGGCACTGGATCGCCGCGCAGGCACACTTTCTCTTCTTTTTCACCAGAAGGCCCCAGGAATTGAACCCAGGTCCTCCCATCTGGTAGGCAGAAGCTCTATCACTTGAGCCACATCCGCTTCCCTTGTCATTGCATTTTATCTCAATGGTTGAAGACTCACACATGAACCAACAAAATTTTAAATTCCCATCCTGGGAAATCCTGCTACATTCTCAGAGTGGCAAGAATCTCTATAGAGTGCATAGGCAGTTCCTAATAAAATAGATCAATATGCCAAGCCCTCAAAATCAATGCCTATACTTATGGACCTTATTCTTGTAAAACTGAAACTAGAATATAGGTCACCAGAAAATATGAGGTTACAGAAGGGAAAGGTGATGTCTAATCTGTGCAGAACTGGTAAAAAAGGTTATTGTCAATCTTTGGAAATACATAGAAACGGTAAAAGCACATCATAGTGTTTGTAACCAGCAGTGCTAATATATGGGTATGAGAGTGGTTAAAAGGAAGAGTCTAATGCTATGCATATTACTAGAAGGAAAGCTAAAAAACTTAACACGGGATTGTATAACCTTGTGTGAAATAAGAGTATGGGTAATACTGCATATGTAAGATTGTTTTTCTTTGAAACAGAACAAGTATATGTTAATGATTTAAGATATTAACATCAGGCAAAAATACAACCAAAGCAAGCTATGGACAAGTAGTGTATAGTAATATATTAAAAAGCTTCCATTAAGAGTAAATAAGTAAATAAACATACTAAAAGAAACTAGACAAAAAGTACTACATGTGGTTTGACTCCATCCATTAACTATAAAAAAATTAAAACAAATTAGAGAGATGGAAAAATAATAGCTATTATGGCAGGTGAAGGATAGAGAGACTAAGAGATGATTATCAAAGGTTAGAGTTTTTGTCTATTTTTTATTATTGGAGTAATGAAAATGCTGTAATATTGACTGAAGTGATGAATGCACAACTCTGTGATTATACCAAATACCACTGATTGTATACTTTGGATGTATACTTTGGATGGACTATTATGAATATCAATTAAATTGATTTTTTTAAAATCAGAAACTATTAAGAAGATATGATTTACTGAAATGTTAAAAGTTATTCAAATGCAGCCCTCCAAAAGGATTCAATTTAAATGCTATTCAGCAAATAAAGATTTCAATTAAATCATATTCTTTAGGGAACATATGTGCCTCAAGTAGTTGTGTGCCTGCTTCATACATAGGAGGTCCCAGGTTCAGTTCCCAGAGCCTCCTGGAGGGAAAGAAACAAACAACCAGCAAACAAACAAAAAACGAACTCAAGGGAAGCTGGTGTGGCTCAGTGTTTGAGCAACAGCTTCCCACATATGAGGTCCCAGGTTCCATCCCCGTCCCCGGTACCCTAAACAAAAAAAAAATCATTCTTTAACAGAGAAAACCTTTTAATGTAACCCATAGATTTCCATCTTCAGTTAAGCAGTTGAGAGGTTTGGATCAGGGGCTCTTTTTTTTTTTTTTTCCAAGACAAAATATAACGAAAGACTGCGGGTCCTGCAAATTAGCACCAGAAATTATTTTTAAAAAACCACTTTGCATATAAATGACAGTCTTTATTTTAGGCTCTGACACTTTGGAAAACCAACATAATACATATTAAACTTTTTAAGTAAAAGAATTCTAAACACGGGAAAATCACAAGCTAACTAGTGTTTGCAATTTTAAGTTAATTAAATGAAAAATCATAACTAAAAACACAGTTGCATAAGTTAAGGATTTATAGACTTGTTTTCACACATGAAACTGACTGGATAACTTATGAAGGACCATTTTATATTACCAGTTCAGTGTGCATTCCTAAACAGTAATAACAGGAGTATGAACAGAATTGGACTAGAATAATGAACTGTAAGGAACAGAGTGTACTCTCTTCATAATCAATCTAAAAAAGATAATTACAGATGATATTAAGTATAAATGGCTCTTTGTAACCTTACCTCAAGTTTCCCTGACAACACCTACCTGGGATGAGGAAAAAAAAGTTTTAAAGAAAAAACAAATTACCTTGAAAGAAAATAATGAACAAATTACACTATATGCTCTATAAGTGAGAAGAAAATACTATGCCACAGAGAGAGAACCATGCACGCACCACAAGAGAGAAACCAGTTATCTCAAGACCCTAGAAAACTTTGCTTCCATAAGCCCATGTAAGAAAATGTCAAATCCCATGTAATAATCTGATTTCACTTTTCAGATTTCTCTTATTCCTATTTATTGCTAACTTTTAAAAATCAATGTCTTTTAAGATTAGTATGATTATTTTAAAGCTAATAAATACCACCAAGAAAAATAATTAGCAGCAGGAAGAAATTAAACATGTCAACTAACAACATGAGAAACATTTAATAGTATAGAATACAAGAAAACACTCAAACTTGAAAGGACTTTTATAGACACTACAAAAACATGCAAACCCAATATCAAAACTATATGCAACTAAAAAGAGAGCAGGATTAAACTAAGATGCTCTTTTGAATGCATAAAGAAATACTTGCCTCTAAAAACTTAGCTTTATTAAAGAAATGGTACTAAAAATAACATTCAGACATTTGCTCTATTCTACTCACATATAAATAAAACAGCTGTTGATGCAAGACACACACTTTCACAATCTTGCCATATGCACACAAGCATTCTTGTATCAGAATAAGCTGTTTACCAGCCAACCGTATGTGGTTGAATGATTAAAATGACCATCTATACTTTACATAGTAAAGCACTTTCCAAAATTTTAATGTACACAGTGACAAAAAGGAAAAAAAAAAACCCAACAACACAAAAAACAGTAATTCTAAACACATGAAAAGTGATTAAGCAGCTTCATAATCAAACCAGGCTTCATTACTTGCAAAAGGGCAATTCTTCCCATTCTCAAACAATTAACATTTAAAGAAAAATCAAGTTGAAACTAAGAAAATAATGTGGTGCTACTTGGCTTTTTTAATCTATAAAAGTAACTTTTCCCATGAGGTAAGGCAACTGAGTAATTTGATTGTATTAGGTTGCATTAAAATAATTACACTTGATTTTTAAAATAACATACTAATTATAAAGTATTACTTTTTGGAAATCTAACAATAATGGAAAGAGTTCTGAAACCGTGAGTTAGGTTTTGGGGGAAAATATTGGCAATGTTGTCATTTTACAACCTTGCATATGTCCCACAAAAAATGAGCCTAAGAATGATGAATGACCTGTATTTTAAATATTTTAAACACAAGTAAGCATACCTTAAATAACCTCACATACACTCCCAGTCCTCTCTTTGGGTATAATTTTTGTACATCACTTTATGAGAAGATGATTGAGAGGTAAGAGTTAAGGCCATCCAATGTAGACAACTAAAGGGTTTTCTTTAAGTAAAATAAAAACATGCTTCATTTTCAATTATCACAGTATAAAACTGATGGTCCCAAAACTGCTTTTTTTTTTTTAAGCTGTAAAGTCATTTTGAAAATGGGACTTCCCTCTCCTATTAGATGAACTAAGTAAGAAGCTCTTCTGGCATACCACTTTCACACTTCTCTCTGGGTGTGAATGGAATATCCTCTAAATTTCATATGAATGAATGATGACTACTAAGCACATATAAAATTTTAGAAAACAGTATACCACACATTTTAGAAGGCACTAAAGCTTCAGCTTGTGCTCCCATAGCCATTTTGAAAACCCAGTTTCCTTTTCTTAAGGGCACCTTTGCCACCTACAGCTGACAAGACACACTGCAATGCTATTCATAATAAGCTTGGAAATGTCAAGAAACTTCAAAAAGAAATGCTCACTTTGTGGGGAGACCTAATGATTCTAACAATGAATACTAATACATTATTAGTATTCAACACAGTTGCTCTTCCTTTTTAAATATAACAGTAGCATGCATTGTCAGTTGTTTTGTAATCCACTTATTTAAGCAATTTTAATCTGTAAAACTATTTTAAAGAAAAAACACTTCCTAAACAGTGAGCAAAGGAAAACACAATAGTGAGAATTTAACACAAACACTGTAAATCCCGTGAAGTAAATGTTAAAACTCCTTACATACTTTGTACTTACAAGGGTGTGTATATATTTGCACTGATTTCAAGCACATCATCAAACTGTATATATAGAAATTTAAAAAAAAAAAAAGGTAAAACAATACAAAATTCAGTAACTAGCATTTTTTTTAAAAAGCCTCCAATGCTTATCTCTAGCCTTTACAGATAGTACAAATTTGGATCTTTGATGTTCCATTTATTTGCAATGGTTCTTGGCAAACACTAATAAACCACATGACAAGTGTGTCGGCCACCATGGAAATGCACAGATTTTAGAAGATGAAGAGGTTGAGTAACACCTGTTATTTTCATGATGTCCATGCTTTACTTTCTTATGCGGTAACAAGATGGCCACAAAGTCACCTAACAACTGGAAAAGCTGTTAGCTCATATCTGTATGTTCAACTGGATTTCTTCAGAGTCTACATCTTGTTGACAGAAATAAAAGCTTTGGATTTTATTCCAGAGTTGAGAGTAGAGGTGCATGTCTGTCCTATACTGCTTCTGTTTTAACAGAGAGGTTTTCTTCATTTGGTTGACAATTCCCATTCTGCTGTACTTGGTTTTCCTCAGTCCTTGAGGCATCCTTTTCATCTATTTCTTTGCCCACACTTGAATCTGGTTCTTTAATGTGCTCTTTCTCCTATAATGAATATTAAAGTATATATATATTTTTTCCTTAAGAGTTGCCAGCTGTTATATTACCTTTTCATAGCTAAAGAATATGCAAATACATACCAATTTGTCCTTTATACTTCTCATAAAATATGGACAATTCATAAAATTCAATTAAATAAAATAAATAAATGAACAGAAAGTCTAAGGGAAATGGCCAATAAATGTTGACTGACTGGCTTGAAAAAGATGGATGGGTCTGCTGAAATAGTAACACAGTTCCCCAAAGATGCCAGAAGAGATTTGTAATATGGACACAAGCAAAAATAAAGAGAATGTAGAAAAAGATGTCACTATTCCTCCTTACTCTGTGCCTGGCACAGGGTAAATGCTCAATAAGTGTTTCCTATTACTGATAAGGATAAATTTCAGTGTGAGAGTTAAATAAAACTGTAAGATGAAAGCGCCAGAACTCATAATTTGAATAATTTTCAAATACAAAAATATTTTACCAGTATAATAAAAAAATTAACATAGCTCACCTATACTTAATTAACTAAAAAAAAAAAAAGATTTCCTGGTAGAATTTGGTTTTCCACTATGATTCTAATTAAACATATTTAATTTTAAGTATATATTATAAAACCAATGACAAAAGACACTGAAACAAATATACTGAGAAAAAGTCTTAGCATAAAATTAAAATACATTCGTTACTTGTTAAGGATATTCTAAAAAATGTTATTTTTGTATGATTCTCTAAGAAATGTAATTAATTAAATTTTAATTGCTTATCTATTCCCTTCAAAAATCAAGTTTAAAAAATTACCAATTTAACAAATATTAAAAACATGCCAACAATGTATTAGACACTGCGACTTCAAGCTTTTGGTCAAAAAATATTTTTATGCAATGAAAAATCTCAATTATTAACTATTCAAAGCTTAAACACTCAATGTTGCTTACTTTAAGTGATGTATTGTTCTTCTCCAACTTCTCCTTCCCATCTCTGTCATTAGAACTCTTTTTTGTAGAGGTTGACCGTTCTCTCTCTCTTCTTTCACTGATGTGGTCCCTCTCTTTTTCTCTCTTTTTATCTTTCTTATTTCTGCTATATGAATATTGATAATAGATGTTAATTTCTAAAAAATCAAGACCTATAATATTGATAAAATATTCTAACTCAGAATATCTAAATTTTAAACACCTTATACCCGTAAGCATACCAGGAAGCTGGTTTGAGGTAACAACATAAATCAACATAAATGTTGAGGTAACAATATAAATCAATCTACTCCACCCTTCTCAATTATTTTTTTAAAAGATAAGTCATATTTACATAATATTTACATAAAACAAAATCTGGTATTGTCAGTTTATTTTGAAATATCCAAGATTCAGTTATCCACTGTAATTGGGATAAAATAAAACCAAATACATTGTTTCCTTCTCCATCTTTTCAAAACAAAAAGGAATAAGCAGGAAGAACAAAAAAGGACTAAAAAATCAGATACAGATCCCAGGCACGGATGAACGCCAACTTAACCCACTGTCCCACCAGCCTTCCTCATCCACCATTACAACATGTTCCATGCAAGCGATGGAATGAATAACAAGCACCATTTAAAAAAAAAAAAAAAAAACATACCCTTAAAATTAGAGGGGAAAAAGCACACATTTCATATCAGAAGCACAAGAGATTGCTTCTATTAAAAATAGTTAACCATGTTTGGTTAACCGTTTTTCTCTAAGACCTAAAGAGACATCTCAGAAAAAGTACATATGGAATTTGACTACATAAAACTTTTGCAAGGCAAAAAAACATCATAAGCATAGTCAAAAGACAAAGTGAAAATATTTTCAACATATTTTTATGTGTTTGAGTAATTCTGAAAATTCAATATAATAATAGAGAAACCTGTATATGTGAGAAGGGTATATGGGAACTCTTGTATTTCCCGCATGTGTTTTCTATAAACTTACTTCTCAAAAAAAAAATTAGAGGAAAAAACGTAATAAAAACAATATAAAAATGGGTAAAAATATAAACGGATAAAAACTGTTCTCAACATATGAAAATGCAACTAAAATCACATTTCTTACCTATTAAATTGGCAAAAATTAAGAATCCAAACAACACTGTTAGCAAAGCTGTGGGTAAACAGCAGTCTCTTGTATTGTTAGTGGGAAGGCAATAATAGGGTGGAACCATCATGGAGAAGAATTTGGCAATAGTTAACTAAACTACATTAGCATTTCCTGTGACCAATCTCACTTAAGGAATCTATTCTGAAGGTAAGCTTTAAACATTATGAAAAAAACAAAACAAAACGTGTGCACAAAGTATTTCATTATGACCTTACTGACAAATGCTATACACTAGAAAAATACTAAATGACCACATACGGGAATTAACTGAATTAAATGCAATATACTATAAAAAACAGAAAGGAAAGTCTCTATGAACTTATGCATAGTGATTTCCAGAATACTTTTAGTAAAATTAAGCAAGTGCAAAAAGACATTGGGAGTGATGTCAGCAGGAATGGTGGAATACCTCCAAAAATCCTCTACTCCATAAAAGTAACAAAAACATTGCCCCAAATTGTCAAAAGCAACTTCTACAAAACTCTGGATATTAAGTAAAGGCTTACAACAATGCAGGAAGCCCTTACCCAAGAAAATCATCTGTATCATGGTCAAAAGAGCAAGTCTGTGGCATTTTAACTTGTCCTGTTCCCATCTCCCTCTTTTAAGTCCACAGTGGCCTTGAAAACCAAAGGCTCCACAGTCACCCTGGAAACCAAAAGCCTTAACTACTACTGAAGGGGAAAGAAGGTGTTTGGAGCTCCCCAAAGCAATATAGAATTGTCAGGATTAGACCTCTCCAGCAGTTCCCTAGAAAATTCCACTCTCAGAGCTTGTCTATATTTAACCTGAATCAAAGTTCATCCAGCTTTTCCTTAACGATGTTTGTTAAAAACAATAAACAGGGAAGCAGATGTGGCTCAAGCAATTGGGCTCCCGTCTACCACATGGAGGGTTCCAGTTCAGTTCACAGGGCCTCCTGGTGAGAGAGAGCTGGCCCGCAAAGAGAGCTGGCGCAAAAAGATTATGCAACAACAACAAACAATAAACAACTGTTTAGCATTGCAGCAGCCTGAGACACTTGAAACAAAGAAGAAGCTGACTAAAATACTTAAAGGAAAATCTGAGAATGAGATGCCAACAGAGGTCTCTGAAAAGCTCCAATATAATTCTGGGAATATAAAAGACCATACACACATAGCTGATTGTGGGGCTTGTACAAGCAGGAAGTGAAGGCTAAGGCAGGGTTAAAAATCCCTTAGCTGAGCACTGAAGGTATAACCAACAAGCACACTGAGCACCTATGCAAAAGCTGACAAAATTATTAGTCCCACGCATTTAAGGAAATCTTTATCCAATTACTGGTTAACCCCTAAATTAATCAAACCAAGAATTCAATGGTCATACACAATAAAGAACTCAAACTTTAAGAATTAGTTTAGAAAAATTACTAAATAAAACAATAGCAGCAGCAAATACCAACAACAAATAGCAACAACAAACCCTGGGGATAGGGAAGATACCAACTTGTCACATTGTATTATTTAGAGTATACAGTTTTCACAAAAAATGATGATACCTAACAAAGAAAACAGGAAGGTATGGTCCACATACAGAATTCTCACAACAAAATCCAAGAAGGATAAACTCAAAGATTCACATAAGACAAATCATAATCAAGCTTTAGAGACAAAAACAAAGAGAATCTTGACAGCAGCAAGATAAATGACCCATCACATACAAGGAATCCTTAATCAAATAAACAGCTGATTTCTCATCAGAAACTATGGAGACAAGAAGGCAGCAGGATGACATTTTCAAAGTGAAAGAACAGGAACCCTTCACCAAGAATTCTAAATTCAGCAAAACTATCTTTCAATAATGAAGGGAAAGTATACACAGTGCCAGATAAACAAAAATTGAGACAATCTATTCTCTAAAAGAAATACTAAAGGGAATTTCACAGACATAAATGAATGGACCCTCGATAGTAACTCAAATCCACATGACGAGCATTACAAAGGTAACTATATAGATTAATTTTTTTAAAAATAGTAAAAATCTGTTTTGTTTATAATTTTTTCTAATTTTAAAAACAACTATATAGAACAATTATAAACCTGTATTGATGGACATATAATGTACAAAGATGTAATTTGTGTAACAGAAAAAAGGCAAGAGAATGGCACTATCTAGCAGCAAAGTTTTCTTTTTGTAAATGTCCTTTCTCAGGTTAAGGAAGTTTCCTTTTATTTCTAGTTTTTTTTTACTGTCTTTTTAATTAATCATGAAAGGTTGTTAGCTTTTGTCAAATGCTTTTGCTGCATAAATTTGAGACAATCATGTAGTTTTTTTTCCTGTATTCTATTAATATGGTCTATTCCATTGACTTGAGTTTCACAAATTGAACCAACTTTGCATCCAAGGGATAAGCCTCTTGGTCCTGCTGTATAATCCTTTCCATATATTACTGGATTCAGTTTGTTGAGCACTTTTTATCTGTATTCATAAATGTTGTTGGTATGTCATTTTTTTCTTCTTGTGACATGGTTTCTTTTTTCCAGCACAGTAATACGAGTCTCATAGAATGAACTGGGACATGGTCCCTTCTCTTTTGGTTTTTGGAAGAGTTTGTCAGGGATTAGTATTAATTCACCTTTAAGTGTTTGGTGGAATTCACCAGTGAAGCTATGTATCTGTTGGATATGTTCTGGCTGCTCTTTGTTGGAAATGTTCTGACTGCTAATTCAATCTCTACTTGTTGTAAGTCTATTCTAATTTTCTATTTCTTTTGTCAGTTTTGATAGTCTGTGTCTGTGTATGAATTTGTTCATTTCAAATTTCATCTAAGTACCGAGTTTGTTGGTTTATTCTTTTTCTTATTCACTTATAATTCTATTTATTTCTGTAGGGCTGGTGGTAGTATCTGTCCTTATTCCTCATATGAATAATTTTGAGTTTTCTCTTTTTTTTCCTTCAACAAACTAACTAAAGGTTGTCCATTTTTTTAACTTTTCCAGTAACCAACTTGTGTGTGTGTGTGTGTGTGTGTGATGCTGAGGCTGGGGATTAAACCGGGACCTCGTATGTATGAAGCCAGCACTCTACCACTGAGCCACATCAGCTCCCCAAGTTGCTGTGTTTTTTTTTTCCATTTGTTTGCTTGTTGTTTTTGTCTTGTTTTTTAGGAGGCACCAGGGCCCGAACCTGGGACCTCTCGTGGGAAGCAGGTGCTCAACTTGAGTCACATCTTCTCCACCCAGTAACCAACTTTTGATTTTGTGGATGTTGTTTTATTGTTTTCTGCAATGATATTCATAGTTAAAATGTGCTAGAATTTTCTTTTCTTCCACAAGCCTTGTCTGGTTATGCCATTAAAAATACATTATACCAGGAAGCAGCTGTGGCTCAACTGATTGGGCTCCCGTCTACCATATGTGAAGGCAAGCTGGCCCATGCCCGCAAAGAGCTGACGGCCCACACCCATGGAAAACTGGCACAGCAAGATGACACAACAAAAGGAGACAAGCAGACACAGAAGAACATGCAGCATATGGACACAGAGCAAAGAGCAAGCAATCCACAAGGGGGGGATATAAATAAATTTAATTTAAAAATCTTTTTAAAAATATAAAAAATATATAAATACGTAATACCACTGATTGCACATTTTGAATGAATTGTATGCTTTAATATGCATCAATAAAGTTGATTTGTTAAAAAATATAGTAGCATTTTCTGTTTGACAACAGCTATATAAACTGGGTTTCCAGGAAATGGACTTGGCCCAGTGGTTAGGGCATCCGTCTACCACATGGGAGGTCCACGGTTCAAATCCCGGGCCTCCTTGACCCGTGTGGAGCTGGCCCATGCACAGTGCTGATGCACGCCAGGAGTGCCCTTCCATGCAGGGGTGTCCCCCCGTGTAGGGGAGCCCCACGCGCAAGGAGTGCGCCGCGCAAGGAGTGCGCCCCGTAAGGCGAGCTGCCCAGCGTGAAAGAAAGTGCAGCCTACCCAGGAATGGTGCCGCCCACACTTTCCGTGCCGCTGACGACAACAGAAGCAGACAAAAGAAACAAGACGCAGCAAATAGACGCAGAGAACAGACAACCGGGGGAGGGGGAGGTGGGAATTAAATAAATAAATAAAATCTTTTTAAAAAAGAAAAAAAAAACGGGTTTCCTTTTACTTAATTTGATTAAACTTGCACAAAAAGGTAAAAAAACCTCTAATTTTAAAAATACATGTATCTGCTTTTTTATATTAAAGTAACCAAAAAAAGGATAAAACAAATGATTACTTATAGAGGAGGATGGGAACAAAGTAGAAGGGATGTGGAAAGGAATGGCATTTTTTGAACTTACCTTGGCTAATTTGAGTGCACAAATGAGCAAAGTTTTGACTTTCCTAAGCACAGTATTCTTAAAAAATATATAAATATGGCCTACCCTCTACATTTTCCCATGCCTTCCATTATTTTCACTACAAAACAAAAACCCACAAGCAAATAAACAAAAGACACCTGCCAGCTTACACTCTTAACAAACCTTTTAAAAAAATTTTTTTCTATACCTAGAAAGGCACATAAAATCAATTGAAAAACTAAGACTAATAAGCAAAGTAGTGGGATGAAAAATGAACATACAGAAATCAGTAAACCCTATCTCCAATTAGATGACATAATTAAAGATGTCATTTACAAAAGTAACAACAACAAAAAATGCCTTACCTAAATAAGGTATAAACTTAGTAGGAAATATATAAAATTTGTAGGAAATAAACTGAAACATTCCTGAAAACCACCAAAAACAGCCTAAATAAATACATATATTTCTGGATAGGATAACTGTGGCACAGATTTATTAACAGCTCTATTTATCAGCTTTTCCTAAATTTACAAATTAATGCAAACATAATACAAATCACCAATAGACTTCTCTTCTGGAATTTAGACAAATAACTCTTGCAATCAAATGGAAAAATAAACACACAAGAATGGCTATGATAGCACCAAAAAGAGAAAGGGAGGAGGGAAGATTGGAAAAGGACACAAAACCTACCAGATATTAAAATAAACTATACAATCTCAATAATTAAAACCATATGGCACTGGTACATGAATGCTCAGTCAAACCAATATAACAGGTTTCAAGGCCTAAACACATGTAGAAAAAGGCACCCCATCAAAACTCCAAAAATGGGGTTTTTTATAAATGATACTGGAACAACAGGAAGCATTTAGAAAAAAAAAAAATTAAAGTGGGTCCATATGCCATACTGTGCATAAAGATAAACTCCTAATGGAATAAAGATTTAAATGCAAAAAATAAAACTATATAAGTATAAGAATACAGAAGAAATTTATAACTTGGAATAGGAAAGACCCTTCTAATTTTATGACACAAAACCTAGAAGACAGAAACAAAAAAGTAAATATTATATAGAAATTAAAATCCTTTTTAAAATCAAATATCACAAGTAATTCCCCAAAATAACTGGAAGTGATATTTGTAAGCCTTCCATTTAATCTCCCAAATATAAATACCTCCTAGAAATTTTTTTTAAAAAGAAATCAACACTGGGGAGGGATGTGGCTCAAGCAGTTGGGTGCCCACCTTCCACATGGAAGGTCCCAGGTTTAGTTAGTTCCCAGTGCCTCCTAAAGAAGATGAGCAAAACAGCGAGCAAGAGAGTGAGCCTGCATGACAGGCTGGTTGCTGACACAACAAGATGACACAATAAGAGACAACAAGCAGGGAACAGATGTGCCTCAAGAGATTGGACATCTCTGTTCCACATGGGTGGTCCTGGGTTTGGTTCCCAGTGTGTATTAAAAGAAGACAAGCAGACATAGAGAGCACACAATGAACAGAGAGAGAGCAGACAAAATGTAGAAACAACAAAGGGGGGTGAGGGGGGAAGATATAAATAAATCTTTAAAAAAAAAAGTTACCAATACTGACCACATGCCGGTTGTGTCCTGAATCTCCGCAATTGCAACACCTACTCTCTAGTTCATCAGACTCACCCAAGGACAAGTAACAAAATGATGTTGATGGACAACACCCATCCCAAGAAACAGAATATCTACAACTGCAAGCAAGACAGTTCTATCCATCTGCCCCATCCGCCTGCCCCATGGGATCTAAGCTCCCTCTCAGCCCAAATCAGAATGGGCACCACCATCCTAAAATCCTTAATTGAGGAATGAACAAACATAAGGTGGGAATGCAACTATGAACTATTATTATTCCAGCAATGGAAGATCTTGTAACAATGATACTAAGGCAGTGGTCACCAGAAGTTCTAAAGGGAGGAAGAGGGAAGAACAGGTGTAACATGGGGCATTTTTGGGACACTGGAATTGTTCTGAATGCTACTGCAATGATGGATACAGGCCATTATACATTTTGTCAAAACTTACAAAAATGTGCAAAGTGCAAACAAAAATGTAAACTACTGACCAAGGTTAGCAGCAATGCCTCAATATGTGTTCATCTATTATAACACATGTACCACACTAATGAAAGATGCTGTTAATAAGGAAAAGTGTGGGAGGGTTAGGGGATTGGGCTATATGGGAATTCCCCTATATTTCTGATGTATCATTTATGTAACCTAAAGCTTCTTTAAAAAACAAAAACATTTAAATTAAAAAGAAAAAAAGTATCAGAAAAATGGGCAAAGTATATACAGTTCATAGAAAAAGATAAACAAATTATCTTCAAATGAATGAAAAACCGCTCAACTTCACTCTTAAGTACCACCAAAATTACACTATTATATACCTATCAGGTATATAGGTATTATATACCTATCAGATGAACAAAACTCCATGACTTTGATAACATGATCTGCTGTAGCTGCAGGGAAAACAGTTACTTTGTACATAACCAGCTATGTAGCTGGTTAGTGAGCAAAGTGGTGCCAACCCTGTGGAGGACAATTTGGAAATAGCCATTTAATTACAAAAATACCCTCTGACTCAATAATACCATTGGTGGGAATTTATCCTACAGATATACCTGCACACTACTAAATGATGTAAGAACAAACTTATTTGTTACAGCATTGATTATAACAGGGAAATTCAGAAAACCAATTTTACTGTGGGCTGCTTAAATAAACCAAGGTACTACCATGCAAGGAAAGTCCATGCAGTTATAAAAATGAATGAAGAAGCACTCCTGGTCAATATGGAAAAACGTTCTGCTACAGTTAAGTGACAAAAGTAAAAGTTATGAATTCTCATTTTGTATCAACACTGGAAGGATATACAAAAAAATGAATAAAAGGCATTTTCAGGAACAGAATTTGATGGGCATATGGGTGGAAATTAAGATTTCACTACGTAAAATTTATTTTATATAGTTTTGACTTATGAACCATGCAAATGTATTACTCATTCAAAGTATATTAAGTTTAAAAAATAGATTGAAAAATTTTTTTAATTTTCCTATTTCCTGCCTCCTCTTCAGGTTTGTTTTTTTTTTTCTTTTTTTTAGGAGGTACCAGGGATTGAACCCAGGACATGCAAAGCTAGCACTCAACCACTGAGCTCCACCCACTCCACAGCTTCTTTAGTATTATACATACTTTCCACCTACCTCCTAGGGGATGGAGACCTAGAAGATTTCCTTTTTATGGTTTTTGATGTTCTTGGTGATCTGGAAGAACTCCTGCTCCTCCTCCTACGCCTTTCCCTGAAAGCCAAAAATAATGCCATTTTTAAAAATATATAAAAGCAAAAGTCCTTGATACTCTTAAGTGAAGAGTATTCTTCAGAGGCCAGTTTAAACTTATGAATACATTCTATTATCTAATTTTGGTACAGATCAAAGTATGAAACAAATTTTACAGAATCATGAAAATATTTTCTATAATTTCATATTACAAAGGGTAGAGGACTTCCTTTTCACTTGGTTATTTGGACAAGAGTTTCTTGATTAGAAAATAATAATAGTTGTTTTAGAGTCTCAAGTAAAATATGTTCTTTTTTCATGCATATAGCTCCTTTGTAACCCCACTGTATATTATTCCATAATAAGGTAACAGGCTGTCCTCAAGAACTGAAAGATAGGTTGGTTTGCACAATATGACTTTCTAGAATCATGTCTCTCTTAAAAGCATTACGTTAGTATTTTACGAGAAAATACTTTTCCCTGCAACTTATTTTACTCATGTTTTATTAATTTAAAATTGAGCACACAAAGGACATTAGACAATAAAGATAACCTGATCAATGGGAGAAATTATCTGGAAACCACATATCTGATAAGGGCTTAATAGCCAGAAAAAAATAAAGAAGTCATACGACTCAACAAAATAAAAAGACAAACAATCCATTTAAAAAATGGTCAAAAAACTTAAACATTTCTCCAAAGAAGATATACAAATGGCCAAAGAGTACATAAAAAGATGTTCAACATGATTAGCTATAAAGAGAATGCAAATCAAAACCATAATAAGATACCATTTCACACCCCTAAGAATGGCTACTATTAAAAAGAAAAAAACAGAAGATCACAAGTGTTGGAGAAGATGTGGAGATAAACTGGTACAGCCACTGTGGAAGACAGTTCGGCAGTTCCTCAGGAACTTAGGTAAAGAATTATCATCACGACCCGGCAATCACACTTCTAGGTATATACCCAAAAAACTTAAAAGTAGGGACTCAGTCAGATATTTGCACACCAATGTTTATAGCAGCATTATTCACAATTGCCAAAAGATGGAAGTAACCCAAGTGTCCATCAACCAAGGAATGCATAAATAAAATGTAGTGGGAAACGGACTTTGGCCCAGTGGTTAGGGCGTCCGTCTACCACATGGGAGGTCCGCGGTTCAAGCCCCGGGCCTCCTTGACCCGTGTGGAGCTGGCCCATGCGCAGTGCTGATGCGCGCAAGGAGTGCCGTGCCGCACAGGGGTGTCTCCCGCGTAGGGGAGCCCCACGCGCAAGGAGTGCACCCATAAGGAGAGCCGCCCAGCACGAAGGAGGGAGCAGCCTGCCGAGGAATGGCGCCGCCCACACTTCCCGTGCAGCTGACGACAACAGAAGCGGACAAAGAAACAAGACACAGCAAAAAGACACAGAAAACAGACAACCGGGGGAGGGGAGGGGAATTAAATAAATAAAAATAAAATCTTTAAAAAAAAATAAAAATAAAAAATAAAATGTAGTAAATACATACAATGGAGTATTATTCAACCATAAAATTAAGTCCTGATACAGGCAACAACATGAATGAACCTTGAAGGCATCATGTTGAGTGAAATAAGCCAGACACAAAAGGACAAATATTGTATGATGCCATTGATATGGATTATTAAAATAAGCAAACTCACAGATTCAAAATCTACTATATATAGGTTACCGGGGCCAGAGTGGAGGTAGGGAATGGGGAATTAAATGTTTTAATTCAACACAGTTTCTCTTTTGGGTGATAGAAAAGCTTTGTTAACAGATGGTGATGATGACAGCATAATACTGTGGATGCAATTAACAGGATTGAATTATATTACTGAATATAATTAAAAGGGAAAATGTTAGGTTGTATATATGGTACTAGAATAAAAATTTTTTAAAAATATGGAACTGCACAGAAGAAATAATGAACCCTAAGATAAACCATGAACTACAGTTTAAAAAAAAGAATGAAAACATTTGGTGCTGTGAACGGCAATGCCTAAAACAATCACATAAACATAAAAGATATATAACACAATCAATAAAAACACTTTACAGTAAAGATGAAGTCACAAGACTGAAATGTTTCCCATAGCAAGTGAGGTAAAGTAATTGTTCAGTTTTGTTCAAAGTGCTGAAATCTGGCAGCAATGTGCTTCATTTTTAGTCCCATTTTTTTTTAGCATATACTGATTTCAAACTTTATTCTTCTGAGGCAGTTTTTAAAGTCAAGTACCACACACTGGTTGACAAATTGTCTAAAAGGGAGAGAAAGAACTACTATAGTTCTGATAATAAAGTACAGAATAGATGGAAAAATTCTCTCTAAGCTTCAGTTTCCTCATGCTTAAAACAGTGATAATATAGTCCTCTCAAAGGTTTGTTGTAAGGACTAAATGAGGGTTAGGCACAAAAAACTCTGCTAAGACATTATCTGGCATAGAGTGAAGCACCCAGTAAATGCCTACATTTTTAATAACTAACAAAAAGCAAGTATTAAGAATAAGCTATAAAACACAATTTTTAAAAATAGAATAATTGTACTCCTTTATCTCAGAAATTTTCTTCTATGAAAAAATCATCCTAAAATATATTTAAAACTGGTTAAAATATATTTTTAAAAATATTTTTAAGACATTGTTTACACATTAGGAATTCCCATTTATTTACAGTCATGGTATTATCTGGAGGAATACAAGATAATCTTTTATTTCAAGTAAGGTCCTCGCAGCTATAACTATAACAACAATCAGCCACCTGGTGGCAGTGTACCTATTAGTAATTGAGAGAACAGCCCTACCGAAAAAGGAAGTCCCTTAAAATTGTCAAATAACAGAGAACCAAAATTTAAATTTTATGAACTCAATAAAAGAAAGATGGAAAAATTAACTTAGATGACAAAAAAAACACTAACACTTCAACTTCAGAAGTAATTTTGCATATTAAAGAAATACAGAAGTCTAAAAGGTCAGCTCAAATATATTCTTAAAAAATACCTGTCCCTGCCATCCCACTCTCCAAATGAATCAATAAAACAATAAAAACAGGGTTAAGGGAAACGGACTTGGCCCAGTGGTTAGGGCATCCGTCTACCACATGGGAGGTCCGTGGTTCAAACCCCGGGCCTCCTTGATCCGTGTGGAGCTGGGCCATGCGCAGTGCTGATGCGCACGGGAAGTGCCGTGCCATGCAGGGGTGTCCCCCGCGTAGGAGAGCCCCACATGCAAGGAGTGCGCCCCGTAAGGAGAGCCACCCAGAGTGAAAGAAAGTGCAGCCTGCCCAGGAATGGCGCCGCCCACACTTCCCGTGCCGCTGACGACAACAGAAGCGGACAAAGAAACAAGATGCAGCAAAGAGACAGAGAACAGACAACGGGGGGGGGGGGGGGGGGGGGATTAAATAAATAAATAAATCTTTAAAAAAATCTAAAAGTTAAAAAAAAAACAAGGTTAAAATAGTAAATTACAAAGGACTGCTAAAATTTTTCAAATATTTGTTCCCATTTTCATCTCTTTTTCCTCAGTTTCAAATTCGTGGTAATTCTCCACTAGAGAAATGTTTATTAACAGAAAACTTTCTGGCATTATTGCACTGATTCCATCTGTACAGAGTATTTTTTTCCTCAGTTAAAATTATGCTTTCATTTTATCATAAGTAAACACAGTGGTAAAAATTTTAAGCATTATCAAACCTGCTAGAACTACGAGATCTTCTCGATGCATTATAACCTCTGGGTGGTGTTCTGGCTTTTTTATCCTTCTTCCTTTTTTCATCTATCTCTCTGGATCTGTCCTTTTCACGATCCTTTTCTTTGTCCTGTTCCTTTTCCTTCTCTTTGTCTCGCTCCTTTTCATGCTCTTTTTCCCGCTCTCTCTCTCTGTCTTTTTCCTTGTCTTTTTCCCGGTCTTTATCACGGTCTTTATCTTTGTTTTTACCCCGTTCCTTTTCTTTTTCACGTTCTTTATCCCTCTCTCTCTCTTTTTCCCTTTCCTTTTCTTTATCTTTTTCTTTCACTTTTTCCTTTTCCTTCATCTTTTCTCGAGTGTCTTTTCTCTTGTCCCTTTAAAAACAAACAAAAGCAAATAAATATGCAACTAAATTCTACCCAATAAGAATCCTTCCCTCTCTTCAACAATTACTAACAAAACAGCATATTATAGCTATACATATAATAAATAAATTTCTACATAACTTGTGTACATGAAGCTGCTAAATAAAACAACTGTAGTTTGGGAAACTCTTGAGAGTACTGAGGATCAGAATCAAATCAATGGCAATCAGTGTTAATTCTAGATTACTAAATCCATCAGAAAAAAGAGTTGTATTTCTCTCATTAAAAACTTAAACCACTATAGATTTTTTAAAAATGAAGCCAGTGAAAAACTTATCCTTAATCCCCCTAAAACTCACCGCGAATGTGAACGACTCCTCGATTTTCGTCTCTCCCTAGATTTAGAACGTTTTTTATGTGGGCTCTTAGATCTACGTCTATCTTTCTGTCTTGAACGTGATCTATTATGAGATCTACTCCTAAAGGAAAAAAGTGTTAGAATATCAAATCTTTTTAGAATTTCAATTTTAAAAAATTTAAAAGAATAGAGACATGAAAATTTAGTAAGAGAATTTAAAGACTTTCCCAACAGTATTTATCTACAGTACTTTAAAAATTCTCTTATATGATACTTCTATTAGACTATATTAATTTATTGAAAACATTATCAGATATTTCATTGTCCAGAAAACAGAGGCAGAAACAAAGACTTAAGTTGCTAGATTCAGATGTGGCTTTCTTCTGCTAATTATTATATGCTTCAAATTAATATAGAAAATTTCTCCCAAAGCCCAAGTTTTCATACCATAAACTCTAACTCATATTATTTACATGTAATATGATTGTTTCTGACTATAACTCATTGACAGGGAATAGTGGTGATATGGTTCAAAAGTTTCTATAAATGGCTATGTGCTCTTTTGTCATAACAAACATATTAAGAAGAATGTGTAAGGAAGCACAGTAGTAATGACAGGGCTAGTACGACAGAAAAATTAAAATCTTTACTTGTGACTTAAAGTTAGATATAATTAAACATTGGATTTGCAATGCCCTGGTTTTATAACTACAACTATAACAAAAGTATTAAAAGAAACTTTATTATTGGAATTCTTACAGAAAAAATTTTATTCCAATTCTGAACACGCTAGATCCCTTCTTTCCTCACAGAAATGTTTTTATACTGTGGTTTTTTTCATAATGAGGTATCCTAGTAACTACTTATTACCATGTTACAAAATAGATTATACACAACTTCAATAACAAAGTTATCAGACTCACGACTTTGGAATCAGACAATCTCAGCTCTGCCACACACTAGCTGAGAGAATTTTGGCTAATCAAGTTTAACCTCTCTAAAACTAGTTTCTTCAACTACATGGTAGAGTTAGAATCATATCTACATCTCCCAGAGCTGTCACAAGTGTTATATGAGGTATGCAAAACTGCCTAACAGTCTCTGGCACACAGTAAATGCCCAAAACTCTTAACTCTCAAAAGTATCATTATTAACAATTAACATAAATGTAAACTTTAAATTATATCTTCATTTATTCCAAGGAGGTAAAAATGAACTTCCATAAATATGCTTTTTGTAACTAAAACTCATCTTGATAGTCAGGTTCTCAAGAATTAAATTAAAACTCAATTATCTATAAAAGAAATAATGACCATGTTGTGGTATTTAATGCAACCAGAAAAATCTCCAGACAATTCTCAATTAATAATGAAATCCTGTTTTTTAAACACATTTTTCAGAGTTAGATAAAATTTGTTTTCCAACCGCTAATTTTCAAGTCAACTACTTGTCTTTAATTACCTACATTTGTTTTCATACCACGTTTTTAATACAAGAAAATAACATTATTTCTTGAAATCTTCATATCCCTAATAACCTAAGAGAAATATGGGTCAAGTAGAAGATATATTAAGTCAAAACCCCAAAACTTAGAACATTTTTAGTCCATTTACAGATATCCACATAAGGGTAATCCTTTAAAGTGCCTTTGTTTCTATGTACTTAATTTAAAAGTCTGTCTATAAGATTCTGTTCTAGATAACCTTATAAAAATATAATTATTATGTTTTCCTCAAAGCAGTAGTTTTCAACCTTAATTAAGCAAAGAAATTCCTTTGCTTAACCCTAATATGCAAAAATAAATAATAGAACAAGGAGATTCCTGATCCCTGGCCTTCCATTTTACCCTGTGGGTCCTCAAGTTTGAAAGTCAGTGCCCAACCATAATGTTTTAGTTTAATAATAACACTAAGTATTTTTATGTCTCTATCTCACCCTCTACTAGCCTACAAATTCTCTGATTAAAAATGCCAAAAGCTTCAAGTCAACAGCAAATCTAATCCAACCAAACAGACAAAAGCCAACTTGAGTTACTTTAGCAGTTGTTCTCATTTTTGTATAATTTGCAAAATTACATCTTAAAATTAAACTGTAATTAAAGGGCAACTTACCAATGTTGCATCAAAGTTCTTTTATAAAGCAGTTGTTTCCCATTACAACATTATAAAAAGTCTTATAGTTCCCATGCTGGTCTGTAAAGGTTACTTAACTTAAAACAAATATAGTCCTACCCACTTCTAACAGTCTCTATGAAAAAAACATGTTATTAACATTTACCCAGACAAGGTAGAAACACATCTCCCCAGTCCAAGCCAAAGTCACAGTGCCAAGAAACTCCTTCTTCCCTCTTACCATAAGAAGTGGAAAGAGGAGGAAAAAATTTAAAAAGGGGTGAGAGTAGGGTGCTCCAGAAGCATCTGAGGATGCTGAGAAGGTAGAAGAGGCTGCAGCTTCAAGAGCAAGAGTTCCTGTGACTCACTCTTGCTAGGCCTGGTGGGTCAGAGCCAGGGCTCAGGGTATAAAGTCCCATTAACAGCAAAGGGGAAGCCAAGAAAGACTTGCCACCTCCCCATGTTCCACTTCCAGGAAAGTAGCCATAGATGGCTCCAAATCAAGATCCTTAAGTCAAATGTTTTAGGTAAGGATATTTTATTCCCTTTCAACACAACTTGTCCTCTTTCATACTTGTTTATGAACCCTGTCAAGAGGCCATGCGCATGTCTATACGCTATGCATAAAAATGGAATATGCTGACCAACACACAGAGACATCTTTTCTACTTTGATAAACCAAAAGCAAGCAATTTCTAATGCTAGTTAGTAGATTTACAAGAAAATACTCCTATATATAAAAATAGCAATTAACAAATTTCAATTTAATTGAATCATACCATATCCTCTAATCCTTGGAAAAGGGGAGAAAATCCAAATACACATAAATGATAAAAAACAAAAAGTTTAAATAATTAAGTTATTCGCTATAATTTCAAAAGCAAATAAGGCTTCAAACAAATTACCAATGAAATGATGATAATTTTCAAGATTTTTGTTTCTCCAGCCACAGAAGAACACAAAGGTATATTACATTTGAGCATGTCTCTATACAAAATGCAAAATGAGATCCAGGTCATTGATTTTTTTTCCCTTAGAAAAAAGTGATTACTTTCTAGCCTAATTTTCTATTTCCCTCATCTCTTTTACCCTTTCAACCTTCTGTCTACCATAGTCAAGTACCACTGCTACTTCTGTACCACTTTTCTTCCTCAATTCTTGCTTCTGTTCATATTCTTCTTATTCTTTGTACATGAAAACTGCCTGCAATCGGATTTAAACGTTTCTCACTATGTAAGACCTTGTATGGAGACAATAAGATCATATCCCAAAGTAGATTTCAAACTAATAACAACAGAGAAGTACACACCAGTAAATACCTAAAAGTAAAATTTTCTAGAGTCAAAGAAGAATATACATTTGTTCCTATCTCATTCCTTGATCATCACAGAGGAATGGACTAACCTGAGCTTGCTGATGAAGCAGTGTACAGCACACTGTTCCCTTCCTTCCTCCCCCACGCCTTCCTCTCTCTCTAGTATCCCTGCTCTGCCGCCCAACATGCACACATGCACACATACACACACTTTCCCTTTCTCTCTCCCTCTCTCCAGACATAAGAACATGTATATACATATAACATTCAACTGAAAAAAAGCAACACTCAATTAGGATTCACTATACACATTTTCACATTTCAACAAAAGCCTCTTCCACACCTTAAAGAAAACAAGAGAATCACTTTAGAACACTTCCCATCAAAATGATGTTCCAAGTTTACATTTGGAGGCCCCCTTTACACCAAACACAAAGTAATAACTATGCTCAAAAATAAGATAAACACAACAGAAACAGAGCGTAAGCACAATACAACAAACAGTTGAGGTTGCAAGTTACTCCTGGATTTGAGGTCCAAAAGCAGAAGAGGTTTTCATCCCTAGAACTTAAAGACATGACACATGGTACTGAAGACAGGTAATAGCTCAAAAAACAGAAGCTAATTTATTTACTCTTAGAAAAATCAGGAATCTGATTCTATCTGTAGGCAAAAAAACAACTTCTAAAACTAGAAATTAGTTGAAATATCAATCTAGACAAAATTTCATTCCTAACTGCAGTATTATAATTAGGGCAACATTTAATGTTAACTATACATCCAGATGAACGTTGCTGAAATTCCTAAATTCTGTTGTCTTAACAGAAACTATGAAAACCTCAACTATTTTAAATAGTAAATTTAAAAAATTTACATTATAGTAGAAATTCTCACCTGTGTTTTGACTGTGATCTTTTCCTCCTAGAATGGGATTTTGAACTAGACCTGGATTTTGAACGAGTGTGGGAACGAGATCGACCGCCTTTTCTTTCATTGCTCTTTCCAGACTCTGGGAGGAAAAAACCACTTTGCAGTGTAAGCTCAGAACAATTAAAGATCCCAGTTAATAATCAGGCACAAGTGGAATGTACCACATATAGTGCAAGGGGCCTACTCTCTGTACATCCTCCTCCTGTGCAATTATCCTTCAGAAACATCCAAGAAAGTCATTGCATAAACTCGTTGAGTGCAGCCACCCTGCAGCAGTACATATAAACCAGATGATTATAAACAGCTGTTCGTAATATTTTGTTGCTGCCATAATGTACGATTATAACATGTTTGTAATTCCTATGACAGTGATTTTAAGTCTTTTCCCCATTTATTTTCCTCAAGTTGAAGCTTTAAATTCTGAGTTAAATACAGGGAAATTGGTTCAAAATGTAAGGCAATGTTTAGATTGGACTTTTAAATTATTTTAGTTAGCAACACAAAAGTTTGAATAGGTGTCCCTTTAACTTGCAAAAACAGAGTATCTTTTTTTTTTTTTTAATAAATCAAGGGCTCTCCTGACTAGTTTTAAAAAGTAAAGCTTTGAGGGAAAATTAATCTGATTAATAATAACATGTTAAATACATTTCTCTTTCAGTCTCATAATAACATTTATATTTTGCTTTCAGTAAATTAGTTTTGAGTACTGACTTTACTATTAAAATATGAAGAGCTGATTAACTCAAGCTAATGTGTCTCAATCGGGTATCACAGGAAAAGACAAGGTTTGTGCTAAGTTGTGCTTTGATATGATTAAGTCACTTACTCTTTCTCGAGTTTCAGTCTTCTTATTTGTTAAATGAAGGGACTGAACAAGATTAATTTCTAAAATTCCTTCTAGCTCTAAGATTCTATGACCTTTACATTATGACCTATGTAACAACACCATGGCCTTACCTGGTTCAATAGCTGCTGAGATAAATGATTGAGCCTCTCGTACTCGTTTCATAACTTCTTCTAACTCCTTAGCTGCAGCCTGAGGTGTCATCTCAGGGGGTTTTACTATTGCATTGTTGGAGTGATTTATTCTAAATTAAAAATATTAGTATAGCACAATTACACACCATATCTTATAAAACATAAAACAAATATTTGTAAACCTAAGAAATCTCTGAAGCACATTAAGAATAATATACCTATCCACGGAACCAAAACAACCCAAAAACTATGATAAATCTCTCATCCCCACCTCCATTATCTCTTGCTAACAAAGTCAAAAGCAAAGAAAAACAGAAAAACTGAACCCTGGCCCAGTCTAGATGTCTAACAACTAGAATAGTCTACAGCAAGTTTTCTCCCACATAGCTTAGACTTATATTAAATTAATATCTTAACACCAATATTAAAATGATTAATTTCTGTTCTTGGGTTATTAGAGTTTTTTTTAACCTCTGCCCACTGGGAAGATGAAGGAGAAGCTGGATATTATGTATAGCTGTTTATTATGTGGTTTAATCAACCCTGAACCACATCTGAATCAAACACAGTTTCAATGTGGAATGCATCTGATAAAACTCTTCCCATACTAGGTAAGAGTGCCTTCACTGATACACATAAATGGATTTGATTACTCGTTTATTCCTGCCACACTGAAGAAAAGCATCCACTAAGAACAGTTATTTATTCTTTAATAGCAGAATCCTGATCAAACAATGTAACGATGGCAGTTATTCCTGACATTCAGACAGAACTGTTTTCTTCAATAATTGGATTTCTGATCTTGAGTATCTGGAAGGCCACATCAATTTTTCATTTTGTAAACAAGGATGTGAGCAAACTTTAAAACTCAAAATATTTGATATAAAACACTTCCATGTACTTAATACTTTGTTCTTCCTAGGATTTCAAATTTACTAAAGCTCCTATGACTAAAAGTATTCAATTCAACCCACATGTTAAATGATCCATTAGCCTAGAATCATAACGTAAAGTCAACCTGACTTGTTCAAGTTTGTGATCCATAATCATTATGTAGGATATGTAAAAAAACGCGAACATTAAATTAGACCTTATAAAATTAAAAATAAGAAAATAAGATAAACATTTTCAAATACAATTTTAAAAATTTATAAATTTACAGGCTAAAATAATAAACATTTTATACATTTCAGTTATACATAAGTCTTCCTTTCCACAAACTGCCAATTACTATTAAAAGGGGGGGGGGTTAATTACATCAAAAAATCTCTAAATGTTTTCAAAAGCATTACAATTTCTTTGTTTAGGATTTCTTACTTCAGTGGCCTGTCTCCAAACATAACTCCATTAAAAGCAAGGGCCCTTGGTACAGAATTTTGGTCTGCAAATTCCACAAAAGCAAACCGAGTTGGCTGAGTCTCATCACCTGCCATCCGTACAAACTTCACTTCTCCAACTTGTTTAAAAAATTCAAGTAGTTGATCAGCTGTCGTCGTCTGAGGAAACAAAATGACACTGAAGTTATATTCTTTATTTCTTAAAAAAATGTTACTTTAGCAGCCAATATGATTTTTAAGAAAAAAAAAGAATAAGAGCTACTATCACTCAGTTTCATCTTAATTACCTGGGAATTCAAATTTCCAACATAGACTGTTCTCCTAATTTCATCAATTTTGGAAGGATCCACATTTCCCATAAGTGGTGGCTGTGGTATCTCTCCAAGTGTTGCAATGTTGGGGTCCAGTGCTGCTGCTGGTATAGCTCCCAAACTGCTAAGTGAAACACCAAGCTATATAAAAAACAAAGTACAAATTTTTATTAGTATCAAAAACAGCATTACCAAATCTTCAAAAGAACAGATCAAGAATGGAAGACAAGGTTCTCCTAACTTCAAACCATGTGTATTTCTGAATTATTAAGTAAGTGAGGTCACATTAGTTCTGAATGTTATTAGAAATACATTTCTTAACTGCCTGGAAAGTTCAACTATTTTTAAACCTGGCACACAAACCTTGTTCATTCAAGAACACTGATTGTGTAAATGAGTTCCTAACAGTGAACAATAATCACAGCATCTAATTTTTGCTGAGTTATTAATTCTTGTATCAACCAGAGGAGACAGACATTATTATTATGCCAATTTCAAAGACAAAGAAAAAGAAGCTAAAATAATTTGCCCAAAGCCACCCACAGCTACCAAGAGGTAAAGGCGGGATACCACCACAGACAGAATGAATTGAAATAGAGACAAATTTACTAAGAAAACAAAACTAAACCATTAAGCTTATATTATGCTAGGAAAAAAACATTAACATAACTAAATTGAGTTTTTTAGTTCAAGCGTTAAGGAACATGTAATTTTTAATGTGAACTTCAACTAGACAGATCCCTGGATTTGAAAATGAGAAAATTTTTTCAAAATTAATGAAAAGACTTTTCAAGGAAAATACACCACCCTCACTTTCATTTCCCCTTGCACAATTTAAGAAAATTATGATCAATTCCTATATATTTTCAAATGTAGCAAAGCTACAAAGATTTAACAACTGTTAAGTTACAACACTTCATAAAGGTGAAAACACAAATTCTTGAAACCATTTTCACTTATGCTTGTCACAGTAGTCAGTGTGATAACTTTAAAACATGTCAAATCATGTCATATCCCTGCTTAAACCATCAATGGCTTCTAATTACCTTAAGAAATTCAAACTCCTTTCCACAGCCTAAAGAAGCCCTACACAATAATCAGTGCCCTATTTCTCTTTCCAATCTCATCTCAAAACAAACATCATCCTGTGCTCACTCTTATGCCTTAACCATACTGAACTCCCTCCATTCTGTTCCTTAAACATAAGTTTTTCCTACCTTTGGGCTTTCTACTTGGTTCCCTGTACCTAAAAGCTTTCTCTACTTTCTGCCAGCTGATTTCTTCCAGTGTCAGATCAATCATCATCTCAAGTGGCTTTTCCTCATCTTATATAAAACCTCATTTACTCTCTACTATCATCAGTTTTTTTTTCTTCATAGTATTTACTACAATCTATGGTATCTTGCTACTGACATATCTTAGATTTATTGCTCACCACTACAAATTATTACAGAGTTGTGGAAAATATCTTAGGCCAAAATGGAAGAGAGACCTATAGTCAAGGCTACCAACCACTAAGCCTAGCCTTTTTCCAGGTTTACTTCCGTAATAATAGCACTTTGTCTTCTACACCTTATCTTCTATGGTATGAAGTACCCATATGATTGAGGATCATGTTTTTTTTTTGACTGTGCAAGAGAGCAATCATGCACAATTAAACCTAAGTCACAAATATAATTCATAATTCTTCTTAGCTTTACATGGATTTAAATTAAGCAGTCCTTTCCAGGTATTCCCAACTGTCAATTTCCTTGACCTACAAACTTTTCCTCTCGTTCGTATCATTATAGATCTGGAAAGACCTTTTCCAAATCACCTATTCCAACCCCTTTGTTTTTCAAATGTTAAAAATCACTCAGTTCTTTTTTAGACATTTTTTTCAGGTCTCTCTTTTTTCACTAAACCATTCTTCTATACCTACACTATTATGGAAGCCAATAGTCACATATGGCTATCTGAATTTAAATAAAATTTAAAATTCAGTTTTTCAGTCATACCAGTCACATTTCAAGGGCTCAATAGGTACACATAGTTAATGGCTATATATAGACATTTCCACCACTGCAGAAAGTTCTAATGGACAGGGCTGCTTAGAATTGTAAAACTATTGTTCTTCAGATTAGTTTCTCTTATATCCCTGGTCTGAAGGACTGTATTTAGTCTCCCTTTTGGTCTTAGATTGGCCAAAGACTATCAGGACTCCAGTTCTAACAGTTTTGACTTCTGGTCAGGGGCCAGATTACAACGGGTTACCTTTCCACTGTTTTCTAAAATTATGCATCACATTAAAATCCCAGAGAATCTGCAAGAAAGCTACTAGAGCTAATAATTCAGCAAAGTGATGGGGTACAATATCAACACTCAAATATCTAGGAATAAATTTAACCAAAGATGCTCAACTTACATGCAAAAAAGTAGTCATCACTGAAGGAAACTAAAGTGGAAATATATTCCATGCTCATGGAGTAAAGAATACTGTTGAGATGTCAATACTATAAAGTGTTTTCCAATTTAATGCAATTCCAAGCAAAATCCCAACAGCCTTCTTCATAGAAATGGAAAAGCTAATTATCAAACTCATATGGAAGGCAAGGGACACAGAATAGCCAAAATCATCTTGAAAAAGAATGAAGTTGGAAGACTTCATTATTCTTAACATGCTTTAGTTATTTTAAACTAATAACAAAGCTACAGTAATCAAAACAGTGTGGGACTGACACAAGGAGAGACATACAAACCAATGGAATAGAACTGAGAGGACAGAAATAAACCCACACATGGATGGTCAAATGATTTTTGACAAGGGTACCAAGTCCATGAAATGGGGAAAGAATAAAGAATAGACTATAACAAACGGTGCTTGGAAAACTGGATATCCACAAGTAAAAAAATGAAAGTAGACCCTTACCTCACACCATATATAAAACTTAAAATGCATCAAAGACCTAAATATAAGGGCTAAAACTATGAAACTATTGAAGAAAACATATGGAAAAACCTTCAGGACCTTGTAATAGGCAATGGATCCTTAGACTTGACACCAAAAGCACAAGCACACACACACACACACACAAAAAAAAACAGATAAATTGGATTAAAGTTTATGCATCAAAGGACATTGACAAGAAAGTAGAAAAAATATATATAACCAACAGAATGGGGGAAAACATTTAGAAACCATATGTCTGTTAAGTGTTTAATATCCAGGATATATGAAAAAATCCTTCAACACAACAACAAAAAGACACACAACCCAACATAAAAACGGACAAAGGATTTGAATAGACATTTCTCCAGAAAAGATAAACAAATGGTCAAAAAGCACCTGAAAAGATGATCTGTATCACTAGCCATTAAGGAAAGCAAATCAAAACCACAATGAGGGAAGTGGATGTGGATCAACTGACAGAGTGTCCGCCTACAATATGGAGGGTCCAGGGTTCAACATCCAGGGCCTCCTGACCCATGTGGTGAGCTGGCCCACGCACAGTGCTGCCATGCACAAGGAATGCTGTGCCACGCTGGGGTGCCCCACATGCAAGGAGCGTGCCCCACAAGGAGAGCTGCCCGCATGAAAAAAGTGCAGCATGCTCAGGAGTGGCACTGCATACAAGGAGAGCTGATGCAGCAAGATGATGCAACAAAAAAGAGACACAGTTTCCCGGTGCTGCCTGATAATACAAGTGGACACAGAAGAACACAGTGAATGGACATAGAACAGACAACAGCAGGTAAGGGGAGAGAAATAAATAAAAAATAAATCTTAAAAAAAAAAAAATGAGATACCACTTCACACCCACTAGAATGGCTACCACCGAAAAAAAAATCAGAAAATTCTAAGTATTGGAGAGGATGTGAAAAAGGAATCTTAGTACACTGTTGGTGGGAAAGTAAAATGGGGCAGCTGCTATGGAAGAGTTTCTTGAAAAATTAAGCAAAGAACTACTGTATGACCCAGCAATCCCACTTTTGGGAACTGAAAGCAGGGATTCAAACAAATACTTGTACAACAATATTCAAAGCAGTGTTATTCACAATAACCAAAAGGTAGAAACAACCAAAGTGTCCATCAGCAAATATATGGATAAACAAAATGTGGCATACACATACGATGAAGTATTATTCAGTCCTAAGAAGAAATGAAGTTCTGATAAATGCTACATAGACGAACCTTGAAGACATCATGCTGAATGAAATAAGACAGATACAAAAGTACAAATTGTGGATGATTTCACTTATATAAAACACCTAAAATAAGCTAATTCAGAGAAACAAAGTAGACTACAGGTCGGTGAGGGGGTAAATGGGGGCAAAAGGGTTGTTGTTTGGGGTGTTGGGAAAGTTCTGATAATGGATGGTGGTTAGGGTAGCACAACACTGTGAATGTGATTAATGCCAAAACAGTATGCTTGGGAGTAGTGGAGACTGGAAAGTTCATGCTGTATACATATTTCCACATTAAATAAAAAGAGAAAGAGACTAAACAGAGAATAACAACCAAAAGCAATAAATGACCCTGGAAGGGACCTAGAAAGGGAGGAGAAAAGGCTCAAAGGGACATTACTGGGACATATGAAAAAAACTGGAATTCAGACTGCAAACTTTAAATCAATATTAAACTTCTTGTACTTGATTAACTACACTCAAGGTGGTTACATAAATGAATATCACTTGTTCTTAAAAAATGTACATAGAATCATTATGGTTAAAGGAGCATAATATATACAACCTACTTTCAAATGTTTAAAATATTAGAGAGATGGAATGATCTGGCAAATTCAGCAAAACAATAAAAGTTGATGGACCTGAGGATATGGAGGGTAAGGGTATTTGGAGTTCTCTGTAAGGAGTTTGTATCATTTTGCAACTGCTCTGTAAGTTCAAATAATTTCAGAGGAGAAGATATAACTCGGTGGTTGAACACCTGCTTCCCATGTATGAGGTCCCAGGTTCAATCCCCAGTACCTCCTAAAAGAAAAAAAAAAATTATTCAAAATAAAAGGTTTATTTTTAAAAGCTTTATAATATATGTCTATAGCTAAATCGAAAAAAAAAACATTTCTCCAGGAAACAAATTAGTAATTGAGATGTTACACTGTTGCTAAATAAACCCTTAAAATGTTCAAGAGAGCAAGAAAATAATTTCTGGGGAGGGGAAAAAAGGTGATGATCCTGGAATACACCAAAATATACCCAGAGTAAAATTCCCAGAAAGCCCTCACTGAACGATCAGATTTTCAATTAAAAAGCATATGCCCCCACAGATCCAATACAGGTTAGGTTACAGGTTTCCAGCAAAAAAAAAAGTTACATAAAAATTAAAAGACCTAAAATTTTGCACTTTAAAGTTTCAGAAACCACTTTCATAACTTGGGTAAGTAAACGAATTACAAAGCTTATTATTTCATTCCTTATTCAGAATCACAAATACAGATTTAACTTTCAATTAAGATGTTTTATCTTTTGTTTGGGTTAATAAATAATAAATACTACCAGAATCTTTGTGGATGGTGGAAATGGTAGCATAACAATGTGAATGTAATTAGCACTACTGAATTATATATTTGAATGTGGTTAAAAGGCAAAATTTTAAGTTATGTTACTAGGGAAAAAAAACAAAACATCACAAGTCTATACAACCCAAACAGCGAACCCTGAACTATAGTTAATAGTATAATTATAAAATAGTGTTTCATCTAGTAACAAAGGTACTACACAACGCAAAGTGTGTTAAATAAAACTGCGAGGGGAATGTATGGGAAAATGGTATTTTCTGCATGATGTTTTCATAAATCTACAACTTTTCTAATTAAAAAAAAAATTCCAGTAATAAAAATCTTTTGTTTAACCCCACTTTGAAATCACGAAGAAGGTGTTAAATTACTATTTAATTCCTCATACACAATGCAAAGTGTGTTACATAAAACTGTGAGGGGAATGTATGGGAAAATGGTCTTTTCAGCATGATGTTTTCATAAATCTACAACTTTTCTAACTAAAAAAAAAATTCCAGTAATAAAAATCTTTTATTTAACCCCACTTTGAAATCACAAAGAAGGCATTAAATTACTATTTAATTCCTCATAGTTAATGAAAAAAACTTAGCCTTGTTTTCACCTTGTTGCATTTTCTCAACGTGAGATAAAAATTCTCTGAAGTTTTCCCCATTGCCATGATTGTGAAATGATTTCAAAGGGATTGAGTCCTTATGAACTGGGTACAGTTAACTAGATCCTCCAATTCCACATACTTACTAAGTACTGAATTTAAATACCTCATTTTCTAGTGGATCTTTTTCAGTTCTCAAATTTAAATAAATCCCCAATTGCTTCAGGAGTAATTCCAAAAAGGAGTCAGTGGTAACAAAAATAAATTAAGTAGTTTTCAAAGACTCTCCATTTAAAAAAATAATAGGGGCAGCGGACTTGGCCCAGTGGTTAGGGCGTCCGCCTACCACATGGGAGGTCCGCGGTTCAAACCCTGGGCCTCCGTGACCCGTGTGCAGCTGGCCCATGCGCAGTGCTGATGCACGTAAGATGTGCCGTGCCACGAAGGGTGTCCCCTGCGTAGGGGAGCCCCCGCACAAGGAGCGCGCCCAGAAGTAGAGCCGCCCAGCGCAAAAGAAAGTGCAGCCTGCCCAGCAATGGCACTGCACACACGAAGAACTGACACAAGATGATACAACGAAAAGAAACACAGATTCCCGTGCACGCTGACGACAACAGAAGCAGACAAAAACGACACAGCAAGTAGACACAGAGAGCAGACAACCGGGGTGGGGGTGGGGCAGGGAAGAGAAATAAATAAATCTTAAAAAAAAAAAAAAAAAAAAGCTCCAAAATGGAAATAATCTTCTAAAATCCTTATTTAATTGATTATACCCCCTTTTTATTAAGAAGGTTTTTAGCACTTACTGTAGTCAAGGGATTTGGGGTTGGTATGGGAAGCAACCCTGCACCAGGCATCAGACTTGTCATGGTTGGAGCAGGAGCCAGTAAAGAAAGGGCTTTGGACTCCTCTGGAATTTTACCTGCAGAGGCAAGTTTCAAACATTACAGAAAGCAGAAACACCACACAAACTTTACACTATGATTTTACAATTACCCTTGTACTTAAAAAATAATAATAATAAATGAATTATCTATCAGATCCGAATAAAGAAACAAATAAGAACTTAAGTCTTTCCTTTTATCCTGCTCTACTAGGAAAAATAAAAGTGAGCAAAACTTCAAAGACTAACAATCTCATTAATGGAATATTATTTTAAAAATTGAATAATGTAGACAATTATTTAACACTTTGAGCTATGGGTCACCTGTACTGGAAACTTAATGTTCATGAACCAAACGATATCAAGCATGGACGCTTTCCCAGGACGGTGTTTTCGCGGTGATCGAAAGTTGTGTTACACATGACAACCGTTCGTGTTGGCTGCATCACTAATAGCACACAGAACATCAGATACAGAAAAGAAGAACATTTTTTAAAGTTTAATCCCCAGAAATGGCAAATAACCAAATTAGTCAAAAAAAAAAAAAAAAGAAAAAGAAAAAACAAATATGTGCGAATTGAAATTTGTTCCTTATGAGTGATCCTATCCTATTACTGAAACGACTACTTGTGATGCAAACAATTTTGATAACCCTCCAAGAGCTTCCATTTAATTTCAAATAGACAGGAGAAAAACAAAAATCTATGTCATGTAATCAACTTTAATTTAAAAAGAAGCCTACACCCATTCAGTTAACAGGCATCTCATCAACATAATAGATGCCTAAAAGGATCCAGTTCCAAATAATCGCTGGGAATCTTCTAAAATTTTTTAGAACAACAAAAATGTTTCCTAGTCTCAGGATGTTTCTTTAACTTCAAATTTCTTTTTAGACCTAATTTACATATACTTTTCTGAAGAGGAGTGGTTAATGTTCAAATGCCTTGCTTACATTTTAATTGCTTAACAGCAAAAACAACTGTAACACAAAAATATTCTTAGACACTCAGAAGAAACCCTACAATCTAAAAAGTGAAAAATTTACTATGAAGTCCATCAATCTGCCATATTTAATTACTAAATTCTAATCAATTAATTGTGATAAGGACTGCAATTGGCCATGTATTTTTTTCCTGGTCCTACCTTCATGCAAAAAAATATTTCTTAAAAGATCAACTACATATAGATATTTTAGAAAAACTATTCATACTTATGTGGTAATTGGCTACATATTTCCCTTATGAGTTTTCTAAAAATGATTTAAAACACAGTGTGCAAAACCATGTTAAAAGAAAATACAGCATATGGAATAAATTTTCAAAAGCAACATGCTGGGTTTTAGTGGTAAAAATCCTATTTAAAACAACCAGATGTGCAGGGATAAACCTCTAAAGAATATTATCTGCATATATCTCTATGAATTCTATCTTGATAGAATTCAAGACAAATTTTAAAACGTGTTTTAAAGACTGGTTATGCTTATTTATAGGAACAGATAAAAATTAGTTTATTAACTTCAGCAAATGCCTACATTTTTCTAAGCTTTGCAGCATCTAAGTTTATACTACTTTAATTTACTATTTCAAAAACAGTTACTTTTTATATGAATGTAAGTTCTACAGAAGCACAGACTTTTTTAACATGCATTAAGATAAACAAAAGGTAGGTAGACCTTACTGAAGACAAAATAATGATTTATTTTATGCTTATTAGTTACTAATACCAGCACATCTTTGTATAATACCTACATATATACTACACTAGATGTATCAGTATTAGACGTGATTTATCTGTTATATACAGGAATTTTTGAAATAAGTTTGTAAAGCCTGAACACATCTTGATTTATCAACTTAGGTCCTTAGGTGCAAACCATATGCTTTGCTGTCTTAATTTATGTACCTAAAAAATAAAAGAAGTCCAATCTAATAAAGACCCAAATTTAATGTTACTTGGCAATTAAAACTATCCATAGGAGACAGTGCAAAAAGACTACACAAATAAAAAAAGGTATTTAACACTAGCCAAAAGTTGGTTACTTAATAGTCTTTTACTTCTGGCTCAAATAAAATATCAGTAGGATAACTCCCTCTCATGGTAGTAACAAACTATTATAAATACATAAGTCTAACTGTAAGCATAATACTTTTTCTTATCTAATTACCATGAAAGGTATTTTAAACAAGAAAAAAGATCCATAGCATAATGTTCAAGACAGATTTCTATCAAATTTACCCTCCAAATAACAGAGTGTATAAAAATACAAAATTTAGAGTATTTATAGCATTTTTTCCAAACTATAACTTCCTGAAAAACTAAGAGGAAAAACATCTCTCACAGTATGAAGGTAAAAGTCCTAATCTCAAAAACCAATTGGCAGCTAGTAACATCTGAAGAACTTTCAACAGAAAATTCTGGCAAACAAAAAAGCACACACAAATAATCAACAGTTTCTCAAATATTCATTCCCCAAGGAAGCAGCTATAAGTCTTCATAAGTCAAAGAAATGTTTTTTAAATAATAAAAAACCACCATAAAAGGGAAAGTCTCTTCTCCTACACCCTAGATAAGAAATTTACTTATTTTCCTTGATAATTTTGTATGCCTAAAATTCTAGGGAGAATGATGCAAATTAGGAGCTATCAGTTTTTATGAGAGATGTAGACTTGGAAAAAATCTTCAAAAATATTTCACTGAGATCAGAAAGTGGTCCTATGAGTCTTATCAGTGTTAGAGTGTTTGAAGAATGAAATGTACCTGATCAATCTATTAACACCAATTAAGACTCATACTGAGCTTCACAACACTGTATCCTAATTTACTGCATGAAACTTTATCTTAAGGTTGAACTACGACTGCTAATCATCTCCCAATATAATTTGCAACACAATATTATGAACCCTTATTGGAATACCATTTACAGAGAACTGTAAAACCAGCTCACAAGTTAAAGTGAAAGAGATTTAACAAAACAAAAACAAAAACAAAAACAAAAAAAAAAGGGACAAAATAAAGAAAAAGAAATTAAAGTAAAACAATAAAAAACAGAGACAGGGCGTCCATCTTCTGCGGTTCACACTCCGATCTCATTTCCCCAATGAAGATTTCACTTGACGGCAGGTTTAGTGGCATGGCAAACAATGCCTAACTCAGGCAAGTGTAACAGGTCTGCCTTGGCCAGTCTAGTCATCTAATAATGCACAAATATCACATAGAGAAAACATACAAAACCAAATTAATAGTCAAAATCCATCTACCAGAAAATGTGGACATAAAGTTATGACTGATGATTAGGCTGACACCCTTGTTATGTTTGACCTTATCTTTTTCTAAGTGTTAACATTTATAAAAAGAAATCTGAGATGCACGCAACAACAAAAAAAAAAGGTCACATTTGGACGAGTGTAATGAAAGTTTATTTTGAAATGGCATGTTTTATTAACAATAGCTAATGCTTAATATGTATGAAACTAATATACATCAAACATTGTTACAACTTAGGATCTTCTCATTTTACTGTGTTCTTAAAACAGCAAATTGAAAGAAACTGAAAACACTTTTCTTAAAACTTATTCTATGGTTTTCTCATTTCTATCATAATGCTGCTTCTATAATATCAAGGAAAGAATGCAGTCAGTGAAGTTAATAGAAAAATGCTTGCAGCACCACAATACGTTTCCTGTAATAGAAATTACTCCACTGAACTCTCTCCTTTTGGTTTATTTCAAACTCACTTTGCTATCTTTTTAAATAAAATAATGAATCATTTCTTTGCTTGCAGTGCATAATCAGATTTTTAACAGCTCACTGTGAAATTCTTCAGGTTCTATAAATTCATCTGTTGTATTTAGCTTAACTCATGAAAAACATGTTCTAAATATCTTTCTAATATCAATTATTTAATAGGTTAGTGCTCTAAAATACTTACTAAATTGCAATAAAAAATATACTTAGTTTTCATGTTCAAAAACAGTGAAACTCTATCTCAAAACGGTAATAAAAATATTAAACTATAATTGAAAGTGCATTTATTCAACTCTATCAGGTAAAACAAATAAAAAAAGAACCTCTACATGCCATACCTTGAACATTTATAAGAAATCAAGGTCAAGGCGTCCCAGGTCTCTCTCTATATATATATGCGTGTGTGTATATACATATATAATAAGTTCTACAGGAATATAGCAAAGTTTCAATAAAATGACTGATAAATTCTTCATTCCAACTCAATAATGAACTAAGATCCTGTGCACTGGTGGTACAATTTTCTGATATAATTAATATTAAAGTTTAATAAACCTTCTACCTGATTTCCTTTTTTCCCGTGTAGTTTTGTATGAAACGTCCGTAAAAGGTACGCAGAACTAAAATATTAGCCAAATCTTTTCTCACTTCATGCTCCAATTTTAGGCTCACTGCACCCTTGCAGATCAGCAGATAGGATATTTAACAGATTATTAACTTTAATTCAGTTTTACTATCCTTTCCTTTCCCAACCCCATGCATGGCAAAGATAGTTTCAAATTTACCTAAAGAGTCCAGAACGTCTTATTCTGGGAATTCAAAAACACCAAATTAGCATTAACTGTATTTGATTTTAATGTTTTCGACATCCCAGAACAGGCAATCTGAAATGATCCTAAAATCTTAAAAGTGCAGCAAACTTCATTATACATTGTTATTTTAACAGTTAACCTGGCTTAAAAACATCACATATGAAATTTCATTAAATTGTTTGAGGTAACCTTTTAGGTTGTAAATCAGTTACCACCATCTACGGCAAAATATTTAAAGACATTTAAATTATAATATGCCAATTCTAAAATCCCCATACACATGCTACAGTCAATGTTCCGAATAAAAGGTAATTACACACCAAAACTGTCAAATTCAGTAAAGCCTATATGGCTCTGTAAAGAGAAGTTACTAAAAAATAATAGTAATTATTAGCTCTTAAAGCAGGTTAAGGCATAAAGTTTAACAAAAACCATTAGCCTTGGTTCCTTTCTTCAACAACTATTTCCTTGGTGAAGGCTCTGGGTAATTGCTTTCCATGATCTCTTTTTCAATCACAAAAGAAAAAAAGTAAACTCTAACTGTATAGCAAACAACAATAATATGAAATAATAGTCATACAATAATAAGGTAAATTACCTCAAGAGGACACTTCAAAATTATAAATATCTTTCTTGTACTTTAAATATCAATTTACCCCAACTTGGCAGAGTGTGTATATTTTATGTAATATTATGAATATTGTACACAAGAGTTAATATTTATACATTAAAAATAATTTCCCTTACCAACTTATTTTTACCTCAAAAAGCTGTCCTTATAATTTACAAATCTGACCACAGAAAGCCAAAGCAAACCAGAAGTCAAATAATTTATAAAACTTTTATGTTTAGCTATTATATAAACAAACATACAAGTAACAAATTAATGATTTTAATATAATTTACTATGAGTTAAAAAGTCTTTCCTTTCCAAATTTCATTGCTTTCTTATATGCATACACATACACAGAGTACTATTCTACTTGCCAATTTCTGAAAATGCCAAAGCTAATAACAGATAGAACAGAGATTAAAACAATAGAAAAAATATGTGAGATACTAACCTTCTGCACAAGGAACAACTATCAGAGCTCTGTCAATAAAAACCGTGTTAGTTAGATGCTGGGCCACACCAACACTTGATGGGTCACGAAACTTAACATAACATACTTTGGAGGAAAAAGCAAGAGGTGCGTTGCTGCAAGATAAAAAGAAAAACAATTGGACTAATAAACATTTGCTTGGTTTTTTCATTTTCATTTAAAACTTCTTATATGTTTACATAATCTTTATCAAGACTTAAAGTTTTGTTATTAAGGATCATTAAGGCACAAAACAGCAAAACTTAAGTCATTCGATAGTGATCTGTCTACAAAGACAAAACACAATCTAGGCTGGACTACAGTCTTATTGGTAAAAATTAGAAACTCAAATTTATCAGTTAATGTAAATGAAATGTGAAAACAGCTGATATGACCTAAAGATGCTCATATATTATGCATGCTAAATAAGCAAAATCCCTTTATAAAAGTCCCAATCTTCAAGACTTAAAATGTTCTATAACCCCTTCTAATCATTCCTAATGCTACTGATTCCCTAGCATTAAAATCACTAAAGACCGCATATCAGTTTTAGAAACAATCAAATAATAAGGAATTAAAACTAAGACCTTTTGCATATGACATAATGTGATTTTTCAGACAAAAGATGTTATAAACAAAATTTTACAATGTATGCAAAAGAGCATAGACTCTTGCTAATCCCACTTGATTCAGTTCAGTTGAGACAAGTCTACAGCAAAAAGGAACCAGACAAAACACAGATGAAAGCCAACTTTCCCATAATAGCAATCCATCTTGTTATATTCCAAAAAATCCTATTTTCATGGACCTGGTGATCATTTTGTAAACCTGTCCATAATTACTTTCAAAGAAAGTCTGAAACAGTCTTTTAGCAAGGAAAAAAATCACTAAGCTAAATATATACCTAATCTGTAAACATACAATCGTTTAAAACCTTAAGATTTTTCACACTTAAAAAAAAAGACAGATCAGGGGAGGGGTTGTAAATCAATGGTTGAGCACCTGACTTGTATGTACGAAGTACCAGGTTCAACTGGAAGGAAGGAAAGATAGGAAAAAAAGGAGAGACAGAAAGGAGGAAAGGTAGTGAAGGGAAGAAGGGAGGAAGGAAGGAACAGAGGAAAGAAGGGCAAGCAAGGGCAAGAGAACACGAAAACAATCCTTAAAAAAAAAATGAAAGAGACCACTTGAAAGACCATCATATCACTGTGCAGTAATATTAATTTACTTTAGTTTACAAAACTGAGGTCAGGGAAGTTGACCCACAGTCTCAGAATTAGTTTTTGGCAAAGATGGGATTTAAAGTCTAATTGTCTAACTACAAATCTCATGCAACCTTACTCATTCGACTGATCAAGAATTTTAAAGACAATTTAAAGTACTATTTAATTGTAATTCCATAAATGTCATTTTTAAAATTCAAAAATCTTTCCCTGTAACATCACTGAATATAACAAACCTATCTCTAAATAAGGCAGAATAATTACATTAATAATGGTTAAATACACATATTTGTGCCATTAACCAAACATTGTAATAATAAATAAGACAAAAACTATTTTCATTTAGAACTTGAAACTATATTATTATTGACTCAATGAGTAAGGCTAATTAAAGTTGAAAAAAAACAAACAAAAAAACCCTCTATCTCATTCCCACCCAACCCAATTCACTTCTGCAGAAGGCTACCGCAAACTCAGGCTTTGCCCCAAACTTTCCCAACAATCTCACCTTATTCAACATCTAAATATAAGCACTTATTTACTGTCTCTAAGTTAAATACATCTACATTCAGACTTAACTCACCACCTTTATATTAACAAATCAATTTAGGCCTCTCCTGAGCTCTAGATTCCCAGATCTAAGTGCCTGCTGGGATATTACACCTTGGTTTTCACAGGAGTCCTCACCTTATTAATTCATTAAACCCAAAATAAAATTCATCACTCTTCCTCACTAATCCTAATCTCTGTCCTATGTTTCATCTCTCAGTTAAGACACAATCAAATTACTCAAGTCAAAACTTGAGACTCAACTGTATGATAGTCACTAGTGCTAGAGTCACTAGCGCTGTCCAAATGTCCTTCTGGATACATGGTAAAATTCCATGTTCCTAGAAGTTAAGAGTCAGCCAGGTAATTTACTTTGGCCAATTAAATATAAGCAGAACTGACAAGTCAATACTGGGCATAAACTCTAAGAGCTAATAACTGGCTCCTCCTGCTGTAGCAACCAGCAAGGATCAAGAGATGGCAGCTGATCCACCAGCCTCATCCCATTGTAAGGGACCACAATGAGTAGAGTCCCCGACTCCATCAACTTACCCAGGACACGTAGTATGAAAAGAAATAATGTTCTGCATACAACTGAAATTTAGGAGTTGTTTCCACAGCAAAACCTGTCCCTCCTTACTGATATGTATCATCCTTGAATTTTCCCTCTTCTGCATCCAACTGGTCATTAAATCCTGTTGACAATACCTCCCAAATATTTGTCACATAATTTCTTTCATGATTTGCATTATCAATACCTTAATTCAGGCCATCATCATTTCTAACATGGATTACTGCAACTATGACTCCTAACCAATCACACTACCTCCAACCTCAACCTTATTAATGATTTTCCACAAAGCTGCCAGTGATTTCTGTAAACCCTAAATTCCATCATGTCATTCCACTTCACTTACTCACTTACTCAAACACACTGTTTTGTTCCAGCCTCATCACCTAAACGCACCCCAAAACCCCGGCATACACAAATATTGTGTATCCCATAATATATTCTATACAGCTGGGTCTCTTTGTACATGGTTGTTCCATCTGGCTATGGTGTCCTAACTTCCTTTTTGAACAGTAATTCCTATTTTTCTTCAGGTTTCCAATTCTCCTGGAAAGCCATCTCAATACACCAACATAGATTAGGTGCCCCTCCCACACATGCTACCAAAACATTCTATTTAGCTTCAGCATAGGCCTTGTAACTGTTTTATGCAAAAAACCTTAGTTCTTGTAAGTTTCTAGCCACAACTAATTAGTCATCTGGAAAAAGGGCCCATTTCACTATCTAACCAGCATCCTATAATTTGGGTACCCAGACTTGAACCAATTAGCTAAGAACAACTGGATCTTTCTCTCGGGCTGAAAAATCATTTAGAGTCAGGATTTGAGCCATATGCCAGATGATGAGTGTGTACAGAGTAGGTCAGCAAGAAGGAGAGCAGACAGAAACAAACTGACCTGACAATAAGGTCTCTGAGAGAGCAGCAGTAGTCACACTGGTTGCTGATATCTTTCTGGTTCCTAGCCCCAGCTCTCATGAGGCATGGCTGTACAACAGATGCTGCCCTTTAGCTAATGGAAATCTCCATCTTTCCAGTCAAAAATATCTTCTAGAGTTCGACTAGGTAGGACTGTTTCTGCCCTTTACAACCAAAAAACATCTTTGGGGAAGCAGATGTGCTCAACCCGTTGAGCACCTGCGTACCATATGAAAGGGTCCAGGGTTCAGGTTCTGATTCCTCCTAAAGAAGAGCAGATATTGCCTCCCGCCCCAATGAGCTTAAACATCGCCTCCCGCAGCAACAAGCAGATGCCACAAGCCGGCAGATACGTAGGGAACGGATGTGACTCAGGCTGTTGGGCACTCGCCTCTCGTGGGAGGTCCCAGGTTCAGTTCCCAGTGCCTCCTGGAGAAGGCGAGCAATCAATGAGCAGATAGATGAGAGAACCATCTGGGGAAGGGGGAGATAAAGTAAATAAAATAAACCTTAAAAAAAAAAACTATGATTACAATGAGCTTCTGAAGTTCTAGCAAGAGCTACATAAACACTGTTAGTACTGAATTCTCCAAGGGCCTGGTAAACCACCACTGAAACTATATTTCCTAATTGACAGGTCCTTTTGAGAAAGAATGGAAACCTAAATAATCACTTTTGAAAACTAAAAACACATTTCTAAATGTCCCTAAGTTGAAACCCACTTCATTTCAAATTAAAAACATCCACAGGAATAGGAAATCTGACACTGGTTTGCAAAGCAAGTACACGTTAAGACATGTCACCAAAATTTGAGAAGCTCAAAAATGCCATTCTGTTCTAAACAGCATTATTATGGGTATACAGATACCAGGCATGGCTATATCATTCTTTGACTTTAAGCAATTTTCTTAATCTTCATCTCCAATTTTCCTTTTTTAAAGAGAGTAATTATCAACTTATATTTACTTTATATAACCGTAAACATTTGAGCTTTTCTAGAAAGGTAGTAATACTATTTCACTGTGAATATTATAAGCTAAAATATGATACAGTGGCAAGCCTAAATCAGATAACAAATACCTCAGCAAATGTATATTTCAAAATCAGTTTCCAAAACTTATACTTAGATCTTTATCTCTAGTATATGTAAACCATTAAACAGATTTACTTTTTTTACTTAAATGGGATTTTCATTTTTAAATGTAATTTTGACCCAAGGTTTAATTTTTAAAAGGGGGAGGTTCACATTCCATTTGGTCTAAATGTATACCTCTACAGAAAATAGCAATATCCAAATACAGCAGATTTTACTTTAGCTCCATTTGTTGAATCAATTTGGCTTTTTTCTTAAATATATAACCCTTATAAAATCTTTTTTTTAATTCCTTACTGTGTGTTATATGCAGAAATCACAGAAACTACTTTTTTAGAATCAGTTAAAATTTCCTGGTGCCCAAACTAGTTATGTTTGTTTTTTTAGGAGGTACTGGGGTTTGAACCTGGGAAGCAGGCACTCAACCACTGAGTTACATCTGCTCCCCCAAGGAGACCTGGTTTTTTGGTTTGTTTTTGTTTTTATAGGAGGCAGCAGGGATTGAACCCAGGCCCTTGTAAATAGGAAGGAGGCACTCAACCACTTAAGCTACAATTGCTCCAGAACTGGTTATTTTGTATTTCATTAAACACAAAATTGCACCATACAACCTTTTAAAAGGAAATCTGGTAACAATATGTCCAAAATTTTGTTATTATATTGATAAACATCTTTGATAATCAAAAAGGATACAATCCAAATCATGGGGAAAGTATAAAAATATTAATTGACATATTATTTATAATAAGGTTTCTCAGTGGGGTCCAGTAGTACTTTGGATGGTATAACTATTCCTTGTGTAAGACTTTCTTAAGAATTGCTAACACCCACTAAATGTCAAAGGGCCATCCAATCTCTGAGAATCAAAACCACACATTTCCATCTGCTGCTGAGTGAAATGCACTAGTTTATAATACCAAAAAAGGCAACCAAAATATCCAAAAGAATTTCAAAAACATGCAACACACTTAAGATATATTAGTCTCTAAATATTACTATAAATAAATGCAACATGAAAAATGTTTATTACAGGTTAAGTTAAAAAGTTCACAATCATAACATGAATCCTTTGATTACCCTACATTAAAATAAATGCAGACAAAAAGGATTAGAGGGAAATACAAAGAAATGGAGAGGTATGGTAGGATCACTGTGTTTATTTTCCTCTGTTTTTTCATACAGTGACTACATTGGTTATATTATTTTTTTAACTAAATAAATTTAAATAAATAGCTTACATATTTTACCTTTCTTAGTCACTTTTGAAGACCAGAGAACTGAAGAAAACCCACAAGTACAAAAACAACACAGGCAAAATCTCCAGGGTTAGAAATCAGGATAGGATTACCCCTGGAGATTAGTGCCTTCAAGGAGGTCACAGGAGAATTTCTAGGATGGCAGATAATATTCACCTGGGAGCTGGTTACATGGGTCTGTTCACTTTGTAAAAATTCAATGAGCTGTACGGTTAAGATCTGTGCACTTTTCTGTACATTTACTTTAATGATAATTTACTGGAAAAAAGAGCAAAGATTTCTTTCTTCTGTAAAAAGATTTCCATGAAATATGAAATTCATTAATTGTACAAAATGTTAAGATTTTAATTCTGGATACTTAACATCTGACAGCATCAAAAAGGATGGCAAAATACAAGCAAGACTTCTTTTTATGTTTACAATAAATTTTTACACACATTTTTAATGTTTAAAAATAAAAAAAAAGAACTGCTGCCTCATGTCAAAAGAAATCTGAAATTTGGATTTTCACATTAGCAACTTAATTCTTAAAATTTTAATGAAAAACCATTTTCACATTCTAGTCAAGATATGTATTTCCAAATTTAAAACACATTAATTTCTAATAAGCTTTCAAAGATTAATTATAAAATGTTTACGTGACACTGCAAAGCAATTATTTATATCCTTAATCCAACTATTATTGCATTTTTATGCATTTCAGACAATTGATAAACATGTCTTTCATATATAAGGCACAGGTAATACAGAGCAGAAAACCTGTTAATAAAGCATGTCAATATAGTTTTTAAAAAAAATGGGGGGGCACTAGTATTGCTCTTTTGAAAAATCAGTTAAGCATTTTGTCTGGCCCATATATGTCGGGGTTTTTGGGGTTTTTTTTAGGAGGTACAGAGATTGAACCCAGGACCTCATACATGGGAAGGAGGCACTCAACCACTGAGTTACTACATCCACTCCCCAATGAGAATCAATTTTTTTGTTTTGTTTTTAGGAGTACTGGGGATTGACTCACTAACTCCATATGCACCATCTGTTTAAGTAAAGAGCATGACTTTTAAAACTAATGAAATAAAACTTGATTTCAAAAAACAGCACACCACACCATGTGTCAGTTAATAATTGACAGTATACTACACTCAAAATCCAGGTTTCAACCATGTAAGCAGAGTTACGATGGCCATGAAAAATATTCTATGATACATTTCATCCATCTATGAGATAGATACCTTACTACCACAACACTGAAACAAGGTTAACTTACAAAGCTTCACTACAAAATATTTTACTGAATGATTCCACTTCTTGTAGGATACAACACTTCTCCAACTACTTCTCAATTGTTAAGAAATGTTCTGAGTGCTTAAATGAAGAGATGGCTGAAAACATTTTCAAAGGCCAAGACATCCAAAGCTATATATACTACTGCTAATCAATCAAGATGTGCTTGGGCTATAGCAGTATATTTGACAAAAATGTATTACCTTTTAATTATGAAGAAACAATTTAGAAAAACACAGATTATGGGTCATTTTACAAAACAAAACGAACTTCAAGACTAAATTTTAAAGCCATGAAACAGAGAGTAAGTGAAAGGAATCTACTCTAGATTAAACAAGGTAACAAAATGCAATGGGCATATTGATTATATTGTGGATTAAAAAAAGAGAAAAACTTGTTAGAATATGAACTATATGTTGCATATTATTTTAGCAATGTCAAGTTTCCTGGATATAAAAACATTACTGTGGTTATGTAGGAGAAGTTCCCTATTTTTAAAGATGAGTGTTTATTAAGTGTTTAGGGATTAAGAGCCATGATGTCTGCAACTACTTTTAAAAGGATGGGGAGAGGGACTGTGAATGTGTGAGTGTGGACATAGAGAAAGTAAGCAACTGTGGCAAACAATCAACGAATACAGGTGAAGGGAACATGGTTGCACAATGTATTCTCAATGTATTTATCTTCCAACTTTTTCTGTACATTTCAACACTTCAAAACAAAAAGTAGAGAAAAACTGAAAAAGAAAAATTCAAAAATCCAAATACCAACTTTTATAAGTATCTATGCAGTATCACTGTTATAAACTTGGAAATAAAGAATAAAACTACGTCTGAATACATCACTACGAAATAAAACAAATCAAATGTAAATTTAAGAAGAAAACTTGGGCAGCTACCACCCCTTCCATCAGAGGATTTTGGCATAATGAACAAAATATGGAATATTTTTGTGATTCTAAGCTCTACCTTAAAAACTAAAATTAATATTAAATAAATAACACTTAGGCGTGTATGTATATAAATAATCTTGAAATTGGTTACAAGTTTTTTGAGTAGACAATATGGTATAACGTAAACCTTATCTCTTCTAAATCACTACTTGGGAAGTGCCTGCGGCCTGTGAATGCCAGCCAAAATCTAGATTTTAAAAGTACCCAGCAGAGATAATCCTGCATCGATTAATATTATTCTGAAAGTTAAAACCTTCCAGGAGAAAAATTTAATATGCTGCCAAAAGGACGAATAGAAAAGATCTTTAAGAGAGCATGGGCAGGCTCGGTTAGATAAAATAAGATGCTAAGTTTCTGAACACCACCCTGGGAAACAAATAGAGACTTAATTCCATATTGTCATCAACCGCAGGCTTTCTGGTCAGCGACAGGGGCCTGACTTTAAGGCTCTAACAACTAGACAGTTTCTAAGGCGCAATCTCCGCAATTTCCACATCGCATGGAAGCTAATCGGACGTTCGCCATGAGGACTATTCTAGGCCCACCTGCGGCCATCTTAAGTCCGGGAAGAAAAAAAAAAGACGGGATGGGTACTGAATTCGAAAACCTGAAAGCTACCAGCACGAGTTCCTGAGGCACGAAAAAGGCAACCTATAAAAATATGTAAGGGTTTCGTGTAGAGCTTAACCATCAGAATCCGAGCAACAAGGAAAGCAAGACTGCAGGACCCCAGGCCACGATGCCCTAATCAAATATGGGCACCAAGGTAAGGCCGAGCGGTCACGTGACAAGCGCCGCGCGCCCCCGTCCGCGCTCTCCCCACACCCCAGTTCCTAAGGTCTCTATGGCGCTCGCGCCCCTCCCCCAGCCGAGCTCGAGCACTTACTCCGGAGGGTAGAGCCGCAGCTCTTCGATTTCTCCTAGGAAGGAAAAAAGCGTCCGCATCTGCTCGCTGGTCACCGCCGACGACAGATTCGTCACCTGAATCACCGCCGTAGGGGTTAGGCCGAAGCCCAAGCCCAGACCGAAGCCGCCACCGCTGTTCATTCCGATCCCGCTGCCGCTACCTTTCCGCTCCCCAACGTCCACGACGCGTCAGCGACGGAGCCTGGAAAACGGAGAACGCGCGGTCTCGAGCGCGCTCCCGCAGGCGAATTCACAGCATCGGGCAGATCTAGCCTTCCACTTCACAACTCTCCTGCTCCCGGCGCCAGCCGGAAGCGTCGCCTCGGCAACCTGGCGGATCTCGCGCGGCTCTGGGTTCGGGCTCCTGGGGAACTGGGCTGTGGGAAAGTTCAATCCGTACTGCTGTTTTTCTCCCCGCCAGGATTTTTATCGATTTTTTTAGCCCTAAAAGTCGGTCCGTTTCTTGTGTTCATATCAACACGGGAGACTCAACTCTTTCCAGTCTTTATTCTATTTCGAGCTGAGAAACCTAGCGGCCTACTGGTAAGGGGGCTGTGAAGGAGGAATGACTGGCATCACAAATAAATAACCTGACCAAACTTTGGCACAACATGATTATATACAGGCAGCTTCCCCACCGCCCAAATATTAAAAAAAAAAAAAGGCTTGCGTCCCACTTGTGAAAAAGCTTGGAAAATTTTGCAAATCGTATAGGCTCAGATTGAATTACGGAAGTCAGACAGTAAAATGAAGACTGTGTGGTCAAGATAACGACCACTCCACGGGTATTAATATTTATTGAATGTTACGTACTGGACACTATTAGACAAGAACACAGAAGAGACAGAGAGGTCCACATAGAACTAGCAACCTGACGAGAGACAAGAACAAGTAATACGTAAACCCTGGGGCAGCTGTTCTCACAATGTGATCCGCAAAGCCCTAGAGGTGCCCAAGACCTCAAGGTCAAAATAAGGCTTCGTTGCGTTTTTTTCATTTTGTTGAGATTTGCGCTGAGGGTGTAAAAGAAAAAGCAATAGTGAGTAAAACTCTTGACACCTTAGCAAGAATCAAGACAGGAAGAGCAAACTACCAGTACTCATTTTATTTTGTATTCTTCACTTCCATGCACTGACACTATTAAGCATGTTTTTTAAGATTAAAGGAGTAACAATTATTATATTAACCCTAGTGTGCACGTCTTTTTAACAATAATGCATGAAGAAATGGAAAGGTTTTGTGCAGCATGACCGAGTAGGATGATTGTCCTAAAAAAATAACTTGTTCGCTAGTTTTGAGTTTTCATGCAAATATTCCAATTTTGTAAAACTTGTGTCCACCACCTTGAGCTTGTCACCTCCCCAGCACTTAAAGATTTTTCGCTGAAATCACAGATGATATTGACAAATGTAATTTTTTGACATTGCATAATGAAATGTGTCAACATTTGGAAGAGTTCCATAAATCAACAAACAACTGTTTTCCAAATGACCAATACGTACTGTTACAAAATCAAAAAGATTCAGTCACAGTCAATGGCCAATGAATTTTAATAGCAGAATGCAGAAAGTTCATTGATAGGGTTTCAGATTGAGATCCACATTGCAATTACAATCTAAGAAACTGCCCTTTATCAGATTTGGTATAGTATTAAAGAAGAACATCTAGAATTATCTAGAAAGACTATGAAAATACTTTTTACTTTTCCAGCTCCTTGTCTGTCATACCAGATTTTCTTCAAGTATTTCAACTAAACGTATAACAGGTTGAATACTGACACAGGTATAAGAATCCTGCTATCCTACTTTAAGCCAGACATTAAATTTTTATGAAAATATTGTTGTGATAAAAATAAATCATTTAAATTAACACATAAAGGGTTTATTGTTATTTTTTAACTAATTTGAAAAATAATTGGGAGTGGATGTGGTTCAAGTGGTTGAGTGCCTGCTTCCCACATAGGAGGTCCCATGTTCCGTCAGTTCCTGGTGCCTCCTAAAACAAAACAAAATGAACCACAAGCAAAACAAGTGAAAAAACCAACTCAGGGGAGCCGATGTGGCTCATTGGTTGAGTGCCAGCTTCCCATATACGAGGTGTTAGGGTTTAATCCCTGACCCCCAGCTCCTCAAAATATATAAATATTTTTAAAATTATAATAATTTTTAAATTTCTCAGGTTTAATATCTAATATGGCATATATGAATTGATATAATGCCATAAATAAAACTTCTTTGGGGTCCTCAATAATTTTTAAGTGTGCAAAAAATGGTCGTAAGACCAAATCATTTGAGAATTGCCACCATAGAGGTAAGCATAGAGGGAATTGGGAGCAAACAAGAGGGCACTTAAACTTAATCCTTACAGAAGATTTCCCAGAAGAGATGATTTTTGAGCTGAATCTCAAACAAATAAGAATTAACCAGGCAAGGAGGGAGGGAGGAGCAGAACAGGGCATTTGATACTGCGCGTATAGAAGGTACAAAGGCAGGAGGTATGATCGACCCAAGTGAAGTCCAGGATATTCAAAGTTTATTATTGATAAACCAAACACTGAGAATAACTAGAGAGGTATGCATAAGAATAAGCCTTGGTGAAGGGGTAAGAGGTTACTTTATCATGAACTAATGGGAACCATTGAAGATCTTTGAAAGATCACAATCAGATTCATGTTTTGAAAAGACCACTTTAGCTGCAACAGGGAGATGGCTTAAAAAGGACAGAGATTAGAGGCAGAGAGTCTGGGTAGGAGGCTATTGCAGTAATCTAGATAAACTATGATGAGGTCCTAAACCAAGGTAAGGAGTGATAGTAATGAAACACAAAGAACAGTTTCAAATTTGGAGGGTTGAGCCCATTTGAAGACAAGATAAATAAAATCTATTGCCTTTAGAAAAATAAGTATGGACATTCAGTCGCTTTTGGATACACTCCCCAGTGCTTCATTGTTCTCCTGAAACCATGGATCCCCAGGATTAACAACCAATTGATTAAAACAAATATTCTCAGACTTTAGTGTGCATCAGAATCACCTAGAGGGCTTGTTAAGACATAAATTCCTGGCTCCCTCCCCTAGTTTCTGATTCATAGCTGTGGAATAAGTTGGGCCTGAAATTGTTAATATCTAACAAGTTCCCAAACCCTGCTGCTGGTGGTTGTCTGAGAACCCCATTTGGAAAACCACTAGTTTAGAAGATTGTAAAAGAAAAACCATGTTCAGCAGGACTTAGTAATCAGCTGTAGATGGTAAAGCAGAGGGATTTAAGTTTCTCACTTTGGAGATTGGATAAATAGTGCTGTAAGTAGGACCAGAATTACAATGGATGAACAGCTTTGTGAGGAAAGAGCAGAAAATATTGAGATCCATTTTGGACAAGTTTCTGCAGTGAAATTTAGGAAAAATGTCTAGGTCTTACATATATTATATGGTTTAAAGATAGATATAGTTATCGCAGGAACATACATAGTGTTAAGTGCAGTGGCTGGCATTAAAAGGACAAATACAAGAAACAGCCAAAAGCAAACAAAACCAAGAGACTTGTTAAAAATCACTTGACTGTAGAATGAAGGTCAATTTCTGAGTTCTCAATGTGGTTCTATGGCCAATCTGTCTGTCCTTATGCCAGTACCATGCTGTTTTTACCACTGGCTAAGTAATATGCTTTAAAGTCAGGAAGTGAGAGTCCTCCATCTCCATTCTTCTTTTTTAAGATATTTTTGGCTATTCAGACCCCCATACCCTTCCAAGTGATTTTTGTCAAGCGTCAAGTGATTTTTGACAAGGCTGTTAAGCCCATTCACCTGGGCCAGAACAGTCTATTCAACAAATGGTACTGGGAGAACTAGATATCCATAACCAAAAGAAAGAAAGAAGACCCCGATCTCATACTTTTTACAAAAATTAACTCAAAAGGGATCAAGGACTTAAATATAAAAACAACAACTGTAAAACTCCTAGAAGAAAATGTAGGAAAACATCTTCAAAATCTTGTGGTAGGTGGTAGTTTCTTAAACTTTACACCCAAAGCATGAGCAACAACAACAACAAAAAAATAGATCAATGGGACCTCCTCAAAATTAAATACTTTTGCACCTCAAAGGACCTTGTCAAAAGGGTGAAAAGGCAGCCAACTCAATGGGAGAAAATATTTGGCAATCACATATCTGTTAAGCGTTTAATATTCATGATATATGAAGGGAACGTAGAACTCAACAATAAAAAGAAAAAGTATCCAATTTTAAAATGTGCAAAAGACTTGAAAAGACAACTGTCCAAAGAAGAAATACAAATGGTAAAGAAACACATGAAAAAAGTTCAACATCACTAGCAATTAGGGAAATGGAAATCAAAACTACAATGAGATATCATTTCACACCTGTTAGAATGGTCTATTAAAAAGTCAGAAAACTGTAAATGTTGGAGAGGATGTAGAGATATAGGAATGCTTATTCACTGTTGGTGGGAATGTAAAATGGTACAGCCACTGTGAAGGATAGTTTGGCAGTTCCTAAGAAAGTTGAATATAGACTTGCCAAGGGACCCAGCAATAACACCCTTACTAGGAATATACCCAGAAGAACTGAAAGCAGTGATACGAATAGATATCTGCACACCAATGTTCATAGCAGCATTATTCATGATAGCCAAAAGTTGGAAACAACCCAGGTGTCCATCAACTGAAGAATGGATAAACAAATTGTGGTGTATACACATGATAGAATATTATGCAGCGGTAAGAAGAAATGAAGTCGTGAAACATGACAACATGGATGAACCTGGAGGACATTATGTTGAGTGAGGCAAGCCAGATACAAAAGGTAAAATACAGTATGATTGCCCTATTATGAACTAAACATATTATGTGAAATATGAATATATTTTGTGAAATATGAATATGGGTAGAAATGTATATGTAAGACCATTTTTCTTTGAAGCTGAACAAATGTAAGTTAATACTACAAAATGTTAATATCAGACAAAAACAAAACATTATACTAAGTGAACAATACCAGACACAGAGTACTACATATTGCATGATTCTATTTATATAAAATGTAAATATAAATCAATTTATAAAGATGAAATGAGATTAGTGGTTATGTAGATTTAAAGAAGGAATGCTAAGGGGTATGGAGTCTTTCTTTTTAGACTAATGAAATTGTTCTAAAATTTTTAAGATGATGAATGTACAACATTGTGATTATACTAAAAGCCATTGATTATACACTGGATTGAACAACCAGGAGCACCAGCTAAGTACAGTGGGGTAAGCAAACAGATTGAGAGGTGACCAATTCGTTTGTTTGTTTGTCTTTGGTTTGTTATTGTTACTGAAATAATGAAAATGCTCTAATAACGATTGGGGTGATGAACGCATGACTATGTGATTATACCGAATACCATTCATTGTACACTTTGGATGAATTGTATGCTTTATTAATATGTAGCAATAAAATTGATTTGTTTTAAAAAAGAAACCAAGAGGAAAACCAGGAGGGGGGATAGTCGTAAAGGTAAGGGAGGAAAGTTTTAAATAGGAAAGAGTAAGGAGTGGGGAGGAAAGAATGGTGAAAAGTGTAAAATGCTGTGAAGATAGCAATATTGGGTGCCCCCGGTTTGGATACAATGTGACCATTGCAGAGGAAAGCTGTAGGAACCAGTTTCAAGGCAGAGACAACAGTATCACTTCCATTGGCTTCTCCATGAACCTCCCAGCAATACTGGGCAGCCCTGGGCCTGGCTCAGGCCTGATCACACTGGCCACTATCAGGCCACTCCAACCTGGACCCCTCAGGTACGTTTTAGAAGTCTAGACTCCATGCCCTATCCTGTCCCTGACCTCTGTATATGCTCATGGCCTCAGTTTTCAGACAGTTCTTCATCCCCAATCCTCTTGGCTCCAATTGCCTACTGAATGAAACAACACCTTCTAAAACAAAATAGTAAGACAAGAAGTGACAAAGTTTCTGTAAAGAAAGAGAGGGTTCCACATAAAGAGGCCTAGGCCCACCACAGCAAACCAGAAGTCAAAAATAGGAAAGATAAACTCCGGTGAATATATTAACAGAAAAAAATTAGAAAAATCTGCATTAAAAGAGCTAAATTCTGAGGAGTGCAGAGACAGGAATAGCATGCTTGAACGATGTATGAACTGAGAAAGTAAGCCCAGTGAGTATGTTCTAGAATTTGATACTAGGTTCAATTATTTGCGTATAGAAAGGCCAGAACTCAGGAATGATTTTGAGAAGGAAAAATGGTTTATTGATGGCCAGCCGGACTCGGGAGCTTTCTGTTTCGAACCCAAGCCCCGAACACGATTTTTGAGTCCCTTTCATACAGAGAGGAAAGGCAAAATGGTCCTTTTGTTTCAGTTCTCAATAGGCTTGAATTAGCATATATTTTCCACATCCTAGGTAAGCTTTTAGCATGAACTTCACACAGTCTAGATAAGCTTTTAGCACATTTGGTTTGCATTTTCTCTGAATATTTAAAGTTTATAGAGTTTGCATTGATAAACTGTTTCGTGGGACTGAAGTCATTGCCATGGTTACCAAGGGCAGGGTTGCAGCCTCTCACCATCCCACACCCACAACTCAGGACAGACAGCTTAAGTTAAAGTTTTCTCCAAAAAGACAAAGAGCCTCCCACTCATAGCCCACATCAAGTATGGACTGCATTTGCAAGAGAAACTTTGGTGCCTTTGTTTAGTCTTCTTATTTTGCTTCTCTAATAAATGAGATCTGCATGAATCTACTCTACAGAATTTGAAAGCAAATTTTAGCAATAGGGAATACTTAAGAAACAATTCCAGGTTAGAAGGGATCTATAATTAATCCTGTCTTTGGAGGAGGAGAGATGATTATTGTTTAGGACAGCATAAAAGCACTGGGAGAAAGGTTAATAGATTGACTAGAAAGAATCAGAAAGGGAGTGAAAACATGGGTGTTTGTGTGTGTAGTAGTATACTTTGGAATTAGATTCTTCTAGAAATGAAGCAAAACCTCTTAGTCTCTTAGTCTTTCCCTCTACTCAACCACAAAAGTCTCTTCTATCAGAATCCAGAATTCACAATTAATTAGTTCATGATGTGTCTAGTGGGCTAGCTTTGGAAACTGCTCTTTGTCATAACAATTTTTTGTTCATTTGTTTTTTTGTTACTAACAAAGATTCTGACTGGTTTAAACAGAAAGGAAAATGTTGACAGTGATGGCAAGAGAATATCATGGAATGGAAGAAACAATTGCACAACATCTTGAGAAGGGATATGACTAGGGCAGCTTTAGGAAATTAATAGACTTTGGCCAATCTAAACAACACAGAAAATATATCAGAAGATAACTAAGGTATTTAAAGGAATTTCATAAGAACTGCATAAACAAATCTTAGGAAGATAAGTAAGAAGAGAAGCTCTGAGAAATTCAGCAGCAAATATTCATAGACCATTTCAAGAGTGCTGCTAGTAAGGTAAATCAACCCCAATAATTCCCTAGTTCCTAGCAACCACTGATCTGCTTTCTATTTCCATACATATGCCTTTTCTGGAAATTATACGTAAATAGAATCACACAATATAGAGTCCTTAGTGTCTAACTTCTATCATTGAATATTGTGCTTTTGAAGTTCATTTATGTTGGAGCATTTATCAGTAGTTTATTCTTTTTTTATTGGTGAATAGTTGTCTACTGCATAAATATTCAACATTTTGGTTTTTTCAAATCCAACAGTTGATAAAGATTTAGACTGTTTCCAGTTTGGGCTATTATGACTAAAGCTACTAAAGCTTGTATAAACATTCATGTACAAGTCTCATTTCATTGAATAGATACTGAGCAGTTGAATTGCTGGGTCTTATGGTAAATTTATGTTTAACCTTTTAAGAAATGGCCGAACTGTTTTCTAAAGTAGCTATACCGTTTTCCATTCCCGTGAGCAATGTATGAGGGTTCCAGTTGTTCTGCATCCTTGCCATCTTAGTGATGTCATTCTTTTTTATTATAGCTATTCTCGTGCATTTATAATGGCATCTTATTATGCTTTTAATTTGCATTTTCCTAATGGTTAATAATGTTGAGCAACATTTCATGTGCTTATTGTCCATTCATATATATCTTCCCTAGTAAGATATCTGCTTAAATTTTCAAATCTTTTGTCATTTTTAAATTGGATTATTTGTCTTTTATTATAGGGTTCAAAGAGTCCTTTTAATTCTGGGTACAAAACTGTTATCAGGCCTAGAATTTGCAAATATTTCTTCCCATTCTGTAACTTGTCTTTTGATTTTCTTAATCGTATCTTAAAAAAAAAAGTTAGGGGAGCAGATATGGTTCAAGCTGTTGAGTGCCTGCTTCCCACGTGGGAGGTCCTGGGTTTGGTTCCTGATGTCTCCTAAAAACAAAACTAAACTAAACAAAAAAACAAACAACAAGCAAAACAATCAAAAAAACAACTCAAGGGAAGCGGACTTGGCCTAGTGGTTAGGGCATCCGTCTACCACATGGGAGGTCTGCGGTTCAAACTCCAGGCCTCCTTGACCCGTGTGGAGCTGGCCCATGCACAGTGCTGATGCTCGCAAGGAGTGCCCTGCCATGCAGGGGTGTCTCCCGCATAGGGGAGCCCCACGCGCAACCAGTACGCCCTGTAAGGAGAGCTGCCCAGCGCGAAAGAAAATGCAGCCTGCCCAGGAATGACGCCGCACACAAGGAGAGCTGAAACAGCACAATGAGCAACAAAAAGAAACACAGAGTCCCGTACTGCTGACAACAGAGGATGATAAAGAAAAACACGCAGCAAATAGACACAGAGAAGAGATATATGGGGTGGCAGAGGGAGATAGGGAGAGAAATAAATAAATAAATCTTTAAAAAAAAAAACAAAACAACTCAAGGGAGTTGATGTGGCTCAGTGGTTGAGTTCTGGGTTCCCACAGACAAGGTTCTGGGTTCAATCTCTGGCCTGGTACTTAAAAAAAAAAAAAAAAAGTTATTTATTTTGATAAAATCCAAATTATGAATGTTTTCTTTTATGCTTTGTGCTTTTGTTGTCATAGCTAATAAATCTTTGCCTAACCCAAGTTCACAAACATATTCTCTTTTGTTTTTTCTACAACTTTTATAGTTTTAGTTCCTTACATTTAGGTCTGTCATCCATTTTGCTTGTTGTTTGTTTTTGTTTTTTTCAGGAGGCACTGGGAACTGAACCCAGGACCTCTCATGTGGGAGTCAAGAGCTCAAATATTTGAGCCACATCAGCTCCCTGTCATCCATTTTTAGTTATATTTTGTGTATGATGATAGGTTTGTTTGTTTTCGCATGATATCAAATTATTCTAACACTGTTTGTTGAAAAGATTATACTTTACCTATTGACTTGTCTCAGCACCTTTGTCAAAATTCAAAGGTTTATTTCTGGACTCTCAATTCTGTTCTGCTGATCTATATAGCTAGCCTTGCACCAGTACCACTCTGACTTAATTACTGTATGTTTATTTTGAAATTGAGCAGTGTAAGCCATCCAAATTTATTCTTCTTTTCCAAAAATTTTGTGGCTATTCTAGATACTTCTGATTCCCTAATAACTTTTAGGATCAGCTTATCCATTTCTAAAAACAAAACAAAACAGTTTACTGCAATTGTGTAAGGGATAATATTGAATCTATAGGTCAGTTTGGGAAGAATTGTCACCTTAGTAAGGTTGAGTCTTCTAATCCATAATTATGGATTTCCTTTCCATTTATTTAGATCTTCAGAAACTAATCTCAGCAGTGTTTTGTAATGTTCTATAGCATTTTGCACTTTGCCAAATTTATCCCTAACTATTTTATCCTTTTTGTTGCTACCGGGGATGGAATTACTTTCTTAGTTTCACTTTTAGATTGTTCATTGCTACTACATAGAGATAAAAATATTTTTGTGTATTGATCTTACAGCCTGAGACCTTGGTAAACTAGTTCTAATAGCTTTTTTGTAAACTGCTTTGGATTTTCTACATACAGAATAATGATTTCTGAAGAGAGTATTTCTTTTTTCCAATCTGTATGCTTTAACTTTTTTTCTTTTCTTATTGTGTTGGCTAGGACTCCAGTATAATGTTGGGTAGAAGTGGTAAGAACAGAAATCCTTCTATATCCTTGTGTGCTTGTGTTTTAGTTTCCTAGGCTGCTTAAAGCAATACCATGAAATGTGTTGAGGACATGTTGAAATGGTAATATTTTGGATATAATAGATAAAATGTATGTATTCTTAACATTAAGTGTGCATTAGTGAGCCAGAGGGGTGCTGATGCAAAATACCAGAAACTGGTTGGTTTATAAAGGGTATTTATTTGGGGTAGGCTTACAGATACCAGGCCATAAAGCATAAGTTACTTTCCTCACCAAAGTCTATTTGGAGCAAGATGATTGCTGACGTCTGCGAGGGTTCAGGCTTCCTGGATTCCTATGTTCCTGGGGCTTGCTTTTCTCTGGGTTCAAGCTTCCTTTCTTCCTGGGGCTGGCTTCTCTTTTCTCTGGGTGCTGACTTCCCAGGTCTTCAGCATCAAACTCCAACATCAGAAATCCCCAACTCTGTTCTTCACCATGCCTTTTATCTGTGAGTCCCCATCCACCAAGGGGTGGGGATGCAACGCCCTAATCATAACTCAGTCGTGCCCAGGTACAGATCAGATTACAAGCATAATCCAATATTTCCTTTTGGAATTCATCAATTATATCAACCTGCTACAAGGGGTAAAAAGCAATACCATGAAATGGATTTGGCTTAAATAAAGGGGATTTATTTGCTTACAGTTAGAGTCGGGGAAAGTGTCCGAATCAAGGCATCATCAAATGATGCTTTCTTCCTGAAGACCAGTTGCTGGCAATCCTTGCCTTCTCTATTATATGGCAAGACGCATGGTGGCATCTGCTGGTCTCACAGTTCTCTTCCACATTTCATTGCTTTCAGCTTCTTGCTTCCATGGCTTGCTCCTCTTCCCTCTCACCCCCATTCCATTTATAAAGGACTCCAGTAAGAGGATTAAGACCCATGCTGAATGAGGAGGGTCATACCAGAACCAGTAAGGAAAAGCCTTATTGCTTCAGTTACTCTCCAGCACCCTCTACTGACAAAACTTAATATTGTTGATGGCAAAGGAAAAAATATGTAAAGGGGCCAGATTCATTTTCACAGAGTAGGTAATGAAGGATAAATTTGGACCAATAGGCAATAAATTGAAGCCGCACCTGTCTCCTCTCTTGTGTGTGGCCATAAATGTACCTACTCATATTTTTTCCTCATTTTTAAAATTTAGCTTTCTTCCTGGTGTTAACAGAAGACTCTGGGTTCTGGGCTTCTAGGTTCTTGGCTTATGTTACATGAAAGAATTGAAAGACATGTCCTAGGGTAGGCAAGGGAGTAAAGAGTTTATTAATAAACAAGAAAACAATAAAAGTACATGGTCCGAGGTATGGACTGTGGGCTCGCTGCAAAGTGATACACAGGCATGGGGCCTCAGGTCAGGGCTTTTAAAAATCTTTCCTCCTCTCCCTTCATAATGTTGGGGGAGGGGCTCCAGCTGTTTGCTGTTCTGATTGATGCCCTGCTTGTCAATTTTCAGGGGCCAATGGTGAGGCCTTTTGAAGATATCTGGGCTTTCCCTTGATCCTGAATGGGATTATCCTCGTGGCCATGGTCTCCCAGGACCCCTCAGGAGGTTTCCGGGCAGGCTCTCATGGCCATGTGGTCTGCCAGCCATGTTGTCTGTCGGCCATGTTGTCTCCGGGCCTCAGCCACCTTCCCTCTTTCACTATACTAACCTTCCTCACTAGGTGTTACCCCCTATCTGAATAACATAGTTGTTATTTAAGTGCTAAAACACTTAGAGGCAGTAAGATTTCTAGTCCTTGCAATGGATTTGATGAATAAATTCAAAGTTCAGGCAGTTTTCAAGTCTGTTCCAGTTTTATTTCTTATCAGGCCCTCTCAAGTCTCGCTTGCACATGCATGCAGCCCAACGATCAGGCAGGGGCATGTGGAAAACTTGACTAGCTTCACTATGACTCTCTCATTACCAGGATATCCCTGCTAAATTTCTTGCTAGTCATTTGGTCTGCCACTCGACCCAGCCAGAACCATGGTCTAAGGTTAGCAGAATTTCAGATTTTCCCTATTCATTTCCTACCAAGTTTGCTACCTTTACTGAGTACACTGTTGGGCGTGTATTTTCAGCCCTTTCTTCCACATCAAGTCAGCCCTCCCTGGCAACTTTTTCCATGGCCAGCCCCAACCTGATAAAACTTCCATAGCAATGCAGCAAGGAGGAGGTGAATTGGGAGCAGCAGGTAACACCACTACCCACTACTACTCTTCTTACCTGCAGTAAGTAAACACTTCACAATTCATTCTTTGCCTTTGGTCTATTTCCAGAGCCTTAAAATTGTGTTAACAATTTTGCCCAGTTTTGGGGAAAAGAATGTTTGCCGTCCTCTTTACGCCACCATGACCAGAAGTCCCTGCCAGTGTACTTTTAGAGTTAGACTCATTTATAGGTTCTCAATACTTGGCCCTTCTGCCCTTTTATTTGAACCTATAATTAGCACTATATTTGATAAATATATGTCCCAGAGACTTTAATCTTTGATTCATCCAATGTGCCAGTAATCCTTGAATTTCCACAGAGTTGCAACACCTACTCTCCAGTTCATTGGACTCACCCAGGACAACTAACAAGGAGATGATGATGGCCAATGCCCATCCCAAAAAACAGAGTGTCTGCGACTGCAAGCAAGATAGTTCCATCCAGGAAGCAGATGTGGCTCAAGTGATAGGGCTTCTGTTTACCATATGGGAGGACCTGGGTTTGATCCGTGGGGTCTCCTGGTGAAAAAGAAGAAGAGAAAGCATGCCTGCATAGCAAGCCAGTGCCCATGTGGTGAGCCAAGTGCCCATGTGAGTGCCCACATGGCGAGCCGAGTGCCCACATTAGGCCAGTGCCCATGCAAATGAGTCACACAGCAAGGTGATGATTCAACAAAAGAGAGAAGAAGGAAGACCCAAGGTGAAGTGCAGCAGAAACCAGGAACTGAGGTGGTGCAGCTGACAGGGAACCTCTCTCAACATCAGAGGTCCCCTGGATTGAATCCTGGTCAATCCTAGAGGAGAAAAAATGGGAAGAGAAGACAAAAAGAGAAATAGATGCAGAAGATCACACAGCAAATGGACACAGACAGCAAAAATAACAGGGTGGGGGGAGATAAATAAATAAATAAATCCTTAAAAAAAAATAGTTCCATCCATCTGCCCCATGGGATCAAAGCTCCCTCTCAATTAGAAGTAGAGTAAGCATCACCATTCCAAAATCCTCAAGATTGTTGAATAAACAATGGACTAAAGTAGACATTATTATTCTACTATAGACTTACTATTGTTCTAACAATGGAAGCACTCTTAGAATGATATAAAGGCAGTGGCCACCAGAGGTCCTGAGAGATGGGAGAAGGAAGAATATGGGTAATACGGGGGCATTTTTGGGACACTGGATCTGTTCAGCATGACATTGCCTTAAAAGATACAGGCCATTGAATACTTTGTCATAACCGACAAAATTGTGCAGGACAGACTGTAAACTCTAATGTAAACTGTAATCCATGGTTTGTAGCAATGCTTCAATATGTGTTCATCAATTGTGAAAATGTACCACACTAATGAGGGATATTGTTGATGTGGGAAAGTGTGGAAGGGGGAGGGAATGGGGCATATGGTACTCCCTTATATTTTTATGTAACATTTATGCAATCTAAAGCTTCCTTAAAAATAAAAAAAAATTAATAAAAAAGAAAAATAATTAAATGGACAGTTTTTCACCTCAGGAATAGTTTCGTGGTAAATGCCTGTCATTCCTGTGAGAGTCCCAAGGAGGCAGCAGCATGTGACCAAGCTCTAGAAACCTGAAGTATAAATTTAAATAGCATTAGTTTCCCTCATTTCATACCAAATTTTCCACTATTTACAGAGAAGAAATTATAGAGCAGAGATCCACTCAACAAATATTTATTGAATACAGACTATGCAGGAGGCACTGTTCTACGTGTTGGGGACACAGGAGTGAGCAAAACAATTCCTACCACATAAATGCCAGTACTATTGTAATTTTGGTTTGTAATTCCACTTTTAATTCCTACATGATCTAAAAGGCAAATGTATTGAAAAGTACTATAAATCTATGGTTTTTTACTCATCTTGTATAAACATGTAATTGGTGACAAGAACTGCATAAAAGTGGGGAAAGGAAAGGAGGGTATGTGCACATGGTTCGTGAATGCTACTAAAGTTAAGTTGGTATCAAATCAAAGAAGACTGTTAAAGATTTAGGATATTAAATTTAAGCCCCATGGTAATTTCAAAGAAAATATTAGAGAATATGTCAATTTACAGAGGCAAACAGTAGAATGCAGATCACCAGATGCAGAGCGAGGGAATGGAGAGTTAGTGGGTAATAGGTACAAGGTTTCTCTTTGGGACAATCAGAAAGTGCTAGTAATGGATGGTGGGGAGGGGAATGCAACATTGTGAATGTGATTACCCCACTGAATGGTATGCGTGGGAATGGCCAAGATGGAAAAGTTTATGTTGTATATATGTTGCCACAATTTTTTTAAAAAAGCAACTAAAGAGAAGATGACAAATACAATGTGATCCTGGACAGGATCTAATAATGGAGGAAAAAAACTCAAACTGACATAGAAAATATGAAAAAAATGGAATATAGACTATAAGCTTTATATCAATGTTAAATTTCTTAAAGTTGAAAACTGTGACAAAGACTGCACCTTCTCTAGTAGGCTAATTTTATAATATTGTTCTCAATCATTCCTGGAAATGCAGCCTAGATACTATTCTCCAGACAGTACCATAATTTTATAAGCACCAAGTTCATCGTACTAAATTCCATTGTGCTTAAATTAATTAAACTAATTCGGGGCTTCTGATCAACCAACATGGTGTCGTAAGATGCTCCAGTATGCCATTCCCCCACATGGTCTTTAAACAACTAGCAATAGCTGGTAGAGCCATCTTCCTCAGAACTCCAGAAAACAGTTAAGGGTTTCAGCTACTGAGCAAGTGGTGAATCAAGAAAACACAGCTTTAAAAAATGGTAGGAAGAAAATAAAATAAATTTAAAAATAAGTGGTAGGAGAATCTCATGGCACCCTTGCTAGCCCATCCCCAACTCCCTCCCTGGCACAGTGTGGAGCAACGTGGGCTGCCACTCTGGGCCCCTGACCCTGATTCAGAAGCAGCAGAGTAACCCCTATGTGTATACTGTGATGCCTCTATGTTAGTCCTGATTTATGAATGGCAGGTTGAAAGCCTGAACCAGGAGCCTACTCTCTGGCTCATCCTCCCAGAACCTGCCCTACAGGCAGAAGTAGCTTATGGAAAGCTAAAGAAGTATAGGAAACAATTAAGTCGAAGCAAACTGGTGCAAGGTATTACCTGACTTAAGTCATAAAATAGAGCACCCAAGAGGGGGAAAAAGTCTATTACATAGGAAATGGGGAGGGGGAGGCTTTTATTTCCCATAAATGGGGGAATTTTTGAGGCCATGAACAAGCACAAATCTGGGATCAGACTCAGGCTCAGAAAACATGGAGAGGACTCTACACATCACATTCACCTCCTGCTGATCTGATTGACAGGAGGGCTAAACTTGAAGGAGAGTAGCAAGCAACACAAAGTCATTTGCAAAGACTGTGGAAGGTATTTTTTGTTTGTTTGGAATTTGTTTTGGTTTGCTCCTGGTACTCAAGAAATCTGTCATATTGTGGCAGGTGTTACCGGATTTTGTCTAGGTTTGTCTAGGTTTGACTATGCTGCAGAAATGAATTTCAAGAGCACATCAGGTGAGTTAGACTAGTAATTTATTCAAGTAGGGAGGGATGAGAAATGGGAGAAAATAGCAGTTTAGAAGTCCCAGGTAGAGAGGAAAGGGTTGAGAAGTGATAAAGTGGGTTGATTTACAGGCTACAATTTCCATTATAGACTATAAATCCCCAGGTTTACTTGCATGGTGATTCGAGCAGGGGAGAAGGCAGCCAGAGTCAGGGTCCAATGGCAAGAGAGAGAACTCAAGAACTCAGGCCCCAACTGCTGCTTTTGAACTGTTAACTATCCCACCCATTTGCTAATGGCAGGGAAGGAGTTCCAGCTGTTAGCCATTTTGAATACTTCTCTCTCCCATCAATGTCCTAAAAGGGCCCAATGATAAAGTCCCTGGGGAATACCCAGGGCTTCTCCTGGCTTCTGGAGGAAGTCTTCTTCTGAGTGGCAGAATCTTGGGGAGGGTCTTCCAGCAGCCTTCTTGGGGTTATTGATGTCCATGTGGACTTCTTGCCAGGTTCCAGATCCATCTACTGATTCCCTATCTTACTAGCCTGCTTCATTAGTGTAGGGAATGAGGGAAGGTAGGTGGTCAGAATAAAGCTGTAACACATGGGACCTCTCCCACCCCTCTTCCCCACCTGTCAGAACATAGCCACAAGACCCCCACCTGGAAACCCCCTGAGAGGGAGCAGCTACTTGAGAACAAAACCATAACCATTATAGCCAAAAAACTCACCAAGATCCTGGTCACAAAGTCCCACATGAAATTCCCAGGCTCAAAGGAAGTGCTGGATATCTCCAAACAGAAAGGCCTCCCTACTGGTTCCTTGAAAGCTAACAGGTGAAGATACAAAGGCAACCAGTCAGGACAGCAAATAGCTGAAATCCCTCCTTAATATGGGGAAAGAGGAAGAGGAAAGTCCTTAAAAAGGCCTACCCCAGGGCCCCAGGCACATGTCTCACTCTATAGCACTCCCACACCCATATCTCAGGTATGTACTTTTCCTTTTTCTTGTTCCTTAATAAACTGTTGTTACTGACCTTATTAACCTGGCACATCCTTGAATTCTTTCTTGTGATGAAGCCAAGAACCTAGAAACCAGAACCAAGAGTGTTCCACTAACAAAATCACTATCTGGACACAAGCTTAAGGAACTGACAGCTCAGGGACTAATGCCAGAGTTAAATTTTAAAATTTTAGATGTATACTATTGAAAAATGATTACAAGACACAACACACATGCACACAAACTGGAAATGATGGCCCATCCAAAGGAATAAGATAAAAATCAAGAAACCATCAATGAAGAAGAGACTTTAAAAACATATTTCTGACTAAGCTCAAGGAGATAAAGGAAAGCAGAGAGAAAGAATGATGGATATTAGAAAAACAATGAATGAGCAATATAAGAATCTCAGTAAAGAAACAGAGAGTTGAAAAAGGAACCAAAGAGAAATGCTGGTGTTGAAGACCAAGATAATGGAAATGAAAAATTCCTAGAGGGATTCAATAGCAGACTGTAGATGGCAGAAGAAAGAATCAGTGAATTCGAAAAAAGACAATTGAAATGATTCAGGCTGAGGAGAAGAAAGAAAAAAAATTTTTTAAACAAACAGGTTCTAAGAGATGTGTCGGATACCATCAAGCACACCAGTATACACAAAATGGGATCTCCAGGAGAAGAAAGAGGCATAAGGAATATGCAAAGAAATAATGGCAGAAAATATCCAAAATTTGACAAAACACATTAACATGCACATTAAACAATCCCAGTGAACCCCAAACAGGATAAACACAAAGAGAACCATGCCCAGACAACCAGACAATAGTAGTCAAACTGTTATTGTCAAGGACAAAGAGAGAATTCTAAAAGCTACAAGAGAAAAGCAACATGCTACGTACAAGGGAGTCGCCATAAAATTCAATGTCAATTTCTCATCAGAAACCATGGAGGCAAAAAGGTAGTGGCACAAAATATTTAAAGCTCTGAAAGAAAACAATTGCCAAACAAGAATTTTTTATATATGAAGATTGTCTTTGAATAATGAAGGAAAGATTAAGACATTCTCAGTAAAACAAAAGGTGAGTGAGCCCATCACCACTAGACCTACCCTACAAGCAATGCTAAGGGAGTTCTTCAGACTGTGGGTTGAAGTAGCATAAAAAAATAAAGACAGGAAGACCGATGTAGACCAAGTGATTGGGCTCCTGCCTTTCAAATGGGAGGTCGCTGGTTCGGTTCCCAGTGCCTCCTATGGAAGACAGCAAGCTGGTGCTATGCGCAGACATGGCAAGCTGATGCAACAAGATGATGCAACAAGAGACACGAGGAAAGCATAATGAGAGACACAACAAAGCAGGGAGCAAAGGTGCCTCAAGTGATTTGGCACCTCCCTCCCACATAGAAGGCCCCGGGTTCAGTTCCTCGTGCCTCCTAAAGACACAAAGAAGACAACTGATACAGCAAGTGCAAACAATGAATAGGTGAGGAGAAATAAATGAATAAAATAAATCTTAAAAAAAAAAGAAATAAAGATAAACACAGGGATAATTCTAAATGCCAATACCATTGTATACTATTTTTTGGTATGTAACTTTACTTTTTACTTTCTAACAGTTTCTAAAATTCAAATGCATAATAAGTGCTGATAAATTTACGGTTTTTGACATACAATTTATTTCCACACAAAACAGAGGAGGCAGATGCAATTATCGATTTAAGCCTCTTGGTCCAAATTTATCCTTCATTACCTACATATTTATTCCTTTATAATCTGGCACGATGTTAAGCTTTGTCAGTAGAGGGTGCTGGAAAGTAATTGCAAGAGGTAGGGCTTTTCCTATTGACAGATTTGAAGGGAAAAATAGATGGTTCTACATTAATAGGAGACTTTAATACACCTGTGGCAGTTTGAGATTATTTAATGAATCCCAAAAAGAGAAGGATTACGTTTGTAAAAGAATCTATTCCTCTGGGTGTGATGCCTTTTGATTGTATTAAATTCAGGTGAGGGGCCTTTGAATAGATTATCTGAGATTGCTTTTCTGGCTTTTCAGTTCAACCACGTTAGCAAGGTATGGCTCAGGTTGAGTCCCCAACCCCTTGCTGGGTCTGATGTAAATGGACACTCTCTCAAAAGACACATAGGAAGTGAGCACTCTGTCATTTTTTAAATTCTGCCATGTGATAGAAAAGAGGCCCTGGGATGAGTCATTTTGCCTGATAGCTTACAGCTGACCTTGTGAAGAGAGTGGGACAGTAGAGACTGATATAGGAAGCCCTCAGAGACAAGCCATATGCCAGGCTGCAGCTGAAATTGGGAAGGAGCTAAGCAGCTGAGCCTGAGAGAGAAAGCCCAGAGGGGAAGGCTGAAACCTTGCAGAGATTGCCTGCTATCTTGCTAGAAATCAATAACAGAGGGACAATTAGAAAATAAACAAATATGTGGAAATCTAAAAATCCATTCTTAAACAAGAGTTGCAAATAACTAAAATCAGAAACGAATGGGATGGCATTGGTACTGACCCACAGAAATAAAAAGAATTATAAAATAATTTTTTGAACAATTGTATGCCAACATTAGATAACCTAGATGAAATAGACAAATTCTTAAAAATATTCAAAACTCTCTCACTGACTCAAGAAGAAATAGAAGATCACAGCAGAACACTAACAAGTAAAAAGATTGAATCAGTAATCAAAAAACCTCCCAACAAAGAAAAGCCCAGGACCAGATGACTTCACTGGAGAATTTACTGAACATTCCAAGGTGACTTAAAACAAACCCTACTCAAATTTTGTCCAAAAAATTCAGAGGAAAGAACACTTCCTAACTCATTCCATGAGACCAACATCATCCTAACAGCAAAGCAGGTAAAGATACCACAAGAAAAGAAAGTTATAGACCAAAATCCCTTATGAATATAGATGCAAAAATCCTGAACAAAATACTAGTAAGCCAAATTCAACAGCACATTAAAAGGATTATTTACTTTAATCAAGTGGGACTTATCTTGGGTGTGTAATGGTGTTTCAACATGAGAAAACCAATTCATGTAATATACCACATTAATTGAATAAAGGAAAAAATGCCACACAGACATTTCAATTGAGGGAGAAAATGCATTTGACAAAATCCAGCACACCTCTTTATAAAAACACTTAGAAAACTAGGAATATTAGGAAATTTCCTCAACATGATAAGGGGCATATTTGAAAAACCTACAACTAGCATCATACTCAGTGGTGAAAGAATGAAAGCTTTCCCTTGAAGGTCAGAAACAAAACAAACATGCCCACTATCACCACTGCTATTGAATATTGTACTAGAAGTTCTGGCCAGAGTAATCAGGTAAAAGAAAGAATTAAAAGGCATCTGAAATGGAAAAGAAGTAAAAATTCCTTATTTGCAGTGACATGATCCTAATACAGAAAACCCCAGGAATTCCACAACAAAGCTACTTAGAGCTAATAAATGAATTTGCAAAGTGGCAGGGTACAAATTCAACACACAAAAATTAAAAGTGATTCTATATACTAGAAATGAACAGTCTAAAGAAGAAATCAAGAAAAAAATTCCATTTACAATAGCAATGAAAAGAATCAAATATCTAGGAATAAAATTAACCAAGGATGAAAAGTACTTATGCATGGAAAGCTAAAAAAACATTGCTAAAAGCCATTAAAGAAGACTTAAATAAATGGAAGGACATTCCAAGTTCATGGATTGGAAGACTAGATATTGTTAAGATGTCAATTCTACTCAAAGCTATTTACAGATTCAACACAATCCCAATAAGAATTCCTATAGCCTTCTTTGCAGAAATGGAAAAGCCAACCATCAAGTTTATGTGGAAGAGTAAGAGGCCCCAAGTAGCCAAATTCATCTAGAAAAAGAAAAACAAAGTGGGAAATCTAATTTTAAAATTATTGCAAGTCTACAGTAATCAAAACAACATGATACCAGCACGACAGACATATGCAACAATGGAATCAAATTGAGAGTTCATGAATAAGACCTCACATTTATGACCAATTGATTTTTAGAAGGGTGCCAATTGCACAAGATGGGAAAAGAATGGTCTCTTCAACAAATGGTGCTGGGAAAACTGAATGTCCATATTCAAAAGAATGACAGTAGGGAGTGGATGTGATTCCCAGGTTCAATTCCAGGTTCCTCCTGAATAAAAAAAATCAAACAACAAGCAAAACAAATGAAAAAACCAACTCAGAGAAGCCAATGTGGCTGAGTGCCGGCTTCCCACATACAAGGACCTGGGTTCAGTACCCAGCCCCAGTACCTCAAAAAGAAAAAAGAGAAAAAGAAAAAAAGAAAGGCAGTGGACCCTTACTTCATAACATATACAAAAATTAAACCCAAACAATCAAAGACCGTAAAACTATAATATCCTAAAAGAAAACAGAGGGAAGCATCTGCAAACTTGGTGTCAGCCAAAGATTTCTCAGACTTTAGACCAAAAGCACAAACAACAAAAAGAAAAATTGATAGATGGGACTTCATCAGAATAGAAGCTTTTGTGCATCAAAAGACTATAATATGAAAATAAAAAGATAACCTATAGAATGGGAGAAAATATTTGGAAACTACATACCCAATAAGGGGAAAACCTACAACTCAACAACAAAAAGACAATCTAATTTAGAAGTGGGAAAAAGACTTGCATAGACATTTCTCCAAAGAAGATATACAAATTGCCAATAAACTCATGAAAGATGCTCAACATCATTAGCCATTAGGGACATGCAAATCAAAAACCACCATGAGATATCATTTCACACTCGATCGAATAGCAATTTTTTTTCTTCCCCTCCTCTGCCCTGCTGTTTTTGCTGTCTGTGTCCTTTGGCTGTATGATCTTCTGTGTCTATCGCTCTTTTTGTCTTCTCTTCTTATCTTTCCCCTCTAGGATTCATCAGGATTTGATCCTGGGAACTCTGATGTGGAAAGAGATTCCCTTTCAGCTGTGCCACCTCAGTTCCTGGTCTCTGCTGCACTTCACCTTGACTCTCCCCTTTGTCTCTCTTTTGTTGTGTCATCATCTTGCTGCTTGACTCACTTGCATGGGTACTGGCTCACCATGCAGGCACTCAGCTTGCTGTACAGGCACTCGGCTTACTGCATGGATGCTGGCTCACCATGTGGGCACTGGCTCACCACATGGGCAGTCAGCTCTCCATGCGGGCACTCATGCAGACAGTTAGCTCACCATGTAGACACTTGTGCGGGCACTTGGCTCACCACGCGAGCACTCAGCTCTCCACACGGGCACTGGCTCACCCTGCAGGCATGCTTTCTCTTCTTCTTTTTCACCAGGAGGCCCCAGGGATTGAATCTGGGTCCTCCCATTTGGTAGGTGGAAGCCCTATCACTTGAGCCACGTCTGCTTCCCTAGAATGGCTACTATTAAAAAACAAAAAATAGCAAGTGTTGGAGAGAATGTGGACATATAGGAATACTCATTCATTGTTGGTGGCAAAGTAAAATGGTGCAATTGCTGTATAAAACTGGCATTTCTTCAGAAAGTTAAATACATAATTATCCCATGGCCCAGCAATCCCAGAGTAATTAGATAGAAGAAAGAGTTAAAAGGCATCCAAAATGGAAAATAATAATGTCTAGGGGAGTGGATGTGGCTCAACAGAGTGTCTGCCTACCATATAGGAGGTCCAAGGGTTCGATACCCAGGGCCTCCTGGCTTGTGTGGTGAGCTGTCCCACACGCAATGCTGCTGCATGCAAGTAATGCTGGCCCACACAGGGATGCCCCTGCATAAGGGTGTCCCCCACGCAAGGAGAGCCACTCTGTGCAAAACTGCAGCCCGCCCAGGAGTGATGCCACACAGGGAGAGCTGACAGAGCAAGATGATGCAACACAGATTCCCAGTGCTGCTGGGAATGCAAGTGGACACAGAAGAACACACAGCAAATGGACACAAGAGAGCAGGCAGTGGCGGGGGGGGGGGGGGGGGAAACGGATAAATAAATCTTTAAAAAAAAACAATGAAGGTGAAATAAAGACATTTTCAGAGAAATGAAAGCTGAAAGAAATTCTGTTAATATCAAGCAGGCCTCATTCCTTAAAATACTTTCTCTTACTATAAAATCCATTCATTCCGTTACTTTGTGGCTTCTATTTTTTGCTCTTAGGAAGTAATCTGTCTGAAATTACTTGCCTTGAAAATAATGTGTTTTTTCCCCCTGGCTTCTTTTAACATCTTCCCTTTAACTTCAGTGTTCGAGTTTCATTATAATATTTTATTTTTCCTGCTTGGGTTTCATTGTTTTGTTTTATTTTTTAAGATTTATTATTATTATTTTTTATTTCTCACCCCTCCCCCCATGAGTTGTCTGCTCTCTGTGTCCATTCGCTGTGTGTTCTTCTGTGACCACTTCTATCCTTATCAGCGGCATTAGGAATCTGTGTTTCTTTTTGTTGTGTCATCTTGTTGTGTCAGGTCTCCATGTGTGCTGCGCCATTCCTGAGCAGGCTGCACTTTCTTTTACACTGGGCAGCTCTTCTTACGGGGTGCACTCCTTGCATGTGGGGCTCCCCTATGCGGGGGACACCCCTGCGTGGCAGGGCACTCCTTGCGCACATCTGCACTGCGCACGGGCCAGCTCCACATGGGTCAAGGAGGCTCGGGGTTTGAACCTTGGACCTTCCATGTGGTAGGCAGACGCCCTAGCCATTGGGCCAAGTCCGCTTCCCTCATTGGGTTTTTTTAATCTGTAGATTTATGTGTAGGCACTATATTTCTCTGAGTACCCATGCTCACTTTGTGTGTGTGTGTTTGTTTTGTTTTTTGCTATGGAATTCCTTTCCTCCTTGCCAACTCAGAGATGCATTCAAGATTTATAAAAAAGATTTGTCCAGATTTTTAAAAATTTGAAATTTAAGCCAGGCACCTAATCCATTGTATTAACCCCAATAGAAGTGTCTTTAGATTTTTAATTTCACCAACCCTATTTTAAATCTTTAAATGTGTTTCCTTATTCTCTTTTCTTTTTAGCTTGGCATCTCATTCTTTTATGGATAGCTTTAAAACATCTCTGAAGAGACTTCTTAGAATTTTTAAAAGTTTATTTACAGTGGAGCAGTTGTACCTCAGTGCCTGAGTGCCTGCTCTGCATGCATGAGGTCCCAGGTTCAATCTCCGCTACCTCCTATTAAAAAAAGTTTATTTGTGTTCCTTTTATTATTCTCTTCTTTGCTTATTTTGCTCTTTTTCTTTCAGGTTGCTGGCATATAACTTGTAATTATCTGTCTCAATTTATATATATGAATGAAGGACTAATGGCTGGGGTGATTTTTTCCCATATACTGTGTAGGGAGGCCTGCTTTTTCACAGGCCTCTTCCCTGTTTGGAAAGTAGCTCTGAGCTCTGAGTTTGTGTGCAGAAAATGTCATCCTGTAAGTTTCACTAGGGTAAACAAGCAGTGAGTCAATAGCAGAGCAAATGCCAGAATGAATAAAGGCTTGAAGGCTGGAATAAACACTGGTTACTGGCACCTGTGGACCAAGAATGGGGTGAGGATAAGATCGATGATTTCATGTATAAACCTTCAGTTAATGTAAACCATCATGATATGGTTCAGTGCTGTTGCCATGGTAATCCGCTCAGCATGCAAAGAACCGCAGGTTCAGACATTTGTATATGCATGCCTGGGGAACCAATGGAGTGAAGCTACCACCTGTGAGATAATGACTGAATGCTGCCAAGTCAGATTCCTGCACAAGGGCAACAATAGTTTTACCAGATGAGGCAGGGAATTGCTCCCAAGGGGGTCTGGCTACCAGGTCGGGGCATTTCCCATTTGAGAAACAGTGTGTATTAGTCAGCCAAAGGGATGCTGATGCAAAATACCAGAAATCTGCTGGCTTTTATAAAGGATATTTATTTGGAGTAGAAGCTTACAATTACCAGCCCATAAAGCATAAGTTACTTCTTTCACCAAAGTCTGTTGCCACTGGAGCAGGATGGCTGCTGAGGTCTGCAAAGGGTTCAGGCTCTCTGGGTTCCTCTCTTCCCAGGTCTTACCTCTCTCTGAGATCAGTGGCTGTGCTCACGCCACAAGGCCAGCTGTAGACTATCAAGCAAATGGCTCCTCTCTCTTCCTGGGGCCTCTGCTGTGTCCAATTGAGTCTTCATTCCTTCCTCACACATCAAAACTCCAAACTCCCTTCTCTGCAGTGTGGTTTCTCTGGTAGAACCCACCTACCAAGGACTCAACATCCTACTGATGTGGCCCAATCAAAGCCTCAGTCATTATTTAATCAAGTAAAAGTTAAACCTCTGAATCCAGTATAATCTAATATGCCCAGAGAGATAGTTAACAAACATAATCCAATATCTATTTTTGGAATTCATAAACAATATCAAACTGCCACACAGTGGCAGGTGGGGAGTTTGACTGGGGTTGTTACCTGTAAATAGTAATGCAGGTGTCCTAACACAAGCACAGGGATGTAAAATGGAAACCTATGGAATTGAAAGCTAAAAGTTCACTTGATCTTGATTTTCAGTATGAATACATACTTTTTTAAAAAAAGATTTATTTTTTATTTATTTTTCTCCCCTTCCTCTCCCCCCTCCAGTTTTCTGCTCTCAGTGTCCATTTGCTGTGTGTTCTTCTGTGTCTGCTTGCATCATCTGGCAGCACTAAGAAACCGCATCTTTTTTTTGTTGCATCTTCTTGCTGCCTCAGCTCTCTATGTGTGCAGTGCCACTCCTGGGCAGGCTGCACTTATTTTGCGTGGGGCAGCTCTCCTTATGGGGCGCACTCCTTGCTCGTGGGGCTCCCCTATGCTGGGGACACCCTTGCGTGGCATGGCACTCCTTGCACGCATCAGCACTGCACATAGGCCAGCTCACCACATGGGTCAGGAGGCCCTGGGTTTGAACCCTGGATCTCCCATGTAGTAGGTGGATGCTCTATCAGTTCAACCAATCTGCTTCCCAATGAATGCATATTTGATACTGGAAGTGGTGTGTTGTTATAACAAGTATCTAAAATGGGAGAGTGACTTTAGAACTAGACAGTAGGGAAAGGCTGGAAGAATTTTTTTAAAATATATTTTTATTACAGAAGTTAATTTACAAACAATCATGCATATGTGTAGAATCCCCATGCAACACCCCTTCATCAACATACCACACTGTGGCAGAATATTTGTTATAGATTATCAGATAATATCATCAGACTATTACCACCAACCATCATCCAGAGCATACATTTAGCACAGTTTTTCCATACACCTCCATTATTAACACAGTACATCTTTGGCATTGATGCAAGAATATTATAGTATTGCTGTTAACCACAGTCTATAGATCACACCATTTGTATTTTTCCCATGCTTCTCCACTTTCCCACCACCCTGCAATAGTGACATACATCTGCTCTAGCTCACAGAAGGACACTCTTGCATCTGTACCACCAATCACAATTCTTATCCACCTCTGGGTTCATTGTGTTTTCAGTCCCTAGATTATTCTCCAGCTTTCTTTCAATTGATGTTTATATCCCTAGACTACCCTTTTCAGCTACAGTCCCGTTTATAAACTAGATGCTGCTCACTATAATGTGTTACCATCAACTCTATCCATTTTCCACACTTTTAGTCAAGTTAGTAAAACTTCTTCATACATTAAGCATCAGTAGTCCTTCTCAACCCTCCTCTTATCTCCTAATAACCTATACTCTAGGTTTTAAATCTATGAGTTTATTCTTCATATTTAGTCCAAATTAGTGAGACTGTGCAATGTTTGTCCTTTTGTGCCTGGCTTACTTCATTTAACATAATGTCTTCAAGATTCATCTATGTTGTCAAAGTGTCCCAGAAATTTCATTTCTTCTTACTGCAGCATAGTATTCCAAAGTATATATATACCACATTTTTTTAATCCACTCATTGGTTGATGGACATTTGGGTTGTTTCCATCTTCTGGAAACTGTGAACAACGCTACTATGAACACCAGTATACAGATGTCTGCTCATGTTAGAGCTTTCAGTTCTTCTTGATATATTCCCAGTAGAGGAATAGCTGGATCATATAGCAGTTCTACATTTAGTTTCCTGAGGAACCGCCAAACTGTCTTCCACAGAGGCTGTACCACTTTACAATCCTACAACAGGGAAAGAGTGTTCCTGTTTCTCCACATCCTCTCCAGCACTTATTGTTTTCTGTTTTTTAAATAATGGCCATTCTATCTGGTGTAAGATGATATCTCATTGTTGTTCTAATTTGCATTTCCCTAATAGTTAATGATATGGAACTTTTTTTTCATGTGCTTTTTGGTCATTTGTATTTACTCCTTGGAGAAATGTCTTAAGTCTTTTGCCCATTTTTAAATTGGATTGCTTGCTCTTTTATTGTTGAGTTGTATGATCTCTTTATATAGAATGGAAGTCAAACCCTTATTGGATATGTGGTTTCCAAATACTTTCCCCCATTGTGTGGTTTGCCTCTTCACCTTCTTGACCAAGTCCTTTGAATCACCAAAGTGTTTTAAGTTTGAGGAGGTACCATTTATCCATTTTCTTTCCTTGCTTGTGTTTTAGGAGTGAGGTTTAAGAATGCACCAACTACCACCAGGTCTTGAAGATCTTCTCCTACATTTTTTTCTAGAAGCTTTATGGTTCTTGCTTTTATATTTAGGTGTTTGATCAATTTTGAGTTAATTTTTATGTAAGATGTGAGATAGGGGTCCTCTTTCTCTCTTTTGGATATGGATATGAGGGCAGTTAGGATATGGAAAGGGAAGACTTGGGTCACAGCTGAAGACTCAGAAGACTACAAGGCTGACAAACAGGTCCTGCCTGGGAAACTCCTGAAGGATCCCATGAGAGACTGGAATGAGAATGTCATTTGGAATGAGAATGTCATTTGGCATGAGAATCCTGTTTAGGGTTAAGGGAAAGCCCTGGATATCCTCAAAAAGCCTCCCATTGGCCTCCTGAGAAATGACAGTTGGGGTAACCAATCAGAACAGCAAACAGACTTTAAAAAGATCTGACCTGGGGTCCCAAGCACACAACTTACCCTGCCATACACCCGTGGTGCATGCCTCAGACCATACACTTTTTTCGTTTTCTTGTTTCTTCATAAACTCTTTACTCCCTTGCCTACCCTATAGCATGTCCTTAAATTCTTTTATGCAACGTAAGAACCTAGCAGCCCAGGAATGAGAGCCATCCAATAACAGATATACAGTTCTTAAGTTGAAAGAACTCTGAGGCGCACAGTAGAAAATGCCTTAACTGCCTCGAACATACTATTAGTTGAGATCTGATGTGGAGGCTGGTTCCAGTGTGACTCAGAAGGAAGCATTATTGGAAACTGAAAAAAGGTGGATCATTGTTACATTATGGCAGCAATCTTAGTGAGGTCTTCTGCATTTAACACGGAAAGCAGAAATTTTAAGGAATGAACTTATGTATGTAAAAATTTCCAAGCAAAGTGTTAAAGCTCCACTTGGTTTTTTCTTCATGCTTTATAGTAAAATGCAAGAAGAGAGAGGTATATTTGGGGAATTGTTACCAGATTTTGTCTAGTTTCTTGGCTATGCTGCAGAAATGAATTTCAAGAGCACTTGGGTGAGTTAGGCCAGTAATTTATTAAGGTAGGGAGGGAAGAGAAATGGGAGAAAATAACAGATCAGGGGGCCTAGGGAGAGAGGAGGGGGCTGAAAAGTGATAGAGGGCTGATTGACAGACTACAATTTCCCATTATAGATTATAAATGCCCAGGTTTTACTTGCATGTTGATCCATGCCGGGGAGAAGGCAGCCAGAATCAGAATCCAAAGGCAAGAGAGTGAGTTCAGGCCTTACTCCTGTTTTTTGAACCTTTAATTATTCCACACCTTTGCTAATGGCATAGGAGGAGTCCCAGCTGTTTACTGTTTTGATTGATTACCCCACCCATCACCCCTGGGAGGGCCCAATGATAAAGTCCTTGGGGGAATATCCCGGGCTTCTCCTGGCCTTTGGAGGAAATCTTGTTCTGAATGGCAGGATCTTGTCGGGCTTCTTCCAGCAGCCATCTTGGGGTTATTGATGTCCATCTATTGACTCCCTATCTTACTTGGTGGCTTCAGAACTGTTAAAGAAAAGGAAACATGACTTGATGATTTTGGAAATTCTCAACTTCTCCAAATGGCAAAAGATGCTAAAATTCAGAAATGGTTTCCAAAAGCTGATAGGGTGACAATATAACCTTTTGTGTAAACCTCAGGAAGATCAAAAGGTCAGAGTATTCAGTCACACAAAGGGCCCTTTCAAGAGATTAAAGGTGTGTCCCTCAGCCGTCTCAGAAGCAGATATAGAAGGTTTTGTCTAATTGAGTGAACATCATTTAAACCCATGGGAGACCCATCAAATTCTTGAGAAAATTATTTCAGTAGAAACTCTGCCATTTGGACCAAAAGGGAGAGTGTAAATTTTTAAAGAGGTCCTCAAACCCCTAAAATTCTACTGACAGAAAGCAAGTTGATAAAACTACTCAGCTGCAAACACATGCTGCCTTTCATGAAACACCAAGGATGACTCAGTTGGCAAAAACAAGAGTCCAGAAGGCAAAACCAAGAGACAACAAAGTATTATTCCCAGTCCTTCAAATACAATTAAAGAACCCCCAACACTTTCCCAAAGGGATTTCAGAAGTGCTATGAACCTGTGATTCATTTATACTCTCCAACGAGAATATCTATAACTGTTATCCTATGCCTGTTCATCATTACATATTGGGTGGGTTGGGGAAAGATACCTTGTCTCTTTAGTTGTACAGGTCCACAGATGGAGAGTAATTGTGCCGTAGGAGCTATACTTAACATATCATACCCAGGAGACTCCTCTAAACTTGGGTCTGATTTAGATATGATCTTAGACTTTGAGCTGATGTGGAATAGGATGACATGCTGGGAACTGTGGGAGGGATGGATACATTTTGCATGTGGGAGGGATGTGAATTATTGGGGGCCAGAGGGTAGACTGTGGTGGAGAGATTCTAACGTGACTTCCATGATCCTGCCTCCTGAGGTTCCTACCTTTATATAATCCCCTCCTGTTGGGCACATATGGGCCCTGTATATATATATAAAATTTATATTGCTTTTGTTACTAAATGTAAAAAACATGCCATGGAGTTGTGAAGAAATGAGGATAAAGAGCAGATGGAATTTTTGGCAAAGCACAGGCAAGTCTGACTGCTGGCCACAGGAGCTGGCTAATGCTCTCACACACGGTGCGATAATACCTCAGTCAATTAAAGAAGCGCCATCCCAGAATTTGCCAGGGAGAAGACATCTTAACTACTTTTTTGAAGCCAAGAGTAGCTGCATGATAACCTTCTAGGGGCCAAGTGGCCAGTTTAGGATTTTGACGTCTGCTAATGTTAGATTTTCAATGAATGTATGTTCATGCCGGGAAATATTGCTAATGTTAAATATTGCTATTTTGTGTGACACCATGTCACCATCAGTGCAACACATGTATAGTTTATTCATGTATCCACAAATATTTATTGAATTCAAAAGTTGAGGGCTTTAATATATACATAACAAATCCTTTTCTTTCAAAGCTGATTATGATGCAAATCAGCTTGGGACCCCCTGTAAAAACCTGTAGCTCTACCTATATGGTATTTATTGTTTTCCTTTTATAATCTCTCCATCTCTCTATCCTTTCCCTGTTATTCTATTTCCATCTCTCTAATTTATTTGTATTTTTATTTTTGACAGATGGAATCAAACCATATGTAGTACTTTTTTTTTTTTAGGAGCTTCTGGGGATTGAAGCCAGGACCTCGTACATGGAAAGAAGGTGCTTATCCACTGAGCTACCTCCACATCCTGTAGTAACTTCTGTCTAGTTTCTTTCACTTAGTATATTTCCTTCCTTTTTTTTTTTAACCCTTAATGGAAGATGGTTAACTTCCCTAGTTTGCTTTGGTTGTATTTTTGCCTGATAGTAACATCTTGTCTCATTAATGTACATTTGTTCTGTTTCAAAGAAAAAGTATTATATATGCAATATTATACATACTCATATTTTACATGAGGTTTCACTATGCTGTACAGTCCCAAGTTAAATTTTTTAGCTTTCCTTCTAGTAATACACATAATTTTAGGTTTTCCCTTTTAATCACAATCTTACTCATGTATGAGTACTACTAGTTGTAAACACTATGACATGCTTACAACATTTCTAGCATTTCCAAAGATATCTTTTTACCAATTCTGTACAAATTAAATCTCAGCTTTCCATTCCCTAACCTCATTCTATTTTCTGGTGACCTATATTCTAGTTACTAACTCCATGAGTTTACACAATATATTTACTCCATAATAGCACAGTCATATAGTATTTGTCCTTTTGTGCCTGGCTTGCTTCACTCAACATAATGTCCTACAGGTTCATCCATGTTGTCATATGCTTCACGACTTCATTGATTCTTACGACTGAATGCTATCCTATCATATGTATACAGCACAATTTGTTTATCCATTTATCAGTTAATGGACACCTGTATTGTTTCCAACTTTTGGCAATAATGAATAATGTTGCTATGAATATCAATGTTGAAATAGATTTCATGTCACAATTCATGTCACTGCTCTCAGTTCTTCTGAATATGTACCTAGTAACGATATTGCTGGGTCACATGGCAAATCTATGTTCAACTTCCTTAGGAACTGCCAAACAGTCCTTCACAGTGGCTGTACCATTCTAAATTCCCACCAACAGTGAATTAGTGTTCCCATCTCTCCATATCCTCTCCAACACCTGTTGTTTTCTGTCTTTTTAATAGTGGCCATTCTAATAGGTGTGAAATGCTATCTAATTGTAGTTTTGATTTTCGTTTCCCTAATCCCCAGAGATGTTGCACATTTTTCCATGTGTTTTTTGCCATTTATATTTCTTCTTTAGACATATGTCTGTTCGAGTCTTTTGCCCATTATTTATTTATTTTTTTACTTTTTATTTTATTTTTTTGAGGTACTGGGGATTGGAGTTGAACTCAGAACCTCATATGTGGGAAGTCAGTGCTCAAACACTGAGCCACATCGACTTCCCTGAGTTGGTTTTTTCATTTGTTTTGCTTGTTGTTTGTTTTTTTCAGATAGCACTGGGAACAGAACCTGGAATCTCCCATGTGGAAGGTGGGAGCTAAACAGCTTGAGCCACATCCACTGCTTGACCATTTATAAGTTGGGTTGTTTGTCTTTTTATTGTTCAGTTATAGAATCTCTTTATCTATCAGATATTAAACCCTTACCACATATGTGGTTTCCAAATATTTTCTCCCATTGAGTCGGCTGCCTTTTCACTCTTTTGACAAAATCCTTTGAGGTACAAAAGTGTTGCATTTTGAGCAGGTCCCATTATCTGGTTTTTTTTTAAAGATTTATTTAATTTATTTATTTCTACCTGCCCCTGTCCCATTGTTTGCACTCGTTGTCTTCTCTATGTCTGCTCATTGTGTGTTCATCTTCTTTTTTTTTTAGGAGGAACCAGAAACCAAACCCAGGACCTCCCATGTGGGAGGAAGGTGCCCAATAGCTTGAGCCACCTCCGCTCCCTGATTGTTGCGTCTCTCATTGTATTTCCTCATTGTGTCTCTTTGTCCCATCATCTTGTTGTGTCATCATGTTGCATCAGCTTGCTGTCTTACTCGTCTTCTTTAGGAAGCGCCAGAAACCAAACCAGGATCTCCAATGTGGTAGGTGGGCACCCAACTGCTTGAGCCACATATGCTTCCCTGTTTTTTATTTCATTGCTCCAACTTTTAAGAGACACTCCTGATACCATGAGATCTTGGAAATGTTTCCCTACATTTTCTTCTAGGAGTTTTATGGTTCTGGCTTTTATATTTAGATTCATTTTGAGTTGATTCATGTATAGGGAGTCAGATGGGGTCCTCTTTCATTCTTTTGCCTGTGGATATCCAGTTTTCCCAGAACCATTTGTTAAAGAGACTGTGTTGTGCCAGTAACGTGGACTTGGTAGGTTTGTCAAAAACCAGGTGGCCAGGGAAGTGGATGTGACTCAAGCAATTCAGCTTCTGTCTACCATATAAGAGGTCCAGAGTTTGATACCCAGGGCCTCCTGGTGAAAGCAAGGTGGCCCATGTGGTGAGCTGGCCCATGCAGATTACAGGCTTGTGCAGAGTGCTGCCTTGTGCAGGAGTGCTGCCCATGCAGAAGTGTTGCTCTGCGTAGGAGTGCTGGCTCAGACAGGAGTGCTGGCCCATGCAGACAGCTGATGCAACAAAATGATGCAACAAAAAGAGACACAGAGGAGAGACAGTAAGAGAAGCAGCAAACCAGAGAGCTGAGGTGGCACACTCCAGAAGGTCCAGGATCAGTTCCAGTAGCCACCTAATGAGAATACAAGCAGCACAGAAGAACACACAGTGAATGGACACAAAGAGCAGACAATTGGGGGGAGAGGGGGATAAATAAACAAATAAATCTTTTAAAAAAACCAAAAAACCTGTTGGCCATATTGGTGAGGTTCCATTTAAGGACTCTCAATTCTATTCCATTGGTCAGTGTGCCTATCTTTATGCCAGTTCCATAGTATTTTGACTACTGTAGCTTTGTGATATGTTTCAAGCTCAGGTAGTGAGAGTCCTTGCACATAACTTCTTTTTTAAAATGTTTCTTGTTTTTGTGAAATAGACTATTGGAATTTTGATTGGTATTGCATTGAATCTATGTATCATTTTGGGTAGGATTAGCATCTTCATGATATTTAGTTTTCTAATCCATGAACACAAAAGGTCTTTGCATTTGTTTAGGTCTTCTTTGATTTCTTTTAGCAGTGTTTTGTAGTTTTCTGAATACGGGTCCTTTACATTTTTAGTTAAATTCATTCTTTGGTATTTGAGATATTTGTTGCTATTATAAATGCATTTTTTCCAGATTTCCTCCTCAGAATGTTCAATATTAGTATACAGAGACATTATTGATTTTGGTGTGTTGATCTTGTATCCTGCCACTTTGCTGAGCTTGTTTATTTGCTTAAGTAGCTTTGTCATAGACATTTCAGAATTTTCTAAATCATGTCATCCACAAATAGTGAGAGCTTTACTTCCTCTAGCCCTATTTGGATGCCTTTTATTTTCTTTTCTTGTCTAATTGCTCTAGCTAGAACTTCTAGTATAATGTTGAATAACAGTAGTGATAGTGGGCATTCTTCCCTTTTTCCCTATCTTATAGGGAAAGCTTTCATCTATTTTATCCAATATTCTTATAGCTACCCCTGCTCTTCTGTGGTTACTATTTGCATGGAGTATCTTTTTCCAACTTTTCACTTTTAGCCAGTATGTACCCTGGGTTTAAGGTGAGTCTTTTGTAAGCAGCATATGTATGACTCATGTTTTTTTAATCCATTCTGTCAGTCTATATCTTTTGATTGGAGAATTTAATCCATTCACATTCAATGATATTATTGTAAATTCATCATTTAGTTCCACCATTTTATTCTTTGGTTTTCATATTTCATATCATATTTTCATCTATCTTTCTACTCCTGTGGTTATCCTTTCTGCTTCTTTTATACTCTCTTCCAAGCTTCTCTCTCCTTTTTCTTTCAAGCTCAAAGGCTTCCTTTAATATTTCCTGCAAAGATGGATTCTTTTTTATGAACTCTTTTAGTTTCTGTTTGTAAATACTTTATACTCACCTTCATATTTGAAGGTCAGTTTTGCTGGATAAAGAATTCTCAGCTACCTGTTTTTGTCTTTCAGTCTCTTAATTGTATCATACCACTGTCTTCTCATCTCCATGGTTTCTGATGAGAAATCTGCAGAGTCTTACTGGGTGTCCCTTGTTTGTGCTGGTTTGCTTTTCCCTTGCTACTCTCAGAATTTTCTCTTTATCTTTGGTATTTGACATTCTGAGTAGTATGTGTCTTGGTGTAGGTCTATTTGGATTTCTGATTGGAATACATTGCACTTCTTGGACATGTAAATTCATTTCTTTCATGAGAGTTGGGAAATTTTCAGCTATTATTTTCTCAAATACTTTTTCTGCTCCTTTTCCCTTCTCTTCTCCTCTGGAAATCCCATGACACGTATGTTTTTGCATTTTGTTTTGTCATTCAACTCCCTAAGCTGCTGCTCAATTTTTCCCATTCTTTTTGCTCTCTGTTCTTTTCTTTCTTCAATTTCAGCTGTTCTGTCTTTTGTATCACTTATTCTTTCTTCTATCATTTTAAGTCTGCTGTTGTATACTCCTAATGTGTTTTTTTTTTTAAGATCTTATTTTTATTTATTTCTTTCCCTTTCCGCCTCATTGTCTGCTGTGTGTCTATTTGCTGTGTGTTCTTCTGCATCTGCTTGCAATGTCAGGTGGCACTGGAAAACTGCATCTCTTTTTGTTGCATTATCTTGCTGCGTCAACTCTCCATGTGTGTGGCACCACTCCTGGGCATGCTGCACTTTTTTCATGTGGGGCGGTTCTCCTTGCAGGCACACTCCTTGCATGTGGGGTACCGTGCATGACACAGCACTCCTTGCGCTTGGCAGCACTGCACATGGGCCAGCTCACCACATGGGTGAGGAGGCCCTGGGTATTGAACCCTGGAACTTCCATATGGTAGGCAGATGCTCTGTCAGTTGAGCCATGTCCTCTTCCCTCTAATGTGCTTTTTATCTCACCTATTTTGTCTTTCATTCCCATAAGCTCTGTTACTTTTCTGTTCAGGATTTCAAATTCTTCTTTGTACACACTAAATATCTTCTTGATGTCATTTATCACCTTATCCATATTGTCTTTCAACTCAATTTGGTTTTCAAATTTGTGTGTATCTCATTCATTAGTTGTTTCAAATCCTACATCTCTTCTGGTGCTTGGATATATTCCTTTTCTTGGACCATGTCTTCCATTTTCTTAGTACAGCTCATAATTTTTTGCTGATGTCAAGGGTCTGATTAGGATGTAGTTTACTCAGATGCTCAATTTCTTTCTCTTTTATAGGCATTTAGTAGTGGGAGGCTGTGTGTTACAGCTGCTCTTTGATTCTTGGTTCAATCTAGATCATTAAGATTCTCCCTGTTAGTTGCTCAGAACTGGGCTCTGGACCCAGTAAAGGGTTGTAGACCTGCTTTCTAGGGTCTTGAGGAGGGAGGCAATAAAGGCCATAAAAAGGCTGCTCTTATTTATTTATAATTTTCTCACATGCTCTTCCTTAGTCTGCCAGCAGATGGCGCTCTGGCAGCCTTCTCAGTTCAATGCCTGGTAAAGTGTGCATGCCGCAACTCAGATTGGATCAATGTGATAGAGGTTCCTGCCTGGAGGCTAAGAGCCATGTAATTCAAACTTTTTCAGAGACAGTTCTCCAGCCTACTTGACAGACCTCTCCCTTTTCCCAGGTAGGAAATAATTCCACTCCCCTCTGTTGTCTTCTATAATTAGTCCCAGTTAGGAGAGAGGGTGATTGGGAGGATCGGATCTCTTTAGTACCAGAGCCCTAGCAGGCTCCCAAGGCAAACAATCACATGGCCACACCTGGCCTGGAAGGGCTTGTGGGACACAGCAGACCAAATTTGTGGGTCAAAATCTGAGTCAGCCTTAGGCTGTGTCCCTCTCTCTCCCCTTTTGTGGGGCGGTGGATCCCTGGAGCACCCTTTGTCTGTAGCTAGCTCAGAAGCCTGAGAATTCTAAAGAGTCTTTAGTGTGGAGTAGCGTGCCAGCAGCAGCAGCTGCTTATTTCAACTCACAATTTTGCTGTCCTGATTCCCCTTCTTTTTCCCTTTCTCTTCTTGGCAATGTCCAGCCTTCACCTGGTGTCCTAAACCCTTGAAGATCTTTTTCCAAGCCCTTCTAGCCTGTCCTCTAGCTTTTTTTCTGGTAAAGAAGAGAGTCCTGTGTCTTTCTAGTCTTCTATCTTCCTGGAAGTTCCCCTCTAATACGTTTTTAGTCTTACCTATTGTGTCTTTCATTTCCATAAGCTCTGTTCTTTTTCTATTCAAATTCTTCTCTCTGCTCATCCAATATCTTCTTGATGTCCTTTATTTATTTAACCATATTGTCCTTCAACTCATTGATTTGATTTACACAATTTGTATGAACTTCATTGGTTAGTTGGCTCAAGTCCTGTGTCTCATTTGGGCTTTGATACATTCCTTGCTTGAACCTTGTCTTCCTTTTTCTGAGTATGGCTTATAATTTTTTGCTGATATCTAGTCATCTGATTATGATGGTGAGTTTGCTCTGATGCTCAATTTCCTTCTTGCGCAGGGATTTAGTTGCAGGAATGGCATTTGTTAATGCCATTCTTTGATTCTTGGTTCAGCCTGCTGTAGCTCTTTAAGATTGCCCCTATTTAGTTGCCATGGATCCAGTAATGGTTTACAGACCTGCTTCCTAGGGCTTTGGGGAGGGAGGCTGTAAAGGCCCCCAAATGCCTTTTTATTGATTTGCTATTTTCCTTGTTTGAACTTCCTTGGTATGCCAGCAAATGGTGCTCTTCAACAGACCTCTCCCCTTCTCCCTCTTTCCATTCCTTCTTTTCTTCCTTCCTCTTTCTTCTTTTCCTTCCCTCTTTCTCTTTTCTTCCTCTAGCTTACTCCATTCCAGTTACCTTTGCCTACTAACGATGCCTTGGAAATGCCAGGCAGATTCCACCTAATAATTTTTGTGCCTATTGTACCCTCTGTCTTGAATGTGCTTTCCCTAGATGTCTGCATGGCCCCTTCCCTTTTCTCCCAGAGACCTTTGCCCATCTGCCACCACCTTTTCAGTGCGGCCTACCCGGTAGCCTTATATAGAGTAGCTTCCTCCTCCCATTTCAGGAACCCCTTCCTTCTTCCCACTTTGCTTTTCTCCACAACATTTATCACCATCTTCTATAATTAACTTACTTATTTGTTAATTACCTTTTTCCCCAATTAGAATATAAGTTCCATGTCTGTTTGGGTTGCTGCTATATCCTGAGCTCTTAAAATAGGCATTGGCATATAGATGCTTAGTAAATATTTTCTGTATGATACTCACTTCAGGTCAGTGATTTCCTAATTTGATGTAGCTTCATGATCTAGGACTTATCTTCTAATATTAGTAGTAATAATAATAGTCAATATTTATCAATACTTGCTAGGTGCTTTGCACTTACACATTAAGGGTTTTACATTTATTAACTCCTTTAATTCTCACAACCACCTTGAAAGGTAGTGTGGTGATCTGGAGCTGTATGTACCCCAGAGAAACATGTTTTAAAATTTATTCTATTCCTGTGGGTATGAACCCATTTTAAGTAGGGCTTTTTGATGAGGCTACTTCAGTTAAGGTATGGCCAAACCAATCAGAGTGGGTCTTTATCCTATTACCAGAGTCCTTTCTAGGCAGAATGAAATTCAAATAGACAAAGGCACAGGAAGTAGCCAGAAGGTGTACATCCACCGAACCTGGAAGAGAAGGGAGAGACCAGGAAACACTGCCATGTCCCTTGCCGTGTGACAAGCTAAGGGCCCAGGATCACTGGCCGCCAGCCCCAGAACATCACAGCCTACAGGGAGAAAGCCTCACCTCGATGAGGCCTTTCTTTTAGCCTCAAACTGTGAGCAAATACATTCCCATTGTTTAAGCCCACCTATTGCATGGTATTTGCTTGAGCAGTTTAGGAAATTGAACAGGTAGGTACTAGTATTGCCACAGGGAGAAGACAGGCATTTTGCTCAAAGTTTTATAGCTGGAAGGGGCAGAGCTGGAATTCAAACCCAGGGAACCGGGCTCTGAGCCAAGAATATTGAACTCTCTGTGCTAACCTGCTTCTTTAAAAAGGTTATTGAACAAAGAAGTGAATATTGATAGGCTTTTCATGTGTGCATGAAATGTAAGAGTCCATTGTAGGAATGGAACAAATGGTCCTTTCTATAGTATTGAGTACCTATTGTATACCCAGTACCCCAGAGTGGATATAAAATACTCTTCTATCAAGGAGTTTCCAGTAGTTTGGGAAATGAGACTAAATAGCACATTCAACAATATGGAAGTAAATAAGTTGGTACTAAATTGTTCGGAATAGATTTTAAATACCAAAGAATAGGGAAGGTCAGAGTTCAAAAAAGACATGATGAGGAATATTTTCTTTTTTTTTAAAAGATTTATTTTATTTATTTCTCTCCCCTGCCTGCCGCCCCCCACCCCAGTTGTCTGATCTTTGTGTCTATTTGCTGGGTGTTCTTCTTTGTCCACTTCTGTTGTTGTCAGCAGCATGGGAATCTGTGTTTCTTTTTGTTGCATCATCTTGTTGTGTCAGCTCTCCGTGTGTGTGGCACCATTCCTGGTCAGGCTGCACTTTCTTTGGCGCTGGGTGGCTCTCCTTACGGGGTGCACTCCTTGCGCATGGGGCTCCCCTATGCGGAGGACACCCCTGCATGGCAGGGCACTCCTTGCACGCATCAGCACTGCGCATGGGCCAGCTCCACACGGGCCAAGGAGGCCCAGGGTTTGAACTGCGGGCCTCCCATGTGGTAGACGGACGCCCATCCACTGGGCCAAGTCTGCTTCCCAAGGAATATTTTCTTTTATCCAAATATCATGATGACAATAATAAACTGAAAGCCTCCGAAGCTCTATTTCTATCTCACGCCTTTCTCCTGAGTTCCAGGTGTGCATTTCTAAATACTTCGGACTTAGCAAGTACAATACAAAATATATTTTTCCTGATTTCAATTAGTGACATCATCACCTATCCCTCAACTCCAGCCAGAACCTTGGAAGTCAACCCTAAAACTCTTCCTGTTCCCTGACTGCCTCCCCAGCTCTTTCTGCATCTTATTAGTCTAACACTTCCTACATATGTTCTATATATATATCTCCTATTCTTGTACTTTAGGTGCTGCCGATGTCATCTCTAGACTAAGTTGCTACAACAGCCTTCCAACTGTGCCCCTAACTCCAAGCTTTTCACCTCCTCCATCTTATATGCAGCAGAATGATCTTTCTAAAATTGAAATAAAATGACTTATGTCACTCCCTAGTGTCTTAAGAATAAGATTTTTGGTATGTCATCAAAGGCTTTGCTTGTTATACAGCCTTTCCAGATAGTATTCTGGATGCTCTGAGAGCTGCTGGAAGGAATTTGGGGTGGTGTCCCAGTGATGAAGTCTCACATACCCACTGGTACCTGTGCCAATCAAAGTGTCTGATTCAAGGAAGGGGTGTGGTGTGGAGGAGAGACTTAGGAAATGGGGGGCTCTAGGAAAGGCCCCACTCCAGCCCTGTTAGGTAGAGGTGGAAGGGTCGTGAAACGAGGAAGCAGGACATTAAACCATGGCTAATTACTTTAGTTTTCTACTGCTGTATAACAAATTCCCACACACTGAGCAGCTTAAAATAACACACTTATGTTATCTCACAGTTTCGGTGGGTCAAGGGTCTTGCGATCTTTACTCCCCGCCCCACAAGCCTGCAATCAAGGCGTCAGTCAGGGCTGATGTTCTTATCTGGAGGCTGGGTCCTCTTCCAAGTTCATTCAGATGGGGGAAGAGTTCAGTTCCTTGGAGTTGTGGGACTGAGGCCCTGAGCTCCCAGAGGACACCATTTTCCATAGGCAGTTCACAACCTATTTGCTTCTTCAAGGTTGACAGGTGATTTTGTGTGATCTATTTATCTTTTTAAAATTATTATGAGAAAAAAATGTTGACAGGTAAGTTCTCTTTTGCTTTAAATCTTTCTTTCAGGGAAGGCCTGGATCCTCTTTTTTTTTAAAACATCTCTTTTAATTCTGTAGTGCCTCATTTTATTATCCCTTCCTCTCTTCTACTAGCTGTAAAAATGCAGTATAAGAGGGGGCTTTCCCCTCTTGATCTAGAGGTGGAGAGGACATCATCATCCCCATTCCCACAGAATGGAGGAATAAAATATGTACTAGAGTGGACTTACTGATATTCTATGACAAAACTATTGCGACGAGTAATAGAAGAAATTTTAGCATCAAGGTGGAGAGGGCAGGGAGAGGGAAGAAGAGATGTGATGTGGGGGCATTTTTGGAATTTTGAGTTGTCCTTAATGATATTGCAGAGTCAGATGCTGGACTTTATATATCCTGCCATAACCCACTGAAGGTACTGGGGGAGAGTGTGAACTACAGGGTAAACTATTATCTGTGTAGTGCAGCAGTGCCCCAAAATGTGTTCACTGAGTATGATGAGTGTGCCACAATGATGAGGGAGGTTGTTGGTGTGGGAGGAGTGGGGTGGGGGGGACGGGGGTATACAGGAACCTCTTATATTTTTTAGTATAACATTTTTTTGTGATGTATATATCTTAAAAAAAAATACAATTTACAAAAATGATGTGGTGGGGGGTGAAGAATGGGATATATGGGAACCTCTAATTTTTTAAAAATGTTTTTTAATGTAACATTCCTTGTGATCTATTAACTTTAATTTTTAAAAAAATCTATGTGACAAAAAAATAAAAATAAAAGGGGTCTTTGTCTTCTTTTTCTTCCCATTTGTTTCTTTCCTTTTTTTTTCTTTTGGTAACTTGTTATTTGATATGATGACCATCACTGAAAATTTCTTCACTAGGTTCTGTTACTCTCCCTATTTCAGAGTTGGGGAAATGAGTCACAGAAACATTAAAGGACTTGTGCAAGTTCACACAACCAAAACTAGGCAAAAAGTAGATCTGGAATTCAAGACAGCTGGGAAGGGGGCAACTGGATAGCCTCTTTCCTGCCACAGTGACCCCAAATGGAGAGAATGCAGGGGGAAGAGTAGCTGGAGACAGAAGCTGACTTTCTCTATAGAGGAGGTCTGTGGCTGTTAGGAGGGAGGACATTGAGAGTAATGATACCAGCCTGGGATTTACTCTGAAAGGTGATTAAATTACACTTAAGCCTGGCACACAAACAGAAGCTATGATCCAGAGATAATGAGACCAGAATGAGTGTGAGGATCTTGTTAAAATGAAGGGCCCATGAGTGCTACCCTCTGGAATGAAAGATGGATAGAATGAAGAACAAACCTCAAAGCATTTTTGCCAGTCACCCAGATGAAAAACAGAAGGCATGCCTATCTTATTTACGGACGACAAGGAGTTAGAAGGAACAGCAACCTCATCAGCTTGCAGCAGGAGGATTCAGAAAGATCACAATAGGCAGGAACAATAAACTCCAGGTTACAAAGTGAAATTCAATTGTAAAAAATATAAGCTTCTGCCTCTGGACTTGACACTCTTTTAAAAAGCTCACTTAGGTCAGGCCCGCCCAAAATAATCTCCCTTTTGATTAACTCAAAGTTTAGGAGTTGATGTAGCTCAGTGAGCACCTGTTTTCTACATAAGAGATCCCGGGGTCAGTCCCCAGCACTGGCACCTCAAAAACAAAACAAATATAATAACAAACAAACAAAAAGACCTCACAAAGTTAACTGATGAAGGACCTTAATTATAGCCACAATATTTTTTTATGTTTGCCATGTTCTATCAGTTAGAAGCAAGTCACAGTTTCTGTCTGGGCTCAGTGGGAGAGGATTGCACAGGTTTTCAGACATCAGGAGACAGAAATCATGGGGCCACCTTAGAATTCTGCCTGCCACACTAGCTATATCTTAGATGGAAGAAAAGGGGTCTTAGAGAGAGGCTATAGCCTGACATCAGCTGCTGCCAGGGGTTATACTCGATCTTGGTAGTGCTTTCAACCCCGTTTATTGATTGTTCTATCAAAAATTTTTTGTGCTCTGCCTCAGCATTCATCTTACTTTGGCTAAGCTGCTTGCTTAACACTGACCTTTGGTCTAGGTAATAAACAGCTTTCCAGTCCTGGGGCATAAATTCCCCCAGAGCCGAAATCTGTATCTGTAGCCACCACCCCACCATTCATACACCTCATTTCAAAACACACAGTTGGTCCCAAACACTCAGCTCACCGTCCCCACCCTCCATGGACCCCCAGGACCTCTCCCTTCATTACTCACATTTGCAACCTTGATTCCCACGGGAAATCTAATAACCTTCATTCCTGGATCACAATACAGGCACAAGCCCGTGGGTCGCTGGTTCTGCGTGTGTGCTCCCTGCCTGCTGCTTGAGCCACCTGAGCCAATAGCGCTTTCCCTCAGCCTCTCACGACCTCTCTCTCTCTCTGGACCTGTAAGTAACAAATTATCTTGTCTCACTCATTATGGCGTTGGTTTCCCATTGTGTTGCAGCAGACCTCCACCTGGACCCAAATTTAAAATCCAGCTTAACTAATTTGGAACAGGTGCCACAGCAAGCAGGGTGTGTTGGTCACAGCCATGGAAAATGAGGCTTGGTGCCTTTGGCTTCTCTTGGCATACTAACTGGCTCTCTCCGATAGCTATCTGGGAAGAGTCCATGGTTTGCTGATGTCCTTGCTGCTTTGTGCCACTGCCTTTTGCTGCTGTGGGGTGTTGCCTATGCTTCCACCCCAAACTGGCAGCCTGGAGATCTGAGCCCTCCCCAGGAACCACAAACAGCCAGTTCTGATAAGGGAAAAGGGGAAACTCTATGGTTTCTACCACTCTCCTGAATGGGAACCACTGGCGTTGGATGACACCACTATTAACAGTAATAACTACTTAATGTAGGTCTTGTCATGGCTCCAACAGTAGGAGTCTGCAAGGCAGGAAATGGGCATCCCCGTCTGAGTGAGGCACTAGGGCTAAATGTATGTGGGCTAAAAGGGAGAGTGCTAGACTCCTGGTATCTCAGTCAACTGCAGCTAGGAGACTGCTGTGGGAAGCTCCAACCACTGTGTCTGTGAGCTGTGCATCCGGGGCTTAAACATACCCCTAGCGTAAGGGGCACCCCTCCAAAGGAAGAGTAACGACGCCTGCAAGCAACAGTGCCTCTAGGGTCTGAGCACATTATATTGCTTTTTGTCCTCCAACCCATGGGAACTAAAAGATCTAACCCCAGGCAAGATATTGCTAAGGAACTAAAGGAAAAAGAAAAAGAAAAAGTGGGAGGGGGTCCTGAGCATCCGGATGTGCCCGCATCCCCCCAAGATGCTAAAGAAAGTTTCTAAGTTGCTGAAGAAATATGGCTTGCATTCAGCCCTCCTCAGTGCTGTTGCTCATCAGCACACCCAAACTCTGGGTTGCACGCTGCTCTGGGGGCTGTGCCTGATGATCCTGCTAGTGAAAACAAATTCCAGCCCATTTGAGGTCAATTGGGACACCCTAGAGAGAGACAGTTGTCTATTAGTCTGATTGGTGGGAACCACAAATCTTCCCTGGCAGAAACCACAGGTTTTTCTTATTGCTATGCACAAGGTCAAGCAGGACCCCAAAGGGGGGGGGGGGGGGGGCAAAACTGGAAACTAAAACTCAAATTTTACTTGATTGGAGATTCAAAGCATACTTAGAGATTTTGTTTACAGAGACAAAGAGAAAGAGGTAGATCGGTTGCTGAGAGTTTTTAATATGGGGCTCAAGTTGCTACTCTGAGCCCGCCAAAATGAGACAATTGACGGGTATCACTAAAGATGGTGAACCCCTCCCCTATTACTTAAGAAAGAAATAGACACATCTGTCTATAGCTGGTATTATGGCCAAGGCAAATGCCCACTGGCTAACAATTAATAAGGCGCCATTGTTGCCTTAAAAAACTGGGATAATGCAATGTCTTTGAATGCTCAGACAAAAGAGACCTGTAGTTTGCCTCCAGCCCTGGTGAGCCCCCCTTTGCTACTGCACCATGGAAACTTTTCTTATAGGGAGACCCGTCTCTGCACCCAGTGGGCAGCCTTGCTCAACCTTACCAGCACGGGGCGGAGCTATTGGCAGGACGTGAGGGGGACTCCCACTGGAGTCAGAGGTCCTGGCTTATCAGACCCAGGCAGCCACCCTACAGGAGGCCACGTGGCTCCTCTCCTGTAGGGCCTTACCCCCTCCTCCTGTCTATCTTTGGAAGGTGTGACTGTTAGAAAAATCCTTCTTAAGTAGCTACCTCTAGTGGTGGGACCTTTGCTCGTACTTTCCCCACTATAGGTATTGATGCTTTAACATGTGTCCTGAAATAAGATCAAAGCTCTGGCTTCCTTGGTGGGCCATGCCAAATGGAACGCCCGTGGAACTGTCCCTGTCAAGCCATGCGCTAAATGCTGCTATATCATTTGAAACAAGGTACCATGGGGTTCCGTCCTATAATCCAAGATCTCCTCAAAGAAGGAGTCATTTGTTATATTTATTGAGTCCCCATACAATAGCCCCATTCGGCAGTTCTTAAAGCCGCCGCCAATGCAGGGTGATTAACCACCAAGTATACCAACCTTAGTGCGTAAGTCCTGCCAAAAATGCTCCTATTCCGAACGTCATCTAATTGATAAAAGATACACACAGGAGCATGGGCAATTGCTTTGCTGTAACTGACCTAACCAACATGTTTTACTCAGTGCCAATACCCTAAAATTAAAATTCCTAAACACTGTTGCCAAAACCTTAACAAATGGTCTTTGAAAAAGTGCTTAATACTGGCACCATATAGCTGACTTGCAATTACGGGATGATTCCAAGAGAACCTAGCCACACTCACACATTATTTACAGAAACAAGGCTGGGCAATAGCACCCCATAAAATACAAAGGCCACTACATTCTGTCAAATTCCTGGGCATCATCTGATCCTTTAACATCAGTCAGATTCCTACCACCACCAAACACAAGCCTACCTCAGAGAACAGGACATGCACAGCATCTATTAAGATTATTCATGTTCTCAAAATAATGCACCCTACATTTATCGCTCATTACAGCACATATACAAAATCACATGTATACCTACTCTTTTCCCCTGGAAAGAGCCCCAGTAATGTGACTTAGAATTGGCACAATAAGTCATTTCCAAACTATGCCCCTTGTCCCACCAGGAGCAGATTTTAAATTAGAGACCTTGGCTACCTCCAAACAGGCCTCTTGAAGTCCCTGGATTAAGCATGGAAAATCCTGGCTGCTTATTTGTCTCATCTGCAAATGGAGGTGCTTACAGGGCTACAACCAGTCGGCGTGCACACACAGATTCCCACAAATGCCATGGGCGAGAGAATTCCCAGCAAGAGCTCAGTACGGCCACTGACGCATCACTGATAAAATGGAAATGGCACCTACAGGAAAGGGCTAAATGTGACAGTGTTTCCAAATTACATGAGGGTGGGGCTTTCCCCACGCTCAGCCCATTGCCCATGGATATTGAGACACTGGTGATGACATCTCCATTCTCCCCTCCTCTGGTCACGTGGGGAGCTCCTTGGAACCAACTGCCTGACATGGTAAAGGAACCAGTGTACCTCACTGATGGTAATGCTGTTGTTGTATGCAACACAGCTCACTGGAGGCTATGGCATATCACCTGGTCTCAAATTCCCATTTACCCAGTATGACTCTTTGGGGTCTGCACAGTTGACAGAGCTGGAAGTGGTCCAGTTAGCTCTCCAGAATGCTCTGAGCCACCAGTTGCTCAATATCCAAATCTTCACTTATTCTCGGTCAGTGGTCAAACGGCTGGCAGGGGAATCAGGCAAATGGAAACAAAATAATTTTCTCGTACAATAAAGACTCTTGTGTGGGGTTCCACATTTGGAAACAGCTGGCAACCTCACCCATTTCCACATATGTCCAACTTACCACACCAGAGTACACTGCCAATAAACTATCTAAAATTCATTCATACACAGCATATACCTGGCAGGTCCTTCAGAGACTACACTTAGGCCCCCTAAGCCTCCCCGACCAACTGGCAATCTGCACTCATAGCACCTCAGTTCTCAGGAGCACCTCTGCCTTGGTGGAATGAGCATGTAAAAAGGGATTGCTCCTACACCCATAATAATTATTAAAGGCTGTGACTTGTGCTGTAAAACCAAACATTGGCCTCCCATAGATGGGGTCACATTCCACAGGATGGGGTTAAACCCTTCTCCCATTACCATAATAATTATGCAGGACCCATCAATGCTGGAGCCACCAGGAAGATGAAATTATCACCCCCTCACCAAGATATCTGGGTCACCTTTAGAGGTGAAGGAAAGATGCATCTGGTGGATGCCAATCACATCAAAAAAGGACCTCCTTTTACCCTGCTATGAGGGCCTATTACCTCTGCAAGGCACAACATCTGGGCTGGCAAACATACCATAGACCAAGCCCTGAATGAAAGCATTATGCAGTCTCTCAGCAAGGGAGAAACGACACCAAGTCTGGCTGTTATGAAACAAGAAGCTGGTCCTTGCCAACTGGTGCAATGTCAATGTTCACCCTGTGTTGTAGTCTGCTAGGCTGCCAAAATGCGATATACCAGAAATGGGTTGGTTTTTCCATTGGAGAGTTATTGACTTGCAATAACTTACAGTTCCAAGACTGTGAAAAATGTCCACGTCAAGGCATCATCAGGCAATGCTTTCTCTACAAAGACTAGCTGCTGGCCATCTTGTCCTCCTCTCTTACATGGCAAAAGGCATCTGACAGTGTCCTTTGGGCCCTTCCTTCTCTCTGGGTTTCATTGCTTTCAGCTTCTGGCTTCACAGGCTTATTCTCTGCTTCTGTGACCTTCTTTCTCCCTTCCTCTGAATTCCATTCTCTTACAAAGGACTCCAGTAAGAGGATTAAGACCCACCCTGGGCCATGCCTTACTGAAGTAACCTAATCAAAAGGCTCTACCTACAACTTCCAAAGAAATGGACCAGCTTTAAGAACAGTCTCAAACTTCCTCAACCTGGCTTTAGGTGCTAGTATTTTTCCCTGGCTGCACGGTGACAGACTTACTTACCATCCTACTAGGCCTCACCATGCAGGCCCAAGAATGCTCAAACAATATTCAGCTAATCCTAACAACGTACCCAGAGATGTGACAGAGGAGATTGCTAGCTGTCACTCCACAACCACCAGCACCCTGCAACCCACCAAGAATGGCTGATGACCCACAGTTATCCAAACTATATATCAAATGGCCCAAAGCTATCCAAACTAGATATCAAATGGGTCCACTGGAACCAATGCATAAGTGATTCTCAAGCCAGGAGTAACCTGAATAAGATTTCTCAAGCAGCACCAATGGCCTCATGAGTGTAATTTAAATCATACCTGCATGGTATGATTTATGTCTTCTATCCCTGCCAGATACACAATTCTAAGAACTTAGATTGCAAAGAGTGCCTACAAAAAATTAACACCCAATTGGCACACCAGAGTGGACAAAACGTATTCTCCCTGAGAGGGAAGTGCAGGGGCCCGTGCAGGGGCCCGTGCAGGAACATGTAGTCAAAGCCTTTGCTAGATGCATCCTAGATGATCCCCTAAAAGTCATGGAACAGCAACTTTATAGAAAACTGCAGAGATATCACGACTAGAGATGCTGAATGTATTCAAAGCACATGAAAAAATTCCCCATCCTTTATGGATTGTTGCTTGGGAGGTTTTGGAATTCCAAAAAGAAATATTGGGTTATGCTTGTAATCTCATCTGTACCTGGGCATGATTGAGTTATGATTAGGGTGTTGAGTCCCCACCCCTTGGTGGGTGGGGACTCACCGATAAAAGGCATGACAAAGAACAGAGTTGAGGGCTTGTAATGTTGGAGTTTTGATTTTGGAGTTTGATGCTGAAGACTTAAACTGGAGCCCTCGGAATTCGGTACACAGAGGAAAGAGAAGCCAGCCCCAGGAAGGAAGGAACCCTGAAGCCAGAGTAAAGTAAGACCCTGGAAGGGAGGAACCCAGGAAGCCTGAACCCTCGCAGATGTCGGCAGCCATCTTGCTCCAAAGGGAAGTAACTTATGCTTTATGGCCTGGTATCTGTAAGCTCCTACCTCAAATAAATACATTTTATAAAAACCAATCAGTTTCTGGTATTTTGCATCAGCACCCCTTTGGCTGACTAATACACACCCCAACGCTGGCCTCCGGTGATCACCACCTCAGATGACATCGTCCTAGCCCACAATTTCACCACTGGAGAAGAAACTGTCCCAAGACCACCACTGAGGGTCACCTACTGCTGCTTCTGTCACCTGATGAACCAAAGCCACCCCTATGTTTGAATCAGCTGATAAACCCAGATGCTGCCTTGAAAAATGGGAAAAATTCATCAGGCTACTGCCTGGCAAAAATGATAGACTGCCTAACAATGGAATCCTCTTTCTTTTTTCTTTTCCTTTTTCTTTTTTTATTTCTCTCCCCTTTCCCCCCAGTTGTCTGTTCTCTGTGTCTATTTGCTGCATGTTCTTTGACTGCTTCTGTTGTTGTCAGCGGCATGGGAATCTCTGTTTTCTTTTTATGTTGCGTCATCTTGCTGCATCAGCTCTCCGTGTGGGCGGCACCATTCCTGGGCAGGCTGCACTTTGTTTCGTACTGGGCAGCTCTCCTTACGGGGTGCACTCCTTGCGTGTGGGGCTCCCCTATGCGGGGGACACCCCTGCATGGCAGGGCACTCCTTGTGCGCATCAGCACTGCGCATGGGCCAGCTCCACACAGGTCAAGGAGGCCCGGGGTTTGAACCGCAGACCTCCCATGTGGTAGACTGACACCTTAACCACTGCGCCAAGTCCGCTTCCCAGAATAATCCTCTTTCTGATGAGATGCTTGTTGCACTCTGCCACCCCCTACAGGGCCTGCTAAACATGGTACCTTTAATGTCACACAGCAGGGACAACCTTCCAACAGCTGAAAGCCCACGTTTGCCCTCAGTGTCTTTGCCTCAGCTCTCGTCCCCCTGTATGCTAATAAGGGCTAATACAACAACAAAGCTCCCTACCCCAGGCAGTCGTGGGTATCTGCCTAACCTTAGATTATGTTATGGTCAAAAAAAGTGAGTATCTGTGCCATAAAAATACCTCCTGTTACATATATATTAAATTAATAACTCGGGATCAGTCAAAATTAATTTATAAAAGATGGCTCAAGAGATCAAGGTGTTTCACAATGTAATCAAGTTTTTCAACAAATACCTCAGACACTAAAAAAATACCTCCTGCATTTCCTCCTAGCTATACCCTAAAGAGTGGAGGGAATGGCTGCACAAAGGCTTCCAGCTCTTCATTCTACTACTTATTGACATTTTTATAACAACTAATATCCTCAAGTGCCTTTTGCATTGACTCAATAATACTATGCTCCTGGCAGTAAATATATCAGCCACTCAAACTGCCATCATCCTCCAAATGAATGATGCTGAGACCTCAAGGAATGGATTTTTACGGCTCTCAAAAATATTTGTGTGCAGTCTCAGCATCCATCTTATGTGGGCTAAGCCGCTTGCCTTAACACTGACTTTTGTACATCATTTTTAAAAAAATATTTTTTATTTTTATTTCTTTAAGACTTATTTATCCTCCTTGTTGTTTGTGCTTACCGTCTGCTCTCTGTATACGTTTGTTGTGTGTGTGTCTTCTTTTTGTTTTTAGGAGGCACTGGGAACCAAACCCAGGACCTTCCATGTGGGAGGGAGGTGCACATTGGCTTGAGCCACCTCTGCTCCCACTTGTTGTGTCTCTTCATTTTGTCATCTTGTTGTGTCATCTTGCTGTGCCAGCCCATCACTTCAGCTTGCTGCCTTGCTTGTATTCTTTAGGAGGCACCAGGAACCAAACTGGGACCTCTAATTTGGTAGGCAGGTACCCAACTGCATGAGCCACATTTGCTTCCCAGTCATCATTTTTTGAAGAGACTATTATTTCCCAATTGAATGACCTTATCAAAATCAAATGGCCATAGATATTCCTAAACTCTCAGTTTAGATCATATCCATTGATCAATGTGTCTATCTATCTGCCAAAAGCATACTATTTTGACAACTGTAGCTTTATCATATGCTTCAAAGACGGGAAGTATGAGTTCTCCAACTTCATTCTTCTTCAAGATGTTTTTGGCTATTCAGAGCCCTCTACCCTTCCTAATAAATTTGATAATTGGATTTTCCATTTCTGCAAAGAAGGCTGCTGGCATTTTGATTGGGATTGCACTGAATCTGTAAACCATTTTGGATAGAATTGACATCTTAATGATATTCTTCTGATCCTTGAATGCAGAATGGTCTTCCACTTGTTTTGGTCTTCTTTGATTTCTTTTAGCAATGTATTGTAGTTCTCTGTGCATAAGTCCTTTGCATCCTTGGTTAATTTTATTCCTAGATATTTGATTCTTTTAGTTGCTATTGCAAATGAAATTTTTTTTTCTTGATTTCCTGTTCAGAATACTCATTACTAGTGTATAGAAACACTACTGATTTTTTCCATGTTGATTTTGTGCCTTGACACTTTGCTAAATTCATTTATTAGCTGTAGCAGCTTTGATGTAGCTTTTTGTGAACTTTCTATATATAGGATCATCTGCAAATAGTGGAAATTTTACTTCTTCCTTTCCAATTTGGATGCCTTTTTACTTTTTCTTGCCTCACTTCTCTGGCTAGAACTTCCATGCAGTGTTGAATAACAGTGGTGACAGTGTCTTGTTCCAGATCTTAGAGGGAAAGCTTTCAACATTGAACATGATGGTAGATGTGGGTTTTTCAAATATACCCTTTATTGTGTTGAGGAAGTTTCCTTCTATTCCTATCTTTTGAAGTATTTTTATCAAGAATGGAAGCTGTATTTTGTCAAATGCCTTTTCTGTGGTAATGGAGATGATCATGTAATTTTCCCCCTTTGTTTTGTCCATGCAGTGTATTGCATTAATTAATTAATTTTTTTTAAAGATTTATTTATTTATTTAATTTCCCCCCCTCCCCTGGTTGTCTGTTCTTGGTGTCTATTTGCTGCGTCTTGTTTCTTTGTCCACTTCTGTTGTCGTCAGCGGCACGGGAAGTGTGGGCGGCGCCATTCCTGGGCAGGCTGCTCTTTCTTTTCACGCTGGGCGGCTTTTCCTCACGGGCGCACTCCTTGCGCGTGGGGCTCCCCCACGCAGGGGACACCCTTGCGTGGCACGGCACTCCTTGCGCGCATCAGCACTGCGCACGGCCAGCTCCACACGGGTCAAGGAGGCCCGGGGTTTGAACCGCGGACCTCCCATATGGTAGACGGACGCCCTAACCACTGGGCCAAAGTCCGTTTCCCTTAATTTTCTTATGTTGAACCATCCTTGCCTACTTGGGATAAAACCCTCTTGATCATGGTATATAATTCTTTTAAAAATATATACAGGGAAGCGGACTTGGCCCAATGGATAGTGCATCCGTCTGCCACATGGGAGGTCCGCGGTTCAAACCCTGGGCCTCCTTGACTCGTGTGGAGCTGGCCCATGCGCAGTGCTGATGTCCACAAGAAGTGCTGTGCCACGCAGGGGTGACCCCGCATAGGGGAGCCCCATGTGCAAGGAGTGTGCCTCGTAAGGAGAGCTGCCCAGGAATGGCACCACACACACGGAGAGCTGACGCAGCAATATGATGCAACAAAGAGACACAGATTCCCATGCCACTGACAACAATAGAAGCAGACAAAAGAAGAACACACAGCAAATGAACACAGAGAACAGACAACTGGGGCAGGGCGGGAGGGGGAAAGGGGAGAGAAACAAATAAAATAAACAAAATAAATAAAAATATATGTACATAATAAACTTTTATTTTTAATTTAATTTTATTTTTGCACTGAAAGTTTGGTTAGAAAGACAGCTTTCAATTTGTCAGAAATTTACAGTGCCTGGCCAATTGGTCAAAAAGGCTGATGTGACAAAAATGCTCATCCGCTGGGTGATAAAGAGCAGAAGGGCTTCCAGTCCTGAGGTGGCTTCGGGAGGAGGTGGGGCCCTCCACTCACCTCTTCATTAGGACTGAGTGGGGCAGAAGGTAACTGGGTACCAGGCATGGGGATCACTCTTCAACAGACTGTCCATCTGTCCATGGGGCCTTCAGGGTAGGAGCAGCTACTTGGGAACCAAGGGGACGTGGACGTAGGCACCCCCGCACCGCCAGTGATGGGAAGAGGTGTCAACTTTGTAGAAAACCTCCGGTGGCTTCCCGCGGTCCACAGAATCAGCACAGGCTCTTTGTCATGAAAGCAAGGACCCTGGCCCCTCTGACCCTCCCAGCCTTTCCCCCGCCAACTTCAATGCATCCTCCCATAGGAGACAGCCCCAAGCTGGCGCCTGGCCTAATAAACTTTATTTTTAAAGAGGTTTTAGATTACAGAAAAGTTACATCAAAATTATGAGGGATTCCTTTGTACCCTCCTCCCTCTGCCACATCATCTTCTATTTTTAAAAAATGTATCAGTACACTTTATTATGATGCATCAGTAAAATCCACTCATTAAAAAATGCACGTTTTTAAAAATGATTCGCTTGTGGTAAGGACTAACCTACCTACGGTGATAATCTAAAAAATACAGCCATCATTGTGACATTTATCAGTAATCCCCACATCTAGCAAATACTGGAGACAAACTGCCATTGTTATAACTTCTTTAAAGCCAAAAACTTAAGCACAAATCAGAATTAAGAGAAACTTCAGAATGTTCACATTTGCATGCATTTTTGGCTGAAGTTTCCAAGATTCCACATGTAACAAAACCACAGCTTTGAATCAAAATGAATATTAAAACATTTAAGCTTTGTGACAAACTCTACAGAAACAAGGAAAATAGAATGAATAGTAACAGCAGTATATTTCTAGGAAAGAAAGCAATCACTTACTTCTTTTACCACAAAACAAAAGTCAGTGAGTCGACGTTTTAATAACACTGACCAAGTTATTTTCTGTTCAAGAATTTGCTTCAAGTTGTGTCTTTTAAATGTACCCATCTATATATTTGGATTAAATTAAATTTATACATCAAAAACATACTCAGAATTCTAATCTTAGGTATAAATCATAATTTATCAAAGCATAGTCCAAATACTATGCAATAATGCTACCACTTAGATTTATATGCTTCATCTGAAAGATTTACCTTACAAACAGGAGTTTTGCCCGGTTTCCCCAGAATAAATGTCCCTGTGTCTAAAACTTTAAATGAAAATTTAAAAAGACAGATTCAAATCATTCATGATATGCATTTTCCTTTATCAGGCTTTGATAAACTCTTCTCCAAATCTCTCACTCTTGTTTTTTCCTTTTAGGCCACAGCGCCCCTTCAATATCTCTTGCAAAGCTAGTCTTTTGGTAACACATTCTATCAGTTTGTTTGTTTTTTTTTTGTCTGTGAAGACTTTGAATTCATCCTCATTTTTTGAAGGACAGCTTTGCTGGATACAGGATTCTTGGCTGGCAGTTTTTCTCTTTCAGTCCATTAAATACATCATACCACTTTCTTCTCTCCTCCATGGTTTCTGATGAGAGGTTGGCACTTAATTTTATCAAGTTTCTCTTGTATGGGATGCTTTGTTTTCTTCTTGCTGCTTTCAGAATCCTCTCTTTATCTCTGATATTTGTTATTCTGAATAGTAGGTGTCTCCTGGTAGGTCTATTCAGATTTTTCTGTTTGGGGTGCATTGTCCTTCTTCAATACTGATATTCATGCACTTCATAAAGGTTGGAAAGTTCTCAATCATTATTTCCTCAAATATTCTGCCCCTTTTCCATTCTCTTCTCCTTCTGGGACACCAATAATGTGAATGTTTGTACATTTTGCATTGTCATTCAATTCCCTGAGACTCCATTCCATTTTTTCCACTCTCTTCTCTTTCTGTTCTCTTGTCTTTTCCAGTTCATACGCTCTGTCCTTGAAATCACTTATTTTGTCTTCAAGCAGTTCAAATTAGCTCTTATATGCCTCTAATATATTTTTAGTCTTATCCATTGTGTCTATCATTCCCATAAGTTCTGTTACTTTTCTTTGCAGGCTTTCAAATTTGCTCTTTATGCTCTCCCAGTGTCTTCTTAATATCCTTTATTTCTTTAGTCATATTTTCTTTAAATTCTTTGAAGTGATTTAGGAGAGTTGTGTGATTATCACTTATTAATTGTATTAGGTCTGTATCTCTTTCAGGATATTTGGTTTGTTCTTCTGTCAGGGCCATCTCTTCCTACTTCCTAGTATGGCTTGTAATTTTTTTGCTGATGTCTAGGCATCTGAATATGTCGTTTTATTTACTCTGATGGCTAATTTCTCTCTCTTGCCTATTGTTTTTTTTTCCTCCACAGCTCTTCTTTGATAATTGGTTCAAGTTATTTTCAGTCTTTAAAATTGCCCAGCTTAAGTTTTCAAAATCAGGCCAGGGAATCACTATGGGGTACAGATTTTCTCCCAGGGGTTGGATACAGAGAGTGCGAGTATTTTGTCCATGCAATTTTCACATCAGCCAGCAGAGGGTGCTAGTCAGCACATCTTTCCACATAGGTGCTTCAGTCTGGGTTTTCTTGTGTTCCTGTGTTGAATCTCCAGATCAGAGATTCAAAGCATGCTCTGCTGGCCGAATTCACTGAAGAAAAGCACCCTGACTTCCCCTCCCTTTTCCCTTGAAACAGCTGACAGGGAGGAAGATGTCTATTCCCCTCTCAGTCAACTACAGGAGACAGGGGTTTGACCCCAGCTTAATATCTTGGGGATGGGGAAGGGGAGCCCTTCTCAGCTGCCATGGGGGCTTGGTAACTTACATTTGTCTTTTCAGCTTCTTCATCTCTCTGTCCCTTGTCCTCCTGGGAGTTGTGTAGCACTGTCCTTGTCTGCTGACCCCCGGACAGCTTTTGGTTCTTTTTCCACTGCTTTTGTGAGAGCATTCAGCTCTGTCTATTAGTCCATTGCCATCTTCCCATAATCCTGTAATTCTTTTAATGTGCTGTTGGATTCAATTTGCCAGTATTTTGTTGAGGATTTTTGCACATATATTCACAAGAGATATTGGTCTGTAATTTTCTTTTTGTGTAGCATCTTTATCTGGCTTTAGTTTTAGGGTGATGCCCTCGTAGAAGGAGTTAGTGTTCCCTCCTCTTTAAATTTTTTGAATAGTTTGAGCAGGATTGGTATTAATTCTTCTTTGAATGATTGGTAGAATTCACCTGTGAAGCCATCTGATTCTGGGCTTTTCTTCATTGAGAAGTTTTTAATGATTGATCAATCACTTTGAAAAAAATAAAATTCTATTGAAGTGGGAAGTGGTGGGGCTCAATCAGTTGGGCTCCTGTCTACCATATGGGGGGCCCTGGGTTCACGTCCTGGGGCCTTCTTGTGAAGGCAGGCTCACCCGCATGCTGTGGAAAGCTGCGGCCCAGGAACTATAGAGTGCCGCTGGTCCCCAAGTGCCATGGTGCACCAACTCAGCAAGGTGACACAACAACCACAAAAAAGGGAGACAAGCAAAAATACAGAAGAGCACTCAGTGAATGGACACAGAGAGCAGACAGCAAGCCAAAAGCCACAAGGGGCGGGGGATAAAAAAAAGTAATGAAAATTCTATTGAAGTATATCATTCATACATGAACATAGATAAACGATAAGTGTATAGTAAGAGTTGTGGACTTACAAAACAAACATGCATCATATAATGCTCCCATATATCACTTCACCACCAACACCATGCATTGTTGTGAAACTTTTGTAACAAACTATGAAAGAACATTGCCAAAATATTACTACTAACTACAGCCCCTTTCTTACGTTTGGTGCATGTTTCACCCAACCCACCCAATTATAAACACCCTGTATTAGTATTATACATTTTTTATAGTTCGTGAGTGAACATTCTCATATTTGTTCTAACTACAGTCCATCTTCTACCACTGAATTCCCTGTGTTAAACAACCCCATGTTTTGTACAATCCATTCAAAATGTATGCTCAATGGCTCTCATTTTTATCACAGAGTTGTGTTGTATTCTAGTCAATATTAGCACATTTTCATCACTCCAAAAGGAAAAAAATCGCAGACCCCTTATATCCCCAATTGTTGCCCCTTCAAATGATATATCTTCTCTGTCATTGGTGCAAAAATTTTTCAATATTACTGTTTACTATCACCCATAAATTACATTAGTTGTAGTTTTACCATGTATCACCATATTCTTAATACTTTGTAAAAGAAGAACATTCTAATATTTATACTATTAATGACAATCTTCATCCACCACCAAAATCACTATGCTATACATACCCTAGATTATTCTCTAGTTTACTTTCTGTTGGCATTTATATCCATGAACTACCCTTTACAGCCTCAATCTCATTTATAACTCAGCAGTGATAGTTATTCTCACTATAATGTGTTACCATCAACTTTATACATTTCCACACTTTTATAAATAAGCCTCATTAAAAATTCTACATACATTAAACATCATTTCCTTTCCTCAACTCACATTCTATCTCCTAGTAACCTATATGCTAGAGTTTACCTTGGTGAGTTTACTCACTGTATTTTGTTCATATTAGTGTTACCATACAGTATTTGCCCTTTTTGTGTCAGGCTTATTTTACATAACATAATGTCCTAAAGTTTCATCCATGTTGTCATGTGCACCCTGATTTCACTTCTTCTTACAATTGAATAGTATTCCATTGTATGTATATACCACATTTTGTTTATCCTTTCATCGATGGATGGACACTGGGTTGGTCCCATATTTTAGCAATTGTGAATAATGCTGCTATGGACACTGGTGTGCAAATGTTAGTTCCTGTCCTTGACTTCAGTTCTTTGAATATAATCTTAGGAATGAGTTTGCTGGATCATATGGCATTTCTATACAGTTTCTTGAGGTACTGTCGAACTATCTTCCACAGAGATTGCACCATTCTACATTTCCACCAACAGTGAAGGGATGTTCCTGTATTTCCACATCCTCTCCAGCACTTGTAGTTTTCTTTCTTTCTTTTTATTTTTTAAGTAATGGCCATTTTATATGGTGGAAATGATATCTCAATGTGGTTTTGATCTTCATTTTCCTAATAGCTAGTGATGTTGAACATTTTTTCATGTACTTTTTTGGCCATTTGTATTTACTCTTTGGAGAAGTGTCTATTCAAGTCTTTTGCCCATTTGAAAAATTGTGTTTCTTGTCTTTTTATTGTTGAGTTGTATGATCTTTTTATATAACATGGATATCAAACCCTCATCAGATATGTGGTTTTCAAATATTTTCTCCCAATGTGTAGGCTGCCTTTTTTATTATCTTGACAAAGTCTTTTGAAGAATAAGTGTTTAATTTTGAGGAGGTCCCATTTATCTATTTTTTCTTTCATTGCTCATGCTTTGGGAATAAGGTTTAAGAAACTGGATGGAATGGGGGAGAGTGTGGGCCATGGTGTGGACCGTTGACCATGGGGTGCGGGGGTGCCCAGAGATGTACTTACCAAATGCAATGGATGTGTCATGATGATGGGAGGGAGTGTTGCTGGGGGGGGAGAGGTGGGGTGGGGGTGGTAGGGTTCAATGGGACCTCATATATATATATTTTTAATGTAATATTATTACAAAGTCAATAAAAAAATAAAATAAAATTTAAAAAAAAGAAACTACCACCTATCACATGACCATGAAGATGTTTCCCTATATTTTCTTTTAGAAGTTTTTTATAAACAAATCAATTTTATTGATACATATTAATAAGCAATTCATCCAAAGAGTACAATCAATGGTATTTGGTTTAATCACATAGTTATTCATTCATCACTTCGATCATTATCAGAACACTTTCATTATTTCAATTATAATAATAATAAAGAAGAAACAGACAAGCAAAAAAATAAACAAGAAAATTCTTTACCTCTCAGTCTCTCTATGCTTTCCCTGCCATACATAGGTGCTATTTCTGGCTAATTTTACACGTTCATTTATTTATTTTCGAACAGTCTTATTGAGATATATTCATATACCATATGATCTATCCAAAGTGTATAATCAATGTCTTTTAGTATAAGCACAATGTTGGCATTCATCACCACAGAAGATTTTAGACCAGTTTCATTACTCCAAATATAAAAACCCCTCAGCCCATACCAGTCACCTCTGAATCCCTCTATACTTCCTCAGCCTTACATAACAACTAATCTAATTTCATCATTATAAATTGATTTATATTTACATTACTATGCTATAAATTCACGTTACATTTTTTAGCTTTTGTTTTACTAATATATGTGAACTTAGACTTTCCCTTTAAAGCTCTGTCATACCCATATAGTAGTACCACTAGTTAGAAATATTGCTGTGCTTTCACCTTTTCTATTCATTTCCAAAGATTATCACACATTCTTTCACCAACTCTGCACAAGTTAACCCTCAGCTTTCCATTCTTTAACCTCATTCTATTTTCTGGTGACCCATACTCAACTTATTGACTCTGTGAGATTACACAATATATTTAGTTCATATTAGCACAGTCATACAGTATTTGTCCTTTTGTGTCTGGCTTGCTTCACTCAATATAATGTCCTCCAGGTTCATCCATGTTGTCATATACTTTGAAATTTCATTTCTTCTTATAGCTGCATAATATTTCTTTTGTGTGTATACACCATAGTTTATCCATTCATCGGATGATGGACACCTGGGTTGTTTCCATCTTTTAGCTCCTTTTATTTTATTATTTTATATACATATTTTAAAGATACTTAGATCGCATAAACATTATATAAAAAATAGAGGGGATTCCTATATCCTCACTCCGTGTATCTCCCACATTCTTCCACATTATCTACTTCCTTCAGTAGTGTGGTACATTCATTACAATTGATAAACACATTTTAGAGCATTGCAACTAAGCATAGATTATAGTTTACATTGTAGTTTACACTCTCTCCCATACAATTTTGTAGATTATGGCAAGATATGTAATGGTCTGTATTTGACGTTGAAATATCATTCAGGACAATTTCCAAGTCTTCAAAATGCCCATATTACACCTCTTTTTCCCTGTCCCTGCCCTCAGAACCTCCAGTGACCACTGCCTCCACATCAATGATATAAGGTCTTACATTGTTAGAATTACAACAAGTCAGTAGTAGAATACCAGTAAGTCTACTTTGGTCCATAGTTGATTCCACAATCCTGAGGATTCTGGGATGGTGATGCCCACTCCACCTCTAATTGAGAGGGGACTTCAATCCCACAGGGCAAATGAATGGGACTCTCTTCCTTACAGTTGTAGACTCTCTTGGTTCCCTGGGAAGGTCATTGTTTTTGGCTCATTTTTGAAGTTTTATGATTACAGCCTTTTTTAAAAAAAATTCTCTCTCCCTGCCCCCTTCCCCCCCAGTTTTCTGCTCTCTGTGTCCATTTACTGTGTCTTCTGTGATCGCTTCTATCCTTACCATTGGCACCGGGAATCTGTGTTTCTTTTTGTTGTGTCATCCTGTTGTGTCAGCTCTCCATGTGTGGGGTGCCATTCTTCGGTAGGTTGCACTTTCTTTCACGCCGGGCGGCTCTCCTTACAGGGTGCACTCCTTGTGTATGGGGCTCTCCTATGCGGGGGACACCCCCGTGTGACACAGCACTCCTTGTGCGCATCAGCGCTGCGCATGGGCCAGCTCCACACGGGTCGAGGAGGCCCGGGGTTTGAACCACGGACCTCCCATGCAGTAGGCAGACGCCCTATCCATTGGGCCAGGTCCTCTTCCCTGTAGTTTTTATATTTAGGCCCTTGATCTGTTTTTGAGTTAATTTTTGCATAAGGTGTGCGTTAGGGGCCCTCTTTATTTCCTTTGGATATGGATATCTATTTCTACCAGCACCATTTGTTGAAGAGACTGTTCTGGCCCAACTGGGAGGACCTGACAGCCTTGTTAAAAATCAGTTGAGGGGAGCCAGTGTAGCTCAGTGGTTGAACACCTTCCCATGTATGAGGTCCCAGGTTCAATTCCCAGTAAATGAAACAAACAAAAAAATAAACAACTGACAGTGTCAAGGATAAGAAATTCTTAAAAAAGCAAAACCTGGTTTAAAAATAAATTTTTAAAAAATCAGCTGACACAAACAAACAAAAACAAATAAATATAGAGAGAAAAACAAAACCCAAAAAACAAAAACCAGTGACCATAGATGTGAGGGTCTATATTTGGGTTCTGGATACAGTTCGATTAGTCAACATGTCTATCTTTATGCCAGTACCATGCTGATTTTTGTTTTGTTTTACCATCATAGCTAAGTAATAGACTTAGAAGTCAGGAAGTGAGAGTCCTCCAAATTTGTTTTTCTTTTTAATGACATTTTTGGCTATTCATGGCCCCCTATACTTCCAAATAAAATTGATAATTGGCTTTTCCATTTTGGAAAAAGGACTGTTGGGATTTTGATTATGTTGCATTGAATCTGTAAATCAGTTTGGGTAAAATTGACATCTTAATGATATTTAGTCTTCTGGTCCATGAAACTGAAATTTCCTTTCATTTATCTAGGTCTTATCTGTGTATGTATGTGTGTGTGTGTTTAGGAATGTTTTATAATTTTCTGAATACTAGTCCATAATGTCCTTCACTAATTTTTTCATAAATATTTTATTCTTTTAGTTGCTATTTTAAATGGATTTTTTTTCTGACTACCTCATCAGATTGCGCATCAATAGTGTATAGAAATGTTACTGATTTTTACATAGTAATCTTGTGTCTTGCCACTTTGTTGAACTCATTTATTATTAGTTCTGGTAGTTTTGTTGTGGGTTTTTTGGGATTTTCTAGATACAGGATCGTATCATCAGCAATTAGTGAAAATTTTATGTCTTCCTTTCCTATTTGGGTGATTTTTATTTCTTTTTCTTGTCTAATTGCTCTAGTAATACTTCTAGCAAGATAGTGAATAACAGTAGTAACAATGGGTATTTTTGTCTTGTTCCCAATCTAGGAGGAAAGCCTTCAGTCTTTCAACATTGAGTACAATGCTAGCTATGGAAGCATCCTTCTAATCCTATCTTTTGGAGTTGTTTTTTTTAATCAGGAAAGGATGCTGTATTTTGTCAAATGCCTTTTTTGTGTCAAACAATAAGATCATGTGGTTTTTCTTCTTCAATTTGTTAATGGGGTTTGATATTATTTATGAATTCCGAAAGAGATATTTGATTATGTTTGTATAATGGTCTGTTCCTCTGGATGCGATACTCTGATTGTATTAGATTCAGCTGCAATGTCTTTGATTAAATTATGTTAAGATTAGAACTTTGATTTGACCACATCCTTAGGGCATGCAGGTTGAGTCCCTGCTCCCTTGGTGGACTGATAAAACAGACTGTCACACAGAGGTAGATAGGAGAAATGGATACACAGAGAAGATACACAGAGGATCCTACAACTGGGAAGAGAGATGAGCCTAATAGTTTATAGCTGACCTTATGAAGAGAACAGAGCAGCTGAGCCCAGAAAGCAACAAGCCCCAGAGGAAGAGAGTTGAGCCCTATGCCAGCCTACAGATGAGATTGGAAGAAACTGGGACCATGGGGCCTTTAGAGGAAAGGGGGGCTGACCTATCACAGACATTGAGCACCACCAAAACTTATGGGATGCAGCATAGGCAGCGCTAAGAGGGAAATTTATGCCCTCAATGTCTACATTTAAAAAGAAGAAACATATAAGACCTGTATTAATCAGCCAAAAGGGGTGTTGTTGCAAAGTACCAGGAATCTGTTGGCTTTTATAAAGAGTATTTATTTGGGGTAAAAGCTTACTATTATCAGGCCATAAAGTATAACTGACTTCCCTCACTAAAGTCTGTTGCCACGTGTTGGAGCAAAATGGCTGCCAATGTCTGCAAGGATTCAGCCTTCATCTTCCTCTGAAGGCTCTGTGGTCCCAGCTGCTTCCAATATCAGCTGTAGCATGGAATAAGTCTCATCTCTCTCCCAGGGCTCATTCCTCTGCATCCCGTAAGTTTTGATACGTTGTATTCTAATTTTCATTCATTCCCAAGATATTTACTGATTCCCCTTGCAATTCCCTCTTTGACCCACCGATTCTTTTTTTTTTAAGATTTATTTTTTATTTATTTCTCTTCCCTCCTCCCCTCACCCCCCCCCCACCAGTTGTCTGTTCTCTGTGTCCATTCACTGTGTGTTCTGTGGGAATCTGTGTCTCTTTTTATTATGTCATCTTGCTGTGTCAGCTCTCAGTGTGTGCGGCGCCATTCCTGGTCAGGCTGCACTTTTTTTACACTGTGACCCACTGATTATTTAAGATTGTATATTTAACTTCCATATATTTGTGGCTTTTCCAGTACTTGCCTGTTACTGGTTCCAGCTTCATTCCATTGTGTTCAGAGAAGACACTTTGTATAATTATAATCTTTCAAAATCTATTGAGGGGGAAGTGGACTTGGCTCAATGGATAGGGCATCTGCCTCCCACATGGGAGGTCCACGGTTCAAATCCCAGGCCTCCTTGACCTGTGTGCAGCTGGCCCACGTGCAGTGCTGATGCGTGGAAGGAGTGCGTGTCACGCAGGGGTGTTCCCCACATAGGTGAGCCCCACACACAAGGAGTGCGCCCTGTAAGGAGAGCTGCCCAGTGAGAAAGAAAGTGCAGCCTGCCCAGGAATGGTGCTGCACATACAGAGAGCTGACACAACAAGATGATGCAACAAAAAGAAACACAGATTCCCGTGCCGCTCACAACAACAGAAGCGGACAAAGAAGAACAAGCAGTAAATAGACACAGAGAACTGACAACTGGGGCGGGGGAGGGGAGGAAGGGGAGAGAAATTAAAAAAAAAAAGTAAACTTACATAACATCATACAGGAGTTCCATACATCAAACCACCACCAATACCTTGCTTTGTTGCAAGACATTTGTTCCAAATTATGAAAGAATACCATCAAAATCTTACGACTAACTATAATCCATATCCTACTTGTGGTGTATTTTTCCCCCAACCCACCCTATTATTATTATTTTTTTAAAATATATTTTTATTTCAGAAGTTGTGAATTTACGAAACAACCATGAACATGTTCAGAATTCCCATACAACACCCCTCTATCAACATACCAAACTGTGGTGGAACATTTGTTACAGATTATGAGATAATATCATCAGACTATTACCACTAATCATGTTCCAGAGCACACATTTGGCACACTTTTCCTGTACTCCCCCATTATCAACACAGTACATCTTTGGCAAAGATCCATGAATATTACAGTATTGCTGTTAACCACAGATCATAAGTCACTTCAGTTTTATTAATATTTTCCCCATGCTTCTCCACATTCCCACCACCTTGCAATAGTGATATACATCTGCAAGAGTGCACAAAGGACACTCTTGCATCTGTACCATCAACCACAATTCTCAGCTACCTCTGGGTTCCCTGCATTATTCAGTCCCTAGATTGTTCTCTAGTTTTCTTTCAAATGACATTGACATCCCTAGACTACAATTTCCAGCCACATTCCCGTTTGTAAACCAGCTATTACTCACTATAATATGTTACCATCAACTTTATCCATTTTCACACTTTTACAGTCAAGTTAATTAAAACTTCCATATACATTAAGCATCAGTAGTCCATCTCAGGCCTCCTCTTATCTCTTTTAATTATCCACCACCTGCCACCAGGTCTTGATGATGTTTTCCTACATTTTCTTCTAAAAGCTTTATGGTTCTTGCTTTTATATTTAGGATTTTGATCCATTTTGAATTAATTTTTGTATAGGTCTGAGATAAGGGTCCTCTTTCTTTCTTTTGGCTTGGATACCCAGTTCTCTCAGCACTATTTGTTAAATGGACAGTTCTGCCTGAACTGGGTGGGTTTGACAGGCTTGTCAAAAATCACTTGACAATAGATGTGAGAGTCTGTTTCTGAACCATCAATTCAGTTCCATTAGTCTATTTGTCTGTCTTTATGTCAGTACCATGCTGTTTTTATCACTGTAGCTAGGTAATATTATTTAAAGTCCAGAAGTGAGAGTTCTCCAACTTCACTTTTCCTTTTTAAGATGTTTCTGGCTATTTGGGACCCCTTACTTTTCCAAATAAACTTGATGATCATGTATTCCATTTATTTTTTAAATGCTGATGGACTTTTTATCAGGGTAGTATTGAAATCTGTATATCAATTTGGGTCGAATTGACATCTTATATGATATTTAGTCTCCCAATCCATGAGTATGGAATATTCTTCCTATTATTGAGGTCTTTTAGTAGTGCATTGTAATTTTCTGAATACAGTGCTTTACATCATTGGTTAAGTTTATTCCTAAATATTTGATTCTTTTAGTCACTATTGTAAATGGAGTTTTTCCCCCTAACTTCCTCCTCAGAATGTGCATTACTAGTGTTTTTAAAAGTCTATTTCATCTGCTATATGTATAGCTACTCTGACTTATTTTAATTTATTTTTTTATTTTCTGCATTCATTGAATATCTTTTTCCAGCCTTTCACTTTCTTTTTTTTTTGTATTCTTTTTTTTCTCTCCCCTTCCCCCCCATCAGTTGTCTGTTCAATGTGTCCATTTGCTGTGTGTTCTTCTGTGTCCACTTGCATTCTTGTCAGTGGCACCAGGAATCTGTTTCCTTTGGTTGCATCATCTTGCCGCGTCAGCTCTCTGTGTGTGCGGCGCCACTCCTGGGCAGGCTGGACTTTCTTTCGCACTAGGTGGCTCTCCTTATGGGGTGCACTCTTTGTGCATGGGGCACCCCTACACAGGGGACACCTTTGAGTGGCACAACACTCCTTGTGCACATCAGCACTGCATGTGGGTCAGCTCACCACATGGGTCAGGAGGCCCTGGGTTTGAACCCTGGACCTCTCATGTGGTAGGCAGACACCCTATCTGTTGAGCCAAATCTGCTTCCCTTGTCTGTGTCTTTTGATTGGAGAGTTTATCCATTAACATTCAATATTATTACTGTAGGGGCAGCTCTTGAGATGTGATGGTTAGGCTATTGTGTCAACTTGGCCAGGTAATTGTGCCCAGTCGTTTGGTTAAGCAAGCACTGGGCTAACTGTAATACAGGGGCATTTATGGACTTTAGTCACCATTGACTTTACTGTAGTGGTTAATCATAGATAGCTGATTACAATTACATCAATCAGGGAGATTGCCATCAGCAATGAGTGACACTTTCTCCAATCAGATGAATGCCTTAAAAGAGGAACTGATTCCAGCATTGAGAATTTCCCAGCTTGTCTTTGGACAGCCAACATCTCCCAGAACTTGTCAAGAACCTTCACTGGACTTTTTTTGGAGTCCCTGGTTTGCTGTCTGCCTGCAGAACCTGGACTTGTGCATCCCCACAGTCTTGTGAGAAACTCTTGTAAAATCGCATACGATTGACAAATATCTCATTGATTCTGTTTCCCTAGAGAACCCTGACTAATACATGAGACTTAGTTACTTTTACTGATATAATCTTCATTTCTAGACTCTTTTCCAAGCCTCTCTCTCCTTTTATTTTCAGATTGTAGCATACCCTTTAGTATTTTCTGCAAATACAGTCTCTTGGTTACAAACTCTCCCAGTTTCTATGTATCAGGAAATATTCTAAACGCACCATCATTTTTTAAAGACAATCTTGCCAGATATAACATTCTTGGCTGGCAGTTTTTCTCTTGTAGTATCTTAAATATATTATACCACCATCCTTTTGCTTCCAATGTTTCTGATGAGAAATTAGAGCTTAGTCTTATTGGGCATCCCTTATATGTTATATATGCTTTTTCTCTTGCTACTTTCAGAATTCCCCCTTTGTCTTTGGCATTTGAAATTCTGTTAGTATATGTCTTGGAGTTGATCTATTCAGATTTATTTGGATGGGAGTACATTGTTCTTCTTGGACACAGACATCTATGCCCGTCAATGGGGTTGGGAAATTTTCTACCATTATTTCTTCAAATAGTCCTTCTGTTCCTTTTCCATTTTCTTCTTCTGGGACATCCATGACATATATGTTTGCAGGTCTCTTGCTGTCATTTAGTTTCCTGAGATCTTTTCAAATTTTTCCATTCTTTTCTAAAACTCTTCTTTTCTATATTTGCTTTCAGAGGCCATTTGTTCAAGCTCATCACTCCTTTCTCCTGCCTCCTCAAATCTGCTGTTATATGTCTCCAGTTATTTTTTCCAGTGTATTTTTTTTCATTCATTGCACCTTTTATTCCCATAAGATCCACTGTTTTTCTATGTATGCTTTCAAGTTCTTCTTTGTGCTCATCTGTCTTCTTAATATCCTTAATCTGTTTAGCCATCTTAATGAATTTATTAAGATTTCCTTGAACACCTATGATTAGTTGTCTCAACTCCTTTATGTCATCTGGAGGGTTATCTTGTTCCTTTAACTGGGCCAATTTTCCTGCTTCTTGGTGTGGATTGTAATTTTTTATGTCTTGCATCTGGTTTACTAGATATGTTTATTCTGGGTACAATTTCTCTCTTTAATTTAGGATTTTCTTGCACTTTTCTCCCTTGCTGGTTGTGTAATAAGAGCCAGGATGTAGTTGGTGCTGTAAGCTGTGCAGACTCAAGCTGCCCTCATTTCCTCAGGGACTGTTGAAGCTTCTCCCACCTTTCCCCTTTGCCAGGGGTAGGGACAGAGCCACAGCTGTGTGTAATAATCCAAGTCATGCAGGCCTAGAGTGTAGTTGTCCAGAGAGACTGTTGAAGCTTCAAGTCCCTTCTTCCCCTACCTGCATTGGGGATGGAACTGCAGGTATGGGCAGCAATTTATGCTGTGCAGATTCAAAATAACTACATTTATCCCAGTGGACTTCCAACTATTGAGTCTGTGCCAGTTGAATGTACCTACAGTTACCTGGAGAGGTTGGTGCAGGGCCCACCAGTTTCCTGCCTGCCAAAGGTGGGGCTGAAGCCTAGGCTAGGGCTGCAGGCTGATTTGGGTGGAAAGAAGCTGTCCCTACTGTCACTGAGATTTTCAATCTGCCCTGCTTCTCCTCATGCTGGGGGCGGAATCAAAATGACAGCTACTGGCCTCTTTCTGACTTGGGCAGGTTCCAACTTAGGCTGCTCTTAGGGCTATAGTTTAGCCAACTGAATTTAGTAATCAGTAGCTGAAGTTGGTGGCCAACTGACTCTTCCTCCCCTGTTTTTAGGAAATAGAGTTTCCAACTCCAACCACAGAATAACTCCAGGGGCAGCTTGTACTGCCAGAGTAGGATGATCACAGGCCTCTGTAGTGTGGCCTGTATTTTCCTGGAGAGGCTGGCACAGCTCCCCCCCAGCTTCCTCCCTGCCAGAGGTAGGGCTGGGGCTCAGTCTAGATCTGCAATCTGATTAGGAAGTAAAGAAGCCGGTCTCTACAAGCACAGTGATTTTCAGTCCATACTGCTTCCCCTCATACCAGGCGTGGAGTTAAAATGTTGGCTACTAGTCTCTTTCTGACTTGGACAGGTTAAACCTTGTGCTGTTCTTAGGATTATACTTTAGCCCACCAAATTTACTAATCAGTAGCTGAAGTTGGTGACCAACAGTCTCTACCTCACCCATATTGGGAAGTGGAGCTTCCAATTCCAACAATGGAAAAGCTCCCGAGCTGGCTTGTGCCACCAGTAGAGTATGGGCAATGGCCTCCATCTAGTGGAACACTTTACTCATGAATCCTCTCTGCAGATGGGCAATCTCCTCCTTCCATTCTTTCAAGGAAGTTGCAGGATGCTCTTCCGGTCTCCTGGAGTCCCCAGAAAGGTACTTTAGATAGCACTGGGTGATTTATAACTGCACCAAGGTACGAGCTGACTCTAGGAGCCCCTTACTCTGCTGCCATATTACTGGTTGTCCCCCTTATCTTTTAATATCTGTAGTCTGTTGTGATATCACCTCCCATTGTGGGTTTTAAAAAAAAATTTATTTCTCTCCCCTTTCCTCCCCCCCCCCCCAGTTGTCTGCTCTCTGTGTCCATTCGCTGTGTGTTCTTCTGTGACCGCTTCTATCCTTATCAGTAGCACTGGAAATCTGTTTCTTTTTGTTGCGTCATCTTGCTACATCAGCTCTCCTTGCCGTGTGGCGCCATTCTTGCACAGGCTGCAGTTTCTTTTGTGCTGGGCGACTCTCCTTACGGGGCACACACCTTGCACGTGGGGCTCCCCTATGTGGGGGACACCCCTGAGTGGCACGGCACTCCTTGCACGCATCAGCACTGTGCATGGGCCAGTTCCACATGGGTCGAGGCGGCACAGAGTTTGAACTATGGACCTCCCATGTAGTAGGTGGATGCCCTATTCATTGGGCCAAGTCCACTTCCCTCTAATATTGTTAAGCCACCTTATTTTTTTCCTGTGATCATTCTGGCTAAAGGGTCACCAATTTTTATTGGACACAAAGAACCACCTTTTCCCTTTTTTTCCCCCTATTGTTTTTCTCTTTTCTCTTTTCTGTTTCATCACTTTCTGCTTTGACTCTTAACTTTTTTCCATTCTTCTATTTGTAATTAATTTGTTTTTATCTTTTTTTTTCCCAAGTGGACATTGAAAGTTATGGATTTAAGACCTGATTTTCTAATATGGACATTTAGTGTTATAAATTCTCCCAAAGCACTCCTTTAGCACAATCCCATCAATTTCATTTTCATTCAGTTCAAAATATTTTCTAATTTCCTTTTAACGTCTTGACACATGGGGGTGGGGTGTCCCAGAGTGGGATATGCTCATCTGACTCCCTTTATTTATATTATTTTTTTGGTAAATTTTATTTTATTTTATAGATTTAAAATTATTTTAAAGATACATAGATACATAGATCATACAAAATATTACATTAAAATATGAGATCCCATATACCCCTCTCTCCCCCCCCCCCCCCACATCACCAAATTCTTTCATTAGTGTGGCACATTCATTGCATTTGATGAATACATTTTGGAGCCCTGGCTACACAGCATGGATTATAGTTTACATTGTGGTTTACACTCTCTCCCAGTTCATTCAGTGGGTTATGGCAGGATTTATGATGTCCTGCATCTGTCACTGCAATATCATTCGGGACAACTCCAAGTCCTGAAAATGCCCCCATATCACACTTCTTCCCTCTCCCTGCTCTCAGCAACTCCCATGGCCACTGTCTACACATCAATGATAGTTTCTTCCATTGCTAGAGTCGCAATAATTCTATAGTAGAATACCTGTACATCCACTCTAATCCATACTTTATTCCTCCATCCTGAGGACCCTGGGATTGCAATCGCCTGCTCTGCCTCTAACTCTAGAGGAGCCTTTATCCCACATGGCTGATGGATGGAATTCTTCTGCGTGCAGTTGTAGACTCTCTCGGTTCCCTGGTGTGGTGTTTGACAATCCCCCCTTGCCTGTAAGCTGACATGGGCATATCTAACAAACCAGAGAACAGGTGCTGCAACTCCTCTGAGGCTTGGGGTGTGACTGCCTTTAGAGTCCAAACAAAGGTTGGGGTTTTGTGGTGCTGCTGCTCACTCACCCCCTTGCTGTTTCTCTTAACTCAAATTCTGTTGGAAGATGGGGTTGGATGTGAGGCAGTCAAGACTTTTGCAATCAGCCTGGTTGATCACGGCATTGTAAAGTGACAGCCAAGAGAGATCTTCTCCTGTCGTGTGCCCATATCTTTCATCTCCCATATCTCCTTTCACATAAAAATTCATACTTTTATTTTCACCTCCAGGTCCCCATCTTCGGTTCTAATATTCTCCTGAATAATGACTGACTTCACAATAATCTCAAGATCCATTTGGGTGGCCTGAGTGCAGTGAGTGTATCTAGTTCCAGAATGAGGATAAAAGAAGCCAAGAGCCAGGGAAGTGTGTGCTGGGCAGCAGGAAGCCCCAAATCCATTGACTGTCAGTGAGGAACCAACTCCCTGGCACTCATGGGGGGATTTTCAAAGTCCCATTTATTTTAAACCCTCCAACAGAGGAGAGAGAGCATGCTCTAGGTCCCCCAGCCATGAGTCAGTGGCTTTACCCAGGCTGGTGGCATGGGGACAACTGCCAGTTTAGCCCACAGAGCCATGAGTCCTGCATTACAGGATGCTTTTGTAGAAAAGGCACACAAAAGCAACAAAAGGGATGGCCAAAAAAAAAAAAAAAATCAACTCACTCGTTTCCCCATGCACTCTGCTAGCTGCAAAAAAAGGCTGTGAAGCAAGTTGATAACATGGTGCATCATGTGAACCAGTGGACAAGAGAAACTTTGAGCAAATGATCACTTTATTAACACAAGAACAGAAAAGATCCCATTGTGGCCAATCTTTTGGGGTAGACAAAACTGTTTATTTGGGGTTGGGAGACAGCAGGTGCATATAACCCACTTCACATCAGGAAGAAACAAATCTATACTGTTTGAGTGTGGAATTTATCTACGCTGGAAAGCAAGGGGCCCTGCTACTGAAAATTCTTGCCTGGATTAGCATACATGTGGGCTGTTGATCCGTTTTTGGTCTTTAGGTCTGGTCAAGTCTTTTCATTAGACCTGACATCTTCCCCCACATTGCGGAATGGAAACGGACTGAAACAGTGTTGCACAATAGAAGAGATAGCATGGTGGGGTAGGGTGGGGTGGGTAGAGCAGTGAGTAGGCTAGGGCTGGATGGCCTGAGTGTTTGTCTGTGACTTCCCTTACATTTGTCTTACATGAAGATTTAAAACCATCCATCCTAAAAATCACACTTTACTAAATCTCATGCATTAATTTTAAAATTATTAGTTTTAGATTTTGACAAAAAAAATAAGTTGGAAGAAAACACCAAAAAAAAGGTCTTTCTAAAGCTGTGCCTCAGGGGAACAGTTTGATCATATTTAAGGATAGTCACTTCAGATAAAAAGTTTATATTAGTTTCATGCAAAGTAAAATAGCTTATTTAACCAATGAGGAAATCAGCATTTTAGTTTAGAGTACCTCCTTTATTGTTGGTATGTCAGCTTCTCATATTTAATCCTATTAGATTGCAGGCATTCTGAGAAGCTAGAGATGGGCCACATGAAGTCTCATGTGAGTTCATCACTGTCCCCAGTTGTCATATTTGAAAAGGAAATAACAGCAGATCCTTTTTTCAGTCCCTCTCCTAGCAATCCTATATAAAGGTTTAGGAGTATTTTGATTGCTCTTTAAATAAAAAACTGGAGGGGATTATACTGAAATGTTTTCTCTAAGTAACCTTTCTTAGTTTGGAATGGGTTCTGTAAGGTGCTTGGATGTTACAGATCACAAATTTTAATTTTGCAGATTGCTTCATGAAGAGACTGTACAGTCGTAGAAAAGAAGACAGCATGGACCTAAGAATTTCGAAAATTGCATTGACTATGGGTACTATTCCTTGAACTTGTATATTCTGCAAAAGAAACACCAGCTTTAAATATGATTGTAGTTGCCTGAAGTTACGTACCCCAGAGAAATGTGTTCTTAATCCATTCCTGTGTGGACCCATTGTAAATGTGGTTTTTTTTTTTAAAGATTTACTTACTGCCCCCTCCCCAGTTGTTTGCAGTCACCATCTGCTTCCTGTATCTGCTTTTTTTTTTTTAGGACACACTGTGAACCAAACCAGGGACCTCCTGTGTGGGAGAGAGGGGTCCTCTTCTCCATTTGTTGTGTCTTTCATTGTGTTTCCTTGCTGTGTCTCTTGGTTGCATCACCTCAGTGCATCTTGTTGCCATCAGTTTGCCGTGCCTGTCCTGTCAGCTAGCTATCTTGCTCATTTTCTTTAGGAGGCACTGGGAACCGAATGCGGGACCTCCCAAGTGGCAGGCAGGTACCCAACTGCTTGAGCCACACGAGCTTCCCAAGATCTTTTCAAGATTTACTTCAGTTAAGGTGTGGCCCAAACAAATTTGGTTGGGCTTTCATCTGCATTACTGGAGTCCTTTAAAAGAAGAGCATAAGTCAAAGGAACCGGGAAAAGGGAAGACCAAGAGAGGCTCCCACATGCATTGTCCTGTGCCAGATAAGCTGATGAGCCGATGACCAAAGAGGATTGGCAACCAGCCCCAGAACTCCAGTCTTTCAAAGAAAGCATAATCTTGATGCCTTGATTTGGGCTTCTCCTTAGCCTCAAAACCATGGGCCAATAAACTGCTATTGTTTAAGCCAACTAATTGATGGTATTTGCTTTAGCAATGAAGATACTAAAACAATTATTAGTTTTTTCTGAAGAAACCAGAGGAATACCTAGAGGCCAAAGACAGTGCTTATCTAATCCAGGTTCTCTTTTAAAAGAGGCATCTTGCTCCTCTGTATTTATCCAACCTTTGTTCATCATCAGTTGTGTTCTTTAATGCTTTTGAGGAAACAAATTTTAATTTCAAAGTCTCTTCCATAAGAAACCCACCTACTAAACATTAAGCCAAAAGAATGTCAAAAGAATGAAAAATTACCCTTCCAAATAGATTTAACCCATCTCAAAGGTTTCCGCCAGACATGAAAAAAAACAATCAGTAATTTAAGGTAAACTACATTCCCTCCATACCCAGAAATTGAGAGGTTTAAATGGTGAAAAAAAATAGTTATACATCTTTCTCTTTGTGAGAATTCTAATTCTGAATTTCATAAAATAAACCACACGACTTTATACAGGATTAGTTTATTATCTATTCTTTATGTGTAACCTCAAACAATCTAGATATATACAAAAATTTGGAATGTTGAATAAATGCTGATCAATAAAAATATTACATAGCTGCTAATGGGATTTAAAGTACAGCAAATTATTACTAAAAAGTTTGTAATTCTGTTTATGGCCATATTTGTATGTGAAAATTTTTTTCAAGTATATACATATTTTCAATTCCAGTCCAAAGAAATCAGAAAAATATTTACAAAATAAATAGGTGGGTAATTTTAGAATTTCATTGGTTCGGATGGATTGAGTCCTTAATGAACCACCATAAAACTTTAGTTTGTGTAATATAATTCCATACTGAATAAATTACTCTGATCATATAATTTTTACTGGTTTAAAATTGGAGGGTAAGAAATTTTAAACACTGTTACTAAAAAGAAGTTTTGGTTTTAAAATTTGCTATATAAGACATTAAAGTCAGTTATGGGTATGGGCCTTTTCAACAAACTACTCAACAGTAATAAACTAGAAAATCTTCTCCATTTTCTTAAAAGATTTAAATTTTTTGTTCTCGTCACATCTGGAAACTTTATTATTGCCCCAACAAAAATTATAATGAAGAGTTCTTCCTTGTTTATTAAAAATAACATTATTTAATTTTAATTTTCTTATATTTTGGAAGAAAATTTTGGCTATTAATTTAAGTGCGCTATTTTGTTATTAGTTTTTCATCTTATCATACATTACTCTTGCTGGAAACAAACTTTCTTACTCAATTTTAGATGTTGCAAGAATATTAACATTTTAAAAAGTTAAGTAGACTAGAATAAAACAGTAGTGCATACAGCACATGTTGTACATGTAATATTTCAATATAAAATGCAGAAAATTAATTTGTCAGTCAGTAAAGAATCAATTGTTCTTTGGGCTTATTTTCTTTTCCAAAATTATACTGTGTTATCTGTTTCAAGGTAAAGTAATTGAAAGCTTCACAAGTATACCTACTTTATGTATTTTCTATCCAAGGCAGAATGTGACTATGAAAAATTGATTGAAATCAATAAAAAAGATGTAAGATGTAACTATTTTACAATGCCAAAATTAATATTTTAAAATAAGCTAAGAATAAAGGGAACACCGAGGCTTGACTTAAAGAAGAAGTCATTCTTTTAAGATTACAATACACATACAATAAGTGAATTTTATCAAAATACAGCACATTTCTTCTACCATATTCATAAAAATCAATTCCTATGTAAATAGTACTGAAAATCAACTAAAATGAGTTAAAATTTACAAAGAGTTGTTAAAGGGTTTCAATCAAAATTATTAAAACTACACGGTACAAGCAACTGATAACACCTTGAAAGAAGTGCAATTTTTCAGTTCACATATTTTAAAAAGTACTGCCTATTTATTTACTCTGATCAGCAAGAAAAGAACGAGTCCAACACATTTATGCAAAAATAATATAGGACTAGTTTCAACTAGTCCTATAAGAGTCTTAATTAAATCCAGATTGAAGAACAAAGCATAACAGTTAAAAAATTCTCAAAGTGTATTTCTTAGTAATCAAAATGAATTGCAGTAACTGAATATTGCTCTAATGAAAGGCTCCAGACTAGCCTATCTAAAAACAGCTATTGGTCTTCTATGGCACTTTTATCTGGTCCAAATAACCATGCATTAATTCTTACCATTGCATGTTATTCAAATTTTATTTAGAAGAAAAACAAAATTAATGGTTTGGGTGAATAAAATTAATAAACCTAACATATATATTTGTTACAGTAACTAGGAACAAAGGCAGCTGGTGGTAAAACACTATTACACTGATACCTAGAAACCCTTTAATGACTCTGAACTGTCGAGTTCACATTTAATGTTACCTGCAGGAACAGCCCTTTATGTGAACACCTTTCAAACTGGTAGGCCTCAAAGACCAATCCCTTTGCTCTACAACTCTCCACATCAATGCTCTAGCACTGTGCCAGTTTCACAGACTTGCTTTGGTTACCTAGCTCCGTGCGTTCTGTTTCCTTTTACTTTACCAAGGCAGTGCAAGACTAAACAAAATCAAGAGGCCTTCCTAACCCTTCTTACATTTTGTGTTACAGGCAACACAATCTTAAAACTGGCCATTTTAGTTTCATATTACTTAACAAAAAAACTATAAATTAGATTAAAATGGAGTACAAATTATAAAGCAGATTTCAAGTACCACCATTTGCAAAAAATCAGGGGATTTCCATGGCACAGAAAATGCATGGACATGCATCTACAGTACAGTTAATAATTTCCTGACTAAAAAATTAACATTGAACCACCACTAGCAAATCTATAGTCAATGGCTATGACAAGAACAGATCCTATAGAGCTCATAAAATGTAATTGCTGTCTTCTTTTATTTCTTTAAAAAGACATTACATTTTTATTGCATTATTCTCTTAATAAAAACATATGAACAGGTAGCTTTTCTTTTCATTCTTCGCTTTCATTCTTTGCTTCCAGATTTTCATAGGAAATAACTGTTTTAATCTGGCCTTGGAAAGTGAACCCATCAGCACCACCGTCACTTACTCGTTTTTCAATTCAATGTGCACATAGCAAAAGCCAACACTTCAAATCTCTTGCCTACCATGTTAAAAAAAAGTAGTTTCAGCAGAAAAACATTAATACCAGTTGAATAAAAATAAGGGCATAAAAGCTAGGAGATAGATAGCTCTGCCACCTGTCTCTGGGCTACAATCAAGGCTAACTATAAGCCTTGCACAGAATTCATTCATGTGTATGAAATCCAAAAATAATCTACAATCTATACAAAAACAACTTAGGTTTGCTTTTGTTACCTTGATTGCTATGTTTAAAAACCTAACAAGAAATTTTACGGTATGAATTCAACAGTCTCTTTTATATTCTGTACAGTGGTTCTTTCCCTCTAACCACAAGTTCCATTATTTCATTAATGTACAAATTTGAACATAATTTTTAAGTTCTTTATATATAAAAATAGTAATATTTATTTCCCCTGCAAGTATCTTCAAATAATTCTTGCCGTCTTCCCCCATTTTTTTTTGTCCACAGTGCTTATGAGGAAACCTCTCGTACAACAATGAGTTCTACTGTGTTCTGGAACGTTTTTAGCAAAGACACTGCTTGTCCATGTTCAATATTGATAAAACTGTAGCCATTAGCCTAGAAGAAAAAGGAAAAATGCTTTTATGAAAAACATTTTTAGTAATTTATTTGCATTTGTGTAACTTAAATGTCTACCAGATAGTTTCCAATCTGATAGAAAATTAATAATCACGTTGGCATTAAAAAAAACATAGAGACTCCTGGGTCCTACCCCACATCCATATAATTAAAATCTCTGAAGCTGGGAATTAGGAACCAGTAGTTTGTTGAAATTTTCAGTCAGTTCTTATGTAGCAGAGCTCAATGTTAGGAAACACTTTTCCAGAGCATAGTGTCAGACATGACATTATGTGTGTATGCTAATAATAATAAGCATCTGAGGGCACCAAGATGCAATGGAAGCAGATGGCAAGGCCTAGCCTTCCCATTCGTTGCCTTGGAGCCATCAGATCAAGACTATTATAATTGTAATAACTAAGGCTAACATCTATTAAGGCCTTACTTTCTACCAGACAGCTCATAGTACTTCACATAAATTAAATCTTTTAATTCTCATAACAACCTTCCAAGAAGATAATATTATAATCCTTAAGAGAAGAGAAAACTGAGGCGTGGAAAGGTAATGCAACTTCCACTCAATGACAAAATGAAAGCACAGATTCCAAAAGTGGTTCCGAAAAATAAATGAGAGAGAGCGAAAGAGAGAACATCTATGTATGGAGAGGAAGGAAGGAAGGGAAAGAAGAGGATAGGGAAGTTGAATGCATCAAGAAACTGTAGCAAAATATTAGCAAGTGGTGACCAAATGACATGAATATAGGCATTTTTTCATAGTATTCATGCAGCATTTCTCTAAGATGGAAATTATTTAAAATGAAAGATTTTTTTTTTTAATTATATTTTTAAAAGTTGTAGGAACCAGATTCAAACCACGTAGTCCAGCTCCAGGGTCTGTGCTTTTAGCTACTAAAAATCTAACGCCTTTGTCACCGTTTGGTTTGGGAGTTATCTGATTTTTGTTTTTTTCTAAAGATGATTTGTGAATATACAGTAACAACTACAGTGAAGGTAGGGATAGAGAATAAGAGTGCTACTTTGTCTTACGTTTGTTTACCTCCTAAGTCTGAGGTAGACTGCAAATGTTAGGTAAAACGAGTAGCTGACAGAACGGAGAAAAGAAGGGGCATGGGAAAATGATTTTGAAATTTTCTTCTCCATTTCTGATGTGATGACATCCTGTCTTCAAGGAACAGTGGTTCTGATCCCCCAAATCAGTAAAAATTAACATTCCTGAATTAAATAAAATATTAAGAGAAACTTCAGGTTGTTATGATTTTCCAAGTGACAAGGCGGAAATACTTTAAGATAGGAAACCATTAAGGTAAAGCACTAGAGAGAATACTATAAGAAGAAGTACTGTTTTCATCCACTTTTTAAAGAAAATTTCACTAAATGTTTACTTTCAATTCTGGCATTTAATAAATAATTTCTCAATAAGAATTTTATTCTTATAAAATAAAAAAATGAAAGAAAATAATAAAAAGATTTCCCTTAATTACCTGAATAATTTTATCACCTGGTTGCAATAATTTTGATGCTGGTCCTTCAGGCTGTACCCTTGTTACAAATATACCCTTTAATAACAAGAGAAAGATACTTACTTAACTGAAATATAAATAAAGCATAAAGCAAGCATAAATAACAGTATCAAAGAGAAATATTTCTTTCACACCATGTAAATATTTGAATTGTGAAAAAGGTTTTCTCCCTCTCTTCCCTAAGTATTATTATGAAAACCCTGTTATGTTTATCTTTCTTTGGTAACTGTAACTTTACTACTGTGATTTCTGCTAAAGTGATGAAATTACTTCTACAGATGTGCAGAAAAGCAATAAAAAAATTAAAATCATTTAGTAATATGATGAACATTCAAAATTTGGGGTTAATTTTTTCCATCAAGCAATTAACTTGAATCGATCAAATTCTAAAACAAAAAGTTGAACAACAAACAGTGAAATCAATGAGGTGATGTCTATCTACATTTACATAAACAATATACTAAAGGGAAGCGGATTTGGCCCAATGGATAGGGCGTCCGCCTACCACATGAGAGGCCCAAGGTTCAAACCAAGGGCCTCCTGACCCGTGTGGTGAGCTGGCCCACATGCAATGCTGATGTGCACAAGGAGTACTATGCCATCACGGGTGTCCCTCACGTAGGGGAGCCCCACACGCAGGGGAGCCTCACACGCAAGGAGTGCGCCCCATAAGGAGAGCCACTCTGTGCAAAATAAGTTCAACCTGGCCAGGAGTGGCACTGCACACACAGAGAGCTGACGCAGCAAGATGACGTAACAAAACAAGATAGATCTGGGTACCGCTGACAAGAATACAAGTGGACACAGAAAGAACACACAGCAAATGGACAGAGAGCAGACAACCGGGGTGGGGGGGAGGCGGGGAGAAAAACAAATCTTAAAAAACAACAATATATTAAGATTTTCACTTAAATATAAGAGGTATTAAACTAGTAAACCGAATTATATGGTGTTTCAGAATATATAAACAAAACTTACATCATCATCAGGTCTGAATGGGTTTCCTCTACCCCCAACACCTCCTGATATGCTAAATCCAAGTTCTGGATCTTTTTCAACCCTCACTCGAATCTGAGTTAATATGAAAGCAAAAACTATTACTACTATTTCAGAAAAGCTTAAAACACAGAAAACATCCATTTTAAATCCAAGCAAACATAAATTCATAAAGATACATCTAAAATAAACATTTGGACAGATGAAGTGAAACTATGACATGGAATATAATGTTAATGAGTTAGTGAGTTAAAGGCACAGCTGGGATTATTAAAGCACAGCTTCTAACTATCTACTGTTTGTCTTAGGAGGATAGGCAATCAATTAAGTTAACCCTATTATACTTTTTAGACATCATGGATTTTAATGACAGAGCAAAAACATGTACATTTTCAGTTTCCATTTGTGGAGCATCTAAATTAAACAGTACTTTTGTTTACTGCCTTGTTTTATAAGATATCCAAAAGATCCCTGGATGATTTTGGGATATAATCTCTCCTTTACTAAATCTGATTTTATGCTTTAAAAGAGTTGAGATTTTAAAATCTGATTGACAATTTTTATAACCCAGCTATGAAAAGAGATGCAAGAACTAAACTTTTGTTACAAAACACTCCGTACCTTTCCCTAAAGACCTCACCAAAAGGAATAAGAGCATTTGTTTTCTACCTAAGTTTCTAATAATATTGGTCATTTTATCAATAAACTATCACAATATATGAATGTATGATTAATGACTTCTTGAGTACTTTTTAAGATTTAATTCCCATGTAGTTTAGAGACTATACTCAAACTTCAAAATCTGAGGAATAAGAATTTAAGTGACAAATAATAATAAACCATAATACGCCATTTAACTTTGATGGTATACTATTTATATTAGTGAGGAAGACTGGACTACTGGAGTATAACCAACCAGTTTTGGAACACAACCTCCTCCTCAGAAAAAAAAAATCATATGCAAAATATTGAATCCTATGTTGGTAAATCAGAAAAGGAAGGGATCATAGAGGTAAGTTAAACTACAAAGTTTAACATCTTATAAACTTCACATAAAATTAAAACTTCAACAAAATGGTAAAAACTATGCTAATTTCTATGTGGATTTATTGCCAATAATTAAATAACCTATAAGGATACATTTAAAAGCTTGGCTTCATATTTCAAATATTCTTGATTATTCTTACCTCTTGCTTTGCCAGTTCATGGCCTTGTCTAGAAGAACAATGGGGCTGTATGTATGGAGGCTGGTGGGCCACTTTCAGCATCAAGTAATCAATTAGTTGTTCTCTAGAGGGATGCCTTGCCACAGATGCCTGAGGAAGGGGGTGATGTATTTGACTATAATTTGCCTGAGGCCTGAGAGGTTGGCCCATCTGTCCATTACTCAAAGGCATCTAAGAAAAACATGAAGTGTCTTAAAATGACCGATAATAATGTCTTGTTACAAATATTTGGATTTTCTTCTTATAGCATTACAAAAGCACTAGAGTTTAACATTCTAAATCCCCAAATAACATATTACTTATACTATTTTCTCTAATTTGAGGAATAAACTTAAACTTCTCTCAGTACATGCTGATATTCATTCTTTTAAGTTTTCAAATGAAAGCAAATCATAATTAAATTTTAAAAGTATTTGCTTTTTTGTTAGATATAAACGTACCTATCTTTCTTACATTAACCAAGAGTTAAAACTGCAACCAATATGGCAGAATTTTAAAATTTAAGTTAGTCCAATTAGAAGGGTTTTCCGTTTCTCACAGTACTTAATTTAACACGTGCACATACAGACACACACACACAAAAGGAGCATTTGCTGATATTTCTTTTTATGACAAAACTAAACTAAATTTTGTCTTAGAATTTTTTTTCTAATTTAATGGGTATATAACTTAGCAACTTTTAAATTCTCTAAAATATTAATTTCACAGATTAACCACAAAAATTAAATCTTGACATGCTATTTTAGTCTTCGCAAGCTAAATAAATAACTTGAGAATACTGTTGTTAAAGTAGAACTATTTTGTTCTAATGCCTACCATTTTTTTGGAGACAGAACCTGAATTTCTGACTTAATGTCACCATTGTGAGAATGAGCTTATTCTTTCAGTTGAGGAACCTATCTGAAAAAACTAGGTTATAATCATATTATAAATATTTGCATATAAAAAGTTTTTGGTGTGTAAGAGAAAATAAATATGTCAATCATTTAAGACTTCCTTGTTTATATAATCAATAATTCCCACATACATGGAAATTACTGAAAATCTTTGAGCAAAAGCTTCAGAACTGCATGTTCTTATGTGAATGTTGCCGAAAGATACAAAGAAGTTTAGCTTTGGTGAAAAAGATTTTGTACGTTTAAAAAAAGTATTCTTTTTCACTGAGTTATATCGTGTTATAAGTAAGAACTTAATTCTGAAGTCTGGGAACATACACAGGTTTTTAATGACAGGGCACAAAGATGATATTACTCTGTGATAAATATATTGGGAAGAGAGGAGGTGCTATAGTATTCCTATATCTTTGAAAAAAACCTTGCAGTAGGCTACTACTTCACCACTATAGATAGTATTCCTGTCTGCTTAGGAGTAATTATTTGGTTGTGCTGAAACTTTATTATTTATGCTAAGCTCTGTACATCTTACTTGCTTTTCTTGATGTTTATACCACTTATCCCTATATGCAGATTCAATAGCTTTCTCCTGGGAAAAATTCTCTCAGACAACAGTTACTCCTGATCTATTATTAAGACTCCCTGACACCTCAATTTTAGTCTTGGTCTGACATTCTATATCAATGTTAAACATACACATGGAATATATTAATCTATGATTAGCAGATGGCTCAGGAAATATAAAGCATTAACAAACTCAATAATCTAAACCACAAAATTTATATTATATTAAACAGAAAAGAACCTGGATGACAGAGTTCAATTAAAAGAAAAAAGAAAAAAGAGTAAAATAAATAGATATGCATGAACTTATGTACTAGATGGCTGGGTGCTTACTCTCAAGAATAATGAAAATATTCTACATAATACCTAATTATGCTTCATCCATTTATACTAGGGACATGGAATTAGTTGAGAAAAGAGAAAGAAGAGCTGAGGAAGGTTGGTAAGGGAAAAAATTATCTATCTGGCATTGGCCACAGATAAGTAAACAACCTGTAAATGAGTAAAACTTTTTAGCTACAACAGTATAAGGATACAACCATCATCTCTTCTACTATATATAAAAGCCTTTTGAAATGGTATCTAATTACATTTGAGGCATTTTTTAATGCCTTCAATTACAGTAAAAGATCCTACAGTGAAGAATTTAAAATAGGTTCATCTTCAACTCTTCATATAGGCTTCCTATCAGAAATGCCAAAAAGCCCTACATTTAAATGATAAAATAAATAGAACTATAGAACTCCAAATGCAAAAATAAATTCACTCTTCAGTGTGGAAAACTCATGGGATGAACTGAGAAATAGCAGATAGATCCAAATTCTATTTCATATTTCTCAATTTTTAAAAAAGTCTTTACTAATTGGGGAACGGGACCTAAAAAAAGTAATTTTAGTGCTAAAGAATATGTGGTATTTTAAATTCAAAGGCTACAAAAGGTAGTAAGCTCCAGATATGGTATCATTTATATCCTCAGCACCTACTTTCATCAAGCTGTCTGGAGGAACATCTTTGTGACTAAGTGTAGCAGATGAGTAGTTTTGCTGTCCTGAAATGAATACATCATCTTGACAAGGATCTCCTGGGCTGGATGTCTGGGGATGCTTCAAATGAGGGGGAAATAAAAAGTAAATACTTAAGTTTTTTAAGATATGAAATCAAAATGATGATGACACTTGAGAAATGATTAGGAAAAAACATTGCTCAAGAGTGAAAAGATAGAGACCCAAGTCAAACATTACTATCATCTGTTTGTGCCATCAGTATTTGTACCTTTAGCCTTCTTCTAAAGATATGTAACAATTTTGTTCTTGTAATATGCTAGCTCATATGAATATACACTGTTAACCTAGTTCTTTAGAATGCACACATATAGGAGACAGATTTCTTCACGTTCTTTTTTCTTTAACTTTTATTTATGGTAATACCTAGCTTTTAACTCTTTTGAGCAATAAATTTAGTTATTAATTAAAACTAACAGCCTCACATTTTAGAGCAGCGAAAATATTCTGTTGAGGACCATAAGAAGTTTATGGTTTTAAAAAAAAATTAACTGCTATTTTTCTTTTTTTTTTTGGAGGTAATAGGGATTGAACCCAGGACCTTGTACATGGGAAGCAGGTGCTTACCACTTGAACTACATCCACTCCACTAACTACTATTATTTTAACATCACAGTACCAGGCAGATTTTTTTTAAAATGATGAGCAGCACCAATAAGGTTACAGTCTCACAAAACATGCTTTACCTTAATTCTATCATACCACCTAATATTGGCTCAATATTTTCAAAAGAACTAGTTTGGAGAAATTCTTTTAAAATTAACTAATTCGTATTTTCATACTTCAAATAGTACAGTTTAGCTATAGATAATTTTGGAGGGATAAGAGACTCAGCATCTCATTATCCCTGAATATTTCTTATTATAAATAAGCTGGGAGGCAGGACACCTATATTTTTCATTAGAATTTCACTCTAAAGACACCTAGTTATACTTTAGGAAACCAAATAGATTGTGATAAATAGCACTATTATTACTCTCAAAACAGTATGGGGTTAGCAATAAAGAACTGCAAACTATATCATGTTGAAAAACATTCTACAATCTACTTTATTATGATGTATATGGGATACATATAAACCTAAGGATTTATGTTCAACAGATTTATCAAATGCAATTAATTCTAATTCAAACCGTGGGTCATTTTCAGATGTGATTTGATCTAATTTTGAGTACTTTTGCAAAGAATATTTCTCCTTTTCTGATGCACTTTCAGAATACAAAATAATCAGTTTCACTTACAGCTTGAAATTTAAACACCAGTCTGAATATACAACTATGTTTATCTATTCTTTAAAAGAGCAAGCACATGCTAAATTATAAAGTAAAAGTCAACTGACTCAAGGCACAGAATTTAACAAAAGCAAGCAAAATTGTTACTGTGGAAGAATTTGGGAGAAAGGACAATTGTTTCATATGGTTATGAATGACAAAGATTACTCCTGAGGTAAAAAATGCCACTAGTCTTTACTTCGAGGCTTTTGTTGGCATGAGTGCCTGATGTTCTGGGCGGTCCTACTGATCACTCCCTTCCCTTTCACCTCTTTTGAACAGAAGTTTCAAAATGACTGGTGCCACTATAACATTACATAGAAAGCAAATGGTGGTAAGTGACAGAGGGTAGGGCAAGACTAGGTGAGGCAATGTCAGAGCAAAGTGAACCTAGGACACTGTTCCTACTATGGAACACAACACAGCAAAAGCAAGGGTATATTTAAAAAAAAAAAAAGTAAAGAGAAAGTGAAGGACTAGAAATAAGGGTCAATATGGAAATAAAACTATAGGAAGGGGATAAAATAAGGTTATATAGGGAAAAAGATCCTATTGGGATGGAAGGAAAAAGCAGGAGGAAATACATTTGTTTAGAGCCCATGATACCACTTTCACTTGTTATGGAGAGAAAAATCCTAAAACAGAGTCATGCACTAGTTACTCTGTTCCTTCTCCCTCTGTCATTCTTATCCCCTTACTTCTTCACCATTGACCCTGATTACCACAACTGATCTTATAATTACCAATTACGGTGAAATGTAGGTAATAAAGGATTTTGGTTTTACCTTTCCACTGGTAGTTATTACAATTTATCCAGCTTCATATACAATGATATTCAGCAAATTTTGATGAAACTTACTTCCAGATAGTGCTTTTCATTAACCTATTCTCAATTTTGCCTGAGTGAAAACTGTTTCTCTCAACAATCCTGTTGTGGATTACTTACGGCATAAGCTTTAAAACCTCCAGTTACAGAGGGCATACTAATTTTAATATTTAATAGAAAAACACTGCAAAGAATAATACTTTTTAAGTTATTATCTGAGGGGTCTCAGATAATTAAATCTATTTCTCACCTCTTTTTGCATGGATAAATAAGAGTTGGCTAAACCCTTAGCTTTAAACCAAAGAAACTTTAGAGATAAAAATTAAATTACCTTTGCAAAAAGTTTGAGGAAGAACTGTGAGGCTATAAAGATTTTTAACTCACAGTGAATTTTTTTTCCCTTAGAAATGTTAAAAACATTTCAAATTTTGTTGTTTTTTGTCTTCTAAGTGCTAAAAGTACTGGACTACTGTAGGTACTCACTCGAAAAATGTGCCCACCAGAACCTCTTCCGTCTGCAATACTCAAGGCAAGACTGCCCTGGCTGCCATGCAGATCCCTAGAGCTGCCATAGTGAAAGCTGCTTACAGCAGTAAAATTGGAATTAAAGGACCTTGACAGCATGCTCTGAATAAAGAGGGGACAGATTTAACAGAGATTAGTATAGCATGCAAAATCCACAAGACATGTTATGTATGTAGACTTATTTACAAGTAACCCCACGGACATGCAGAAATATCGTGCAACACTGAATTTTCAGTGCTACTGGAAAAAATTGGCACCATTTACCATGTTTCTATGACAACATACACATTAATTACATGTAAATAAAACCATTCACATTTTAACACCAAACAAAAAAATACATATAACTGCTTTAATGCTATTTCCTTTACTTCTAACACATCTTATTAGAAATTTGACAGAAAATAGGAATTGATTTCATACCCAGAAGATTTATGTGTATCTATATAATGCTGTACTTGGAACACAAACCATTTCTCTATATAAAGATAAATTACCAACAACCAGTACTTTCTAATACAAAATGAATTTCTAGAGCGCCAACTTCATTTTATATACATCAATTCTATCTCATTATTAAAGAAACTGAGTTAAATATACATATTGCAAGACAAAATATATTTAAAAAATAGCTACTCTTGGCCATTTCAATTTCTTAAAAAGACTTAGCTTACACATTAGGAAAGTATCTTACATTAGAGAAAAGTATCACACACAATTTCAGGATAGACCTAAGGAAAAGCTACCACCATCTGCTCTATCATTGCTGGTGTGTGGTATAGTATGTGGTGTGTGTGTATGTGACAGATAATGAGAAAATTCATGTGTATGAATTTTTCCCTTTCAAAAAACAGATACTAAAGATGACTAGATTAGGAGTTAGTGGTGGCTACTTCTTCTTAAACTTGAATCACTGGTGGAATTTTTCATAGATTCAGTTCACATAAATGCCTAACCGCTAACCCTACAGTTACCTGAAGATTACTCCAATAAATGCACTGTCTGATTCTCATTCATCTTGCTTCTTTATTCCCAGAGCTGTTAATTGCTGCTTTTTCATGTGGATGGTTTTAGTTAATGTCCCTTAGTATTGAGGGCTTAATGGTAAATCTAGGGAAAACCACATTTTGGGAATGGTTACTAACAAAAATGTATTTGAAGGGAAATTTTACTCCAGGGAATATGTAACTTGAATTGACCCTTTTTAAAATGATATGTAGATCTTGGAACAAACTTTTTCCTGTCATCTCTGAACATATATGAGCTCCTTGTAAATATTTTACTAACAAGGTTGAACCTCAGACATGTCTGATTTTTAATTCAGACTTGTGCACATAAAAACTTCACCCCATCACAACACATTGTGCAGAGCTCGACTAAATACTAGGCATATCTTCTGGGCAATGTTGTTTGTTACATCCTAATGGTTGTATAATAACAAGGGTACATGGAAATTATCATGCTGTATTAATCATACCATGGTTTGGTATGTTTCTTATCTGAGTTTTTATATAATAAGGAACATTAGCCTCTGCTGGATATTTATAATAATTCAAATTTGAAAAAAATGTTTGAACTATATTCCTTTTCATAGCTTCTAGATTAGCTTAATTCAAGAATTCTTGGGATCTCAAGGTATGATATCTATTTTATATGTTTGGGTTCCAGGGATAGTCTGTTACGGTATTTTCTCATAGTTTATTTTACCAAATCAAAATTATTCTGCCTCGCTTTAAATATTGTTTCTTCTCCCCCATATAAACGTGCCATGTCATATTGAGTAACTGTTCTGTGCCTCAATTTCTTTACTGTAAAATGGGATAATAAAAATACTAAACTCATAGAACCCTTGTGAGAATTAAGAGAATGTTTGTAGAGTGATGGTTCCTTGCACTTGGTAAGCACTCAATAAATTTAACTTCTATTATTATTTTTCATATCTATAATCCAGCCCAAACTTTATTTTCAAAATTTCTCAAAAAAAATCCCTATTTCAACCAGGATGAAATCCTCTCCTCATATCTCCCTGTACTCAGATGTTCTTAATAAAACTTTTTATCTTAATCTAGAAATTTCTTCCTGTCCTATGTATCAAAACCTTAACTGTATTTCAAAAAGGAGCTCACTATTTGCCTTTTTTTTTTTAAAGGAGGTAGCAGGGATTGAACTCAGGACCCTGTACATGGGAAGCAGGCACTCAACCACTGAGCTATACCTGCTCCCCTGTCTCTTTGAATAGTTCTACCTTATCTAATTACTTAGTTTTATTATTATAATCTTTCAAAAATGAAAACATTATAGAAATGTATTTTAAAAGTCCCTTCCTATCTTTGATATAAGAAATCTGCTTATATTTAAAAATTAGAAACATAGTTTCAAGTTATTTTTAAAATATAAGAAAAGCATTATAAAATAATCTATTTCCTATAGCCTAGGCACATTACTGTGGAAAGTGATTATTCCCAGGAAAGTATGGAAGAACAGCCATGAGATGCCAACTATACAATATAATGATAAACTTTTTTCTTTTTCAATTGGTTACTCCTCCTCTATATCCAGTAGTAGAGTTAATGGTATTCCAAACACAATATCTCTTTAAGGCACAAAGCTTTATCCTTCTTCCTCAATAACTGAATATGGGGATATTCAATCAGAAGTAAACTTTGCAAAATTGACTTTTGAATTTGCTCCTTAGTTTCACTTCCAGATTTAATTTCTTATTTGAATCACCAAAGCAGACTCATCACTCAATTTCCTTAAGTATACACCTTCTTCCTTCTCAAATCCAATTCCACACTGTCACCAGAAGTTTACTATAAAACTCTCCTGCTTAAGATATTTTCAAATTCCTTAGAAAAGCACACAAGTTCAAGCAGCCAACAGTATGAGAGTTAACAGCTGAAACAAAATGGGCAGGTGAGGAAGAAGTAGCTTATGGGCTATGCATGCTATTTAAAGTTGAGAAACAGTATTGAAAAGAATAATTATAGGCCCAGGTTCAATGCGAATTAATGAACTAACCATATTTTAGGAACTTTTTTCTGAAATATTTATTTTAAGGAATCCTTTAAAATGATGACTAACTGAGGTCCTATACAACTGTCTGTTTAAAAAAAAACACATTTCATTTTAAATATTTGTAATAAACAATGGTATGAGTCTTGGGCAAAATTCAGTGAGAGATAAGAACTAATCTCAAAGAAAGAATGTTGCCTTATATAGTTGGGTCATAAGACTAGGGAAAACTAGTATTAGTTTTACAGGATAATTTTTTAAAATTTTAACTCCTTTAAAAGATAGTCATCTACAAATAAATTTATACACTGAATACGAGCAAAACTTTACCAACTATTTCCAAGCTACTTGACAGCCCCAGAAACACTTAATCAAAACGGAGTCAGAAAAGACAAGAGTAAATGCCATGCCAGAAGCAATCTGAGTCAGTGACAGTATTAGCTCATAGAACATGGACTAGGAAAAAATATCCTAAATGAAATATTTACATTTCTTGTTTTCATATAGCCATACAGTAAATTGCTATTTTCTTACAAATATTTACATAATCAACATTAGCAGTGGAGAGCAGGAAGTTGGAAATGCTACATAGAAATACAGATATGTATTACTTACAGTATATATGCACAATCTGAAAGAAATCACCACATAAATATATAAAATGGATATATGCCTATTAGCCAAAGAGGGAGTATGAGGAAGGAAAGAAGTTTATACCATCATCTTCATTTTTTTGAGACCTGGCCAAGTCTAAACTTGGAACTCTATCCCTAATAACAAGGACAAAGTCTTAAAATATAAATTCAAAGCATTTTGTTTCACCACGTATAAAAAATAGAGCAAAGTATTTTTAAGGAAAATAAGCAAATTCATAAAATAAAAATTCATTTCCAATTACCTTTTCTAACTTTTTGGCCTCAATGTGTCGGAGTACCTGTTCTCGCCAATCATGAGGGACTTTACTTTTTCCTGGAGGATCCAGTAAAGAATGTTCAGAACCGACCCTTGCATTTGGCCTTTTTGAAGGACTAGTTCGTGAATAATTGAAATCACTAACTGACATAGTTCTCTCTGGTATTTCATTTACAGAGGGCCGAGCACTCTGAGGCCTCGATGCATTTGGACCATCAATGCTGTATGTTCGTGCAGAAAGAGGTCTCTGTGATCCTGACAACATTGGTGGAGTTCTTCCCACTGAATGTAACTCTCTGTATGATAAATACTCTTCTTCAGGAATTTGGGCCCGTCTTGTGGGACCTGGATCACCAAGATTTACAGAGGCCGTAGAGGACACACTACTTTGGCGCTGAATTGTTCTGGTTATGCCAGGAATGAGTCGGTCAGTTGGCGAGATGGCCCACATTTCCCCATGCCTTCCAGGGCCAAGTCTCTGGTGTGAATGGTATGCAGTATTAGCACGAACATTGTTATGGTTAGAAAAATTCATATTTGCAGAATGTTTCACATAACTGTGATTTTCCGTGCTCTCTGATCTAGGAAGGCGCTGAGGAGGAAAACTGACATGGTCTATATGGGGATTTTGTTTGGAGTGCCACAAAGTGTCCTTGGCTACAGCACTGTTACTGTACTGGATGTTATATTGTGGAGGACCATATATTTGAGACATAGATTGTGGGCCACTTGTTACAGGGCCTCTTATTACAACTGGCTCTTCAGGATTATGATTTGAATCGAACTTGAAAATCGCCTTTGGACCTGACACTAAATCAGAAGATGAAGAGGAACTGGTAAACACTTGCATCGGTTGATCATACAAAAGTGTCGCAGACTTGCTCCTGACTATATTTTTTCCATCAATAGTAGGTGTTACTTTAACTGTTGCACTTTGCTGCTGAGGTCTGTTATCACTGAGAATGTCATAGATTTTTAGTCCCCCAGCCTCCATATTAGATATACTATGAGATTTCACAACAGATCCAACTGACCCACTTCTCTGGGGAGATAAATCTTCAGTGCTTTTGGAAATACCCATGTCAACAGAAGAGTCAGTGTTAAGTGGTTCAGTCCTCCTAGTAGACTGTGGAGTTTCCTCAGAATGTCCATTTATTTTACTTATGGATTCCAGTTTAGAATACTTATTTCCATTTTCCAAATGCTCAGCTTCTTCTTTAGTATTAAGGTTTAAAAAGCCTGTTCCAAGCACTATATCCTGTATCTTTGATCTTTCTTCTATCTTTGTTTGAAATGTGTCATTAGTTACAAGTTTATTAAGATTCATATTGATATGGTCTAATCTGTGAGATTCATCACATGTGGCTGTTGAGTCAACACCTTTCTCAATTAGAACTAATTGCTCTTGAATATTTAAATCATATTCTGGTAAGTTCTTATCATGAACCTTAAATTTTTCTTCCACTGAATTTTTAAAAATATCTCCATTTTGCAAGAGGCTATTAAAATTTTCATCTTCTTGCCTAAAACAAAGATAATTTTATGAAAAACTTAATGAAGCCCCTTAAGAAGAGATGGGATATTAATGACTAATCAGTTTAATGTGCAGTTATACAAAGTTAAAAGAGTTGATGCAGTCATAGAAGAAAGGGATTATAAAGTTTTTGATCTAAAAATATTTTAAGAGTCAAATAACATAGTTTTACATTAAATGGACACAAGTAAACATCATAATTAAAATTCATAATCTCAAAATTAATTTTCATAAAAATCCCTGGGCTACTTTTCACAAAATAGTTTAATAGAGCTAAACAATGAACAAAAATTGAATTTATGTGTCCTCTTCTATTGCTGCATCTTTTCATGAATGTACTAAAAAAGGAAATGCTGGGAAAAAAGGCAGATATATGAAAAGAAAGTCAATAATTTGAATAGTTGAGTAAAGAGAATGCTGTGTTTTTATACCATTCTGAAACCATATACGAACAGTACTAATTATGAAATTCAAACATACATATATATAAAGGGATTATACAAAGCAAAGAATTAACTAATCTCCCAAAGCTTTGCATTAAATATGTAACAGGGATGAAAACCAAAACTATTCACACATCTAGATGGCTATATTGCATTTGGAAATGGCTGGTAGTGATGTTAGCACATTACTGAGAGTGTAATCAACAGCACTGAACTATATAGGCAAATGTGATTAAGAGAGAAAACTTTAGGATGTATATATTACTAAAATAAAATTTAAAAGATAAAATATAGGACTGTATAACACAATGAACCCTATTATGTACGGTGGACTATAGTTACTAGTACAAGTATAAAGATGTTCCTTCATGAATTATAACATATGTATGACACTAATACAAGGTGGTAAATTTAATAGTGTGGTATATGGGGAAAATAAATCTAAAGTAAATAACGGATAATAGACGAATTCTGTATTTTATGCATAACTGTTTTGTAAACTCATAACTTCTCTTAAAAAAAAAACAAAAAACCAACTAAATTTAATACCACATTTCTATATGACTATATTGTATTTGGCAAATATTTCTAAACGTGCCATTTCAAAATTATTGAAAATAGTTTATTTCTACTTGTTGGCAGTGAAAATATTTATGTCCTCTTGTATAGTCAAGATTCCAGAATACTCATCTTCCCATAGGCAATAGATAATAATCATTCTTAGAAATGCAGCACGAAAAGGTGTTGTTAGATCACTGTTTAGTCTTTATTTCATTATACATAAAACTTGATTTATGAAATACTATACTAAAATTTTATTACTCAACAAACTAATCATTACCTTAACATCCAAAAGGTTATTAAAATGAATACTTTATCAGAGTCATAGTCCCTGTTTCAGAGAATAAAATGTTAATCATAACTATACAGTACCTAAAAAATGTATTTTGAGGTAAAAATTCATCTTTCTTTTATAACAACACAAATCACTACATCCAATTTTTTTACTAAAGTATACCTGGAATTTAATAACTATTTACCTCTAAAAGACAGCTTATAACACTCATTCAATAAGCTTTTGGTTCAGTAGTAACCTGAACCTTTATCTCAAGCAGCCTCAAACTGAAAAATTAACAGCAAGATAAAATGATAAGGTCTTCCTTTACTAACCAAACTTTGCTTAAGAAATCCCAAATAATAAAATTTGCTTCTAACTTCATTAAATTCCAGCCTATAGGAATTAAATGAACATTTACTTCTTTTAGAGAGTCTATCCCACATATGTCTAAGCCAATTCTTAAATAAGTCTAAGCACTATTCAAGAGTATTTGAATGAACCATTCAAAGGCATCCCGAAAATGTTTTTGCATTTCTAACTAGAAAAGGGGAAGCTATCAGACACTGCCTGAAACACTTTTATAATATTTATTATTTGTGAAGTCGTTAATATTTTATTCATGTATATTTATTATTTGCCTTACAATTTCTATTTATGGTAAAAATAAATTATTTTGAAAGATGGCCACAAACCTGATTTTGGAATTAATACCAATATGAGTTTCTTTCACTGGAGAACAGAGTGCAGTGTCTTGACTACTATCAGTATTAAGAGAAATTGAATCGGACATCCGAGAAGGAGAGGAACAATTGCTGTTATTCTGATTGCTATTGTGTGTCGCTTCATCTGATAAAGAATCTGTTTCCTTTGCATCATCTGAAACAAAACAATTTAATGCCAATGTAAAAAAGTCACCAAGAATTTGTGCAAAATGTTTTCCAGTAATTACAAGTGATGTTTATATTGCCCTTGCTCCATATATGAGATAATACATTACATACAGGATAACTAGAGGCATTCCTGAAAGGTCAGTTTTAATATTACAGAGAATGTTGAAATAGCGATAACATTATATTTTAAAAATCTAATCAATGTTAGGGTTACCCAGAATTTGATTTGACAAGATTATATTATGTAATGTTTTCTAATGCCATCAATTAATTTTAGTGGATATGCTTCTGTCCCCATTCAGAATAAATGCATATACATATGCAAACAAAACAAAACAAAAAAACACCTTATTTTATATAGTTACATTTCACAACCTATGTAAATTTAATTGGTTAAGAAATTATTTTACACGCATAGAATTTTCATCTATCCTGGTAATAAAATGAGCAACGCAGTAAATAAAAAAAACACATACACAAACATAAAACAAATCAAGGGATTTTTACTTTCTTCCAATTTTTAAATCATATAATAGAATTTTCATCAAGTACATTCTCAAGGTGTGAGAAGGTTGTGTACTTATTAATTATATTGACAGAAATACAAAGGGTTCATAATGCATTATAAGTAGGTAGTATAAAAAATAATAGTTTTTTTAAAACAGTAGTTAAAAAGATAGTATCTAATATCTTCAACCCTAAAGGCTGTTTTTAGCCAACACACAGCCAGTGCAATCATGGAAATAGTGTATATAGAAACAGCCACAGGATTAAAGAATTAAGGGTATTTTTTGCTGTTCAGTACAATTTAGGAGCATAGTTCAAGTATACCAGATTGTGATTTTAGTTGAAAGGAGTAGCACAGGGGTTATGTAACTTATTTGAATCCTAGATTTTTAATCTCTAAAACTGGGAAGCAGACTTGGCCCAATGGATAGGGCGTCAACCTACCACATGGGAGGTCCAAGGTTCAAACCCCGGGCCTCCTTAATCCGTGTGGAGCTGGCCCATGCGCAGTGCTGATGTGCGCAAGGAGTGCCGTGCCACTCAGGGGTGTCCCCCGCATAGGGGAGCCCCAGGCGCAAGGAGTGCGCCCCATAACAAGCACCACCCAGCATGAAAGAAAGTGCAGCCTGCCCAAGAATGGCGCCGCACACACGGAGAGCTGATGCAGCAAGATGATGCAACAAAAAGAAATACAGCTTCCCAGTGCCGCTGATAAGGACAGAAGCGGTCACAGAAGAACACACAGCAAATGGACACAGAGGGCAGACAACTGGGCGGGTAGGGGGGGGGAGGGGAGAGAAATAAATAAAATTTTTTAAGAAATTTCTAAAACAGTGTCAAATTACATGACTTAAGTTTCTTTCCTAGCTACACTCCTGTTCCTCTTCCTCACTGTGGAGCTGCAGTGAATATTAAATGATACACGTGAAACATTTAGCATAGTACCGAACATCTAGTAGGTGCATAATAAATATTAGGTATCATTCCTATTTTTACTCTAAACTTAAGCTACCCAAAGGTTATCTTGACAGTAAATATAATTGTTTATTGATGCTGTAAAGGCAAAGACTAGACGAACATTTAACAGAGATAATGTAATGTAGATATACTTAGGCATTGGTGGGGTGAGGTGAGGGAAGGACAGGAGAAGAGACAGATATTCTTCAAGTTTCCTTTCACTTCTATGAGCTCGAGATATTAAGCTAAATTTTAAAAATGGCTAACAATGAGTAGTTAACAAAAGCAGTGAGAAAGTAAAATTACATCGAACATCTACTGTACAGCAGGCTCTGTGCTACATCTGGATGCTTTACACACTCTAGTCCATTTGATACTAAAAAAACCTTCACTGATCCTCATTTATGTCAAAGCAGCTATGTCCTGATAGATAAAATTAAGTAATTCAAGGATCACACAAGAAATAAGTACAGGAAATGAAATTAAAATCTAGGCTTACTGCCTATCAAACTCATCTTTTATTTATTTGTTTCTTTGTTTGCTTGTTTGTTAGGTATGGGCCAGGGACTGAACCCAAGACCTCATATGTGGGTATTTAGCCACACCAGCCTCCCTGGATTGTTTTTTTCCCCATTTGTTTGCTTGTTGTTAGTTTTTCTGTTTTTAAGGAGGCATCAGAACCCAAACTTGGGACTCAACTGCTTGAGCCACATCCACTCCCCTCAAGCTCATCTTCTTTTAAGTAAACTTGAATGAGTGGAGAGAAAAGATCAATCATTGTATTTCTTTCAAATAAGAGACATAAGGAACTTGAACTTTTAGAAAATCATGTTTTAAAAACTTGTTTCTAAGGTATGTTTTAAGTAACAATGGCATGTAATTAAATTTATTACAAAAACAAGTTTTATAAATTTTATTCAGCCCATTTCTATAATTAGTGTTTTCCTTCAACATCTAACCTTTTTTGTTATTACTTAATGCTACCACTTTTGGCTGGTTAATAGATGATTCAATTAATGGTGGTCGCATCTCTGCCATTTTCATTTCTTCATCAGAAGAAAGTTCTTCAGATTCCTAGTTTAAAGAAAAAAGGGGGAAATATTTATAGCAAACTAATTATAAAAATTAAATTGTTTTCCTTATATGAATAAATATTAAGCCATAAGAACTTCAAAATGAAAAGATAAATAAAAGATATTGAGACCATGAATGAAAACCTTTTTATGGTCATAGTGATGAAAACTAGCTTATAATTTATATTAACTTTTCCAAGATATGGCAGTAACATTACAGCAATTATTAACAATATGCCAAAGTACTTCTGGGAAAAATTTCTGTGGCACACTTTAAAATCAAGTGTATTAATGATTATGTGCTTGGTACTATGTCAAGTGCTAGAGAAACAAGAATAAAGCACAATCCCTGTCTTTTAAAAATCTCAGTTTGGTGAGGGGACACCACCAAAAAGTCTCTCCCTAATCATCAAATCTATTCTCTCAAAGATTACTGGGTTTCAATAAATCATCCAGACAGAGGGGTTCTGCCATTAAATTAACTAATGGCAGTCACTAGCTAATTTAGAAACAGAATTTTTAATTATTTACCATGAAATTTTCTCTTATCTTTGGCAATGTTCCCACCTTGAGTGTTATCAGATGATCAAAAAACCCACAAAAAGCCATCAGTTGACAAATATTGACAGAAAAAAACTAAAATGATATGCTTTCTCTGACAAGTATATGATTTAATATGGTATATGAAATCAAATCTTCTGCAGGTTAAATTCTTAGTTTCAATATGATGAAAATAGTCATCAGTATGTATATTGTTAAAAACACTAAGATTCTTAGTTGCTCAGCTACCCAAGAAGTTTGAGAACAAGTAATGTAAATACAGAACAAAATGCTAAGTGCTATAAGAAAGATACAGATTGGGGCCAGCAAACTATTTCAGTAAAGGGCCACATGCTCTCTGCTGCCAACTACTCAACACTGCTGCTAGTACAAAAGCAGCCACAGTACAGTATGTCCACAAACAAGTGTGACTGTTTCAATAAAACATTACTTATGTACAGTGAACTTTCAATTTTGTTCAATTTTCATGTGCAATGAAATATTATTATTCTATTGATGTTTACCTAACCATATGATAAGTTGAAACTATTCTTATTGTGCAGGCAATGTGAAAACAGGCAATGGGCCAGATTTGGCACAAGGGCCTTATTTTACTAATTCCTGTTCTATACTGTATTATAATGGAAAAAGTTAAAGGCTGTTTATTAGTAGAATAAGAAAAGGTAGTAAAATTCAGCTTAGTCTTGAAGGAAGAGTGATAAGAGAAACATCATTATGAGCAAAGAGCCACATGAAGGTATGGAAGAGCATGGCAAATCAGAGAACAGCAAGTAATTCCATGCAGCTGGAGCTCAAGATAAGTGGCAGGAAAAAGAGAAAGGCTGACTGGACGGCATGCTAAAAGTTTACCCTCTAAGTAAGGATTATTCATTGTTGAAGGCAGCCAAGCTTGGAGCTCACAGGATCACAATTACATTTTAAAATGATAAACTGTATTATTAAGAATGCATGGGGGGTCATCCAATTGGTAGATGAAATATGTTCACCTATCTTTCCAATGTAACAGAGTTAGACTACTTTATGATTTCCCTACATATGGTTCTACTGCCCCTTTTATTTGAACCTAAAATTAGCACTATATTAAATATATGTTGCATTAAATATATGTCTCAGAGAGATAAGCTTCAGTCTCTTCAAATGCTGGTTGAGGCCTGAATCTCAAAAGAGTTGCAGCCAACACCTACTCTCCAGTTCATCAGACTCACCCAGGACAACTAACAAAATGATGATGAGGGTCAATGCTGATCCACCCAAAAAGAGATTATCTTCAACTGCAAGCAAGCAAGTTACATCCAACTGACCCATGGGATCTATGGCCCCTCTCTATCCGAAGCAGAGTGGGCATCACCATCCCAAAACTTCAAGAGCAAGGAATGAACAAACATAAGAAGGGAATACAACCATGGGTCAAAACAGGCTTGTCATTCTAGTAACAGGAACTTGTAATAATGATATAAAAATAGTGTCACCAAAGGTTCTGAGGAGAGGAAGAGGTGTAACATGGGGCATTTTTGGGACACTGGAATTTTTCTGCATGATATTCCAATGACACATACAGGCCATTATATATTTAGTCAAAATTTACAAAATCGTATGGTACAAAGTGTAAAACATAATGTAAACTACAGACAATGGTTAGTAGCAAAGTTTCAATATTTGTCCATCAATTGTAACAAATGTACAACACTAATAAAAGATGTTAATGGGAGAAAGTGTGTGTGTGAGTGTGGGGTATATGGGAATCCCCTATTATTTTCAATGTAACTTTTCTATAATCTAAAACTTTTTAAAAATAAGTAAAAAAAGAATGCATGGGATGGTGAAAATGATGTAGTGGTAGGTAGGCAGGGCTCAACTCTCTCACAAAAACAACAGAGGAAGGGCAAAAAGATGTCAGAGGGAGCTGCTTTGTGGATCTGTAGACCAGGAGCGTGCTGCTCCAGGGGCATGAGGGACAGAGAGACAAAGAAGTGGAAACAAAAACTGCGAGTTACTAATGGCACCCATACCCCACCTTCAGAAATGTGAACAGCCCGGAAAAAACCCAGGGCTCACTGGAGCCAACTAAGAGGGGAACTGATGTCTTCATCCCTGGGAAGAGGGAGGGGCAGCAGAGGGTGGAGAGTGGTTTCCCTTCAATTTGGCCAGCAAAGCACACTTTGAATTTTGGCGCTGGCCAGATCAGAATCACAGTAAAAAGACAAAATCACGGAAAGATTCACCGATGAACAACATCTGCTCACTGGCAGGGAAACTGCAAGAAAAAAAGCTGCACCCCATAAGTGAGTACTGGGACCTACTTTGATAACCTAAGCTGAGCAAATTTAAAGACTTAGAATAAGTTGAACCAAAAATCAAAAACGGACCATGAAGATAACCACTTGGCAAGAGAGAGAAACTGAACGTCAGAGTGAATTAATCCAACATATTCAGATGCCTATACATCAGCAGAAAATTACAACCCATACTAAGACACAGGAAAAGATGATGCAGCCAGAGAAACACACCAAAAGTCCTGGCAAAACACAGGATTTAAGACAACTAATCAATGATAATCACACAAATCTCCTAAAACTATTCAAGGACTTTAATAATAATATTACTAAAGAGATAAAGGTTTTTAAGATGACATTTGGTGAGCATAAAGAGTAATGAGGAAGCCTAAAATGAACAAAACAGATCTTATGGGAATGAAAGACACAATGGATGAGATTAAATATATATTAAAATCATATAACAGTAGATTTGAATTTATGGAGGAAAGAATTAGTGAAATTGAGGAATGAGCAGCTGAACTTGAAAATACAGGAGAAAAGAATGGAAAAAATGGAACAGGGTCTCAGGGAATTGAATGACAATGTGAAATGCATAACCATATGCATTATTGGTGCCCCAGAAAGAGATGAGAACGGAAAAGGGGCAGAAAGAATATCTGAGGAAACAATGATTGAAAACTTCCCAAACCTTTATAAAAGATATAAATATCAATATTCAAGAAGGACAACACACCCTAAACAAAATAAATCCTATTAGATTTACTCTGAGACACCTACTATTTGGAATGACAAATAAAGAGATGAAGAGAGGTTTCTGAAAGCAGCAAGGGAAAAGCAAAACATGACATACAAGGGAACATGAATAATACTAGGTATGAATCTCTCATCTGAAACCATGGAGGCAAGAAGAAACTGGTATGATGTATTTAAGGTACTAAAAAAAAAAAAAAAGCTGTCAGCCAGGGATGCTTTATCCAGCAAAACTGTCCTTCAAAAATAAGGATAAGTTTAAAGTTTTTGAAGACAAAATAAAAACCGAAAGACTATGTTACCAAAAGATGAAACTTAACTAGAGGATACTATAAACAGAGTGCTACAGCCTGACAGGAAAAAACAAGGGCAAGAGACTTAGAGAAGTGTGTATAAATGATGATTATTAAGGGTAATTTAAAGGATAAAAGACAATAGTAAGATATGACTGTGGAAAGACAAAAGACAAAAAGGACCTTGTAAGTCATGCCTTTGGACTAATAACATTGAATGATAATGGGCTGAATTCACTAATCAAAATACATAGAATGACGGTGTAGTAGTTTGATATGGTTATGAATTCCAAAAATATATATTAGATTATGTTTGCAAACTGGTCTGTACCTGGGCATGACTGAGTTATGACTGGGGCTTGGTGGGTGGGGACTCAAAGATAAAAGGCATGGCAAAGGACAGAGTTGGGGGTTTTTGATATTGGGGTTCTGCTGTTGGAGAGTTTGATGCTGAAGCCTTAAGCTGGAGCCCCGGGAAGTAAGCACACAGAGGAAAGAGAAGCAAGCCCCAGGAAGAGAGGGACTCTGAACTCAGAGAGAATCAAGCCCTGGAAGGGACGAACCCAGGAAGCCTGAACCCTCTCAGTCATTGGCAGCTATCTTGCTCCAACACGTTAAAATAGACTTAGGTGAGGAAAATAACTTATGCTTTATGGCCTGGTATCTATCTGTAAGTTCCTACCCCAAATAAATACCCTTTATAAAAACCAACAAATTTCTGGTATTTTGCATCACAACCTCTTGGGCTAATACAGACAGAATGGATTAAAAAAAATATGAACCTTCTATATGCTACCACCAAGAGATTTACCTCAGATGTAAAGATACAATCAGGTTGAAAGTAAAAAGTTGGAAAAAGGTATTCCATGCAAAAAAAAAAATATCTGGGGGAAGCAGATGTGGCTCAAGTGAAAGGGCCTCCGCCTACCAGATGGAAGAACTGGGGTTCAATCCCTCGGGCCTCCTGGAGAAAAAGAAGATGAGAAAGCATGACTATGTCATAAGCCAGTACCCACAGAGTGAGCCAAGTGCCTGTGTGGCAAGCCAAGTGCTCACGTGGGTGCCCATGTGGCGAGCCGAGTGCCCATGTGAGTGCCCATGCAGTGAGTTGAGTGCCTGTGCAAGTGGCTCTGTGGCAAGTCAGTGTCCACATGGTGAGCCAAGTGCCCACTCAGTGAACCAGTGCCCACGCAAGTGAGTCACACAGCAGGATGATGATGCAACAAAAGAGGCGAAGAGGAGAAGCTCAGCGGAGACCAGGAACTGAGGTGGCAAAATTGACAGGGAACCTCTCTCCACATCAGAGGTCCCCAGGATTGAATCCTAGTGAGGTGAGAAAGATGAGAAGAGAAAACAAAAAGAGAAACAGATACAGAAGATCAAACAGTGAATGGACACAGACAGCAAAAACAGCAGGGCAGGGGAGGGAGAGGGGAAGAAAACAATATCTGGGGAAGCAGATGTGACTCAAGTGATAGGGTTTCTGCCTATCATATGGGAGGACCCAGGTTCAATCCCTGGGGCTTTCTGGTGAAAAAGGAGAAAGCATGCCGGCGCAGTGAGCCAAGTGCCTGTGTGGCAAGCTGAGTGCCTGTGCAAGTGAGTCACGCAGCAAGATGATGATGCAACAAGAGAGACAAAGGAGATAGTCAAGGTGAAGTACAGCAAAGACCAGGAACTGAGGTGAGGTCTCAAGGATTGAATCCCAGTATGAGAAGAGAAGACAAAAAGAGAAATAGATGCAGAAGATTACACAGCAAATGGACATAGACAGCAAAAAAAGCAGGGTGGGGGAAGAGGGAGGGGAAAATAAATAGATAAATAAATCTTTTTAAAAATCTGGAGCAGTGATACTGACAAAATAGATTTTAAAAGCAAAATTGTCATAATTTTGATGATGAAGAAAGTCATTAAATATTACAAAAAGGAGCAATTCACCAGGAAGAAATAATTATAAATATTTATGCACCTATCAGGTACACACTGGCAAAACTGAAGGGAGAAATAGATGTCTCTACAATAATAAATGGAGACTTCAATATACCACCCTCAGCATTGGATAGAACATCTCAACAGAAGATAAATAAGGAAACTGAGAGGTTGAACAATATAAAAAATGAACTAGACCTAACACATGTTATATAGCATTACACCCAAAACAGGAGGATACAATTCTTTTCAAATAAATGCTCATGGATCCTTCTACAAGATAGACCATATATTGGGTCACAAGACAGGTCTCAATAAAAGTAAAAAGATCGACATTATACAAAATATTTTCTTTAATCCTAGTGGAATTAGGCTGGAAATCAACAACAGATGAAAAAGGGGAAATTCACAAATATATGGAGATTAAACAACTTGATCTTAAATAATCAGTGGTCAAAGAAGAATTGCAAGAAAATTCAGTAAATATCTTGAGACAAATGAAAACAGCGCAACATATCAAGAGATAAGTTGGGATAAAGCAAAGGGAAATTTAAAGCCCTCTATACTTACACTAAAAAAGAAGAAAGAGCTAAAAGCAAAGACCTAACTGTACCCCTGGAGGAATTAGAAAAAGAACATCAAACTAATTCCAAACTCAAGCCAAAGGAAAGAAAAAGAAATAGAGAGGCTCAACAAACCCAAACATTGGTTCTTCAAGAGGACAAACAAAAGCAACAAACGCTTAGCTATGGGCCTAAATATAAAAGCTACAACCATAAAGCTCTTAAGAAGAAAGTATCTTTAAGACCTTGTGGTAGAAAGCAGTTTCTTAACTGATACCTAAAGCACAAACAACAAAAAGGAAAAATAGATAAATATGTCCCCCTCAAAATTAAATACTTTTGTTCTTCAAAAGACTTTCTCAAGAAAGTTAAAAAGGCAGCCTACACAAAGGGAGAAAATATTTGGAAACCACATATCTGATGAGGGTTTGAGAGCCATGCTATAGAAAGAAATCATACAACTCAACAATACGACAAGAAACCCAATTGAAAATTGGGCAAAAGATTTGAATAGACATTTCTCCAAACAGGAAATAAAAATGGCCAAAAAACGCATGAAAAAATATTCACCATCACTAGTTATTAGGGAAATGCAGATCAAAAATACACTGAGTTACTGTTTCACACCTTACAGAATGGCCATTATTAACCCCCCGCCCCAGGAAACAACAAATGCTGGAGAGGATGTGGAGAAATAGGAACACATGATTTTTCTGTAACCCGAAACTTTTCTATTAATTAATTAATTAAAAAGGAATGTATGGGAAAAGAAATTGGTAGAAAAGAATATAGCTATTAGTCCTAATAAACTCCTAAAGAAAAATAATTAGGCCTGATCTTGGACAATGACAGTGGTGGCTGATAAAGAGAAAGGGATTAAACAAATTTTGGAACTAACAGGACTTAATGACTGAATGAATGGGAAGAAAGAGCATGAGAAGGAAGTGCAAAGGTCTGTCCTAGTCTCTGGTATCTACAGCACCTTTGAAATTATAATGCACCTGGACTTCTGGCAACTGGTCTCCTCCCCACTTTTCTGTCTCCTTCACTCATTTCAATTCTTCTTCCTACAGTTAATCCATCTTTTTTCCTTATTTTTCCCCCTTGGATACTTCATCTACTATCATAACTATGTTTAATGTAAACAATTTTCTAATTTGTAATCTAGCTTTGATTTCTCTTCTGAGCTAAAGATCCACATATTCAGCTGCTCATTTAATATGCAGACATGATGGTTTTGCCAATTGTTTAAATTCCACATGCCCAAAAACTTGTTCTTACAGACCTGATCGTTCTCCTAACATTCCTATTTCTGTTAATGAAGCAGTCACCCTATTCAGGCATAGTTGTGACTGGTCTCTCTTCTCCATTCTTTATATCTAGATATTCATATGCTACATCTCCTGTGATTTATATACCTAACTACCAGGTAATGTTCTCCACTATCATTATTTAGAAAGCCATCAAGCTTGGAGAATTCAACAGTTGTTGCTAGGCAATTCTAATACACAGCCCTATCACATGAATACTCTCCTACAAAGTTTCTTTACTTCCACTATTTTAATTGTTTCTTCCACAAGATGTCACGCATTGGAAGAGACTCTAGCATTTCTATAACTGAGATATCAAGGTGCAAACCTAATAACTTTTCCACATGTTCAATGCACATAATGATGTATAGAGCGATGTGATACAACCTAAAGTATATTCAGAAGCCTTGCATGAACTTTTTTCCCCCTGTATTTACTACTCACAGGAAAACCATGAAGATAGATGATGTGACTTTGAAAGTATTTTAAATTTTTGGAACCAAAGATGTTGTTATAAATGCACAACATCACTATCTCCATAGATCAGTGGTCATTCTGCAATGATGTAAATGTTCTATATCTATGCTGTTTAACATGATAGCCACTAACTAGTCACACGTGGCTACTAAACATTTGAAATGTTTATTTCAATGAAATGTTTAGTTCAATGAAATGAACTGAGAAGTTCAATTTTCAATTTCATTTATTTTATTTTAAATTTAAATAACTACATGTAGCTAGTGGTTACTGTATTGACCAGTACAAGTATAAATAAAAAATATTTTAGATACTCATTTTAAAAAGTTACAGCTTCACCACTTTATATCACCACCAGCAATATATGAGGAATATAAGATGGTGCAGCCATTTTGGAAAACTGTTTGGGAATTCTTCAAATGATTAAGCACAGCTGTACCTTATGATCTAAAAATGCAACACTTAGATATATACTAGGAGAAATAAAAATATATGTGTACATTAAAAAAATCTGTAGATCAATGTTCACAGAAGCATTATAATAGGCCAAGTGGAAAAAACCCAACTGTCTTATCAACAGATGGATAAATAAAATGTATAATGTACAATGGAATATTACATAGCTGCAAAAAGAAATGAAAAAGTGATATATGCTAAAACACATATGAACCTGAAGTAGGCAGTCACAAAAGACCAAGTATTATATGAATCCATGTATATGAAATGTCTAGAATAGGCAAATTTATAGCTACAGAAAGTAAGTTAGTGGTTGCTCAGAACTGAGGGAGATGGGGTGACTGGGGTAAGAGTGGGGGCAGCAGCTAAGGGGCGCAGGGTTTCTTTTCGAGGTAACAAAATTGTTCTAAAATTGATTGCAGTGATAGCTACACAACTCGGTGAATATACTAAAAGCCATTGCATTCTACACTTCAAATTGGTGAATTGTACTGCTCTAACTAATATCGCAATAAAATCGTTTTTTTAAAAAGAAGGTACAGCTTGTACTGGTCCTCTAGGAAGAAACTCCAGATATAACAAAATGTATCAGACATAAAAAAAAAAAAAAAAGAATTTCACATCAAGGAAAAATGCCAAATGTCAAACTATCCTATAGTAATCTGTCCTTTTCATTTTTAGGTTACAGAAAACAAAAGCAATCACAATTTTGTACTTTATAAAATTACAAGTCAGAACAGATAGAATTTCCACAATCTAATTTATAAAGGAGTTTAAACATTTAAGCTCAATCTTTACAAAAGGAGTGATATATTTACCAAATATCATTAAATTTCTCAATGATAAAAGTATTAATCAGCATAATATTTTACCTCAAAAATATCATCACGGTTAATAATATGCTTCAAGTTCTCAGAGGCTTTCATATGTGCATTCACTAGATTGCCGGAACTAATCTCAGCCTCAGGTTCACCGACTTTCTGTATAGAGTTTTCCATTAAATACTTTTCTCTTTCATCAGCATTGCTCTTTACTGGAGTAGTACTATCTGCAGGCTAAGTAAAAGAAAAAATACAGAAGTCATGAATCTTAAGTTTTATATCTAATCTTACCTTAAAAATGGAAATTTAAAAATAATTTATCATCTTCCTAATTTATATAAATGTTAAACAAGCAAACTTTAAACAACATGGAATCCTGTAGCACTCACCGATAAAATGCTCATTTTGGGAACTGCCTCCAAAGGCCCAAGAGCCACAATAAAATTTATAATGTAGCCTATACTCATCTTCATCCTAGAATTTGCAAGATTTGTGTGACTGAGTCACTTAGCTCAGCATATTCAGCTCAAGGTGGTTAGACTGTTTTCTGCTCACTGAAAATTGTATAGTAACTCAAGGTGATGCGATAACTTTTGTTTCTCTGATACAATATGGGGGGAAATGTACACAAAAGTAATATACACTTTAGGAATTTGTGATGTTTCAGAAATATACCAAGAAAATGTCAAAGGTCTATCATAGTGATTATATTTTAAATGAAAATGGAGTAGAGGAAGAAGTCAATATTTATCAGGAGAGGAAAAAAGAGAGTATTCCATAATAATAAATTTTCTACTTCATTATTTTGTCCTATGGAGACAAAGATTTTTCAAAGGGTATGTTGACACTGCCCTTCCAATATATACATTCTACAGCCAGAAAAGTGGTGATAGTAGCAGCAGTTAAGAGGGTGGCTGATGATTATCAAAGCTTCCCAGTTCATGTAGCTGAAGACAAAACCTTATATTTGGGAGTTCCTTTTAGCATATATAAAAAGGATCATTATATATCAACTGTCATTTTCAAATTTTAAAGAACTTGAAGTAGGCTTTGGGCAATCCTTTTGAACTGAGTTTTCTAACCTTCACACCCATATCTTTATTTACAACTTGCTGATCTTCATGTGGCTTCAAGTCTTTTCCACAGTCTTCACTGGTCTCTTCATCTTTCAACCTGTGTACAATGGTTTGAACTGTTTTGACCATATTCTTAAGCTCATCTGGATATGGTGTTGGATATCTCTTTAAATTTCCCTCCTAGAGAAATAAAATAAGTGAAACTTAAAATATCGATAAATATTTCTACTATCAATCTCAAAAAAAAGTTAATCTACAATCTATCTGCATTACATTAAATACCTAGCTTATAGGGATAACTCTGAAGACAGATGAGGGGCCTTTAAAAGCATTTTAGACTTCAAGGGTTAAATGTATGGTTTAGGGACAACAATGGAGAGGGGAGTATAAGGTGGTATGGAACTTTTCCTTTTGGAGTAATGAAAATGTTCTAAAATTGACTGAGGTGATCACAGCACAGCTCTGTGATGAAACTGAGAGCCACAGAGTATACACTTTAATGGACTGTACTACACAGGACTGTATAACACAAGGAATCCAGAGGTGGATGATGGACTGAGGTTAACAGGACAAAGAGATGAGAATGCTTTCTCATGAACGATAACAAATATACAATACTGAGTGTTAATAATTGGGTGGGTTGTGGGGTGGAATACACTAAATATAAGATATGGGCTATAGTTAGTAATATTTTGATGATGATCTTTCATAGTGTAACAAAAGTTTCACAGCAATGCAATATGTTGGTGGTGCTAAGATGTATGGGAGCCTTGCATGATGATATGCATGTTTGTTTGTAAATTCACAAATTTTTTTAAACACTTATTGCTTATGTATGTTCATGTATGACTGATGCTTCAATAACATTTTATTTAAAAAAAAATTCCAAGGGAAGAGATGTGGCTCAAGCAGTTGAGCTCCTGCTTCCCACATGGGAGGTCCCAGGTTTGGTTTCCGGTGCCTCCTAAAAGCAAACAAATAAACAAAAAAAAAACCAAGCAAATAGATGGAAAAAAAAACAACACAGGGGAGCCATTGTGGCTCAGTGGTTGAGTGCTGGCTTCCCACATACGAGGTCCTGGGTTCAATCCCCAGCACCTCAAGGGGGAAAAAAAATTCCAATAAGATGCCCTGTTTGCATTAAAAAAAAAAAGTATGGATTTATCACAAAATAATCAAAAAACATCAGTTATATATATATTTTTTAGGAGACTTAAATATATGTATTTTCCAGGTAGATATGTACCTAGGCACATAGAAAATTGAGACATTCAAATACTTATATCTTCCTATGCTAGAAACCAAACTCCTCCGATATCAGCCTAATTGTCATTTTCTAATAATCAGCTCATTTATATAAGGAGCAAATAATTATATTCATCAGTAACTTAGAAATGTATATTTGCTTCTTCTATCACTGACACATATTTTCAAATCCACAAAGAAACAAAATGTTTATTTAAAAAAGAGTTTGTTATACCTAGGATGTATATAAATTATTAAAGAAAGGGAAGGGGTGGGATAGCCACTTCAAATACCAAAAAAAACCCCCCACAAATTCTAGAGTTTTTTTTGTTTTTTTTTTTTTTAATAAGGGCACTAATTGCAGATAAATTTCTGGTAACTGTTCTAGCCTACAATGATCTTTTTTTCTTGTATATGTATATATACCATAAAATTTAGTTTTTATTCACATGGTTTTATATCTCAAATTACTTCTTGTGTGAAATGCATGTTACTTGAGGGCAAGTAAACCCAACACGTCTTTTGTTTCCTGAAAATAGTATAGTATAGGTATATCTTCAATAAATACTAGCAGAAATGTTTTAAATTTGAAGGAAGAAAGAACATACTCACCCTGGGAGGTGCCTCCCTTTCATCTTTGTCTTCATCACATTCAAATGCCACTTGAGCCCGCTGTTTCCTCTGTTCCTCCCACAATGAAGGATTAAAACTTTCATTATCTGATATGAACATAACTAGAGAAAAGTCAAAAGAAAAAAACAAAAACATTGTACATTACAATAATTTTAAAAAGTTATTACTTCCTCTAACTTTATGGTTATGGTCATTGTGGCAGTTCGATATTATTTATGAATTCTAAAAAGAGATATTGATTATGTTTGTAAACTGGTCAGTTCCTCTGGGCGTGATACCCTTTGACTGTATTAAGTTCAAAGGTTATATTTACTTGATTAAATTAAGATTAGGGCTTTGATTTGGCCATGTCAGTAGGGCAGTCCCCACTCCTTTTGTGGGCAGGCACTCACACAGAGAACAACAACAGAGAAATAGAGACAGCTCATTAGACATGGCAGAGGCCCCAGGAACAGAGATGAGCCTGACAGACTAGAGTCACTCTTGTGAAGAGAACAGAGCAGCTGAGCCTGGAAAAAAATGAACCCCAGGGAGAGAGATGAGCCTTATGCCAGTCTACAGCTGAGAAAAAAGTGGGACACAGAGCCTTAAAAGGAGGAAAGCTGAACCATTGCAGACATTGCCCATCATCTTGCTTTAACACATGGGTTAAGAAAGGACCTCTTATAGTACCTTGAGATGGACTCTTTATGGCCTTGTGACTGTAAGCTTCTAACCCAAATAAATACCTTTTATGAAAGTCAACAGATTTCTGGTACTTTGCATCAGCATGCCTTTGGCTGACTAATATTGTCATTAATATTAAGAGTCAAGGCTGATCAATGCTTATAGATATACTAGTCTAACTACTGAAGAGAACCTACTGATTACAACATTGTCTATATGTGATTTTGTGCAATGCCTTTCGAAAACTAACATGATAGTATACTTTGAGGTAGATATTTTGGTAAAAAGGGATTATTACTGTGATGGCATGTAATTATACCTTTACATTAAACATTATATACAATATAGATTTTATTGCTAAAATAATCTTTAATCTTAATATTTAACATTATTAAATAAAGCATTTAGATCTTTTCAATATAAAAATCTAAATATAAAATGTAAAAAGAATGGAAAATTTATCATAACTCAACACATATATCCTGTTATACAACATAATACTAAAAGTAAATAGCTCAATTTTTTTGCTTAATAAAGCAACGAAAAAATCTAAGGCTTAAAAAAATCAATCCACTCAATTATGTATCAATCTATAAAGCCGCACAATATAAAATAAAGCCATAATCTGTTTTTTGCCCATTAAAAGAAAATGACAATGCCTGTTCAAAACTAAAAGAATTGAAGGCACATAAAATTAATAAAAGAACAAGAAATTCCTGGAATACCAGGATATGGCCACTTTGAACATTTATGCAAAATTAGTATAATAAAAAACCATTTAGCCTATATTTGGGGCTTCTTACCCTTCTTTGATCTCATTTGCAAATTAAGGATGCCATGAAAAAACTAACAAAAGTTTTAATCCAGCTTCTTTGTTTTTATTACTCAGTTCAAGAATTTTTTTCTTATAATTGCTTTGTCAAGTTGCTTAATATTGAGTTAGTTCATTAACTCATCTTTGTTTTTGCTAGTGAGATGTGGTTATTCAAAATCCTAGGATGCCTATTGACATAAATGTGCTAGAACTGGAAAGGCAAGTAGTTTTCAACAAAGTTCAACAAAGTTCATTTCCAAGATTCAGAAAATTCCCTCCCATCTTAGCCAGTAATTTCAATCACCAGCCTACCCCACAGACCCCTAGGATTATCAAAGCAATTTTATGTCAGAATTCTATTCAGAGCCCAGTAGCAAGTAACTTTTACCATGCCTTTCATTCCTGTGATCTTCTGGTCACTACACTTTTCTACCATTTACTATAAATTAATTTTTTTTTTTTGAAATTCAGGGCATTAGGTAATATCACTTTCTATCCATTCTAGATCCCATTAGATCTGATGACTCTAGCATAAAATTAAGGACTTTGGTATAGGACTAGAGACTGACCACCCAAGATCTGGTTAATATGCTGAATGATGTCAATGTGTAATTCCATATTCCTTGATATCCCCAAGCCCAACGTCCATCTGTATTTCATCTACATCATTCGCGAACATGATCATATCCAAGACCTTGGCTTCCTAAAACTTTCTCCACTTCTTGGACAACTATGCCAGCCTTTCCAAATCATTCATCCCCTTACTGATGCTAAACTTTTAGTTCCTTAACCCCAATTCCTTTTCTTCCTGCAAAACCACTGTGCTTTTTTCTCTATTCATCTTAGATTTCTCAATACATGATTTCAACCACTGTCAACTTTCTTGCCTCCCCACTCTTCCCCCTGTCCTTAAGCCATACCTATCCAACAATATTCAATCTGGTGTATTAGTCACTTATCTTCTTTGTTCTGTACTGCTGAATTCTAAGAGAGAAAATGAAAATAACCTTGTTGTTTAGAACTACTACAAATTTGTAGTATTTCTCCCACCTTTGTTATTCCTCCATGTTACCTAGGAATCCTATCAGCCTCTTCTCCCACTCTAAATCACAATCACTTTGCTCAAGAAGCAATCTTCTATTTTAATTCAGTGAAAAAAGAAATGCAATAAAAACCCTCAGGCTCCTACTCCTCAACATTCTAAATCCACTAGCTACCAATTTATTGTTATATGAAACCATACTTCTTCCTCTTCCGAAGATTCCGCTATCTAAGCCCAGGATCTCATCCCTTCTTTTTCAAATTTATTTATCATTATCCTCCTATAGAACATGAGCTTATGGAGGGTAAGAACTTTTATCTTTGAATACTTAGATATTGCACAATGCCTGGCATTCAATAACAACTAAATGGATTAAAATGAACAAAGTGTCTACTTCTCTTAAACTGTTGCAAAATTCTAATCCAAGAACTGTGTACAGTATTTTCTGACTTAACTATTTCTAGAGGCTCTGGGATAAAAGAAAAAGATTTTCTTGCAGTTGGAAAGGAAATTCACTCTCCCAACCATACCAATGTAGTTTCTAATTTCAGTATTATGAGCATCCTATGCTAAAGTGCTCCCCTTATAATAGCCATAGAGAGATATTTTCAAGTGGCACATAAACTCCAAGAGGCCTCACAATATGAAAAATTGTATCTAAGACTTTTCCACTATAGACCCTTCCACTCTAAATCAAATCTCCAAGAACAAAAAATATAAGTGGCAAGATTTCCATATTGCTACCTCTATTCTTCATAAATTTCTTACCTGAATTATGATCTCTTTTAAGAAGAAATAGGAAGGGAATAAATAGAAATGATAGAAGGAAGGAGGTCAGGTGGTTTTGAAGCATGAAATGATAATAAGGGATTATATGGAAAACAGAGTGAGAATGAAGCCTGAGCATAATCACAATTAGGACAGTGTAGAGCAGAGGTCAGCTAACTTATTCTGTAAACAGTAAATATCTTTTGCTTTGTGAACCAAGACACAGAACTAAAGATTCTCTGTAGGTATTTATTAATCCATAACAAGACAGAAAACAAATTTCCACAAAATTTTTATTGACAAAACTCAAAATACAACAGAGTAAAAATGTTTATAGCACAGGTCTACTAATAAAAAGAATGCAGTTCTTTTTTAAATAGTGCAATAATATTTCACTTAATTGGGATTTAAAGTTAATGTTCCCTATCACTAATTCAATTATAAATATTCACTTGAAAAACCAATTCTTATTTCATGGGCCACATAAAAACAGACAGCGAATCAGATCTGGTCACTGTTTCTTGATTCCTGGTTAGAGTACCAACTTAACTCTGTGAAGTGTACTGTTAAATTTGCTTATTTCAATTATCCTTACAACATTCATGGAATCTAGGGTACAGAAGCATTCTAATTTATAGATAGAAAACCAATTATAAGAGATTGTAAGACTTTTGAGAACGGAGTAAAAAAAAAAAAAAAACAAAAAACAACCAACAACTCAAAAGAAATCAAGATAAGATTACTACTTTTACCATACAGGTATAATATAAAATTAAAGATTACACAACACTGAAAGTCAGTCAAACTGAAGTCCTACTAGCTTGTAAAATAGTTTGTAATACTTTTATTTGAACAGAAGACATTTATCTGATTGCTCCCCAGAAGGTCCTTTAAAAACACCACAACTGTGTATATCATTTAGTTAAATCATTTTCTTTCAGAATCTTCCTTTGGAATGACATCTGGATTTTATTGTTTTACATTATTTCCCACGTTTTATTACTTTTCTGAAACAATAAAGTAACAAATAATATATACACACTAACCAAATAACAAAAGAGAACAAAATTGAGAATATGTCTATGTCCACTTGCAAGTTTGCCTTCTCAATCCTTTAAGAAGGGATCAGCAAACTGCTAAATGCAGCCCACAATTTTTTTTTGTACAAGGTAGGAGTTGAGAAATTTTTAAAAATATTTTAAAATAATAAGTAGTAGATGATTACTACCTTCATGAATTAAAAATTACATGAGTAATGTATGGGCTACAGTAGTACTAACACTTTAATGAAGCTATTTCATAGTTTGTTACAAATGTTTCACACCAATACAAGATGTTTGTTGTGGGGTGATGTATGGGAACCCTTATATGATGTTATGTATGTTTTGTAAATTTACAACTTTTTCTATACACTTATATGTGTTCATGTAGGAATGATATACTTTATTCAATAAATTGTTTTTCATATTTTAAAAATTACATGAAATTCAAATTTCATTGTCCATAAATAAAGTTTTATTAGCACACAGCCAAGCTCATTTGTTTACTTATTGTCTTTGTCTGCTTTTGCACTACAATTGCAGACTTGAGTAGCTGCAACAGAGTTTTGGTCTGCAAAGCATAAAACATTTATTAGAGGGCTCTTTCCTGAAAGAACTTGCCATCATAGGCTCTCAGACATTGAAGTCTCATCCCTAGACTAAGAATTCACTCTCTCTCTCCTCAAAAATATTTTACTAAGTATTAGCTTAGCATTCTATATTCCTGCATCAAAGACCTATCATTTGAATATATTATATAGCTGATCATATTATTGTTTATAGAATACTCACTTCTACTATTTCCTATCATCCAGAGACTATCTTCAGAGACAAAAGTAGAAAATTGAGACAAGAATCCCAGTAACTAAAACAAAAAAAAAACTTCCATGGATGTATCCAAGTATTTGCTATTAATTTCTCACATTGCACTAGTATTGGTATAAGCCAGAATTCTCATATCTATTTTAAACTTAATTTCCAGTGTACTTATAGTATACACATGAAATATTACACCAACATTGACTGCTCAAATTAAGTATATTGCATTTTGTTACAGATACATATTTCCATATATTATTATATTGCTAAATATAGAGGCAGGAAATGGTTTAAATACATGGAAGAGAAATCTTGCTTTTAAACCTAATCTCAGGCGACAGACTTGGCCCAGTGGTTAGGGCGTCCGTCTACCACATCGGAGGTCCGCGGTTCAAACCCCGGGCCTCCTTGACCTGTGTGCAGCAGTGCTGATGCGCGCAAGGAGTGCCCTGCCACGCAGGGGTGTCCCCCGTGTGGGGGAGCCCCCCACACAAGGAATGTACCCAGTAAGGACAGCCACCCAGCGCGAAAGAAAGTGCAGCCTGACTCAACAAAAAGAAACACAGATTCCTGTGCCGCTGACAACAAAAGCAGACAAAGAAGACGGCAGCAAATAGAGAGAACAGACAACTGGGGTGGGGGAGAAGGGGAGAGAAATAAATAAATCTTAAAAAAAAAAAAAAAACCTAATCTCAAAGCTTTAATTATAGGCCCTTTAATGAACAAAGCTATTCGCATTTCACATCTTAACTTTGAATTTAATTTAAAAGCTAGTTTTCTGCTTTACTCAAACAAATCTCATTAAATATACCTATGAAATAATATTCTTTATCAAAGTATATATAACTCAATGAGTTTTTTAAAAAATTGTTTATCACTAGTTACGGAACAAAAGTGAGGTATGTTTAAAGTTTTAGTGATTAAAGTATTTCAAAGCTATCTGTTAAAACTACCAAAAAATACAATCTGGTTGAATCAGACACACTGCTAAGTACTTTTTTACCTATTATTTCTCATCTGTAGAACAATCCTACAAAATAAACACTATTGTGCTAATTCAAGATAAGGAAATTATACCTCAAGAATTAATATAACTTGTCCAAGATATATTTTATATATTAAGAGTAATGATTATATTTTCTTCAGTGTTTTTTTCGCATTAAGAGTTAATTAATTTATAAATAACTTTGGACCACAGAAAGTTTTACTATTTTTAGAAAAAAAGATATTCATAAAATTATATAACACAGTGTAAATATTACACACACATACACATAAAACCAAGCATATAACTGAAACAACTTAGTCTCTAGGTTTTATATACCATAATCCACAAAAAAAGATTTGTTGCCAATAGTAAAAGATAAAGTCCTCTTTTATTGGCAAAATGACTACTAAATAAGGACTTACAGTTAACATTTACAATCACATTTCTACTGATTATCCTAATCGAGAGTATAGATCCAAGTATAGTATTAATTAAAAAGTAACAGAAGGGAACAAAATATTACCTGGTTTAAACAGTCCTTGTCACATAATACTAAATATGCATTTGCTAAACTTGATTTAGAACAGATATATATAATAGATAAGGTTAAGCTGCTTAATCTCAAGGAATCATTTAAAGGAAACATAGCATACCTATGCCTCTAAAGTCAACTGTTTATAACCCTGAGATGTTGCCTTACTTTCCCCATTATTTGAAAGAGCATTAAACTACTTTCAAACCAGGCAAGGCCTTTGAGACTTAAAATTCACATCATATCTTTGCTTTGACTAGTCAATATCTTTTAAAAAGGAAATAAAAGAAAATGTTTTTAAATTCATACCATCCTCAGTCCTTGGCTGCTGAGGGAACATGTAGTTAGTAAGCACCATTTTCTGGGTCTCTGAATCAGTCTCTTTTTGAAGAGGTATCAGGGGTTTGGACTAAGAAAAGAAGATAAATGTTTAATTTTCAATAATCCTAAAAGCAAATACATACACAGCAAATCCTCTGAATAAGTACTCACCATGTTTTTTACAAAGTATCAATTTGTAGACTATAAAAACATTTAAATATATGTAACACTTTAACTTTTTATTTAAAACTAAAAAAACCCAAAAATTAAAATTTAGTGTTAGCATAAATCATACTCAAGCTATATTATCACTGGAATACCAACATGTTTAAAGAACTTTCATATACTACACATCCACACACCAATAATTATTTCTCAGTGATTTACTTAATAAAGCTTTAAAATAAACCTTTCCATTTCCTTTAATTTTTTCTCTTTCTAGTATTCTCTCTTGAAAGATACTTTTGTAGAATGATTTGTAAGGTTTGGTCTAGTTACCTGAAGGTTTATTCTAGTTATCAGCAAAAATAAAGTACTTTAAAACAAAAATTAAGTTGTAAACTGTTTCTCTTTGTTCTCCTCCCTTTCCCATTAGTGGTACCACAAGTCACTCAGTGGTGGACCTACACACCCCAATTATTTGGGGCCTTATTTTTTCTTAAGATTTTCCCCTCCCTGATGAACAAGTATTTACTTCTTAATATATATAATTCTTTCCTCAGTATATGCACTTAAAATCCAACCAATCCAAGACTTACATGACTTCAGACAGGTAGAAAACTATGCAAATCTCCCCTACATGCGACCCTATCAATTCATTCTTTAGACCTACTCTTTGGTTAAACATTGTCGCTCGCTAACTCCATGTTGTAAACTTACCTCCATTCAAACATTTCCTTTGTGCCCCCCTTTCTCTGCTCCACAGCAGACAAACTGTCCTACATTTCAAACTTCCTGAATATTTTCCCTCACCTCATCAGAGTTCTACTCTCTCCAAAGACAACGCTTCCCTGAAGCTTTCTTAAATTGAGGTAATTTATTCTCCCATACCTCACGCACCACAGGTCAGAAGGTGGGGGATAGCACTAATAAATATTGTGAGATCACGACTCCTTCTAACTTCAAGTAGAAATTCCTGATCCTATAAGGTGCATCTTCCCTGTCTATAATATTCTATCTCTTTTCTTATTATTCACTGACATCCCAGAAATATCTATTCCTAAATCTTATCCTAAACCTTTTCACAATCATGACTAATTACAACAGATATAGAAGGTTGATCACATAGTCAAACACTTGGGTTTGGGCAAAAGAGACTTTAAGGGCAAAAAAGTTATAAGAGATACAGAAGGCCATTATATATTAATAAAGGGGACAATCCACCAGGAAGAAATAACAGTCATAAATATCTACGCACTGAACCAGAGTGCCCCAAAATACATGAGGCAATCTCTAGCAAAACTGAAGCAAGAAACAGACATCTCCACAGTAATTGTTGGAGACTTCAATGCACCATTCACGTTATTAGATAGAACTAGACAGAAAATCAATAAGGAAACAGAGAACTTGAACAATATGATAAACAAGCTGGACTTAACAGACATATACTAGAATGTACATCCCAAAACAGTGGGTTATACATTCTTCTCAAGTGCTCATGGATCTTTCTCTAGGATAGTCCACATGTTATGTTACAAGGCAGATCTCAATAAATACGGAAGACTGAAATTATACAAAGGACCTTTTTAGATCATAATGGAATGAAACTGGAAATCACTAATAGATGAGAAAGGGGAAATTTTGCAAATGTGAGGCTTAACAACACACTCCTAAACAATCAGTGAGTTAACAGCCCTAAACTCCTAAACTAGAAGAAAGGGCTAAAATGAAAGATCTAACTAAATAACTGGAGAACCTAGAAAAGGAACAGCAAACCATTCCCAAAGCAAGCAGAAGAAAAGAAATAATAAAGATTAGAACAGAAATAAATGAAAGTGAGAACCAACGAGAGAGAGAAAATCAACAAAGCCAAAAGCTGGTTCTTTCAAAAGATCAATAAAACTGACACATGGGAAGCGGATGTGGCTCAAGCAATGGGCTCCTGTCTATCATATAGGAGGTCCAGGATTTGATTCCTGGGGCCTCCAGGTGAAAAAGTGAGCTGGTCCACATGGTGAGCTGGCCCAGCAAGATGATGCAACAAAGAGAGACAGAGGAGAGACAGTAAGAGACGCAGCAGACCAAGGAGCTCAGACTGAGGACTTCTCTCCACTCCAGAAGGTCCCAGGATCGGTTCCCAGTGCTGCCTAAATAGAAGACAAGCAGAAACAGAAGAACACACAGAGAGCAGACAGCGAGTGCAAAACAATGAGGGACAGGGGTGGGGAGGTGTAGAAATAAATAAATAAATAAACCTTAAAAAAACAACAAAAAACACCTGACAAACCCCTATCTAAACTAACAAAAAGGAGAGAAGTTGCAAATAAATAAAATCAGAAATGAAATGGGTGAAGTTACAACTGACCCTGCAGAAAAAAAAAAGGATAAGAGGATATTATGAGTAACTCTATGCCAATAAACTAGACAACCTACATGAAATGGACAAATCCCTAGAAAAATACCAACAACCTACACTGACTCCACAAGAACTACAAGAACTAGCAAACCAATCACATTTAAAGAGGTACAGTCAGTCACCAAAAATCTCCCAGCAAAGAAATGTCCAGGACCAAATGGCTTTACAAGTGAATTCTACCAAGCATTTTGAGAAGAATTAACACCAATCCTGTTTAAACTCTTCCAAAAAATTGAAGAGGAGAGAAAATTACCCAATACATTTTATGATGCCAACATCAACCAGTACCAAAGCCAGATAGGTACTACAAGAAAGAAAATTACAGACCAATCTTTCTAAAGAACATAGATGCAAAAATTCTAAACAAAATATTTGCAAATAGAATACAAAAGCATATCAAAAGAATTATACACCACGACCAAATAGGACCCATTCCTGGTATGCAACGGTGGTTCAACATTAGAAAATCAATTAATGTAACACACCACATTAAAAAATTGAATGAAAAAAAACCAAACACACACGATCATCCCAATAGATGCAGAAAAGGCAATCAACAAATCCATCTTTTCTTGATAAAAAAAACACTTCAAATAATAGGGACAGAATTTCTCAATATTATAAAGGGCATAAATGAAAAAGTCACAGCCAACATCATACTCAATGAGGAAACATTGAAAGCTTTCCCTCTAAGATTGGGAACAAGACAAAGATGTCTACTGTCACCACTGTTATTCAACATTGTGCTAGAAGTTCTACCTACAGCAATTAGACAAGAAAAAAAAAAACCAGGAAAAGGGGATATAAAACACTCACAAGGGAAGCAGACTTGGCCCAATGGATAGGGCGTCCGCCTACCACATGGGAGGTCCATGGTTCAAACCTCGGGCCTCCTGTACCCATGTGGAGCTGGCCCATGAGCGGTGCTGATGCACGCAAGGAGTGCCGTGCCATGCAGGGGTGTCCCCCACGTAGGGGAGCCCTCACGCACAAGGAGTGCACCCCTTAAGGAGGGCTGCCCAGCACGAAAGAAAATGCAGCCTGCCCAAGAATGGCGCCGCACACACAGGAGCTGACACAACAACAGGATGACGCAAGGCAACAAAAAGAAACACAGATTCCTGGTTCCACTGATAAGGATAGAAGTGGTCACAGAAGAACACACAGCAAATGGACATTGAGAGCAGATGACTGGAGGTGCAGGGAAGGGGAGAGAAATAAAATTAAAAAAAAACAACTCACTGTTCACAGATGACATTCTTATATTTAGAAAATTCTGAAATATAGCTACTTGAACAAATGAGTTCAGCAAAGTGGCAAGATATAAGAACAATACACATACAAAAATCAATATTTCTGTATACTAGTGTTAAACAATGTGAGGAGGAAATCAGGGGGGAAATTCCATTTACAATAGCAACAAAAAGACTCAAAGGCAAATACCTAGGAACCAACTTAACCAAGGAAGTAAAATAAGTATGGCAGAAAGCTATAAAACAATGCTAAAAAAAATCAATGAAAACCTAAACAAATGGAAAGACATTCTATGTTCATGGATTTAAAGACTAAATATTGTGAAGATGTCATGTTGATGGGACAAAAGAGTCTCTTCAACGAATGATGCTGAAGAACTGAATATCCATAATCTAAAGAACGAAAGAAGACCCTGATCTTACTCCTATATAAGAATCAACTCAAAATGGATCAAAGACCTAAATATAAAAGCCAGGACCTTAAAACTCCTAGAAGAAAAAGTAGGGAAACACCTTAATGATCTTGTGATAAGTGGTAGTTTCCTGGACCTAATACCACACACAGCAACAACAACAAAATATACATTAAATGATCCAATTAAAAAATGAGCAAAAGACTTAATAGGCATTTGTCCAAAAAAGAAATACAAATAGTGAAAAAATATGTGAACATCCCTAGCGATTTAGGAAATGCAAATCAAAGCTACAATAAGATATCATTTTATACCTATATGAATAGCCACTACTAAAATGAGAGAAAATAACAAGTGTTGGAGCGGATGTGGAGAGACAGGAATACTTATTCACTGTTGGTAGGAATGCAGAATGGTACAGCCACTTGGAGAACTGTTTGGTAGTTCATAAAGAAGATAAATATAGATTTGCTTCATGATCCGGCAATACCACTACTGGGTATGTACCCAGAAGAAATGATGACACAATTAGACATTTCCACACTGATGTTCATTCATAGCGGCCTTGTTCACAATTGCCAAAAGTTGGAAACAACCCAGATGTCCATCAACCAGTGAATGGATAAACAAACTGTCATGTATACACATGATGGAATATCAGAAAGCTGTCAGAAGAACTGAAGTTGTAAAGCATATGACAACATGGATGAACCTGGAGGACACAACGGTGAGCGAAGCAAGTCAAACACAAAAGGACAAATACTGTATGACTGTGCTATTATGAACTATATATATCATGTAATCTCATGGATTTAATAACTTGAATATGGGTCACCAGAAAATAGAATGAGTTAAAGAATGGAAAGCTGAGGGTTAACTTGTGCAGAATTGGTAAAAAGGGTATGTGTTCATCTTTGGAAAGGAATCGAAAAGGTGAAAGCACAACTAATGCTTATAACTAGCAGTCATCTTATATGGGTATGACGGTAGCTAAAAGGGAAAGTCTAAGGTCATGTATATTACTAAAAGAAAAGCTAAAAAATTTAACGTGGGACTGTATAGCATAGTAGAACCTTCTGTGAAATATGAATATGGTTAATATTGCATATATGACTGTTTTTCTTTCAGACTGAACAAATTTATGTTAATATTACAAGATGTTAACATCAGACAAAAACCAAACATTATGGTAAGTGAAAGAAACGAGAAAAGAAGGAAAAATGTAAATCAAAATGCTCTCTTCAAGAGGAAAAGAATCTGTTTCAGCTTTTGATACTACCAGCTTTCACTCAGCTATGTAACACTCCTGCCCTCATATCTTTTAATCTTAATCTTCATCCAGCTTCTTTTTAACAACCTGTAAACATACTATCCAATATTAAAGGATCCGTTCTTACACTGCTCTAGTTACGAATTTCTTTCTGTTCCACACTCCCTTTCTTTCTCATTCTACCTTCTCAAAAGAAGAATTCCCAAATCTTTTTAGATGGGAAGAAATTGAACAAATAATCAACAACAACAAAATCTATAGTAGTACTGGGAAAAAGGAAATGATTCCCTCTGCAAAATTTCTGAAGTTAGAAATTAAAAGGATGGATAAACCAAGAAAAGAGAAATCATGGTCTAAAATACAATGGGTGGAGGGTTCATGGCCATTAGAACTATTCTATATATGCCTCTTTGAATGCGCCAAAGAAACTTCAAATTCAACATACTTGAATGGAATTTAGTATCTTCCCCTAAACGTATTTCTTTCTCTGTCAGTCATTCAGGCCAAATATCTGAGACTCATTTTTGTCCTACTTTGTTTCTTTTCATATACAAGCATTCTTCAAATTCTATTGATATAATCTAAATTATACCTGGACTTTATTGGCCCTGTTATCATTACACTTCAGTTCAGGTCAACTTTTTTTGTTACCTAGAGTATGGCCATACCCTGCCATACTTCACACTTTGCATCACTCCCTGCTAAATCCACTTTCCATAAAACAATCCCAATACCTTTCTAATATACTAATTTCATCATACTATTTGACTATTCAAGTGTTACGCTGGTTCCCATGTCCCATGTATGTTAGACAAACATGTATCACAAGTGTTACGGCTTATTTTTCTTATATCCATGTTAAAAATGATCAAGTGTACATGACCAGAAATGACCAAATGCCCAATTTGCCCAGGACAGACCCATTTTACATGTGTTGTTCTAACATAATTATCAGTAAGAGCTCCCTTTTACTCTCAAAAGTATTCTAGCATGGACAATAAATTACAAGGAAGTCACTCATAATTGAACAGAGATGGCATACAAGATAAAAAAATAAAAACAATCTGCCATCCCTGAAATATAATGCAAGTTCCTTTCCATGGCATAGAAGATCTTCTGTGACCTCACCACCGGCTATCCCTCTGGCCTCATTTCCTTCCTTTTCAATCTCACAGATTATACTCTGGTCATAATGAACCACTTGTAGAGTTACCAAATTTACTATGCTGCTTCACACCTAAACACTTATGCTCATGGAATGTCTCCTAACTAGAATACTGTTCCCTTTCCTTTGTTTAAATCCTATTCTTTTGAGAAGCAATGAAAGCAGTTTCATCCACTGGGAAACTTGTCTTTACAACCCCAAAATAACTTCCCTCTTTTGATCCTGCAGCTTAGTCCTATCAACACTTTTACCACATTGTACTAAAGTGACTTTTTTATGTCCTTGCTTCCCATACCTTAGATTGCCTGGCAGCTATTCAATAAATGACTTTTGAATGAGGGTGACAACATTAATTATGGAATAAATAACCTAACAATGGTTCAAACCTTCAGAGGTACTCATGATAAATTATTTTGCTGCATGTAGTACATATGCTCTACCTAGCCAGTGAAATATTCAGGAGCAACTTATTTTCATAATTCATAATCAAACTTCTTTCATAAATCTTCTCCCATACACTTTTTGTTTTTTTCATAGCAAAATGACAACTTTTACAAGAAAGGACATTTTATAGCTATATCTCATGTTATACTAAATATTGTTAACCTTTGAGGAAAAGATTTAGAAACAAATAGAGAGGGAAAAGAGGCAATTGTGGCAACACTATAAATGTGGAGATGTTTTATTAGATAATTTTACTAAAATAGCTATCTCATAATTTCCTGGCATTAATTCATCCACAAAAATACTACTGTATTTTTCTAAAAGAGCACATGGACTCACATAAGAGCTCAAACAAAAACATGAGCAATAGTGATCAAATTCTCATAATCAAATATTATAGTAACATTTAAATCTGACCCTCATTTATGATGTCATACATTATACTGTTTTTAAGATATATAATTTTGGTGACACTATACACGAGATTTCTCATACATCAAAGAAGGAGGTTGCAAAAAGATGATCTCCAAGATCCCTTTAAGCTGTAACACTCAATGGTCTTTGCCTCAAACAACAGTTAATAGGCAAAATTTATTAATACATGCTATATGTCTAAGTCTCCATCTGGCTTCTAAGAGCACTACACATTTCAAATTAAATCCAAAATACATTGTGCCAATATAATATGCTTTTAAAAGGTAAAAGTGAGTTACTGTTTGCAAAAATAAAATAATAACATTTAATTCAAAGTCTATGGCAAATATATAAAGACTTATTGTCTAAACTAAAATTTACCTAGAGTAGTAAGATATATTCATTGTTTTGACCTCTTTTCCTCCCATTCTCTAACACACTTAAACCTGGCTTTCAACCCCACCATTCCACTGAAACTGCTCTTATCAAGGTCACCAATTTCCCCTATATTGAAAAACCCAAGGGCCAATTAGTAGCCCTCATCTTCTTGACCTATCAGTAACATCTGACAGCTAATCTTTACTGAGGCACATTCTTAAAATGGCTTTTTAGAAACATACTTTCCTAGCTGGCTATTTCTTTTTATTATCCTTTCTAGGACCTTTTCATCCCTGGCCTCAATCTTTGGTTCTTTTCATTTCTACCTACTAGTTAATCCTTCACTGAATGGTATTAAATCCCTTTTTTGTACAATGTGTACTACCAAATTTTTAACTCTAGTTAATGAGGTACCAAAATCGGATATCCAACTACTGACCTGACATTCTTAATTCTAATAAGCTTCTCCAATTTTACAATGTTAAAAATAAAATTCTTGACATTACCTTGAAACTTGCTCCCTTACTTGCATTCTTAATTATCTAATAAGCTTCTCCAATTTTATAATGTTAAAAATAAAATTCTTGACATTACCTTGAAACTTGCTCCCTTACTTGCCTATCTCAGAAAACACTAACTCCAAAATTCTACTTGATCAGGTTAGAAACCCAGGAGTCATACTTGACTGCTCTCTTTCTCTCAAATCCCATATTCACTCCATGAGTAAGTTCCACTGGCAGCCTTAATAATACTTCCCAAACATGACCTTTTCTCACCATCTCCACTACCATTACTCTAGTGGAAGCCCACCATATCTCTTTTCTGGGCTATAAGTATAGGTTCCTTACTGGATTTTCTGCTTCTACAACTTTTCCTTCAACATGTAGTTAATTCTTCAGACAAAAGTCAGGATAATCTTTTAAAAATATAAATCGTATCTTGTCATTCCCTGGCTCAAAATAATTCAATAGATTTTCACCTGAGCCAGAGTAAAAGTCCAGGAGATTACTACTGCCAATGAGGACCTACATGATATGGTTACTACTTTTCCCCCTGACCCAATTATGTACAATTCTCTCTCCCCCTTGCTCCCCTAGGACTTTATTCCTCAAATATACCAAGTTCATTACTGTATTAGGCCCTTTATAGTAAGTATTCCCTAAATGTCCATTCCACCCTCCCTAGTCTATTATGAATGGCTTCTAATTTCATTCAGTAACCTGCTCTACCATTCCCTCTTATGAGAGACATTTCCCTATGGTCCTATTTAAACAGGAAGTCTACAATTATGCTCTTCTTCTAATGCCCACATATTATTTTTCTTTGAAACCCTTATACCACCACCTGTAACATTATTACATTCTTGTTTCTCTTTCCAATGAGAAAGTAAACTCAATGAGAATGTAAAAAGGTTATTTGCTTCACCAATATATTCCCAGCCCTAAGAACACTTCACAGCCTATTATAAGCTTTCAACTTGTCAATCAAAGTCCATGAGATGACTCTTCCTTAGAAATATTTCTTCAATGATTGTGAAAGTGCCCACTTAAAAGGCCAATTTATTTTATCAAATTTTACAGATACATGCTAATACAGGATTACCACAAAAACTACTGAACATTAGGGAGTATTGAGTATAATTTCCTCATCTAAATAATGTTTTGCAGATATAGGAGAATCAAATAAGACCAATAAGATCTGTTCTTTATGAATCTATTTCACAAAAATTATCTGTGTTCCTAAATATTTGCTAAGACTTTTCCTTACACATAAAGTTTTTATTTGTGTCAAAGTGTAACTGCTCTTAAATGCTCCTATGATATTAGAATGCGTAATTACATAACAAAATTGGAATCTCAGTAATTTATAAAATCAGAATGCCCACCTGATTATCTGAGAGCCACACTGCAGTCAACTGCTGAAGCTTTGTAAAGCTAAAGGGCAAATTCTTTAATCTGTGGAAGGACAAAATGCAAAGGAAAATTAAACTTTAAAATTAGAAAACAAATGAAGTTGAGACCTAAATCTAACAGTCTTCCAAACAATGTTATATTATTGCATATGGAAATAGGAGAAAATGTTTAATGCAGAAGACAACACAATATAGTTCTTTATATAGGACATAAGCAAGAGATTAAACCATCTTGTATTATAAATAATTCTTTAATAGAATCAATCCAGCTGACAAGAAAATGGGATAATCTAATAACCTTCAAAAGTTATGTTTAAAAAAAAGTTAACTGTCCCTGCCTTAGAGGCTTGTACACATTAAGTAATGTGTCATAATATTGCTTTGGCTATTTTATTTGTATTTAGACAAAACAGTTATAGGAAGAACTATTACTGATAGTTTTTTATAAAAACTAAAATGCTCTGAATTTTCTTTTTATCCTGTACCTTCATACTCAAGAAGACTATCTAAGGTGATAATGAGTGAAAAAAAAGTAATATAATACTCAATAGAATTCAAAACTAAATGTCACCTTATGGCAGCGGACTTGGCCCAGTGGTTAGGGTGTCCGTCTACCACATGGAAGGTCCGCGGTTCAAACCCCGGGTCTCCCTGAACTGTGTGGAGCTGGCCCACGCGCAGTGCTGATGCGCCAAGGAGTGCCCTGCCACGCAGGGGTGTCCCCGTGCAGGGGCACCCCACGCGCAAGAAGTGAGCCCCATAAGGAGAACTGCCCAGCGCAAAAAGAAAGTGCAGCCTGCCCAGGAATGGCATTGTACACACGGAGAGCTGACACAGCAGAATGACTCAAAGAAGAGAGACACAGATTCCCCTGCCGCTGACAACAGAAGCGGATAAAGAAACAAGACGCAGCAAACAGACACAGAGAACAGACAACCAGGGTGGGGGGTGGGGGGGAGAAATAAATAAATAAATCTTAAAAAAAAAAAGTCACTGGGAAGCGGACTCGGCTGAACAGATAGAGCATCCGCCTACCACATGGGAGGGCTACAGTTCAAACCCAGGGCTTCCTTGCCTGTGTGGAGCTGGCCCACATGTGCTGATGTGCGCTAGAAGTGCCGTGCCACACAGGCGTGTCCCCTGCATAGGGGATCCCCACGCCTAAGGAGTGAGCTCTGTAAGGAGGGCCGCCCAGCGCGAAAGAAAGTTCAGCCTGGCCAGGAGTGACGCCACACACACGGAGAGCTAATGCAGCAAGATGATGCAACCAAAAGAGACACAGATTTCTGGTGCTGCTGACAAGAATAGAAGTGGACACAGAAGAACACACAGTGAATGGACACAGAGAACAAACAACAGGGGTGGGTGGGGGAAGGGGAGAGATAAATTCTTAAAATGTTGAAAAATAATAATAATAAAATAAAATAAAATAGGGTATCTTCTTCAACCCTGCTATTGAATGCCTATCTACTCTTTTAGGCCTATCTTTTAAGGCAGTTTGCTAGCATCTAGGGCTCTAATTTTTGGTGACCAAAGTATAGGCTGAAATGAGATTTAATTTAAAAAAGCAGTAACTCTTTTAAATAAAATGGATTTAAATCAAAGCTTGACCTTACAAGTGGTGTTTGAGTCACCTTAACTATCTATGTATCTCAATTTTTTCCTCTTTAAAATGGAAATAACTGTCTATTTCATCAGGTTGTTCTGAAGATTGCATAAGACAATATGAAAGCAAAACATCAAAACCTCTATAAATGCTACTGGATCATTATCATTAGTATCATTACATCATTACCTCAGGAAAAATTATGGACATTCTGTTACTAATACCAACATTGTTCTAAAAGATGTAAATTACAACGGAACAAACCTAGTGATCTACAATTCTCTACCTTGGCTTTATTGTCCAAGCTACCAAGTGAGTGAGTGCATAACTGCACATTTATATACAGAAAAATACAAACAATAGATTAGTTTCAAAAGCTGCTTTATTCAACTGAATCATTAAGATGGAGATGTGTCTTCAAATAAAAAAGGTTACTATAATGAGAATAAGATTATACAGCCTAAGTTGGCACAAATGAACAGTGACAAATAATCACAGTATAACACCAGATAAAATTAGATCATTCTTACTGATGAAAATTCTATTTTAAAATATATCTGTATATATAAAAAGAATACGCATTTGATTTTTTATGACATATGTGAAACTTTAATTCCATTCAACTGTAAACAATATGAAGATAGTATTACCAACCTATTGTCACTTAAATTAATGACTTTTAGTTTTTGCATATCACCCATTTCCTCTGGAAGTGTCTCAAGTTTATTAGAATGGAGAAAGAGCACAGTTATATTTTTCCAGCTTCCAATCTGAAACAGAAACATAAATTTGGGATAAAAAAATTGGCCTGTTGGTTCCTCAAAAAGTTAAACATAAATTTATTACATCCTAGTTATCTCACATTTAAGTATATCCCCAAAAGAACTGAAAACAAGGACTCAAAGAGATATTTGTATAACAATGTACAGAGCAGTATTATTCACAATAGCCAGAAAGCAGAAGCAACTCATGGAGACTCAATGGAAGAATGGATAAACAAAATGTGGAATATAATTCAGAAAACAGATAACTCAAATACATCATTAATTATTTCTGAAAGAAAATAAAACCACACTGGATAGCTATAATGAAGATAATCAGGAAAAAATGAAAGATAAAAATCTAGAACAAATTTGAAATATACTACCTCTGGTGGTAACTGCTGTAAGTAATTATGATCTGCAGCAAAGGTTCTTATATTAGTAAGCTGCCCAATAGATGAAGGCAAAGCTTCAACTTCATTGAAGCTACAATCCAGTTCTTCAAGTGATATTAACCTTTAATTAAAAATGAAAGCATACATTATTAAAAGAGGATTCATGTATATAATCCAAAATTTAAGAACATCTGAACATTCACCTTGACTCCAATAAACCTAGGGCAATTATTTCATTAACATAAACTACACTAATAATATATAGCTCTGCCTATCATTATTATGCATATCAATTATTTTTTTAATGTTTATGGAATCTTCATTTGGTATTATTTATGCAATTACCTTAAAATATACATAGCATACTTAAATGGCAGTTAAGTCTTGTAGTTCTATTAATTCACAAAAATCTTACCCTCCTATAGAGTCTGGTAGATACATTAATTGGTTTTCATCTATTTTAAGAGTTGTTACATTTTTCAAGGAACCTATTAAGAAAAGAAACAATCAGTAAATTTTCAGTTCAAACTACTAGACCACCAACTGTCAATGTGAGCACATATCACATATGACATGAAATCAGAACTTTCTTGACCAGTCTATTTAAAAGAGACATCATACCAACCCCCTCACTCTCTATTCCCTCATAGTGTTTTTAAAAATTTCCCCCTACATATCACATCTTAACATTCTGCATATTTGTCTATTAACCCTCACTAGAATATAAGTTTCATGAGATTAGGGACTCTTTATCTGATTTGTTCAGTGCTATAACCTCGCTCCATTGACAATGCTATATAGCACAGAGAAAACACACAATACAAACTTGTTAAATTAATGGATTAAAGAAATGAAATGGTAGTTTATACAGGTGTGTAACAAACTACCCCATTCAGTGTATACTAAAACAATAAAATGGATTTAAATTTACAGTTAAAAGATAAGTGTTGCAAACCAAAATCACAATGAGATACCACTTCACATTCATTAGGATGGCTACTGTGGTGGGAAAACAAAACCAGCAGAAAATAACAAGTGTTGGTGAGGATGTAAAATGGTGCAGTTGTTGTGGAAAACAGCAGTTCTTCAGAAAACTAAATGTAGAACTACCACATGATCCAACAATTCCATCTTCTAGGTATAAACTCCGAAGAAATGAAAGCATGAATTCCAAGAGATATCTGTACACCAAAGTTCACAGCAACACTATTCACAATACCTAAAAGGTGGAAATAACCCAAATGTCCATCAACAGATGAATGGATAAACAAAATGTGGTATGTATATGCAATGGAATAGTATTCAGCTATAAAAAGAAAAGCAGTTCTTACAAGAAGTTAAATTTTATTAGAGTGATAAAAGTGAGATCTCCTGTTTCGTAAAGAAAAATATAAAGTCAGCTAAGGAGTTAAGTATATTGTATACCTGATCACATCAAGGAAAATTCAGCTAAGATTTGTTATTGCAGCAGGTCTGAAAAGCCACCTCAGAACAAATACATTTTGATAATACTGTTTGAAAATTTTGAATCAAACAATGGCAAAGACAATTTCACAGATTTTACTATAGTTAAAATTAACTATATGAATTAGAAAGTGATACAAACCAATGGTCTCAGGCAGTTGTTGAAGTGAATTGCTTGATAACAGGAGGTCTTGAAGGTTTTCACATGCTGAAATGCCATCTTCAACCAACTCAATATTATTTTTAGAAACATCCAAATATGTGAGTTGTTTCAAACTACCAATAAACTATAAATTTAAAAAAAGGATATCTAATGACTCAATCAACATTAAGTAATTTGTGAAAAGTTTAGGTGATAAAGCTAATATCAAGGTTAATTTATAATTAATTGCCAAGATGAAAAAGGACATACAAAATTTTTAAAAAGTGCCATTAGTAATATATTCAGTATTAAAGCTAAGAACTCCTACTGACTGTAAAATGACAAATGTGTAATTTGTTAGTTGGTAGAAAGTATACGGAAAAATCCTACTCTAACAATTCCTGAGGCACAATCAACAGCATTTAAAAGACTAATTTATAAATTGTATTGTGGAAATTTTCAAATTTCAATCAGGAATATGTTCATAGTTAGCAAACAAACATAATTTGCTTCTAACCATTTAATTCCATTAAAAGTAATGTGAAAATATAAAATATAAAACTGCAAAGGATAAACAGAGTAAGTAAAGCATTTAAAAATCTGATATACTTACCCCTGGAATAAAAGTTAATCTATTACCATCCATCCAAAATTCTTTCAACCCGCTTAGCTGTTCAAGTACTTCAGGCTATTTGGGTAGGGAGGGAGGAAAAACCCCAATAATTTACTTAAGGAAGTATTTATTTGGTAAGAGAACCTCTTGGGAATTTTAAAATAACTTTTAGTTTCCAAAGCTTACATTAAAAAGTTTTAATGGGAAGACTTATACTTGTGATTGCACAATTTTTAAAAAATTGGATAAAAATTAAAGAATGGCAAATTCAATACATGATACTGCGTGGGATCTAAGAATGGAGGAGAAAAGGCTGAAAAGGACATGATTTGGACATAAAAAAATTGGGATATATAATGTACGCTTTAATTTCTTTAACTTGATAACTGCACTTAAGGTGGTTTGATCATACAAGTGAATTTCCCTGTTTGTAGGAAATGCAATGGAAGTACTATGTATTCAAAGATTATGAGGTGTGCAATCTGCTTTCAAATGTTTAGAAAATAGGTAGGTAGATAGATTGAGAGAAAGGATAATATGGAAAAGGTGACATAGGTTAAAATTGGAGGATCTGGGTCTCTTTTGTTGGGGATATGGTGGAGTTCTCTACATGGGGGTTGTATTATTTTTTTCAACCATCCTGTAAGTTTGAAATGATTTTAAAATAAAAAGTTTTTTAAAAAATTTCACTTACTGGAGGGACGATTGTGAAGAATAATCTTAAATACAATCTTAGAATTTACCACTCTTGAAACTTGAATATTAGTGGTAAAAGTATAGATTATTTGTACTGGTATATTATACTTACAGTACTTTTTTAGAATTAACAAGCAATTTCAACGATATTATTTCATTTAATATTGGCAACAACCCTTTGAAATGTGTGTGTACTTATGTATATATGTATGTATAGTATGTATAAGTGTGTGTATCAGATGAAGAAACCTTAAATAATGGTTAAATGAATTGCCCAAAGTCACAAAGACTTAAACAAAAAAAAAGGCAGATGCCTTTACACTATGCTATATTTACTACAATAACATCACTGAAGTAGAACTCTTAAACAAAATTCCAAAACAACAGATTACGGCACAAAACTCATTTAAACTTTGGATTACATAATATGGTCAAGTATAATGCAATTAATAAAGAAATAAAAATAGGATATATTTCTTACAAGAGTACAATAAAAAAACACACTTTCATTCATTATCAATAAAAAGATAGAACCCTTTAGGGAATGTTCGTATCTTAGGAAAATCACAAAAATGTTCCCTGGTGGTATTAATAAAGGCATAGAGAGAATGAGGAAACAAAAGAAATACCTAGAGAGAGGGGAAAGACAGAAGAAGGAAGGAGTAAAAGGAGAGGAGAGGGGTAGCAAGAGAGGGAGGTGGGGAGAGGGAGGGGAAAAAGAAAGGAAAGATGGAAGGAGAGAAGGAAAGAAAGAAGGAAGAAAACAAATATCATAATTGCCCAATAATAAGGAAAAAGAAAATGAACCAAAGCAAAACCACATGATAAGAGTACTCTGCTATTACATGGTTGAAAACTGTTTATAATAAGATGTTGAAGACCTAAAACTAATCAAAGAGTTGAGGTGCATCTTGGTAGTTAGGCAAAATTTGCTCAGGGGTTTTGGTCCTTGAAAGGTGAAGAAATGACTGGCTTCTAAGAGATTATTTCTGTTACCCTGTAAACGTGTGTGCAAGCAATGATCATGGATGGGATAGAGTACCATCATGTCTAATGACCATAATAACACAAATAATACATATTAATAAAAGCCATGTCATTCAGATTTACCATTAGCATACATAACAATTCCAGATATAACTTGGATTAAAAGAAACCTCCTTTCTTGATTAACCTGCTGTAATCCTATTAAGTTGAAAAAAAATGTATATTGCTGGAAAAGTAAAATGTTACAAAAAGTAATGATTTTGAAAGTTGCTTTGGTTCATAAAAATAAGAATTTTCAAATAGTCAATATAGAAACAGATTAATGCATAGAAATACAATTAAGTAGACAATTTAGGAAGAAATCATATTTGTGAATCCTAAAAACGAATAATTTAAATAAAAACACAAGGTAAAATAATGAAAATTAGATTATACCTGTGATTATGATTGTTGTCTAATTGGTGTTCAGGTATTTGTAACATTAAATAAAATAAAAATTAAGAACTGTACTTAATTTTCAATTATTTCATTCTACTTAAATCAAGAAAAAGGCCTATTAGAAAATTCTTCACATTTAATGAAGGTAAAATAAAAACAGAATGTCAACTCTACCACTTGCAAATTTCACGAGTATAAACTCCCAAAACACAAAATAAAATCCATAATAAATCATCTTTTCAGACATAAGAAAGAAAATAGAGTACAGAAAATATAAAAAAAAAAAGTCCCCCAAAATACCATCCTCTTCCACTGATTTCAGCTGAAAACGTGAGTGAGCATCTGTTTAGTAAGCAAATGTACAATACAGTACTCACAGGGCAACATTACAGCTGACAGCATTGAGAAAATCTTATTTTTAAGACTATCATTTGAAATCAATTATAATTTTAAACAGCAAATTTGTAAAAATAATTTTAAAATGTCAACGGGAATATTCAGCTTCTTCCTGAGTCTCATACAGATTTTAACAGTCACCTATGCATTTGGCCAACTTATGTTTTTACTGAACCTCTAGTTCTAAGAACTAGGAAGAAAAGAATATGAATGGAAAAAGACAAAGAAAGCACACTAAAATATTGTTGCAACAATGAGTGCTTTATTTTTCCTTCTACTTTCATGTATTTTTCAATGTTCTCTGGGGAATATTTTTATTTTTATAATGAATAAAAAGAAAATTTAAAAATTCACCTTGTGAAATAACATGCTATTTCATATTGCTATTTATTTTCCTCAAGCTACTATTAATAATTTATTTCTTGAGCACATCTCAGAAAATTGTCTACATTATGTGATAAAATTAACCAGTCTAGAATTTGAGTTACCACAGATAATTCATTTAGTAACAAATTCTTATTCGAGTAAGATTGGTCCATATTAACATTTTAAATACTCTAAATTCCTAAGCAATAATTCACAGCTATTTGGACTTAGAACTATCTTTCCTGCTGTATTCTAGTCTGCTAAAAAAATTTTCAGTTTTTCTCTTTCAATTTTCTACTTTCTGTGCCTAAACACTTTTGGCTATCTATTGCATGGGTATGTAATTAATATTATATTTGAACCCTGGTCGCTGTCAAATTTTTCTTTCTGGTAAAGTCTTCCTCTTAAGAACTTTCATTTCTTGTCCCTCAAAGATATGTATAACTTTCCCCAATTTTCACATTAAAAAAAGGGAAGAGAAATAAAAGCTATAAAAGTGATACCTAAAATAGGAGATCACTTATATATGAAGTAAAATTTCATGTTAATCTTAATTAAATATAAGATTTATGGAGAGTGAGATTGGTGAAAACTTACCACTTCTGTGAATTCATTACTTCCCAAATCCAGTCTTTCCAGTTGGGTCAGTCTATTCATGGTTCTATCCAAAATGGATTAATAAAGAATTATCAATCACCTGGAAGCTTTCAAATTTCACTGTTTTAAACATTTCTATTTCAATCTAATGTAGCATAGACTTTTATAGGTTGACAAAGTAAAAATAATTTCTAAGTGTTCATATTTACTATCTAGATAAAAGGAATAAAGTTGTCAGTAGTTATTACCTAATTTTGGTTTCTCATCAGCCTTTTAACCTCCCTTCTTAAGAAGTAATAGCAGTGGCTGAAGATCCGGGGCTACTGAACTGCAGGCCACTTCCACTGCCACAGGATATAGAGTATGGGACCTTGGTCCCAAAAAGAGCCCACTCGCTTGATTTATCTACCATCACAGGAAGAGCGCTCTGGCCCCTGGGGCTGAGAAACTGCAGCCCCCAAGTTGAAGCTGAATGGTATTGATCAGCCAGATGTCTTCCCTTACTAAGGATTTGTGGTAGTACAGGGCAATAGGGGTCCTGCCGGGAACAGGGAAACTAACACAGTAGAACTGGACAAAGTGGCATCCCTGCTAGTAAAGAAGGGCAAACGGTAATTGCCAATCCTACCAAAGCTGATGAAGAGCAAATATACCCAGTGCCCCATGAAGAAGGGGAGGAGAAACAGGTACGGACACTTCCCCTGCAAGCCCATCACATCAGGGAGAAGGTGGAGGAGTTTGTATAAAAGGTCTCGGAGGGACGTTGGAGGGCCATCCCATATGATGTGTTCCCTTACTGGCTGAAGGACAATGACTACCTGCTACATGGCCACAGACCACCCATGTCCTCCTTTTGGGCTTGTTTCAAGAGCATCTTCCACATTCATACTGAAACTGGCAACATCTGGGCCCAACTGCTTGATTTCATGCTATTTCTCTTTTTGGGAATCTTGATCATGCTCAGACTAAATATGTACTTCATGAAGGTAGTTTTGGGGATCTTCATTTTGGGTGCAGCTCTGCCTCAGGTTCTCCTGGTTTTTTACACGATCTATGGTCATTCAGAGAAAGTCTCGCAAACTTTTTCAAAACTGGACTGTACAGGGATCACTCTAATGATTATGGAAAGCTTTATCCCTTGGTTTTATTATTCCTTCTACTGCTCCCCATGGCCACGGCTCATCAACCTCTCCATAGTCGGTGTCCTGGGGATTTCTACCATCATTGAGGCACAGTGGGACCAGTTTGCCACTCTTAAGTATTGGCAGACAAGAGCAGGAGTGTTCCTGGGACTCGGCTTGAGTGGTGGTGTGCCCACGATGCACTACTTATCACTGAGTGCTTTGTCAAGGCCACCATTGTAGGCAAGATGGGCTGGTTCTTCTTTATGGCTGTGATGTACATCACAGGAGCTGGTTTTTATGCTGATCAAATTCATAAGCACTTCTTTCTTGGAAAGTCTGACACATGATTCCAGTCTCATCAGATCTTTCATGTCCTGTTGGTGGCAGGCATCTCTGTACACTTTAACAGGGTCTCCCATCTTCAGGCCTAAAAGGTAGTTGTACTGATGACTCCGGCTCTGAGCCTTCCCACCAGAGGGGTGGTGGAGGAACTTTCCAAATGCTTTTAAAAATAACTTCTTTGCTCAAGTGACAGAAAGAATCTGAGTTGTCTGCTTCTAGAAGAAACCTCTTAGACAATTCAGACCACTTTCACACCCACTGCGCAACAAACTTTCCATTTGCATTTCCCTAGCTGAGGGGAGAGGGGATGGTCTAACTTGGCCATCCCCCTCATGGCAAGGCAACTACCATCCCCTCAAAGAGATAGTACTTTGGAGCTCGTGTTGAGATTTTACCTCCTCCTCAAACCATTCTGGGAAAAAATAATGGACTGAGATTCTTCAGAAATTGTTTCTGAAAGAAAACGTCCCTCAGTTACCCCTCTCCTTACTTTATAACAGGCCATCCAATTTTTGCAGCAGACTTTTCAAAGTAGTTACAACTTGTTCCTACCTTTCTAGGGCCTGGATCTGCATACATACCATCAAGAACAAAGACACCAACTTTAACATAGCCTGGCTAATCATGGAAGTATGCACAGCACTCATCGGAGTTTAATTTTTTTTCTTGGCAGAGTAATGTAAAATTAAAATGGGAGAGATATTTAATATTTTATACTAAGCTTTAAAAAGAAATCTGCTTTCATTGTTATGTATCTTTCTTTGTCTTCTCTTCTTATCTTTCTCCTCTAAGAATCAGAGGGAATCCTGGGGACCTCTGATGTGGAGAGAGGTTCCCTGTCAATTAAGCCACCTCAGTTCCTGGTCTCTGCTGTGCTTTGCTTTGACTCTCCCTTCATCTCTCTCTATTGTTGCATCATCATCTTGCTGCGTGACTTACTTGAGCAGGCAGTGGCTCACCACATGGGCACTCATGTGGGCACTTGGCTCACCATGCGGGCACTCATGTGGGCACTGGCTCACCGCGCAGGCATGCTCTCTCTTCTTCTTTTTCACCAGAAGGTCCCAGGGATTGAACCTGGGTCCTCCCATATGGTAGGTGGAGGCCTTATCACTTGAGCCACACCACTTCCCTGCTATTTATCTTGAGGCAAAGGGTATGATAATAATAAATGAAAGTTCAGAAGAAGAGAAAAAAATAGCAGTAAACATAAAACTAGAGGTCAAAATATGAATAACTGGCTCCCATTTTACTCACAGAAAAAATGTTCATATGATCTAAATCAGCTAATGAATTAAGACTTGTTGGGTGGCTACCTATTAACTACTACCTTTTAAAAACAAAAAACAAAAGAACAAACAAACAAAAAAAACAGGTACTGGGGGAGACAGGGATTGAACCTGACCTCATATGTGGGAAGCTGGTGCTCAACCACGGAGCCACATCAATTCCCCTGAGATGGTTTTTTTTTGTTTGATTTTGCTTTTTCAGGAGGCACCAGAGACCGAACCCAGAACCTTCCATGTGGAAGGCGGGAGCTCATCCACTTGAACCACATCTGCTCATAATTATTACCATATTTAAAGGCTGCTCATGCATATGTAAAACACTATAATTCTAAAAATTAATTTTTTGAAATTCCAAGAAAAATATTAACTTGCTCTCGCTTTTCAAGTTAAATTCAACTGCCCACATTTCAATACCATTCAAAATAAAGTTTTATAAAACAATTATGATTAGTTAATATTTATTTTAAATTAAAGCTGTAATTATACAATTTTGAACTTACAATTGAACACCAGTTCCTGGAAAATAGACTTTAAATAAACTGATAATAAAAAACAAACTGATTTTGTAATGAAGTAAACTGGGCACTTGATCTTTCCTTATGTAAAGGTAAAACTATTTTAAATGTTAATTAATTCAAATCCATATTTATACTCACTCTTAAATTGCTATTTCTATAAAACCATATTATTTAATACCTTGAGGTGCTACTAACAACCCAGATAAAGAACTCTATACTTAACATATATTTGGATAAAATACACTTAATATCTTATTGGCATTACATTACATTAATATACTAACAACTTAGAAATTAATATTCATTAAACACCAAATAGGCTCCTTAAGTTATGGCAAGAGAAAACAAATAACATAACCTTCTCCTCTAAAAATTTAACAAATTAAAAATAGTAAGAAATAAAATTAAAACTCAAGGGAGGGTGAACAGATGTGGCTCAAGCAACTGGGTGCCCACCTCCCACATGGGACCTGAATCTGGTTAACCATGCCTCCTAAAGAAGATGAGCTGCAAAGGGCCACAACAAGCACAGAAGTGGCTCAAGTGGTTAGGCACTCGCCTCCCACACAGGAGGTCCCTGGTTCAGTTCCCAGTGCCCCCTGGGTAAGACAAGAAGACAACGAGTAGACAGAGGGAGCCATGGAGGGGGGAGGTGTATGAATTATTATGATATACAGTACTTCTAATTCCATTACTCATATCTGTCTAGTTCCAGAAAACTTGTAAGTTTCAGTTTGCTTCAAAACACAGTAAAAGGTATTTCCAGGATCGCTCTTCAGGATATAAAATCACGTTATGATATTAAGCTCCTATGTTTATACAATTATGCCAGCTGTAGATTTAGGAAAAGTTAAGGAGTTGTGAGGAGGGAGAAGATCGGTGGAAGAAGAAAATACAATCATGCACTTCTTGCTTCAACAATTCTTGTTAAAATGAATACTTAACATAGAAAATTCACATGCAGCAAATGAAAACTTTACACCAAGAATAAACTATAAAAATAAAACAACCAGTTTTAGAAGAGAATAAAAAACTAAAGGGCAGTGCATTAGAAGAATTCAATTACAGACAATATAGGAGATATATTTTAGATTTAAAAATTTTAACTCTAAAATGTGTCTCCACCTCAATTCTTTGTAGCTAAAGTACTGTCAACTTCTGTCCTACTCATATACTTGAGAAATCTACCTGAAAAAACAAAATTGCATCTTAGAATAAAACCCAGCTTCCTATTTCAAGGAGAAATAGAACCATCCCTCAAATTTATTCCTATCTACTTCTAAAATAAGTTTATATTTAATGAATGTTTGCCTTCTCTTCTCCTGTTTTGGAGAAAAAGTATCCCTGTTTGTATTCTTAAGTATCCCTCCTTTGTATTCTTACTACTGTGTCCTCTACTATTCTTAAGGTGGTATTAAATTCCATTTAACTATATATCTAAAACAACAGGGAAGCGGCTGTGGCTCAATCAATTGGGCTCCCATCTACCATACGGGGGGTTCACATCCCAGGGCCTCCTTGTGAAGGCAAGCTGGTCCGTGCCCAGAGAGCTGATGGCCCATGTCTGCGCCTGCGCCTACGCCCACGCCCACACAGAGCTGATGGCCCATGCCGGAGAGCTGGCACAGCAAGATGACCAACAAAAGGGAGTCAAGCAGACACAGAAGAATGCGCAGCAAATGGACACAGAAAGCAGACAGCAAGCAAGCCACTGGGGGGAGGAGGGGATAAAATTATAAAAATATAAAAACAAAACAACAGCTTTTCCCACTGTTTTAATATTTGATTAAAAAAGGCTAGCCGCATATCCTGAATGCACATGACACTTAAATGTCAATGTCAAATGAATAGTTTGTAAGGTCTCAAAGGTTTTAATAAAAAGACTTTAAAAGAAAATAGGAAACAAATAAGGTTGCACATGAAATGACAGCGTCGAATTTGAATCTCCAAAAAGGAGTTAAAATAAATGCATTGACAGTGATATGAGAGTAAACATATTGGTTATTTAAGTCTATTAGAAATTACTTTGGACAGTCATGATTTGAGCTAATAAGTTATCACTTCAGTACCAAATTCGTAAATTGTTTAAACCTTTTTAAATTAAAAAAATACATATTTTTATTATGTAAGTTGTGAACTTATAGAATTTCCATACAACATCTCTTCACCAACAAGCCACACTATTGTGGAACATGTTACAGGTTATGAGATAATATTATCAGACTATTACCAGTAACTATGATCCACTGCATACATTTGGCATATTTTTTCCACAGCTCCTATTATTAACACTGTACATCTTTGACACTGATGCATGAATATTATAGTCTTGCTGTTAAGTATAGTCCATACATTAATTTTATTTTTCTCATGCATCTCCACATTCCCATGACATTGCAATAGTGATGTATATCCGTTCTAGTTCACAGAAGGATATCCTTGCATTTGTACTATAAACCACAGTTCTCATCCACCTCTCGGTTCACTGTGTTATTTGGTCCCTAGATTATTCTCTAGCTTTTTTTCAATTGACATTTTCATCCCTAGGCTATCCTTTTTAGCCAAAATCCAATTTATAAAGAAAATGCTACTCACTATAATGTTTTACCAGCAACTCAATCCATTTCTACACTTTTACAGTCAAATTAATTAAAACTTCTACATACATTAAGCATCAGTACTCCTTCATAGCCCTTCTCTTACCTCCTTTTAACCTATACTCTAGGTTTCAACTCCATGAGTTTATTCTTTGTATTTGGGTCATATCAGTGAGACCGTGCAATACTTATCCTTTTGTGTATGGCTTACTTCACTTAGCATAATGTCTTCAAGATTCATCTATGTTAACAAAGTGTCCCAATTTCATTTCTTCTTACTGCAGCATGGTGTTCCATCATATGTACATACACATTTTGTTTATACATTCACTGGTTGATGAACACTTGGGTTGTTTTCATCTTTTGGTAACTGTGAACACCACCACTATGAAAATCGGTGTGCAGAAATTTGTTCGTATCACCGTTTTCAGTTCTTCTGGATATATTCCCAGTAGAGGAATTACTGGTTCATATGGCAGTTCTGTATTTAGCTTCTGAGAAACTGTCAAACGGTCTTCCACAGAGGCTGCATTTAAAAATCCTACCAACAGTGAATGAGTGTTCCTATTTCTCCACATTCTCTCCAGCACTTACTGTTTTCTGTTTTTTTAAAATAATGGTTATTCTCTGCAGTATGAAATGGTATCTCATTGTCATTTTGATTTGCATTTCCCTAATAGCTAGTGATATAGAACACTTTCTTACATGCTTTTTGGCCATTTGTATTTTCCTTTGTGGAAAAACGTCTAAGTCTTTGGCCCATTTTTTAATTGGATTACTTAATCTTTTATTGTTGAGTCGCAAACCTTTTTGAATTTTAATGCAGATCATAATTACAACTTTTGGGGGGAGTTTTAAAAATAACTATTTTTCCCCAAACTTTTAAGTTAATTGTGCAATACAGAAAACTGAAAAACACAAAAAGCAAAGATTATAAAAGTCACCCAGAATCACAAGCAGCTTACAGTTCAACATATCCTTCTAGGACCTAGAATCTAGGTCCTAAGTATGTATACACACAACTAAGCATCCATTTCCATGTGGTCAAGATTTTAGGGAATATATCAAGCTTTTTCACACATCATGAATATTTAGCAATTCAAAACCCCAGAGGCATAAGGTATTGTGAAAACCAAGACTACAAGACACCAATTTAATCGGGGAAAAAAAATGTATTCCTGCCTTTCTTGGGTACAAAAATTTCCCCAGAGACAAAAATGGCAACAGGCTTCTACAGATACTAGCAGAGTTACAAATACTGCATTCCCTTAATGCTTATTTATTTATTTTGGGGGTACCAGGGATTGAGCCTAGGAACTCGTAGATGGAAAACAGGTGCTCAACAATGGAGCTACATCCACTGGCCAATGAGGTTGGATTTTTTATTTGTTTTGTTTTTAGGGAGTACCAGGGATCAAACCTATGTCCTCGTACATGGGAAGCAGGAGCTCAACCACTTGAACTACATACACCCTTAATGCTCAATTTAAAATGAGACATACAGCAATAGAGTACCATAAGTATAATGCTTCTAAGAAAATACATTATCATATCTATATTGAATTACTAGCAAAATGTATGTTTCCATTGAATTATTTAACAATATTTTCTTATGGTATAGCTAAGAGATGAGCACATACATCAAAGGTTAGCTTCAAAATGGAAACATGAATGCATCTGCATACATCCCTCCCCCTGCATCAACTTCTGTCCCTCTGCAGCCAATTTACTGAAAAAGTCCTGGTGCGTACTGCTCAGAGGGGGGTTTAACAATTCCATGTCAAAGACGCTTTTTTTCTATTAAATTAACAAATTGATATTTATAAATTTGCTAATCCATTAGCTCTACTTTATATCATACACTATCACCTCCAGATACCTAAGAAGTTTAGATGTGAAATAAAGAATGAACTTTATCGATAATAGTCATAGGTATTTAACAAAAAATGCACATATAGAACTATGGCTATAATCTAAATCTGTCGGCTAGATATAGAGTTATTAGCCAAGGGTCCTTCCCTCTGCTCTTCTCTTTTTCCTCTTCCACTATTTCTATGACTAAGTACAGGAATGCGTTTAGCTCTAAGAGGTAGAATGACAAAAGTCACTCCTAGAACACAGTCCTTCCTAAAACTAACACAAGGACCTTTATATAAGGATAGTTTTACTATTTTTAACATATGTTGGACATTAGCACTTGTCCTTTAATACACAGAATTAACTAAAATGTCTGTCTATAACAATGGTTGCACAATCTAAACTTGTCTAACAACTCAGAAAAACGCTTCCTTGTGCACTTCATTTCCTTCCCTTTCGACCACCCCATCAACATACAGCTCCATGACATCTAGTTTAACAAACCCATTCCCCATATACAGCCATTTCTATGTATTAACAGAAAACATATTTAAAGTATTATTTTACACTATCTACTTTAACATATGCTGTATACATCTAAACATAAACTAGATGCTTCAAATAAGGACTTAAGTTTGTGCATGATTCACACTAGCACTGAATACACCACACACACGTAGCAAAAGATATAATCTCAGTGTCTTCTAAATAGGTAAGTTCTGGCCTAGAATTTCTTATCAATTTAATGGTTGCCTCTGCAATGCTTAGAGGGGATTTTTAACAATTTTGCTCCACAAGTAAAATTCTGTCATTTTCAACAGTCTCTGATAAGAATTTTAACATGAAATGTAAAAATTTATTAGCTTACTAATTCTACTTCTGTCACGCTGGCAACCTCTTTATTATCTACAAAGACTAGGGAAGTGGATTTTGTTCAATTGATAGAGCATCCGCCTACCATATGGGAGGTCCAGGGTTCAAACCCAGGGCCTCCTGACCCATGTGGTAAGCTTGCTCACGCGCAGTGCTGATGCACACAAGGAGTGCCATGCCACGCAGGAGTGTCCTCCACATAGGGGAGCCCCAAGCACAAGTAGTGCGCCCTGCAAGGAGAGCCGCCCTGTGTGAAAAATGTGCAGCCTGCCCAGGAGTGGCACTGCACACATGGAAAGCTGACGCAGCAAGACGATGCAACTGAAAAAGAGACACAGATTCCCGGTGACGCTGAGAAGAATGCAAACAGACACAGAAGAACACATAGCGAATGGACACAGAGCACAGACAACAGGGGTGGGGGTGGGATATAAGGGGAGAAAAATAAAAAAGATAAATAAATCTTTTTAAAAAAATCTACAAAGACTAGATGATATAAAATTAGAATGCATTTGTTCATTATATTCACAGCAAAGTAAAATAAAATGTACAAAACATATAGGATGATGATTTACCTTGCCTAACTACAGACTTACTGGCTTAGAATCCTTGGCATTTCCTAATCCCTCTGCCTAAAATAGCACAAACATAATATGTACTGCTCTCGATGTGATTTGACCATTCCATTTCCAAAAGATATTTCATTATGAATTTTAACAAAATGTTATCTACAAAATGTGTTAATTCACTACCTCTACTTTTAACATACTTTGTGCACTTCTTCTAAACATCCAGAAATACTCTATATTTTTCTATATGTCTACAGTATTTCTATAAAGTAGTACTGAATAAACCATACACATGTAACAATGGTTCTATCTCAAAGTATCTACTATATTGAAACATTTTGGGTCTAGAGTTCTTCATTTCTCCTGATCCCTTCTCTCCACCACAAAGCAGGTGGGTGAGTTACAGGCACATGTATCGCTTCTATGTGGTTTTATAATTTCATTTTCAAAAGTCATTTTCAGAAAAAGTCTATGAATTTTAACACAAAGTGTACAAAATGGATTAGTTTGTTAATTCTACTTGTGTCATACATTGGCAACCTCTTTAATATCTAAGGAATAGATAATATAAAATTAAGACTCTTTTTTCCAGTATATACACAATATATGCAGTATAGCAAAGCTAAACGAATGTACATAACATACAGGGCAATGGATGATCAGAAATTTCCTAGTACATGCTGGCAAACACCTTTTGGACCTTCTTCTTCCCACCTCCCTCAAAGCAATGAACAAGAGTACAATTTCATTTTCAAAGAAAATATTTCCAACCAACTTTTAAAATTATTTACAATATTCTTCTACTACTTCTATTTTTAAGAACTCCTAAAACTTTTAGAAAGACTAGATACTTCAAATAAGAACTTACTTGTCCACTATATACATAGTATTGTTAAATAAAACTGTACACACATAACAATGGTTACAACATGAGGTTATCTCCCAAACATGACAATCTTGGCCTTGAACAAGTCCCTCCTCGTTGCCTGTTCTCCACCACCAGTTTGGTGGACTAGTACAGGCAAGTGTAACACTTAGAGGTAGCAGAACAAATTCATACCCAATGGTTATTTATAGAAGACAAGCTTTTCAATAACTTTCAACACAAAGTATACAAAACATACTAATTTTACTAACTCTACTTTGGCATACACTAGCAATCTCTTAAATATCCAGATGTTGCAAAATGAGAACTCACTTGTCCATTACATACAGTATATATAAACCAAACAACATTCACAGAAGATACAATTCTGTCCAAAAATGTCCAAGTACATACACACTAGCATATTACCTTCTGTAACTACTTCCTTCCCACCTCCTCCAAATCAATATACAAATATATAGACAGTAGTGTACTGCTCATAGAGATGGCTTAACAATACCATTTCCAAAGGACAATATTTCCTATGAATTTGCACAAAACAATATTTATGAAAGTATTATTTTTCTACTTCTATTTTTAACATATGTCAGACAATTGTCAACATCTAGACAGATTAGATATTTCAAATAAGGACTTAAATTTGTTCACTAAAGACAAAGCAGTCTTGATGAAAATGCACACATGTAACAATTATAATCTGAAAGCTGTTATGAATATGAATGTTCTGGTCTAAAATCCTTCCATTTTATCCCTCCTCCACCAACCCTGTAGGCTGTAATGCTCAAATTTTCAGAAGACAATCTTTCCTAGGAATTTTTTTTAAGGAAGTCCCGGGGATTGAACATGGGAGACAGTCACTCAACTACTGAATCAAATCCACTCCCCTTTCCTAGGAATTTTAACACAAGATGTTTTAGTTTACTATTTTTGTCATACACTGGCAATCTCTTTAACTATATAGGATGTGTCTGTCCATTATAAATACAGCAAATTAAAGCCAAACCCATTAAAATAGCGAAAATGGTTAATCTTACTTCATCATAAACACACTAGCACTGAATCCTTTCCATTTCTTTATCCCTCTTCCCCCAATCCAGTGCCAAAATGTACTCACAGCGGTGTTTTGTTTGGCCATTCCAAAAAAAACTCACGATATTTCATAAGAATTTTAACAAAAAGGTATTTACAAAATGTGTGTTCTTTTACTACCTCTACTTTTAATGTATGCCAGGCACTTCAAAACATCTAGGACAAGGAGATACTTCAAAAAAGTAGTTAGCATTGTCAACTATACATAGAGTAGTAAGGGAAAAAATGCAAACACAGAACAATGATTATAATATGAAAAAAATTTTTCTTTTTTTTAAGATTTATTTATTCCCCCTCTACCCAGTTGTCTGCTCTGTGTCCGTTTGCTGTATGTTCTTCTGTGACCGCGTCTATCCTTCAGCGGTACCGGGAATCTGTGTTTCATTTTGTTGTGTCATCTTGTTGTGTCAGCTTTCCATGTGTATGGCGCCATTCTCGGGCAGGCTGCACTTTCTTTCGCGCTGTGTGGCTCTCCTTATGGGGTGCACTCCTTGCGCGTGGGGCTCCCCTACATGGGGGACACCCCTGCGTGGCACGTCACTCTTTGCACGCATCAGCACTGCACATGGGCCAGGTCCAAAAAGGTCAAGGAGGCCCAGAGTTTGAACCGTGGACCTCCCATGTGGTAGGCAGATGCCCTATCCATTGGGCCAAGGCTACTTCCCGAAAATTTCTTCGAAATATGACCTGTCTAGCATAGAATCTTCTTCCCTTTGTTTTTTCAGCCTTCTGCTCCGTGTCCCCCAACCCACAGAGCAAGCATGGATGTGTGTTGCTCCTGGTGTTGCATCCAGAGGCAGTCTAAATTCCATCTCAAAGTCATTTCCAGAAGATATTTTTCTATGATTTTTTTAAAACAAATGGGCATTACAAGACATGTGATTTTTTAACTCTACTTTATCATACATTGGCAAACACTTACATCTAGAGAGCCTAGATGTAGCAAAAGTTTTCTTTTAAAAGGTTGACGGGAAAGTTGAGAGCAGCTTTTTCGTATTATACACACAGGCCTTTATTAACAGCCAGTAAATCTTCCCAAAGGGTGCTGGGCACTTACTGACCAAATGAAGCATATTATTCTACTATTTCTGTCTTCGAATATCAAGCAAGGTCTGGTAGAAGGACGACTAACTGGCCAATGACCTGCTAACCATTCCACTGTCGTCATCCAGGGCTCCACTCACCTTCCAGGCCTGTTAATAAGGCCTTTGTTCTTCATTGCTGGGATGAGGTTGCATCTTCCCCAACTGAGACGGAGTGGTCACTCTAGATCCCGGATCTGCACAGCTTCATGGCCTGAAGAGGCGGCCGACCTTGAGTTAACACAGATCCACCTTCTGGGTCCTCAAAGTACCTAACTAATGGCCTTCTGCTGCATTCCTAGCTGCCATTCTTTTTCTCCCCGCCACTGAAAGGGGCCATGACTTCAGTGGCCTGGTGAGGGTTAGCTGCTGCCCAGCAGGTTTGGACAAGGAAACTGGGCGACCGACAGGGTCCAGGCTCAGAGAGTCTGCCGCTGACTTCAGGACCTCATGGTGGGGAGGGGAAGGCAGGGTTCTGCCTCTGCCTCAGGGTCTGGACCAGGTCACTAGGCAATCACAGTGAGGGCAGGGCAAGGACCACAGGCAGCCTGTGGCCCAACAGTTCAGCCACCAACCTGGGCCCAGGGAACACAGCCACACTCCGTGTTGGAACTGACTTGGCAGTTCTCTTGGTAGGCAAGTGAGGAATTTCAACTTAATGTATACTCACAATCATCACTACAAATTTCATTCACTCCTGCACTAAACAAGCAATTACTAAGTTAATATATACCAGCTTTTGGAAATGAAAACTAGACACTTTTTCTACCCTCAAAGATTTACAACCATGAATGCAAGTGTGTGTGAGCATGCACACATGTGTTATACTGGTCAGGGAAGAATATAGAGTGACATGTAAAAAAGGATACATTAAAATAATGCGGTAAATGTAATAACAGATATAAATAAGATGCCATAGAAGATGAATGAACAAAACAACTAACTTCTGGGAGAATGGAGATGCTTTCCTCCTCAAAAGAGGACAGAACAGCTTAACAAATCAACTAAACAAGAGTCACCAATTTTATATTTCTGTAAAAAAATAAATACTTTAGGCTTTCAAGCCATATAGTCTCTGTCCCAACTATAGAGCAAAAGCAGCCATACACAATATATAAATGTATGAGTCACTGTGTTTCAATGAAACTTTAAACAGGTAATTAGTTGTAGACTGTAGTTTGCTAAACCCTAAATTGTAACAATACAGCATTGCATTCAGGATGTTTTGAGACATTTATTCTATAAATGGCCATGGTCTATAGTGTATTTTGAGTCTGTAGACGTATTTCTTTTATAGTTTTATCTTCTTCCCTGCTCTTTTGTTGGGTGCCCTTTTTTCTTGATGTTAGCATACCAGTAGGGGGTTCTCAATGCAAATTCTAATTTAAAATGGACTAGAAACCAGATAATTAAGTTCTTACAACTATAATTACTGGGCTTCACATGAAGACCCTATAGATCTGTATGAGCTCTAGTATGTGAGCTTGGGACCTCTATATGGGACTCAGGAAGGCTTTACATACTTACTATTTTGGCAGGAGATTGAGTTCCAGAGAACCAAGAAATAGTTTTGTTATTTTTTTTTTTTTTCCCAAAGACGTATTTATTTCTCTCCTCCCCCCTTGTTGTCTGTTCTTTGTGCCCATTCACTGTGTTCTTCTGTGTCTTTAGGTGGCACCAGGAACCAATTCTGGGACCTTCCAGAGTAGGAGAAAGGCACGCAATCTCTTGCACCACCTCAGCTCCCTGGTCTGCTGCATCTCTCACTATTTCTCCTCTGTGTTTCTTTTCATTGTGTCATCTTGCTGCGCCAGCTTTCCAGTGGGCCAGCACTCCTGCACAGGCCAGCTCTGCACTCGAGTCACCTCACCACTATGGCCAGCTCACTGCTAGGGCTAGCTTGCCTTCACCAGGAGGCCCTGGGAATCAAACCCTGGACCTCCTATATGGTAGATGGGAGCCCAATCACTTGAGCCACATCCACTTCCCTAATACAGTATAAAGTTAGACACCAAGGACAGATGTGTAAATTTTTATATTTAATACCACTAATTAAAATATGGTGAGCCTTTTAAAATAATTTACATTTTAGATTTACAAAATTTAACATTTTTTTAAGGACTTAATATTAAAATTCAAAACTGAATTTTAAGAAGGATAGCATCTTTACTTACTTTGGCAACATTTTCAACTGGTTTTCTCTAAGTTCTAATATCTGGAGTTTAGTTAATCTGTAAAACAAAGAAAATAAATCAAACACCTATGACAAAAACAGAGAAATGAATAAATTGATATTATTCGAAAGTATATAAAAATGTATTATGTGATTACTTTGCACCAACTATTGTATTAAAAATTACAAAGGACTAAAGAAAACACAAAGGAATGAGAAGTAAAGTTTATCTCTGCTCCTAAGAATTAATAGGGCGAGGGATAAGCACTTTCAGATTTTTAAAAGGGATAAAGAAGTGATTGCTGGAAAGCAGCTATGACTCAAGCAACTGAGCTCCCATTTACCATAGGGAGGACCCAGGTTCAATCCCTGGGACCTCCTGGTAAAAAAAAAAAAACACAAAACCAAAAAAACCCAAAACAGGCGTCTCAGACTGGCACGGAGAGGCATAGGCTCCCACGTGGCAAAACGATACATTAAAAAGACAATGACACAGTCCAGGGGTCTCCTTGTGAAGGCAGGCTCACAAGCACGTTGTGGAGAGCCGCCCAGTCCGCAAGCGCTGCGAAGCGCCACCTGGCCCACAGATGATGGAGATCACTGCTGGGCCCAACGACACAGTGGAGCGCCGCCCGGCCTACAGACGCTGCGGGCAATGATGCGGGAAGCAGCTGTGGCACAATCAGCTGGGCTCCCGTCTACCATATGGGAGGCCCTGGTTTCAAGTCCCAGGGCCTCCTTGTGAAGGCAGGCTTGCCCACATGCTGCGGAGAACCACCGGCCTGAGTGCCGCTGAGTGCCGCTAAGTGCCGCCCAGCCAGCAAGCACTGCAGAGTGCGACCAGCCTGCAAGCTCTGCAGAGTCCCAACTCAGCAAGGTGACACAACAAAAAAGGAGACAAGCAAAAACACAGAAGAGCACACAGCAAATGGACACAGAGAGCAGACAGCAAGCAAGCTGCAGGGGAAGTGGGAGGGGAAATAAATAAAAATAAATGCAGATACAGAAGAACATACAGTAGATGGACACAAAGAGCAGATAGCAGGCAAAAAGCACAAGGGAGAGGGATAAAATAAATAAATAAAATTTAAAAGACAATGACGCAACCAGATAGAAAAAAACCAAAACAAAACCGAACAAAAAAAGTGATTGCCTCATAAGTACCAATCCTAAAGCATTTCAGGCCTTTTTTCTGAAAATACATGCATAAATTGCTAGCTGTTAGAGAACGATAATTTAAATCTAGAATTCAGACAAGAAAAAGAACAAGTAAGTAAGTCAAGGTGACATGGAGAATGATAAATTCTCTGCCACTTCAGTGTTACACTTTCTACTACAAATAGAAGGGAAATGAGCAGATTAAGAAGTCCAAATGTCACATTCAGAAAAGCAATCTGACAAGTACACAAATAAATTGGTTTTAGATAAAAGATGCCTACAAAATTAATAAACTTAAAACCATATTAACTTGATATCTATTATTCATACACATTGACCAGTTCATTTTTTAAAATTTACTGAGGTACAACTAGTATGACAGGAATTGCTCTAGGTTCTGATAAGAGGGCCGGGAAGGTGAATCCAAAAATACATATTCTCTTTTCTCAACAATTTTTATACTGGTGTGGAAGACAAATTAACCAATAAATTAAACCATTTTAGACTGTGATAAATGTTAAGAATAAAGTATTCATTATCTCAGTTATACAGCAATTACTCCTAATTACTTCTGCAAACCTTAAAAACCAACTCTTTATTTTTTCCTCCATATTGCTTACTTGGAAAGAATAGCTCAAAGTCAAAATAACAGGTCCAAAGAAACTAAAAAAACCACAACACTTGGAAATTATTACAAAAGAAGAGACTACAAATTTGTAATTAACAGGATTACTAAAGCAACTTTTATTTTGGTAAACTTTATTAAAAGGTAACAATGTAAGGTTTTAAAAGAAGTATAGGGAAGCGGACTTGGCCCAGTGGTTAGGGCGTCCGTCTACCACACGGGAGGTCCGAAGTTCAAACCCCGAGCCTCCTTGACCCATGTGGAGCTGGCCCATGTGCAGTGCTGATGTGCTCAAGAAGTGCCCTGCCTCGCAGGGGTATCCCCTATGTAGGGGAGCCTCACGTGCAAGGAGTGCGCCCCGTAAGGAGAGCCGCCCAGCACGAAAGGAAGTGCAGCCTGCCCAAGAAAACGGAGAACTGACACAACAAGATGATGCAACAAAAAGAAACACAGATTCCCGTGCCGCTGACAACAACAGAAGCGGACAAAGAAGACACAGCAAATAGACACAGAGAACAGACAACTGGGGTAGGGGGAAGGGGAAATAAATAAATAAATAAATCTTTTTAAAAAAGTATAATTTACCTGCCAAAATTAGCTGGCAAGAACTCAAGAAAAGCATCATTCAGGTATAACTGAGTTAGGTTTAACAACTGAGAAAATCCATCAGGAAGCCTATATAAAACATACCAAAATTTAAATTAAGTTCATACACAGAATTTTAGTTTCTATTAAATATAAATCTCCTCAGAATGTGTATAACCAAGACATGTTCTTAACAGATAATTGTCAAAATCAAGACATGTTCTTTATTTTTTTTCTGGGAGGTATGTGGGATTGAACCCAGGACCTCATATATGGAAAGCAGGTGCTTAACCACTGAGCTTTACCCACTTCTCCAAGACATGTTTTTTTCCCCCCCAATGTTCTCTTCCTCCCCCCCACCCTTGGTTTTAAAATATAATTTTTTATTTTTTTAAAAAGATACTTCAATTACATAAATGTTACATTAAAAATATAGGGGATTCCCATATGCCCCACTCCCTAACCCCCCCTCCCACTTTCCCACATTAACACATTAGTGTGGTACATTTATTACAACTTATGAGCACATATTGGAGCACTACCACTAAGTGTGGATTACAGTTTACATTATAGTTTAAACTTTCTCTTGCACAATTTTCTAAGTTATAACAAGATATATAATGGCCTGTATCTGACGCTGCAACATCATTCAGGACAATTCCAATGTCCTCAACTACACTTATTTTTCCCCTCTCCCTCCCCTCAGAACCTCCAGTGGCCACTTTCTCCACATCAATGATAAAAGTTCTTCCGTTGCTAGAATAACAAAAAGTCTATAGAATAATAGTAAGTCTACTCTATTCCATCGTTCATTCCCCAATCCTGAATATTCTGGAATGGTGATGCCCACTTCACCGCTAATTGAGAGGGGGCTTAGATCCCATGGGGCAGATGGATGGGACTATGTTGCTTAAAGTTGCAGACTCTCTCTGTTCCTTGGGATGGTCATAGTTTGTTATCATCTTCTTGTTAGTTCTCCAAGGTGAGTTCAATGAACTAGAGAATAGGTGTTGCAACTCTGGGAAGATTCAGGGCCTGACTGGCACTTGGAAAGCCCAAAGATTTAAGTCTCTTGGACATAAACCTATCAACTCTAGTACTAACTATTGGTAAAAAGTATAAGGGGCAGAAGAGACATGTGTAAGGAAACCACAACTGAGCCCAACTCTGTCACTCTGGGGAGCATAAATTCAAGTGTAGGGCCCACCAGCAGGCACCAAACCCCTGAGCTGTCAGCCCTGACTATGCTACCTGGATGTATCCAGAGCCCTCAGGAGTCCCGCTGTTTGAAACAATATTTACTGTGGAAGTCTATGAGATCCTGCTGAGATGTGCATGAATGTAACCTCTGGAATGACCTCCTGACTCACATGGGAAGCAAGGGGTCAACCACTGAGCTACAGCCACACCAAGACATGTTCTTAATAGATAACAGTCAACTTTGTTCTTTTATTATTGATCCCGAAACTGAGATTTACTTTTTGTAAAACCTTACCACTTTCAATGTTTATATCTTTATCTCTACCTAAAAAGTGAGGAAATATTAAAGTCTAAAAAATATAAAATCTTCCCCAGTCAACTATGAATAAGCCACATTATGTAGGAATGTATTTAGGACTTAACTATGAAGTCAACAGAAACTCTCCAATTTCACCTTATCTAACATCTAACAACTTCAAGTTTTTCATCAATTCAAAGGACTGGATCAGGGATTCTAAAACATAGCAATATTGACATTTTGGGCTGGATAATTCTTTGTTGGGCAGTCCTGTGCATTGTAGGATATTTAGCAGCATTTCTGACTCTACCACCTAAATGGTATTAACAACTCACCCCCACTCCCAGGTGATGACAACCAAAAATGCCTGCAGGAATTACAAAATCACCCTCAGTTGAGAACCACTGGGTCTAGATTATTTTTTTCCTCAACATTTGGTCCTTAAATAGTCAAAGATTACAGAATTCTATACTGAGCAAATGAGAAAAAATAACATAAAAAGCTGTCTCACATTGTAAGACCATGTGAGAATCTATATGTATTAGTTTTACTACTATAATCTCTGGCTTACAAAACATAAAACAGTTTTAGAACTTGATGCTACAGCAATACTTTCAAATGAAGAGAATATACATCACTGTTAACTGTTCATCCTGGATTTTAACAAGTACAAAAAATCCTGTTGTAGTAAGACATATCAATTTTTGGCTCAAAAATCTTATTTTCCCCCTATCTCACATTCCTTCATATTCTACAAGAGGTGAAGCAAGTCAAGTTTTGAAAATCTCATCAAAACAGCATTTCAATATGTAAAAACTGGTTTCAAATAAGTGACACTAAGCTTATGCTTTACTCTATTAATTTTTCTTTCCAGCATTCCATTTTTTAAAAAAATTAACAGCTCTAATGCTGGCAAAACATTCTGTTTATAGCCGTCTAAAAAGGACATATGTAACTTCTGGTATATATTGCAACTAATCACATGAGGATGAGTGTGAAATACATCTGAGTTGTACATGAAGATATTTTCATATTGTACAAATTGCAATAAGCAAGGAAAACGTGATTCTAGTATTGATTCTGACATTAACTATGTGTGATATCTCAATTTCACAACTGTAAATTAAAGATACAGAAGAGATTATTTAAAAGATTATTTACTCTAACATTGAGATTTTATACTGATTCAAGATTGATACCAATTGTTGGTTAAAATATGTGAAGTATTATTTTACTACTGGTTTATAGTTATTTACTTTCAAAAATAATTTATAATAATGCAACAGAAGAGAACTTACTTGGAAATAGGGTTTACACTGGCCTCCACAATTGTCAAAACTTTACAATTTTTTATATTTTCTGGAAATTCCTGAATTCCTACAAAATGAACATATAAACATTGATGAAATTAGAGGAATCTATTTCAGGAGACAAAATAACAATAATTAATGTGTACTCTGTAGGTTCTAAGTTATCTAACAGCTAAGCAGGAAGCAGAAAAACTGAGAACAAAACCACTTTGCTACTTCATCTTTTCACCTCTTTATAACTACTAATTACTTTGAATCATTTTACCTTCTTTTCCTTCTTCTAGTGGTTCTGAAAATTAGTGCCTACTCTATGAGATGAACACAGAATCGAAGTAAGATTTCAGAAACAGAACCTCACAACTAAGGCCAAATGATTTTTTTTTTTAAAGCAAATTATTTTTTAAATTTATTTGTGAGGTACCAGGGGTCGAGGATTGAACCTAGCTCCTTGTATGTGGGAAGCCAGCACTTGACCACTGAACCTTAGTTTGTTTTCTTAATTTTTTGCTTGCTGTTTGGATTTTTTTTTTAGGAGGCACAGGGAACTGAGCCCAGGATCTCCCGTGTGGGAAACAGGCACTCAAATGCTTGAGCCACATCCGGTACCCCAAATGCTTTTTGATAAGGTTGCCCAGTCTACTCAACTGGGAAAAAATAGCCTCTTTAACAAATGGTGCTGGGTGAAATGGCTACCTATATGCAAAAGAATGAAAGAGGTCCCCCATCTGACAACTCATATAAAAACCAACTCAAAATGGGTCAAAGACCTAAAGGGAAGAACAAGAACTATAAAACTCCTAGAAGAAAATGAAGGTATCTTCAAGATCTTGTGGGATAGGCAACTGTTTTTTAGACTGTCACCCAAAGCACAAGCAATGAAAGAAAAGAAACAGGTAAATGGGACTTCTTCAAAATTAAAATTTTTGTGCTTCAAAGGACTTTGTCAAGAAAGTGAAAAGGCAATCTATTGAATGGGAGAAAGTATTTGGAAACTACATATCTAAAAAGGGCTTAATATCCAGAATATATAAAGAAATCTTACAACTCAACAAGAAAAAGACAACCCAATTTAAAAATGGGCAAATGATTTTGAATAGACATTTTACAAAGAAGAAATACAACTGGCTAAAAAGCAGAGGAAAAGGTCACTAGCTATTAGGAAAATGCAAATCAACACCACAAGGAGATATCATTTCACATCTACCAGAACAGCCATTATTTAAAAATCAGAAAACTAAAAGTATTGCAGAGGATGCAGAGAAATAGGAACACTCACTCACTGCTAGTGGGAATGTAAAATGGTAGATAACACTATGCTCAACAAAAGAAGCCAGACACAAAATGTCCTGTTACATTATTTCACTTTACGAAATATTCAAACTAGGCAAATTCATAAAAACAGAAAGCTGATTAGTGGTTGCCAGGGCCTGGGAAGGGGAGAAAGTGGGGAGTGACTGCTTAATGGTATGGGGCTTCCTTTTATGGTGAAGAAAATGTTTTGGTAGATAGTTGGGATGGTGGCTCAACACCATAAATGCACTAAATGCCATGAATTTTATATTATAAAATGGCTAAAATGGTGACTTTTGTATTATGTGGATATTAACAGAAAACTTTGTTTCAATATACAATCTAAACTGTACATACAGAATACACGATGATAATTTCTTAAGGAAAGGGTAATTGTCTAAACAGGAGAACAATCTTGCTAATGGTCTTCCTTGCATACAGAGAGACTGAATGTATATAATCTGTGATAGCAAAAATAAGCATTTCAATCTTTCTAAATAACAAATGGCAAACACAGTGGCCATTTTTATTTTGCTGCCAGCATCTAAAATAGTATAATATCTGCATGGTAGGTATTTCTCAATGAATGAATGAGTGAATGAATGGAAAGAATCAAGAAAAAGACACCAATTTAAAAAATCTGTTATCTTCCTTTCATTATTCACAAAAGCAGTTACTGCCAAAGCCCAACAAATGTGATACATATTACCATAAAAATATAGATTATAATTAGTATTGTTCTGATCTGAATCTTTTGTGATTGCTTTAAATATCCTGGCAAATCAGATTCAACACAGCATAAAGGTTTCATAAGAAACATTAATTTTTATCATGATAAAAGTTCAACTTTTCTCATTGTGGCATCATGCCCTAGAAAGTTTTTCAGAAATTAATTTGAAGCAAAAATTGATGAAAGCTTTATATTATTTTATATCTATCTTGAATGATATAATTTATATTTAAAATACTTTTAAATAAACTTCACCATATTAGAGCTGACAAGAATTAGGAAGTGTTTCTAATGAAATCATACTCCTCTAGCATATGAACAGTCACTTTTAGAAAGGAGCATTTTCTAAAGTCTTTTAACGTTTTAACTTGGGGTAAAAGAAAAGTGGAGAAGGAGTAAAAGGTAACCAGACTTATAAAAAAAAAAAACAATTTAAAAGTGAGCAAAGAACTTGAACAGACATTTTTCCAAAGAAGACATACAAATGGCCAATAAGCACATGAAAGATGTTCAACATCACCGGTTATCAAGGAAATGCCACATTACACCCTCCTTTCACAGAGGTAGGGACAGAGTCACAGCTGTGTCGAATAATCCAAGTCATGCAGGCCTAGACTATAGTTGCCCAGAGAGCTGATGAAGCTTAACGCCGCTTTCTCCCCTGCCTGGGGTAGGGGTGGAGCTGCAGGTATGGGCAGCAATCAATGCAGTGCGGGTCCTAGAGGACCGCAGTTGCCCGGGTAGACTTTTTTTGTAAAGACTTATTTTTTTATTAAATCTCTTTAATAAATTCAATGAGACAGCTAAAGATTAAGACGACATTGGGGGAAGTGGATGTGGCTCAATAGATAAGAACGTCCACCTACTATATAGGACGTCCAAGGGTTCGATGCCCAGGGCCTCCTGGTTTGTGTGGTGAGCTGGCCCATGTGCAGTGAAGCTGCGCGCAAGGAGGGCTGGCCCATGCAGGGATACCCCCGCATAAGGATGCCCCCTCCCCCCCCCGCCGCGGAAGGAGTGCCCCCAGTGCAAGGAGAGCTGCCCCACACAAAACTGCAGCCTGCCCAGGAGTGGTGCCACACGCTCAGAGAGCTGGCACAGCAAGATGACACAGCAAAAAGAGACACAGATCCCCAGTGACGCCTGATGAGAATACAAGTGGATGGAGAAGAACACACAGCAAATGGACACAGAGAGCGGACAACAGAGGGAGGGAGGGTGAGAGGAGATAAATTAATAAATAAAAAAATAAAATAAATAAAATTTTTTTAAAAAGACACTGGATCAGCACAAAGAAGAACTTCAAAGCAGGTCTTATGGGACTAAAAGGCACAATAATTGAAATTTAAGCCACCCTGGAAGCATATAATACCTTATTTGAGAAGACAGGAAAAAGGATTGGTGAGTTTGAAGAAGTGGCCTCTGAAAGTGAACATATAAAAGAAAAGATGAAGAAAATAAGGGAAAAAATTGAATAAGTTCTCAGGGAACTAAACAACAGCAAGAGACATGCAAACTTATGTGTCATGGGTACCCCAGAAGAAGAGAAGGGAAAGGGGGGAGAAGGAATATTTGAAGAAATAAAGGTTAGAAAATTTCCCAACTCTAGTGAAAGACATAGATATCCGTGTCCAGGAAGAATAATGTACTCTCATTCAAAAAAACCCAAATAGTTCAACCTGAAGACACATACTAATTGGAATGTCAAATGCCAAAGACAAAGAGAGATTTCTGAGAGCAGCCAAGGGAAAAGCAATGTATAACTTATAAGGGATATCCAATAAGATTAATGATTTCTCACCAGAAACCATGAGGCAAGAGGACAGTGGTATGATACTGCAAGAGAAAAACTGCCAGCCAAGTATCTTAACATCTGGCAAAATTGTCTTTCAAAATTGAGGGTGAGTTTAGAATATTCACAGATAAACAGAAACTGAGAGGGTTTGTAACCAAGAGACCAGATTTTCAGGGAAAGCTAAAGGGTGTGCTACACTTAAAAAAAAAAAAAAAGACAGGAGAGAGAGGCCTGGAAGAGTCTAGAAATGAAGATTATGTCAATATCAGTAAATAAAAGTGTCAAAAGAGTGGTGAAAATAAAATACGACAAATATAACCCAAATATTCAGGAATAAACTTAACTAACAATGTAAATCACTTGTATTCAGAAAACTACAACTCAATGTTAAAAGAAATTTAAAAAGGCCTAAAAAATTGGAAGAACATTCCATGCTCATGGCTTACAAGACTAATATCATTAAGATATTAATTCTACTCAAATTGATATACAGATGCAATGCAATCTCGATGAAATTTTCACCAGCATTTTTAAAACAACATGATTATCAAACTTATTTGGAAGGGTAAGGGATCCTGAATAGCCAGAAACATCTTATAAAGGAAAAGAGAAGTTGGAGGGCTGTCATTTCCAGCCTTTAAACATTATTACCCAGCTTTAGTGGTAAAAACAGCATGGTACTGGCATAAAGACAGACATAGAATAATGGAACTGAAATGATGGTTCAGAGACAGAACCTCACATCTATGATCAAGTGATTTTTCACAAGCCCGACAAACCCACCCAGCTCAGGGAGAACTGTCCATTCAACAAATAGTGCTGAGAGAACTGGATATCCATAGCCAAAAGAAAGAAAGAGGACCCTTATCTCAGACCTATACAAAAATTATTTCGAAATGGATCAAAATCCTAAATATAAAAGAACCATAAAGCTTCTATAAGAAAATGTAGAAAAACATCATCAAGACCTGATGGCAGGTGGTGGTATGAAAGGAGATAAGAGGAGGACTGAGATGAACTACTGATGCTTAATGTATACAGAAGTTTTAATTAACCTGACTGTAAAAGTGGGGAAATAGATGGATTTGATGGTAACAAATTATAGTGAATAGCAGCTGGTTTATAAATGAGGATGTGGCTGAAAAGGTAGTCTTGGGATATAAATGCCAATTGACAGAATGCTAGAGAATAATCCACGAACGGAATAGCACAGTAAACCCAGAGGTGAATGAGCATTGTGGTTGATGGTACAGATTCAAGAGTGCCCTTTGTTAGCTAGAGCAAATGTACATCACTACTGCAGGGAGATGGGAATGTGGAGAAATGTGGGGAAAATACAAATGGAGTGACCTATGGACTGTGGTTAGCAGTAATAATGTAATATTCTTGCATCGATGCCAAAGATGTACTGCGTTGAAAATGTGGAGAACAGAAAATGTATGCCAAACATACACAATGGACCTGGTAATAAAAGGATGATACTATCTCATAATCTCTAACAAATGCTCCACCACAGTGTGTTGTGTTGTTAGAGGGCTGTTGTTTGGGAATTCTTCACATATGCATGATTGTTTTGTAAGTTTATAACTTCTGTCATAAAAATATATTTTAAAAATAATTAAAGGGTAAGTTGGGGGGGAAATACACCAAATATAAGATAAGGACTATGATTGGTAGTAAGATTTTGACAATATTCTTTCATAATTTATAACAAACGTCTCACAACAGTGCAAGGTGTTGGTGGTAGGTTCATGTACGGGGCCCCTGTTATGATGTTATACATGTTTGCTTCATAAGTTCACAATATTTACTATGTCCTTATTATTTATATATGTTCATATATAAATGATATCAAAATAATAATAGGGTAGGATGGGGGAACAATACTTTGGTTACTAGTAGTATTTTGAGGATGCTCTTTAATCATTAGTTAAAAATATTTAACAACAATGCAAGATATTGGTGGTAGGGTGAGGTATGAGAGCCTGTATGATGTTATACATGTTTGTAAGTTCACAACTGTTACTATACACTTATTCCTTATGTATGCTTCTGTATGACTGATATGTTTCAATAAATTTTTAAAAACTAGTAAGTTGGAAGAAAACGGTATCACCATTAATGATACCAACCTAAATAATAAATTATAAAATGTTATTTAAAACACAAACTTTCCATATGCAACAGAACATTTTTAACCATTAATTTAAATTACTCAGTAACAAAATTAAAAGGAAAAATACTCTGGAGCAATTGTAGTTCAGTGGTTGAACACCTGTTTCACATATATGAGATCCTAGGTTCAGTCTCCAGTACCTCCTAAAACAAATTTTTTTAATTAAAAAAAAAAAAAATACTAGTTGTAAAGAGAAAGTTTATTGACCTTTGAGAATAAAGCCCATACTGAAAAACATTAACAATTACTCATCTTCCCCTTCAACTAGGGTGATTATGAATAAATCCTAATCCCTGATTTAAATTTTGTTTGATACATGGATTGCCCACAACTAAATAATTAGGATTTAGAAATTAGGGTTTAGTAAGCCATACACATTTTTAAGAAAAAAAAAAAAAAAAATTTTTTTTTTTTCCATTTTAAAAACAATTTACTGAAGTATATCATTCACATATGAATCTTCTTTGGGCAAATCATTTAAAGAAAAGACACATGGGATTTTCTTTCTCTTTTGTAATTGTAAAAGAAATATAAGTGGGAGTAGATGTATCTTAAGTAGTTGAGCTCCTGCTCCCATGTATAAGGGCCCAGATTCAATCCCCAGTACCTCAAAAAAAAAAAAAAAAAAGACCAACTCTCATTTAGTGAGTAGATGTAGCTCAGTGGATGAGCACCTGCTTCCATGCACAAGGTCCTGGCTTCAATTCCCAGTACACACCCCTACACACACCCCCCAAATACATGCTTATTCTAAAAATTTCTAGTGTCTACTTCTCTTTCCCTCTGAGGAAAGCACTTGATATTTTAGAATATACCCTATATGCTTTTTCCTCTGTGCATCAAGCAAAAACACAGAAAAGACAATTCTATATAAATTCTATATATATCCCAGGAAGGCAGTGATGATGCCATTTTTCCCAGCTCCAGAGCATTTGACACAAAGTGACTCTCAGTAAACATGTTAAACATTTCTCATCGTTACAAACAATATAGTGAATATATACAAATATGTAAGTTTAAGTATAAATAAATATATACATGCACGTATCTATACCATTCATAGATTGATAAATGACAACAAATTGCAAGCCAGGACAATAAAAATAAATTTTATATCATTTGGTATGAAATAGGTTACACAATCTTCAAATAAAGCAGAAAAAAAAGTCTTTACATTTATTTTCATAGACTTATTATTTGATGAAGATAAACTGAAAAATACATTCCAATCTGACTTTTTAAATTAAATGTTCTCCAGCACAAAATATTAGAAAAAAAATCTTACCATTCTTGCTGACATCCAGTTCCCTGAGATTAATGAGATTTGCAATAGATGCTGGTAATGCTGTTAAATCATTGTCTGGCAAACTCAGTTTGTGTAGAGACTGACAGTTAAAAAGTTGCTTTGAAAAAAGAGAAGAAAAGGGTTTTGATTAGCTTTTAAGTTAAATATTTCATCTACTAACTTTTCTAAAATTTTTTTTAAAGATTTATTTATTTATCTTCCCTCCCCCACCCCCCTAGTTGTCTGTTCTCTGTGTCTATTTGCTGCATCTTCTTTGTCTGCTTCTGTTGTTGTCAGCAGCACGGGAATCTGTGTTTCTTTTTGTTGCGTCATCTTGTTGTGTCAGTTCTCCGTGTGTGCGGCACCATTCCTGGGCAGGCTGCACTTTCTTTCGCGCTGGGCGGCTCTCCTTACAGGGCGCACTCCTTGCGCATGGGGCTCCCCTACGCGGGGGACACCCCTGCGTGGCAGGGCACTCCTTGCGCACATCAGCACTGCCCATGGGCCAGCTCCACACGGGTCAAGGAGGCCCGGGGTTTGAACCGTGGACCACCCATGTGGTAGACGGATGTCCTATCCACTGGGCCAAGTCTGCTACCTTTTTCTACAATTAAATAGTAATCTTATTAAAATGGAAGGCTTGTCATATTGCAACAAATGTACCACACTAATGCATGTTGTTAATAATAGAGAAGTACATGGAAACCCTATATTTTCTGCATGATTTTTCTGTACATCTATGACTTCTCTAAAAATTTATTTAAAAACAAACAAAAAACCTGAATGAGTTATACCCAAACATCAGGAAAGATTTCTTCTTGCTGTGGTTATTCTATTACGGCCCTGAATACAACAAAACTGAGGCAGGTTAGTATAGGAAACGAGGGAAAGTGGCTGGTCCAATTAAAGAGGTAACAGCTGGGACCCCCCTGGACAGAACATAGTCCAAAGACCCCTGCCTGGAAACCTCCTGAGGGGAGGCAGCTGCTTGGGAACAAAGCTGTAACCATTACAGCTGAAAAGCCCACCAAGCCCTGGTGAGGAGGTCTCACTTGAATCTCCCGGGCTCAAAAAAAGTCCCAGTTAACTCCAAACAGAAAAGCCTTCCTACTGGTTCCCTGAAAGGTGAAAGGTAAAGTAGAAACGCAACCAATCAGGACAACAAATAGCTGAGATCCTTCCTTAATATGAGATGGGGGTAAGAGGAGAGGTCTTAAAAAAACCTTCCCCAGGGCCCCATTTTGCACATCTTATTACCCTGTAGCACACTCACACCCATGTCTCAAAAGTGTGCATTTTCCTTTTTCTCATTTCTCAATAAACTGGCACATCTCTCAATTCTTTCTTGCAATGAAGCCAAGAACCTAGAAACCCAGAACCCAGAGTGTTCCTCCAACCACTCAGTATGGTCTACATCCTCACACTTCTGCCCTGAGCAAATGCACTCAGTGAGAGGAATTGGTTGTATCCTCTATTGAGGTAGTCAAAAAATAAATAGCTTTTTTGGAAATTATGTTTCAAACATTCTTTTCCAAAAATGAAAGTTAATATAATAAAATCAATATAATTCATTTTAAACAACTCAAAATGTAAAATTCTTATTTGGAGTTAACAAATATACTACTATGGCAAAATCACAATGATGGAAAGTGACCCAATAATATATTTTAATCACAAGCAGTGAATAAATAAGCCATTTCTGAGATACATTAAAAATAAAAAAAGGCAAAAAAAACACCAAACCCTGTTAAGCTCTATTTAAGGAAAGCATTCTTTAAAAATGTGAACTGTTAGGTATGATAGGATAAATGATTCGGTTATTAGACCCTTTCAGCCCTTGGATATAGCCACATGAATTTTATCAAAAGGAGAAGGGCACTGTTATGGTATGATCCTCTCCTTTCACCACACATCTCTCATACTTCACACCTAGAAAAATGAATTAAAGAGTTTGAATGTCAAAAGTATAAAATGAAATATGTCTTTGAAATGGCATGTAAACTCTCTTAGTTTGTCACTTAAAACTGAAAAATACTTTAAATAGTTATCCTTCAGTGAGATAGCCACCATCTTAACTTTAAAAATGATATTAATTTGGTAAGAGTAATAGAATTATGTTCTTAAAAATATAAGAGGGGAAGCAGCTATGGCTCAAGTGATAAAGAGTCCACCTACCATATGGGAGGTCCAGGGTTCAAACCCGGGGCCTCCTGACCCATGTGATGAGCTGGCCCCTGCACAGTGCTGATATATGCAAGGAGTGCCATGCCACAAAGTGACACCCCCATGTAGGGGTGCAAAAGTAATGTGCCCCTCAAGGACAGCCACCCCATGTGAAAAAAAAAAAAAAAAGCACAGCCTGCCCAGGAGTGGCACCGTACACACGGAGAGCTGACGCAGCAAGATGATGCAACAAAAAGAGACACAGAATCCTGGTGCTGCTGACAAGAACACAAGCAGACAAAGAAGAACACACAGGGGAAGCGGATTTGGCTCAACAGATACAGCATCTGCCTAGCACATGGGAGGTCCAAGGTTCAAACCCAGGGCCTCCTGACCCATATGATGAGCTGGCCCACACACAGTGTTGATGTGCACAAGGAGTGCCGTGCCACACAGGGTTGTTCCCCGCGTAGGGGAGCCCCACGCACAAGGAGTGCACCCCGTAAGGAGAGCCACCGCATGGGAAAAGAGTGCAGCCTGCCCAGAAATGGTGCCGCACACGCGGAGAGCTGACACAGCAAGATGATGCAACAAAAAGAGACACTTGTGCCACTGACAAGAATACAAATGGACACAAAAGAACGCACAACAAATGGACATAACAGACAAGGGGGGGGTGATGGAGAAGGGAAGAGAAATAAATAAAAAATAAATCTTAAAAAAAAAAAAAGGACACACAGCAAATGGACACAGAGCAGACAACAGGGGGAAAGGGGAGTGAAATAAATAAATCAAATCTTAAAATATATATATACATACATACATATACATATACATATACATATACATATATATATATATATATGGACAAGACAAAGTTTCAGGATAAAGTTATATAACTGAGGGTTAAGACTTAACAAATAATTATGATTACTAAATTATTAAAATAGCAAAAGGCTAATACCTGAAATTATTGAAGCTGGCTAGAGAGGTCCCACCCCTGTTTATGGTTACTCTAGTCTTAACCTCACCCTTGTGTATGCTTAGTATTATGATGGTAATTCTAGATTGGACCCACCCTTAGTAAGTATATACTTACTATGGAATGGTAACTACTCCACCCACCTCTGTTTACTATCTACTACTTAATAGATCTTGAGGAAGTTATTTAACAATTGCATCCCATTTTCCTCATCTTAAAATATGAAAAATGGGAAATTAAAATATGAAAATATGAAATAGAAACTACCTCAGAGTTATGAGCACAGAATGACAAAATACAATAATACGCTTAGAACACAGGTAGCTATTATTTCTTACATAAACTAGAAAAGGAAGATATTAATATCAGTCCTTTGCTAAATATTAATACCAGTCTAGGGACTGGAGGAATAATATCTACCTTAGTGGCTATAAAACAACTGGAGAGAAACAAAAAAATTTAAGTTATTTGCTCAAAGAGATAAAGATTTTAAAAATCAAGGGGAAAGGGATGTGGTTCAAGCAACTGGGCTCCCATCTACCATATGGGAGGTCCAGGGTTAGATTCCCAGGGCCTCCTGGTGAAGGCAGGCCCAAATGGAGAGCTGGCTCATGCAGAGGACTGACCTGCACGGAGTGCTGGCCTGCACAGAAAGCTGTTGCAAAAAGATGATGCAGCAAAAAGAGACACAGAAGGGAGGCAATAAGAGACACAGCAAACCAGGTAGTTGAGGTGGTGCAAGAGACTGAACACCTCCCTCCCACTCCAGAAGGTCCCAGGATCGGTTCCTGGGGCCACTTAAAGAGAAGACAAACACCGAAGAACAAGCAGACACAGAAAGCAGATAGCGAGCGCAAATCAATGAGGGGGGCGAGGGAAGAAATTTTAAAAATCTTAAAAAAACAAAAATCTATTAACAAAACTTGAATGTGGTGTACACCCTAAGATAAAACTAAACAAAAAATGAAGACCAACAAACACACATATATGTACAGCATTAAGGCGATATCAGAAATGTATTTCTATTTTGAAATAGGTATAAAAATAACCAATGTAATTCCTAAAGACAGATTAACATACCTTTGGAAGTTCTTCAATCTGATTAGCATCTAAATAGAGTTCCTCCAAGGTTTTTTCAAAAGTAAAAATCTCTTTGGGAACCTGTTCCAAACTGCAATGAGAATAATCTAGAGTAGTGATGGTCTCCTCTTCCCCTCGCAGACAACGACACGGTACTAACCGTACAAACAAACTTCGTTTTGTAGTCATTTTTAGACACTGCAATATTCAAATAAAAATAAATTTAATTAAAACATACACATAGCAGTTTTTCATAACAAACTATTCTATTTTGTAGACAATTCATATATCATAGCTAAACACCTGCACACACCTCCACATACACAACTGAATGCACTGAACATTGTTTCAATGCAAAAATTTACTTTTAATGAATTTCAAATTAAATTCAAACACTTTAGTACTTTACAAAACAATCTGTGAAATACCTATTTATATGCTTCTGAAGAAACAGTGCTTTATGAATCTGCTTATTAACACTCTCAACAAGATAAACTCTAATATAATAAAAGTTTTCCTTTAATTTCCACCTAAGAGAGTCTGTTTCTTAATTAAATAAGAACTTAATTACGTGCAGTTTTGAGTAGAAAGTGACTCTACAAAGACATGTTCAAGTCTTCTTAACCAGTCATCAGAGACAAATTAACCCTTTAACTTTCTTATGACTCTTACCACCTCAAAATTCAAATTTACCCTACGTTTCAATTAAATATTGGTCTTATTTTTTTTTAAACAGTTCATGGGCTCTAAGTTCGTTTAAGGTATACATACTGGAGAATAGACTGCTTATTTCAAACTGAGGGATAGGTGGAAAAGGGAGCTTATTTTGAATTAGTCAAAATTCTTAATTATCAATTTTACGAAGTACATGAAATAGGCGATTTAGACTAGGCTAAGATTATATTAGGAAGAAAAAAATCTACTTTAACAGACAGGAATCACTGATAACTAGTGTTATCAAGTCTTAGTATACAAAATGATAGATTCTTGACCTGGACAGAAGAACATTACATTACTTCTAACCAGGGCCAGGACTAGCTTGAGAGTCATGAGGCAAGTTCCTCAGACACAGAAGGTCAAGGGAGTAGCAGAAAACTTACTAAGATAAATAATATTTTAATATTTTTTAAATGCTGCAAAATAATCCATTTATGAAGAAAATTATCAAAATTTAAAATACAGACAAGACCACTGTTTCTGATTATATTCTTTTGCTTCAGACTTCAATATTGCTCAGCAAGGCACTACATATAACTCTTCTAATTCAAACTATACGACATTCCTAAATTGTTTGACAACTCTTTCAAAAGTAAATATTTCCCTTGCAATCTTTTTAAAAATCTATTTTTATTCAATCTTTTAAAGAACTGCTATGTGCCAAGCACTATGCTAAGTGGTTTAGATAAACTATACGCATATTCTCATTTCATTCTCTCTACAACTTTCTAAGACATGTAATACTATCCCATTTTTCTATAAAGAAATTGACTCTGTGTTCTTATAAACTGCACTATATGTCATCTCAAAGTACAGTGATAAATACTTGCACTCAGGACATCAAAACGATTCAAAAAGCAATAGATCTTTATGTACATACTTCTCTTTCAGGGTTAAAAAATGAAACTATGATGTCAAATCATTAAATATTTTTATTTAAAAACTTTTTTTTAATCCCCTCCAACCTGTCATCTGCTCCCAGTGCCCATCTGCTGTGTGTTCTTCTGTGTCTGTTGTATTCTCATTAGGTGGCTCTGGGAACCCATCCTGGGACCTTCCGGAGTGGGAGACAGGTAATCATTCTCTGGCATCATCTCAGCTCCCTAGTTTGCTGCATCTCATATTGTCTTCTCTGTGTCTCTTTTTTGTTGCGTCGCCTTTTGCTGCATCAGCTCTCTGCGTGGGCGGCACCACTCCTGGGTGGGCTACACTCCTGCGTGGGGCAGCTCTCCTTGCGCAGGGGGCATCCTTGCATGGGAGGCACTCCTGTGCGGGGTGGCACTACTACACAGAGATCACTCCATGCAGGAGGCACTCCTTGCGCACAGCAGCACTCCACATGGGCCAGCTCACCACACTGGCCAGGAGGACTGGGTATCTAACCCTGGACCTCCTATATGGTAGGTGGAAGCACTATCTGTTGAGCCATATCCGCTTCCTTATTTAAAAATTTTTGTCAACAAATACTCAGAAAAGTTTACTGAGTGCTTACTTAGAATCTGTATTTATATGAAGACTATTTTACTGATAAGAATAAAGTTTTATTCATCTAGTAAGTAACATGAATTTAATTACTAAAGGGGAATCAGCTTAAACTTCTCTGTTCATGATGTAATAAAAAACCCTGCAAGTATGAGTAAGATTTCTTGTTCTAGAGATTTTAAGAATACAACAAATAAGGAGTTAGGGCTTTAGTTAAGAAAAATGGGAATGAAACATAGCTGCTCTGTCCAAAATGGTAGCCACTGGTAAATGACATGTGGGTTTTTTGTTTTGCTATTTTAATTAAATGTAAGTTAAATCAAAATAAAAAATTCAGCTCCTCAGTCACACTAACCACATTTTAAGTGCTCTCAATATCCATGTGGCTAATGACTACTATATCAAATAGTGAAGATTCAGAACATTCCCATTATTGCAGAAAGTCCGATGGGACAGTGTTGGTATAATGTTTCAGACAGTAATTGTGATACTTCATATTGTAACGACATTATGTTTATATTTATGTAAAATAATATATCCAAGAACTTGGAAGCTGTGGCCTAAAATTTCCATTTTCCAGACCCACACTGGATTTGGGAGTATAAAGCCTAGTTGATATAAAAAAGACATAAAATGCTACTATTAAATCTAGTATATGCGAACTAAAAGTAAACATATTTATTGTGGGAGTCCAGTAGATCCCCTTGGGAAACTCAGTCCACTGTACACAGCTGCCTCCATGCAGCAGGACACAAGTTGCTGCCTTGCTGCCTCCATGCAGCAGGAACAAGTTAAAATATAACAAACCTATTTACAGCAGAACAATGTACAGACGGTAGTATCACAGACTGTAATTTTCTCCTAGTTGTACAATTCCTTCCTACAATACATCATCAGACCACATTTATGTAGCTCTGTTATGAAATGTCTTTGTTCTGAAACCCTGTATATTGCCCCTCATTTTCCTGCCTCTTGGCGTAGTGCTGTCTTCATTCCCTGGACCGTCACCACCAGAGAGAAGCCCTCCTGTCCCTAAGTCCCAATAAACAAAGCTCATGTCTGATTATGTGCCGAGTGTCCCTTGGTCTTGCCACTGCCCCTGACCATGTTTTTCAGAAGCCGGGTTGTAACCCTTATGTTAGGCATGATTGTTTATGTGGGTACTTGAGGTATGAGGCAATATACAGAATAGAATAATTTTGATAATGAAGGTAACAGAATTTCCAAGACTTTTCTATAGTGATACTAGTAAATAGATGATTTTGTACACAGGCAGAAGGAAGTTGTAGACTTCTCAGGAAGGACAATGAAGCAGCAAGATGGTCATAGCAGTGGCAGTGGCTGCAGAAGCCTGAGCAGCAGAAGCCTAAGAAGCCGCAGCCAGCCAGAGAGGCAGTTAGTGCCCAAGAGAGGCGGCAGGCCTGCAGAAGGAGTAGCGCTACTGGCTATAGTGGGGGTGGTTTGGGCAGGACAACTGATCCAGGCACTCAAGACTTACCAAAGTCAAAAGAATTTAATTCATTTTCGAACTTCGGTTCAGTTCCAAGGGCTCCAAGGGCTTGTCAAAATTCCCAAAAAATGATCCTCCCAAAGAAGTGCATAACTTTAACTTCTATTTGTCAAATGTGGGTAAGGACAGCCCTCAAGGCAGCTTTGACTGCAACCTGCAAACGTTCTCCAGGGAAAAGAATGCAAATTCAGAAAGCACCCCAAGCTGTTTCAGATGCAGTACCTGAGAGGAAAAGGTCAACTCCCATGAACCCTGCAAATTCGATTTGAAAGACAAAGCAGAAACAGTGTTTCTCAGCAGCCATATAAGAACAGAGTGATTCATTTATTGGCACTGAAGGCCTACAAGAAACCTGAGCTGCTTGTTCAACTGCAGAAAGATGGTGACAATCTAAAAGACAAGAACTCCCTCAAAGCAATTCTGAATCCTCTCATGTACCTTAAAGGATTATGTTTTTAAAGAGCTTCAAAGAGAGTAGTCTGGATACAGCGATGTAGAAAGATGATCATTGGAGTCAGTGCTCTCTAGAATACTAAGTCCACCTCAGAATACTGCTGGCACCAGCCATTCAAAATCTCCCCTATGTTCTAGTAGAGCTGCTGCATCTTCTCCTTCTCAGAAATGGCATTTGGATTCAGATTTCATTGATCTATTAATGAATAAAAAAGCTGAAATACCTCACCTGATAAAGTACCATCAACATTAAAAGGTCATTTGTATCCCATCAGTGAAAAGTCTGCTCCAGGTCTCCTGCTGCCAAACTGCAGTTGCTGCTATCTCCACCCCTCCACTGTTGCCATCAACCCATCTCCCTGTCTCAAATCCTCCTCAAATTGTAAATTCTAACTCCAATTCCCACTAGCACTCCAGAAGGCCAGGGGACTCAAGACCTACCTGTTGATTTAGTCATGGTAAAATCTATGAGAACCAGCAAGACACATACCTCTAGGACTTCTCTCGAAACCTTAGCCCCTGGTTCAGTTGTACTTTAAATGCCCAAAGTCTATGGAAGAAAACCATTCAATATCACAAAAAGTCCAAGAAGAAATCTAAAAAAAACAAAAGGATGAAATAAAAAAGCATGACATTGAGACTGTCAAGGAAAAGGAAGAAGAGGACCCTAAAAAAGAGGAAATTTCCAAGCTAAATAACTCTGGTCTAAATTCCAATGAAGGAGTTAAAGAGAGTTGCGCTGCCTCCACAGGCCTTCTTCAACAATTGAACTTCCAGATTATATGACAAAATATATTGCTATTTTGTCCTATGAGCAATGTCAGAAATACAAGGATGACTTCAATTCTGAGTATGATGATGAGTACAGGGCCTCACACGCCATGCCAGGATGGAGACTGTAGCTAGATTTATCGAACTGGATGCACAATACAGTGCCTTTTTCTGGGCTCAAAAGAGTATCAGAATGTTCATAAAGAAGTTTTACAAGAATGTCAGATCAAGCAGTCTAGTCCCAATTACCATCAATAATAACACAGATGCAAGGATCTTCATAATAAGTTGGTGCACATCAAAAGACTAATAGGTGAATTTGACCAACAGCAAGCAGAGGCATGGCACTAGAACACTGCTGGGACCAGAAGATGTAAATAAACTTTTAGCTTATTTATTTAAAATTTCAGATGAGTTGTTCTAAGATTCTAAATAGATGAAACTTTACCTGTTAAAAGTTCCAGTATTAGTGAACTTGAGTTCCTTTTCTTTTTTCAATTACTTCCTTGCATTTTTGAAGTTGCTTTTTTCTAGTCCTTTTTCTCCCCTCAAGACTTGTGTTTGTCAATAAGAAATGATTTTTTTAGATATTGAGGACCCAGTGTCTACACTTCAAAGTTGTGTGCATAAAAAAAAAAAACTTTAAAAAAAACAACAACAGTAATGTGCAAAGTAAAATGCTTTTGGATAAACACAAGTCTATTTTCTGACCTTTCTTAATGCAAACTCTTTGGCTTAACTGGTAGAATATTTATAAATTTGCACAAAATACCAAAAAAAAAAAAACCCCACAAAAACACAAAAAACCCAAAATATTAAAACATTGTTTTGGAAGGTTAAGAAACAGAAAAGCATATATGTACATATGTAGATAAACATATACATATGTATAGATAGGCTAACTTGATCTAGAACAGTAAATCTGCCCTGCAAGTTAACCTCCCCCCACCCCACTGCAATGGTTACCTCAAGATATTTGCTAGTTGAGTACATAGTATGGTTAATCATTAGCTACACTGTTTCCCATCTGACGCAAGCAATGGGAAGCAGAACACCTTGCCCTGCCAGCATCTGAAGCACGTGTTCAAACTATGTGTGTACAGAGGCTGTGTAGATGTAAGTATGCATGGGGGGGGGGGGGGGGGGAAACGGCTACTCTTAGTAGGCCAAATGCTCAGGTTAAAACGGGATGAGTATTACCACAGGTTTTTTTCCCTATCAAACTGCTACTTGTATTGTGAAAGACAAAAAATTTCCATTTAAAGTTGTCAGCTTTATTAATGTTGGGCAAAACTGATATGTTAAGAAAATGAAACAGATCTATAGTTTTATAGCAAAATTATAAAATTAAAAGTGTAGGTAACCTTTTATATACTGTTACAAAGTATTTCCTTAAGAGAGATAGATACTCAAGCTATTACCTACATGAAATGTATATTTAAAATTTTTTCTTTCATCTTTGGTACCAGGAATATAAAAAAGAGAAGATATATTTAACCATACCATACGGTGATTCATCAAAACACAAACTTTCATTTCACGGAGAGTAACTGTTGACTTTGATTTAAACTATCACATTTTATCATGTGGAAATAAGTTATGTGGTCAAAAGTGTAAGAATCTAATGTAAAAACAATAAGACAATACAACATGAATTAACATTTCAAAGTGCTGCAAGTTGAAAAGGGAAGCATGTTTACAAATCTGTTGAAATATTTGCCAAATTTTTGGTAGAATCTTTAATAAAGATGCATGTCTCCAGCATCCAAAAAATTAATTAATTAAAAAACGAAAGGGCAATGAATTCAGAAAGAGGAAATTAGCTGTTTAGCTCTAGGAAGCCGCATAAAGAGTTGTCTTCTCACAGGAAAACTTTCTGTAGACAGAGGGTGTGAACAGAGCAGTTCAGACTTCAGATTACATTCAGAGGGCCTGGAGTCAATAGGAGAGTGGACCCCAGTTCTATAAATGCCAGTAGATTGAAGTAGTACAGAACAGACTAAAGGAAGAGCCACTTTCTAAATCAGATGTTAACATAAGACTTAAGAATATTATGATTATTAATGGAGGAAGAAAAGCCAACCTTTAGGAAGAAAGGCATCATAATAAACCAAATACATTCTAACAAAAGAAACTGAATCCACTTACCACTGAAGCAAATCTATCTGTCTGATGTTTCTTAATTGAGCCAACATTCTATGGAAAGCAGAAAGATAAACAAAAGTAACCATAAAAATGGATCCTTAAGATTCTAAGGAAAATTTCTTCTAATTTATAATTACCCCAAAAGTGCTATTAAATTTCTCAAAAATTCACAATTATTAACTAAAAATAATCAGGACCAAATAACCAAATGAAAACATTAGGTCTTCTTAAAAACCACACATAATAAATGGCTATCTTCTTAATAGTCACAGGTTGTTCTTCATGTATCTGTTAACTAGTGAGAACCCTCAACTGTATCATCTTTTTATCAGTAGTAAAATCCCATTTAGGGGAAGCAGATGTGGCTCAACTGATAGAGCATCCGCCTACCATATGGAGGGTTCAGGGTTCGATACCCAGGGCCAGGAGGCCCTGTGGTGAGCTGGTCCACATGCAGTTCTACCATGAGCAAGGAGTGCCATGGCACGCAGGGGTGTCCCCTGCATAGGGGAGCCCCACACACAAGGAGCTCACCCCGTAAGGCCAGTTGTCCTGCATGGAAAAAGCACAGCCCACCCAGGAGTGGTGCCACACACACAGAGAGATGATGCAACAAAAAAAGTGACACAGTGTCCCAGTGCTGCATGACAAGAATGCAGGTAGACAGAGAAAAACACATAGCAAATGGACAGAGAGAGCAGGCAATGGGGGCAAGGGAGAGAAATAAATGAATCTTTAAAAAAAAAAATCCCATTTAGGGAAGCAGATGTGGCTCAAGCAACTGGGCTCCTGCCTACTACCTGGGAGGTCCCTGGTTTGGTTCCCAGTGCCTCCTAAAATATGAGAGCAAGCTGGCGTGATGAGCAGGTGCGGCGCGCTGACATAACAAGATGATGCAACAAAAGACACAAGAAGAAAAACATGAGTGACACAGCAAAGCAGGGAGCTGAAGTGGCTCATGCAATTAGGTGCTTCCCTCCTACATCGGAGGTTTCAGGTTCAGTTCCCAGTGCCTCCTAAAGAAACAAGGAAGACGAAGAGACACAGCAAGTGCAAACAACAAGGAGGTGGAGAGAAATAAATAAATCTCTGTTAAAAATCTCACTTAGGGGAACAGATGTAGCTCAAGTGGTTAAGCGCCTGCTTCCCATGCACATACAAGGTCCCAGGTACTGCCGAAAAACAAATGAAAAAACCTACTCTCATTGGGGAGCAGATGCATCTCAGCAGTTGAGCTCCTGCTTCCCATGTTCAATCCTGGACCCTCCTAAAAAAAAAAAAATCCCATTTACTTGAACTGAGAAATAAGAATAAAGTTCAGACTCTGCAGAGTCTAAAGTTCTTCCATGCAAATAAAACTCCAATCAACAAATGTAATAATTCAAATTTAGCAGTTTTTGATGGTTCTGTGTGGCAGACACTAATTGCCTACAGACTCCATTTCCCCTTTCGAGAACCTTGACTTTGTTCAGGGTAATAATAATATTTACTTTCAGAGCTTTGTGGAAGGGTGGGGGTGGGAGTTGGGCATGACACAGTTAAGATTGACATCATGTATGATATATTAATGGTGAAGTAAAGAAACTGTGTCAAGGAGGAAGAAGTTATCAAGAGGGCTTAGAATTGCCATGGTTTATCGCAATGAAAACATCACTGATTATCTTGAAAAAACTACTTCTGGTGGACTGATTGTGGCAAAGCACAGTTTGAAAGGGGTTCAAAAAAGAAGAGGAGGATCAAGATGGCAGAGTGAGATGCTTCAGGACTCCATATCCCCACAGAAGCTTTGAACAACCAGCAAGAACTGGCAGAAACATCATCCTCAGGACTCCAAAAAACAGTTCAAGAACTGCAGGAACAGTGCAATGCTAAATGAAGGAAAAGGTTTCTTGAAAGTGTTAGGATCTCATGGAAACTTGGCTGCCCTCACTAGCTCAGTGCAGCTCACACTCCATGTGGATCTTTGGTCCCAGTTTTTGAGGGGGCAGCACAACTCTCATGCACAAGCTGCAAGTATGTATGTCTGGACCAATCTGTCTGGTGGTGACCTGAGGGACTCACCATCTCAGACCTTGCCCTGCACGTAGAAGACATCTCAGAGAGCTCTCCTACAGAACGCTAGTGGGACAGCCTACGGCAAGACCCTGATGGCTATATAACATACAATACAGTGCCCAGCACCATGAGAAAACTGCTTCCTAGAGAAGATGGGGCATTCGTAAATGGGGGAATTCCTAAAGACACATACACATCCCCCAGACAAGTACAGAAAAGATTCACTCATTCAGTCTCTGTCTCTTTCTTTCAGCTTCTGGCATTCATGGAATAGTTATAATACTAGCTGTAATACTAGCGGGATACAAGCTTAAGGAATACACTGCAGAGTCTAAATCTCAGTGACAAACATTAAAATATCAAAATGTTCAGGTTTCAATAAAAGGTTACAAAATATACAAAGAAACAGGAATTGATGGCATAGGCAAAGAAGAATTATTAAAGCATTAGGAATCATCAATGAGGGGCAGACCTGGGGCATACCACATAAAGACTTTTTTAAAAAAATGCTCCTAAAGGGCTGGAGTTCAGGCAGCAGCAGTGGCAGCAGCAGCGCGGGCACCCCCCGCAGCCATCTCCCGCAGGTCAGTTGCAGAGGGCATTGCCGCAGCCTCCCCCTGAAACAGGTTGGCAGGCTGCCCCCTCACTCAAGCCCAGGTGGAGGCCCGCACCCTAAATCTAATTGTTTTTCTTCTTTTTTTTTAAAGATTTATTTATTTATTTAATTTCCCCCCCACCCCTGGTTGTCTGTTCTTGGTGTCTATTTGCTGCGTCTTGTTTCTTTGTCCGTCTTGTTTCTTTGTCCGTTCTGTTGTTGTCAGCGACACGGGAAGTGTGGGCGGCGCCATTCCTGGGCAGGCTGCTCTTTCTTTTCACGCTGGGCGGGTCTCCTAACGGGCGCACTCCTTGCACGTGGGGCGCACTCCTTGCGCATGGGGCTCCCCTACGCGGGGGACACCCTTGCGTGGCACGGCACTCCTTGCGTGCATCAGCGCTGCGCATGGCCAGCTCCACACGGGTCAAGGAGGCCCGGGGTTTGAACCGCGGACCTCCCATATGGTAGATGGACGCCCTAACCACTGGGCCAAAGTCCGTTTCCCTAATTGTTTTTCTTTAAGTTATAAATCAGTTTAAGAAACTGATAAATAAAACATTCTAGCCTTCTCCCTTCTTCAAGATTAGGGGCTTCAAGTTCAAATGTAGCATTCCCAATATCTTCATGGGGAGAGCCTCCTAGTTGGCCTCCTCATATCCCTCCCTCTCCCCATGCACCTGGGGGCTTGCTGCGTGCACAGGTCAACAGCCTGGCAAATAGCCACCCTTTGGCCATCCCCTGGCTCTAAGGGGCATAAGAGGCTGGTGCAAGTGGTACAAGGGGACTGCGGGACATGAGCAGTGAATTCAGGGCTCCCCATAACCCACACATGCACTAGAGGGGAAGAGGAGGCTCTGGGCAGGAGTGTTCTCCAGTTCACGTGGACCCTCACCCATGGGGAGGCACTGTACCCCGAGGCCCAGAGCAGAGGCTCCTCGTGTCCTCAGGATAAGGCCAGAGGCCCCTGGCTGCCAGAGCGCCAGGACACCCAACCCTGACCCAGCAATAGCTTCAGCCCTCTTGCTCCCAGAACTCACTGTGTGACTCCACCATGGGGTTTACCTGTTGGGGTGTGGAGGGACTACCAGCCACAGGGGGAGGCCAAGGCACAGCTTAGTCCAGGCCCTGTCTTCCACAGGAGGTAGGGCTTCTCAGGAAACTTGTCAGGGGATCGAGGGATGGTAGACAACAGGAGGGCCAACAGATCTGTGAGCTTGTGCTTCTCCTGTGCCTGTGCAGGGTCCAGGAGAGGGGATGTGAGAAAGGAGCCTTGGGCTGCCAGCTAGGTTGCCACTGTCACCTCTTGAGTGGGCTGTGGGAATATGTGGTGTGTGGGAGGTTCACCCAGGTACCACTGTGGCTCTAGAGGGAGGGGGGCCAGGGTGGAGAAGTCCTGCCCATATGGAGCCAGGGGCACAGGACACTGCCCCTAGCCTGCCACCCCACCTCATATGCTCACCCCCTCTGAACACCCAGTGCATGTTCCCTACATGCTGGTGGAGGAAAGGCACCATGAGGTCTTGGCACTGGTGTAAATCTTGCTTTAAATTGATAGACGGTTATTTAAAGCAACGAGAGGTGAAAGATGGAAACTTAAGCACAGCAATAAAGTTTTTAAAGGAATGGGAAAAAAAATGCTCCTAAATATCCTCAAAGGGTTAAAGGAAATCATGGACAAAGAACTAAAGGACATCAGGAAAACAGTATATGAACATGAACAGCATATCAACAGAGATAGAAATTATGAAAAGGAACCAAACAGAGTGGAAGACTACAGTGACAGAAAATGAAAATTCCCTAGAGGAGATCAACAACAGATCAGAGCTGGCAGAAGCAACAGTCAGTGAACCTGAAGATAAGACAAGTGAAACCATCTGAGTAGGTGAAAAAGTGAAAATTAAAGAAAACTGAACAAAGCCTGAGTAATCTGTGGGACACCTTCAAGTGCCCCAAGTTATATATTGTGGGAATCCCAATTGTGGGAATCCCAAAAAGAGAAGGGAAGGAAGGAGGGTGGGAGGGAGGGTGGAAGAAAGAGGCAGAGAGAATATTCAAGGAAACAATGGCTGAAAACTTCCCAAATTTAACAAGAAATGTACACAGACATCCAAGATGCTCAATGAATTCTAAACAGGGTAAACCGAAATAGGCTCACACTGTGGTATATTACAGTATGACTGTAGAATACCAAAGGTAGTAAAAATTCTGAAAGCTGCAAGAGGAAAAAAAGCAATGTGTTACATACAAGAAAACCACAATAACATTAAAATGCTAATTTCTCACTGGAAACCATGAAGGCAACACAGTGGGATGACATATTTAAAGCAAAATTTGCCAATCAAGAATTCTGTATCCTGGAAAGCGGATATCAAGTGATAAGGCCTCCACCTACATATGGGAGGACCTGGGTTCTGATTCTTGGGGCCTCCTGGTAAAAAAGAAGAGGAGAAAGTGTGCCTGTGTGACAAGCTGAGTGCCCACATGGTAAGCCAAGTGCCCAAGCAAGTGCTTGGTGTGGCAAGCCAAGCACCCATGTGGTGAGCCAAGTGCTTGCACAAGTGCCCGTGTGGCGAGCTGAGTTCCCACACGAGTGCCTGAATGGTGAGCCAGTGCCTGCCACAGCCCATCAAGGTGCCGTGTAAGAGCCCACATGGTGAGTGAGTGCCGGCACAGCAAAGCTGAGTGCCTGCGTAAGTCAGTCACACAGCAAGATGATGACACAACAAAAGAGAGATGAAAGGGAGAGCTGAGGTGAAGTGCAGCACAGACCAGGAACTGAGGTGGCGCAATTGACAGGGAACCTATCTCCACATCAGATGTCCCCAGGATAGAAACCCGGTGAATCCTAGAGGAGAAAGATGAGAAGAGAAGCCAAAGAGAGAAATAGATACAGAAGATCACACAGTGAATAGACAGATGCAAAAACATCATGGTGGGGAAGAAAAAGAAATAAAAATAAACAAATTTTTTTAAAAAAGGAACTCTATATCCAACAAAACCATTTTTCAAAATTGAGAATGAGTTTAAGAAATTTTCAAATAGCAAAAGCTAAGGGAGTTCATCACCATCAGAATGACTCTATAAGACATACTAAAGAGTTCTTTAGGTTCCAGTACTATATTGTATTTTTTGGTCTGTAACTCCACTTTTTAATTGCTGATTTTGGTGAGAAAGCATGTCTGGTGATGTCCTGATTTGGAGATTTCATGGCCTTGGAACTGTAAGCTTTTACCCTAAATAAATAAACTTTATAAAAGTTAATACATTTCTGGTACTTTGAATTGGCTGCCCTTTGGCAATCTAAAATACAGTACCAAGTATTCAAGGAGCAAAATTGATACCGTCTACACTTAAGTGTTAAAAAAAAAAAAAAAAAGGATAGATGGATGGATGAATGGATGGAAAGTATGACACAGCAAATATGGCAAAATGTTGAAAATGGTGGATCCGGTTATCAGGGTGAGAAGGTTAGGTTAGAGTTCTCTGTATGGGGTTTACATTATTTTTGTAAATATCTTGTAAAAGTATGAACATATTTCAAAATAAAAAGTAAAAAAAAAATAGAAGCAGAACTGGAGATAGCAAACAGAAAACTCAGGTAGTTTTGTTAAGGACATTAGAAAAACAGAACAATATCCAAAGCAGAGTATGTTTGCATAGGGACACAATAGTATGTTTGCAGCCAGATGAAAATAATCTAGTAAAGTGGGAAAAGAGCCCACTGAGAAACTTTTATAAAGGCATTTGGGCAATTATTCATTAAGTGCTCTAACAAAATATCCAAGCAATAAAAACTTGCTAATAAGGAGGAAAAACAGCAAAACAAAACAAGACAAAACAAAGCTCAGGTAAAACTACCTGAATAAAACTCACCCAGGGTATTTTTCTAAAATATAGATCACCACATCCTATCCTAGAGATTTTAATTTGGGTGATTAATATAAAGTTCTAGAATCTTTATTTTGAACTAAATGCCTATATGCTCTTTTTATTTTTTCCCCACGTTTAAACACTTTTTATTGCAGAAATTTTCAAACACATATGAAAGAGAAATTATAATGGTTCCTTTATATCCAACACAGTTTCAAAAACATTCAATACATGGTCAGTATTCATTTATATGCAAACCATCATCATTTAGCCATCCTTACATACCCCTGCCACAGGGAATTATTTTGACTAAGCTATACAAAACTGTTCTAAACTATACAATTTGAGAATTACTATAAAAATTGAGAAGTGAAATTAACTATAAAGGTTGTCTTGTGTTTTTTTTCCATTTTACTATATATTATACCCCTTGTTGATCTAAAGAGTTCACAAGTTATACTTGGCTAGATTTTAAGAAAATTTATATTAACCAACCTTTCTAAATGAGTTCAGAAGTTAAATGCAGAACAAAGGCTTAACAGATATGCCCACAGTAATTACTAGAAAGTATTTACTGATTATTTAAGGTCATTTTATTTTAATCATAGCTATCATGGTGTTTGCTAGTGTCAATCTGGTATATTCTTAGTTCTGAGATATTTCATGGACATTATTAACCCATGACTGATAACTACATGAACAGTAAATACTGAAAAGGGTAATACAAAAAAGAATAATGGGAAGGTAAGATTAGAAGAACAAAATACAGAGCAAGAAATGAGGAAAGGTGGTTGAGGAAAGAGCAAAATTCAACACTGATAGATCAACATCAAATATATGACCTCTATTAACCTAATTCTAACCCAGAAGAAAGCTGAGAGTTTCAATATCAGCACTGCTGTTTAACTTTTATAACAAACCATAGTTTTTAATGATTATTTTTACAAGCCTAAAAAATAGTAAACTAGAATCCTTCCTCTTAGTGTGGATTCCAGTTGTTCCAACACAATTTTGTTAAAAAAGACATTCTCCATTGAACTATCATTGCTTCTTTGCAAAAATTCAGTTGACTATATTTGTGTGGGTCTATTTCTGGCCTCATTATTACGTTCCACTGATCTATTTATCTATTCTTTTGCCAATAACACATTATCTTGATTGCTGTAGCTTTAAAGGTACTCATCAATTCAGGCAGTCTTTATTTTTCTACTGTAGGTCTGCTATGGAGTCTACATGATCACTTTTATTTAAGATAATCAGTTCTAGAATCTCCACATGGTTTCTTTAGAGTTTCTGCTACTCTCCTGAAATAGCTAATCCCTTACATATTATCCTGAAAATCGCTTTCAAGTTCTTGCCTGAGTCATGTTGCTTTTGTTGACAGTTTTTCTTAATTATACAACCATATTTCCCACAAGCCATTAAAAAATAATAATCTCTTGACCCTGCACTCCCCGCTTAAGGCAATATCATATCTTTTTCCCATCCCAATTACGCCAGACTTCTTAAAAGGAAAAAACTCAACTCACTGTCAGTAGTTTTTCCCACTTCATCTGTAGTTTTTCCCACTTCTCAATCTTCAATCCCCTACTCTGACTACCATCCTCACTACCTAAGAAATTAACTTCTAAATGGTCAATGAACAAATTCAGTTTACACTCCTTTCACGTAGCCTGGATTGCCAATCCCATCTTTCATTCAGTCTCAATTTTTTCTTAACCTTCAAGATACAACTAAGGCTGTAAGTCCACCAGAAGCCTTTCTAAACCAGCAATCTGGAATTAAGTTTTTCTACTCTGAGCTCCCACAGCACCCTGTGCATACCTCTATCACTGCACATATTACTAATTAGTCTTTCCTACTATTGCCTCTATTACATTAGAAGAAAATTTAATATAAAATGGTAATATTGTATTTATAGGATAAAAATTAGGATACATGCTTCTTCACCACTTAAAGTTAGGTATGGACACATGACTTTGTCTGAACAAGTGCCAAGGGGAGCTCAAAGACACCAAGTATGCTTTAACATGCCATCTTTTTCTTCTGCCAAAGTATGTTACTTTAGAAAGAACAGTTTTAGTTGAGTAAGAGGATGTCAACTGAGGACACAAGAAAGTAGAAATAAAAATGCATGTGATATATTCAAGATGTTTGACAGTGAAGGAAAGGACTCAGGACAGTGATTGAGGAGTCAGGAGATTTACTTAAACTAGGCAATTATGAATGTTTTCAACTTTAGGAGTTGAAAATGGGTAACTAGCGGAAGACAAAAAAGATGGATAATGATTAAGCATCCTGCTGAAAATGGTAGGAAAGAAGACAGTCAAGTATTCAAGTGGAGGGGTTAATGCAAGAATGCAAATAAGAGTACCTGTTGCTACGTGGGGGATAAAGGGAACAGGAAAAACAAGGATATATGAAAATATCTGATTAATGGTAAATGGGGGTAAATTAATGGCTGTCATTCTTGCTGGCCTCTTTCTCTATGCTGTATAAGGCTAAATACATACTTCTTGCTGAAGCAGGGACAGATTATCACAACTTGAAATAAATGCCATCTATAAGAGAAAGAGGAAATAAAGAAACAAGAAAAAAAGACCCAATTGTAATGGCACCAGCAATAATCATCATTTTGATTGTAGGTTTGTGTGGTTTTTATTTCTGTTTTCCTTCCCTGTTGGGCTTCCCTTTTCTCAAAGGGAAAGAGCACATTTAAAAAAATGGTCAAATTAAACCAAGCCTGGGGATCAGTACTGTAGAAATGCAGAAATCATCTTTTTTTTTTTTTTTTTATTTTTTTAAGTACTGTGGCTGGGATTGAACCCAGGACTTCTTAAGTGGGAAGCTGGGGCTCAACACCTGAGCCATATCAGCTCCCCTGAACTGTTTTTTTTTTTTGTTTGCTGTTTGTTTCTGTTTTTAGGAGGCAGCGAGAACCAAACTCCAGACCTCCCATGTGGAATCAGGTGCTCAACTGCTTAAGCCACATCTACTCCCCTGTAAAAAACCTTTTAAGAGCATAATTAATTCATTTTACTTTAATTAGGCACCTACTATATGCAAGCACTGATTATACAGAGTTAGAGCATGTGGCCTATGCTCATATTGTTGATAAACTTATCTGTTCAGAGAAAGTATTAAGTATTTTTTAAAAACCATCTATCAGGAAGCGGATGTGGCTGAAGCAACTGGGCTCCCATCTACCATATAGGAGGTCGAGGGTTTGATACCCAGGGCCTCCTAGTGAAGGCAAGCTGGCCCATGTGGCGAGCTGGCCCAAACGGAGTACTGCCCCGCACAGGAGTACTGGCCCATGCAGAGAGCTGGCACAGCAAGATGACTCAACAAAAAGAGACACAGAGGAGAGACAATAAGAGATGCAGAAGACCAGGGAGCTGAGGTGGCGCAAGAGAATAACCACCTCTCTCCTACTCCAGAAGATCCCAGGAGCAGTTCCTGGAGCCACCTAATGAGAATACAAGCAGACAAAGAAGAACACATAGCAAATGGACAGAGAGAGCAGACAATGGAGGGAGTGGGGAGAAATAAATCTTTTAAAAAAGGAAATTCTAAAAAAAAGAAAAAAAAAAACACCCATTATCTATCCATTTATCCATCCTGACTGGAAACACAATATCTCTGGATCAGAGAGGACTATTTACTCACAGATCACAATAGCAGTTATCCCCATGAGATAACACAATGAGGTCTAGGTATACCAGCATGCAAAGGGAGTCTTGCACCACAGAGAGGAATCCCAAAATCATCAGACTTGAAGGTTATGTAAGGCAGATGGCAGATCTATCACTTCTTCCTACTTTAGAGAGTGAGAAAGAGAGACCTTTGCTCCAGAAATGTAAACAAATACTCTCAGAGGAAGTGAATGTAAATGATGTCTCAGGGGCAAAGGAAGAGAAAAGGAATCGTAAAGTTTTTTCATCTTTGGACTATAAGTAAAGGGCTCTGGGGGAGATAAGTCTATATTTACAATAGTCCCAAAACTGTAAAGAACCAAATGAACTTCAATGGGTGAATGGTTACACAACGGTTATACCATGGAACACTACTCAATAACAAATGGGGAAAAACTGACATAAATAAAATCAAGGATGAATCTCCAGAGAATTATGTTGAATGAAAAAAGGCAGGGAAGCGGACTAGGCCCAATGGATAGGGCGTCTGTCTACCACATGGGAGGTCCACGGTTCAAACCCTGGGCCTCCTTGACCCGTGTGGAGCTGGCCCATGCGCAGTGCTGATGCACACAAGGAGTGCCCTGCCATACAGGGGTGTCCCCCGCGTAGGGGAGCCCCATGCTCAAGGAGTGTACCCCGTAAAAACAAAGTGCAGCCTGCCCAAGAACTGGTGCCACACACACATAGAGCTGACACAAGATGATGCAACAAAAAGAACCACAGATTCCCAGTGCCACTGGTAAGGATAGAAGCGGTCACAGAAGAACACACAGTGAATGGACACAGAGAGCAGACAACTGGGGGGGGGGGGGTAAATAAATAATAAATCTTTTTTAAAAAGGAAAAGAAAAAAGTCAATCTCAGAAGGTTGTATACTGTTAAAATAACAAAATGAAAGAAATTAGTTGGTTGCTAGAAATTAAAGATGGGGTGGGGATGGGAGGGTTGTAGGTGTGACTACAAAACATGAAGGCAATGGATATCTTGTTCTGTATCTTGGCTATATCAATGTCAGTCTCATGGTTGTGATATTGTTCTATAGTTATGCAAGATGTTAGCACTGGGAAAAACTGGGTAGAGGGTACAGGGAATGCGTCATTATTATTTCTTGCAAATGCATGTAATTCTACAATTACCTCAATATAAAATGTTTTTAATTTTTAAAAAAGATAAATTTCTGTTTATTCAGTTTCTCAGAAAGTTAAATACAAATTACCATATGACCTAGCAATCTCACGTCTAGGTATAAACCCAAAAGATTAAAAACAGAGACTTGAACAGAAATGTACACCCATGTTCATAGCATCCTTATTCACAATAGCAAAAAGTAAAAGCAATCCAAGAATCCATCGATAGATGAATAAACAAAGTGTGGTCTACACATCAAATAGAACATTACTCAGCTGTAAAAAGGAATGAAGTTGTGATACATATGAAAACACGGGTGAACCTTGAAGGCATCATGTTGAGTGAAATAAGTCAGACACAAAAGGACAAACACTGTATCATCTCACTGATATGAAACAATTAGAATAAGCTTTCTTATTCTAAAGAAATGAGACAGATTTCTAACAGAGTCAGAATCTAGAATATAGGTCACTGGGGGCTGGGAGTTTGGGGTAGGGAGTGGGAGTTAATGTGGGTTGATTGTAAAGTTTTGATAATGGATTGTAGTGATGGTAGGACAGCATTATGAAAGTAATTAACAGCACTGAATTATATATTGGAATGTAGTTTAAAAGGAAAATTTTAGGTTGTGCTATATTTTACCAGAATAAAAATTTTATTTTATTATTTTTTTTAAAGATTTATTTTATTTTTATTTAATTTCCCCCCCTCCCCCGGTTGTCAGTTCTCTGTGTCTATTTGCTGCGTCTTGTTTCTTTTGTCCACTTCTGTTGTCGTAAGTGGGACGGGAAATGTGGGCGGCGCCATTCCTGGGCAGGCTGCACTTTCCTTCGCGCTGGGCGGCTCTCCTTACGGGCGCACTCCTTGCGCGTGGGGCTCCCCTACGCGGGGCACACCCCTGCGTGGCACGGCACTCCTTGCGCGCATCAGCACTGCGCATGGGCCAGCTCCACACGGGTCAAGGAGGCCCGGGGTTTGAACCGCAGACCTCCCATGTGGTAGACGGACACCCTAACCACTGGGCCAAGTCCGTTTCCCCAGAATAAAAATTTTAAAAACAACATAGGATTGTAAAACACAAGTACTGAATCCTACTGTAAACAACAGACTATAGTTAATAATATTATATTATAAAAACATTCTTTCATGAACTGTGACAAACATACCACACTAAAGCAAGGTATTAGAAATAGGGTAGTATGTGGGAAGTCTGTACTTTGGGTATGGTTTTTCTGTAACCTATTACTTCTCTACTAAAAACAAAAAAACAAAACAAAACAAAACTCTTGCAGTTTGGGGAATGGGGGTCTCTACTTAATCCAGACACATACTCCCAACAGAACAAAGAAATCAAGGACAAGATACAAGAGTGACTTCATTCAATTCAGGTCTCATATGAATGCTTAACCATCACATTCATTCCTTTCAGAAAAACTGCCTGGTTAGGTAAGTACCAGTACCAGTTCTAGCATTAATTTTAGAATTTTTAATTTTGGATTTCTTCCCTACCACAAAGATGTATTTATCATATAACACAAAGTAATCTAAATTCTAACTTAACCTCCACCATATATTACATCCTATACACCAAATAAAAGAAAACCTTTAAAGTGTTTTTTAAAAAAAACAAAAACCCACTCTAAACTTCCTGTTTCAGGTCTGACATTGGTAAGGAGTTTGGAAATTGCAACTCTGTCCATAAAACCAGGAGAAATATGAACAAACTGAAAATCAACTACTTTTCTTAGACTCATCAGAGAATTGAGGTCAAAGGGCAAATGCCACCCTGAAATTTGGAGGTTTTTTTACAGGATTTTTCTGTAAATCTACAATTTCTCCCAGAGAATAACACCTAAGATAAGCTTAGGTAAAGCTAAAGTGCTAGATTCATAAACTGGTAGGAACACAAAAGTTAATTTTACTGAAAGATGAAGGTGGACCAGCTTGTGAATGAGAAACCAAGTCCTCACTGTGAAAATTTTTAAAAATCACCTGTTTCAAGCAGAAAAAAGACAAAGTAACCATTCTGAAATCTCCCAGAACACCCTCCATAAAAAGGGCCACTCTCCAAGCATAAAGGGATTATGCTTTACCAGAGCATAATCCATCCTTGGGAAAGGATAATTTAGCCACCTATAGCTATCTATACCCCTAAACAAGCAAGATTTGGTGGCTCCAGCTACTAAGAGTACTTTATAGGCAGAAGCCTTCGGCTCTAAGGCCCTTCAGGAATTACCTCAAATGCAGAAAGTTCTCTAGTCCAAGGTGGTCCAGATTCAAGGTGGGTAATAAAATTCTCAGCAATTTTAACCCAATAGGGGATAACTCTGAGGGAACATTTGAGCTTTAGTAGTCCGGCATCACAACCCAACCTCTGCTCAAACCTGCTTCTTTCCCTTCGTTCCTCAGGTGTTAGTCCCAAGGCAAACCCTAATAAACACCTTGTATACTAAACTCTCAGAGTCTGGATCCCAGAGAACCCAACCTGTGATAAACAGATATTTTTGCAATTAGGAAAAGCAACACTTAAATGAAGGCACACATACACCCATAAAAAAAATACACCTTTATGTAAACTATGGAGTATAGTTAATAGTACAATTAGAATATTCTTGTTGTAGAATATTAGAACAGGGACAAGAGGAGGGAAACGGGTGCCACTGGAAAGCACTAGGGAAACAAGGACAAAAGAGTCAGTTCTGTGTAGAACTCCTGCTTTCCTACCTGTCCTAGTGCCTGTCAACAAGGCTACAGGGGAGGAGTCAATCCCCCAAGGCCAAATATCTGAAGACAATAGATAACTCCCATCCTCTGGTCCCCACTCAGGCCAGCAAACACTCAGAACAAATAAAAATGTTGTGTCTCCAATCCTTTTTTTGCATACTCAGAACAAATGAGAATGTTGTAACTCATAAGTCTTCATTTACATGAAGGAAGGAAGCCAACCTAAAGATTACAAGACAGACAAGTCAAAGGAAGTGATGGCCTATCCAAAGGAACAAGATAAAAATCCAGAAACCTTCAATGAAGATCAGATTTGGATATACAAAGATTGTATATGCCCAAAAAGACAAAGGAAATCACAGAGAAAGAAATGAAATATGATGAAAACAAAGAAAAAACAATAAGAAATTCTCAAAGGAACAGAAATTTGGAAAAAGAACCAAACAGGGAAGCAGATGTGACTCAAGCAATTGAGCTGCCGCCTACCACATGGAAGGTCTATGGTTTGGTTCCCAGTGCATTCTGAAATAGACAGCGTGCTACCACGACAGGCAGGCACAGCAAGCTGACACAGCAAGATGATGTAACAAGATACGAGAAGAAAAACACGATGAGAGACACAAAACAAAAGCAGGGAGCAGAGGCTGCCAGTGCCTCCTAAAGAAGACGAGCAAGACAGCAAGCTGGCACCACGGCAAGCTGATGCAACAAGAGACACAAGAAGAAAAGAAACATAATAAGAGACACACAACAAAAGCAGGGAACAGAGGTGGCTCAAGTGATTAGGCACTTTCTGAGAACCCAGGTTCAGTTCCCAGTGCCTCCTAAAGGAACAAGAAAAACCAACAGACACAGCAAGTGCAAACAACAAGAGGATGGGAGAAATAAATCTTAAAAAAAAAAAACAAAAACAGAAATATTGCAGCTAAAAGCTACAGTAACTGAAATGAAAACTTCATTAGAGAATCTCAACAGCAGATGCAAACTAGCAGAAGAAAAAATCAGTGAACTCAAAAAGGAAAAAAACTGAAATGATGCCAACTGAAAAAGAAAATGGGAAAAATGAAAAGAGCCTAAGAGATCTATAGGACCCCATCAAGCATACAAGTATGTGCATTATGACAGTTCTAAAAGGAAAAGAGAGAAAGGGCAGAAGGAATAGTCAAAGAAATAATGGTAAAGAATTTACGAAATTTAAACAAAGACATAAATATACACATTCCAGAAGCCCAATGAACAGCAGAGAGGATAAACTTGAGGAGACCCATACCCAAACACAGTGTTGTCAAACTTTCAAATGTCAAGGACAGGTAAAAAGTTGCAAGAGAAGAGCAATACACTATGTAAAGGAGCCCCAATAAGATAGGCACACATTTGTAACAAAAGAGACCATATAGATTTGTATGAAGAGAAAACAACAGGACAGAAAAGTACATATAAAAGAGAGGTGAAACACTTCTGTATTTACAGGGAAAAAGTAATTACCATTGCTAACACATAAAATTAGGAGGATAGGGATTAAATTTTTAAGTATGTAAGGATGAGTTTACAATTGTCAACAGAAGGCCATAACTTAAAAACTGTAAATGCCATACTGATTAATGTGGATTTTGCCCTGTAAGCCAATATGCTTGATAGTGTCCTACAGTTTTTAAAAAGTATTACAGCAAAGGAGTTTAAAAAAAAAAAAAAGGCAAAATACTGGCATTCCAATGTAAATTTCAGATAGATCACTCCATTAGTAGTGTGGAAGTAAAATCTATCCTGACATTATTTAGCCAAACGTGTAACTTATATACACAGGGAAAATGTCAGTTACTTAGTATTTTATAGTAAAGCTCTTAATATAAGTAAAAGTAAGTAGTCAAAAGCAAAGGAAGATATCCACAAATATCTATTCATCACCTAATGCATGCCAAGTGCCAGGAAGTGTCACAGACACACTCAACAGCCCTCACCTATCCTCCTCTTTTTCCCCCTCTTGTGGTTGTGCAGGTGTTCAGTATGTTTCCATTTTTGCTTGTTGGCATGCAGGTGTTAAATATGTTTCCATTTCACAAGACCACAAGGAACCTAGGAGAGATGTTAAATCTCAGCCAGCACCAGCTGCTTGCCAGGGCACAAAGGTAGATTGATTGATGCTCATTAGCTGTGACCCCTCTCCCTCAAGTGTATAAAAACCCAACATTCAAGCAGCACAAGCGTCATTCAACTAAAACACAAAGCAGGAGGGTGTGGAGCTGCTACCCACAACCCTTGATCCAAGCAGATGGCCTCCCCAGAGAGGTAGCCATGATGGGATCTCTTCCCCTACTCTTTTGGACCTTTTGTGAAGTCTAAGTAATAAAGGGGTCACTTTCCAAAAATCTCTGTTGTACTTTAGCCTGTGTTCCCATGAACACTGTGTAGCAACTTGCTCCACAGCCAAACAGCTTCATATCCTGAATCCCATGACTCCTCTGTGGCTAGATGTACCTATACTTCACAGAAAAGTTTATGAAGCCCAAACAGCAGTTAACTTTTCCAAGATTTTAATACTACTAAATAACAGAGTTCAGATTAGATTTCAGTTCTTCTACCTTATACCACATCTCCCACGGGCTGGTTGAATATAGAAAAATCATTCATATTTTCATATAACAGTACAGTTTTCATACTGTACTAGGTAAGAAATTTCATGTAGATGTTCTCTTCTGTTGCTAATTACTTTGGGGCAAGGAAAAAGTGAAGCCACTCAATATGAGAACTCAGGCTTTAAATCCTTATATAGCACTTTTCAAAATAAAAATGATGGAATAACAAAATCTAATTGTTTGAAAAATAATACATCACTGCTTTGGAAAAACTGAACTGAAAAGCTTAAGATACCTGAAGTAGCAAAGGACTGCTCCTGGAAAGCTAAGTTTGCATAAGGTTTTCATTTGCTTTTGTATGAGTTTGGGATGTAGCTGGGGGAAGGAGGGTTGCAAGTAACACAGAATGAAGATGTGCCCACACAACCTATTAAAGCCTGAATATTCAACATTGTTGACAGTATATTTTTAAAACAAGCAATTCCCAGATAACTGAAAGTCTACAAATGAATTACTGAAAACTCAAGGTACAGTTCAAAACAAAAGAAAGTGACTTTGAAAATTATACTGCTCTAGGTTTGAATAAGGACCACTGACAATTCTGCAACACTGAACAAGATACCTCTTCAACCTCAGTTTCTTTAGGAGAAAAAAAGGGGGGGGGTGCATTCCTATATTTTAGTAGCCCTGAGAACTCTCACGTAACAAAAGCCTAATATGCACAATTCGAATGGAATAAATATTAGTTTTCTCCCTCTATATTAATACTACATAGAGTTTGACCTTACTACTGACATGTATCAAGAGAATATTCTTCGGAAAGTACTTTATAGATACTATTCATCCTAACAGGTGTTTTGTTTTTGCATTGATTTTCTCATTTGCTTGTTTCATTGGAGATAGAGTGAGCATTGCTTTCCTGGAGAGCTTATTCTCACACAATTTTTTTTAGGTTCAGTAATATTTCCATTCACCTGCACTGCCAATAAGGAAACACTATATTGCATTATTTTTAGTATAAAGTGGGAGTAAGGCCTCTCATTCATGCTTATATTTACTTTCTTATTTGAAACCAAGATTTGTGAAAAGAAAATGGAATCACATCATCCATGTATTTATTTGCTTGTATATCTGTTGTAAAAATTAAATTACATTTAAAAATAAAAGGAAAACTGCCTATGCTTACTCTCTACTCAATAAATGTGGGTCTTGAAATGAGTGAGACAGAAATCTGAATTTGCTTTTCCACAAAGCTGCTCACAGCATGATAATCTCACTTTGCTACTCTAACATTTAAAGAAAAATTATTTTCCATACAACACAAGCACTGAACATAAGCCAAACACGAATGTTTAAAGAAAAATTATTTACTTATAATACAGGCACTGGACACAAGCCAAATATACTTTATTTGGTATTCAGTGAAAGAAGTAGTGATCTTTTCCAGAACCTGAATAAAATACTAGTTGCTGTTCAGAAACTTTAAGATATTTTCCATCATGCCACCTTCTATACATACGGATTATAAATTTAATCCTTAAATAATAATACTCCACTGGTCTGTAAGGTGCGGTCTACAGTAGTTTTAAAATATTTCTACAAATTATTTGACACTGTTCCCCAGGAGTGGATGCAGAAAAAAGCATTCAACAAAATCCAGCAACCCTTTCCTGATAAAAACACTTCAAAAGATAGGACTAGGCAAATTCCTCAAACTGATAAAGGGCATATATGAAATACCCACGGTCAACATCATACTCAATGGGGAAAGGTTGAAAACTTACCCTCTAAGATCAGGAGCAAGACAAGGATGCCCACTGTCACCACTATTATTCAACATTGTGCTAGAAGTTCTACCTAGAACAATTATACAAGGGAAAAAAAAAAGGCATCCAATAGGAAAATAGTAACACTCTCACTATTCGCAGATGACATGATCTTATATTGAGAAAATTCTGAAATGTAGCTACTTGAACTAATAAATGAGTTCAACAAAGTTTGCAGAATATAAGAGCAACACACACACAAAAATCAATACTGTTTCTGTACACTAGTACTGAACAATGTGAGGAGGAAATCGGGGGGGAAATTCCACTTACAATAGCAATAAAAAGAACTCAAATACTTAGGAAACAATTTAACCAAGGAAGTAGAGGACCGACATGCAGAAAACTACAAAACAATGCTAAAAGAAATCAATGAAGACCTAAACAAATGGAAAGACATTCCGTGTTCATGGATTGGAAGAATATTGTGAAGATGCCAATCCTACCCAAACTGATTTATAGATTCAATACAATACCAATCAAAGTTCCAGCATCTCATTTTATAGAAATATAAAAGACAATTACCAAATTCATTTGGAAGAGAAAGTGTACCAAATAGGCAAAAGCATTCTAAAAAAAGAGCAAGAGAAGCAGATGTGGCCCAAGCGATTGGGCTCCTGCCTACCACATGGGTGGTCTGTGGTTTGGTTCCCAGTGGCACCTAAAGACAGCAAGCTGCCCCGATGGGCAGGCACAGCAAGCTGACACAACAAGATGACACAGCAAGAGACACAGGAGGAAAAACATAATGAGAGACAAAACAAAGGGAGAAGAGGCTCCCAGTGCCTCCTAAAGTGGACAAGCAGGAGGGCAGGCTGGCGTGATGGGCAGGTGTAGTGAGCGGATGCAACCATGAGGCAACAAGAGACACAAGAGGAAAAACATGAGATACACAACAAAGCAGGGAACAAAGGTGAGAGATTAGGTCCCTCCCTCTCACATCGGAGGTCCCAAATTCAGTGCCTGGTGACACCAAAAGAAACAAGGACGATGAAAAGACACAGCAAGTGCAAACAACAGGGGGTTGGGGAAAGTTAAATAAATAAAATAAATCTTTAAAAAAAAAAAAAGGGGGAGTGACATGGGAAGAATTTCACTGCCTGGCCTTGAAACATATTACAAAGCTACAATGGACAAAACAGCATGGTAATGGCGTAAAGACAGACACATTGATCAGTGGACTAGAAATGAGAGTCCAGATATAAATCCTCACACCTCTATGGACAGCTGGTTTTCAACAAACCAATCAAATGTTAAACCAAGTTCATGTTAAATGGGACAAAACAATGTCTTCAACATGCCTGGAAAAGTGGACCTCCATAACCAAAAGAATGAAAGAGGACCTCACCCAAGAATCAACTCAAAATGGATCAAAGACCTAAATATGAAAGCACACACATATCTGTAAACTATAGTTTAAACTCTTATGCCGTATAGATGCATTTCACATTGTTCTTATAACTGATTAAGCAAGCCAAGACAATTTCTCCAGTCTCCCAACAAAATTTTCCAAGTGCCTAATTTGGCAATTAATGCAGAAAACAGGAGAAGTTTTAATCAAACACATTTTATATAAACTTTGGGACACAGGGGTACATCAGGAAGTAGGGAAGTCACTGACCTACTAAAGAGAGGAGCAAGAGAAATTTGGCAGTGAAATATAACATCACTATTAATTCTCTTTATTCTGTTCGTTTTTGATATTTATTATACATTTACAATGCAACAACCACTCTTCCATCCACATAGCTATAAAAATACACAAACCACCCAAGAACTTTAGCTATTACTCTAACCAACATTTCTTTCAGATACTAATTTAAGCCTTACTTGACTTTAAAAAAGAACTCTCTGTTCAAATGGCAGATAATTGGTTTTCTGTAGCACCAAAAAGGTATGGCACTCTACCAGTCACTCCAGGAAACCTTCTCATTAGTGATTGATTGACCTATATGAACTTTCCTGATATCAACACAGGGATAGTGCAACAGTCCAACTGGCTACTTATTCACAAAACCAAAAAGTACCCACCCCACCATAGCTATCCAAAATTTCTAACCAAACATTCTCTAACTTAAATACAAAAGTAGTAAATTCTGCAGAATAAGTAAGTTGACAAAATGTAAGCAGGAGCCATCTAGAAGATAAAGGTAGTGCTTCCTACAGGAAATCATTCTGGATATGCTTGATTAGATGCCCAAAACTGTATCTTCACTAACATTAACTGCTAACCAATTGTCGGTAATACAGATCCACAGCTTCCTTCTAAACCCTTCAAGCCAGTAGATATTTTTCAGAATTCAAAATTTTTCATATAGTAGAATATATATAAGTAATATATTCTGAACATTACAAAACCTACCTAAGTGGGGTATGGGGGAGCACCCCATAATCAAACACAAAATTCCTGCAGGGAAGATTATATATAAACAGTCACTTTAAATGAGAAAATTATATAAACATCCAAAAAAGCCTCACATTGGTTCAAGTTAAGTCAGATTTTGCCAACAAATGAGTCAGGGAAAAAAAGCTGTTTTCAGAACATTTTGAATTTCAGAATTGTAGTGTATGGATTGTAGACCTGAAGTTCAGATGGTTTAAACAGGTTATCAGGTGTTAAAGAGCTTCCTTTTTGTGGAAATTAAACATATATGCAAGGTTTAGAAAATCCAGTGTGACAAGGTCCTCAAAACAGTCATTTTAAGAATGTGTAAGCACATTTTCAGATGTCACAGTTGAGTGGACTTGCCAGGGAGCCAACGATAGTAGATGTCCCATAATGTGAAGGTAAGTCATATACAACTTTCCAGTGTCCTATACTTACGAAGCTACAAACAATCTTGTAACTATCTGGGCCTAGGACCTAACTCTGTGAACATCAAAACACAAACGTTTCTGCATTATTTTAATAGACTGTAACTACCTAGTAATTTAAGGAAAGATTAAAATAGGCTTTCTATGAAACTTTACCAAGAGCTGTTTCTCCATTTCAGAAAATCTTGTCACAAATGGCAACTCCTCTTCTAATAGTAATTTAGTTGCTAGAATAACACTCCTGTATCAAGCTGCATGTGCAGCATTTGCATTCACAATGAGTCTTCACAAAGGGCAGGTGATTTTCTTTACCAGAAATTCTTAACTCTGGCTACACAGGAGAATCACCTATGACTAGTTCAGCACTTCAGAGGACCGGAGCATCAAAATTTTTATTTTATTTCATTGTTTATTTTTGAGGAACAATTTATGTATAGTGAAATACAGATATAATAAGTAAAATACTGTTGGGGCAGCAAACACACCAATTAAGATACAGAAATTTCCATCACCCAGAAGATTTTCTCATATCCCCTTCTAGTCAACCTGCCCAAATACAACCATTCACGTTTCTAACACTGTAGTTTAATTTTTATCTTTATATAATGAGTCATATACTATGTACTCTTTTGTGTACAGCTTCTTTCAATGAACACAGTATTTCTGAGATTCATCCATTTTGTATCAGTTGTTCACGATTTCTGACTACCCTGTTGAATCCATTTCTGTAAATACATTGCAAATTGTCCCTTTTTTCTGCTAAAGAACACTGAGTTGTTTCCATTTGAAAGCTATAAAGCTATTATAACCCTTCTGCACATTTTGGGGAACTTATTTTTCAATTCTTTTGGGCAAATACCTATGATTAATGATGGGTAGGTGTCTCATTTTTATTTTAAAGTGAACAGGCATCAACATTTTTAAAGTCCCCCAGGTGATTTCAGTATGCAGTCAGAATCTACAAAAACTATTTCATTATGTTTTCTAATATACTCATGACAACACATTTTATTATAGATCTTACTTTTTATGAATCTTTATTACAGTTAGTAGGAAAAATTTTTTGAAAGCCTATGTGTGGGCAGTTATACCATCTATAAATTTCACCTCAAACAGAAAAGAGGAGCATTACAAAATATATATGTTCTATAAAAGAGGAGCATTCGTGTGATAGTCACTACTCTAGACTGACTATAGAAATTAAACTCATCTGAACCTCAAAATGCAAAAACAAAGGATATATTTTATAAAAGGGCATTTTAAGACATAAAAAGGTGGTAATGTTTCAATGATTTTTTTTTTCATAAAGCATACAATCCATCCAAATGTACAATCAATGAATGGGATTTGGCATATTCACATAATTGTACATTGATCACTTCAATCACTACTAGATTTTTTTCATTATTTCAATAATAATAAAAACAAAATAACAGACAAAAAAATTCATCATCTCTCAATCTCCCTACGCTTCCCTTGCTGTACATGGATGCTATTTATGGCTATTCTTGCGTGTTTATTTATTTTAAAGCAGTTTTATTGAAATATATTCACATAGCACACAATCTATCAGAAGTGTATAATCAGAGGACAACCAGCAAGATGGCAACAGAGTAAGGAGCTCCCAGAGTCAGCTCCTGCTACAGGGCAGTTAGTAAACACCTAGAGCTATCTGAAGCACCTGTTTTGGGGAACCAGGAGACCAGAAGAGCATCCTGCCACATCCTTGAAGAAATGGGAGGAAGAGAATGCCCATCTGTGGAGATTCGTAAGTAGAGCGTTCCATGCCACGGAGGCCAGTGCCCACCCTCCACTGGATGCACAAGCCACCTCGGGAGCTATTCCAAAGCCGGAACTGGAAGCTCCACATCCCAAAAACAGGGGAAGAAGAGACGGTTGGTCACCAACTTCAGCTACTGATTAGTAAATTTGGCGAACTAAAGTATAATCCTAAGAACAGCTAAAGATTGAACCTGTCCAAGTCAGAAAGAGGGCAGTAGCTGCCATTTTAACTCCGGGCCTGGCACAAGTAGAAGTGGGGCGGACTGAAAGTCACAGTCCTGGTAGGGACCGGCTTCTTTCCATCTAGGTCTTTCTGCCAGGAAAGAAGCTGGGGGAACCTGTGACAGCATCTCCAGGAAATTACAGGTCATACCACAGAGGCCTGTAATCATCCTACTTTGGCAGCTCAAGCTGCCCCAGGAGCTATTTTGTGGCTGGAATTGGAAGCACCATTTCCCAAAAATGGGAGATGGTTGGCAACCGATTTCAGCTACTGACTAGTAGACTAGGCTGGCTAAGATACAACTGTAGGAAGAGCTAGGGTATGAATCTGTCCAAGTTGGAAAGAAGCCGGTGGCCACCATTTTGATTCTACCCCCAGCATGAGGGGAAGGCAATCTGACCAAAAATCACAGTGACAGGAGGGACCACTTTCTTGTACCCAGATCAGCCAGCAGCCCTAGCCTAGGCTTTAGCCCCACCTGTGGCAGGGAGGAAACTAACAGGCCCTGCACCATCCTATCCAGGTAACCGCAGGTACCATTGGCAGGCACGGACAAATAATTGGAAGTCTACTAGGGTAGCTGCAGTCATCTTGGACCCACACTGCATAGATTGCTGCTCACAACTAAGATCCTATCCCTGCCCCAGGCAGGGGAGAAAGAGAAGTGAAGCTTCATCAGTCTCCCTGGGCAGCTACAGTCTAGGCCTGCATGACTTGGATTATTCCACACAGCTGTGGCTATGTATCTACCCCCTGGCAAAGGAGAAAGGTGAGAGAAGCTTCATGGGTCCCTGGGTCAATTAGGGCAGCTTGAGCCTCCATAGCTTGTAGCATGAACTACATCCTAGGTTCCTACTGCACAATCAGCAGGGGAGTAAGGGCAGGAAGCCCTAAACTAAAGAGAAAAAGGGCATCCAGAACAGTCTAGTAAGCTAGATGCCAAGACACCAACAAAAAATTACAATCCACACCAAAAACAGGAAGATATGGCCCAGTTAAAGGAAAAAGATAAGCCTACAGATGACATTAAGGAGTTGAGAAACCTAATCATAATGTTTAAACAAATCTTCTTAATAAATTCAATGAGATGGCTAATGAGATGAAGAATATTAAGACGACACTGGATGAGCGCAAAGAAGAATTAGAAAGCATACACAGAAAAATAGCAGATCTTGTGGGAAAGGCACAATAAATGAAATTAAAAATACATTAGAATCACATAACAGATTTAAGGAGGCAGAAGAAAGGATTGGTGAGCTTGAAGAAAGGGGTTCTGAAAGTAAGCATACAAAAGAACAGATGAAGAATGGAAAAAACTGAACAAGTTCTCATGGAACATGACAGCAAGAGACGTGCAAAGATATGTGTCATGGGTGTCCCAGAAGGAGAAGAGAAGGGAAAAGGGGCAGAAGCAATATTTGAAGAAATAATGGTAGAAAATTTCCCAGTCCTATTGAAGGACATATATATCCATGTCCAAGAATCACAACAAATTCCCTACTGAAAAATTCCACATAGACCAACTCTGAGATACTTCTCAGAATGACAAATGCCAAAAACAAAGAGAGGATTCTGAGAACAGCAAAAGAAAAGCCATGCATAACATATAAGGGATACCCAATAATATTAAGTGCTGATTTCTCACCAGAAAAGATGGAAGCCAGAAGACAGTGGTACGATATATTTAAGATACAAGAGAAAAGCTTCCAACCAAGAATTTTTTTTTTAACATGGATAGCACATTCATTGTATTTGGTGAATACATTTTGAAGCACTGTTGCACCACATGGATAATAGTTTACACTGTAGCCTACACTCTCCCCCAGTACATTCAATGGATTATGGCAGGATATATAATATCCAGCATCTATCCCTGCAATATCATTTAAGACAACTTCAAGTCCCAAAAATGCCCTCACATCACATCTCTTCTTCCCTCTCTCTGTCCTCAGCAACTACCATGGCCACTTTCTCCACATCAATGCTACAATTTCTTCCATTACTAGTCACAATAGTTCCACAGTAGAATATCAGTAAGTCTACTCTAATCTATATTTTATTCCTCCATCCTGTGAACCCTGGGATGGTGATGTCCACTCCACCTCTATATCAAGAGGGGGCTTAGATTCCACATGGATGAGGGATGCAATTCTCCAGCTTGCAGTTGTAGGTGCTCTCGGTTCCCTGGTGGGGTAGTTGACCATCTACACCTTCCTGTTAGCCGACCTGGGTAAGTCCAATGAACCAGAGGGTAGGAGTTGCAACTCTGCTGAGGCTCAGGGCCAAGATGTCACATGGACAGTCCAGAGATTCAAGTTTCCTGAGTATACATCAACCCTAGCACCAACCACAAGTTCTGTAAAAGTGACAGAAGAGGCATGTGTAGAAAGGTCACATCTGAGTCCCTCAGGAGAACCAGTACCTGGGGCTGTATCTACTTTGGCTGTCTCTGAGGTCCTGTTGAGGCATGCATAAGCGTGACCCCTCTGATGGCCTCCTGACTCTTTTTTTATGACACTTAGCCACATAAAATCATTTCTCTTTGCTATTCTCCCCCTACCCCTGTTGTCTGCTTTCTGTGCCCACTGGCTATGTGATCTTCTGTGTCCGCTTGTATTCTTTTAAGATTTTTTTTTCTCTCCCCTTCCCCCCCCCCCCATTCGCTGTGTGTTCTTCTGTGACCACTTCTATTCTTATCAGTGGCACCAGGAATCTGTGTTTCTTTTTGTTGCATCATCTTGTTGTGTCAGCTCTCCATGTGTGCAGCGCCATTCCTGGGCAGGCTGCACTTTCTTTAGTATTGGGCAGCTCTCCTTACGGGGCACACTCCTTGCGTGTGAGGTTCCCCTACATGGGGACACCCCTGCGTGGCAGGGCACTCCTTGCACGCATCAGCACTGCGCATGGGCCAGCTCCACACAGGTCAAGGAGGCCCGGGGTTTGAACCATGGACCTCCCATGTGGTAGGCGGACGCCCTATCCATTGGGTCAAGTCCGCTTCCCCACTTGTATTCTTGTCAGTGGCACCCAGAATCTGTGTCTCGTTTTGTTGTGTCATCTTGCTGCGTCAACTCTCCATGTCTGTGGTACCATTCCTGAGCAGGCTGTACTCACTGGGCAGCAATCCTTACGGGACGCATTCCTTGTGCGTGGGGCTCCCCTACGCGGGGGACACCCCTGCATGGCATGGCACTCCTTGCGTGCATCAGCACCGCATGTGGGCCAGCTCATCACACAGGTCAGGAGGCCCTGGGTTTGAACCCTGGACCTTCTATGTGGTCGGCAGATGCCGTATCCGTTGGGCCAAATCCGCTTCCCGAAAGTAATATCCTGAAAGTGTCTGTACTTAGCTCACAAAAGTCCAAATAAGAAGCAGTGACGGTTAGAGAGGTGCAGTAATATTGAATCCATTCATGTCCATTTTCTCCTTAGATCAAATTAGAGTGCAAGAAAAATGACATTTGTGAAGCACTTTAGAACACCCTCATATCTAAGCCACCTTTCTTGAGTGTGGCAGTTTGAGATTATTTTATGTCTCCCAAAAAGAGAAAGATTACGTTTGTAAACTAATCTATTCCTTTGGATGTGATATCCTTTGAGTGCATTAAATTCAGTTAAGAGGACTTTGATTAGATTAGCTGTTAAGGCTATTGATTCAACTATGTCAGTGGGTGTGACTCAGGCCGAGACCCTGCCCCCTTGCTGGGTCTAGTATAAATGGATACTCAGACACACAGGAAGAGAGAGCTCTGTCATTTTTGATCCTGCCATGTGACAGAAAGGAGAAGGCTCAAACAGCTGAGGTCGCAGGGAATCATTTGCCTCATAGTTTACAGCTGACTGGGAAGACAGCAGAACAGCTGAGACTGATATAGAAGGCCAGAAAGAAACAAGCCCTATGCCAAGAGAGAGAGGACTACAGGAACACTTAAGCACAAAGTTCAAAAGGAAGAGGAAGCACTGAAGGGAAGGAGAAAATGAACAGAGATCAGCAACCACCTTGCTTCACCACATGGCAACACAAGGGATCACAGTAGCTAACTGTAAAGAAAGCACCTCTGCTGATGCCTTGATTTGGCCTTGGGAGATTTAACCCCAAATAAATCCCCATTATAAAAGCCAACAGATTTCTATTACTTTGCATTGACACCCCTCTGGCAGACAAATACACTGAGTTCTTTGAAATTATATCCTTTTCCTTTTATTTAAAAAAGATTTATCAATATAAAAAGGAGCATGGGGAGGCCTGTGGATTGATGGTGGGGTATGAAGCTTCAGAAATCAGTGCCTCTAGCAAAATAACTACTAAACTGGCAGGAACTGCCTAAATCAACTATTTGGAATCTCTGGAGTCTTAGTGGAACAATGCACAGTGCCCAGGGAAAAGCTGGAGGAATAGGTGGCAAATTGCAATAAATATAGTTAATTTCACCCTCCTCTGCAGTAGCTATCATCCCCCACTCCCCACCCACATGATAGGCAGTGGTGGGAAATGTGTCAGGGGCTCCTGGAGCAGCTTGCTGTTGCCAGAGTGGCCTGTAAGAACCTAGTCCTTCAAACTCCAAGGGTATGTGATCTGATGTGTTGACCACTGTTTGAATTAGCTACATTTAGATACCTTGGAAGGAAAGGTCTGATGGCAACTAATGTTCCAAGCTTCCTAAGGCAAAACCAGCAGAGTCTTATAAAGGCAGTACCAACTTTTTTTCTCACTCTTTTTCCATTCCCTAAATGGGAGCAAAAACAGTTTGGAAATCTCACAAATTGATGACTCTATCCAACACAACAACAAAACCTTTTAATCCAGAGGAATGAAAGAACTAGATTTCAAGAGTTATAGCATAATACTCAGAATGCCCAGTTCAACAAAAAATTACGAAATACACACAGGAAACTACGGTCTATTCAATTAAAAAAAAAAAAAAAACACTGCCAAAAACCAACCCTGAGGAAGCTCACACAATGGACCTATTAGTCAAAGACTATAAATAACTGTCTTAAATATCTTCAATGAGCTAAAGATACCCATATACGAAAACTGAAAAGAAATCAGAAAACTATCTGAAAAAAATAGATGGAAATTATAAAAAGGAATAAAAAATTCTAGGCAAAAGCAGCGTGAGACTACAATGAAAGCAAGGTAAGAAATTACTGAGGCAAATGAACTAGGGAAAAGACTTGCCTGCTTTAAACACCAGGAAGAGGAAGAAAGTCTGTCTCCTGAGAAACAGAGGAGGCATTCAAACTCCTGTAAAGAGGGGAAAGCCAAAGTAACTAACAAGTGTAAGCTCAGGAAAAAACACAGACTCAGAAATGACAAGGAGAACTCTACATTATGTAGTCACCTTGGGCAGGCTTCCTTCATGGGACACCTGACACGCAAAAGAATCTGTCCTATCACCAGCAGGTTACAAATTCAAGAAACAGACATCTCAGGGGAAAATTCCCAAAGTTAACATTTTAAAACACTAAAATGTACACTGTGCAACAAATAACAAGACAAAGAAACAGGAAATGATGGGTGATCAAAAGAAAGAGGATAAAAATCCAGAAAATACCAACAAAGACTAGACTGTGGACATACCAAAGCCTTTTTTAAAAATGATCTTAAATTTACAAGGAGATGAAGTAAAGTACAGATAAAAAATTAAAGGACATGAGAAAAATAGTGAACAAAACAATATAAGAATCTTAGTAAAAACATAAAGAAATTTTAAAAAGGAACTAATTAGAACTACTGGCATTGCCAGCTAAAATAACTGAAAAGAAAAATGCCCAGGAGTGTTTCAACAGCAGATTGGAACTGGCAGAAGAAAAAGCAAACTTGAAGACAAGACAATTGAAAAGAGTAAGGCTGAGGAGAAAAAAGAAAAAAGAATAATAAAAAGTGAAAATAAACTAAGACACCTCTGGAAAGACTTCAAGCATACCAAAATATGCTTTACAGGAATCAAAGAAAAAGACAAAGGGGCAGAAGAAATATTCAATGCACTAATGACAGATTAACTTCCCAAATGCAGCAAGACATGAATATGCACATACAAGAAGCCCTGAGAGCACTAAACAAGATAAACGTGAAGAAAACCACACCCATCATAAATTTGCCAAACTGTTAAATTCAAAGGAGGAGAGAATACTGAAAGATGCAATAGAAAACATGTTACGTACAAGGGAGTCCCAATTAGATTGAGTGCCAATTTTTCATCAGAAACATGGAGGCAAGAAGACAGTAGGTTGAAATACTTAACATGCTGAAAGAAAATAATGAACAATAAAGAATTTCATATCCAGCAAGTCTTTCTTTCAAAAATGTGGGAGAGATTAAGACATTCTCAAATAAAGCTGGCAGGTTAGGGAACTCCAGGATTCATTACTTTCTACAAAACAGCTATTAAACAGGCAGAAACTGTATAACAACTGTTATGGGGCTCTGGAGGACAGAACAACACTGTACAGCATCAAGAAAAAAGCAGAAGAGGCTGATAAAGTACCTTTAAGTTGAGTGAGTAGCTCTCCCCAAACAGTGGTGGCCAGCACGTATCCCCCACTCACGTGACATGCACCTTGAGCTAGTCCCTGGCTAGCTGTTGCTGACAGAAAGGGACATAAAAATCTACTTTCCCAAGGACTGCGGTGGGAATGGCCAAGCACTTATCAAGGCTTTTGTTTAGCGTATTCATACTATTGGGTCCTAGTTCCAAACTACTGTTTAAACACACCTCAAACAAAGGCAGCAGCAGCCACTGTTTCAAACCTGCCCAGGATAAGGGCAAGAAAGAGTGAAGATTTAAAGATGCAATGCCTCCTCAGGGATACAGAGTACAATCTGCTGAAGACTCACATCAGCTGGGCAGTCTAAGAAAACGGGAAGTCATAAAATCGGCTTTTTTGCATCCTAACTGATCTCCTCTCTGGGGCACTTTGGAAACGATCTATGCCCTCTCTGAGTGTCCCTGGCACTATTTTGGCTGGGAGATACTAACTTGGGAAAATCATCTTTGAGGTGACCTTCCTCCCAGAATTTGCGATCCAGGCTAAAGCAGTTAGAGACAAAGAAAGGAGTTTAAAAAAAAAAAAACAACTTGAAAGAAAAACTATACATGAAAAACAAAAACAAACAGAACAGCTCAAGAGTCCCAGAAAAGAAAAAAAGGATGCTTTCCGGAAAGAACTAACGCCAATCTTGCTGAAACTCTTCCAAAAATTCGAAACAGAAGGAACATTGGCCTAACTCATTCTATGATGCCAACATTACCCTAGTACCAAAGCCAAACAAAAACACCACAAGAAAGGAAAATTACAGACCAATTTCTCTAATGAACCTAGACAAAAAAAAAACTTTAAATAAAATACTTGCTAAGCGTATTCAACAACACACTAAATAAATTATACACCATGACCAAGTGGGGTTCATTCCGGGTATGCAAGGATGGTTCAACATAAGAAAATCAATCAATGTAATACACCATATAAACAGATTGAAGGAAAAAAATCACATGATCATATCCATAGATGCAGAAAAAGCATTTGAAAAATACAGAATACTGTCTTGATAAAAACACTGCAAAAGATCGGAATACAAGGAAATTTTCTGAACATGATAAAGGGTATATATGAAAAACCCACAGCCAACATCATTTACAATGGTGAAATCCTAAAATCTCTCCAAGATCAGGAACAAAACAAGAATACCCACTATCACACCCTTCTATTTAGCATTGTCTTAGAAGTACTTGCTCAAGCACTGAGGGAAGAACCAGATATAAAAGGCATCCAAATTGGAAAGGAAGAAGTCAAAATTTCATTATTTGCAGATGACATGATTTATACATAGAAAACCCTGAGAAGTCTACAAGAAAGCTTCTAGAACTCATAAATGAGTTCAGTAAAGTCACAGGATATAAGATCAATGGGCAAAATTCAGTAGCATTTCTGCACACCAGTAATGAGCAATCTGAGGAGGAAATCAAGAAACAAAAACCATTTACAATAGCAAATTAAAAAACCAACTACCTAGGAATAGATTTAACTAAAGATGTAAAAAACTTATACACAGGGAACTACACAACACTGTCCAAGGAAATCAAAGAAGACCTAAATAAATGGAAGAATATTCCCTGTTCATGGATAGCAAGACTAAATATTATGTCTATCCTACCAAAACTGATCTACACATTCAATGCAATCCCAATAAAAATCAACACAGCATGCTTTAATGAACTAGAAAAACTAGCTATGAAATTTATTTGGAAGGGAAAGAAGCCCCGAATAGCCAAAGACATATTGAAAAAAAAAAAATGAAATTGGAAGAATTACACTACCTGACTTCAAAACATACTACAAAGCTACAGTAGTGAAAACAGCATGGTATTGGCACAAGGAGAGACACACATACCAATGGAACTGAATAGAGAGTTCTGATATAGATCCTCATATATATATATAGTCATATAATATTCGATAAAGCCACCAAACCCTCTTAACTGGGAGAGAATGGCCTATTCAACAAATGGTGCCTGGAGAACTGGATATCCATATGTAAAAGAATGAAAGAGGATTACCATCTCACACCTTATACAAAAATCAACTCAAGATGGATCAAAGACCTAAATATAAGAGCCAAGACCATAAAGACTTTGGAAAGCAATGTAGGGAACCATCTACAGGACCTTGTAATAGGAAATGGCTTTGTGATTTTCACACCCAAAGCACAAGCAGCAAAATAACAAATAGATAAATGGGCATCCTCAAAATTAAAGCCTTCTGCACCTCAAAGGAGTTTGTCAAGAAAGTGAAAAGAGAGCCTACACAATGGGAGAAAATATTTGGTAACCATATATCTGATAGGAGACTTACATCCTGCATATATAAAGAACTCCTATATCTTGAAAATAAAAAGACAACGCATTTTAAAAATGGGGAAAAGATTTGAACAGACACTTCTCCAAAGAAGAAATACACATGGCAAAAAAGCACATGAAAAATGCTCCAAATATCTAGGTATTAGGGAAATGCAAATCAAAACTACAATGAGATACCATCTTACTTCCATAAGATTGGCAGCTATGAAAAAACCAGAAGACTGTAAGTGCTAGAAAGGATGTGGAAGAATGGGAACACTCATCCACTGCTGGTGGGAATGCAGAAGGATCCAGCCATTCTGGAGGACAGTTTGGTAGTTTCCCAAAAAGCTAGCTACAGATTTGCCATATGACCCAGCAATTCCACTGCTGAGGATATACCCAGTAGAGCTGAAAAAACAAGGACACAAACCAATATATGCACACCATAGCAGCACTGTTCACTATTGCCAGAAGTTGGAATCAACCCATATGCCCATCAACAGATGAGTGGATAAATAAAATGTGGTATATATATACAATGGAGTACTACTCAGCTTTAAGAACAAATATACTACAAACATATGTGATAACATGGATGAATCTTGAGAACCTTATGTTGAGCGAAGCAACCCAGGCATTGAAGGACAAATACTACATGACCTCATTGATATGAAATAAGTAAACCAAGCTGTCTCAGAGAGCTAGAGAACGAACGATAGATTTAAAGGAATTTGGGGGTAGAATAAGGTTGCAAGCTGACACCTACCTGAGTGAAATCTAAGATAAGCTAGAGTTAAGTATTTGTACAGGGAAGGGATAAAATGGGGGCATAGGGATACCTCTGGGTGGGGATTTGCAGGCTTAAGGGGGGCTAGGGATGGGAGGATGGGTAATATGGCCCAAGAAATTGGGGGGAGGTGGGGGAACATATGAACATAGGAGATTGTCAGGTATGTGGTTGAGAGTATAATGGTGAGAAAACTTTTTCTAAAATGTAATAAGGAAGGATACCTGTTTAAGATGCTTAAAGGGGAGAATGTGACACAGGACAGGCTTCTAGGGAGTGAGTGCTCATTTTGTCATAGTGGGTTATATCACTGGATGGAGACCCATACAATGAGAGTGAAGATATACCCACATCCTGGGGAGGACTGAAGTTCTCAAATAGATAAATTGTCTTTCTCCACGAGAGAAATGGTGGCTCCCAATGCGTTAGGGCAGTAGAGCATGTCAAGTCCTCAACATTGTTGCAAGCATCTCTGAACTTGGCCCTTTAAGCAATGAAGATTGAATGTCACTGTGGGCCCTGAGGGGAGGGGGAAAGAGGTATTGAATAGATGGAATCAGTGTAAATTTGGGGCAATGGAAGTTTCCAAAAGATTATGCAAGGATGCATACAGAACATGTTAAATTACACCAAAAATGTATAGGGGTCTATGAGCTAAAATGTAAATCATAATGTAAAACATAAGGTAACTAAAAATTTAGAAAATTTTATAGTCTAAAATATAAACCATAATGTAAACCCAAGTGTAACCTTGTTGGAAAACTATTGTCTCAATATCTGTACATCGGTCACAGTAAATACAGTATGAACATGTAAAAAGATTATTTGTGGGGAAACGGACTTTGGCCCAGTGGTTAGGGCGTCCGTCTACCATATGGGAGGTCTGCGGTTCAAACCCCGGGCCTCCTTGACCCGTGTGGAGCTGGCCATGCGCAGTGCTGATGCGCGCAAGGAGTGCCGTGCCACGCAAGGGTGTCCCCCGCGTGGGGGAGCCCCACGTGCAAGGAGTGCGCCCGTGAGGAAAGCCGCCCAGCGTGAAAAGAAAGAGCAGCCTGCCCAGGAATGGCGCCGCCCACACTTCCCGTGCCGCTGACGACAACAGAAGCGGACAAAGAAACAAGACGCAGCAAACAGACACCAAGAACAGACAACCAGGGGAGGGGGGGGGAAATAAATAAATAAATAAATCTTAAAAAAAAAAAAAAAAAGAGTGAGGCTTTACCAGGGAGTATTTTAAAAAAAAAAAAAAAAAAAAAAAAAAAGATTATTTGTGGGGAAGGGACAAAGTGTCTGATGTTGGACATGTGGGAGTACCGTATATTGTACATATGAATTACTGTGATCTAAAACTTTTGTGAAGGCATTTCCGGTAGCGACGGCGGGAGTCGGATCGCGGGCGGGCATCTGGGTCTCTGCAGAATCTAATCCAGCGGGAATCAGAACCATCGGAACCACCACCATGACTGTTGGCAAGAGCAGCAAGATGCTGCAGCACACTGACTACAGGATGAGGTGCATCCTGCAAGACGGCCGTATCTTCACTGGCACCTTCAAGGCTTTTGACAAGCATATGAACTTGATCCTCTGTGACTGTGATGAGTTCAGGAAGATCAAGCCAAAGAACTCAAAACAAGCAGAAAGGGAAGAGAAGTATGTCCTTGGACTGGTGCTGCTGCGAGGGGAAAACCTGGTCTCAATGACAGTAGAGGGACCTCCTCCCAAAGATACTGGCATTGCCCGAGTGCCACTTGCTGGAGCTGCTGGAGGCCCAGGGATTGGTAGAGCAGCTGGCAGAGGTATTCCAGCTGGTGTTCCCATGCCCCAGGCTCCTGCAGGACTTGCAGGGCCAGTCCATGGGGTTGGTGGGCCAACCCAACAGGTAATGACCCCACAGGGAAGAGGCACTGTTGCAGCCGCCGCTGCTGCTGCCACTGCCGCAGCCAGTATTGCAAGAGCCCCAACCCAGTATCCACCTGGTCGTGGGGGTCCTCCCCCACCTATGGGCCGAGGAGTACCCCCTCCAAGCATGATGGGCCCACCTCCTAGAATGAGGCCTCCCATGGGTCCCCCAATGGGGATTCCCCCTGGATGAGGAACTCCAATGGGCATGCCCCCTCCAAAGATGCGGTCCCCTCCCCCAGGAATGCACCCACCAAGGCCCTAGACTCATCTTAGCCCTCCTCAGCTCCCTGCCTGTTTCCTGTAAGGCTGTACATAGTCCTTTTGTTTCCTTGTGGCCTGTGAAACTAGTTTATAATAAACTCAATATTACAAGTGCAAAAAAATTTTTTTTTAATTTAAAAAAATAAAACTTTTGTGAAGACAAGCTTAATAATTAGAGAAAAAAAAAGGAAAATAAAAAGAAAGGACACAGACACTGAGGAAGAAATGGAAGAAGTTGTCCTGCCAATGTGCATACAGGGCAACACTTATTGCAGTGATGGAAGGCAAACATCAAAAACAAAGCTTTTTCATTTTTTAATTTTTTGATATCCCTAGTTAGCTTTACTTTAATTTTTCTAAATTAGTATGTATTCTATATCTAACCTTTACACCATCAAAATATTCCATTTTACTATTAATGGAACCTGGCAATATATTAGGCTTCATTTTCGAAGAAGTTTTGGACCAGAGAGGTACAATACTGGTGTGGGGTGTTATTGATAGGGGGTACATGGTTGGGAGGGAGTCCTCCAGGGCATATATATAGGGTACATAAAAATGTTTGGATATTTTCATAGTGGTTACAGTGAGAAATGACAACTGAGGGAGTGCTGAGTTCCTAGCCAGGGGAGTTCTATCACATTCCCTAATGAAAAGCAGCAATCCCCCATTTGCAATGGCTAAGACCAATAAAAAAGGATGGTCCAACAATGAGCCCTTGATACTAATGACTATGCTTGTGAACCCGTGCGCTTGAAATAAGAACTAGGCCTAGAGCTGCAGGGTGCCTAAGAGTTACCTCCTGAGAGCCTCCCTGTTGCTCAAATGTGGCCAGTCTCTAAGCCAAACTCAGCATGTAAATGCATTACCTTCCCCCCCAGGGTGGGACATGACTCCTGGGGATGAGCCTCCCTGGCACCAAGGGATTACTACCAAGTACCAGCTGATGATGTAACTAGAAAACGACCTTGAATAAAAGGGTCAACTCAGACCAGCAGAATATCTCAGCCTACATGTAATACCAGGAGTTAAAAATGCTTTTTGACCTGAATAAAAGGGGGAAATGGAAAGGACAAATGAGTTTACATGGCTATGAGTATCCAAAAAAAAGCCGGGAGGTCATCAGAGGGATCGCCCTTACGCACACCTCAGTAGAGTTCCAGATACAGCTAAAGTAGATATAACCCCAGGTATTGATTCTTCTGAGGGCTACAGAGACCCACAGGTTTTATGGTCATGGCAGATGGACTTCAGTGCCATGTCAGTTGGCCCTACTTTGGAGTTTTTGTTCCTGACTGTGATAGAGTTGAACTCAGATGTGATCTGTGTTCACAAGCCTCTCCTGTTACTTTTACCGGACCTGTGGTTGGCACTGAGGTTTACTGTATACTCAGGGGACCTGAATCTCTGGACTGTCCATGTGATAGCCAGGCCCTGAGCCTTAACAGACTTGCAACTCCTACCCTCTGGTTTATTGGACTTACCCCAGCCAGCTAACAGGAGGTGAAGTAGGTAAACCACCACACCAGGGAGCCACGAGTGCCTACAACTGCAAGCAGGAGAATTGCATCCATCATCCAAGTGGAATCTAAGCACCCTCTCAATACAGAGGTGGAGAGGACATAACCATTCCAGGGTCCATAGAATGGAGGAATAGAGAATGGATTAGAATAGACTTACTGATATACTATTCTGGAACTATTGTGATTAGTAATAGAAGTAAATGTAGCATTGATGTGGAGAAAGTGGCCCCGGTAGCTGCTGAGGGTAGGGAGTGGGAAGAAGAGATGTGATGTGGGGGCATTTTTAGGACTTGGAGTTGTCCTGGGTGGTACTGGAGGGACAGTTAATAGATATTGTATGTCCTCCCATGGCCCACTGGGTGGACTGGGGGAGAGTGTAAACTATAATACTATAATGTGGACTATTGACCATGTCGTGCAGCAGTGCTCAGAGATGTATTCACCAAGTGCAAGGAATGTCCCATGATGATGGAGGAGGTTGCTGTTATGGGAGGAGTGGGGTGAGGAGGGTGGGGGGTATATGGGGACCTCATATTTTTTTAATGTAACATTAAAAATAAAGACAAAAAAAAAAAAAAAAGGCAGTGAGAAGATATATTCAAAGTTCGGAAAGCAAAAAGTGCCAACCAAGCAATCTATATCTGGAAAAACTTTCTTTCAAAAATAACGGAGAAGGGAACTTCCAGGAAGATAGGAGACTAGAAAGACATGGGACTCTCTTCTCCATAAAAATAAGTAGAGGACAGGCTAAAATAGCCTGGAAAAAGATCTAAGGTTTAGGACACCAGGCAGAGGATGGACACTGCGCAGAGCAAAGAGGCACAAAGGAGGCGACTTACAATGACAAAACTGTGAGGTGAAACCAGTGGCTGCTGCTGCTGGCACCCTCCTCCACACTAAAGACACTTTAGAATTCTCAGGTCTCTGGGTCTGCAGCAACATACAAAAGGAGGCTCCAAGGATCCACCACTCCAGTAAAGGGGAAAGAGAGAGACACGACTTAAGGCTGACTCAGCTTCTGACCCACATATTTGGTCTGCTGTGTCCCACCAGCCCTTCCACACCAGGTGGGACCAGAATAAACCTTGGTTTGCCCCAGGAGCCTACTCCAACTAGAGAAATCTGACCCTCACAATCTCCCTTTCTTCTTGCCAGGACTGCTTGTTGAGGGCACTCCTACACAGGAAGGGGAAAGAGAGTGACAATGCATAGGGCTAACTCAGCTTTTGATGCACAAATTTGGTCTGCCACGTCCCAGGAGCCCTTGCAGTCTGGGTTGGGCCACACCATTGTTTGCTTCAGGAACCAATAAGGAGCTACAGATTTATGACCCTCCAAACCTCCCTCTCTACTAACCAGGACTGATTATTGAGGACTCAAAGGGGAGTGGAAATATATCTACCCAGGAAAAGAGGGGGCTGCCAGAGAAAGCTCTGAGAAAGATTGAATTACAAAACTCTTAGCCTCCAGGCAAGAAGTTCAGTCACACTAATCCAGTCTGTTCCAACAAATACACTCAGACCAGGCACTGAACTGAGAGCTCTCAAAGAGTGCCATTTGCTTGCAGACCAAGGAAGTGCAAGTGTGAAAATTAAAAATAAGTGAGACGCTTTTTCCAGACTCTAGAGTCTCCCTTCAGAAAGCCGTAGGAAGTTGGTCTGCAACCAATTACTGGGTCCAGAGCCCAATACTGAGCAACTAATAGGGACAATCCTAACAATCCAGGTTGAGCGAAGAATCAAAGGGCAGTTGAAACACACAGCCTCCCACCACTAAATCTCTTACAAAAAAGAAAGAAATTGAGCACCTGAGTAAACTACATCCTAATGAGATGCCTAGATATCAGCAAAAAATTATGAGGCATATGGAAGGCATATGAAAAGTAACATATCAAAGCCCCAAAAGAGATACAGGATTGACAGAAATAATTAGCAAGATACGCACAAATTCTCAAAATCAAAATAATGAATTGAAAGACAATATGGCTAAAGAGAAAAATGACATCAAGAATACACAGAGCAAGCATAAAGAAGAATCTAAAATCCAAAACAGAAAAGTAATAGACCTCGTAGGAATGAAAGACATGATAGGTGAGATCAAAACTTGATATAGAGGTGGAGTGGACATCACCATCCCAGGGTCCACAGAATTGAGGAAAAAAATATGGATAGAGTGGACTTACTGATATTCTACTGTAAAACTTTTGTAACTAGTAATAGAAGAAATTGTAGCATTGAGGTGGAGAAAGTGGCCATGGTAGTTGCTGAGGGCAGGGAGAGGGAAGAAGAGATGTAATGTGGGGGCATTTTGGGGACTTGGATTTGTCCTAAATGATACTGCAGGGTCAGGTGCTGGACATTATATATCCTGCCATAACCAACTGAATGTTCTAGGGGACAGTGTGAACTACAGGGTAAACTTTTATCCATGCAGTGCGGCAGTGCTCCAAAATGTGTTCACCGATGAGTGTGCCACAATGATGCGGGACGTTGTTGGTGTGGGAGGAGTGGGGTGGGGGGTGGGGAGTATACGGAACCTCTTATGTTTTTTAATATAACATTTTTTGTGATGTATAGATCTTCAAAAAAAATACAATTTACAAAAATGATGGGTGTTTTTTAATGTAACATTCTTTGTGATCTATTAACTTTAGTAAAAAAAGTGTTAAAAAAACACATTAGAAGCATACAAAAGCAGAACTGAAATGACAGAAGAATGAATAAGAGTCACAGAACACACAATAGCTGAAATTGAACAAAGAAAAGAATGGAAAAAATTGAACGGGGCTCAGAGAGTTGAATGACAAATACTGAAGTTTCAGAAGGAGAAGAGAAGGAAAAAGGGGCAGAAAGAGTATTTGAGGAAATAATATTATATCTCAAAAATAAAAAGACAAACAACCTATTTAAAAAATGGGCAAGTGATGTGAACAGACATTTCTCAAAGAAGAAATACAAATGGCCAAAAAGCATATGAAAAGATGCTCAACATCACTAGCTACCAGGGAAATGCAAATCGAAACTACAATGAGATACTATTATTCACCCATTAGAATGGTAGATATTTTTTAAAAAGAGGACTGCAAGTGTTGGAGAGGATGTGGAAGCATGGGAACCCTCATCCACTGTTGATGGGAATGTAGAATGATCCAGCCATTGTGGAGAAGAGTTTGGCAGTTCTTCAAAAAACTAACTATAGATATGCCATACAACCCAGCAATTCCACTGCTGGGTACATACCCAGAAGAACTGAAAACAAGACATGAACCCATATATACACACAATGTTCAAAGCAGCATTATTCACTATTGCCAAAAGTTGGAATCAACTCAAATGTCCATCAACAGATGAATGGATAAACTAATTGCGGTATATACATACAATGGAATACTACTCAGCTCTAAGAAGGAATACAGTACTAAAACACCACACAGGATAACATGGATGAATCTTGAGGACTTTGAGTAAAGCAGGCCAGACACTGAAGGACAAATGTTACATGACCTCTCTGATATGAATTAAGCAAATCAAGCCGTCTCAGAGAGCCAGAGTCTGGAAAATAGGCTTAGAGAAAAGAGAAAGGGAGAGGAAATAATAGCTGAAAATTTCCCAACTCTCACAAAAGAAAACAATTTATATATCCAAGAAGTGAACCATACCTCAATCAGAATAAATCTGAACAAATCTAATAAAAGACACATACTATTTAGAATGTCAAATGTCAAAGACAAAGAGAAAATTCTCAGAAGAACAAGGGAGAAGCAAACCATAACATACATGGGATGCCCAGTAAGACTTAGTGTGGACTTCTCTTTAGAATCCATAGAGGCAAGAAGACAGAGGTATGATACAATTAGGATACTGAGAGAAAAATCTAGCAGCCAAGAATTCTTTATCGAACAAAACATCCCTCAATTATGCAGGTGAGTATAAAATACAAACAGAAACTAAAAAAATTTGCAAAAAAGAATCCACCTTTGCAGGAAATATTAAAGGAAGCCTCAGAACCTGAAATTAAAAGGAGAGAGAGGCCTGGAGGAGATTATAGAAAAAAGAATAGCAGAAAGGATAACCAAAAGAATAAAAAGACAAAAATATGATATAACATAAGAAAACTAAAGAATAAAATGGGAAGTAAATAATGCATTTGCAGTAATATCATTGAATGTGAATGGACTGAACTCCCCAATCAAAAGATGCAGGCTGACAGGATAAAAATACATGAGCCATTCATATGCTGCTTACAAGAAACTCACCTTAGACCCAGGGATACAAATCAGCTGAAAGTAAAATGTTGGAAAAAAGATACTCCATGCAAATAGTAACCAAAAAAGATCAGGGGTAGCTATAACTTATTTCGGAAAAAAAGCAGACTTAAAATGCAAAAAAGTTATGAGAGACAGAAGGCCATTATATATTAATAAAAGGAACAATCCATCAGGAAGAACAGTCATAAATATCAACGCACCTAACCAGGGTGTCCCAAAATACATGAGACAAATTCTGGCAAAAATGAAGGGAGAAACAGACATCTCTATAATAATTGTTCAAGGTTTCAACACCTGACTCACATCATTAGAACAACTACACAAAAGATCAATAAGGGAACAGAGAACTTGATCAATAAGATGAGTTAGACCTAACAGACAGAACACTGTATCCAATTTTAGTGGGTTATACATTCTACTCAACTGTCCATGGATCTTTCTCCAAGATAGACTACATGTTAGGGCATAATGCAGCTCTCAATAAATCTTATATTTATTGAAGTATAAGATTTCAGTAAAGTGTTTCCAAAAGAATTAACACCAGTCCTGTTTAAAATATCCCAAAAAATTGAAAGGAGGGAAAATTAACCAACATCGTAATAAATGAGTTCAAAAAGTGGCAGGGTAACAAGATAAGCATGCAAAAATCAATATTGTTTTTGTACACTAGTACTGAACAATCTGAGGAGGAAATCGGGGAAAATTCCATTTATAACAGCAACAAAAAGACTCAAATACCTAGGAATTAATTTAACCAAAGAAGAATAGGACCTATTAGTAGAAAACTACAAAACAATGCTAAAAGAAATTTCAAAAAGACCTAAACAAATGGAAAGACATGCCATGTTCATGAATTGGAAAAACAAATACTGTAAAGATGTCAATCTTACTATGGCAGTTTGATATGGTTCATGAATTCCAAAAACAGATATTGGATTATATTTGTAAACTGGTCTCCACCTGGCTGTGATTAAATTATGATTAGGGTTTTGACTGGGCCGCATCAGTAGGGTGTGGAGCCCCTTGGTGGGTGGAGACTCACAGATAAAAGACATGGCAAAGGACAGAGTTGAAGTTTTGATATTGGGAGTTTTGATGCTGGAATTCTGATGCTTGAGTTGAGTTATGAGCTGAAGTCCCAGGAAGTAAGCATACAGAGGAGCTTGGGTGTACCCCTTTCACTGACTAACACAGAATTTTACTGAGAGTGAGAACATACTTTAGTAATTAACAAAATGTTGGAAAAGTTTTATAAACGGGTACGGGATATTTTTGGAGGAATTGTGAAATGCTTGACAGAAAAGGCCTAGATCATTTGAAGAGACCATTGATAGCAATATGGATGCTAATGAGACTTTTTATGATGCCTTAAAAGTATATAATGAAACTATTAGAAACTAGAAGAAAGGCAACCCATGTTTTAAAGTTGCAGAGAACTTAGCAAGATTAACTCCTGGTGTTTTCTGGAAGGCAGAATTTGAAAATGGCCAGCCTGGGCATTTAGCTGAACAACTTTCCAGAGAAAACCTGGTGAATGTGGCTTGGCTTCTCCTTGCAGCTTATAGCAAAATGCTAGATGAGGAAATACACTGAGGATTGAACTGTTTGTTGGGCACAAAGAAAACAGAAACTGATTCTGGAAATTCCAAGCCTCTGGAAATCAAGCTCCCAGATTAGTGCCCCATTTGAGGACTTAACTAAACTTAGAACTCGTAAATCAGGATTGAAGATCCAGTTATCTAGGAAAGACTTGTGGAAAGTCTTACTGGCTGATGGCTTAGGCCCCTGCTTCTTGCTTGCTAAACCAACAAGCTTTTTGAGAGCACTGTATGAGCAAAACCACAGTCAGCTTGGACTAAAAGGGACATGGAAAAGAGAAACTGAAGGAGAAACAGTTTTAAGAGGAAATCATGGAAGATGAGATCTAAAATTAAGGCATCACCTTGGGCCAAGAGAGGAACCCACCCATATGAACAGAGAGGGTGGGTCTGCATGGGCAGTTGAAGAGGGTGGATGTTTCTGCCTGATGTTCTGGGAGAGTTTTGCCACCCAACGTTACAGAGAGGGAGGAGCATATTCCCCAAGGATTAGGGTAGTTGAGGTCAACACCCCCCCATAGGTCTGAGAGGGGCAGGCCTGTTCCCCATGGATTAGGGAAAGCCAGGTGGTCAACACATTGCTCTGAGAGGGTTGAGCCTGTATGAGGATGTTGCCTTCACCTCACTATACTAGCAGGGTTAAAGTCTCTAACCCAAAGATTAGATAAGGTGTGGCAATCACGCCAATGCTCTTAGAGGGTGAGGTCTGGAGCTTGGTCACCACCCAGATGCTTGATGAGGGTGGAACCAAGAAAATGGCCATTGGGCAAGCCTGTGCAAAGTGTGGGTTCCCATGAGTTCCCAGGAAAAAGAAACCATTGTCTTAAGAATGACTCTCAGACTCTGAAATCAAATGGAGGAGGCCCTGCAGGTTTACTGAACTGTTCTCAACCCCTAACTCATGTTCCCTCCCAATTTTTCCTTATGATAAAGGAAATATTTACCCTTTGACTGTAAATGTGTGTGTTGGAAGCAGATAAATTGTTTTGTAATTTTCAGAGGTCTATACCAGATGGAACTTTGCCCCAAAACAAACTATTTCTTTAAACTGATTGTGATGTGATTCTATACTTAGCATTTTGCTACTGATTTAAAGTTTTTTTGAAATATTGTAATATCTTCTGGGAAATCAGAGGGTGGAGTGTAGCAATATGATATGGTCCATGAATTCCAAGAATAGATATTGGATTATATTTGTAAACTGGTCTGCACCTGGGCATGAATAAATTATGATTAGGGCTTTGAGTGGGCCATATCAGTAGGATGTTGAGCCCCACCCCTTGATAGGTGGGGACTCATAGATAAAACACTTGGCAAAGGACAGAGTTGAAGTTTTTTGTTTGTTTTTTTTGAAGATTTTTTCATTTATTTTTCTCCCCTTATCCCCCCGAGTTGTCTGCTCTCTGTGTCCATTCACTGCGTGTTCTTCTGTGACCGCTTTCTATCCTTATCAGCAGCACTGGGAATCTCTATTTCTTTTTTTTGCATCATCTTGTGTCAGCTCTCTGTGTGTGTGGCGCCATTCTTGGGCAGGCTGCACTTTCTTTTGCACTGGGCGGTTCTCCTTATGGGGCACACTCCTTGCGCGTGGGGTTCCCCTATGCGGGGGACACCCCTGCATGGCAGGGCACTCCTTGCACGCATCAGCACCGCACGTGTGCCAGCTCCACACGGATCAAGGAGGCCCGGGGTTTGAACCACGGACCTTTCATGTGGTAGGTGGATGCCCTGTCCACTGGGCCAAGTCCGCTTCCCAGAGTTGAAGTTTTCATGTTGGAGTTTTGATGCTGGAGTTTTTGAGCTGGAGCCCCAGGAAGTAAGCACCCAGGAGCTTGGTTGTGCAGAAAGAGAAGTAAGCCCCGGGAAGAGAGGAACCCAGGAAGCCTGAACACTGGCAGATGTCGGCAGCCATCTTGCTCCAACTCATGTCAAAAGACTCTGATGAGGGAAGCGGATTTGCCCCCACGGATAGGGCATCCGCCTACCACATGGGAGGTCTAAGGTTCAACCCCAGGCCTCCTGACCCGTGTGATGAGCTGGCCCACACACAGTGCTGATGTGCGCAAGGAGTGCCGTGCCACTCAGGGATGTCACCCGCATAGGGGAGCCCCACACACAAGAAGTGCGCCCCGTAAGGAGAGCACCCAGCGTGAAAAAAAGTGCAGCATGCCCAGGAATGGTGCCGCACACACGGAGAGCTGATGCATCAAGATAACACAACAAAACAAGACACAGATTCTGGGTGACACTGACAAGAATACAATCGGACACAGAAGAACACACAGCGAATGGACAGAGCAGACAAATGGGGGGGTGGAGAAGGGGAGAGAAATTTTAAAAAAATAAATCTTAAAACAAAAAAAGACTCTGGTGAGGGAGGTAACTTGTGCTTTCTGGCCTGATAACTGTAAGCTTCTACCCCATCTAAATACCCTTCATAAAAACCAACCAATTTCTGGTATTTTACATCAGCACTCCTTTGGCTGACTAATATACTTACCCAAACTAATTTACAGATTCAATGCAATATCAATCAAAATTCCAACAGCCTACTTTACAGAATAAAAAAAAGGCAATTACCAAATTCATCTGGAAGGGAAAATACACCCAGAGAGCCAAAAGCATTCTAAAAAAAAAAAAGAGCAACATGGGAAGAATTTCACTGTCTGACCTTGAAACATATTACAAAGCTACAGTGGTCAAATCAACAGGGTACTAGCATAAAGAGGGTCATGTTGATCAGTGAAATAGAATTGAGAATTGAGAAATAAATCCTCACCTATATGGTCAACTGTTTTTTGACAAACATACCAAGTCCATGTTAACAGGACAAATGGTGCTAGGAGAACTGGAAATCTATAACCAAAAGAATTAAATAAGTCTCCTATCTCACTCCCTATACAAGAATCAACTCAAAATGGATCAAAGACCTAAATATAAAAGCCAGGACCATAAAACTACTAGAGGAAAATGGAGGGAAACATTTTCATAACCTTGTAGTAGGTGGTGGTTTCTTGGACCTTACATCAAAGCACGCACAACAAAAGAAAAAATAGATCAATGGGACCTCCTCAAAATTAAACACTTTGCACTTCACAGGACTTTGTCAAAAGGATGAAAAGGCAGCCAACTCAATGGCAGAAAATATTTGGAAATCACATGTCTGGTAAGGGTTTAATGTTCAGGATATATAAAGAGATGTTACAACTCAAAAATAGAAAGACCAATGACCCAATTTTTAAAATGGGCAAAAGACTTGAACAGACATTTGACCAAAGAAAAAGTACAAATGGCAAAAAAAAAAAAAAAAACCATGAAGAAATGCTCAACATCACTAATGATTAGGGAAATGCAAATCAAAACTACAATCAGATATCTCATATCTATCAGAATGGCCACTATTAAAAAGACAGAGGGAAGTGGACTTGGCCCAGTGGTTAGGGCGTCCATCTACCACATGGGAGGTCCGCGGTTCAAACTCCGGGCCTCCTTGACCTGTGTGCAGCTGGCCCTGATGTGCGCAAGGAGTGCCATGCCATGCAGGGGTGTCCCCCACGTAGGGGAACCCCACGCGCAAGGAGTGTGCCCCGTAAGGAGAGCCACCCAGCGCGAAATAAAGTGCAGCCTGCCCAGGAATGGCACCGCACACACGGAGAACTGACACAACAAGATGACACAACAAAAAGAAACACAGATTCCCATGCCGCTGACAACAACAGAAGCAGACAAAGAAGAACACACAACAGACAGACACAAAGAACAGACAACTGGGGCGGGGGGGAAGGGGAGAGAAATAAAATAAATAAATATATTTTTAAAAAAAGAAAACTACAGGTGTTGGAGAGGATGTGGAGAGATAGGAACGCTTATTCACTGTTGATGGGAATGCAGAAATAGTACAGCCACTGTGGAGGACTGTTTGACAGTTCCGAAAGAAGTTGAATAGATTTGTCACCTGACACTCCAAGACCACTACTGGGTCTATACCCAGAAGAACTGAGAGTAATGACACAAACATCTGCACACCTATCTTCATAGTGTTGTTATTCATGATTGCCAAAAAATGGAAACTATCCACATGTCCATCAACTGACGAATGAACAAACTGTGGTGTATTTACACAAGGTTTATTACGCAGCTGTAAGAAGAAATGAAGTTGTAAAGAATATGAAAACATGATTGAACCTGGAGGACATTATGCTGAGTGAAGCAAACCAGACACAGATGGACAAATACTGTATGACTGCATTACTGTGAACCATATATAAACATATTGCATGATTAAAAAAATAAATAAACCTTATATGTATCCAGTACATTTAATTGAGAAATGTTTTTATTCAACTGTTTTCTTTTTTAATTATTTATATTTTCAATTATTAAATTTACAAAATAAAGTTAAAAAAAATTTTTTTTTAAAAAGCAAAAACAGGGGAGAAAACCAAATCAGGGAAGTCGATGTGGTTTAGTGGCTGAGTACCAGCCTCCCACCATATGAGGTCCCAGGTTCAATCCCCGACCCCCAGTGCCTAAAAAAGAAATGAGGGAGGGATTTAGAAAATCCATATAAATAAAATCCAAAGGTCTGCATCACCACTAGACTAGCCCTATAAGAAATGCTTAGGAGTTCTGAGAGTTGACAGGAAAGGACACTAGGCAACTGACTGAAGCCACATGAAGAAATACAGATCTCAGGAAGCAGATTTGGCCCAACGGTTAGGGCATCTGCCTACTACATGAGAGGGCCAAGGTTCAAACCCAGGGCCTCCTGACCTGTATGATGAGCTGGACCACGCACTGTGCTGATGTGCACAAGGAGTGCCGTGCCATGCAGGGGTGTCCCCCGTGTAGGGGAGCCTCACGCACAAGAAGTGTGTCCCACAAGCAGAGCCGCCCAGCACGAAAAAAGTATAGCCTGCCTAGAAATGGTGCCACATACACACGGAGAGCTGACACAGCAAGATGATGCAACAAAACGAGACACAGATTCCGGGTGCCACTGACACAAGCGGACACAGAAGAATACAGAGAGAATTGACACAGAAAGCCGACAACTGGGGAGAGAAGAGGAGAGAAATTAAAAAAAAAAAAATTTAAAAAAAAAAGATCTCCAATAGAGATAATATCCTGGGTAACCTGATTTATAACTTCACATTTTATTTCATAAGGTATCTAAAAGGCGAATGCACAAAATCAATGCATTTTGGACTCATAATGTAGAAGAATGCCATTTGTGACTAGAACTACATACGGGTGGGGGGATGAAGGGGTACAGGAACATAGTGTGTTTATACTATTGAATTTAACTTGGTATCAAAGCAAATGAGGTTGTTATAGATCTTGGATGTTAAATTTAAACCCCATGGTAACCACGAGGAATTTTTATCAGAGAATATGAAAACTCACAGAAATAGAGACTAGAGTACAGGTTACCAGGGGTGGGAGTCTAGGGCAGTAGGGATTTAATGCAAAATGCTCATAGGGTTTCTGTTTGGGTTGAAGTGTAAGTTCTAGTAATGGACAGTGGTGAGGGTATTGCAATTGTCAACGTGATTAATCCCACTGATTGGTATGCTTTGGAGGGGCTGGGATGGGAAGATTTATATTGTATTTATGTTTCCACAATTAAAAACAAAAAGAATGATTTAAGAGATAGTAAATGAAATACTTGATTTTGGGAGAGATCTAAAAATGAAGGATAACGCTTAAAGGGATATTACTGGGACATAAGGAAAACTGAGAATATAGAATATGAGTTTCATAGCAATGTTAAAATTTCTTGATCTTGATAATTGTACTTCAGGTGATTACATAAGTGAATGTTCTTCTCCGTCAGAAATGTACATGGAAGTACTGTGTATTCAAGGAGTTCGATGTGTGCCGCCTGCTCTTAAATGTTCAGAACACAAACAGATACAGCAAAGGTCGCAAAATATTAAAATTTGTGGATTTGAGCATTTGGGGGTGGGGGTATTGAAGTTCTCTGCATGGCCTGTATACTATTTTTGCAACTGTCCTGTAAGTGCAAAATTCCTTCCAAGTAAAAAAAAAGTTTAAATGGAAACAAGCCAAATATTCCTTAATTAAACAAATTGTGTTAGAGCCATACAATGGAACAGTATTCAGCGATCAAAAAGAATGAAGTTGCCCAGGAATGGCGCCACACACACGGAGAACTGACTTCCCATGCCGCTGACAACAACAGAAGCGGACAAAGAACACGCAGCAAACAGACACAGAGGACAGACAGCTGGGTGGGGGGAGGGGAAGGGGAGCGAAATAAATTTTTTAAAAATCTAAAAAAAAAAAAATGAAGTGATAACATGAATGAACCTTGAAAACGTTATGCTCAGTGAAAAAAACCATACACAAAAAGCCACATATTATATTATTTCAATTATATGAAATATCCAAAATAGTTGCCAGGGACTGCAAGGAGGGAGAATGCGGAGTGACTACTAGTGGATAAGGGATGATGGAAACATTCTGCAATTAAATCATGGTGGTGGTTGCAGTTCAGTGAATATAGTCAAAACCACTGAATTGTACCTTTTAAAAAGACTAATGATATGCTATCTGAATTACCTCAAAAATAATTTTTAAAAGTATTCCTTTATGAAGTTTTGTTTTAAGATTTATTTTATTTATTTCTCTCCCCTTTCCCCCCCATTTTCTGCTCTCTGTGTCCATTCACTGTGTGTTCTTCTGTGTCCGTTTGCATTCTTCCCATGTGGTACCAGGAAACACTGTCGCTTTTTTGTTGCGTCATCTTGCTGCATCAGCTCTCCGTGTGTGCGGTGCCACTCCTGGGCAGGCTGCGCTTATTTTGTGTGGAGTGGCTCTCCTTGCAGAGCGCACTCCTTGCATGTGGGGCTCCCCTACGCAGGGGACACGCCTGCATGGCACGGCACTACTTGCACATGGCAGCACTGCACGTGAGCCAGAGCACCACACAGGTCAGGAGGCCCCGGGTATCAAACCCTGGACCCTCCATATGGTAGGTGGATGCCCTATCAATTGAGCCACAACTGCTTCCCATCCTTTATGAAATTAAAACCTAACTGGAAGTCCTAAACTTTTATTTGCGAAATCTGGTGACTATGTTTGCTGCCTGTTTTTGTAAGTAAAATATTATTGCAACACATGCAAAATATCCATTAGCCTGAGAGACCAACTGATAGCATAAATGAAAACACAAGTACTCTTTTTAATTCTGTCTGCACCTCTGGTTTTGTGTTTTGTACCTTTGCAATTGATTTGGCAAGTTACCAATCTTTTCATACCAGGCAATTCTAATTTTAAACAAGAATGATTTTTTTCCTCTCCCTCCCCCCCACTGTCTGCTCTCTGTGTCCATTTGCTGTGCGTTCTTCAGTGTCCACTTGCATTCTTGTCAGCGGCACCGGGAATCTGTGTCTCTTTTTGTTGCATCATCTTGCTGTGCCAGCTCTCCGTGAGTGTGGCACCACTCCTGGGCAGGCTGCACTTTTCTTCACGGGGTGGCTCTCCTTGCAGGGCGCACTCCGTGTGTGGGGGGCTCCCATACGCAGGGGACAACCCTATGTAGCATGGCACTCCTTGCATGCATCAGCACTGAGTGTGCACCAGTTCCACACAGGCCAGGAGGCCCTGGGTTTGAACCCTGGACCTCCCATATGGTAGGTGGACGCTCTATCAGTTGAGCCAAATCCGCTTCCCGAGAATGATTCTTAGTAAAACATAAATTCCTGTTTTCCCCTCAAAAACAAGTTCAGAGTGGTAGTCAAACATTTACAAAGATTGGCTTCTAGCACTGGTTCTAGAATACCGCTTGCTGCTGCTCTCTAGGAACCTAGAAGTTAAAAATGAACCATGACACCAGTTTGCCAAAACTAGTATTTGGTATTGCCAGTAAAGGAGAAAACAGGTCCCAAACTTCTAAATTTTTAAACTTTAAAAAAAGTTTTTAAAGTAGGAAAGTAAACCATTATTCTGCTTGAAGATTTCTTAAAATTGTTGATGATATAGTGGCATTATTCACAATAGCCAAAGATGGGAACAACCCAGATGTCCAGCAACAAATAAATGGATAAACAAAGCGTGGTATATACATAAAATGGAATAATATGCTGCTAAAAGAAGAAATGAAATTGGGACACGTATGACAAAATGGATGACCTTAAGGACATTATGCTGAGTGAAATAAGTCAGACACAAAAGGACAAATATTGTATGGTCTCACTAATATGTACTAAATACAGAGAATAAACACATGGAGTTAAAATGTAGAGTATAGGTTATTAGGAGTAGGATGAGGGCTGAGAAGGGGTACTGATGCTTAATGTACGTAGAATTTCTAATTAGCTTGACTATAAAAGTGTGGAAATGGATAGAGTTGCTGGTAAGACATTATAGTGAGTATAACTAACATGGGTGATTTATAAATGTGATTGTAGCTGAAAGGGGTAGTCTAGGAAAGTAAATGTCAATTGAAAGAAAGCTAGAAAATAATCTAGGGACTATATAACATAGTGAACCCAGTGGTGGATGAGGATTGTGGTTAATAATACAAATACAAGAATGTCCTTCTATGAACTAGAACAAATGTATGTCACTATTGCAAGGTGGTAAGAATATGGTTGATGCATGGGAAAAATACAATTCATGTAAATTATGGACTATAGTTAACAGCAATATTTTAATATTCTTGCATAAATGTCAAAGAAGGTACAATAGCAATACTAAGGGTCAATATATGGGGGTTGGGATTTTTTTCTACTGGACTAAGGAAAACATTCAAAAATTTACTGATGCAATAACTGCACAACTCTATGATGAAAGGGAAAGCCACTGAGTGTACACTTTGGATGGATGGTACAAGGTATGGGACTGTGTAACAGTGAATCATGTGGTGGAAAATGGAATGTAGTTAACAGTACAAATATGAGTGTTCTCATATTATTTTACGTTCTCATGGAGTATAACAAATGTACAATATTAATACTGATGTTAATAACAGGGGGTATATGGAAAAAATACACCAACAGTACACTACAAACTATAAGTGATAATATTTTTATGAGGTTCTTTCATACTCTATAACAAATGTTTCACAACAATGCAAGGTGTTGGTGGAGGGATGATGTTTGGAATTCTGCACATTATGCAGGACTGTTTTATAAGCTCACAACTTCTCTAATTATATATATACATATATACGCACACATATACATATATATACATAGACATATATACATATATAGTCAATCCCAAAAAGTTACATGACATTCTTGAACTGACAAAGAGGAATTGGGCAGTTGATATAGCTCAAGCAGTTGAGCACCTGCTTCCCATGTATGAGGTCTGGGTTCAATCCCAGAATGTCCTAAAAAAATAAAACATAAAAAAATGGGAAACTGGGAGGTTAGAGAAGGGGCTATGGAGGGAATATATTCCATATCTCAAAAGTATCCATTTCAGTATTGTAGTGATGATACCATTCTACAGTTGTGCAAGATGTTAGTTAGCACTGGAGGAATGCTGACATAAGGTATACAATTATGGCTCTATAGTATTTCTTCAAACTGCATACGAATCTGCAATTACCTCAAAGTAAAAAGTTGAATTCCAAAGAAAAGCCTGTAATACAACATATTTATAAACTGCGGGAGTAGAGGAGAATAACATTTTTTATGTTCTTAAATTTTTAAAATTTTGTCGGAGTAGCCACAATATCCATGGAACAATCAGAAAATACTATGCATATTTAAGTTTTAAAAAGAATATCAAGTACTTGTAAAAGTTATGAATTCAAGAAAGTGAAAACAAATATTGGGAGAGAGCTTCAGCAGAAACAATAACTGAGTTCATTTTGATAGATAAGTAGAATATCATGTAGACAAACTAGGATCTACAAAAAAAAATTGTATATTAGCTCAGAGTTTCTTTACTTATTGGAACCCAGAACTTTTTATACATAACACCTATTAACCACTTCTGGAAAAAGCACCATTTTAAAGGGACTGTGCATCTCAGAATATATCTAGGAAAATGCTAGTATAAAGGAAAAACCAACAGAAAGTCAGGAAACCTCGATTTATTTCTCTGATCTTATATCTGTCACTAATAAACTAAATGAACTCCAAGACTTCACATTCCCTAGAGGTACAACTATTTCCTACTCTGTTAGTTAAACAGAAATGGAGGGGAGTCAATTATACTTAGACTAGACTATTTCTAAATTACTCACTTTCAGTGATACAATCATGCTGACTGAGGAAAATACAGCATTCTGGGAAACATATTTCATTTACATCAACTAATATATTAAATATGTTACAAAGAAGAATAAGATCAAGGTCAGTGAATAAATGAAAAAGAAAACTAAAAAATAGAATAAAAGAAACCAAAAGTTGGTTCTCTGAAAAGCCAATAAAAATGACAAACCTGACTCCAAGTTTCAGGTTTAGTTAATTCCACTATCGTCTGGGGACTTGATTTCCAGAAGCTTAAAATTTCTGCCGTCAGTTTTTGTTTTCTTTGTGCCCAACAACTTGGTTCTCAGCTTATCTCTTTTGCCTCTTGTATTTTACTATAAGCTGCAAGAAGAAGCAGGTCGCTTTTTCCACATTTACTTTGGAAATCTCCTTGGTTAAATGTCTAAGCTTGTCATTTTCAAATTCTGCCTTCCATATAAAATCAGAAGTCAATCTTGCTAAGTTCTCTGAATTTTAAAAACACGGATCGCCTTTCCTCCAGTTTCCAACAACAGTTTCATCATTTCCTTCTAAGGCCTCATCAAAAGTTTCCTTAGCACCCATAGTTCTACCAATACTCTCTTCAAAGCAATCCAGTCCTTTTTCTATCAAGCATCTCCCAATTCCTCCAAAAAAATACCGCTTGCCCATTTAAAAATTGCTCCAGCATTTTTCGTAATTCCAACAGCACAACCTCACTCCCTGTACCAATTTCAGTATCAGTCTGCCAAATGGGTTGCCAATTCAAAATACTAGAATCTGTTGGCTTTTACAAAGGGAGTTTATTTGGGGTAAAAGTTTACAAGTTACAAGGCTGTAAAAAGTCCAACTCAATTCTAAAAAAGAGTCTGGAGGCTGGCAGAAGGTTTGCCCTCATGCACAACTGAGCAGAGTCAGAGAGACAGATAAAGCAGATACAACCCCCAGATATTGGTTCCTTTGAGGGCTAAAGAGACCCATGGGAGTTATGGTCATGGCCGATGGGGTTAACTACCAGGGCAGATGGCCCCTCTTTGGAAATGGTGTTTATGTGTGATGAATCTGGACTCAGATGGGATCTCCCTTCATAAGACTTTCATGCTAATGTGCTGGAGGTGCAGTTAATGTTGGGGTTTAAGATATATTTAGGGGATTTGAATCTCTGGACTGACAATGTGATAGCCAGATCCTGAGCCTCAACAGACTCCAGCACCTACAATCTGATTTATTGGACTTACCACACTCAGCTAAGATGGAGGTGAAGAAGGACAACCACCACACCATGGAGCCTAGAGTGATTACAACTGAAAATGGGAGGATTGCATCCAGCATCCATGTGGAATCTGAGCCTCCTCTTGACATAAAGGTGCAATGGACACAACCAATCCAGTGTCCACATAGAAGAGGTGGCATTGGATTGGGAAAAGTGGACATAATGGACAAAGGGTATGGGGAAAGGCAGGAAGAGATGAGAGGTGGAGGCGTCTTCGGGACATGGAGCTGCCCTGGATGGTGCTTCAGAGGTAATCACCGGACATTGTAAATCCTCACAGGGCCTACATGATGGAATAGAGGAGAGTATGGGCCATGATGTGAACCAATGTATATGAGGTGCAGAGGTGCCCAAAGATGTACTTACCAAATCCAATGGATGTGTCATGATGATGGGAACAAGTGTTGTTGGGGGGGCGGAGAGGGGGGGTGGGGGGGTGGGGTTGAATGGGACCTCACATATATATTTTTAATGTAATATTATTACAAAGTCAATAAAAAATAAAAAAATTTAAAAAAAAAAAAAAAAAAAAAAAAAAAAGTCCAACTCAAGGTTGCTTTCTCACCAATCAGTTGCCACATGTTGAAGCAAGATGGTCTTTCATCTCTGCCTGGTCTCTCCTTTCCTTCTGGGCTTGCAGTCCTCTCCTGGAATAGGGCTCATTTCTTTCCAGACCTTCTATATCGTCTCAGCTGTCCTGTTCCTTTCCCAAGGTCAGCTGCAAATTAACAGGCAAATGGCTCATCTCCCCCTTGGGCCCAAGGATCAAAAATGACAGACTTCTCTATCTTTCCTTGTCTATCTCAGTCAGTCTTCTCTCAGTGTTTCCATTTATATCAGTCCCAGGAAGGAGGGGGGGACTCAACCTGAGTCACACCCTCTGACATAGTCAAATCAAAAAGCCTAATCTTAACAGCTAACCTAATCAGGACATCTCAGCTAAACTTAAGCAATCAAAGGATATCACACCCAAAGGAATAGATTAGTTTACAAATAATCTTCCTCTCTGGGGGATTAATAATCTCAAACTGCCACAGTGAGATTAAAATAAACAGAAACTAAGAGAGCTCCATAACAAAAGAATCCAGCATTGTAAGAAGCATTAAAAGGAACCTATCAGACGGGAAGACTACCAGAAAGGAAAACCAAAACAGTAAAAGAAAGACAAAAATATGATATGACATATGGAAGCCAAAGAAAATGGTAGAAGTAAATAATGCATTTACAGTAATATTGTTGAATGTGAATGGATTAAACTCCCCAATCAAAAGATGTAATTTAAATTAAAAAAAAAGATATAGACTGACATAATGGATAAACAAAACATGAGCCATCCATATACTGTCTACAAGAGTCTCACCTTAGATCCAAGGATACAAATCAGCCAAGGATACAAATCAGCTGAAAATGAAAGGTTGGAAAAAGATATTCCACGTAAACAGAGCAGGAGTAGCTTATACTAAAATCAGATAAAACAGATGTTAAGCGCAAAAAAGTTATGAGAGATACAGAGGACCATTACATATTAATAAAAGGCATCACCCACCAGGAAGATATAGTCATAAATATCTATGTACCTAAACAGCATGCTCCAAAATACATGAGGCAAACTGACAAATCTTAAAAGGAGAATAGACATCTCTACAATAATAGTTGGAAACTTCAACATACCACTCATCATCAGATTGAACTAGACAAAATATCAACAAACAAACAGAGAACTTAAACAATATGATAAACAAGCTAGACTTAGACATGAACAGAACGTTGCATCCCAAATCAGAGGGTTATACATTCTTTTCAAACGCTCACAGATCTTTCTCCAGGACAGCTCACGTGTTGGGTCAAAAAGAATGTCTTGGGGGAAGCGGCTTTGGCTCAATCAGTTGGGCTCCGGTCTACCATATGAGAGGCCCTGGGTTGGCATCCTGGGGCCTCCTTGTGAAGGCAGGCTCACCCGCAAGCACCGTGGAGAGCCAATTCAGCAAGGTGACGCAGCAGAAAGGGAGACAAGCAAAAAAAGCAAAACAAAACAAAAAACACACAGAAGAGCACACAGCGAATGGACACAGAGAAGCAGCAAATGGACACAGAGAGGCAGGGAGGGGGAGGGAAGGATGGAGGGAGGGAAGGAAGAAATGTTTCAGAAATATAAAAAGATTGAAATTATGCAAACCACCTTCTCAGATCATAATGGAATGAAGCTAGAAATCACCAATAGACAGGAAAGGGGAAATTCTGCAAGTGTGTGGACGTTAAGCAACACACTTCTAAACAATAAATACAACAAAGAAGAAATTGTAAAAAAGATTATAAGTATCTACATACAAGAACACAACTTAACAAAATTTATGGGAGGAAGTAGACGTGGCTCAAACAATTGGGCTCCTGCCTACCACATTGGAAGTCCATGGTTTGGTTCCTGGTGCCTCCTAAAGAAGACAGCAAGCTAGCACGACGGGCGGGCACAGCAAGCAGACACAACAAAATGATGACAAGGGACACAAGAAGAAAAAAAATAAAACATAATGAGAGACACAACAAAGCAGGGAGCAGAAGTTCAGGTGTCTCCTAAAGAGGATGAGCAGGATGTGGGCTGGCAAGGCAGGCAGGTTCAGCAAGCTGACATGACTGGATCACACAGCAAGAAATACAAGAGAAAAAACAACGACAGACAACAAAGCAGGGAACAGACACAACAAAGCAGGGACAGAGGTGGCTTAAGTGACTGGGTGCCTTCCTCCCGCATCAGAGCTCCCAGCTTCAGAGCGCCCAGGTTCGGTTCCTGGTGCCTCCTAAAGAAACAAAGATGACAAACAGACACAGCAAGTGCAAACAATAAGGGGCTGGGGAGAGATAAATAAAATAAATCTTAAAAAAAAAAAACAGGATTCAGTGAAGGCAGTGCTGAGAGAAATTTATAGCCCTAAACACATATATTAAATAATAAAGATCTAAAATCAAAGATCTAATGAAACAACTGAAAAAACTAGAAAAAAAGAAAAGCAAACCAAAGCCAAAACAAGCAGAGAGAAAGAAAATAATAAAGATAAGAGCAAAAAATAACAAAATTGAAAACAATCAACAAAAACAAAAGCCAGTTCTTTGAGAAGATAAAATCATCAAAACCCTAGCTGGACTAACACAGAAAAAAAGAGAGAGATGAATTTAGATAAAATCAGAAATGAAGCAGGGGATGTTACAACTGACCCCAGAATACTAAAAAGGATAAGAGAATATTATAAGAAACTATACGCCAACTTATCAGACAACATGGATGAAACGGACAAATTCCTAGAAACACACAGCCTGTATTAACTCTACAAGAAATACAGTAACAGATGTAATATTGGAACTGTCTGCATGACACTGCAATGACAGATATACAGGCCATTATACATTTTGTCAAAACCTATAAAATTGTGCGGTGCAAAGTGCAAGCTATAATATAAGTTATAGATCATGGTTAGTAGCAATGCTTAAACAGGTATTCAATTTTAACATATGTACCACACTAATGAAAGATGTTAGTGGGAATAAGTGTTGGAGAGGGAAGGGATGAGGCATATGAGAATCTGCCTGTATTTTCAATGTAACATTTATTTAATCCAAAGCTTCTTTCAAAATTAAAAAAAAAAAATCTTAAGCCAATTACATTTAAAGAGGTTCAATCACTCATCAAAAATCACCCAACAACACGGAGATGAGGTGGCTCAAGAAATTGAGTGTCTCTTCCACACCGTAGGTCCCAGGATAGATTCCTGGTGCCTCCTAAAGAGAAAGACGAGAAGGAAAAAAAAAAAAAAAAAAAGACAGTAAAAATCTCCCAACAGTGCTAACTTCAGCGGCACAAATACTAAAATTGGAAAGATACAGAGAAGTTTTGGATGGCCCCTGCACAGGATGACATGCAAATCTGTGAAGCATTCCATATATTTAGAAGGAAAAAAACCATTTCCTAACAGGGAGAGCCAGTGGAGCTCAGTGGTTGAATGCCGGCTTCCCACATATGAGGACCTGGTTTCAATCCCTAGGTCCTGCACCTAAAAAAAAAAAACAAAAACCTAATAACAAAGAAAACTCCAAGAACAGAGGGCTTTACAGGTGAATTCTACCAGCATTTTGAGAAGAATTAACACCAGTACTGTTTAAACTCTTCCAAAAAATTGAAGGAGTGAAATTATCCATTTTGTGAAGCCAACATCACCCTCGTACCAAAGCCAGATAAAAGATACAAGAAATTTACACACCAACGATCATACACACAAAAATTTACAACAAAATACTTGCAAATAAAATCCAACAGCATATCAAGACTTATACATCATGACCAAGCGGAATTTATTCCTGGTATGCAAGGCTGATTCAACATAAGAAAATCAATCAACCACATTAACAAACTGAAAGAAAAAAGCCAAATGATCATCTCAATTGATGCAGAAAAGGCATTCAACAAAATCAGACATCCTTTTTTGATAAAAATACTTCAAAAAGATAGAAATATAAAGAAAATTCCCGGTGGCGGGCTTGGCCCAGTGGTTAGGGTGTCCTTCTACCACATGGGAGGTCCGTGGTTCAAACCCCGGGCCTCCTTAACCCGTGTGGAGCTGGCCCATGCCCAGTGCTCATGCGCGCAAGGAGTGCCGTGCCACGCAGAGGTGTCCCCTGCATAGGGGAGCCCCACGTGCAAGGAGTGCGCCGATAAGGAGAGCCGCCCAGCGCGAAAGAAAGTGCAGCCTTCCCAGGAATGGCGCCACCCACACGGAGAGCTGACACAACAAGATGACACAACCAAAAAGAAACACAGATTCCCATGCCACTGACAACAGAAGCAGACAAAGAAGACACAGCAGATAGACACAGAGAACAGACAACCGGGGTGGGGGGGAGGGGAGAGAAATAGATAGATAAATAAATAAATCTTTAAAGAAAAAGAAAAAAAAGAAAATTCCCTAATATGATATGATAAAAGGCATATATGAAAAACACACAGCCAACATCGTACTCAATGGGGAAAGAATGCTTTCCCTTTAAGATTGGGAGCATGACAATGATGCCCACTGTCACCATTGTTATTCAATATTGTACTAAAAGTTCTAGCTAGGGCAATTAGACAAGGATAAAAAAAAAAAATTAAAGGCATCCAAATAGGAAAAGCGGAAATAAAACTGTTTGCAGATGACATGATCCTGTACATAGAAAATTCTGAAATATCCACGACAAAGCTACCTGAACTAATAAATGAGTTCAACAAAGTGGCAGGATACAAGATCAACACACAGAAATCAGTAATGTTTTTGTACACTAGTACTGAACAATCTGGGGAGGAAATTGGGGAAAATTCTGTTTACAACAGCAACAAAAAGATTCAATTACCTAGGAAGTAATTTAAACAAAGATGTATAGGACCTATATGCAGAAAACAAAACAATGCTAAAGAAACTTTAAAAGACTTAAACAAAGGGAAAGACAGTCTGTGTTTATGAATTGGAAGAATAAATGTTGCAAAGATGTCAATCTTACTCAAACTGATTTATAGATTCAATGCAATACCAATCAAAATCCCAACAGCTTACTTTACAGAGTTAGAAAAGGCAATTACCCAATTCATTTGGAAGGGAAAATGCACCCGGATAGCCAAAAGTTATTCAGGAGTGACGTGGGAGGAATTTCACTGCCTGACCTTGAAATATATTACAAAGCTACAGTGGTCAAAATAGCATGGTACTGGCATAAAGATACATACCTCGATCAGTGAAATAAAACTGAAAATCCAGAAATAAACATTCACCGATACAGTCAACTGTTTTTTGACAAACAAACCAAGTTAATGTTAATGGGGCAAAATGTCTCTTCAACAAATGGTGCTGGGAGAACTGGATATTTATAACCAAAAGAATGAAAGAGGACCCCTCTCTCACTCCCTATACAAGAATCAACTCAAAATGGATCAAAGACCTAAATATAAAAGCCAGGACCATAAAACTACTAGAAGAATATAAAGGGAAACAGTTTCAAGACCTGGTAGTAGGTGGTGGTTTCTTGGACCTTACATGCAAAGCGCACGCAGCAAAATAAAAAACAGATCAATGGGACCTCCTCAAAATTAAACACTTTTGCACCTCACAGGACTTTGTCAAAAGGGTGAAAAGGCAGATGACTCAATGGCAGAAAATATTCAGAAATCGCATGTCTGATAAGGGTTTAATATCCAGGATATATAAAGAGATGTTACAAGTCAATAAAAAGACCAACGACCCAACTGAAAAATGGGCAAAAGACTTGAATAGACATTTGTCCAAAGAAGAAGTCAACTGGCAAAAAACACATGAAGAAATGCTCAACCTCACTAATGATTAGGGAAATGCAAATCAAAACTACAATCAGATATCATTTCATACCTATCAGAATGCCCACTATTAAAAAGACAGAGAACTACAAGGGTTGGAGAGGATGTCAAGAGATAGGAACACACATACACACAAAAAGAGATAGGAACACTTATTCACTGTTGGTGGAAATGCAAAATGGGAGAACCACTGTGGAGGACTGTTTGGCAGTTCCTAAAGAAGTTGAATATAGACCTGTCACATGACTCTGCAATACTACTACTGAGTATATACCCAGAACTGAGAACAATGACAGGAACAGACACCCTCACACCAATGTGCACAGAGGTATTACTGACAATTACGAATAGTTGGAAATAACCCAGGTGTCCATCAACTAATGAATAAACTGTGGTGTATTCACATGATGGGACTATTATGCAGCTGTAAGAAGAAATGAAGTCGTAAAGCATAAGACAACATGAATGAACCTGAAGTGTCAACATTACATTGAGTGAAAAAAGCCAGACATGAAAGGATACAGTCATACAACTGTACTAGTATGAACTAAATATATTTGTAAACTGATGGAGTTAAACCTAGAATACTGGTCACTAGAAAACAGAATGGGTTAGAGAATGGAAAGCTGAGAGTTAATGTGCAGAATTGGTAAAATGGTTGTTTATAAATCTTTGGAAATGAATAGAAATGGTGAAAGCACAAAACAATGTTTATAACTGCCAGGGCTATTTATTATATGGGTATGGCAGTGGTTTAAAGGGCAAGTCTAAGGTCATGTATATTATAAAAAGGAAAGCTAAACTGTAACACGGGAGTGTATAGCATAGTAAAACCTCACATGAAATTTGAATATGGGTAGTATTGCATATATGACTGCTTTTCTTTGAAACTGAACGTATGTTAATGTTACAAGATGTTAATATCAGGCACACACACAAAAAAAAGAACACTATGCTAAGTGAAAGAAACCAGACACAAAGTATTGTATAATGTATGACTCCTTTCATATAAAATGTAAATATAAATCAATTTATAATGATGAAATTAGTTTAGCGGCTATGTAAGGCTGGGGAGGAACAGAGGGATTGAAAGGTGACTGCTAAGGGGTGTGCAGTTTTTCTTTTTGGAGTAATGAAATCGTTCTAGATTTTTTTGTGGTGATGAAAGCACAACATTGTGATTATACTAAAAGCCATTGATTATACTCTTTGAATAGACTATGGTATGTGAATAAATCTCAATAAAACTGCTTTTAAATAAATAAATAAGCAAGCACATTGTGATTATACTAAAAGTCATTGATTATACTCTTTGGGTATACTGTATGGTATGTGAATATATCTCAATAAAACTACTTTTAAATAAATAAATAAGCAAGCAAGAATAGCCAGAAATACCAGCTATGCACAGCAGGCGAAGCACAGCGCGATATTGAGAGGTGATAAATTTTCTTGAGTGTCTGGTTTTTGTTTTTTATTATTATTGAAATAATGAATATGCTCTAATAATGATAGAAGTGATGAATGTAAATACCACTGATTGTGCACTTCGAATAGACTGTACACTTTGGATGGAGATTATATTTTATTAATATGTATCAATAAAATGTATTTTAAAAAGAGGTCACCTTAAAATAAAATATGAACTATAGTTAATAATTATATTGGTTCATCAATTTTAACAATGGTGCCACACTAATGAAAATGTTAATAAGAAAAACTACATGTGTGGAGGAGTATATGGGAACTCTGTATTTTCTGCATGACTCTTCTGCAACTCTACAGTAGTTCTAATTTTAAAAAGTTATTTTTTTAAAAAAAGAATTCTATGTCTAATCAACTTTATCAAAAATTCTGCACATGTTAAGGATCAACTCGCCATTATTATCTACCCTCATTCTATCTTCTGGTGACCCCTACTCTAGTTATTAACTCCATAAGTTTGCTCATTATTTTTAGTTCATAATAGTGAAATCATACAAAATTTGTCTTTTTGTATCTGGCTTGTTTCACTCAACATAATTTCCTCACGGTTCATCCATGTTGCCATAGGCTTCACAACTTAATTTCTTTTTATAGCTGAAATTATATTATATTCCATCCTATCCAATTTGTTTATCCATTCATCAACTGATGAACATCTGAGCTGCTTCCATCTTTTGGCAATTGTGAATAATGCCACTATGAATATCACTGAGCAAGTGTCTATCTGGAATGATGGAAATGTTTTTGTAATGGATGGTGGTGATGGCAGCACAACATTGTAATGCAATTAACAGCGCTGAAATACATATCTGAGTATGATTAAAAAGGGAAATATTGATTGTATATATGATAACAGAATAAACATTTTTTTAAAATCCATGAAACTACACGATACAAGCAGTAAACCCTAAGTTAACCATGGACTTTAATTAATAGTACAATTATTAAATTGTACTATCAATTTTAACAAATGTTACCATTTCAACATGTTGAAGGTGGGGTAGTATATGAGATCCTGTGCATTATGTATGATTGTTCTGTAAATCCACAACTTCTCTAAAAAAGGAAAAAAAGATCGCATGAAAATATAAAGATCTTCAGTAAAGGAAATAACAGGGATAAATAGAAATGCCAGTACTATGGTGTTTTTGGTTTGTAACTTCACTTTTTACTTCCGAAGGATCTAGAAGGCAAATGCATAAAATGTAATGAGAAATCAGTCGTTTTAGATTCATAAGGCACAAACATGTAATTTTGACAATAACTATATAAAAGTGAAGGGACAAAGAGGTATAGGAATATAGTTTTTGTTTATCATTAAAGTAGTGGTATTAATCCAATGTCCACATAGAAGAGGTGGCATTGGATTGGGAAAAGTGGACATGGTGGACGATGGGTATGGGGAAAGGCAGGAAGAGATGAGAGGTGGAGGCATCTTTGGGACATGGAGCTGCCCTGGATGGTGCTTCAGAGGTAATCACCGGACATTGTAAATCCTCACAGGGCCCACTGGATGGAATGGAGGAGAGTATGGGCCATGATGTGGACCATTGTCTATGAGGTGCAGAGGTGCCCAAAGATGTACTTACCAAATCCAATGGATGTGTCATGATGATGGGAACGAGTGTTGTTGGGGGGGGAGAGGGGGAGAGGGGGGGTGGGGGGGTGGGGTTGAATGGGCCCTCACATATATATTTTTAATGTAATATTATTACAAAGTCAATAAAAATAAAAATAAATAAAAAATAAAAATAAAAATAAAAAAATAAAGTAGTGGTATTGGGACATAGTTTCTATATATCATTAGTATATCAAAACAAGTGAGAATGGTCTCCTAGTCTCGTGTCTGAACATCAGGAATTCCCGACACCATGCCCAGGACAACTCATCAAACAAAGTCATAGCTACACTCTATCCTGCACAATTATGTATGTCATGAAAAAATATATAATGACCTGTATCGATCACTGCAGTGTCATGCAGGACAATTCTAATGTCCTGAAAATGCCCCTATATTACACCTATTCTTCCCTCTCCCTCCCCACAGAACCTCTGGTGGCCACTGCCTTTATATCAATGATAAAAGTTCTTCCATTGCTAGAATAATAAGTCTATAATAATAATAATAATTTGGTAGCAATGCTCCAATATGTGTTCATCAATTGCAACAAATGTACCCCACTGAGGGATGTTTTTAAATTGGGGGACTATAAGAGGTGGAGAGGGTGGGACATATGGGAATCCTCTATATTTTTTATGTAACATTTTGTAATCTAAAGCTTCTTTTAAAATGAAATAAAAAAATTAAATTTTAAAAAGATCATAGCTACATACCGAAGGAACAGTCACACCAAATTCAAAGCAAATTAGTTGAAAATCCTCATTAACACTTTCAACCAAAAACCTTACCCAGGTTATGCTACCAAACAAAACCTTGCTTTAGAAATTAACACTTAAGAATCTAGAACTCAGATTTGGTTTCAGAATCAAAGAGCTGGACACTAATTCCACAGAAGAAGAGAACCTGAGGAGGCCTTAGAATCCAGCCAAGACCACGGGCAAGATCACCTGCAAAGATTCAAATTAGAGAAGCCAGACAGTGCCTGTGGCTCCTATACCTCTTTCCAATTATGCATTCTCAAAGGATTGAAGAGCAACCATTAGCCTGGGAGTGATCCCAGAGAATGACCTGCTAAAGAAATTGGGGTTCCAGAGTCTAAATTTGGTTTCAAAATTAAAGATCAAAAAATAAAAATAAAAAATAAATAAAAAATAAAAAAATTAAAGATCAAGATTCCACTTACAGAGAAAAAGAGAACCTTTTGAGCTCTTAGAATAAAGACAAGACCAAGGACAAAATCTCTGAGATGAGAGTTCAAGGCATAGATGCTACATAAAATATCACCAACCTCACTAGCAACTGTTTTATTTCTCTGGTACCAGAATGAAGGAGCCCAGAAACAAGTTCAGTGTACTTGATATCATCACCCTGGGCCCCAAATAGTTCCCTAACTCTTCCTGGGAATGCATCCTTCCTCTGAGACTGCAAGTTGAGTATCCTGAAAATGATAAGTAAGTCTTAAGGAGTCAGAGATAGGTCCAAGAGGCACTCCACAGCGCTACTGACCCAGCCTGGCTTTTGAATTCAGGAGAGCTTGAGAACAGTGAAAATAAAATACATACCATTTTGCAATCATCAGAGTAACAAATGATTCAGACAAAAGTCATCAGTGTACATAAAACCTTGAAATGAATGTTTTATGAAGAACAAGAAATATATGGGCGGCAGACTTTGCCCAGTGGTGAGGGCGTCTGTCTACCACATGGGAGGTCCGTGGTTCAAACCCCGGGCCTCCTTGACCCGTGTGGAGCTGGCTCATGCACAGTGCTGATGCGCGCAAGGAGTGCCGTGCCACGCAGGGGTGTCCCTCGCGTAGGGGAGCCCCACGCGCAAGGAGTGCGCCCCATAAGGAGAGCCACCCAACGCGAAAGAAAGTGCAGCCTGCCCAGGAATGGCGCTGCACACACGGAAAGCTGACACAACAAGAATGACATTGATACAACAAGATGACACAACAACAAAAAAAAACACAGATTCCCGTGCCGCTGACAACAACAGAAGCGTACAAAGAAGACGACGCAGCAAATAGACACAGAGAACAGACAACCGGGGCATGGGGAGGGAGGGAGAGAAATAAATAAATAAATAAATCTTAAAAAAAAAAAGGAAATATATTGTCTCAATCTTCCCACAAATAACTAAAATTACAGAAGGAAAATTGGTGACTTTTCAATGGAGAAAGTTGGCAGACTCCACCTTACCCAAGTGCTCAAAATTCACTTCACCAACAGTAACACAGACTGACATGAGGTGCCCCCTGATGTGAAGCATCTGAGGAGGACACAATATTTTTTCTGTGCCATTACTGCCAAAATTACATGAATTTAATTTAATCATAAAGAAACGCCAGACAAAGTTGAGTGACATTCTACAAAGTAACATACCTGTACTCTTCAACAATGGATTGAATATTTATAGTAAGGATGGAGATAAAAAAGCTAACCCAGGAAATATTTAGAGAGAAGATAAGAAGACTTATCTTCTATATGTAGCATGTGCTACCATTTATGTGGGGAAAAGGACACAAATTCAGAGACCTATTTATGCCTAAAATTTCTCTCCAAAGGTGCTCAAGAAACTGGTAACATTAGCTATCTCGGGAAAAGAGGTAGAAACTGGGGTAGGAGATAGAACTGTTTTTCACTTTAATCCTTTTACTTTTTATTTTATTGTAGTGCCATACATACAACTCAAAATTTCTCATTTTAACCACTTTTAAGTGTACAATTCAGTGGCATTAATTCAATTCACTGACATCCATTACCTCAACTTTTTCATCACCTGAAAACAGAAACTCTGCACCCATTAAGCAATAACTCCCTCTTCAACGCCCACCCCCCACTGACGCCACCATGGCCGCTGGTAACCTGTAATCTACTAGCCTTCATGAAGTTTGCTTATTATAGGTATTTCCTATAAGTGAGATCATACAATCACATAATATTTGCCTTTTTGTGTGGCTTATTTCACTCAACATGACATCTTTGAAGTTCATCCATACTGTAGCATGTAAGAGAACTTTATTCCTTTTTATGGCTGAATAATATTCCATTGTGAGTGAATGGAGGTGCCATCCATATGATGGGAAAGACTGAAAGTCAATTAATGACATTAAGAGCTTTGAGATAGCCATATAGATATTTTAAGTAAATCATTGATCAGTGGGTTGGTGCTCAGGGCAGAGAGCTCTGGACAGAAGATACAAACCTGGTCTTTCAACTTTTGCAAAGAAGGAGAATATGCACTAGTAAGAGACTCTCCAATTCCAAGGAATTTGTCCTAGCAATTGACCACATATATTTAAAATGGCATTTGTACATTTTTTTAAAAAATATCACAGATTAGTAAATCACCTAAATAAGCATTGATAGGAGAGGGGTTAAATACACGGTAATATGCCAATAAATGGCATATTATATAGTTGGTAAAAAGGATGGGGCTTTATATATTCTAATATAGATACTACACAAAGGACGTTAAATGAAAAAAAAAGTGCAGAACAAAAAAAAAAAAAAAAAAGACTAGATGCTGATTTAAAGCCCAATGATAAAAACAAAGAAAATATCAAAGAATATACTAGAATGTAGAGACAGAAATTAAGAGTACAGGATGGGTAGAGGGTTTCTGTTTGGAGAGACGGGAGTGTTAGTAATGGTTGGTGATAAGAGTACCTCAACATTGTGAATGTGATTAATGCCAGGGAATGGTATGCTTGGGAAAGTTTATGCTGTATATATGTTCCCAGGTTTTAAAAATGAAGAGCAACTAAAGAGATAATGACAACTAAAGGAAATACATGATCCTGGACGTGATCTAATAAGGGAGGAGAGAAGGTTCAAAGGACATTATTAAGATATATGAAAAAAACTGGAGTATAGACTATAAGCTGTACATCAATTTTTAATTTCCTGAACTTGATAACTACCTTCATGTTCTTTATATAAAGTGACTATCCTTGTTCTTAGGAAATGTTCATGGCAGTACTAAGTGTTAAAGGAGCACAATGTACTAAATCTACACTCAAGTGTACACATATATATAAGCACATACACATTTTATTTGCATGTGTCTATATATGTAGAAAGAACCCCATTTTTATTTAAAGATATTTATACATGTATATATGTGCACATAGATGCCCTGGAATATATGTGAAAATGTTCAGATAAACATACAACACACTGATAAGCATATATCTGATAAATGAAATTATGGAGAGATTTCATTTTCTTTTATACATTTCTATATTTGACTTTTAAAATCAGTAAAAAGGTAAAGGCAATTGTTGTAGCCTTTGCCTATCAAAAACGTCTCAATGCTTGTACCTTACTTAGCCTTCCTAGCCTACCACAAAGTATCTCAATTCATAGATATTTAAAAGACAGAATTGATAGAAATACTATTGATTTCAATGGCTAAGGTCAGGAAGATAAGGAAGATGACACCCAGAGTTTCTGGCTTGGTAATGGCCTTCGAAACAAAGTACAGACAATATGTTATCAGATATTTACAACAAATCAAACAGTATCTACTACATATAGGCCCTGCCATTTTGCAGTTAGCCCCAACACAATTAACTAAACCGTTTGAAGTCCCCAAAAATAAACAAGGCATCCAAAGGATCCAATTCCTGTTTCTAGTATCCTTTTCTTTTCCTAGAAGACATAGTCTACTTGCAAAAGGATATTCCAGTATATCTCTTATAAATCACTTCCAAAATCTCCAAGGAAGGGGATGTCAAATCAACTTATTCTAGGCTGGGTGATGGCCTATAATAAGCTGGTTTGACTTCCCCTTCCTTGGAGATTAATTTTTGGATTGCAGGTTTTTCTCCCTGGCCTTAATACAAATATAAATCCCAAGAATCTAGAATTGGCTTAAATTTGAAATGCCAAGGACACCATTATGAAAAGGAGAAATACATGCCCAAATGTGGAATTTATAAACAATATACCCTCAAAATGTACGTAAAAACACAGTTGCACAGTTATATCACAATATGTACGTAAAAACAAAGTCACCACACTCATACTGAAAGAGAGCTCCAAATTGTCTCCACAAAAAAACTGTCCAATATAGAGGGAAAAGAAATGGATTTTCCTATCCACCTTTTCACACAGTAGGCTGCAATCACTGAGAAATAAAGTATTTTATATGTCTATTTTACTAATAGCAATTTAGAAATACTTATGAAAGTAAATGGACTACAAGGACTGAACAAATGTTTACCTCATCTTCCTCACATACAAAAAAAACAGAGATACAAAATATTTCTGTCAGCAATGAGTTACATATACGGAAAGGGAAAAAACAGACTGAACCCTGTGGTGCTGGATTACTAATGGAGGTATGATAAACTCATAGTTTTCAATACATACAGAATATAGATTTCAGTGTGTGTGTGTGAGAGAGAGAGAGAGAATGTACAAGTGAATATTCCCACACTAAAAAGGCCTGTGAACAGCAATACCCCATGTGCCTTTAACAATGGAGAAGCCTGGCAGGCACAACCTTACCACATAATCAAGGAAAATTAACGTCATCAGTAATGGGACAAAATGAAATTGTCTGCCATCTGATAAAATGCTATGAGAAGAATACAGCATCTCTATAACTCCCCTGTCAAGATCTAGTCATAAAAATCTAACCATAGGGGAGCAACTGTGGCTCAATTAGTTGGGTTCCCGTCTACCATACGGGAAGCCCTGGGTTTGCGTCCCAGGGCCTCCTTGTGAAGGCAAGGTGGCCCGTGCACTGCGGGGAGCAAAGAATGGTACAAGCCACAAGGGGGGGGGGGGGAGGGGAATAAATAAAAATAAATACTCTTTTTAAAAAATCTATTAAAGATCAAATCAAGAAAAAGAGCAAACACAAATTGAAGGGGATTCTACAAAATAAGTGGGCCTGTAATCTTCAAAAGTGCCACGGCCGTGGAAGTAAAGACAGACAGGAATAGTTCCAGATTAAAGGAGACTAAAGAGACATGACAACTAAACACAAAGCATGATTCTGAACTGGACCCATTTGCTCAAAAAGCCATTATCTGGGGAAGCGGACTTGGCCCAATGGATAGGGCATCCGCCTACCACATGGGAGGTCCAAGGTTCAAATCCTGGGCCTCCCTGACCCGTGTGGAGCTGGTCCATGAGCAGGCTGACGTGCACAAGGAGTGCCGTGCTATGCAGGGGTGTCCCCCGCGTAGAGGAGCCCCACACACAAGGAGTGTGCCCCGTAAGGAGAGCCGCCCAGCGCAAAAGAAAGTGCAGCCTGCCCAAGAATGGCGCCGCACACACAGAGAGCTGACACAACAAGATGACGCAACAAAGAGAAACACAGATTCCCAGTGCCGCTGATAAGGACAGAAGCGGTCACAGAAGAACACAGAGCGAATGGACACAGAGAGCAGACAACTGGGGGGGGTGGAGAATAAATAAAAAATAAATCTTTAAAAATAAAATAATGATATTTTTAAAAAAGACATTATCGGGAAAACTGGTGAAGTTCAGATGTTAGTAATTTATTCATGTTAACATTCTGATTTTAATGGTTATGATTTTGTTATGCAGGAAAATGACCTTGCTTTAAGAAATTAAACATTAAGGTATACTAGGGTGATGGGGCATCAGGTTGGCAACATACTGTCAAATGAGCCGGGAACAAAAAAGTTCTCTGGACTACGATTCCACCTTTTCTGTATGTTTGTGATTGTTTCAATAAATCTATTGCAATGCTGAAAAACTGGGAAGGGGTATATCCACAGGTCATAACAGAGGAATTTCTAAAAAACATAAAAGCAGATTTGGAAGAGAAATTGACAACAAGCAAAGAGTGGCATCTCCAAAAAGAATACTTTTTTTTTCACAAGAAGGACTGGAAGACGTGTCCTGGGCAGATAGCCAGGTAGTAAAATCATCATAGAACAGCTGCACTAATTCCCTGCTAGAGTGGCTCACTCCAGCATAGTTAAGGTCTCCAATACAGCACTCTGTACTGTGGGAGGTATGACACTTAGGCAGTAGGACTGGGAAAATAGGGGAATATCTCCTGAGGAACAAAAAACACATGTACCAAGAGGATAAACTACCCACGCAACCCCAAGGAGAAATTCATTAGCTGATTATTCCTCTTTTCCTTTCTCGGCAATTACCAAAGCCAGATGAACAAGGGATGCACATGGCCTGGGGAAAAACACGATTAATTCAGGTTAGACTAATTAAAATCTATAACTACTATGAAAAATATAACATTTGAGGAAAAACCAAAAGCATGACAGATATATCAGGCGTAACAAAATCAACCGTTTTCTATAGCATTTGTAAAGAGAAGACAATGTTAAAATAACAATCAATCTCTCTTATTTATATTTATATGGAAACAGAATAGCAACTATGTAGGGCAGGGGAAGCATAGAGATTGAGAGGTGATGAGGGTTTTTTGTCTGTTTTTTATTATCGTTATTATTGGGATAATGAAAATGCTCTATAATGATTGAAGTGATGAATGCACAACTATGTGATTATACCAAATACCACTGATAGTACAGTTTGGATAGATTTATGCTTTACTAATATATACCAATAAAACTGATTTGTTTAAAAAAAAAGCGCAGAATACTGACACAAGACTCAGTAGGAAAGACAAAGAAGAAAATAATTATCTCAGAGATTCAAGACATTGTGTGTCAACCAAAAATACAGCTACAAATTTTTTTTAAAAGACTATGAAACAGTCACAGAGCTCTGAGAAACTCAATAAAAAACATACTAAAAGAACTGAAAAAAACTAAAGACTAAATAAGTAAGCTAAAGTTCAAACCTCAGGATTCTCCCAGAAGACAACACCAAAGACAAAAGAAAAACTAAAAGAGGTAATGAAAGCTCCATAAATCCTAACATTTATCAAAATTCTCCAGTCTCCAGAACACTTTCAAGGGGTCTTCAAGGTCAAAACTATCTTTATAATACTAAGATGTCATTTGCCTTTTTCCCTTATACTGACGTTTTTATCGATAGTGCAGAAGCAATGGTGGGTAAAACTCCTGGCACCTTAGCCATAAAGGCAGTGGTATCAAGACATACTATCACCACCACGCATTTCCAGATTTTTAAATGTTGCTTTCACTGAGGATTATCTTTAATGAAGAAGTAAAAAATTGTTATTAAATCTTAACACCTCAGGACACGTCTTCTTAATATTTTTTGTGAAGGAATAGCAATCTCAAGGAAAAGCATTTCTGCAATTAGTTTGAGTTAAGAGCTGAATTAGTCCTTTTTTCATGGACCATCATTTTGACCTGAAAGAATGAATAACAGACAAACCAAACCATGGTTATTCAGGCATAAGGATTTGTTAGACATTTTTCCAAAAATAAATCAAGAAACCTATAACTTCAAGGGAAAAAAACTGACAAAGTTTGTTGCCAATGAGTAAATTTCATACTTTCAAGTGAAAAATTAGAATTTTGGATAACTTTTATCTGCCATCCTGAGGGTAACAGCTTTCTGAAAACTCCATACTTTTCTGATGAGATTAGCTGTGATGTTAACAATTTTTTTGCTACTATGTAATAAAATGTGTCAGCATTTGGAACATATGTGTAACTCAATGAACCAGTATTTTCCAAACCACCAATGTATGGTGTAACAAAACCATGAATGGGTAAAAACTTCATTCAAAATGCTTGATAAACCAATGGATTTTAAGGTAACAAGTAATGGAAAGTTAGTAATATAGTTTCAGATTCCACACTGCAACTAACCTTTAAAAAACTATAAGTTGTCGAAATTTGGTACAATATCAAAGAATGTCCACAATTACCTGAAAAGGCTAAGAAAATACTCCTTCCTTTTACAACTATATTATCTGGGTAATGCAGGATTTTCATCACACGTCAACCAAAACAACAAACGTATTGCAACATTATGAATATAGAAGCAGATCTAAGAATCCAGCTTTCTTCTATGAAGCCAAACATAAGAAACTAGCTTAAACATAAGGCAAGACTACTCTTTTCCCTAATATTTTCATTTTAGAAATAGGTATTTTTCATTAAGACAATATTATTTATGTTAACATGGTTTGGGGAAACGGACTTGGCCCAGCGGTTAGGGCGTCCATCTACCATATGGGAGGTCCGCGGTTCAAAGCCTGGGCCTCCTTGACCCGTGTGGAGCTGGCCCATGCGCAGTGCTGATGCGCGCAAGGAGTGCCCCGCCACGCAAGGGTGTCCCCCGTGTAGGGGAGACCCACGCGCAAGGAGTGCACTCCGTAAGGAGAGCTGCCCAGCATGAAAGAATGGCGCCGCCCACACTTCCCATGCTGCTGAAGACTACAGAAGCGGACAAAGAAACAAGACGCAGCAAATAGACACAGAGAACAGACAACCGGGGGAGGGAGGGAATTAAATAAATGAATAAGTCTTTAAAAAAAAAAAACATAGTTTGTTTTTTAATTATTTTTAATTTTTCAGTTTTAATTTTAATATGGTAAATATAATATTTATAAGCCAAAGTTCTTTGGGGTTCTAAGTAATTTTTAGGAGTATAAAGGAATCCCAAAACCAAAAAGTTTGAAAACAACTGCCTTAAGGCTATTACTACTTCCTGTTATTATATATTATAATAGAGTGACTCCTAAGGACAAATGAAATGCATAAGGTACTTTGCCCCAGGCTACTCTTAATTTCTGAGTTATCCGTTCTTCTTTCCAATTTTTTTCCATTCACTCTAAGAGTGCTGCTGTCGTGTGCCTGCCCTTCTTACCCCTTTTAATACATCAAAAAGCCAGAAAACTAAGCTTAGTATGTAAATGGGTTCTGAATAAAAATGTGTCCCCATGAACGAAATCCCCAAACTATACCTATTTTGATAGCTTAGATGTCCTTTTTGATGTTTTTTTAGTTGTTGTTTTTTTTACTACAATCTGTATACCTAAAGTCATGGATTGATAACCTCCAGATAAGTAAAGTCTTATGTAATCAAGTTAATTTTTAGACATTCTTCTTTTCTGTGGTCTTACATACTATCATTTGTTAAACCTGCCTAGGCCTCATCCAATGATACCTGGAACACAATTTGAGATCTTTTTTGAGTTTGGAAGTGATTCAAGCATAAACTGAATAATAAGAGTTCCACTATGCTTATTTTGTAAAGAAGAAAGAGACAATTCCAAATTTTTAGAGACCCTGACAAAGAAGACATCTAACTTGAGAACAAGAAAGAGAGAAAGGAATAAAATGGAGAACGAAGATAAAGGGAAATAAGCTTGTGTGATTTAAGAGGACAAAAGCATATTAAAACAAGAAGGTAAAGGGAATTGCACGGAGCAGGTGTGGCTCAAGAAGTTGAGCACCCTCCTCCCACATGGGAGATCCCCAGTTTGGTAGGCAGTGCCTCCCAAAAAAAAAGCAAACAACAAGCAAAACAAATGAAAAAACCAACTCAGGGAAGCCAATGTGGCTCAGTGGTTAAGGACTGGCTTTCCACATACAAGGTCCCGGTACCTCAGGGGGAAAAAAAAAAGAACTGCAGAGTCTTAATACACAAATATAAAAAAAAGTGACATGTATCCAGTAATTAAATACGGCAATTCCAGAGATATTAAAGGAAAGAGACTTGAGAAAGCAAAGCATAAATAAACAAAAAAAGGAATTAATAAGTATCCATACTAAAAGCCAAGCATGTAAACTGAATTAGAATGCCGGATATTCAGAATTAAATTCGGAATCAAAAGTTTCTTTCTACTACAAGTTTTGAACAGTTTTAAAAATTTTTTAATGAATTCGCTCATGCACTCTTTTGTACAACAAGTTTGTTTATTTGGCTATCTATTTATTTTTAAGAGGTACCAGGGATTGAACCCAGGACCTCGTATATGGGAAGCAGACACTGAAACACTGAGCTACGCACACTTCCCTTGAACAGTTTTTTTGAGATGATACGCATGGACTGTTAAGGTTTGGGAAAAGGAAGGGCATCAGTATAATTAAGAAACAACAGAACTAAATAGAGAAAATAGGGGACGTAAACTAAACTAAAATAGGAAGCTAAGGAAATAGATGAAAATGCTGAATAATAACTAGATTTCTTTTTTACAATTAGGAAACCTAAGACAGAGGAGAAACCTAAACAGTAAATGTGAAAAATAGGAATAGTACAGTTCAAGAGTTGGATGGTAAAGATAGACACCCAGAAAGAAACAAAAACAAATCATGTGGAGTAAACCTAAGAAAAGTAGAAGGCACAAGTGTTAAGATTATTTCCTTAGAAAGTCCAAAAATAAAGTATTATAGAGGGTAATTCAAGTATACATTTTGTATGACAACAGCAAATAGTATGCATTTAAAATTGAATGATCTCCACTGGAAGCAGCTAAACACAGGTACAGTAAATTTGTCAGGAAAGGAAAAGAGAAAAGACATCTCTTAGGAATTTATAACGGGTGTTCTCAGGGGGAAAAAAATAAAGCATGTAACATATAGAAACTGATGGTCAAGACAAAGAGTTAAAATGAAAATGCAAGCAACAAAATAAGGGTGTTTTATAAGACTCTTAATAAGTGGCTATTGAAAAAAAATTACTTTTATCTAATGTTGCAAAAGTTTTGAATACAAAATACTCCGTCTTCTTTTTCTAAACCAAAAGCAACTAAAACTCTCAATCATGTCATCTATAAGCAGTTATTTTAAATGATTACTTAACTATACAAATAATTTTCTGAAACTTTAAAGTGTACTTCTTAAAAGGTATTACCAATATTTCAATACACATGTCTAAAATTCAGAATTTTAGAGATTTACCAATTATATATGTAGAATGTGTCTAATTATGGTTATCACTTCATTAAGGACAAAAATTTTAAATATGGTTTCCATATTTAAACCTCTGTAAGGTTTTCATATGTATTTCATAACTTAATACTTGGATTATTTAGCTGATAAAGCGTATCACTACTGAAAACTCAAGATTACTTTCAAACACCAGAGCCATTAAATGCATATTTTGTGTAATATTAAGCACTTTTGACAGTACTCTATAGTTGCTAGTTTTAGCTTAAAAAATCACAATACCAAGAACATCCAAACATTTTTATAATTATTGAACATATATTATCTCTTTTTAAAACGTGGTTGTTCAAATCATTTGCCACAGATTTTAAACAAGGCTTTGAAAATATTTAGTTGGAAAGGAAAGGTATAAAACCTTTAATTCACTAAATTAGTTCAGTGCTAAACTAACAGAATTCTAAATAACTGCAAAGTTATAAATTATGCCTTGTTGAGGGGAAAAAAGGAATCACAAAGTTGAACATCTTACTTTTAAAAATGAGTTGCCTGCATCACCACATACTACTTCTCGCATAACAAACAGGTGTTTAAATCTAAAAAACAGGTGTTTAAATAGCTGTTTTCAAGTGCTACTAATATAAAATTTACTAATGCAGTGCAACATCTTCCCAAAGTGATAATTCTCTGTAATAGATCTGCTCTATTATGGCTTTGCTGCTCTGAGGCCAAGTATAAGCCATATAAGGCAACTCAAGTTCAATGCCATTTATTTTGTTCCTCTCTTTCAGATGCCCAAGAATAACCTCTTTTGCTGCCTGATATGTTCCAAAATCATAAGTTAGATCAGTTATGCACTTTAAATTCCATGATAAAGCTAGATTGATTTAGCAAGAATTACTTAATGGTTCACAAAAGCTTACCAACAATTAAAAAAAGTATCCGCAGACCAGGATGGGGGTGGGGCGGAGGTAGACAGGCGTCAAAACAATACAGAGCAATAAATAGTTACAAGAGCCCCTTTTTGAAATGTACTTAATAAAGTAGTAAAGAACAAGTTGTGAAATATTTTCTCTATCCTTAAGACCTATCTTTTCTCTCCTTTGAACTAAAGAAAGTCAATTCTTTCCTCAGGTTTCCGGTAATAACTTGAGGTCTTAGGGCAAACAACCATGTAGTTAAGATGTTAAGTACTAACAGAATACTGTATTTCTTCAATATGTATTCAATAGTACAGCATTATCTTTTACCTCCTCTTTACCACAAAAACGCCGGGAGAACTTAAAAAAAAAAAGCAAAACACTCAAACACCGCTGAAAAAAACAATTTAGGTTAGCTGCAACGAAAACTAGCTTGATCTATGCAGGCTGCTGATTGGTTCAGAAGTGATCATAACTGACTGGTGGAATGTTTGCCATGCTTCAAGAATTCCTGCCCCCATGGTAGGTACCTATCACTTATTAGGCAGAACCTCCTAAAAACATCTGGGCCCAAAACAAAAATGTAACCCTAAAAGCATAGCTTTTTATCAAAATCAAAATGAAATGATTCCCATGAAAATCGTTTTGAACGCTTTACTTCTATACTATATATGCTACTCTTAATTGCAGAGAAGTCCTAACAAATCAAAGTAGTTACAGGTGTGCTTTATTATTATTATTATTATTATTATTATTATTACAGCCCCCTTCGCCCATAATCCTTACCCTCTTTTTTTCTTCCTACTAGGACAGTTACAAGAAAAAAAATCTAACCGATACTTGCTTTCAATTAATTGTCCAACAAGTATTAAAGGATTCTAAATGTCTGAAGGGAACAACTTACTGAAGAAATATATTACCGGTCCAGAAAAAAAGAACTAGAATGGCAAAGTTATTTTGTTTATAAAAATCCAATGAAACACATTTCTGTGTTTGAACCACAAACTCTCGATATAAGATTAACTGAAAACCAAACTAATCGGCAATACCATAAACAAATGTAGCAGACATCTCTGTAACAGCAAATCACTCGCTGCACCGACGTAACTTTCTTCCGAAACAAAACTTGCCAGATTCAGCAACTTAATGAAAAAATATACATAGTGTATGCTCAGGAAAATTAAAACCTCTGACCCTTGTTCTGAACAAAGGCAGTCTTTCTTCGGAAGGCTGAAAACTTCGTCCCAGCGCATTCTTGTAACTTCAAAATAACCAGGGCCCAGATGGCAGAAGAAATAAAAATAAAAACCCTCATTTCTACGACTTAAACCTCTTACAATACTATCCAGTTCGATATCAGAAAAGGAAAACTCAGGGCAACTTTGGGAAAAAGTGAAAAGCAGTGAAGTATCTCCTTTCCAGGCCCTGAACTTTGTTAACTTCTAGACACTTTTCGTGAAAATTACCTTTCGATCAGACAGGGTCTCAAGGCAGCTTTTTCAGGGCTTCGCCTGACATGATTTCCTTTTCTTCATCAGTCCCTTCGGAGCCAGTTGAACTTCTCTCGTCGGTGAGAACGGATGTGGAGTGGCCTCCCGCAATAGGAAGAGTAGGCTGCTTTGGTGGGGGCTGGGATGCTGCTGGTTTCCTGGTCTCGAGTTTTTGCAGGAGTTTCCCAGCCCCAGTTAGGATCTCCGCCGAAAAAAAAAACTTTTCACTCGTGACACCGCCCGGAATTACCGTACGAAACTCACTTCCTGCCTTGGCAAGAAGCAGGATCCAGCTCCGTCCAGGGCAACCCGGAAAACCAGCTCCGCGCGCGCCGGGGAGGGGGAGAGAAAGGGGCGTCCGCGAGGAGCCGAGGGCTCGGGCTCCCGGCCGCCGGCGCGACCCGCACACCCGACGGCGGCAGAACTCGGCCGGCGGGTGCCAAGACGCCGCCGCGGCGCTCGGCGAGTCTCGGCCGCGCTAGGCCGCCACCTCCTCCTCGCCGCCGCCCCCAGAGGCGGGCGGCGGGGTTATTGTCTCTATAGCGCCTGCCGCGCCCTTCGCCCGGGCCGCTGCCCCAAGCAGGAGCCCACGGGCTGGGCAGGCTCGCTGGCGGCCCCTTCCCCAGGCCGTCCGTCGGGCCGGCCGTCCTTCCTTCCGTCCCTCCCCGCTTTCTCCACTCGTCCTCGAATCCCCTTCTCCCTCTCCCGTTTTCCCGCCGCCGCCCCTTCGCGCCCCTCCTCGCTATTCTTCCCCAGCGACTGTGGCTTCCCCGAGAGGCGCAGGGGGTGGGGGCAGCCGGAGGCTTCCTCTCCTCACGAGCTCGCGGGGCCGCAGCAGAGGCTGAGGCTGCGTCCCGCGCCGCCGCGCCACATTCACTCGAGCGAGAGACGCGAGGGGAGGGGAGGAAGAGGGAAGGGAAGAAGAGAGAAAGGAGGAGGAAGGCGACTGGGGCGGAGGGGAGTTACTGCCTCCTAGGCCGCGGCCGCAACAGCGCCACCGCCCCGGAGGCGAGGGGGTAGAGGCTGCGCGCGGCGGCTCGGCGGAGGGGGCGGGGCGGCCTCCCGCCGCTTGGTCCCAACCGCCAACAGCCGGGCGGGAGGCCGGCGCGAGCCAGTCACGGCGCGCGGGGGCGGCGCGGGCCGACGTCGGCGGCGGCGGGGGGCTGGGGGCAGGGGGCCGCGGGGGGGGGGCTGCCGGCGGCCGCGGGTTCGCCTGCGAGGAGCAGCGACCGCGGGCCCCGCTCGGGCCAGGCCCCGGGAGGCCTGCCTGCCCGTCGCTAACCCGCTGTGCGACTCGGCGCACACCCGCTCCTGCGCCGTTCAAGCGGGGAAACGGTGACCACGTCGACCTTGGCGAGCTCGTTGCAGCCCCTCGCGAAGCCCCAGAGGCTGAGCGCCCACAGGCCTCGGCCGCCCGGGCAGATTGAGTTTCTTTGTAGGACGGCCATCGGTGCTAAATCCGGCCCCGATTCTCAGGCTGCAGGTATCTCTTTCAGCTGCAGCGCTCCAGCTTCCCCTCAGGGCACGCTCAGGTTGCAGGAAACCACAGCGGCTTCTCAGTGGAGCTCCCCACCCCGGCCCTTGCTCGAAGCTTGTTCGCACAGTAGCGTAGCGGGGGCTTTTCCAAGTCTCGGGTTCACACCCGCGTGGAGACAAAGGTGGAGCTGGGGGGAGGAGGGGAGTGACCCGCGAAACAGCCTGGAGGTAGTGCCTTTGTTAGAGGAAACGTTGGTTACACTTCGAACGCTGCGTAGACTTCCAGCCTCAGCCTGGCATGGTTTGCGTTTATTGCGGAGAGAAACTCGAACGTTCTGTCAACACATATGGCATAGAAATCGTCAACCATAACATTGCAGTTTTGCAGTTACTGCTTTAGATAAGTTAACAGAGAAGACGGCCTTATTTTACCGGGAGAAGGAATAGAAAAGATATGAAGCAAACCACCCCTCCACCCCCCACCCCCGTCTCTGCTGTACTTAACTGTGTACAGCGCGATGGTAATTAGTCTTTGGGTCCCAGAAGTAACAGGTTCAGTTCGTCCTTCTTCCAGAGATAATTATTTATTACTAAGTTTGAATAATGAGCTGTATGCCTTACAGATAATTTTTGGCTTGAATCCAAAGGGAGGAGTTCATAAAGTCCGACAAAGAATTATATACCAGAGTTGTTACAAGTGAAAAATACTTGAAGTAATTCCCAAGAGATTTAAGACACTCTGAGGAGTGGGAACATTTCAGCCACCTCCAGAACTTCTGAAATGAACAAAGCTAGTATTTCCTTAGTGTACAGCAGTTGAAGTGCCACAGATAATACGAAAAATACGAACATATTCAAGGATTAATAGAAGGTAACAAAGTTGTAAATAAAAGCTAGGAAACAGCAACCAGATATACTAATAGTACCAAGCTAGGTGTCCATGTTATAGGAGTAGGAATCTTAGCCATTGTATGAAATCTAAAGTTAGCCTGTTGTAAGGCTGTTTTAAAGTATTCATAAGGGATATTTATTCCACTTCCAAAAACTGGTTTATTTCACCAGAGCTCAGTGATAGCTCTGAGAAAGGGTCACTCCCCTAAAGCATCCCAGGGTGGAGTATCCATACCATTGGGATACTAGCAGGATTGTGGGATTCCAGTGCTGGATCTAGTTTCAGATTTGTTCAAGAGTGCTTTAAATGTTGTGCTGTAGATTCATCTTGAGTGTGTTCCAAGTAAACATACCCCCTCCATAATCCCCCATCCTCCCGAACCCTCCACCCCCACCTCCAAATAAATGAAATAAGTAGGACCATACCACATTGCTAGGCCAGTACCCATCCCCGTCCTGGCCTTTTTTTAGTTGAACTCACACTCAAGGCCAATCTGACTGACAATTCAGGCTAAAAAGTCCCCATAACCAAAACAAAAAATCAAAATCCTGCTCACCTGAAATTCTGCCATTAAAATTTTATCCTTTTGAGTAGTTTATTTCTCTAGCACAAAATCATAATCCTGGGGAAAGGTAATATTTTAAGCCCTATTAGTCATTTATACCTAATTCATCAGATTATTTCCTGAAAGCAGCTTCTGATCTGAGGGAAAAGAGAGAACATGCTGACTTTGAATAGGTAAGAGAGGTAAAAATGGTTTCATTCATTGGAGCAATATTTGGACAATAGCTGTGGAAAATAAAATGGCCCCCATTTGATTGTTAAGTAAATCAAACTCACTTGTAAGCATGAGCCCCAAAACTAGCCTCCAGAGGATAAAAACTAGGATACCTTTGTCAATAGTTATCTGTGTTTCATTGAATATTTCTTTAATAAAACCTTTATAAAATAAGCAATTAGTTCTACTAGGAATGTACTTTGCATCAGTGCTCATACAGAAGGATGAACCGACATGTATATGAACATGAACTGGATATTCAGTAATCAGGTAGAAATAATGATTCGATTTCCTTACTCATTGCTGACTCTATGAGCAGCACATGCACACACAGCCAAATCTTCCATTTGTTCTTTTTTTACAAAGTGTTCTTGCTTCATGCTTTACAGATTAGTGGGTTTTTAAAGCTTTATTTTATTTCTCCCCATGTCCCCCCACCCCCACCCCTTAGTTTGCACTCGCTGTCTGCTCTCTCTTTCTGTTCCCCGTGTGTTCGTCGTCTTTTTTTTTTTAGGAGGCAAGGTGAAGCATTCCTGGGACCTCCCAGGTGGTAGGTGGGCACCCAACTGTTTGAGCCACGTCCACTTCCAGATTAATTTTCTTTGAATATCCTCCTATAAGAACTTGAACAAAGATGGACTTGACTTTTCAATTATGCTTAAAAGAAGAACTAAAACCCCACTCTAAAAAAGACTGACTACCTGTGACTCTGTAATGATTAACTAAACTCCAGGACCATGTTAGAGAGTAAACTAATGAACATTTGTTGATAATGTAGCTTGATCTTCCCCATCATGATTCTCTAAATGACTCTTGGTGAAAGTTAGAGAATCCTTTCCTTGGGATTCCCTTTCCCATCGGTTGGGCTCCTATCAGGAAAGGAATTACATATTTTCAGTAATAATTTATTAATCAATGGGAGGTCTACCTCTCTTGACAACAACTTTATGAAAAGTCTTGACATTTTTTTTACCCCTAGTCTGTCCTTGATAATCCATTTTCTAACCTATACATTATTTTCTAGTCTACCAAAGTTAAATTTCTGTTTTATGAGTTTTTCAAATGTGGGGAAAAAATTTAAAAATATGGTGATTATACTGTTGCTGATGTATACTGCCTGTGACTACCTGATTTGGAGACTTTGCCATGTTCCTGAACATTTAAAAGGCAAATTTGAACTTTCTCATCTCTAGAATGGGGGTGATAATACCAACTGCTTCATAGACTGTTGAAAGGACTAAATGGGATAATGCTGGTACAGTCCCTGCACATTTTAGCTCTTTTTTGTTGTTGTAGGGATGTTTATTGTGGTAATATATATACAGCATAATATTTCCCATTATAACCTCCTTGAAGTCAACAATTCACTGATTTAAATTACATTCACATGTTGTGTTACCATCACCACCATTCATTACCAAAACTTTTCTGAGACATTTTAAAGACTCAAAGCGTTAGGCATTATTAATAGTGCACTTTTAAATGCACTGTTATTATATACTATGCTTCCTTCATTTCCAAGATGTCCATATAGTTTGTCATCCAACCTGGGACACTTTTGAAAGTAAAAGCAACTCATTATTAATAATTACACAGGGACAACAAACATAAAACCAGGATTGTCCTGGGTCAACCCAGGCAAATCATTTCCCATCTACTACTTTTCTTCTGATCCACTTCCCCTCTCGAATCCTCCAGTAGTATAAATCACAATCTATATCCATCATATTACAATATGCACACCTCTTTCTAAATTGAAGCATTATTAAATGAACAAAAGAAAAGCTTAAATACTGCTGCCTATAGTCCTTCGATGTAAATTTCACTTAAGAATATCTTTCTTTGGATAACAAAGCTACTGTTTTCCTATTAAATGCACATTTAATAACTTGAAATTTTTTCTAGATTTTGTTTTTAAAAATCTGTTGAGCATGAAATATAACATGAAAAATAGCCAATACATTGGTGTTAAACATAATTTGAGGTGTAAAAGGGGCTTAACTACCCTGCTGTAAAATGCCAGCTATTACATAGACCTTTTTTAGTTAAGCACCTATCAATTCTATTTTCAAAGAAAGAGTAAATAATCCTCTCCTCTATATTGTCAATAACTACTGTGTGATAACCAGAATATTAGGTAGGTCTCACCCAAATCTGTTTTAATCAGTATATGGAAAATAATATTTCTCAATTAGATTTTCTGAGATAATTCTGGATACTCTTCCCCCCGCCCACCAAGATGGCTCCCTCATTGTCTGCTGACTGTCTGCTCATCTTCTTTAGGAGGCACCAGGAACTGAACTCGGAATCTCCCAGGTGGGAGGTGGGCACCCAATTGCTTAAGCCACATCCATTCCCCCTAGATGCTCTTTAACACTCATATTTTCTTGTCGTGGAAACAAACTCATTTTCTGAGAACTGACTGCTTATTTCCTTCAAAAATGCTGATCTATGTACCATATTTTTAACTATTTACTCTGTCTTCTGTTTTTCCCTACTCCAATCCCTTTGCTTTTATGTGCCTTTAAATTAATCATCGGGGGAAGCGGATGTGGCTCAAGAGATAGAGCATATGCCTACCATATAGGAGGTCCAAGAGTTCGATATCCAGGGCCTCCTGGCTTATGTGGTGAGCTGGCCCACGCACAGTGCTGCTGCACGCAAGGAGTGCCAGCCCTTGCAAGAGTGCCCCCCATGCAAGGAGTGGCCCCTGGGCAAGGAGAGATGCACCGCGCAAAATCGCAGCCCACCCAGGAGTGGTGCCACAAACACAAAGAGCCGACACAGCAAGATGACGCAACAAAAAGAGACACAGATATCCAGTGTCGCCTAATGAGAATACAAGCGGACACAGAAGAACATACAGCAAATGGACACAGAGCGCAGACAATGGGGGTGAAGGTGGGGGGAAAGAAATAATAAATAAGTCTTTAAAAAAATTAACCATCAGATCAATCACACAATATTTTAGATTTACTTTTAATGTTCTTGTTTTTCCAATTTTCCCCAAAAACAGATGCTGAATTTCTCTTCTTTCTATCTCTGGGAATCACTCTCTGAGGTTAATTGTTCTCCTATACGAAATATTTTATAGTATTTCTTTCATAGGTCCTGTAGGACACCAAATTACTAATAGAAATGTTACTTTGCTTCCAAATGATAATTATTTGTACTTCCAAATGGAATAGTTTTCAAATATTTTATAATTTTCAACATTATTTTTATATTTTATTCTTGCTATTTTATTTCATTTACCAGATTACTGGTTACCATACCTCATAGATACTTGATATTTCTAGTTTGTTCTTAGTAGTAATGAAAATCTGGCCAATAAATTCTTTTTCATCAATATTACTTTTCAGAAAATTTCTGGCACTGACATAAACATTACTAGCTGGTGACATTGAATAAATCATTTACTCTCTCAGCAGTAGTTCACAAAATATATCTATAAAAAGGAAAAAGAAGCCCTTCCTTATCTAATAGAGTTATTGTAGGCACCAAATGAGATGTTGCTTGTGAAAGCACACTGTAAATGCTACATAAAAAAGGAAAGTAGATGTGGCTGAAGTGGTTGAGCTCCTGCCTACCACATGGGAGGTCTTGAGTTCGGTTCCCATGCCTCCTAAAAAGATGAAGAGCACACAACATATGCAAAAACAAGGAGGTGGGGAGAAATAAATCTGAAAAAAAAAAACTACATAAATAAAAGCTATTCTCCTACATTAATAGTAATACAATTCATTATTATCATTAAGAAGCTATCATACACCATATTAAATGTCCACTGACTTTGTGGCTCCACAGGATGCATCATTTAAAGTACACATAGGGAAGCAGACTTGGCCCAATGGATAGCGTGTCCGCCTACCACATGGGAGGTCCGCGGTTCAAACCCCAGGCCTCCTTGACCTGTATGGAGCTGGCCCATGTGCAGTACTGATGTGCACAAAGAGTACCACGCCACACAGGGGTGTCCGCTGCGTAGGGGAGCCCGACGCACAAGGAGTGTGCCCCATAAGGAGAGTCGCCCAGTGCGAAAGAAAGCCTGCCCAATAATGGCACTGCACACATGGAGAGCTGACAAAAGATGGTGTAGCAAAAAGAAACACAGATTCCCGGTGCCGCTGATAAGGATAGAAATGGTCACAGAAGAACACAGCGAATGGACACAGAGCAGACAACTGGGGGGGAGGGGAGAGAATAAACAATAAATCTAAAAAAAATAAATAATGTATGTATAAATGCAGTGTCTCTTCTCTGTAAAGTCTATAATGTATAAGAAGAGGTAAGTACAAACTCATCATATATTATCTAAAAGCCATTAATTCAGATGCTAAGAATTCAGAACTTTTTGTAAGTCAGACACTGGCTAGACTTTACACCATGAAAATGTTGCTAAGCAAATTTTTTTTTTCGTTTCTACTAAGCAAATTAGAAGTGTTAGTTTCAGGGAGAATATTTAGCCCACTTAAAGAAAATAAACTTTTAAAACCCTAGAATCTGAGAATTTTGAAAAGTGGCTAAATGTTAAAGCAGGAAGATATCTTACAGATCATCTGGTTTCTGGAACAAGTGCATCTTATAGGTCAGGAGACTTAGGTTTGAAGGCAGAACCATTATTAGAACTCAGCTCTCTCCTAGTTGAGTATGTCTTTTTTTCTACACCATGTTGTCACCACTTAACAATTCAAACCTGGAACAACCCAGAAACCACAAAGGAAAAGTTTGATAGATTGGACTACTTAAAAATTTTAAACTTCTGTTCCATAAACAAAGTTAAAAGAAAAATAATGATCTGGCAGAAAATATATATAAGAAATAAAAGTTAATATCCACAATATATAAAGAGCACTTATAAATCAAGAAGAAAATTAGTCCAATAGTACTATGCACAAAAGACATAAACCAATAGTTCACAAAAAAGAAATACAAATAGCCAATAAACATTTGGAAACATTTAAGAGCCTTAAAAATACATATGAGGGAAACGGACTTGGCCCAGCGGTTAGGGCGTCCGTCTACCACATGGGAGGTCCGCGGTTCAAACCCCGGGCCTCCTTGACCCGTGTGGAGCTGGCCCACGCGCAGTGCTGATGCGCGCAAGGAGTGCCGTGCCACGCAGGGGTGTCCCGCGCATAGGGGAGCCCCACGCACAAGGAGTGCACCCGTCAGGAGAGCCGCCCAGCGCGAAAGAAAGTGGAGCCTGCCCAGGAATGGCGCCGCCCACACTTCAGTGCCGCTGACAACAACAGAAGCGGACAAAGAAACAAGATGCAGCAAATAGACACAGAGAACAGACAACGGGGGGGAGGGGGAGAATTAAATAAATAAATAAATCTTTAAAAAACAAAAAAACAAAAAACATGAGTTGCAACTCCATTTTGAAAAACAGAACTCCACCTCTAGCCACGTTTTGTTATCATAGTTGGGTGGGTAGGGGTAGGAGTTGGGGGTAAGGTGTTGTTGTTTTTTTGTTTTTTGGGGTTTTTTTTAGCTTTTGCAATGTGTAAGAGGAACTCCAATGGCTTATACCAAAGGGCGCTCCTATGACCTTACCATAAAGGGAAGTAAACCCTTGTCTGATGACAAGTAGGCTGGAATGAAACTGGCAAACATGGTCCTAGAACCAGACACAAAATCTGTCTTGTACCACCCACCATGGAAATCTGTAAGGAAACTCAACAGAACCCCCTCAAAATACTCAGACTTGGGCATACACCAGTGAGTTCCTCCTTAGGTGTATCACCTTTGGCACGTTTCTGGCATGTATTTGCCACTGTGTGCCCAAATTCCAACCATTACATACTTTGGAAACCATGGATTTTCAATACTAAGTTCCTCAAATAAGGGCCAAACACTGTCATGTAATAGCAAATTGTTCTACCAAATCAAAGTGCTATTTGTGTATGGGTTTAACTCACAAGTTCATTCAGGTTCCTGAATTAAGGTTCTTTTGGGGTTGGAAAATCCTGTGAGAATAACCAAAGAGACAAGTGCAGGAATAACTGTAGGAGTGGGGATGGGGGGAAGAAGAAAGCCTCACTCTTCTGCCTCTGTTTACATATGTTATATGTTTTTAAGAGTAGATGCTCCACTTTTCACATTTCTTTGGACTTGCTTCTAGCTAAATATTATTAACAGGTATTAGAGAGAAAATATGGGATCAGATAGAAGAGCAAAACGATGGCTCAAAACAATTAAAAGGAAATACTAAAGCAGGCCTAAAACTAGGAATTAAATTAAAAATAAAATGCTGTTAATAGATTAAAATAAGGGAAACGGACTTGGCCCAATGGATAGAGCATCCACCTACCACATGGGAGGTCCAGGTTCAAACCCCAGACCTCCTGACCCATGTGGAGCTGGCCCATGTGCTGTGCTGGTGTGCGCAAGGAGTGCCGTGCCACACAGGGGTGTCCCCTGCGTAGGGGAGCCCCACGCGCAAGGAGTGTGCCCCGTGAGGAAAGCCACCCAGCACAAAAAAAGTGCAGCCTGCCTAAGAGTGGCACCACACACACGGAGAGCTGACGCAGCAAGATGATGCAACAAAAAGAGACACAGATTCCTGGTGCCACGGACAAGAATACAAGTGGACACAGAAGAACAAGCAGTGAATGGACACAGAGAGCAGACAACTGGGAGGAGGGGGAAGGGGAGAGAAATAAATGAAAAATCTTAAAAAAAAAAAAAGACTAAAATAAGTTTGTAGAAAACAAAACGGGGGAGAGATAAACATTTATAAATTGCTGAAAGAGGCAAGTAGGGGAATGAAAGACAGGGTTAAACTCCTTAAACCAGAAAATCAGATTGGTTTCAAAATATATAGGAGGGAAAAAAATAAAGTAAAATTAAAGAAAGAAAGAATGAATGAATGAATGATGAATGGCATGACATTAAGAAGAGTTGTGATAAGATTTTATTAAAGTTATAAATTAGTCAAAAAGAAAGAAAGAAGACAGAGGCCATTCAGCTCCTGAGTGAGTGCCAGGAAACAGGATCCTGCTGCACCAGCAACCTTCTGGATGGTGAATTAATGAAGCAGAGGGCAATGAACTGTTAGAGGCTTCTGGCTTCCAAGTGTCCTCCTTTGCTTCCTGTGGAAGCAGATAGCAAGGATTCTGAGAACCCACATTTCCAGAGTTGATCCAAGCAGACTGGCCTACATAAACTTCTCCCAGGCCTTCCACTCCCTCCTCTTCAATATATCCTTAATATATAATATATAAATTATGATACTGGCTAATAGATAACTTGCCTATACAAGATCATTAGTAAATCACAGTAAATTGCAGAGCTGGAATATGAACCTGGTAATCTGAGACCAGAGCATGCATGCCAACCATGAAACTCTATGAAGTCCTTTACTGCTTTTAATGCCTGTACAAGTAGATTTTCCACACCAACATTTTCACTTTTAATCATTGTTTTATTCATAATCCACAACCTTCTGTCAAATAAAAACCAAAAGAGTTTTAATTTCATCTCAAAAATACTTCTTATTTCTTTAGCTTCTGCTTTATCTGCTTCTTTAAAACAAAAGCTGGTCCCTTTTTCTTTTCTTTCTTTTATAAAGGTAATATGTATGCATTGTAGAAAATAAGGGGCTTACAAAGTATACCAAGTAGAACAAAGATATTCCGCCACAGAGAAACAACAAAAATAAGATCCTGATAATGGTTACTCAAAGACCTGAGTATAACTGGGTGATTTCAAGGCTTTTTCTCCAGAATATAGAGTTCATTTTTGGGTAGCAACAATAAAATAGATTGTGCTATATCCATAGAGTCATATCCCCTTTATTCATTAGGTTGAAAAATTAGCCATTCCAATTTGGTTCTACAGTAGTTTTCCCTTAAGTAATGATACTGTGTTTTCTCATAACTTCATTTATAATCATTCCTTCTCATTTTACCACAAGCCATTTACACTGAAATCTTGCTGATAACCATTCTTTTCATGTCAAATGTAATATAACAAAAAAAGCGAGGATGGCTTCAATACTGATATATTAAATGGTCTCTAAGTTCTTAGTGTTCTTATCTTTCCCCTTAATGCTATATGACTCATTGATGCTTTTGAGCATCTAGTGGATAATGTAGTTTAAAAATCATTACCAGGAAGTGGATGTGGCTCAACCAGTTGGGCACCCACCTACCACATGGGAGGTCCCAGGTTCGGGTCCTGGTGACTCCAAAAGAAGACGAGCAGATACCCACACCTGCTGCAAGTAGCTTTACACTGCTCTTCGCAGCAAAGAGCAGATGCCTAAACAAGAATATGCCACAAGCCAAAAGGCACCCTGTCATGGCAAGCAGATGTGGCTCAGGCCACTGGGCACTCGCCTCCCACGTAGGAGGTCCCATGTTCAGTTCTGGTGCTTCCTGGAAAAGGCCAGCAAATAATGAGCAGACAGACAAGAGAATCATCTGGAGAAGGAGGGGGATAAATAAAATTTTAAAATAAATAAATCTTTTAAAAAAATAATTACCAACAGAAATTTCCATTCACAGACTATCTTTTACTTTCTCACACCACCTCATTTAATCTTTTGTGTTTAAAAGTATGAAATAGCCCTGAAAGAAGGTATTATGCATTTCATGTAATTCTCCAAAAGAAGCAAAAAACCAAACCATTAACCCACTGTGTAATCCTTACATAGACACAACATCTTTCATTGGGAAACCAGGCTCTGCCAAGAGCAGGGAAGACTGCAGTTTAACCATCACAGGGTCAATTTCAACATTTGTTCTGTTCACAAAACTCCCACTGACATCAATGGGAATTTTGTGCAGAGTAGAATTGCTTCCTCAGGTAAATGATTTCTATAATGCTTTCTACTTTGCCAGAACATATTCCACAAAGAATGTAATAAATAAAATATATGTACTACTCTTTTTTTTCCCCAGCCTACTCTTGATTTCAATAAAATGCCATTTACAAAAAAGCATTTTTCTTATAGGACATGATTTAGAAGGTAAATTAGCCATTTTTCAGAGAATATGAAGAACACTTTACATCATTCTAGAGTCATCTGTTTGCAGTTTTTGAGATTTTTTTTTTACCTGTGATATAGAAAGCACAATTGAATTCTATCGACAGCCTTTGAACCTCTGAAACTTTATGTCTATGATATATCATAATTGACTGATTGGAAACAAGGACTTCATAAGCTTATAGGCCAAGGTATGGGGAGCTAAATATCAATTCCACAAATCATTCCTAGTTAAATAAAGGCTGCTAAGTAGTAAAAGTGAAAGCACTGAAAATTATATAATTGTTGTAAGGATGGACAATCAGTATTTGTGGAGTATGAACACTGAAATATAATTTTATTGTTTTTAAACAATATAGTAAAATCAACTAAATTATTTAAATAAATAAACATTCATAATTTATAATTACCTCATTGCTTATGTGACATAATTTTAAGGGACATTTTAATTTGACATAATATTGAATTTTCTCTCTTTGAGTTGCTGTAGTTATCTGATTTCTATAAGTTTGGAAAATTACACATTAATGTACATTAAAAATGAATTTCAATGTCTCACACCATTATTTAAAATCGTCTTTGACTTTTAAGATTAAAAAGAAAATCTCAGTTTTCTCATAGGCCAAAGAAATACTGTAGACTCTCAAAAATCTGGTGTATGTTTATTTAATTTCTAGGATAGTTTAAAACAGGTTGGATTCTAAACATCATTAGCATTCTATAAAAAGTTTTGGCATGATGCAGTCATATTCCATATAAGGGAAATGCTCCTATTTTTTGTTGCTTATTAAAGTTTGTTAAAAGTCAATCTGGGGGAACGGATGTGATTCAAGCAATTGGGCACCTGTCTCCCACATGGGCGGTCCCGGGTTCAATTACCAGTGCCTCCTAAAGAAGATGAGCAGACACCGCAATGAGCAGGTGCCACAATAAGCCGATGCCACAACCAGCAGATGCCGCAAAAAGCAGACACTGTAGATGCCACAACAAGCAGATGCCATAACCAGCAGATGACTCAACCAGCTGGGAGCAGAATGGCTCAAGCAGTTGGACACTCGTCTCCCATGTGGAAGGTCCCTGATTCGGTCCCCAGTGCCTCCTAAGAAGACAAGCAGATAATGAGCAGACAGATGAGGGAGCGGGGGGAGTGGGGTGGAATTTCAATAAAAAATTTTTTAAAAGTCAATCGGCGGAAGCAGATGTGGCTCAAGTGAAAAGCCTCTGCCTACTGTATGGGAGGACCCAGGGTCAATTCCTAGGGCCTCCTGGTGAAAAAGAAGAAGAGAAAGTGTGCCTGCACAGTGAGCCAGTGCCTGCATGGCAAGCCAAGTGCCCACACGGTGAGCCGAGTGCCCCATGTGAGTGCCTGCATGGTGAGCCAACAGCCCACATGGTGAGCCGAGTGCCTGCATAGTGAGCTGAGTGCCCATGTGAGTGCCCACATGGTGAGCTGAGTGCCTGTGGGAGTACCTTCATGGTGAACCAAGCACCTGCATAGAGAGCTGAGTGCCTGTGTGTGAGTCAGTGCCCATGTGGTGAGCCAGTGCCTGTGCGATGAGCCAGTGCCCATGCAGTGTCCATATGGTGAGCCAGTGTCCACGCAAATGAGTCACACAGCAAGATGATGACACAACAAAAGAGAGACGAAAGGAAGAGTCAAGGTGAAGCACAGCAGAGACCAGGAACTGAGGTGATGCGACTGTCAAGGAACCTCTCTCCACATCAGAGGTCCCCAGGGTCAAATCCCGGTGAATTCTAGAAGAGAAAGATGAGAAGAGAAGACAAAAAGAGAAATAGATACAGAAGATCACACAGTGGGGAAGCGGACATGGCTCAACTGATAGAGTAATCGCCTACCATATGGAGGGTCCAGGGTTCGATTCCCCAGGGCCTCCTGAACAAGTGGTAAGCTGACCCATGCACAGTGCTGCTGTGCACAAGGAGTGCCATGCCATGCAAAGGAGTCCCTACATAGGGGTGCCCCATGCGCAAGGAGTGCACCCTGCAAGGAGAGCCACCCTGTGTGAAAAAAGCACAGCCCACCCAGGAGCGACACCACACACACAGAGTTGACACAGCAAGATGACGCAACAAAAAAGAGATGCAGTTTCCCAGTGCTGCTGGATAATGCAAGCAGACGCAGAACACACACTGAATGGACACAGAGAGCAGACAATTGGAGAACGGGGAGAGAAATAAATAAATAAATATATATATATATATATATCACACAGCGAATGGACAGACAGCAAAAACAGCAGGGTGGGGGAAGGGGAGAAAACAAGGGAAGTGGATTTGGCTCAACTGATAGAGCATCTGCCTACCACATGGGAGGTCCAGGGTTCAAACCCAGGGCCTCCTGACTCACGTGGTGAGCTGGTCCATGTGCAGTGCTGATGCGTACAAGAAGTGCCGTACACGCATGAGTGCCGCCTGTGTAGGGGAGCCCCATGTGCAAGGAGTGCACCCCTCAAGGAGAGCTGTCCCACACAAAAAAAATGCACAGCCTACCCAGGAGTGGCACCACACACACGGAGAGCTGACAGCAAGATGATGCAACAAAAAGAGATACAGTTTCTAGGTGCTGCTGACAAGAATACAAGCGGACATAGAAGAACATACAGTGAATGGACACAGAGAGCAGATAGCTGAGGGGGTGAGGGAAGGGGAGAGAAATAAATAAAAAAATGAATCTTTAAAAAGAGAAAAAAGAAAACAAAAAGTCATTCGGGTGGAAGAGATGTGGTTCAAGCAATTGGGCACCCACCTCCCAAACAGGAGGTCCCAGTTTCAGTTCCCATTGCCTCCTAAAGCAGACGCTGCAAAGAGCAGGCATTGCAACAAGCAGACGCCACAACCAGCAGATGATGTAACCAGCAGAAGTGGCTCAAGCAGTTGGACACTTGCTTCCCACATGGGAGTTTCCAGGTTTGGTTCACCAGGGCCTCCTAAAGAAGATGAACAGACAACGCGCAGATAGACAAGGGAGCCACCTGGGTGGCTAAGGATAAAAAATAAAGTCAATCTGGAGGGATCAGATTTGACTCAAGCATTGAGCACCTTCTTCCCACATGGGAGGTCCCAGGTTCAGTTCCTGGTGCCTCCTAAAAAACAAAACAACAGCAAACAGACCGAAAAACCAACTCAGGGGAGCTGACACAGCTAAGTGGTTGAGTGTTGGCTTTCCGCATATATGAGGTCCTGGGTTCAATCCAAAGTGAAATTTTTAAAAAAAGTCACTCTGGGGAAGAAGAAAGCTGATAGATAGTAAAAACAAAATAGATACTCTGGCCTATGCAATGACATATTCCGTGTAATCACCAAGCATTGCCCAACTGCAACATTTTACAATAAATTTTAGTTTTCTGGAGAAGTTCCATTTTTTTTTTTTCAAATTGCAACTGTATCAGCTTTTTCAGAGAATAATGAAATCATATCAACTACTTTTCATGAATGGTTTGCTCAATCACTAAAAACTTCTGAGGAAACACAAACAAGAATCAGATATCACCAATATTTATGGAATGTCTCTTAAGAGCCTACTACAGGGCTAGGCAATATCACAGTGATATCTTATGAAGTAATTTAGGAGATACCAAGTTATGAAGTTTAAAGACAAATCTGCAAGATATATGGCAATATCAAGAGGAAACCATTGTTCCATGGGCCTGGGAATCAGAAAAATCCCCACTTATGAGTAACCATGACAAATGACTGAAAATACTTTTGTGGACATTTGAGTTGGCAGCTGATCACCAGATGTGTGGGGTTATTAAGATGACATTGCAGTTTTAAAATATGTCCAAAATTCTTTGACGTTTCATTCCCTAGGAGATATGGTCTATTAAAGCCTGTCCTTGAAAATGGATTGGCTTTTGATTCTTCTTCAACCAATAAAGTACAGAGGAAATGATATCATGTGACTTTCCAAGCTAAGATGTAAAAGGTGATAGTCCTTCCACTTTGTTCATTGGAAAACTAGCTCTTAAAGACATCAGCTGCCAAGTAAGCAATCTGACTGTCATGAGACCAACACGTGTAAGAAAGGCAAAACATGGAGAGACAATGGAGAGGCCTTGTGACTGCACACAGGCAGAGAGAGAGCTGCCAGGGCAGCCTCCAGCTGCTCCAGCTTCCCTTAAATGTTACAGCTCCCAGGCATCAGTACAAAAGAAACCAGGAGAACCAGAATTGTCCAGTCATGCCCTTCCCAAATTTCTGACCCAGGGAAAACATAAGTGATAATAAATGATTATCTATCCTGATGAAGGATTTCCATGAATTCTCCAGGAGAAGCTGGCTGGCTGAAGTAAAAACATTTTTGTTTGCTGAAATTATCAGTTTTCCCTTTTAAGGTGTTTAACTGAGACTGCTCTCATTGCTGAAGGCAATCTCCTTTGTAGATTGTAGATGTAATCAGCAAGATGCTAAAGTCAAGAAATACCCTTAGGGCTACAATCAGACCAATGCTTCCTTGACCGAACAACCAAACACCATAATCCAGCTAAGTAGACACCTGAACATAACCATCATAGTCACCCCTTGTCTACTCGGCACCCATATGCACCTCCTTAAACCATGTTTATTCCCTAATTAAAAACACTGACAGCCATACTTTCACCTAACGTAATTGAACTGCCTGTGTACAACCAGAAGCACACTAACCCTTTCCCTAGAAGAGGATGTAAGTCCTTGCTTGGGTAATAGGCACTCTTAAACTTAATATCCTGTAACTTAAATAGTATGATATAAAATTAATGCAATTTATGTTTTATAATGAAGGGATAAGATAGAGAAGAAAACATAGAAACTTGCTTTATGTTTATATACAAACTTATTCATAATGAAACAAAGAAGAAATACTCATAATCATTTCACGTATTATTTCTGCATCTGGTAACATGGTCATAGTTCATATCTATAACTACCTCCTTCCACTACTCAGTCCATATTCCTTTTATTCTCAGCAAGCAGCCTGATTGATCATGGTTCTTTGCCTGGTGGGGTGAACCAAACCTTCATTCTTGAAGATTCTGGACGATTAGTAGTACTGCCTGGATTGGGTTGCTGCAGTTTTCCTATTATGCTATACAGTGCCATGTTACATTTTTTAGCTTTCCTTTTAGTAACATACATGACCTTAGACTTTCCCTTTAAATCTTTCATAACCACATAATAGTACTGATAGTTACAAACATTATGTAGAGATTTCACCTTTTCTATTCATTTCCAAAAATTAAAATACATCCTTCTTACCAGTTCTGCACAAGTTAACGCTCAGCTTTCCATTCTCTACTCTCCTCCTATTATATTTTCTGGTGACCCATATTCAAGTTATTAACTCCATGAGATTACACAATATATTTAGTTTATATTAGTGCGATCATACAGTATTGTGTCTGGCTTGTTTCACTCAACATAATGTCTTCCAGGTTCATCCATGTTGTCATTGCTTTATGACTTCATTTCTTCCTACAGCTGCATATTATTCCATTGTGCGGCTACACAGCATTTTATCCATTCATCAGTTGATGGAAACCTGGGTTGTTTCCATCTATTGGTAATCGTGAATAAAACCACTATGAACATCAGTGTGCAGATGTCTATTTGAGTCACCCACCTCTCAGTTCTTCTGGGTATATACACAGTAGTGGTATTGCAGGGTCATGTGGCAACTCTATGTTCAACTTCTTTAGGAACTGCCAAACAGTCCTCCACAGTGCCTGTACCATTGTACATTCTCACCAAGAGATAAGCATTCCTATCTCTCCACATCCTCTCCAACACTTGTAGTACTCTGTCTTTTCAATACTGGCCAATATAATAGGTGTAAAATGATATCTCAATGGAGCTTTGATTTGCATTTTCCTAATCGTTAGTGAACTTGAATATTTTTTTCTTGTGTTTTTTTTTTCTTTGCCATTTGTATTTCTTCTTTGGACAAATGTCTATTCAAGTCTTTAGCCCATTTTTTAATTGAGTCATTTGCCTTCATTGTTGCATTATAGCATCTCTTTAAATATCATAGATACTAAACTCTTATTGGACATATGATTTCCAAGTATTTTCTCCCATTGAGTTGGCTGCCTTTTCACCCTTTAATGTTTAATTTTGAAGAGGTCCCATTTATCTGTTTTTTTCTTTTTTGTTCATGTTTTGAGTGTAAGGTGTAAGAAACCACCACCTACCACAAGGTCTTTTTTTTTTCATACTAGGGTCAGGGATTGAAACTGAGATCTTGTATGTGGGAAGTCAATCCTAAACCTCTGAACTACATTAACGTCTCCAAGTTGGGTTTTTTTCTTTTACTTTTTGTTTTTTAGGAGGTACTGGGGATTGAACTCAGGTCCTTGAATATGGGAAGCATGTGCTCAACCACTTGAGTTACATCTGCTCCCTACCACAAAGTCTTTAAGATGTTTCCTTACCTTTTCTTCTGGTAGTTTTATGGTCCTGGCTTTTATATTCAGGTCTTTGATCCATTTTGAGATGATTCTTGTATAGGGAGTGAGTTAGGAGTTCTCTTTCATTCTTTTGGTTATGGATATTCAGTTCTCCCAGCACCATTTGTTGAAGAGATGTTTTGTCCCATTAACATGGCTTTGGTAGGTTTGTTGAAAACCAGTTGGCCATAGAGGTAAGGATTTATTTCTGGGCTCTCAATTCTATTCCACTGATCAGTGTGTCTATTTTGATGCTAATACCATGCTGTTTTGACTACTGTAGCTTTGTTATGTGTTTCAAGGTGAGGCAGTGAAATTCCTCCTACTTTACTCTTCTTTTTTAGAATACCTTTGGACATTCAGGTACACTTTCCCTTCCAGATGAATTTGGTAATTGCTTTTCTATTTCTGTAAACTAGGATGTTGGAATTGTGATTGGTATTTCATTGAATCTATAGATCAGTTTGGGTAGGATTTACATCTTCACAATATTTAGTCTTCCAATCCATGAACACAGAATGTCTTTCAATTTGTTTAGGTCTTCATTAATTTCTTTTAGCAGTGTTTTGTAGTTTTCTGAATAAAGATCCTTTATTTATTTCATTCAATTCATTTCTAGGTATTTGAGTATTTGTTGTTATTGTAAATGAATTTTTTTCCAGATTTCCTCCTCAAATTGTTCACTACTAGTGTACAGAAACATTATTGATTTTTCTGTGTTGATCTTATATCCTGCCATTTTGCTGAACTCATTTATTGGGTGTCCCTTGTATGTGATGGTTTGCTTCTCCCTTGTTGCTCTTAGAATTTTCTCTTTATCTTTGATGTTTGACATTCTGAGTAGTATATGTCTTGAAGTAGGTCTATTTGGATTAATTCTGATTGAGGTATGCTGCACTTCTTGGACATGTAAGTTCATTTCTTTCATGATAGTTGGGGAATTTTCAGTTCTTATTTCCTCAAATACTCTTTCTGCCCCTTTTCTCTTCTCTTCTCCTTATGGAACTCCCATGATGCATATGTTGTTGCTTTTCATGTTATCAGTTAACTCCCTGAGATCCTACTCAATTTCTTCCACTCTTTTCTCTCTTCAATTTCAGTAATTCTATCTTCTATATCATTTATTCTTTCTTTTATAATTTTGAGCCTGCTGTTGTATGCTTCTAACTTGTTTTTTTAATCTCACCTATTATGTCTTTCATTCTAATGAGTTTTTACTTTTCTCTTCAGGTTTTCAAATTCTTCTTTGTGCTTACTCAGTCTCTTCTTGTTGCCCTTTATCTCATTAGCCATTTTGTCTTTCAACTCAGTAATTTGATTTTGGAAATTTGTGTGCATCTCATTGATTAGTTGTGTCAAATCCTGTCTTATCTGGGCCTTTGATATATTACTTTTATTGGGCCATTTCTTCCATTTTCTTAGTTTGGCTAGTAATTTTTTGCTGACGTCTAGAACTCTGGTTAGGATGGTGAGCTTACTCAGATGCTCAGTTTCTCTCTCTTTTGTAGGGATTTAGTGATGGGAGACTGTGTGTTACTATGCTTCTTTGATTCTTGGTTCAACCTGTTCTCAGCCTTTAGGATCATCCCTGTTAGTTGCTCAAATCTGGGCCATGGACCCAGTAATGGGTTGTAGACCTGTTTCCTGGGACCTTGGGGAGATAGGTTGTAAAGGCTAGGAAAAGTCTCTTTTACTTATTTACTTTTAATTTCCTCACATGCGCTTCCTTGATCTGCCCACAGCAAATAGTGCTCTTTGGTAGCCCTCTCAGTTCAATGGCTGATTGGAGTGTGTTTGCTGTGACACAAATAGGATCAGTGTGATAGAGATCCTGCCTGGAGGCTAAGAGCCTTGTGAGTCAAACTTTCTCAGAGTCAGTTCTCCAACCTTTCCTGGGAACCTGCTCCCTTTTCCCAGGTAGGGAATAATTCCACTTCCAGTCCTAGTCAGTGGAGAGGGAGATTGAGAAAGTTTCATCTCTTTAGTGTCTTGACAGCTCCCAAGGTAAACAATGATGCACTCCTACCCACACTAACCCATTCCAGCCTGGAAGCACTCATGGGACACAGCAAACCAAATTTGAAGGTCAAAAGCTGAGTTCAACCTTGGGCTGTGTCCCTCTATTTCCCCTTTCTTGGGGAGGTGGATCCCTGGGGTCTCCTTTGTCTGTATTTGCCAGTCCCAAGGCCTGAGGATTCAAAAGTGTCTATAGGGTAGGGGGAGATATTGGCAGTTGCAGCTGTGGCTCTTAACTCACAGTTTTGTCATTGCAATTTTTTTCCTTTGCCTTTCTCTCTTCTGGGCCATGTCCAGTCTTCCTCTGGTGTCCTAAACTCTAGAATATTTTTTTCCAGGTTGCTTCTGCCTGTCCTCTAGCTATTTTTCTGGGAGAGAAAAGAGTCCCATGTCTTTCTACGCCACCTTCTTCTCAGAAGTCAGGGCAAACTCTTTTTACCCCCACTGTGTATTTCCCCTTGATAATCAGGGTCAAGCACCCCAGCCAGGAAAGTAATCCCCTTCTCTGTCTCTTGATTCAGAGACATGAGGACCCCAAAGTGGCCAAGAGGCAGTCTTAACTTCCAGTTCAATGGAATCATTGTTGTGTCTCTTGATGGAAGCACTCCTTCTTTTGGAATTAAGACCTGTAGATCAGCAAGGCTTAAGGTTGTGGGGACAGAAAGCAAAATGTTTTTCTAGTGCATCACTGGGTTAATAGTGAGTGTTACCAAATCTTGATTCCTGGAAACATGAATCATGGCTGTGGGAAAAAGAGCATGATAGAATGGATGTTGATTTAGAGCTTATACAGCCTCCTGGAGAACATTGCCCTAGCCCTGCATGCAATTGACATGTCATTTGGTATAATTGAGTCTCCAGAAGCCATTCCAATGTTCTAGCAATCCAGGGGCTTCAGGATGTTGGGGAACATGGTTAAAACCCAGTGATTTCATGAACTGGTGCCCATTCCTGTACTTCATTGGCTGTGAAGTGGATTCCTTGATCAGAAGCAATGCTGTGTTGAACACATGATGGGGAATAAGACATTCTATAATCCCACAGATGATAGTTTTGGCAAAAACATCGCATGCAGCAAAGGCAAATGCATATCCAGAGTAGGCACATATTTCAATAAGAACAAAAAGCTGCATCTTCCATGATGGAAGTGGCCCAATGTAATCAACCTGCCAGGCTGATCACCTCAGGGAATAGTGCCATATCAAAGACTGAATGTCAGTCTCTACTATTGGAAGACTGGGCAATCAGCAGCGGCTGTAGTCAGGTTAGCCTTGGTGAGTGAAAGTCCATGTTGCTGAGCACATGCATAACCTCTATCCTACCTTCATGGCCCTTTGTTCATGAATTCTTTGGACAAAGGGAAAAAGGCTCACTGGTATCCACAGAATAGGTCATCCTATCCACTTTATTATTAAAATTCCCCTGTGATGAAGACATCCTTTGGTGAGCATTCATATCTTACCAGATATGAATATCTAAATGTTTTTCACCCATTCAGAAAAGTTTAGCCACATACTTCTGCCCCAGACCTGTTTGTTACCAATTTTTCAATCTTGTTCCTAACACAATGAGACTCAATGTCTTGTTTTTGGAAATCTCAAGTCTGGCTACAAGAAATAAGAGTTTCTTTTAGGACATACATACAAACTTTCATATCCTTTATGTAGCTCTTGATCTGGGAATTAGAAAACTTGAGCTCATCCCTTTAACAACTGTAACTGGTGTATTATACTTTTTAACATCATTATACTTTTTACCTCCACAAAACTTTGTTAAGGTATCAAATACACTGTCACTGAGTGCCTTACCTCATATAAGCATTTGACAACAAAAAAAGACACAGATTCCCAGTGCCACTGAGAATGCAAGCAGACACAGAAGAACACACAGTGAATGCACACAAGAGAGCAGACAATGGGAGGGAAGGGGAGAGAAATAAATAAAATAAATCTTTAAAAAAATAAAGTAATAATAACCAGGTAAGTACACACTTACCAAACAACTGGACACCATAATCTAGCCAAATTGATACATGAAATTAACCATCACAGATAGAGTTCTTTTAGTTTAAAAAAAAAGTATTCTAGAGTAAAGGGACTAAACAATGAGCTCCTATGTACATTACTAAGATTCAACCCTTATGAAAAATTTTTCCACATTTACTTCATCTCTTCCTTTTTTTCTTCATTGCTGAAATATTTTTAACTAAATCCCAGATATTGTCTCATGTTATATCATACTTTAGTATGACTATGTAAAGAAAATAGACATTTACTTATATAACCAAAATGTCATTATTACACTTAAAAAACTAACAATAATTCTTTGGTATCATCCGATATCCAGGCAATAAGCAAATTCCTGGTTGTTCATAAATGTCTTTTAACAGTTGTTAGATTCACCAATCAGGCAACACCTGCACACTCATTTGATTGTCATGCCTCTTTTTTTGGAGGGGAGGGGAGTGGGAAGGAGACATTTAACCACTGAGCTACACCTGCTCTCTCATGCCTCTCAACTGAGCCCCTTTTATCTAGAACAGTCATTTGCTCTCCACCCTTTCCTCCACTGCAATTAACAAGTTTCAGAAATCAGATATATTTCCTGGGGAATATCTGTCTCCTTGTAGTGTCATTTAACTTGTTCCTTTATCCCCTGTAGTTCTTGTACATGAAAGTTGGCGCTAAAGATTGATGAGATTCATGGTTGACTTTTTTTCCTCCCACAAGAACACTTTTTTATTGCTGTGTGCTTCATGATGCTTAATATCAGGAGTCACACAAAGTCTGGTTGCTCCACTTTTTTGAGATGCTAAGACTGAGCTGTCATATGGTGGTGGCCTGATCCCTCATGGTGAAAGTCCACAATAGCCTTTCAACTAACAGTTTCATCCAGTGATGATTTTTACCTGAATCAAGTATTTCATCATGGCTACTAGCTTGTCATTCTTTACAGGGTTTTTCAGTAGATAGTGCTAAGAAATACATCTATTTGGAAAGGGAAAAAAAGGTGAATTAGTAATGATATTTTTAATCCAAATTTACCATTAGAGAATTTTCCATGTAATTTGATTTCCTACTTATTTTTTCTCTTAAATTAAAAATCTTTGTCCCTAATATCAGCATAATTGTTTATTTGCATTAATCTACAGTATATTTAAAATAGTTTCATAATAATGATAGCAATAGTACCTCTAACAGATTATTTGTGACAGTTTGATATTATTTATGAATTCCAAAAAGAGATATTGATTATGTTGGCAAACTGGTCTGTTCCTCTGGGCATGATAACCCTTTGATTGTCTTAGATTCAGCTGAGACTTCTGATTAAATTATGTCAAGAGTAGGGCTTTGACATTATTAGAGTCCTACTCAGCATTGAGTCCCAGCTCCCTTGGTGGGCTGATAAAACAAACTCTCACACGGAAGTAGACACACAGAGGATCCTGCGGCCCCAGGAAGAGAGATGAACCTGTTGGTCTACAGCTGATCTTGTGAAAAGAACTGAGCAGCTGAGCCCAGAAAGAAATTAGCCCCTGGGAGAGAGATGAGTCTTATGCCAGCCTACAGCTGAGATCAGAAGCTGGGACCACGGAGCCTTTGGAGGAAGAGGGGAGGCTGAACCCTCAAAAGACATTCCTCGCTTCAACACGTGGCAACAGATTTTGGTGAGAAAGTACCTCATTTGGTACTTTGAGTTGGACTCTTTAGGGCCTTGTAGCTGTAAGCTTCTACACCAAATAAATATCCTTTATAAAAACCAACAGTTTCTGGTACGTTGCATCAGTACCCCTTTGGCTGACTAATACATTACTGAATATAGTTTAGGATTCCTTTGTATCTCTAGTTGTTCTTAGAATATGTTTTAATAAGCTGTACCTTTGAAATAATTTTCTTTTTGCCACTTTAGTTGTTTTTTTGTGTTACCAACTTGATATTAATTTCATTTGTTTCAATTCATTCATTTCAGTTCAAATTAAGTTCCTTTGTTTTAAATTTTATAGATTGCTTTTTAAATTTTTTATTTTATTTTTTTAATATGTTTGTATTCCTTACATGGCCAAATTATATAACAATATATATTCAGGGAAGTCTCATTTCCATTCCTGTCATACCACTCTATTCCCTCCCTTTAACAATAGTAATTTTTGTTAGTTTTGGTTTGAGTGTTGTATTTTTTAAAGTTTTTCATTTATTTAGTTGATTTTGATATATGATAAGAGATGACAACTTGGCTTTAGGCAGAGTTCCTACAATAATTCCTAGGATAAGGACAACTGTAGATTGAGGAAAAATTGGTCTTTAGATGGTCTTCATAAAAATAAATCTTTTTGGCCTTTTTCCCCTTGCTGCTTCTCCACCAGAGCCTTTTAAAAATGGAGAAGTTGTTCTCTGCCTTTCTTCTTGGTTATCTGCCACCTCTACTGAAATATGCTTACCTAGTTAAAATATTTTTTTAAATAGTTGGAAAATCTAATTCATAATAGGATTCCATTTCGCATATATATATTTGCAAGAAGAAAACTAGTGACAACTATACTCCAATATATTATACTACTTATTTATAGAGAATGGAATTTCAGATGATTTCATTTTCAGTTTTATTTTTATATATATTTTCCTATTTCTTCAGTGATGATGTACTTGCATAATTTGAAAGGAAAATGTGCTTCCTGTATATAAGAAGATAACACAAATAATCATTTTTAAATGACTAAAGAAAATCCCCAATATTAAATGAAACCTACTTTTTAAACAATCAATTTTATTGATATGTATTAATAAAGCATACAATTCATCCAAAGTGTACAATCAATGGTATTTGGTATAATCACATAGTTGTGCACTCTTTACCTAAATCACCATTAGAGCATTTTCACTATTTCAATAAACAACAACAAAAAACAAACTAACAAGAACATTCCTTACCCCTGGATCTCTCTCTGCTTCTCCTGCTGTACATAGCTGCTATTTCTGGCTATTCTTATGCAATTATTTATTTATTAAGCAGTTTTATTGAGATATATTAATATACCACATGATTTATCCAAATTATTTAATCAATGGCTTTTAATTTAATCATAATATTGTGCATTCATCACCACAAAAAATTTTAGAACAATTTCAAAAAGAAAAACCCCACACCCCTTATTAAGTATCATAATAATCATGCTTCAGTTATGTTCTTTAGGCAGGTGTCCCAAAAAATTATTGCTTGCTTGATGTATAAAAACAACAAATAAAAACATATTATTAAGGAACTGAGTAAGCATTATACATACAATACGTCCTTTAATATTCTCCAAATTCCCTGTGATAAGCATCTTTTTATCACCATTTTGAAGACGAAAAAAGGGAGCCTAAGAAAGATTAGGTGTAACCGCTCAGAGGCCACTTAGCTGGTAAGCGGCAAAAACAGGATTTGACCCAAGGTCTGTTTGACACCAAATCCCTGCTAATAAGCACCATGTTATAGCAGTTTGACAATACCAGCTCCACATTGCCATATAGGGACTTGTTACACAGCATCCCTGTAGTTATGAAAAATTCTTTCATAACTTTCCAGCCTGAGTTTACTTAGGCAGTCTGCCATGTTTACTTTAAAATTTTTGTGTTTCCACTATGTTTAAAACATCGATTAACAGTGCTATCAAGGAAGTCTTCCATGATGATTATTCTTAACTACTTTTGTCGTCATATTAAATAATGACAATTGTGGTACACTTACTCTGTTTTGATTGGACAGAGTCAATAAGAAGGTAAACTCCAGGATGCATTCTGAACATATTTTTCCCAGGTGAGGTCAGCAGGTTTCTAGAAATGCTGAGAAAAGAACTACCCAATTATCTTTCTGACCCAGCAACTTCACAGTCTTCAGGTTCTAGGCAGAGTACCAGGGTTTGAGTTAGGCCTGATTTTTAAGAAACATGGTCACCTCGTGCATTTTCCTTGTCGTCTGGAAGGTTAAAGTGTACACTTTCTAAGTGTCCCTGTAGGGCAGCATGTTGGTCCCAACACCCACTCCCGACTTCGTCCTCATATTATGAAGTCTCAGGAGTGACTGCTGCTTAAGGGTTAGCAGAATCAGGGTCCATCAGGATCTTCTGCCCTGGCTTCTAACTCCTACAAGGATCCTGGAAGCAATCCATTCCTTTAGATGCCTTTAGGAGTTTTGATTCTGAACCAGACATGTGACTGTATTCCTCAACGGACTATTAATAAGAGCACATTTCTATGGGTCTTTTGAACTGACCCTTCGGACACAAAAGCCTCAAGTTGGGAGGCAGTAAACTAACCTAAGGTTTGACGTGTAGACCAGGGGCCATGTAGTGAAAACGGATCTCTATGGGGAATCTGCATATGACTTTGCATTGTATTGACTTAACTTTCCCAAATAAAATGTAATCATGAATTCATTTAAAACAAGAGATGCTGTTTCCAGAGCTGTCAAGACAAATGTAAATTTAAGAGCATTGTAAGCTCACTCTGGAAAGAAATGAGGAAAGCAATGAAAACTTATCAATATTAACAATACCCCTAGTATGAGGATGAGAAAATAAAGCTCATGCCAAGAATCTGTCCAGGCCTGCAGAACTGAGGTCTGAGCATACAGTGTAACTTAGTTAATCAGGGCAAAGGAGGATAATGAAACAGGCCTTTGAGGTATACAAAGGATATATAAAAACTGGATGAACAGGAACAGAACCAAACAATGTCCGAAGTTTGACACTCCTGGGTCCAGAATATTTGACATTGATTATATTTTTCATACTTATATTTAAGCCCCTTTGAGAAATTCATGTATATTTCTACTGCTCATAAATATGTCTCAGCCATTACACAAATGGCCAACTCCAGACATTCCCATATGAAAAAAGGTGTGCCTACCACCCCAATTCAAAAGCCACAGACCCTTAAGTAAACAGCAAAAGACAGAATAATAAACGCATACTCAGCACTCCATTGTCCTTGGTCATGAAGTGAATTGTGGAATAGAGAATCCAAGACAGGTGATGATAACCAAATCACTCATATTTTGATTTAAAATATATTTGTTAATTGTCAGTTGCTTCCCTATTTTATACTTTATTTCCATCAAGGTTTCTCAGCTTCAATACTATTGACATTTTGGACAGACAGTTCTTAGTTGTGGAGAGTGTCTTCTACTTTGTAGGATGTTTTCCAGCCTCCATGGGCTCCACCACAAGGTGCCAATAGCACCCCCAGTTGTGATAAGCAAAAATATCACCAGAAATTGCCAAATGTTTCCTGGGGGGCAAAACTGCCCCCAGTTCAAAACCAATGATGTACATCAATATCAAATTTAGTTTGCCTTACCTGGTGGGCACACACCAGCTGGGTGGTAGTGAAAGCAGCCTGAAAGGGTAGAAGAAGTAGCTGACCCAAGACAAAGAAAAAATTTATTGCCGATAACCTGCTTTGTGTACAGGCAACAAGTAATTCATGGAAATTAAATATAGGGCTAGGAGCATCTTATTAGAGCCAAGGGCCTCAATTTGGTAGACAGGGAGTGATCGAGGTTGATATAAATACCGGATATAGAATCACCTTCTGGCCACTGGGCACTGACCACTGAAGAACAAATTAAAGATTCCTTTTATAGAATTGCGTGACTTGATACACATTGTGCAATTGAGAGCTTGCTTGTTTTTCATTCATTGACAGCTGGTCTAGCAGAAAGGCTGCCAGACGCTTGGGTCATGCAACCAAATCTCAAAAAGCAATAGGGCCTGTGTAGATAAAGAGTTAAAAGACTAAGGATTTTAAGAAAGAAGAAATAATCTCATGATTTCGAATTTAACATAAATTTGTGTTTCTGAAGCATTTAAGCAATGTATGTTTTAGCCTCCTTTATAGGCTTTATACATATTTTAAGGACAAAAATTTTATTTTTATGCTAAAATGATAGAATATGACAGCAGGATGGCTCATGAACTGACTATGGAGATCAGTACTATAAAATATAGACGAAGAAGGTACATTCTTTCCGAGAATACAAATGTTCAGTGTATTTCTTCTTGTTCTTTCATTAATCATAATGACTTTGCCCTGAGCTCTGTTGTCTGCTCAGTGTGAGGCATGTAGAGAAAAGCCATACAGATGTGCCTGTAGACTGGGAGATAGCTTAGTTGCCCTTATATGAGGATCAACAATCATACTCTCTGTATGTTCATTAACAGATTGCTATCTATTATTACTTACTCACTTAGAGGAAAAATAGGAGTTGGTCCTTGACTCTAGTTTATGCAGTAATTGTATTAGTGAATTTAATGAAATCCCCCAAAAGACATTTACTGTATCTCTAACACAGTGCCTGGCACACTGAGGAGGCTTAATAAATATTTGCTAAAGAATGAGTAACTGAGTAGATGGAAGGAAAAATGGAAGTCATATAACTAACTTAGTGGCATAGTCAATATGACTAGCAAAAAAGAGTTACTAATAATAAAATTAAAAAGGTAAAGCAGTTTGTCCAAGGTCAGTAAGCAAGAAAATGAATAAGCTAGGTTCAAGTCCAAGTGGTCTGTCTTCAAAGCACTTAACCTCTAAACTAGGTAGAAGACTTAGAGAAATGTGAGTAGGAATGAATGTAAATGAATATAAATGCCTTCTTTGAGAAGCAAAAATAAATTGCACAAGTGCAAAATTGTGTACTAATGACCACAGATCATATAAAAGAACCTGATATCTTTGGTTGACCACAACTCAGCTGATTCCACAGTGTGATACATATAATATCCCAATCAAAGCAGTAAAAATCCTGTTAAAACCAGCTCAGCACCTTTCACTTTTCTTTCCCTGGCAGGATGTTCTTTGTCCTCGTGTCCCTGTGTTTTATTGTCACTGGAAATATGCAGGCTTCACCTCATACAGACAAGTACCAAGAACAGGTAAGGCACTCCAACTTAACTATTATTATTAATCTTTTGCTTCAGGTCCAATTCTTACCCTCTGCCTGCTCCCCTTAGCTGATATATATATATATTAAAGATTTATTTATTGGGAAGTAGATATGGCTCAACAGATAGAGCTTCCACCTACCATATAGGAGGCCCAGGATTTGATACCCAGGGCCTCCTGGCCCATGTGATGAGCTGGCCCACGTAGAATATTGCTGTCCACAAGGAGTGTTGCCCCACACGGGTTGCCCCCTGTGCAAAGAGTGGCCCCTGTGCAAGGAGTGCTGCCCAGTGCAGGAAAGCGGACCTCCCAGGAGTGGTGCCACCCACAAGGAGAGCTGACGCACCAAGATGACGCAATAAAAAAGAGATACAGAGAAGAGGCAATGAGATGCAGTGAACTAGGGAGCTGAGGTGGAGCACGAGAATGATCACCTCTCTCCCACCCCAGAAGGTCCCAGGATGGGTTCCCAGAGCCACCTAATGAGAATATAACAGACACAGAAGAATACACAGCAAATGGACACAGAGAGTAGACAACGGAGGGAGAGGGGGGAGAAATAAGAAAAAAAAAGAAAAAATTTAAAAATTGTTTTAAAAATTAAAAAAAAAAGGAGGAAATTTCAGGCTTAAAAAAAAAAAAGAGATTTATTTATTTATTTCTACCCCTCCCTCCATTGTCTGCCCTCTGTGTCCACTCATTGTGTGTTCTTCTGTGTCTGCTTGTATTCTCATCAGGCAGCTCCAGGAACCAATTCCTGGGACCTTCCGGAGTGGGAGAGAGGCAGTAATTCTCTTGTGCCACCTCAGCTCCCTGGTCTCTTATTGTCTCCTCTGTGTTGTCTCTTTTTGTTGTGTCATCTTGCTGCATCAGCTCTCAGCATTGGCCCACACTCCTGCACGGGGCGGCAGCCAGCATGGGCCGGCACCCTCTGTGGGCCAGCACTCTGCGTAGGCCAGCTCACTGCACAGGCCAGCTTGCCTTCACCAGGAGGCCCTGGTTTCAAACTCTGGACCTCGATATGGTAGAGGGCAGCCCTATTGCTTGAGCCACATCTGCTTCCACCCTTAGCTGATGTTTTGGTTTGTCTCACACTTTTGATCCACCCTCAGTGGGAAGTAGCCACCAACTGCCTTTTCTTTATGGCCCACAGGCCCAAGCCAGCAAGGTACACTCCCACGACTAGCCTGGGAATCCTGGCCTGGTCCAAGTCCTAGACTCCACTAATTTGGAAAGGAGATTGGCAAGTCGCAGTTTACACTATAATGGAACATTGTATTTGGTTGTGGGAGCCTCACTAAGACAGACATTGATAAGCAAAAAGCAACCAAGATGGTGGAACCTTTAGAAATCATACCACATGCATTTAATCTCAGCCAAAAGACAGAAAAAGAATATGTTATATAGGGAAAATCTGAAGAAACATAGGGAATTTAACCAGGACAAGAAAAAGCAGTTTGGTATGGTAGGCAGGATTGAGTTCTGTATGTGAGCTGATGTTATGCAGAAAAGGGAAGAGCCTTCTTCTCATTTTATAAGGAGGAAATACAAATAGATGGAAGCTTTAGGGGAGGAGTTTGGGTCTGATGGGAGGAAGACCTTAACCCTAGAGAGATCTCTGCACCACTTATGTTGCAACCCAGCTCAAACCAGTGTACTGTCTTATGAAACTGAAAAATTCAGAGGAACGATTAGCTTCGGATTTGAGAGAAAAACGTATAGTGATACTACAGAAGTAAGGAATTGATAACATTCTTGAGTCACTCTAAATTACCTCTAGAGTCAAGGTTGGGGTGTCTTAGGGTCAATTTCTTGGAAGAGATTAGTTTTTCAGATATTTTGAACAATAGAATTGAGATGAGTTTTAGGGAAACAATGAAAGATTGTTTTACACAATGCAGCTGGTATTGAGAGAAGGGAATAATGGGTGTAGTAAGAGGTTTCCTGACTAGAATGGAACAAGAGGTGTATAGAAGAATGAAAGGATAGAAAAATTTGAAACAGTGGCAGGATGAGTGATAAGTTAGTCTTATTCAAGCTCTTATAGTATTTATGAAACACTAGGTCACGGACTCCTAAAAGTTCATTCTTTTATTTATTTTTTGTTTCAGGACTATGGCTTGAACCCGGGAACTCACATGTGAGAAGCCAGCACTCAGTCACTGGTTTTTTCATTTGTTTTTGTTTTTTCAGGAGGCGTCAGGAACCGAACTTGCGACCTCTTATGTGGAAAGCAGGCATTCAACCACTTTAGCCACATCCATTCCCCCTAAAAGTTCTTAAATGTTGACTTAATTGTAAAATGAGATGTTTATTTGTAAAAGAATTATATTATTCACAAAAATATGTCCATATGTTATTAAAATATCACATCATTGGATAATTTGCCAACAAACAAATCTATGACAATATTTATAGACCTGATATTTCTAAAGAAAATAACCAAAGTATTTTTTCAAAAGACGTATCTATTTATTTATATTTTATTTCTCTCCCCACCCCTCCCCCAGTTGTCTGCTGTCTGTGTCCATTCACTGTGTGTTCTTCCTTATCAGCGGAACTGGGAATCTGTGTTTCCTCCTGTTGCATTATCTTGCTGCATCAGATCTCTGCGTGTGCAGTGTCATTCTTGGGCAGGCTACACTCTCTTTCACGCTGGGCAGCTCTCCCTACAGGGCGCACTCCTTGCACGTGGGGCTCCCCTATGCTGGGGACACCCCTGCGTGGCACAGCACTCCTTGCGTGCATCAGCACTGCGCATGGGCCAGCTCCACACGGGTCAAGGAGGCCCGGGGTTTGAACAGCAGACCTCCCATGTGGTAGGTGGATGCCCTAACCACTGGGCCAAGTCTGCTTTCCCCAGAGTATTTTTGCCTCATATTAGAGCAAGATGGCTGCCAAGGTGGCTGCCATATATGAAAATACATATAAAGTAAAGTATCAAGATACCATATTTTAATATATGATTCTATATTCATAGTATATCCTTGGAAAGAGACACAAGAAATTGTTAATAACTGCCGCTAGGATAGAGGACTAAAGAACAGGGGTTCGGGTGGAAGAATTTTATTTTATACTTTTTGGTACTATTTTAGTTTCTTAGACTGCTCCAGCAAAAACCATGAAATAGTTTGACAATGAAAATTTATTGGCTTACAATTTTGAGGCCAAGAAAATGTCCAAATCAAGGCATCACCAAGGTGATGCCTTCTTCCCAAAGACTGGCTACTAGCAATCCTTGGCTCCTCTGCCACATGGCAAGGCACATGGCAGTGTCTGCCAGTCTCTCCCTTCCCTTCTGGGTTTGTTGCTTTCAGCTTCTTGCTTCTGTGCCCCTCTCTCTCTCTCAAGCTCTCTCTTTCTGTATTCATTCCGTTCATCTCTGGTTAAAGGATTAAGACCCATCTTGAGTGAGGTGGGTCACACCTTAACTGAAGGAGCCTTATCATAAGGTCCTACTTACAGTGGGTCCACACTTACAGGAATGGGTTAAATTTAAGAATGTGTTTTTCTGGGGTATATACAGCTTCCAATTGCCACAGGTACTGCATGAATTTTTATGTCATTGTAGCAGTTTGATATTGATTCATGAATTCCAAAAATAGATATTGGATTATGTTTGTAAACTGGTCTGTACCTGGGCATGGTTAAATAATGATTAAGGCTTTAATTGGGCCACATCAGTAGGGTGGTGAGTCCCCACCCCTCAGTGGGTGGGAACTCACAGATAAATGACTTGGCAAAGAAGAGAGTTGGAGTTTTGTTTTGCTTTGTTTTTAAAGCTCTATTTTTAATTTTTTAAAAAGATTTATTTTTCATTTATTTCTCTCCTCTTCCCCGCCCCCTCCCCCAGTTGCCTGCTTCTGTGTCCGTTCGCTGTGTGTTCTTCTGTGACCACTTCTTTTTTTTTTTTTTTTTTGCAGTTCTTTTTTTATTTAAGAGTATATCCCACTAATGATATATAGTCCAAAAACTTAGTTTTAAAGAAATAGTCACTTTCAGAGTGATTATTCACCAACTACATTCACATGTTGGTTCATTTTTTTCATTTTACTTTTGGCTTTTAGGGATTGCTTTTTAAATTTGGTTTTATAATTCTGTGACCACTTCTATCCTTACCAGCAGCACCGGGAATCTGTGTTTCTTTTTGTTGCATCATCTTGTTGTGTCAGCTCTCCGTGTGTGCAGCATCATTCTTGGGCAGGCTGCACTTTCTTTCACGCTGGGCAGCTCTCCTTAGAAGGCGCACTCCTTGTGTGTGGGGCTCCCCTATGCAGGGGACACTCCTGTGTGGCAGGGCACTCCTTTCATGCATCAGCACTGTGCATGGGCCAGCTCCACATGGGTCAAGGAGCCCCAGAGTTTGAACTGCGGACCTCCCATGTGGTAGGTGGACGCCCTACCCATTGGACCGAGTCCACTTCCCCAGAGTTGGAGTTTTGATGTTGGAGTTTTTGATGCTAGAGTTTTTGAACTGGAGCCCCAGGAAGTAAGCACACAGAGAAACTTTGTCATGTGGAAGGAGAGAAGGCCCTGGGAAAAGAGATGAGCCATTTGCCTGAGAGTCTACAAGCTGGCCTTGTGGAGAAAACAGGAGTTGAGCCTGGAGAGAAATGAACCCTGGGAAGAGAGGAATCCAGGAAGCTTGAACCGTGTCAGACATTGGCAGCCATCTTGCTCCAACACATGACAAAAGATCTTGGTGAGGGAAGTAATTTATGCTTTATGGCTTGGTAACTGTAAGCTTCTACACCAAATAAATATCCTTTATAAAAACCAACAGTTTCTGGTACGTTGCATCAGTACCCCTTTGGCTGACTAATAAGGTCTTCTATATATTACTTACTCAACATTAAGTAATTAATTAAAAAATGGTGACCTTGTATTCCTATTTCAAGTAATATCAAAAGTTTGAAAGAGAAGGGAGCAGGTATAGTTCAGTGGTTGCGCACATGCTTCCCACATTCAAGGTTCCAGTTTCAATCCCTGGTACTTCCTAAAAAATAAAAAAAAAAGTTTGAAGGACTAAGTATATTTTACATTGATCTGATTGTTTTAATTTTCCTAGGTCTCCCCATAATCACATACTTTGGATCTTGACTTAACATGTTCCTTTTGAGAAGGAACATGGCTGACCAAAATAGTTATTTGGTCTAAGTTGATATTTGAGTACAAGCCCTTGAGCCAGACTTAATCCTTTTCTCCTTGCTGTTGGTCACTGTGGCACCTTGATAGGAAAAATCCTGAGGCAGAAAAGGCTAAAAGCAATGTATAAGAGCACCTCACAAGTATGTCCACTTTTCTCCTTGCCACTGCTCATCCCTGGTTACCTCCACAGCCTCCTCAATGGTTTCTCTATCTTTAGTTCTGTCTTCCTTTCATTCTTTCTCCACACTGCAGCCAGGAATCTAATCGTGTCACTCCTGCTCAGAACCCTCAGATGGCTCTCCATTGTCCTCAGGCAAGAAGTCCAGATTCCTTTATATGGCTTAGAATGCCTTTCAATATATGAGCCTGCCTCTTCATCATTTCCTGCCACCTTCCCCTTCAGGATTCCAGTCTTTCCATTCCTGGAACTCACCCCGTTCTCTCGTACTAGAACAATCTGCCACCCTGTCTTTGCCTGGCTACCTCTTATTCATCTGTGAATTCATTGAGGTTTCACTTCCCCCGAAAAGCTTTCTCAGACCCCAAATCTGAGTTGGCCAACCCTTGTGCTTTCATAGTACCTCTTAGTCTGTGATTTCACTGTGTCATACTTTGTTTCCTCTGATTCCCTCACAAGACTCTCAACTCTGTGAAGACAGAGGCCATATCCAGGTGCTCACTGTTACATTCCCAACACCTTGCACAGGTCCTGAAATGCATAAGCACTTAAATCAATCGGAGATATACTCAGGAGAAAGGAACTGTACTTATATATTGAAAATAAGATTGTCATATTGGGAAAAGAGACTTTCCTGATAAGAACCACAAAAAGGAAGGATCTTAGCAGTTTAACTTATTAAATTGTATTAACATAGATATGTTCATCAATCTTGTCTCTACTGAATTCCTGGAAGGAAGGCATTAGAATGTTTCCTTTGGGTGGAGTGCATATTTATACTGAGGACACACATTAGTAAGTCTGGTTCTGTTGCTAGAGAATTCTGCAGGTAACTATACCTAGACATTGAATGCTATTTGATTGGGATTTTATTAAACTTTTCTGAAAGTCCCCTTTTGCTCATTACCACTCTTTCTCTGATTATAGCTCCTATCTCTTCACACACACACACACACACACACGCTCACACACAGCACCTAAATAATCGCTTTCTAGTTTATAGTATTCTATCCTACTATGAGCACATTGCTTTTACATCTGAATAAAATGGTATGAAACTCAATTTTTATAAAATCATACATTGCATTTCCTTAATTCTGAAATGCCAAAGATTAAATAATAGCTTTTTTTTTCTTTTAGGAGGTACTGGGGATTGAACCCAGGACTTTGCACATTAGAAGCAGGCTTTCAACCACTGAAATACATCCACTCCCCAAGGAGAGTTGGTTTTTATGTTTGTATTTCTGTTTTTTGTTTCAATCCTATGGATTGAACCTGGGACCTTGTATGTGGAAAGCAGACAATAACTTGAGATACATCCGCTCTCTAATAATAGCTTTTTAGGTAAAAAACAAACCTGACATTAAATGCAACCAACAATTTTAAGACTCACCTCAATTTCAGACACATAAAATGAAGGAAACTGTGTCTTAAACACACATACCTTTGGAGAAAAGAATGAAAGGAAATACATCAAAATATTAAGGTTGGTAGGATGTGAGATTATGGGTAACTTTTCTTTTTTTTTTTTAAAGATTTATTTATTTTATTTAATTTCCCCCCCTCCCCTGGTTGTCTGTTCTTGGTGTCTGTTTGCTGCGTCTTGTTTCTTTGTCCGCTTCTGTTGTCGTCAGCGGCAGGGGAAGTGTGGGCGGCGCCATTCCTGGGCAGGCTGCTCTTTCTTTTCACGCTGGGCGGCTCTCCTCACGGGCGCACTCCTTGTGCGTGGGGCTCCCCCACGCGGGGGACACCCTTGCGTGGCACGGCACTCCTTGCGCGCATCAGCACTGCGCATGGCCAGCTCCACACGGGTCAAGGAGGCCCGGGGTTTGAACCGCGGACCTCCCATATGGTAGACGGACGCCCTAACCACTGGGCCAAAGTCCGTTTCCCGGGTAACTTTTCTTCTGTTCATATTTTTTCCAATGTTTCTGTGAGGGGATGGCTGCATATTTTTGTATAATCAAGTAAAATTAATAAAGTTCTTTTTTGAGGTACTAAGGCCTGGGAATTGAACCCAGGATCTCATATGTGGGAAGTCGGCACTCAACCACTGAGCCACATTGGCTTCCCTGAGTTGGTTTTTTTGTTTGTTTTGCTTGTTGTTTGTTGCTGTTTTTTCAGGAGGAACTGGAAACCGAACCCGGGACTTTTTTTTCCCCTAGACTTTAATTCATTTACTTTTATTTTCTTTCTTTATTCGCACTCCTACTCCCTCCATGCCCTGATGGTTGGTTCTCTCATCTGTCTGCTCATTGTTTGCTGGGCTACTCCAGGAAGCATCAAAAACTGAACCCAGGATTTCCCACATGAGAGGCAAGTGCCCAATGACCTGGACCTCATCTGCTTCCTGCGGTCTGTGACGTCTACTGGCTGTGGCATCTGCTCATTGCAGCAGGGGCAGCATCCAGTTTGTTGTGGTAGGGGCAGTGTCTGCTCATCTTCTCTTTAGGAGGCACTAGGGCTGAACCCAGGACCTCCCATGTGGTAGATGGGTTGGTTAAGTCACACCCACCTCCCCCACCAATAAACTTTTTGAAATAGGCATGATGTGTGTTTTAGTTTGCTAAAGTCTACCAATGCAAACATACCAGTAATACGTTGGCTTTTGTAATAGGAGGTTATTAGGGTAAAATCTTATACTTCCAAGACTTTGAAAATGTCCATACCAAGGAATCATCAGAGACGCTGTTTCACCAAAAGTCAGCTGTGGTAGATCCTGGACTCCTGCCACGTGGCAAGGCAAAAGGGTGGCTGGACTCTGCCTCCTCCTCCAGGCTCACTTTCTCCCAGAGCTCAACTGTGGGCCATCAGGCACAGGGCTCATCTCTACCCAGGCCTGGTCTCTTCAGCTTTGGGCTGCTTCCTGAGTCTAGCCCTGTTCATTCCAGCCTCTGGCTTCTCTCTCTCAAACCCTCAGGATTCCTCTATAGGCTCACTTTCTCCCTGAGTTCAGCTCTGGGTAATACTGGAGTCCTCTTTTACATCGCAAGGTAAAAAAATGGCAGCTCTCTTTCTCTGAGGCTATTTGCCTGTTTCTCCCATTTATATCAGACTCCAGCAAGAAGGCTGGATCACACCTCACTGAAGTACTCCAATAAAGGCCCCCAACTGAATGCATTCCAAACAGAGTGTGCCATAATCTAATCAAAGGTTTTTAACCAAAACAATCTAACCAAAGTGATCTAAGCAAAAGTCCCTTAACTGAATCTAACCAAAGGTCCCACAATGTACCATAGGTTTATAGGCACAAGAATGGCTTAGCTTAAGAACATAATTTTCTGGTGTCCACAAAATACTCAAACCAGAACAATGAGTTTAAAATGACTTTTGCTTTCCTTGCAGATGGTTAAGGTCCTGAGTTCTCAATTCATGAAATGAATTAACAAACTCTTGTCTTCACTTTGGGTTACATACTCTATCCATTTGAGCCTAATATTGATGGTCCTGTTTCTATTATTCTTTGCACAGGAATGCCATTCTTTCTTCTGGATGTAACTGCATAGAAGGGTTTTGCATAGTCCTCAGCTCATTATTCCTTGCATGGCTGCCAATTTTTGTCTTCAATAGCACTTGCATGTTTTAGGACAATAAGAAAATGAACCAGGGCCTCTGACATAACTGTACATTCCAGCATGAATGAGAAATGTTAAAAGTTAGTTTCTGAGAGCTTGCAGATGGTACCAGGTTTTGTGACTATGGAATTAAATTAGTTGGTGGTGAAGAAATTGCTTAGTAGGTGTTCTGCAAGTGCTCCCTTTCTTTCTAGGGCTTATCATGCCTGAGAAAAGAATGAGTAGCTCAAGAACCGCTTTTTCTTTCTATTTATTTTGTCTATAGTATTTCTTCTGCAAACAAACATCCCTAGATTTTACGGATCTTTTTCCTTTATACAAATTTAAACAGCTTACAAAATGGCACTTCCAGGAAAGCAAAGTTAGCTTTAGTTCTTTACACTTTGAGAGCTGCTGCACTGGTTCACCAGGACAGGACAGAGGTACTATCTTGGGAGAAAGAGCCAGGACAATCAGCATTTGAACCCCTCAAAGCACTTTTTAAACTGCTCATTAAGTAGAAGAAGAATGAGAGGAAGCATGAGCTCCCTCAGTTAGCAGTGTTAGCACTTCCCCACTCCACCTCCCCCAAAAAAGAAACTTTTCTTACCTAGTGTGATGGTTAGGCTAATGTGCCAACTCAGCCAGGTAATTGTGCCCAGTTGTTTGGTCGAGCAAGCACTGGGCTAATTGTAATACAAGGACATCTATGGACTTTAGTCACCATTGACTTTACTGCAGTGGAAAATCATAGATAGCTGATTACAATTACATCAGTCAGGGAGATTGCCATCAGCAATGAGTGATGCTTTATCCAATCAGTTGAATGTCTTAAAAAGGGAAGTGATTCCAGCACTGAGTGAGAATTTCCCATCTTTGGACAGCTAATGTCTCCCCAGAAACTCATCAAGGACCTTCACTGGACTTTCATTGGAGCCCCTGGTTGCAGCCTGCCTGCGGAACCTGGACTTGTGCATCCCCACAGTCATGTGAGAGACTGATAAAATCTCTCTATTGTCAGATGTCTCCTGTTTATTCTGTTTCCCTAGAGAACCTTGACTAATATACCTACTCACTACTTGGTTGTTCAAACTTTTGAACCATTCTGGGCACTTAGCCTCTAACTTAAAAGCTGCTCAAGACTGAGCAGGGTCTTGAGCCTGTGCGGAGGAGTTTGGATTTAATTAGCGCTCTGGGAAGCCACTGGAGGGTTCTACGCAAGTGAAAGACTTTATCTAAATGATTGCGTTCATAGACTGAGGAGAAAGGGGCTAAAAGTGACCCCCAAAAGTATGTTTTAAACTCTCCTACTTAAACTAAAGCCATGTGGTTGTGCTTTCAGTATTTCAGTACTTAGAATGAGTTGTTGACATATTAAAATTCATTTATTATATTTTTTATTTTCTTAATTGAAGGGGAATTTTGAAATATCACTGCCATTAATGATTCTACTATTCATACCCAATGGGAGATTAGAAAGTAATTTTGTCTAAGAACTAAAATTAAAGTAATTACTAATTTTAACCTATTCTACTCTTATGTGGTTATTGCAATTAAAATCAGAATTTATAAAAGTTACATCCAACCAGAATTCAGGGTTTTAAAACTTTTCATTCTAGACCTTTAAATGAATAGCTGAAATCTTGCAAATCTTCTGTTTAATTGCAATTTGCACAGACTTTCGACTGAAACTGTGAGGTTTAGAGGTGAATTGAATCTGCATGTAATTAAAAAGTTGTTTGAACAACATTCCTTGCTATGAAATATTATCTACATAGTGTTTGTTAATGATTATAAAGCTTAGCTCGTTATCTATAATTTAGAAACTTTATGTGGTTCTCTGTCAAAATAAAAACTTTATATACTGTAGTACTAAAAAAATTATATTTTTTTTCCAGAGGCACTCAAAGCATTTCACTGATGTTTCTCATTAGTCCTCACCAATACCCCAAAATAAGTAGAAGGAAAGTGTTTTGCACATTCAGTGATTGTGGGAACAAGACCAAAAGAAATGAATGAACATGCCCAAGGCCAAATAATAATACATCAGTGGCAGGAAAGGGATGAATCTAAGGTCTTGTAATTCCCAGGAGCTGGCATTTTGTAATGTATGGCAAGTTACAAAGTCTGTTCTTGTCTGCTTTGATACATTTTAGTCCCCATGTATACAATTACATGAACTAATGAGACATCTGCTCTAATTCATAGCTCTGTGTTTAGTGTTTACATTGGCAATGACTTCTAATTTTTTTTAGTGGGTACTGGGGATTGAAACTGGGACGTCGTCCATGGGAAGCAGGCACTCAACCACTGAGCTACACCCTCTTCCCTGGCAATGATTTTTAACTATTTTTTTCCTCCCATCCTCCCTCCTCCCATTGTCTGCTCTCTGTGTCCATTCGCTGAGTGTTCTTCTATGTCTGCTTCTCTTTAGGCAGTACTGGGAACTGATCCTGGGACCTTCCAGAGTTGGAGAGAGGTGCTCGATCTTTTGCACCACCTCAGCTCCCTGGTCTGCTGTGTCTCTTATTGTCTCTCCTCTGTGTCTCTCTTTGTTGCAAACTTGCTGTGTCAGTTCTTTGCTTGGGCCAGCTTGCCATGCAGGCCAGCATCCTGAGTGGGCCAGTACTCCACTCAAACCAGCACTCTGCTTATGCCAGCACTCCTCTTGGGCCAGCTCTCCACTTGGGCCAGCTCTCCACTTGGGCCAGCTTGCCTTCACCAGGAGGCCCTGGGAATCAAACCCTGGACCTCCCATATGGTAGACGGGAGCCCAATCACTTGAGCCACACCTATTATTTTTAAATGAAGACTTTGGGGAGGGGGTACTAATAAATAGAGTAAAATTAAAATATTTATCTCATATATTGCATGTGGGTTTCCTGTCTAGGAATTTATACTGGTTATAGGAACTTCATCATTTTGCTAATGACTAGATTTATTGCCTGCTGTTTAAGAATTAGAAATATAAAAGCCCCCCCCCAAAAAAAACCTTCACTGTAACAATTTCCCACTTAATGTTTTTTTGCCATAATAGGATATTTGAAAGCCATGAGCTCCTATAAAAAGTTTAAGTTTTTTAAAGTATACTTTTTCTTCCCTTTCCCCCTCCCTTGTCCTGCTGTTTTTGCTGTCTGTGTCCATTTGCTGTGGGATCTTCTGTATCTATTTCTCTTTTTGTCTTCTTTTCTTGTCTTTCTCCTCTAGGATTCATCGGGATGTGATCCTGCGGACCTCTAGTGTGGAGAGAGGTTCCCTGTCAATTGAGCCACCTCAGTTCCTGTTCTCTGCTGCACTTCTCCTTGAGTCTCCCCTTTGTCTCTTTTTTGTTGCGTCATCATCTTACTGTGTGACTCACTTGTGCGGTCACTCGCTCACCATGCAGGCACACTTTTTTCTCTTCTTTTTCAATAGGAGGCCCCAGGGATCAAACCCAGGTGCTCCCATATGGTTGGCAGAGGCCCTGTCACTTGAGCCACATCCACTTCCCTGTTTAAGTTTTGATGCTTAGATTTTAGGGTGTTAACATGTCTTCTCATATTAGTATGTATTCCTACTCTTTTATTTCACTTTCTCTCTCTCCCATGACTGAATCTTTATTATTAAAAAATTTGAACACCTATGAGTATAACAAGAATAGTACAATGAACCTCCATATACCCATCCCTCTGGTTCAATGCTTATATAGATTGTGCCACATTTATTTCATTTGTCCCTATTTTTTGCCTTTACTAACCTTTAAAAAAATAAACACCAGACAGCATCATCTCAACTGTATACTTGATCTATGAGTCTTTAAAAATAAGAACTTTTAAAACATAGTCATAATGCAATTATAACATCAAATATTTTAACAGTAATTCCTTTGTATCTAAAATTTATCCCATAATCAAGTTTTTTTCAGAACATTTAAAAAACAATCTTTTCACAGTTGGTTTCTTTGAATCAGGATGCAAACATCAGTTGCTTACTTCTACTTTAGAGCAGCTCTCTCCCATTTTCTTTTCCCATTGCCAATGACTAGTTACAGAAAGCAGGTAAGTTTCCCTGGAAAACATCCCACATTCTGAAGTTATCAGCTTCTTTGTGCTATCGTTTAACATGTTTCTCTCTCATTTTTCCTATGAATGGAAGTTAGCTCTAGAGGTCTGATTAAATTCAAGTTCAATTTTGTTGTTGCTGCAAGAATACTTTATGGGAGGTGCTGTGAGCTTCCTATTGCATCACATGAGGAGGCCCACCATGTGTTGTTGTCCCAGTCTTAGTGATGCCAAGATTGAGCAGAGAATTCATATGATCGCAACCTCATCCCTCATTGTATAGCTCTGTAAAGTTTCTCACCAGCCTTTCCTTCTTTTTTTTTTTAAAGATTTATTTTTTAAAATTTATTTCTCCCCCCCTCCCCCCACAGTTGTCTGCTCTCTGTGTCCATTTGCTGTGTGTTCTTCTGTGTCTGCTTATATTCTTGTCAGTGGCACCAGGAATTTATGTCTCTTTTTGTTGCTGTCATCTTGCTGTGTCAGCTCTCTGTGTGTGCGGCACCACTCCTGGGCAGGCTGCACTTTTTTTTTTTCCCCGCTCGGGGCAGCTCTCCCTGAGGGGTGCATTCCTTGTGTGTGGGCTCCCCTATGCGGGGACACCCCTGCATGACAGGGCACTCCTTGCACGCATCAGTCTGCACATGGGCCAGTTCCACACGGGTCAGGAGGCTCTGGGTTTGAACTCTGGACCTCCCATATGGTAGGCAGATGCCCTATCAGTTCAGCCAAATCTGTGTCCCTCACTAGCCTTTCCTGATGATCTTTGCATGAATCAGTTATGTCAGCTGTTTCAAATATTCATTTTCTAATTCCACAATTCTTTCCACATTTATTAGCTGAAATTCTTTTGTGCAGAAGAACCTTTCCTCATCAACTAAACCCATTTGGTTAAGGAAAAATAAATGCTTAAGTCTTTCCTTTTACTTGATGAAAAGTTGGTTATCTAGTTACATTCAACAGTGTCCACAATTAATTGCATTTGTGATTTTTCTTGATACTTAAATTCATACACTGAATTTTTACTTCTAACAACAGCAAATAGAGAAAGTGTATAATACAGGTAGTATACAGTAGTGGCTATACACTGATTCTGGAAAGCAACAGAAGAGCATATCCATCCCTCTCTTGTGCCATGTACTTCCCACCTCCGTGGAACCTTTCCTTCTGTTTCCCTGTTCTTTCCTCCATGGCCTGGTGGTTGTAAATGGGATTTAGAATCAAAGAAGAGGAGAAAGTGAAAAAATGACCAATTAAAAACAAAAGGGGGACAATTTGACTCATATTCCAAAGCCAAGCATCCCAGAAAAAAGAAATAAAATTAAATATTTATTTCAAAGCCTTGTCTCCAGCCTTGAAGGAAAGAAACCAACTACAGAAAGTTTGTTGTGCATCTCTTCAAGGCATACAAGACCAGAGCTTTATCAGTCTGTTACCTTAATAATCGTGTGACTAATGGGTAAGGGTACTAAAATGGGGAGACTTCTTGAAATGCCAAAATCTTTTATGTTGCACATCAGAATAAGACCAGTAAGGAGAAGTATTCTGATAAATCCACAGGCCAAGGTAGACCGTGCTTTCAGTTTACCTAAGAGCGAGCCCACAGGGTTTGTGAAGTCCTAACTTTGACAGGGAACATGGTCCTGTTTGAGCAACTACCGCAGGACTAACTAGTTAGATAACTTCTTTCATGTAACAATCCTTTATTAGCAAAAACATATTTTTATGGTAGATATCAGAAAATAATTTCATCCTTTACTCATGTACAGTGGATAATGCCCATTCCAAAAAAAACCAGAGAATATCTATAACTGCAAGCAAGATCGTTCCATCCACCTGCCCCATGGGATCTAAGCGTCCTCTCAGTCAGAAACAGTGGGCATCACCATTCCCAAATTCTCGAAATTCAGGAATGCACAAACATAAGTGGTGAATGCAACTATGGACTAAAGCAGACTTATTATTATAGCAATGGAAGAACTTGTATCATGGCTATAAAGGCAGTGGCCACCAGAGGTTCTAAGGGGAGGGAAAGGGAAGGATAGTTGTAACATAGGGGTTTTTGGGGACACAGAATTGTCCTGCACAACGCTGCAACAATGGATACAGGCCATTATTTATTGTGTCATATTGCCCCATAAAATTGTATGGGGCAAAGTGTAAATTATAAGATAAACTACAGTCCACAGTTAGTAGCAATGCTTCAATATGTGTTCATCAATTGTAACAAATGTACCACACTAATGAAAGAGGTTGTTAACAGGGGAAAGTGTGGGAAGGGGAAGGAGTGAGGTATATGAAAAGTCCCTATATTTTTTATGTAACATTTTTGTAATCTAAAGCTTCTTTAAAAATTAAAAAATAACAACAAACAAAAAATGAGGTTGGGAGACTAGCTTTCAGCAATGAAATTTATAAGAGCATTTTATTTTATTTTTTTTATAAGAACATTTTAATATCCTTTAATGTAAATAAGAATATAAAGATCATTGCCACATAATGAGAGTAGATTGCCAAAGCACTTTCTCCCCTACAAAAAAAAGTAAAAAAAGGTAAAGTTAATATACAATATTTTTTTAATGGTCCCAAGAATTCATATATGGAAAACCATAGTTCATAATAAGAAGGTTTTGCTTTTTATTCACCTTCCTCTAACAGATATTAATCCCTTAGGGGGAAAACTTTTCTCTGCCCTGCCAAGTAACACCTCTTAAAAATCAAATCTAATAGTATAGGCTGATAGTCTTCAAAGTTAAACAGCATTAGGGATATAGGTCTTAGAATATTTGAAGTAATAAATTACTGACCTTTTATAGGGAACAGCTTAAATGGTATCTTTAAAAAAAAATTGGAAAGACTCTGACACTCAATTCTGTTCTTATGTTAATGATAATCTTTGTGGGGAAGTTATCCAAAGGTTAGGTTGGGAAAGTTTTAATAATGAGCAACCGGAGGTTAAGGTGGAAAAAATTTATTTTGGGTATTTTAGCATTATTTCTCATTGAATAGTATATATATATTTGTGGATGAAAGTATATGAGTGAGCATGAAATGTGAAGATTTTTGTGTTATGATAATCTATCATGAAAGAGGGATAATCTATCATGAAAGAGGCAGAAAAACCCAAGTAGACAAAATGACCTGGCTGGTTGATGTAATGGCATAATGGGCACATGAACATAGCCATGGGGAAAGATAGCTTCTGTGCATGGGCCCAACTGAATGGGCTACCTCTGACCAAATCTGATCAAACTATTACCATCACCAAATGTCCATCATGCCATTGACAGAGACCAGTGCTGAGCCACCATGCAACACCATCACCAAAATGATCAAACTGCCACTTGGTGGCAAGTTGAATCCATTAGACCCTTTCTACCCATTCTTTTTCTGACAGAATAGACACATATTCTGGTTATGCATTAGCTTTTCCTGCCTGCAGAGCCTCTACAAGCACCACAATTCAAGAATGTATGGAGTGTTTGCTCCACCAGCATGAGATCCCACATAACATCCATCAGCAAGGGGGAGTGGGCTATGACCAAGGTTTTCCCTGGCTTTATCATGTACTACACCAACCAGAAGCTGCTAAATTAATGTGCTTTCCTTGATCCACAATAAGAATGCTACAGCACACCCATCAGGAGGACTTGAACTTCGAAAAATGATAATAGATGTATCCTAACTCTTACTCAGGTCTCCTTGGTCAGAAGTGAGACTAATGAACAGGTTAGGAATCTAAACTTCAGGATCTATGCTTAGACATTCATAGAAAGCCCTGTCCAGGCTGGTGTCAGGTTCAGAGAAATAGAACCAGGAAAAATGCCAGAAGGTAAGTGGAACAGAGCATGATTCACGGCATCCTCAACCAGGTGCCTACTGCAGCACTCCAGGAAAGTCACTATCAAGCTCTGGTCTAAAAGCCTACGTGGAACCTCAGGAGTTCCACCACCTGGATTATATGGGAGCCACAGAGACCATCACACTCCGACAGAAAAGCAGGCACTCTCCTCCAGGTCCATAAATGAATCTCCACAGATGAATTGCACAGATATAATGATGAGCATGGGAAGCTAGAGTATGAGTTCCATTTATATGAAGTTCAAGAACAGCAAAATAAACATATAGAGATAAAGGCCAGAGGAGCAGTTGTTTCTGGGGTCAGGATGGTAGGGGTATTTGACACTGCCTGGCAGGGGATTTGAGAGGCTTTCTGGAGGGATCAGAAATATCTGTTTCTTGATCTGAGTGGAATTTACCTGAATGTATCTAACATGTAAAGATTCATTAACTGTATATTGAAATTTTTCACACTAAAAGAAGTAAAAGAAGAAAATGCACTTATTTTAACCCCATTTCCTTTCCCTTCCTTCCACACACACAAACAATTATATAGATAGCTCAAGTGCCTTGGTTAATTTATGTCCTTAGGAAATAAAGTTTAGGGAAAGAGAACCTTCAGTTTCCACAGTGATTGGAGGATGTCAATGACATAGCAGCACATAAACAGTCTCAGCCAAGCCATTTTTTTTTAAAGATTTATTTATTTACCACCCCCACACACACACCCTTCATTGTCTTCTCTCTGTGTTCATTCACTGTGTGTTCTTTTGTGTCTGCTTGTCTTCTCTTTAGGCAGTACTGGTAACTGATCCTGGGACCTTCTAGATTGGGAGGGAGGTGCTCAATTTCTTGCGCCACCTCAGCACCCTGATCTGCTGCATCTCTTATTGTCTCTCCTCTGTGTCTCTTTGTGTTGCATCATCTTGCTGCGCCAGCTTTCCACTTGGGTTGGCACTCCTGTACCCGGCAGCATTCCCCATGGGGCAGCTCTCTGCTAGGGCCAGGTCGCTGTGCAGGCCAGCTTGCCTTCACCAGGAGGCCCCAGGAATCAAACCCTGGATCTCCCATATGGTAGATGGGAGCCCAATTGCTTGAGTCACATCTGTTTCCCTCAGCCAAGCCTTGTATGATTTTATTTTGTAAGTTCACGACTTTTACTATACACTTACTATTTATGTATGTTTTTGTATCAGTGATATACTTCAATAAATTTTTAAAATGAAAAACAAACAAACAAACAAACCTCCCAGCCAAGGGGGCTGAACACTTGGTGGAACTTTGTTTCCTGAAATTTGAGGGTGGGATGGGCAAGGTTGGAACCCTAAAGGAAGACTGGAGTGCTTACAGGAACTAAAAGGACTTGGTCACAAAAAGTAAGGCCAGAGTCCTTTCCTGCCTGTAAGGTGCAAGGAGAAAAGATCAGAAGCAAACAATGGCTTTGCTAAATGCCTTGGGAGCTAAATTGACTAAATTCTTTAATTCCCCTGTCAAAAACCAGGATTAACTCCAGAATCTGAGTGGGATTAAACTACTGGTAAGGATTGTTGTGTGATCCCAGTTTTGTGAAAAAAGCCAAAGCATTTATTAGAAACCCCATCTGAGGCCATCGAAACCAAGGGAAACTAACTCTTACAAAGGGATTAACCTGAAACCTTAGACTCATTAGCATCATATTTTAATCTAGTATCCCCCAAAGAGGTAGCCAGCACTCAAAACAAAACCAATATTAAACCTTTACAGGATATTGAGACCTTGTCTATCACCTGCATGGCTTTTAGCTTTGAGATGTGTCACTGGCAGGATGGAATCTCTGATTGTAATCAGGAGTCCATGAATATAAGCATAGCTTGTCTAAGATCAGACATAGAGGCTATTGTAATGCAAAGGACAGAGGGCTCTCCATGCAGTCATTGAAGGATAAGCTTAACCATTTTTGACACTCAAAGACAACAATGTTGTCAGAAACAGCAGCTGCCTCTGAGAAATACCCTGTAGTCACTAGAGACTAACAAAGCTAGGAAATCAAACAGAAATCCAGTATTTAATTAGAGCTTGTTCCAAGGTAGCTTCTGGTCCTATTCTCCAATGCCATTTATTAGAATCATTTTTTTTTTCCCCATGAGGACAAGAGTACATATTTATGAAAGTGAAAATGCTACTCCCAGGAATAGAAACTCCTGCTGGATTCATCTTCCTAAAACTCTTCTTTTAGGATGCTCCTCCTCTGCTCAAGACTGTTGATGGTTCCTTTTTCCAACATATGAGAAACGAGTCATTTTAATTGGCTTTCAGGGTGCTGCATTATTTGGCCTCATTTTGTGGAGCAAAAACACTTGCCTAAATCCTTCTGCTTTGGGTAATCTAAAAAGCCTTTGCTGGTGCCATTCTCCTTACCTGGACCAGTCTCTCGGTTTCCCTCCCACCTATTCAAACCCTGAGCAGGTTTCAAAGCCCAAGTCAGGATTCCCTCTCTATGGTCACACAGCTGTCCTCAAGTCATTCAACCCTCAGTGAACTCCTTTTCCTCAAGTCCCTCAAGACTAAACATCTCTGGCAGTTTAGTCCTTTGTTTTACTGGAACAATCTTTTCCTTTTTGCTTTTGTTTGAGGTAATTTAGTCTTTCCCAGTGCCTTAGAAATTTCCATATCCCCCCAGGCTAATGACATCCCCATCCCTCCACCCAAGAGGAACTCTGTGGTAGTTTGGCTTTATGCTCCCCAGAAAAACAAGTTCTTAATCTTAATCCATTCTTGTGGGCGTGACTCTATTGGAAATAGGACCTTTTGGAGAGGTTACTTTGGCTAAGGTGTGGCCCACTTGAATCAGGATGAGTCTCAATCCTATTACTGGAGGTCTTATAGAAAAGGCCACAAAGAGAGAACCCTGGGGAGCAGCCAGAATCTGAAGGACAATGGAAGGTGGAAAAGAAAGGAAAAGATGCCTCCAGGTGCATTACCACGTAGTGGAAAAGCCAAAGAACCCCAAAGATTGCTGCCAGCCAGAAGATATCGACTCTGGGATGAAGAAAGGCTTTTGGCCTCTGAAACCAGGAGCCAATAAATTCCTGTTGTTACTCTAACCTGTTATATGGTGTTTGTTTTAGCACCTAGGAAAATAAAACAATCTATTTATCTTTTTTTCAACAATTCACACTTTTTTTTTAAGGAGGTACTGGGGATTGAACCCAAGATTTCGTACTTGGGATACAGGCACTGAACCACTTGAGCTATATCTGCCCCCTAATTCACACTTTGATTGACTTTTAAAAATGAACTAATCAGCTCTTGGAGATTGTGTCAGTTAACAGTGCTTCTAGCACACTGGTAAGGGACAAAGTCTGTTAAAGTATAGAGGAGTATGCAGACACACAAACCAAAGAGGAAGCCATGCTCAGCAAATGACTTATTAAGCCTCCAAATATAAAAACAAAACAAAACAAACAAAAAGAAACACCTGTCTTCAGTTATTTAAATGCACACAGATCATATCTGTCCAGTGGGATTATGTGGCACCTTAAGACAATCAGGCTGCCAATAACTTTACTGAGATTTTAGACCCATAATCAAGTAGTGATTTTAAATCAGGACATAGTTTTTGAACCAAACATAATAAGACTTGGTCACTCTATTATGGTCCTTGGGTTAGAGCATTCTATTTCTGTGGCAGCATTTAAAGTCTCATATTTCAAAAATCTTGAACACATGGAGCCTTCAGCAGAAGCATGGTGTATTATCTGCCAAAAAATATTAAACAAACCAAATTCATCTGGTGTTTTCTGTAAATAATTCACTATTACTATCTAGCATCTTGTAAGTATCAACTGTGTGAAAATAGCATTCTGGGAATAACCTACTCTCTTTTCTGTGACTTTGCTAAAGGCAGAGACTTTTTCATATTTGTATATTTCAAGTCAGTGATTTTTTTAGCATTAATATTTTATTCTTGGCACTACAGAGTCATATCATTTCCCCACATAAAGTGGTTTTTTTATTTCTTTGAAATTTAGTAGTGGATGTATTTCATAATCTTCATTATCATTATTAACAATAAATATTGAGTGTGTATCATGTACAAGAACCTACTGCACCAAGTTTGGCAAAGGATACTAGAGTATGTGACCTGCAGTTTCTGCAATTCAAGAGTTAACAGTCTAGATGGGGAGATTCTTTGTAAATAGATGAAAAAAGATAATCATAATACTGCCTTGTATTGAACTATGAATTACCATGTTCTGGTACTATGCTAAAGGCTTTTCATAATTATGTCATTTAATCCTCACAGTAACCCAATGTGATAAGTAGTACGTCTTCATTTTAGTGAAGAGAAAGCTAAAGCTTAGCAGGAACTTGAACTTGACTGTGAAGATTCATTTCTTCATTTGGTAATGATCATAACTTAAGTACCAGATATTGCATAAGTCAGGAAATTCAGAGAGGGAGAACTTGGTAGCACATGATCCGAGTTTCATGGTTCTGTTGGATTTTAGAAATGGGGAAGAACAGGGGCACCATTCCCACAAAAGAAAGGGCATCTCAAAGGTAAACCATGAAAGTGTATTTGGTGAGTATAGTTGGGCTCAAGTGAATATAAGCAGGAGAACTGAAGATGGAAATAAATTCTATTCATGAATGTTTCTAAAAGACTGGCAAAAAGTAATTTGGGACCAAACTGGTGAGTGCTTTAAATGTAAAGCTAAGAATTTGAGACTTTGTTCCATAGAAAATGATAAGTCAAAATTGAGTTACATTTAAATTTTTAAAAATTATAATAGTAACATACATATATTAAAAAATATCCAAACAGGAAAGCAGCTGTGGCTCAATCAGTTGGACTCCTGTTCTCATCCCAGGGCCTCCTTGTGAAGGCAAGCTGGCTGGGGCAGAGAGCTGATGGCTCATGCCCAGTGCAGAGAGCTGGCACAGCAAGGTGACGCAACAAAAGGGAGACAAGCAGACACAGAAGAACAAGCAGCGAATGAACACAGAGTAGACAGCAAAAACACGCTGCAAGGGGGTGAAATAAGTAATTAAAAAAAAATGTTTGGGAGACTTAAAAAAAAAAATCCAACCACTACTGATGTGTAGAAAGAATAAGGAAAAATTTCTCCTCCCTTCTACCATGCCATAATTCTAGTTCCCAGAGATAATCACTGTTAATGGCTTAGTAACCAACTGCCAACCTTTAAAAATTGATAAAAATATAGATCTACTTTTTTAACATAAGTGTAATTATAGTACACATGCTTTTGGGAAACCTATTTTCACTCAGTAATGTATTGTGGACATCTTTGCATGCCAGTACATATTATGAAGGCTTTTGAACAGCCTAAAGCATTTCAAAGCTTGGATGCACTAAAGAGAAAAAAATCTAGCAAATATATATTAACATAGCCAATGTTGCAAAAAAAATCTTTGTATGAATATCTTTGTACACTTGTCCCATTATTTCTTAAGGCTAAATTCCTGAAAATGGAATTGCTGGGTATCTACAAATTTTCAAATTGCTCTCTGGGAAAATTTTATCAATTGAACTCCCAAAGAAGGAGTTTGAATGTTTTATCTTTGTACCTTCACCAATATCAGATATTAGCAACAAAGAAGTTTTTTGAGTAAGGATGTAACAAGATTGTAGCTGTGGTATGTCATGTTGCTGGCCCATTTCAGATCATGTTTTTTTATTTTTTTATTTATTTTTAGATTTATTTATTTTTTAAATTTATTTCTCTCCCTACACTCCCTCCCCCCATTGTCTGCTCCTGCTCTAGTGTCCAATCACTCTGTGTTCTCCTGTGTCCACTTGCATTCTTGTCAAAAGCATCGGAATCTGTCTCTTTTTTTGTTGCACCATCTTGCTGCATCAGTTCTCCATGAGGGCGGTGCCACTCCTGGGCAGGCTGTGCTTTTTTTTTTTTTCCTGCGGGCGGCTCTCTTTGAGGGGCGCACTCCTTGTGAGTAAGGCTCCCCTGCGCTGGGGTCATCCCTGCATGGCACAGCACTCCTTGTGCGCATCAGCACTGCGTGTGGGCCAGCTCCACACAGGTCAGGAGGCCCTGAGTTTGAACGCTGGACCTCCTATGTGGTAGGCAGATGCTCTATCAGTTGAGCCAAATCCGCTTCCCACATCATTGTTTTTAATACATAATTCATTGTCTATTTAAAGTCTTAGAGACATAACATAAACTGGGTAATCAGAAACTAAGGAAACTAAGCTGTCTATTTTATTAGGATGGCAACTAAACATAATAAGTTTCACCTGGAAGAAAAAGGATTTTATTGCATTAAGGCAGTGGTTCTCAGACCTTGGTACACATTGAAATCATCTGAGGAGCTTAAAAAATATTGCTGTCTGGGTTCCACTCACAAGATTCTCATTTAATTGATCAGGCAATAAGGCCTAAGCATTGCGGTGTTTTTTAAAGCTCCTTAGTTGATTCTAATGTGGGTCAAGATTGAGAAGAACCTGCTTTAAATGATATTATTAAAGTTCCTTGAACTCCATGTCCACCTATCTCCTAAAGATGTTCTCTGTAACTGCCTTTTAATGAGGCTCTTTTACAAGAATGAGGATTCAAGGAAGCCGATGTGGTTCAAGCAGTTGAGCACCCATCTACCCCATGGGAGGTCCTGGGTTGGGTTCCTAGTACTTCCTAAAGAAGACAAGCAAGACAGCAAGCTGGCATGATGGGCTGGCATGGCAAGCTGATGCAACAAGATGACACAATGAGAAAACACAGTTAGAGACACAATGGGTGGGAGCAGATGTGGCTCAAGCCATTGGGTGCCTCCCTCCCGCATTGGAGGTCCTGGGTTTGGTTCCTGGTGCCTCCTAAAATAAGAGGACGAGCACACAATGAACAGACACAGAGAGCAGACCATGAGTACAGATAACATAGTGGGGGGAAAACAAAGAAAATAAATTTTTAAAAATGAGGATTTGAAGTACAATATGTAGGGACGCAGATGTGGCTCAGAAAACTGGGCTCCTGCCTACCACACGGGAGGTCGCTGGTTCACACCTCAGTGCCTCCTAAAGAAGGCAGTGAGCTGGCATGATGGGCAGGTGCGGCATGCTGACACAACAAGAGACATGAGAAAAAACATAATGAAGACTCAAAGCAGGGAGCAGAGGTTCCTGGCGCCCCCTAAAGAAGACAGCAAGCTGACCCGATGGGCAGTTGTGGCAAACTGATGCAACAAGAGATGTGGGGAGGAAAAACAGAATGAGAGACACAACAAAGCAGGGAACAGAAGTGGCTCCAGTGATTAGGCACCTCCCTCCCACATCAGAAGTCCTGGATTCATCTCCCAGTGCCTCCTAAAGAAATAAGGAAGACAAACAGACACAGCAAGTGAAAAACAACAAGGGGGTGGGGAGAAATAAATAAATAAAATAAATCTTTAAAAAAACATGTATAATGTATATTCCACATTTGAGCGGAAGCTTACTAGATTCAGACCAGGTACTGTGTAGTAATAATCTGAAGAAATATATATTTCTTTCCTTGGCAAAGACCCTGGGTTGTTTTCCAAGGTTTAATTTCATTTCTATACCTTGAAGCACAGAGACTAGAAAACATAAGTACTCACGGGGTCGAGTCAGACATTATGTTGGGCCTTCCGTGAATTAAATCGAAGCCTGATAACTCTGCAGAAACAAACAAAATAAACAAATACGGTTCTTAGAAAAGTCCCTGGAAAATGAAATGTACCAGTTAGAACAGCTATGGCTTGGCTGACATACAGAAATAAAAATTTATACAAGGCAACATTAGTAGAATAATAAATAAGCTAGTCCAATGGAAAATTGTTCTTTATGTATTTTAACTGTGTGAAATCTAATTTCCCTCATCTTGTTACTACATAATCTTCCAACATATTTGTTGTGATTAATGATATTGGAAGGAAAATCTCACCATGTTTTGAGGGGCAAATGTCCCCTCACACTACAGACCGGGAGAATGAGTCACTCACTTCCCACGGACCTTAGTATATTTTAGTGCTCCGTTTAACTTAGCACTGCCAAGCAGCAGCTGACACCTTAAAGTGAACTTCTGAGGGAGTAGGGAATAGGGTGTTAAAGTTTAATTGGTGCAGAATTTTTATTGGGGTGATGCAAAATTTTGATAATGGAAAATAGTGATGGTAGCACAACATTGTGAATGTAATTAACACTACTGATTATATAGATACATATATACACACACACACACATACACATATATATTTGTTGTTGTTGTTTAGGAGGTACTGGAGAATGAACCTGGGACCTCGTACATGCGAAGCAGGTACTCAACCACTGAGCTACATGTGCTCTCCAATGAGAATTGGTTTTTTTGTTTGTTTGTTTGTTTTTAGGAGGTACCAGGCTTCCTACATGGGCAGCAACTACCTCTACTTCCCCCTGACTTAAATATTTGATGTAGTTAAATGGGAAAATTTTAGGTTGTATATATATTGCCAAAATAAAATAAAAAGGTGAACTTGTGCCCTCCAGAAATGGAAACAGAGCTCTAAACATTGGTATTCTGACTTTTACCTAGTGCCTGGGGCAGTGGACAAGGCTGCAAGGCAGCAGCCACTTTTCAGGTATGAGGAGAAGTAGGTTGCTGATCACTGGCAGCAGAGCATGAGGCCTGGGATTCATTTTCTGACATCTCATAGGAAAAAGGATGGCTCTGTCCAATGGTGTGCTGGTAAACCAGTTCAGTGAAGTGGGGGTGGGGAGGCTGATTTATATTAGCATATAATAGCATATTTCAGTTTCTGTGGTATAAATGCTCATCAAAATTGATTTCAAGCTACACAGGGTTTAACAGTGAGCTCACGAGATTCCTGAATATCTAACAATCATCTCTCTCCAGCCTGTAGGAAAAGGCTCCAGCACAATACTGGCTCTACCTCGCTAAGAATGAGCAATCTTGGTTTTCTGGTAGTGCTTATAAATTGATAGGCAAGACATAGATGATTATTAGAGCTGAGACCATTTTGTTACTCAAAATTCTGCCCCATTGAACCACAAAGCATAGCTCTCAACTAGAACATGAGTTTCTCCACACCTACTTTCAAAGACTCTAAGGCTCTAGCAATGGAAAAGCACTTCAAAGAGGTTTATTTATAAGAGCACATAGTCGAAAATTAAGGAAAATAATTATTTTTGGCTAGGATCATGGAATATATTGAAATTTCAAAAATGTTTAATCTAATAACTAAGTCTACTCATCACCATGATGGTTGCATGTTTGACCATATTCCTCTTTGCTCCTGACATTCAAATGCTGTTCCAGATCCCATTTTATTTGGCCCAAATATAAGTTGTAATCTCTTTGGAAGAAATAGCTTCTCTGTTTTTCTTGTGAAGTCCTATATCCACCAAGAGGATAGCTTCTAGAATAGAAAGAGTCCCTGGCAGGTCTGGCTCCTATTTGGAAAGGAACCAGTCTACCTCTCCCTGGAAAATGATCATTTCTATATCTGTATTTGTAGGAAGCAGTCATTATTTTATTTAGCATTGTTGCCTTAAAAATGTCAGAAATGCATGAATAAAACATGTCAGTTAACTATGTGAAATAATCACCTGCATGTGCTTTCCATGCCACCATACCATAAAAACTGCTTATTATATTATTCTCATACAAAAATAATAGCTTGCAATTGTATAGCAGAGAAGTTAAGAGTAAGCTGGAGTCTGTTTCCATTTCAGGTGACGGAAAAGTTTTGGTAATTGATGGTGGTAACGGTAGCACAATATTGCCCTGCACCATATACTTGAAAGTGGTTAAAATGGGAACTTTCATGTTGAACATCCGTTACCTCAATAACGATTAAAAAAACAAAAATAACCATAGACATGTAAAACACAAGGGAGCTGACGTGGCTCAGTGTTTGAGTGCCAGCTTCCCACAGGCAAGGTCCTGGGTTCAATTCCAGTGCCTCAAAAAAAAAAACAAAAAAAAAACGTACAACATAGAGTGAACCCTGATATAAACTATGGAATTTAGTTAATAATATAACTACAAATGATTGGCTCATCAATTGTACCAAATGTACCACATTAATGCAAAATGTCAATAATAGGGAAAACTGGGGGGGGGGCGGGCACAAGGGAATTATATGGGAACTCTGTACTTTCTGCACAATTGGTCTCTAAACCTACAGCTGCTCCAAATTTTTTAAGAGTATCTGCAGTCTGAACAGATGTAGTTTGCACACTTAATGTGCAATATGATTTTTAGCAAGTTGCTTAACATCTCTAAGCCTTAATATCTTCATTTGTAAAACAGAAGTAAAAATAGTGCTTACTTCATGGGGACATTGTGAGGATCAAATGAGATAAAAATTAAGCACTTAGCATAGACTTGGCATTTAGTAGATGCATAATAGATCATGAAATTATTATTATTATATTGTGATTTTTTGACCCTTAAATCCAATCATGTATGATCTTTTATTAAAATCACATGAGGTATGTAAAGTAAGTATTAATATGGCCTTTTCAAAGATGAGGAAATGAAGACTAAGAAAAATTAAGAATTTGTCCAACGTAGAATAATTGTTGGATGGCAAGGCTTGGATGTGCTTTTCACTATACTATATTTTATATTTAATTAGCATTAACACTACTTTGTTGACTCAAAATAGGGCAAACTATTAGCAGAAAAACTGATATTCTAATTAGAATATTTTTTGCATACATGAGCAATATAATTGTTGCTAGTTACTGATTTTGGAAATACTATTCCCTGAAAACAATTACAACTTTCTTCTGTTAACAACAGAAGCAACTATTTCTAAATGTGTCCTATGTGCCAAGCATGGTGTTAAACATTTATTAGCATCATCCCTTTTGATCCTCACAACAATCTTTTGTGGGAGGTATTATATTCTTTTTACAGATAGTAATAACAGTTAATATTTATGACCACTTACTCTGTGCCTGGCATGTGCCAAGTATTAATATGCACTATCTCGTTTTAATCAGCTCAACAACCTTCTGAGATAGGTAGCCAGTTTCCTAATGGAGATAATATACAGGCAAATGGATTTTGGAATTACACAATAGGAAGCTTTCTATGACACATTATCTTATCCTCTGTAATTACATAATTTAAAGAATTTACCAAGATCATTTTGCCAGAACCATTGAAAATAGTCATTGAAGTTGAGATTGTAGAGAAAACAGGAATTGGGGCAAAGTTATGCTCAACATCTGTTTGTATAGCACAACATTGTGAACGTAATTAACAGCACTGTAATATATATTTGAATATGGTTAAAAAAGGAAATTTTAGGCTGCATATGTGTTCCTAGAATAAAAATTTAAAACCAAACAAAATGATAGTACTATTTCCTGTAAGCCCATCGTCTAGTCTCTAGCTCTCTGAGCTTGATTTGCTTAATCCATGTCAGAGAGATCATGTAGTATTTGGCAATATATTAGGCTTCATTTTTTAAGAAGTTTTGGATCACAGAGGGGTTCAACTATGGAAAGGGAGGAGCACTGGTGTGGGGTATCATTGATGGGGGATGCATGGGTGGGAGGGATTTCTCCAGGGCATGCATGTAGGGTGTATAGATATGTTCATATGCTTGTTGGGTATCGTCATAGTAGATATAGTGACACATGACAACTGAGGGAGTACTGAGTTCCCATCCTAGGGAGCTCTGTTGCATTCCCCAATGGAATAGCAACAATCCCCCAAGTGCAAGGGCAAAGACCAGTGAAGAAGGATGGTCCAATGATGGGCCCTTGATATGGATGACTATGCTTATAAGCCTGTGTGCTTGAAATTTCAACTAGACCTAGAGCTGCAGGGTGCCTAAGAGTTACCTCCTAAGAGCCTCCCTGTTGCTCAAATGTGACCAGTCTCTAAGCCAAACTCAGCATGTAAATGCATAATGCATTACCTCCCCCCACCCCACCCCCCAGTGTGGGACATGACTCCTGGGGATGAGCCTTCCTGGCACCAAGAGATTACTACCATCACCAACTGGCGATGCAACTAGAAAAAGACCTTGAATAAAAGGGGGAAATAGTAAAGACAAATGAGTTTATATGGCTAAGAGACTTCAAAATGAGTCGGGAGGTCATCAGAAGTGTCATGCTTATGCACATCTCAGTAGGATCCCTGAGACAGCTAAAGTAGATACAACTCCAGGTAGTGGTGCTCCTGAAGGCTAGGGAGACACACAGGTTCTATGGTTATGACAGATGGCTCTGGAGTTCATTGCCTTGCCAATGGGCCTTACTTTGGAATTTGTGCTCCTGATAGTGATGGAGTTGGACTCAGATGTGACCTCTCTATACATGCCTTTTTTGTCACTTTTACTAAACCTGTGATTGGTGCTGGGGTTTTTTGTATGATCAGAAGACTTGAATCTCCGGACTGCCCATGTGCCAGCTAGGCCCTGAGCCTCAGCAGAGTTGCAACACCTACTCTCCGGCTCATTGGATATACCCAGGTCAGCTGATAGGGAGGTGAGAATGGTCAATCACCACACCAGGGAACCAAGAGTGTCTACAAATGCAAGCAGGAGAATCACATCCATCAGCCATGTGGGATCTAAGCCCCCTCGCAGTTTAGAGGTGAAGTGGACATCACCATCCCAGGGTCCACAGGATGGAGGTATATAATATGGATTGGAGTGGAGTTGCTGGTATTCTACTATAGAACTGTTGTGACTCTAGCAATGGAAGAAATTGTATCATTGATGTGGAGATGGTGGCTATGGGAGTTGCTGAGAGCAGGGAGAGGGAGGAAGAGGTGTAATATGGGGCATTTTCAGGACTTTGGAGGGACAGATGCAGGACATTATTTATCCTGCCATAACCCACTGGATGGACTGGGGGAGTGTGAACTACAATGTAAACTATGGTCCATGTGGTATGGCAGTGCTCCAGGGTGTATTCACAAAATGCAATGAATGTGCCTTACTGATGAAAGGGGATGTTGATGTGGAAGGAGCAGTGTGCGGTGGGGAGTGGGGTATATGGGAACCTCTTAGGTTTTTCAATGTAATGTTTTGTGTGATCTATTTGTCTTTTTTTTTTCACGTACCATAACGTCTTTTTTTTTTTAAGATTTATTTTTATTTATTTTTCTCCCCTTCCCTGCCCCAGTTGTCTGTTCTCTGTGTCCATTTTGCTGTGTGTTCTTCTGTATCTGCTTGTATCCTTGTCAGCGGCACTGGGAATCTGTGTCTCTTTCGTTGTTGTCGTTGCATCTTCTTGCTGCGTCAGGTCTCCGTGTGTGCAGCGCCACTCCTGGGCAGGCTGGACTTTCTTTTGCACTGGGTGGCTCTCCCCAACGCGGGGGGCACCCCTGAGTGGCAGGGCACTCCTTGTGCGCATCAGCACTGCATGTGGGCCAGCTCCACACAGGTCAAGGAGACCCTGGGTTTGAATCGTGGACCTCCCATGTGGTAGGCGGACACTCTGACCGTTGAGCCAAGTCCACTTCCTATTTATCTTTTTTAAAAAAAGAATAAAATTTTTCTTTAAAAAACCATAGTAGTATGCAACACAATCATTGAATGCTAATGTAAACCATGGACCATAATAATAGTACAACTATAATAATGTTCTTTCATTAATTATAACATATGTACCACATTAATGCAAGGTGTTAACAAAGAGTGAACCCTGGGAAGCAGACATGGCTCAACTGATAGAGCATTCATCTACCATATGGAGGGTCCAGGGTTCGATCCCCAGGGCCTCCTGACCCATGTGGTAAGCTGGCCCACAGGCAGTGCTGCCGCATGAAAGGAGTGCCGTGCCACGCAGGGGTGCCCCATATAGGAGTGCCCCACACGTAAGGTGTGCACCCTGCAAGGAGAGCCGCCCCGCGTGAGAAAAAGCGCAGCCCACCCAGGAGTGGAGCCGCACATATGGAGACCTGACACAGCAAGATGATGTAACTAAAAAGAGATGTGGCTTCCCAGTGCCACCTGATAATGCAAGTGGATGCAGAAGAACACACAGCAAATGGACACAGAGAGCAGACAACAGGGGGGAAGGTGAGAGAAATAAATAAATCTTAAAAAAAAAAGAGCGAACCCTAATGTAAACTATGAACTTGAGATAACTATATAATATTATATTGTACCATATTGTACCATCAATTTTACCATACATACCACATTAATGTAAAATGTTAATAATGAGAAAACATACCTCCCCCCCAAAAAGATTATCTACAATTGCAAGCAAAACAATTCTTTCCATCTGCCCCATAAGCCCTCTCTCAATCTGAGGTAGAGTGGACATCATCATTCCAAATTCTCAAGAGTGAGGAATGAACAAACATAATGGGGAATGCAACCACGGACCAAAGTAGACTTACTGTTATTGCAGTAAAGGAAGATTTTGTAACATTTGATATAAAGATAGTGGCTACCAGAGGTTCTGAGGGGAGGGGAAGGGAAGAATAGATGGAACATAAGGCATTTTTAGGGCATTAGAATTTTTCTGCATGATTCTGCAACGATGGGATTTCAGGTCATTGCACATTTTGCCAAAACCTATAAAACTACAGTGCAAAGCGTAAACCATAATGTAAATTAGAGACCTTGGTTAGTAGCAATGCTTCAGTGTTTATAAATTGTAACAAATATATCACACTAATGTAAGATATTAATAGGGGGAAATGTGGGAGGTGGAGGAAATGGGTAATATGAGAACCCTCTATACTTTTAATGTAATTTTTCTGCAATCTAAAACTTCTCTAAAAATAAAGTTTATTATAATAAAAAATGATAATAAGGTAGCCTCATTCCATATGGGAATGGGCACAGTTGATCATAGTGTCCAGAATTGATAATGTGGCTAAACTGAGACACAGGTTATGCGTCCATCACAGTAAATATATTACAGTGGTGACAATACAAAAAAAATCTATAACACTTTTTTTTTGCTAAGTTAATGAGTTAAAAAATGGATATAACAAGACTTTTCAATATTATACACAGATGAAAGGCTAGTACATTTTATATTATTTGCCAAAATATAAATGCACTCTTTCTAGGGACCTAAAGTGAATAATTTGAGGAAATTAGGATCCAAGAATTCTAGTAAAATAGACGGGAAGTTTCTGAACCACACATCAGTTTGTCCACATACAAGTAGAGATGAAAAGAAGCACATCTAAGAGAACTGTGACAAGGCTGATTGAAAACAGTTGTGGATTCTTTTTAAAAGGACTATCTTGAAGATAAATCTTGTTTGAAGCTTCAGAGGAACTAAGTTGACTTCAGTAATTAAACACTTGGAATGATCATGTGTTGAATTCCATAATAAAAATTTATTAACTTATGTTACACATAATAAAATACACCTCACGCTGTAAAAATATATAATAATAGAGAAAACTGTGTGTGGGAGGATAGTATGAGAACTCTGTACTTCCTGAATGATTTTTCTGTAAACCTATAACTTCTGTAATAAAAAAAAAGTCTGTTTGTACGTTCCTTTGATATTCTGTCCATGCCACCCGCCCCATAGTTGGAGAATAGAAAGATATACTGTGAAAAATTTGAATCGGGGAGAGCCATTTTATTAGCCTGGCCGCAAGTAAAAATAAATTCAGTTTGGCATTTGTACATTTGATGAGTAAACTATTCTTAATAGCCAGTAACACATCATAGCCCTTCCAAAGATAAAAATGGTGATAGGGTCAAAGAAGCATGTTGTTTCAGGGCTTCTGTTGCTATTAATAAAACAGTCTCTCTGCAGGAAGTATATACAGACTGCTCACAAAAACAGGAAAGTCACTCAGGAACCTGCTTTTTAAAACTTCCAGCCCGAAAGCCTGAAATTGCCCTAAAGCTATAAGAAATGGATATCACAAATAGAAATTGAAGAGAAGAACAGTGTTTCTTTCAAACTTTGACCTAACTCAGAGAATACAGTATTTTCAATCCTGTGAAGACTAATCTGGCAGTTTAGAAAACAACTTTTAGATCAACCTCTTCACTTTCCAGATAAAGAAGCTTGCCTGCCCAGAATCCATTTCCCCTTCTGGTAACAGCCCATCTCAAGGAATTTTCTTCAGGGGACCATCCCCCCCTCGTGGTCTATTTAGTTAGGAGAGGGTCAATCAGTACCAGGGGTGGGCATGCCATCAGTTGTGGCCAGAGTCACATTAAAGTTTTCCCTGACAGGCACCAGGCAGAATCTGAACTGAGTTATTGCAGAGGCTGGAGTGAATCCAAAGTCACAGTTAATGCCAAAGCCAGGACTAAATGCCAAGCCCAGTGCCTCTCAACCTAACAGTCTTTTCAAACTACCACGCTACATAAACTACCTAAGTAAAAACATGTTCTTACTTATTTAAAAAGTAGTTGTAGGTCCCATTTGGTGTTAATAAGCTGGATTGTCCAGGATCTGTGCTGCTCCCTGCTTATACAGTAAGTTCCTGGAATATATTACACAGCTACATTTTCTTCTATTTTCTTAGAGAGTAACAATGTATACCTGGACAAAGAGAGGACAATGATGAGTCAGTTGCTTTATATTCAATGGTCCTCTAAAACCATTTAAAAAAACTATCCTATGTCAGTAGGATACCTCTAAATATTCAGTCAATTAATGACTGTACTATAACTTATAGCCATATGAAAGAGGGCTAGGGAAGAAATGGGGGGGAGTACAAAGCTTATAAAGTGGTTGTATAGAGGGACTGGATTATAGGTAATTTCTCCTCATTTTTTATTTTCTTATTTTTTGGTAACATTATATTTCAAAAGACAAATAAATTTATACTTTTCTAAAAATCTGATTACTTAGAGACCAATTATCTATGTTTCAAACCATTCAATCCTTTTGCTACAGTCTCCACAAGGCCTTCCTGGTTGTTTCTGTTTGAGCCAATAATCTCCTTAATTCTGCTAGGAGAGAAAGCTGTGAGACTCCAACCAGACAATATTCTGCCTATTCCAGGGCTTAATTTTCATAAGAGAGGCTGTGTGAAAGTGGGACTGGATCAGGGCCAGTGCATCAGAGCTCCCAGGGAAGCAGCTAACACCCAGAAAAACAGTGAACAATGAAGAGGAGGAAATTAGAAATTACCCACATTGATTTTAATTAACCCTATTGATAGGGTTTTTTTTTTTGTCTTTATTTATTTTTTCAATGTTACATTAAAAAAATATGAGGTCCCCATATACCCCCCCACACTCCCCTCACCCCACTCCTCCCGTTACTATAACCTCCTCCATCATCATGGGACATTCATTGCACTTGGTGAATACATTTCTGAGCACTGCTGCAACACATGGTCAATGGTCCACATTATAGTTTACACTCTCCCCCAGTCCACCCAGTGGGCCATGGCAGGACATACAATGTCCAGTAACTGTCCCTGCAGTACCACACAGGACAACTCCAAGTCCTGAAAATGCCCCCACATCACATTTCTTCATCCCACTTCCCACCCTCAGCAGCTACCGTGGCCACTTCATCCACATCAATGCTACATTTACTTCCATTACTAATCACAATAGTTCCAGAATAGAATATTAGTAAGTCCACTCTAATCCATACTCTATTCCTCCATTCTGTGGACCCTGGGATGGTTATGTCCACTCCCCCTCTATATCAAGAGGGTGCTTAGATTCCACTTGGATGATGGATGCAATTCTCCTGCTTGCAATTGTAGGCACTCCTGGTTTCCTGGTGTGGTGGTTGACCTTCTTCACTTCCCTGTTAGCTGGCTGGGGTAAGTCCAATAAACCAGAGGGTAGGAGTTACAAGGCTTTTGAGGCTCAGGGCCTTGCTATCACATGGATAGTCCAGAGATTCAGGTCCCCTGAAAATGCACTAAACCCCAGCACCAACTACAGATCTGGTAAAAGTAACAGGAGAGGCTTGTGAACAAAGATCACATCTGAGTCCAACTCTATCACACTCAGGAACACAAACTCCAAAGTAGGGCCAACTGACATGGCACTGAACTCCATCTGCCATGACTATAAAACCTGTGGGTCTCTGTAGCCCTCAGAAGAACCAATACCTGGGGTTATATCTACTTTAGCTGTCTTTGAAACTCTACTGAGGTGTGTGTAAGGGCGACCCCTCTGATGACCTCCTGGCTCTTTTTTGGAGACTCATAGCCATATAAACTCATTTGTCCTTTCCATTTCCCCCTTTTATTCGAGGTCAAAAAACATTTTTAACTCTTGATATTACATGTAGGCTGAGATATTCTGCTGGTCTGAGTTGACCCTTTTATTCAAGTTCATTCTCCTACCATATCATCAGCTGGTACTTGGTCGTAATCCCTCAGCACCAGGGAGGCTCATCCCTGGGAGTCATGTCCTATGCTAGGGAGAAGGCTACGCATTTACATGCTGAGTTTGGCTAGAGACTGGCCACATTTGAGCAACAGGGAGGCTCCCAGGAGGTAACTCTTAGGCACCCTTGCAGCTTTAGGCCTAGTTCTTATTTCAGGCACTCAGGCTCACAAGCATAGTCATTAGCATCAAGGACTCATTGTTGGACCATCCTTCCTTGTTGGTCTTAGCCATTGCAATTGGGGGATTGTTGCTGTTCCATTAGGGAATGTGACAGAGCTTCCCCAGCCAGGAACTCAGCACTCCCCCAGCCGTCGTTCCCAACTGTAACCACTATGAAAATATCCAAATATTTTTATGCACCCCACATACATGCCCTGGAGAACTCCCTCCCAACCATGCACCCCCCACCAATAACACCCCACACCAGTATTCCTCCCCCGCCACCGTCGAACGATAGGGTTTTTCATTACTTCAGGAAACCTAAAGTTGGTTCTACTTAAAATTTTATTTGGGTGTCACACCAGACCTCAAACACAAAATGCATGAACTGAATTCATTGTCTTCTTTCTAAATAGTTATACACCCATATACCCATCTCCATGAGTGATACCATAAACCATGCAGCCCTGAACCCTGGAATTTATCCCCAACTCTTCCTTACTGCCTACATTTAATAATCCATCAGGTCACCAGTGTATTTTCTTCACCTTTCTCATGGTTTCTACCCTACTTGAGGTTTTCATTAATTCCTATTTGGACTAATGCCAATAGTTTCTCAGCCAGCAGTCTCCTCCTCCTCTCTTCCATCCTCCACAGGGATCTCCCAAACTATTCTTCTGCCCCACCTCCACCCCAGGCAAAACTATTCAAAGGACCTTCACTTCCTTCAGGATAAAATCCAAACTTCTTAGTAGGGTATTCAAAGCCTTTCAGGATCCAGCTTCTGCCTATCATTTTAGCATCATCTTTCACCCATTCCCTACATGCTAACACCTCAGTTCAGTTTGTATTGTGTGGTAGCTTTGGTGTAAATCATGAGACTCGATCTACATCTCTAGCTTCCATATGCAGAGTTACGTTTCTGGAAGAATACACAAACTGGTAATACTGGTTGCCCCTGGAGAAAACTGTGAACCTAAGATGTAGGGGTGTGAAAGAGACATTTCACTAAATTCTTTATCTTCTGAATTACATGAACCTGCCATGTAAATATATTAACAATTCGACTAAAGCTAAATACATGTCTAATTTATGACCCAGCAATTCCACTTCTAGATATATACTCAAGAGAAATCAGTGCATATGTCTACCAAAAGACATGTACAAGAATGATTGTAGCACCTTTTCAATAATAGACAAACACTGAAAACAACCCAAATGTCCATCAACAGGAGAATGGATAAACTGAAGTATGTTTATTTAATGGACCTCCAGAGAGCAATAAAAAAGAATGAACTGTGGTACAAGGATTGGATGGATCTCACAAAATCTTGAGCTAAAGAAGCCAACAGAGAAGAATAAATACTGGATAATTCTATTTATTTCAAGTTCAAAAGCAGACAAAACTAATCAATGATGATTGAAGTCAGCATACTGATTACTTCAGGCAAGGATGGGGCAGGGGGTATTGACTGAGAAGGGATAAGAGAAATTTTGGGTAACTGCAAGTGTTCTATATTTTGAACTGATTGGAGGTTACCTGGTTATATACATAGTAGAAAATAATCAAGTTATACACTAAAAATTGGTGGTTTTCTGTATTTATGTTTTATCTCAATAAAAAAGTTTTGAAAAGCATGAAAAATATATATTGCTAATTTGAAAAAATTAGATAAAATAATTTTAAAAATTTGCCCCAAAATATGAAGTGATTTTTTTTTCCCTTTACATTGATAAAACTCAAGGCAACTTTCATATTAAGAATCGATAAAGGTAAAAAAGAAATAGGGAAAATACTAAAAATATATTTAAATGAAAGAAAGAAAAGTATGAAGCCACTACAGATTATAAGAATAAATTTTGGTTAAACAAATTAAAAAAAAACAACTCAGAGTTTTCTATCATGGCCCAAAAGACCCTGAAGAGTATCATTAATACTCCAGCTTGCCAGGCTCTTTTACAAATTTGCTAAACAACTTTTAGAAGTGTAAGTGAATAAGAAGGAACTTTCACTGACTTTTTTTTTTTTAATCAGGGGACACCATGGTAACCAGGAGGGAGAGTTAAGTTTGTGAAGAAGTGGCAGTTGAAATGAAAGCCACAAAGGCAATGTTAAGTAAATAAGGGTTATCTGGTTGGGTTGTTTGTCCCCAGAGAGGCAGAACAATGGCGATCTTTGTTGGTAAAAGGACAGGAAAAACCAGGTAGAGAAGCGGAAGAGAGAGAGGAAAAAAAGAGACAAGGCTATAGGCACCCATATATCAGAGAAGCTCAACAAGAGAAGAGTGGGGAAGAGTCACCCAAAGTGAGAGCAACATGTGCTGCTTTTTAAAAAGACTTTCATTTTCAGTTCAGTTGCCCGTGGTACATGCCAGTAAGAGATATTTGGGTCAACCCTCCCACTAGATTCAACATTTAAGGTTTTGAAATTTTTCTAGCTTGTCAGGTTTGTTCTTTTAATTATTCTTTTTGTTTCTGATTAAAAAGTAATAGATGGCAACGGACTTGGCCCAGTGGTTAGGGCGTCCGTCTACCACATGGGAGGTCCGTGGTTGACACCCTGGGCCTCCTTGACCCTTGTGCAGCTGGCCCATGTGCAGTGCTGACGCACGCAAGGGGTGCCCTGCCATGCAGGGGTGTCCCCCGTGTAGGGGAGCCCCACGCACAGGGAGTGCACCCCGTAAGGGAAGCTGCCCAGCAAGAAAGGAAGTGCAGCCTGCCCAGGAATGGTGCCACACACACAGAGAGCTGACACAACAAGATGACACAACAAAAAGAAACACAGATTCCCCTGCCGCTGACAACAACAGAAGTGGACAAAGAAGACGACGCAGCAAATAGACACAGAAAACAGACAACCAGGGTGGGGGGGAACGGGAGAGAAATAAATAAATAAATCTTTAAAAAAAATAATGGAGGGGAGTGGATGTGGCTCAAGCAGTTGGGTGCCAGCCTACCACGAGAGAGAGGTCCCAGGTTCAGTTCTTGGTGTCTCCTAAAGAAGACGAGCAAGACAGCAAGCTGACCCGGTGGGGTGGTGCAACAAGATGATGCAATAAAGAGCCACAATGAGGAAACAGAGTGAGAGACACAACAAGCAGGAAGCAGAGGTGGCACAAACCATTGGTTGCTTCCTTCCCACATGGGAGTTCCTGGTTCAGTTCCCAGTGTCTCCTAAAACAGAAGATGAGCAGACACAAAGAGCACACAATGAATGGACACAGATAGAAGACAGCAAGTGCAAACAATAAAAAAATAAATCTTTTTTAAAAAAGTAGTAGATGAGGGGAGCAGATGTAGCTTAGTGGTTAAGCACCTGCTTCCTGTGTACAAGGTCCTGGGTTCAATCTCTGATACTGTCTTTAAAAAAAAAGTAATGGATATTACCAAGATCAAAAACCAAAGAGAAACAGTAATAGAAGCTAATTGTGGAAAATTTTAAGGCAAAACCAAAAGTCCTTCAAAGATAATCACTGTAGGGTAATTTCTAATAGGCTAAGAAGAAAGCAACAAAGCAAAGGAGGTCAGAGGAGTGCTTGCTATAGGAACAAAGGTGTTGTTTATTTTTGGAGATTAGTCATTTTCATTTTATTATTGTATTTTTCTACTAGAAAACACAGAGATTTTTGTCTGCTTTGTTCACTGTGGCATTCCCAGGTGGCTGATACGTAATAAATATTTATTGAGGGAAGTGGATTTGACTCACCTGATAGAGTGTCTGCCTACTACAAAGGAGGTCCAGGGTTCAAACCCAGGGCCTTCTGACCCATGTGTTGAGCTGGCCCACACACAGTGCTGATGTGCGCAAGGAGTGCTGTGTCACGCAGGGGTGTCCCCTGTGCAGGAGAGCACCACACGCAAGGAGTGTGCCCCTCAAGGAGAGCCACGCCATGCGATAAAAGCTCAGCCTGCCCGGGAGTGGCACCACACACGGAGAGCTGATGCAGCAAGATGATGCAACAAAAGAGACACAGGTTCCCAGTGCCATTGACAAGAATGTAGGTGGACACAGAAGAAAACACAGCAAGTGAACACAGAGAGCAGACAGTGGGGGAGGGGGGGATGAGAGAAATAAATTAAAAAATAGATAAATAAATAAATCTTTTTAAAAATATAGTTATTGAATTAGCTATTTTTGATGCAGGTCAGTATAGAGAAAGGGAAGACCTGGTTCATGGCTGAAGACCCAGCAGGCCACGTGGCGCCCAGAAACCTCTGAGAAGGCTGTGGAAAGATCCAGCTGTGAGATCCCATTTGGAGCTCTTTCTAGGGTCAAGGAGAAGCCCTGGGTATCCCCAAATAAGACTCCTCATTGGGCCCCTTAGAGCTAACAGGCGGGGATCATAAGGCAACCAATCAGAACAGCGAACAGCTGGGGAGGAGTAAAGGTTTTTAAAAGACCAACATGATGAAGGGGTAGGAGGACAGGTTTTTGAAAGGCCTAAGCTGGCACCCCCACATGTGTGACTCATCCTGTAGCACCCCCACATCCACGTCTAGGACTGTGGACTCTTTCCTTCTTTCTTGATAAACTCTTTACTCCCTTGCCTACCCTATGGCATGTCCTTAAATTCTTTTATGTGACATTAGCCAAGAACTTCGAAGCTCAGAACTCAGAGCCTTCTGCTAACATTTTTATATCTACTTACAAATATTAGCTGCTAGTTTTCATATTTTCTTCCATAATTAAACCATTTTAAATTATTTTCATATTCCATTTCATGAATTTTCTAATCATATCAATTTAATCCTTAAGCAAAATACTGACGTTAGGAAAAGGTCAAATGTGAACTAAAACTTCATGATTTATATTAATAGCACATTGTCTTTCTTCTGTGATGCCTTCTGTATTCGTCAGCCAAAGGGGTGCTGATAAAAAGTACCAGAAATCTGTTGGTTTTTATAAAGGGTTATTTATATGGGGTAAAATCTTACAATTACAAGACCCTAAAGAGTCCTGCAAAAGGTACCTTAAGAGGTACTTTCTCACCCAAAGTCCATGGCCATGTGTTGAAGCAAGACCGTGGGCAACATCTGCAGGGATTCAAGCTTCCTCTTTCTTCTTAAGCCTCCCTGAGCTGAGCTTCCTTCGTTCTCAGTTATAGGCTGGCATAGGGCTCTTCTCTCTTCCGGGGGCTCATTTCTTTCCAGGTTCAGCTGCTCTGTTTTCTTCAGAAAGTCAGCTGTAAACTATCAGGCAAATGGTTCCTCTCTCTTCCTGCGGCCTGTGCCATGTATTTGGAGCTATCTCTCTTCCTCTGTGTTCTGTGTGTATCTACTTCTGTGTGAGAGTCTGTTTTATTAGCCCACCAAGGAGACAGGGACTCAACCCTGCAGACCCAAATGATGTGGTCAAATCAAAGTCCTAATCTTGATTTAATCAAATAAATGCAAAGCCTTTGAATTTAAATCAGTAAAAAGGTATCATGCCCAGAGGAACAGACCAGTTTACAAACATAATCTTTATCTCTTTTTGGAATTCAGAAATAATATCAACTGCTCCACCTTCTCATGTACTCTCTCTGAATGTTAAATTATTGGTCATATATCTTATCAAATAGAACTTGAAAATCAATTTAACATCTAGGGCATTGTAGCTCATTTTCTTTAAAACCAGTATGTCTTTTAAAAATTCAAGTTGCAAACCCTAATTTTTTTTTTTTTTGAAATTCAGAATTTGGCTTTGAATAGTGAAAATTCATCAAGGAGTCTCCATAATGCTTAGAAGTCCTGTAACAGAAGTTATAATTATTGAATAGTTTTGCAGTAAAAAATTTCAGGGAGAGCAGATGGAATTACTTGAACTTGAAATAAAGCCAAACTTCTGTAGTCAACATGCCCACTCAGGAATCTCATAATCATAGTGAACCTGGCTAGTAAAATAAGGAAGCAGTCCGGGAAACTGCTTCCTGCCAAGAACCGCTCTTCCCCGTATGACTTAGACAGGACTCACAGGTGACCCCTTGTCTACCTATGACACGGGCAGACACTGACCTCTGAATTCCCATTCTTTGTCTTATAAGGGTTTAGCTGAACTGTTTGTCCTCACTGACCAATCTGCACAAAACACCCACTGACTTGACATCTCCAACTTTAGTCAGGCTTCTCTCCTCATGGACTCCTGAACTTCGGCTCACCTTTGAGAATCAGAACAAAGAACAACCCTTCCTTAAGGGCCGCATCCTGAGAATCCCCCGATCCATCCTCACTCATCCCATCCCCCTCCCTGGTTCTTTCTAGCCATATTTACTCCGTTCTTCTGCCTAGCCCCTGAGACACTTGCGATCTCACGTTTTTGGTCAGAGCATTCTCCCTATTGCAATAATTCCTTTCCCCTTCATGCAACAACCCGTTTGAATAGTTGTTCCTTAAAAGTTGCTATTTTAGTTGACACTGACCAGAGACAGCAATAGACGTTTACCACAACACACTATTTTCCCATCTGACGGAGCTTGAGGGGATGATAACTAATGACAACCCTCCCTTCCCACTCTTAATTTTGAATCAACTAAGAGGTAGAAACAGGAATCAGGCAGAGTTAAAAATGTTAGCTCCATTACTAATAAAGCTGACTGGAGAATGTGGCATAGATTTGTGGCCAAAAGGTTTAGCTAATACCTACTTCCCTGATTTAAAATAAACCTCTTCAACTTACAGGCCATCTTTCAGTGCAGGGCCTACTCCAGGAAACTCAATACACGCATAGACAGTGGATTAAGAACAGGCCACTCTGGAAGAAAGAAGGGCTGGGCCACACAGTAGCAGAAGCTTCCTACAGTCTTAGCAAAGAAGGTGCTTTTTCCAGGGACAGCGTAGGTGAGGGGTAGAGGCCTGAGACTGAGGGAATAAGTATTCCCCACTAACCAGGCGGTCAAAAGAAAACACACTAGAATATACTAAATATGAAAAACTGTGAATAGTTGTCAGAATAGTAGGAGTTGGAGTGATTTTTTCTAAATTAAAACAATATTATTGTTCTGCCTTTTTAAAAAATAATTTGGAAGTATCACATTTATAACAATTTGAAACAGTTCATTAAATGGATAAAAGGGAAAAATAAAGGGGATTATTAATGTACATTTCACATTTTATAATTACCCTAACTATTTTTGGGCTTTTTGTCAGGCAAGGTTCATTAATACTATCAGTGAAGTGGAACAGTTTCAAAATATTTTAAATTGATATTGATGCCAAAACAACAAGATCATTTTGCATAGTAAAACATAAATCTGATTTATCTGTTTTCATTTGAAAAGAAATATACCCCCTCAGGTTCAAAAACTTTAAGATGGGGTAGAAGTAGATTAATATGAACATACACATTTTAAAAAATGTAATAACTCAATTCATGATAGTACTAGCAACATCCCTGTCTTTCTAACATTGCAGGGAAGGAGGTAGGGAAGGTTTCAATTTTCTTGGTTATCAGATGAGAAAAACAAAGCATGATTATGCTAAAATAAATGCTTTAGGTCATATATCCAGGGAGTGCAAGAACTGAATTTGAAACTCTATTCTCTACTCTTGTTCTTTCCAAACAGAGCATGTTTAAATATATGCTTCTTTCTCATTTAATTTGCAATGAAAGTGTTATTTTTAAAAGTTACTGTTATTTACAATCCAGATTTTAAAGAAAAAGTAAATTTTAAAAAATTAAAAAAGCATAAAACAAGGCTGGGGGAAAAATACCTGTGTGGGGAACCTCAGACCAATAAATGAGTAAATTCAGAATAGTATGACGCTTTTGATAGTATAGAGTAAAACTCTTTGTATCTTTAAAAAAATTAAGTCATATGGACACTGTTATTTCAAAAAACAATAAAACCTCTATCAGCCCAAAGCACATTTGGTTTGAATAATTTCTACATCCTCAGAGACATTCTCTCTCTAAGGAATCAATCCATTTAGGAAATTACTTCCTAGAACTTGTACTAAAAAATGAAGAGGCCTTATCTATCACATTTGCTTCAAGCGGAAAATGGCGCGCTTTAGATAAAACATTACAGTGACCAAAATACTTCCCATCTGTCAACTTTATGTTCCTCTCTTTAATTTCACATCATGCATTTGGGCAGGATTCAGACAAGAACCTATTTTTACCATTGTTAAAAGCAAGCCAACTTGGCAAGAGTGTGGAGCAAGGGATGCTTTCATACACAATAAGAGTATAAATTGGATCAGCCTTTCTGGAAGGTAATTTGGCTCTATATGGGATATCAAAATTTTAAATATGCATATCCTTTGGCCCAGATATTCAACTTCTGAGAATTTTTTCTTGTGGGAGACTTGGGTAAATATGCAAAGATATACATAAAGGGCATTGATGAAGCATTGTTTATAATAAGGATAAGTTAGAAATTACCTGAATGACTATCACTAGAGAACCGATTAAACGCATTATAGCATGTGGCATGTTCAGTGGAGTATTTTGCACTGCATTAAAATGATAATGTATACCTGTGTTGATCGCTAAGGAAAGGTTACAAAAATAGCAAGTGTAGTATGTAAGGAGGGGTTGTGAAAATTTTTTGTTAAAAAATGTAGTTCTGTAATGATACATGCTAACAACATGTATAAACCTTGTATTAGTCAGCCAAAGGGTTGCTGATGCAAAGTACCAGAATTCTGTTGGTTTTATTTTTTTAAAGATTTATTTATTTATTTATTTACAACCCCGCCCACCACCCAGATGTCTGCTCTCTGTGTCCATTCATTGTGCATTCCTCTGTATCTGTTTCTCATTAGGCAGCACCAGGAACTGATCCCAGCACCTTCCTGAGTGGGAGAGAGGTGCTCAATCTCTTGCATCCTCTCAGCTCCCTGGTCTGCTACATTCCTTTTTTTTTTTTTTTTTTAAGATTTTAAAAACTTTTATTTATTTTTCTCTCCTTCCAGCCCCCCCGCCCCCCCCCCCTTGGTCTGCTCTGTGTCCTTTCACTGCGTTTTCGTCTTTGTCTGCTTGCATTCTTTGTCAGCAGCACCTGGAATCTGTATCTCTTTTTGTTGCATCATCTTGCTGTGTCAGTTCTGTGTGTGCAGCACCACTTCTGGGCAGGCTGCACTTTTTTCATGCGGGGTGGCTCTCCTTATGCGGTGTACTCCTTGCGCATGGGGCACCCCTATGCGGGGGACACCCCTGCACGGCATGGCACTCCTGCGCAGATCAGCACTCTTCTCAGGCCAGCTTGCTGCACAGGCCAGCACTCTGGGCAAGCCAGCTGTCCATTTGGGTCAGCTCACCATGTGGGCCAGCTTCCCTTTACCAGGAGGCCCCAGGAATCGAACCCTGGACCTCCCTTATGCTAGATGGAAGCCCGATCACTTGAGTCACATCCGCTTCCCTGTTGGCTTTTATAAAGGGTATTTATTTGGGATAAAAGCTTATAGTCACAAGGCCCTAAAGAATCAAACTCAAGTTACCATAAGAGGTATTTTCCCACCCAAAGTCTGTTGCCACATGTTAAAGCAAGATGATGGGCAACGTCTGCAAGGGTTTGGCCTTCCTCTTCCCTCTTAATCCTCCATGGGTCCAACTTCTTCTAATCTCAGCTGTAGGCTGGCATAAGGCTCATCTTTATTCCTGAGGCTCATTTCCTCCGGAGTTCAGTTGCTCTCCTTTTCCACAAGGCCAGCTGTGAACTATCAGGCAAATGGCTCTGCTTCTCTCCCTGGGACTCCAGCATCAAAACTAAACTCTCTGTGTTCCCCTTCTCTGTGTATTTACTTCCCTGTCTTTGATGGAGCATTCATTTATATAGACCACATGGGGTGGGAGGGCGGGGACTCAAACCTAGTCACCCTAATGACCTGGTCAAACAAAAACCCTAATCTGGATTTAATAAAGTAAAAGTGAAACCTCTGAATCTAATACAATCTAATATGCCCAGAGGAACAGAGCAGTTTATAAACACAATCCAATTCATAAATAATACCGAACTTCCACAAACCTCAAAAACATTATGCTAAGTAATAGACTATAGTTACTAAAGGTCACATATTGCAAAATTCCATTTATATAAAAAATCTAGAATTGGTAATTCCATAGAGGCAGAAAGCAGATCGATGATGGCTAAGGTCTGGAGGTGCAGAAGGAGTAGGACATAACTGCTTAATGAGTATAGGGTTTCCTATTGGAGTGATGAACATGTTTTGGAACTAGATAACCATGGTAGCTGCCCAATGTTCTGAATATACCAAATGCCAGTGAGTTGTTCACTTTAAAATAGGTATTTTCATGTTATGTGAATTTCACCTCAATTTCAACAAGAAGACATGGTCCTACATGCATTATAAATGCCTGGAACGATAGACACACAATTATGTGATTATGGGTTATGGGGTTTCAAGTGATTGTTATTTCTTTGTTCCTTTTATGTTGTTTGAAACCACACAGTGAGCATGTATTCCTTGCTTAATCATAAAATGCATGTCTTCTAGTGAAAAAATAAATAAAAAATGTCAACTTAAAAACAATTGTTTTCTACATGGAGGTACCTATTTCTATCATTACTAACTTCTTGTCAGAAAAATATCTATAGACTTTAGAAAATAGAAAACTTGCATTTACCTCAAATCATACTCTCTTATCCATGGCCTGGCTACATTAGAAGAGGTAGGTGACATTAATAGAAATTAACAGGAATCAAATGAATCCTCTTTATTTGGTTGATTTGGATGTGACTCTTATTTCTCCAGATAGTACCAAATACCCAGGGGAGGTGGAGAGACTGTGAGAGGAATAACAGATGTTTATTTCAGACCCGTCAGCTCTTCCAGTCAACCTGAAATGGTCTGGCTTGTAATGATTACAGCTCTTCAGGTTATCAGAAGTAATCTGGCTTTTACAAATTTTTCATTTACTTTTATTTTTTTTAGGTATGGGAGCCTGGGACCTCATATGTGGGACGCCAGTGTTCAGCTACTGAGCGGTATCGGTACTCCCTGAGGTGGTTTTTTCCTTTGTTTGCTTGTTGTTTGTTTTTGTTTTTAGAAGGCACTGGGAATCTCCCGTGTGGGAAGCAGGCACTCAGCTGCTTGAGGTACATCTGCTCCCTTACCAATTTTTACCTTCATCAGGCACCGAGCTAGTGGGGGCTACTTTCATGTGCCCACAGTTTGCAGCACTCTCTTAGGCATGTTCAACAACCCTGGTTCATGGTCTCCAACGGAACATATACCCCTCTCTTCAATCTTGAGGTAGGTTTCTGTCCTTTCCAGCGACCTTCTCTCTTAGGGTGGGAGCAGTTTTCAACTCTCCTGATGAGAGAACTTCATTCTGTTGGGGCTCTTAGTGCCAAAGTCCCCTTTGCGCTTTCTCCCAGAGACCATGGTGGAGATAAGCTGGATGGACAGAACTTGGGTTGGGGCCTGGGGTGGGGGGAATGGAATTGACACCAAAGAGGGTCAGGTCACAACAGAACTGAGTCTGGAGGACAGGCTGAGCTGGGGCCTCTGCTCAGTCTGACCAGGCAATTCAGCAGCTGCCTGATTCTCTGACAGCACCCAGGACCAGGAAATCAACCTCACAGCATCTTCCATTCTTCCCCGGTTTTCCCTCCCATCACCAAGAGAAAAATAAACAAAAGCAAATAAATAGGAGGGGTTGAAAACCGGTTGTCAGGCTGAAACTAGATCTGGAGTAAGGTGTGGAGTGGCATCGAGTTGAAGAATTTGTAAAGGGTAAAGGTTGGAGTCAAGAGACAGAGGTATGCAAGTAGCATAGAAAAGAGCAAAGTATGTGAAAGTAAAAAAGATGAAAAGCCCAAATCAATAATCAGCAACGAGAAGTTCCCTGGAAGCTTAAGAGTTAGGGGGAAAAGTAAAGCAGGAGTTATGGGACATCAGCTTTGCTCATGAGAATATCTCTTTTCTAAGCCAGTGGTATGCTTTGAGCCTTGCATGTGTCTCATCAGGAATCTGAAATTATTATTCAAGGGAGCCCCTGGCTGGAAAGGGTAGAAGGGTCATAAAGAGGGGCAGCTGCTGACCCAAAGAGCTATTGAGCCAGGCCGGCCCCTGTGGGATGGGTAGTAGCAGGGCAAGGCTGGTTGAGAAAAATGACATCCAGGAGGTCAAAGAAGCTTGAGGAGAAGAATTTGTGGAGGAGCGCTGGTTTTCCCACTATGCTAGGTCAAGGAGCAAAGATTTCCTGAAGGATTGATGGAGCACCAGAAAGCCAGAGAAAGATGTCAGCTCAGGTCGAAAGCCTTAGGGGAGCAAAAGATCCTGAGCATAAATCATATCAAAAAGGAGGTCAGAGGGAGCAGATGTGGCTCAAGCAGTTGAGCACCTGCCTCCCACAGGGGAGGTCCCAGGTTCAATTCCCAGTGCGTCCTGAAAAGGAACAAAGAAACAAACAATAAGCAAAAACAAATGAAAAAACCAACTTGGGGAAGCTGATTTGACTCAGTGGTTGAGCACTGGCATCCTACCTGTGAGGTACCAGGTTCCATCCCTGCCCCTGGTACCTCAAAAAACAAAAAGCAGAAACCCAAACAAACAAAAATACAGCAAAGCCTTGCAGAAAATTAAGAGCAAATGTCATCCTGGATCCTGGAAATGGAATTTCTGTCCAACGATGATATCAAGGCCATCAACCAGCCTGTGTGTTATCTTTTTTAATTCTCTGAAAAACTGATGCGTGCTCAGAGCAGCCTGATGTCACGGAGGCTTCGCATGTTTCTTGCTCCTCCTGGAGAGCCTCTTGAAGGCAGAAGTCCTTCCTTGGGATGCAAAAGGGGTTGGCCCTGAAAACAAGAGGTTTTTTCGTTTTTCTTTTTAAAGGGTAGAATATGTCAAATGATGTTAATGAGAGATTTGAAAAGAGAAATAGACCCAAGAAGACGGCAGTATATCTGCTTTAACAAAATTGAGAGAGATCTAGGACATTTGGCCTCTTAAAAAAACAAAACTATCTTCGGAATTGAGAAGCAATTCAAAGAATATATTCTGCTTTTCTTAAAAGAAAAGCAAAGGAAATCTTTCTGGTAATTACCGTAGGAGAAACCTAAACTGCATCACTAAAGTAATGAAATGGTTATTATGAACACTATAACTCAGGGTTGCTGGGAAAATGGAGAATTAATGAGTAGAAATTAAATCATGCCCCACAAGTACAAAACTTTATTTCGAAGCAATTAGAAACTGAAGGTATAAAAGAAAAGAACATCTTTAAGATCTTCATTCATGGCAGGATTGGTGATTTTCCTTAAAACTCAGTGTACATAAAACTAGAAGCTTCTGTGTCTCCTCCACTCTCCATACCACCCCACTCCCAGACTTCTACCTTAGGGCAGGTCCCCCTTCGTTCCTCAATAGCACCTTATTCCTTCTCTTTGTGGCACTAATCATTTTCATAATTATTGCCACCTTTGAAAACTAATCATGGGGAAAATATATACATACAAAAGAATGTATAGAGAAGTATAGTTTAAAGACAAACAACCCACCACCCAGATAAAGAAATAGAATCATACCAGTACTTTTGAAGTCTCCATACGGCTCCCCAATTACTTCTCCTTCTTTACCCAGTAGAGACCATTTCCCTGAGTTTCATATTAAAACAGCCTTGTTTTTCTTAATGTCTTACCACCTAGGCAAGTATCCGTAAATAATATCCATTTAGTTTTGCTTCTTTTTGAATTTCATATGTTCTTTTTGCCTGGCTTTTTTTTTTGATCAAGGTAATGTCTTTAGATTCATCCGCGATGATGTATATAGTTACAGTTCTTTCACTTACTTATATTACTGGATTATATGAATATAAATGATCCATTCTGCTGTTGATGAGCACTTATTCCCATTTTTTTTATGAACAGTTTTTCTCTGAGCACTCGTGTTTATTTCCTAGCATATATTTGCAAGCATTTTTCTAGGGTATATACCTAAGAGTAGAATTGTTAGATCATAGAGTGGGAACATGTACAAAAAAAGAAAAACAGCAAACAAATAAACACTGTGGTATCTCCTCTTTTTCACTGCTGCAAACTCCATTTTTGCTTAGTTAAAAACCACATACTCTTCTGGAAAGAAAAAGGAAGTGTCTTTCTGTTTATATATACAAAGCCATGACTTTGCATTGGCCACGTTTTTACTGATTAACTCACTGCCCACGGACTGTCGAGAAAACATGACCTGTGATTGTCTGCCCTTGTATCTCTTCCTTCCTTAGGTGAATACCACTTATCAAATACCACTTTGATTCTTAAAGGAACTTTAAAGAAAATTCGCCCAGTTTCTTCTATTTCTGGATGAAGTTGAAGAACATGAAGTGATCCGGCCAAGAATATAACCACTGCAGGCAGAAATCTCCACTATTAAATCTAGGAATTCTTCCATTTTGTGATTTGTTTTCAATGACTGCTTTAGGTGCCTTGATCAAGGGAGAAGTGGGGAGAGAAAGGGAATCTCATATTTGTCATTCCTGGTAGCTATTCACACTTGGATATAAGGTTTTTGTGGTGAAAGAAGTTTAAATTCATGATTAAAATGAGTAATTTTTGAAAACTATATATCTACTTAACACTCTTGAATTTTCATGGATATTCTATAGTTTATAGAACTTAGCCTATATTGCAATTAGCTGTATGGGCAAAATGATAAATAACTATGGATAATACAACAAAATAAATAGTTGAAAATGAAATAAATTTTGATTTAAATTTGATTTGATTTAAATTTGATTTAAATAATCAAAGACACAAAGTTAGGCATGCACACACAATTCCCAAATATTTTCTTATTTTTAAAGAATAGGCTTCATTTCTAGAGCAGTGTACGGTTACAGGAAAATTAAACAGAAAGTGCAAAATGCCCATATCCTGTTTGGAGGTTACCAGGCTTCTTGGATGTGTATGTTCATATCCTTTGCTTAATTTGGGAAGCTTCTAGCCATTATTTCTTTGAATATTTTTTCTGCCCTTTTCTTTCTTCTCTTCCTGGGGCTCCTTTAATGTGTATACTGGTATGTGTGATGGTGTCCCACAGCTCTCTTAGGCTGTTCACTTTTTTTCATTTCTTCTTTCTGCTCCTCAGACTGAACAATTTAAATTTTCTTATATTCAAAATCATGATTCTTCTGCCAGCTCCAATTTGCTGTTGGAGACCCCTCTAGACAATTTTTCATTTCAGTTATTATGGCCTTCAGTCAGTATTTCTGTTTGGGTCCTTTTTATACTTTCTATTTATTTATTGAAATTCTCATTTTGTTTGTGTATCCTTTTCCTGATATCTTTTAGTTATTCCTCTATGTTTTCCTTTAGCTCATGGAACATATTTAAGACCATTTTAAAAAAATCTTTGTCTGGTATATCCAAAGTCTTGTTGTCTTACTTGATGGTTTCTGATGTTTTATCTTGCTCCTTTGGGTGAGCCGTTGCTTTCTGTTTCTTAGTATACCTTGTAATCTATTATCGCACACTGGACATTTTAATGTTAAAATGTGTTAACTCTGGAATTTAGTCTGTTCTTCAAGTATGTATCTACCTCATTATATGACAGAGTTCCTTGAGTGCCTGGAACTAATAAAACAAGCCAACAACAACAACAAAAGAAACAGCTTTCACAGTCTTCGAAAACTGGCTCTGTGTTGGCTGGTGTTCTCCTTCAGAGTTTAGCCTATCTAACAATGAACCTAAAGAACAGCTTGAGGCTAAAGTGTAGGATCATCTCTGGTCTTTTCTGAGCATGTGTCTTGTGCGGAGCATGTGCTTGTGGCCTTAGGAATTCCCCCTTTTACACAGTTATAAATGCTGCCCCCTTCCTACAAAATAGTCTTTTCTCCCAGTGCAGGGAGCTCTGTTCATGTAGAAAGTTAGTAATCCTTTGCCCCAGGTTTCTGTGATTATATTGTTTCTTAGGTGCCCAGGAGATGGTTGTGCATGCAGGACAAGGTCTGGGATGTAAAGCCAGAGACAAGTGTCCTGGATCAGACCTTCAGGCTGTAATCAGATAGATTGGTACAGACAGACATACAACTCAGTATGCACAGAGGTGTTACCCCGCTCCCTCTGGAACCAGGTCCAGGGGCCCTGAAATGCACACTGGCTCCCGATTGATCCAGGAGGGGGTGGGAAAAGGGCGAGCAATGGCATCATGAGATTTTCCCACCATTTTTAAGTTAGGTTGCTTTTTTATTGAATTGGTGTCTGTCCAGTTACTGTAACCTTTTAACTATTTTCCAGAATGCTGAGACAGATGGTTCTACTAGTTCTTGCTAGTTGTTTAAAGATTCTTTTGGGGGGGCCAGGAGTATGGAGCTGTGGAATATCTTACTTTGTCATCTTGGTGACATCACTCTCCCAGATCCTAAATATTTTCAAGCCCAGCTTTGGAAAATTGATTAACTCATGGCCTGCCTACCTGTTTTCAGAAAAGGCCCTATTCTCCTAGGCTGAGCCACTCATGGTTAATTGGAAATAGTCTTTCTTATCATGCTTTACAGTTTGTGTCATGACTTGGAAGCATAATGCTCTGCTGATGGCTGCATGCTGTTGGTGATGGAACAGGTTTTAAACCTGTCCATGGAAGCTGGATTGTAAGATGGACCTGGCTGCCAAGATTGATTCCAGAGGCCTAACCAGTTGGGTCAGGCACAGAGCAACCCATGTAGTGCCCTAAGGATGCAATCATTTCAATTCCTGAAATAATGAGCCCTAGGATTCCAATAAGGCAGGCTGGACACTATAGAATGGAATTTAGGATGGTAGGTACCGGTCAGGACTCAGACCAAAAGGGGAGGTATGAGGCAAGGGTTAGAGGAACAGGGTAGGGCACAAGCCTGGGACAATTTGCATATAGAGGGCAATACAGTGCCCTATCCATCAGAGTCAAGGAGAGAGAAGAGATGGTTGCATATTTAAAATCAGCCAGGACTTATCCCTACAGACACTGTAAGACCAGATATCAATGTGAATACCTGGGGACTAGTTAGTCCCAGGAGTTATCATTAGGACACTAATAGTTGGAAAGAGAACTCGCATTTATTCAGTATTCCTGGGTCCTTTGTGTGTGTGTGTGTGTGTGTGTGTGTTTTTAATCCCCCTCCCCCCACTTGCGGCTTGCTTGCTGTCTGCTTTCTGTCCATTTGCTGTGTGTTCTTGTGTGTATTTATTTTTATTTATTCCTCCCCCTCTTGCAGCTTGCTTGTTGTCTGCTCTCTCTGTCAATTCGCTGCACACTCTTCTGTGTTTTTTTTCACTTGTCTTCCTTTTTTTGTTGCATCATCTTGCTGAGTCGGCTCTCTGTGGTGTTTACGGGCCAGCAGCTCTGCATGGTGTGCAGGCAAGCCTGCCTTCACAAGGAGGCCCTGGGACGCGAGCCCAGGGCTTCCCATATGGTAGACGGGAGCCCAACTGATTGAGCCACAGCCACTTCCCTGTGTGTGTGCTTTTAATATATGTTCCTATTGAATTCTCACACTAGTTTTGCTAGGTGTGTCAGTCAGAATTCCATTAGAAATGTGTGTGTGTGTGTGTGTGTTGTGTGTGTGTGAAGAGATTTATTGAAAGGAATTGACCTTTGAGATCGTGGGAACTTACTAGGCAAGTCTGAAATCTGAAGGGCAGGCCATCAGAATGGGTAGGCTGGAAAGTATCAGGCAGGAGCTGATGCTTTAGTCAAAGGCAGAATTTCTTCTACTTCATGGGAAACACAGTTCTGTTCTTACAACTTTCAGTGGATTAGATCAAGCCCACTGATTATCCAGGATAATTCCCTTGCCTTAAACTCAAGTGATTGCAGGTGTTAATCATATCTACAAAATACCCTGTCAGCAACACTCAGATGATGTTAGATTGAGTAACGGTAAACTATAGCCTAGCCAAGTAGACACATAAAACTGAACATCACATCAAGTATCATTATTCTGATTTTAGATTTGGAATCTGAGTTTCTGAGAGGTAAAGATTCTATCGTAGAATACAGGCTGTGGTTGATTTTTTTTTTATATACATTGCCTCCCACAAGGGAGACAAATGCATTCCAATCATCTATATGATCTCATGTTCTCAAGATCTTAAAAATGTGGGTGAGACACAACAAAATATGCATTTCCTGTCCCAGATATGTATAAATCTGAAGATGAGTGAGACAGAGCCTTCTGGGGAAGATCTCAGGAGGCCAATTGTGGAAACTGGGTAGAGCAGAGATAGGGAGGTGGCATTACATCACACAAAGACAATAGGCTTTGGAATCAGGCACACATGGGTTTGAATTTTGGTTGTGCCAATTTGCAAATGCTGGGACCTTAGGCAACTTACTGAAGTTATTTATTTTATTTTATTGAAGTATATCATACATACATGCATATGTTTATGCATATCCTAAAACAGTAAGTGTATAGTAAAAGTTGTGAACTTACAAACCGAATACGCATATCATCATACAGGGCTCCCATACTTCACCCCCCACCACCTCCACCTTGCATTGCTGTGAAACATTTGCTACATACAAACGTCATCAAAATATTGCTACTAACTACTTCTCATATCTTACATGTAGTGTAATTTCCCCCCAATCCACGCATTTATTAACCCACTATATTAGTATTATATGTTTGTATAGTTCATGAGAGAACATTCTCATATTTGTTCTGCTGACCACAGTCCATCATCCACCACTGGACTCCCTGTGTTAAACAGCCCCATTGAACATGTACACTCAGTGGCTCTCGATTGCATCATAGAGTTGTCCTGTCATTGCCTCAGTCAATTTTAGAATGTTTTCATTACTCCACAAGAAAAAATCCCTATATCCCCTTATACCCCTCTGTTGTTGTCCCTTAGAATTGATCTAATATCTTCTTTGCCATTGCTGCAAAACTTTTACACTATTACTGTTTACTAACATCCATAAGTTACATTACTTGTAATTTTCCCATGTATCACCATATTCTTAGCATAAAGGTATCCTCCCCTCTACCCTGAGATGGCTCCCTCGTCTGTTTGCTCATTGTTTCTGCTCACTGTTTGTGCTCAGTTTGTGCTTGTTGTTTGCTTGCTGTCTACTCATTGTGTCTGCTTGTTTTCTTTAGGAGGCACCAGGAACAAAACCTTCATGTAGGAGGTGGGCACCCAACTGCTTGAGTTACATCCACTCCCTACTGGTGTCTGCTCATCTTCTTTAGACGGCACCATGAACTGCAACTGGGACCTCCCATGTGGGAGGCAGGCACATAACTACTTGAGCCACATCTACTCCCCTTAAAGTTACTATTATTATTATTTTTTAAAGATTTAGTTTTTATTTATTTTTCTCTCCTCCCCCTTGCCTATTGTCTGCTCTCTGTGACCATTCGCTGTGTGTTCTTCTTTGACCGCTTCTATCCTTATCAGCAGCACTTGGAATCTGTGTTTCTTTTTGTTGCATCATCTTGTTGTGTCTGCTCTCCATGTGTGCGGCATCATTCCTGGGCAGGCTGCACTTTCTTTTGCGCTGGGTGGCTCTCTTTACGGGGTGCATTCCTTGCGCATGGGGCTTCCCTACGTGGGGGACACCCCTGAGTGGCACGGTACTCCTTGCGTGCGTCAGCACTGCGCATAGTCCAGCTCCACACGCGTCAAGGAGGCCCGGGGTTTGAACTGTGGACCTCCCATGTGGTAGACGGACACCCTATCCATTGGGCCAAGTCCGCTTCCCTAAAGTTATTTTTAAAATCCACTTTACTGAGGCATAATTCACACATACAATGTAATGCACCCATTTAAGTGTATACTTAATGAGTTTTAACAAATGTATACACTTGTGTAATCATAAACATAATCAAGATGTAGAACAACTTCCTTGTATGCCTTTCCAGTCAATATCCCCTGCTCTCCAATCCAAGGCACCTACTTACTTGCTTTCTGTCACTACATATTCATTCTTTTTTTTTTTAGGAGGTACTGGGAACTCACACATGGGAAGCAGGCACCCAACCACTGAACTACACCTGCTCCCCAGTTCATTCCTTTTTTTTTTTTTTTAAAGATTATTTAAAGATTATTACCCTCATCCCCCTGTTGTTTGTGCTCACTGTCTACTCTCTGAATCTGTTTGTTGTGTGCTCTCTGTGTCTGCTCATCTTCTTTTTTTAAGGAGACAATGGGAACTGAGCCCAGGACTTGCCATGTAGGAGGGAGGTGTCCAATTGCTTGAGCCACATACATTCCCTGTTGTTGTGTCTCTTGCTGTGTTTCCGCATGTCCTCTTTTTGCTTCAGCTTACTATGCCAGTCCATCACATCAGCCCATCGCATCAGCTCACTGTCTTGCTCGTCTTCTTTAGGAGGCACCGAGAGCCAAACCTGGGACCTCCCATGTGGCAGGCAGGTGCCCAACTGCTTGACCCACATCCGCTTCCCCATTTTTAACCAATATATATTGAACACTTACTATGTGTTAGGCACAGTTCTAGGTACTGGGACATATTAGTGAATAAAACATACACAAATATCTGCCAATATATGGAGGAAAGAGAAAATAAACAAAATATTTAAGTGGAATACATAGTAAGTTAAATGGTGACAATTTCTATGAACAAAAATAGAGGGAAGTGATTAAGGAGAACCAGAGTTGGGATGGGGCACACGGTGCTCTTTTAAACAGGGTAGTCAGGGCCTGCCTCACTGATAAGGTGATTTGAGCAAAGACCTGATGGACATGAAGGAATGTCCATCTATCTAGGGAAAGAATGTTCCAGGTAGAGAAAAGAGCTGCACCCATCACAAAGCCATTGTACTTGACCTAGAAATACGTTTTTACATGAATAAACAAACAAACAAAACCCCTAAAGGTGATGTGTTAGTGGTTGAAGGGCTACTTTAAATTAAAAAAAAAAATAAGACTAGTGAAAAAAGCAAGTATGACTGCATTTATATAAAGATATTATTTAAATGTCTGCTGTATGGACAGACTCTATTGACTTAAAGGAAATGTCTCAAAGAAACAATGTAAAAAGTTTTCCTTATTTTATCCCCAAGGAATAGATGTGGAATCCACCATTTTTTAAAAATGATGAGATTCCTTTTGTCCTATTAAAAATAGATGTGTGTATATATGTATATAATTTATACATGTGTATATGTTTGTATTTTCATGCATGCACATATATTTGCATATGTTTGTGTGCACGTGTGTGTATGTTTTAGTTTGGGTTGGCTTTTACAATGGGGGGTTATTAACTTATAAGCTTACAGTTTGGGGGCTGAGAAAAATGTCCAAATCAAGGTATCAGGTGATGCTCTCTTCCTGAAGATCAGCTGCCGGCAGTCCTGGACTCCTCTGTCCAACGGGGAGGCGTGCGGCTCCGTCTCCCTTCTCCAGGTCTCATCACTTTCAGCTTCCTGGTTTTCATGACTTTCTCAGCGTCTGTGGGTTTCTCTCCATATTCATCCCATTTATAAAGGACTCCAGTAAGAGGATTAAGACCCACCCTTGGTCACACCTTACTGAAGTGACTTAATCAAAAGGCCCCACCTACAATAGGTTCATACCCACAGGAATGGGTTAGTTCTAAGCACATGATTTTCTGGGGTCCATCCAGCATCAAACCAACATAGTATGTATGTATGAGTATGTTGTATATATATATGTACCACATAAATATGCATCATATTTATAAAAAGAGAGGAGTCTAGTTGCTTATCTGGCCTTTTGGTACTAAGATGGAATTTTGGGTGACTTTTTTTTTTAAGATTTATTTTATTTATTTATTTTTCTCCAACCCCTTGTTGTTTTGCACTTGCTGCGTCTGTTCATCTTCTTTGTTTCTTCAGGGGGCATTAGGAGCCAAATCCATGACCTCCAATGTGGGAGAGAGGCGCCTAATCGCTTGAACCCCCTCCATTTCCTGCTTTGTTGTATCACTCATTATGTTTTCCTCCCTGTGTCTCTTGTTGCCTCAGCTTGCCATGCCTGCCCATCTTGTCACTTCACTGTCTTCTTTAGAAGGCACTGGGAACCGCTGATTCCAGCTTTGTTGTGTCTCCCATTATGTTTTTCTTCTTGTGTTTCTTGTTGCATCAGCTAGCCATGCCTGCCTGTCGTGCCAGCTTGCTGGGAACTGAACCAGGAATCTCCCATGTGGTAGGTGGGAACCCAGTCACTTGAGTCACATCTGCTTCCCATGAGTGACTTTTTAAAATATGTTTTCTGTATTTTTTACTTTTATATATTGTTTTAACTTTTAAAAAATAATAAGAATGTAATACTTCCCCTAAAACAATGATGCTTTACTAAAAATTAAAAATACAATAAATCAAGAATATGGTTTTGCTATATAAGTTAATAAAGGTGAAGTCCTTAGAAAAGTCCCGGAAAGTAATAAGTGTTAAACAAATGTTGGTTGTTATTATTCTGCTTGTTATTATGTGGCAGGCCCTGATCTAAGCACTTTATATGTACTATGTCCCTTATGCCTTATGATGATCTTCTTTACAGATGTGGACACTGAGACACAGAGAGGTTAATGCCAAAGCCTACACAGTCTTAAAGAGGAGAGATCATATCTTACAAACAAATGTCTTTTAACACCCTTTAACATGGCATTTCAAAATGGCATTTTAAATGGCTATTCAAAAAGCCTTGCTCCTGTACTTGTGTAAAAACTAATTGCATGGGAAATGGATGTGGCTCTATCAGTTGGGCTCCCATCTACCATATAGGAAGTCCAGGGTTCGATGCCCAGGGCCTCCTGGTGAGGGCAGGCTGGCCCACGTGGTGAGCTGGCCCATGCAGAGTGCCAGGCTGCGCAGGAATGCCACTCACATGGAAGTGCCACCTGGCACAGGAATGCTGCCCTGCACAGGAGTACTGGCTGATGTGGAGAGCTGGTACAAGATGGCGCAACAACAGACACAGCGGAGACAAAATAAGAAGACATAGCAGGAAAGTGGATGTGGCTCAACTGATAGAATGTCCGCCTGCCATATGGAGGGTCCAGGGTTCAATACCCAGGGCCTCCTGACCCATGTGTGAGCTGGCCCATGCACAGTGCTGCCACACGCAAGGAGTGCGCCCCGCAATGGTGCTGCACACATGGAGAGCTGACATAGCAAGATGACGCAACAAAAAAAGAGAAGCAGTTTCCCGGTGCTACTTGACAATGCAAGCAGATACAGGAGAACACACAGTGAATGGACATGGAGAGCAGACAACAGGGGGGGAAGGGGAGAAAAAAAAAAAAGAAGACATAGCAGAACAGGGAGCTGAGGTGGCGCAAGAAAGTAGTCAGCTCTCTCCCACTCTGGAACGTCCCAGGATCGGTTCCTGGAGCCGCCTAATGAGAATACAGGCAGACACAGAAGAACACACAGGGAATGGACACGGAGAGCAGATAACAGGGCATGGTGGGGGGTGGGGAATAATAAAGAAATCTTGAAAAAAAAAACCAATTGCTGAGGATATAGTCAACAGATACTATAAATATATAGCTGCTTTATATAATTTGAAAGAATGCTCTGTATATTCTCATGAGGTTTATGGAAATACCACTTAAAATAAATGAGTCAAATAATGATACATTATAAGACATATAGTTTATGTAGTGAATTAAAATTTGTGCCTTAGAGTTAGTAGAAAAAATCATTAATAGTAGTAACAGCTTGACCTTGAATAGCAATGTATAGTTTACAGAACACATTCACACATTGAGACTAATCTCATCCCTGAAATTGCCCAGGAAAGCAGTAAGACAGATGTTAATATCTCCACATAGAGTTCAGGAAATGGAGTCATGTATGTATGCATTAGTTAAGATGTCTTTTTGTTTGCTTGTTTGTTTGTTTTTGTTTTTTGTTTTTTGAGGTACTGGGAGCTAGGGATTGAACCTTGTATGTGAGAAGCTGGTGCTCAATCTCTGAGCCACATCAGCTCCTCTGAGTTGGTTTTTTTTTTTTTCTTGTTGTTTTGTTTTTGTTGTTGTTTAGGAGGCACCAGGAACCAAACTGGGGACCTCCCATGTTGGAAGCAGGTGCTCAACTGCTTGAGCCACAACCGCTCCCAGTTAGGGTATCATTAACTGCAAGTAACAATAACCCAGCTCTAACTGGTTTAAATACAGAAATAAATTGGCTTGCTTACTTGGACATTCAGTGATGAGGTGGTCTTCAGGTTGACATAATCTAGCTGCTCTGACTCTGTTTCCCTGAATTTCTTGTCTCTGTGCTTGAACAAGTGTGGGCTTCATCATCAGTCTGATTGTTAAATAGTTGCTACAGTTCTGGGCCTCAGATCTATATACAAGAATTGAGAGGAAGAGACTGTTTCTGTAGTTTGAACTTGAGAGCTAGGAGAGTTCCTAAAAAGTTCCTAGCAGACTTCTCCTTATTTACGATAGGCCCAAATTAATTCACATGCTTTCATCTCTGCATCTGTTACTGACACTGGTCATGGGATGAATCAGGATACTTGATGAAAGCTGGGACTCTGCTAGGGAGGAAAAGGGGAATGATAATGAAAGCTGGTTGATCACTAAAACTTGGGAAGAAGTGGACTCAGGAAGCTAACCCAACTTTTCTCAGGCTAATCCCAGGGATCTTCGTCCACTGCAAGCACTATGATGCCTAGAGCCGGGAAGGATGGTTCAAGATAGCTATGCAGGGAGCAGCTGTGGCTCAAGCAATGGGGCTCCTGTCTCCCACATGGCAGGTCCAGATTTCGATTCCTGGGTCCTCCTGGTGAAGGCGAGCTGGCCTGGGCAGGAGTGCAGGTACTGGCTCACGCAGAAATGCTGGCCCATGCAGGAAGCTGGCCTGAGTGGAGAGCTGCGCAGCAAGATGACACAACAGAAAGAGACACAGAGGAGAGACAATAAGAGATACAGCAGACCAGGGAGCTGAGGTGGCGCAGGAGATAGGGCACCTCTCTCCTACTCTGGAAGGTCCCAGGATCCATTCCCGGTGTTGCTTAAAGAGAAGACAAGCAGGCACAGAAAGAGGAATGCACAGTGAATGGACACAGAGAGCAGACAATTGGAGCGGGAGGGGGAGTAGAAATAAATAAATCAAATCTTTTTTTTAAAAAAAAAGATAGCTATGCAACAGTGAAGTCAAGATGACAGGACTCTGACCACCTTACTTCTATGTTTTTCTTTTTTTTGTGTGTGCTTTTAGAGTCGGTTTAGTTTTGTTTTTTTTTTTACTTCTATGTTTTTCTTAGAGCAACCTCAACTGTTTCAGATTTTTTGGCTTTTATGGGTTCACATAAGGGTTATTCTAAAAACAAAACATTCGAGTGTGAGAATTCCATATGCCTAGGTTTTGCAAGATTGAATTTAAGATAGACTTCTGGTAAACATTTACTTTGAAAGTCACATTTTGACAAGTCCCTCAGAATTGTTTTTTTTACATTACAAAATATTTCAAGGAAAAAACCAAAGTTTAAAAAAATCTTAACATATATTTAGGGGATTTGAATCTCAGGACTGACAATGTGATAGCCAGATCCTGAGCCTCAACAGACTCCAGCACCTACAATCTGATTTATTGGACTTACTACACTCAGCTAAGATGGAGTTGAAGAAGGACAACCACCACACCATGGAGCCTAGAGTGATTACAACTGAAAATGGGAGGATTGCATCCAGCATCCAGGTGGAATCTGACCCTCCTCTTGACATAGAGGTGCAATGGACACAACCAATCCAATGTCCACATAGAAGAGGTGGCATTGGATTGGGAAAAGTGGACATAATGGACAAAGGGTATGGGGAAAGGCAGGAAGAGATGAGAGGTGGAGGCGTCTTCGGGACATGGAGCTGCCCTGGATGGTGCTTCAGAGGTAATCACCGGACATTGTAAATCCTCACAGGGCCCACTTGATGGAATAGAGGAGAGTATGGGCCATGATGTGAACCAATGTATATGAGGTGCAGAGGTGCCCAAAGATGTACTTACCAAATCCAATGGATGTGTCATGATGATGGGAACGAGTGTTGTTGGGGGGGGGGGGAGAGGGGTGGTGGGGGGGTGGGGTTGAATGGGACCTCACATATATATTTTTAATGTAATATTATTACAAAGTCAATAAAAAAATAAAAAAATTAAAAAAAAATCTTAACATTTTGCCATATTTGCACCTGCTTTTTAAAGAAACAAAATACTGTAGTTATAGTAGAAGCTCCTCTCTCCCTCAACAGATTAAGCTAGTCCTTAATCTGGTGTCCATTTTCATGGGGATGTTTTTATACCTTTGATTACTATGTATACATGCATAAAATATACACAGCATTGCTTTGAATATATATAACTTTAAATAAATGGTAAGCTGAACATAGCCTTTTGTGATGGCCCTTTTTCTCAACATTGTTTTTTAAGCTACGTCTATACTGATATATGTAGTTTTAGTTGACTCAACTGTTGTATAGTCAGTTCATTGTTCAAACATACTCTAATGCATAATCCACTCTTCTGCTGATGGGTATTTTGCTGGTTTTTAATGTTTTGCTATTACAAATGAAGCTACTGTGAACATTCTAGTAGACATCTCATGGAGCACATGTAGAAGTTTTTTGTGGTAGTACATACACCTTGGACAGGAATTATTGGATGTGCTCATCTTCAATCTCAATAAATTGTGTCACAATGTTGCCAGTCCTATGGGTTTGAAATGGAATAGATTTGTTGGTTTCAGAGGCATAGCAATCCCGCCCCCCAATATTTCCTGTGCATTTGAAACTCTCCAGTCTCTCAAGCTTCCCATTTTAGTGCACTGGAACATTTTTTTCTTTCCTAGATCATGGAAAATCTTGTGGCTTTTATGAATGTCTTCATTTGATATATCTTTCTTAAGTTAGCCTGTTTTTTCCTTTGAAATGTATTTTATTATTTACTGGACATAGAGAAATGACAGCAAGAGAAAAGAAATAAATACATATAGACATTTTTCATTTTCTATTCAAATTGTTATGGGAAATAAGGCCATTTCTTTTCTTGATAAATTCTAGCTCACTTGACTAAGTAATGCAGTCAGAATTTTGCTTTTTGTATAGGGAATGGAATATGCCCCCTTTTCTTTTCACTAAAGAAAACCCAAGACCAGAAGAGATAAGAGTAGCCCAGATAATAGATTAATTAGTATTTGGCAAAGTTCTTTAGTAGAATCCTTGGACTTTGCACCGGGTGTCAGAGATGACACTACTGAAAGATGTCACTTTCGGATCTTAAAGCACCACTCTATTTTTATACCATGTCTACCTAAAAGGATCATCCACACTTGAATATGCTTACAGCAAGCTCCCTGAAGAGTTACCCTGTGTTTGGGGAAGAAGATATGTCAGTAAATCAAATTTACACCCTCTTGACCTAGGAAATGGAAAGACAACACAATAAACAAACATGAGATCATATTTCCATTTTGGTTGAGGACAAGGGAACGCTTAATCATGAGCAAGGGGTGGGGTTTGAATAAAAAGCATGGTGACTGAGATTATTCTGTTTTCTCTTGCAGTTTTCTTTGCAAAACATAGATGGGAAAGGAATAAGCGTTTATTTTTCTTGCTCTCCATGCTTACCTTTTAAGTGTCTTAGCATCAACAGAAACACCCAGCCTGAAAGTGTGTTTTTCTTTACCCAAAGAATGTGCTATAAATGAGAGAATGTATTTGAGGGGTGGAAGTAGGAGAGAGAGCTTTGTGGGCCTACAGAAATACTGAAGTTAAAAGTCATGATTAAGGGGAAACGGACTTTGGCCCAGTGGTTAGGGCGTCCGTCTACCATATGGGAGGTCCGCGGTTCAAGCCCCGGGCCTCCTCGACCGGTGTGGAGCTGGCCCATGTGCAGTGCTGATGCGCGCAAGGAGTGCCCTGCCACGCAGGGGTGTCCCCCGCGTGGGGTAGCCCCCACGCGCAAGGAGTGCGCCCGTGTGGCAGGGCAGTCCCCCGCGTGGGGTAGCCCCCACGCGCAAGGAGTGCGCCCGTGAGGAAAGCCGCCCACTGTGAAAAGAAAGTGCAGCCTGCCGAGGAATGGCACCGCCCACACTTCCCGTGCCGCTGACGACAACAGAAGCGGACAAAGAAACAAGACGCAGCGAATAGACACCAAGAACAGACAACCAGGGGAGGGGGGGAAATTAAATAAATAAATAAATCTTTAAAAAAAAAAAAAACTCATGATTAAAAATAATTTTTTAAGCTTTAAGACAGAAACAACTGGTTGGGGAGAGTTACTGATGTTGGTTATAGGTTCTCCTAGAAGGTTGAGCCATGCATTGTGTCCTTTTGTTTCATGATAAGACTGTTTAGAAATGTTACCAAACAGCTTTTACTTCATCCTCTAGGGTTGCAAGATGACAGCCAGCTTTTTATGGCAACTTTAGTGATGGCCTATTAAAACATGACTACACAGTTTCATACATAAGGGGTAAAAAGGAAGTCTTCCTCTGGAGTTTTCTGCTAACTCATGCCTTTTATATTAATGGTTAAAAAAGACCTGAAAATTCTTTGGAAGAAGTTAGATATGCTTATATTTTTCAAAAATACTATACCATAAGCATAGTATAGTCCCCCTCACCTCGAATTACAATAATTTGTTAAACAAGCAGGTCCATGAAATCGAGCACTTCCTTCTCTTCAATATTAGTGTCCCTTTAGATTCCTGCGCTTGCCCTTGTTCACCAGCACTTGCCTGCTCTTCAGTTCTCTGACCCTTGTTCTAATCCTGCCCTCCCAGCATTTTGTGTTCTGATAAGCACATCTGCCTGCCCACTTCCACAACAATCCCTGTGATTGCCATCTCAGATATCATAAAACCTCAACATTCCTTAAGTGGCACTTCCGTTCCACCCTCTCCTGGCAACTGGAGCCCTGACAGCTGCCAGATCAGTGACCTTAACCTGGGAAAGAGTCAGTGTGCTCAGGGTGAGAGAAGTGTATCTTGGGCACATGATTCATTTTCTAATGTAATGACTTCATTTTTATGATCCCAGAGGAATGCAGCAGGCGTATTGACATTTTGTCCAAAGGCACCAAAGAAAATAGTGGGTTGCTATACTAACACGCCCCAGCTGAATTCTGATAGGTTAGAGTACTGAGAAACTTAAGGAGACAGAGGAACTAATCAGGCCTTTGTAGAGTTTAACACAAGTACAAGCCACCCTTTTAAAAAAGGTTGGCTTTAACTAGCTTTTTTCCCCTCTTAACCTGAACTTCAGTAGATGAAGGTCAACTCAGGAGCAGTCTGGCTTTTCTGGAACAAGTCTGTAATCCTACTTATTTGGTTGAGTACTGTGAAAGAAACCAAATCTTTGATACCTCTTTAGTGTTCTGCACTGACATTTTGAAAAGGCATTTACTTTTATGAGTGCTTGTATATAATTCACCCATAACCTAATCCTTTCAAGCCTCTTGCTTAGGTTGTAGGTATTAGAACAGTGACTAATTTAACAATGAGGTGTTGTGAAGAGAAGCCCTCCAAGCCCGCATTCCCAAATTTAAAGCACCTAGCTCGGTTATCCATGGCCTCACTGGTCATGTTTTCCACCTCAGACCTCTGTCATGTTCCTGTTGGGGTTTGGAGACATTTGCCCAGAATCTTTCATTCATTTTCTAATTGGACTTTTGGAAGAAGGACAAACGAAAGGGGGGGCAGGAGAGAAAGTTGGGGTTGGTTAGACCACAGTATGCAGTTTTTAGCTACTAAAGAATTAGTGGCATAAAAATAATGAAACAGGATTGAGCTTCATGAATTAGAGGTTTGTCCGCATTTAGATAAAGTCACCATTAAGCTGTTCCATCTACCCTCCCTGCTCCCACCCCTTAACTAAGGTGGAATTAGGAAAGGAAATTCAAAGTTGGGCCACCTTCCCAAATGGCTTCAGAAAAACTTTCCTAATCAGGTAGCCCTGGAAAGGATGAAAGACACTAGGAGATAAAAAGGCTCGATGGATGGAATCTGAGAAAATTCTTTCTTGCACCTTATCGCAGCTGGAAATTCGCTGCCTCCTAACTATGTTGCTGACTGAACAAAACAGAGGATAATAGCCTCTGGCTGAGATTTTATAACTCAAGCTGAGACAGAGCGGGCCATGTGCATGTTTAGAACAGTGATTGCATTGTGAATTGCAACACAAGTCCCACTTGTCAGTCACACAACTGTTAAAGACCAGAGAAAGGCATCTGATTTGGGACAGGGATGGCAAAAATGAATCTTTTGGTTCCCCCACTTAGCCCTGAGTATAAAGGGACTGATGATTGCCTTCTTCTTGGATGAAGTCCTACATTCCTTTCAGGACTACCCAATCATTAAAGGAGAGAGAGAAAATTCCTGTCTGGAATCACTCCTACCACTTTCTGAAAGTAACCTTTGAGTCCTTATTAACCAGTGGGGAAAGAAAGCAACACACATGATTCCCAAGCCAGAGATTTTGCTTTGCTTGCTAATCATTACTTTTCTCCATTAATCTTTAGTAAAAGCCTCAATATTGTTGAGGTAAACAATACAAAGAAACATGGCTCTAATTTGACAATATCTATCAACATCTAAAATGCTTCTACCCTTTGAACCAGAAATTATACTTTTAAGAATTTATTTAATAGATGGAAAATAACATACAAGGATAACCTTGTATGTTACAATGGGAGCATTGTTTGTAATGCTCAAAGAATGAAAACAACCTAAATATTCATCAACAGGGATCAGTTAAAAAATTATTACACATTTACAGAATAGAAGACTAGGCAATCACGAATTAAAATACGGCAGATACCTGCAAAAGAAGGTACAGAACAATGTGTATAGAATGCTACCATTACAACATTGATGTTTCAAAATGTTGCATCAAAATAGTAATTATCAGGAAGTGGATGTGGCTCAAGTGATAGGGCCTCCACCTACCAAATGGGAGGACCTGGGTTCGATCCCTGGGGCCTCCTGGTGAAAAAAGAAGAGAAAGTGTGCTTGTGCAGCGAGCCGAGGGCCTGCATGAGTGCCTGTGCGGTGAGCTGGACTCCCTTGTGGTGAGCCGAGTGCCCACATGAGTGCCTGCGTGGCAAGTCAGTGCCTGCGTGGTGAGCCAAGTGCCTGGGCAGCAAAGCTGAGTGCCCGTGCAAGTGAGTCACGCAGCAAGATGATGATGCAACAAAAGAGAGACAAAAGGGGAGAGTCAAGGTGAAGTGCAGCAGAGACCGGGAACTGAGGTGACGCAATTTACAGGGAACCTCTCTCTACAGCAGAGGTCCCCAGGACTGAATCTGAGTGAATTCTAGAGGAGAAAGACAAGAAGACAAAAAGAGAAATAAGTAACAGAAGATTACACAGCAAATGAACACAGAGAGCAAAAACAACAGGGTGAGGGCAGGGGCGGGGAGGGAAAGGGGAAAAAACAAAAACAAATACAAAAAACAGTATTTATCTTGGGAGCAGATGTGGCTCAAGCAGTTGAGCGCCTGCTTCCCACACTGGAGGACCTGGGTTTGGTCCCTGGTGCCTCCTAAAACAAAAAACCCAAACAACAAGCAAACAAACAAACAAAAATCAGCTCAGGGGAGCTAATGTGGCTCAGAGGTGAGCACCAGCTTCCCACATATGAGGTCCTGGGTTCAATCCCCGGCCCTGGTACCTAAAAAAAAAGAAGCTACATGTGTGGGAAGGCTACATTGTGTATATGTAGGATATCTCCTGGAAGGTTACACAAGAAACTGGTAGTGGTAGCTGCCTCAGGAAAGGGGAATTGGGTACCCAAGAGACAAGGGTGGGAAAGAGACTTATTTTTCACCATCTACTTTTTTCATACCTTTAAAATTGTGTAATATGTGCATCAAAAATGTAAAAATTACATGAATAAGGAATATATATTTTATAAAAACTCACGAAGGTCTGATAGACAAAAATAAGGCGTTCTGTAAAGTACATGATTATTTAAATAGATTAGAAGGAAATGGGGTGCAAGTAAAAAGCCCAAGTCCCAATTCCTTGCCATGAATCTTGGAACACTGAAGTTTTTATATTCTTTCATTGAACTGCTTAATTAATTGCTAGCACTAAAAAAGTAAGTCATAAATAATAGGCAATAAGGGATTGAAGAGTTGGGTGCTTTTCTTCTGAATATTGTTAGTAATGGAAAATTATTAACATTGGTGGGAGAAGAAGTAAGGAATCTCGCCATCTCTAAAAAATTCATTGGCTGTCTTAGTCTATTTTTTAGATTTATAGGATGTACCAATGCTTTTGAGTATATAATACTTAATAATATAAGTATTAATATATAATTCTCAAAAAGAGGCCCACATCATTCCTCTAATGGCTATAGGTTTATAATCAGTTGATCACAGTGCACACAAATGGTTATTGTGAACATTTTTATCTTGTCTGGGAGCCTTTTAACCACAGGGCCTAAGAAACTCCTGGATATAACAGAGGTGGAAGAATTCCATTTAGTTTCATTGCTGAAATGCTGAAAAGAGAATAGCAGCCATTTTGTTAAAAAGAAAAGTCTATGGTAACCATAAAAATTTTTGTGGCACAAAGCTAATTGAGTCAACGAGTGTTTGAGAAAAACAACAGGAAAGTGTTATAGATATAACTTTTTATAATTTATCTTGATGAATAATGAACTTATTTGCCTTCCCCATTAGACTGTGGACAACTTGAGTTCAGAATTGTTCACCACTAGTGTATCCTCAGTGCCAAGCACAGTGTTTGATACATGTCTACTCAAAGCAAACACCATGAGATGGGTTGGCTTACACATCATCAAGGCAATGCTTTCTTCCCAAAGGATCCTTGGCTCCTCTGTCACATGGCAAGGCACATGGCAAGGTACATGATGTGGTCTGCAGGTTTCTCCTTTCTCTTCTGGGTTTCATTGATTTCAGCTTCTTGCTTCAGTTGCTTTCCCTCTCTCTGTTCTGAATTTCATTCTCTTATAAGGGACTCCAGTAAGAGGATTAAGACCAGTCCTGGTTGAGAGGGCTGCACTTTAACTGAAGCAGCTTCATCAAAAGGTCCTACTTACAATGGGTTTGCATGCACAGGAATGGATTAAATTTAAGAACACGTTTTTCTGGAGTACATACAGCTTCACATTGCCGTAATAAATAGCCAGTACTTTATAAATGATCTTCAAAAAGAACTTAAAAACAAGTTTGACAAAAACTTGATTACTACAGCAGTCTTTAAATTTTTCTGATTAAAGGTAGGGGACCTCTCCCCAGAAAAACACACATATTAGGGACACAAACATTTTTAATATAACTTCAGGGCATTCGTGGGACATCCTCTTCACCTGTCTCTTTCATAGAATCCCTAAAGAACCAGAGATTCCAGGTCAAGATCTTCTAGGTTTAATGTAAGAACATTCTCTTGTGAACTAAAGCAAACGTATAATACTGATATAAGATGTTGATGATAGGGTGGGTCGGGAGAAAAATACATCAAATGTAAGATATGGGCTATATAGTTAGTAGTAATATTTTGATGATGCTTTCATAATTTGTAACAAATGTTTCACAATAATACAAGGTGGTGGTGGTGAGATATATGGGAGCCCTGTATGATGCTATACGTTTGTTTTGTAAGCTTACAATTTTATGACATACTTGTTTATGTATGTTCATGTATGAATGATACACTTCAATAAAATTTCATTAAAAAAGAACTTCTAGGTTTAGAGTATTTAATCAGAGAGAAGTGGAGGAATCTTTGGAAACATTTGCTATCCTATTTTTCTTTTACAAAAAGTCTATTTCATGCAGCAACTTTTAGTACACTAAGGAAAAGAACCCCTCGCCTCCATCCAGAAATCTGCTCTTATCAGGTTTAAAAAAAAACTGTCCTATATAGTTTTGGATTACTTTGCAAATTGTTTTGTGATTATTGTAGAAAAATTCATCTTTATGGAAAAAGGCAATTTTAAAGAAAGTATATTTACTAACAACCATTTATGAACTATTTACCATGAGTCAAAGGCTATGTAAGATGGGACAGAAGCAATACCTCAAAGGGAGCCACAATATGGTGAAGTGCAGGCATCACACATCTGGGCATTTGAATCAGGTTTTCTGCCTCTGTGTACGTGTGATAAAGACAGTGGTGGGTGGAATGGGCAGAGAGCAACTGTAAATTCTGTAAGTGGAGAAAACTAACCTTTACCTTTATTATGGTCACGTACAACTGTTAGTCTCCCATCCTCAGCTCCCAGAGCGCTGATAATTAGCCTCTGGATAGGCACTGGCTGATTACAGATGGGAAGTAAGACAATGTTTAAACTATGAAGGAACCATACCATGAATGAGTTGCAACCCCCTAAATGCCAATTCTGAGATCTGCCTTGTAAATGTTTTGCCTCGTGATGTTTTGGCATTGATTATTTAAAAACTCATTTGGTGCTAGTGTCTATTCAAAGGAGGTATTTCCTCTGTAATATACCTGGCAGCCACAGGCTTTGTTTGAACAGTAAAATAATTTGTAATTAATGAATAACAATTATTAGAAACCTCTCCCTCATACTGAACTAATGCTTCCTGAAGCTCTAACCATTTCTCTACCTTTGCCTTCTTAACTGACGCACAGTAAGTCTACTCTGCCCTAAATCCTTTAAGTATTTGAAAACAACTATCATTTGTCATTCTGAATTTTCTCATTTCCAGACTGAACTTACCTAATTCTTTTATGTATTGCTCTTGAGAAGTCTTTTCAAAGTCATCGCCATCCTGTTCTTTCTCCTACAAACCCTCTATACTTGGCCGAAGCCTGCTTAAAATGTGAAACCCTAGAACAGAACATGATATTCTAGCTGTGATTGACCTCACCACATCGCAGTACAGAGGGATTATTCTTTTGATCTGGACACATACTTCCATCAGTCCACTCTTAAAAGGCTTTAGCTCTCCCCGCCTATTTCTCTCCCCAGGTGTGCAATACTGTGGGCTTATACTGGGATTTGGCCAAATAAAACCACCAGGTCTTTCTTTCAGCATACCATTATCAAGTCAGGTTTCCCTCCTTTTACTATGGCACTGGAATGTGTCCCTTTTCATTTTACATTTGTCTTGGCACTGAAGTAATTTTAAATCTTTCTTAAAGCACTGGACATTTTCCTTCAATTTAATGTGGATAATTATTTAACTTTCTCAGGCTGGGATGTTTCATTAGCTGGGAATCCACCTGATTACACTATGATGTAGTCATACCCTCCATCTTAGACACAAAGATATCAGTAGATGTGGGGTGTCTTGTTGGATTCGTGAACACTGTTCCTTTAAACCAGGGGTTCTTAACCAGGGGTCCATGAACTTGAATTGAAATCCAAAAAAAACCACGTTATTCTTGCGGGGAACCTGTTGGTGCGGGTGTGATATATTATTAAATAATACACAGTATAGTGAGGGCTTAGTAAGGGGTGCGTGGTTTTCACCTGACTGGCAAAGGGGTCTGTGGAACAAAAAAGGTTAAGAACCCCTGCTGTAAACCATTCTTAGTCATACAGTTTCTCTGATGATGAATGCTAGACACATTTAATTTAGACAGTAAAATTTCAGGTGAGCCTCTGGGCTTTGTGAAATAAGCAGCTGGAATGGCATCAGCTCACATGAGCAGGAACAAGAAAGCCTGTTTTAGATTCACTCCTTCCCTTTTCCTATACATACATCAGACCCATATTTTACTAGAATGGAAACTATAGGGTAGATTCACCCGAATAAAAACCCAAGAATTCACTCACTGGTGGGAGAGTGAAGCATTATTGTGGGTATTTTTGAAAAGGCTACTGTTGCTTAGTCTTTCTTTAGGTTTTATAACTTATTATCATTGATACAGTTGGCACTAGATTATTACTAATTTAAGGTGGCTGGTTTCCAGTAGAAATTTCTCCAGCAAAGATGACTGAAAAATAAAATTTGGACATTGATTCTTTGAAAAAAAAAGAAATGAAAGCATGCTTATCTTTTTTACTTTCATTCTCATCAAGTGTTGTTAAGAGAAGGCATATTCAATTTTGAGGGCCTATCCAATTTCAGATGAGAGACACACAATTGTAATAATGGTGTATGGAGGGAAGAAAGAAGCTTAGATTATTTCATCTATTCAAAACAGGTAGGGTTTCTCTTTTGGGGCTCAGTTAACTATGCTTAAACCCGGTTTGAGGAGTTAGAATTTTAATGCAATTTCTCCAGGGCATGGGCAATCTTCTTGTGCATGATTAAAACAAAAAAGGCCATACACAAGCCATATAGTGGGAGGCAGGATTTCTATATACTTTAATTTATACATGAAAGCTAAAGGCAAACTGGTAAAGTAGAAAATAAGGTCATGCCCTACTAGTTAAGGCATTTAAAAGTAGAAAAACTTAGTATCTTTTTCTTTAAAGAACTATTTGTCATTTTGGCTTCTTATACAATGCAATTTGTCAAAACTTAAAACCTATAGATATCTACTTTTAATCATTTTAGCTTTAGAAAAAAGCAAGACTTTGGTATAAACATCTCAGGCAATAACTCTTCCAGATAATTTTTATTTATCTTGGAATCAGGCAACATTTAAAGTCCAAGACCTGAAGCAGGTCAGAACTGTCTGAATCAATAACCAAGACAGACTGTTACATGTGGGTCAGTCCATAAAATCTGAAGTGTAAATTTGCTCAATTACAATTTTTTTTTGGTTAATTCACACTCAGGGCACCTCAGTGACACTATATGTTTTGATGTGGAAAAGAGAACAAGCAGATGGATGATCACATTGAAAAAGCTTTTAAAAAAATAAGTCCTTACTTTTGAACTATGCTAGAGAATTTCTTTTTCATGAGGATTTTATTTTGTTGCTGTTCTTTGGTAGATTTTAAATATTAGACATGGTCCCTAAATAAAAAGAACATCATAGTGCTTTTGTTCCATGCACTTCACTTTAACATTCAAGCATGAAAGAAACGTGAGCTCATTCTCATGGACAATAATGTAACTTTATTGTGTGCAACCCTCTTCACACCAATTATTAGGTTCTCCATGTGAAATAAGTTAAGATTTACCATGATAAAGTTATCATTAAGAAGACACATTGGGCAACAGAAAAAGCCGAAGAGAGTTTTTTCTTGTCTGAAACTGGAAAATAGAATAGTCAAAATAAAAAGATACGAGAAAATCACCATAGGCTGCTAAAACTACAAAAGCAGTTTTGGGGACAAGTGACGGTGATGTTGAGTGAGTGCGGGGGAAAGAATGGCCAGACAAATTGTCTCAGTAGGGTGGGTAGGATTTCATGTGCATGTTTAGGGTACTTGCTTGGCAATAATAACGTTAGAATTTCCTTCTGGGTTTCTAGAACTCATGATTTTTCCTTCTGTCCATAATTTTATTACTTAGCCTAATAATTTTTTACCTAGCATAGTCAAAATCCATTTGGACTAGAGGATATCAAAGTTCTAATTTCTTCTTCTGCCAATGTATTAGTCAGCCAAAAGGGGTGCTGATGCAAAGTACCAGAAATCTGTTTGCTTTTATAAATGGTTGGGGTGGGGGGGTGGGGTTGAATGGGACCTCACATATATATTTTTAATGTAATATTATTACAAAGTCAATAAAAAAAATAATAAATTAAAAAAAAAAAAGGTATTTATTTGGGGTAAAAGATTACAGTTACAAGACCCTAAAGAGTCCAGCTCAAGCTTACTTCCTCACTCAAAGTCAGTGTCATGTGTTGAAGCAAGATAGCAGGCGATGTCTGTGTGGGTTCAGCCTTCCTCTTTCCTCTCAGGCTCCATGGGCCCAGCTTCTTCCGATCTCAGCTGTAGGCTGAGGGGTTCATTTCCTTCTGGACTCAGCTGCCCTATTCTCTTTACAAGGTCAGTTGTAAACTATCAGGTGAATGGCTCATCTCTCTTTCCAGGACTGCAGAATCAAAGCTAACAAGTTCTCTCCTCTTCCATGTCTATGGAGCGCTCTCTATTCTCTGTGTATTTCTTATTCTGTGTGTCTCCTTGATTAAATGTCCATTTATATAACCCACAAAGGGGGCAGGGACTCAAACTGAGTCACCCTAATGACATGGTCAAATCGAAACCCTAATGTTAACATAATTTAATATCAGCTAAATCTAATACAATCAAAAGGTGTCACACCCAGAGGAACAGACCAGTTTACAAGCATAATCTATATCTCTTTCCGGAATTCATAAATAATATCAAACTCCACAGGCAGTAAAGTGACACATCAGATACATATGGGGAAGCAACTGGATGTTCTATACAGAGTAGGTTCAAAATTTTATTATTTTATTATCTTGCCTTGGTTTCCTGTTTGAGTAGACTTCTGGAGGAAAAATAAGTAGTGTGAGTTTACCACTGTAAAGTAGAATTTGGGTCCACAGTAAGAAGAGCTATAGAGAGATACAAAGGTTAACTTAAAAAAAATCCCCAGACCACTGTAAGCACAAACCAGAGACAAAGCACAGGCCCAGGAAAAAAAAAAAAAATCCCCAGAGAGAAAAGGCTACTGGGAGCAGATGTGGCTCAAGTGGTTGAGCACCTCCTTCCTACATGGGAGATCCTGGGTTCGGTTCCCAGTGCCTCCTAAAAACAAACAAAAAAACCAACTCAGGGAGCTGATGTGGCTCAGTGGTTGAGCACCGGCTTCCCACATACAAGATCCCATGTTCAATCCCTGGCCCCAGTACTTTAAAAAAAACAAAAACAAAAAACCAACCAAAAAAATCAAACCAAACCAAAACAAAAAAAAAGGTTACTCCCCATAGGTTCAAGCAAACACACAATAATACTCCGGAGCAGATGTCCTCCGATACTTCTGTCTAGAACCACTCTTCTTCGGGAGTTTCTGAATTCTTTCTACTCCTCGGCAGCTTCCGCTTTCTTCCCATGGCATTCGAAAAAGCCACGTGTGACATGTTTATCTGCCACTCTGAGGGAGGTGGGCAGCACTGAAGGCAAAGTCTGTGCCACTTACAAAAAACATGAGAACAGAAATGTATCCTCAGACTTGCTTTAGTGTCCTAATCTGGAAAACATGCCAAAAGACTGACAATCTTATATGCTGAAGTGGAAACGGGCTAATTTTCTAATACAAGATACAAAAACGTGCAATATATTAGGACAGTTCAGTTGAAACTCATAATTGCTTGGTATGCTCTGACTAGACTCTAGACAGAAGAGAGACAAGCCCACGCAGAGGCACGTAATTTAAGTGTGTCAGAACACTGGAAACCATGAGGCCTGACATACAAAGATAAATGCATTACTGAGGCATATTCCCCTGGCCCTGAGGTATACAGGCAATGAAGAGGTCATACTGTATTGTGGGACAGAGAATCAAAGTTGACACTGGTCTTCAAGAAAATATTTACCCGAGAAATATGTGATGATCCACTTACCGGTCCAGAAATCCCAAGTACAAATTTTCAAAATATAAAAAGGATCAAATTATATAATGTATATGATTCAATTTAAAAATTCCAGCCCCCTTACATTGTATTATCTAGATTATAATAGTAAAAAATCAAATTACATTCATATGAAACTTTTATAAAAAGAAATGAAATCTAATTTTATGAAATTTTATAGTACAATTAGTTTCTTGTGGATCTTTTCTGAGGTCACAGTATTAGTAATTCCATTTACATTTATGTAATTTTTTAAATGAAAAAACAAAATGAAGTCAATAGAAAACTACATTTTAATTTGTAAAACTCCCTTCAGTTTCCAGGCCAGCAACACATGGTGATGTCAACTTGTCCTCCAGACGTGGACTGTTACCAAAGATCCCCGGTTTATGGAGCAGGCAGGCCTCTACTCATTAGGAACGCTTTTTGGTTTGGCTCACGTTTCAAGAAATTCTGGAGCATGTCCATGCCGTCTAGAGATCCCCCAGGTTTCAGGATTAGGTTTCTGTATTTCATTCCAACCTAATAAAATAAAACATCATGCCTAATAATTCACGCAATACCAATTTTCCAGATCTCTAGATGTAGAAAGGGAAAGGGATAGTAGGGCAGAAAAGGAACTTGAGCTTGACTCTGCCTGGATGTACTCTTTCACCTGGACTAGCTACAGCTCTGTAGTATGTCTTTATTTTGGTAGCTAGGAACTTTGGAGCCTAACCTCAGGTCTCCTGAACTCCTCTTTCTTCTTAGAGGCTCAGCAGTGAGCTGACAATACGAGCAAAGAAACAAAATATAATCAAATGGAATGTATAACATTTCTGTTCCTTGCTCCATCTCAAGCATGATTTCAAAAAGCTCAGCAAGGGAGCGGGTGTAGCTCGGTGGTTTGAGTGCCTGCTTCCCAGTATGAGGTCCCAGGTTTGCTCCCAGGTACCTTCTAAAAACAAAACAAACAAACAAAAAGCTCAGCAAAACAAGTACTCAAGAATGCTTTGTGCTTGTGTACCTGGAAGCAGTGGCACAGGAGCTATGCTCCTGCTATGTGTTAATATATATGAGAGGCTCATAAAAGAACCCTCTTTTCTATGGCTGGGGGGCGGGAGAATGGCACACACCCTATGCTGTGGGCCCAGTACTGGAAACGAGGACCTTTGTAAAGGTCCTCTTTGGGGACAGAGGTCTAAAATCTTAAAAAACACCACAGTTCCTCTGCCTTTATTTATATAAACACATGAGCTGATAAAGTTAAAGAAAACAGTTGTTAGTCAATACAGTGACTGATTTCACTACCTCTATACTGTCCTTCAATTCACTGAAGAATAATTCTAAATAAACACATAAAATAAGTAGTTCATAGAGTAGCAGGCTTATATTTATACCTATTATATCATTTGATCAATGAGACTGATAGTCTTTTTTAGCACAAAAGGGGCTAGAGAATTTCTAGAGATTAAGTGATCTAAATTTTTGACTTATAATAATGATTCTCCCTGATACAACCATCAGAGATAAGTTTAGTGGAACTGTTAAAGAAAATAAAATATAGATAAATGAAATCTAATACAAAACTGTTTTAATGTTCTACAAGGCAACAAAATCCAAACCGTTGGGGGCTACCTTTTTTTTTTTTTCCTGGCTACCTTTTGCTTGTGAACAGAAACTACTTGCAACTTACCATCTACAAGCTAAGATCTAACTTCACAGGGAAAGGGCCCTAATCAGAAGAAAATAATTAGTCAAGCAAACTTAACCTTCTCATAGAGTCTAGGGCAGTACTGTCCAACTGAAATAAAGGCATACAATGATCCCCAGGTGAACTTGTTAGACAACGCTTTAGTGTGACATTGAAAGGGCATGCAGCAGTCTTGCTGCCTTATTTACAAGTTTTTGGATAGCTTTTTTTTTTTTAAGGGGAGGCCTGTAATCACTGGATATTGCACTTCCTGAAAACCCTGATGATGAGGGCTTGGAGCCAGATTTAATTTGCTTTAGAAAGTGATGACATATCATTTCTTGCTTGGTCTGCAGCAATTCGTTCCCGTTATAACAGCAATCTAGAATCTAAATGTGAATGATGGCTATTCTTATCATAGACTTTATTATTCTAAGAAATAGGATATCAGAGCTCTTGAGCCTGACCATAATTTACCTCCCTCCCCTGTGTTTCTTTTATAGCCCAATGTGTCTTAAATTTGACTGGTCTTGTTAGTGCATGGGGTAAGGAAAGCCTGTACTCTTTCTTTAGTGGTATAGGAGGAACTTAGTGTAGTGGCATAGGAGAAACTTAGAAAATGTGAGTTCACTTTAGCTGCAGAATTACAAAAATAATTTGCCCTTTTATTATGGAACACTTAAACATACATATTAATAGGAGACAATATAATGAGCTTTCTTGCGCCCATCACCCAAACTCAATAATTCCCATTTATCTGTAGAAATTTTTATGTCCAAGATCTAAGATTTTTGCATCTATTAAAAAGACATTTTTCATTCCCTAAAAACTACAGGAACATTGGTAGAAATCTTAAAACAAATAAAAACTTCACCTACAATTAACATCTGACAAAGAATTCTTGTTGTCCAGAGAACTGTAATTTTAGGCAGTGGAAAAAAGCAAGATTTGAGGAGTTCCATAATGGTGCAGAGACAGCTGCTGACTCCTCTGAGTGGTAAAGTCATTTCAGAGCAGGGCACTGTTCAGTCTCACAATATGTAGGCTCAGTGCAGCTCAAGTCTTCCTCTGCTTATAAGCTCCAAACAAGTTGATTCAATTTCCTGAATTATAGAGCAATGGTCTTTTAATAGTTTCATTTCCTTTGCAATAAAGTTTTGAGAAGCATTTAAGAGTCATCTTGGTGACAGGATGTTGCTATGCTTAAAAAAGTAAGAGTTAAGTGGATTTTTGTGTTTTAGGAAGGTACCAGGTGAGAGGACACAGTCTAGAAGACATAGGCCACAGGTGGAAGGAGGCTTGCCATGAGTTTTTCTATGTGTTTATGCAATAATGAAAATTTAACTGTGAGGAAAGCAGGAAAAGAAGCAGTAAGACAACCTAAATTTTTTTAAACTAAAAATATTCTTCAGGTGGATCTGCCTATAGTAAGAGTTAACTGTAAGTCATCCATTAAAGGAAAATCAGTGTTGCATCATCTCTGTGGTTTTTAAACCTGGAGGATTAGTATATATCTTGGCAATTTTGTACATGTCCTTTCTAACACTGATGTTTTCTTTTTTTAAAAAAAAATTTATTTTTATTTTTATTTCTCACCCCCCCACCCCCATTGTCTGCTCTCTTGTGTCCATTCACGGTGTGTTCTTCTTTTGTCTGCTTGCATTCTTGTCAGCAGCACCAGGAATCTGTGTTTCTTTTTGTTGCATCACCTTGTTGCGTCAGCTCTCCATGAGTGTGGCGCCATTCCTGGGCAGGCTGCACTATTTTCGCGTGGGGTGGCTCTCCTTGAGGGGTGCACTCTTTGCGCGTGGGGCTCCCCTACACGGGGGACACCCCTGCGTGGCATGGCACTCCTTGCGCACATCAGCACTGCGCGTGGGCCAGCTCACCACATGCATCAGGAGGCCAGGGGTTTGAACCCTGGGCCTTCCATATGGTAGGTGGATGCTCTATCAGTTGAGCCAAATCTGTTTCCCCACTAATGTTTTCTAAAGCTCCTCGAGATCAGGAGTTTTGAAGTCAGGCCCAGAAATGAACCTTGGCTCCTTCCTCAGCTATGTGACCTCAAGCCTTGGTTTCCTTATCTGTAGAATGGGAACATGTCCCTGACTCAGTTGATGGGCAATTAGAGGAGATGATTATAGTACACTGCCTACTTCCTAGTAAAATAAGTGGCATGGGCACACAGTGGTATTTAGTTAACTGTACTAATCTCTCATCCCTCCTTTTATTTTATTTATTTATTTATTTATTTATTCATTTATTTATTTATTTTCTATCCTTCCTTTTTTTTTTTTTGGTTCATTTCTCTCCCCTTCCCCCCACTCCCCTGCCCCAGTTGTCTGTTCTCTGTGTCCATTTGCTGCATGTTCTTGTTGTCTGCTTCTGTTGTTGTCAGGAGCACGGGAATCTGCGTCTCTTTGTTGTTGCATCACCTTGCTGCGTCAGCTCTCCATGTGTGCAGCGCCATTCCTGGGCAGGCTGCACTTTCTTTCACGCTGGGTGGCTCTCCTTATGGGGCACACTCCTTGTGCGTGGGATTCCCCTACGCGGGGGACACCCCTGCGTGGCAGGGCACTCCTTGCGCGCATCAGCACTGCGCATGGGCCAGCTCCACACGGGTCAAGGAGGCCCGGGGCTTGAACCGCGGACCTCCCATGTGGTAGACGGATGCCCTAACCACTGGGCCAAAGTCCGCTTCCTTATTTCCCTTCCTCTCACACTGTCCCCAAGCTCAGTTATTCTTAAACAGTTCAGGCAAACAAATGCATTCCTGGTTTGGCCTTTCCTTAAAGTTAGTTCTGGGAAGTGGTTGTGGCTCAACTGATAGAGCGTCCATCTACCATATGGAGGGTCCAGGGTTCAATACCCAGGGCCTCTTAACCTGTGTTGTGAGCTGGCACATGCACAGTACTGACGTGCAAGGAGAGCCGTGCCATGCAGGGGTGTCCCCCACGTAGGGGTGCCCCACACGCAAGGAATGCGCCCCACAAGGAGAGCTGCCCTGCATGAAAAAAGCGCAGCCCGCCCAGGAGTGGTGCTGCACACACGGAGAGCTGACGCAGCAAGATGATGCAACAAAGAAAGTGACACAGTTTCCTGGTGCCACATGACAAGAATGCAAGTGGACAGAGAAGAACACATAGAGAAGGCACATAGAGAGCAGACAATGGGGGGAAGGAGGGGAGAAAAAAAAATCTTTAAAAAAATAAAGTTAGTTCTGTCTAAAGGTAGACAAAAGCAAAAGAGGTTTTATCTCCACTAATAGGGAGAAGTAGAAAATATAATTCAGTAGGAATATAGGAATAGGAAAGGCAAGCACATTTTATGCAGTAATATGCAACTTTTACTTGAGGCAATATTTTAATAACCATCGTAATTATCAGGATGATGGATGCCCATCATCTATCAGAAATGAGAAGCAGATTGGGTCTCCCACTCTCTCTGGCATCTCTGAAGTGGCACATACAAGTCCCCACTGCCTTTGAACCCTCCCTCCTTCCCTCCTTCCAGCCCAAGTTGACTGAAGAGTAGAGTTAGAGTCATCTCCTTCTCACCCCACGTAACAGGCACCAGGGCAGAAAGCATCCACCCAAGGATGGGAGACGACAATCAGGCGCCTAACAGGCTCACCACAGTGCTTAAAACTTGGAAACTTTTCCCTTACACTACCCATCTATAAGCGCCTTCCCAACAGCACACCCTTTGTTTTCTATGAGAGTGGGAGATCATGGGTGGAAAATTTTTTTAAAGAATACCTTTGACAACAACAAAAAAGGGGGCAGAAAGCAAATGACTGGCATTGGTACTCAGGGAGATGGAAACAAAAACATGGTAAGAATCAATGCCTGACCACCACGAACAAGGCTTTGATTAAAAGAGGGCTTCTGGGAACCTTATGCGGAACTCCAGTTTGTGCGGATAGAAGGCTAAACATATACTTATGGGAAGGAAGGCGGGGATCAGGAGGAAAAAAGTAGTAGGGAAGTGGAAGAGTGGAAGCAGGTGGGGGGAACTATCAGGTCCAAGGAAGTATGCATATGTAACAATAATAATTAAATTAAACATTTACAAAGCAAAGGAAGGAAGATAAAGATGAATAAAACAGGTTCTACTTCAAGGGTCTTATAGTCTGGAGGAGAGGTAAAGGGCAGCCAATTAACAAGGGCAGGTTATAAGGCTCTAAGAGAAATCTAAAACAGGGCAAAAAGAACACAATGGAAGAAATACTGCTTCTACAAGATGGCCTTCAAAATTCAGAAGGTAAAGCTTTCTAAATATTCAAGAAGTAGGTTAGAAATGATTCCCCTTTTCTTCCTTTGTCTCCTAAATCAGGCAAAACCTAAGTGTTAAAAATGGTTGAAGGTATAAGAAAAATCAGATGTTGGGTGTAGATCAGGAGAGCTGAAGCAAGGCCACCGAAGGGAAAAGAATTGAAATCACTTGTAAGGACCTTCAGGAGAGAGAATTTTCTACTCCCTAAGCAACACATTAGAGCAGCAATTGGGCCTAGGATTTTGTTTGAAGGGCACTGGATTACTTAGCTTTGTAGCACACATTTTCTGTCAGGTAATTCTTTTTCACATTTAACCAAGATTCTTCATGTTTCTGTACCTGTTATTGCATGTAAGAGCTAGCTACCTTCCTTGTGGCAGTGAAGATTAAAATATAATAGTTATAGTTAAACATCTTGACTTTCTTGGTAATTCTTTCAGAAATGACACTTGTTGCATTTCTCCTTCCCTGATGGAAGAAACAAAGTTTAGCAATTTCTCTAGATGTAAAAAAGGAAGAAGATAATTCTGGCTAAACAATATAATTGTTTTGAATCCCAATGCCAATTAGCTCTTAGGAAATTTTCCCATAAAAATGAATGGCCCTCATTAAAATGCCCCCATCTTTTGAACTTTATGATTAGCTGCTGGATTTTGAAACTACATTTGACCACCACCTTAAAGATATCCTTAAGGAACTACTAGGCTTGCTGGAAAAGTATTAATCTCAAGTACTTTCCTTCCATAGTTATTTAAGAGAACAGTTAGAGAACTAAAAGACATGTCTGCTAATGAGACAATTTCTCCATATTCTACCAGAAACAGAGACTTTAGGAAATACTTGGCAAACCAACTACATGGTTAAGATGTGATACTATTTACCATAAAGAGTAATATAAAAAATTATAGGTAAAACAAGAGGTAGCAAACTTTTAGGCTATAAATAGGGAAGCTGCCAGTTCTGTTGATAGGTGTCCTGAAAACAGAATGAAGGGGGGGGTGTATCTCAGTGGTTGAGCACCTGCTTTGCACGGGTATTCAGAAGACTACAGGTTTGTAACCCTTTCTATTATTGTTCTCCCAGTGAGCAGCATACTTTCTACAGTTCTTACTAAGATCTGAAATGGTTCTCAGAGCAGACATGGCTTTGCAGGAGGGCAAGAGGTTATGGAGAGAAGGACTGCAGGTGTTCCTCTGTATCCTAGGACCAATAATGTCAACAGCACATGTCCTGTCAGCCCCCAGCCTCTCTAGGGCTGGGGGACTAAGAACAGTAGGCACTGACTCCTTGAAAAGCCATCTCCTTATCTTTCCAAGTTGATCCAAACACACATTAGGGAGGGTGAGGCTTTGAGGCAAAAAAGCCTGAGTGATATATTATGAGAGCTCTAATTTCCATGACTTCAGATCAAATCGAGTATTGCTTTATATCATAAAAACTCTTATTTTTATCCTGTTTATAGAGCTGGTGAAGTCATCATCCAATGACATCTGAGACTAGAGCAAATGCACAGAATCTGAAACAACCTGAGTTAATGCCATCTTTCTCAGTGTTGGTTAAACGACATGGCTCTGTGACTTGGACACAAATTAAGTAGTACATCGTTTATTGGTCTAATCACGGACATTTATTTTTTTCTATTCATCATAATAAAGTTGTAACAAAGCTCTAAGCTTTTCGTGGAACAGGATTGCTGTTCCAAAGTATTAATTTTTGGGGAAGCAGATTTGGCTCAACTGATAGAGTGTCCGCCTACCACATTGGAGGTGCAGGGTTCAAACCCAGGGCCTCCTGATCCGTGTGATGAGCTGGACCATGTGCTGTGCTGCTGTGCGCAAGGAGTGCCCTGCCACGCAGGGGAGCCCCATGCACAAGGAGACCCCCTGTAAGGAGAGCTGCCCCGCGTGAAAAAAGCACAGCCAGCCCAGGAGTGGCACCACACACACGAGAGCTGACGCAGCAAGATGAAGAAACAAAAAAAGACAAAGATTCCTGGTGCCACTGACAAGAATCCAAGTGGACACAGAAGAACACACACAGTGAATGGATACAGAGAGCAGACGGGGGGGGGGGGGGGGGGAAGAATAAATAAAAGATAAATCTTTTAAAAAAAAGTGGGTATTTGAATTTTGTAAATCAAGTGTTATTTTAGAGCAGAATTTTGCAAAATAAAAATTAAAAACAAATAGTACACTGTAGGAAAGAAGAAAATGGACTAATAAAGGTAGCTCCCCAACCCAAAATGCTCTCTCTTGCTTAGAGGAGCCTGCATCTACATCTTGGGTGCGTTAATTCTGTTCTTTCCTCTCATTTCCCAATAAACTTTTTTTACTGGCCTAACTAAACTGGCATGTTCTTAAATTCTTTTATGTAACATAGCCAAGAACCTAGAGGAAACCAGCAACCCCAACTTCATTCTGATGTCCAGGTTATCCCCAAGATTGGGAATTTTATGAAGAGAGAGGGAGGCGTTGTAACTGAGGGTTAGGAATTAACAAATAATTATGATTGCTAAATCATTATGTAGATTCTTTTATATTATAAAGTAGCAAAAAGTTAAATTCCTGGAATTACTGAAGCTGGCTAGAGTGGCCGCACCCCTCTAGCCAGCTGACCCTAGAGCACCCTCACCCTGGTCTATGCTTACTGCTGGGATGGTAACCACACCACCTTCCTCTGTTTAATATCCATATGGAAAACCCTGTGACTGACCTCTGCTCTGAACTTTCAGAAATTTGACCTGTGAAAATGATTGTAACTTTGTAACTCCCCCTTGTTTGGGGTCCACCCCAACTTGCTCAATCCCTTAATGTTTGTTTGTTTATTTATTTGCTAGGAGGCATCACACCTCCTGTGTGGGAAGCAAGCACTCAACCACTCAAAGCCACATCTGCTCCCTCCCACACCCGCTGTCTTTTTTGGCGGTACTGCCGCTGGGGATTGAACCTGGGATCTTGTATGTGGAGAGCTGGTGCTCAAACACTGAGTTACATCAGCTCCCCTAAGTTAGTTTTGTCATTTGTTTGCTGGTTGTTTGTTTTGTTTGTTTCTAGGAGGAACTGGTGACCAAACCTGGGACCTCCCATGTGGAAAGTAGGTGCTCAACCGCCTGAACCACATCCACTTGCTAACGTTTATGTATTCCTCCCCTCTTGTGGCTTTCTGTGTGCTGTCTGCTCTCTGTCCACTCACTGTGCACTCTTCTGTGTTTTTGCTTGTCTCCCTTTTTTGTTGCATCACCTCGCTGAGTCAGTTTTCTGTGGCGCTTGTGGGCTGGCAACTCTGCAGTACACGGGCCCGCTTGCCTTCACAAGGAGGCCCCGGGATGCGAACCCAGGGCCTCCCATATGGTAGACGGGAGCCCAACTGATTGAGCCACAGCCGCTTCCCTTGTTAAGGTTTATTAAAGAAGGAACCTGTGTCCAGCTCCACCCCAGTTGTTCATCAGCACACTGATGTTATAAAATATTAGAATTTCTGCAGATCAGGAAGGCTTGCCCAACCAATAAAATTCTTTCTCTCTTTGAAAAAAGAAAAGTATTATGGAGACAACCTTGGACCTTTCTAATTAATTTTTAAAAATATAACATTTTAAAATAAAAATTAACAAGTTGGTTCCAGTACCTGCCACTGCAGCAAAGGGGGTGCAAAGGGATTCTCCATGGCCACTGGAGCCAGGTCCATTACTGATGCACAAGGAGGGGTAAGAAACAACACCATACCCCAGAGCATTTGATAGTAAAGAAAAAAGTCAGAAGGGAGGGATACATTAAGGCCAGCTTCACTGACATGAAACATCTAATAATTTACAGCACTTTTGAAACACAGAATTTTAGCAAAACCGATCTGTTTTTAACATCACAAGGAAACAATTTCAAGTTGTCTCCTAGTACTGTTTTCTCATTACTACTTATAGTTTTGTGAACCTTGCTTTTTTCAAGTCCAACTTAGCTCCCTTGTCTAAGATGACACTCTCTGAACTTTGCAATGGTGAGCTTCAGGAGTGGGAAGCCGGGGGGTTACTAGAAGCGGAGGTGATGTTAAGGCTCAGTTGAGGTGGGATTGATTGGGAGTGCTCCTTAAACTGCCAGACTAGATCTCCAGGCTTGTGGGGGATACTGCTTCAACTATGTCCTCCACCCAAGGATGACAAGAAGAAAGATGCTAGAAGTTGGCCAAGAAAGACAAAGACCCAGTGAACAAATCTGTGGGTCAGGCAAATAGAGAAGTGACCAAAGGCAAACTTGAGGACAAGCTCAATAACTTAGTCTCGCTTGACAAAGCCACACATGACAAATTCTGTTAAGGAAGTTCCCAACTACAAGCGTATAGCTTCAGCTGTCATCTCTGAGAGACTGAAGATTTGTGGTTACCTGGCCAGGGCAGCCTTTTGCTTAGTAAGGGATTTATCAAGCTGGTTTCAAGACAGAGCTCAAGTAATTTACACCAGAAACACCAAAGGTGGAGATGGCCCAGCTATTGGTGAAGATGCAAGAACAGGTCCCATCAACTGTACATTTTGAAAAATAAAACTTTATTAAATTAAAAAAACAACCAATAACAGTAGACTGGCTGCCTGCCAAGCTACAAAGTTTGAGATTAAGAGGGAATACATAGAAGCATAATGGCAGGGATTGCTTCTGCTGGACTTGCAAATTCTTTGGCCTCCATTGAAACCAGTAATTTGGCTACTGCCTTGACAGCTAGGAGAGTAAGAGGGAGCAGGGGAGGTGTCCTGGAGGTGTGGTGAGGTGAGTAAAAGCAAAGAGAAGGTGAATGAGGATGTTTTAAGGAGAAAGGTAGAGTACCATCTACACCAGGATGCTTCCCAACTTACAAGAGCCAATAAAAGGTCTTAATTATATCTTTGCATACCTATATCTTTGTCTCTTCACAACATTTGTTTTCAGATTTCTAAAGTAATCCATGCTCTATATAAAAATTAAAAAAGGGAAGCGGATTTGGCTCAATAAATAGTGTCCGCCTACCATAAGGGAGGTCCAGGTTCAAACCCAGGGCCCCCTGACCTGTGTGGCAAGCTGGCCCATGTGCAGTGCTGAGGCGTGCAAGGAGTGCTGTGCCATGCAGGGGTGTCCCCTGCATAGGGGAGCCCCATGTGCAAGGAGTGTGTCCTGCAAGGAAAGCCACCCTGTGTGAACAAAGTGCAGCCTGCCCAGGAGGGGCACCACACACATGGAGAGCTGACGCAGCAAAATGACACAACAAAAAGAGACACAGATTCCCAGTGCCACTGACAAGAATGCAAGTGGACATAGAAGAACACACAGCAAATGGACACAGAGAGCAGACATGGAGGGGGTTAAAGGGAAGGGGAGAGAAATAAATAAAAAGTAAATCTTTAAAATAAATAAATAAATAAATAAATAAAAAGTAGAAAAAAGCTCCACAGAAAGTAAGAAGAAAACTTAATAATCACACATAAACTTACCTCTCAAAGATAATCACTGACAACATTTTTGATGTACTTTTTTCCTTAGTATATATTTTTAAATCAAAATTTACATCCTATGGTATAGGGAAACGGACTTTGGCCCAGTGGTTAGCGCGTCCGTCTACCATATGGGAGGTCCGCGGTTCAAACCCCGGGCCTCCTTGACCCGTGTGGAGCTGGCCATGCGCAGCGCTGATGCGCGCAAGGAGTGCAGTGCCACGCAAGGGTGTCCCCCGCGTGGGGGAGCCCCACGCGCAAGGAGTGTGCCCGTGAGGAGAGCCGCCCAGCGTGAAAAGAAAGAGCAGCCTGCCCAGGAATGGCGCCGCCCACACTTCCCATGCCGCTGACGACAACAGAAGCGGACAAAGAAACAAGACGCAGCAAATAGACACCAAGAACAGACAACCAGGGGAGGGGGGGAAATTAAATAAATAAATAAATCTTTAAAAAAAAAAAAAATTTACATCCTATGGTATAAACTATTTTGTAACTTGACTTTTTTCACTTTATAATAATAGTTATATTAAACATTCAAGACATGAGAAAAGCTTATTGAAGCCATTCTTCTATGCCTAAGACCACACTTCAATTCAGAGGATGGAAAGATCACTTTTGGTTTGGATAATGTGGAAGATTTCCTAAGTTAGTGGCATTTGAGTAGGGTCTTAAGAATGGTAGGATTTTGAGAGACACAGATTAAGGAAGAAGTACCTTCTAGATGGAAGGAATGGAATAAATAGATTTGTGAAGACATAAAGTCCCAAGAGAGTACATAAACTTGGCTGACACACACAGAGTGCTGGGGAGTTTGGATGGGTTCTGATTTCTAATCTAAGGGCTATGAATAATGGGGAAAGGAATAAAAAGCAGAAAGTAAAGACAATGGTGGACAAAGGCCTTCGGGAGTTGGAGATAGGTCATCAGGGGTAACTTTGGAGAGAGATGTTCCAGTTCCACTGGTAGGGCAAAAGCCAGGATACAGAAAGTTGCAAGGACTGTTTCCTATTCTGAGAAGTTAGGCTATAAAAGGAAAAACAACAGAATAAAAGGATTGGGGCTATCAGAGTCAGTAGCAAGCTTTTTCCAGGTTTGCAAAAGAGACTTGGTGTTAGAGATATCTTTTCTGAGATAGGAGGAGAGAAGTGTTGAAGTATAGAGAAAGAAAGATGAACATACTCATTCTCAATGACCTCACTTTTCTAAGTAAAGAGGAGACATCTGTTAAAAGAAGAAGAGAGAGGGGGTGGGGACTTGAAGGGAATAAATGAGGGAAATGTGGAAGGACCACAGAGTAACATGGGAAGTCTAGTCTAGGTTGGACAGTATGACTATGTGGTGGGCTATGCTAATGTAGTTACGTAATCTTCTCCAGGACCCTGGGAATTCCAAGGGCACCTTCCCTAAATAAGATGGTGGAGGATTCAAGGCTGGCCACTGATGAAGGCCATGCAGATTAGTAAGTCCAGGGTGCTGCACACACGGAGAGCTGACACAACAAGATGACGCAACAAACAGAAACACAGATTCCCGTGCTGCTGACAACAACAGAAGCGGACAAATAAGAACATGCAGCAAATGGACACAGAGAACAGATAACTGGGGAGGAGGAGGAAGGGGAGAGAAATAAATAAAAATAAATCTTAAAAAAAAAAAACAAAAAACGAACTCCAGGGTAGGGAAGTGGATGTGGCTCAAGTGATTGGGCTTCTGTCTACCATACAGGAGGTCCAGGATCTGATTTCTGGGGCCTCCTGGCAAAGGCAAGCTGGCCTGTGCAGGAGTGCTGGCCCGCACAGAGTGCTGGCCTGCATGGAAGGCTGGTGCAGCAAGATGACACAACAAAATGAGACACAAAGAGACAATAAGAGATGCAGCAGACCAGGGAGCTGAGATGTTGTAAGAGTTTAAGCACCTCTCTCCCACTACGGAAGATCCCAGGATTCGTTCCCGGTGCCACCTAAAGAGAAGACAAGCAGACACAGAAAAACACACAGGGAAACGACACAGTAAGCAGACAGAGATCAGAAAAATGGGGCCTGGGGTGGGGGGGCGGGGAGAGGGGAGAAATAAATAAATCTTAAAAAAAAAAAAAAAAAGAAGTCCAACATATTTGGGAGAAAAACAATCAATGGTTGACCTTTGTAAATGGGAATGGAAATGCGGCTTAAAGGGATTTAGCCTGGGTGGGATGGGAGGAGAGATGGAATGCTTGGAGACCAGTGAGTATAGAGTTCAGGTATCCTGTGGGTATTTTTGGAAGGTGGGGGGAACAGGTGATGGTGGCCTGAATTACATATCAACGTATATTTCAATGTACATGTGTAAGATACTATGTTACTGAGAAATGTAAAATTCAGAGAACAAATTACTTGGTTGAAATATGCACAGAGAGCCTGATTTTGATAATTTGTTCTTTTACTCTCTGAATCAAAGAGAGGTAAAAATAAAACACACACACACACTGGAAAATGTATCAGCTGTAGAAATAAGCTGAGAGCTCAGTCTTCAATGAGAATGGAGACTGGGGGGCTGTAACTTAGGAAGGTTTGGCTGGCAGCCACCTGGCAGTCAATTCACTGCACACCAAAAGGAATGGTTCAGGTTAATGAAGCAGCTTAAGTTGCTGAAAGGCATTTAGGTTACAAACTATGTAGTAGATGGGGTATGCCATTACAGGAAAAGGTGCTTCCTACAGAAAATGTACAAAGAAAGTGTGTAGAGAATATCAAAACAAAGAGAGACCATTTACATGAGGAAGTATACCTTCCTTACCCCAAACTCTTATAAAATTAAAACTTAACACAGCACATGTCAAAACTAGCAGCCATAAATGCTCAAATGCATAAACAAAGTTTCTAATTTTTACTTATGCAATATATTGGAATGCTAATAAGCAAGAAAATGTAACACATGGAAATGGAGTTAACCACTTTTTTCCCTACAACTTAATGAGGATATATGATTTGAGAAGATGCATGACTTTAAAGTTAAAAGCTATTACCAGATCATTAGGCAAGACCAAGATAATGGTGTTAAGATGCTCCAGGGTGCCATTCCTCAATAGAATCTTTGACCTAGCAAAAAATGACAGAGTTACCTTCCTGAAAACTCCAGAAAACAATTAAAGGGACTGGGCAAGTGCTGAATTAAGAAAAGTCAGCTTTAAAAACAACAGAAGAGGGAAGTGAACTTGGCCCAGTGGATAGAGCATCTGTCTACCACATGGGAGGTCTGCAGTTCAAACCCCGGACCTCCTTGACCCGTGTGGAGCTGGCCCATGCGCAGTGCTGATGTGCGCAAGGAGTGCCGTGCCACACAGGGGTGTCCCCGCGTAGAGGAGCCCCATGTGCAAGGAGTGCGCCCCATAAGGAGAGGCGCCCAGTGCGAAAGAAATTTCAGCCTGCCCAGGAATGGTGCTGCACACACAGAGAGCTGACACAACAAGGTGACGTAACAAAAATAGACACAGATTCCCGTGCTGCTGACAACAGCAGAAGCGGACAAAAAGAACGCGCAGCAAATGGACACAGAGAACAGACAACTGGGGCGGGGGGGTGGGGGCGGAAGGGGAGAGAAATAAGTAAAATAAATCCTTGAAAAAACAACAACAACAACAACAGGAGAGCTTGTGGCACCCTTGCTGGCCCCTCCCCCACCCCTTCCCTAGCTTGCGAAGCCAGCCTGCATTCCCATTGTGGGTCCCTGGTCCTATTCTAGAGGGAGCAGAGTAACCCCTCTTGGACACTACGGTGCCTGTATTTCAGTGTCAGTCTATGAGTTGGTGGCCTTAAAGACTGAACCAGGACAATTGTTTCTTAACCTCCCAGTACTGGCCCTGTAGACAAAGAGGTTGCAGACAGCTGAAGCAATGTAAATGGCAATGTAAAATGGCCCTAGGGAAGCAGATTTGGCCAAATGGATAGGGCGTCCACCTACCACATGGGAGGTCCGCAGTTCAAACCCTGGGCCTCCTTGACCTGTGTGGAGCTGGCCCATGCACAGTGCTGATGTGTGCAAGGAGTGCTGTGCCATGCAGGGGTGTCCCCCACATAGGGGAGACCCACGCGCAAGAGGTGTGCCCCATAAGGAGAGCTGCCCAGGGCAAAAAAAAGTGCAGCCTGCCCAGGAATGGTGCCGCACACACGGAGAGCTGATGCAGCAAGATAACGCAACAAAATGAGATACAGACTCTGGGTGCCACTGACAAGAATACAAGCAGACACAGAAGAACACACAGTGAATGGACACAGAGAGCAGACAACTGGGGGGCAGGGAAGGGGAGAGAAATCAATAAAAAATAAATCTTTAAAAAAAAAAAAAATGGCCCTGATGCAAAGGATTACCAACTTAGAAAATATAATAAAGCACACTGGAGGAGGGGAAATTCTATTTCAAAGGGAGTAGAGAGGGCATTAGAATGACTATAAACAGGGAAATTCTGAAGACCAAGACAGAAGTAGCACAAGCCCTGGACAAGACTCAGAAAAGAGAGAGAGGACCCTACACTTCTCTTTTACCTTGGGATGATCTTGATAGAAGGGTTAAATTCTGAAGAAGACCACCAGTCAATGAGAGCCAATTTGCAAAGACTGTATGTAAAGGTTTTTTGTTTTTCTTTTTTTTTGCCTTGGCTTGTTTGTTTTTGTTAGTTTATCAAATAAACTTAGGAAACAGACAACTCAGGGACTAAATCTCAGAGTTAATACTTTAAATTATTAAAAATATACATGTGCAACAAAAGATTATATGAGAAACAAAGAAAAAGTTCTGAAACTATGAATAAGATCTGACTTTGGCTGTACTAGATAAAGACTTTTTAAAAAATGATACTCAGTATGTTCAAGGTGATAAAGGAAAACAAAGAGAAAAAACAAAAGGATATCAGGAAAATAATAAATGAACAATATGAGAATGTCAATAAAGAGATAGAAATTTTAAAATAGAACCAAACAGAAATATTGGTGTTGAAAACAACAGTGACTGAAATGAAAAATTCCCTAGAGAGTTTCAACAGCAGATTGAGGCTGTCAGAAGAAACAATGAATGAAGAAAAGAGAACAGAGCCTAAGAAACCAATATATGCTCTCTGGGAGTCCAAAAAAGGAGAAGAAAAGAAAAATGGGCTAAAAGAATATTCGAAATAATAACTGCAAAAAATTCCCAAATTTAAAGAAAGACATGAATACATACATTCAAGAAACCCAATGAACCCCAAGCAGAATAAACTCAAAGAGAACAAAGTTCAGACGTATAGTAGTCAATCTATCAAATACCAAGGACAAGGAGAGTTCTGAATGCTGCAAGAGAAAAACAATGTTTCATGTACCGGGGAATGCCAGTAAGGTTAAGTACCGACTTCTCGTCACAAACCACGAAGGCAAGAATGCAGTGGGAGGAAGTACTTTAAGTGAATACTTCAAGAGAAAACAATTGTCTGTCAAGAATTTTATAACCAGTGAGAATGACTTTCAGGAATGAGGGAGAGATGAAGACATGCACAGATAAAAAAAAGTGGAGGGAGTTCATCACTACCACACTGCCCTACAAGAAATGCTAAAAGGAATTCTTCACACTGAAAATAAAGGACCCTAATAGAGGACTGAAGTGGGATAAAGAAATAAAGATCTCTGGTAAAGGTAACCATATGGGTAATTATAAATGCCAGTACTTCTGTATTGTATTTTTTGGTGTGTAATGGCAATTAATATACTTAGAGGTTCTAATATGCAAATGAATGAAAATTAATAATGAATCTATGGTTTTAGACATACAATGTGTGAAGATAAAAAATGTAATAAGTACAACAAAAAGGTAGGGGATGGAGGGATAAAGGAAAAATGTTTGTGTACGTTATTCAGGTTAAGTTGGTATCAAATTAAATGTGGTTGTTATAGACTTAGGATATTAAATTTAAGCTCCATGGTACCCAAAAAAGAAAATACATGGAAAATTTATACAAAAGGAAATGAGATGGGACTCAAAATGGTACATTAACAGAAAATCAAATAATATGGCATTAACAGAAGAATGGGGGACAAAAAAGTTCTAAGACTAACAGAGACAAAATACCAAAATGACAGAAAGTCCTGCTTTATCTGAAGTTACATTAAATATAAATGAATTAATTTCTCCACTTGAAAGGCAGAGATTGTTAGAATGGATAAAAAAGCATCACCCAACCATAGGCTGTTTTTAAGATACTCATCTTAAATTCAAAGGCACAAGTATGTTGAAATTGAAAGGATAATTTGTGTGAGATGGGCATATATAGGAACTCTGTACTTTCTGAGTGATGTTTCTATAAACCTACAAATGCACTAATTATAACAGAAGAAAGGAAAAGAATGGAATAAAATATAGCATACAAGTAGGAACCAAAAGAGAGCTGTGGTAGCTATACTAACATCAGATAAAATAGCCTGTAATTAAAAGACTGTTACAGGGAACAAAGAAGGTCATTATGTACTAATATGAGGGTCAATTCAACAAGAAGACATAACTATTATAAATACATATGCATCTACGAGCAGAACCCCAAAATATTTGAAGCAAATACTGAAAGATTTGAAGTGAGAAATACATGGTTCTACATATATTGTAGGAGATTCAATACACCAGTTCCAATACTGGATAGAACATCGAGATAGAACAACAATGAATTAGAAGACTTAAATGATATTATAAACCAATTAGATGTAATGGACATACAAAAAACACTTCACCTAAGAGCAGCAGAATATACCTTCTGCAGTGCACAAGGATCATTCTCTAGGATAGAGCATATATCAGGTTACAAAACAAGTCTCAGCAAATTAAAAAATATTGAAATTATACAATGTGTCTTCTCCAACTAAAATAGAATGAAACTACAAATCAATAAGGAGGGAGAAATACAAAATTTACAAATAAGTAGAAATTATACAATACACTCTTAAAAGGCCAATAGGTCAAAGAAGAAACCACAAGAGAAATTAGAAAATATCTTGTGGCAAATAAAAGTGAAAACACAATATAGCAAAACTGCAGGATGCAGCAAAGGCTGTGCTGAGAGGGTAATTTATCATGCTAAATGCTTACAATTAAAAAGTAGAGTCTGGAGGGCTGAGATACTACATCCTAGTGGCCTGGTAACTTCTGCTGGGTCAGCAGTGTGAGGGACCTGCTGTGGCATGTTACTGGAGCCACTCAGCCTGTTTGCATGTGCATCTGATACCCTGTCACTTGGCTGGATTGATTTATTAGTTCTAGTAGCTCTGCTATGTATTTTTCAGGATTTTCTATAGATAGGATCATGACATCTGCAAACAGAGAAAGTTTTCCTTCTTCCTTTCCAATTTGGATGCCTTTTCTTTTTTTTTCTTTAAAAATATCTTATAACTTATAAAATATAATAGGAGTAATAGTAATGTATGAGTAACAATGAACTTATGAATTATAAAAATATATTTTGGTGCATAATTTTATATAATGCAATAATACTTTATTAATGCTATATCTTGATTGATCAGAAGATTTCGGGGCTCATTTTTCTGCAAATTCATTTACTAGGTCATTGAAATACTTAATTTTCAATTGATACAATTGAAAGTCAAATAAGTTGCTCTTGGCAAATATAAAAGATTGCAAATAATTTTGATAATATTTAATTTTGAGGAATATCTTTCTGCTGATATAACTGTTATAAAACTGTATCCACATTGGGACAAATTTCTGATAAGTTATTTCAAAATGTAAACTTTAGTATACTGAGAGTCAACAGTACTTTCAGAAAAAATTTTCTAAAAAGATTTAATTCTTCATACAAGTACTTTTGCACAAGTCTGAATTTAATTTAATTTAATTTTTAAAAAAGATTTATTTATTTCTCTCCCCTCCCCCAACCCTGGTTGTCTGTTCTCTGTGTCTATTTGCTGCCTATTCTTTGTTCGCTTCTGTTGTTGTCAGTAGCACGGGAATCTGTGTTTTCTTTTTGTTGCGTCATCTTGTGTCAGCTCTCCGTGTGTGCAGCACCATTCCTGGGCAGGCTGCACTTTCTTTTGAGCTGGGTGGCTCTCCCTATGGGGCGCACTCCTTGCACGTGGGGCTCCCCTATGCAGGGGACACCCCTGCGGGCATGGCACTCCCTGCACGCATCAGCACTGCACATGGGCCAGCTCCACATGGGTCAAGGAGGCCCGGGGTTTGAACCGCAGACCTCCCATGTGGTAGACGGATGCCCTAACCACTGTGCCAAGTCCACCATCCTGAATTTAATTTTAAATATCAATTACTACAATAGCACTTTAATATTTCCTCTAGCATTTCATTTAACTTATGACAGTTGTTCAAGAAACTGAAAGTGATGGTTCTACCACTTTTATATAATTTAAAACACCTATTTATATATTCTATGGCTGCATCTTCAATTATAAAGGAAAACTAATACTATAATTGCCTTCCTTGTTAACAATTGGCTCATCTGAAACTGTCTATGAAAATAGTGTTTTTTTCATTGAATATGAGAATCTTAAGATTTAATTCCTATTTCTCAGACTGTGATATTTGCTTTCTAATGTTGCAGCAATTTCCAAAATAAGAGGCTTTAAACTCTTTGAAGAAATACACTAACTCCATGATACGCTCTACTGCAATGTCCATTTGTATGCTTTTAGCTTATAATTAATTACGGTCAAAATTTAGTACCCACAGTTCTTTTTCTGACATTCAGGTAAGAGAATTAATATTTGTGCAGAAGCCAGCATGTTGGATTCCCAAGTTGGACCATCCTACAAACTGACCTCACAGCTCAGGTCCCCGTGCCACCCCCATGCCTTATCCTTCTTCTGTCCTGGCCCAGTCAGCCCCTCAGCATCCCAAGGCATCCTAGACTACGACAGGTCACATGTTGGGTCTGTGTAGGTATGTACACATGCATATCCCTTGTCCCACGGAACTTCATTTTTAAAACACAAGTTCAAAAATAAAATTATGAATAATTTTAATATAGCAACAGCAGATCAAGCAGAGGGTTCCTCATGCCAACATGGCCTGGTTTGCCTGCACAGGTAAAACACTCCTGAAAGCAGCTGGGCTAGAATTAAGTAGGGTATGACAATGTTATGCTTGTCAAAATACGTTCTTTTCCTTCCTTAATTGCTCTGGTTAGAATTTCCTGTACAATGCTGAATGACAGTGGTTACAGTAGGCATTCTTTTCTTGTTCCAGACCTTAGAGGGAAAGCTTTCAGTCTTTTTCAATTAAGTATGATTCTAGCAGTGGGCTTTTCATATACGCTCTTTATCATATTGAGGAAATTTCCTTCTATTCCTGGTTTTCCAAGTGATTTTACAAGAAGGTCGGACGCCTATAAGCATTAATTGAGATGATCATGTGGGTTTCTTTCCCCTTCATTCGATCACTGTGGTGCATCACGTTAATTAATTTTCTTACCACTCTTGCATACCTGAGATAAATCCCACATGATCATGAGTTACAGTTCTTTTAATGCACTATTGGATTTGGTTTTCTAGCATTTTGTTGAGGATTTCTGCCTGTGTATTCATAAGGGAAATTGGACTGCAATTTCCTTTTCTTATGGTATCTTTATCTGGCTTTGGGATTAGGGTGTTGTTGGCCTCATGGAATGAGTGTTATCTCTTCAAATTTTTTCTCTTTCACATCAGACAGGTAATGTATCAACATTGTAACAAGGCTGGAGGGAGGCACACCTCACACAAGTGCATTAACACCCATTCATCAAGCTTATGAACCACGAAAAGGTCTTCAATTTTTTTGAAAGACTTTGTGTAGGACTGGTATTATTTCATATTGGAGTGTCATCCAATGCAAAAATGAGAACAACGCATTTGAAACACACTCATTTTTCTTTGTCTTCAAATAAAAACAGAAAAAAATGTTAAGGAAGGAGTCAAGGGAAACGGACTTTGGCCCAGCGGTTAGGGCGTCTGTCTACCATATGGGAGGTCCGCGGTTCAAACCCCGGGCCTCCTTGACCCGTGTGGAACTGGCCATGTGCAGTGCTGATGCACGCAAGGAGTGCAGTGCCACGCAAGGGTGTCCCCCGCGTGGGGGAGCCCCACGCGCAAGGAGTGCGCCAGTGAGGAAAAGCCGCCCAGCGTGAAATGAAAGAGCAGCCTGCCGAGGAATGGCGCCGCCCACACTTCCCGTGCCGCTGACGACAACAGAAGCGGACAAAGAAACAAGACGCAGCAAATAGACACCAAGAACAGACAACCAGGGGAGGGGGGGGGAATTAAATAAATAAATAAATCTTTAAAAAAAAAAAAAAAGGAAGGAGTCAAGAGCATTTGGAATTGAGGCAGGACGATATAAAAATGGAACAGAATACAACAATTTCACCTCATGAAGGAAATGACTGAAATTAAATTTCCCAAGCCTTCATGTCTATAATAAAATATATTCATGTAAGAAATTAATGCACAATTGTAAAAAATATAAAGTCTGGATTTTTCCTGTTAGGTTTATATTAAACTACCAAACTTACATTTTTAAAATTTTGTTTTATTTTTAAAGATTTATTTTTTAAATTTATTTCTCTCCCCGTTCCCCCTCCCCCATCGTCTGCTCTCTGTGTCCATTCGCTGTGTGTTCTTCTGTGCCCGCTTGTATTCTTGTTAGCCATACCCGGAATCTGTGTCTCTTTTTGTTGCGTCATCTTGCTGCGTCAGCTCTTTGTGTGTGCGTCACCACTCCTGGGCAGGCTGTCCTTCTTTTGTGTGGGGCAGCTATCCTTGCAGGGCACACTCCTTGCACGTGGGGCTCCCCTATGCAGGGGACACCCCTATGTGGCATGGCACTCCTTGTGCACATCAGCACTGCACATGGGCCAGCTCCACACGGGTCAAGGAGGCCCGGGGTTTGAACCTTGGACCTCCCATGTGGTAGGTGGACACCTTATCCGTTGGGCCAATTCTGCTTCCCAAATTGTCTTCTTTGAGTTTCAAATGTTCTGGTAATTTTAGTCATTTCTTCTCTTCTCAATATCACCTTCAATTGCTGACATAAGTGACTCTAAAGAATCAAAGTTCTTTTCTGGTCTGAGGTAGTCAACGATGGCCACGTTGAGGAATTCCCCATAGAAGTCCTTTTTAAGGTATGCATGATGTGAGTTTCCAGTGGGGATGCCCAGCTGCTGGGAGCACAACTGAAGCCCCACACCATCTGGCTGTGGCAGAAGTAAGGCAGGTGCCTCACGATGCCATCCACCTGTGTGCAGGTCTGGCTCAATACTCAGGTCTGGCAGGGTCGCTGTCTAGGTGGTGCCTGGACCCTCCCACACCAGGCGGGGCACAAAGGCTTGGCTGGGTGCACAACGAACCAAGTGGCTCTGATAACATACCGTGGCAGGGTCCTCATGTCGCTGACCCAACAGAAGTTACCAGGTGACTAGCAAAAATCACTAGCATTTCATTACACTAATAATGAACACTCCAAAGAGGAAATCAACAACAAAAAATATTCCATTTACAATAGTAGCTAAACAAATCAAATATCTAGAAATAAACTTAACCAAGGATGTAAAAGACTTATACAGAATATTGCTAAAAAAAAATCAAAGAAAACGTAAATAAATGGAAGGATATTTCATGTTCATGGATTGGAAGATTAAATAACGTGAAGATGTGAATTCTACTGAAAGCGATCTACAGAGTCAACACAAGCCCAGTCAAAATTCCAAAAGCCTTCTTTGATGAAATGGAAAAGCCAATCATCAAATGGAATAGAATGGAGAGTTCAGAAATAAACCTCACATTTATGGCCAAGTGAGTTTTTGTCAAGGGTGCCAAATCTACTTCATGGGGAGAAAACAGTCTTTTCAACAAATAGAGGTGGCAAAACAATGTCCACATGCAAAAGAATGAAGGTGTAATCCTACTTTACACTATAAACAAAAAATAACTGAAAGTGGATCAAAAACCTAAATATAAGAACCAAAACTATAAAACTCCTAGAAGAAAACATAGGGAAGCATATTCAGGACCTTGTGTTAAGCACTGGTTTCCTAGATTTTACATGAAAAGCACGAGCAACAAAAGAAGACACAGATAAGTGGGGCCTCATAAAAATTAAAAACTTTCAGAATTTCATCATTAAAGTATGAAGAACAGGAGAAAATATTTGGAAACCACATATCTGATGAGGGTTTAATGACCAATATATAAAAGAAATCCTACAACTGAACAATAACAAGATAAACAATGCAATTAAAAAACGGGCAAAAGATTTGAAAATACATTTTGCTAAAGGTGATATACAAATGGCCAAAATGCACATGAAAAGATGATCAACATCATTAGCCATTAGGGAAATGCAAGTGGAATCCACAATGAGATACCATTTCATACTCAATAGAATTGCTACAATTAAAAAAATGGAAAATAACAAGCATTGAAGTGGATGTAGAGAAGAATGTAAAATGTTGCAATTACTAGGGAATATAGTTTGGTGGTTCCCCAGAAAGTTAAGTATAGAATTATCCTATGTCTCAGCAATCCCACTTCTAGGCATTACCCAAAAGTACTGAAAGCAGGAACTTGAATAGATATTTATACATCAATATTCAAAAGCAGCCTTATTCACTGCCAAAAGATGCCAAAAGTAACCCAAATATCCATCAACAGATGAATGGACAAACAAATGTGGCATGCACACAAACGGAATATTATTCAGCCATAAACAATAATGAATTTTTGATATATGTGACAACATGGATGAGCCTTGAAGACATCGTGTTTAGTATAATAAGCAAGACACAAAAGCATAAATACTGCATGATCTAATATGAAACAATTAGAACAACTAAATTCAAAGAGTCAGAAACTAGAATCAGGTTGACAGGGGCTGGGGCTAGGGAATGGGGAGTTAATGTTTAATTGGCAGAGAATCTGTTTTGGTATTGTATGGTGGTAATGGCAGCAGGACATGGTTAATGTAATTTAACTATAATTTAACCACTGAATTATATTTTTGAATGTGGTTAAATGATGACATTTTAGGTTTTACATATGTTAGAATAAAGATTAAAAACAAACATAGAACTGTGAAACATAGTGAACCCTAATCTAAGCTATGGTGTACAGTTAATATAGTATAATTTTATATATATATTTAAAAGCTGGTACCAAACTTCTTTCTCCAAAATCTAGGTGTAATAAATATTTTACAGTAGAAATTTAAGGGGAAGGAACTACGTAATTAACAAAAGTAGAAAAAATACAATACCTCTGGATTCATTATCCCTTCTTTTTTAAAACAACTGTAAAACATGTCCATGGAAAAGACTTCACTCCAAAGATAGCCATAATATTGTCCATCATATCCCCCTGCCAAATGTCCGAAAGTAGCTGGCATATTTGTGCCTTTAAAGAAAGATACATTTCAATTAATGTGATGGCAAAGGTTAATTATCAGGTTAACAGCTACTTAAGGTTTTCTTATGGAAGGAGAGACAGGTAGAATCTCACTTCTAGTATTTCCTTTGTTTATGTATTCCTTTGGCCAAGATGTTTATAAACTTCTCTCCTATGAATGGCTCAAGCTTAGAGCTAATTTCAGCCCTAAGCTCTGGAATGCCTAACAATAGTTTCAGAGGTTTTGTCCACACCCTTCAGATAGCTCAGTTTATTCTATCCTGAGACACCTATGTGTCTTACAAATACTTACTCTTACTCTACTTTTTGACACATCTTTTTTATATCTAGAATGTGTCAGAACACTTATTTTGATTAATAATTACCCAAGAAGAACTCTTAATTGGAAACTGAAAGTTTTAGCAAGTCAGTTTAGCTCTAGGGTTACTTTGAAAAGGAGTTTAAGAAGCTTGAGTCACAAAAGCGCTTTATGGTTTACTAGAAACAAATCTCAAAAGGGAGAGAGGAACCTAGATTGACTGAACTGATCATTCTAATCTTTATCATCTCTATAAATGTGGCTGATTCACTGTAGTAACAATTTCCTTGGTAAAAAAAATATTCACTTACCAACTACATATAAATGCCCAACATAATGTCAGCTTAAAAGAAGACGTACAGGGGAGCCCACGTAGCTCAAGTGGTTGAGTGCCTGCTTCCCACGTATGAGGTCCTGGGTTCGATCCCAAGGACCTCCTAAAAGCAAAACAAACAAAAAACAAACAAAGAAAGGAAAAAACCAACTCTTCTTGGTGAGTGGATATAACTCAGTGGTTGAATGCCTGGTTCCCACCTATGTACGAGGTCCTGGGTCAATCCCTAGTACCTCCTAAAAAAAAAGATATATGTGTGTGCATACAACCCTGAAACACTAATGAATTGCATGAATCTCAGGCTAGAAACTGCTAATCAAACTGCCTTCACTCATCTCAGAATCACAATCAGAAACAAGGCAGACGTTTGTGTTTCTCTTTAAAAATGCCCATTCTGGCAATTTAGTACTGAAAATCACAGAGAGTCATGGTGCACAGAGAAGGGAGGAGCCAGGCTGGAGCTGCCAAGTATGAATGGCTCTCTTTGCTCTGGGGTGGAGGCCAATTGCTCATGCCTGATTACACTAACATGCTGTAAAGCTGGAGCCACCTTTCCTTCAAGCACATTTAGACAGGGTAAGTCATGAGGACATAGTATGTTTATCTGAAAGTCATGGCCTGATTACAGAAATCAGAAACAAATGGAATTAGGTAATCTGCCAGACAAACTTTACCCTTCCTGGCAGTATCAGGAATATGCCCTGTGGTTCACAGAAGAATGAACACAAACTTTAAGATTTACATACCTGGAGTAGCTGAAACACCTAAAACTTCAGTGCAATATTTGGCATATTCGCTTGCAGCATCCACTGATGTGTTGGTATGGAGAGACTGATCAACTTTGCTCAAAACAATCTGGCGTAGGGTCAGAAGACCTAACAATGTAAGAAAGTTTGGGTGTGTGTTCCAATACCACAAGATCACAGGTTTCAAAAATTGACTCTAGTAGTACTCATCACAAAATGGGAGCAAGACATTTCATTCTATTTAAGATTTAAAAGTAGGTTTTTTTTCTTTGACACAATCCTAGGGTCCCCTATTCCAATATATTTGGCATTCTTCCTTCCATATATTAGCACTCTGAGGGTACCATTATTTTTAAACAGGAAATAAGTTCTATAGGAGAATATTCCAGGAACTCTGCATAAAGTGATTCTAGTTTATTTTCCTTTCTAAACTTTTAAGTCATACCTGTGTTGACCAGTCTGGAAGCAACAAGTTTTTCAAGAAGATTATCTGTAATAGGACTTCCATCTTTATAATGTTTTGACAGTCTTCGGAGAGAATTGATGTCCCATACCCAGTTTTCAAGCATTTGTGATGGCACCTCTACAAAGTCAGTTTCCACATTTGTTCCACTAAATCGTGCAAAATCAGTCTAGAAAAAAACCAGAGTTATTTTTTAATCCACTGACTGAAAATTAGATATGTGATAAATTATAATCAAGACTCACCGAAACATAAACCAGTCAACTGCCTCTCTGAAAGAAGGGTTAATCTCAAATTTAAATAAAAATAAAATACAGCAACCAAGCAGCATGAAAAACAACCCTCAAACATTGTGCATTAAGGTAATATTTCATTCTTTTTAAAACAATTTTATTGACATATAGTTCACAAACCTTGTAATCCACACATTTTAAGTGTGCAATTCAATGTTTTTTAGTTTTTGTTTTTTTGCTTGTTGTCTGTTCATTTTCTTTAGGGGGCATGGAAACCGAACCCAGGACCTCCCATGTGGGAGGTGGGCACTCAACTGCTTGAGAAACACCTGCTGCCAGTATTTCATTCTTTTGAATCACAGACAAACTTGGAAGAATCATCAGGAAATCTTAACTGAAAAAAATATCAGCCTAAGCTAAAACAGTCCTTAGGCTGTGAAAGCAAAATTATTTCAAAAGAACTTTCCATTAAAAACAAGAGATCCATAATCTAAGACAAGCAATTTTTCCCCAGATTCCCTTCTATTTGCTTATTTTTGTTTATTCTATACATCATTTTCTGGGGTTACTCATCACACTCTAATAACTGCTTAGTTTTAATAACATCAATTAAAGAATTAAAATGACAATATTACTATCTGCTACCCTTTGTGTGTGAAGTTTTGTGTTATAAACTTTAAAATAAGAAGCCACTTCAATGGGAATCATGGGTGTGAATTAGCTGCAAGTAGGGTGAGGTAAATCCTACAGAAAAGGAGAAACAAAGGATCTATACTCAGAATTTAAGGCACCCTAGACAAAACGGAAGGACTTATTTTAAGGTCCTGGGTTAAGAATAATAAATAGAGTGAAAAAAAAAAAAAGGAGGGGACACGTTTCGTAAATTGTTTAGTTAGATGTCAGAGAAGCTCTTGAACAAAGTTGGGGAGTCGCTAGAACAGGGTAGTGCTTTTTAACTTTTACACTGCCCATGGAACATCTGTAAAATTGCCATTGGCAGAGGAGATTTAGAATTCACCTGCCTGGGCCATCTGCAGAATGAGGATCATCAATCTGTTGTCTTTCCCTGAACTTCTGTCCTATTTTCCTCTACAGATGCTTTACATCCCAACCTTCTCTCCTAGACTTCACCATCCCTGAGGTTCTAAATGAAGGGCAAAAGGGAGGAGGGACTTAACCACAGAGGAAGGCAGCAGATGGGGTGCCGAATCAGCAGCAAATAACCATTCTGTTTTTGGCTCTGGGCAGAGGCACAGATGTCAACGCCATCTCACATTCTGCCTTCCTCTCTTTATGGGAAAAAATGATTTGCTTGACTTCCCATTATAATTGCACCGATTCTGGATGTGAAGAGCTGTAAATACTGAAGGCCCAAGGGAAACTAAATTCACTAGGAGCTGGAATTAGGCCACCTCTGTTGAGGGCATCTCAAGAAAAAATTGTTATAGGGAAAGAGGCAAGGGATTTCAGAAAATCAAATATTTTGCCTCATTCAGATATATAATCTTCTAAAATAACCCCACCCTACATTATAGACAAAACAATCTGATATATTAATTCCAATACTAGGCAACATCTATTGAAACATTACTATGTCAGGCATAATGCTAGACTTTTTAGGCAGATTTTCTGACTAAAATTCCAAAACAACTGTATGAAAGAAGTATTGTTAACTCTACTTTTGAGATCAGGACACTGAGGCATACAGAGATAAATGTTAGAGCTAGTATTTGAACAATGAGGTCGGACTCCAGAACCCACAATCTTTTTTTCTTTTTTTTTACATCTTTGCAAATCTTTTAATGGTTTTTTAAACTTTATTTCAACTTCAACAAATAAAATAACACACAAAAGGCAGCTTAACAAATCATGAAAGCATTATTCTAAAGAATCTATCCAGGGGAAGTGGATATGGCTCAAGCGATTAGGCTCTTGTCTACCATATGGGAGGTCCAGGGCTCGATGCCTGGGTCCTCATGGTGAAGGCGAGCTGGCCCAGGCAGAAAGCTGGCCCTTGCAGTGAGCTGGCCCTTGCAGAAGTGCTGGCCTATGTGGTGAGCTGACCTGAGTGGAGTGCTGGCCCACTCAGGAGTGCTGGCCTGAGTGGCAAGCTGGCTCAAGGAGAGCTGGTGCAGCAAGATGATGCAACAAAGAGAGACACAGAGGAGAGACAATAAGAGATGCAGCACAATAGGGAGATGAGGTGCTGCAAGAGATTGAGCACCTCTCTGCAGAAGGTCCCAGGATCAGTTCCCGGTGCTGCCTAAAGAGAAAGACAAGCAGACACAGAAGAAAGCACACCAAATGGACACAGAGAGCAACAATAGGGGTAGGTGGGGGTAGATAAATATATATTTATATATATTATAAATATATAAAAATAAATATATATATATAAAACAAAAAGAAATAATCTTATTTAATCCTGAAAACAAACTCAATGTTTCTCCATTGTTCTGAAAGATGAAAATGAGAACAGATTAAACGACATGATCAAGGACCAAGGTCTCTTTGTTAATGAAGAAAATCAAGAAAAAAATTGCTTAATCATCTTAATATCTCATGAAACTAAATCATATTCTTTTTTTTTTACCTTTAGCATTGATATAGTATCTTCTTTGCCTTTGCTACAAAAATATTATAATATTTTTGTTAACTATAGTCTATAAGTTATATTGGTTGTATTTTCCCCTGTTAACACCATATTCTTAATACCTTGTAATAGAGGAACATTTTTGTATTTCTATTAACCACAATCCTCATCTAGAACCCACAATCTTAACTACTACTGCAATAGTGACTATCTTATTTTAAAAAGTGAAGAAAGGGTTAAATTACAATATTACAGAATAACTAGATTTTTTGGGAAGTAATCTAAAATGAACATGTCTTATATCAAGATACTCCCCTATCAGAGAAGAGTCAGATTGAGGTTGCAGTGTACTTACTGAGAAGTTTGACTTTGTCTGTATACTAGAAGATGTTTCAAAGGTCAAGCATAAGGCTGAGGGGTAAAGGCTGCCTTTGTAACCATCTGCCCTGGATTTGGAATGGTATGGATTTTTGTAATACTACTTGCATAATTTTTTAAAGATTACAGTTTTAAATAGATACTCCCAGTAAAAAAAATTTGCTAAAAAAAAAAAAGATATTCCCAGAGCAAACAAAAGGAAAATAACACCATCAGCTACCACAATATAATAGTTTAACAAAAATTTAAACTACATATCCTTCTTGTGGGAACATTTTTCAAAGACAGATCAGGGATAAACAATCAATCCCAAATAACATTATATGTGTGTGGGGAAGGGAGGGGTTGGCGGAGGGCTAAGTATCCAGAGAAAACATGAACAAATGAATAACTCATGAGGTAGAGTTAAAATGGAATAAAATAGGAACCCAAACAGTTATGTCACCCAGAGAGGAGAAGAGAGGGCTTATTATATCCAAAAGCCATCTCATGGGGGGAGGGCGGGAAATACCACAAATGAATGAACACATCAACAATGTCTTCTAAAGAACAAAAGGAAATGTTTACATGGAGTAAAAGCTAAAAATAACCCTTTTGCCTACTAATTTCCCGAAAGTCAGTCATGCTGTTTCCCTGTGTGCCCTTTGGGCAACATCATTTAAATATTTTTCAAACTAGGAGTACAAAAAAACTTACAAAATTCAAAAGCTCTGTTTTCAGCAAACTAAATTCTAAAGTAAAAGGAATCCATAGTCAGTTACTATGTACGTCCACACATAAAAACCACAGGCAAAGCTGAGAATCTAGCAGCCTGATGAGCTCTCTCGGGAAAAATAGCAATGGCTGCTGAATTATTACTCTCCCATTTTAAAATTACAATCCAAAGAATGTCAAAATACTTTATATAGTTTTTAATATGAAAGATTCAAAGGTGTTGAATTGAGTAGTTTTGTGGGATATGGTAACTACCAAGGCTAATATACCTTCTAGATATAGCAGAGTATTCTTATCCTAAAATAAACAAGACAAAATAATCCAATTAACAAATAATTTTGCAGGTGACACTTCAAATAGCTTTAGGGCACTACTGATGAAGGAAATATTTTGGTAACGCAAGTGTAGAAAACAATATAAACTTAGATTTCTATTTGGTTAGAAGTTATTGAGAGGAAGAAAGTTGTATGAAGATGAGATTTTTCTTTATCATCTTTTAAAACAAAAATAGGATGCTTAAAGTATAATTTTTACAAGGTTAACAGACTCTTCAACTGATGATTTGATTCTATAAAGATAAATGAACTTAAGTAATATAACACAGTGTGAGCTCAAACGCAATTATATGAACTGTAGCTCTAAAAACTGTTGCCTGAGCTTTTGTTGTATTAAAACGCCAAATGTTCTACGGGTTATTGCTCTAAATAAGAGACTTTTTAGATGAAAACAAATAAAAGTACTATTCAATCTCAAATGCTGCCTAATTCAGGAATCATTCAACTAAATTTCCAAAGTTCAGCATATAGCCAGAAAAGTAATAGGTGCGCATAAGTATCTGTGAAATGAATGAAGCTGTGAGGAAAATGTTTCTGTACAAAGACCCAATCTTAAATAACTCTAAGATATTTTCTCTTAAGATCATATTTTACCTGACCTCTTAGCCAGCCTCCAAACTAACATAACCTCTTTTCTTGTCTTCTGTCAGAATAAGTATTTAATTTTTATTGTGGTACTTAATAATTTTGTTTTTAATTTTTAATTTTTGTGTTCATGTCCCCAAGTGAAATTCTAAACATTCAAGATACTAAATCTTTTATTTTGAAACCCATCCTACCACACCTGGAATAACATATTAGAACAGTAGATAACTTTGCATCTTAAAGAATCAAATACCTCTCTCTTATAAAAACATTTTTCTAATTAGTAAAAAATACGTACAGTCTTTTCACCAAGATGGCACCAAAACTGAAGGAAGTCCCTGCCTCTTCCAAAACCGATGCCAAAGCAAAAGCTTTGAAGGACAACAAAGCAGTGCTGAAAGGGATCCACAGCCACACAAAAAATGAAGATCCATACCTTCTGGTGGCACAGGACTCTGCGTCCCCAAAGTCAGCCCAAATATCCTCGGAAGATTACCCCCAGGAGAAACAAGCTATGCCACTATGCGATCATCAAGCCCCCTGATTGCTGAGTCAGTCATGAAAATGGAAGTCAACAACACACTTGTGTTCTCTGCCACATGTCAAAGCCAACAAGCTCCGTATCAAAAAGGCTGTGAAGAAGCTCTATAACACTGACGTGGCCAAGGTCAACACCCTGAAGCAGGCTAGTAAGATAGGGAATCAACAGAAGGATCTGGAACTTGGCAGAGGGTCCACATGGACATCGGTAACCCCAAGATGGCTGCTGGAAGACCCTCCCCAAGAGTCTGCCATTCAGTATAGAAATTCCTCTGGAAGCCAGGAGAAGCCCTGGATATTCCTCAAGGACTTCATCATTGGACCCTCCCTGGGGACTGACAGGTGGGGGAATCAATCAAAACAGCAAACAGCTGGAACTCCTCCCCTGCCATTAGCCAAAGGGTAGAATAATTAATAGTTCAAAAAGCAGGCGCAAGGTCTCAATTTGCTCTCTCCTTGGGACCCCTGTTCCTGTCTTCTGCGCCCTGCTCTTGCTGTTTTTCCTCTGCCATGATGGCCACGCCAAGTAAAACCTGGGCATTTATAATCTATAATGGGGAACTGTAGCCTGTAAATGAGCTGCTTTATCACTTTTCAGCCCCTTCCTCTCTATCTGAAACCCATGATCTGTTATGTTCTTCCATTTCTTGTCCCTCTCTATCTTAATAAATTACTGGCCTAACTCACTTGATGTGTTCTTTTTTTTTTTTTTTAAGATTTATTTATTTTATTTATTTCTCTCTCCTTCCCCCCCCCCCCCACTCTGTTGTCTGCTCTCTGTGTCCATCTGCTGTGTGTTATTCTGTGTCCGCTTTTACTCTTGTCAGCGGTTCCGGGGATCTGTGTTTCTTTTTGTTGCGTCATCTTGCTGCGTCAGCTCTGTGCGTGCAGCGCCATTAGTGGGCAGGCTGCGCTTTTTTTCTCACAGTGCGTCCCTACGGGGTGCACTCCTTGTGCGTGGGGCTCCCCTACGCAGGGGACACTCCTGTGTGGCACAGCACTCCTTGTGCACTTCAGCACTGCGCGTGGGGCAGCTCACCACCTGGGCCAGGAGGCCCTGGGTTTGAACCTTGGACCTCCCATGTGGTAGGCGTCCTATCAGTTGAGCCATATCTGCTTCCCTTGATGTGCTCTTGAAATTAATTTCTGCAGCATAATCAAGAACCTAGACAAAACCCGATAACAACCCTGCTTAGGCTTGGTGGAGAGAAGAAGGTATATTTTCGACTGGCTCCTGACTATGATGCTCCAGACATTGCCAACAGAACTGAGATCATCTAAACTGAGTCCAGCTGGCTAAGTCTAAATATAACAATTTTCACTATTTAAAAAAATGTAGAAAATACAGTAAGCAAATGAAAGAAATAAGCTCCTCCCCCAAAAGAAATAAACATCCTATAGATCACTAGATTTTGGGTTATAACTTTAGCATTTATTCTATGTAATGTGCATGTGTGTAGAAGCAAACAAAGCAAATATTGAAAAAATAAGGTCCTGAAAGAAATCACCTCTGACAGTGAAGTAAGAAATGTTAACAGTATGTAGGGGTTAGGCATAGGGAGACAGGATGATAGCAAAGGCTGCAGCTGACTGATAACTCACTGTATGCTGCGATGAAACCTCAATGGTCACTTGAGGTAAATGTGGTACGAGAGAAACTCTCTCATTCCACGCAAACCTTCATGAGACTGACTTAGAGAGAATACCGTTTAAGAAACGTGTGAGAGGGAAACGGACTTTGGCCCAGTGGTTAGGGCGTCCGTCTACCACATGGGAGGTCCGCGGTTCAAGTCCCGGGCCTCCTTGACCCGTGTGGAGCTGGCCCAAGCGCAGTGCTGATGTGCGCAAGGAGTGCCCTGCTACACAGGGGTGTCCCCCGCGTAGGGGAGCCCCACGCGCAAGGAGTGCACCCATAAGGAGAGCCGCCCAGCGCGAAGGAGGGAGCAGCCTGCCGAGGAATGGCGCCGCCCACACTTCCCGTGCCGCTGACGACAACAGAAGCGGACAAAGAAACAAGACGCAGCAAAAAGACACAGAAAACAGACAACTGGGGGAGGGGAGGGGAATTAAATAAATAAATTAAAAAAAAAAAAAAAGAAACGTGTGAGAAAAAGTCCATCCGAAGGGAATGCGTACTTGGGAGACCAAATTCAGATCACATGACACAGCGTCTCCAGGTCATGCTGAGTGTAAATAATGGTTACAGGCAATATATATAAAGTAGAGTGGTGAAGAGCTCGACTGGGAGGTCTTGGGCCAATCTCTGAATCCTTCTAAGTCTCGCTTTTTTTTCCACTTTGAACATGGGGAAGATACTACTACTTACCTACTTCACTGAGTATAGTGAGGATAAAATGACTTACTGTAAAGCACCGCGCAGAGCGCCTGGCACTTATTAACTGCTCAGTAGTACGCAGCTGCTATTATTTTTGGCCTGCCCAGCCTGCCCAACCAGGTATGATCTTGGCTGGTCTGATTAAACTCGACCTCAGCTTCCTGTATCTATTATTCCTTCGTATTAATGTTGAAGATAAACATTCCCACATTTCTCTTCAACTAATCGCCCACCATCTCCAAAACTCTAAGTTGCTCATTCTGTTCTTGCTTCTAAGTAGGCAGAAAAAACTAAACCAGAACAAAAGAAACAAACAAAAACACAAACATTAACCTGGTAGCTTCCAATCACCGTCCACAGATCTTCACTTAAAATCCACTGAGGGTAAGCTTGCCTTGTGGCAGTTTCTATTCTTTTTCTTTTTGTTAAGTTTTAAGTTGTATGCTACTTACTGAAACCAAGAGGGTGGAATTATATATAAGCTGAGTAAGAATACTTCAAATATGTACAGCACTTTACATTTTCCCAAGTGCCTTTTCACACAGTTTACTTGCCCCAGCACTCGAAGGATGTAGGCACTAATACAAGAATCACTGTTGTCCCCATTTCTATGAATAAGAAAAAATGTGATGATGGTTCAAAAAGGTCAAATAACTTGCCAAAAGTCATACAGCCAGGTCCACAAACACATTAATCCACTGCTCGGGTCATAACACCAGGGTGCCTTCCTGAGTAATACAGGGTATTTATTTATAACAACATCTAATTCAAAATACTTAGAGCAAAATAAAAAAAAGAAAAACAAAACAAAACAAAAGCAAAATACTTAGAGCGGACAAGATGCTCTATTTTCAGTCTTCTGACCAAATTAACAGATTAGTTGAAATCCCCTAATTTGAGGTTTTTGCTTCCCCTCCCCCTCCTCCATCTCTTTCCTTTTTAATTAAAAAAGGCTTTATTGTAATTCTGACCGTGTTGCCTTAAAATGATTATTGCTAACAGTTTAAAACTCAGTACTGATTGCTTTTAGTGAACAAACCAACTCAGACCTCACAATGGAGGCTGTTCAGAGGCATTATTCTTTTATTCCACAAAAGTTCAAAAGGTCAGTGATTACCAAGATACCAAACCACAATAAAGCCAAGAAACAGGAACAGATACTAGAGATAGCTCCTCTTGATTGCTATCTTCAAAATTACCTACCTTGTGATGTAAACACAAGAAAATTCAGGTGAAACTCATCTCCTAAATGATGAGATAGTAGACATATTGAACTAGTACATCTACATGTCTGAAACTGGATTTTCCTGTTGATACATTTAAATATTACTATGACAAGCTCAAACAAGCTCTTGCTCATCAAACCTGCAAACTGCCATAGTGGAGAACTCAAACACTGATATAAGTCAGAAGGCACTGGATTCCTCTAGGTTCTTGGCTATGTCACATAAAAGAATTTAAGAGGGAAGTGGATGCAGCTCAAGTGGTTGGGCACCTGCCTACCACATGGGAGGTCCCAGGTTCAGTTCCCAGTGCCTCATAAAAAAGTAGAACAGAGAGTGATAGTGAGTGCAAACAATGAGGGAGGAGGGGGAGAAATAATTAAGTCTTCTTTTTTGTTTAGTTAGGTCATTAAAAAGAGTTTATTGAGAAATGAGAGAAAAGAGAAAAGTACACACCCAAGATGTGGATGCGGACTACCTCCAGGCAAAGAGGAGTACCTCAGGTTGGGAGGTTACTTTTACTAAAGCTGTTCTTTGCTCCTCCCCTTTCCTAATGTTGGACGTGGCCCCAGCTGTTTGTTCTTCTGATTGGTTGCCTTTTGATCCCCACCTGTTAGCTCTCAGGGGACCAATGATGAGGCCTTTTGTTTTGAGTGACCTGGGACCAATGGGGAGGCCTGTTTGGAGTTATCAGGGGCTTCCTCTTGACCCCGGGGAGTTCCAAATGGGACACTCTGGCCAGGGTCTCAGCGGGGTCTTTTCTGGCTTTGCTCTTAGTAGCTACCTTCCCTTAAGGGGTTTCTGGGCAGGGTCTCACAGCCATGTTCTCTGCCAGGTTCCAGCTGTGACACCTCTTCCCTCTTTCTCTGTATTAACTTGCCTCATTGAGATATATCATATCTTAAAACCAATCTACTGAATGTGGATGGCAGACTTTCTCAAATAGATAAGTCAAAGTATTACTAAACATAGAAGCTATTAAATTCCTTACTCAGTTCCACCCCATTCAGGTCAGTACAAAAGATTTTGAAATTGTTATAAAGTTGCCAATATGGATCTGTGCTTATTATGTTTAAGACAAAAGTAGCTACCACTGGTTTCAAATATGGGTATCTTAGAAGTTCTTAAAATATCTGAAAGGATTCATAAAAAAAACAAGAGGTTATTCTGAGATAATCTCACGAGGAGATGACCAAGCAAAGGACTGTACTAACACACTATTCATATGTATGACACATTTTGTGCTCATGAATAAGGTTAGGCGAAACTCCAACTACTGAGAATAGTGCACAATTTCAAGACAGATAGCAAACTGGTGAGTGCAATATTTATTGCTCAGTCACTAGCCCGAAGAGGTCCGAAATGTCAGAGTACCAGAAAATATAGTGTCTATCCCAAAGGATCAAGACTAATAAGGAATAACAACAATGTAAAGCATTGTGGAGAACTGCATGATGATACATTGTAAGCCTATATTATTAAGGTTATAAGAGGACTGTGCCTGAAAACACTATTGGAAGGTCTATTATCTTAATGTGATTAAGAGATCAAATTACTTCCTTGTGAAATCATCCGTCTATAATAAAATCCATAAAAGGAGGAAACATGCTGTAATCTAGGAGTTTTTAGCTTGGGACCCATTATGGCTTGGATCCAAGGGCCTTTGAGTCCTTTGGAATTCTGGGTGAAATCCTGGATGTATCAGTAGGTGTGTTTTTTGGAAGACTTATCCACAGCTTTTTCTAAAAAGGGCCCTCAGATCCAAAAAAGTTAGGCACCACTGCTGTAAAAGTAGGCCATTGTTTATCTATGTATAAATATATAACTAGATCTTGGATAATCTAAATAACTTCCTTTAAGTCTGAAATTAAGAAATGATTTTTCAAAATTTCTCATAAAAACAGTTTAGAAAACTGGAAATTGGATATCCTAATTAAAATCTCATCCACAGAATGGACATTGGTGGAAGTTCAATATAATAAATATTTCAGGAAATAAGTTCTGTGATAATACTTTCAAATCACTTAAAAAAAAGTTAAAAAAAGAAAGAATGTTTAGATATTCTGGAGGATTCCCTCTCCTAGGATTAAAGAGAAGGTAGAAACCACTGTTATCAGGACTTATTTGTCTGGACAGATGTATATCCTAATTCCTCTCCTGGTCTCACTTGCTTTTTTTTAATTAAAAAAATTTTTATTTTATTTTTTATTTTTTAAATTATTATTAAAGTTAATAGATCACAAGGTCACAAGGAAATGTCCTTTTTTTAAAAAAGATTTATTTTATTTATTTATCTCCCCTCCCCTCCTCCCCATGGCCTGCTCTCTGTGTCCATTCGCTGTGTGTTCTGCGTCCCCTTGTATTATCAGGCGGCCCTGGGAAACTGTGTCTCTGTTTTTTTTTTTGGTTGCATCATTTTGCTGCATCAGCTCTCCATGTGTGCGGTGCCACTCCTGGGAGGGCTGTGCTTTTTTCACACGGGGCAGCTCTCCTTGCGGGACCCACTCATTGCATGTGGGGCTCCCCTATACGAGGGATACCCCTGTGTGGCACAGCACTCCTGGCGCCTGGCAGCACTGAGCAAGGACCAGCTCCACACGGGTCAGGAGGCCCTGGGTATAGAACCCTGGACCCTCCATATCGTAGGCGGATGCTCTATCAGTTGAACCATGACTGCTTCCCCTCACTTCCTTTTTAATAAAAGACGGAAGCACCAGGATGTAAAGATAAAAAGGTTGAAAAAACTAAAATAGTTTTCCAACAAAGATGGTAGTGGTGTTTTGAAATGAGTGGTATATTTTTGGTTATTTTAATGATTAGGGGCTTCTCTGGGTCCTAGGTATGCCAGATATCCAGAACTGTTCCACATATGTCAGGCAACAAAAAATGATCCCATATCCTACATGTCTTTCAGATGTCCCATTGGATATTCATATAAATTTTAAAAACCATTAATAATTAATGAGCCTAGAAACTCCTAACCCCATTGTACATTTTTTTTAATATAGAAATTATTCTATATAATTTTAATTTCCAATGTATAAATTAAAGTTAGATTATATCTTTTTATTTGAAAGCTTCCTAGGAGATGTTCACCATTTTGGAAAAAATCACGTTGCAGCTGGCAATACCATTCTTGGATTTGAGTTGAGAATGCAAACCACTTATATCAGTCTATAGTTATTGTTCCTGTATTCAGGGTTATTTACATATAGTGCAAATCTCTGAATACTTCATTATGTCTTACTGCATAGTGATGCCCAAGTATTACCATTTGAAAACAAAATAAATATCTTTTCTATTCATTTAGAACTCTAAATAGGTTTTTAAAAATTCTCTGTATGGAAAAAGGACATCAGAGAAAATATAGTAAAATCCAAATAAAGTGTGGAGGATAGTTAGGAGTATCATAACAATGGTGGTTTCTTAGTTGTAAAACGGTGTACCCTGTAAGATTTTTTTTTTTTTTTTTAAGTACTGGGGCCAGGGATTGAACCCAGGGCCTTGCATGTGGGCAGATGGTGCTCAACCACTGAGCCATATGGGCTCCTCTGAGTTGGTTTTTTCATTTGTTTGCTTGTTGTTTGTTTTTAGGAGGCACCAAGGATTGAACCTGGGACCACCCATATGGGAAGCAGGCATTCAATTGTTTGAGACACGTCCCATCTCCTGTAAGATCTTAACAACAGGGGAAACTTCGGTGAGTACTGTATGGGCAATCTCTGTACTATCTTTGCAACTTTTTTTCAAATCTAAAACTATTCTAAGATAAAAAGGTTATTAAAAAAAGTTTACCTTTAGAGACTCATAGAGATTTCAAATTTAGAAAACTATCCCTCAATTTCTGTTTACATCAGTAAATACAAATGATTAGGTTGAGCTACTGAAGTAGATGTTTTCGTGTGTCAAAAATGATAAAATCATCAGCAAGTTCATACGGTACAACCTAAATTACTTTGGGTCTGAACTTTTTGGACTGCATTACAAAGTTGAGAAGAAATGTACTTTCCACTTTCAGAAATAAAGAGAAATCAGTTACAATCTATTGCATTCCCTCCTTCTACCCCAGCAAATTCTGTGCATAGTTAGATTATATTATCTATGATTTTAATTTGAGGCTAAAAAAGAGAGGTGCTACAAAATATTTGTTATTTTAAAAAAAGAATATATTTGTACACTAATGTTCTTAGCAGCATCATTCACAACAGCCAAATGGTAGAAGCAACCCATGCCCATCAAGAGATGAGTGGATAACAAAAATGTGATAAATATATAAATTTGAGTCTTTTGTGGACTCGAGAAAATTATGTTCTTAAATAGGTATATTCCTATGGGTGTGAACCTACTGTGAACCTTTGATTAGATTCTGGGTTAAGGGGCATTTGATTTGATTACTCCAGGGAGGCATAGCCCAGGGTCGGTCTTAATCCTTTTACTGGAGTCCTTTATAAACAGGGATTGGTGGAGCCACAGAAACAGAGTAAAATCCCCAGAAGCTGAGTAAGAAGGCCCTGAGAGCCAGAAGCTGAAATCAAAGGAGCACAGAATCTGAAAGGAAGCTACTGAAGCCAGAAGGTAAAAGCAACAAGGCCTGAAAGAGAGGGAAGAGATAAGTGAACACGAACATGTGCCTGATCACCCACAGCTACAGCTTGGGAGAAAGCGCCTCCTGATGATGCCTTGATTTGGACACTTTCATGGCCTCAGAAATGTAAGCTTATAAAGTAATAAATCCCCATTGTAAAAGTCAACCATTTCTGGTGTATTGCATGACAGCCTTTAGCAAACTAAAGCAATGGCATACATTATTCAGCCATAAAAACGAATGAAGTTCTGGATATGCTACAAACATGGATGAACCTTGAAGACATCATGTTGAGATAAGCAAGACAAAAAAGGAAAAATATTGTATGATCTCACTAACATGAAATAATTAGCATATGCAAACTCATAGTCAGAAATTAGAATACAGGTTACCAGAGCCGGGGCAGAGGTGGGGTATGGGAAGTTAATGCTTAATTAGTATGGTGTTTCTACTTGGGTGATGGAAAAGTTTCGGTAGTGGGTGGTGGTGATGGTAGCACAACACTGTTAGTATAAAATGAATTGTATACTTAAAAGTGCTTAAAATAGGAAATTTTATGTATATATGTTACCAGAACAAAATAAAAAAAAACCCACAACAATAAAGAATTATACAACACAAAGAGTAAACCCTAACAGAAACTATGGACTTTAATAACATAATTATAGTATATTGGCTCATCAACTGTAACAAATGTATAACATTAACGCAAAATGTTAATAATAGGGAAAACTGTGTGTGTGTGTGGGGGAAATACTCTGTACATTCTGCATGATTTTTCTGTAAACCTACAACTGCTTTAAAAAATAAATTTAAAAAATCAAAAGTGATTAAAAAATATATAAATGGCCTGAGAGAGTTGAAAGAGGCAGATAATATCTCTGTTTATCTTTGAAGTTTATACCAAATTGCTGTGGAGAAAAAATAGTTAAAAGGAAAAAGCATAGCATTTATAATCTTTCCTTAATAATCTTTTTCCTTTATCCATATATTGGTATTCAGTGAAGCTCTTTCATCAGTGGATTAACAATCTCTGAGTAAAAATATGTTGTGAAAGGACACAATTAGAAAAAAATTGTATTTTTTTCAGAAAGTCTATGAAATTCTCAACCACGTTCAGTGTCTGAAGACACATTAAGTGGAGAAACTTACAGCAGTGAAAAAAACTCTGGAAAAGCAAGAGGAAATTGGTAGGTTTACTATAAAAATGACTCACCTGTGCACAAATCTGATGCATGACATGACCAAACTCATGGAAGTAAGTCCTCACCTCATCGTGCCTCAGGAGAGAGGGACGACCTGCTACTGGCTGTGAGAAGTTCACCACAAGGGCAGCCACAGACATCATCCGGCTCCCATCAGGGAGAAGGCAGCCAGGCTGGAGACCAAAACAGGCTGCATGGTTGTATTTTCCTTCCCTAGGAACCAGAAACATAGATCAGTTAGATATGAATACTCTTCTCTAGCAACAACACTGGCAAGGTCTCTAACAGTCATGAAGCCATATTAGATACCAAAAGATGCTTAATACATTTCACTTGCCTTTTGGAAAATAGGTCAAAGTTTGGTTAAAAAGGGAAAACTAAAATTAAAAAGACACAAACTCCACCACCTTTTCCCTCAGGTTGTATCTCTAAGGTTTCTTCTGCTGAAAAATCTTAATATGATAATTAAGAATCTATACCAAATTTAGTATATAGATAAATGTCCAATTTATTTTAATGAGCTCCCACTTTTCTTCTTCAAAGATGTAGTCAATTCAGCTTTCCTTAATGTTGAAAAAAATTTCAAATAAAAGATAGTTTGATTCACCAGATAGTTTTTCCCTTAAAAATTAGAATTGATAAAAAACTAAATTCCTTTTATTCAAGGAGGAAAGAATCAGTTCTCACAATTAAATGAGCTCCTTTTATAAACTAGACAGGCTTTTTTTGAAACAGGATCCTTTTATTTAACCTTGGAAAAAGCATAAATTATACTAGAAAGTCTTCTCTTCTTGGACAATGTGGTACCAGTGATGGTCCTTCCAAAAGCCATAGGCCATTAGACTTCACATTCAGGAGAATGTTTTCTTTCTTTCTTTTTTTCCTCAGAAGACTAACAGTTCATTCAGATTTGGGATGGATTGTACAGTTTGCTTTGTTTTTATTTGCACATAAGTTTTTCTGTTGTCTTTTCTTAGGGACTCTCATTACTCTATTTTCTTCTTTCCGAAGCTATTCAAATTAAAAGGAAACTAGTTTTCTTCTAGCATCCTATTAAGACATACAAAGCTGGATAGGCAGTTGCTCCTATCCTTACAACAATACAACGGAAGCAAGGGAAACATGCTGGGGCACCTGCAAATCACAACTTTTCTCAAATCCATGGAGAACTGAGGTCAAATTGCAATCAACTGACAATCTAAAATAGGTACCTCCTAGGAGAGAGGGCAAGCAAGTACTTTCTTAGCTGGGGCTTACTTACCTAGAGCAGACACTGCCAGATACCACTAAGTAGGGTTTTAAATAAATTTATTAAAAATGTAATATTTAAATAAATATTAAAGCCTTTAATAAAATTCCTAAAGGCTAGAGTGGGCCAGTGGAAAGCGTATAACCGTTGGGGGCTATAAGTAAGGGACATTTTACCATCCAGTTGCAGGGTGTTCTTTAAGGGCCTCATGAGGTGTGCACAAAAGAGCCTGGAGGCAGGGCAGGAGCACTGAGAAATCGGCTCTGGTGCAGACCTGAGGGAAGGGAGCAGCCACTGTAGTTGAGGCATGGAGCACTGACTAGGTCCTTTTCACCACTTTTTCCTTCAGAAGAAATCTCTTGAACTGATGGAGGAAGGGAACAGGGAGAAAACCCTCTACCCCTGAAGGAAGGGGCAAGACCATGGGCCTGGGTCCTGACCGACAGCTGAGAATGGGGCAGGATCACCAAGTAGGTCCCGCTCTGGATCCCCAGGGGCACGAAGGCTGCCCAGGATGGAGGCTTCCCTTTTCCTAACAAGCAGTGAGGAACAAAAAACAGCAGTCTGTTGCTGGGAGGGGAGCAAGAGCTTTGAGAGAGACCTGCTCTGAAGAAGAGTACACAGGGAAGACCTAAAGCTGAGGGCTGAACAGACACCGATGAAAACTCTAGGGACAACCAGTTCCTACTCTAATCACAGGTGAAAGTACAGAAATTTGAATCTTGTGGTGCAACAAGAGGAACTATGGTGATAATAAACCCCTAACCCAGCTAAATTACTAGAGTAAAACAAACACTCACATTAAAGGCTTAGTTGAGGAAAAGGTGTGTTCATTTCCAGACATAAAAACAACTTGCCCGGTTTTTACTATCCTAGCCAAAAGTCTAGCTTTTAAAGAAAATTGTGAGGCATAAAAAGATGCAAGTGGGGGTGGAGGTGGGTAGAGGGGAGAATATATTGTCAAGAAGCAAAGCAAACCAAAGAACCAGACTCGGGTATCTCAAAGACCTTGGAGCTATCACGGTTTTAAAAATAACTATGACTAATAAGCTAGTGAATCTGGTGGAAAAAGTAGACACTATACAGGGCCAGATGCTTTCTCTGGGCAAACTGAGGGGACTGGCCATAAATTTAACAGTACTGGCAGATTTCCTGAAAAATGAACATTTTGGGGGGTTTATTTTAAATTAAATAAATGCAGTGTATTCAATGGATGATGAAAATGATAGCAGCCAATATTTATTAAGCACTTGTTATGTGCTTGGTACTCTTCTAAATGCTTTGCATGTAATTACCAATTTAATCCTTACAATAATCCTATGAAGCAGGTACTATCAGTATACCCAATGTATAGGACAAGGAATAGAGGTAAAAAAAAATACCTGAGGCACAGAAAAATAAAATAACGTGCCAAGCAAGTGATGGAGCCCCTATACTGAGAACCACACGTGAGCAAAATGGAAGAGAAGAATCTTAAACTGGGTAGGAGTTGAATCCCTAGTATCACTTCCAACAATGCAATCCTCAGTACCTTGGATAGAGGTCCAAGTAGAACTGTCCCAGCACTTCTCCTGTAGCTTTATCCTTCACAGTGTAAAGTGTAACACTTTTATTCCAAACATGAGCATCTGCCACTTGCTCAAACGAAAGTCCCAACAACTCCTGGTAGATGTTGAGCAAGCCTTCGGTGACCACCTCAATTGGGAAGTATTCCTTGAGGATCTCTTGGTCAATGGAGTACTTGAGTTCCTCTGTTTTGGTCATGTAGTAATGTAGATCCCAGGCATTGATTTTCCCATCACATTCAAAACCTCTTGCTTCACATTCCTTTTTCTTCAAATTCAAAATAAACTCTCGTTCTGCCTCACCCAAGGGTTTTAACTTCTGGCTTAAATCATCTGTGGGAGGAGTGGGAAAAGTTAGTGATCTCTTGCTCTTGGGAGGAAACACATTTATATATACAACCAATATTTTAGCAAGATGCCTCCTCCTTTGTGGCACTCAATGGAGGTACATAAGAAAGCATGCAAGCAGGAAAGAAGGAAAGAAGGAAGAAAGGACGCAGAGAGGGAAAGAAGGAGGGAAGCAGGCTCTATTACAGAAGAACTGCTTTTCTCTTCAGAGTGATTTATTTTATGGCTCCTACCAGGGTATCAAACAGAATTAATGAAGCTGAAGTTTATCTCAGAGAATTCATAAGAACGTGTGATTCAGGAAACCAAAGCAATAGGGAAACTAAACTCATATGCTTGATTATTCTTCAGCCAGTTTAGGCTCTTCAGAAAGCCAGTGCAAACCAATGAGACGTGACCTCTAATCAGTATTATCTAAAAAGTGTTCAATGATATTCTATCAATTCTAAGGGACAATTGAGGGGTATAAGGGGTTTGGGGATTTTTCCTTTTGGAGTGTTGAAAACATTCTAAAATTGACTGGGGTGATGACAGCACAACTCTGTGATGAATATGAGAGCCACTGAGTGCGCATTTTGAATGGACTGTACAAAGCACGGGACTGTGTAACAAAATGAATCCTCTGGTGGAAGATGAACTGTGGTTAACCAAACAAATATGAGAGCATTCTCTCATGAACTATAACAAATATATAATAACTGGGTGGGTTGGGGCAAAAATGCACCAAATGTAAGATATGGGCTATAACCAGTAGTAATATTTTTTTAAAGATTTATTTTTTCTTTATTTCTCTCCCCTCTCACCCCCCCAGTTGTCTGTTCTCTGTGTCCATTCACTGTGTGTTCTTCTGTGACCGCTTCTATCCTTATCAGTGGCACCGGAAATCTGTGTTTCTTTTTGTTGTATCATCTTGTTGTTGTGTCAGCTCTCTGTGTATGTGGCGCCATTCTTGGGCAGGCTACACTTTCTTTTGCGCTGGGCAGCTTTCCTTATGGGGCGCACTCCTTGTGCGTGGGGCTCCCCTACGTGGGGGACACCCCTGCGTGGCACGGCACTCCTTGCGCGCATCAGCACTGCGCATGGGCCAGCTCCACACAGGTCAAGGCAGCCGGGGGTTTGAACCGTGAACCTCCCATGTGGTAGGCGGATGCCCTATCCACTGGGCCAAGTCTGCTTTCCCCAGTAGTAATATTTTGATAATGTTTTTTCATAGTTTGTAACAAATGTTTCACAGCAATGCAAGGTATTAGTGGTGGAGTAATATATGGCAGCCATGTGTGATGTTATGCATGTTTATTTTGTAAGTTCAAACTTTTACTATACTCTTATTGTTTCTGGGTATTAATGAATAATATCCATAAACAAGTACTAATGATAAACTTCAATTAAAAAAGTAAAAAAAGTGCTCAGTGAGTTTAGATAATCACTACCTCATTCCCATCAGGACAGTCTGTTTAGACAAAGCAATTCCACTTTTTAGTTGGAGAAACTTCTGAGTACTACATACTGTGGTTAATTTTGTGACTATTTCACCATATTTGGTTAAATGAGTAGGCTCTTATTATATAAGTTTTCTTTCTAACTTGTTAGGTATGTGTATTAGTCAGCCAAAAGGGTGCTGATGCAAAATACCAGAAATTGGTTGGTTTGTATAAAGGGTACTTATTTGGGGTAGGAGCTTACAGATATCAGGCTGTAAAGCACAAGTTACTTCCCTCACCAAAGTCTATTTTCATGTGTTGGAGTGAGATGGCTGCAGATGGCTGCAAGGGTTCAGGCTTCCAAGGTTCCTCCCTTCCAGGGTCTTGCTTCTTCCTGGGCTCAGGGTTCCTTTCTTCCCAGGGCTTGCTTCTTCCTGGGCTCAGGGTTCCTTTCTTCCTAGGGCTGGTTTCTCTTTCCTTTGTGAGCTTAATTCCTGGGGCTTCAGTTAAAGGCGTCAGCAACAAACTCTACCATCAAAACTCCAACATCAAAAGCCCTCAACTCTGTCCTTTGCCATGCCTTTTATCCATGAGTCCCCCACCCACCAAGAGGCAGGGACTCAACGCCCTAATGACGTAGCCCAATCAAAGCACCAATCATGATTCTGCCCAGGTACAGACCAGATTACAAACACAATCCAATATCTATTTTTGGAATTCATAACTAAATCAAACTGCTACATTCCACCCTCTGAATTCCAAAAAGACATTACAATATTCAAAAAAACCTGAAATTAGTAACAATGCAAGTACTAAATCCTATCATAATCAATTTAAAGAAATACAGTTTGTCTTGGGGCAAAGTCCTGTCTGCTATAGACCTCTGAAACTTACAAAGTAATTTATCTATTTCCAATATACAAATGGACAAAGAACATTTTCATTACAGTAAGTAGAAATCAGGAGGGAAACATGAGTCCCAGGTCCTTTACAGTTCAGTAAACCTGCAGGGCATCCTCCATTTGATTTCAGTCTGAAAGTCATTCTTAAAATGATGGTTTCTTTTCCTTGGGGCGATATGGGGACCCACCCTTTTCAATGATTTACCCAATGGCCATTTTCTTGGTTTCACCCTCATCGAGCATCTGGATGTCAACCAAGCTCCAGATCTCTCCCTCCAAGAGTGCTGGGGTGATTGCCACACCTTACGTAAACTCTGAGTTAGAGTCTTAACCCTCCTAGTATGTGAAGACAACATTCCCCCTAACCTTTGGTATACAGGCTCAACCCTCTCAGAGCAATGAGTTGACTACCTGGCCTTCCCTAACCTTTGGAGGACAGGTCCACCCCTCTCAGACCTGTGAGGTGCTGACCTTAACTGCCCTAATTCTTGGGGAATGTGCTCCACCCTCCCTATGCCCTGGGGTAGCAAAACTCTCCCAGAACATTGGACAGGAACATCCACCCTCTTCAAAGGCTGGGGCAAACTCACCCTCTCTATACATGTGGGTGGGGTTCCTCTCTCCGCCCAAGGTGAAGTCCTAATTCCAGATCTCAGCTTCCATGGTTTTCCTCTTAAACCTGTTTCTCCTTCAATCTCTCCTTTCCATGTCCGTTTTATTCCAGGCTAACAGTGGTTTTGTTCATCCAGCTCTCTCAAAAACCTTGTTGGTTTAGCATGCAGAAAGCAGGGGTCCAAGCCATTAGATAGTAAGATTTTCCACAAGTCTTTCTGAGATAACTGCATCTTCAATCCTGATTCACAAGTTCCAAGTTTAGGTAAGTCCTCCAAAGGGGCACTTTCATCTGAGAGCTTGATTTCCAGAGACTTGGAATTTCCAGGAATCAGTTTCTGTTTTCTTTGAGCCTGACAGTTCAGTCCTCAGCATATCTCTCCCATCTAGCATTTTTGCTATATAAGCGGCAAGCAGAAGCCAAGTCGCATTCTCAAGCTTTACTTTGGAAACTTTCTTCAGTTAAAGGGGCAGCTTGCCATTTTCAAGTTCTGCCATCCATAAAACACCAGGAGTTAATCTTGCTAAATTCTCTGCAACTTTAAAACATGGATACCTTTCCTCCAGTTTCCACTAATAGTTTCATCATTTACTTCTAAGGCATCAAAAAAAGTCTCTTTAGCATCCATATTGCTATCAACAATCTCTTCAAAGCAATCTAGGCTTTTTCCATCAAGCATCTCATAATTCCTCCAAAAAATACCCCTTACCCATTTATAAAACCATCAGAGCATTTCGGTAATCACAAAAGCACTTCCCCACTCCTTGGTACCAAGTTCTGTATTAGTCAGCCAAAGGAGTGCTGATGCAAAATGCCAGAAATTGGTTGGTTTTTATAAAGGGTATTTCTTTGGGGTAGGAGCTTACAGATACCAGGCCATAAAACATAAATTACTTCCCTCATCAGTCTGTTTTCATGTGGTGGAGCAAGATGGCTGCCGATAGCTGTGAGGGTTCAGCTTCCTGGGTTCCCCCCTTCCAGGGTCTTGCTTCTCTCTGGGTTCAGGGTTCCTCTCTTTCTGGAGCTGGCTTCTCTTTTCTCTGTGAGCTTACTTCCCAGGGCTCCAGCTTAAGGCTTCAGCATCAAACTCCACCATCAAAACTCCAACATCAAAAGCCCTCAACTCTGTCCTTTGCTGTGCCTTTTATCCATGAGTCTCCACCCACCAAGGGGTGGGGACTCAACACCCTATTGATGCAGCCCAATCAAAGCCCCAGTTATAAGTCAATGACACCCAGGTACAGACCAGATCACAAACATAATCCAATATCTATTTTTGGAATTCATAACCATATCAAATTGCTACAGTGTATAAGATGAAAACTGCTTGGCAGGAATCAGATGTGGCTCAAGTGACTGAGGTCCCAGGTTTGGTTCCTAGTGCTTCCTAAAGAAGATGAGCAAGACAGTGAGCTGATGCGATGGGCTAGTGTGGCAAGCTGATGCAACAAGATGATGTACCAAGAGACACAAGGAGGAAAACATAATGAAAAAGATACAAAAAAGCAGGGAGCTGAGGTAGCTTGAGTAATTAGGTGTTTCTTTCCCACACAGGAGCTCCTGGGTTTGGTTCCCTGTGCCTCCTAAAAAAGAAAAGAAGATGAGTACACAATGAATAGACACAGTAGGTGCAAACAATGAGAGGGCTGGGGAGTAATAAATAAATAAAATAAATCTTTAAAAAAAAAAAAAACACCCCTGCTTGGCTCTGTAAGGGACATAGTCATTTAGGAGAAAATCCCATCATTTGAGCTGGAGGCAACAGTCTGAAGAATGCTGTGACGAGACAGGAGGTTGCTCATGGAGGATACAAAGAGATATAATTCTGATTAGACCTGTGAGAAAATACATGAATATAGGTAGCAAGAGAAAAACTCTGATGGAAAATGCCCATTTTAAATTACAGAGAATACTGCCATAAAGAAATTAAGTTAATCAGGTAGTTACTAAGAAAAAAACTCAGTTCATGTAGTCATCACTAAAGGAAACATTCTCACCACACACTCAGTGTCGTTCTTTTACATCACATGTATGAGACTATATGACATTTATCAGTTCACATCTCTGTGAACTGAGCAGAAAACTCATTGAGGAAAGGAGCCTTATCTATTCCCTTCTCTAGTCCTACCATTTATATTAGTGTATAATGTAAGTTAGTTATTTCATAAATGTCTTATAAATGAATAAATGAATTATAGAATAATACATAGCTACCATTTATGGAACACCTGCTACATGTCAAATACCATGCCAGCATATATATCAGTGAACTAATGTATGGTCACTGCAGATCCAGTGGAGTGAAAGCGGATTTTAACAATTTAAGTACTTCTAACACAATTTAGCAAAAAAAAAAAAAAAAAAAAAAAGGATATTAAGATTAAATGAGGTGGTGGGGGTGGGGCTGTCTGGGCTGGCTTTGGAGCTGTGGGAGCCTTCGCCCCACAAAGAGCCAGTGGGGCTCTGGGTTTCCCCATAGCTAGAGTGGGGTCCGGAGTCTTCCTAAGTGCCTAGTCCTTCAGCCCTCTCAAGTGGCCACGAGTCGGGCTGCTCTGCTGTGATTCATCACCTTCTTCTCAAGATGCATCCTGACTTATCTCTGTACTTGCACACTGAAGAATGCAACATCTTGATTAACTTGCTAAAGGAATGTCACAAAAATTACAGGGCAAAGAGAACCAAGAGTGGGGAGCACGACAATGCGATGTGACAGAGACGTTTTAATTCTCCAGAGAAATCTGAAAAATAAATGATATTGTCATTGGATGTCTTGCCTGAGAAAAGACCTAAAGAGTCTTGGTTGATAGCTGAAAAATCCTAGTAGGTCTCTGTGATCCTTTGACTAGACAATGTGACCCATTTTTGAACCATGGAATAATATAGAGACCCTACACTTGCCTGTAAAAGTAGTAGAATCGCTTCCTCCTACTAACAGACCCGATTTCTAACATGTTCCTTACCTTTGTAGCCAATTCACATCTAAGTAACTTATCCCCCTCAATAAATTAATATATTCTGGGGAAAAAAGAGTAAATGGCTATCAAAGTAGTAGACTAGATATTTTGATTAGCTGCTAAAAATTAACAGTTTGAAAGGGTAAGTGAGGGGGAAAAATCATACTCTGGACGACTCTAATTAAAGCTGATTAAAACAAATTAGAATCTTTACCATAGCTAAGTTATTCAACTATTTTCACTAAGATGAAGGAGAAAACAGAGCGACTACTGTAATAGGGAGGCCGAGATTGAGGTGGGGCGGGGAAGAGTGATAGGGCCCCCATGGCTAAGTCATGGCTAGAGGATTTTTTTTTTTCAGTTAGGCCAGTAAAAAGAATTTACTGAGAACTGGAAGAAAAGAACAGAGTTTATTGAGAACTGGGAGAAAGGAACAGGATTATGCACTGAGGTACTGATGTGGGCTCCTCTGGGCAGAAAGCGCATTTGGGGTCGAGAATCTGCCTTTATGAAGGCTGCTCTTCACTCCTCCCCTTCTTGATGCTGCTGTCCTGACTGGTCTCCCCACCTGGCAGTTTTCAGGGGGCCAGTGATGAGCCTTTTTGTTTGGGGCAACCTGGGACCAATGGGGAGGCACTGGGAAATATCCGGGGCCTCTCCTTGACCCTGGAAAAGGTTCCAAGGAAATGGGACTTTGTGGTCAGGGTGTTGCTGGGGTCCTCCAGCTTTGTTTTCAGTAGTAGCGGTTTCTGGGCAGGGTCTCATGGTCATGTTGTCTACTGGCTCTTAGTCGTGACCTGTCTTCTCCTTGTTTCCCTGTACTAACCTGCCGCAACTCCCCCATCAGAGAGTTTATGCCCTTATTCTTTTTTTTAAAGATTTATTTTATTTATTTATTCCAGCCCCCCTCATTGTTTGCACTTGCTATCTGTTCCCTGTGTCCATGAGCTGTGTGCTCTCTGTGTCTACTCATATTCTCTTTAGGAGGCATCAGGAACCGAACCTGGGACCTTTCAAGTGCACGAGAGGTGCTCGATTGCTTGAACCACCTCTCCTCCCTGCTTTGTTGTGTCTCTCTCATGCTATTTCCTCTTTGTGTCTTTTGTTGCATCATCTTGTTGTGTCGGCTTGCCATGTCAGCCCATCACGCCAGCTCACTGTCTTGCTCATCTTCTCCAAGAGGCACCGGGAACTGAACCTGGGACCTCCCATGTGGTAGGCAAGAGCTCAATCGCTTGAGCCACATCCACTTTCCTGCCCTTATTCTTAAGGGGAGCTGAAGGGTGATGTTCATTCTTCTGTAGTTGCTTCCTGCTGATTAGGGCAGTAGTTCTTACCTGATAGAATGTAAATATCTTTGGCTATTCTATTGAGGAGCCAAGATTTTTAAATGACTACGATAAAAATAATTTTAAATGAATATGACTATAGTTATTAGATTATAGTTTTGGTACATATTACTTTATATTGTTTTCGTCTCTGTAGTATGAAATGTTTATTTTTGGTTTATATATTTTCTCTTTTCGTTTATGCTTACTTATCAGCTTAGTTCACATGAATTCCTAAGTAGCCATGCTATAACTGCCAAATACCTGGTGGCAGTGAATAAAGCCAAAGGGCTGATACTCTGTTAGAATCCTGGACATCTTGTTAAGAATTAGCATAAAAATCGCAAATAAGATACAAAGTAGAACGAAGCAAGGACTATAATAGTAATACAAACAAATAGCAATTCCTAAAACCAAGCACAGTATCTGGCATATACTAGGTGATCAATAAGTTTCTCTTGAATGAATGAAAAATAGGATGTCTTCACAGGGTTTGATTCTGAGGCCCTAGGTCAAGGTGCTATGATGAAGCAAAACAGTCATAAAGAAAAAGAAATGAAAGTCACATCACTGATTAAAGAAAAGAAAAAGAACTAACCTAGAAAGGTTGTTACGTGGCTTGTGCTCTTGGCAGTGTTCATTTCAAGTACAAAGTCAGCATGTGTGCTATAGCCGAGTAGTTTGGCAACTTTGGCCCGCAGTGGAAGTAGCTGCTGCAAAATTATGGTGTTTTCCTAGGGATAAACAACATAAACATTAATAATGAACTGACTCCAAAAGCTAAAAAGAAAACAGCTCTTATAGGTATTTTTAGTTGGGTTAAAAATTGTCAATTTTTTTTTTTTTTAACCAGGGGATTGAACTCAGGACTTCCTATGTGGGAAGCCGGTGCTCAACCACTGACCTGCATCAGCTCCCCTGAGTTGGTTTTTTTTATTGTTTGCTTGTTTTTGTTTTTTTTTTTAGGAGGCACTAGGGATCAAAGCCAGGACCTCCCATGTGGGAGGCAGATGCTCAACTGTTTGAGCCACATCTGCTCCCTTCAAATTTTTTTTTAAGATTTATTTATTTATTTATTTATTTTTCTCCCCTCTCTCCCACCCCCACCCCGGTTGTCTGTTCTCTGTGTCTATTTCTGCGTCTTGTTTCTTTGTCGGTTTCTGTTGTTGTCAGGGGCACATGAATCTGTGTCTCTTTTTGTTGCATCATCTTGTTGTGTCAGCTCTCCATGTGTGTGGCACCATTCCTGGGCAGGCTGCACTTTCTTTCGCGCTGGGCGGCTCTCCTTAAGAGGCGCACTCCTTGCGTGTGGGTCTCCTCCGCAGGGACACCCCTGCGTGGCAGGGCACTCCTTGCGCGCATCAGCACTGCCCATGGGCCAGCTCCACACGGGTCAAGGAGGCCCGGGGTTTGAACCGCGAACCTCCCATGTGGTAGACAGACGCCCTAACCACTGGGCCAAGTTCATTTCCCCAAATATTTTTAAACCAACTCACTTTTACTAAATTATTCTATATCAATATTATATATTTTTTAAGGAAGAGAGGGGAATGGTTGAGAATGACGCAGAAAAGCACTTATCTCTAGGAGGAGGGAAATTTTTTTCCCTTCCTAGAAACCTTTTTCCTTTCCGAGATAGCATATCATCATTTGCAATCTCATCACAAAGACAGACTTCAAAATAGCACAACCTAAGCACTCATTGATGAGAGCCAATTTCAACTATGTTGATAAACACATGCTGAAAAAAAAAAAGGAGTGACTATATTTGATAACTCCTCCCCTCAGTCTCAATCTAAGATAATAGTGAAGTGGGAACATTCATATGCAATTATTTAAAAATCCCCTTAGAGACACTTCAGTGCTCTACTTTTATTAATGGTAGCACAATCAGGCAGAATATCAACAAGGAAATATAAGAAAATATTATTAAACAACTAATCCTAACATATATTTATTGACATCCAATCAACAAAAGCAGAATACATATTCTTCTCAAGTGCAACATGGAACATTTTCCAGGAGAAAACCATATGCTAGGGTATAAAACCAGCCTCATCAATTTTGAAGGAATGTTTTCCAACCACAGTGGAATTAAGAAATCAACAACAGAAGGAAATTTGGGAAATTCACAAATATGTGGAAATTAAACAATACACTCCTGAATGACCAATGGGTCTCTTGAGGACTGAATCCTGTTCCTTCACAAGTTCAAGTCCCAGCCCCTGGCCCTATGGGTGTGAATTCATTTGTAACAGGATCTCTGAACATGTCATTAGTTAAGGTGTGCCCAAAACTGAATGAAGGTGGGCCTTAATCCAATATGGCTGAAGTCCTCATAAGCAAAGGAAATTAGATTTAAAAAAAAGGAAAGCCAAGAGGAGCAGTCAGAAGGTGGAAGTCAATAGGACCTGGAAGAGAAAGAACACGTTTGCCATGTGCATTGCCTGTGACAGAAAAGCCAAGGAACCTGAAGTCTTGCCAGCCAGCCAGAGTATACCAAACCTGGGAAGAAGCAAGCTGTCTAGCCTCTGAAACTGTGACCCAATAAATTCCCGTTGTTAAGCCAACCCATGATACGGTATTTGTTGTAGCAGCTCGAAAACTAAAAGAAGGTTGAAGAAGAAATCATTAGGGAAATTAGAAAATACTTTAAGATGAATAAAAATGAAAACACAATATAACAAGACTTAGGGGATGCAACTAAAGCAGGGCTCAAAAGGAAATTTAGGGAGGAGGACTTGGCCCAGTGGGTAGGGCGTCTGTCTACCACATGGGAGGCCCATGGCTCTAACCCCAGGCCTCCTTGACCCGTGTGGGGCTGGCCCATGTGCACTGCTGATGCACACAAGGAGTGTTGTGCCACACAGGGGTGTCCCCCATGTAGGGGAGCCCCACGCGCAGGGAGTGCACCCCATAATGAGAGCTGCCCAGCACGAAAGAAAGTTCAGCCTGCCCAGGGATGGTGCCACACACAAGGAGAGCTGATGCAGCAAGATGATGCAACAAAAGAAACACAGATTCCAGTGCCGCTGACAACAGGAGAAGCGGACAAAAAGAAGAACGCGCAGCAAATGGACACAGAGAACAGGCAACTGGGGCGGGGGGTGGAAGGGGAGAGAAATAAATAAAATAAATCTTAAAAAAAAAAAAAGAGGAAATTTATAGCTATAAATACCTATGTTAAGAGAGATATCAGACCAATAACCTAACACTCCATCTTAAAAACTAGAAAAAGTAAACAAAATCCAAAACAAGCAGAAGGAAGAAAAAAATCAAAACAAAAATAAATGAAATAGAGAAACAGAAAACAATTGACAAAATCAATGAAACCAAAAGGTGACAAACCAAATTGACAAGCTGACAAATCGTTAGTCTGACTGCTCAACTGAATTCTAAATCTTTAACTTGAACAAAAGAAAAAAAGAGACTCAAATTATCAAAATTAGGAATGTAAAAGGGGATATCAGTATTGACCTTACAGAAATAAAAAGGATTATAAGTCGGGAAGCAGAGGTGGCTCAACTGATTAGAGTGTCTGCCTACTATACAGGAGGCCCAGGGTTCAAACTCAGAGCCTCCTAGCCTGTGTGGTGAGCTGGCCCACATGCAGTGCTGCTGCACGCAAGGAGTGCTGTGCCACGCAGGGGTGTCCCCCGTGTAGGGGAGCCCCACGCACAAGGAGTGCACCCCAAAAGGAGAGCCGCCCTGCAAGAAGAAAGCACAGCCTGCCCAGGAGCGGTGTCGCAGACAGGGAGAGCTGGTGTAGCTAGGTGACGCAACAAAAAAGAGACATCCCAGTGCCGCCGAGAATGCAAGTGGACACAGAAGAACACACAGTGAATGGACACATAGAGCAGACATGGGGAGGGGGAGAGGCGAGAAAAAGAAATCTTAAAAAAAAAAGGATTATAAGTGACTATGAGCAACTGCATGTTGAATTAGAAAATAAAGCATTTCCTACAGAGAAAACACGAAGCCCAGGTTTCACTGGTGAATTCTATCAAACATGAATAGGAATTACCAAACCTTCGGAAACTCTTTCAAAACATAGAAGAGGGAACACTTCCCAACTCATATGAGGCCAGTATTACCCTGATACCAAAGCAAGGAAAAGGCACCACAAGAAAAGAAAACTACAGCACAATATCCCTTACACATATAGGGGCAAAACTGCTCAACTAAAAATAAAACTGAATTGTGCAACATATAGAAAGGATTATACACCATGATCAAGTGGGATTTCCCCAGTAATGCAAGTTTAACGTATGAAAATCAATGTAATAAACTGTATTAATAGAATAAAAGGACATTCAAAAATAGAAAATAAAGGAAAAATCACATATCATCTCAATAGACAAAGAAAAAGCTTTTGACAAAATCCAACACTCTTATGATAAAAATATTCAATAAGGTAGGAACCAAAGATGTGTCAGGGTCCCCCAAACCACCCAACATTTGGAGATTCTCTAGAACGACTCATGGGATTCAGCATATAGTTGTACGCACAGCTAAGATTAATTATAGTGAGGCATTAAGGATACAAAGCCAGATCATAAGGGGAAAAGGCATAGGCTGGAGAAATCCCTGTGCAGGCTTCTTTATGCTCTGCCCCGTGAGGGGTTACACGGAGTGCACTCTTTCCCTGTCAATGAAAACGCAGCAAAATGTGCACACAGTTTCTGCCCAGAGAAGCCCATGGGAGACTCAGTGGCTAGGGTTTTTACTAGAGACTGGTCATGTGGACACCATCTGCCGGGTAAGTATCAAAATTTTAGACTGGCAGAAGGAAATCAGATGTTCTGAATAAACCATGTATTTGCAAAACAGTCATATATATTTAGCATATTCTTATATGAATATACTAAAAGCCATGAGATGATATATTTCAAATGGGTAAATTGTATGGTATGTGAATTACATCTTAGTAAATCTATTACATAAAAAGGGGATATTGTATAGAAATAACAACCTGATTTAAAAACTTACATAAAAATGCAAAAGACCTAGAATAGTTAAAACAAATTTAGGGGAACTTCGGGCAAGATGGTGGACTAGAAAGACAAGGGAATCTCTTCTCTCCCAGAAAAACTGCCAGAGGACAGGCAGAAATAGCCTAGAAAAAAATCTTCTGGGGTTTAAGACACCAAGGGAAGTCTGAACACTGCCCAGATGAGAAAGGTACAATGGAAAAGAATCATAATGGAAAAATTGTAAGGTAAGAGCCACAGCTGCAAATGGCAGCATCCTCCCCACCCTACAGACATTTCTGAACTCTCAGGCCTCAGGGCTGGCAGCTACAGACAAGAGGGGACCCAAGGATTCATCTCCCCAGGAAAGGGGAGAGAGAGACACAGCAAAAGGCTGACTCAGCTTTTGACCCACACATTTGGTCTGCTGTGTCTCAGGAGTCCTTCCAGGCCAGGTGGGGCCATTGTTTGTCTTTGGAACCAGCAAAGGACTAAAGAGATCTGACCCTCTCAATCTCCCTCTCTACAGACAGACTACTGTTGAAGACACAGAAGGGAGTGGGTACAAATTTCCTACCCAGGAAAAGGGAGGGGGCTGCCAGTAAAGTTGGAGAACTGCCTCTGAGAAAGTTTGAATAACAACGCTCTTAGCCTCAAGGCAGAAACCTGTCACATTGATCCAGTCCATGTTGAAGCAAACATACTCTGACCAGGCACTGAACTGAGAGGTCTGTCAAAGAGTACCATTTGCTAGTGGGGGTATATGGGAACCTCTTATATTTTTAATATAACATTTTGTATGATCTATGTATTAAAAAAAAAAAGAAGCTTTTTCAAGCCATTATAGCCTCCCTACCAAAGGCCCTAGGAAGTGGATCTACAACCCATTACTGGGTCCAGGACCCAGATACAAGCAACTAACAGGGACAATCCTAAAGACACAGAATAGGTTGAACTAAGAATCAAAGAACACCAGTAACACACAGCTTTCTGCTATTAAAACCCTATGAAAGAGAGAAATCAAGCATTTGAGTAAACTCACTACTGTAATCAGATGTGTAGATATCAGCAAAAATTACAAGCCATACTAAGAAAAGGGAAGAAATGGCCAAAGAAAAGAAATATATGAAAGCCCCAGAAGAGACATAGGATTTGAGATAAATAATTAGTGAGGGAAGTGGAATTTGCTCAACTGATAGAGTACCTACCTACCATATGGGAGGTCCAGGGCTCAAACCCAGGGCTTCCTGACCCATGTGGTGAGCTGGCCCACGTGCAGTGCTGATGTGTGCAAGGAGTGCCATGCCACGCGGGGTATCCCCCACATAGGGGAGCTCCATGCACAAGGAGTATGCCCTGCAAGGAGAGCCGTCCTGTGTGAAAAAAGTGCAGCCTGCCTAGGAGTGGCACTGCACACATGGAGAGCTGACGCAACACAACAAGATGATGCAACAAAAGAGACACAGATTCCCAATGCCGCTGACAAGAATGCAAGCTGACACAGAAGAACACACAGCAAATGGACACAGAGAGCAGACAATGGGGGCGGGGGGAGAGAAATAAAAAAAAATCAATGAGATTCATACAAATTTCCAAAATCAAAGTAATGAGTTGAAAGACAATATAGCTAGAAAGATACATAACATCAAGAAGACACTGAACAAGGGCAAAGAAGCATTTGAAATCCTGAAGAGGAAAGTAACGGACCTCATGGGAATGAAAGACACAATAGGTGATATAAAAAACCCATTAGAGGCATACAACAGCCTTGAAATGACAGAAGAAGTGATACAGAAGACAGACAGCTGAAATTGTAGAGAGAAAAGAATGGTCAGAGAAAAGAATGGAAAAAATGGTGCAGGGGCACAGAGAGCTGAATAACAACACGAAACTCAATAACATACTAATCATATACATATCATGGGAGTTTCAGAAGGAAAAGAGATGGGAAAAGGGACAGAAAGAGTATTTGAGGAAATAATAGCTGACAATTTCCCAACTCTCACAAAAGAAATGAACTTGTATGTCTAAGAAGCGCACTGTACCCCAATCAGAATAAATCTGAATAGACCTACTCCAAGACACATACTACTCAGAATGTCAAATGTCAAGGACAAAGAGAAAATTCTAAAAGTAGCAAGGGAGAAGCAAACCATCATATGCAAGAGATGCCCAGTAAGATTTAGTGTAGATTTCTCTACAGAAACCATGGAGGCGAGAAGACAATGGTATGAAACAATTAGGATATGGAAAGAGAAAAACTACCAGCAGAGAATTCTTTATCTAGCAAAATTGTCCTTCAAATATGAAGGTGAGTATAAAATAGTCACAAAAGAAACTAAGAGAGTGTGCAAAAAAGAATCCACCTTTGCAGGAAATATTAAAGAAGTCTTAGAACCTGAAATAAAAAGACAGGAAAGAGAGGCCTGGAGGAGAGTATAGAAGAAAGAATAGCAGAAAGGATAACCAAAAGAGTAAAAAGACAGATAAAAATATGACATATTAAAAACAATGAATAAAATGGTAATAGTAAATACTGTATTTACAGTAATATCATTGAATGTGAATGGATTAAACTCACCAATCAAATGATACAGGCTGACAGAATAGATAAAAAACATGACCCATTCATATGCTGCTTACAAGAAATTCACCTCAGACCAAAGAATACAAACTGGCTGAAAGTGAAAAGCTGGAAAAAGACACTACATGCAAGTAGTAACTAAAAAAGAGATGGGTTGCTATACTAGTGTTAGACAAAACAGATTTTAAATGCAAAAAAGTTATGAGATACAGAAGGTCATTCTATATTTAAAAAAGGAACAATCCACCAGAAAGATAAAATACTCATAAATATCTATGCACCTAACCAGGGTACTCCAAAATATATGAGACAAACTCTAGCAAAACTGAAGGGAGAAACAGACATCTCTACAATAATCACTGGAGACTTCAACATACCAATCATATCATTAGACAGAACAACTAGACTGAAGATCAACAAGGAATCAGAGAACTTGAACAATATGATTAACAAGTTAGACCTAATAGACATATACAGAACATTGCATCCAAAATCAGCGGGTTATACATTCTTCTCACGTGCCCCTGGATCTTTCTCCACAACAGACCATATATTAGGGCACAATGCAGCCCTCAATAAATATAAAAACGTTGAAATTATACAAAGAACATTCTCAGAACATATTATTAAGCTGGAAATCAATAATAGACAGGAAAAAAGTAAGTTTGCAAATCTGTGGAGACTGAACAACACACTCCTAAATAATCAGTGGGTCAAAGAAGAAATCGCAAGTGAAATCAGTAAATATACTGAGACAAATGAAAACGAGAACACAGCTTATCAAAATTTATGGGATATAGCAAAGGCAGTCTTGAGAGGAAAATTTATAGCTCCAAACACCTACATTAAAAAAGAAGAAAGAGCTAACCTCAAAGATTTAACTAAACAACTAGAGAAACTAGAAAAAGAACAGCAAACTAATCCCGAGGCAAGAAGAAGAAAAGAAATAAAAAAGATTAGAGGAGAAATAAATGAAATTGAGAACAAAAAATAAATAAAATAGGGAGAATCAACAAAACCAAAAGCTGGTTCTTTGAGAAGACCAATAAAATTGAAAAACCCCTAGCTAGACTAACAAACGAAAAAAAGAGAGAAGATGCAAATAAATACAATCAAAAATGAAAGGGGGGAAATTATGACTGACGCCACAGAAATAAAAAGGATCATAAAAGGGTATTATGAGAAACTGTATGCCAACACACAAGAGAACCTAGATGAAATGGACAAATTACTAGAAATGCACAAAGAATCTACCCTGACACTACAAGAAATACAAGAACTGAACAAACCAATCACATTTAAAGAGGTTGAATCTGTCACTAAAAATGTCCATGACACGTGAATTCTACCAAGCATTTTGAAAAGAATTAACACCAATCCTGTTTAAACTCTTTCAAAAAACTGAAGAGGAGGGAAAATTATCCAACACATTTTTATGAAGCCAACATCACCCTAATACCAAAGTCAGATAAAGATACTACAAAGAAAAGAAAATTATAGACCAATCTCTCTAATAAACATAGATAGAAAAACTACCAATAGCTCTTTCAGCCATCTTGGGGCCTGTGGAGGCCTGCTGGGAACAGGACTTCTAAAACAGCAAATATGTCTGGAAGGCTGTGGTCCAAAGCCACTTTTGCTGGCTATAAGTGGGGGGCTCTGGAACCAGAGGGAGCACACAGCCCTTCTTAAAACTGAAGGTGTTTATGCGTGAGATGAAACTGAATTCTATTTGGGCAAGAGATGGGCTTATGTGTACAAAGCAAAAAACAACAGTGACTCCTGGCAGCAAACCTAACAAAACCAGAGTAATCTGGGGAAAGGTAACTCGTGCTCATGGAAGCAGTGGCATGGTTTGTGCTAAGTTCCGAAGCAACCTTCCAGCTAAGGCCATTGGACACCAAATCCGTGTGATGCTGTACCCCTCAAGGATTTAAACTTATTGAAAAGTAAATAAATTTATTTAAAAAAAAAAAACTACCAACAAAATACTTGCAAATCGAATTCAACAGCATATCAAATGACTTATTATATATCATGACCAAGTAGGATTTATTCTTTGTGTAAAAGTCTGGTTCAAAATAAGAAAATCAATCAACAAAATATACCACCTTAACAAGCTGAAGGTAAAAAAACCCACACGATCATCTCAGTTGACACAGAAAAGGCATTCAACAAAACCCTGCATCTTTTTTTGATAAAAAAACACTTCAGGCGGCGGATTTGGCCCAGTGGTAGGGCGTCTATCTACCACATGGGAGGTCTGCAGTTCAAACCCTGGGCCTCCTTGACCCGTGTGGAGCTGGCCCATGCGCAGTGCCGATGCGCGCAAGGAGTGCCCTGCCACGCAGGGGTGTCCCCGCATAGGGGAGCCCCACGTGCAAGGAGTTCGCCCGGTAAGGGGAGTCGCCCAGCACCAAAGAAAGTGCAGCCTGCCCAGGAATGGTGCCGCCCACATGGAGAGCTGACACAAGATGATGCAACAAAAAGAAACACAGATTCCCATGCCGCTGACAACAACAGAGCGCACAAAGACGACGCAGCAAATAGACACAGAGAACAGACAACCGGGGTGGGGGGGGGGAAGGGGAGAGAAATAAATAAATCTTAAAAAAAAAAAGTTAATTAAAAAAACACTTCAAAAGATAGGAATAGAAGGGAACTTCCTCAATATGATAAAAGGCATATATGTAAAACCCACAGCCAACATTGTACTCAATGGGGAAAGGTGGAAATCTTTCCCTCTGACATCTGGAACAAGACAAGGATGCCCACTATCACCATTATTTTCAATATTGTACTGGAAGTTCTAGCTAGGGCAATTAGACAAGAAAAAAAAATTAAGTGCATCTGAATAGGAAAAGAGGAAGTATAACTCTCACTGTTTGTGGAAGATATGGTCCTGTACTTAGAAAATTCTGAAGTGTCCCTGATAAAGCTACTTGAGCTAATAAATGAGCTCAGCAAACACGACAGAGCTAATTGAGCTAATATATGAGTTCAGCAAAGTGGCAGGATACAAGAGCAACATGCAAAAATCAGTAATGTTTTTATACACTAGTACTGAACAATATGAAGGGAAATTGGGAAAAATTCCATTTGTAATAGCAAAAAAAGAGTCAAATACTTAGGAATTAATTTACCCAGAGAAGTACAGGACCTATATGCAGAAAACTATGAAACAATGCTAAAAGTAATTTTATTTTATTTTACTTTTTAACATATTCATACCATATTTACTGAAACTAATGTACAGATATTGAGACAATAGCTTTCAAACAAGGTAACATTTGTGTTTACATTGTGGTTTATACTTTAGGCTGTACAATTTTCTAAATTTTTAGTTATCCTATGTTTCACATTATGATTTACATTTTAGCCTATCAGCCCCTATATATTTTTGGTATAATTTTACATGTCTTATATCCATCCTTGCGTACTCTTGTGAAACACTTCTATTGCCCTCACAGTTATGTTGGTCCCATCTAGTTAAAAGAAATTTTTAAAAGACCTAAACAAATGGAAAGACATTCTGTGTTCATGGATTAGAAGAATAAATATTGCAAAGATGTCAATCTTACCCAAACTGATTTATAGATTCAATGCAAGGTCAATCAAAATACCAATAGCTTAGGGAAGCAGATTTGGCTCAACTGATAAAGAATGTCCGCCTACCATATGGGAGGTCCAGGGTTCAAACACAGGACCTCCTGACCCGTGTGGTGAGCTGACTCATGCACTGTGCTGATGTGTGCAAGGAGTGCTGTGCCATGCAGGGGTGTTTCCTGTGTAGGGGAGCCCTGTGGGCAAGGAGTGTGCCCTGCAAAGAGAGCTGCCCCATGTGAAAAAAGCATAGCCTGCCCAGGAGTGGCACCGCACATACAGAGAACTGATGCAGCAAGATGATGCAACAAAAAGAGATAGATTCTTGGTGCCACTGACAAGAATGCAAGCAGACACAGAAGAACACACACAGAGTGATGGACACAGACAGCAGACAATGGGGGGGGGGGGGCGGGGTGGGAAGAGGAAAGAAATAAAAAATAAATCTTAAAAAAAAACTACCAATAGCCTACTTTAAAGAATTAGAAAAGGCAATTACCAAACTCATTTGGAAGCGAAAGTGCATGCAAATAGGCAAAAGTATTCTAAAAAAGAAGAGTGATGTGGGAGGAATTTCACTACCTGACCATGATACATATTACAAAGCTACAGCTGTCAAAACAGCATGGTAGTGGTATAAAGATAGACACATTAATTAGTGGAATAGAATTGAGAATCCAGAAATCAACCCTTACCTATACAGTAGACTGGTTTTTGACAAAACTACCAAGTCCATGTTTATGGGTCAAAACAGTCTCTTCACCAAATGGTGCTGGGAGAACTGGACATCTATAACCAAAAAAAATGAAAGAGGACCCCTATCTTACTCCCTATATAAGAATCAACTCAAAATGGATCAAAGACCTAAATATAAAAGCCAGGACCATAAAGCTACTAGAAGAAAATGGATGGAAACATCTTTAAGACCTTGTAGTAGGTGTGGTTTCTTGGACTTTACATCCAAAGCACATGCAGGAAAAGAAAAAATAGATAAATGGGACCTCTTCAAAATTAAACACTTTTGTACCTCACAGGGCTTTGTCAAAAGGGGACAAAGCAGCTGACTCAATGGGAGAAAATATTTGGCAATCACGTGTCTGATAAGGATTTCACATCCTGGATATATAAAGACATGTTACAAGTCAACAATAAAAAGACCAACTACCCAATTAAAAAGAGGGCAAAAGACTTCAGTGGATATTTGTCCAAAGAAGTACAAGTGGCAAAAAAAACACATGAAGAAATGCTCAACATCACTAATGATTAGGGAAATGCAAATCAAAATTACAATGTGATATCATTTCATACCTATCAGAATGGCCACTATTAAAAAGACAGAGAAATACAACTGTTAAAGAGGATGTGGAAGGATAGGAACACTGATTCACTGCTAGTGGGAATACAGAATGGTACAGCCACTGTGGAGGACTGTTTGGCAGTTCCTAAAGAAGTTGAATATAGACTTGCCACATGACCCTGCAATACCACTACTGGGTATATACCCAGAAGAACTGAGAGCAGTGATGCAAACAGACAGCTGCATACCAATGTTCACAGCAGTATTATTCACGATGACCAAAAATTGGAAACAATCCAGGTGTACATCAACCAATGAATGGATATACAAACTGTGTTGTATTCACACAACAGAATATTATACAGCTGTAAGAAGAATTGAAGTCATAAAGCATATGACAACATGGATGAATCTGGAGGACATTATGTTGAGCGAAGCAAGCCAGACACAAAAGGACAAATACTGTATGACTGCGTTACTATGAACCAAATATATTGTGTAAAAGAATGCATGATTTTAAAAAAATTGACATGTATCCAATACACTGAGAAATGTATGGTTTTATTCAACTGTGTTTTCTTTTTCTTGTTTATATTTTAAATTAAATGTACAAAATAAAGTAAAACAAATTACTTATTTTTACATTATATAAATGGGATCATATAATAAAAAATACACAAATCTTCCTAAAGCACTGATTAGAATTATTTTTATTATGAGATTATTTAATTAATTGGTTCAGAAAGACACAATTTGATGTTTTTGATATATATATTAGTCAGTATTGAATTACAAATTTTTCAGTCTAAGAGACGTTTGATGCTGCCAAAAAACTTTTGAATGTGTGATAGCAATTATGTAAAAATGTGTTTATATGTGAAGGGATATGTAAAAATAAAAGCAATTTTGTTTTTTTTTTTCTGGGATGCATGGTGTATGCTGGATGTTTGAGGAATCTTCTCTAAATTAATACTGTAAATATTTTCTTTAATGATATTGTTTCACTGTCTTCTTAACAATGAAAGGATCAGTAATTCTACCAGATAAAGAAAATAAATGTTAAACCCAAAGAAAAACTGATCTCAACGATTAAATCAATAAGTTATTTATTGACAATTTTCTAAAGAGGAGCACATAGTGAGGTCATACCACCGGGATTCAATATTGGCCTCATCATTTACCTGTTGTCTGCCCTAGGGCGAGGCACTTAACCTCTGAGCCTCAGTTTCCTCATTTGTAAGAAACAGATAATAAAAGCGGCTACATCAAAGAGTGATTTGAAGATTTAAATGAGAATATATGTAAAGCGCTTAAAAAATGCATGGCACAAGGGCAAGTGCTATATAACTATTTAATTATGATTATTTTAAAACTAGAATGGAAACATGGATAACAGAAACACACACAATATAATTCTCCAAGTTCTAACATTAACTAGTTTGAATTTTTCTTCCACCTTTCTCAGTTTCCCTACACTTTCCCTCTAGAGTGACAATTTTCTATTGATATCTATTCCCCCATTCTTTATTTTAGAAAAAGAACTCTGCATTTTTGCTTGGGCAATGATCATCCAGCATTTCTTGGCCTTCACTGAACTAGTCATGACTACGTGGTACACACTGGGATAATGACATGAGAACAAAGTGTTGAGTGAAATTTCTGGGTCATCTCTCTATAGATATTTGCCTTGCTAGTTATGAAATGAAGATGGAAACAATGACACTCAGAGCCACATACTTATAATATGGAGAGCATTATAAAATGGAGAGCTTTTCTCCATTTTTGGACAGCTGCAAGAGAAATAAACTTTTAAAAATTTAAGTCAGAGTATTTTTAAAAAATTTATTAAAGTATACCATTTAGACATGAACATACATAAACAGTAAGTGTATAGTAAAAGCTATGAACTTACAAAGCAAACATGTATAATATCATACAGAAGCACCATACACCAACCCACCACCAACACCTTGCATTGTTGCCATCACTGTATTTTTGGTTGTCTTTGGTACAGTTGCTTAGCCTGTACCTTAACACAAACAGAAAATGGTACCAGGAATAGAGGATGCTGCTATAACACAAATGAAAAATGTGCAGGGATGGATTAATGACTGGGTAGTAGGAGTTGAGGATACAGATGTTATAGGCTGAGAATCTGGTGTTCCTCATTATACATGGAATAACATTGGTTAAAACCACTGCTTGCCATAAGCTGGATGGGAGATCTTACGGCTATAGAGGAATTGGTTGGGAAAACTAATAATGTTGGTGTATATTAGTTGGTATTTGTTGTTTTTGGAAAGATTACATCAATTGGCCAGTTTACAAAGATGGAAAGTAAAAAAGTTCTGATAAGGCCCAGCTCTGCCTGTCGCTCATAATCTGGGACTTCCATACTCTTAACATAAGGAAAAGACCATTACTCAGAACTAGTCAATTGCAGAGATTAGATTAAGAATGATACCTTTCCCCTCAAGCCTATTGTTTCAGATTCCATTAAATTGAGTGAGGGTGGGATGGTCAAGATACAGACCCCAGTAAATAAGTAAGGATTTGGCAGGTTTAAGAACCATGATTGAAAGCAATTATTGAGTGTAGGTATTTTCACATGAAACTGAAAGGAAACAAATGGCTAGGAAGACCACTAAGTTTTTGAGGGAACTTTATTACCAAAGAAGTCATAAATTTGACATAAAAAGTCTATTATTTGATCTCTAAATCAACTCTCCAGCCTCAAACTGGTTATTAGTAGGAATCTACACTAGTGGCCACCAAGGATATGGTCACAGAGGACAATGGACAAGAAAGAACTCCTTGCAGGTAATACAAGAGGCCACTGAGGACAACTGCCAAAGGAATTTCTGCCAGAAAGAAAACTCAAATAAGTCCAATGAGCTAATCAAGGAATTTCACCAGAGCAGAGAATAGTCCTACTTTCTGCCAAAGAGTTTTTGAAAACTGCTCTGGTGCCTGCTATGGTTTGCATTCCTTCCTTTTCCAAATGGAGTTTTCAGTGTGGTTATCCTATCTACCACTGGGTGTGTGTGTTGGGGTTATAGGGCCAGATAATTGTCTTTCTTTTCACAGGATACTAGTTTATGAGAAGCATAAACTGGGGAGGACTGTGTGTTACCCAAAGATCCTGGCCTCTGGGCCAAGATAGTAACTGCTGGAGACTTATAAAGAGTGAATGGAAAAGGGGGGCTCATGGTTACTAGGATAGCCAGAGAAGCAGACTGTGGTGGAGTCGGCTAATTGACTGTGAATACATTTTTAATTCTTCCTTTCTTCTATTTTAGTAATAGAAGCCCCTCAGCTGAGCAAATGGCTGCCAACTAAAGACAAGATCGCCCAGCCTCCCTTGTAGCTACATATGGCTGGATGATTGAATTTGGGTCGATGGGATGTGAATAGAGTTGATCCATGACTTTTCCTTAAAGATGCTTGCTCTGTACTCTTTTTTCCCCCCATCTCAAGTTAGGAAATGGTGAAAACTGGAATGACCTTGGAAGTTACTTATGGAGGAAGGGAGAGAGGATCCTTGGCCCTGAACTGTTGCTTTGGAAAAGGAATAAAACTCAGAGTTTATTTAACCTATTCTATTTGTTAGAGCGGATTAGCTTGTGACCAAACTAAGCAAGGTGTGTAAGGGAAAGACTAGGAGTCTTGTCAGAGGCACATATAAAGTGTAATATACACAAATAGGAGTATCAGTTTCCAAGCTGACTTCAACATTGGTAACCAAAGCAAATCTTTCTCTCAAAAAGTATTCACAAAAACTGAAGACAAAATCAAAAGTACCTCTTTGCATCTTGTATTAAAAGCCATTTCCATCTTCCTTCTGGTTTCAGGGACACAGCATTTCTTCATGACAGGAAAATAGTGTGGATATTTTAAGGTAATTTTATACTTGTCATCATCTGTCTTTTCTAAACTGTCAATGAAATCATCAGGAAGAGCACCTGCAAAAAATCACTTTCTCATACATCAGTTTGGTTTATTTAGCATTGGCACAATGCCTTTAAATATCTAGGGATTTTATGAAGCAAATGAAATTCAAATCAAATAATGACAATTCTTATATCTTTCTGATGTTATCAGAATGGGGGTGGTAGTTTAGAGAAGTCAGGCAGGCAGCTCAGGAGAAGGTCATTCACATTATGAATAGGACGCTGTGCACTTGTGCAGATGGTATTTTGATGGAGAACAGGCAAAATTAAGCTAAGTTACAACACAGGAGACAACATGAGCCAGAAAAAATTTTAAGGTATTGAAGGTAACCAGTTTAAGTCACCAAGAAAGATTATGAAATCTCCTCTGGACTGTCTCTAGAAACAGTATACACTCTTAGAAGCCTAAAATCTAGGACTGGTTTGGTTGTCTTTTCCATAGAAAAGGTGGTAGGGGATAATTTTTTAAAGGGTACTTTGAACTTTGATTTAGGTTTTATATCTGGAAAGTGAGGCAAACTGAGGTGATATTATTTGCCTAAACGACATAATTTAATCTAGAAAAATAAAATTTTACCAAGTTCAGCCCTGGAAAATACAAGGAAGGTATCATCCTCGTTGAGGTTTTTGTTAAAGTCAATACATAGCTCACTCATTCTTTTTTTCATTACTTTGATTTCCTGAAATGAAGATAAAAACACAGAACATTTAACAATAAAATGAAACTTTCATTTTTTATCACTGTCAGTCTAATAAGTTCCACTTTTCTATGAAGATACCATTTAGAATTACTTTCTTAGAGATGTGCTTGATAAAATACCTGCCGTCTTCTATGTCATAAGCATGTGTATTTGTAAGTAACATATATAGAAAGGCAATGCTGGCTATGTGTTAACATTTGAGAAAACAATAAATTTAGGAGTACAATAAAAGCAGTGTCTGATGCATAGTAGACACAATAAAAAATTGTTGAGTGAATGAATGAATCTAGTAGTCCTTTATAAATTATCACACTTCCAATCTTTCCAATCCTAATTTTTAATTTAGTAATCAATATCTGGTGCTGAAGTAATCCAAGAGGTAAAAACTAAGTAATTAATTCTATGGTAGCTTTAGAAAATGGTTAGGTCTCAGGTTTTACAGAGCTTTGTAAACAAAGGTGATTTATAGGCCCTTTTATTCACACAAGAAGTATTAGGTAGAAGTTAAAAGGAAGCAAGAAGAAGGAAACCATAAAGAAAAAGCATGAAATATTTTTTATTAACCAGTCCTACTGCTCTTCAAAAAAAAAGGATAATGAAGTTTAGTTAAACCATTGGTTCTGAAAGTGTGGCCTTGACCAAACTCATCAGCACCCCTGGGAACTTGTTAGAGAAGCAAATTCTTGAGCCCCAACACTAAACGTATTCAATCACAGACTCTAAGGGGTGGGCTGAGTAATGAGAATTTCAGCAAATCCTCGGTGCACACTAAAGTTTGAGAGCCCCTGATTTAAAACATCAGGTCTCCCCTACACTCCTTACTACCTCTTCCCTACTGTATCCCAGCCATGTTGGCTGGATGGAACTGATCTCATCTGAAGCTTCAGGGAAATGCCCTCTACACCAATGACGTAATCCCAGTCCCTCTCATAGTGAGTCGTTCAGATAACCCAGTACTGGCATTCCCCGGACTAAACGGCATTCAGGATTAGGTCTAGAAAACACTCGGGGCCATTAAGACATGAGGGGAGACTGGATGCATCTCTGTGTCCTTCTGGATGGGGACGGGGATTAGATCTGCAGCTGTTTAAATAATGAAAGGAAATGAGCCACTGGATAATGCTGACACTGAGGGAGACAGAGGAGAGAAGCAGAAAAATCAAGTCTCTGGTGACACCACTGAGTATATGGATCAAACCAACCACCAAGCACATCTACCTCTCAGCCTTCAAATAATACAAATTAATCTGTTCTGTTGTTTAAAGAAATTTAAACCGGGTCTTGTTAGCTGCAATTAAACACATCTTAACTAACACAGTGTTTGCACCCCAAACACTACTGAGGACTGAGCAGAAAGGTAGAGGGTCAGGTAAGTGAGATCAGTTACATCCTTCCTCTAACCAGAATGAAAGGGGTGTACAGAGTACCAAGGGCACTGAGGTGGGAAAAAGGTTCCCTTATCCTAGCGGTGCCTTTAGGTACATCTACCATGCTGACATCACTTGGTTAGGATTTCTTTCAAACTTATTTCCAGTTCTGCTGGCCAGAAGAATGACCTGGAAATAAATCATGGATTATATTTCCTGCCCAAGAAGAATGAGGTTAATATTGCAGCTGTTTTCCTTCTAAAACCGAAAGACCTGACTGGCGATATACAAAAGAAGCAGTGTGAGAAGCACTACTCATTAACATCTCTCCTCCTTTAAGGGGCACATAATACAGGTGTCCCAATCCATAGCGCTGGTTTTAAAATACCAAGATTTTATAAGGATTTATTTGTAGAGCCTTATCTTGTATGACCAGGGGAATGAGAAAGTAAATCAACTATTAAGACCTGGAACTAGCTCTTAAACAACGTCAAACAGAGCAGGGAAAACAGGCCCTACACATGTGAAACAAAACATAGAGTATTAAAGAACAATCGAGCGTGAGTTTTTAGTCACTGTGAGATTAACGGGAGTTGCAGAATTTAAAATTACTGCACACCAACCAAACACATTGCAAATGGATTTTAGTATGGCTTATTTTATTACAACCTATTTCTTTATTTCCTGTTCAATTTTGCTTTATGTATTATTTTTTTCTTTCCTGAAAAGAAAAGGAAAGGTAAACTCACTTTCTGAACTTGTTCTGGAAGATGGAGCCCATTCCTTTTCCCCATTTTAATTGACTTTTCCAGGTATCGCCTGGCTTCAGGCTTTATCTTTCCCAGATCACAGGTTTCCTGAAATTAAAGAGCATGACAACCATTTCTGTTGCAACAGTGCATTGGTAAAGTATAAACTATAAGGCCAAAGCTAATTTAATCATCATCTGTTGGGCTATGAAACACATAGGTCATTATGAGGCAGGCCCTTTCGAAGACTTAATTTCACTGTTGTCTGTTATGCTTCAGTGTGCTTTTGTTCATTAACAATAGTAAAAAGAAAAAAAAAAACTAGCCAGAATTTCCTTTCCTTGCAACAGAATCAAGAATACCTGTGCCACTTGGAAGTGTGATAATAGAAGCATTTGCATAATCTCATTCTGAGCATTCTCTACAACTGAACAGTATTTTTTACACATTCCTTATTGCAAATCAGCTGAATTTTATTTTCTATCACATGCTAACCCGGCTCCGCTTGAGAAGCAGGAATAGAAATGATGGGCAAATTCTACAGAAAAGGAGTAGGACTCCTTTGCCAACATGCTAAACAAGGACATCTGGATAAAATCCCAGCAAAAGGCTTCCAATGCTTCAAAAATGCCTTCTTGTCAGTTGGCAAGAGAGATCATGGGACTAGGGCAAGTAGCATATGAACAAATAAATATCTGGGGAAAATGAGTCAGCACTGAACAAAAAAGGAGAAAGCTGGAGAGTAAATTTGAATCTGAATACAGCAACACAAACTAACAGTCATTCAAAAGCACAGGGGACCCTGGAAGAGAAAGGGAAACTCCCTTCCATAGCAAGGTAACAAAAATACCACACCTTTCTCCAAAACAGGTGGCAGAATATATACGGCACATCTGGACGGCCAGTCAATTAGTGGTTCCCTGGAAGGAAATGGTATCTGCACAGATTCAGCAGGTGTAATGGGCTGTTTGGTTAAGAGCCAAAGAAAGACTACTGCCTCTGGAGTCTTAGAGACCTCGTATCAGCTGGACTTTCTCTCCATGACAGACCTCGGTTAACTTCCCACAAGCTTTATATTTATCAACTAATTAGATTTTAGAAGGTCAGGGATTGCATTTAGCATTAAAGCCTGCATTTTAGATTGTTGGTGCTAGGCTCTTACTGCAATTATTCTGTAATTTTCTATATTTTGTTGCAATAGGTACACAGAGACTGGGGGTACTATTTAATACAACAAACTATTTCACTAGGCCCACCAATTAATAATTCCGTGTCATAATACTAAAGCACTTGTGTATGCCTTACTCACAGTTTCCTCTGAGTTTATCCTCAGTGGGGGCAGAAAACAGACTCCTTTTTCCATAATAACCTCCTTTTGGATCCCTGGAGAGTTTGTGAGCATGCTGGCATGACTGGAGTTGGAACCTTCCCTCTCTAGTTTTGACACTGGGATCCCAGCAGCAGGTGCGTGCAATGGAAAAACCCAGAATAGCTGGGGAGATAACTGGGTTATAGGCTGGTTCCCTCAGGAATGGCCAGCAGTTCAAATCTCAGTGTTCATACAGATGGGATTAACTTGGGTTAGGATCTAGGCTGGCTTTAAGAGTGCCAAGAAGTCTGTCCTGAGGAGGGGGGCATGGCAACAGGAGTCTCTAGATGATACAGTACTGGGAGCTGCAAGGCTGGGGTGAATCCAGGCACTAGCTGTGAGTCATGAAGAGGGAGAAGAAAAAATCCCTGTGGAGAAAGGGCTGGCAAGAGCTGGCAAGTTGTGAAGGATCCAGAGTGGAGGACCATTCAGGGAACCGAGCCCAGGGAGAAGCCCAGGGATATAGCTTGACAGCAGTGTGTGTACTTGGGTTTCACCTCAAGCCAAATTTGGCCCTGAGTTTAGGAGAGAGGCTCATCACAAAGCCTCCCCAGCTGATGTAAGCTGAATTCTTACTCCGCAGCCATGCTTGGTCAGCAGGGGTTCTCAAACTAGGTAGGCCTGAGCTTGCCACACATAACTGCTAGTTGCTGGGGCTGCTACTTCAGACAGCCTGGACGTACACTCAGGAGAGCAAACGCAAAACCCACGGTCTAGATTAGGTTAAAATACTTACTCCCAAAACATGTGATACAGGTGTAAACAGGTAGGAGGATATTTTGAAAAAAATTCAGGCCTGAATGAAAATATTAGATCTGAATAAAATGTGACTGTGCTAAAATTAATTGTGCGGAATTATTTAACTCACAAAAATTATACTTTTAAAAAACCTGACTCAGTTATAACCAGTCACCCATTGCCAATCAGACTGAAGTTTCAGGAAATCTACAGAGGTCTCTAATATTTAAAAAGTGCTTCTAAAGCACATTCCTGTTGCAGAGCTGAGCATAACATCATTCTCCCTTATAATCTCCAGGCAAGGCCAGATTACTGCCCAACGATTTTCTAAGAGGAAATCAGCCAACACTTCTAGACTATTCTGCTGTGGCTGCACCTTCCTTCTTGAACAAAAAATGTCCCCTCTTTAATCTGAACCAGGGCTCAGGCCTCTTTGAGTCAAGCTTCTCCTCTTTAGAGGGGGCCTGAAGTTCTCTGAAGCAATTTTTAAATGTATTTATTATGGACAGCATGGACCCATTCTGTATTTTTTAGTTTTGTTTTTATTCTTTTATCTTGAATACTTATTTTAATTTTGGGGGTGACAATATTTAGTTTCCCTCTAAATTCCTCCTGTAATAAAAAGCTTTTATATAAATGTATACAAACATACACATACACACAGATACTTAACACATTATGTTTACTTTACCAGTAAGAAAACTGAGGTTAAATGACCTATAATCACATAGCAGTTTAATGTAAAAATGAAGACAGAAATAAGTTTTTCACATTCTTAGCTTAGTACCTGTCCTGATGTACTGTATCATCCTTAGTGTCATGATAAAAAATGAAATTTTTTCTTAAATTTCCCCAAATCCCCCCCACCTTCTGTCCCATGACTTTGTCCTTTTTTCCACAAGACTGTCACATTTTTAGTTTCTAAAATATGTAAATAAAAATTATTTCAGTAGGATTTTCTGTATTGTGCACACTGTAAATACAAAGTAGAAATCACAATGTTGTTAAAAAGACCTCTGAACATCATTGAGAAAAAATGACTCATAAAACTTTGAAAATGCTAAGGCAACGCAAGACAAGAGAGTATGATAATAAGGATCCTATTTCAAAAGCTGAAATAGAGGTATAACTCGTATAATTAAATGTGTTACTTTTGCAGTTCCTTTCATGCCATTACATGTATCGTTAGGTTTTTAACCTAACATTGAGAAGAAGGCATTCTTAGGCAGCTGCTAGCATTCGGGCCCACCTGCTGACTAAAAGCGCCATCAAAGATCTACTACTTTGGTGTCAACCACAAGGCAAAGTGAGGACACTGGGACTTGGGCCTATGCTAAATGAAGACACATCTTAAATGGGTCTAGTTCAGGACCAGTCAATGTATATTTATCTACTGAGCACCTTTTTACGCCAGGCACCAGTAAAACAATGATGAATATCCTTCAAGAGTTCTCAGTTCTAGGAAGGAAAAAAAAAAAAAGATATAAAACAGATAACTTCCATATAATGTGGTGAGCAAAAAAAGAGACAGAGAAACACAAAAGTGGGGTACTTGGCCAATGGGGAAAAACTGAGCCAAGGTAGTTCATGCTTTGTAGTATCCGGGCCCCAAGATTTTCAAAGCCTGACGAAGTTAAAAGTTTCAGTAGTATTGATTATGGCCAGTGAATGGATTTATACATTTCAAAATTAAGAAGGCATCATAAGTAAAGTGAATCAAATTGTAACTCTATTCTGGTCATTGTCTGCCCCCATCCCCTGGCCATAGTTACGGCATTGTTCTTTAATTTGTATTTTAATTTGGCATTGGGCCTCCATGGTCAGTAGAGTAGGAGAAATCATGCTCGAAAGTATCTATCCTTTATTTCCATGACCTATTCATTTGCACTGTAATATTAAGACTTTCCCTAATTGGCTAAGACAAATTGTCAAGGCAAAAAGCACATAGCTCTGAAAAAAAAAAAGTAAACAGTATCACAACAGATGACTGCATTACTCAAATTTAGCTTGCATTAAATCAGCCTTTACTTCACTAAGAATTTCTCACGTAACTTTAGGTCACTGGAATAAAATATTACATGTCTGGATTGTTTTCAGAGGAAGACACTGTTCATTTTTCTTGCCAATTTAGCTGAAAAGTATCTATGAAAACTTCATTGATCTTGGCTGGCTTTTTAGTCAATGACAGACTGCTTTGTCAGGACTGGCAAATACCAAGACCTGCGGCCATAATTGCTGGCTTTAGACATTTGGCAATTTTTCAGTTAAAAGGATGAAGAAATCCTTGTTTCCATTTCTTTTTTTTTTTTCCATTGGTAGAATTAAGGATACATTTTATATATTAATTTCTATGTAATATTTGATGACTACAAATGAATCTAACCACAGGTAGGTATGATGTACAGACAAATTAAAACCACCCTTCAATTTGTGACGTAGAACATTAACAACTGTTTCTTTGATCTATTATTCAGGTAATCTATGTAAAAGGAAACCACTCTCTTGAATTTTGTGTTAAGCTTTTTATTTTTCTAGTTTTACTACTTGGAGTAGTTTGCTAGGGCTTCTGTAATGAATTACCACAAACTTGGTGGCTTAAAACACCAGAAATGTATCTTCTCACAGAAATCAAGGCATCGGCAGGGCTATGCTCTCACAGACAGCTCTAAGGAAATCCTTCCTTGCCTCTTCCTAGCTCCTGATGGTAGCCTTCAATCCCCAGCTTGCAGCGGCGTAACTCCAGGCTCTGCCTTCATTTTCACACGGCCTTCCCTGTGGGGGTCTCTCCTCTTCTGTTCTTCCAGTGATTTTGGAATAAGGGCCAGCCCTACTCCATTGTTAATGCCTCGTAATTAATTACATCTTCAATGACCCTATTTCCAAATAGGATTGTTGTCTGAGGGACTGGGAGTTAGGATTTCAACATATCTTTTGGGGAGACAACTCTAAACACTACCTATGTGTATACTGCTTAGTTTTGCTTCTTTTTGAACTTTATAAATGGGTATCATGCTGTATGCAAGGTTCTACAACTTCTTTCTTTCTCTTTCATTGTTACTAAGTTTCATCTAGGCTGTTGCATGTCACTATAGTTTATTTCACTATTATAAAATATTCCATTGTGTAACTATAATACAAATTATTGATTCATTTTATTGTTGTTGGAAATCTTGGTTGTGTCAGGTTTTTGCTATTGTATTAGTAAATAATGGTGCTCTGAACATGTGCTCCAATTTGTTGGTGCACAAATGTAAAATACAAAAGTATCTCTACATAAATACCAAGATGGAGCATAGAGAGTATTTATTAGGTTGCAGAGACTATGAAATCCAACTTTATAATACCAAAATTTTCACCAAATTATTTTTATTTCAAATCAATTACACTCTTATTAGACGTACACAAACACTCCCACTGATCTAAATCCACACAGATACCTGGCATTGTCAGACTTCTTAATATTTGCCCATCTTAAGTATAAATGGTGTCTTACTGTGGCCTTCATTTCTATTTCCTTGATTACTAGTGAGGTTGAGCTTCTTTTCTTATGTTTAACTGCCATTTGTATTTCTTCTGATATATCACTTCATGTCTTTGCTGATTTTTCTGTTGGGATGTTTGCCTTTTTCACTGATTGCAGAGGTCTTTATATATCATAGATACTAATGCTTTATAGTTTCATGTTTTGCAAATTTTTTCTCAGTATTTGATCTTTTTATGTTCTTAATGGTGTTTTCTGATGAATAGAAGTTCTTTATTTTAATGTAATCAAGTCTATCAGGCTTATAAGTTTACAATTAACACTTTTTAAGAAACAGTTCCCTGTCCAGATGTAATAAAGATATATTCCTGTATAAACTTCCAAAAGTTTTAAAGTTTGGCCTTTTAAGGCTTTAATCCATTAGATATTGCTTTACAGTTTAGTTGTGAGGAAGGTATCCAATTTAATTTTTTTCCATGTGGATAATCCATATCCCAGCACTAATTACTGAAGACCTATTTTCTGGATCTTCCACGAACTGGTTTCTCACTGTAGTTCAGTCAACATTTACTAAAAGCTTATTTTGTACGAGACACTGTACCAGGGATACAAAATAGACTAAAACATGATATATCTCCCTTCCTTGAGGGGTTTAATGCAAAGTCTACATGATGTCTGGCATGCTCTTACCAACCAGCTCTGTGCCTTTTGGAAAGTCACCATTTCTGAGTCTCAACTTCTTCACTTATAAAATGGGCTACCTCACAATCTTGGTATAAAGGTCAAAGTAGACAGCCATATTGCTATAGAAAAGTAAAATCGTATTTCTAGCCCCAGTGGGAGGAAGATAGGAAGACTACAGCACATTGGTTAGTTTCATACTATAATTTCATCCATCCATTTAGTCAAACAAATTACTTATTGTGGAGGTTTTGAAACATATTAATAACTCCAAAATGTCTGTTACTCTCCAGACTGGCATGATGTCTGGGTCGTTCTTCCTTGAATCTCGGGTGACTTGTCAACAATATAGAATGGCAGAAGTGATGCTATGTGACTTCTGAGTAGGGCATAAAATGCAATGTAGCATTGGCCTGGCTCACTGGAACACTCGTAATGGAGCCCTAAGCCTCTGGGAAAGAAGTTCTACCTCCCTGATGCAACCATATCCTGAGGAAACCCAGGTTACCTCATGTGAAGAGACCATCTGGAGATGTCCTGAGACTACATGAAGAAAGAGGGATGCCTGGTTAGTCCCTACCTGCTTCAGCTCTAGCCACCATTGCCTGACACCACATGTGAGACCCAAGTCAGCCCAGCTGATTCCTTACTGAGTTCCTGATCCACAGAAACTGTGAGAGATGATAAAATGATTTTTGTTATTTTAAGCCACTAAGTTTGGGGTTAATATGACATGTAATGATAGATACTGGAATCCTTATTCAATACAGATTTTGTACAAGGAATGGCAAAAAGTAAATAATTTCACCTTTTTATTAATCCTAAGTAAAAAATAGCATGAACGCTAAACAACATTTTATATCCAAATTCGATAATACTATATTTAATTATTGTCTACACTGGTAGAATCGTGAGATCTTGAAAACATTTAGAGCAACTTCATTTTAGTCAAGCACGCCTGAAATTTCTGGCTTTGTATTAATTTAAGATCTTATTTATCCAACTTAATGGAGGCTTTATGTGTTACATCATGGTTACCCTATTTCACTTACAGAACTACAAAGAAGAATAAGTAGAATACTTGGATATATCTAACTTTGTCCTTTAGGTAAGAATAAGGTAAGATTTACCATTTATTAAATCATATTAAACTGATAATTCTAGATTTTAAAATACACTGCCACAGGAAACATAGCATTTTTAAGAAAGATGTTTAAAGAAAACTAAATTCACCTAACAAGTTTCAATGCAAAAACAAATACAATACTTATTTTTAAATTATCCTGATGAAGCTTTAACAGACATTACAGAAGCTCCTATAATTGTTCAAATAATAAGCTACATGTACGAAAGGAATCACTCCACTGGAGTGGGAGAAAATTACGGAACAAAATCTGAAACTTAAATTGTTAGAATAAAACCTTGAAGTACACCAGCCCAAACAAATACACAAATCAGATGAACGCACATTAGACCTAGGGAGCGGAATGTAGTTCAAGTGGTTGAGCACCTGCTTCCCATGTACAAGGTCCTGGGTTTGATTCCTGGTTCCTCCTAAAAACAAAACAAACAAACAAATGGAAAAACCAAGTCTCGTTGGGGAGCTGATGTAGCTCAGTGGATGAGCGCCTGCTTTCCCTGTACGAGGTCCTGGGTTCAATCCGTGGTACCTTCTAAAAAGACAAAAAACAAAAAACACAACAAAAATAAAAAACAAAAAACAAACATTAGACCTGATCAGTAACATTAAGATTGCAATACCTTTTGGAGGTGAAACATCCAAATGAGAACTTAGAAATCAGGATGGAAACAGAACTAATAAAGGAAATTAGAAAATTTAGGAAAAGATTCTAGAAGACATATATTGTACAGTGCTAGAAAGGAAAAAAGATTATTTGGGGATCAAATAAAAATAGAAGACTATAATGGCCATGATTCAAATCACATGGAATAAAAACTATGGTCAAAAGGAGAAAAGAGAACAACTTAGCTAGGAAAGAATAATTATAAAGTTATTTTCAATTTATATTATTTTATAGTGCCTAAGATGAACTATCATGAACCACATAGATAATTACAAATTATAGGGTGAAAAATGCTTATATGATATGAGAAAATAAATAGCATGACAGCTTACATATATGTGTAAAGTCTTGATTATTCTGTAATGAGTTACAAATAAAAAAGCATTTTTATTGAAAATGTTTTCCTTTGTCATATTTGCTAAAAAGGAAGAAAAAATTGAGATTTTGTGAAAGAGGAACATGCAAAAATTAAACGTCCAGAACTGTAAAATACTGGTTGTTTTTTCAAACAAATTGCTGAGGTGTCATGAAAATAAAAGTCTAAAGCAAAGACCTGATGAAAATGCTAGGAAGCAAATGAACCTCGGGGATGAAGAGATCAAAAACACGCAAGACAGACCACCTAGAACATTTGCTATTTATAATTTCCACGAGTCCTGAAAAATGTAAGGATGACAGACAAGAATCACTCTGGTATGCAGCTTTACCACTACGCCATCAACAACAAGGCCAAAAGCACAAGATACTTACAGATAACTAAAATTTTATTTGCTTTTAGTTGATTTGATTTAATATAAACCTTGCAAAATTCTGAAAATTCAGAGGTTTTAAAATTGAACCATCAGGTATGATGGTTAAAAAGCCCTAGATTTATTGATGCACACTCTTCTTCAATTCTTAAGTAAATGTAATACCAACTCAACATAAACCTAAGTGATATAATGTAACATTCTATAATATTATGCTATGCTCATTATTATAACCATTGGAAACAAAACCTAGGAAAATTTAAAAATCAAGGATAATGTCTATTTCAGGCAAAGGTTATTACTTCATTGCTGTAGTTTTATTTTTTATAAAGGGACTTATAACAGTATTTACCTGTAAATGAACAATTCTCTGAAATATATCTTCTCTCATGCTCATCTCAATATCAAAACGAGAAAGTCTTTTGTCTGCTTCTGTACTTGCTGCCCTTACTTCTTTGTCAGAGGAAACGTGCTGGGGAAAATCTAGCATGGTTCTTTCCACTGTTGACAGAGAAAAAAAATACTAACAATAAAGAGCTTGCCAAATCAGTGTTAAGCCAAAAATATCCCCCTAGATAAATGTTTATCCCCATACAATTCAATTTTATTGACAGATATTAATAAAGCATGGGCAGGGTGGGGAAGAGGAGAGAAATAAATTAAAAATAAATAAATCTTTAAAAAATAAAATAAAATAAAGCATAAATCCATTCAAAGTGTACGATCAGCGGTATTCAGTGTAAACACATATTTGTGCATTTATCACTTCAATCATTCTTAGAGCACTTTCATTATTCCAATAATAATTATAATAATAAACAATAAAAAAATCCTCAGCATTCCATTCTCCACCCTCCTATTTTCGTGACCTATATTCTAATTATTAACTCCATGGATTTACACAATATATTTAGTTCATAATAGCACAATCATACAGTATTTGTCCTTTTGTGTCTGGCTTGCTTCACTCAACATAATGTCCTCTAGTTTCATCCATGTTGTCATATTCTTCATGACTTTATTTTTTCTTACCGCTGTATAATATTCCATCACGTGAATATACCACAGTTTGTTTATCCACTCATCAGCTGATGCACACCTGGATTGTTCTGAACTTGTAGCAATTGTGAATAACGCAATCTGTTCATGTCTCTGCTTTCAGTTCTTCTGGGTATATACCTAGTAACGGTATTGCTGGGTCACATGGCAAGGCTATAGTCAACTTCCTGAGGAACTGCCAAACAGTCCTCCACAGTGGCTGTACCATTCTACATTCCAAACAGTGAATAAGCAAGCTTTCCTATCTTTACACATCCTCTCCAATGTTTACAGTTTTCTGATTTTTTTTTTTTAAAGATTTATTTTTATTTATTTAATTCCCCTCCCCTACCCCAGTTGTCTGTTTTCTGTGTCTTTTTGCTGCGTCTTGTTTCTTTGTCCGCTTCTGTTGTCGTCAGGAGCACGGGAAGTGTGGGCGGCGCCATTCCTCGGCAGGCTGCTCCCTCCTTCGCGCTGGGCGGCTCTCCTTATGGGTGCACTCCTTGCGCATGGGGCTCCCCTACTGTGTAGCAGGGCACTCCTTGCGCGCATCAGCACTGCACATGGGCCAGCTCCACATGGGTCAAGGAGGCCCGGGGCTTGAACCGTGGACCTCCCATGTGGTAGACGGACGCCCTAACCACTGGGCCAAAGTCCGTTTCCCGTTGACTCTGACTTTTTAATAGCAGTTAGTCTAATAGGTGTGAAATGATATCTCACTGTAGTTTTGATTTGCATTCCCATAATCGCTAGTGATGTTAAACCTTTATTTCATGTGTTTTTGACCATTTGTATTTCTTCTTTGGATAACTGGCTTTTCAAGTCTTTTGCCCATTTTTAAATTCAGGTAGTTTGTCTTATAGTTGAGTTGTATGATCTCTTTGCATATCATGGATATTAAACCTTTATCAGATACGTGATTGCCAAATATTTTCTCCCATTGAGTCAGCTGCCTTTTTAACATTTTGACAAAGTCCTTTGAGGTGCAAAAGTATTTAATTTTGAGAAGGTCCCATTGATCTATTTTTTCTTTTGTTGCTCATTCTTTGAGTGTAAAGTTTAAGAAACTACTACCTATCACAAGATTTTGAATGTTTTCCTACATTTTCTTCTAGGAGTTTTATGGTTGTTGCTATTATATTTAGATCCTAGATCCACTGTGAGTTAATTTTTGTATAAGGTATGAGATAGGGGTCCCATTTCTTTCTTTTGGACATGGATATCCAACTCTCCCAGAATCAGAAAAAATTGTTCTGGTCCAGCTGGGAGGGCTTGATAGCCTTGTCAAAAATCACTTGACTGTAGATGTGAGGGTCTTTCTGAATTCTTGATTCAGTTTCAGTGGTCAGTGTGTCTGTCTTTATGCCAGTACCATGCTGTTTTTAATCACTGTATCTGAGTAATATGCTTTAAAGTCCTGAAACAAGGGTTCTCCAGCTTTGCTCTTCTTTTTAAAGATCTTTTTGGCTATTTTGGGCCCCTACTCTTCCAAATAAATTTGATAGTGTTTTTTTCCTTTCTGCAAAAAAGCGATTGGGATTTTTATTGGGATTGCATTGAATCATCTATAAATTGGTTTGAGTAGACTTCCAATCCATGAATACGGAATGTCTTTCCATTTACTTAAGTCTTCTGCAGTTTCTTTCAGCAATGTTTTCGTTTCCTGAATATAGGTCCTTTATGTTCTTGGCTAAGTTTATTCCTAAATATTTGACTGTTTTAGCTTAGCTGTTATTATAAATGGATTTTTTCCCTGATTTCCTCCTCAGATTGCATATCAGTAGTGTATAGAAATGCTATTGATTTTTGAGTATTATTGTCTCCCACTACTTTGCTGAACACATCTATTAGTTCTAGTATCTTTGTTGTAGATTTCTCAGGAGCTTCTAGATATAGGATCATATCAACAGCAAATTGTGAAAATTTTACTTCTTCCTTTCCTATTTGGGTGTCTTTTATATCTTTATCTAGCCTAACTGCTCTAGCTAGAACTTCTAGCACAATACTGAATAACAATGGTGACAGTGGGTGTCCTTGTTCTGTTCCTAATCTTAGGGAGAAAGCTTTTAGTCTTTCACCATTGAGTACACTGCTAGATGTAGGTTTTTCATATATGCACTTTACCATATTAAGAAAGTTTCATTCTATTCCTATCTTTTGGTATGTTTTTGTCAAATATCTTTTCTGTATCATTCAAGAGGATTGTGTGATTTTTCTTCTTCAATTTATCAATGTGGATTATTACACTAATTGATATTCTTGTGTTGAACAATACCCTTGCATTCCTGGGATAAAACCCACTTGACCATGGTGTATAATTATTTTAAAGTGCTTTTAGCTTCTATTTGCAAGTATTTTTATTGAGGATTTTTGCATCTATATTCCTTAGAGATACTGGTCTGTAATTGTCTTTTTTGTAGAATTTTTATCTGGTTTTTGAATTAGGGTAATGTTGACTTCATTGTATGAGTTTGATAGCATTCTTTCCTGTTCAATTTTTTGGAAGAGCTTGTGTAAGACTGGTATTAGGGGGAAGTGGATGTCGTTCATGTGACTGAGCTCCTGCCAACCTCATGGGAGGTCTGTGATTAGGTTCCCAAAACCTCCAAAGAAAACGGCAAGCTGGTGTGACAGGCAGGCATGGTAAGCTGACACAATGAATGATATAACAAGAGGCACAAGAAGAAAAACATAATGAGAGATACAACAAAGCACGGAACGGAGGTGGTTTAAGTGATTAGGTGCCTTCCTCGCACATCAGATGTCCTGGGTTCAGTTTCTGGTGTCTCCTAAAGACACAGCATACAGCAAGTGCAAACAGTGAGAGGGTGGGGAGAAATAAATAAATAAATAATTTTTTAAAAAAAGGATTGGTATTAGGTTGTCTTTGAATGATTACGAATGGTTAGTAAAATGCACGTGTGAAGCCATCTGGATCTGAGCTTTTCATCTTTGGCATGTTTTTGATGACTGTTTCAATCTCTTCCCTTGTGATTGGTTTGTTTAGGTCTTCTATTTCTTCTAGGGTCAGTGTAGGTGGTTCATGTATTTCTAGAAATTTGTCCATCTCCTCTACATTGTCTAATTTTTGGTATACAGTTATTCTTCACAGTATCCTCTTATGATCTACCTTATTTCTGCGGGGTCAGTGGTAATGTCTCCCCCTCTTATTTCTGACTCTACTTAATTGTGTCTTCTCTCTTTTTTCCTTTTTCAGACTAGCTAAGGGTTTGTCAATTTTGTTCATCTTCTCAAAGAACCAACATTTGGTTTTGTTGATTCTCTCTACTGGTTTTTTTTTTTTAAGTTTTATTTTATTTATTTCTAACACCCCCACCCCCAATTCCCCCATTGTCTGCTCTCTGTGTCCATTCGCTGTGTGCTCTTCTGTGTCTGCTTGTATTCTCATTAGCGGCTCTGAGAACCTCTCTTGTGCCACCTCAACTCCCTGTTCTGCTATGTCTTCTTATTTTCTCTCCTCTGTGTCTCTTGTTGCATCATCTTGCTGTGCCAGCTCTCTGCGTCGGCCAGCACTCCTGCGCAGGGCGGCTTTCCCATGCTGGGCAGCATTCCCATACAGGGCAGTACTCCTGTGGGGTGGCATTCCTGCGTGGGCCGGCACTCCATGTGGGCCAGCTTGCCCTCACCAGTAGGCCCTGGGCATAGAACTGGACCTCCTATATGGTAGGTGGGAGCCCAACAGGTTGAGTCACATCTGTTTCCCATCTCTACTGTTTTCTTGTTTTCAATTTCATTTATTTCTGCTCTGATCTTTACTATTTCTTTCCTTCAGCTTGGTTTGGGACTAGTTTCCTGTTCTTTTTCTAGTTTCTCCAGGTGTGTAGTTAGATTTTCAATTTTATCTCTTCTCTTTTAAATGTAAACATTGAGGGCTATAAATTTCCCTCTCAGCACTGCTTTTGCAGTTTCCCATAAGTTTTGATATGTTGCATTCTCATTTTCCTTCATCTCAAGCTATCTGCTGAATCTCTTGCAATTTCTTCATTGACCCACTGATAATTTAAGAACTTATTGTTTAATCTCCATGTAATTATGAATTTTTCCTTTTCCTGTACATTATTGATTTCCAGCTTCATTCCATTATGATCAGAGAAAGTGTTTTGTATAATTTCCGTCTTTTAAAATTTATTGAGACTTGTCTTGTGACCTAACATCTGGTCTATCTTGGAGAAGGATCCATGAACACTGAAAAGAATGTATATGCTGCTGCTTTGGAGTGTAATACTCTATAGATGTCTGTTAGGTCTAGCTTATTTACATTATTATTCATGTTCTTTGTTTCTTATTTATCCTCTGCCCAGATGTTCTATCCAATACTGAGAGTGGCGTATTGAAGTCTCCAACTATTATTGTAGATATATCTATTTCTCCCTTCAGTTTTTGCCTGTGTGTACCTCATGTATCTTGGGGCACTCAGATTAGGTGTATATTTAATACAGTCATTTCTTCTTGGTAAATTGCCCCTTTTGTTAATGTATAATGACCTACCAGTTTTGCATTTGAAATCTATTTTGTCTGATTTTAGTATCACTACTCTAGCTCTTTTTTGTTTACTATTTGCTTGGAATATCTTTTTCTTACCTTTAACTTAAAAAAAAAAGATTTATTTATTTATTTCTCTCCCCTTCCCCGCCCCCCACCCCGGTTGTCTGTTCTCTGTGTCTATTTGCTGTGTCTTCTTCTTTGTCTGCTTCTGTTATTGTCAGCAGCACGGGAATCTGTGTTTCTTTTTGTTGTGTCATCTTGTTGTGTCAGCTCTCCGTGTGTGCGGCGCCATTCTTGGGCAGGCTGCACTTTCTTTCGTGCTGGGCGGCTCTCCTTACAGGGCTTACTCCTTGCGTGTGGGGCTCCCCTACGTGGGGACACCCCTGCGTGGCAGGGCACTCTTTCCCCGCATCAGCACTGCACATGGGCCAGCTCCACACGGGTCAAGAAGGCCCGGGGTTTGAACCGCGGTCCTCCCATGTGGTAGATGGATGCCCTAACCACTGGGTCAAGTCTGCTTCCCTCTTTATTTCTTTAGTCATATTTTCTTTAAATTCTTTGAAATGATTTAGAAGAGTTGTGTGATTATCACTGATTGTCTTAAACCAATATCTCTTCAGGATATGTGGTTTGTTCCTTTGGCTGGGCCATCTCTTGTTTCCCAGTAAGGCTTGTAATTTTTTTTTTTTTGCTGATGTCTAGGTATCTGGAATATGCTGGTGAATTTACTCTGATGATCAATTACTCTCTCTTGCCCTTCTTTTTTCTGGCTCTTCTTTGATATTTGGTTCAACTTATTATGAATCTTTAAAATTGTCCAGTTTAAGTTATCAAAATTGGGCCAGGGACTCACTAATGGGATGCCAGGATACAGAAAGAAACAAAAATAGTTTTTGTCTATGCAACTTCTAGACCAGCCAGGATATGGTGCTCGTTGGCATACCTTTCCATGGAGGTGTTTCAGACTTGGCTTTCTTGTGATCGTGTTGAATCTCCAGGGTAGAAATTCAAAGTGGCTCTGCTGACTTAATTCACTTAAGAAAAGCCCCCTGACTCTCTCTCCCTTTTCCCTTGAAACACCTGACAGGGAGGAAGATGTCTGTTCCCCTCTCAGTCAGCTGCAGTGAGCAGGGGTTTTATCTCAGCTTAATATCTTGAGGGTGGAGGGGAGAGCCCTTCCTGGCTACCATAGGGCCTTGGTAATTCATGTTTGTTGTTTCAGGTTCTTCATCTTTCTGTCCCTGACCCTCCTAGGAGTTGTGTAGCATTGTCCTGGTCTGGTGACCCCCAAACCAGGTCCCTTGGACAGCTTCTGGCTCTTTCTCCATTGTTTTTGTGAAAGCATTGAGATCTGCCTGTTAGTCTGATGCCATCTTCCCACAATCTTCTATCCTCATATAAATTTTTCATTATAAACTTTCTGTAAAGGTTCCTACAGCTATCAAGAAATAACATATAATGCAAGACTTGGCTGTTCCAGTTGGTAACATTCTGAACATTAAGTGTGTATGCTGAATACTTATCAATGTACAATTAAGGTATAATTTATTATCTGGGAATATAAAAAGATAAAGACATAGTTCTTTTACTCAGGGACCCTCTAATGTAAGTAGGGAATTATACATGAAAAGATAAAGAACAACTAAAAAGCACATTAAGTTGTCAAATGAAGAGGGCAATACTTTAAAGACAGCAACAACCAAGTGTACAGGTACTAGGTAATGCTTTATGGAGAAGATTAATTAGGTTGGGCCTTAGAAAATGGGCAAGGCAAGAGGACAGGTTCAGGGAAACGGACTTGGCCCAGTGGTTAGGGCGTCCTTCTACCACATGGGGGGGCTGCGGTTCAAACCCCGGGCCTCCTTGACCCGTGTGGAGCTGGCCCATGCACAACGCTGATGTGTGCAAGGAGTGCCCTGCCACGCAGGGGTGTCCCCCGCGTAGGGGAGCCCCACATGCAAGGAGTGCGCCCGTAAGGAGAGCCGCCCAGCGCGAAAGAAAGTGCAGCCTGCCCAGGAATGGCGCCGCCCACACTTCCTGTTCCGCTGATGACAACAGAAGCGGACAAAGAAATAAGACGCAGCAAATAGACACAGAGAACAGACAACCGGGGGAGGGGGGTGAATTAAATAAAAATAAATAAATCTTTAAAAAAAAAAAAGAGGACAGGTTCAGTAAGGGGTGGAGAGATAGAGACTGCAAACACAGAGGCTTGCAGAGACAAAAAATGTTTAAGAACAAGCAGACCAATTTAGAGGAATGGAGTTTGTTTTGAATAGGAGTTTTTAACTCCATTTTTTTTTTCATAACTACAGACTCCTTAGAGAATCAAATCAAAGTTATGGATCACATCCCTCCCCCAAATGTGCACATTCATGTAAACATAAAAATTCAAAAGAGTTTCAGAGAATTCCATGATTCCCAGAAATCTCAGAAGAGACCTCCAGTAAGCAGCTTCTTAGGTATTTCATACATTTGTATTTTGATGTTAACTGGGCAAAAAATTTCTTATGCCAGTAAAATAATCCATGCTATAAAACAAAGATTAGTATCGGAAGCAGACTTGGCCCAGTGGATAGGGCATCTGTCTACCACATGGCAGGTCTGCAGTTCAAACCCCAGGTCTCCTAGACCCGTGTGGAGCTGGTCCTTGCGCAGTGCTGATGTGCACAAGGAGTGCCGTGCCACGCAGGGGTGTCCCCCGCATTAGGGGAGCCCCATGCCCAAGGAGTGCGCCCCGTAAGGAGAGCCGCCTGGCACGAAAGAAAGTGCAGCTTGCCCAAGAATGGCGCTGCATACACGGAGAGATGATGCAGCAAGATGACGTAACAAAAAGAGATGCAGATTCCCGTGCTGCTGACAACAACAGAAGCGGACAAAAAGAAGAACACAGCAAATGGACACAGAGAACAGACAATCAGCAGGGTGGGGACGAGGGGGTGGAGAAATAAATAAAAAATAAAAAATAGAAAGAAACTGAGGAACTGAATGCTTAATTAAAAAAACAACAAAGATGAGTATGATTTATATTTGATGATTTTGGTTATGCTGTTACAATGAATGCATTTTTATTTTATTATATTCAGTACTTTGAAAATAACGTAAACAGATAAAATTTATCCATATGACATATAGGGGACAGAAGAGCTCTCCTTTACATACCAAGAATCTGTGGAGTTAAACAAGCTACCTCACTCATGGCAGTCCTCTTAAAACACTGTTACAGATAAAGCCATAATTAAAAAACAACAAAAAACATTGACATTAAATATCTTAATAAATCTATGATGTGTACTTAAAAAAATCAAAATAGGTAAAGTAAGGTTCTCAAGGGAAAGAGAATATACGTAAGAGGCGTATTATAGGAATTGTTTCATGAAACTGTAGGGAATGGCAAGTCTGAATTCTGCAGAGCAGGCTGCAAGTTAAGAACTCCGATGAAGATTTGCATGGCTTCCTGGCTTCCTCACTTCCTTAGGAGAAGCTGGCAGGCTGAAGTAGAGGCAGAAAATCTTTCTGACTGCTGAAATCATCAGTTCTCCCTTTAAGGCTTTCAAATGATTAGATGAGACTACTCTGATTGCTGAAGGCAATTTCCTTTGTTGACTGTAAATGTGATCAGCCACAGAGGCAACCAACTGACTAATGATCTCAATCCGTGAATTACCCCCACAGTAACCATCAGGCCAGTGCTTGCTTGACCACAGAAAGGGACACCAAAACCTAGACAGGTTGACTCATGAACTTAACCATCACATTAGGTAATTATGTTTTAAGATTTGATTTAATATATAATTTAATGTCCCTTGAATAAGTAAAGAAGATTTAAAATTTAATACATGTAGCATTTTGTTTATAGTTAACATTTATTTTTTAAAATTTGCTCAAAAAGATAGTAAGAAAGAATCAAAATTGCTCAAGAACTTGAACAACATAAAATATATAAACCTAAAATTGGAAACATATTCTTAAACAAACAATAATGCTAAAAACCGTTTCCTTCCTTCCTTTGCCACAAAGACCTGGAAGCCAACTTGTGCTCTCCCTGCCAGGCTACTAACAATGCCCAGGACCTGAAACTAGACAAACGGGGCTTTAACAGCTATTGCAGGAGGCATAATGAACTCTGAAAACGTGCAAAGAGAAGAGAAAGTTAGTCTCGACGAAATCTATTCCCAAATTCTAAATACTGATTAGCCCACAAAGATGTATTTATGGGAGAGCAGGAACAAATATTACAAAAATAAAAGGATATTCAAAAGATTTATTATTGGGGTAGAGGGAACCCAGAATTTAAAATAATGATTTCTTTAAAGTCTGCTTTCTTTGTTTCACCCCACTGATTTTTATATTTGTCAAATGCATACATTACCAGGCTGGCCCACCATCTTGCCATAAGTGACTGAAGATGTGAGCACCTGATGGAAGGACAAATCATACATAGGGCGAGAGAGGCACATGAAGCTGCCTGCTGGAAAAGCTCAAGCTCTGCTGATTAGAAACCAACAACACCCTTTTGATTTCTTTTTTCCCCTGAATTTTTCTTGTGGTAACATACATACAATACAAAACTTCCCATTTTAACCACTTTCATGTGCATAATTCAGTGACATTAATTGCATTCTTAATATTGTACTATCATCACCCCCATCCATTACTCAAACCTTTCTATCACCCCAAACAGAAATTCTGTACCCGTTGAGCAATAACTTCCCATTTCAAAGCCCTTATCACCCTCATCTGGCCTGTGGTAACCTGTAATCTAATCTACTTTCTGTCTCTATGAATTTGCATATTCTAGGTACTTCATGTGAGTGGAATCACACAATATATGTCTAAAACTTTTCCAGTATCCCATACAGAGACTCTGTACCAATTAAGCATTAGCTCCCCATTCCCTACCCCAACCCTAGACTCCTAGTAGCCTATATTATAATTTTTGACTCTCTGAATTTGCTTATTCTAATTATTTCATATCAATGAGATAATACAATATTTGTCTTTTGTGTCTGGCTTCTTTCACTCAACATTATGTCTTCAAGGTTCATCCATATTGTTGCCTATATCAGAACTTCATTCCTTTTTATGGCTGAGTAATATTCCATCACATATGTAGACCACATTGTTATTCATTTATTTGTTGACAGATACTTGTGCTTTCACCTTTTGGCTGTCGTGAATAATGCTACTAACACTGGTATACAAATATCTGTTCAAGTTCCTGTTTTCAATTCTTCTGGGTATGTATCTAGGAAAAGGGATGGCTGGATCATATGGTAATTCTATGTTTAACTTTCTTTTTTTTATTTTTATTTTTTAAATTTATGTCTCTCCCCTTCCCCCCACCCTGTTGTCTGCTCTCTGTGTCCATTCACTGTGTATCCGCTTATATTCTAGTCAGTGGCACTGGGAAGTTGGGTCTCTTTTTTGTTACATCGTCTTGCTGCGTCAGCTGTGTGTGTGTGCAGCACCACTCCTGGGCAGGCTGCTCTTTTCTCGCGTGGGGCAGCTCTCCTCATGGGGTGTACTCCTTGCGTGTGGGGCTCCCCTATGCAGGGGACACCCCTGTGTGGCATGGCACTCCTTGCGTACATCAGCACTGCGCATGGGCCAGCTCCACACGGGTCAGGAGGCCCTAGGTTTGAACCCTGGACCTCCCATGTGTTAGGCGGATGCTCTATCAGTTGAGACAACTCTGCTTCCCTATGTTTAACTTTCTAAGAAACTGCCAAACTGTTTTCCCCATACCTTGGCCTTTGACTAACGAGATCAACCAAACCTTTTTTCCAGGAGTTTAAACTTAGGACTTGTAACAAGATTTAGTGGACAGTAATGAGAGTGAAGCAATTGGCAGAGGCAGAAACCGAAACAGAAATGCAGAGATATGAGAGGAAGCCAAGTCCCTATTATGGTGGGAACACAGGGTAGAGAATTCTTGGTGTTCAGGGATTGGTGGAGGCAATGAGATGACCTGGACAATCTTCCAAATTCCAAAATGCATCTACAAGTGTTTATGAGCTGCAGTTCCTCAGCTATCCTATATCCTATAAAGCCTGGATATGCAGTCAAGATTATACGGCCATAATTATTCTACAAAATATACCCAATCCTCAATTTTACAAATCTTTTATGATTTATAGATATCTCCTGTAGGCTCTGTTTCCCTTGAGAAACCTGACTAATACAACTTCTTTAACTGTTCCTTATCTCTACTATACAAGCACTTCCTTCTCTTTGCATCGTCCCTGTATCCTGCCCAAAGTAAGCATGCATAAAGACATCGTGCATATAACATACCCTGGCTAAAAACTTATGGGGATACAGCCCTTATTTCAAAGTGTTGTGGTTTGGAGTTAGGTTCCCCAGAAAAACATGTTCTTAAACTTAATCTGTTCCTGTGGGTGTGAACCCGTCTTAAATAGGACCATTTGATGAGGTCAGTTTTAGCTAAGATGTGGCCACCTGAATCAGGATGGGTATTACTCCTGTTGCTGGAGACCCTATAAAGAAGGCCACAGAGAGAAGTCATAGAAAAACAAGAAGCTGGAAGTGAACGGGACCCAGAGGGAAAGGAGAAGCTGCCACCATGGGCATTGCCATATGACAGAAAAGCCGAGGAACCCAAGGATTGCCAACGCCAGCCCCACGATACCACAGTCTTCCTGGAGAAAGCATCACCTCAAATTTGGACTTGTCCCAGCTTCTGAAACTGCGAGCTGATAAACTCCTGTTGTTAACCATCCTCCCCCTCTCAAAAAAAGTCCATTCATTACAGGTACATTAAGGACTTTTCATTCCTTATAACGCAAAGGGCCTAAGACATGCATTATAAAAACAATGGATGTTCAGTGTAGGAAATGAGGAAATTTAAATAAAGCATAAAGAGGAAAGTAAAAAAAAAACCATAAACCTACCACTCAAGATATTAACCATTATTAAAATCTGGGTAGTTTCTTTTACTTTTCTTCTGTATCCTTTTTTTCTCTACCATTAAATAATGATCTGAATGTGTTTCTGTGTCATTTCAATGGCAACATGCTATTACAGAGGCTGAATGTATCATTACTTACTTAACCTTTCTGTTGCTTGAATTTAGGGATTCCCAAGGTTTTGCTATGATAGAGTCCCTATTTATACATAAATTTATGCACAAATTTTGCCTGTTCTTTAATTATTTCCTAAGAATACATGTGTAGATGTGGAATTACTGGGCTAGAGTATGAAGTTCTGTCAAAATGCTCTCCAGAAAGCAGTGAAATAAGCATATACATTTTATAGCACCTTGTCAACATAAGGTTTTTTTGTTTTTAAAAAAAATCTTAGGTAATCTAATACTAAGCAATTAACCATTATGTAAAAATCAATCTCTTATAAAATTGCAAAGCTGACTGCTAAGCCAGGAAGTGTGAAATAGGTTTTCATGCCCACAAAATTAAATATTGATGTGTTTTTGCATTCTACTCACCTATATACTTCACTTCCACATCTGCCAATGACTGCAAACAGTTCTCGTAAGTTACTTCCTCAATGTTAAGCATCCCAATAGCATCATACACTTGTTTGGTCTGCACAATCAGCTCCTCAGTTCTTGTTTTAATTTCTTCTGGTGATAGATCCCATCGTAAAACATTTCTGCCAGTTGCAGTATAAGAAGACATTGCCTGAAGAGGAGACATTTCTCTTCCTAAAGTCATTCTGAGTAAAATTCTGGAACCACCAACTCTAAAAAGAATCAGAAAAAGAATAATTTAGAGACTTCTGTCCTAATTCAACTTCAACAAACGAATGTGTATTATCTAATTAAATTTTAGATTAAAAAGGACTTAAAAAAAAAAAAACAGAGCAAATTTATTCCAGGTGAGCACATATGCACAAAACTAAATGTTCTTATAGTTTCTATTTTTCTTGAAGAGTGTTTGAACCAAAATCATAATTTCCAATCACTGAATTTTTTATATATTTATATAGAAAAATAAAATTAGGCATCAGAGACATAATAATTGTCCTTAATAAATTAAATGAGCTAATCTTTCTTATTTAAATGTTTTCCTGTGTTATTTTTAAACTCAAAGATATTTTGGGGTTAGCAAGGAAGAATTTTCAAAGATTTTTTTTAATGCTGAACACCAATTGTTGTTTTTTTATAACCAAAATTTCATATAAATCAAGAATGGCAATTTGAATTTAAGATTTCTGTGGTATTATCCTGAAAGAAAAAAGAAATTTTAGCTTGTATGTATATATGGTAATAGAATAAAAAATAAAAAAAAAAAATCCATGGAACTGAACTACATAAACACTGAACCCTAAGTTAAACCTTGAATTAAAGCTAATAGTACAATTACAAAAAATTGTACTTTCATCAGTTGTAGCAAATGTACCACATCAATGCAAGGTGTTTTAAAAATATGAATGGTATACGGGAAGCCTTATTTTATGCATGATTGTTTTGTAAACCCACAAGTTCTCTAATTAAAAAAAAAAAAAAGGACACTATTCCTTTACCCCATTAAAACACTCAAACTAGTAACATTAATACCTTACATATATATTATTTTATAGCTTATAAAGTATGTTATAATTAATAGCTAACACTTATTGCATGATCAGGCACTGTTCTAAACACTTTTCTTGTATTAATTCATTTTAGTCCTCACAACAACTTCATGAGGTGGATACTGTGGTTATTCTCATTTTAGTAAAGAGGAAATCTAAAGCACAGAGAAGTGAAATAACTTGCCCAAGGTCATACAGCTTCTTATGGGGTAGGAGCTAAAATTGAAAACCAGGCCGTATGGCTCTAGAACCATGCTCTTAACCGCTACGCTAAATGCCATTCCTATTATCTTATAAGACCCCAAGCAATCTTATGAACCTAATTCTCTCTCCACAGAGGAGGCTCAGAGGGCCTAACTGACTAGTAAAGTCATTCACTCAACAAGTATTTATGAGCACATAGTGTGTCCGGGGAGAAGACAAATGAATAAATAGGCAATTCTACTATACTGAGTGAGCGCTATATGTAGGGGTAAGTAGAGAGCACTCTATACAGAGGGGAGGAGTGATGTCAAGGAAAATTTTCTAGAAGCAACATGGAGTTAGCTGAGATCTGAATAATGTATAGTGATTATCCAAAGGGCTAACACTGTAAGGAGAGGGGAGGCAAAAAAGGTAAGTAGGGATTAGAAAATGAAGAGCCTTGGGAATGATTAAAGAGTTCAATCTTATTCTGAAGGTTAACAGGTGGACCATCGAAGGGTTTTAATTAAGTGAGAGATATGATACGCTGTGCATTTTACACTACAATGAGCTGAAATGTTTGGAACAGGGAGATCATTCTAGAGGGAAGTTTTTACTGTAACTGGGGCGTAAGATGATGGTAGATTGGGGGAGCGATGTGGCTCAAGCAGTTGAGCACCCATCTCCCACATGGGAGGTCCTAGGTTTAGTTACAGGTGCCTCCTAAAGAGGACAAATATACAACGAGCAGACAACAAGGAAAAACAAATGAGCAGGGAGCGGATGTGGCTCAAGCAGTTGAGTGTCTGCCTTCCACATGGGAGATGCCAGGTTCGGTTTCTGGTGCCTCCTAAAGAAAAAAACCAAGCAGACAACAAGCACAAACAATGAGCAAAAACAACAAACAAATGGATGAGGGAGCCACCTTGGTGGGGAGGAGAAGATGATGGTAGACTGAACTAGGAAATAGGGTGAATTAGAGTGATGTAGGAGATAAATTAAAGAGGCAGAATCAAAAGGACTTGGTGAGTGAATGGATATGGGAGGAGGGGGAGTGAGGGAATTAAGGATGATATCCAGGTTTCAGGCTTGGAACTGGATGCATGGATGGTGATTGCCCTTTGCTGATACAGGGTATGTAGAAGGGGGAAGGGGCTTTGATTGGGGGGTGGGGGGAGACAAATTCAAGTTTGGACATGCCATGTTTGAAGTGGCTGTGGCACATGTAAGTGGAATTCATCAATATTAAATGGTAATTGAATTACAGGGTGGATGAATTTCCTCAAGGATGTATGCAGAGTGAGAAGAGAAGTAGGCTCTAACCAGAGTAATAGTGAAGGAAAAGCAAAAGCTAGCGAGGATGGGTTCTAAGAAGTTGTGAAAAGCAAGTATTGAAAAAGGGAGGGAATGACTAATAGTTAACAAATGTACAGGTATCAAGAATGACCGCAGAGGGAAGCAGACGTGGCTCAAGTGCTAAGTCTTCCGCCTACCATATGGGAGGACCCGGGTTTGATCCCTGGAGTCTCCTGGTGAAAAAAAAGAAGAGAAAGCGTGCCTGTGCAGCAAGCCAGTGCCTGTGTGGCAAACTGAGTGCCCATGTGGCGAGCCGAGTGTCCATGTGGCAAGCTGAGTGCCTGCATGGCACACCAAGTGCCTGCGTGAGGGTCTGTGTGGTGAGCTAGTGCCTGTGTGGTGAGCTAGTGCGGTAAGCTGAGTGCCTGCATGGAGAACCAAGTGCCTGCATGGTGAGCCGAGTGCCCATGTGAGTGCCTGCATGGTGAGCCAGTGCCCACATGGGGAGCCGAGTGCCCGTGTGGTGAGCCAGCGCCTGCCCAAGTGAGTCACGTAGTAAGATGATGATGCAACAAAAGAGAGATGAAGGGGAGTCAAAGTGAAGCGCAGCAGAGACCAGACACTGAGGTAGTACAACTGACAGGGAACCTTTCTCCACATCAGAGGTCCCCAGGATAGAGTCCCGATGAATTCTAGAGGACGAAAACGAGAAGAGATGACAAAAAGAGAAACAGATACATAAGACCACACAGTAAATGGACAGACAGCAAAAACAGCAGGGTGGGGGAGGGGGAGTAGGAGGGGGAAAATATGATTGAAGAGTCTTCACTGGATTTAGCAACAGGAATGTCATTGATGACTCTGGTAAGAGCAGTTATGGTGGAGTGGTAGGAGTGGAAGTTGGATTCCTACAAATGAGGAGTAAGAAGAAAGTCAAGAACTGGAGAGTGCACCTAAGCAATTCTCTATAGATCAGGCTATGAAAATGAGGAGAGCTACAGCAATGTAACTGGAAGGGGTTGAGGCATACAAGAATGCATTTTTTTTTTTAGGAAGTACTGGGGATTGAACCCAGGACCTTGTTTTCCATTTGTTTGTTTTGTTTTTAGGAGGTACCAGGGAACCAACCTGGGATCTTGAACATGGGAAGCAGGTGCTCAAACACTTAATCTACACCCACTCCCAGAAGGAATGAATTTTTAAGAAAGGAGAGACCTGAATATTGACGCCCTTAACTGTCTCTTTATAGTAACTAACATCTATCTTCTGTAAAATATACTAGTTGCGACTACTTTCTAATACATTTTCACATTTCTTCTTCTGCTAGTTGAGTTATATACTTACCCTGGGTCATGTCTGTTCCAGAATCTGTTTATACCTGCTAACCTTGTAACCACACCATGTAATTTAAATAATTACCTGTTTAAATGTACGCAAAAGGAGGGATTTGTTTTTTATAGGATAGGTAAAATGTTTTGGAAATACAAAAAAAGACAGTTAAAAACAGTTATAAAATATTGGGACGAGAACCAGGAAGATTTAGAAGGTTTCTGAATTAAGACTACTCAGGTGTATCTTTGAGTTCCTTCTCCACTCTTAAGAAACTGAAATTGGAAATCAAAGATGATGCATTTTAAGTGTAGTTTGTGCAAGAAGGACAGTGATGAATGCCAATCAACTGATACATACTTAACAAAAAGGTGCTGGAGTTACATCAAAAGATTTGTGAATAAATACATATTTATGTTCTAAAATTGAATATAATATTTAAGAATATCATTTTTATGATTTCACTTGAAATCATTTTTCCAATTAATTACTAAATGATATGTACAGGAAGCTCCCTAATGAGGTAGGAAGAAAGGAGACATAAAGCAAGTGCAGTGTAATTTATTTTTGATAGGAAGAGAGCCTATATTTTCAGTAAAAGAGATAAAACAGGCAAAATGGGAGTGGGTATAGTAAAATAAAATATGAGGTGTTTCAATTTAAAAGTTCAAAAGTTGCTAAGCAGTATGCCAAGATCCAGGGTATTGGATTGGTGATTGCTGATGTAAAGAAGCTGAAGAGCACAAGAAACCAAGAGTTGAGAATTCTATGAACTGTCTATGCGAAGACTGGAGTCAGAAGCTTGATTGCTGGAGCTGGGAGTAGAAAGAAGACTGATGAGGAATCAAAGTCTTCAAGGAATGGAGGGGACCAACCAGGTGGTTGGGAGAAGATACCAGGAGCTGGGTATGGAATGGTGAACGCAGATAGTGAGCCTAAACACACTAAACGTGTGTGCTTTTGAAGGTATACGTGGTGGAGAAGTGCTGATCTAACTATAGATGCATTTTCTTCCCAAACCCATTCATTCCCTACAAAGTCCATGTTTTTTGAAGGTGGCTGCTCCTACACCCAGAACTCTTGATTGGATTGGAATGCTGTGAGAGAAGGGGGTCTCATCACTGACTGTAAATGAGCAAGCTTTTATTTTTTATTGCAGCTGGTAGCTATCCTATGAAAAAGAGTAGAACTTGACTTAAGATAAAATAAACACTGTGAATGGCAGAAAAAAGGAAGGAAACAAAATATTTAATGATATCATTGAGCTCTGAGATATACTAATCCTGAAACCTGGCCTAGAGCTGGATTTTCCAGTTATATGAGTCCATGAATCTCCTTTGTTTTGAAACCAGTTTGTGGTTTTATATTATTCACGTCACATAGAATCCTAACGGATAAAGGAATGAAAACTGATAAAGGAATGAGCACAGGAAAAAAAAAAATTGTGGTCAGAGGATAGGAAATGATGGATGACTAGTGGGTCTTACATGCTGGAGGGTGGCATAAAATAATAGGGATGTGAAGTTGGCAGAAAATTTCTAAAACAATTCTTCTCAGCAGCCCCTCCAGGATGCACAGAATTGAGGCCCCTAAGGAGTCAGCCAAACCCATGACTGATTGTGCATCCAAGGAAGTCCCAGTACAGGTGAAGAGGCTCCCCATGGGATTACTGAGTCATGAATACTAAGTGGAAGAACAAGGACTGAAACATAGGACTTCTGTATTTGTTTTTTGTTGTTTTAAAAGATTTATTTTATTTATTTCTCTCCCCATTGTCTGCTCTCTGTGTCCATTCGTTGTGTGTTCTTTTGCGTCTGCTTGCATCATCCGGCAGAAACTGCATCTCTTTTGTTGTGTCATCTTTTGGTGTGTGCGGCGCCACTCCTGGGCAGGCTGAGCTTTTTTGTGCGAGGTGCACTCCTTGTGCACAGCAGCACTGCGCACAGGCCAGCTTACCACACGGGTCAGGAGGCCCTGGGGATTGAACCCTGGACCCTCTATGTGGTAGACAGACACTCTATCAGTTGAGCCACAGACGCTCTATCAGTTGAGCCGCGTCCGCTTCCCTAGGACCATATTTGTATTCTGTATTTGAATACCCTGCTCTCCTCAACACTCCTCTTAGCACAAACTATTGAAAATGGATGAACTTTCATTATTACTAAACGGCTTTGAAAGAAAAATTACTTCAAACACTCCATGGATAAGATGACTTCAACTGGTTTTTCATTTATTTTCAAATATTTACCAAAAAAGGTCGAGAGTGTTTGGTCACAGCATACCTGATTATAACTCAAACTGATACAAAATGTCAACACTGCTGCCTTGACTGGACAGATATTCCCCTGATCACTCTTGCACGGTTTGTTATAACTAATACAAAGCTACCCTCCTTTAACACAATATTATTCCCTGAACATGGAAGGGATAAAGAGAAAGGAACAAAAGTTAGCAAGTATGGTTTCATGGGTCAATGGAAACATTAACTTTATCTTATTATCTTCTTTTCTCAGCATTCTGGAATTTTATCTTAATTCCTTTCAGAATTTTAAATTTTTGTTACCAAAGAAAAAAAGTGGAGACAAGGAGTCCCTTAAACTTTTTTTTTTAAAAGATTTATTTCTTATTTATTTCTTTCCCCACCCCAGTTGTCTGCTCTCTGTGTCCATTCGCTGAGTGTTTTTCTGTGACCGCTTCTGTCATCAGCAGCACCAGGAATCTGTGTTTCTTTTTGTTGCATCATCTTGCCGGGTCAGCTCTCCGTGTGTGCAGTGCCATTCTTGGGCAGGCTGCACTTTCTTTTGCGCTGAGTGGCTCTCCTTACGGGGAGCACTCCTTGCATGTGGGGCTCCCCTACGCGGGGGACACCCCTGCGTGGCAGGGCACTCCTTGAGCGCATCAGCACTGCGCATGGGCCAGCTCCACACGGGTCAAGGAGGACCGGGGTTTGAACCATGGACCTCCCATGTGGTAGGTGGATGCCCTATCCATTGGGCCAAGTCCGCTTCCCCCTTAAACTTCTAACTAAGGCATTTTGATTGGTCATTTTCTGATCTGCATTATCTATGTTTTTCTTCTTCCACCTTCATTTTACTGAGTATCTCTCCTCTTCCCCTTTGTCACATTTCAGTTCATCCAAGGCTTAGGATGCTGATATACCTCTCTTCTTCCCCTTCAGTGCCTCTGCAGTCTTGGAGAACTGCACCTGGTTAGGATAACCAGTACACTTGCAGTCTTTCTATTAATAGCAGCTGTGCTTGTACCCTTGAAACTCTAGTTAGGATTTTTTATGGACCTTTTGCAATGGAGAGCTTCAAAAGTGAAAATGTAGGCAATGCAGTATGATCCTGTTTTTCTCTACAGGAGTTAGTGCATGCGATTATTTGATAATGAAAATCTGGATCAAATCTGAGATTTCTATCATCTGTTTCTTGACTTTTTCTTCTTTACAAACTTCTAGGCTCTTTATTATTTCTGCCCCCACTGCACTTTATTGTCTCCTCTGTCTTTAAATCACTTTTCAAAATACAACTCTGTGAACTTTCTGACCAAGAAATAAGACAAAATTGTCTGGAATTGACAGAATGTGCATTTGTTAGGGCTATTGTCTCCTGTATCCAAAAAAGAAATGAAATGCTTAAGCAAACAAAGCAAGCTGCATAGATACTGATTGCAAAATATCATTTGGACAAATGAGCATGTCAGTTTCCTGAGTTAATTATTTTCTTGAAACTTTTGCAAAGCATTTTATGGGATGTACTTTCCAAAATGTTTTGATTTACTGGAAGTCACTATTTCCTACCATCAAGTCTGACCATTCCAGTTGACCCAGATAGGAGATTCTGTTACCTTTCACATGTCATCCATTTAGCTGTTTCAATTACTGTCATCTATCTGTTCAATTAGTTGTTTTGGATCCTAAGTGAAACTGGGATTTTCTCAAGAGCATTGATCATTGCACATTTCTTTTGTCACCAACCTCCAACCCACTACACACTGCTGAGCACACAGTAGCTGCTCATTAAATACTTGAAACAGGATGGAATTGATATTGCTAAAACATTACAGCAACATCAGCTTCCTTCATCACCATCAGTATTCATACAGTGAAATGTGTTCTATTAAAGCCAGATCTAGACTGAAACTCCATTACATAAAATGTCATAATTTCCATTTCTCCCAAAATTACATTTTTTCCATGCCCCCATTTCCCCCCCATGATGTTACTGAGTTCTATTATATGGTTTACATGGCATTTCCTCAAATTTGCCCTAATTCTTTGAAATACTTGGCAAGTATTTCCAGTATCTGCTTTGGAACTACTGTTTCTCTACTGTGGGAGGAGGGGCACCCGGCTTGCCTCAGTGGCAAACAGTGCAGCAAGAGGTGACACCGCCTCTGCCCACTGGGCCTAGACAAGGTGACCACGCCTGACTAGGCCTTTGCTGCTAAGGCTAGCCGGCACCGCCCTCCCCCTTCCTATCTCCCGCCTAGCCCAGCTCTCACTTCCCCTCCCCCCTCTCTTAAACCTAATCTCTTAGTACGCTGTTTGCCCAGCAACAGCTTCAGCCTATCAAGAGTTAGCACATACTCTACTGGCCAATCACTAGCCCAATGCCAGAACATTGCCTCATATGGAAACAGCATTTGCCCTAGCCAATCAGAACCTGCCACACCACTCCCCAATCCTGTAAATCTGCATCCCCCTCCACAATAAACCAGACTTGTGCCATCAGCCTGTCTCCGTGACTTCTTCCTGGGTTGTGCGCCCTCCACGCCTTAGGAGCCCCCGAGGGAAGCCTCAGTGGCCGTACGAGGCTTTCTTCCCCACGCCAGGGACCCCTCTCGTCCCACAACGGGACCCCGCTCGTCCCTGAACAGGGACCCCGTTTCGTCCCTCACTCTACAAGCTACAATTGAAGGCTACGTTATATCAATCCATCCTGGAATTCCTGTGTATTAGTCAGTCAAAGTTGTGCTGATGCAAAATACCAGAAATTGGTTGGTTTTTATAAAGGGCATTTATTTATGGTAGGAGCTTACAGATATCAGGCCATAAGGCATAAGTTACTTCCCTCACCAAAGTCTATTTCCACATGTTGGAGCAAGATGGCTGTTGACGTCTGTGAGGGTTCAAGCTTCCTGGGTTCCTTTGGGCTCAGCTCCTCTGTTTCCTCCACAATGCCAGCTGCAGACTATGAACCTCTCCAGACTTTGCCTCTCTCCACGAGGTCAGCAGTAGACTATCAGTTGAACAGCTCTGTCTTTCTCCCTGGGGTTTCTGCCGTGTAAGGAGCCGTCTCTACTCCTCTGTGATCTTCTCCTCGCTCAGGTTCTGTCTTCATGGGGCTTGCTTCTCTTTCCTCCACATGCTGACTTCCTGGGGCTCCAGCTTAAGACTTCAGCATCAAACTCCAACATCAAAGCTCCAACATCAGAAACCCCCAACTCTGTCCTTTGCCATGCCTTTTATCTGTGAGTCCCTGCCCATCAAGGGTGGGGGACTCAATACCCTAATGATGTGGTCCAGTCAAAGTCCTAATCATAACTTAATCATGCCCAGGTACAGACCAGATTACAAATATAAACCAATATTTATTTTTGGAATTCATAACTATAGCAAACTGCTACATCCTGTAAAAGTTTAAATAAAATATGATGTAATAGCTGAATTATTTTAATTGTTTCTTGTTTGGCTCTTTCATCAGAGGCAATCCTCTCTAATCTTGATTCCTACTGAATAGTTGTCTTTTCCAGCCATTGATTTGACTAAGTCTCCCTCTTTCTACAGACCAGAGCTTAAATCCAGGATCCTTTCATCAGGGCATACATGGGCTTCTTCATTTGCTTAAATCCAGGATCCTTTCATCAGGGCATACATGGGCTTCTTCATTTGGGATTTTGCAAATGCTGAAGCCCAGCCACGCCCTTTGCTGAGCTTATTTGCTCCTTTCAGCACTTAGCCCATTCCTACCTTGAAGTCCAGAGGCACCTTATCCATGAGACTTTGCAGTTCAATACACTAGCCCATGTGGTCATTTAAATTTAAGCTAATTAAAAGCAAAGAAAATCTAAAAATTCAGTTCCTTAATTCCACATGTGGCAAGTGGCTACCACATTGGACAGCCCAGCTAGAGAACATTTCCATGATCACAGAAAGTTCTAAAGGACAGCGCTATACTACAGATCATCTCCTTCCTGAAATTCCCCGACAGAACGTGTGTGCTGTGCAGCCCTGCCTTACCCTTCCATGACACCCTTTCTCCTTCCACGTGCACAGAAGTTCACTTGATGTCTTCTTTGGAGAGAAGAAAGGAGAGAGGAAGAAAGGAAGGAGTCATTTCAGGAATAGTTCCCACCTGCCAGGCATAGTACTAAAGTACTCAGTCCTCACAGTATGCTGAGAAATAAATATGATGTAAGCACTATTTTCAAAAGCATTAGTGTGTGGTAGAAAGGACTTTTAGTTCTTTCCAGAGTGAGTAGGGCCAAAGTCATTGACAACAGAACTAAAATACAGACATGGCTTTCCTACAAGACTGTTTAAATTTCACAAAGCCATTATTTTACAATTGAGAGTTTATCTTATTTATTAACTGTGTTTACCAGTATAGAGATCAGGTCACAAGATTTTACCTAAAGGTTCATGGTCCTACACCCTTAACATCAAATATTTGTAAACTGACTGTTTTCTTCCTGATTCGAGTATTCTTTAATGCCTTACATCCCTGCTACTGTCTCAAATGTTAAGTGTCTCCAGTTGGCAAGCCTCTCCTATATTCCCCATCTCTTTCCTGATACGCAAACTTGATTACATCCTCAACCTCATCACACAACACTGTCTTTTCCACTTTGTCTTAACTGAAGCCTGGATCCCTGCACAGCATACTGCCTGCCCTAGAAAGTGTAATCATTTTCCCTTGGGACCCTGAGACAGGGTGAACTTTCTCCTAGCTTCCCAATGTGTTTTCCAAATTATACTGTAACACAACCCTCATCTTTGTTGCTAGCGTCAACAGACTTCTTTGTCATTTTCTTACATTTATCAAAGACTTGGTTATACAGTCTTCTCCATCCTATGCTCCAAAATCATCCTGGGGGGCGTGAGGGCTAGATGAGCTATCATACCACTTCCTTCAGTTTCTTTTTTTTTTTGAGGTGCCAAGGCTGGGAATTGAACCTGGGACCTTGTATTATGTGGGAAGTCAGTGTTCAACCACTGAGCCACACGGGCTCCACTGAGTTTGTCTTTTTGTTTTTGTTTGTTTTTTTTTTGGAGGCACTGGGGCTCGAACCTGGAACCTCTCATGTGGGAAACAGGCACTCATCACTTAAGCCACATCTGCTCCCCTCCTACAGTTTCTTGACCTGCTTTGCATGCTTACTCTTACCACTATTCAGAGATACTCCTCAAAGATGATTAATTCTGACATTCCACTCGCTGACCACAACCTTCTATTTTTCCAGCTCCCAGTTCTCTACACTGTGATTTTTATTTTTCCATCTCTTTCAGTCCCCCAGTCCTCTGATCCCTCTATTTTCTCCCACTCTACCAGGCTACTTCATTAGCTCTGCCCTTAGACCTGGGCAATTGCTGCAATTTACAGAGCCCCACTGAAGAGCCAGTGGGATGTGCCTCTGCCAAACAATTATGCTTGGAGTCCTAGGAAACTGAATGCTAGTGCCTCTGTGGGCCTCCTTCCTGGGTCTGTTCTCCTGAGGGTGAACTGGACCGTTGATGGGTGTAACTCTTAGACCAAGGGGTAGCAATGAGTAAGGGAGAGTGTGGCTGGAGTTTGGATACAGGCATGGGTCTCCATGCATATGTGAGGCCCCTCATGGTACAGGAGGGGGTACAGGACTGGGCTCCAGTGTTGCACAAATGCCAGGGGATAGGCCTTATCAATTCAATCATCTTTCACTAAAAACCCAGCTACCCTTCCTTTTATGAATTCCAAAAAAGAGAAAGATTATGTTTGTGAGCTAAAGCCATTCCTGTGGTTGTGAGACCCTGTCAAATTGGACAACAGGGAAGCAGGTGTAACTCAGGCAGCTGAGCGTTTGTTTTCCACATACAAGGTCCCAGGTTCGATCCCAGGTACCTCCTAAAAACAAAACAAACAACAAATAAACACAAAAAATCAAATTGGGGGAGCCGATGTAGCTCAGTGGTTGAGCACCAGCTTCCCACATAAAGGTCCCAGGTTCAAGCCCAGGCACTGGAACCTAAAAAAAAAAAAAAAAAAATAGAACTAAGTTAGTGAGGTGTGACTCAGGTCGAGTCTCCGCCCTCTTGCTGATTCACGCAAAGGGGAGTCTCAAGTACCTGAGGCCTGGGGGAGAGATGAGCCATTTGCCTGAGAGCTCGCAGCTGAAATCCAGAAGCTAGCAGAGCAGCCGAGCCTGGGAGAGGAGGCCGGGTGAGAAAGAAGCCCTATGTCTGGTTGCAGACAGCTGCGCTCCGAGAGATGGTAGTGCCCAGAGAGGAAGGCAGAAACCGGGGAGAGATCGCCTGCCATTTGCTTCAACACGTAGCAGCTGACTTGGGTGAGAAAGCACCTCGTATGGTGCCTTGACTTGGATTTTTCACAGTCTTGGAACTGTAAGCTCTTACCCCAAATAAATCTCCTTTATAAAAGCCAACACATTTCTAGTACTTTGCTTCAGCACCTCCTTGACAAACTAAAATACACATCCAACTTAAAACCTCTGCCCAGGATCCTGTTTACCAGCCACATTATTACTTCTTACACCCCCAGGTACTGAACAGAAGTTACGGGTTTTGGTGATATTATATACCCATCTCTAATTTTAGCTGAACTCTAAAGGTTTCAGAAAAATCCACTCATGACGGTCTGCCTCTATTCCCCACGCCAATTATTTCCAACTATGACCAGCCTCCCACATTTCTACTTTTATTGTCATTAGCTGACCTTGCCACCTACATTGCTAAGGCCCCAGACAGAAATTTGACATCCCACCTATGACAAACATAGCTGTATCTATATCATTCTCCCACTTAATTCCTAACTCAGTATAAGAGTCCAAAGCCAATTTCATTCTCTCTGCTTGGGTCTTATCCCATCTCTTTCTCAACACTCCATTAAACATCATCTCTCTTAGCAGAATCTTAAATGTCTCATTTAAACAGCCTCTTTATAGATATGCATATGCTTGTGTGCTTAAGTTTCTTCATCTAAATAAAACAAAACAAAAACACAAAAACTTAATTCTGGTTCCCTTACTAGACACCAATTTCCTCTTCCCTTCACCTCCCAGATTTTTCAGAGTGGTCTACCCTTGCCACCCTCACATCCTAAACTCTCATTCACTTCTCAACCTACTTCAGTCTGACCCCGGCCTCATATTAAATGGAAACTGCTCTCAAGATCCCCAATGATCTCTAAATCCCAATGACATTTTTCAGTACTTACCTGTCATGACTTTTTTTTGTATGATATATGACAATGTTGGCCACTCCTTTTTTTAATTTTTAACTCCTTCCTTTTTGAAACTTTCTCCTTCTGTGATAATGACCCCTTTTTTCATTCTATGTCTCTGGCTGTTTCCTTCACAATTTTCATCATCTAACCCTTCTTCTGGATTTCCCTTCTAGATTCAGTTCTATGCCCTCTTCTCTTATCATTTTGTGCTCTCTTCCTGTGGTGTTTTGGTCCACTTGTATGGTTACATATCCCATCCATAATCTAAAGACTTGAGTTTTATTCCATATATCTATTTGCCAATTGGAAAGCTCATTTTAGAAGCCAATGGTCACTTCAAATCCAGGATGTCTAAAATTAAATTTACCATCTTCTCTCGCCCAAAACCAAATCTTTCCTCCTGCTGCATTTCTGATCTCAGAGAAGATGACCAGTATGCACTTAGTTGCCCGAAACCAGGAGACTCTTTCTGGATACCTTCCAATCTATTCTCCAGGTTGACAGCAGAATAATCTCCCTAAAACTGTAAATCTGACTGTGGCACTCTCCTTCAGTGGATCAGTTTGCAGTGACATCAGGATCAAGTACAAGCTACTTACCTAATATGAGGTCCTCTTGGTTCTGCTCCTTCCTCTCACCTTTCCCTCAAAACTATGCTCTGGGCACAGTGAACTACTTTTCCATCTCCCTCAAACTGTTAAGGTCTCTTCAGCCTTTGCAGTGTTTTTCCCTCTGCCTGGAACACCTTTCTCCTCCCTCACCTTAGGAACAACATCTACGTCATCTTTTACTTATCTTTCAAATCTCAGTTCAAACTTCACCTTCTCCAGGAAGCCTTCTTTGACTACCTCTGGCTGTTTTAGAAACCCTTCCTCTATGCTCCCACAGTACCTTACACATATACTGACCAAAACACTTATACTGAATAGTATTTACTTATCTCTACTCTAATAGACTAGCAGAGACTAGGTCTGTCTTAGTCATCTTCGTACACTCTGAACAAAACATAATTTGTGGTACATGCTGGGCACTCAATAAATTTGCCAGAGTTACATGTATGTATATATATATATATTTGCTATATTTTAGCTGTAACAAGTTTATTTTAAAAATTCCACTTAAGCTTTTTTAATGCCTTTCTTCTATGATTTGCGTATTACATAGTTTGATCTGAGAGTGTTTCCCTTTTATAGAGCATTATATAAAATCCTGACCTACAATTAATGAAGAAGATGAAGACAGGATATAACAACAGCACATATTCAAGCATCCTGAATTCTGCTAATAATTTTTCTTCTGAATGGACTGCTACTTTGGGGAATCAGATTTAAGAACAGTGCTCAACATTTATTGAGTCCTCTAATTTCAGTTCCTATATCCTCCTAACAAAGGTAAGCATCTGGTACTTGAGTGGTGTTCCAGACAATGGGCTTTTTAATTTAAGGACCTTTTAATGGCTTAGGACTGAATTGTTTTATGGGCAGAATGTTTTAGAACTAAGTGTCTTAGCATAAGCCAACTTTTACTGGTAAGCAGAAACTCACATTCTTAGCCAAAAGTGATACTTCTCATGCTCTTTAGTGTACTATGAAGAATTGATGTCCAGAAAGGCCATTCTAGCTCATTTCTGCATTTACAGAAAATTAAAGCATGATAAATGTATCTGCATTTATAACCATTCCCATTTTTTTTCCCTCTTAAAGAAAGCTGTATCCCTAATTGATGGCTTTCAGCTTTTCCATCTACAAATATCTCACTGTCTCCACTTACTTGCCTATACAAATTCCTCCTCATTATTCCACTAAAAGTGCTATGGCAAAGGTCACTTTTCCTTTTTTCCTGTCCTTCCTTTTTCCAGTTTTTGACCATTCCTTCTCAGTCTCCTTTGCTGGCTTCTCTTCTTGTACCCACCCATAAAAGTTGTTGTCTTTTATGATTCTACGCATGTTTTTTTCTTTTCATTTTTCTTATTCATCCTCAGAGCAGCTTTCCACTTCCAGCACTTCAATGACTACCTAAACTCATCTATAGTAAATCGATAATTTCCATCCAGATCTCTTGCCGGAGCTCCAGACCCACATATTCAACTGCCTCAGACACCTCAAATGCACCATGCTCAAAACTTGATTTTTCTCATGAATTCTTAATCTGAGTTTGTACTCTCCACCTATGCACCTAAGCTAGAAATCTATTACACACACGACTGGTATGGATCATCAACACACCTAATACTTATTAAGAGCCTATTAATGTGTCAGCGACTACACCAGGCATTTACATACATTTTCTTATTTAATCCTCCCAACAAGCGATGAGGCAGATATTTGTGACCCAATTTTACTAGGCTCAGAGAAGTAAAGTACCTTGCTCAAGACCAGACAGCAGATATGGGATTCAAACCCAGGCCTGATTCCAAAGCCCATATTCTTAATCATTATGCCATTCTGAGGTTGCAAGTGCATCCCAGAAAGGGAATGCACCAAATTTCTCACCAATTTCACCTCCTGGTCTTTTACCCTGTTTTTAATGGGGAGAGCACATAGTTAAAGCCAACAACTTTACTTCACTTCTCTGATTTGTTATCTGTGCCACTCCCTGAAGGATTGCTGCAAAGTCTGTGGAGGAGTGCCCCACTTCAGTTTCATTCAGCTCTGAAAAACAGGCCATGTTGGCTTGGGCAGCTTTTAGTCAGCATTTCCAAAGACTAGAATGACTTAAACTGGGGCTACCTGGATGGCTACTCTTTGCACCCAAGTCTCATTATTTTCTACAGTCCTTTAACTGTTCTTAGGTAAATCAACTGAAAAAGTGTACTCCCAGGAAGACGCAAGCTCTAAAAAGTACTCAGGCAAACAAATACTCTTTATGAATAAGTTTTAGCTGAGCCTTTTTTTTTTTCCCAGGAGGTACTGGAGATTGAACCCAGGACCTTGTACATGGAAAGCAGGTGCTCAACCACTGAGCTACATCCACTCCCCAATGAGCTGTTTTTCTCATTTGTTTGCTTGTTTGTTTTGAGGAGGTACCAGGGATTGTACCCGGGATCTCAGACATGGGAAGCAAGCACTCAACCACTTGAGCTACATACATCCAATCCCAGCTAAGAGCTTCTAAGAACACTTTTTATATAATAAATGCTGGTTCTTTATTCCATAGTGATTCCTCAGATGAGAAATATTGAAGCTATACTTACATCGTACTCTATTTCTCTCTCTCTCTCTCTAGATCTCATTATAAAATGATTTTCCATGAAATAAATCATTTCATTCAGTCATTAATTCAGTGAGTATTCAGTAAGAATCTATTATGTGTCAGGTACTGTGGCTACAACAATGAACAAGACCTAGTTATTGTTAAACACTTTGGAGTTTATAGTCTCATGAAGAGAGGACACAAAGATAGATTCCAGGGAGACGGATGTGGCTCAGGTGATTGGGTGCCCGTCTACCATATGAGAAGCCCAGGGTTCAATTCCTGGGGCTTCCTGGGGAAGGCAAGCTGGCCCACACTGTCACAGGGAGCTGACGGCAGACAGCAAGTGCAAACAACAAGGGGTGGCGGGGGAGGGGAGAAGTAAATAAAATGAAGTAAAATAAATAAATATTAACCAAAAAAAAAGATAGATTCCAATATCAGGTAGCAAATTCTAAGTGAATAAAGTGATCTGGGAATACAGAGGACAGAGAAACTAATTCTGCCTTGGGAAATTTCAAGGAAGGTGTGACATCCAAGTTGGCTGAATCTTCCAAGATAGCTGTATGAAGTACAGAAGGCATGTGGGTTTGATGGGGTGTGAAGGGTGGTATATGGATTTGATGGGATGTGAAGGATAACTATTAAGACTAAAATAGTAGGTTAGACCCAGACCATAGGATGTTCTCAATGATTTCCTTAAACTGATGATGGAAACAAAAATCCTTTAATTGGGTTGGAATTTCTAATGAACGATGGATTAAGATGCAGGACAGTGTGGGGCTTAAGAGATAGTACTGAATATTGGTAGCAGCTAAATCATGCAAGAAATTCTGGGGCCATTCTTTCCTGTTTTCCATAATCACGAGGTTCTCCAATCTCTCTCTCTACACACATGCACACACACATGCACATATACACACACAACCTCAGAATTGTGTTCTCCTCTCTAATATCCTTTTTATTAAATAGATAACAGAATTGATCTAGAGTACCATACTTTTATTTTATTCCAACCAACATTTGTGGGAGGTCTTCTAAATGTATTCCAGGAAATAATATCCCCATTAGCTACTTCTATCCGAAAGTATCTTAAGTTCTAGGTTTTAGGATCTATAATGTCAATTGGTTACTTGCACTATCCATTTTAAACTGAAAATTTAAAAAATAAAAATTTTAAGACCACTTAGCCTTTTAAAAAAAATCTGTAAGGGAAAAAGAAAAAATTCATTAAATTGAGCCCCTATATAGTGCCTGGCACATTATAGGTAGTCAGCAGATATTTGTTGAATGAATTAAAGTCTGTGAATACTGAACCCACAATGCCAGCCATATGGTAGTTGAAGATATATCAGGAAGGCTGAATGATCTGTTGCCCAGGTCTGGGAAGGAATGAAGAAAATATTCTCCTTCCAATTCTACTAGAATATAAGCTCTTGAAGAACATGGTCCATATTTAATAATTTTTGTATTTCTTGGCAAATGTGGAGGAATATGCTCCACATAATGCTTCACATAGCATATACGTGAAAACTGTTGAATCAATGAAGGTAAAAAAAATATGAAAAATTAAAATTAATCTGTCCTAGAATGATGATTAAATTTAACCCAAGAACACCAACTAAATAAGGTGATAAAGCAATCCAGAGAAGGTGCTCAAACAATAGGAGAGTTATTGAAGAAAAGTAATTAAGTGAGGGATATATCACAAAGATACTCTGATTCATGTAGGTAATCTACAGAACATGCCAACACACTTGGAAAGCAAAGCACCACAATTTGACTGCTCTTGCTTCCACCTGCTGGTATAGGAAAGTAATTTTTTAGATTGGGTAGAACTTGTATAAGCAGTACTAGGAAAAGATGATGAAACTATGAAAACACTGAACTTTCAAAAGTTCTTTTATCAAGGTAATAAAGTACATTTCCCAGAAACAACCACCCCTAAAACGTACACCATAAACTCAGCTACAAATATATTGAATGTTAACGCAGAACTGCCATAAATGTGGAAACATTCCAGAGGACTTTAGTCTGAACAGCCTCTGCGGTCTGGTAAAGTCAAAAGTATTATCAGTTTTCTTTCTCTGTAAAGTCCCTTTTTGTACTCACAATAGGGCATTTAAATATGATCACTAAAATATCAGTGCAACACTTGCTCTTAAATAGTAGAAGTCTACTATCTAGTATGAGGACAGTGTCACATAGAATATTATTTTAGTAGGACTTCCTCCATCAGTAAGACTGATGTACAGTGTAACTAATTATACAAAGGCTCCCCCTTGGAATGAATGACTGATTTACCTTCAATTCTTTCTCAAAATGTTAGTGATCCATTTTTAAAAAGGAGGATTTAGTTTAGTTTTTGGAATGTAGTGGCAATAAGAATTTCTTGCTTCCAAATTTCATTATTAATAAAAAGGGACTCTTCAGAGTCTTTTCCAAGAAATATAAAAAATGCTAGAAACTGCTCAAAGTTGTATGAAGAACTGTCTGACACTAGAAATATGTAAGTATTTCTACTCTTAAATAGAACTTTTAATTAGAAAAGGTTCATACTATAAAATTATAAGGAATGAAATAAAGAAAAATCTCAGGTTCTGAAAAGTAAAAAACAGCAGGTGGTAGTTCGGTTGATTTTCTCCTAATTTTGTTTATGAGACATCTGGTTTCATACTTAGAGGTTCTAAATAAATTCAGAAACATAAAAGGACTTCTCTTCTTAAATCTTGTAAATGAATTAAGCAAAATCACCTGAGGTCACAGATTATATTAAGAAAAATGCTGTTTCATAAACGAAATCAACAGAGTTCTTAATAATTCATTACTAAAGGGACCTACCCATATGCATGGAAAACCACAACTCAAAAGACATTCCAATTTTATTTTTCTCCAGATGCCTGAATAAATTGCTTTTAGTACACTGAATTGGTGTTTGGGGCATACTTTTCAGAATTGAAATCCTTAGTAAATTACTCAGGAGAGACCATCATCTCTCAGTACATTATTTAATACTTAGGCTGGTTTTTTTTTTTTTTCCCATTTACCCATGGATATTTTGGTGTGTGAATGATAATGCCTAAGCCCTTATCCTAAGCCTATCTAAAAACTAATTTGCCTTTCTTTTTAAGTCTGGTTTAACTCCCAATAATTTAAGTATTTATTGTTTTTATTTGTTAAATTGCTATTGTGATTCTATAGATTTTTTTAAACTTTATATTTTAGAGCTATATACTGGGAAGACTGATGATTGGTAGATGAAAAGAGACTGGCCATGAACAAATAATTTTGAAGCCTGGTGACGGGATGCATGGGGAAGGTCATTATACTAATTTCCAAGTATTTAATAGCTGTTCATATGCCTAGCTCTAGTTGCCAGTCTAAATTTAGACATGGTTCAAAAGCATACGGCTTCAACATTAAAACAGTCACGTTGGCCAGCATACTAAAAGAGATAATAAATGTAGTTAACTCCAAGAGAGGAAGTAGAGCACAGATAAGAATAAATGTACTTGACCAGTAAATGAAGATTTATAAATCACAATAGAAAGCAGCTAGTTCAAATCCTTTAATGATAACGTCCAGTGGTGTAAAGCCATGAGTAACACTTTTTTTGGGGGGGGTGGGGGAGGGAGGAGCGGATTCTTTTTTTTTTTTAATTAGACAAGTTGTAGGTTTATAGACAATCAAGCACCAAATATAGGACTCCCACATACAATCTTTGCATTGGTGTGGTACAACCGTTATGATTGATGAAAGCACACTTTTATAATTGTACTATTAACTATAATCCATGGCTTAAATTAAGATTTAGTGGTGGCGGACTTGGCCCAGTGGATAGGGCGTCCGCCTACCTCATGGGAGGTCCGCGGTTCAAACCCCAGGCCTCCTTGACCCGTGTGCAGCTGGCCCATGCGCAGTGCTGATGTGCACAAGGAGTGCCCTGCCACGCAGGGGTGTTCCCCGCGTGGGGGAGCCCCACGCGCAAGGAGTGCGCCCGTGAGGAGAGCCGCTCAGCGCGAAAGAAAGTGCAGCCTGCCCAGGAATGGTGCTGCACACACGGAGAGCTGACACAACAACAAGATGACACACAAAAAAAGAAACACGGATTCCCATGCTGCTAACAGAAGTGGACAAAGAAGATACAGCAATAGACACAGAGAACAGACAACCTGGGTGGGGGGGGGGAAGGGGAGAGAAATAAATAAATCTTTAAAAAAAAATGTTTCACTATTTGTGTTGTGCAGCTCCATATTTTTTTAAAAAATTTATTCTAGTGTTATTCATACAACCTAAAAATTCCCCTTTTAACCACATTCAGAAGTAACTCTTAATTATAGTCTTAGATTTAAGCATTTTACTGTACCACAGATATGTTGAATGTTATATTAGAAAGAGACTATTGGAGAAGATTCAAGTGATACTAGTTTCCAGTGTATCTAAAACTTGAGATTGGCCGCTTTGAGCAGTGCCATAAGGTAGTTTACATATTACTTCTTCTAGTTACCTGGTAAGTCTCTTTAGTTGCTGCTTGACCATGCCAACTGCCACTATCACCACCATTACTACTACTACTACTAAATGTTAAGTGTGTGTGTAGCAGGCACTGTTCTAAGTGCTTTACATACACTAACTCATTTAATCCTTCCAACAACTCTACGACATAGACCCTAACGTTACCCTCATTTTTAGGGATGATGAAACTGAGGCACAGAGAGGTTAAATAACTCACCCAAGGTCACAGAGCTAGAAAGAGTTAGTAACCCAGGTGGTCCTTGCTCCAGAGTTAATGATGTTCAATAATATATGCTAATCACACCATCCCTTTGGCAAGCCTGCAATTCTCTTCAAATCGCCCACAGCTATTAACCTAACACATTATCAGTGCCTACTACTTTTCTTTACCCTCTTCTGTCCTTGCTGAGGGACACGCAGGGACATAGTAAGAGGTCCTGGCCTATGTGGCACAGGCTGAGCCAGCCCAAGTCCCCAGAGTCTCCTACTGGTCTGGCACTGCAACTCCTAAAAGTCACCAACTGATAGTAAATTAGAAGCATTACATGAGTTTGCTGTCAATAGTCAACATAAAGGAAAACAATGACGATGGCTTGGTAGTCCTATGTATATGCTAATTTTACCTCAAGATGATAAAAACAATGTCAAATTCTTTGAGCTTCCATATTCCAAAAGGCTATTCTTTTTTTTTTTGTCTTTATTTTTTTAATGTTACATGAAAAAAATATGCGGTCCCCATAGCCTCCCCCCCCCACCCCAAACCAATCCTCCCTTCATAACAACCTTCTCCATCATCATGAGACATTCACTGCACTTGGTGACTACATCTCTGAGCACCGCTGCACCTCATGGTCAATGGTCCACACCATAGCCCACACTCTCCCACAGTCCACCCAGTGGGCCATGGGAGGACACACAACTGTCCCTGCAGCACCACCCAGGACAACTCCAAGTCCCGAAAACGCCTTCACATCACATGTCTTCCTCCCACTCCCTACCCCCAGCAGCCACCAAAGGCTATTCTTAAAGTAAGAAAGCAAATTTTCTAGCCAGTAAAAGACAGCCTTCAGCCTTAAAAAAAAAATTTTTTTTTAACAAAGATGAACAATTACCAACCTTAGGTCCTTTAGGTTTGTAAGCCATATTGAAACCAGATAATAGCATGATCACAGCTTCAGAGCCACTTACTTACTTAGGGAGTGTTTTCTATGCATTCTACAGAGGAAGAGTCTGAGGGACAGAAAGGTTTAGTTTCTCATCCCAAAGTCACACAGCTAGTAAGTGGCAGATCTGGGATGCTAATCAGGAACTCTCATTCTAGAACCTGAAATCTTAACTATTTAATAAACCGTCTCTTTCAACCTAAAAATCTTATTTTGTATAAACTAAGCAGTTGGTTACTGACAGAATAATATAACTTTGGAACTGGAGGTCATCTAGTTTGATTTCATGTGTAATTTCTACAGTAGCCCCAACATGACTTAGTGGGGTGGGGGTGGGAAGAGTAGGGGAGCCTAAGATGATGACCACATTTCTGCTTTGTGTAGATATGAATGTAGTGCCAATCACCAAGCTTAGGGATTCAGAGAGATAAGTAGGTTACAATCTTTTTTTTTTTTTTTTTTTTTAAGGGGGAGGGCTAAGGGAGGGGGGAATAGAAGCTTATATGTATTCTATTTTAGATATTTGAGTTTCTGATATCCAGCAAGGTATCCAAATGGAGATGTGTACCAGGTATCTGAAACTCAGGAGAAAGTAATGGGCACAGGGCTAGTTGTTAAAGAAACAGAGATTATTCATAAGTTCTCAAGGATCCGCCAGAATGTGGCAGTGTGGGGATTTGGCCATTAGATATTTGAATCTGAGGATGTGGAGAGGACTCTGGGTTGGAGACATAGATAAGGTCTTCAGAGAGCAAGTGAAATTCCTGGAATGGACTGGGTCACCTAGAGAGAGTATGTAGGTAAGAAGAGTAGAGGAGTATGAAAAAGTAGGGAGAGGGAAAAGATGCACAGTAGCTGAATTGAGGAAAGGTTTTAGGCAGGAGGGTGTATATAGAAGAGATCTGCGTAGGTATGAAGGCTAAAGGAGAAGCAGAGAAAAGATTTACAGCAGAAGTTTGGACTAGAAATGTGAGAAAAACCAACACTTGTGGGACAGGTTATAGGAAAAGGAACCTTAAAAGAAGGTGTAGTCAATAGTGCAAATGTTACATGAAGACCAAGAAAGGTCAGAACTGGAAAGTGTCTATTGGATTGGCAATTAATACCCAAGATAAGTAACATCTGATCATTGAAAGGTTCCAAGTGTTTTCCTAAGTGCTGCTCTCATGTCACCCTGTTTTTATATAGGTGATTTGTTGAGCTTAAATACAACACTTCAAATTTAATGCTATTAAGAATCACCTTAGGGAAGTGGATGTGGCTTAACAGATACAGCGTCTGCCTACCATATAGGAGATCCGAGGGTTCGATACCCAGAGCCTCCTGGCTTGTGTGGTGAGCTGGCCCATGCACAGTGCTGCTGTGTGCAAGGACTGCTGGCCCACGCAGGGATGCCCCTGCGTAAGGGTGCCCCCTGCGCAAGGAGTGGCCCCTGCACAAGGAGAGCCACCCCATGTGAAATGGCAGCCCACCCAGGAGTGGTGTCACAGACACAGAGAGCTGACATAGCAAGATGATGCAACAAAAAGAGACAGATCTCCAGTGCCACCTGATGAGAATACAAGCAGACACAGAAGAACACACAGCGAATGGATACAGAGAACAGACAATGGGGTGGGGAGGAGAAATAAATAAACAAACCTTTAAAAAAAAAAAAGAATCACCTTAGGGGAATGGATGAGACTCATGCAGTTGAGCGCCTGCTTCCCATATGGGAGGTCCTGAACTCAGTTCCAGGTGCCTCCTAAAACCGAAAACCAAACAACAAAAAACCAAACAAGAAGCAAACGAATGAAAAAACCAACTCAGGGGAGCTGATGTGGCTCAGTGGCTCAATTCCTACATATTAGGTATCCAGCCCTGGTACCTCAAAAAAAAAAAAAGAAGAATCACCTTATTAGATTGGTGCTCTAGTGAGTAGAAATCGCTCTGGCACTTTTTTTCACCTACTTAGAGAGTCACCTGAAAATTTTATTAGTAGGTCATCTCTATCCTCACCTCAGTCACTGGTAAAGCATTTGTGATTTTCAATATCCACCTACAGCCAGTTCTTAATTATGGAAGTATTGATTACTTATTCTTTATATGAATTATCCTAATCCTTAGGGCTACTTTTTTCAACCTTGAAGTTAAGAGAGGAAACTCTAATTTACTATATACCTATTTGGTATCAAGCACTGCGCTAGGTGTGTTCACAAACATTACTTCTTGTAAGCTTTAAAAAAGTCATCGGAGGTGTATTAGCCAGCAAAAGGGGTGCTGATGCAAAATACCAGAAATTGGTTGGTTTTTATAAAGGGTATTTATTTAGGGTAGAAGCTTATAGAGTACCAGGCCATAAAGCGTTTAAGTTACTTCCCTCACCAAAGTCTATTTTCACGTGTTGGAGTAAGATGGCTGCTGACGGCTGCAAGGGTTTAGGCTTCCTGGGTTCCTTCCAGGGTCTTGCTTCTTTTTGGGTTCAAGGTTCTTTTCTTCCTGGGGCTTGCTTCTCTTTCTTCTGTGTGCTTACTTCCTGGGGCTCCAGCTTAAAGCTTCAGCATCAAACTCCAACATCAAAACTCCAGTTCTGTCCTTTGGACTCAATGCTCTAATGATGTGGCCCAATCAAATCCCTAATCATAACTTAACCATGCTCAGGTACAGACCAGATTACAAACATAATCCAATAACTATTTTTGGAATTCATAACCATATCAGGAGGTAATTAATGTTATATCTAGTTTAGGGTTGAAGAAACATAGGCTGAGCGAGTTTATACAAGCATTTGAACTCAGGTCTGTCACCACAGCCCATGTGGTTGGCAGTACACCATATTCTTTTTCTTGGATCCACTTCATTAACTTTAACATCTTTGCCTTGGGCACTCAACTTATTTACTGTGACCATTTCTAAGCTCTGGTAAATAGTCTGGGGGGAAGAGAAGATCTTCCCCTTTATCTTTACAGGTCCAAATCCTACCATCCTTCAAGGCCCAATTCCAACACATAAAAATACTTCCTTGCCCCTTCTTTCTCTCTTGGAAATAATCTCTCCCTCCCCTGAACTCCCATGTCATTTCTTTATTACTTTCTGTGGTACTAATCACCTTCCTGCATGTATTGTAATTATTTATGTACCCTTACAAGGATATATTACCATGGCCCTTTAAGAGAAGTCAAAATAAGAAACAGGACTATGAAATCTACTTCTGCATTTACTATGTAAGTATACTTGAGACTGTTATTCATTGCATTGCACAATTTCCTGTATACAATCAATCTATACAATAAACAGTATGAGGAAAATCTTTGTTCCTAATAACTCATAACCATGTTTTCCCTTGCCCTCATTGCCAGGAAGTTCACAGAAAAATTCTGGAACCAAATACAGCAACTAGGGTGACATTAATATTCCCTTTATTTATTTTGTCTATTATTCTTTTCCCTCTACATTTTTCTTTTTAAAATCTTTATATATTTTTATAACCAATCACAGATTATTTTTGTTAAAGAGAAAATAAATTCAAACTATCAAACATTACCACCACAAGTGCCTTGAAAATAGGACCTAAGTTTGCTTTAAACACCTATCCTCATGCTACTTAATATCCCCCCTTGCATACGCTACTTTACTCAGTTTGTTTGTGGCGTGAGTTAATGAAGATTTGGAGGTTATATGTAGGTTTCAATCAGCCACATTCTACTACCCACCATATTTCTGTAACTTTACAACTTTTCAGTGTCATTAAATGAACAGTTTGATGTCATTAATGAACAGTTATACAACTTACTGAGTAATCTTGGGATGTTTTTGCCATTCCAATAACGTTTTCCGTATTCTTACTTTTCTTCAGCTATTTCTATGCAGGTATGAGAATACAACACTTATAACACAAGGTGCTAGACCTAACATAACAGGCATGACGTGTTCTGGGATATGGATTTCCCACTATGGCTTCTTCTAGTTCTCCTGGACACTTTTTCCACTAGGTAAAGCAAGTTGCATGGCATAACCTTCTTGGTCTGACCAACAAGTATTTCTGCTTCTTTCAGGATTATGTCCTGCTCAATGACATGTGTTCCCCAAGTTCCAAGTAACTCCAAAGTAATACAAGTCCAGAGAGCCGTGCTTCCTCACCTGGGCTGACCCCAGGTCTTCCCTTGGGAAGTCTGCCTTCTGTTCTTCACCAGCTGTGGCTGCTTCTGACCTGGTACTTCAGGGATTGGCATCCCCTTAAATTTCTTCCATATACAGACTGACGTGTTTAGAAGGAGCTCAGCTCCCTGAGTATTTATTAAACTACCATTCTCTAGACCACGAACTGGGTCTGCAAAGCACCAAGCCACTGTTTGAATGTTCCCAGTGATGATAAGGGAATATGACCTATTTTCAGAGGTTTCTCCTCTGCCTCCCAAATATCAAATCTATGTTTATTCTCCTTAAATATTAGCAGTGAACACTGAACTTTCAGTTACTATCACTGATGACATCTTTCCATCCATCCATTCAACAAATGTATATTTTGAGCATCTACTATGTGAAATAAACCATGCTGAGTGCTGGAGATACAGAGATGAGCTATAAAAAATAGGTTTCTGATCTTAAAGAGCTTGTAAACTAGAGGGGAAGATACATACAATTCCTAATAATGTGTGTGCTATGGAAGTACTTACAGTTGTAGCCAGGGAGACCTCATTTAGTAAGAGTCAGGTCAGTTCACCCTGAAAAGCACAGACTAAGCTGACATTGACAGTACCTATCGCTAGCTAACTGGTTTAGAGATAGGTTTACTCTCTGACTCCCTGAATAGAATGAGGTTACGCATCCATGAGGGCAGGAGACAGTGTCTGTCTTGTCCACAGATATATCCCCTGAGCTTAGCTCAGTGGCTGGCAAAGATCAAACACTTTCTTTATAATATATGTCTGAATGAAAAATAAATGAAAGGTATCTAGAATATACAAATAATTCTTAAATATCACTATGAAAAAAGAGAAATAAACCAATAGGGAAAGGGCAAAAGACAGTAACAGGAATAAAATGCAAGCAGCAAATAGACATGAAAACATACTCAAAGTCATTAGCAAACAGGGAGAAGCATATAAAAGCCAAGAGCCATTTTTAAACCACTGGACTGGCAAAAGGTTTAACAATAGCAGTTGCCAACAACAGTGGATCAATGGGTATTCATGAGCACTGTGTGGCACGGGGGAGGTAAATTACTATCACCACTTTGCTAAAGAATTGGGCATTATTTGATAAAGTTGAAGACGTGTTCATCTCAGGTCACATTAAAAGAAAATTCATAGCAATATTGCTTATAATAGCAAAATCCTGGAAATAATCCAAATATTTAAAGTGGGAAATAATCCAAAAATTTACTAATAAGAAAAAGATCATTATATATTAATAAAATGGGCAATTCACAAAGAAGAAATAACTATACTAAATATTTATGCACCTAACCTGGGTGCCCCAACATATATGATGCATGTACTGGCAAAACTAAAGAGAGAAATAGATGTCTATAATAATAGCTGAAGACTTAAATGTACCACTCTTAGTATTGTACAGAACATCTGGACAGAGGATAAATAGAGCTTGAAAAATATGATAAATGAACTAGACCTAAAGACATCTATAGAGCATTGCACCCCCAAACAGCAAGCTATACATTCTTTTCAAGTATTCATGGATTCTTCTCCAGGATAGACCATATACTGGGCCCCAAGAAAAGATTCAAATTTAAAAACATTGCAATTATACAAAATACTTTCTCTGTTCAAAAATGAAATGAAGCTAGAAATCAATAATGGAAAAAGGGAAACTTCATAAATATATGGAGATTAAGCAAATATATATTAATAAGAAAATGGATAATAAATTCTGTAAGTTACACAATGAAAGGCCTTGCAATAGTTAAAATGAACCATAGCCATGTGAAAATAATTTATCATGTGAAATTAAATCATTTTTTATGGATATATACATTTGTATTGACATTCTAGGGAAAAGGAAGAGGATGATAAATACAAAATTTGGGGTATGGATTATCTCTGGGATGAGGATAAGAGATATGGTTGGAGAGGGGCATACAGGGACTTCAAAGCTATGAGAAATTATCTTTTTAGGTATAAAGATACCTTTTTTCATTCTTTTTTATATATATAATTATACTGTTATGCATGATATTTCATAATTTTAAACATAAATGAATGAATAAGTGTTAGCCAGGCTGTGGAAAGGTGAGGAAAGACAAGAATGTTCCGAATTAAGGGATCATTATTTGTTAACTTAAAGTCAGATGAGAACATGAACTCTTTGGCTGAAGCATTGAGTTTTTTTGTTTTTTTAAGATTTATTTATTTTTTACTTATTTCTCTCCCCTTCTCCCCCACCCCCCCAGTTGTCTGCTGTGTCCATTCTCTGCGTGTATCTTCGGTGACTGCTTCCACCCTTACCAGCCGCACTGGGAAGCTGTGTTTCTTTTTGTTGTGTCATCTTGCTGTGTCAGCTCTCCGTGTATGCAGTGCCATTCTTGGGCAAGCTGCACTTTCTTTTCTGCTGGGCAGCTCTCCTTACGGGGCGCGGGGGACACCCCTGAGTGGCAGGGCACTCCTTGCGTGCACCAGCACTGCGCATGGGCCAGCTCCACATGGGTCAAGGATGCCAGGGGTTTGAACTGCGGACCTCCTATATGGTAGGCGGACACCCTATCCATTGGGCCAAGTCTGCTTCCCCTGAAGCATTGAGTTTAATGGCCCATAGTGAGAGGGGAAGCTGGGAGAGCTAAGCAGGGGTCAGACTACATAGGGATTTGAAAACTCTATTAAGCAATTTTTATTTTATTTTAAGATTAATGGCAAGCTAAAGAATTTTAAACCAGTATGAAAAGTCACATTTGCATTTCATAAAGATCTTCTGTTTTCATAAGGAAAATATAACAGTGAGAATCAAAAATTGAGGCTGGGATATGATGAAGGTTTATATCATGGTGGTGGTATTGATAATAGAGAAAAAAGAAGGAATCTGAAGATGATTTATGAGCACGTATTTGATGGAAATGATAAAGGAGACAGAGAAAGATGCCAGGAATTGTCCCTAGACTTTTATTTTTTAATATTTATTTACTTATCCCCTCACCCCATTGTTTTGTACTCGCTGTCTGGTCATAGTGTCCATTTGCTGTGTGTTCTTCTGTGTCTGCTTATCTTCTCTTTAGGCAGCACTAAGAACTGATCCTGGGGCCTTCTGGAGTGGTAGAGAGGTGCTCAGTCTCTCGAGCCACCTCAGATCCCCGGTCTACTGCATCGCTTATTGTCTCTCTTCTTTGTCTCCTTTGTTGCATCATCTTGCTGCAGCAGTTCTCCCTGTGGGACAGCTCTTTGCTCAGGCCAGCTCACCGTACAGGCCAGCTCTCCTGCATGGGTCAGCGGTCCTGCACGGGTCAGCACTCCATGTGGGCCAACACACCATAAGGGCCAGCACTCCACATGGGCCAGCTCTCCGCTTGGGTCAGCTTGCTGCCTTCACCAGGAAGCCCCGAACCCTGTACCTCCTATAGGGTAGACAGTAGCCCAATTGCTTGAGCCACATCTGCTTCCTGTTTGTAGACTTTTGACTTTGGTACACGGTAACATTTACTGGGACAAAGAACAAGGCAGAAGAGCAAGTTTATAGGGGAATGTTGTACATTTAGTTTAGGACAAACTAATATTAAGATAAAAAAACATTATAGGTGGTTGGGAAATATTTGTAAAATGAAAAAATAACTGAACATGAGACCTCTAAAAGAAGCTATCGATTGGTAGTTGGAGTCTAATATTCATTTCTCTTTTAAAGAAATAATTCCTGTTTCTCTATTTTGTACCTTGGCAGAGAAGGTTACAAGACCTTGAAAAGAATTTCTATGAGAATCTGAAAGATGTAAGCATAAATCTCAGTGTAGAATGAATTCTTAAATGGCCTCAATTCTCCACCCACATATGTATCTATGCCTTAAAATGTGCATTTGCTGCTCCTCTATCAAGAAGAGAGTCAGGGAGAATGTAGCTCAGTGGTTGAGCACCTGCTTCCCACGTACAAGGTCCCAGGTTTAATCTCTGGAACCTCCTTTAAAAAAAAAAAGAAAAAAGTAAAGAGTCTGTTTCTTTGTTTCTTGAATCTGGTCTGGCCTTGAGAATTGCTATGGCAAATAGAATGTGGCAGAACTGATGGTGTTCCCATTCCAAGCCTAGGCCTCAAAGGCCTTAGACACTTCCACTCTCTTTCATGGAATCCTACCACTGCCATGAGATGGAGCTAGATAGCCTCTTAGAGGATGAGAGATCACGTGACAGAGAGCCAAGTGGCCCCAGCCCTGTCCATCCTAGACCTCTAAACATGTAAGAAAGCCTAGCCAAGGTCGGCAGACACAACCCACGGCTAACTGCAGGTGCATAAATGAGCTATTCAAGATCAGAAAAATGGTCCAGACGTTAGCTCTGTGCACAAAAATAAACCATTTATCGTTGCACACCACTGAAGTTTTTTTTTTTAAGTTTTATTTTTTATTTATTTCTTTCCCCTTCCCTGCCCCCCCCAGTTGTCTGCTCTCTGTGTCCATTCGCTGTGTGTTCTTCTGTGTCCGCTTGCATTCTTGTCAGTGGCACCCAGAATCTCTGTCTCTTTTTGTTTTGTCATCTTGCTGCATCAGCTCTCTGTGTGTGCGGTGCCACTCCTGGGTAGGCTGTACTGTTTTTGCACTGGGCGGCTCTCCTTACAGGGTGCACTACTTGTGTGGGGGGCTCTCCTACTCGGGGGACACCCCTGCGTGGCATGGCACTCCTTGCACGCATCAGCACTGCGCATGGCCAGCTCCACACGGGTCAGGAGGCCTTGGGTTTGAACCTTGGACGTTCCATTTGGTAGGCAGATGCCCTACCCATTGGGCCAAATCTGCTTTCCTGAAGTTTTTTTAAATAGTATTATCATGACCATAGTAACAGATATAGCCAGACAATGTTCAAAGTGCTCTATATTTATTATCTCCCAATCTTAAAAGTTAGTACAATTTTCACCCTTCTGATGTCATCTTACTCACCTCTCTAATATTTATCCCATTCTACTCACAATGGCCTCTTCACATTTTCAGACACACCAGGCATGCTCCTGTTTTCAGAGCCTTGGCACTTGCTGTTTCCCCTAATTAAAATGCTATCCACAAGGCACATTCCCTCTTTATTCAAATATCACCTTCTCAGTGTTCCCATTCCTGTGAACTTGAACTAAAATCCCACCTCCCTCCCCAGTAGTGAGCAGCATCCCCTTTTCCTGCTTTTGTTCCTTTGCACATTTTCCCCTCTAACACACTAAATATTTTATCTGGTTGTCTCTTCCACTGGAATGGAAGCTCCATGGATGCACAGTTTTGTTTTGATCATTGCTGTATCCCCAGACATAGAATATTGTTTGACCCATAATAGACACTCTAATAAATATTTGATGAATGAAGAAATCAGCCAATCAATCCTCAGTTTACTGATGAGGAAACTGAGACAAAGAGAAGTCAAGTAACTTTGCCTGAGATCACAGAGCTAATCAATGGCAAAGTCAGTACTCAAAACTCAGGCAAGATGGCTCCTGACCAGTTTAATGAAGTCTAGAATATACATTACATACACTTTCAATCCAGAGATACCAATTTCCTTGGTTCTTCCTATCTTTAATCTAGCTGTTTCTTCCCACGGAAGTTCTGTGCCTTGTTTTAACCAGAGGTGATAACATGTGAATTTGAGAGAGTACTAGGATATATTTGACCATAACCAGGCATAAAGAACAACCAAAAGCTTCTTTTACAACTGTTTTTGTACCTGTTTTTATACATATTCTCAGCCTAGCCTTTGACATTTGTGACTTAAAACCCTACTTTATTAAACTTTCCCGCTCCCTATTCCAATTCCCCTAAAATTTTGGTGGCTATACCTTTTTGGCTTGGGAGGATAATCTCAATTTTATTTAAATAAGTCATATACACAGACTTAAATTTTTGAATAATTATAATGAATTAGTTTGGCTTTCTAAGACTTTCCATTTGAAGAAATTCTCATATCAGAGAGCAAACAATCTTTTTTAGGTCTCTAGACTACAAGCTCTGAATTTCTGTATGGTAAGTATATTCACTAGATAAACTCTCAAAAATGTAAATAAATGCAAATTATAATGAGTTTCCACTTATCAAATGTGTAAGGATAAAAATATTAAAATCCTTGGTGTTAGGGTAAAGGAAACTAGCATTTAGATCACTACTAATAGAAATATAATTTGGGAGAAACTTTTTGGAAGAGAATATGATATTATGTACCAAAGGCCTAAAAGATGTGCATGCCCTTTGATGTACAAATTCCATTTCTGGTAACATCCTAAGGAAATAAGGATGGGTTTGGAAAAAGACTTAGTACCAAGAATGTTTACCAAAGCACTGTTTCTCATAGCAAGGAGTTGGATATAGTTGACATCTCTAACAGTGGGGGTTAATTGAATCATCATATACCCCCAAACGGTCTCTTTTGAAGATATTTATATTATGGAAAGATGTTTATATTATTTTACATGATAAAAATTATAATATTGTAAGTATGGTATAATCTCATTTTTGAAAAAATTTCTATACTTAGAAGAGATTTTGAAACTGTTAACAGTGGGTGGATTGTGTATATTCCTATATTTTTAATATTTTCTTTTGCATGTCAGTATTTCCTAAGTTTTCTACAATGAATATGCATTGCTGTAATAATTTTAAGAACTAATCTTTTTTTTAATTGAAAAAGAGAACTAGGTCCTCCTTTGATTGTAGTTCTAACATATTAATCAGCTCTGCAAATTACTATTTATGTGGTTGCATGAAACCTATATGTAAACAGGCTCAGTAACTTGTCCCTTGTTATTTAAGGCTATGTTAGTAAATTTTTCCTGTAAAGAGCCAGATAGTAAATATTTTTAGCTTTGTAAGCCATACTTGGTCACTGTGGTACAAAAGCAGCCACAAATGATATGTAAATTAATGAATGTGGCTGTGTTCCAATAAAACTTTATTTATAGGCAGTGGACTTGGCCCAATGGATAGGGCGTCCGCCTACCACATGGGAGGTCCACGGTTCAAACCCCGGGCCTCCTTGACCCATGTGGAGCTGGCCCACGCGCAGTGCTGATGCACGCAAAGAGTGCCCTGCCATGCAGGGGTGTCCCCGCGTAGGGGAGCCCCACACACAAGGAGCACGCCCCGTAAGGAGAGCCGCCCAGTGTGAAAGAAAGTGCAGCCTGCCCAGAAATGGTGCCGCACACACAGAGAGCTGACACATCAAGGTGATGCAACAAAAAGAAACACAGATTCCTGTGCCGCTGACAACAACAGAAGCGGACAAAGAAGCAGACGCAGCAAATAGACACAGAAAACAGACAACCGGGGTGGGGGAGTAAAGGGAGAGAAATAAATAAATAAATAAATCTTTTTTAAAAACCCAAAACTTTATTTATGGACACTGATAAAATTTGAGATTCACATAACCCTTATATGTTATCAAATATTTTCTTTTGATTTTTCCTAGCCATTAAAAAGTATGAATCCAGAGATGAATGAGAATTGTGGTTAATAGTACAAATAAGCGTGTCCTTCTATGAACTAGAACAAATGTACATAAATATTGCAAGGTGGTAAGAATGTGGAGAAGCAGGGGAATAATATAATTAATGTAACCTTTGGACTATAGTCAACAAGCAATTCTGTAATATTCTTGCATCAGTGCCAATGACGTACTGTGTTAATAATAGGGGGGTATGGAAGAAATATATGAAATGTACACTATGGACCAGAGTTAGTGGTAATAGTTTGACGATATTATCTCATAATCTGTAACAAATATCCCACTACAAAGTTATGTGTTGGTGGAGGGGTGTTGTATGGGAATTCTACACATGTGCATGATTGTTTTGTAAGTTCACAACCTCTCTAATAAAAATATATTTTAAAAAAGAGAGAATTAGGGCTATTACATGTAAATAGTATGGAATCATCTCTTTCTCATTCATTTCGTTGACCAAGTCATCCACTCCTCATTCTATAATATACATTTAGATTTTTCTTGGCTAACATGCTATGCAATCTGACTGAGATAGAAAGGTAGAGTTGAATGAAATCTAGACATTCAAGGAATTGAGTGATCTCCTTAAGGTCACAAGGTTAGTTGAACAACTACTACAATCTAATCTCCAGATTTCAGGTTCATTTATTCCCAAGAAATTGGCTCAAGACCCCCATCACTGATCCTTGTGGCCTAGCTGGCTGTAGGATGGGAGTATAGGAGTTCCACCAACAGTAAAACTCATGGAAAGGTATAAGTTAATTAAGGAAAAGCCTAGTTACAGCTTGAACACCAAAATGAACTTCCAAGCATCAGTGGAAACAGGAAAAAAATTTCTACCACCACCAGTTCAGGAGAACACAGAAAGTCCTCTATTCTGTCTAGTATCAACTCCTTTAGAATACAGATTGTGAAACAAACAGCAGATTCTGTGATTAAGTCTTTTGTAAGAGCCCTAGGTTAAGGACTATCGTATATGATGATTAACTGCAATATAAGTAACAAAATAATTGATGTATTTACAGTAGATTGCCAGCTTCTAACAAGGTTACAATCAACAGCATTTTTTTTTTTAAGCAGTAACTGTATGGTTTCTAAAATACATTTCTTTCCTTACATGCATAAGCATAGAATCTGGATACTATATGCCACTGGTTCTCAAAGTGTGCTCTACATACTCTGGTGGTAAGATGGGGTAGGGTGTCCCTGAGTCCTCTGCAAGGTTAAAAATATTTTTATATTAATGCTAAGGTATTTACTTTTTCACTTCGTTGATATTTGCACTGATATGAAAAAGCAATGGTGGATAAAACTGTTAGCACCTGAACACAAATCAAGGCAGTGGCACCAAATTGTACTAGTTAGCAGTCATTGTATTGTTTACTGCCATGTACTCACAATAAAAGTAATGCTGGGAAGCGGACTTGGCCCAGTGGTTAGGGCATCCGTCTACCACATGGGGGGTCCACGGTTCAAACCCTAGGACTCCTTGACCCATGTGGAGCTGGCCCATGCACAGTGCTGATGCGTGCAAGGAGTGCCGTACCACGCAGGGGTGTCCCCCGCGTAGGGGAGCCCCACGTACAAGGAGTGCATCCGGTAAGGAGAGCCACCTAGCGCAAAAGAAAACGCAGCCTGCCCAAGAATGGCGCTGCACACGCAGAAAGCTGACACAACAAGATAACGCAACAAAAAGAAACACAGCTTCCCGGTGCCGCTGATAAGGATAGAAGCAGTCACAGAAGAACACACAGCGAATGGACACAGAGAGCAGACAACTGGGGGGTGGGGGTGGGGAAGGGGAGAGAAATTTTTTTTAAAATGCTAATTTTACTTTAGAATGTCCTTGTTGAAAAAGTAAAATACATAATTATATTAAATATCAACCCTTGACATATATGTGTGGCAAAATATGGATTGTATTTAGGTATGCTTCATACCTAAATACAATGGTGTTGTACAAAGGAAAAGCACCGTGCAATTGATTAAATTGAACTGCAATAGCTGCTCTTTTTTCATGGGAACCATTTTTACTTTAGGAAATGACTATGTTTATTCAGGTAAAAAATACCTTAAAATGTAGCAAAGTAAACTTACTACTTCGAGAAAAACAACTTATAGTATTTGTTGTCAAGGATAAAATTTTAGCTTTAAAGCAAAAATTAGAATTTTGAAAGATTATATCTGCCACAGTGAGCTTGAAAGCATCCCAAAACTTGAAGTTTTTTGTAGAGATGGTTGATATTAACGAATGTGGTTGTTTGATACTGTAGAGTAAAATGTTTCAACATTAGAAAGAGCTGCATAACACCTGAACCACTATTTCACAAATGGCCAATGTTTGATTGTTACAATGTTACAAAATCATGCATAGTAAAGGATTAATTCAAAGTGTAAGCCAGATCAATAGATTTTAATGTAACAGAGTAAGAAAAGTACATTGATATGGTTTCGGATTTCATGCTGCAAGTGACCTATAAAAAATATACTACCTAAACTTTGGTGTGATTTCAAAAAATATGTTACTATTTAAAAAGCATATTAAAATACTCCTCTCTTTCCCAGATATGTATGAGTGTGAGATGGTAGACTCTTCATCTTAAACCAGAAGTCACCAAAATAGCATAACATACTAAATGCAGAAGCAGAAGAATCCAACTATCTTCTATTAAATCGCACATTAGTTTTGCAAAAATGCAGAACAATAACATTCTTCTCATAGTTTTTTTTTTAGGGGGAGGTTGAAAATAGTTATTTTTCAATAAAAATGTTATTTATGCATGTCACTGGATTTATTACTGTTACTTTAAAATACACTAACACTTTAAAAATTTGCCATTTAAAATTTTTAATGTGAGAGAGAAATAACCCATATAAATAAAAGTTCTTAGAGGGTCAGTAATTTTTAAGAGGTGAGGGGGTTCTGAGATTAAAAAGTTTGAGAACTACTGCCTTATACGAATATTTATTCTTTTTTGACACCTGAGCCATGTAAAGAATTTCCTTTTTTGCTACTACGGCTTCATTTGATAGCTGTAACACATGCAACCTGGAGAGCAGCAAAAAAAGAGGATACCCTGAAACAGGGTTAAAATCATCACTTTAACTTTTTATAATTACTATTGTTCCCTGGAAGCACCATGACTATAAGGGCTGAGCAAAGCGGCACACAAGATTTGTGGCCATGTGTAACAGGAAACTAAAAAGCTTAAATGCTGACATGTTCCAAAGTAGTTTTATTAAAGGCATCTAGGAAGATACGCCCCTTTCCTTTTTTTTCTGGTGGCTCTCCGTTCGGATTCATAGCTCAGGGCTGGCTTAGGTAAGGGGGTGGTGGTAGTATTGTTTCTGACCACCATTCCATCCAGCGCAACAGTGCAAAGAATTTAATTCTCTCAGCATCTTGCTCGCGGTCTTTTGCAGAGGGGTGTGGTTAGGAAGCTAGGAAGGGAGCCAAAACAGCAGGTGGGGGCTACCCGAAACCGCGTCCAAGCAGTGATTTTTTTTTTTTTCCATTTGGGGGGAAGTCAATTTGCCTCTGCAAGAGTCAGAATATTTTACCAGAAGGAAAACAGAAAGTAAATTAGAAAGAATGAACGAAAAAAAGCAGCAAAACCAAAGCGGTTTCATCTTGGCTGGATCGCTATGCAAACGTGAGCGCGAGGGGCCAATGAGATTGTCATTCCCGAGTCTCTACCTGCGGCACTTCCCTGGCAGGCCTGCAGTTCTGGGTGGGGGCTTAAGTCAAAGCCACCTTCCTGCCTTCATTCTGAGCAGGTCGCGTCGAGTGCCGGTGAGTCCGTGCCAAACAAAGGGGAATGGATGCCCTCCCTGGGAAGCGGAGGGGGGAGAGGTGGCCCTAAGCTTTCCGCTCCGGGTGTCCCTCGGGAATCGACCTTGCGAGCCGCGGGAGGGACAGTTCCGGGAACGTCACAGGAGTGCTGTCCGGCCCTGCCCACGGTCAAGGTTAACCCGCGCCCGGGAGGTACCTGCCGAGGACTCGCACAGCCGAAAGGCACCTGGCGATCATGGGAGCGCCGGGAAGCGGGTGGCGCAGCAGGAGCTCCGGGGCAGCAGCGACGCGGCCTTGTGCAGGAAGCGACGGCGGCGGCCACGGCGGCGGCGGCCAGCCCCAGCGCAGCCCGGCCCTCCCACGTGCGCCAGCTCCCGGCCACCGCCCGCCCCGCCCGCCCCGCCCGCCCGCGCCGCGCGCCGCGCGCCGTGCCCGCCCCGCGCCGCGCTCGCTGCCCGCGCCGCCCCGCGCTCCGTGTCCGCCCCGCCCCGCGCCGCGCTCCGTGCCCGCCCCGCCCCCGCGCCCGCCCCGCGCCCGCCCCGCGCCCGCCCCGCGCCGCGCTCGCTGCCCGCGCCGCCCCGCGCTCCGTGTCCGCCCCGCCCCGCGCCGCGCTCCGTGCCCGCCCCGCCCCGCGCGTCCTGCACCGCCCCCGCGCCCGCCCCGCGCCCGCCCCGCGCCCGCCCCGCGCCCGCCCCGCGCCCGCCCCGCGCCGCCCTCGGTGCCCGCCCCGCCCCGCGCGTCCTGCACCGCCCCAGGGGCGGTTCTGGCCAGACACTGGCGCCCGGAGCCAGGCGATTTGCTGGGTGGGCAGGGGGCGTCTGCGGCCTGGGAGCGGGGGAAGTGTGGGCGCCGGCTGCTCGCGCTGCGGCTCGGGAGCCAGGCTCACGCCCCGAGGACGAGGGGTCGGGAGGAGCGGCCTGCGACGCCTGCGGGCCTGGTGCGGTGGTCGCGCTTTCTTTCGCCTGGTAAGGGGCTTCTGTCCGGGAAGGGTGCGTCTTTCGTCGCCCCAGGCGAAGGCCTGCATGGCGCACCTGGCTGCAAATCCGGAAGGGGCCGAGACGCGGACCGGGTGTTGAAGGGAGGGAGAGGGAGGTTAATGTGAAGCCCGGAGGTTGGACATCTTTCCCCTTTGCATCCTCCCCTTCACCCACCCCCGCCTTTTTTTCCCCCAGGTTTCATTTATTCCCTTCTGCCATGGGGCCTTATTTAGCAATTTGCAACCCCATGGCCTAGTGGCTGGGCTTGCCTTTAAATTAAGTACACAAATAATAAACATCTTAGAGGAGGGTACCACACCCTGCCTTTGAATTAGGGAACCTGGGGAACAGATGGATGATGTGATTTAGTGGAAATAAGCCGTTAATGCTGGCTGGCCCTGCGCCACTGTTTGGATGCGATAGTATTCCAAATGAATGAACCTGATCCGGAGCTTCCAGCCTGTCCACGAGAGCACAGCTACTGCAGGGAGCAATCGTAGGTTTGTAGTGTCCATCGACTTACACAATGATTTCGTGACACGTCTGTTTATTAAATAGAAATGTCGTTTTTATTAAGAATGACACTGAGCAGTTGAACAACCCTTCATCAATAAATTTTCATCAAATAACTGTCCCAGCCTACAAAAGTAGATGGAGTGTAAATTAAGCATGCATTAAAAAAAATCTCATGAAATAGAGGAAGATGCCTGGTGGGGATCAGCTTCTGAGTCAGCAGTATGAAATCTCCCTCCACTTAATACTGAGGCCTTTTGGGAATATCTGTATTTACATTTGAGTCAGTGTCTGTATATGTTGTTAAACTGAGATGTTCAGTGGGAGAATTAGCTTCTTTTGTACAATTTTAGGGAAAAATTTTACATATGCAAGATTTAACATCTAATATTGGTAAAAATTAAAATATGTAATAAGTTAGCATAACAATACTTAGTATCCTACTCTTTAAAAAGAGAAAGAAGAGATGATACAGATGTTTTCAAACTTGAAGTGTAACTTATTACCCTTATTTTTTATAACCTTTATATTTTATAACTTTTGTGGCTGATTCTTTAAACTAACTTAGTTCAGTATTTTCATTTTTCTTATTAGGGAAAGGTGTTTAAACTTCCAAAATGTCATCTATTAAGCACCTAGTTTATGCAGTTATTCGTTTCTTACGGGAACAAAGTCAAATGGATGCTTATACTTCAGATGAACAAGAAAGCTTAGAAGGTAGGTACCTGTTCTTTGTGTTCATTCATATTATAATTATAAATAAACATTAAAATAGCTATAAACCCAATTTTATGATCTATTTTTAACAAAATCAGAATATTTTTGTTAATTTTTTTAAAAAGGGAGACCTAATTATGAGTTACCTGATTCCCATTCTCTGAGGCTTGTTTTGTTTTCAATTAATAAGGGGTAAGGGGACTAGCATTCATTTATTAAATGACTACTTTGTGTCAGAGCTATGCTATTCATATTATCAGGAATTTATTTTTCACAGTGACTCTTAAGTTAATATCCCCATTTAATAGACGAGTAAGTGAAATCAGATAGGTTAAAGTAACACAGCTAATACGTGGCAAAGCAGAGATTTAAATCTTGATTCTTTACTGTAAAGCTCTTCTTGTATTTTCTACCTATTAGGAAAGCAACTATTTTAAAAACAAAGCATGAAAATACCTTAGTCATCATAATAGCACCTTGTAAAAGTCTAGTAATTATAACACTAATGAGTGCAGACAAGTATCTATTTTGGGACTTGAAATGAGAGGATTTTTTTGTTTTTATGTGAGCTTTAAGTACTGTATTTGGTCATTTGTGAGGTTGAACAGGATTTGGATGATAGCGTCATATGTTTCCTTGACAGCATCTTATATAATTTATGATTATTCATTATAAAATTCAAATTCAGCATAATTATCATGAAGTAGAATTCTGCAGATGGGTTTGTGGAGGTTCACTGAACTTGTGGAGGCTTCAATGATCCTAGCTTCACTGTGGCCTAAACTCTTAAGTATTGTATTATTGTGGAACAGTACATTGGGGAAAACTTAATAAATAACAGTACAGTTTGAATTTCCTTTCTTGAAGCTGCTTCTCCTATGAACGAACACCTCTATTAATTTCAATAATCACCTCCCTTTTAAGTATGCTTTTAGGAGATGGGGATGAAAATTGGGCATTTGTTCTAAATCTACTTGCAATCTGATGAGATAATGTTTTTCTACGTGGCAGTAAGAGGAGCAGGTGACGCACAGTTGGAGAACACTGTATTCAGTTCATTTAATATTGAGGTCTTTTTTGTCCTCCTTCATGGTTAGACTATATGAAGGTAAAGGTGATTGGTTATTTAAGGGAAATATTGGTCATGGCTGCTCTCTGTAGCAAACAGAAAAATGCATTCATTTAGTAAAAGATGTTATTTTCTAATTAAAGGCAGTATCACACTTTTACAGGCCAGAGAGGTTTTTTTTTTTTTAAAAAAAACAAGATGTTAAGTCCTATTTTTAGTATGGTATTCAGCCAAAAATATGTGCCTTCAGCTGTTTATTATATATGGCAGTCAGAAATGGTGCCAGTTGTTTTTGACCGACCCCTATTTTTGACTCTGTGAGTCTAATATAATTAATATAAAATCACACGGTGGTGTCTGCCCACCTTCTAGGCATTTTTAAAACACCCTAGGGAGAATTGAATTTCACATCTCTCTGATCTTAAAGGCTGGAGACCTAGACATATCCTCTTGGTAGGAGGCTGAGGCACCTGCAGGTGGCAAGTGAAGCATATAAATATGGACACATTCAGAAAATTGTACATTAAAAAGAAACTCTTCAGGCAGAATATTTGTCACAACAGTGCAGAGCCTCATGGAGTCCTTTTTCTCTGTGCTGCTGTTAGGAGGTGGGACGAGCTGATCAAAGGGTCTGAGTGAGCTGGTCAGGAAATTTAAGGGCAGAAAAAAGAAATAGCGAAGACTTATAAAGCATTTGGTGCGTGCCAGGTGTTCTTTCTTCCAAACACTTTTACATTAATCAATTCATTTAATTCTTACAAAACCCTATGAGATAAGTACTAATAGAGTTGGGGAAACAGAGGCTTGGAGAAGTTAAGCAAGTTCTCAGAGCCACATGGCTATTGAGTGGCTGAGCCCTGACTCAAACACCAATAGTCTCCTCGGAGGGAGAAACCCATCATGCTACAGGCTCCACTGTAATAGGACAGGGAAGTTCTAGATTTTCATATCAAATTCCAGAATAATGGGCTGGAATGGAAATGCAGAACTAAGTCTTTTGGAAGAGAATGTAGAATATCTATATTCTTGGGGTAGGGAAGGATCTCTTAAGACCCCAAAAGTGCTAACCCTAAAGAAAGGACTGATAAATTCAACCATAGTAAAACTAAGAAGCTCTTTTCTGCCAAATACTACCCAAGAAAGTGAACTGACAAACTGTGGGGTGGGAAAGATACTTTTAACAATTATCATTATGAAAAACTAGTACCCAGAATACATTAACGACTTCTTCAAATCAGTAAGCAAAAGACATGTTAACAACTTCTTAAAATCGGTAAGAGAATGATGAACAATTAAAAAAATAGGGAAAGGGTCTCAACGTACTCTTCATAAAAAGGAAATCGAATGGCCAATAAATAAGTGTGAAGGTGCTTACCCTCATTTGTCATCAAGGAAATGCAAAACAAAACCACTAAGGGAAGTGATCACAAACCTACCAGAATGGCTAAAATAAAACACTCTGAAACACCAAAATAATAATAATAATTATAAAAATAAAATGCCCTAGGAAAGGAGCCTAAGTTCTAATACCAGTTTCAACATTATTGTCAAGCTGGTATACAATCAGCTTTGCGTCTTGTCATCAGATTATGTCACCCACTCCTCTTAATTATCATCTACTGACATTTGCTGTTGTGGCTCCTGCCCATTGTCACTTTCTCTGGCACTACTCCTGTCTTAATTCTTGACAATTGCAGTATACTCAAGGCTGATTTTCTTCATGTTCCTTGGCCCCTCAGTTCTTTGACCCAGTTCTTTGACCTTTTCTCCTCTGGTGATCTTGTCTTTCCCTTTATCTTAACCACTCACAACCTCTATCATCCTACTAGAACAGTGGTTCTCAAGCAGGAACAATTTTGCAATCTTTGGAGGCATTTTTGATTGCCACAACCGAAGGCAGGGGTGTATTATCACTGGAATTCCGTGGGTAGGTACCATGGATGCTGCTAAACATTCTGACAAAGCACAGGTAAGTCCCCCACCAAAAAAAGAATTATGGTGGTCCAAAATGTGAGTAGTACTGAAGTTGGAAACCCTTTCTTGTTGGAGATTTGGACCCGAAGGGTATTGGGAATGAAAGAAAGTGAAAGAAAGAAAAAGAAAGAATGAGAGAGCTGGGATCAGGGTGTCTGTGAGTAATAACTCCTCAGACAACTTTATTGTTTACAAGGGGCTCTCTGTATACCCCAGTGTACATGACAAGATGCAGGCATACGTAGCCTGCGTGCCAATAAGCATAAACACTTAGCATATGTGACATCAAGCAGCAACACGTATTAACTATCAGCATTACCCATAGTCTAAGGAATTTTAAAAAATCTTATCTCAAGATACAGAGTCTGAGTGTTCTATTCACTACAAAAGGTATGTGCTCATCTTTTCTTTCAGCCTTTAACAGCTTCATCCCATTTGCCAGGAACTCTTAATTCCCACATTCCTTAGGTTACAGGCATAGCCATGGAGACAGCACATCTCTCCTTGAGAGGCCACTGTGTCTCAGTTTCCAACACTTTCTTAGACCTTGTCATTACCAAACTGCATCTCCTCCATAAGCTCAATCTTAAACTTTTCATTTCCTTACCACTACTGCTTGTCTTTCCAGTTTACTTCCTCTAGAATCCCTACCCCAGCAATTTTCTTACCCTGCCAGTACCTCCAATCTGTTGATCCTCCACCTTTTCACACCCATCTTCTTGCCCAGCTTATATCCTATGGTTGATTATTGTAATCATTTCCTTTCATATCCCTTCCTTTCATGCAAAACCCAATGTTGTTTACACACAGCCCTCCACTTACTCTGTGCTGATATCCACATGACTATATGGATGAGAAAAACACAGTGCTGACTGGTCCCACCTTGAGTTCATGACCACAAACCTCAATAAAACCTGTAATGGTGCCAGGCAACTCACTATCTGTTCCAAGTTTGTTCATCCTTTACTCTTGTGGATGACTATTTAACACTTTTGCCTGTCTTTTCAACACCCCAAACTTTCTCCCCCATTCTTACTTTCAGTTGATGAACTTACTACCTACTTCACCAGGAAAATTGAAGTGATCTGAATACAACTTCCACAGACTCCCACTGTGGAAGTCTACTGTACCATCTACCCACCAACCAGCACCTATACCTACATACTCTGTCTGCCTCTTACTGTGGATAACCATCCATGTTCATTTCTATAAAAGAGAGCCACTCTAGTGGTACACTAGAAGTCACGCTGTCTCACTTACTCTAGTATATCAGTCTAGTTATTCTACTTTTTCTCCTGTGTCATCAAACTTTCACTCGTTAGAAGATCATTTCCTTCGGTATATAAACTTTCCGTAATTTCTTTCTTCTTAAAAGAATAAAAACAAACAACAAAGAAGTTACTTAGGCTGTGCTGCCTTCCCTCTACACCTCTCCCCCCCCCAGTATTTTGGTTTCTGTTTGCAGCTAAACTCTTTGAAATAATTGTCTATACTTGCTTTCTCCAATTCCTCTTCTTTCAATTTTCTTAAACCTATTCCAGTTAGTCCCTTGCCTTCATCTCTCCACACATATTTCTCTCATCAAAGTCAATCAAGTTGATTTCTGCATTGTTTAGTCTTCAACTGACTTATTAGCCACTGTGGATACAGTTGGTCATTCTCCCTTTGCCTTTATACTTTATTCATTTGGCTTCCATGACACCTCATACTCTCTTGGTTTTCTTCTTATCTCATTGTTTGCTATTTCTCTGTCTCCTTTGCTGATTCCTCTTCTCCTTGACCTCTGGGATGCCGAGGATCCATTGCTTGGTCTTCTAGTCTTCATTATCTATACTTGCTTTCGTGGTGATATTCAGCTTCTTGCCCATAAAATTCTTTTATTTGCTGACATCTCTCAAATTTATACTTTCACCCTAGACCTTTCTTCTGCCTATTAAATATCTTCACTTGTATGCCTACTAGGCACCTCAAATTTAACGTATCCAAAACTGAACTTCTGATCCTCCCACCCAAAATCTGTTCTAGCCACAACTTCTCCATCTCAGTTGATGTTAACACAATCTTTTCAGTTGCTCAGTCCAAAAACGTTGACATTATTCTGGACATCTCTCTTTCTCTCATGTACTGTATCTAATCATTCAGTAAATCCTGTTGGCTCTACCTTCAAAATAGGTCTTCAGGCTTACCATTTCTTATCAACTTCACTTGTATTACCCTTGGTTAGAGCTTCAAGTACTTTCCCCCCCAGATTATAGTAATAGTCTTTAACTGGTCTCTCTGCTTGATCATTGTCCTCTCCATTAATTGTTCTCAACGTTGCCCCCACAGTGATCTTTCTAAGCAGTGTATGTCAAATTGTATCATTTCTCTACTCAAAATCTTGCAATGGCTTTTCATGTTACGTAGTCATTGTCTAGTCATGCTGCACAGTTTAGACTTTAGTGACCTTTCTAATATCCACCATACCTAAGGGCTTTTGCTCTAGCTGTTTCCTCTGTCTGGAATGTTCTTTCCCCAGGTGTAGTAACACTCCTCATCTCCTTCCAGTCTTTGTCGTCAAATCTCTTTTCTCAAAAAGGCCCTCCCTGACCCCTCTATTAAATCTGCGGCCTGCTTCCCCACTCCACTCCCCATACCTTCCATCCTCTTTTCCACTGCACTACTTGTTTATTGTTTATAGCCTACCTCTCCCCTCCACCAGAAGGTAAATGCCAAGAGGTCAGGGATCTTTTCTGTTTTGTTTGCTGATATATATCCCAGGTATCTAGAAATTGCCTGACACATTGTAGGTGTTCTGTAAATATTTGTTGAATTGAACTGATAAATTGAATTAAGAGATCCTGGGCATTTCATGTAAGTTGTTTATATCTTCATTTTAAAATCTTTTAGGTGGTGATATCTGCCCCCTATCCATCTAATAAATGTGTGAGAGAATCAGAATCAGTGAATTTTAGGCATATAGCATATGAAGAGTTTTGAATAAAGTGATATACAAATGGAATATGGTATTTTTTTTTAAAAGGTTTATTTATTTCTCCCCACTCCCCCATTGTTTGCACTTGCTGTGTCTGTTCATCTTCCTTGTTTCTTTCAGAGGCACTGGGAACTGAACTCAGGACCTCTGATATGTGAGGGAAGGGCCTAATTGCTTGAGCCACCTCCATTCCTTTGTTGTGTCTCTCATTGTGTTTTTCTTTTTGTGTCTCTTGTTATATCATCTTGTTGCATCTGCTTGCTGCACCTGTCATGTCAGCTTGCTGTCTTGCTCGTCCTCTTTAGCAGGCACTGGGAACCTCTGCTCCCTGTTTTGTTGTGTCTCTCATTATATTTTTCCTCTTGTGGCTCTTGTTGCATTAGCTTGCTGCACCTGCCCATTGAATCACCTTGCTGTCTTCTTTAGGAGGCACTGGGAACTGAACCAGGGACCTCCCCTGTGGTAGGCAGGAGCTCAATTGCTTGAACCACATCTGCTTCCCGGAATATGGTATTATTGATAAAGCTCTTCACGTGACTTTCTCTTCATTGGTACCAAACAGACTTATTATTTGGTATTAGAATGGAGTAATAATTATATACAGCATTTCTTTAGATTTTTATTACTTATTTCTGAGTGTAATCTCCTAAAAGGAAGATCAAATGTAATAATTTGTTTTATTATTCATAAATGAGAATTTTGAGGTAAAAAGTTGATTTATTGCCCTTGGATTATTTAATTTTGGGGGCTGGATTAATAATGATAATGAGATAGTCCTGATTTCCAGGATTGTGGTACCTCAGTTCACCAAATCATGTCTTTCTAAATATGTGTTAGTGTTGAACATTAAACATTTTGGCAACTCAGTGTCCTTATTGAAACAGAATTGTGCTTGTAAAAAGCCAAAATAACTGCCTCCTTTAGTGATATTTAATAGGGTTTAATGTAAGCCCTATATCTGTGTTCTAAGATTGATGGCCACAATGATAAAGGAGCTAGAGTAGATTGTCTCAACAAGATAGGGCATAGAAATACCTGAACTTTCCAACTGTCCATGTTTAGCTCTGATGTTCCATGCTCTAGTTTTTCATTTAGGACTTGGTTCAGTTGTATGTATTTTTTACATGGTTGAGAATTAATGTTTTCTGAGGGGAGAAGAGCTCGTTTCAACAGATTTGATTGGTTCTATTTTCTCTGAAATTAAAATATAACTTCCAGAGGCAGCTGGGTAAATGTATTGAATGTCTGTTATTTGCCAGACTCTGTTAAAAGTCAACGATGAATACCATGTAGACCCTGTCCTCCAAGAGACTTAGACAGACATGTAAGCACATATAATGCAATAAATACAGTAAAAGAGCAGAAGCTACATGGTACAGTAAAGGAAATGATCAATGAAGGATAATGGTAATCAAGAATGGAGAAAAAACTTAATCGTCTTCATGGCAATGAGAACCTATTTTCTTGTGGCCCATAATTAAAAGTACAAATACAGCTGCTTGACAAGAATAAGAAGGGAGAGAATGAGGGATGGGTAGAGGAGAGATTATTTTCCATCTGAAAGACACCTTGACTTTTTGTAGTTGGTAACTTAGTTACTTAGTTGCTTTTCTAAGGAGAATTGTTCTGTGGCTAGAGGGAGTAGTAGTAATTCTCTTATGACAGAGATAACTTTCTCAGGACCACAATTAATGTATACTGTATCTTTTAAAAGTCATACAAATGTAAGTGAACCTATTCCATACTGTCTCAAAGTACTCTGGACATTTTGGCTACATTTTCATCTTGTCGAGCCAGAAGAGAATTCCAACAAGAGAGCTGTCACTCTTAGAGTACTTGTAGAGAGGACAGGATATGCTCTCTCCTCTGTTATTGTCCTAGTTCAGAACCCTTGTGTGTTGATATCACTTAAGGAGCCCACCGCCTTTTCTGCTTCTGTTCTCTCACTGGTCTTTCCTCTTTAACCCGTTCTCAAAATTTCTAGGAGACTTTTAGTTCTAAACACAAATCCAGTTAAGTTATTCTCCTCCACTAAATTCTGTAATGGCTCTCTGTTTGCTGATAGCATGAAATCCAAATCATGTAAAAATGCCATTTAAGGTGCTTTGTCATCGGATGCCAGACTTCTTTTTAGGTTATCTCCAACCATCTATTTCCAGGCAGTCTGTCCTGTAGCCATACTAGTTATCTTCTCATACTCCCTGTATAGAGAAGGCACTTGTCACCGCTTAACATGCTATATTTTGTTTTTCTGCCTCTTTCTGTTAAATTTAAGATTTTTGTCTGCTATCTCTACTGCTGTCTGTACTGTTAAGAACAGTTTCATATACATAGTAGATACTCAGGTAATGCACTCACTGGCATGAGTGATTTTTTAAAAGCCAATCTGTCTTCATATAAGTGCACCAGGTTAATATTTCATGTCTCCTATGTACTAATGAATAACTTTCTCTTACTAATTTTAATCAGGTTGAGAATTCTATTTCTCATGTTAAAAATAGATAATTTTTTAGTTTTCTTCAAAGCGTTAGGATTTCAGTGGTTAATCAGAGATTTTGTTTGGGAGATTAAGTTGTTAATGATTTGCTTTTCTGGTAGAATTCAATAAGAATGTTATGTAATTCATATTTTGAGAAATTATATTCTAGGTAACATTTTATTTTAAGTGAGGAATAAGAAATTCAGTTGTCTTCCCTTAATAGTTGGTCTATAAACAGGAATATCTATGCAGCTGAACCATTTAGTTTTCCTTATGTTCTGTGATCATAAATGCTAAACTACCACAGATTGCAATTTTACCAGAAAAGAAAAAGGAAAAGGTTATTTCTTTTTTTAATTTCTCCTTTTTTCACTGTTAAAATTTATTTCAAGTTGCAATTCAGTGCTTGGAGACGGTTTTTAAAATCACTGCAGAAGATACACACCTTGCAGTGTCACAGCCTTTGACAGAAATGTTCACAAATTCCCTCTGTAAGGTAAGCTGTATTATTTTCTCTTTAGTACCTGATTTAAGTATGACTACAATTTTATGTTAGATTGTTACATAGTTGAGGGGTTGGGACTAAAAGGAACTAACTTCTTCCTGAGTATAAGATAATTCATGTTAGTAGCTATTTTCATCCTCTTGTCTTCTTTTGTATTTAATAATATGTGTTAGTTGATCAGGTTTTATTTTGGAGGGACCGGGGCGAGGGATTGAACCTGGGACCTTGTATGCGGGAGGCTAGTTCTCAACCACAGAGCCACATCAGCTTCTCTGAGTTGGTTTTTTCATTTGTTTTGCTAGTTGTTCATTTTTTTGTTTTTTTCTGGAGGCACCAGGAACTGAACCTGGGACCTCCCATGTGGGAGGTGGGAGCTCAGTCACTTGAGCCATATCCTCTCCACCTGTGCACATTTAAAAATAATATGATTACACTATAAATTTTTTTAACCTGTGATTTTTCACTTAGTAGCTTATCTCTTAGGACATCAAATATTTTATAACAAAATTTTCAGTAATACGGACAATCTCTTGAAACTACTTATATATCTTTGTATCCCATTTCAATTTTTTTTTCATGAAGTGGGATTTCTGGGTATAGGAAAAGCAAATAAAAATTGTTTTGTGTTGCCTATTGTTCTTCAGAATGTTCCACGTATTCTGAAGAATTTTTCCCCATTTCTCGGTAACACTAGTATATAGGTGTTAAATTTCATGGCGGGAATTACAGATGATTTATAATGTGGATAGCTAAGTATTGTTTACTTGTAGTTCTTTGGGATGGCTGTGTAGCTCAATAGAAGTACATTGATTTTTATTTAATTTCAGAATGATATTGTGCCTCTCTCAAACTCAGTGGCTGAAGATGTGGGAAAAGCTGACCAATTAAAAGATGAAGGTGACTATTTCATAGAAAAATTACTTTCTTAGCGAAGTTTTCTGAAACTCTGGAGACAGTAACTCTGTCAATCAGTATGATTTTGAGTTACACACCAAGAGTGGATAGTTATAAGGCCACCTGGCACTGTGAAACAGTATTGATGGATAAGAAGCTTGGAAATATGGAATGACTTGTGGGCAACATAGGTGTGGCTTGCTCCAAGAGAAGCAGGTCTGTTGTGAGTAAAACTAGCAAAACAAATTAAGGGCTGATTATTTTTAACTGTATTTGCTACGTTTACTCTTAGATCCCAGTTTCATTATACTTAAAGAGAGAAAAATAATTTTCAGTATTATTTTAATTCTTGTGTAGTTAGTGTTTTTGAGTTTTAGCTCCCTAGGGCTGGTGTTAAAAAATACCAAAAACTGGGTGGCTTAAAGCAACAGAAATTTATTGTCTCAGTTTTGGAGACTAGAAGTTAGAACTTAAGGTTTTGGTATGGCTGTGCTGAGGTCTGCAGGGAATATTCTGTTTCAGGCTTCTCTTCTGTCTTCTGTTGGTGGCTGGCAGTCCTTGGCATTACTTGGCTTGTGGCATATGCAATCTCTGCCTCCCTTGTCACGTGGCTGTCTCTTCTTTCTGTGTCTGTGTGTTTCATCTCCCCTCTTTGATTAAAGATCTACCCTACTCCAGTTTGACTTTATTTTATTTTTTCACAGTTCTTTTTTCTTTTTAATTTTTATTGTAGTAACACATTTACAACATAAAATTTCCCATTTTAATCACTTTCAAGGACACAGTTCACTGGTGTTAAGTACATTTAAAATATTGTGTTACCATCAACACCCACCAGTCTGACTTCATTTTAATTTGACTAGTTCCATTTGCACTGACCTTATTTCTAAGTAAGGTCACATGCACGAGTACTGAGGGTTGGGTCTTCAACCTATCTTTGTAGGGGACATGGTTTAACTCATAACAAATTCTTTGAAATTTGCTGATACATGCATATGGCACTTGATTTAAGTGTTTATTAGCCAGCACATTTGATTACATACATTATTAAATTTTTTGAAAGCTGGCTATTGAAGCATTCTTGGTTTTAACAAATAATTCACTATTGAGGCTTTGTGTTTGATTTTTCTATCACATTTTTTTTAACAAATCAGTTTCATTGATACATATTAATAAAGTATACACTTAAACCAAAGTGCACAATCAGTGGTATCTGGTATAATCACATAGTTGTGTTTTATCACTTTAATCATTATTAGAGCATTTTCATTGTTTCATAATAATAATAATAAACAAACAAGAAAATTCTTTAACTCTCAGTCTCGCTCTGTTTCCCTTGCTGTACATAGGGTTTTCGTTTTGTTTGTTTGTTTTTTTTATTAAGTACGGGGGAAGGAACCCAGGACCTTGTACATGGGAAGCAGGTACTCAACCACTTGAGCTACATCTGCTCCTCTCTATCACATCCGTTATGTTAAACTATAGAGAAAAGTTGAGGCCTACAAGATTTGTCCTCAGAAACAGTTGGGCAGCGTCCTTGTCTTTAACAGTGAATGAGAGCCAATAAATTCTTCATCCTATAGGCGGAGACCTATTAGGGAATATGTTATGTTCAGAAACTATATATACAAGCATTTTGGGCCTTTTCTTTAGTTTGTGTCCTGAAGAAGACAGTGGACTTAAAAATAAATAAAACAAGAACAAAAAACTTGTGTCTAAAAAGGTAGAAATGGAAAAGAATATTCCTTGGACTTGGCCATCTCTCAATAAATATATAAATCTATCACCATTTTTAATGGCAGCATGGTGTTTCACGGTACTTTAGACCATGATTTACATACGCAGGCAGATAATTTGTGATCCTAGGTAACGGTCTTCAGTAATTTTGTGTATATTTCCATTATTGTGTGATTATCTTCTTAGGATTGCATTATAAAGTACTATTTTTCTGACAATGAAAAGTGCTGGTTTCAGTTTTTAATATTTTGTTTCCTTTAAGAGATGTTATCAACACGGCACCTTAAAAATTTAGAATATAGTATTACTTTCATAAATTACATGCAAAATTAAGTAACAACCATATCCTTATTGTCAGTGAGTTATTATATTTCCCAAAGACTTTGGATTCAAATTATCCAAATACAAATGCATTTTACAAATATTGGTTTCTGATTATAACAATTTAATCTGCTTTTTTTCCACCCAGATTTTTGTTGTGTGTGAACTCCTCAGTGATATAGCATACTTTCTACTTTTTACCTCTGCAGTTCTCTTGGTTTAGTTTTAGTAATAATGATGAGAAAATGGGAAATTGAAATTTTATTTTTGTTGCTTGTTATTCCCTCGATATGGCAGGACCTTGGGACAGTGCATTCCCTATAGAGTTTATTTTGACGAAATGAATGTTAGTAAGCAGGGTGAGACTCATTTGCGGTGGCAGCATGCGCATACTGAATTACTTACTGCTTTTACCTTTAACCAAAAGGCAGACTAAAAATCCTTTGTTTTCACTGACATATTACACCTTAGATGTGCTACACGTAAGACATATTACACATAAAATTGAAACAGTTGCCACTTCTGCAGGTTTTGCTATTCATCTGAAAAACAAATGGCCATGGCAGACTGCTAAGCCATAGGGTTATCCCAGGCTGCCTTTTGTGCTTATCGGACTCTGTAATCAAGACTTTTAGACAGCTAGTACCTTTCAGGAAGGTTGCTTTAAAATATTTTAGTGGGAAGCGGACTTGGCCCAGTGGATAGGGCCTACCACATGGGGGGTCCGTGGTTCAAACCCCGGGCCTCCTTGACCCGTGTGGAGTTGGCCCATGCGCAGCGCTGACGCGTGCAAGGTGCCCTGCCACGCAGGGTGTCCCCCGCGTAGGGGAGCCCCACGTGCAAGGAGTGCGCCCCATAAGGAGAGCCGCCCAGCGCGAAAGAAAGTACAGCCTGCCCAGGAATGGTGCCACACACACGGAGAGTTGACGCAGCAAGATGATGCAACAAAAAGAAACACAGATTCCCGTGCCGCTGACAACAACAGAAGCGGACAAAAAGAAGAACAAGAAATCACTCTTTATATTCATTCCTGATTGTTAATTTGTGGCAACTTTTGCACAATTTTAGATGCTTTTATATACCTGCTTTTTCTTTATACTTTTCAGAAAAGTATAAATAAGGAGGAAAAAATGGAACTCAAACTTATCACTTAGAGCCAATCACTGTAACTTTTGACATGTTTCTATTTCCTGCAGACTTACATCTCCCCTCCCCTTAAGTAGTAAATGATCTATTAATAAGCAAAGCTAATAGGAGAACTTCTGGATTAGAAAAATCTGGATGGATTCATAGAAGCCATTGTAATGTAAATTCTTCCTTGTAATCCCAATTTATTCTATAAATTTCAGTTTTGAACATTGATTCATATAAGTGGGAAGAACATTTTTTTTCTATTTAATGGAATACCAAAGATAGCCACAGGAAGTCTCTTATCTTGCTGACCAGTTTTTAACCTAGGCTAAATATTGCCAGGTATAAATGCAGATGTACTTTCTGGAAATCAGTACCCTGTGGCCTAGCTGTGGTATTTGAAATTCTATCTTTATAAAAATTAATCTCCTGAAATCCTCTTTTTGAAGAATCTATCTCTGGATGGTACATAAATATAGTATCTGCCAGTAGCATATTAGCATGGCTAGTTTACTAGTTTACCTTCAGCAGAATTCTGAGAGTGGTTATTCAGCAGGTATGCTTTGGCAGGGAAGGAGTGAGAAGAAGATTCAACCCAGAGTGAAATTGATGATTGAGGAGGACTTTGCATCTTGGAACAGGGTGGTGCAGCTCTGAAAATTGGGAGAAAGATAAAGATAAGAAAAGTGAGAAGAGACTGGATTTTGCCTTGAGATAAGTCATAATTGCTGCACTATTTAATGAGGCCTGGATCTTAAAAAGTATACAACATTATTATTTTAAGACTATATAGTTAAAATAATTTAAACACACTGTAGCCTAAGGAAGATCAACTGTATAGTTCAGTATAAAATTTATCTCCAGTGTGACTGAAAAATCATGGTCATGTGGCTGCCCTTTGTACTATTGTAGTTTCTGTCAATAAAATTTACCTTTCAGAATTTAAATATATTTTTCCCTATATTGTTCTTATTATATGTGGTGTTTACTTTATTTCAGGCAATAATCACATGAAAGAAGAAAATTATGATGCTGCAGTGGATTGCTATACACAGGCAATAGAATTGGAACCAAATAATGCAGTTTATTATTGCAACAGGTAAACTGGCACTATTTTGGAAGGGTTACTCTTGTTAAATATTTTTATTAATAGCTCTGGAGGGTCTAAAATTTATTTACTTTCTATTTAGAAAATATTAAAATCAGAAAAGTATAAGGAAGAAGGAAAAAAATGAACTCAAACTTTTCACTTTGAGCCAATCACTACCAACTTTTGGCATTTTAAAAAATGTATAAATGTGGCAGTTTGATATTATTTATGAATTCCAAAAATAAATATTGGCTTATGTTTGTAAACTGGTCTGTTCCTCTGGGCATATTAGATTGTATTGGGTTTAGAGGTTTCATTTTTACTTGATTAAATTAAGATTGGGGCTTTGTTTTGGCTACATCAGTAGGAAGCTGAGTCCCTGTCCCCTTGGTGGGTGGAGACTGACACAGAAGTAAATGCACAGAGAAAGAGAACACAGAGAAGGAGAAGCAGCTCATTAGACAGGATCCTGCAGCCTGGGAAGAGAGAGGAACTGATAGTCTACAGATGACCTTGTGAAGAGACCCGAGCAGCTGAGCCCAAAGAAATGGGCCCCGGGAAGAGACATGAACCTTATGCTAGACTACAACTGAGGTCCGAAAAAGCTGGGACAAGAGAGCGAGCCTAAAGAGGGAAGAAGGAAGGCTGAACCCTTGCAGATGTCACCCGCAGTCTTAGTAAACACGTGGCAACAGACTCTGGGTGAGAAAGTACCTCTTATGGTACCTTGAGCTGTGCTCTTTAGGACCTTGGGGCTGTAAGTTTCTACTGCAAATAAATACCCTTTATAAAAGCCAACAGAGTTCTGGTACTTTTCATCAGCATCCCTTTGGCTAATACAATAAGTATAATTAATGTTAGACTTAGTTTTACTTTCTAGGCCTATCCTAAACATTTCCTTATTTTATTTAAATCCTTCATAGACATTTTAAAAATGAATACCAATTAGTCTATTATTACTGCTTGTTCTTTTTTGTATTTCTAATACCTATCGTTGTGCCTGGCAAACAAGTACTTTAGGATGTATTATTTTTTGAACAATCAGACAGACTATTTTACTTAACTCTTGTTCTATTTATTTATTTTTTTTATTGACTTTGTAATAATATTACATTAAAAATATATATGTGAGGTCCCATTCAACCCCACCCCCCACCCCACCTCTCCCCCCCCAGCAACACTCATTCCCATCATCATGACACATCCATTGGATTTGGTAAGTACATCTTTGCTGTTGTTCTATTTATGAATATTGAGGTGGTTTCCCTTTTTTCCTCAATATTTTAAAGCTGCAGTGAACAGCTTTATTTCTAGAATTTCTTCTGAATTTCAGATACTCTAGATTTTGAATATAGCCTTCAAAAGGCTTAGTAGATCTAGAAAGTTAAACATTTAAATCAGTGTTGATGCAAATTACAAAACTGTTCCAACTTATATGAAAATATTTTGAAAATGATTTTTTTCCCACAGAAGTGTGTATTCGTCCACATCCTTATCAAAACTAAGTATTCAAATTATGTGCTATTTTAAATTTAATATTACTGTTTTTTTAAGTATCAGTTGTTCTAATTTCATATTTCTTTAATTATTAGTGCAGCCGGACCATTCTCAAATGTTGACCATTGGTATTTTTTCACCTCTGTTATCATTTATGCCTATTCCTGCAGGCTTTTTAGCCTTTTTGACTTTGGACTTCTTTCTTTCCTGTTCTGCTCATTATAATAGGGGGCTAACTACTACAGGATGTATTTACCAGCCTTTGTCCCCTGGCTTCTATCTGGGTTTAGTCATGGAAAGTATTGGCAGGAGATTGGAGGGTAAAAAGAAGGGAGAAGTTCTGGTATTTCTACTTCCCCTCCCGGTCCCCTGCCCTGCTGTATCTGTTTCTCTTTTTGTCTTCTTTTCTTGTCTTTCTCCTCTAGGAATCACTGGGATTCGATCCTGGGGACCTCTGATGAGGTTCCCTGTCAATTGTGCCACCTCAGTTCCTGGTCTCTGCTGAGCTTCACCTTGACTCTCTCCTTTGTCTCTCTTTTGTTGTGTCATCATTTTGCTGCGTGGCTCACTTGTGCAGGCACTGGCTCTCCGTGTGGGCACTTGGCTTGCCGTGTGGGCACTTGGCTTCCCGCGTGGGCACTCGGCTTGCCATGAGTGTACTGGCTTGCTGCATGGGCATTTTAGATTTCCAACAGTGTAGGAGAGTTCCATTTGCTCCATATCCTTGCCAACATAGGATGGCATCCATTTGTTTAATTTTAGCCAAACTGGTGATTGTGAAATTACATCTCCATGTGGTTTGTGTATTTATTTATTTATTTTTATTTTAACTTAATTTTTTAGAAGGTACCAGGGATTGAACCCAGGACCATGTACATAGAAAGCAGGCACTAAACTACTTGAGCTACATCCACACCCCAATACATTTTTATAAATATTGGATTTGTTATTATTGTGTTTATAAGTTTGGCATCTCTGTTCATGAGAGATATTGGCTGCAGTTTGCTTTTTTTTTTGTACTATATTGGTCTGATTTTGGTATCAGGGCAATCCTAGCCTCATAAAATTGGTTGGGAAATTTTCCCTCCTCCTTTATTTTCTGAAAGAGATTTTATAGATTCTTCCAAAATGTTTGGTAGAAGTCAGCAGTGAACCATCTAGGCCTGTTCATTTCTTTGTGGTAAGTTTGTTTTGATTACAAATTCCATTTCTTTAATAGGTATAGGGATATTTGAATTTTATATTTCTTCTTGAGTTAGTTGTCAAATTGGTATCTTTCAAGAAACGTATCCATTTCTTTTAAGTATTTGAAATTATTGGCATAAAACTCTTCATAATATTTTTTATTGCCCTTTTAATGTCTTAAAATCAGTTGTTATGTCCCCTCTTTCATTTATGTGTCAAACAGATCAATTTTACTGGTACATATTATTAAAGCATACCATTCATCCAGTATACGATCCATGGTATTTGGTATAACCACATAGTTTTTACATTCATTACTTCAGTCATTATTAGAGCATTTTCATTATTTCAATAACAATGATAATAAAAAAACAAAAAAAAATTTTTTTGAACTCTCAATCTCTCTCTGTTTCCCTTGCTGTAAATAGCTGCTCCGTCTGGCTGTTCTTGCTCAGTTATTTATTTATTCAGCAGTTTTATTGATATGTATTCATATACCGTGCAGTCTCTCCAAAGTGTATAATCAGTGGCTTTTAGTATAATCACAATGTTGTGTATTCATCAACACAAAACATTTTAGAGCCATTTCAGTACTCCAAAGAGAAAAAGCCCATTACCCCTTAGCATGCCTTACCAGCCCTACATAACCACTAATCTAATTTCATTTTATAAATTATTTACATTTATATTTTATATATATCGATTCTTAAAATATGTTATGCAATATATTTAGTTCATAGTAGCACAATCGTACAGTATTTGTCCTTTTGTGTCTGCCTTGCTTCACTCAACATAATATCCTCCAGGTTCATCCATGTTGTCATATGCTTCACAACTTAATTTCTTTTACAGCTGCCTAATGTTCCATCTTATGAATATACTACAGTTTATCTCTTCATTGGTTGATGGACAAGTGGGTTGTCTCAAACTTTTGGCAATTAGGAATAACACCACTATGTATATTGGTGTGTACATATCTGCTCAAGTCATTGCTCTCACCCGGCAGTGGTATTGCAGGGTTAAGTAGCAAATCTATATTGAACTTCTTCAGGAACTGCAAACAGTGCTCCACAGTGGCTCTACAATTCTACATTCCCACCAAAGTGACTAAGTGTTCCTATATCTCTACATCCTCTCCAACACACATAGTTCTCAGTCTCTTTAATAATGGTCATTTGATAGGTGTGAAGTGATACCTTACTGTATTTTGATTTGTTTTTCTCTAATCATTAGTGATGTTGAACATTTTTTCTTCACGTTTTTTTTACCATTTGTATTTCTTCTTTGGATAAATGTCTATTCAAGTCTTTTGTCCATTTTTTTTGTTTCTCTTTTTATTTGTTTCTCTTTTTATTGTTGAGTTGTAACATCTCTTCATATATCCTGGATATTAAACCCTTATCAGACATGTGATTTCCAAATATATTCTGCCATTTGGTCAGCTGCCTTTTCACGCTTTTAACCAAGGTTCAAAAGTGTTTAATTTTGAGGAGGCCCCATTGATCTATTTTTTCTTTTGTTGCATGTGCTTTTGGTGTAAGGTCCAAGAAACCACCACCTACCACAAGATCTTTAAGCTGTTTCCCTCTATATTCTTCTAGTAGTTTTATGGCCCTGGTTTTCATATTTAGGGCTTTCATCAATTTGAGTTGATTCTTGTGTAAGGAGTAAGATAGGGGTCCTCTTTGATTCTTTTGGTTATAGATATTCAATTCTCCCAGCACCATTTGTTGAAAAGACTGATTTATCCCATTAACATGGACTTGGTAGGTTTGTCAAAAATCAGTTGGCTGTATAGGTGAGGGATTTTTTTCTGGACTCTCAATTCTATTCCACTGATTGATGTGTCTATTTTTATGTCAGTGCCATCCTGTTTTGACCACCATAGTTTTGTAATGTGTTTCAAGGTCAGGCAGTGAAATTCCTCCCTTTTCGCTCTTCTTTTTTAGAATGTGTTTGGTTATTTGGGAGCATTTTCCCATGCAAATGAATTTGGTAATTGCCTTTTCTATTTCTGTAAAGTAGGCTGTGGAATTTTGATTGGTATTGCATTGAATCTGTAAATCAGTTTGGGTAGGATTGACATTCTTCGTGATATTTAGTCTTCCAGTCTATGAACACAGAATATCTTTCCATTTGTTTAGGTCTGCATTGTTTCCTTTTAGCAATTTTTTAATAGTTTTCTGCATATAGGTCCTGTACTACTTTAGTTAAATTGATTCCTAGGTATCTGAGTCTTTCTGTTGCTATTGTAAATGGAATTTTTCCCCTGATTCCCTCCTCAGATTGTTCAGTACTAGTGTACAAAAACATTACTGATTTTTGCTTGTTGATCTTGTATCCTGCTACTTTGCTGAACTCATTTCTTAGCTCAAGTAGCTTTGTCATAGACATTTCAGAATTTTGTACAAACAGGATTATTTCATCTGCAAGGAAAGAGTTTTACTTCCTCTTTTCCTATTTGGATGCCTTAAATTTTTTTTTTCTTTTGTAATTGCTTTACTAGAACTTCTAATACAATGTTGAATAACAAAAGTGACAGAGGGCATCCTTGTCTTGTTTCCCATTTTAGTGGGAAAGCTTTCAGCTCTTCCCAAGTGAGTATGATGCTGGCTGTTCATTTTTTATGTATGCCTTTTATCATATTGAGGAATTTTCCTTCTTTTCCTATCTTTTGAAGTGTTTTTATCTAGAAAGGATGCTGGGAGAGAAGATGTGGCACATCAGTTGAGTGCCTGCCTCCCACATGGGAGGTTCTCTATTCAATTCCTGGGGTCTCTTAAGAAGACAAATTAACAATGAGTAGACAATGAGCAGACATCAAGCAAAAATAATGAGAAAAAAAAGCAGAAAACAAGCAGACATTGGGCAAAAACAAAGAACAGACAAGGAGCAAAAAAAAAAAAACAACAATGAGCAGTACAAGGAGCAAACAATGAACAGACATGAACAAAAATAAATGATCATGGAGCAGATGTGGCTAAAGAAGTGGAGCACCTGTCACTGAATTGTTCTACAGAAATTTAATTGCTGTCTTGTTGTCAGGGCAGAACTAGAGGCAGAAAGAGCAGACCACATTATTATTCAGTTCAGACACTGGCGTGTTGGGCTTCATTTCACAGGAGACTCAGCTATTGCCTAGCTTCTCTTCCCTTTACTGGTCTCAGATGCCTCCCCTCCTCCTTTTTTGAGCTGTACAATTCTCCTGTCACCCAAGCTTGCAGTTTATGATCCTTGAAAGACAATGATTATCCTTCTCCTCTTCCCTTCTCCCACATTTGGATTTGGCCTTCCCTGCTGTATTCCCTATCTTACTATCAGATCTGAAGCCAGAGATCAGGAAGTCTTCCCTTTTCTGCCCTTGTTTCTAAGCCTCCCAAATAGCCAATTTATGCCTTTCTCCATTTTCATCATTTCTTCCTCATTTCAAATTCTTAACTTTTGCTAACCTAATGCAGTGGTAACATAAATTGACCTCCCATTTCTACTTGCACTCCTCCTCCTTGCCTTCTGCCAAAAGGATAGTTCTAAAATGTGAAATTGATCATCTAACTCTTGCTTTTCATTCACTAGTTCCAAATATGTACATGATAAAATTTAAGCTCCTTCGCATGCTATATAAAGATTAAAAAAATAATAATCCAGGTTCTTTTCTCTCATTTTTAACTTTAAATTTTATTTTAGTAACATATATGGGACCTGAAATAACCCCCTTTAATCACATTCTATCTTTTCTCTTTATTTTCTATACTTTTTCTCCATTCCTTTTCTCTCTGCCCTCCATGCACATGTAATGTAAAACTTAAAAGATTTCCTAAAAATACAGTTTTGGACCATCTGTCTCTGCTTTGTTTGTGCTGCCCTCTCTGCCTAGAATATTTCCCACCTTGTCTAAGTATTGACTGCTAGTCTTCCTTCAGAATCCTGCTTAGGTGTGAGCTCCTTTGAGAAAAGGTTCTTTATTTCTTCTGTCTTCAATCCCCCCTTAGCAGTTCCCTAATACTGCCCTCACTGTCCTATGTAGTGGTTCTGCCCAGTATGGTAGCGCCTATCCACATGTGGTTATTTAAATTTAAATGAATTAAAATGTAGTAAAATTAAAAATTTACTGCCCTGGTCACGTTAGCCACATTTCAATTGCTCACTAGTCACATGGAGCTACTGGCTATTGTGCTGGACAGCACATATATAGTGAATATGTTAGCGGAACGCTCTGGGTTCTGGGCCTCTAGGTTCTTTTCTATGTTGCATAAAAGAATTTAAGGACACGCAATAGGGTAGGTGTATTGGTCAGCCCAAGGGGTGCTCAAGCGAAGTTCCAGAAATCTGTTGATTTTTATAAAGGCTATTTGTTTGAGGAAAAAGCTTACTGTTACAAGGCCCTAAAGAGTCCATCTCAGGGTACCATAAGAGGTATTTTCTCACCCAAAGTCTTTGCCAGGTGTTGATGTAAGATAGCAGGTGATGTGTGCGAGGGTTCAGCCTTCCTCCTTCCTCTCAAGGCTCACCTTCTTTTGATCTCGGCTCACCTTCTTTTGATCTCAGCTCTAGGCTGGCACAGGGCTCAGCTGCTCTGTTCTTTTCAGCTGCAAACTATCAAGCGAATGACTCTGCAGGATCATCTTTAGTTTCTATGAACTCCCTTCCTCTTGTCTCATGTATCTGCTTCTGTGTTCTCCTTGAATAAGTGTCTGCATATATATAGCCCACAAAGGGGGGGGGCTCAAACTGAGTTGCCCTAATGATGTGGTCGAATCAAAGCCCTAATCTTAATATAATTTAATCAAAGGCATCTCAGCTGAATCTAATACAATCAAAGGGTATCACACCCAGAGGAACAGACTAGTTTACAAACTTAATCTCTCATTTTGGAATTCATAAATAATCTCAAATGCCACAATGGGCAAGGGAGTAAAGAACAAGAAAACTAGAAAAGTACACAGTCTGAAACACAGATTGTAGGTGTGGTATAGGATGAGTCGCACACTTGAGGCCCCGGGTTAGGCCTCTAAGACTTTTCCTCCTCCCCTTTCTTAATGTTGGGGAGGACTCCCCCAGTAAACATTTCCTAATGTTTGCTGTTCTAATTGGTTGCCTTTATAATCACTGCCTTTTAGCTCTTAGAGGACCAGTGGGGGGACTGTTGGAGTTATCTGGGGCTTCTCCTTAACCCCAGAAAGAGTTCCAAATGGGACCTTGTGGCCAGGGTCTCAGCAGGGTCTTTCCGGCTTTGTCCTTAGTAGCAGGGGGTTTCTGGGACGGGTCTCATGGCCATGTTCCCTGTCAGGTCTGCTGGTTCTGCCAGTTCTCCCCTCTTTTCCCTGTATTAACCTGCCTCATTTCCTTCAGAGAAAGTTCCATTGGCATTCCCTATATACACTTAACCATATCTTTCTCTGTACTACCTCTTCCCTTGTTATGTCCCTTGTTGTACTTACAGGTGACTTTATTTTCATGTCTCTCTCCCTATTAGACTGTGACAGGTTGGAGGGCAGGGGATATATCCTCTTTGTCTTTGTATATTTGATTTAAGTTCAGATCCAGCATATTTACGGGTGTTCAGAAAGTTGGAGTTGAATTGATTCAGTCACTGTTTGGAGAACCACCTCTACTTAAACATTTCCAGTGGCAAAGCATTCATGTGGCAGCATGTTACATTTTTTTAATAGGGAGATTAAAAAAAAATTAAACCTATTTAAAACCTATTCAGACTTATTCAGAGATTAGTGCAATGAACAACCATATTTGCTTACCTTAGAGTCACCAGTTGCTAATATTATATTTTGCCACATTTGTGCACTCTCTTGGTATATGAAGGGTATTAGTGTGTATGTATATATACACTATATATAAATTTTTTCTTGCTGATCCTGAATACTTCATTTATATTTCTTAAGAATAAGGGTATACTACACATAACATTCACACTTAAGAAAATGAACATTAATACCAAAATTTCCCCTAATTGTCTTAAAATATCTTTTATTTTCTCTCAGAGCTAAAACTCTGCTTCTCAGTAGCACCAGCATATTTACTCATTTGCCTTATCCATCAACATCCCTCAACTGGTGTTATACCACCCATAAACCTACTAAATAAACTTTAGGTTTTCTTTGCAATCTTTTTTGTCCTTAGATTACCCCCTTTTAAAGATATATTCTCAGAATATTGTGCTCAAAAGTTGCTTGAATTATTTTTCTTTTTGATCATATGTTTGTTTTATTCCATTTTAAGTTTTTCTTTTTCATCCTTTTTGAAGTCTCACTCCCATTCTTATATCCTACCCCATTTTCCCTCCAATCTCTTATAGATGGGAGTGAGATTTTAAATATAGGTTTGATGTGTTTTAGGTATCCAAAAAATAAAATTGAAAAGAATGATAAATATTGACGCTAATAAAGCTATTTCTCTTAAAAATGATGTGACTTATTTCTATACCAGCCTTATTTTGCTTGGTGTTTGGTATCCCTTATTGTCTTTTTTTCTATCTCTTTGATTTTCAACCTATGTGTGATTATGCTGCTATCTTATGTTTTAGTATGCTTTTTCTTGGCTTCTTATTTCTCCCCAACTCTATTTTGCTTCTACTGAATTAAGTTCTTTCTTTATTTTTTGTTTGTCTACTTATTCAGCAGGTATACATTCTGTATCTCTTCTTTTAATGGTCATCCTTGGCACACTGTTAGTTTGTAAGGGTATTCTGACCAATAATCTCTATACCTTTTTTTCACACGAACTGTTTAAACAGGTTTATTGAATCCTGCACCTTCATGTTATTTTTTTTTAACTGAAGCAAAGGACAATACATTTATTTCAAATTTTATGATCTTAGTTTGGAGAGGTAAGGGCCTCAGTCATCATGTATGAGGAAAAGTTGATAGAAACTGGACTCAATATCACCTTATCTTTATAGTTTGTTAGTCTGGCCTACCTCTCTCCACTAGAATTGGAGCCATTGTTCAAGGGTTATTGTTTTGTTTATTGAAGTAGCCATTGTACCTAGAAAGTGCCTGTGTATTAGTTGCCCCTCAATAGATAGTACTTGAATGAAAAAATAATATAAATATTTTATGTAGAGAAGAATGAATGGGGTGATGGTAGGATGTAGGGCAGAAGTTAGTATGGAACCTTTCAGTTTGAAGGACTTAAATATTGAATATAAATAGATTTGTATAGTGTGGACTTAAGGGGTGACATAAACTTCATTACAGGGAAGCAGAGAGCTATCTACATTCAGGATTGTGTGGAGAAGTTTTAAGTGGACTCCTTATGTTGTCAGTTCCTGGTCATTCCAGGAGAGTTTTGTGATAAGAGTGTTTAGGAAGAGATTATGAGATCAGTTCAGTGGTCTGCGGTTCAAACCCCGGGCCTCCTTGACCCGTGTGGATTTGGCCCATGCGCAGTGCTGATGTGTGCAAGGAGTGCCCTGCCACATAGGGTGTTCCCGCATAGGGGAGCCCCACGCGCAAGGAGTGCGTCCTGTAAGGAGAGCCGTCCAGCGCAAAAGAAAGGGCAGCCTGCCCAAGAATGGCACTGCACACACAGAGAGCTGACACAAGAAGATGACGCAACAAAAAGAAACACAGATTCCCATGCTGCTGACAACAACAGAAGGAGACAAAGAAGAACACATAGCAAATAGACACACAAAAATAAATAAATAAAATAAAAAATAAAAAAATAGACACAGAGAACAGACAACTGGGGTGGAGGTGGGGGGAAGGGGAGAGAAATAAAATAAATAAATCTTTAAAAAAAGATCACTGTAACAGAGGTAATAATAATGAAAAAATTTGAAATATTGCAGGAATTTCCAAAGCGTGACACAGACATGAAGTGAACGCATGATGTTGGAAAGATGGTGCCAGGAGATTTGCTTGACACAGGATTGCCACAAACCTTCAAGTAGTAAAAAAAAAAAAAAAAAAAAGGCAGTATCTGTGAAGTGCAATAAAATAAGGCACAGTAAAACAATGTATGCCTGTATTGGAAAGTCATGAATTTACAGTTATTAAAGAAAAAATTGTAATTATTAAATGAAGAAATGTAATTACAAAATAAGTTAACATGAAATCTAGTATTTATTAATGTCAACAATCTAAAATATAATTCATGGGATATTGTGTGTTCTCTTTAATTTATATTGTTTTAGATACATAAGATATGCTGAGTGCTGTGTATTATGAACAGAGGATCCATTTTCTGATTTTTAAGATTTATTTATTTTTCCCCCTCCCAGAGATGACTTCCTCATCTGTTTGTGCTTGCTGTGTCTGCTTGTCCTCTTCAGAAGGCACTGGGAACCGAACCTGGGACCTCCCATGTGGGAGGTGGGCACCCAATTGCTTGAGCCACATCTGCTCCCTGCTTGTTGTGTCTCCTAAGTGTATCTCCTTGTGTCAGCTCATTGTATCATCTCATTGCGTCATCTTGTTGTGTCATCCTGTTGCGTCAGCTTCCTTTCTTTATGAGGCACCAGGAACCAAAACTGGGACCTCCCATGTGAGAGGCAAGCACCCAATTGCTTGAGCCACATCTACACCTGATTACAGTATTAAAATTACAAGACAGATATCTAAAACAAGCATTGCTTGCTTGATGATGTTTAGCAAATGCTTAAAGATTTGTTGTTGATTTTAACCACACCGTTCTTTCTGTACATCTCCTTTCTCACAACTTCCCTTTTCTCTTCCTCATTGCACTTACTCTCCCTTTTACCCTTCGTACATGCAAGTATTCACATTTACTAGTTAGAAAAGAAAGACACTTGGTAGGGAACAGATGAGATTGGAGCATTTGCTTTTCTATAAAGTCAGTTTTAGCAGATATACTGAATGGGATATTAGTGATAGATTGGCACAGATGCCACGCTCAATTCTTGGACAAGTTTTGTTTTTTTTTTTTGTCTTTTCCTAGCTGTGCTTATCCATAATATGATCAATTAAAAAAAAATCTCTCTCAGAGCTTAGGTCTTTAGCTTCTTTTTCTCCCACTAAAAGGCAGTTAATTCTTAGAGGGATTTTGGTAGGTTTACAGTCCTAGGTTAACTTTCCTGAGTTGGCATTAATTCAAATAAATAAATATCAGTAAATACTGTTCTCCAAGCAACTCCAACCACTGACAAGATAGACAAGTAGGTTTGAGAGCTCTAGGGCAAGTTATTTTCTGGCTCTACATACTAAAATCACTTATAGAAAAGAGAGCTTTTGAAAAGTCTGAGTTGGCTCTGAGGCAGACACCCCATTCCTCTCTAGTAATTATCCTATTGTTATTTTGACATAAAGTTTTGGTTCTGAATGTATTGTGGCTTAGGAGGCCAAATTACATTGGGCCTAAGTATGAATGTTCTTGAAAGTGAGTCTACTCAATGCATGTGCCAGCCATTGAAGTATATGCACTTTTCAAGGCAGGTCACTGAAATTATCTTTGACTTGGACTGCTCTACAAGGAAAATCTGTACACCACTGGGGGCTTGTGCGGTCTGTATAATACATCTTTAATAAATGCTCACTGGGAGCGGATGTGGTTGAAGCAGTTGAATGCCTGCTTCCCACATGGGAGGTCCCAGTTCCTCCTAAAAAGAAAAATAAGCAAGTAAACAAACAAACAAACAAAACTCAGGGGAGCCAATATGGCTCAGTGGTTGAGTGCCAGCTTCCCACATGTGAGGTCCCGGGTTCAATCCCTGGCCCCCGTGCCTAAAAAAAAAAAAGCACATTGCATTGTCCTGAAATACTTGTATTAGATGGCGAAAAGTCAATGATCCAGATTCACATAGTCTTATTGTTCTGTGGAAACCAGGATATCATTAGCAACCCCCCAGTGATCAGAACTGAAGTCCAATGTCTTCTTTTTCCTCCCACTAAATGTGGTTAATTCTTAGAGGAATTTTGGTAGTTTATAATCCCAGGTTCACCTTCCTGAGTTGGCAGTATTTTATTACCAACTCTCTGTACTCAGGTTTGGTTTCACATAGTTAGTACATTCTCTTCATAGACATTGAACAAAGAATCTTATTATGCATATTCAGTATTTATGGAGTGCAACAATAAGCTTGATGTGATACAAATGTTTTATTAAAGAATCCCAACCTGTTGTTTGACAGGAGAATAGAGATGCTTAAAGAATGCTGAGGATCAGTGAAGTGTAGAATTTGGAGTTAGATGGCATATTAGTCAACCAAAGGGGTGCTGATACAAAGTACCAGAAATATGTTGGCTTTTATAAAGGGTATTTATTTGGGGTAGAAGCTTACAGTCACAAAGCCCTAAAAAGTCCAATTCAAGTGTACCATGAAAGGTCCTTTCTCACCCAGTCATTTGCCACGTGTTCAAGCAAGATGGCTGGTGGTGTCTGCGAGGGAGCAAGCTCTTCCTTTTAAGGCACGGTGGTCCCAGCTTTTTCCAGTCTTAGCCACAGGCTGGCTTAAGGCTCTTCTCTCTTCCCGGGGCCTCTGCCGTGTCTAGTGGAGTCATCTCTCTTCCTCTGTGTTCTTCTCCTGTGTGTCTACTTCTGTGTGAGAGTCTGCTTTATCAGCTGACCGGTGGGGTGGGGACTTAACCCTGCATGCCTTAATGACATGGTCAAATCAGCGCCCTAACCTTTTTTTTAAAGGTTTATTTTTTATTTATCTCTCTCCCCTTCTTGCCTCCCCCCCACCCCATTATCTGCTGTGTCCATTTGCTGTGTGCTCTTCTGTGTCTGCTTGCATTCTTGTCAGCAGCACTGGGAATTTGTGTCTCTTTTTGTTGTGTTATCTTGCTGCGTCAGCTCTCCGTGTGTGCAGTGCCACTCCTGGGCAGGCTCCACTTTATTTGCGTAGGGCTCCCCTACGTGGGGGACACCCCTGCGTAGCACAGCACTCCTTGTGAATATCAGCACTGTGCATGGGCCCACTCACCAAACGGGTCAGGAGGCCATGGGTTTCAACCCTGGACCTCCCATGTGGTAAGTGGATGCTCTATCACTTGAGCCAAATCCACTTCCCTAAAGCCCTAATCTTAACGTAATTTAATCAAAGACATCTCAGCTGAATCTAATACAGTCAAAGGTTATCATGCCTAGAGGAACAGTTACAAACATAGTATCTTTTTTTTTTAATTCATAATATCAAATTACTACAGATGGTGTTTTAGCCAGTTTTATTGTTTTCATGTATGCTTACTATTAATAGAATCCAGATAGGTCCCTGAAAGAAATGACTCTTTTGCTGAGGGACAATATTATGAGGTCTTATGAGAGACTGAAAGAATTTACAATAAAATTTGACTGCCACAGAAGTGAATGAATGGGATAAAGTGTCAGGTGACTAGAATATTACTTTTGTTTGTACTTTAAGCTCACTGGTAAAGATTTCAGTTAACAGCATGACGTTTGTGTAGCCATTTACAGAATCATTCACTGTGTGCCCTCTTAGTGTCCCCACATGTCCTAGAATTTTCAATTTTCAGTTTGGGCAATATAGAAAGACAGTTAGGAGGGTGGTCAGTTGTATGATTTGCATATTTGTCTTTTCTGTAGCAAATAAAACAGCAAAAGGCAGCTTGTTCTGTTCTCTGAACAGAAGTTTCTGTTTTCTGGTTTGATTATCAAATTAGTCTGTTTTACTGGGAGTGGTCTGCAATTTTGGACAAGGAAAATGTAGTTTTATTAGTCCTTGAAAATCTGAATCTGCACTAGCCTGACGGTTATTGGGGGGTATTTCATGGATTTAAATCATTAGTCAGTTGATTCCATCTATAGTCTACAAAGGAGATTGCTTTCAACAAAGAGAAAAGTCTTATCCAATCAATTGAAAGCCTTAAGGGGAGAACTAATGATTTCAGCAGTCAGAATTAAGAATTTCTGTCTCTGCTTCAGCCAGCCAGCTTCTCCCAGGGAATTCATTGAAACCGTCATCAGAGTTCCCAACTTGTGGCCTGCCTTACAGAATTCAGACTTTCCAATCCCCATGGTTGCATGAGCCAATCCTATAACAGATCTTTTTAGTTTATGTATACACACACTGTTGGTTCCCTTTCTCTGGAGAACCATGACTAATACAGTGCCTTGAAGGCTGTTAATAAAAATCTCTTCTCTTTCTCTTAGGGCTGCTGCTCAGAGTAAACTAGGTCACTACTCAGATGCAATAAAGGATTGTGAAAAAGCAATAGCAATTGATTCAAAGTACAGCAAGGCCTATGGGAGAATGGGGTAAGTCCTGTAAGAATGTCCAAAGTAGTACCAAGTAGTTCCAGATTTGCTGTTTTTAATGCTTGGTTTTGAATTTCCTGTTCAATGTGTTCATCTTTGTGGAACTTAATCTAGGCATTCATAAAGAACTATTTCACATTTAACCTTAAAAATGATAGGATAGATAATGTTGGTTTCTAAGCATGAAGTTCATGATCCATATAGGACAGCCACAGTTGTCAGCAAGCAGAGTGGAGAGCTCAGACCAACAGAATCTTGGAATTAGAGGGAATCTTAATGTTCCAATGATATATTCCTTTGAACCTATATAGTAAGTTATGTAATCTGAATTAGAACTGAATACCAAGACAGACATTTGACTGTGTTGGATGTCCTGCTGTTCCTTAATCATATATCTTTATTCTCTTTAGGCTTGCCCTAACTGCAATGAATAAATTTGAAGAAGCAGTAACAAGTTATCAAAAGGCATTGGATCTTGACCCTGAAAATGATTCCTATAAATCAAATCTGAAAATAGCAGAACAGAAGCTGAGAGAGGTAGCCAGTCCTGTAAGTTATTAATATCAGATGAATGAAGTATTTTCTTCCATTCGTAATTTATTGTAGTTAAATTTTAGTGGTTGGAGTAATTCTCAGATACAATTGTTTTACAGATAGGAACTGGATTGAGCTTTGACATGGCCAGCTTGATAAATAACCCAGCCTTCATTAGTATGGTGAGTATATTTCCTTTTCTTTCTACTAGCTGTTTTCTATATAGAGCTATATAGCTCCAAAATTTTATGGAAATAAGGGAGCTTTTGTGGTGGTGGGGGGTGGGGGGTGGTAGTGGTAAAAGGCTGTGTTAGAGGTTCTTAACATGCCCGTGGACCTCTTTATGGGGAAGCCATGGATGAACTTTATAAGAAGTCCATGCATTCTCTGGAATCATGTGTAAAAACTGTGTACGTGTGGATATGTGCATTTTTCTAGAGACAACCATAGTTTCATCTGATTGGCCAAGGAATCTGCAAATCACAAAGATTAAAACCATTCTTACATGGAAGTAGTTCTAAGAAGATATCAATAACTGAGGTCTGAGGATTTTGACAATAGTGTTTCCATAAGCTTTATAAGCTCCCCCCTTAACATTGTCTGCCTTCCTTTCTATTTTAGAAGTTTATTTGAACTGTTCATATAATCCTCATATAAGTATACTCCTTCCTTCAAATCAATAGAACACTTAGGGACTTTTTTGAAAGCATACACGCTCTGGCACAATATGTGGAAACTCTTATTTAGTAGATCTGGCATATAAAACTCCCTGCGTGACTGCATCCTTTTTGTTGAGAACCGCTCTATTTGATGCTATGCTCGTGGATGGCAGGGACCACTTTTTTTTTTTAATTCCCCCTCCCTTGTGGCTTGCTTGCTGTCTGCTCTCTGTGTCCATTCGCTGTGTGTTCTTCTGTGTGTCTATATTTATTTTTATTTATAACCCCCTCCTTGCAGCTTGCTTGTTGTCTGCTGCATCCATTTGCTGCACGCTCTTCTATTTTTTTCCCTTGTCTTCCTTTTTTGTTGCGTCACCTTGCTGAGTCAGCTCTCCGCAGCGCTTACAGGCCAGGGGGCACTCCACGGTGCTTGCAGGCCAGGCAGCACTCTGCGGCGTGTGGGTGAGCCTGCTTTCCCAAGGAGGCCCTGGGATGCGAAACCAGGGCCTCCCATATGGTAGACGGGAGCCCAACTGATTGAGCCACAGCCGCTTCCCCAGTGACCACTTTTTATTCATCTTTATTTCCTTCAAAAAATGTCTTGCATCCACTAAATCTTCATTTGAATTAAAATGGACAGATGACTTATTCTCCATAAGACAGAGTTGTTTTTTGAGCAATTGGTAGTTTGTTTTCCCTCATCTAATTGAATCATTCTTCCTACTACCTGGCAAGATATTTATGTCTCTTTATAGGTTTTGTGATATTTTTGAACGTTGTTACCAATTGTCAGGTCTCAGTTTATGCTGTTTTAACAGGATGTGAAAATTGAATTATTTTAGTTTCAGATTGGGGTTTAGGCCCCAATATACTATGTTCCAACTTAAGATGTGAAACCACCATGGAGTTACAAAAGGTAGGGATTGAAAACATATTTTGTGACTCTTAAAAAAGGGTTGAGTTAATAGACATTAGGAGAGGAATGTTTTAGAGAGCTGTTGGAGTTTCAGACTCTTTCGTGCATGAGGGAAGTAGTAGGGGCCTGCCTTCATCTCAAGTCCATTGAGGAGAATGTATATATGACCTTCAGTTGGGCAAACAGTGGACTGCTGTCTGAGTTGCTAGAGAAGCCTGTGGCATAATTACTGCAGTGGGTTGGGAATTAATTATACTTGACAGGGGAGCAAAGGTAGGTTTCCTGTGGATCAAGGTGAACACACATGCCTTTGAGATAATTCCAGTCTGAATCTTTCTAATGGGACTTTGTGCAAGAGGGCCTCCTGGAAGGTGATGGGTACTTACAGAGAGTCTATGAAGGAAGACTGCTAAGAATCTGGAACCAAAAAGAAAATCCTAACCATCTAGCTAAATGACCCTTTCCAGAAAATAGGAAATCCCCCGGAGGTGAGAGTAATGAAAGAGGTGGGGAGCGAAGACAGGTGTCTAAAGAACCTCAGAGTGCTCCATAAGAGATCCAGAGCAGTTTTCAACAAATTTCAAACCCAAAGAATACCAATGCAAAACTACTATGATTAGCATGAACTAACAAAGAAAACCTTTCCTCCTTCCCTTACCTCTCCTAGAGCTTCTACTTAAACCCTGAGCTTGGAGGGCCGGAAATCTTGGTCAGCAAATTGGTCAGCAAATTGGGGTTAGAGGAGTAGAAACATTGTGGGTGGAGAAGGACTGGGGGGCGGCAGAAGATAAAGAACAGGCAACCCATGCCCCTCTTTTCTACTACAACTGACATTCTAAAGTACACAAGAGAGATAGTGGGAAAAACTTTATCTTTAAATGAAGTTTTATGTATTTGGTTATTACACTAAGCAACACTGGTTAATCACTGAAATGGAAGTCATTTTGTAACTTAAAGTGACTGGACGGCTTCACACTTGAGTTACTAGAAAAGCCATAGGACCTGCTCTCTCTTTCTTTGGGTCCTAGATGCTAGGAGAAGGGGGAAAACTAGTTTTGCAGCACCAGCTTAAAGGTACTGTAAAACAAAATAAAATGCTTTATATTTACAGCTCATAAATCCTGCTCTTTTAAGTGTATAATGCCTATACTACTCATGTGTTGGCTCAGAGGCAGCAATCCTAATTGGGATTCAAGGACAGTTATTGAATTAATTTGCAAGTCACTCAAACAATCTTTTTGGTAATAAAAGCAAGCGGTTTTATTTCCAACACCTTATTTAGGGTCAGTGAATTAAAAATTACTGTATAAAGATTTAGGGTAAATTTAAATTTTACATGAATATTGTTGACAGGACCTATGTGAGGCCAAAAAAAATTATGCTTCCAAAACAAAAAGTTTTTAAAGTGTGTGTATGTTTAAATATGATCTCATCCCTCCCCTCATTCCTATAAATATGGGAAGGACCAAAACTATTGGGTCCCATGGAGCAAGGTCACACCTCTTAATAGTACACTTTTGGAATGAGTCATCTCAAGTGTAGGAGACTCCTAACTGCTTTCAAGGAATTGTCCTTTTGGTTCAATTGATCTGATAAGTAGTAGAAAATAAACTGCCATCAAAATCCTATTCATAGTATTGTTTGTAAGCTCTTTATCCTTGCAGTGTATTTTTAAAAAAGATTTATTTTTCTTTTCCCACCCCCTCATTGTTTGCACTTGCTGTGTCTGTTCATCATCCTTTCTTTAGGAGGCACTGGGAACTGGACCTGGGACCACCCATGTGGGAGGGAGGTGCCTAATCGCTTAAGCCACCTCTGGTCCCTGCTTCGTTGTCTCTCGTTATGTTTTTCCTCGTGTCATCTTGTCATGCCAGCTCACAGCACTTGCCTATTGTGCCAACTTGCTGCCCTGCTGGTTCTCTTTAGGAGGCACTGGGAACCTCTGCTACCTTCTTTGTAGTATCTCATTATGTTTTTCTTCTGTGTCTCTTGTTGCATCATCTTGCTGCACCTGCCCATTGTACCAGCTCACTGTCTTCTTTAGGAGGCACTGGGAACCGAACCACAGATCTCTCATGTGGTAGGCAGGAGTCCATTCACTTGAGCCACATCCACTTCCTCCTTGCAATGTATTTTTAAAGCCATTTTTTTCCATTTCCACTAAAACTCTACAGAACATTAGTATATAGTCTTCATTCCTCTTTTTTTTTTGTTGTTAAAGATCTCTAAATACTAACTGCCTTAATGGGAGATGCTATTTTTCAATTTCAGGCTGCAAGTTTAATGCAGAATCCTCAAGTTCAACAGCTGTAAGTATACAAAGAGTTTATTACATTCTTTCCCCTCCATCTGCCAGGCTCCTAATTTGAGCACATCAGCTCACAAATGATAAAAACTGCCCCAGTGCCGGTCAGTGGGATTACAGCCATGCTTTGCTTAGTCTCTTACATAATGTAGGTATGTTTAACTGACTTCTGTGGGCAGTTATCTTACTTGTTAAAAATGTGTACCAACCCCAGTGCTCTATCTTTTGTGTACTCTAGTATGTCAGGAATGATGACAAATGCCATTGGGGGACCTGCTGCTGGAGTTGGGGGCCTCACTGACCTGTCCAGCCTCATCCAAGCGTAAGTGTTACTCAAAGAAAATTAGTGAAAATATATTTCATTTTACAGTTTGTCTCTAAAGTGAGGGAATTAGCTCTAAATATAAACTTTTTTAAAAAAGATTTATTTATTCAACCCTCACCCCTCCCTGTTCTTTGCAATCGCTGTCTGCTCTCTATGTCCATTTGTCTCTGTGTCTGCTCGTCTTCTATTTAGGAGGTACCAGGAACTGAACCCAGGACCTCCCATGAGGAGGAGAGGCCCTCAATCACTTGAGCCATCTTGGCTCCCTGGTTTGTTGTGTCTCTTATTGTCTTTCCTCTTTGTGTCTCTTTTGTTGAGTCATCTTGTTGGGCCAGCTTGCCTTCTCCAGGAGGCACCGGGAACTGAACCCGGGACCTCCCATGTTGTAGGAGGAAGCCCAATTGCTTGTGCCACATCTGCTTCCCTAAATATAAACATTACAACAATTTTTAAAAGAATCATAATTTAGTTATTTCAAACTTTTTTCAGTGTCTATTACTCAAGAAACTCCTTGCATCTTTTCACTACTTGAGTCCATTAACTTAACTTCCATCCAAATTGCTTAAGATACATTTTTTTTGAATCTCCATGTAATTGGAAATTTTATACCAAGTACTGTACCTATCTGCTATTTGTGATTTCAACCATGTTAACTACTTAAAATGTTGCACACATTCAGGAATTTGTGTTAAACTTCACTGCCTTTTAAAAAGTCAATTCTGGGAAGCAGATTAGGCTCAACTGATAGAGTGTTTGCCTATTATATGGGAGGTCCAGGGTTCAAACCCAGGGTCTCCTGACCCGTGTGATGAGCTGGCACGCAAGGAGTACTGTACCACACAGGGGTAGTACATGCAAGGAGTGCACCCCGTAAGGAGAGCTGCCCCGTGTGAAAAAAGCGCAGCGTGCCCAGGAGTGGTGCTGCACACATGGAGAGCTGATGCAGCAAGATGACGCAACAAAAAAGAGACAGAGATTCCCAGTGCCACTGACAAGAATGCAAGTGGACTCAGAAGAACACACAATGAATGGACAGGGAGCAGACAATGGGGAGGGGGGGGGAAAGGGGAGAGAAATAAATAAAAATAAATCTTGAAAAAATAAAATAAAAAGTCAATACTGGCAGAGCAGTGTAGCATGGTGGTTGGGCACCTGCTTTGCACGTACAAGGTCCTGGGTTCAATTCCAGTACCTACTAGGAAAAAAAAATTCTGTGACCGAACTGGATATTATACTTAGTAATATGAGAGATTATTAAGATTTGAATATGAGAAAATACCTTGCATTATATGTGAGCATATACAACAAAAGCATATGCTTTGTAGCCATTTGCTTCTTACCAGAGTGGTGGATTTTGCTCAATTCAGACACTCCTTTTTTAGTGGGTGTTTTCTTACTGGTAACTATATGGAGGCAGTGGTAAACTTGCAAATACTGAAGTTGTGATTCTCAAACTTGTATTATAGCATAAGTTCTCTTTGAGTAGTCCCCATATCTTTACAGTTCTTTTTGCATGAATGTTGTGTGGCTGGTAATTCCCTAACTCATACCACGTTGCCTTTTTACTACAGGGGACAGCAGTTTGCTCAACAGATACAGCAACAGAATCCTGAACTTATAGAACAACTAAGAAATCATGTCCGGAGCAGATCATTCAGCAGCAGCACTGAAGAACATTCCTGACTTCACCAGGGGCCCTAGCTCAGGATGCAAATGGCTTCTTGTTTTGAAGTGTTCACCATAGATAAGAGGGAAAAAAAACACCATAGCTGATTTTTGAAAATAATGGAGGAAAAACTCTTGTATATATTCCTAAAGAATAAATCTGTTTAGATAATAGGTTTATCAGAGACTTGAACATAACATGACTCTTTTGGAAACAAATGATCACTAGGCTTGTTAACTATAAGTGCCAATATAGCACTGGACAGGGTTCCATTTTCAAACCTTTATCATATTTGTATATTAGACTTAACAACAGAGTATATTTATTGAATAGTTGGTTTGTTTATTGGTGAGAGAGGGGAGATGTCCCATGCTGGTCTACAAGAAATAAACTTGCCACTGAACAGCATGCCGAGGGAAAACAATTTTTATTTAGGTGTAGCTATGATACATTATCAGTAATGAATATGTATCATAGGTGCCAGTGCCATCATTAATGCTGCTTATTGTGATAGGTGACAAGTGATCTTAAGAGCTGGTAGAAAACAGCATTTGGTACAAGGGATATCTTTTTGAAAAGAAAAATAGATGAGGTGAATTTAGAGAGAGTGATGGTAGACTGCTCAGATTTTCTGCATAGTTCTTAAGTAATCTTGCCTGCAGCTTGGTATTGATAACATTAGCATGGCCAGTTGTCCTAAGTATATAATAAAATACATTTAGAAATCCTTAATGGTACTGGTTAGGCCAGTTATATAACTATTCAGTTTAATTAGCACAATTTCACCAGTGGTGACTGTCCATAGAAACTCAAAATATGGGTCAGGATATACTATAGGTATATCCTGATTAGATATACCTATAGATAAATCAATGGCTTGGTCCATTGATTATATTAGATAAATCAATGGCTTGGTCCTAAGTTAAGGATTTTCTAAGTGGCATTTAATTATGTCCTCAAACATTAAAGAAAAAAAAACTCAGTAGTTACTTGATGGATTTAAAAAATCATCTATTACTAACATAGCTTGTTCATGTAATTCTCTGCTCATATAATTTGACTTGGCATGCCACTTATGCTTAACTTTAATTTGATGCAACTTAAATCTAACAGGAAACTGAAAATGTTTTCATGTAAATTACATGCCATATTCGTTAATAGAGAATAGTGTCACTAGATATTAATGGCATGCCTCTAACTACAGTGATGAATGAGACAGTTCTAATTACAATTAGACTTTCTTTTTTTGTTGTTGTTAGTTATGAAGTTGGTAAACTGGGGCTGACATGTAATAATTTCACAAGTGTTGTAAGAACTGAAATGAAAGTAATATAAAATCACACAGTGATACTGATGATTAGGGTCTCTGCAAAAGACCAACTTTTTCTCTATTTCCCTTTGTAAGATTAGAACAATGGTTCTATATTTCAGGTAGTTCTGTTGTAGGTCCAAGGACTCTAATTTAGAGAAACATGAGGTTAGAGTGTTCTCCTCAATTAGACCAGAAAGTACATAAGCATCTGGGCTAAGGCTACAGTGAAGATCCAAAATAGTTCTGGCCAGAGAAGATCAGAAATTAAATTTTAACACTTTGAAATTAAGTCACTTATATTCCATCTAAACCAACTTAATTTTTCACAAAGTCAACTCTTGGTGTTCAAATGTGATACAGAATAAAATCTTAACTAATAAGATAAAAATGACGACTGGATGAAAATACCAGAAGCAAGGTTTAATCCTTAGTAAAAATTAGTCATTCTTACCCAGTGTTGAATAAGAAGTTAACATTTCCAGCACAATTATCTTGAGTGCATTAAAAACACTTAGCTCAAGAAATTGTAAGCCTCTCATCAGGCAGACTAAGAAAAAACAAAAACTAGTAGTTTCAGCAATAAAGGGAGATATCACTATAGATCCTGTAGGTAATAAAAGGATAATTTAGAAAATTCCAATTGCAGGTCATTTATTTAACTAAGATGAAACAAATTGAGTTTTAAAGTATAAACTACCAAAGTTCACTGAAGAAATAACATGAATATAATTAAGAAATTTAACTTGTATTTAAAAAAGCCTTCCAGAAAAGAAAACTACAATCCCAGATAGTTTTTACTGGTGATTTTTACCAAACATGTAAGATAGAGATGATATCAATTCTATGCAATCTCCTCCAGAAATTGAAAGAGGGTACACTTCCCAACTCATTTTATTTGGCCACTGTCACCATGATACCAAAATCTGACAAAGACATCATTAAAAATTTTAAATAATGTCAATGTGCTAATATTTGTAGTTATTTTTAAAATAAGAAATAATGGGAATTGATGTATTTCTTCCATTTTATCCTTAGAAGGGTAAACAAATCTAGATGATACCTGTCAACTACTTGGATTTCCAACCTATCCAGGCCATTTTGATCTTTTCGGAGGTACCTTCATTACTTCTGAATCACTTTACTGGAAGCTATTTCAAGAGATGGTTCTTTGTACTAGATTGGATTGTGCTAGCAACTCTTAAAACTCTAAGAAAATATTATTCTTGCTTGTTTAGGAAATACAGTCCCTATCTAACGAGAGAAAAAAGGAGGGCATTGCAGTAAATCTTTGTACTCTAGTTAGGAAATGCTTGACTTCCACTAACCACACTTCACTGTTGTAGCCATAGCTGTTATGATGCTATATAAAACTTAACATGTTCTTATTTATGCAAACAACATTTTCATTTAATGTACCAAATTGTTTATCTAGTTTTTATTTATTTATTTTTGGAGGTACCAGGGATTGAAACCAGGACCTTGTACATGGGAAGCAGGTGCTCAATCACTTGAGCTACATCTGCTCCCCTCTGTAATATGGTGGTGTTTTTGGGGGATTTTTTTTGAGGTACTGGGGCCGGGGACTGAACCTGGGACATCATATGTAGGAAGCTGGCACTCAACCACTTGAGCCACCCTGGCTCCCCTGAGTTGGTTTTTTCATTTCCTTTGCTTGTTGTTTCTTGTTTTGGGGAGGCATAGGGTACTGAACTTGGGACCACCCATGTGGGAAACAGGTGCTCAACAACTTGAGCCACATCTGCTACCCTATAATCTACTTAAAAAAAATTTTTTTTTAAGTTTTTATTTCTGCCCCTTACCTGCCCCCTCTCCCATTGTCTGTTCTCTGTGTCCACTTGATGTGTGTTCTTCTGTGTCTGGTTGTATTCTCATTAGGCAGCTCTGGGAACTCATCCTGGGACCTTCCAGAATGGGAGAGAGGTGATTATTCTCTTGTGCCACCTCAGCTCCCTAGTTTTTTGCATCTTTTTTTAAAAAGATTTATTTATTTTATATTTTTCTTCCCCCCACTCCCAGTCTGCTCTCTCTGTCCATTCGCTGTGTGTTCGTGTCCACTTCTATTCTTGTCAGCGGCACGGGAATCTGTGCCTCTCTTTGTTGCATCATCTTGCTGCGTCAGCTCTCCGTGTGTAAGGCGCCACTCCTGGCCAGGCTGGACTTTCTTTCACGCGGCGCACTCCTTGCACGTGGGGCTCCCCTATGTGGGGGACACCCCTGCTTGGCACAGCACTCCTTGCGCGCATCAGCACTGCACGTGGGCCAGCTCTACACGGATCAAGGAGGTCCTGGGTTTGAAACTCAGACCTCCCATGTGGTAGGTGGACGCTCTATCCATTGAGCCAAGTCTGCTTCTCTGTATCTCTTATTGTCTCTTCTCTTATGTTGCATCATCTTGCTGTGTCAGCTTTCTGTGTGGGCAGCACCACTCCCGGGTTGGCTGCACTCTAGCACAGGGTGGCCCTAACACACAGGGGACACCCCTGTGTGGAGCGGCACTCCTTGTGTGCAGCAGCACTCTGCGTAGGCCAGCTTGCAACATGGGCCAAGAGGCCCTGGGTATCACCCTGGACCTCCCATATGGTAGGCGAAATCCTGTCAGTTGAGCCATATCCGCTTCCCTATAATATGGTTTTAACAGATCCTTTCTAAGAAGGCATCTTATAACCCTTATTTAAAAGTATGTGTCCAAGTTATTGTTTTCAAACAGAAGAGACTTAATAATAGCACCACTCCCGGGCCGGCTGCACTCTAGCACAGGGTGGCCCTAACACACAGGGGACACCCCTGCGTGGAGTGGCACTCCTTGTGTGCAGCAGCACTCTGCGTAGGCCAGCTTGCAACATGGGCCAAGAGGCCCTGGGTATCACCCTGGACCTCCCATATGGTAGGCGGAAACTCCTGTCAGTTGAGCCATATCCGCTTCCCTATAATATGGTTTTTTTTTTTTTAAAGATTTATTTATTTATTTAATTTACCCCCCTCCCCTGGTTGTCTGTTCTTGGTGTCTATTTGCTGCGTCTTGTTTCTTTGTCCGCTTCTGTTGTCGTCAGCGGCACGGGAAGTGTGGGCGGCGCCATTCCTCGGCAGGCTGCTCTCTCCTTTCACGCTGGGCGGCTTTTCCTCACGGGCGCACTCCTCACGGGGGACACCCTTGCGTGGCACGGCACTCCTTGCGCGCATCAGCACTGCGCATGGCCAGCTCCACACGGGTCAAGGAGGCCCGGGGTTTGAACCGCGGACCTCCCATATGGTAGACGGACGCCCTAACCACTGGGCCAAAGAAGGCATACTAAGAAGGCATAGTATAACCCTTATTTAAAAGTATGTGTCCAAGTTATTGTTTTCAAACAGAAGAGACTTAATAATTAATCAAATTATATGGCAGATTTCAAGTGACCGTTATATATTACTTTTAGAATTTGAAACAGAAGTTTCAGTCATGAGATCTTTAAAAAATAATCAAGCTCAGAGCAGTGGCTACAAACTCTTGCTTCCTCATTTAATTAATGTTAATTATTTTGGAAGAAAAACAGACTTCAATTTTATACTACTTGAGCTTTATTTTGTACAGATATTTCATTAGTTATTAATCCAATTCTGAACACAGCTTTCATTTTGGACCAAACAATATGTCATGGCAATAAATAATTATGCATAAAAAAGCCAATTTTTGTATTTCATTCAATGCACTCTGACTTTAAAAAGTTAAATAAACATGCGTGAATTTTAGCTTACCAAAATAGGATAGCTTCTATTTAAACAAAAGCATAAGCTTTTGTTTTCCTGACAAAATATTCAAACTTTTTATCACAATCATGTTCCAAAGTTGTATATAACCTTAACTTCTGCACTGTTTCTTTTTCATGATGTAAGTAAAGAAGTATGATTGCACGCAGAGACAGTTTTACTATAATATTAATACATGATTTACAGTACAAGAAGAAATATCAGAAGCTGGGAATCTTTTTAAATGTGACTTGTGAACAGGAGTGGCTTATTTTTCAGTGGCAAATAAAACAGTACCTTTTGGCTTAGAATTAGAAAATTTAAAATTAGTCTACTTAATTAAAAGTTAACTGAGTGATCAACCATCTAAGAAAGGAAACTAATTTTGTTCTCCTGTCCAGTAACTTAAAAGTTAGATGGTGTGTGTGTGTGTGTGTGTATATTCAAGCACACATATGTACCACTACAGTCCAAATACAATGATTTTGAAAATGTTTAGAAAAACTCATATAACAATGTGTTAGCAAATATCAGTTTACATGAGTATTAACAAATACTTTTTCTGTTGACTGAGTTGCTAGGAAAAAACTGGAAATAATTATACATAAAATTATGATGCGAATTCTAAATTTCTAAGAAACAACTATTCTCTAGATTGGCATCAGCAAACTAAGGGCCAAGTGGCCTGCTGGCCTGTTTTTGTAAACAAAGCCATGTTCTTTCATTTACAATTGTCTGTGGCTGCTTTCATACTACGATGGGGGAGTTAAGTAGCTATGACAGACACTATATGGCTTACAAAACCAAAATTATTTGCTATCTATACCTTTTTACAGAAGTTTGTTGACCTCTGTTCCAGATGCTTGCAAGAGAAAAATGGTCTCAAGTATAGAGCTTCGGGAGAACAAAGTTCAATGGTCATCTAACACTGAACGAAATGAGATAATATCTATAGGAAATATACATGTTCATTTGAATATAATATAATTCATATGATAAAATCAGCAAAGGATTCTTTTTAAAACAAATTTAATATTTTAAAGGACCCAGTTTTATAGGAAAGACATTTAAATAATGCATACTTATTTTTGCAGTTAAATTGATCGTATTACATACAAAACTGACAAAAATACAGAAAGCAGTTCTATGAAATTAAATGGAAAACACTGGAAATTTTCTTCAGCTTTCCACTTTAATGGCCGAAGATACCACACAGACTTGTGCAATGTCATCATATTCATAGGTTCTCTTTAAGAACGTGTCTGTTAGTCTTAAGCCGGAGACACTCTATTGAGAGAAAGATACAGGCTTAAGTTTTCATTCATTGGTAATTACCAGAGAAAATATAGACATGATAAAGATTATGGATTAACAGTCCCCAAATACTGAAATTATTCAAAAGAGAACATACTTGCAGTCCCTGTACTGAAGACAGTAGAGTAAGGGCAAGGCAGAGAGAAGAACTTGGATGCAGCTTTCCAAGCTGTCTTCCTGAAATGCCACACCAGTGGATAGAATTGGTATTGCACATTTCCAAAACAAGATCCATAGTCCTTTCACTGCTGGAGGAATCAGAAAAACAGGAATAAATCTTGTTCCTTTCATAAACAGATACTCTGATATTTCTTTCAGGAGAATGAAAACCTATTATATCATTTTTTATTTCATAAAGATAGAATCAGGAAAATGAAAGGAGATGGCATCTTCCAGGGCTTAAAATGGCACTGAGAATAATCTGTCTGCCTGGATGTTGGCTTTGTGGTTTTAGTATTGAATAATGGCTCCCTGGTAGTGATATGTTACCATTTCTCTGGGAAGCTTGCAAACTGTCTATTCTTGCTATGTATTCTTCCTTTTTGTATTAGGTACTCTTCAAGAAGGAAAAAGACACTGAGTCTGACCCAGTATTTCTGATATATAATTTCTTCCTATTATGAATATGCAGCTAATGTGGAAAATAAATGACAAGATTCTTAAGAAGTAAATGCTATTCATTTTGTTCACTGTATTATTTAACATGAAAAGACTGCTTCTGCTTATAATTGGCACCACCAGTTCGGCCTAAACATTTATTAAAATTAATGAAAGCATGCAAATAATTAAAAAAAAAAAACTTTGGCTCATAATGAAAAAGTCTCCTACTCTACCACAAGTACTTTCAACTTTTTTAAAGCTGTTTTGTCTCATAGTACTGTATTCTAAAATATTCATTTTAATTTTGAATTTACTGATTTTTAGACATATTGACTCTATAGTCTATATATATATCTCTGTCTCCCCAGGAGGCACTTGAAATGGCCACCATGTGCCAGCAACCAGGTTAGATGCACTACATGAGTTTTTTATTATACTTCACAAGCATCCAGTAATATTATGTGTGTTATATACTTATATGTAGAGTAATCCCATTTTTATAGTGAGGAAACTGAAGACCTAAGAAACGAGTGCTTTTTAGAAAACTCTTATTTGAACCACCAAAAGTTAGTGGACACCAAAAGAAATGAATTTTATTTTTTACAGCACTGTCAGCTGATGAATAATTTGCTATGACTCAACGAATCTCCAAACAAACCTTATTTATTAGTGTGGTTTATTATTTACTGAAATCATTCTATGATATGGCAGGCACTTCATATACAAATTTGGGTAAGATATGATACCTTTTTTCAAATAATTCACAATCTAGTGAGGAAGAGACTAATGAATGGATATGGGATTAAAGAGGTTTATATATTTAGTCTGTGGGAGTTGGGATTCATCACTGCATTATCAACTAATATATACCAAGTAGTAACAAAATTGATAGACTGGAATTTAATCCTAGGTTTTTCTTGTTTAAAGAACTGTGCCCTTTGCCTCCCAATAGGTAGATTATATTCTCTATTTATTAGGAAAGTCCTATTTTCCCATCTATGATTATCCCTCATATTAAATTTATAACTAACTTCAAGTTTCTTAGTATTAAAGATACCACTCAGGTTCAAATATGCCTCAGAAAATCTATCTTACTACTTTTAATCTGTAAAGTATTTTTCTGTAAGAATCTCCTAATTCATGGATTAGTAGCCGAAAGTGTGAAGAAAGTATAAACACTGAAAAAAATAGGGACTCTGAAGTCAAGTACACTTGGATTCAACTTTTGGCCCTATCTTTACTAGCTCTATGAGCTTGACTAAATCACTTAACTTCTCACAGTTGGTTTTCTCCTGCATAAATGTGAACAATTAATAACCACCTCATAAAGAGTGATAAGAAATACAGCAAGTGCCTAATACAGTAGTACCTCAAACATATTTAATGTACTGCTACTAGATGAGGAACTTTATATTATTAAGTTATTAAATATCGAAGTAAGAATCTTATAAGGAGAGAGTGTATGTAAAAGATTTAAAAATTCTTTTTTAGATATGTGAGGAGGAAAGGGCATCCATTCACAAACACTGGCATTACCTGCAGTTTGTTATTTTACAGGTAATATGAAAAGGTTCTTCTAGGTTTACGGTATCTGGGATTGCCTCCAAAGACAACCTAACATCTCCATAACCTGGAGCCTAAGAGAAAAAGCAACACAGTTAATATATATTACAAAATCTTTCAGTTTTAATAAAGACAGCAAACCAGCACATGTGCTCAACAGTTGGGTTGCAAGCTGAAGAAAATACTTCTCATCCTGTTTCCTTATTCTCACTTCTTGTACTGCTGCTACCTAAGGAACAACACTGTAGACCCTGACTGTTTTTGCTGTTAACTACCACATATTCAGTACAGTTAAGATGAATTTCATAGGTAAATAGTAAAGAAATTTCATGGGTCTGATCTTAAATGCATACTTTCCAGAGATACTGTAGCTTCTACATATGTAACTCTAAATAGACAAGGTTATTGCCTAATATAAATGAGGGAAAATCACTTGAAATGAACCAGCAAGAAAATATCTTTTCACAAGATGCACAGGCACATTTCTGACCCAAGATGGCATTTTTCAAGCCTATCTGATGTTTCTGATGGACCAGAGAAACTACTTAGCAGGATGATAGCTAATTGGTATATTTATAAATAGGCCCCTTGGTTGTCTCCCTGCCCCGCCCCACACCCCTTGTGGCTTGCTTGCTGTCTGCTCTCTGTGTCCATTTGCTGTGCATTCTTCTGTGTGTCTGTATTTTACTTTTTAAAATTTATTCCCCTCCCCCCCTTGCGGCTTGCTTGTTGTCTGCTCTGTTTCCATTTGCTGTGTGCTCTTCTGTGTTTTTACTTGTCTCCCTTTTTTGTTGTGTCATCTTGCTGAGTCGGCTCTCAGGCTTGTGGGCTGGGCAGCTCTCCGCAGCATGCAGGCGAGTCTGCCTTCACAAGGAGGCCCCGGGGCCCAAACCCAGGGCTTCCCATATGGAACATGGGAGCCCAAATCACTGAGCCACAGCTGCTAACCCCTTGGTTGTCTTTTTAAAAGAAATTATTGGAAATTACTCCAAGTAATGACAATGTAATGAATGAAAATATTTCCTTTTAAATTATTACCTCAAACAGAGAAAGAAAAGTAAACTTTAGAATATATCAGAAAAGGTAATATCCAACATAAAGGGAGAAACCTGTGGCAATTTTTCATTTGTGCAAGAAAAAGAAAATCCTAGGAACAGAAATTAGGTAACATGTCCAACCAACATTTCCAAGATAACTTTTGTGGGACTTGCCTTCACTCTGAATTCCAGATGCCTCAGATTTTTTAATTTAGAAAAGGTATGAACTTTTCTAAAAGTGAATGTAGTAAGTCCAAGAGTTTCAGGATATTGCAATCAAAAAAATGTAAAATATTGTAAGTCAGATGGGCAGTGACCATTAATAGCACAGGAGGGGCTACTTGACAGTTATTTTCATTTAATATTAAAGTAAAACAACATGTATTAAGGATAAATTAACATTTGAACATTTTTGATTCATCTCAGTATCAGTTTTCCACCTGGAGATCTAAAATATTAGTCTATCTCTTATTATCTAGTAATATTAATGCCTTATGCTGATTTTTAGTCCTAGACCTTGGAAGGTTTAAGTTGTTCTAATTGCCCTCCTACCCCAATGCCAAAAGCCCCATCAACGTTCCTTTCCAGACTTACCATTCTTTGAAGCTGGCTGGTCTGTAACCTTCCCCTTTCACCGAGATTTGTTTTCCACACTATATCTAATTTTCCAATTACTGTTACTCCCTTAATGATGCCTGCCTTTTCTGAAAATTCCTTCTTGGGCTTTAGGCAGTATAAGTACTGGCGTGTATCCATTGGCTGCAAATATGCTCTTGACCCAAATGTAGACACACTGAGAGAGGAAGAGACAGAGATATAGGAAAATATCTACCATATTTTAAAAGAAAAACAATGGCTATGATTATTCTTTTAGTACAGAAACTGCATGATTTACCATTTAAAGATCTAGACTAGAACAAATCAGTGGTCTCCAGACACAAATGAAATGGACTTGCACATAGAAGATTTAGTTTTCTTTGATTATTTTCTACTGATTGATGTGTTATTTATACAGGGTCTTGAGGCTCTTTATAATAGAATGAAAAGTATAACCTAAATTACTGGGCATATATCAATTAACTAAAAAAGGTAATAGAAATCAGAACCTGAAATATCCTGTCCTCTTTCTCTAAAATTGTCAAATAAAATAGAAAAAGAAACATTTCATTCTAAAATAATCATTTTCAAAATGACCTAAAAGAAAAGAGAAATTGAAGTTTAGGAAAAGGGAAAATTATTTTCTTCAGTTGGGGTTGGAGGTGTGGGGTGTGGGAGGCTACAAACTTTTCCTTATTGACCACCATAATAAGATAAAAGGAAACTTTTCATTCTTGATTAAGAATATCAGGTATGCCTTCCTCAACTATTACTTTCTTTCTTATCCATATTAATCTTAAACCTACATCTATTTTTCCTCTTATAAATTACTTATTAAAAGACACAATCGCTTTTCACAAGAAAATTAAACCATTTTATCCCTATGCCCATTCCTTTTGATGTTGGAAGAATATTTCTTTTGTAAGAATCACCCTCACTCTTACCCTTTCTAATTTTTCCACTAATCCTTTTGATGACTCAGTTACATGTTTTGCAGGACAGAGGTTGACAGCATCTATATTTACCTCACTGAATTATTGTCAGCATTAAAAGAACAAGTACTTTGTATAGGAAAATATAAAATCCAAGGGTCGGAGTCCTTATTTATTTTTTTATGGATAACTGAAGCACTGATGTAATACTATTGATATAAAAAATTATAAACTACCCAAGAATAAAGGTTGTTAGAAAAGCACATATCTTTAGAAAACAAGAACAGTTCATAACTGTATTTACCATTCGCCAGCTTGGTTGACAGAATTTAGTTCTGCTACATTGTACATTATAGATGGCTCCAGGGAAACCTTCTCCATAAACATGGGTGAGGTTGTAATGTTCTGAATCTGGGCTTCAAGAAAGACTTCATCGGTCTAAAGATATTTAAAAAAATCTAATAAAGTGTGATGGTACTTAAGTATTTAGTAAATAACAATAACTGATCTATATGAAGAAAAACTATTAACCTCAAATGTTATTAGTTCATGCCTGCAAATCAAAGTTACCATAATTAATGCAATGAAAGAAACCATCCCACCACAATTAACAGGAGCATAGTCAAATGTTAGTCAACTGATACCTTGCCAAACAATGGATGGGGGATAACTGTAACATATTTTGTATTAACATTCTCAAAATATTTATTGCATTACTGAAAGTGCATTCATAAATATCCTAAATCTTTTATTAAGTCATTAAAAAGTTAAGATGTATTTTAGAATGATGAATATACCTGTGCACCTGTAATTTCATTGTTATAATGCGAGATAATGTCTTTATTATAGTATTTCTGCATAATGTAACTTCAACTGTGATATTACTTCAATTCATATTGTATAGTAACCACTATACTGCGAATAGTCATTTTAAAATCTCATAGGATTTAACTAAGGCAATTTGTGAGTGGTCACCAGTGATTTCTTGGTTCATCTGAAATGCATATATAGGGCTAGAAAAAGAATATGTGAATTATACCTGACAATGTTAGAGATGTTAAAATGAAGCAAAAGGTAATTTGCAGCCTTAGTAACAGCTGGGAAATCTGATGTTATTTAGCAATATTTTAGTCATTAGGTGATTTATGTACTTAATTTTACATAAATTTTTTATTCCCTGATAAAGCTAAAGGTCTTTACTTTTATGCAACTTGGTTATTTTTTTTTCTTTCTATAACTGAAGGATAGCAGACTAATTTAGTCCATCTTTGAAACAAACCTATATCAAAAAATATATTAAGAGTATTATTTTGTTCAAAATTTCATAATAATAAATATACAGAAATAAACATAAAACACTTCACACTTCTGAGCTTTGTAATAAAAAGCCAGAATAATAGATATCATTGGCCAAAATGTAATGATGAAGTTGTAATTTAATGTATTATTACTGAAAATAAAACAGATTCTTTAGTCCCTGGCAGTTATGCTCAACAGAAAATAGAAATACAATGACTTATCAGCATAAAAGAATGTGCCATTTAGGGCACTATTCTGTTACCTTTTTTTCAAAAAATAAATATCTCCCATCAATCCATTGCTTTTTTAAAAAATGACCACAGGCCCACATTTCAGTTGTCTGCAAAAGTTTAGGAAGAGTTTAGATAAATGAAAGAAAAACAAGCAGCATAATGGAAAATCAAGTTAGTCTGAACAGTTAGTATAAAGTAATTTGACATTTGAAAAATTAATATAAGAAATCAAAAAGGCAACTGATGATGTTATTAAGTAATATGATATGAACATATGCTCCTTATAGTAAACAGAAATTAGAAAATATGATTTTAGTCAATTTGGGAAATTGTGCTTTTCTTCTGTTTACTGATTTTGTCAAAAGCCTCATATTTACCTGACTCAGATTTAACACTAAAAACTGCTATGCATTTGAAGATGGATTTCAATTATATAGTCTTTTCAAAGAATTGAAGGATAGTAGAATATTTCATGGCAAGGTGTTGTAAATCTTGTCTATTTTAAGCAAGGTTAACATGTCTTTTCCAAAAAACATGTAAAGAAACACTAACATGAGAATATAATTGTTTCAATGACAATTTAATCTTTAATCTATTTTTTTCCCATAGAATATGATAATCCATATAATATAAGTTATATATAGCTTTCTGCTATAGGGGGTGGGTATCACAACTAACTTTGTTTTTCCACTATGTTTTGTAAAGAGAGATTAATTAGGCAGAGAGTAAATAAGTGGTGAGTAAAAAAGCATATAAATTTATAATAAAAAAATCAAATTACCACAGAACTGAGGTCACTCTAATGGAAAAATAAAAAAGAAAAATTAGAAAAATCAGAGTTAAATGTTAAAGAAAAAGAATAACTTTAAAATAAGATGCATTGTTGCATTTTCTTGTCTTTACTAAACAAGACAGCATTAGTAAACAAGAAAGTAAACAGAAAAGTAACACAGATACACAACAAATTATTTTCCTAAAAAGGTGAAACTGTTAAGGTTAAAACAACAATGGACTAGAGAACACTATAGCTAAATATTTTAACAGGAGCAAATATTTAAGGGCATATTTTTGGGGAGAGAGGATACCCCATGCCTTTATAGTTCTATAAATCTTTGACCCACATGGTAGTTTTTCACATGTCATTTTGTACGAATACACACTTATCCGCCACATTTAGAATAGATATATACTATACAGCTTCTCCTAAACCTATCTAATAATGGAGTCCTTTTCCAAGGAGCATCTTGGGTGATTAGAGTTCTATGGATCATACTGTGGGGAATGCTGGGCAAGGCTAATACAGATGTTCTTTGTTTATTCTCTTCTTGTCAAGGACTTCATAGATAGCCTTCTTTTTCACATATATATTTCTAAAACTACTTATTTATCAAGAGTCATCTCAAATTTTATCTCTTGTCAAATACATAGCTAGAAACAATCTTTCACCTATTTTCCCAGAGAATTATGAAGTAATTAAGTTATACTGTCATTATGTCAATGTCTTCCACTAGATCTAAGTACCTTGAAGTTTGGGAAGATGTCTAGATGATGTTTACTTCTCCTCAGCCTGGGGCTCTGTAGCAGTCTGATACAGTTATGAATTCCAAAAATAAATACTGGATTATGTTTGTAATCTGGTCTGTACCTGGGCATGATTAGGGCTTTGACTGGGCCACGTCATTAGGGCACTGAGTCCCCACCCCTTGGAGGATGGGGACTCACAGATAAAAGACGTGGCAAAGGACAGAGTTGATGGTTTTTTGACGTTGGAGTTTGATGCTGAAGCCTTAAGGTGGAGCCCCAGGAAGTAAGCTCACAGAGGAAAGGGAAGCAAGCCCCAGGAACGGAAGAACACAGGAAGCCTGAACCCTCGTAGACGTCGGCAGAAATCTTGCTCCAACACATGAAAACAGACTTTGGTGAGGGAAGTAACTTATGCTTATGGCCTGGTATCTGTAAGCTCCTACCCCAAATAAATATCCTTTATAAAAACCAACCAGTTTCTGGTATTTTCCATTAGCAAACTAGTACAGGCTCTGAACCCAGCAGGTGACCAAATGTTTGCATCTCTGCTTCTGATATGACCAATAATTCTCTCAAGGCTTTTCTATCTTGTAAGACTACAACAAAGTTTCTCATGAAACTTCTCTTCATTGATTTACCTTGTACTAGAAAGAGCCTCAGAAGTTTATGTTTGAGAGAAATGTGTAGCTAATAATATAATGTTTGTGCAAGGACTATATAGCACAGAATAATAAGCATCCCCTATTATGCTAGCGTGGTTTATTGACTCCTACAATGTATGCAAAAATTCCCGGTTGGGGTTAACAGAATCTGACTTCTGCGACTGGCTGAACATATTTGTTTGTGTAGTGGATAATATCAAATATCTTATAGATATGCCCATTTGTTCACTCTCTAAAAAGATGTTTATTTTCCGAAGTTCAGAATTTTACCTGAAAAATTTGATCTGAAGTGTGTTGGCAAAGTTTAAAGAGTATTTCTACATATAACATTAATTGAAGAATGCAACAAAATTGTTACTGTGATTATAACAGAATATTATATATAAATGGGAAAAGAGAGAGAATACAGATTAATGAAATTAATTAATTGCTGGTGTGGTAAAATTGTGGAGTTTCTATCTTTTAGGGGCATGTCACTACTGTATTATTATTTATGGAATAATAAATAATGAAAAATTGCAAATAATCACTCTGAATATGAGTGCTTTAAAACTGCTTGAGGGGAGCGGATATGGCTCAAGTAGTTGAATGCCTGCTTCTCACATGGGTTCAGTTCCCAGTGCCTCCTAAAAAAACTCAAAACCAAACAACAGGCAAAACAAATGAAAAAAAAACAAACTCAGGGGAGCCCATGTGGCTCAGTGGTTGAGTGCCAGATCCCCACATAAGAGGTCTCAGGTTCAATTACTGGCCCCCAGTATCTAAAACAAACAAAAAACAAACAAAAAACAAGCAACTACTTGAGGAGAGTGGGTTTAGCACAGAGGTTGAGCACCTGCTTCCCATGTATAAGGTCTGGGGTTCAATCCCAAGTATCTTCTCAAAAAACAAAACAAAACAAAACAACTACTTGACAAGTATGTTAATGTACCACATTTTTCATAGAGAAAATCTAAAATAGTTGAATAGGTGCCTATTTAGGAAGAAATTATAGAAAAAATATCCACCTGCAGCCAAATAATTTGGTTTTAATTTTCAAAAACATTTATTCTAAAAAAAATAGTTAATATTCGCCCCTCATACTAGAAATGAAACCTTTCTCAGCACAATGATCGACCATTAAAATGCACAAAGTTGAATGGCTATACTATAATTAATAAACAATATACCATTAATAACAAAAAAAGGAATGTGTATAATATCCCAACTCCCTTTACCCTCCAAAAAGAAATGTCAACTCTTAAACACCTATTGCTCTACTTAAAGAGACTGCTCCTCCCATCAAATATGGTGTTCCTTATTATTATTCAGTACTTCACGTGCATTTGTAACCTGCTTGGAATGCCTTCTCTGTTTTGAACACTGTCTATTTCCAACATTTACTCCTTCCATTCTCCACTCTGGTGCACCTATTCTTTCATGAAACTTCTTCAAACTTTTCCAAGATCTTATCCCTAGAGTTCCTGTAGCACTCTTTTTTAATATCATTCATTCTCTTTTAGATTCACTAGCATATTGTAGATAGTTTTGTTATTTTATTCATTTTTCCTTTACTCCTCATAGGTCTTTTACTGCAAGCACGTTCTTAGTGTTTTCAGTTGTAGAACAAACGTTTCACTGAAGTTAAAATATATATTAAATTTGACATATGACTGAAAATTTCTGATCTACATGAGGGTTTAGATTAATAAAGATATAATCTTTATTTCAAAATACTGCATTTGGGTATATTTGAATTTATAATTTACCACTGTGGTATGGAATACAACAATTGAGGGGAGCTAGAGGTCATGAACATATGTGGTTTCTCTGAAGATATAGAATTCAAAATAAAACAGAAAAAAAAAGAAATCCAATCAATAAAATATTTCTTCTATGGCAAAGTTATTTTGTCTCTTTTGTTAGGATAGAAGATAGATTATCTCTATTCTAAAAGCTACTTCTGTCTCTATTTTTTCTAAAGTTGTTTCTCCCAAAGATATTTCAAGCCATTCACCAAACTCAGAGCAACCTAACTCTAGATGGCACTATAACTTCCTAGGACAAAGAATTTAATACACTGACCTTTACTTTTCAGTATTTTTCCACGTGAATATTAAATTTACTTTGCAGGGTTAGAACTAACATCCCGTTTTGTAATATATAGACCAACATAAATAATGTTATTGTTTTTAAACAGTAACAACAACCATTACATGGAATTATAGGGCAATTATTTAATAAAAGGGGGAAAGCCTCACAAAATTAACTATTAGAATTTAAAAAAATCAAACATTGACTCCATGTAGACTGAACACAGCAGATTAAAAACTCTACACTTGGAATTATTTAATTTTAAAGAAATTGTTTTGTTGTGGTAACATTTATGCAACATAAAGTTTCCCATTTTAACCACTTTCAATCACACAATTCAGTGCTGTTAATTACATTCACAATGTTGTGCTACAATCACCACCATCCATTACCAAAATTTTTCCATCATACCAGTCAGAAATTCTATACTAATTAAGCATTAACTTCCCAGAAAGTAATCACTTTTGAATGAACTTTACACTATTTTTTGTCACAAAAAGTCATATTAACAATTTACAATATGATGAGAATGTAATACATTAGATTTTTAGTAAAAGTGAATTAATGTTTAATTAAAAAATACAAATACCCTATACTTACCTCTGCATTGTAAAACTTGGTTTTCACATCCAATGGTTTGAGAACCTGGTTGAAAAGAGCATATCAATTAGATGAGATTCTTATTTGACTATCTTGCATTTGCTTATTTTAAATCACAGAGCTTAAATTCATCAAATCCATTTTTTCAATTTTAATTTTAAAAGACTTCTCTAATGGGTATGGAACATTTCAGAAAAAAAAATTCAAAATGCATTTTCCAAATGCATCGTTCCTTGACTGCGTGATGGTTACATGGTGTTCACTTCTTAAAGTGAACATACATTTATATATTTTTCTATATGTATATTTCACAAAAGTATTTATGAAAAAAGCAACGGAACTGCCTTTCATTTTCTTTTAGAAGGCATGCAAAATCTTAAACTAATTGCTGCAACAAAGCAATGGCAAAATTTTCCCTATTAATAGTGTTGCTTCTTTCACTTGAAAAAGAGGAATGAAAAAAAATTAGATCTATATTTACATAGATAAACATAGCATTTCCTCTCCCAAACCACCTTCCTCAGCCCCAAACACATATACATGTGTTAAACCAGTGGTTTTTCACCATTTCTGGATCATGGACTTTGAAAATCGCAAAAAAAAAAAATACAAAATTCTACCTAGAATTCCAGTAATTCAGTTTCTGAAGCAAGTTTCATTCACTCACCCCACACCAATAATCTCTCCCTTAAATAGTTTTAGAAAACTGATAGTATTTCCACTCACTTTATCTGAATTTAACATTCATTTGTCTCATCTATATTTTTGTGTGTTTTGTAAAGCCATGAAAAAAACTATTACTTCTTTTGGATAAAAGCCTTCCAGTTATATTATAAAAAACATTACATTAACAATGCTATATTTCTCTGCTTTTATTTAACTTAATTTAGTCTAACTTTAGATTGCTACTAATATGACAATTTTTTTAAAAAAAGATTTAATTCATTTATTTCTTTCCCCTTCCCCTCCCTGTCCCCACCCCCCATTGTCTGCTCTCTGTGTCCATTTGCTGTGTGTGTTCTTCTGTGTCTGCTTGGATTCTTGTCAGCGGCACTAGGAATCCGTGTTTCCTTTTTGTTGTGTCATCTTGCTGTGTCAGCTCTTTGTGTGTGCAGTGCCACACCTGGGCAGGCTGTGCTTTTTTCGCATGGGACGGCTCTCCTTATGGGGTGCACTCCTTGTGCATGGGTCTCCCCTACATGTGGGACACCCCTGTGTGGCCAGGCACTTCTTGTGCACATCAGCACTGCACGTGGGCTAGCTCCACACAGGTCAGGAGGTCCTGGGTTTGAACCCTGGACCTCCCATGTGGTAGGTGGACACTCTATCAGTTGAGCAATCCATTTCCCAACAAATTCTTAAGTATTGAATTGCTTTATGTGGCTTTATGAATTCTAAAAAGAGATGTTTGTAAACTGGTCTATTCCTCTGGGCATGATACCCTTTGACTGATGTAAATCCAAACGCTTTACAAATCAATATTAGGGTTTTGATTTGACCACATCATCAGGCCATGAAGGTTTGAGACCGCACCCCCTTGGTGGGCTACATAAACGGACACTCCATCAAGAACAAAGAAGTAGATACAAAAGAAGATTCAAAGAGGAAGACAGACAGCCCCATAAACATGAAAGAGGCCCCAGGAAGAAAGAAGACCCATTTGCCTGATAGTTTATAGCTGACCTTGTGAAGAGTACAGAGCAGCTGAGCCTGGAAAGAAAGGAGTCCCAGAAAGAGATGAGCCCTATGCCAGCCCACCACTGGGATGGGAAGAAGCTGGACACATGGAGACTTAAGAGGGAAGAGAAACTAAACCTTTGCAGACATAGCCTGCTATCTTACTTCAACACGTGGCAAGAGAGTTTGGTAAGTACGTAACCTTGAGTTGGACTCTTTAGGGTCTTGTAACTGTAAGTTTTTACCCCCAATAAATACCCTTCATAAAAGCCAACAGATTTCTGGTACTCTGCACCAGCACTCTTTTCAGCTGGATAATACACTTTAGAGTTTGTTTTCATTGCAGATAAATAGGAATAACTATATATTTCTGAAGAGTAGGGTATATAGGTGCTTTAAAACCATTTTAAAAACTGGTGACCATTGACATTTTCAATACCTGAAATTTGAAGAATTTTCTAAAATACATTTTTTCTCCACTCTGAGTTGTATAACTCACTGCACACACCAAGCTGAAAAAGAAAGATGTCTTAATGATTCTGAATCATTTTCAATTTTATTTCTTAACGGTAAATCTAACATACCTCAGTATTACCTGCAGATCTAAAAAACACAATAGTGATGCGATAATGAACCCAAATGAAGCTAAAAGTATGATAAAAAAAAAAAATATGCCAGCAGAGGTGGACATAACTAAAAGAAAAAGAAAGCTCTGATTAGCAAAATAAGATACACCATTTTAGAGCAGAAAGTCATGGAGTTTTCCTTGGAAAAGTGAAATATATTAAAAAATAAATCCCAGATATGGGAAACATGAGATCCTTTTGGTGAAAATAAACAAATAAAATGGGGGAAAAAAATCCCAGAAATAGGGAAACGGACTTTGGCCCAGTGGTTAGGGCGTCCGTCTACCATATGGGAGGTCCGCGGTTCAAACCCCGGGCCTCCTTGACCTGTGTGGAGCTGGCCATGCGCAGTGCTGATGCGCGCAAGGAGTGCCGTGCCACGCAAGGGTGTCCCCCGCGTGGGGGAGCCCCACGCGCAAGGAGTGCGCCCGTGAGGAAAGCCGCCCAGCGTGAAAAGAAAGAGCAGCCTGCCCAGGAATGGCGCCGCCCACACTTCCCGTGCCGCTGACGACAACAGAAGCGGACAAAGAAACAAGACGCAGCGAATAGACACCAAGAACAGACAACCAGGGGAAGGGGGGAAATTAAATAAATAAATAAATCTTAAAAAAAAAAATACAAAACCCAGAAATAACCAAATAATTGAATATAAAAAACTATAAAAAGATACAGATAAACTTAATATTACATTAGATTCCAGGATGGGGAAGACTTAAATAAACAGAAAGGAAAGGACTATTAGATTAGTTTACATAAGAATTTTAAAATACAAAAGTAAAAAACACAAACAAAATTAAGAGGAGACAACAAAAAAAAGCAGGATAAAATTCTTCTAATATGATGAGAAAATGGTTAGAGTCTTAATATCTAGAGTTCTTGGTAAGTCAATATGCAAAAAACTATTATCCCACTTAAAATATGAACAAAGGAATACATAGATAAATCACAGCATTACAATTGACTAAGAAATATGAAAATGTTCAGCCTCACAAACAATTTAAAACACAATAGATAAAATTTTTCCATCTATCAAGAGTAGGCAAAAATTCTATGTGAGTGATATTAGGGTAAAAAGTCTGGAGAAATGGACTCTTTACACTGCCACTAGTTATAAGGCTTTTGGAAAACAAACCTTCAGTAAATGAGCTATAAAAATACTTCTCTGTTTCCATGATAGATTACAAGCAATTTATTATCACGACAATCTAAGAATTTTATATATAAAGGTGTTCATTGTGTTCTTTATACTAGTGAAAATGGAAACTATTGAAACATCCAGTATCAAGGTAACCAAATTAAAGTTCATCATCCAAATAATTGCATAGATCACAGCTGTTTAAAAAATGTTATTTTTTAAAACATTTATTTATTTTAATTTATTTCTCTCCCCATCACCTCCCCCTCCCAGTTGTCTGCACTGTGTCCATTTGCTGTGTGTTCTTCTTTGTCCACTTCTGTTGTTGTCAGCGGCATGGGAATCTGTATTTTATTTTTGTTGTGTCATCTTGGTGTGTCAGCTCTCCGTGTGTGTGGCGCATTCTTGGGTAGGCTGCACTTTGTCATGCTGGGTGGCTCTCCTTATGGGGCGCACTCTTGCACGTGGGGCTCCCCTACACAGGGGACACCCCTGCGTGGCATGGCACTCCTTGCATGCATAAGCACTGCGCATGGGCCAGCTCCACACGGGTCAAGGAGGCCCAGGGTTTGAACCATGGACCTCCCATGTGGTAGGTGGATGCCCTATCCATTCCGCCAAGTCCGCTTCCCAAAAATGTTGTTTCTTTTTCAATTCATGTTCACAATGAACTGAAAAAAGATAAAAACCATGTGGACTGGAGGAGAGTGTAAACTACAACATAAATCACTATCCATGTGCCAAAATGTATTCACCAAATGCAATGAATGTGCCATGATGATGAAAGAGGTTGTTAATGTGGGAGGAGTGGGGTGAGGGAGTGAGGGGTACATGGGGACCTCATATTTTTTTAATGTAACATTTAAAAAAAAATAAAAGGAAAAAAACCATGTAATATGATCAAATTCTGTAAAATGTTATTTAAAGTATTTATATACATCTGCCAATTATATATATACATATGCACATATAAAATGATTGTAAAGAATATACCAATATTTTAATAGTGGCTATACTACGTGGTGATATAATAATTTAATTTCTCCTTATACTTATGTCTAGTACTAAGCTAGGTGCCAGAGATACAGAGTTAATCAAAACACAATATTTGCCCTCGAAGTGCTCACAAGAGAAGCGGTGTAGCAAGATACAGTAAGTTAGATTCAAATTTGAGGTCTACACCATCATTTACTAGGTGGTAATTCTATAAGTCTTATTTTCTATAAAGTGGGGATTTTACACATTTAATAGCACTTCAACAAATTCAACATCAACAAATACTGACTACTACTCTTTGCTAGATTCTCTGGATATAACTGACCTCATAAATCTCTATAGTTTAATGGGGGTGGTGGGATGCAGGCATTCTATGCAATTTTAAGTATGAAGGACATAAAAAAAATAAAGTTGCGGGTGCTATGGAATATACAAAAATTTAATCCAGTCTAAGTGGACAGGAAAGTCTTCTTGAGGAAGTCATACTGAAACAAGATATGAAGGAGAAATGGAAGTTAACTAAGTAAAACAATGAAGGCATTTCTTTCTGAGAAAAAAACGTATTTCAAGTCATGGAGTTCTGAGGTAAAAGAAATCCAATATGACTACATTGTAGAGAGGGAGGGGATAAGTGTCAAAAAGTGAGAACTAGAATTGTTCATAAGCATTACGTTATGGACAGCTTTGTAAAAGCTATGCTAAAGTCAGAATTTCCTCTAAGGGCAATAGAGATTTTTGGAAATTAAGTTGACTTTACTAAGATCACATTAATAAACAGTAGAGTTGATATTTTACTGAAAAGCTCATATTAAATACAGAATATATATTTTAAAATGTCTACAACAGAGCTGGTAACTCAAATGACTGATTAAATGAAAGCTAATATAATTTAATAGGTACAGAAAAAAAAAAGAGAAGCAAAAATGAAGATGGAAGTGAAGATGGAGAGGAGGAGACAACTGAAAAATATTTAAGAGGGACTAATATGACTTTGAACTGACTGGATGTGGGGCAGTAAGAGAGATGGAGAAGTCTAAAATTACTTCAGATGGCTGAAATTTTCATATTTCTACCTCTTACTAAAAGAAAAGTTAGTGCATTAACAGCAAAAATATAAATACACACACCAGTCAGGAATACAGAATTTGAGTTTTTCACCTACATGGCTTTCTATTTTTTGAATGACAAACTATGTCTAGATGTAAAAATGAAACTAGAGGGTATATGAGGATAAACTATATAACTAAAGAATAGTCCCTTTGAAGTAGGTTTGGCTTAGTAAGGGGAAAGAGAAAAAAAGTCAAATAAAGGTATTTATAAGTAAAAGACTTTGAGAATAAATAAAATGAATCCTTACATGTGTGTTCCAATTTCCTTTACTTCATGATGTATGACATCATCAATACAACAATCAGGTTTAAGTTCAGCAACTGCAGCATTGGAGGCTGAAAGATTTAAACGCTGAGAACTTGTCTGAAGATCTGCCTTGAAAGAAAGTAAGAAAAATCAAATGAGATTACTGTGGGTGGATATGGGTGGAAAGAATAGGGGATTAGGAATGAGGAAGCAGGGATGAAGTGGGGGCAACATTATACTACATAAACCTTTCTGGAGAGCCTTAAGTTTAGAATCATGGCAATGGGTCACATCTCACTCCTCCAAAATAAATAAATAAAATCTAGGAAGTGGGAAAACCCAAAATAGAAACATAGTTTCTATTTGTTACAAATAGTAACAAATGAATCTGATAGTCTGACAAATAAAGAACATAACCACACTGGAGGAACACAGAAGAGGGAAAAAAGAACTAACCTAGACTTCAGGGAAGAAGGTGAACTAGAAAGACATGGGACTCTCTTCTTTCCCAGAAAAACAGAGATAGGCAGAAGTGGCCTGGAAAAAAATCTTCCAGGATTTAGGACACCAGGTGAAGGCTGAACACCACCCAGATGAGAGAGGGACAAAGGAAAAGAACTGCAATGGCAAAACTGTGAGAAAAAGTGGTAGCTGCTACTGCTAGCACCCTCCTCCACACTAAAGACACTTTTGAATATTCAGGCTTCTGGGTGGGTGGCTACAGACAAAGGGGCCCCAGGGATCCACCTCCTCAGGAAAGGGGACCCAGCATAAGGCTGACTCAGGGTTTGACCCACAAATTTGGTCTGCTGTGTCCCATGAGCCCTTCTAGGCCACTAACTGGGACAACTGTCTGCCTTGGAAGCCAGCTTGAGACTAAAGAGATCTGTGACTAAAGAGTGAGGATCCTCTCAATCTCCCTCTCTACTAACTGGGACTGATCCTTGAGAACAAAGACATGGGGATAGGGAGAAGGCTGTCAGCAAAGGTTAGAGAACTGTCTGAGAAAGTCTGAATTACAAGGCTCTTTGCCTCCAGGCAGGAACCTATATAACATTGACCCAGTCCATGTTGCAGGAAACACGTTCTGACCAGGTGCTGAATGGAGAGGGCTATCAAAGAGTGTCATCTGCTGGCACACCAAGAAGTACATGTGAGGAAATTAAAGTTAATAAGACAGGCCTTTTCCAGACTTCAGAGTCTCCCGTCCCAAGGCCATGAGAAGCAGGTTTCAACCCATTACTGGGCCCAGATCCCAGTTTTGAGCAACTAACAGGGACAATTCTAAGACCCAGTTTGAAACAAGAATCAACAAACAGCAATAACACACAGCCTCCTGACACTAAATCCCTACAAAAGGGAAAGAAACTGAACATCTGAGTAAACTTGCCATCCTAATCAGATGCCGAGATATCTGCAAAAAATCACAAGCCATACTAAGAAAATGGAAGACATGGCCCAAGAATAGGAATAAATCTAAAGAAGAGCTGTAGATTTGAGACAACTATTTAATGAGATGCACACCAATTTGCAAAATCAATTACCAAGTTGAAAGACAATATGGTTAAAGAGTTTTATAAAGGACAACAAGAAGACATTGAGAGAGCACAAAGAATAATTTGAAAACTGAATAGAAAAGTTAACAGAGCTCATGGGAATGACAGGCACAAGTGAGATAAAAAACACATCAGAGGCATACAACACAGACTCAAAATGATAGAAGAAAAAGTAAGCACCAAAGACAGAACAGCTGAAATTGAAGCAGGAAAAGAAGAGAGAGAGAAAAGAATGAAAAAAACTAAGCAGGGGATTAGGAAGCTGAATGGCAACATGAAAAGCAACAATAAATGTATAAAGGGAGTTCCAGAAGGAGATGAGAGGGAAAAAGGGGCAGAAAAAGTATCTGAGGAAATAACAGTTGAAAAGTTTTGAATTCTCACAAAAGAAATGAACTTACATGTCCAAGAAGCACAGCATACCCCAATCAGAATAAATCCAAACAGATCTCCTCCAAGACCCATACTACTCAAATGTCAAAAATCAAAGATAAAGAGAAAATTCTGAGAGCAGCATAGGAGAAGCAAACCATCACATACAAGACACACCCAATAAGACTTACTGCAGATTTCTAATAAGAAACCATGGAGGCAAGAAGACAGTGATATGATATAATTAGGATTCTGAAAGAGAAAAACTGCCAGCTGAGAATTCTTTATCCAGCAAAATTGTACTTTCAATATGAAGGGGACAATAAAATATTCACAAACAGAAACTAAGAGAGTTCATAAAAAAGAACCCAACTGTGTAGGATATTTTAAAGGAAGCCTTAGAATCTGAAAGAATAAGACAGGAGAGAGAGGCTTGGAGGAGAGTATAGAACAACAAAACCAAAAGTTGGTTCTTTGAGATGATCAGTAAAATTGACAAACCTTTAACTAGATTAACAAAGAAAAAAGAGAGAAGTTTGCAAATAACTAAAATCAGAAATGAAAGGGTAGAAAAGTTACGAGTGACCCCACAAAAATAAAAAGGATCGTAAGAGTATGCTATGAGAAACTGTATGCCAACAAAGTAGACAACCTAGAGGAAATGGACAAATTCCTAGAAAAGCACAAACGACCTACACTGACGCTCCAAGAAATACAAGAAATTAATAAACCAATCATATTTAAATAGATTGAATCAGTCATCATAAATCTCCCAACAAAGAGAAGTCCAGGACCAGATGGCTTCACAGGTGAATGCTACCAATTTTGAAATGAATTAACACCAATCCTGTTTAAACTCTTCCAAAACATTGAATAGGAGGGAAAACTACTCAACACATTTTATGAAGCCAATATCACCTTAATACCAAAGCCAGATAAAGACAGTACAAAAAAAGAAAATTATAGACCAATCTCTCTATAAACATAGATGCAAAAATTCTCAACAAAATAATTGCAAATTGAATTCAACATCATATCAAAAGAATTATATACCATGACCAAGTGGGATTTATCCCTGGTATGGAAGGTTGGTTCAACATAAAATAAACTAACATAATACAACACATCAATAAATTGAAGGAAAAAAAACACACATGATCATCTTAATTGATAAAAACACTTTGAAAGACAGGAATATAAGGAAAATTCCTCAATAAGATAAAGGGCATTTTGAAACACCCACAGCCAAAATTGTACTCAATAGGAAGAGACTGAAAGTTTACCTTCTAAGATCAGAAACAAGACAAGGATAACCACTGTTACCCTTTTTATTCAATATTGTGTTAGATGTTCTATTCTAGATAGAGCAATAAAAATAATAAATAAATAAAAGGCATCCAAATAGGAAAAGAAGTAAAATTCTCACTCTTCACAGATTATATTATCTCATATTTAGAAAATTCTGATATGTCTACAAAAAGCAACCTGAGTTAATAAATAAGTTCACCAAAGTGGCAGGATATAAGATCAACATGTAAAAATCAGTAGTATTTCTGTTTAATAGTATTGAACAATCTGAGGAGGAAATCGGGGAAAAATTCCATTTACAATATCCACAAAAAGATTCAAATATCTAGGAATCAATTTGACTAAAGAAGTACAAGACCTCTATGTAGAAAACTATAAAACAATGCTGAAAGAAAGACCTAAAGACCTAAACAAATGGAAATGTCTGTGTTCACAGACTAGAAGTTAAATGTCCTGAAGATGTCAATCCTACCCAAAGTGATTTAAAGATTCAATGTAATACCAATCAAAATTTCAAAAGCCTACTTTACAGAAATAGAAAAGGCAATTACCAAATGAGACTAGAGTCTTCAAAACTAAATGCAGTACATTACCCTGGATGAAGAGGATAATTACCCTGGATGAAGAGGATAAGGCTGATATAAAGGACATTATTGGGACAATTAGATATTTAAATATGCACTGTATAGGGTAAATGTTAACTTTTCTCTACTGAATATCATAATTATAATGTAGTTATATGAAGAGATGTGCTTGATTTCAGGAAATATACAGTGAAATATTTAGGAGAATATAGGTATGATATCTGAAACTCAATCTCAATTCAGAGAAAATTACACATAGGGAAAGAGCAAGGGTGCAAATGTGATAAAATGTTAATAACTGACAAATCTGATTTGATGGATATCTGATGGATTTTTTTCTACTATTTGTTTACCTTTTTTTAAAGCTCAAAATTATTTCAAATAAAAGTTCTAAAATACTGGGGCCGGGTGGGGGGAGAGAGACGCACAGAGTAGAGGTCTTGTCTGTTTTGTTTCCTGCTATTAGCCTAGTACTTAGAATTGTGTCTGGTATATGTAATTGCTGAATAAATGAATGAAGTAAATGACTAGTATAGACCAGTGCATCCAGAAGTATGGTTCCCAGACCATCAGAATCATCATGAGATGGGAACTTGTTAGAAATGCAAATTCCTAAGCACCATTCCATATCAAATAAACCAGAAATTCTGGAGTTACAGGGCCAGTGATCAGTGTTTTAAAAAGTTCTTCCAGATGATTTTGATGCCTTCTAGATTTTGAGAACCAGTGGTCTAGACTGTTAAGAGTTACACTTTGTAAACTCTATTCAAATAAATTTGAAAATCTACATGAAATGGATCATTTCCTAGAAAAAAATCACTTGAACAAAACTGACCCCATTAGAGATATAAAAAGCTTAAACAGACCAATATCCATAAAAAGAAATATAAAATAAAATGTCATCAAGGAACTCTGCTGCCCACGAAAAAAGCACCAGCCAAGTAGATTTTACATGGGAATTCTACAAACCCTTCAAAAACCAGATAATCTAAAATTTAGATTCTAAATGCTCCATATAGTGTCCCAAAGCTTTGAAAATAAAGGAACATTTCCTAAATCTTGTATAAAACAACAATAACACTGACACCTAAAACCTCATAAAAAACGATAGTATAAAAAAATACAGACCATATCATGCTGTTTCCTGACCTATATCTTAAAAAAGGGATTTTGCTGTCAAAACTAGCCTACGTACATATGTATATATCATGAGTCTGAATGTCTAAAAGTGCTTGCTTGGCACTGCTTATAAATATTAGCTATTCTTTTTAAACACTATATTACCTTTATAGAAATTAAAACTGAATAAAACCAACAGAAATATAAATTTGCATTTCATAACATGCATTATAATATTGTGTTATTTGATCTTTGTAATAATACTGACTTATATGTTTTTGCTCATTTATTAATCTAACTTACAGAAATCAACATTTACTGAATGCTAATAACATACCAGGCAAAAAGAATAGGTTTTTTTTGTTCTGAAAATCAGACCATATCATACTCAAATGCAGGGGCTGGCGAACTTTTTCTTAAAAGGTCAGATAGAAAATATTTTAGACTTTGTCGGACAGCCTCTATTGCAACTACACAACTCTACTGCTGTAGCTTGAAAACAACTACAAATAAATCATGTGCAAATTAGTGCTGCTGTGTTGCAATAAAACAGCTTAATGACACTGAAATTTGTGTCTCATATACTTTTCATATCACAGAATGTTCTTCTTTCATTTCTTTTCAAATGTTTAAAAATGTATAAGTCATTCTTAGTTGTAAGGACTTCTAAAAGCAGGTGATGGGCTAAATTTGGCCTGTGGATTATAGTTTGCCAACTGCTGAGCCCAATGCAAGGCCAAGACTCTACTTGTAGTTTGATAAACATGTACATGTATGCAAAAGTTTGCATCCATTTTCTGGAAATTGGGCCATATCAGAAATGTGAAATATTGCTCTATTTAACTCTATGATCATTTAAATTAACTCTATGATCATTTCCTTCAAACTCATTTTAATTGGATGTCTTTTTGGCAATACATCAGTGAATATTAAACTTAACCACTTCGAATTAGCTTTGCCAACATCGCACCCACATACAGTGAATGTTTATTAACTTTATGCCTTTTCTTTCTGAATAAATGTCCAATTGAATTAGCACATGCTCTGACTTGATTTTCAAACTATTGCGAGAGTCTTCTAACTACAATCCATCCCATACAATGCTCTCATATCAGTTTTCCTAACATGAAATGTAAATATTTTCTGCTCAATAGCCTCCACTGAAGGCCCACTCTTTAAAAGAAAATAAAATGGATGAAAACCATAACCTGGTATTCCAATGTTACACAGTATGGCTACTACACAGCTCTATCTCTAACCTATTATCAAATTAATTCTATTCACTGCTACCAGAACATGTATACCTATGAATCTACTTCTGATTATCATATCCCTCCTGTCTTGTTCTCTAAATCACACCATTCTTTCAAGAACCTCTTGCATTTCCCTTCCTCCAATAACCCATCCTGACTGATAAAATGCAATGAACTTTCCTCCTAACTTTTTCAAATCTTATTATGTTATTCACATATATTAACAAAAAGCTAAATTATTTATTTTTGACTAATATGTTTTTGAAGCTGGCGAGTAAGAGAGGAAATCAATAGATGGATCTGGAACCTGGTAAGAAGTCCATGTAGACATCAATAACCCCAAGAGGGCTGCTGGAAGACCCTCCCCAGGATTCTGTCATTCAGAACAAGATTTCCTCTGGAAGCCAAGAGAGGCTCTGGATATTACCCAAGGACTTTATCATTGGGCCTTTATGAGGGATTGATGGGTGGGATAAGCAATCAAAACAGTAAACAGATGGAACTCCTACCTTGCCACTAGCAATGGGGTGGAATAATTAACAGTTCAAAAAGCAGGTGCAAGGCCTAAATTCACTCTCTCCCCTTTAGACTCCGATTCTGGCACCTTCTCCCCCTCGTGGATCAACATACAAGTAAAACCTAGGCATTTATAATTATAATGGGAAATTGTAGTCTGTAAATCAGCCCTCTTTATCATTTTTCAGCCCCTTCTTCTCTATCTGGGACCCATGATCCCATTTCTCATCCCTCCCTACTTAATAAATTACTGGCCTAACTCACCCAACGTGCTCCTGAAATTCTTTTCTGTAGCATAGTCAAGAATTAAGCAAAATCCATAGCATCTTCTCACCCAGACCATGACAAACTTTGAAAACAGGAAAAATGCTTATTTGCCTAACACAATATTCTTTAGATACACAATTAATGCTTATTGTTAATGAAAATAAAAAATCCCAGTATGAAAAATGCATTTTAATGAAGTCTGAAAAACATAGTAACAGAAATTTAAAAGTTTTATTTTTTTAAAAGACACATACTAAACAAAAATGTCACTTACTTTTACTAATATATCCTTTACGACTTGGTTGCTATCATTATGAACGCTGATATAACTAGAAAAGGTCTCTCCCAAAAATATATTCCTGTAAAATAAAATACATTTTTAGGCAAAACTCCATTCAAATTTTATCACAAAAATGCAATATGAGCAAGACTGAGAACTTCAAATGGAAAAAGATAAAGAACAGAGATTAGATGAAACACTGCTTTAACTTTGGTTTGTTTACACTAGGCCACTCTTTCTTTACCTAGTGCAATTCAAAATACAATTTGTTTATAAGACATGCTATATGTTGGTCTTCAACTGCTACACAAACTGCCTTCCTAAACACAATAGTCATTGAAATAAGATCCATGCTAACAGTGTTACAATTTGCATATGCAGAGGTAAAAAAAGGAAATTTCCATTTTGGAAATTGCCCTAAATCTAAAAGAGACCTAAGCTATTTATAAAGTATCTGTGATATATCTAATAATGTATTCTATTTTTCTAAGATTCTTAAAAAAAAATGGATTTAGTTTTGTAATTTTACATGAATATATTTATAAGTTTTCAAGACAAGTTAACAAACACATTCTATAAACCAAAAAAAAAAAAAAATCCTGAAAATTCCTTTTGTCTCAATACTCTCAGTGGCAAGGAGTGGAACCAGAGACTTCTACCTAATTAAAATCTGGAATAAGAAAATAGCTAAGAACAAGGGGAGGAATGCAAAATTTAGAGGTCCTACTTAGCTGAAATGTCTATTGGGAGAGAGCTGTGAGGCTAAGATCCTTCTAAAAAACCTTTAGATTAACAGTTAAAATAATGGCATATATGACCATTAAAAAATATAAAGGGGAGCTGATGTAGCTCAAGTGATTGAGCACCTGCTTCCCATGTACAAGGACCTGGGTTGAATTCCCGGTACCACCTAAAAAATACATATATATGGAAAGATCTAAATAAGCAAGTTAAAACTATATACCTGAAAATCACTATGAACATTTTGGTATGCATCTTCTTTTTTAATTTTTATTTTAAAAAGAAAACCAGAATCACATAGAATTCTGTAAAACATTTTTACTGTTTAATTCTATCAATTGCATTTTCCCAATGCGCTGTCCTTTTTTTTTTAATTGGAGAAGTTGTAGGCTTACAAGAAAATCAGGCAAAAAATACAGTTTCCATACACATCAGCCCATACACATACTTCATATTATTAAAGCTTTGCATAGATGCATTAACTTTGTTAGAATTGATGAAACGATATTATAATTATACTACTAATTACAGTCAATAATTTACATTAGGTTCAGTTTGTGCTGTACAGTATCACCGGTTTTAAAATGCTTTTTTTCTAGTAACAAATATACAACCAAGAAAAATAGCTAAAGCACAGGCTGAAACAGCCTAGAAAAAGATCTTCTAAGGTTTAAGACCCCAAGCTAAGGCTGGACACCACGAAGAGAAGGAAAAAGGAGGGAAATCTGTGAGTTGAAACCAGCGGCTACTAATGCAGATACCACCCCTCACACTAAAGACACTTCAGAATTCTCAGGCCTCTGGGCCTGTAGCTACAGACAAAGGGGGCTCCAGAGATCTATTACCCCAAGAAAGGGGAGAGAGAGGGACACGACCTAAGGCTGATTTAGTTTCTGACCCACAAATTTGGTCTGTGTCTCATCAGCCCTTCCAGGCCAGGTAGGACCACATGGTGGCGTGCCCAGGGAGCCTGCAAAGAACCCCTCGTTCCAACCCTCGTAATCTCCCTCTCTTCTAGCTAGTACTGATTGTTGAGGATGTCCCAGGAAAGGGTGAGAGACAGACACAGCCTAAAGCTGACTCAGCTGACTCACAAATATGGACTCCTGTGTCCCAGGAGCCCTTCCAGGCCTGGTGGGGCCCCGTCAATGTTTGTCTTGGGAGCCAGCAAGGGACTAAATATAAATGGCCCTCCCAATCTCCTTCTCTACTAACCAGGACTGACTGTTGAGGACCCAGAGTAGGGAATAGGAATATTTCCTAGCCAGGAAAAGGGAGGGGGCTGCCAGAGAATTTCATAACTCTCATGAAAGAAATGAACTTACATGTCCAAAAAGCACAGTATACCCCTATCAAAATAAACCCAAACAGACCTACTCCAAGACACATACTACTCAGAATGTCAAATGTCAAAAGTAAAGAAAAAAATGCTCAGAGCAGCAAGGGAGAAGCAAACCATCAAGTGCAAGGGAAACCCAGTAAGACTTCGAGCAGATTTCTCTTCAGAGACCATGGAAGCAAGAATACAGTGGTATTGAAGCTGGCTAGTAAGACAGGGAATCAATAGCTGGATCTGGAACCTGGCAGAGTCCACGTGGACATCAATATCCCTAAGATGGCTGCTGGAAGACCTGCTCCCCCGATTCTGCCATTCAGAACAAGACTTCCTCCAGAAGGCAGGAGAAGCCCTGGATATTCCTCAAGGAATTTATCACTGGATCCTGGCAGGGGATTGATGGATGGGGTAAACGATCAAAACAGCAAACAGCTGGAACTCTTCCCCTGCCATTAGTAAAGGCGTAGAATAATTAATGGTTCAAAAAGCAGGCACAAGGCCTGAACACTCTCTCTCGCCTTTGGACCCCTATTCCTGCCCTCTGCACCCTACTCTTGCCATTTTCCCTCTGCCATGATGGCAATGAAAGTAAAACCTGGGCATTTATAATCTATAATGGGGAACTGTAGTCTGTAAATCATTCAGCTTTATTTCAGCCCCTTCCTCTCGACCTGGGACCCTTGATCTGTTATTTTCTCTCATTTCTCATCCCTCTCTACCTGAATTAGTTAGTGGCCTAAATCATCCGACATGCTTTTGAAATTGCTCTTGAAATTCATTTCTGCAGCATAGTCAAGAACCTAGACAAAATCTAGTAACAGTATGATACAATTAGGATTAGGATGCAATTAAGATACAATTAGGATACTGAAAGAAAAAAACTACCAGTCAAGAATTCTTTATCCAGCAAAATTGTCCTTACAATATGAAGGTGGTATAAAAACACAGAAACTAAGAGTTTGCAAAAAAGAATCCACCTTTGCAGGAAATATTAAAGGAAGTCTTAGAACCTCAAAGAAAAAGGTAGGAGAGATAGGTTTGAAGGAGAATACAGAAGAAAGAATAGCAGAAAGGATAACCAAAAAAGGAAAAAGACAGTAAAAAATATGATATGACATATGAAAACCAAAGAATAAAATGGTGGAAGTAAATAGTGCATTTACAGTAATATCACTGAATATGAATGGATTAAATCCCAAGATACAAGCTAACAGAATGGATGAAAAAACATGACCCATCCATATTCTGCTTATAAGAAACTCACCTTAGACCCAGGGATACAAAATATTTGAAAGTGAAAGGATGGAAAAAGATATTCCACATGAATAGTAACCAAAAAATAGCAGGGGCAACTATACTAATATCAGAGAAAACAGACTTTAAATGCAAAAAAGATTTAAGAGATACAGAAGGCCATTATATATTAATAAAAAGGAAGGAAGATAAAACAGTCATAAACATTTATGCACCTAACCATGATGCCCCAAAATACATGAGACAAACTCTGGGAAAACTGAAGAGAGAAACAGACATATCTACAATAATCGCTGCAGACTTCACCACCCTACTCACATCATTAGATAGAACTAGACTAAAGATCAACAAGGAAACAGAACTTGAAATACAAGACAAACGAGTTAGACCTAAAAGACATGTACAGAACACTACACCCAAATTTAGTGGGCTATACATTCTTCTCAAGTGTCCATGGATCTTTCTCCGAGACAGATCACATATTAGGGCACAATACAGCTCTCAATAAATATAAAAAGACCGAAATTATATAAAGCACCTTCTCAGATCATAATGGAATGAAACTGTAAATCAATAGTAGAGAGGAAAAATTCATGTTTGTGAATTTAAACACTCCTAAATAATCAGTGGGTTAAAGAAGAAATTGCAAGTGAAATCAGTAAATATATTGAGACAAATGAAAATGAGTAAAGGGGAGAGTGAGAACTACAGGGTAAAATATCCATGTGGTACAGCAGTACTCCAAAATACATTCACTGAGTGCGATGAGTATGCCACAATGATGGGGGAGGTTGTTGGCGTGGGAGGAGTGGGGTGGGGAGGTGGGGGTATACGGGAACCTCTTATGTTTTTTAATGTAACATTTTTTGAGGTGTATATATCTTCAAAAAATACAATTTAGAAAAATGATGGGGGTGGGGAATGGGTTATATGGGAACCTCTTATGTCCATTGTTTTCAATATTGTATTACAAGTTCTAGCTAAGGCAATTAGACAAGAAAAAAAATTACAGGCATCCAAACAGGAAAAGAGGAAGTAAAACTCTCACTGTTTGCAGATGATATTATCCTGTACTTAGAAAGTTCTAAATTATGTACAACAAAGCTGCCTGAGCTAGTAACTGAGTTCAGCAAAGTGGCAGGATACAAGAACAACACACAAAAGTCAGTAATGTTTTTGTACACTAGTATTGAACAATCTGAGGAGGAAATCAGGGAAAAATTCCATTTTCAATAGCAACAAAAAGACTCATATACCTAGAAATTTTATTTAACCAAAGAAGTACAGGACCTATATGCAGAAAACTACAGAACAATGGTGAAAGAAATTAAAAAAGACCTAAACAAATGAAAAGACATTACATGTTCATGGACTGGAAGAATAAATATCATGAAGATGTCAATCTTACCCAAACTGATTTACAGATTCGAGGCAATACCAATCAAAATCCCAAAAGATTACTTTACAGAATTAGAAAAGGCAATTACCAAATTCATTTGGAAGGGAAAGTGCACCCAAATAGCCAAAAGCATTCTAAAAAAGAAGAGCAACGTGGGAGGAATTTCACTTTCTGACCTTGAAACATATTACAAAGATACAGTGATCAAAACAGCATGGTACTGGCATAAAGATAGACACATCAATCAGTGGAATAGAATTGAGAATCCAGAAATAAACCTTCACCTATACAGTCAATTGGTTTATGACAAACCTACCAAGTAAACATTAATGGGACAAAACATTCTCATCAATAAATGGTCTTGGGAGAACTGGATATCTATAACCACAAATGAAGGAGGACCCTATCTTAGTCCCTATATGAGAATCAACTCAAAATGGATCAAAAGCCTAAATATAAAAGCCAGGACCATAAAACTACTAGAAAAAAATATAGGGAAATTTCTTCAAGATCTTATAGTAGGTGGTGATTCTTGGACCTTAAACCCAAAGCATATGCAACAAAAGAAAAAATATATCAATGGGACTTCCTCAAAATTAAACACTTTTGCACCTCAAAGGTCTTTGTCAAAAGGGTGAAAAGGCAGCCAACTCAATGGAATATTTGGAAATCACATTTCCAATAAGGGTTTAATATCCGGGATATATGAAGAGATGTTACAATTTAACAATAAAAAGATCAACGACCCAATTAAAAAATGGGCAAAAGACTTCAGTAGACAATTGTCCAAAGAAGAAATACAAATGGCAAAAAAACACATGAAGAAATGGTCAATCAATATCACTAATGATCAGGGAAATGCAAATCAAAATTACAATGAGATGTCATTTCACACCTACCAGAATGGCCATTATTAAAAAAGTCAGAGAACTACAAGAGTTGGAGAGGATGTGGAAATTGAGGAATACTTATTCACTGTTGGTGGGAATGAAGAATGGTACAGCCACTGTGGAGTAGTGTTAGACAGTTCCTAAAGAAGTTGAATATAGCCTTGCAACGTGACCCTGCAATACCACTACTGGGACTGAACTGAGAGCAGTGACATGAACAGATATTTGCCAGAGATGCTCATAGTGGCATTAGTCATAATTGCCAAAAGTTGGAAACAACCTAGGTGTCTATCAACTGATGAATGGATAAACAAACTGTGGTGTATTCACATGATGGAATATTTTGCAGTTGTAGAAGAAATGAAGTCGTAAAGCAAATGACAACATGGATGAATCTTGAGGAAATTATGTTGAGTAAAGCAAGTCAGACACAAAAGGAAAAACACTGTATGACTGCATTACTGTGAACCAAATATATGGTGTAACATACTGTATGATTAAAAAAAGCATCCAATACATTTGAGAAATGTATGCTTTTATTCAATTGTTTATAGTTTTTAATTGTTTATATTCTCAATTATTAAATGTATCTAAGTTAAGAAAACCAAAAAGAGGGAAATGGACTTGGCCCAGTGGTTAGGGTGTCCGTCTACCACACGGGAGGTCCATGGTTCAAACCCCGGGCCTCCTTGACTGATGTGGAGCTGGCCCACGCGCAGTGCTGATGCATGCAAGGAGTGCCGTGCCATGCAGAGGTGTCCCTGAGTAGGGGAGCCCCACACACAAGGAGTGCGCCCTGTAAGGAGAGCCGCCCAGCGCGAAAGAAAGTGCAGCCTGCTTAAGAATGGTGCCACCCACACGGAGAGCTGACACAACATGATGCAACAAAAAGAGACACAGATTCCCGTGCCGCTGATAACAACAGAAGAAGCGAACAAAGAAACAAGACGCAGCAAATAGACACAGAGAACAGACAACCGGGGATGGGGGGGGAGGGGAGAGAAAGAAATAATCTTAAAAAACAAACTAACAAACAAAAACATACAACCTAAAAATTCCCATTTTAACCATATTCAAATATGTAATTCACCTGTGTTAGTTATATTCACAATATTGGGCTACCATCACCAATCCATTACCAAAATGGTGGTGTTATTTGTTGCACGTTATGAAAGCACATTTTTATAACTGTACTATTATAGACAATACATCATTTAATTTAGGGTTCACTGTTTGTGTAGTGCAGTTCCATGAACTTAAAAAAAATTTTTTTTATTCTAGTACCATAAATACAACCTAACATTTCCCTTTTTAACTGCATTCAGACATATATTTCAGTGCTGTTAAACACATTCACAATGTTGTGGTACAGTCACCATGATCCAATACCATCTTTCTAAACAGGAACCCTGTACATTTTATGCTTTTTGTTGTTGAGTTGAAGGATTTTTAAAATATATTCTGGATATTAAGTTCTTATTGAATATGTGGTCTCCAAATATTTTCTCCCGTTGTTTAGGTTAACATTTTTCTTGAGGCGCAAAAGTTTTTAATTTTGATGAGGTTGTAAAATCTAAGAAAGTATCATTTAAAAAAGGTTCTAAAGATGCTTCCTTGTGTTTCCATCTTGGAGGTTTATAATTCTGGTCCTTATATTTAGGGCTTTGATCCATTTTGAAACCATTTTTGTATATGATGTGAGGTTGGGGTCCATTTTCATTCTTTTGCATATAGACATCTAGTTTTCCCATGTCATTTGTTTAAGAGACTATTTTTTCCCCATTGAGTAGACTTGCCACCCTTGTCAAAAATCTGTTGGCCATCAAAGTGGTTGTTTTCTAAGTTCTCAATTCGATTAATTTGATCTGTATGTCTGCCCTTTTGTCGGTATCATGTTCTTTTTATTACTGTGTCTTTGTAGTAAGTTTTAAGATTGGGAAGTTCTTCTATGGTCAGAGAAGATACACTGTGTGATTTTAACATTTTAAAATTTACTGAGACTTGTTTTGTGACCTAAGATATGGTTTATCCTAGAGAATGCTCCATGTGCACTTGAGAAGAATGCGTATTCTCTTGTTGATTGAAGTGTTTGTACATGGTATTTCTAGTTATTTTAGAGCCTCTTTCACTTTCACTCCTTATATTTCCTTACTAATGTTCTTTCTAGATGTTCTATCCATTATTGAAAGAAGTATACTAAAGTCTACTATTAATATAGAACTGTCCGTTTCTCCCTTCAAATGTATAAGTATTTGCTTCATATATTTTGGAGCTCTGCTGTTACATGAATATACAGTTATTATTATGTATTCATTATGTATATAATAACCATCATTTTCCCTTGTAACTATTCTAAATCCCCTTTGGTTACTACTTGGGTATTTTTTCCATCCTTTCTCTTTCAACCTACTTATGTCTTTGAATTTAAGGCGAGTTTTTTATAGATAACACATACTCAGTCATGCTTTCTAATCCATTCTTCTAATCTCTGCCTTTTGACTAGACAGCCTAATCCATTTACATTTAAAGTTACTACTGAAAGTGCAGGACTTCCTCTGCTATCGTGGTGTTTAGTGTGTTTTACCTTTTTGTCCCCAAATTCTTACATTAATGCCTATTTTCATACTTACTCCATATTTTAGTATTGTTCTTTATTGAGTTCCTTTTTATTTCTACTTGTATATATATTTCGTATATATTCCTTGCCATTACCATGGTATTAAAATGTAACAATACAATCACAACAATGCAAGGAGTTGATAGCAAGGTAAAGTAAGGGAGTCCTGTATGATGATATGCATGCTTGTTTTTTAAGCTAACAACTTTTATTATACACATTGTTTATGTATGCTCATGTATGAATACGTCAATAAAATTATATTTAAAAATATAGCAAGATAATATATAACAAGTGTATTTGCTTTGACACAAATTCGACTTCAACAGGATATATATACACTATACCCATCCTTCTCCCTGCAATCTTTTCTGTACTTGTTAAAAATTGTATCTTGGTATATTGTTTATTCAAAATGATAAGATTTATCATTACGTTTTAAGGCTTTGCATTTTAGTACCTGTAAGAAGTGGAGTCATATACCAAAAAGTTTAATACTACTGGCATTTCTAATTACCCAAATACCTGCCTTTACAGGATGTCCTTTTGTTCCCCCCTTTTAAAAAATGCTGCTTAAGTTCTTTGCAGAGATGAAGAGGCAAAAGAATTAGAAGCTAAGTTTGTGGGAAGATTTTGGGATTCCAAAGTGACATAGAGGGAGTATATGTTAGGATCTTTGGCAGCAGCCAAAATGGACTATTTTGTGATCAAGAGAGTGGACATATGCTAAGTTGGAATGAAGGTACTGAATTATTTGTATAAACTAGGGAGACAGGGATAAGCACCCTTAGGGACTCTGTGTGGTCTGTCCATGTTTCTCTTGGAAGGACTCCTCGACTCCCTCTGGTAATTGCAGTTGTTGGGCTTCTTGTTGTTTTTGCTAAATATACTTGCATTTTGCTTTCTTGAATTTTGCTTTATGGTTCTTGAACCAAATCTGCAGTACTGTTGGGTATATATCCATTTTAAAGGCCATTTCCTTCTGAAGACTAGGGTTTGGGTACAGGTCCTTATTGAACAAGATCTTCAAATCTTCTAGCTGTTCTTCAGTGAACATAATTTGTTTAGTTTCTGGGTGCCTTTACAATGCCAAGATCTGGGAGACAACACCTTGACTGAGTGATTAAAAGTCACTTCACTATTATCACTAGCTGGGGGATATCTGATATAGTAAGCTGCCTGATATGATGGTAAAGGAGCACCTTTAGGAAGATCCTCTGAGTCTGTCCTCTTAAGTATTCAGATCCAGGAACAAGAACCTACTAGAGGTCTTTATTTCATTAAGCTGCTTCGAACCACTGTCTAGTGCCCTTTCCTTTCAGTATGAAGAACTCTCTTAAGTACTGTTTGTAAGACAAGTCTAGTGGTGAGAACTCCCTCAGCATTTGTTCATCTGGGAATATCTTAGTCTCTCCATCATTTTTTAAAAGATTTTTCACCACCCTCCCCTACCCTCTCCCCCTTGTTTTGCACTTGCTGTCTGCTTTCTGTGTCCACATGCTGCACATTCTTCTGTCTGTTTGTTTTCCCTTCAGGTAGCACTAGGAACCGATCACAGGGCCTTCCCAAGTAGAAGCACCCAATCCCTTGCATCACCTCAGGTCTCTAGTCTGCTGTGTCTCTCAACATCTCTCCTCTGACTTTTTGTTGCATTACCTTGCTGTGCTAGCTCTCCATGTGTGGGCCAGCACTCCATGCAAGCCAGCACTCCATGTGAGCCAGCTTGCCTTCACCAGGAGGCCCCAGGAAACGAACCCTGGACCTCCCATATGGCAGAAAGGAACCCAATTGCTTGAGCCACGTCCGCTTCCCTCTCCCTCATTTTTGAGAGTTTGTCTTGCTGGATATAAAATTCTTGCTTGGCAGTTGCTTTCTTTAGGCACTTTAAGAACTTCAACCCACTGTCTCTGTGCCTCCATAGTTTCTAATGAAAAAGCAGCACTTAATCTAATTGGAACTTGAACAGACACTTTTCTCTTGCAGCTTTTGGAACTCTTTGTCCTTTGTATTTGACAGTTTGATCAATATATAAGGGGCCATATTTTTCTTCTGCCATGATTTCTTTGATTAATCATCTGTCCCTTTCTCTTTCTTCTCCTTCTGGCACACTAATAAATATATTGGTAAGCCTGATCATGCCCCACGTCTTAACTCTGTTCACCTCTTATATTCTTTCTGTGCCTCCTCCTGAATCATTTTGATTGTGCTGTCTTCAAGTTCAGTTATTCTTTCTGTTGCCAGCCCTAATCTTCTGATGAAATCATCTATTTTCATTTTCATTATTGTCGTCTTCAGCTCCAGTATTTGTTTGGTTCCTTATTAAAATTTCTGTTTATTGAGATTCTCATATTGGTCACTCTTCATTTTCCTGATCTCCTTTGGTTATTTCTTTGTGCTTTCCTTTATCTTTTTGAACATGAAGATTTTTTTTTTTTTAATCTTTGTCCATTATGCTCAAGGTCTATTCTTTGTTGATAGTTTCTGTATTTTTATCTTACGTGTTTGGATGAGCCATCGGTTCCTGTTTCTGTCTTATAATCTTTTGTTGCACACTGTACATTTTAATATTTTGATGTGTTAACTCTGGGATTTAGTCCCTGAGCTGTCTGTTTCAATCCAGTTAGTGATATGATGTGATATTAAGTGACATGAAGTTTGAATCCATTAAGTACAATTACAGGGGCTAACAATAACAAACACACTGAAGCACAAAACACCTTTTAGTCTTTGCAAACTGGCATTATATTGGCTGGTAGACTTCTTCAGAGGTTAGCCCTCCTATCAAGATCAGTCCAAGGTAAGAAGAAAGTATAGTGTTGTCTCTGTCTTTTCTGAGTCTGAGTCTTGTCTGCCTCTTGGTATTCAGAATTTCCCTGTTAATAGTAATTCCAAAGCCTAAGACTTCCCTTGAAACAGAAACTGTTCTGAGTCCTCTATGTACTTCTTAAAAGTGGTACTCTTTTTGCAGCAGGCCTCTTTGACATAATTATTTTTTACATTGCTTTAGCCCTCCTATGGAGATCAGACCGAGGCAATGATCAAATGTAGGGTCCTCTCAGTCTTTTCTGAACCATTGTCTGTCCTAGGCTTATACTTACTCCTTGCCTTAGGAATTCTCCCCTTTTCAGAAATTTGAATGTCCTCCCCTCCTGAGTTCCCTATTGGATGTCTTAAAGCTGGTAATTCTTTTCCCAGGCTACTTTGAATTAATTATTTCTTACACTACTTTACTTGTTTGCAAGTTGTTTTTGCTTATAAGGGAAATTCTGGGAAGGTAAGCCATTTATAAATGTCGTGGTTCAGACTTTTAGGTCACCACCCAAGAGAATGGCCTTGAAATATGGGTATTCCAGTATGTGCATATTTAATCTGCTACTTCTGGAACAAGGCCTGGGATCCACGACAGGAGTATAGAGGGGCTCTATACTGCACCTTGGGTGGGAGGAAGGGCCCAGGAAGGACACTAAATGCTGCTACCATCTTTAAAGCTGCATTTTCTTAATTTGGCAACTGCCCAGAACTGCAGCCCTTTAACTGTTTCTCAGAGTTTTGAGGAAGAAGGCTCTGCCAGTGTTTGGTAGTGTTCAATATTCTGTAGGGGAATAGCATCCTGAAGTGTCTTATGCCAACATCTTGGTTGACCAGAAGTTTTGTAGTTAATTTATGAAAATAGGATCTGTAATGGCTTTAAGGTATTGCTGCACTACTCATGTGAATGTAAGATTCTTACCCAAAATTTTGTGGTAAAGTCAACATTTCTCCCAACATTAAAATTTCTGCACCATTTACAGTTGAGGGATCATCTCTCATGAGCTGGTTAAAGAGATCTCCTGTAGCAACAGAAAACATAAAATTCTATCATCTACCTTAAAAAAAGTTTTATTTATATAAGTTGCTGGAAGAGTTACTTAAAATCTAATTTCTAATCTTTAATACAAGAAATGCATGCCAAAAAAACAATTCTGGTCTTACGGAAAGAAAATGAATACTTCATATAGGAAGGTAAAGTACATCATAAGATATAAAATATACTAAAAAAAGCCTCAATAGTTATGAACTTAGGGAATCCTAATATAAATACAGAGGAACATTTGAAGAGAAATGCTATATTAATATATTATAAATAGGAATGTACCTTTAGTTAAAATAAAAGTTTCCTGTTATAGGATATCAACAGCATCTTAACTTACAGACTGTGGGTGTGGACTGTTATTCATATGGCCACCACTCACATGGTACTAAAATAGATAACGATCCAGCAAAGGATTCACATAAGATTGGCAAGGCTAGGCTAATATTCCATGGTCAAGTCGGTAATGGAGGTTTCAGCTTTTCCACAGGTGGAAGTAGGACAAAGAATGTGCCATACCAGGTAAGTCTTTCTCTTCACATGTCACTGGAATATTGGTGAACAAAGTAGGCTTAGTCAACCGCATCACTGTGAATTAAGAAGTAAAAACAAGCAAACAAAACATTAATATTGATTTGGGCTAGTATTCCCAGGCTTTATACATGATTTTCATCAATGTTATACTAACGTAAAATATAACCTAAATATAGCTATACTAAATAGTCCCTAGGATTATTAAACATTGATGCTTACTAAATATGTTTTTATGTAACAGAAAGGATATTTGCCCTTTACTTGAGAAAAATGAGTCAGAACAGTTTTGCTTTTATTTATAAACCGATAAATTTATAAGAATTGAGTGCAAATATAATACTTGTTCATGATAGATAAACTGGAAAATAATATTTTAGGGCTTAAGATATATGAAGAGCATAAGGCTTTAAAAAATCTTGAGTGACTTCACTGTAAACATTATCAACAAAATATTAATGAATATTAGTCTGGCAAGGAAACAAAATTAAGAGCACCAATTTGAATATGAAACAATTTATGACAATCGGATCTTTGCCATCTTTATCCCTCATTTATAATTACAAGCCACTGGAAGTTCAGTGAGAATTCCTTAAGGTAACATTAAGGAGATCTGTGTAGAAATTAGGAAAATATCAATTAATGTATAGGTTTATATAGTTCCAAACAAAACTATGATTTGCTTCTGGAATATAAGAAAATGTTTTTAAAGTTCATCTAGAAAATAAAACAATTTAAAATGAGCTATGGAAATAAATGAGAAAACATGAGGAAGAACTATATTAATCATATAATATATTGAAGGCCACAATTAACTAATTGACTTACAAATACAAGATTATATAAACCAATATATTGGACAGCAAAATAAAAAAAGGCTATTAGGATACAGCAAAAAAAATTAAAATAGGAAAATAATTATTCATTATAAGTTACTAGAACAAGTGGTTAGTTATCTAGGAAAATGATATTTAATTTATAAATTAATTTCAAATAGCACATAAAGTTCAAATGTATGAAAGAGTTAAACAGGCAAAAATTAAGCCATGAAAACTAGAAAACGTTTCTGAAAGAGTATTTTTTAAACCACTTGTGAGAAGACATTTTAACTCTTAAAAAAACTCATTTAATTACTTCTAAAGACTCACATTTGGCCACAAAGTAAAAACAAAAACACAGAATTAAATTGTATCACAAAAGGCTATTTTGTTTTGCTCTATTAAAAGAGCTTGTTCAAATAAAAAAAAATTTTTTTGAAAAATAGACCTAAACTGTCACTTGAAAATATAAATGGTGTCCACTAGCATTTATAGATATGTAATACCTAATCACTAATTTACCTATAGCATTCATATCAGATTCAGTGCCCTTCTCATCCTGGTCTCAGCTTAAATGTCACCTTTTTCAGAAAGGAAATACTACTGGCCATTCTATTTGCCTCATAGCCTCTACTTTTTCTTTTCCTTTTTTTAAAGTAGGTATCAGGGATTAAACCCATGTGGTGTTAAGGGAAAACCCTCCACTAAAAATGTTAAAGACACCAAACTGATATTTATAATATTTGTTTTCTTCATATATTCAGTGGGGTAAAAATCAACTGAGGGGGAAGTAACTGGTAGGAAATATTATCATCTTGTGGACTCAAAGAATATTACTATGCAGCAAAATCTGTCATATTGAACAATCTTAACCACCAACTGAGGATAGCTGAGTTAAATGACATAGTTATCTCATTCCTTGAATTTTTTAATGAACTAGGGCTTCACTGTAACTTTAGATAGAAGATAATCCCAAGTATTCCAATTTCAAGTACACACTTAAAACTCAGTGGTTCCTATCTTATAATGAATTAATAGGCTTCAAAAGTAAACATAATATTGGCTGGAAAAAGACTACATACCTATAAACTCAAGGTTAATAGAAAAACACAAGGCTGGCAGAGAAATTATAAGCAAGCACTGGTGAGTAAACAGTAATCTTGTATCCAGACTTGAATGTTAAAGCAGGCTTATGGTTAAAAAAACCCACAGTTTTATCTATTTCTACCTCCAAAATTAAGAGGCAAAAAAAAGTTATATTTAGTTGAGTATCAAGTATTCGCTACACAAAATAGTTACTGCCGTGAGTACAGAGACGCTATCACTGGAAGTTACAAAACACAAACTAATTTCATTGACATAAGAATTTCAGGTTTCATCCACAGTCCTGTAAATATTTTTATAAATCGTTAATAAATTAAAGTCAACATAGGCAGAGGTCACACACAGGTGAATAGGGACAAATTAAACATGCATACACATTTCGGTTTGGTACAAACACGAAAAAATAAGTAGAGGGGAATGGGTGTAGTTCTGTGATTTGAGAACCTGCGTCCCATGCCACGGGTTCAATCCCCAGTACCTCAAAAAAAAAAAAAAAAAAAAAAAAAAAGTCATCTTCTTCAAGTTTGAGGTTCTTAATGGTGTAATCTAGAAATTGTGCTTGGCCTTTAAGTTCTAAATACTCTAAAAAGACTTTGATTAAGTTCTAAATGACTTCTTAGCCTCCTACTACTTCTTTAAAAAGTGCTGTCCTGATAGGTCAGAAATGAATTTCTATTCTCCTTTAAGACCATGGCACTATTTGCAGTAAAACCCAACCTTCAGATTCCAGGTCTGAATTACCTTTTCATTGTTTCTCAGAGGGGTAGAAAGCAATTTATATAAATTAGAAAACTTAAATGTTACATATGAACACAAAGAAGCTCTTTTCAGTGTGTAATTTTTGGTTTAAAAACTGCTCATAAGTCAGGGCCCATGTCTCCTGACTGTACCTTAAATTTTCAGTTGTATACCATCATTTCAAAATAATAAAACTGTATCATAAAAAACATTTGTGTTCTGTACAAGTGATTATCAACTTTATGATAAATAAGATCTGAAAATAAAAATCAAAGTCCACCATTTATGATTGCCAAATAATATCAACCATCTCATCTACTTGCAAGCTCACTGGCAATACTGAATAACTTCTTGAGGTTTCTCCAGAAGTCATGGTTGAAGAAAAAATTATTGAAGTGAAAAAGGAAGGAATTACTGAATAAGTTGCACTGGAAATTGTCCCTATCTCCAGCGCTTATTTGCTTAAAGACTTTTGGAAACATTCAGGCACATGATTAAAAAAGAGCCTCATTTAAGACACAGTAAAAATAAAAACAAAAAGGAATGTTTGGTTAGAGTGAAACTTATTAGGTAAAGATTATTTCTTTATACAAGATGTTATTATCAGGCAAAAATACAACCAAAGCAAACTATGGACTGTAGTGCATAGTAATATATTAACAACAAAAAAGGAACTATACTAAGTGAAAGGAACTAGACAAAATGTACTACATATAGTTTGAGTCCATGTACAAAATATAAATACAAATAAATTAGGGAGATAGAAACAGAATAGCAGCTATGTACAGCAGGGGAAGAATCAGAGATTGAGAGGTGATTACTAAGGGGTAGAGTTTGTCTGTTTTTCTTATAATTATTGGAGTAATGAAAATGTTATAGTATTAACTGAAGTGATGAGCGCACAGCTCTGTGATTATACCAAATACCATTGATTGTACACTTTTTATAGATTGTATGCTTTATAAATATGTATCAATAAAATTGATTTGAAAAAAGATTTTTAAATTTTTTTAGTTAAAAATTAGTGGACTTGTCATATTTCAAACAACCTCCATCAGTGCAGGCTGTGAAAAATCTCTAAAGGGTATATTTACCATTTATTATCAAGCTTCTACCATGCCAGCCATAGTGCTACAAGGTAAACATGGCAAAATAAGTGCAAGCAGTCTAATTAGTTTTTCTTAGGAAGGTGGTTTGGCTACTTAATAGTAATAATTCTGTTTAAGTTCTAAGAGGGCAGGGTCTATGATTTTCTCTTTACTATATCCTTGTACCTGAAACACAGTAGGCAATTAAATTTAAAAGATATATGCTTATATACTGTACCAAAATGTATTCTATAATCACTTTGGGTAATTTTATAAGGTGATGTGTATACCAATTTATAACATTTCCTTATGTGAAACAAGGATCAAATCCACATTCACTCCCAGAACCAACCAATTAATAATCAGCATTAAAAGTCATTAAGTGAAGATGACAGATTAGAGAGACATGGGGTTCTTTTCTCTCCCAGAAAAATAGCTAGAGGACAGGCAAATATGGCTTGGGAAAAAATGCTCTATGGTTTAGGTCACTAGGGGAATGCTGTACACCACCCAGAAGAGAGAGGGACACAGGCAAAGAATCTGGATGGAAATACTGAGTAGAAGTTGCAGTTGTAGCTGTCAGCACCCTTCTCTTCACCCTCGTAGGAGAAAGGATTGAATTCTCCTGCCAGACAAAGGGAGCCACAGGGATCCATCTCCCCAGGAAATGGGAGAGAGGGATGCAACCTAAGGCTGACTCAGCTTTTGGCCAACAAATTTGGTTCACTGTCTCCCAGGAGACCTTCCAGGCAGGTGGGACTGCACAATTATTTGCCATGGAGGCAGCAAAGAAGTAATGAGATCTCATCCACAGAATCACTTGCCCTGCTGACTGGGACTGGTTGTTGAGGATGCAGAGGGGTGTGGAATTATTTTCTACCAGAGAAAAGGGAGGGTGTTTCCAGCAAAGGCTGGAGAACAGACTCTGAGAAAGTCTGAATTATCAGGCTCTGAATAGCCTCTAGGCAGGATCCTCTATCACACTGTTGCTGTCTGGGTTGCAGAGAACTCATTCCAATGAAGGCATGAACTGAGAGGGCTGCCTAAGAGCCCCATCTGCCGGCACCTGGACCAAGGAAGTGCACCTGAGGAAACAGGATTTTTCCAGCCTTTACAGCCTCCCTCCCCAAGGTCCTTGGAAGCAGGTCCGCAACCCATTAATGGGTCCTTGGCACGGATTTGAGCAACTAATGGACAATCCTAAAAACCCAGAAGAGGGTAAACAAAGAATCAAAGAACAGTAACAAACAGCCTCCGGCCACTAAATCTATATGTGAGAGAAGTTATGCATCAAAGTAAAACTCACCATCATACTCAGATGCCTAGACATCAAGAAAAAATTACAAACCATATTAAGAAAATGGAGGGAAACGGACTTGGTCCAGTGGTTAGGGCGTCCGTCTACCACATGGGAGGTCCGCGGTTCAAACCCCGGGCCTCCTTGACCTGTGTGGAGCTGGCCCATGCACAGTGCTGATGCACACAAGGAGTGCCGTGCCACGCAGGGGTGTCCCCTGTGTAGGAGAGCCCCACGAGCAAGGAGTGCACCAGTAAGGAGAGCCACCCAGTGCGAAAGAAAGTGCAGCCTGCCCAGGAATGGCGCTGCCCACACTTCCCGTGCTGCTGACGACAACAGAAGCGGACAAAGAACCAAGATGCAGCAAATAGACACAGAGAACAGACAATCGGGGGAGGGGGTAAGTTAAATAAATAAATTTTTAAAAACAAAAAAAAACTCAAATCAATTAACATAATATACCAGATTAACAAAGTGAACAGAAAAAAAACACATGATCATCTCAATCGATGAGAAAAAGGCATTCGACAAATTCCAGCATTCTTTCTTAATAAAAACACTTCAAAAGAAGGACTAGAAGGAAATTTCCACAATATGATAAAGGGCATATATGAAAAACCGACAGTCAACACTGTACTTAATGTGGAGAGGCTTAAAGCTTTCCCTGTAAGATCAGTAACAAGACAAGGATGCCCATTGTTGCACTGTTTATTCAATATTGTGCTGGAAGTTCTAGCTAGAGCAATTAGACAAGAAAAATAAAGAAAAGGTATCCAAATAGGAAAAGTGGACATAAAACTCTATCAGCAGATGACATCATCCTATATTTAGAAAATTCTGAAATGCCTATGAGAAAGCTACCTGACGTAATAAAAACTAGTCAGCAGGATACACTAAAAAATCAGTAATGCTTCTGTAGCACGGGAAAATCTGAGGAAGAGATCAGGAATAAAAAACTGATTTATGAATTCAATGCAATACCAATGAAAATTCCAACAGCCTACTTTATGGATATAGAAAAGGCAATTACCAAATTTATTTTATTTGGAAGGGAAAAGTGTACTCGAATAGTCAGAGGCATCCTAAAAACGAAGAAAGATGTGGGAGGACTCTCACTGCCTAACCTTGAAATATACTACAAAGCTACAGTCGTCAAAACAGCATTGTACTGGCATAAAGATAGACACCTTGATCAGCAGAATAGAACTGAGAGTCCAGCAATAAACCCTCACCTCTACAGCCAACTGGTTTTTGACAAACCTCCCAAGTCCACGTTACCGGGACAAAAACAGTCTCTTCAATAAATGGTGCTGGGAGAACTGGGTATCTATAACCAAAAGAATGAAAGAGGACCCATAACTCATTCCCTATACAAGAATCAACTCAAAATGGATCAAAAGCCTAAATATAAAGGCTAGAAACATAAAACTATAGAAGAAAATACAGGAAACATCTTCACAATATTGTGGTAGGTGGTTGTTTCTTGGACTGCACACCCAAAACATGAGTAAATAAAAAAAAAAAAACTGGAACTTCCTCAAAATAAAACACTTTTGCACCTTAAAGGACTTTCTCAAAAGGCTGAAAAGGCAGCTGACTCAATAGGAAAAAATATTTGGAAATCACTTATCCAGTAGGGGTTTAATATCCACGATATATAAAGAGATAGTACAACGCAACAATAAAGACAAATGACCCAATTAAAAATGGGCAAAATGACCTGAATAAACATCTGTTCAAAGAAATACAAATGATGAGAAAAAAAAAAAGGCATGAAAAAATGTTTAAAGCAATTAGGGAAATGCAAATAAAAGCTACAATGAGATATTATTTCATACTTTTGGAATGGCCACTCTTTAAGACAGAAATTATACATGTTGGAGAGGATGTGGAGAAACAGGGATGCTTATTCACTGTTTCTGGGAATGGAGAATGATACAGCCATAGTGGAGGACTGTCTGGCAGTTTCTAAAGACGTTGAACATAGATTTGCCATGTGACCTGGCAATACCACTACCACTAGATATATAACCAGAACTGAGAGCGGTGACACAGACACCTGCACATCAATGTTCATAGTGATATTATTCAATTTGCCAAAAGATGGAAAACCCAGGTGTCCTTCAGCCAATGAATGGATAAACAAATCATGCTATACACACGATGGAATATTATGAAGCTATAAGAAGAAATGAATTTGTGAAACATGACATGGATAAACCTAGTGGGTATTATGTTGAATGAAGCAAGTCAGACACAAAAGGACAAATACTGTATGACTGCACTATTGTGAACTGAACATACTGTATAGATTCAAAGCTAATAAATAGAATATAAGTCACCAGAAAATAGAATGAGATTAGAGAATGGAAAAGTGAGGGTTAATCTGTACAGAACTGGTAAAAAGGTTTATTGTTAACCTTTTGGAAGTGAGTAGGAAAGGTGAAAGCACATTATACTGCTTGTAACTAGCAGTGCTATCATATGGGTATAATAGTGGATGAAAGGGCAAGTCTATGGTCATGTGTATTATAAGAAGGAAAGCTAAAAAATATAACCTGTGACTGTATAGCATGATGAAAACTTATGTGAAATGTGAATATGGGTAATATTGTATAATAAGACTCCTTCTTTGAAACTGAACAAATGTTAATGTAACAAGATGTTAATATCAGGCAAAAAACCCCAACAAACATGTAAAATTAAAAAAACAACAAAACACTGCTATTTTAAGTGAAAGAAACCAGACACAAAGGGCTGCCAATTGTATGATTCCATTTATATGAAATGTAAATATGTTAATTTATAAATATGGGTTAGATTTATGGTTATGTAGGGCTGGGGAAGAATATAGGAATTCTATATCTGTATTTATTACTCTACATCTATATCTAAATATGGTGATTGCTAAGTGGTGTGGGGTTTTTCTTTTTGGAGTAATGAAATTGTTCTAAAATTGTTTGTTTTGATGAATGTACAACACTGTGATTATACTAAAAGCCAATGCTTGACACTTTGAATGGATTGCATGGTATGTGAATATATCTCACTAAAACTGCCTTTTTTTAAATTAAAAAAAAGACACATTATACTTTTTGTATCTTTGTTTCAAAATAACACTTCAACTGTTGTTTATTACAAGGATTTGGAGATATCCATAAGAACCTGGACCGGTCACCTATTTTGTCTACATTAATGCTACCTGAGTAACATTCCCAATATATTTTAAATAAAAAGAATTGTTTTTAGTTTTACTTTTAAAAAATCAGTAAACTTCAGATGAAGAAAAAATACAGTAAAATTAGATTAGGGGAGTCACCAAAATCCAATCTACTTATCTTACTTCACATGAATTATCTAAATCAATCACTAGAAAAGTAACAACAAAAGGAAAAGAAATATTTTACCTTCAAACTCAGTTAAAACAATTTATCACAATTAATTTAAAAGAAGGCTGCTATTAGGTAGAACCCAGAAAGTTCTTGAGTTAAAGGCTAGGAATTCACCTGATACTTAAATCATTTTTGGGATACAGACTGTACACATAATACCACACAATTATTTTTCCATTATGTGAAGAATAAACAGGCTATATTAGCAAATGGTCAAATAAAGTTAATAAAAATTTAAAAGTCAGTAAAAGTTATTCATTTCACAATTTCAGTCCATGCAGTTTATTCACAATATTCTTTTTGACAGTGAAATTCATTACATACTAAAAATAACACCATATTTATGTACAAATAAATTCATTTTCCCAGTAAGACCTAATCTTCTTTTAAGAAGATGTCCCACATATTCACAATACATAACATCACAGAAAACCCATATTTGCTCTAAATGTCTCTGAATTGTTGCATTACAAGATGGTAGTTCATTGTGCCTGATAATCTGATTGAGTTTTGCCCAAATGTCTCCCAGAGTTTGGCCGTTACAAATAGTGTGTTCTATTGTCCATCTTGCTCTATAAAAACAGTGCAAATTTAGTGCCTTTAAACTATCTTGCAATTTTTTAGATAAAGGAAACATCTTTTCAGTACAATTACTGCTGGAAATTGAAACACTCCAAGACCTCTTCAAATGCTGTCCTCCTTTTTCTGATTGTTTATTCCTATTTCCAGAATCAGTCTGTTCATTTAGTGTGTGAGACCGGATTAAGTGCTTCTTTTTTTTCAAATTAGGTTGAAACTCCAAAAGAGCAACTGTACAATCATAACACTGTGATTTTGAATCATGTTCTGAAATGGTTAAGTATCGTTTCACATCTTTAGCTGCCTCTCTAGAAATCACAGGTGGTGATCTTTTAGGTTTGAGCAGAAGTTTGGACCCATCATATGGAAACCAAGGAATAAATCTTGATAGCGGACGAGTAGGAAAATCTTGAATTGCTTTTTCTGCGATTTTTGACAGTTTTGTGGGATTGTTCTCAAATGGTCGATAATGTAATATTACTTCTGTTGTCATTCTGCAGTAATCCAGTTCACTCTTAGTGAAGAGAAAATTTCTTAGTTGAGTTCCTCAGAACTAGAATGTTATTTATAATTACGAGACTCTCTCTCTTTCCAAATCAGAGGAAAACAGGACCTAAAGTAGAAGTACCGCAAAAAATAAGATATGGTAGGGACAACTTGTCTACAGAAAAGCAGGGAAAAAAGGAAAACCCAAAATCAACCCCAATATGCTATTTCACTAAAGTGACTACTGGTAAATGTGAACGTAATCCAAAAACTTAAAAAAGAAAATTACTTCGTTCTCCAAAATCAGGATCTGAATTAGATGCCCTGTAAGATCACTTCCAGCTTAAAAACAGTCACCATATTTAACTCAAGAGATACAAAGGATATGGAAATATCCATACTAATATAGTAATAAGTCTTAAGACTACAGAGTAAATTAGTTTAAAAATAAAAAAATAAAAGAGCAAGTTAGTGATTCTTAAAATACTGAATTCACATGAAGATAAAAATGTAATATTTAAAAACGAGACATCTGAATTGAAGACAATAAAAAAATCACTAATTTTTTATCTATCTGGAAGAAGTTGATCATTTTACACTTTAAAATAAACCAAATTCCCTAAATTTATATACAGACAGAACATTTACTGATTTGATCTCATTCTCAGCAGTAAACACTAAAAATATAGATATGGTTTAACTTTGCATTTTAACCAGACTAGGGACTGGTTTTGTGACAAAAGTGTCCTCTGGGGCACTTAAGCAGTATCAAGATCCTAGTACCATGGTTTCTTGAATTCTAATTTGGAATAGGAAATTGTACAAGATCCTTATTTTTTCTATTATAACATACAAGTCATCAAGTTGCCCCAAATTAAGTCATTGTTCGTAGATTCCAGCATACAGTACAAAGGCTTAAGAAAGGAGCCTTCTAGGGTGAGTTAGACTTCCTAACCTGGCCCCAAGATGCAAGAGCTGTAAATGCAAGATCTTTCATGTCTTAACTACTAAAAAAAATTTTTTTTTAAAAGAGGTGAATCCCTTCTCCTCAAAAGTCACTGGAGAATTACTTGATGAGGGTTCTACTGCTAGGGTACCAGTGGGGAACTCCTGTCATGATGTCACAATACTGATTTGACCACTGTTTCATTTTCAAGTTTCAAGTAGTAGCTAATAATCTTTTCATCTATTGTTAATATTCATTGGCATATTTTATGTCTCTCAAATTCATAAATTACTGATCCTTAAATCCACAAATTTTTAAAAATTAATAAATAGGTACCAGGGACTGAACCCAGGAACTCATACATGAGGAGTAGGCACTCAACCACTAGTTACACCCACATGCCACAACTTTTTTTTATATGTATCTAACCATATGTTACTGTATTCTTTCAAGAATTAATAACACTCATCTTTTTCTTGCCCCTTCTTTATGATTTCACATGGTTAGGATATGACATTGAGGATTCCTTTACTGTTGTTTCAACTTATTCAGTTGTATTTCAAGGAAACCTGTATTTGTGAGAGTTCCTTTGAAAGAAAAACTGTCTTTTCTAGACTAACAAAATATTGTCTCAATATTTTTCATTTTAAAATACACTGTAAAGTACAATGTAAACCATTATCCATGTGGTGCAGCAGTGCTCCAAAATGTATTCACCAAATGCAATGAATGTGCCACGATGATGAAAGAGGTTGTTGATGTGGGAGGAGTGGGGTGAGGGGGGTTGGGGCTATATGGGGACCTCATATTTTTTTAATGTAACATTAAAAAAAAAAAGACAAAAAAAAGGAAAAAATAATAAAATATACTGTAAAGTTAAATGCCTATTTAAATTAATGTATTGTTGGCATTCAAGATCAGTAAAATTAAAATTTGTGAACATTCTTAATTGACTAGACTAGGAAAATCGGGAAGAATGGTACCAAAGAGCTTTGATAAAGTTGAAACTATCAGTGAATTTAAAAGCACTCATTTCTCTAGACTGCTAGAATATTCTTTTCCAAGTATTTTCTCTTTCGGAAAATAAAAGAATAACAGAAAACTAAAAATTCCCAATGACAGTTAGCTTCAGTCTGTATCACTGGAATTAACTATTTTAAGGCTTCTAATTTGTACAAAAATCACACTTAGCAGCTAATAGAATTGCTCCAAATTCCCATCAAATTAGTCTTTAAGAGAATGATCTCTGGAAATGCAGTTTATTTAATTAGGAGGCAATATAACATCTTGGAAACCTGGAGGTAGCTTTTTGTTGAAATACTGCCTCCGTCACTTACTAGCTATGTGATCTTGATAAAGTTACTTAATGTATACTTTGTGAAAATAAAAGATAAAGAACATGACAATTAGTTCCTTTTCCTCTTTTCCCTTTTCTCTACCCATAACCCATTTCAGCCCAGATCATTTGCTCAGGAAAAGTTTACAGGTTCCATTACTATATTACTTAATATTGCAGAGCATCTTAGTCCCACAGTCAGAGACGTTCCTGTTTAACTCCAGCCATCAGTATATGAGTTATGTTACAAATGGAGCTGGTGAGATTCTGGAATGTTTGATGACTACATCGTAACAGGGGAATGCCTGTTATGGTCTCGAATTCAAACGTCTATTGATCATTTCTGTAGCTCAATCCAAGAAGATACTGGTATCCACGTATTAAGAGCAACCAAAAAATAAAAAGTGCATTTGTGATAGTAAAAAAACAAATAAAGCTGAAACACTTCAAATAAAAGGTGTTCAGAAAACAAGGAATTCCAGGAAAAAACTGACCTGCTGTTTTCTTCCTAAATAATGACCCAATTAAATCATTAAACTTTCTCAAAATTGTTTTTCCGTGTACAGAAAACGAAAGTTGACATAAGATTTTGGACATATTTCCCCTGTACACGATATTTCTAAGTAAACTGCAGTAAGCTTTAACAAACCTCGGTTATAAGTTGTACTACAACGTATTTCTAAATCCTTGGCACTGCTGTCACGTAATACTACATTAATTTTACTGATGAAACCGAAGCCTGGTAACTTGGTCAGTGCCGCATGAAGAGACCTGAGAGAAAGAAAAACCTCTTTCGAAGCCCTCTGTAAATCATTCTGGTTCTCGGGTAGCTCACCGATAGAGTCGGTACGTCAGCTTCTACGGTTAAATTCTGTCTGGTGATTGCAGGGGTACTTATCAGGGAGTGATGTCCCAGGTATCCATACCGTTCTAGAGGGTGATTCTCGAACTTAAAGAGCGTGCTCTGTGCCACGGGACAGAGTAAGAGGCGAGCCCTGAAGCTGTTTTAAGAAGGGCGAGGCCTACATCCCAGAGGCCAAGTCTATATTATGGCAAAGGCTTCGAGAACCAGAGAAGGGAGAAAAAAGTAAAACAGAATAAGGGGTTCGTAACAGTTTACCTTTCAGCGCCAAGAGATGCTCCTGCTTGGGGGGATTTACTTCCATCTTGACCGACACTTGAGATCCACCGCCTATGGGAGCTGAGGAGGTTCAGCCTGGACCGGAAGAAAACAGGAAAGCGCGCGTTCGGGAAGACAGACTGTCCAACACTTCCAACAGCTTCTCTGCCAATGGTGCCTTAAGTTCTCCTCCTAAAGTCCTTTAGGGATCCAACAGTTTCTTTTCACTAAAGCCATTCCTTGTCTCTTAGATGTCTATACATAAAATACTTTCTCTATGTCCCAGCTACCTAAGCACATCACGACTTAAAACATTCGTCCTTAACATGGCCTCCCACACGCCAACTACTACGGGGATAAAATTTGCGATGAGCGGCATGCTGGGATTTGAAGTTTATACAATACCGCATTGCATGTAGGGGAATGTAGTTCCTACGGCCGGTTTAGCATTTGGGAGGAGAGATCATTTTAAAAAGCAGGAGTTTCACTCCCACACTTTACTTCCGTTTTCCCCTTTTTCTTGACTTTGTTTCTTCTAGCAGGTGCAGATTCCTTAATATCAGCAAAAAATAACGAAGCGCTTGGCCGGTTGGCCGCGTAGACAAACATAGCCGCGGGCGGGTAGGAAGGGAACCGGAAGAGCCCACGGAGTGGCGCGCGTACTGCGCCGGGGCGCCAGCGGCGTTCGCCGACGCTTCTGGGAGGTGGCTCTACTCCGCCACCTAGTTAAAGTCGGTGAAGGCTCCTTTGGCTGCTCGGCTTCTCCCGGGATGGCTGCCCTGGTTGTAAACAAGGCTGGAGCTGGTCTAGACAGTGGCCGTCAGGGCCCCCGGGGGACGGCCGTGGTGAAGGTGAGCGACCTTGCGTGCTCTGTTCTCCACCATTGGCCATCCTTTCTGTGAGTTCATCGGAAGACCTGGTGGTATCGCCGTAGCCCAGGCTTCGATGGGAGCGATACGAGGCCTCGGGGCCCCTCTTGGCTTTTACAAGCCTTGAGCTCCTCTCTGCGACCTCTGCTCCGCTGGCGTAAAGTTGCCTGGTGTCCTGCTCGTGCCAGCTCCGTGCTTGGTATCGCCGGTGGCAACGTTTGTGAAGAGAAGCTTGGGAGCCTATGGGAGTGACCTGAGGCGGTCTTTCCCAACTGCTTTTAGTTCAGCTCAACAGGCATTAATTAGCTTATTTTTAAAAATTAACTTGCGCTGTTATTGCGAGGTACTGTTAGGTGTTTTAGGTTACTATCTATTTATGAAGTACATGTTAATCCCCCCTTTTACAGATGAGGATATAGGATAAGTGACTGTGTGGCAGAGCCGGGGACATCTATTATTAGTTGAACTGCCCCCTTCATTCTCGGTAATACAGTCCCTCAATTCTTGTGAAATCTTCAATTGGCAGCATAGCTGAGCATTAACGCCAGAGTTTACGAATTACCGTATGCCCGAAATTTAAGGTTCTAGTATGTATAAATGCTCCAAAATGCATTTGTTAAAAAATGCATTTGTTAAAAAATCAGTTGAAATACATGAAACTCATTTTTCCCTTCTGCTATATATGTGGAAAGATCTGGAAGGGAGACCTGATTTCAGTGGCTATTAGAAGGACCATCAAGAACATCTGAAATCTGAGAGTTGGTAATTCTCATCCCTGGCCGAGTATTAGAATCACTGAGGAGTTTTTTAAACAGCTATTGATGCAACCTTTCTCCCCCAATTCTAATTCAGTTAATATCATTCTGAGGTGATTTTAATTGCAACCAGGGTTGAAAACCACTGGGCCAGGTAATATCTGAAATTCTTTTAAGATCTGGAGTGATACCTGTGATTTTTCACCTAACGTTTTTATGTGATAGTAAATGATACATTTCTGAACACAATTTAGCATTAATCAGTATCAGTGGTTGATGACCATCTAATCTTTATTTACTAATGAAGTTATTCTGAAGGTTCACAGCATATCTGAGATGTTGTATTATTTTACTAGATATGCTTAATGGTTGAGATTTTATTTATTGTGCATTTTCTAAGAGAATACCTGCAGATTATGTTGTGAGTTAACTTGAAGCTTAAGAATTTTTTTTTCTGTGTGGGAATGGGTATCATTGCTCTATTTTTGTTACACTGTTTGTATTCTAAGAGCAAAAGTATGTAACATTGAAGCAGGTGTAGCTCACTGTTTGAACGCCTGTTTTCCATGTATGAGGTCTTAGGTTCAATCCCAGGTACCTCCTTTAAAAAAAAAAAAGTATATCACAACTTGTTCCTTTTGATTGCTACATTTAAAATGTATCTGTGCTATGCACCAAGAGAGTCCTTTTTGGCAAGATGGCAACCTCTAATCTATTTTCTGTCTCTATGAGTTTGCTTATCCTAGATATTTCTTGTAAGTGAATTATATAATCTTTGTCCTTTTGTGTCTGGCTTGTTTTACTCAACACAATGCTTTCAAGGTATTTCCATGTTATAGCATGTTACAGAACTTCATTTCTTTTTTGTGGCTGCATACTATTCTGCTGTGCATATATGCCATGTTTATCCATTCATCTGTTGATGACACTAGGGTTGTTTCCACCTTTTTGCTATTGTGAATAATGCTGCTATGGTCCCTGCTTTCAATTTTGAAGCCCTGGTTTCAATTGTTTTGGGTATATTTGTAGGGGTGGAATTGTGGATCATCTGCTAATTATATGTTTACGTTTTGGAGGAACCACCAATCTTTGCCACAGAGAACCACTGTACAATCCTACCAACAAGTTACAAGAGTTCTACTTCCTCTGTATCCTCGCCAGCTCTTATTTTCTGATTAAGTAATAGCCATCCTAATTTGTGTTAAGAGGTAGCTCCTGGTGTTGATTTGCCTTTCACTGTTGCCTAATGATGCTGAGCACCTTTTTATGTGCTTACTGGCCATTTGTGTATCTTCTTTGGAGAAATGTCTATTCAAATCCTTTGCTCATATTTTAATTGGGTTGTTTGTCTTTTTGTTGTTGATTTTTAGCAGCAGATATGTGAATGGCTATCTTTTTACTTTTTTTATAATGTCTTGATGCACATAAGGCTTTGTTGTATTTTTTTTTGAACTTTATTTCAGTGTCAAAACACAAAACAGACAAGAGGCAGCTCAACAAATTATGGAAGCATCACTTCAAAAAATCCTGTACAGGCACATCTATCTTATTTAATCCTAAAAACAAACTCAGTTCTTTCTCCAGTGTTATGAAAGATGAATAAATGAGAACAGATTAGTTAAATGACATGAGCAAGGTTTCCTTGTTAATGAAGAAAATAAAAAAATGCTTGACAATTTTCACTTCTCAAGATTAAATCCCATATTTATTTTTTTACCTTTAGCATTGATATAGTACCTTCTTTGCCTTTGCTACAAAAATATTACATTATTATTGTTAACTGTAGTCTATCTGTTAATGTTACTTATATTTTTCACATGTATTAACTTATTCTTAACATTTTATAATAGAGGAACATTCTTGTATTTGTATTACTAACCACAATCCTTATCTACCACTGAAGTCATTATATTGAACAATTCCTAGATTATCTACTTTCAGTTAACAAACATTAACCTCCCTAGACTACCCCGTTCAGCCATGATCACATTTATAAATCAGCAGTGTTCATTATGCTCATTATAATGTGTTACCATCAACACTATTTCTACATGTTTATAATCAACCTTATTAAACATTCTACATACATTCAGTATCAGCTCCTCCTTCTCAACCTGTATTCTGTCTCCTACTAACCACAACAAAGTTACTGTGAGTAATAGATGACTTCAGCAACGTGACAGGATATAAGATTAATATGCAAAATCAATGTGCAAGCTGAGGAGAACATCAGGAAAAAGAATTCCATTTATAATAGCAACTAAAAATTAAATATTTAGGAATTAACTTAACCAAGGGATCTGTATTCAGAAAACTATAAAATATTGCTAAGAGAAACCCTAAGTAGAAGACCTAAATAAATGGAAGGATACTGTGTTCATGGATTGTAAGACTAAATATCATTAAGATGTCAATTCCACCAAAACTGATTTATAGATTCAACACAATCCCAATAAAAATTTCAACAGTCCATTTTGGAGAATTGGAAAAACTAATTATCTTTTTCTTTTTAAAAATATTTTTAAAAAGAACGAATTGGAGGAGTCACTTCCTGAAGTTTTAAAGCATCTTACTTAGCGACAGTGGTAATACTGACTTAAAGATAGATTGACCAAGCAAATTGAATAGAAAGTTCAGAAATAGACCCTCACATCTAGCACATAAAGTTTTCATTTTTATGAAGTATGGTTTACTTTTTGGTTGATGGTGTACATGTTTTTGGTGTCGTGTCTAAAAAATCATTGTCAGATCCAAGATTTTGAAAGTTTTCCCACGTTTTCTTCTAAAATTTTTATGGGTTTTCTCTTATATGTAATATGGCTTCTTGCTTAATAAACAAGTTGACAATGACAAGATCAAAACCAAGATAGAAAAATGAAATCATTTATATTAAAAAAAGAATCCCATAAAGTTTCTTTTCATTAGTGAGCCTTCATAGTACTTTTAAAATCAGGGGTCAGAGATTGAACCCAGGACCTTGTATGTAGGAAGCGGGCGCACAACCGCTGTGCTACATCATCATCTTTGCATTGGTTTTATTTGTTTTGCTTGTTATTTTGTTTTGCTTTTGTTTTCAGGAGGCTCTGGGAACCGAACCCAGGACCTCCCATGTGGGAAGCAGGTGCTCAAGTGCTTGAGCCACATTGCTCCCCTCTTAAGTACTCTTAATACCTGGTCTGTTTTATTAAAATTTTTATTTTCATATTGGTAGCCTCTTTGGCATGTTTGTAAAGATTATTAATTTATAAAATTAATAGTTTTGTTTTTCTCTCTAAGACTTAATTTCTTGTGCTTTTAGCCATAATTATTATTTATAGAAACTGAAGAAGGGATTTTTTGCTGTTGATACAAAATAGTCTAGTAATCTTATTTTTGGTTTACGAAGCAGTGGAATTTTACTGGTGTTTTTTGAAAAAACTACAGTAGCAACATGAGTAAGTTTTTTTTAATCCTGTGTATTGATGGGGTCAGAGATACAAGATATGAATTAACTATGAATGAACTAAGTGAAATTTTAATTTGCTCCTTTTGAGTTTATTGTAATAGACAAGGTTAATTTATTGTAGTATCACAATTACAAAAATATTTATAAAACATGTTGCAATTATTTTATAATACCTAACTGTTGTGAATATCTCTTCTGTATTTTATTGAATTTGAATGAGGATAGATATTTAAGTAAAATTTTTTCCTCTCTTTTCTAAATGTAGGATAAGTTGAAGTGTGTATATATGCACAATATATATAATTTTATGGATAGCCTTTTCCCAGCTACTCATTTCCTTTCCTCATATGGAACCAGTGTTTCCTGTGTATCCTTCCAGAAGATTTAAAAGTATTTATGCTCTCTTACCCTGACTTGGCTCAATATATTCTATATATTGTTTTTCACTTTGCTTTGTTCATGTGGAAATTGTTCTGTATGTGTACATAAAGAATTTCCTAACTCTTTCTCATTAAGCTGCATAGTTATATCCATATACATTTACTTTGTTTCTATTTTTTTGCTAATACAGTGTTGTAAGGAATAACCTATAGAGGTTCTTCACAAGTGTGATGTATTTGGAGATAAATTCCTGAAGTGAAAATACTGAACTATTTAAACTTCTGATGTATATTGCCAAATGGCCTTCCATAGAGACTGTATCAGTCAATACATATTTCACAGCAACCAGCAATGTGATTGTTTGCTTCCCCACACCTTCACCAACACAAGGTGTTATCTACCTTGTTTATCTAATTTGAAAAAAGGTGTCTTGGTGTAGCTTTAGCTTGCAATTCTTTTATGAACAGTGAGGTTCAACATCTTTCCATATATTTAAAGAGCTGTTCTCATTTCCTTTTTTTAGACTGTGTTTACATTTAGGCTTCTTTTGAACCATACAGAGATGCAAGGCAACTATGAATTATTAGTTTACAGTGGAAGACTTTTTTTTTTAAAAGATTTATTTATTTATTTAATTAATTCCCCCCCCTCCCCTGGTTGTCTGTTCTTGGTGTCTATTTGCTGCGTCTTGTTTCTTTGTCCACTTCTGTTGTGGTCAGCGGCACAGGAAGTGTGGGCGGCGCCATTCCTGGGCAGGCTGCACTTTCTTTTCACGCTGGGCGGCGCACTCCTTGTGGGTGGGGCTCCCCCACGCGGGGGACACCCTTGCGTGGCAAGGCACTCCTTGCGGGCATCAGCGCTGCACATGGCCAGCTCCACACGGGTCGAGGAGGCCCGGGGTTTGAACCGCGGACCTCCCATATGGTAGACGGACGCCCTAACCACTGGGCCAAAGTCCGTTTCCCTACAGTGGAAGACTTTTGATTTCAAGCACTAAGGCCAAGTTAATTACAGAGTTAAGTTTACAGTTTTAATGGATTTAGTCTGGCTTTTCTTTTTTCTTTTCTGTTCTGTTTTTTGTTCTCCGTGTGTTGTAGGTAGAAAGCCAAACTGTTTTTAAATTTTTATTTTGTGGGACTTTATTTATGTAGGCATATATTAGGTGCTTGGTATTTAGATTACTAAGACCGTGTTCTTGGGGGCTTTTGGTCTAGCAGGGAAAAACAGACTGTAAAGGCATTAAAGTATTTGGAATATTATATTTATCCTGGTTCATGGGGACCTGAAGAATAGAGTGGTTATTTTGGTTTGGTCTATGGGTAGACCTGAGTGATAAGGTTATTTAGAAATTTGTTGGTGTGTTAAAAGTAAAAAAGGATCCAGCAGGAAAATGTCTTTTTAGCTAATTCCTCAGGATTAGCATAAAGAAAGAGGCATGAAATGGTTTGTCATGTTCTGGGAACTACAAGCTGTTTGATATACTTGGAGCACATGGCTGAAGGGCTTGGCAATAAAGCAGGAGGGCAGTCAGGCCAGATTGTAGCAGATTTTAAATGCCAGTCACAGGAGTTTGGGATATGATTGATTGGTTCAGTTTGGTTATTTTAAAAAAATTAATTAAAATTGTGAAATACTTTAGATCTATTTAGAAATAAAAGTACCAAAACTTGTACATTGCTATAATATTCTTGAGTATAAAACAAACTCATGGGGCCTAAATCAGAATATGTTACTTCTTATAGCCATTTTTTTGACAGACTAAGTGGTCGGCAAGTCATTTGCCTGAAATTGGAAGTAATAAAACAAAATATTTTCTAACCTAGGGCATATTTTATTACTAAAGAACAAGGAACTGAAATTTAAGCAAAAGTTGATTGCTTTCTTGTCATTACATTATATGATGTGAACAGATTCTAGAAGATACTTGAGAATTGTAGTCTTTTCTTAACAAGTTCTTTATCATTTAAAGGGTAAAATTTCCTGCCAGCACAAATTTCAAATTCTTTTAGCCCATATTAATAGCATCTTACTGGGGGGATAAGATATTTGCAGGGAAATTGCTTAAGAACCCAGCTTGGATAGAATTATATATTGGTGCTACATATTCAAATGTAAAGAGTCAAGTCATCATTTTCAAAGAGTAAAGATAATGCTAATTTGTAACATTATACCTTTTAAGGAGATTTCACTATTATATAATTTTGGCAGGGGCTATCAGATGGAACAACTGAAAAGTGATTTAAGGTTGTACAGCCTAGACTTTCTTTTTCATGGATGAATAATTTGTCTAACAAAATTGATTCAATATTTTATCTCTATTTTTTTACCTGAAAATGTACACTTTAAAATCATTTAAAGGCATATATTCCCTTTCCAAATTTCAGGTGCTGGAGTGTGGAGTTTGTGAAGATGTCTTTTCTTTACAAGGAGACAAAGTCCCTCGCCTTCTGCTTTGTGGCCACACAGTCTGTCATGACTGTCTTACCCGCCTGCCTCTTCATGGAAGAGCAATCCGTTGCCCATTTGATAGACAAGTGACAGACCTAGGTAGGAAAATATGTATGTATGCATTTAAGTTTTAAAATTGGTGTTATAATACGAGAATGTCAGTGAAACAGGTTTTCCACTTGATTTGTAAAATATAATTCCAAGGAGGTTTCAGAAAGCCTGGATTTCTATTAAGGTCAGTAGTCTTATAAATGGAAACTAGACCAATCTTGGTTACTAATTTTATTTCATCTTCTGAGATTTTTATATTTAGTACTTATATATGAAGAGCTTTAAGACACCTGAGGAAAACATACTTCCCTTATTCAAAGAAATAATTTTTATCACAAAGTAAATAATTTGCCTGAAGCCATTAATCCGATAAAATGTTTTCTTATAAATGAATAAGCCAATATTGAAAATATAGATAAGTAAATTTGAGTCTCAAAATATTTTTATTTACTGATTTGAGAAATAGAAGTATTTGTAGCTTGTGATAGCCATCCTTTATTTTCTCTTATTATAAGAATTTATAAAGATCTTGTGGATTTTTTCAATTTCCTGAGTTCTTTTTTTATTTTTTTATTTATCCACGCCCTCCCCCCTTGTTTTTTGCATTCGCTCTCAGTTCTCTGTGTCCACTTGCTTTCTGTGTCTGCTTGTCTTCTCTTTAGGAGGCATTGAGAACTGAACCTGGGTAGAAGAGAGGCACTTAATCATCTGAGCCACCTCAGCTTTCTGATTTGTTGTCTCTCTCATTGTCTTTCCTCTTTGTGCCTCTTTCGTTGTATCATCTTGTTGCGTCAGCTCGCTACACGTGCCCACCACACCAGCTCGCCTTCTCCAGGAGGCGCTGGGAACCAATCCCAGGACCTCCCATGTGGTAGTCAGAAGCCCAATTGCTTGCGCCACATCCACTTTCCTCCTGAGTACTTTTAAATCTTTGTTTTATATTTTTCAAAATCAGTTATTACCCTTGGATACCAGACTTAGAAATAATATTAACATTTGAACAATTATTTTACAAACAAGCTGTAAAAGTTTACTTTTCGATAAGGGAATTTCTCTAAAATAAATATTTTCAGTTGCTGTTTTTTCTCCAGTCAGTTGTACTATTTATTTATCTATTTATTAATTAGTTTTAAAGATTTATTTCTCCCCCTCCCTCCATTGTCTGTTCTCTGTGTCCATTCACTGTGTGTTCTTCTGTGTCTGCTTGTATTCTCATTAGGCGACTCTGGGATCCGATCCTGGGACCTTCCAGAGTGGGAGAGAGGCGATCATTCTCTTGTGCCACCTCAGCTCCCTGTTCTGCTACATCTCTTATTACCTCTCCCCTGTGTCTCTTTTTGTTGTGTCATCTTGCTGCATCAGCTCTTCATGTTGGCTGGCACTCCTGTGTTGGCGACACTCCACATGGGCCTGTTTGCTTTGTGGGCCAGCTTGCCTTCACCAGGAGGCCCTGGGTACTGAATCCTGGACCTCCTATATCATAGATGGGAACCCAATTGCTTGAACCACATCTACTTCCCACTATTTATTTTAAGACTCTATATATTCATACTATATATATGTCAAATGGAACACATTCAAAATAATTTATCCACTAAAACAAGGAAGCAAGAGTATTAGAAAGCTTTAAAATACTAAGAAACATGGTTTTAAAATGTTTCATATACAGAAACTAAAGTATTTCTTAAGGTTTTGGTAGTCTTTGAAGTAAGTAGTACGATCATTTTGACAAACAGCTAGTGTGGGACACTGATAGCATTATTGTGAATAACATTATAACTTGCTATTTTTTATTTGTCTCCCCTCCCCCCACCCCCGCCCCAGTTGTCTGTTCTCTGTGTCCGTTTTGCTGGGTGTTGTTCTTTTTGTTCACTTCTATTGTCGTCAGTGGCACAGGAATCTGTATTTCTTTTTGTTGCATCATCTTGATGTGTCAGCTCTCCCTGTGTGCGGTGCCATTCTTGGGCAGGCTGCACTTTCTGTCGCACTGGGCGGCTCTCCTTATGGGGTGCACTCCTTGCGCGTGGGTCTTCCCTACGCGGGGTGCACCCCTGCATGGCAGGGCACTCCTTGTGCGCATCAGCACTGTGTGTGGGCCAGCTCCATACGGGTCAAGGAGGCCCGGGGTTTGAACCGCGGACCTCCCATGTGGTAGCTGGACGCCCTATCCACTGGGCCAAGTCTGCTTCCCTATAACTTGCTATTAGCCATGAAGGATGGATATCTATCTTTGTAAGATATATATATATCTTGTAATATATATATATATCATAGTATCTCCTTTGTGTAAAATTATACTTACAGAAATGCTAACGTTTTGCAAGTGGAGGATAAACCCTTTCTTCCACTGTATTGAAGGACACTGTACCTTCTCTATATATTAATGCCACAGTATGGGTTGTTACCACCCTCAACTTTTAATTAAACTAGACATTTATGATGGGCATAGTTAATCATATCCTAGGTTGAAATCAAACATAACTGCTATCACATCAAGTTTAAGTCAAACAAACAACTATGCATGTGGATATAGATTGTAATTATTATAGCTTATAGTTAGATTTTTACTGTGATTCCAACCTGTGGAATATGTGAGTGATCCTTGATTTAGTTTGACATTTTTTAAAAAAAAAATCTTGTTTTTAATTTTATTGTATATATATAATATGTATTGTAGAAAATTGGAAGATAAAATATAAAGAAGGAAAAAAAAATTATTTGTAATTCTTCCTTCAAGAGAAGAAAGCCACCCTTAATGTGAAAAGTTATAATCAGATTTCCTCTCTAGTTTAAGAAGAATATTAGTAGTTATTTTTGGTTGTAGTCCTATTCACCGATATTTCAGTTTTCCTTTCTGTCTACATGGTTTGATAACACTTTTCTGTCCTCTTTAGTAGGTAAGGCTATGTGATTTCCTTAAACCAGTTCCAGACAGAAGCTGTTATAAAAAAGGTTTATGGTAAATTTCCTTAGGCCCCTTTTCCCTGCTACAGTGACTTGAAATGGTCTAGGTGAATGGAGGCTAAGTGGTCTGTGTCTCTGACAATGGCAGTTGAGAGTAGAGAGTTTACTTCTTCCCCATCATGCTGAGATGTTGCATGAGCAAAAGTTAAGTCTTTGTTGTTTTAAGCCACTCAGATTTTATAGTTGTTTTGACAATTAGAGAATGATATACTAGGCAATAGATAGATACTGTCTAAATACTGCTGGGAGTTTATGTGTTTATTTAATGACAATATTTGGAAAATTATCAAGACCTTTTAAATATAGGCCTTATTTGCTATACCTCTTTACCTTTGTAAAAATGGAGTAGAAAGAACTCAGCTTGTTGTATGACATGTGAAAAATTAAAACATTTGAGAAAGACTTGTGGAGTGGCAAGGCTTACTTTGAGGGCTGCATGAAGGTACTTCAGAAAGGAGGCATAGAAGTCAAAGAGGAGGATAAAGACATTTAGCCTAGCTTGAAATTGTTTTGGAGAACCACAACAAGAAATGGTTTCTTCTTTTAGAAAAGAGGGGCCAAGAGGAAGGGGAACCTTGTAGCCAGTGTTCCCATCATTCTTTTAAAATGTTTATTCATTTAATGGGTGTATATTAGGTAGTAGCAAGGTGTCAGATGCTATTTATTGCATAGACGCTCACAATCTAACAGGTACTCCTAATTGCTGAAGGATGTGGCTTTTGTTTATAGGCTCAGGAAGGGTGTGTGTGTGTTTGTTTGCACATGTGTGTATACATATCCACATTCAGATGTGCCTAGAGTCTTAACTACTTAGAGGGGATTGTTGTCTTGCTTTGAAGTATGGCTCTGTGAATTTATTTAGTTGTTCCCCATCCAGGGATAGGGAAAAATACTACCTTTAACTGTTCTAATTCCAGTTTACTTAGAGATAGTTTTTTTTTTTTTTTGGGTAGTGTGAAGTTTTTTAGATGTAAGTGTTTCTTCAGTGCAGTGGTTTTCAAACATGGGTCATAACTTCATTGTGGTCATGAACTCAATTTTATTTTGTTGCGAACAGCATTTTTTAAAAAAAGAAATAGGATAAAAAATTAGTATGTTGTACACTGTAAGGGTAAATGCTGATTTGTGAAACTTCTGTTTCAGTTATATTTATGTATGCTGTCTTAGGATGCAATGTAAACTATTTTTTTACAACTTTTTTGCTATAAAAATTTTGAAAACTCATATATAAATATGAAAGTCAGTGACAAAATAAGGCTTGTAAAGTTAAATAATAGAAATATTTGGATTTTCAAGTGTTTCTACTTGGAATGCTGAGGGATACTTCTGTTATTTAAAGAATATTAACGTAATTATTCTGGTATAAAAGGAAAGTGGGGAAATTATTATTTTTTTAATTTAGTTATTATTAGTGATTAAAGTATGACTTAGAAATTACAGTTGAAGTATGGGTGAAATGATTGATACTCCATTTTGTTAAATTTAGTTTTTGTCTTTACATTTATTCTAGGAGATTCAGGTGTTTGGGGATTGAAAAAAAATTTTGCTTTATTGGAGCTTTTGGAACGACTGCAGAATGGACATATTGGTCAGTATGGAGCTGCAGAAGAAGCTATTGGGATATCTGGAGAGGTAGTGATTGAACTTGTTAGAATATTCGTTATGAGCTTAATTTTTCCTTTTAATTTAAAATCTTTGCCTTTGTAAGTACAGTATTACTGCACTTACACCAGCAGGTAGATTTCTAGAAACATACATCTTTATTCTATTTCAGTTCTGAAGACAACAATATTCCAATAGAAAAAAAGCAAAACTGAAACTTGAATTTACTGAAAATTCTATGCCCAAACTGTGTTTTATGTGTAAAATGGTATCCTCGTTATCATTCATTTCTATCCAAGAATAAAGTGAAAGAGTAAGAAGATTATGGAAGAGTAGAAAGGGTGTGGAAGCTATATTAGAGTGGAGGATGCAAAAGTAAATCAGTCAACAATAAAGCACAAAAAAAGAAAGAACTTAGGGTACTAAAACCTTGAATAGTAAGAGGCCAGTTAGCATGGAGGCAAAACACCTTAAAGATAGAGGAAGCTCCTGAAGGAATTACTACTATTATTAAATATCTTAAAGAAACGGTTAAATTATGTCTAGATAGATTTAATCTCTTTATCCAGGCGGACAGTTGCCTAGTAAATGAAAGAAGTCCATCAACATGGGTTAAAATACACTTTTGTACTTGAGGAATTATATGTGTAAGTCTTGTAAAACAGAGTTCTGGATATAAGAATAATTGTAGTAAACATCAGTTTACGATTTTGGTGATCAACTTTAAAGCCATATGTTCGGCAATAAGGGGGCAAAAGGTCCGATTGATTTCCACCTTCCCTTTATTAGATGATGATTTCTTCATATTAAGGGGAATCCATTAAATGAATTTCAAAATGAAGCACTCTGTTTTCTTAAATTTTTGCAGTTCTTTCACATGCTCTATTTTTTATCTTTATTTCAAAAGAATGTTATCTAGTGTTGACCTTGTAAGTTATGTCAGAAGTAGAAAAACAAAAGACATTAATTTTTTTTTTTTTGAGATACTGGAGCCAGGGATTAAACCTGGAACCTTGTATGTGAGAAGCCAGTGCTTAACCACTGAGCCACATTGGCTTCCCTGAGTTGGTTTTTTTGTTTTGCTCTTTGTTTGTTTTTGTTTTTTCATTAAGCACCAGGAACCAAACCTGGGACCTCCCATATGGGAGGGCAGGAACTCAATGGCATGAGCCACATCACTCTCCAAGACGTTAATTTTTATGGTGCATGTTCATATGTATACATTTCTCATAATTATAAAACTGTTCAATTTTTATTTCATTTTTTATTTATTGAAATATTGAATGACTCCGTTTATATATTTTCTCATTTTTATTTCTGAAAAAATGTATACTATTTCCCCTTCCAATTATATCCTTTTAATATTCAGCAAAAGTTTTCAGAGCATTCTTGGTCATCTGGCATGTAATTTTTTTTAACCACTTGAATTGCTTTTTAATAATTCATGAAAATTATAAATAGAATAGTTGTTTACATATAATATAGGTTTATTATTTTTTTCTATTTGTTTAAATATGTGGTTTTCAGCTATGATTATGCAATATACTCACCCATGGAGCTTAACAAAAAAATACCCAGTCCCGGGCTTCACCCACAACCTGTTTTTGTTATTGTTGTTGTTGTTGTTGTTGAGATACCTGGGGCTGGGATTAAACCAGGGACCTCGTACATGGGTAGCCAGTGCTCAACCACTGAGCCACATCAGCTTCCCTGAGTTGGGTTTTTTGTTTGTTTTGCTTGATGTTATTTTTTCTTTTCAGGAGGCACCGGGAACTGAACCCGGGACCTCCCATGTGGAAGGTGGGTGCTCAATGGCTTGATATCTGCTCCCCAACAACCTATTAAAATAAGAATTTCACAGGTTGGAGTTTTGGCATCTGTGTTTGTAAAAGCTTCACAGCTGGTTCTGATGTACACTCCCTGGTTTTCAAAATAGCATTTGTGCTTTCTTCGTTCCAATACATCATCATGAGAAGTAATATTTAAAGCATGAATATTTTTTTTTTAAAGATTTATTTTTTAAATTTATTTCTCTCCCCCCCTCGTTCTCCCCCCTTCCCATTCTCCCCCCCCATTCTGCTCTGTGTTCATTCACTGTGTGTTCTTCTGTGTCCAGTTGTATTCTTGTCAGCGGCACCAGGAATCTGTGTCTCTTTTTGTTGCGTCATCTTGCAGCGTCAGCTCTTCATGTGTGCGGTGCCACTCCTGGGTGAGCTGCACTTTTTTTCATGCAGGGCAGCTCTCCTTACGGGGTGCAGTCCTTGCACGTTGGGCTCCCCTACGTGCGGGACACCCCTGTGTGGCATTGCACTCTTTGTGTGCATCAGCACTGTGCGTGGGCCAGCTCACCACATAGGTCAGGAGGCCCTGTGTTTGAACTGTGATTTCTAAGTTTCCTTGCATGTACAGTGAGGGAATTTGGTTGACGTTATCATTGTGCTGTCTGTTTCTGAATCTTTGAGAGCAGTTTCCATTTTGGTCTCAAATTTATTGCATATATTGGTAATCAGTCTTGGAAATAGTTTCTCACTCACTCACAGAAATGAATACTCTCTTAGATGGGTAGCAAGTGACTTTTATACTAGTTTCCAGTATATTTTCTTGTATAAAGGCTGGTCAGTAAAAGGGGAAAAAAGGGTCTTTTATATTTTAAAATTTATCAGTGTTATGATTGAGATTCAGTTTTAAGACATTGATCTTTTGTTTGTCAGAGCATTATTCGTTGTGATGAAGATGAAGCTCATGTTGCATCTGTATATTGCACTGTATGTGCAACTCACTTGTGCTCAGAGTGTTCCCAAGTTACCCATTCTACAAAGACATTAGCAAAGCACAGGCGAGTGCCTCTAGCTGATAAACCTCATGAGAAAACCATGTGCTCTCAGCATCAGGTGCATGCCATTGAGTTTGTTTGCTTGGAAGAAGGTTGTCAAGCTAGCCCACTTATGTGCTGTGTCTGCAAAGAATATGGAAAACACCAAGGACACAAGGTATGACTTTAATTAAATTAGATGACTCTAGCTAGTTTTTTGGTTTTTTTTTAATCATTTCTTTCCTTTATTTTCAAAGGAGGTTTAGATTCCATAAATATAACATTGAAAATATAGAGGATTGCCATTCAACACACTCTCCCATTCCCACACTTTTCCCCATTAAAAATATCCTTCATTAGTGTGTTACATTTGATACAATTGGTGAACACATACTGACATTGCTACTAACCAAGGTCCAGAGTTTGCATTATGGTTCATACTTTATATTGCACAATTTTGTAGGTTTTGACAAAATGTAAAACACCTTGTATCCATCTCTTTATATCATGCAGAACAATTCCAATGGGTTACAAATGCACAATATTAAAAATATTCTTCCCTCTCCCTCCCCTCAGAATCTTCGTTGAACACTGTTTTTATATCAATGCTACAAATACTCTAGCTAGTTTAGTTCCCCAGCATATTTTTAATACTCTGGTTCTCTATGCAAAAAGTAGGAATTAAAGAAGAGTTAAATGGTGAACAAGTTGGCTTGGTGGCACAAAAAGAAACAAAAAACTTTATTTCTGAAAGTCACAACAAAAATTCCATAGGCACTTTGGGATTCTTTCCTTATGGAAAAATAGCTTCCCAGCAGGAAACAAAAGTACTTTTCTGTTTGCATGCTTTCATAAAACACTGGATTATTTTGACAATATTTACATGTGTTAATGAACTGTTACCTAAGATAAAATTTAGAGATAGTCTCTTGGTGTCTTGAATAGCAATAAATGGACTTCTAATTTTTAAACTATTTCTTTGAAGGATAGTTTTCTTATTAAGGAGATTAAGGAGTGAAGGGAAATTAGCTTGTTGTTTGCTTTTTTTTTTAACCTTGTAATGTGCTTATTCTGTGTTATGAAAGCCACCTGTGACTGATACTACTTTTTCAGTAGGAGTTTAAATAAATTTATTTTTATATTATTGGGCAATACTGTGAGATCTTTTCTGTAATTATGTTGCATTTTATAGCATTCTGTGTTGGAACCAGAAGCTAACCAGATACGAGCGTCAATTTTAGATATGGCTCACTGCATACGGACCTTCACTGAGGAAATCTCCGATTATTCCAGAAAATTAGTTGGGATTGTTCAGCACATTGAAGGGGGAGAACAAATAGTGGAAGATGGAATTGGAATGACTCACACAGAACATGTATGGATTTTTTTCTTCCTTTGTTATTTTCTTCTTTCTTACTCTTTCTCCTTCCAGTAAGAATGTATTGAGCAATTTCAATGTGCAAGTACTGTATAGTTACTAGAAATGTTTTTTTTTAAATCACTGACTTCTTGGAGTTCGTAGTCCATTTTAAGGAATGACATTTTAAAGTATGGTAACTATTGTTTTGTTTTTTTTTGTTTTTATTTTAAGGGGAAATACAGGATGCCTTAGCAACACATAAGAGGGCCATCAACTAAGGTGGGTCAGCATAGGCTTCCTAGAAGAAGTGATGTCTAAATTGAGATTTGAAAGAATTAAATCGAGGAGAGGAATGAAGTGGGGAATGAGGTGGTCCTGTGGAGTGAAGCACATGTGGAAATGCCTTGAAGTAAAAATTAGATGTATAAACTTAAAGAAGTTCACTATGGTTGCAGCTTTGAATATTGGGTGGGGTATATTGAGAAGAGGTTGGGGAGTTAAGGGCCAAATCCAGCAGTTTGGATCTTATCTTAGGGCATTGATGAGCCATTGAAGAGTTGACAGAGAAATGACATAATCGTATTTGCATTAAGAAAGGTTAATGTTTGATGTAGAAAATGAATTGGAGGAGCAACAAGATTTGATGCAGAGAGACCTATTAGGATGTTGCTGAAATTATCTGGTTGAAAGGTGTTTAGGGCCTATGACTACTATTTATTTAGTTAAGAAGGGTAGTGAGAATGTAGAGGAGTAGACAGATTTGAAATTTTAAAGAAGTAGAATAGGTCTTAGAGGTTGATTGATAATATTGATTGGCTAGGTAACTGGAGGGTCAACCTTGATGTCTGGGTTTCTACATTAATTGGAATAAGTTTAATTTCGATGTTTAATTCATTAATCCTGTGAAATAATCAAGTGGAGATACCCTCCAGTGAATTAAAGAGCTAGTGGGTGTTGAGAAATGAGTGTATCTAACTGAAAAATTTTTTCTGTGAAGGGGAAGAAAGAACTAGGGTGGTAGCTGTTGTTAGTTTTTCAAATTGAATTGTAGAGATGAAAGGAATCTTTTCAGAGAGGAATAAAAAATAAAGGGACAATGAAAATGTAATGTTTTTTTCTGGTAAGCAAACAAATTTAAAGCTAAGGCATTGGGGAATAAAGCTCTTCACCATATAGTAGCCACAAACTACTTATAGTTATTTAAATTTAAATTGATTAAAAGTTAGATAAAATCCAAAATTCAGTCCCTCAGTCTCAATAGTTTCAAGTCCTCAATAGGCACATATGTCTAGTGGCTATCATGTTGGACAGCACAGATATAGAATATGTCCATTATTGCAGAAAGTTCAACTGGAAAGTGTTGCACTAGGGTGTGCATATTTCATTCATTCCCCTAACCAGTATTTAGACACAACCCATGTGCTAGACACTGTTCCAGAGGTTCGGGATACACCATTATGCAAGACAAAAATCCTTGCCTTTGTGCAGTTTACATTCTAATGTGGTAGAAGTGTATTAAGGACATTGGAGAAAAATAATAGAAAGGGGAAGTGTACTTTTATGTAGGATATTCTAGGAAGACTCCCTCAAAACAGGAGTACAAATAAAAGGCCCTGGAGATGGAGTGTGCCTGGTGTGTTCAAGAAACTATAAAGAGGCTAAGTGTAGTTAGAGCAGAGCGATAGCAGGGGAAGGTGGGCAAGGTTGCAGGAACTGAGATCAGAAAGGGCCTTTTAAACACTTGCTCTTTGTGCCTGAAATGCTCTGGTCTGAGACATTCACATGGTTCCCTTTTTTGCCTCCTTCAGGTCTCTGCCCAAATGTCCCCTTCTCAGGAAATCAGTTCTTGAACATCCATATAAAGAACTTTGGCATTTACTCAGAGTAGAATGGGAAACCAATGAAAAATTTTGAGCAAAAGACCAGCATAAATTTTTAACGTAGCATTTAGAAAGGATTATTCTGGCTGCTACATGGAAAACACACTGTAGGGGTTAGGGATAGATCTCATGAGACCACTTAGAAGGCTATTATAATAATCAGTTGAGAGATGATATCTTGGATGAAATTGGTAGAAGTGGAGGTGGTAGGGTATGATCAGATTCTGGATATATTTTGAAGTCAGCAGAATTTACTGAGAGGTTAGGTATGAGATATGAAAGAGAGGTGTTAGTGATGACTCCAATATTTTTGGCCTGAACGACCAGGAAGATGAAAATGGAAGAAACTGGGTTTTGGGGTAGGGAAAACAGGAGATTAGGTATTCTATTTTGCATGAGATTTCAGTTAGGCAGCTGGAAGACAAAGTGTAGTTGAGGGGAAGGGTCTAGTATAGAGATTTAAATTTTGGAATTTATAAGGTTATAGATGGTATGCAAAGTTCAATATTTCAGGGCGGTGGACTTGGCCCAGTGGTTAGGGCATCCGTCTACCACATGGGAGGTCCGCGGTTCAAACCCTGGGCCTCCTTGACCTGTGTGGAGCTGGCCCATGCGCAGTGCTGATGTCGTGCCATGCAGGGTTGTCCCCGCGTAGGGGAGCCCCACGCACAAGGTGTGCGCCCCATAAGGAGAGCCACCCAGCGTGAAAGAAAGTGCAGTCTGCCCGGGAATGGTGCCTCACACACGAGAGCTGATACAAGATGACACAACAAAAAGAAACACAGATTCCCGTGCCGTTGACCACAACAGAAACGGACAAAGAAGACACAGCAAATAGACACAGAGAACAGACCCCCGGGGTGGGGGTGGGGGGGAGAGAAATAAATAAATAAATAAATCTTTTTTTTTTTTTAAAAAAAGTTCAATATTTCACACGTAAAATCTTCGGTAAGGTTACTGTTGTTTAAAACTTATTTTTGTTTTATTAGGTACCAGGCACTGCAGAGAATGCCCGATCGTGTGTCCGAGCTTATTTTTCTGATCTACATGAAACTCTTTGTCGTCAAGAAGAAATGGCTCTAAGTGTTGTTGATGCCCATGTTCGAGAAAAACTGATTTGGCTCAGGCAGCAACAAGAAGACATGACTATTTTGTTGTCCCAGGTTTCAACAGCCTGTCTCCATTGTGAAAAGACTTTGCAACAGGTAGGTAGTTTAAACATGGTTAGGACATGGTTAAGAAAGAGAATTTTTAAGGTTAAGTAGGTAATTAACGGGCATACACCAAATGTATTAATTTAATAAATAGTGTCTACTGCATGTATTAATTTTATGCTTAGGGCAGTCTCTAACCTTGAATAACCAATGATATCAGTGTCATTTTCTTCATGTCTTCTGACCCCCATAAAACCAGGGGTTCCAGAAGTCCTCTAACTTCTCATTCTTCAGTCTTGCTAAGCTGTTTAACTCTTTTTTAGCCAAATGTGTATAATTATTTCTGCTTGGAGTACCTAAACCCCCCTTTTTGATAGTCCTCCTTCTAAGTCCAGCTCAAATGTTTTTACTTCTTTGAAGCACTCTCTTCCTTGCTAATTTTTTGGGTGCCTCTATAACATATATTATTACTATCTCTGCTCTAATTCACTGGTTTTTAACTTCGATGTCACAGCAAACCCATGTTTTGTGATGGTTGAAGTATCATATGCAATTTGTAACCCAGTTTGCAGATGATTTACCTTAAAAAAAAATTAGGAAGATGATGTCAGAAGTAGGCAGGGCTCACCTCTCTTGCAAATACAGTGGAGGCAGGGCAGAAACTGTCTGAAAGAGCGGCTTTGGGGACCTGCAGACCAGGAGAGTGCTGGCATGCATCATCCAGGGTGGAGCAGGGAGAGAGAGAAGAAGAGGCCAGAAGAAAACTGTGAGTTACTAGCTTCTGTCGCTGGGAATGGCACCCATCTCCAACCTTCGAGGTGAACAGCCTTGTTAAAACCCATGGCTGATGGCAGCCAACAGAGAGGACAAAAGACATGTTCCTCTCTAGGAAGGGAGAGGGTGCAGCAGAGGGCTGAGTGTGGTTTCTCTTCTGTAAGTTTAAGCAGCAGGGCCCAGTTTTGAATCATAGCTCTAACTAGCTTAGGAACACAAGTCAGTAGAGGTTGAAAGAATCACCTCTGTGGAAAGGTTTGTTGAAGAGTGCAATCTTTTGGAAGGCTGGAAAAGTGAAGGAAAACAAGAATTTTTGGAGTCTCTCTGATTCCTATCTCTAGGCACCCTTATATCTGGTTTGTGCTCATTAGAGGGTCCCTGGCTCTCTTGCTTTTTAAAAATTTATTGAAATATATCACCCACACACAAACATACATAAACAATAAGTGTATAGTAATAGCTGTGAACTTACAAGACAAACATATATAACATCATACAGGACTCTCATAACTCAACCTACCACCAACATCTTACATTGTTGTTAAACCTTTTTAACTAATGATTAAAGAGCATTGTCAAAATATTACTACTAACCAAAGTATTTTCCCCCAACCCTCCCTATTATTTTCTTTACATCATTTATATATGAACATACATAAACAATTAAGTGTATAGGAAAAGTTGTGAACTTATAAAGCAAACATGCGTAACATCATACAGGGGTCCCATACCTTAACCCTCTCCACCAACACCTTGCATTGTCATGAGATATTTATTACAAATTATAAAAGAATATTGTCAAAATCTTACTACTAATTATAGTCCTTGTCTTACATTTGGTGTGTTTTTCCCCCAACACACCTTATTATTATTTTTTAAATGTATTTTTTATGACAGAAGTTGATAACATATAAAAAAATCATGCACATATGCAGAATTCCCAAGAAACACCCTTCTATCAACACACCACACTATGGTGGAACATTTGTTACAGATAAGATAATATCATCTGATTGTTACCATGTCTGTAGTATACATTTGGCTCACATTTTCTGTACTGCCCATTATCAACACAGTACATTTTTGGCATAGATGCAAGAATATTATATTATTACTGGTAACCACAGTCCATAGGTCATTCCAGTTGTATTTTTCCCATGCATTCCCAACACCCTGCAGTAATGATATACATTTGCTCTAGCTCACAAAGGACACTCTTGAATCTATACCATCAACCACAATTCTCACCCACCTCTTGGTTTACTGTGCTGTTCAGTTCCTAGATTATTCTATAGCATTCTGTCAATTGGCATTTACATCCCTAGACTACCATTTTCAGCCACATTCCTATTTATAAACCAGCTATTACTATTTTTACCATCCATTCTATACATTTCCACACTTTTACAGTAAAGCTAATTAAAACTTCTATATACATTAAACATCAGTAGTCCATCTCAGTCCTTCTCTTACCTCCATTAAGAATCCACCACCTACCACCAGGTCTTGAAGATATTTTCCCACAATTTCTTCTGGAAGCTTTATGGTTCTTGCTTTTATTTTTAGGTTTTTGATCCATTTTGAGTTAATTTTTGGATAAGGTGTGAGATAGAGGTCCTCTTTCCTTCTTTTGACTATAGATATCCAGTTCTTTCAGCACCATTCTGCTGAATGGACTGTTCTTCCCGAGCTGTGTGGGTTTGATAGGCTAATCAAAAATCACTTGACCATACATGTGAGGGTCTGTTTCAGTTTGGTTCCATTGGTCTATGTATCTGTCTTTATGCCAGTACCATGCTGTTTTTACCACTATAGCTTGGTAGTATGCTTTAAAGTCCAGAGATGATGGTTTGCTTTTCCTTTTATGAAGTTTCTGGCTATTCAAAACCCCTTACCCTTCCAAACAAATTTGCTAATTGTGTTTTCAATTTTTTTTTTTTTTAATGCTGGTGGAATTTTTATCAGGATCGCATTGAATCTGTATATCAATTTGAGTATAATTGACATCTTAATGATATTTAGTCTTCCAATTCATGACCATGGAATGTGCTTCCAGTTACTTAGGACTTTTTTGATTTCTCTTAATATTGGGTTGCAGTTTTCTGAATACAAGGGCTTTACATCATTGGTTAAGTTTATTCCTCACTACTTGAGTTTTATCTGTCATATTTTATTTTCACCACTCTATTGATACTTTTAGTTACTTTTATTGATATAATCTTCATTTCTAGACTCTCTTCCAGGCCTCTCTCCTGTCTTTCCTTTTCAGGCTCTAGCATACCCTTCAGTATTTCCTGAAAATCTGGTCTCTTACTTAGAAATTCTCTCAGTTTATGGTTATCTGTGGATATTTTAATTTTTCTTGTCTTTATTTTTAATGTTACATTCAAAAAATATGAGGTCCCCATATACCCCCCACTCTTCCACCCATAACAACACCTCTTCCATCATCATGAGACATTCATTGCATTTGGTGAATACATCTCTGAGCACTGCTGCACGTCATAGTCAATGAGGTGCACACCATAGGCCACACTCTCCCACAGTCCACCCAGTGGGCCATAGGAGGACATACAATGTCTGTTAACTGTCTCTGCAGCACCACCCAGGACAACTGCAACCCGTGAAAATGCCCCCACATCACATCTCTTCCTCCAACTCCCTACCCCCAGCAGCCACCATGGCCACTTTCTCCACACCAATGCCACATTTTCTTCGATTACTAATCACAATAGTTCATGAATAGAATATCAGTAAGTCCACTCTAATCCATACTCTATTCCTCCATCCTGTGGACCTTAGAATGGTTGTGTCCACTCCACAGCTATGTCAAGAGGGGGCTTAGATTCCACATGGATGCTGGATACAATTCTCTTGCTTTCAGTTGTAGGCACTTTTGGCTTCCTGGTGTGGTGGTTGACCTTCTTCACCTCCATGTTAGCTGAGTGGGGTAAGTCCAATAAACCAGAGTGTAGGAGTTGCAAGCCTGTTGAGGCTCAGGGCCTGGCTCTCACATGGTCAGTCCAGAGATTCAGATCCCCTGGGTATACATTAAACCCCAGCACCAACTACAGTTCTGGTAAAAGTAACTGGAGAGGCTTGTGGACAAAGATCACACCTGAGTCCAGTTCCATCACACAAAAACACAAACTCCAAAGTAGGGCCAACTCACATGGCACTGAACTCCATCTGCCATGACCATAGAACCTGTGGGTCTCTGTAGCCCTCAGAAGAACCAATACCTGGGGTTGTATCTACTTTATCTGTCTCTGGGACTCTGCTGTGGTGTGCATAAGGAGACTCATAGCCATATAAACTCATTTGTCCTTTCCATTTCCCCCTTTTATTCAGGTCAAAAAGCATTTTTAACTCCTGGTATTATATGTAGACTGAGATACTCTGCTGGTCCGAGTTGACCCTTTTATTCAAGGTCATTTTCTAGTTACATCATCAGCTGGTACTTTGTAGTAATCCCTCTGTGCCAGGAAGGCTCATCCCTGGGAGTCATGTCCCACGCTGGGGGGAAGGCAACACATTTACATGCTGAGTTTGGCTTCGAGACTGGCCACATTTAAACAACATGGAGGCTCTCAGGAGGTAACTCTTAGGCACCCTGCAGCTCTAGGCCTTGTTCTTATTTCAGGTGCACAGGCTTATAAGCATAGTCATTAGTATCAAGGGCTCATTGTTGGACCTTCCTTCTTTTTTGGTCTTTGCCATTGCACTTGGGGGATTGTTGCTGTTCCTTTAGGGACTGTGATAGAGCTCCCCTGGGTAGAAACTCAGCACTCCCTCACTTGTTGTTTTTAATTGTAACCACTATGAAAATATCCAAACCTTTTTATGTACCCTGGATATATGCCCTGGAGAACTCCCTGCCAACCACGTGTGAATATTTTAATTTCACCCTCATTTTTGAATGACAGTCTTGCTGGATATAAGATTCTTGGCTGGAAGTTTTTTTCTCGTATCTTAAATATATCAGACCACTGTTTTCTTGCCTCCATGACTTCTGGTGGGAAATCAGCACTTAATCTTATTGGGTATTCCTTATACGTTATGCATTGCTTTTCTCATGCTGTTCTCAGAATTCTTTCTCTTTGGCATTTGACATTCTGATAAGTATATGTCTTGGAGCTGGTCTATTTGGATTTTTTCAGATGGGAGTACATTGTGCTTCTGACATGGATATCTATGTCCTTCAATAGGTTTGGGAAATTTTCTAACATTATTCCTTTAAATATTCCTTCTGCCCCTTTTCCCTTCTCTTCTCCTTCTGGAACACCCATGACACGTATGTTTGCACATCTCTGGCTGTCATTTAGTTCCCTGAGAACTTGTTCAATTTTTTCCATTCTTTTCTTCATCTGTTCTTTTGTATGTTCACTTTGAGGCCATTATTTCAAGCTCACCAATCCTTTATTCTCCCTCCTCAAAGCTGCAATTATATGATTCCAATGTTTTTTAAATTTCATTTATTGCACCTTTCATTCCCATAAGATCTGCTATTTTTCTATGCACGCTTTCAAATTCTTCTTTTTGCTCATCCATTGTCTTCTTAATATCCTTAATCTCTTTAGCCATCTCTTTGAATTTATTAAGGAGATTTGTTTGAACATCTATGATAAGTTGTCTCAACTCCTTTATGTCATCTGGAGGCTTATCTTTTTCCTTTAACTGGGCCATAGCTTCCTGTTTCTTGGTGTGGATTGTAATTTTTTGTTGGTGTTTTGACATCTGGCTTACTAGAGTATTTATTCTGGGTGCAGTTTTTCTCTTTAGTTTAGGGCTTCCTGCCCTTTTCTCACCTTGCTGGTTGTGCAGTAGGAGCCAAGGGTATAATTGGTGCTATAAACTGTGGAGGCTCAAGCTGCCCTCATTGCCCCAGGGATGGATGAAGCGTCTCCCAACTTTCTCCTTTCTCAGAGGTAGGGACAGAATCACAGTTGTGTGGAATAATCCAAGTTGTGCAGGCCTAGACTGTAGTTGCCCAGAGAGACTAATGAAGCTTCACGCCCCTTTCTCCCCTGCCTGGGACATGGATGGGGCTGCAGGTGTGGACAGCAGTCTATGCAGTGCAGGTCCAAGATGACCGCATTTGCCTTAGTAGATTTTTAATTATTCAGTTTGTTCCAGCCAAAGGTACCATCAGTTACCTGGATAGACTGTACCGAGCTAGCCAACCTCCTCCCTGCCAGAGGTGGGACTGAAACCTAGGCTAGGGCTGCAGGCTGATCCAGGTGAAAGAAACCGGTTCAGTCACTGTCATATTTGGTCAGGTCGTCTTCCCCTCAAGCTGGGGGTGGAGTCAAAATGGCTGCCATCGGCCTTTTTCCGACTTGGACAGATTCACACTCCATCTGTTCCTGGGGTTATTCCCTAGCCATCCGAATCTACAAATCAGTAGCTGAAATCGGCAGCCAACCGTTTCCTCCTCCCCTGTTTTTGGGAAATGGAGCTTCCAATTCTGGACAGAACAGCTCGTGGGGTGGCTTACACCACCAGAGTAGGACAATCACCAGCCTCCACATCTTGGCCAGCAATTTCCCGGAGAGGCTGGCTCAGGTGACCCCCCAGCTTCCTCCCTGTTGGAGCTGGCACTTGGTCTTAGGCTAGACCTGCAATCTGATCTGGATGTAAAGAAGCTGGTCCCCAGTGGCAGTAGGATTTTCAGTCCACCCCGCTTCCCCTTGTGCCAGGTGTGGAGCTAAGATGGCGGCTCCTGGCCTCTTTCTGACTTGGACAGGCTCAAACTTTAGCTGTTCTCAGGATTATACTTTAACCCGCTGAATTTTACTCATCATGAGCTGAAGCTAGTACTCAACCGTCTCTTCTTCCCCCATTTTGGGGAAGTGGAACTTTCAATTCCAGCTGAGGAACAGCTTGTGAGGTGACTTGTGCCTCTGGTGGAGGATGGGCACCAGCTTCTGGGGCGTGGAGCACTCCACTTACAAGTCTTCTCTTCAGATGTGCAACCTCCTCCTTCCATTCCTTCAAGGATGTTGCAGGATGCCCTTCTGGCCTCCTGAAGCCCCCAGACAGCTGCGTCAGTCAGCTCCAGAGAGCTCTGGGTGTTTACTAACTGCCCTGTAGCAGGAGCTGACTCTAGGAGCTCCTTACTCCACAACCATCTTGCTGTCAACCCCTGGCTCTGTTTTGATAGCTTAAACATGACAATTTTAAAGTTTTAGAATTAGTTGAACCAAAAATCAAAGAAGAACTGTAAAACAAAACCACTAGGCAAGAGAGAGAAATTGACCATCAGAGTAGACTCACTAACATAAATAGATCCTAGTCATCAGCAAAAATTACAAGTCCTATTAAGAAATAGGAATAGGGAGGCAGACTTGGCCCAGGGGATAGGGCGTCCATCTACCACATGGGAGGTCCACGGTTCAAACCCCGGGCCTCCTTGACCTGTGTGGAGCTGGCCCACATGCAGTGCTGATACTCACAAGGTGTGCTGTGCCACACAGGGGTGTCCCTCGTGTAGGGGAGCCCCACGTGCAAGGAGTGCGCCCCATAAGGAAAACTGCCCAGCGCTTTAGAAATTTCAGCCTGTCCAGGAATGGCGCTGCACACATGGAGAGCTGACACAACAAAATGATGCAACAAAAAGAGACACAGATTCCCATGCAGCCGATAATAGCAGAAGCGGACAAAAAGAACACACGGCAAACGGACACAGAGAACAGACAACTGGGGTGGGGGAATATAGGGAAGCAGACGTGACTCAAGCAATTGGGCTTCTGCCTACCATGTAGGAGGTCCACAGTTTGATACCTAGGGGCTCTTGGTGAAGGCAAGTTGGCCTGTGCAGTGAGCTGGCCCACACGGTGTGCTGCCCTATCCAGGAATGCCTCCCCACGCAGGAGTGCCAGCCAACGTGGAGAGCTGATGCAGCAAGATGACACAACAAAAACAGATACAGAGGAGAGAGAATAAGATGTGTAGCAGAACAGGGAGCTGAGGTGGTGCAAGAGAATGATCACCTCTCTCCCACTCTGAAAGGTCCCAGGATCAGTTCCCAGAGCTGCCTAATGAGAATACAAGCAGACACAGAAGAACACATAGTGAATGGACACAGAGAGCAGACAATGGAGGGGGGGGGGGCAAATAAATAAATATTTTAAAAAAAGAAAAAAATATAAGGAATATATAGCCCAGCCAAAGGAACAAATTTAGAAGTCTTGATGACAAACAGAATTTAAAACAACTAATCAAGGACGTTCACACAAATCTCCTAAAGGAAATGAAGGCGTTGAAGGAAAATATTGCTAAAGAGATAAAGGATATTAATTTGAAAAGAATTTGAAAGCTTACAAAGAAAAGTAATAGTTTATGGGAGTGAAAGACACAATGGATGAGATTAAAAACATATTAGAGGGAAGCGGATTTGGCTCAACTGATAGAGTATCTGCCTACCATATGGGAGGTTCAACCCAGGGCCTTCTGACCTGTGTGGTAAACTGGTCCACGTGCAGTGCTGATGCACGCAAGGAGTGCTGTGCCATGCAGGGGTGTCCCCCGTGTAGGGGAGCCCCACACACAAGGAGTGTGCCCTGCGAGGAGGGCCGCCCTATGCAAAAACAGCGCAGCCTGCCAAGGAGTGGAGCTGCATACATACACACAGCTGGAGCAGCAAGATGACACAACAAAAAAGACAGATTCCTGGTGCCACTGACAAGAATACAAGGAGACATAGAAGAATACACAGTGAATGGACACAGAGAGCAGACAATGGGGGGGGAGGGCGGGGAGAGAAATAAAACATCTTTTAAAAAAAAAACCATATTAGAGGCATATAACAGCAGATTTAAATTGGCCAAGGTACAAGTAAACCCATTGGAAAATAGAGCATCTGAACTTAAAGAATAGAATGAGAAAGCAATGGAAGAAATGGAACGGCCTCTCATGGAATTGAATAACAGCACAAAACGCACACACATAGGTGCTATAGGTTTCAGGGAAGGAAAAAAGAACAGTAAAGGGGAAGAAAGATATTTGAGGAAATAATGACAAAATTTCCCTTCCTTTGTGAAAGATGTAAATATCAATACCCAAAGGGGCAATTACCCCAAACAGAATAAATCTGAATAGACCTATTCTAAGACACCTACTATTCAGAATGTCAAATGCTAGAGAGAAAGGAAATTCTGAAAGTAGCAAGAGCAAATCAATTCATCACATACAAGGATGCACAATAAGACTGATTGCCATTTTTTCATAAGAAACCCTGGAGGTGAGAAAGCAGTGATATAATATATTAAAGGTACTTAATGAGAAAAACTGTCAGCCAGTAATTCTTTATCAAGCAAAATTGTTCTTCAGAAATTCAGTCGAGTTTACATTCTTCAAAGATAAACAAAAAACTGAGAGAATGCCTTACCAATAATCAGATTTACATGAGATATTAAAGGGAGGTCTGTAGCATGAAAGGAAAAGACATGAGAGGGAAAAGACATGAGAGAGAGAGAGACTTGGAGAAGAGTTTGGAAATGAAGATTATCAGGATGTTATAGAAAGCACTTTCTCTGATGATAATTAAAATCAGTTACAGGTGGACAAAGAAAATTGACAAATATGGAGATGAAAGAGCACTCTCTTAAAGAATTAGTAGATTAAAGAAGAAATTGTAAGATAAATCAGTAAATATCTCGATGAATGAAAACAGGAATACAACATTTCAAAGCCTATGGGATGCAGCAAAGGCAGTGCTGTGAGGGGAATTTGTTTTGTTTTGTTTTGTTTTTTCACAGACAAGTTTTTATTTTCTCCTGCATACAGAACCTAAGAAATATAAAAACATCCAGAATTAGCCAAAGAAACCACCTCCCCAACCAGCCCCCTCCCTCCCTGTGTGGGCTCAGATGGGGTGGTGGGGGGTTGCAGGCCACCTCCCTCTGTCCAGTGAACAAGTTCCATATAAAAATAGATCTGTAGAGGACTCCCAGAAAGCCATCACCCCGCATCACGCCGGCACCCATGCAGGGCTGAGGCCTGGAGCCCATCGGGATTCTGAGACCTCACTCCTCAATGGAGGGGAGATCTACCCTGGACACCGAAGTCCTGCCAACACACCAGGGCCTCTGCAGGAATGTTGGGGCGAGGGGGAGGGGATCGGAGATCTTAAGAGAATTACTGGAGTGGCTGGAGATGAGAATGAGGCTCCCTCTACCCAAGAAGACGGGTGCTGGCCCTATGTTGTGTCACTTCCAGACTTCCCTGGAGGGAGGGCCCAAGCCTGGCAGGGAACCCCCCCGCTCCGATGCTGTGAAAGGTGGAAGCAATAGCTCAGGGTCTTCCCTGTACCCCCAAAGTCACTGAGTTAGAGCAGGCACTCAGTAAACAGGAGAGCATGGGGCAGGGGGCTTGGAGGAGTGGCGAAGGCCGAAGGCACTGCTGTGAGCCGCCATCCCCCACCACGGGGTGCTGCACCTTCCAGCCTGTGAGGGGAATTTGTAACCCTTAATGCTTACATTAAAAAGGAAGAAAGAATTAAAATCAAAGACCTACTATAAACCTGGGAGAACTAGAAAATGAACAGCAAGCTAATCCCAAAGCAAGCAAAAGGAAAGAAATGAAAAAGATTTGAACTAAAATATATGAAACAGAAACAAAATAAATAGTAGAAGCAACAAAACCAAAAGTTGGTTCTTTAAGAAGATCAACAATTTGACAAATCTTTAACTAGACTGACAAGGGAATAAAGGGAGAAGATGCACATAAATGAAATCATAAGGGAGAAGGGGACATTACTACTAACCCCACAGAAAATAAAGAGAGCATAAGAGGATACTATGAACAACTGTATGCCAAAAATCTAGGCAAGGTAGATGAAATGGACAAATTCCTAGAAACAGACTAACAACCTACACTGACCCTCAAGGGAGTACAAGACCTCAACAAACCAGTCACAAGTAAAGTCACTGAAACACTCATAAAAAACCTTCCAAAGGGGAGTAGATGTGGCTCAAGCAGTTAGGCTCCTGGCTCCCACAGTGGAGGTCCTGGGTTCGGTTCCTGGTACCTCCTAAAGAAGATGAGCAAGACAACGAGCTGACGCAACTATGACATAGTGAGCTGACGCAATGAAGAGACACAATGAGAGACACCACAAGTAGGGAGTGGATATGGCTCAAGTGATTAGGTGCCTCCCTCCCACATGGGTTTGGTTCCCAGTGCCTCTTAAAAAGATGAGCATACACAGAGTGCACACATTGTACAGACACGGAAAGCAGTGAGTGCAAACAACAAGGGGACAGGCAGAAATAAATCTTTAAAAAACAAAACACTGATAAATGAAGAGACCAGGACCAGACTTCACAGGTGAATTCTACTAATCATTCAAAGAATACTTAATACCAATCTTGCTCAAATTCTTAAAAGAAAAATTGAATAGGAGGGAACACTACCTGTGGCAGTTTGATATTATTGATGTATTCCAAAAAGAAATATAGATTATGTTTGTAAACTGGTCTGTTCTCTGGGCATGATACCCCTTTATTGTATTAAATCAGAGGTTTCACTTTTACTTTATTAAATCAAGAATAGGGCTTTGATTTGACTACGTCATTAGGGTGTGCAGGGTTGAGTCCCTGATTCCTTGGTGGGCTGATAAAACAGACTCTCACACAGAAGTAGACATAAGAGAAGAGCACAGAGGAATAGAGAAAGCTCATTAAACACGGCAGCGGCCTCGGGGAGAGAGATGAGCCTGATAGTCTACAGCTGACCTTGTGAAGAGACCAGAGCAGCTGAGCCTGGAAAGAAGCCCTGGGAGAGAGAGATGAGCCTTATGCCAGCCTACAGCTGAGATCAAAAGAAGCTGGGACGGGAAGTAGACTTGGCCCAATGGGTAGGGTGTCCGCCTACCACATGGGAGGTCCGCGGTTCAAACCCCGGGCCTCCTTGACCTGTGTGGAGCTGGCCCATGCGCAGTGCTGATGCGTGCAAGGAGTGCCGTGTCACACAGGGATGTCCCCTCCCTCTGAAAGGGAGCCCCACGCTCAAGGAGTGCGCCCCGTAAGTAGAGCCATCCAGTGCGAAAGAAAGTGCAGCCTGCCTAAGAATGGCTCTGCACACACCGAGAGCTGACACAACAAGATGATGCAACAAAAAGAAACATACATTCCCGATGCCACTGATAAGGATAGAAACAGTCACAGAAGAACACTCAACAAATGGACACAGAGAGCAGACAACTTGGGGGGTGGGGGAAGGGGAGAGAAATTAAAAAAAAAAAAAAGCTGGTACCACAGATCCTTAAGAGGAAGAGGGAAGGTTGAACCCTAGCAGACATCACCAGCCATCTTACTCAACACATGGCAAATGACTTTGGGTGAGAAAGTACCTCTTAGGATATCTTGAGTTGGACTCTTTAGGGCCTTGTGGCTGTAAACGTTTACTCTAAATAAATACTCTTTATGAAAACCAACAGAGTTCTGATACTTTGCATCAGCACCCCTTTGGTTAACTATCAAACTCATCCTATGAAGTCAACATCACCTTCATACCAAAGCCAGATAAAGAGATATAGATGCAAAGACATGAAGGACATAGAGGAGTGGAGACAACTAATCACAGATGTTTAAGCAAAACTTCTTAATGCGTCCAATGAGATGACTAAAGATATTAAGGATATTAAGACACTGGGTGAGCACAAAGAAGAATTTGAAAGCATAAACAAAAAGATCTCATGGGAATGTAAGTCACACTAAACAAAATTATAAATACATTGGAGGCAGGTAACAGCAGATTTGAAGAGGCAGATGAAAGGATCACTAAGTTTGAAGACAGGGTCTCTAAAAACAAAGATACAAAAGAACAGATAAAAGAATGGAAGAAATCATTCATGGTGTCAGGGAACTAAATGACAAGAGACTTCCGAACATGTGTCATGTGTGTTCCGAAGGAGAAATGAACAGAGGCAAAAGGAATATTGGAGGAAATAGTGGTAGAAAACTTCCCAGCTCTATTGAAGGAAATAGTTACCTGTGTCCAAGAGGCACAACGTACTCCAATCCAAATAAATCCAAATGGAATGTGATTAAGACACTGAATGCTATGCTTAGGATTGTTTGAGATGGTAAAGTTTATATTGTATATATATTTTCACAGTTTAAGAGAAAAGCAATTAGAGTCAATGACAAGAAGCAGATGTGACTCAAGTGATTGAGCTCCCACCTACCACAGGGGAGGTCCAGGTTTGGTTCCCAGTGTCTCCTAAAGAAGATGAGCAAGATAGCAGGCTTACACAATGGGCTGTTGTGGGGAGCTGATGCAACAAGATGATGCAGCAGGAGGCTCACAGAGGAAAACTTAATGAGAGATACAACAAAGCAGGGAGTGGAGGTGACTCAAGTGATTAAGTGCTTCCCTCCCACATAGGTTCGGTTCCTGGTGCCTCTTTAAAGAAAAAGAAAAGACCAGTACACAACAAACAGACACTGCAATTGCAATCAGTGAGGGGGTGGGGAAAAATAAATAATATTAATTTTAAAAAAGCAATGGTAATTAAGTGCAATACATGGTCCTGGACTTGATCTAATAATGGAGGCTAGAAAGCCCACATAATGTCCAGAAGGATATTACTGGGATATGAAAAACTGGAATAGAGACTATAAGCTTTATGTCAGTGTTGAAGTTCTCAAACTTCATACCTCTAATTAACCTGGTTATATAATATCCTTGTTCTTAAGAAATGTACATGAAGTATTATATGTTCAAGGACCATGATATATACAATGTACTCACAAATAACTTAGAAAATTGATAGATGAATTGACAGATGAATATATAGAAAGGTAGAACAAATGCCACAAAATGTTAAAATTGTTGGATTTGTGAATCTGGTTGGGGGGGTGTATTGGAATTCTCTGTATGGGTTTTATATTATTAATATTTTTGCACCTTCCTTGTAGGTTTGAAATTATTTCAAAATAAAAAGTTTAAGGAAAATACAAAAAGACAACCTAATTAAAAATGGGCAAAATACTTCAATAGATATTTTTCGAAGAGGAGATACAAATGGCCAAAAAGCACATGAATGATATTAGGGAAATGCAGATTAAAACTACATTGAGATATCATTTCATGCCTTACAGAATAGCCATTATTAAAAAAAAAAATGCAAGTACTGGAGAGGATATGGAGAAATAGGAGTACTCCTTCACTGTTGGTGAAAATGTGGAATGGTGCAGCTGCTATAAGACAGTTTGTTGGTTCCTCAGGAAGCTAAATATAGATCTGCTGTATGATATGGCAGTCCCGCTACTAGGACTATATTCAGAAGAACTGTAAGCAGGTACCAGACATTTGCACATTATTGACAATTGCTAAAAGATGGAAACCACCCAGGTGTCCATCAACCGAAGGATGGATAAACAAAATGTAGTATAATACATATATACCTTACTCTTCAGCTGTAAGAAGAAATGAAGCTGGGATGCATATGAGAACATGGATGAACCTTGAGGATATTATGTTGTGTGGAAAGCAAGATAGAAAAGGGCAAATATTGTATGGGCTCACTTATATGAACTAAATATGATAAGTAAACTTATGAGGTCAACTTGAGAGTATAGATTCCTAGGAGATAGAATGTGGGTTGAGAAGGGGGAACTAATGCTAAATTGTGTAGAATTTTTAATAAGGTTGATTGTAAATGTATGGAAATGAATAGAATTTATTGTAACAAATTACAGTGAGTAAAACTAACAGTGCTGATTTATAAATGTGATCGTGGCTGAAAGGAGTAGTCTAGGATATAAATGTCAATTGAAAGGAAGCTAGAGGATAGTCTAGGGACTGTATAATAGTGATTTTGGTAATGGATGAGGATTATGGTTAATAGTACAAATATAAGAATGTGTTTATTACAAGGTGTTAAGAATATGGTGATACATGGTGTATTCGTGTTCTCTAGGGAAACAGAATCAACAAGAGATATCTGTCAATAGTATGCGATTTAATGAGTCTCACACATGACCGTGGGGATGCACAAGTCCAGGTTTCACAGGCAGGCTGCAACCAAGGGCTCTAATGAAAGTCCCATGAAGGTTCTTGATGAGTTCTGGGAGACACTGGCTGTCCAAAGATGAGCTGGGAAATTCTCACTCAATACTGGAATCACTTTCCCTTTTAAGGCATTCAGCTGATTGGATAAAGCGTTACTCATTGCTGATGGCAATCTCCCTGATTGATGTCATTGTAATCAGCTATCTATGATTTACCACTGCAGTAAAGTCAGTGGTGACTAAAGTCCGTATTAGTGGACTTGTATTACAGTTAGCCCAGTGCTTGCTTGACCAAACAACTGGGCACAATTACCTGGCCAAGTTGACACAGTAGCCTAACCATCACACATGGAAAAAACACAACTAATGTAATTTATGGACTATAGTTAAATGATTTGTAATATTTTTGCAGCAATGGCAAAGAAGATACTGTATCAGTTCAGTAGGGGATTATAACAGGATATGGGATTTTTCCTTCTAGAGTCATGAAAACGTTCTAAAATTGACTGAGGTGATGACAGCACAACTCTTATGATGAACAGGAGAGCCACTGAGTGTATACTTAAATGGATTGTACAAGGCATGGGACTGTATAACACAGTGATCCCTATGGTGGATGATGGACTGTGGGTAACAGGACAAATATGAGAACATTCTCTCATGATGTGTAACAAATATACAATACTAGTAAATGGTGTTAATTATAGGGTAGTTTGTGGGAAAAATATAGCAAATGTAAGATATGGACTATAGCAGTAATTTTTATTATTTTATTTTTTGGTATATACCACATTTTATTTATTCATTCATTGGTTGATAGGGACTTTGGTTACTTCCTTTGTTTTTGTTTTATGTTTTAAATATAATAAACTTTATTTGTAAAGTTTTAGATTACAGAAAAGTAACATTGGAAATATAAGGGATTCCCATATACCCCACTGCCTTCCCCTCCTACATCTTCCCCTATTAATAACTTCTTACAATTGTGTGATACATTTGTTATAATTGATGAATAAATATTGAAACATTGCTTCTAATTAAGGTCTATAGTTTACCTTGTGGTTCCACACTTAATTTCAATGCCATAAAAATGCCCTATGTTCTACCTATTATTCCTTCCCCTTCCCCTCAGAATCTCTGGTAACCACTATCTTTATATCGATGTTACATGTTCTTCCACTGCTACCATATTAATAAATTTACTTTGTCCACGGCTGCAGCAGTAATATTTTGGCAATGTTCTTTCATCTTTTGTAACAAATGTTCCATAAGAATATGGTGTTAGTCATGGGGTAATCTATGGGAATCCAGTACAGTATGCATGATTGTTTTGTAAACATATTAGATTCAAGAGCAAAATGTCCTACTCATGTGTTTCTGATCTGCTTTTATGAGTGGGAATGTAAGTATAATTATTGTCCCAGGAATTCCAGATAAACTGAAGTTTATTTTATCTTTACTGAGATACTGCTAATGGTTGTGTTGCATGAATGTTTCCGATTGGGCATTACTGTGTAACCAGCACCCAGAAACATTATCAGCTTCCTAGAAGCCCCTCTCGTACTCCAGTCAAGAGTAAATCATCATCCTGACTTCTAAAGCATATTTTATTTTTGCCTCTTTGGAAATTAATAACAATGGAATAATATAGTATGAATCATTATATAATGTCTTCTTTTACTTTGTATTTGTGAAATTCATGTAATCACATGTAGTTTGATTCTGTTTACCCTCTTATCTGCTGATCGGTCTTTAAGTTATTAATAACTAGGTATTATTCTCCTAGTCAGATTTACATTGAAGTTAACTTTGATTACTGTAATGTTAAATGGGCTTTTATTAAGTTTTGGTGATATAAGTTTCTTTCCTTTTTTTTCAAAGATTTATTTTTGTTTATTTCTCTCCCTTTCCCCTCCCCCCCTCCACCCCAGTTGTCTGTTCTCTGTTTCCATTCGCTGTGTGTTCTTCTGTGTCTGCTTCTATTTTTGTCAGTGACACCAGGAATCTGTGTCTCTTTTTGTGCATCATCTTGTTGCATCAGCTCTCCGTGTGTACAGTTGCCACTTTCGTTCATGCTGAACTTTCTTTCATGCTGGGCGGCTCTCCTTACGGGGCGCACTTCTTGCACATGGGGCACCCCTATGCAGGGGACACCCCTTTGTGGCATGGCACTCCTTGTGTGCATCAGCATTGCGTGTGGGCCAGATCCACACGGGTCAAGGAGGCCCTGGGTTTGAACCGTGGACCTCTTATATGGTAGGTGGATGCTCTATTCGTTGAGCCAAGTCCACTTCCCGATATAAGTTTCTTTATAGCTTATTTCTTTAACAAAATTATGAGAAATGCTTTGTTCTCTTCTGTAGGATGATTGCAGAGTTGTCTTGGCAAAACAAGAAATTACAAGATTACTGGAAACATTGCAGAAACAGCAGCAACAGTTTACAGAAGTTGCAGATCACATTCAGCTGGATGCTAGTATTCCTGTCACTTTTACTAAGGTAATGTACTGTACTTCATTTTTAGGTATGTTTTCTGACAAATAATAATTAATTTACATTCACTGGTAATAAGTTTAAAGAGAAAATTAGGAAATTCATGAATTATAGCATTTTTAAAAAAGTTTATCAATGCAAAATAGAAAGAAAGATCGCTGTAAGGAGATAGTAATTTACAGCTCTTTACTGTAATTTATCAGCCTCTTACTCCTGCTTTTCCCTGGATGCTGTACAATGTTCTCCTGGCCTCTGGAGTTTCAGAAATAATTGTTTCAGACAGTTCCTGACTGTTTAATAGTTGTTTTGGTGGACTCCTGAATCTCCTACTTTTCCATTTTCCCTTGAAGTTCTCCCTTCCATATAAATTTGATAATTGGTTTTTCCATTTCTACATAGAAGACTGTTAGGATTTTGATTGGGATTGTATTGAATCTGTATATCACTTTGAGTAGAATTTACAACTTGAAATACTTAGTTTCCTAGTCCATGAACACAGAATGTCCTTTCATTTATTTAGGTTTCTATATATATATATATATTTTTTAAAGATTTATTTATTTCTCTCCCCTTCCCCCCCCCCCCCCCCCCGCCCGGGTTGTCTGTTCTCTGTGTCTATTTGCTGTGTCTTCTTTTGTCCGCTTCTGTTGTTGTCAGCGGCATAGGAATCTGTGTTTCTTTTTGTTGTGTCATCTTGTTGTGTCAAAGCTCCATGTTTGCGGCGCCATTCCTGGGCAGGCTGCACTTTCTTTCTCACTGGCAGCTCTCCTTACGGGTACACTCCTTGCTGCCCTATGCGGGGGACACCCCTGCGTGGCACAGCACTCCTTGCACGCATCAGCACTGCGCATGGGCCAGCTCCACACTGGTTAAGGAGGCCTGGAGTTTGAACCGCAGGCCTCCCATGTAGTAGGCAGACACCCTATCCATTGGGCCAAGTCTGCTTCCCAATTTTCTTTCTTATAGTATCTTTATCTGGCTTTAGTATGAGGGTGAAGTTAATCTCATAAAGTGGATGAGGGGATGTTCTGTCCTCTTCAAAGTTTTTGGAAGAGTTTGAGCAGAATTGGTGTTCATTTTTCTTGGAATATTTGGTAAAATTCACCTTTGAAGCTTTCTGGTCCTGGACTTTTATTTGTTAGGAGGTTTTGGATTACTAATTTAATCTCTTCACTAGTTACTGGTTTACTTATCTTCTGTTTCTTTTTGAGTCAGTATTTAGGTAGTTTCTATGTTTCTAGGAATTTATCCATTTCATCTAGGTTATCTAATGTGTTGGTGCACAGTAGTTCATAGTGTTACAGGATTTTGTTTAGGTTCTTGGGTATGCTACAGAAATGAATTTCAAGAGCATGCCGGGTGAGTTAGGCCAGTAATTTGTTCAGGTAGGGATGGAAGACAAATGGTAAAAATAACAAAGCAGGGGTCCCAGGTAGAGAGGAAGGGGCTGAAAAGTGATAAAGAGGGCTGATACAGGCTATAATTTCCCATTATAGGTTATAAATGCCCAGGTTTTAGTTGCATGGTAATTCAAGCTGGGGAGAAGGCACCTGGAGTCTAGGTCCAGAGGCAAGAGAACCCACAAGAGAGCAAGCAAGCTTGTTTCAGGCCTGGTGCCTGGCTTTTGAGCTGTTAATTATCCCACCCCTTTGCTAATGGCAGGGAGGAATTCCAGCTGTTTACTGTTTTGATTGCTTATTTCCCCATCAGTTTCCCAGAAGGGCTCAATGATAAAGTCCTTAGGGAATATCCAGGGCTTCTGGAGGAAGTCTTCTGAGTGGCAGAATCTTGGAGAGGGTCTTCCAGCAGCCATTATGCGGTTGCTGGTGTCCACGTGGACTTCTTGCCAGGTTTCAGATCCATCTATTGTTTCCCTATCTTACTAGCCTACTTCAATAGTATCCGCATATTGTCCTTTTTATTTCTTTGTGCTTGGTAGTTGTGCTTCCCATTTCATTTCTAATTTTACCTGCTTGTATCCTCTCTTTTTTCTTTTTCAGTTTACCTGAAAGTATGTCAATTTCATTGATCTTTCCAAAGAACCAAGTTTTGGTTTTGTTGATTCTCTCTATTGCATTTTTTATTTTCTATCTCATTTGTCTTTGCTCTAGTTTTTTATTTCCTTCCTTCCGCTTGCTTTGGGTATAGTTTTTTGTTCTTTTTCTAGATCCTCTAGTTTTGAGGTAAGTTTTGCCTTGGTCATTTAGCACTATAAATTTCCCTCTCAGCACTGCCTTTGCTGCATCCTGTAAGTTTTGGTATGTTGTGTTTTCATTTTCATTTGCCTCAAGATATTTTCTAATTTTCTTAGTGATTTCTTCTTTTACTCTAATAGATCAAGTACATTTAAAAAATTCCACATATTTGTGAATTTTCCATTTCTTCCTCTGATACTGATTTTTAGCTTCATACCATTGAGGTCAGAAAATATACATTGTATGATTTAAATATTTTTTAATTTATTGAGACTTGTTTTGTGATCTACCCTACAGTCTGTCCTGGAGAATGATCCATGAGCACTAGAGAAGAATGTGTAGTCTTTTCCTGTTTGGGTGACGTGTTGGTTTTTCCCCCCACATTCTTCCACATTGCATATTTCTTTTGGGTAAAGTGTTCTGTATGTCTGTTAGGTCATCAGAATCAGCCCAAGACAAATTTGATATTCACATCTCTTCTGAGCCTGCATGGAGCTAAGGTGCCTGCTCCTTTCCTGGGCTTGTGCTTGCTGATAGTGTTTGGAATTGACCCATTTATAGTTTTCAGGAGTTCAATTGAACACCCTCTGCAATCCCTTTGAAATATTATTTTACCTACTTCTGGATATTTTCTTGTGTGTCTTAATTGCAGGTAGTCCTTTGTACCAGGCCACTTTGACATAATTGTTATCACTTTGTACCAGCTGTCTGCAAACTGCTTCACCTCAGGACAAACACTGGGGATGGCAAGAATGAGACAAGTACCCAGCTCAGTCCCTCAGACTTCCTTTTGATTGATTGACACTGACATACATACATCCCAATATACATACAACGGCCAGTCTGCTTCCTGTGAAACAGGACCAAGGATCCCCAATAGTAGTGCAAACTTGTTTCACCCTACTTTGTGGAGAGGGTCAAGAGGGGCCAGCAAGTGTGCCAGGAGATTCTTTTTGATATCTTTTAGTTTTTCTCTGTTTTCCTTTATCTCCTTGAACATGCTGAAGTTCTTTTTTTAAAGTTGTCCTGCAGTTTTCCAAGATCTGGTCATCTTTGTTGATGGTTTCTGAATTTTTATTTGGATGTTCCATCATTTCCTATTTCTTTTTTTGTCTTGTAATCTTTTGCATACTGTGTATTTTAACATTTTAAAGTGTAAACTCTAGGATTTAGACTACCAACTATATGTTCTTTTTTTTTTGTATGTAGCTACTGATATGGCAGAGATTTCTTTGAGTTCCATGAGCTAACAAAACAAACAAACCAATGCAAAAAGAATACAAAAACACACCAAGAAACTCCACCTTTCAGTTTTTCAAATTGGCTCTGAACAGGCTGGTGCTTTTCTTTAGAGTTTAGCCCTCTTATTTAGAAGATGAGTTAGAGGCAAAAGTGAAGTCCAAGGTCCTGTGTCTTTTCTGAGTTTGTGCTCTTTCTCATGACCTTAGATATACCCTTATCTATAGGCATCCAGATATTCCTGCTACTCTCTATGAAACTGACACCCTTCCCTTCCATCCAAAGTGCTCTGTTATATGTCTTAATGCCATAATCCTTTGTCCCAGATTGCTTTGACGTGTTTCTTTTTTTTTTTTAAATACAGCATCCTTTCTTTCTTTCTTTCTTTCTTTTTTTTAAAGATTTATATATTTATTTAATTCCCCCCTCCCCTGGTTATCTGTTCTCTGTGTCTATTTGCTGCCTCTTGTTTCTTTGTCCGCTTCTGTTGTGTCAGTGGCACAGGAAGTGTGGGCGGCGCCATCCCTGGGCAGGCTGCACTTTCTTTCGCGCTGGGCGGCTCTTCTTACGGGGCGCACTCCTTGAGCGTGGGGCTCCCCTACGCTGGGGACACCCCTGCGTGGCAGAGCACTCCTTGTGCGCATCAGCACTGCTCATGGGCCAGCTCCACACGGGTCAAGGAGGCCCGGGGTTTGAACCGCGGACCTCCCATGTGGTAGACGGATGCCCTAACCACTGGGCCAAGTCCGTTTCCCCATTGACGTGTTTCTTATACTGCTATAACTGTTGGCAAGCTGCTTCTGTCTACAGGGCACATCCTGGAAGGATGAGCCAGAGAAAAGTTTTCTGGTTCAGTCTTTCAGGCTGGCTTCTGATAAACTGGCACCAATATACAGATACCACATATGTTCATAAGGGGGTTACTCTGCTCCCTCTGGAACAGTGCCAGATGCAAGTTGGCTCCATACTGCTGGGGAGGGGCTAGAGATGAGGCCACCAAGGGCCTCTATTGTTTTTGAAGATGTGCTTTCTTGATTTGGCACTTGCTTAATTTCAGGAACCATTTAACTCCGGCATCTTGAGGAAGATGACTTTGTCAGTTTTTGCTAGTTTTTCAAAGATTCTGTGGGGATTCGAAACCTGGAGTGGCCTATACCACCATCTTGTTCAACCTAAAGTCCTTGTAACATTACTTTATATGAACTTTTGTTTTAAATTTATTAATATTTACTGAAATTGATGATATATCTGTTTTGGTTCACTAATACAGAGTTGGTTGTAATGATTTAACACAGAATTATTATTATCTTTTTATAGGAGGTAACTGGGATGGAACCTAGGACCTCATACATGGGAACCATTTGAGCTACATCTGATTCCAGAAGAATTATTTTTGAAACTTAGGTTATTGGGGGTAGAAATTAAAAAATTTTTCATTTTTAAAAGTATTTTACAGAGAATAGGGTGATTAATTAAAGTCTTCTAAATACAAATCTCCATATTAATTCCTTTAAGTTAAATTCTATAGAGGGCGTAGAATGGAAATACAAGTCCAAAGCAAAAAAGGAAAAACAAAATTTCCTACAGTATAGAAGTACTCTTTCATATATTTTTCATAAATTTGATGATATGTAATAAATCACTGTTATTTGGATTCAATTGGACACATTTTAAGAGTGGTGAAACTGCATTTTCAAAATATCAGTATTTAAACTATGCAGAAAACTATGTTTTTTAAACTTATAAAAAATTTGGGATGTCAACCAAAAAAGTTTTGAGAGAATGTGCAATTTTTCAAAATTCTTTGAGGTAAATATGAATGAATTTGAAGACCAGTGCTAGAAACCATTGAAGGGTTTACCATCGAAGAGTTTCCATTGCAAAATGACAAAATTAGATTTGTATTTTGGAAAGATCATTATTTTAGGAAATGGATTGAAGGTTAGAATTCTCTAGTGGTTACTAGAGGACAGGCAAGACCAGCAGAAAGCTGTTTAAGTGATCCAAGAGAAACATGATGATGGCTTTTGCAGTGGGGATATAAAGAGGTAGATGAATTAAAGATATTAGGTGGGTAATGGCTAGTATTTGAATGACTGATAGGCTATGAAGGGTGAAATAAAGAGAGAAGGCAAAATTGATGCCTGGCTAGCTGGATGGTGATGATATTCCTGTGCTAGGGAAGATGGAAAGAAGTGAAAGGGAACACAAGATGAAATTTAGTTTTGTATATTTTGAATGTGTTGGAATGGAACACCCAAATAGAGGTATCTAGCAGGTAATGAGTTATTTCTTAAGCTTAAGAGTGGACTAAAGGTATAGATTTGGGATCCAGTATCATATAGATTGTAACTGAAACTCTTGGGAGTAAATGAATTAGTATGAGAAACTGGTCCTCAAGAATAACAGCATTTAAAAGGTGGATTAAAGGAGTATGTGAAGGAAGAAAAGGAACATTCAAAAGGGTGGAATGAAAACCAGGAAAATGTGGTCATAAAAGCCAAGAAGCTAATGTTTAAAGGAGAAACAAAATAATAATTGCTGATACTTGTTTTGTTTTTTTTTTAATTTTTAAAATTTTAATTTCTCTCCCCTTCCCCCCCCACCCCGGTTGCCTGTTCTCTGTGTCTGTTTGCTGCGTCTTCTTTGTCCGCTTCTGTTGTTGTCAGTGGCATGGGAATCTGTGTTTCTTTTTGTTGCATCATCTTGTGTGTCAGCTCTCCGTGTGTGCGGCAACATTCCTTGGCAGGCTGCACTTTCTGTCACGCTAGGTGGCTCTCCTTACAGGGCGCACTCCTTGCACATGGGGCTCCCCTACGCGGGGGGCACCCCTGCGTGGTGGGGCACTCCTTGCGCGCATCAGCACTGGACACATGGGCCAGCTCCACACGGGTCAAGGAGGCCCGGGGTTTGAACCGTGGACCTCCCATGTGGTAGACGGACGCCCTAATCACTGGGCCAAGTCCGCCACCAATTGCTGATACTTGTATAGCACTTACCATATGCCAAGAATTATTCTTTTATACATATTTTTAAATTAATCCTTTGTAAGAATCCTATATAAATTTAATACTATTTTTATGCTATTTTATAGGTAATTGAAGCAGAAAGGTTATGCAGTTAGTAATATATACAAGTATGTTTATTACAGCACTATTTGTAATATCAAAAAATCAGGGATGACTTAACATCTATTACGTGGGGATTGTTTAAATTGTGGTTCATGGAATATATTGAAGCCATTTAAAGAAAAGGGTAGGTTTGTATGTATAGAAAGGAAGGGATTCCATAATATACTATTGAGAGAGAAATTTTAGTTTCAGTGTAAATATTGTATAAGTATGTTTTATTTATTTTTTTAAAAGTGTATTTGTCTTGTGTGTGTTGGCTAATGTGAGTATAGGAAGAGTGTATAAAGGGATGTATATCAAATTGTTAATAATGGCTATCAGCAGGAAGTGAGCAGCAATTTTCATTTTTAATTTATATATTTAGCTTATTTTGAGTTTTTTTAGTACAGCATATATATATTTTTAAAGATTCTGTTGAGCTAGAAAATCTGGGAAAATTGTGTGTGTTTATTTTTTAGTCTATAAAAAGATGAGGTGGTCAGTTATACTGAGGAGAGATTTAACAATGGGGAGGTATTTACTTCTGAGAAGATCAGATTCAAGGGAGGATTTGGGAAATACAACTCAGATTACAATGGGTTGATGAATGGATTGGAGATAAGGAAAACAATGAAGTTACATTATAAATAAAGAGAAAAGTATAAATGCTAAACTTTCTAACTCTGTTAAATAACAAGATTTAAAACAATTTAAAATTATAGGACAATAGAGTTCACATTGGACCAAAAATGGAAATTCGAGTTGTTACCTTAGGATTAGATGGTGCTGGAAAAACTACTATTTTGTTTAAGTTAAAACAGGATGAGTTCATGCAGCCCATTCCAACAATTGGTAAGTATGAGTATTGATTTTTACTTTAATGGACATTTTATAGACAAACCCTAGCTTAAATCTAAATTCTCTGGGTCAGTTGCTGCAGATCTGGCATGGCTCATTGCTGGTTCTAAGACACTAGCATTTTAGGCAAAACAAAACAAGATTCAGTAACAGTGGGACTGAAATGTGGATGGTGGAATAGTAAGAAGGAAAAGAATATTTGTGGGACAGTAGGAAGGTAAAGATTGAACACCCTGGCTGAGGGTGAGGGTTAGGGGTATGGAGGTGGTAGTGGTGCAGAACAAGCAAATACTTTGCCTCCAAGATCCTAAGGAACACAGTGGAGGTTTAGAAATTGTTAAAGATATATATTCCCCTTCTAGATTTACTGGGAATAAAGTTGGTTGTGCACAGTAGATATTGCTATATGCAGATAACTTGTAAATCACAACTATAACTAGGGGGTTGCCTATGTTTGATGTGTCACCATTCATTGTAAATATAAGTGTGATATAAAGAGTACCTTTTTTTATTAACAGGATTTTTTTATTAACAGGATTTAATGTGGAAACCGTGGAATATAAAAATCTAAAATTTACTATTTGGGATGTAGGTGGAAAACACAAATTAAGACCATTGTGGAAACATTATTATCTCAATACACAAGGTAAGACTGAAAAACGACATTTTAGTTTTTCAGCTTTTTAGAATGCCACTTTTCAGCACACCAACTTAACTAGCAAAGCTGGAAATTCAAAAATTGATTCAATACTTGACTATACATTTAAATATTGCTCACTAGTTCTCTCTATATATATATTTTAAATTGAGGTGGAAAGACTAGATGTACTTTTGATTTATTTCATGATAAAACTATTATTATAGCTTAAAAACCAAATTTAGCTTAGATCTACTTACCTCTTCTGCCCTTGACATTTAAATTGTATTATTAGTGGTCATATGGGTATGATCACTGGCAACATGGAGGTGTTGAGTTGAATTTGTGGTATATAGTTCTGCTGCTCAGTTCACGATACATTTTTTCGATTATAATCTCACAATAGCTCCACTCTCATTTCCATTCCCAAATGTTTATTAGCTGCAAAAGAATTGATAATGGCTAGCTTCTGACCAAGTTGTGTTTATACCACACATATTCCACCTAGCTTTTAAGATACTCATATTTGGGCTCCATTATACACTTCTGCCTCGTGCACCTCAATGTGAACCTTACATTCATCCCACCTTCCACTTAGAAGACTAGATCATAATTTTTACTCTGGGGTTTTTGATAATTTTAATACAAGCCAGTGATTAATGGGGAAAATTGTAATCTTGAATACAAGGAATGGTTGAAAGTGCTACAGATGGTTTAACCTAGAAAGAACACTATGGAGAGATAAAGATGGAGATATATATATATATTTTAAAGACTATCTTTTGGTAAACAAAGTAGCATTCAAAGAACAAGTAGCATTAGTAGGTAGACGCTCATGAGAGGCATGTTTTCAGTAAGAGAAAAATATTGTGTTTGGTATGCAATTGTAAATCCTTGTTATAGATGGAGAAACTAAATATCTTGAAGTTATGCGATCTACTTGAAATTATACCTGTTATTAGTGGCAGAATTAAGTAAATATGTCCTTTCATTATTGCTAATGTTCCTACAATACTAGGTAGCTTTCATGTGAAAATAGTGACCATAGTCAAACTCTAACCATAATATAATGAGAGAATTAAAATATTTGGTCCATTTACTGAAACTTAACAAGTGACTAATTGTATATATTTTTTTGGTAGCTGTTGTATTTGTTGTTGATAGCAGTCATAGAGACAGAGTTAGTGAAGCACACAGTGAACTTGCAAAGTTGTTAATAGAAAAAGAACTCCGAGATGCTCTTCTCCTGATTTTTGCTAACAAACAGGTAATATGTTTATATTTCAGAATACTTATTTTAGTAGTTTAATGCATTCCATGTCATAAGGTAACTGGAAAAATTTTCAGAGAGAATCAGTTCAGTAGGTATTTATGAAGGTTCCACCGTATAATGAATTCATTCATTGTAGAAAATGTTGTAATGGGAACCTTGGAGTTTACAGAAAGAAATAAGGTAGCTGATGCTTGCCAGAAGCTCCTGTCTATATGTCTGAACTTATGTAAATATTATGATATTCTAATGCAAAAAAAGACTGGTTTAAGTAACAGGTTTTATGGGAAATTAGGAGAGAGAGATTAGTTCTAAAGGTTGTATCTTACAAAATTTGTAAAAAGGATTTTATTGAATGTTGAATCAATATGTGAAGGAAAGGATATTACAGGTAGAGAAAACAAGTGTTTTGTAGGGAGCATCAAGCAGACCTATATGTGATGGGCAGGTAGGATGAAGAAATTCTAGAATTATGAAGGCCTGAGAGGGCTAGACTGAGACATTTAGGTTTTATTTTATGAACAAAGGAGAACCATCAAAATGTTTTTGGACTAGCAGGTGATAAGATCATATCAGTGTTTTAAGACTCTAATTCTGGGGTTAGTATATAGAATGATTGAAGGGAAGGGACTAGAAATTGGAAGGTAAAGTAAATTGGGGCAGTAATTCAAGTGAGTTAGAGAGTTAAGATTCTGAATTAGAGGAGTACAAAGGCAGAGGCAAACTGAAGAGACTTTTTGGAGGTATCCTTGATAAAATTTGGTAACTGAGTGTAAAGATTCCTAGATCTTGAGTCTAAAGTGCTAGGAGGATGAGGATGCTTTAAAGTAAAATAGAAGTACTTTGATGTCATAGGCAGGAGGAGTAGGATGAAAAACAAAGAATTCTCCCCTTTATTAAAAAAAAAAAAAAAGAGCAAACTATTAAGAGATGATAAATTCAGCCATACTTTTGAGGAAAGACAAGCAAGTAAACCAAAGTTAAATATCATTTCCACCTATCCAACTGATAAGTAAAAAATGTTTACTAATGCTTAGAGATTCACATACACTGCTGGTGTAGTTATTAGGTTGTGAAGTTTTCTTGGAGGGCAATTTGGTGATACCTGCCAAAATTTTAGATGCTTATACCTTTTTATGCTGCAGTTCTACCTCTAGTAATGTATCCTACAGGCAAATATTCTAAGGTACCTGCATTGGTCAGGGTTCTCTAGGGAAACAAAATCAACAAGAGATATCCGTCAATAGTATGAGATCTTATAAGAGTCTCTCACGCAGCATGGGATGCACAAGTCCAGGTTCCACAGAAAGGCTGCAACCACGGGCTCCTATGAAAGTCCATTGAAGGTCCTTGATGAGTTCTGGGAGATGTTGGCTGTCCAAAAACAAGCTGGGAAATTCTCAATGGTGGAATCACTTCCCCTTTTAAGGCATTCAGCTGATTGGGTTAAGTGTCACTCATTGCTGATGGCAATCTCCCTGATTGATGTAATTGTAATCAGCTGTCTATGATTTACCACTGCAGTAAAGTCAGTGGTGACTAAAGTCTATATTAGTGGACTTGTATTACAGTTAGCCCAGTGCTTGCTTGATCAAACAACTGGGCACAATTACTGGGACGAGTTGACAAAATTAGCCTAACCGTTATAGTCCACCCCTTGTCAATTCGGCAACCATACACATTACCTTAAACCGTACTTAGTCTCTAAGTAAAAACAGTAACAGACATGTATACATATATACATATATGCCTAACAATGATCAGCTCTCTTGCCTACTACTGGAAATGCATTAATTCCATACAGAATAGGGTAAAAGTTCTTGGGTAATATTCACTCTCAGACTTGACATCCTCAAATATGACATGAAACTGATACAACTTGTTATATGATAAGGGAAAAGTTTGGGAAAGAAGACAAATTCGCTTTGTGTACATATCCAGTCATCATCATAATGAAACAAGGAAGAAAGATTCATGACCATTATAGTCCTCTTTTCTGTAACTGGTCACGTGGTTGTAGTTCATATTTATAGCATTACCTTCTTCCACTATCCATTCCATGTTTCTATTACCTTCAGCAAGCACTTCAGCTGGCCGTGGTTCTTTGCCTGGTGGAGTGACCTAAACTTTCATTCCTGAAGATTCTGGGCCATTGTTAACCCTGTTTGGATTGGGTTGTTCCAATTTTCCATTGGCTTTAATTATAGGATATGGCAGTACTAGGAGATGCTCTAGAGGATCTCCTGTCTTCTTAACCCCCATTATGTAGATTCAGTCCTATTTTCCCTTGATAATCAGGATCATTCACCACAGCCAGTACAGTAATTCCCTTCTTTGACTGTTGATTCAGAGGTAAGAGGAGCCCAAAGTGGCCAAGTGGCAGTTTTAACTTCCAGTTCAGTGGAATCATTGTGTTCCCTGGTGACAACTCTCTTCCTTTTGGGGCTAAAACCTGTAAGCCAGCAGAGTTTGAGGTTGCAGGGACAGGAAGCAAAAATTTTCCTAGTGGTTCACTAGGGGTAATAGTGAGTGGTGCCACTCCCATTTCCAGCCCTTGATTCCTGGACCCATGGATCCTGGTTATGGGAGAAACAGCACCATAGAGTGGATGCAGATTTAGAGCATGCACAGTCTCCTGGAGAACATTGCCCCAGCCCTGCAAGGTATTGCCACCTAGTAGGCGCTGTAATTGAGTCTTCAAAAGGCCATTCTACCGTTCTAGCTGCTTCAGGGTGATGGTATTAATCAGGGTTCTCTAGGGAAACAGAATCAACAAGAGATATCTGTCAGTAGTATGCAGTCTTATAAGAGTTTCTCATGCAGCCGTGGGGATGCACAAGTCCAGGTTCTGCAGGCAGGCTGCAACCAGGGGCTCCTATGGAAGTCCAGTGAAGGTTCTTGACGAGTTCTGGGAGATGTTGGCTGTCCAAAGACGAGCTGGGAAATTCTCTCTCAATGCTGGGATCACTTCCCCTTTTAAGGCATTCAACTAATTGGGTTAAGTGTCACTCATTGCTGATGGCAGTGTCCCTGATTGATCAGCTATCTGTGATTTATCACTGCAGTAAAGTCAATGGTGGCTAAAGTCCATAAATGCCCTTGTATTCAGTTAGCCCAGTGCTTGCTTGACCAAACAATTGGGCACAATTACCTGGCCAAGTTGACACAATAGCCTAATCATCACAGTAACCTATTTATAATTTATCAAATTATAGTGATTTATATATAGTGATTGCAGTAGTACATAGCACAAAACTTAAATCAAAATGTCCAGTATAGGCGTGGTTAAGTAAACTATGCTATATAAACACAGTGGAAAACAATTCAGATGTTAAAAAGAATGTGGATAGTCTGCTTGTGCTGGTAATGGAAAGATATGTACTCTCAAGTTGTGTGTCAAGTTAAAAAAAAAACAAAAACCTGCAAGATATATGTATGTACCTATTTGTATGACTTATTTGCATGTCTTTACTCATAAGCAAGTCTGAGTGTATCAGCTTTTAATAGTTTGACTTTTTTATTTGCTAATTTATTTGCATGAATGTATATGTAAATTTTCTAGAAAAGTGTAAAATTTTTACTGGTGGTTGCTTTGGGGAAGCAAGAGAAGAGTGAGGTGGGAGAGAAATGTACTCTTCATTATATCCGTGCTTTACTATACCCTATGCACATGTTATTTTTTTTTTTTTCAAGTGTGGGGAGCTGATGTAGCTCAAGTGGTTGAGTGCCTGTTTCCCACGTAACAAGGTCCTCGGTTCAGTGCCCCATACCTCGTGAAAAAAGTTGATGCCTTGTAGTGATGACTCAGGCAGTATATTTCAGGGCACATGGCCTTTATTGATCTCATTGTAAGGCTCTTCTTTCAAACATAAAAGGAAATTTTTTTTTTAGATCATTTTAACAGTTTTTTTCTTTTAATCAGAATAAGTATTGAAAGGTGAATCTGAATTTTACTTTAGTTTAGGCTTCTCTTAGAATGGGATCAGTAGACTTCTAGGAAAATAATAAGCAGAAAAATGATAATTTGAATAGATGCATACAAACATTATTATGTGTATATATTTTTCAGGATGTTGCTGGAGCCCTTTCAGTAGAAGAAATCACTGAACTGCTTAGTCTCCATAAACTGTGCTGTGGCCGTAGCTGGTATATTCAGGGCTGTGATGCTCGAAGTGGGATGGGACTATATGAAGGGTTGGACTGGCTTTCACGGCAACTTGTGGCTGCTGGTGTATTGGATGTTGCTTGATTTTAAATGTCGCAGTTGTTTAAAGTTTTGTGGTTAAAAGTTATTTTGCACACAATATGTCGTAAGAAATTCTCCATCTCAAAGATGATAGTTATTTTAGGGTGTGTATATAAAAGGAATCTTGGATTGGGAATTCAGTACAATATTACTTTAAAAATTCTATGGTGAAACTTAAATATATGACTGAGCAACTTAGATTGGATTAAGTAGGGATTTCTTGAAATTTCCATTTTTTTAAAAAGGTAAATTTGTTAAGTTTTTCAGATTATATGTGACCCATATATTGGGGCACAAGTGTCATAGAGAAAGGTTAAGTAGAGGTTTATTTTTTGAGTAAAATAAGAACAGTCAGCTGAGTCCCTAATGGAACCTCTGTTGTGAAGCATAGCTTCTTTAACTTGCCTTTTCACTAAATTTTGGTAATACTCAGTAGCAAAAAAATGATAGTGGTTTCATGAAATTGAATCTAAGCTACATCTCTGGCTACTAGGACTTCTTTACTTTTATGTTCAGGGTAGCTGAATACCTTTAATGCTAAGAAATATAAGCTACATACTTAGAAAATTATTTTATACAGTGTTTCATTAAAATTTTCTTCTAAAGCACTTTGTAAAAGAAAGGATACATTATACAACTAGGCCTGATCGACTGTCAGATCAGTACTATATTGAAAAACAATGCAACTGTGAAAGTCAGAAAATGTTCTACTTCATTTTCATTTAGGAAAGACCCATTTCTAGCACTGAACTTAGGTTTAACTATTATTTCCTAGGTCAACGCTCCAAATTGGTCCTTCATTTTAACATATTTAAAGTACTTAGTAGTGTTTCTTTTTAAACATCGTAAGCGACTATAGGTAAATATGTAGTGAGTTAGAGCCAGGCTTGGCTTTACATAAAAGAGACCTAAGTAGGAAACTACCTTTACCTTAAAAGAAGTTGTTTAAACAGTAGGAAATGCTTATTACAATAAGTGCATTTATATTAATAATAAAATGTGATAAAGGCTCTTCTTAATAAGGCCTTGAAGTTATTTCAGAGGAATACCATGTCTAAAGAAGGAAAAAAAGAAAACATTCAAGAAGTTTATATCGCTTTTATTATGCAGTGTTCTAGTAAATTTTTGTGCTCTTTACTGTTTTTTAGTTTTTAAGGTTACTCTTATAAATACATGATTTATTATATTTTAAAACAACTAGATTGATATTTCATGTCTTTTTAATGCTTTTCATACTTTAGGATGAAGTTGAATCCTAAATCTTATTAATTGAAATGTCTTAAGGGCATGAATATCTGCTAATAAGATGTGGCCTTAGGGGCACTGTTTTGGTTCAGTCCTTTCATATGTATTCTTATTTAAAAATAACAAAACTTTTAGAAAATAGAGCATTAAAAAAGCCCATCAGTGTTACGAGCACTGTGTAAATAATATATTTCATCCTTTATTTTTCAAGTACAAAGTAATGCTGTTACATGTATAGTTTGTGCACATAATACTTATAAATTATTTGATTTCAGTAATTGTGAAAAATAAAAAAGATGTTGCATTTGCCTGTGAGCCCCTAAACTGTTTTCTCTAGTAGATAATTAGTTGCGGTGGGGTGAGGGGGTAGGGAATCAAGTTTAACACATGAACTTGCTTTTCTTGTAAATTATTATTTTACCAATTTTGCTTAACTTTGTAATTCACGTTCTTAGCATATTACTAAATACAAAGTGTGCTTAAACCTATGCTTAAATGTGATTATAAGGTATATAATGGTGTTCATGTATGATTTTTTTTTAAAGAATGTTTTTCTCAGGTTCATATTACTATTTGTTATTGTATTCTTTCATTAATCATTAAGATTGTGCTAATTTCCCCTGGGAAATGCCAAGTTTAAGGAGAAAGATGTTTTAATTACATTCAATAGAGTACTTACCTCATAGCTCTGAATTTCTGTATTAAGCATAAATATTATGCTTTATATAAGGCATGTTTGTCAAGTGTATAGCCCTGGTTTATAATTCAGGAATGATTTATAACCACCAGAAGCCATTATTTGCATTCAATATGTATTATTAGTATAGATAGCAATAAAGTGTTAAAACCATTTTAAAGGAAAATTCATTCTTGAATCATTTATCTACTAGTAATCAATTTAAAGTGTCATATTTCTGCTGGGGTTAAGAGAAAGAATAAATGAGATAGAGACTGATTTGCATGTCAATTTTGAGAAGAAATAACATTCTCTATTTGCAACTTAGGTCACTGAAGAGGAGCTAAAATTTACATTGACCAAAGTGAAACTACTGCTTTTTAAATCTTTAACTATTTCTCATGAGAACATAGCATTTTGAATGACCATTTGTTCTAGAAATTGACTTTGAAAACAGTAACATGAACTAATATTGCTAAGAGAAATGCTTTTTATGTAACATTGGGATACTTTTCAATTTGCAGAGTGGTAATAGGGAAGAAGTTAACAGTACTCTTCTCTAAAATAAGGCAATGGAAAGGACAAAATGAATAAGCATCAGATATTATCTTGCTGATAATTCAAACCATGCTTTTAAAAAGACAACAGGCAACTGATGTTTTTAGATCTAACAATTCAGTTAAATTTCTGACAGGAAATTGAAAAATTCATGAACCAAATGATTTTTCACACACAGCATTTTATATTTTTGGGGTGAGGCATTACCACCACCTGGTGGCAGCATTACCAAAAATTTAGGAATAAACTTTCAGGTACGAATAAATACATTTAATATTAGGAAGAGAAGGTAAATGTCACAGTGAAAAGTCACTTTATGTCCAACTTCTATGGTCTAATTTTAGAAAAGAGGGCACAATATTAAGGTAGTGCAATTTGTCAAATTTTTTTGACAAGTTTGTGGCTTAAAAAAATGAATAAAAGAAATGATTGTGCTGATCAGAAGGAAAGATGTAAGCTTGTATTTAAAGCATAAGAATGAGTTCTTTGAACAGGTCTGTTGAACGTGTTCTGCTTATAAGTTTCTTGAAGAGTCTTCAAAAACAGTGATTCTTAAGTTAGAAAGTAAGTTGAAACAGTAAGTGAAGAATAAATCAATCAGTACTTAGGACTCATACTTTTTATAGCTCTAATTTCTACTAAATTTCTTTTTTATTAGATATTACAATTTTTATTCCATATATACTTTCTTGAAGGTATTAAGCCTTGGGATATTTACTAAGGAAAGAAAAGCGGTTAAGTACAGAAAAAATTACTTAGCATATTTTTGGAAAAAATAGTGAACTTTCAAAACCTAGGACTCAGGAATTAATTTATTCTGATTCTTGCATTTGAAGGACTATTTCATAATTGGATTTAACACTCTTAACCAAAGGAACTTCCTATATATTTATTGAAGTGTTATTTACCACCACTTACTTAACAATGCTCAAAAGAGAAAACTATTTGGCCTGAAACTAAAAGCAAAGAAATGGGTGTATCAGATCCTGGTACTGTTTCTTAGTGGATGTAAGGAACCACACTAAAGGCAGAATATCTGGCAGGTTTTTTAAAAGTTAAGGAACAGATACATACCACTATCATCATTTAATATAGTTTGGAATCTCATAAGAAATTACCTTTAAGGAGTGCAATTTGCCCAAGTTTTAGTCCATTTCAATTTATCACCAGCCAGGATGAGAAATTGCAAGAAAACTTAAGCAGAGTTTTAACAAAAGGCCTTTAATGAAAAATATCAAAATATAATATTGCATCTTTGAAACATGATTTTTAAGTTCAGAAATTCCTAATGTAAATAATTCTATGTTTAATATATATTGAATTTTATTTCAAAATACAATGAAGCATCTTTATTTTACTTGACAGTAATATTTATGATGCTGACATCCTCATAGGGCTTATCTGTTTTGGGATTGACTTTGACGTTAGAGATCCTCTGCACAACCTCCATTCCTTTAGTAACTCGTCCAAATACCGTGTGCTTATTATCAAGCCAAGGCTGCATTGGAGGACAAATGGAAAATCTTGATAAACTTGGAGCAAATTAAAGAGGTTTTAAATTTATGCTTCATTTTAGTACATAGTTAAAAAATAAGTAATTTCATTTAGCAGTTTTTAAAAGTGATTTCCATGTTTATATAAAAAGTATAAAAGAATATAACAATTAAATATCTGCATTCTTTAGACCAAAGGAAGCTGGAAGATATTTGCTAAAGGTAAGTTACTTTGCATGGCTTAGAGTTATGGCTAAAGCTTTAAAAGTTCTCTCTAAAAAGAACAATTAAGAGGCAGTATGGAATAGTCTTTAAGCAGCTTGTGTTTTGGCATTAGAGAGATGGGTGTGCAATTGCTACTTACTTGACTCTGGACAAATTAATCATGTCAGATTGTTTCTTTATTACTTGAAACTGGGGTAGTGATACCAAAAGTACTGTGAATGTTAAATATTTCTCCTTTCTTTAGTGCTTGGGTGCTTAATTCTAAAAAATTAAGTGTACTTTCTATAAATTTGTGAAACTATATAGTAACAGCTAGATGACTGAATACTGTATTTCACTATTTCATTACATCTAAAATGTCATGAAATATATTCAAGTTTCAGAGATATAAAAATGGGAAAAAATATCTTAAAACCAGGAATTCGTATACTCTTTTTATGCTTTCTAAAGAGAAAATAATTTTGTTTCAGGCTGCACAATTAGTGGCAGAGTTAGACTTAAATGTCCTGAATCACGGTCCTTTGTGCTTCCTACTGCATGAAAGTATTGTTTTACCAAGGAAAAATAGATTTACTAGGTAATTTTACATTTCTTCTCTAAATTGTTTTCATTCTTATATCTTGGCAGGTATAAATAATGGTAGAGAATAAGCAGCTCCCTCCTCTACTGAATTCACATTCTTATATCATAACCTATGAATCCCTGGTTTTTAGAACAGTGCTAATATACTTACTGTTGGTACCACTGTTATGAAAAACTGGGATCCATTAGTATTTGATCCAGCATTTGCCATGCTGAGTGTATATGGTCTGTCATGTCGTAATGTTGAGTGAAATTCATCTTCAAATTCTCCTCCCCATATACTTTCTCCTCCCATACCAGTACCTGTTGGGTCTCCAGTCTGAATCATGAAGCCCTTAACAGAAAGTATGTAAAAATCATACGTTATTGTCCTTTTCTCTACATGTATGCTTTGTACTTTATGTATTAATTCACTCTATAAAGTTACTTAATTAAATCCTTAGTAAGTTATACTTTAATTTGGATGATGGATTTGATTGCTCAGCTACCACTTTATATTCAAGAATTGAAACAAAAATGTGAAGGCCTTCTCATGTATAGACTTGCACAAACTTTTCAAAAAATCAAAACCAGTTAATTCTTTGTAAGGGTGATCTGTACGGTATTTTATATCCTATACAATGTGCAAGAAAATAAAAGTTTTATGATGGCTACAATTTTCACTTCCCCAGAGTAAATTTCTTTTCTTTCCTAATAGCCCTTTATATAGGCATTCATCACACATAATACGATCATATACCTATCCCTTCCCATCAATTGGGTTCCCTGAGGGAAGAAATATGTATTTTAATACGTGTTTATTGAATTGGAATAGCCATCCTTCACAAATAGAAAAAAAAAAAAGTGGTTTTTCTGATAGTGCCATTTCTCCTAGCAGTTTGATTAGTTATTTGCACACTGCCCTAGCAATCTCTTGCTCTCTGCCCACTAAATTCAGATCCCTAATTCCTTCCTAGTTATCTTTTGTCCCACTCTCCTCCTCTCCCCTTTCCCATAATCCGTTTGTCCTATTTCCTTCTAATAAACCTGTTGTTTTGCAATAACATAGTATATTTCTTAACCCACATAACATCTGCATAACCTACCTTAATTATACGGTGAAATGTATGTCCGTTATAATAACCATTTCTGCTGTGAACACAGAAGTTTTCCACCGTCTTGGGGCACCTAATAAGATACATATTAAAAATATGAAATCTATCTGAATCATCTTAAGACACTTTTCTTTGCAGGTCTGCCTCTAGTGACGTTTTTAATGTCCTCTGAATGTTTCAGGAGGATATGTCTTTTATCATAACCTCTTTTAATCTCAGGAGAAGAAGAGTTGAGGGGTATGTAAATAGTGTATTCTTATTTATTTAATGTATCTTTAGATTGCTTATTATATTTGAGTTTGACAATATTTAGATTAATAAGGTATATTACCATGTACTAGCTCATAGAGCTGAGAATGGAAGGAGAATCAAAAGAATCTTGCATCAAGTACATTAAGAAACAGATTTGATGGGTACATGGGTTCTGAAATGAGACTGTTTTCAGGAGTCTAGAACTGCCTATTACTTTTTTAATTGCCAAGATATGATTTTTTAAAAATTCAATATACATAAGTACTTTTACAAAATACAAATACATAAGTACTTTTAATAAAGGTTTTGTAAAAGATGTTGCCTTCATATCAACAATGGCCAGAGATAGTCTTTTGTATTTTGATATTGCATGTTCATTTTCCAAACTTTTAAACTGTCTGGAATGCTTTCAGCTTTTTTTCAGTTGAAGCTCTTTTCTTGGAATTAGTTTTTATAACATATAGGTACTAGGACTAATGAATAGGTACTAAGTATTTAGCAAATGTCAGAAAGGAAAAAATAAATTCCTTCCCAGATTTGTGTTAAAAGGAAAGCCATAAAACCTATAGTTGGGATTGTGTAGTTGATGGAAATAGTAATATACATGTACATTTGTATATCACTTTATAGTTCACATCAGAACTTTGATAGCCAATATACTTTGTCCTCATAATAAACCTGTGAGATATATACACATATATACATATAATTTTCCCATTTCCTAGGTGGAAAACAATTAGAACAAGATAGATGCACTTCAAATAATGTTTCTTCAGAATTCCTTAAGTCAAAGTAATAATTAAGTTGCACAGTTTCTTCAAATACATATATATTGGTGTTTATTTAAAACAAAAATAGTACATACTCAACGGGAAAAAGTTTGATGTGAATGTCTCCCATGCTTGTGTGGATAATAGCACTATCTGAAACTCGTTTAGGTCCTTCAGCTTGAGTAGCTGCCATGACTTCTTCCTTAGAAGGTTTCTCATTAAAAACATCTCGGTCAGAATCTGCACTTTTTGTATCTTCTGGTTCTCGTTTGGTAAACTGGAGGAAAATTTAAAAATAAATGAATTAATTTTTTATCTGGCGAAGATTTATTAACAAGAAAATTTCATTTTGGTGAAGTATTTGAGGAAAGTAAGAATTCACATTAGAATAAATATTTCAGGAATTTTTAATCTATTATAGGATATTAAAGGCAGTTAAATTATTTTTACATTTGTCCAGTACAAAAATAATCTATCAGGTGAAAATGTATGATTTCAAATGGGATTTACTTTTGGATGGAAACTTTCTTGGGTACACATTTAACAAGGTACTCTTTTATTTGAGGTAGCTCTCTACTTCTCCCTTCTAGAATATCCTAATCTATGACCTGTTCCTCACTTTTCACTATTTAGATTTTCTGGATTTGAATTCCAGCTCTGCCACTTAATAGTTATGTGACTTTGGGGAAGCAAATTAATTTCTTCTGTTTCTTCATTTATAAAATGGTGTTAACAAAACTTACCTCACATTGGTATCTACTGTAAGACTAAATGAAGGAATGTAAAGTGCTTACAGAATAGTGCCTACCACATAGAAAACACTATATAAATATTAACTGTACTATAACTATATGCAGGACCATATGCTAGGAAGGATGAGGATTCACAAAGATAAATCGATAACAAGATCCTAATCCTTTTGTTTGTTTGTTTGGCAGAGTCCCTACCCGTTCTACACATACCCTGAAGCCTGGGAGAAAATGCAAATTTTGAATGAAGTTCCTAGAAATCTCATGATCCCCCGGTGCAGGGAGAAATGAGAAAAACCTTTGGTGATTAAAATTCTGGAATTCTCCAGGCCTGTTTCTTTTCCTTGACTCTCAGTAAGTAGACGTTCTCTCTCTCAAGAAAGCTCTATCCAATGCCAGCTGGATTCCAGAAAAATAAAGGCAGTACCTGTCTTGCCTAATGTCATTCTTTGATCCATTTGGATAGATTCTACATAAAGAAACAACGAAGTTAGGATGTTATTGCCTTAACATCGTATTCTCCAGTTTATAAAGGAATGGCATGCCTATTGTACTATTTATTTATATGAAAAAGTTATCTTCATTGAGCTAACATGTGGAACTCCTAAAGTTCAAGATTTATAAAATACTACTTTATTTCATGTTGAATTTGAAAGCTGGGATATGAAATTTATATATATAAAATGGTACATATAGACATATATATTTCAGTTTTGCTTAGGAATATGCACATCTGATAAGACTGAAAGAAACTTCATGAAAAATGTCAGTTGTATAAGGAAATAATGTGCCTTATTTTTTGTTTTTCTATTTCCTGAAACTATGCAATGAACATGTATACTTTAATCAACACAATAAACTTTGGAGAAAGAAAAAAGTTAAAGCAGATGGAAAATTAAATGTGTATTTAACTTAGTGTGCATCATTACATTAATTTTTTTACCTTCATTATAGGTAAAAGCAAGATAAATCATTTACCTTTAATGTATACATAAGCTTAGGGGAGATAAATTATTTTCAAAAGTAAAAGCTGAAAAATGACAGTAAAAGAAACTTAATGTATACTACTACATTTTTAGCATCTAACTTTGAAAGTTATAAGCAAAATTCTCAAAAGAATTTACCCATTTTATGTTGAAAGCCCAGATGGGATGGAGAAACTTCTATTTCATACATTCAACAAGTGTTGGCAACCTAGTAGCATCACAGCTGCTTACAATGTATCAAATGAATGAACTGAGTATACTCTAATGGGCCACTTTACCAAACCTGTGGATTTAAAAGGGGAAAAGACAGTGTGCTTTGTCTTTATGGATTTTATATTATATGGAGGGAGTGGTGGCAGTATTAGAGACAAAAAGTCAACAAATTATTCCAAAAAGTGTGATACATGCTATGATGGGGCAAGCAGAGGAGAAACATGAGCAGGCACACCTCACCCAGACTTGATGTAAAGGAAGGCTTCTCCTGCTGAGACCTGAAGTATGAGTAGGAGTTAGGGAGAGGTATGTGACAGGCAGAAGAAATAGCTTGTGCAACAGCCCAGATAAAAAAGCACACTGAAATTATTAGAAAATGTAAAAGTTCACTATGATCAGTGTAGCAAATGATCTAAAAATAAAGAAAGATAAAGCTATAGAAGCAGCAGGAAGGTTCAGGAAAATCAGAGTTGGTAAGTCATGAAAAGGTTTTAGGCTGGGTAAGCAGATGTGGCTCAAGCAGTTGGGCACCCACCTACCACATGGGCAGTCCCGGGTTTGGTTCCCGGTGCCTCCTAAAGAAGACAAGCAAGACAGCAAGCTGATGTGATGGGCTGGTGTGATGAGCTGACACAAGATGATGCAACAAGGAGATGCAATGAGGAAACAATGAGAGACACAACAAGCAGAGAGTAGAGGTGGCTCAAGTGATTGGGTGTCTCCCTCCCACATGGGAGGTCCCAGGTTTGGGTCCCAGTTGCTCCTAAAAAGAAGACAAGCAGACACAGAGCAGACAGCAAAGTGCAAACAATGGCGGGGGTGGGGTGGGGAATAAATCTTTGAAAATAAAATGGTTGTAGGCTAAGAAGTAACAATCATGTTTTGGTCCTATAAATTTCTTGGCTGGGGCATGTAGGCTAGAATACAAGGGTAGAGGACTCTCAACTTAAGTGTCTTCTCCCAGGGAGTAGAGTTAGAACAGTGTTACTCCTAGATAGCTTAAGTAGCTTGATTTTGAACCCAATCTTGGTCAACATGTAAAGTATTTTTACTTCTGCAAAGAAAAAGTTAATTCCACAGGAATATGTCATTCTAAGGTAGTGCCATCAAAATGGATACAAATGGCAAAAGAGATAATGCATCCAGAGGCGGCTGTGTAAGCTTAGGGGAGATAAATTATTTTCAAAAGTAAAAGCTGAAAAATGACAGTAAAAGAAACTTAAAAACCCCACAGCAAAAACTACTTTAGTTGCAGTTATGACTCCACAACAACTTCTTAACTGCCTGTCATTTTAGGTAACACAAATACTTGTAAAAGCCAGGTTGAAAATTTTTCAAAACAGGATGATGGAAAACAGTACAGAAATACTTAAAATCATATCCTAGTTAAAAATTATACAATTTTAAGATGGTATTCTGATTTTTTAGAAAGTCTACTGTTATTGCCAACATTCTCTTCCATTGAGAGCACAAAATAAAACTCGTAACCAAACTGGAAGAAACCATCTTAGTATTTCCACATACCATATAAAACCTATTCTTTTTGAAAGATGTACAGACTATTGTTGGGTCAGCTTGAATATTCTGAAGAACAGGATTTTCAGAAGCTTTCATCTCAATAGTAGTTGCAGCACGATGTTTTTTGGCTATTCCCTGGAATAAAGCCAGTTGCATAACTCTAATATTTTCTTGCTTGCCTAAGATCCGCACACACCTGGAAAATATAATGTTTTCTACAATAAAATTACCAGAATTAATTCCAGTCCTAACAACTTGACAGGGAAAAAAGAAAGCAGGAATTAAATATCCTTTATCTATATAGGAAATAAAAGTAGTGAAAGCTTTTTAAAAACAAGTGTTTCTTTACCAAAAAAAAAAGTATTTTAAATTGGTTAGAAATTTTAAAATTCTAGTTAAAAAAATGTAATCATTCAGTTACAGTTTTAACCTATCCCTAAATTTAGTCTTTCTGTAAGCCTTCAAAGATTTTGTATTGCCAAGAACTACAATAAAAATGTTTATATGTAGTAATGTACAGCACAGGATTATTCTTTTCTTAAAATAGACTAAGTTCTTTTCATTTACATTCAGGGATAGTATCTGGTTGTAGCTATTTTGTATTAAGACCAAATGGACTGTTTACACAAAAGGCTCATTGTGGTTTCATACATTTTAACTTTTGATTTTATGTCTAGCAGATGTAATGCTGAATTGTGTGGTTAAAATATTTGGCAACATTTTAACATGAACCAGGTTAATTTAAATCAATAAGCAAAAGACAGACTAAAACTTGTTAAAAAAAATAAAAAAACTTGAAACTATGCATATCTTCTTTCTATTTCTTTTACAAACATGAGTGGAAACTTTTTACATAAGGTTATAAACAACCAAGAGACCACAGAAAAATCTAGTCAAAACATTTGGTTAAGTTTAGACATTTGGTACCATTCCATTTGTCTTGGAACAAACAAAACCCCCATTGTTTCTCTAAAGGAGGAAATGGTCCTCCATAAATACATTTAAAAATATATATATACATCATACTAAAGCTTACCGGTTTGTTTCTACATTTATAACTTTAATGCCCAGCATTGTTCCGTATAACACAAAGTGTCCAGTTTCATCAAAAATTATATTAATTAATCTCACTGCATCCAACTTCTCCAACTCACGTTCTACAGCCATTCGTCGGCCAAATTCCATGTCTGGTAGCTGCTGTCTCATCTGCTGCAGTTCAGTAAACATCTAGGAAACAAACCGTTTATTAACAACAACAAAAGCTATTTAAAAAGGGAATGAGAAATTAAATAGAAGCAGAGCACACATAAACAGCCCCTGAAAATCTGTATACTTACCTACTTTTTTTTTTTAAAGGAGGTACCAGGGATTGACCCCGGACAGCATATGTGGGAAGCAGGCACACAATCACTTGAGTTACATCTGCTCCCCATGGCCTTTATCTTTCAGTAACTACAGAGTAGATACTCTTTATACCCATCCTTGGGATGTTTTTGTTTTTGTGTTTTTAGGAGGTACTGGGAATTGAACCTGGGACCTCAAACATGCAAAGCAGGTGTTCAGCCACTGAGCTCCACCTTTTCCACCCTGACTTAGTATTTTCTTAAATGTAATTCTAAAACACTAAGGTACTAATAAGTTCAATCATAAAAACAATATCTTACACTAACAAGTAACTGGTTCTTATAATTAAAATCAGTTGGTTAATATAACTACTGCTTTCTGTATAGAAATAATAATCTATCTTGCTGCCCTTTATAAGACATAGACCAGCACCTGCCAAAAGAAATATAATGTGAGTCAGATATGTAATTTGAAATTATGAAGTAAAAAGAAATAGGTGAAACTTTTATTTAACCCAAATATCCAAAATGTATCATTTCAACTTTAAGCAACATAAAAAAATTGAGATAATTTACATTATTTTTTTTCATATTCAGTCTTTGAAATTTGGTATTTTATACTTCCAGCACGTCTCAATTTGTACTAGCCACAATTCAAGTACTCAATAGCCACATATGGCTACTAGTAACTGAACCAGACAATGCAGCTACTGACTATGAGCTTCTTAAGCAAGTATCATGTGCCTGACACATAACAAGCTGAGCAAACATTATCATGTGTCAGGCACTGTTACTGATAAATATATAATCAATCATGAGCCAAAACAGAGGACCAAAGTCACAATGTGTGGGAATGACAACATATTAATCACATAATACAACCTTATAATATGCTCTAAAAGAAAACAGAGTGATAGGCAGTCATAAAAAAAAAGCCCTCCTAGATTGGATGAACAGTGACGCTTCCCTGGGGAAGTGACTTTTCAATTAAGATTTGAAGGAAGACCAAGTATTCAACAGATAAAGAGAAAAAAGGGAAGGATAGATTCCAGGAGAGAGAACCACATTTGCAAAGGCCCTGTGGTGGGAGACCTGTTCAAGATATTGGAAAAAGGCCTAACTGGCTAGAATAAAAGGCAGGGAAGAAGATGGTACATGGTTGACTAGAGTGGTATGCCAGGGCCACAACATGAAAAGTCTGGTAGGCTAGAATTTTGGTCTTGATCCTAAAAACAGGAAGTCATTGAAAGCTTCTAGGTAAAGGAATGACATGATCAGATAGGAGCTTTTAAAAGATTGCTCTGGCTACAGTGGATAACAGATTAGGTAGAGGCCAGGACAGATTAAGACAGTAGGCCATGCAACAGGCCACGCAAAAGATCATGGACTAGTGACAGCTGTGCTGAAAAGAAATGGATGGATTTAAGATATACTTAGAAAGTAAAATAAGCAGGATTCATGATGAATTAAATAGAGGGGTAAGGAAAAAATGCTAACAATGACTCCTAGGTAACTGGCTTGTGAAACTAGATGAATATGGCTATCACTCATGGAGACGGGAAAAAAAAGGTTAGGACTAGGCTTGTTCATATTAAAGAGCTGAAGAAATAAATTTGGAAGTAGGTATATAAAGAGGAATGAATAAAGAATGAGAAGAGGGCCCTCAATGAGTTTTGAGGATCTTAGGATAAGCTTACAAACAAAACTGAAAAGAAAGCCACATAAGTAAGAGGATAACTAGCTGGGAACCCCTTCCATAAAACTTACAAAAGAGTTTTGAAGAACAAAAATGGAAGAAAGAAGAGAGTTGATAATATATTTAATGTGCTAACAGAAAATAGCCATCAACCTAAACCTCTATATCTGGTAATATATCTTTCCAGCAATGTATCTATCTTTCCAGAAAAAGCACAAAATACATTTTCAGAAAAGCAAATTGGATTACATTTAAACTGTACTTACACTTAGTGATTCATCAAAGACTCTCATGAGTTTTCCAGTTAAAAACCTGAAAATTCTAACTTTTCTGTCAGAACCAATAGTAGCTATTTTCTTTCCATCAGGTGAAAAGCATATGCTGGTTGGATAAGACTTGCACTTGGCAAATTCATATAAATCTGTGTCAGTTTTATATTCCCAATTCACATTTTTTGGGAATTGATATTCATGAGAAGGTCCAGTCCAGTATTCAATCATTCCAGATTTGTCAGAAGACACTACTGCTCTGTAAACTGGATTTAGCCGTATCTGAGTAAGTGGTGATGTATGGAGTTTGTCAAAAATATGAAGTGGTTGGTTATCTCCTCGACCATCATAAATGAAAATTTTTCCTGTACTCTTCTCAGAAGCAGCAACTGAAGAGATGGCATCCCCTGGGCAATAGATCCACTCACATTGTCCAGGAAAATAACTAGAATAGTAAAGAATTGAGGGACAAAAAAGTCAATACAACAAGTAAACAGCTCCCCACCTCCTATCCACCAAAAAAAAAAAAAAAAAGTCCCAGTCACTGGCTTAGCCAGTGCTCAACAGTAGCAGAGAAAGATACAGAATGGGGAGGAGAAGCTAAGAATAATTATTAATTTTCCTCTTTCTGATCTTATTAACGCAATGATAACTACTGAGGATCTATCAAACTGCAAGAATAAAAGTGCATGTAGCAGTTCAGTTACTTTCCATGGGTACATAAAGAAAGCTAATCAGACCTGGGCCTTCGATATCCTGGGGCACTGCTTTATGGATCTCTCTAAATCAGTCTACATATAACTTACTTTTAAATAGGTTAGCATGTAGCAGTATATTTATAAATCCATTCTTAAAATATTTAAAATCAAAATATTTTACTGTTACACACAGTAGAAAAACTGCCATTGCACTCTCATTATTACTAACTTCATCTTTACATTAAAACTAAGCTTTGGATGTGTTGCCTGATGAACAAGTGTAAAAGAATTGGGGCAAATTTAATCAATATGCCAAATCTGTACATTCAAATAAGTGTGGTTCTTTTCAAATAAGTGTAGTCTGAGAAGTTAGTTAATCCAATCACGGTACTGAGGCTTGAAACTTTTTTGGAAGTCTTCTATAAGCGTTTTGATCAAGGCTGAAATATACTCAAGTATACTCAAAGGTAGCAAGTGTTCAACATTTCTATATGGATTTGATTTAAAAAATACCTAAAGTCTGGGAAACAAAGATGGGGAATAAGATGGATCATCAAGTCAGGTAATTCTATTTGTAGTTAAAAAAAATAAGTCGTGACCATAAATAATGAGACTGATTACCTTTAGTGGCTCCTGAACTGATTTTGAAGGATATTCCAAAAGAAGTGCCAAATCTATTTTGACAATACTATGACTTTCAAACTGACCTTAATTTAGATGTTAAGTTCAGTATGTTATCTTAAAAAACACATGCAAAACTCTGAAATGGTAAAGTTTCATTTAAAAATTACTTCATTAAGTTAAAAAACATATACTTTAAAAAAGACTCACCCAAGTTTCAGCATATTGATCATGTCAAAGTTCACTACATCAAATACCTTCATTGCTTTATCATCACCCACAGAACAGAACAATGCTCCCTCAGAGCTAACTGCGATACTCTCAATAACTCCTATTTAAATAAATGAAAACATTCGAGTAAATATCAATGAAATAAATATGCAGAATTCAGAGAAAAAATATTTAAAAGAAATTTTAATCAGTAGAGTTTAAATGAAAGCTACAATTTTAAAAAAAGGGGGGGAGGGAAATTCTTACCCAGGTGGCTACGAAAATGTTTGACAAATTCAATTCCCTCTTCTATTTTTTTCCAGAACTTAACATGTCCATCATGACTGGCAGTAATAATAAAATCTGTCCTGAATATATAAAATTTAAAAAGTTAATTCCTAAAAGAGATCTAAGAATCAATTTATCCCCAAAGCAATCATTTCCTAAGATCATTAACTTTTATAATAGGTTAAAAAAAAATCTTCGTTTATATACTATACAGGGTACTATTAGGGTAGAACATTGTAAATTTTGAAGCTATTTTCTGGATATCCTATCAGTTGCTGTTGCACTAATTTTAATACCAATAACTAGGATCAGAATTGAGCCAGGCCTTGATATTAAAAAAAAAAAAGAATTGCCATTAGAGATCACTGAATCTTAGGGTCCCTTGACACTAAAATCATCTCGTAGGCAGACTTTTCATGGGAAGATCTAGTACTGTGCACAGTTGATAAGTAATTCAAAACCAATGTACTATATTCACATATAGCAAAAATTCAACATGTTTTATACCCTATCCAAGGTATTTTAGTTATTTAAATATCAAAGACTTTGTACAGAATACTCTCGCCTATAAGGTTTATAAACTATATACCATTTATCGAAACACAATATTTCAGGTACTATAAACATTAATTTAGTTAATTTTCACAGAAAGTCTATTAGGGTGGAAATTTTTATTACCATTTTACAAACGAGGAAGTAGTTTTTAAAAATGTTAAATTTACTCACTCAGGGTCCACAGCTAGAAAGCAGCATTCAATACAAGATTTGCCTAACCCTAACTCCAAAGCCTATCTATGCTCTTTCTTTTATACCTCATGCCTTTGGTAACAAAAAACTTTGAGAGTGACAACAATGCTAGCACCAAATGTTTCTTCAAAAATTACAAATTCATACTAGAAAAGGTGCTAATATTTGGCCAGAATTATCCTATAAATGAAATATAAAGATTTTTATTTAATTAGATTTGTATCTCAAATGTTTCTCAAGTGCAATCTGTCTCCAAGATATCAATATAATAGACTGGTCCAAAGAACAGAGTAAAATAATCCATCTAACTTCTTTCCATACTCACTGCCAATATCCAAGCCACCATCATATCTCGTCCAGATTTCTATACCAGCCTCCTAACTGCTCTCCCTGTATCCATTCTTGCCCTATTTGAATCCATTCATCTCACCACAGTCAGAGTGATCCTTTAAAAAAATAAATCTGATGTTACTCTCCTGCTCACATGATAAAATTCAAAATCCACATATGGAATAGAAATACTCTAGGATTTAAGCCCTTGCCTTTTCATTCCAGCCTCAACTGCCATTTAGCATCTCTAATCCTCAGTTTCCTCATCTATAAAATGAAAATCATATACTATTTCACAAGGTTATTCTAAAGATATATGTCACAATTTATGAAAAAGCCTTAGCACAATACCTGGGCATACTATGTCCTCAAACATAGTAGAACTACTACTATTACTTTTCTTCCAATCCCCCATTCATTCCTTCTGAAGATCTTTTGATATTTCCAGCATGCTTAGTTCCCACCATATTCCCTGTTAGTGTCAGAGCTAGGTACTAATTACTCCCATCTTAACTAATGTACACTTTTCTTCTAGGAAGCTTAAACACCACCTGGTTTATTCCACTCTTGGTATTTATCTCCATACACTTGAACTAGGGTGTTCTGTCTTAGAGAATTTCTTGCATAAGAAAGAACAGATAGGCTTTATTTAACTTACACTATCACAGAATCTTTAGATTTGAACAGACATCCATAATATCTATAGCAGTTGATACTATTTATGAATTCCAAAAATAGATATTGGATTATGTTTGTGAACTGTTCTGATCCTCTGGGCTTATTAGATTGTATTGGATTCAGAGGTTTAAATTTTACTTGATTGAGTTGTGATTAGAGCTTTGGTTGAGTTCCCACCCTGTTGGTTAGTGGGGATTCAAGAGAAAACCACTTAGCAGTGGAGGGAGGTTAGAGTTTTGATCCTGGAGCCTGGGAAATAAGCACACAAAGACATAGGTACATGAGGAAAAAGAGAAGTCTCCATTAGACACAGGAGAGGCCGTGGGAAGAGAGATGAGACATTCACCTGAGAGTTTACAGCTGGCCTTGCATAGAGAGCAGAGCAGCTAGGCCCAGAGAGAAATGAACCCTGGGAGAGAGACAAGACTTGTCCCAGCCAATCTCCATCTGAGATTGGAAGAACCTGTGAACCCTCACAGACATCGCCCACCATCCTGTGTCAATATATGGCAACAGACTGGGTGAGAAAGTACCTCTTATGGTATCTTGAGTTGGACTATTTAGGGCCTTATGACTGTTAGCTTCTACCCCAAATTAATACTCTTTATAAAAGCCAATGGTATTTTGCATCAGCACCCCTTTGGTTGACTAATGCAATATCCTAAAGTCATTTCCATTAATCTACCACAAAAATTGAAGCGTTAAAAAAAAAAAAATTCTCAGGGAAAAAATAAAAACGATGAGATAGACTTACTTGGTGCACACCACATGGGTAATAACATCTCTGTGCATGTAACTGCGCTCATACATGGATGCACTGGGGAGATTATCAAGATAGACTCTTTCAAACTCTAGAACTGAGAAAAAAAGTAAAGTAAACTTATTTTTAAAATAAATGGAATTAAATATCTTGTATTTTACTTTAAATTTCTAAAATTCTATCTTAATTTTTCTTAACTCATATTAATGATTTAAAAATCCATTGTTATGTCAGTTGTTACTTTTATTATTCCAGACTACTTAACAGCACTGTTATTTAGTCTGTTATGATAGGTTCTCAGGTATTATATAGATGCTTATCTATACCAATGACTTAACTGGATCTGGCTTAATAGGAAGGTCCCATTAAAAAAAAATAAACAAGTTTCATGAAAATATCTCACCCATTTTTCTAATCTTCTAGATCCAATTATTAGTGCTAATTTAAATAAGTAATAAGGGGTCAATGGCCATTTATAACATGTCTCTGTTTATCTTTAGGGCACTGACCTTCATTGAAGTCACCGATACTGAGTTGGAAACATGTAAATGACATAAAATGCTTTGAGTTTTAGAGTTGAAAATGTCTTAAAGATTATCCAGCTAAGTGCTTCCCAAAGATTTTCTAGGGGCAAAATACTTGTAAAGTGTTAATCTGAGAAAATGAGGAAATACTGATGCCATTATATGAACTATGAACAATTTTACCTGTAGAAATGACATTATATGTGCACCAAACAAAATAATTCAACAATGGCTAAACATGCTTACAAAGAGTTCTTAAATTAAACATGACAGACTGTTTCAGTTTTCTATAACTGTTCTATAGCAGATTCAAAGTTATCACATACAAACTACTTTTCCCTTCATTTTTAGTAACAGCACCCTCATTTTTAACAGAGTATATTGACATCCAGCCATAAGATGACACTTCTCATGCTCCCCTGCACTTAGAGGAGACCGTGTGCCTAATCTTAGGCCAATGAGATAAAAGTTTAATTGTTGTGTGACAGGAAGTCTAATTACAAAGGTGTTACTACCCTTCCTTAATCCTACAGCTTGGAACTGTTGTATGATTGCTGTACTTCCACTAACCACTCAGTACAATGAAGATGAGAGCCATATCTTAGTGCTACAAGGGCAGAGAGCATGAAAGAGCCTAGATTGCTGATGGCTATGGAGCCTCCATACCAATCCAGTACTGCCTACCTCAGAACTTATTTTATACATGAAAGAAGTATACCTCTATTTTTTTTTTTAAAGCCACTGTCATTTTGGGTTTCTCTGTAATATACAACTAAATTCAGTTATCTGGCATATATTCCTTTTGCAGTTAGTTCACTTAATGAACAAATATTTATTGAGACCCAAATAGGTTCCGGGATGCATCACATAAAGAGAATAAAACATAGTGCCTATTACTAAGATGTAATCAGTGTTATTAAAGGCATTGCCATATATTCAGATATGTCTATCTTAGAATATATACAAAAGCCGAATGTCCAAATTATGTTAAAGGTGATGACTCCATTGTTGGAAAGCCAAAAATATTATCAGACTCCTGCCATTTGAGACAAAATCTTCAATGATATTTTTCTCTAACATTTTAGACATATATATATATATTTTTCCCCAGGTACCAGGGCCTGGGATTGAATCTGGGACCTTGTATGTGGAAAGCTGGCACTCACCCATTGAGCTACACTAGCTCCCTTGAATTGTTTTTTTTTCATCTGTTTGCTTATTTTGTTTTTGTTTCTATGAGGTACCAAGGATTGAACCTGGGACTTTGTACATGGGAAGCAGGTACTCAATCACCTGAGCTACATCCACTCCCCTTATATGTGGTTTTTAATTTCAATTGTTTAAGTTGAATACACTATTGATTGGCTTAAATCCAATGAACAACTGATCATGGGTAAGGATTTTGACATCTAATGATTTTTTAGCTGTCTCAATTATATTAAGTTTAAGAGATCTTTGTCTCCTAACACTAATATCTTCAGCATTTTGATATATTTGGATTTTTCCATGATCTCCCACTCAGTTCCTTAAAAAAAGGACATGTTAAGTATATTCAAATGCAATAAAATAATTAAATAACATCATAAATACTGTAATATTCATTCATTCAATAAGTACTTACTAAATACCTGCTATATGTATCAAATACTGGAGCAAAATAGGCATGGCCCTAAGTGTTAGCAGTGGAGAGAAACAATCATATGAATAAAAACACAATTGTGTTAGCAGTGGAGAGAAACAATCACATGAATAAAAACACAATTACAAACTATGGCAAGTGCAATGAAAGAAAAGGTTGCCATAAAAAAACATTTTAACAGGAAGACTTGTCAGTAAAAAAGATAATGTACTTTAAACGTGTCAATGTACAATGTTCAAAAAGTAGCTTCTTTCAAAATTGTATACACAAGATTTGAGGACTACTTGTAAATTCAGCCTGATAAACATTACCACAGAGTTATGATCAAGGTGCTTTAGAAACCCATCCCAGACTGAAGAAGTCAGTCTTCCCTGAGGAGGTGACAGCTGAGCTGAGTGCTTAAGGATGAACAAAAGTTAGCCCAGTGAAAGAGGTGAGGAAAATTATTTTAGGTAGAGACATCATTGTACTTGAGCAGGCCTCTAGAGAAAGAGAACATGGTATATTCTCAAGTGGCTTAATATGTCTGGAGCACAGAGGAAGGAGGAACGACAGCAGCTGGGGAAGGAATAATACAAGATGTCGCTGGGGAGGAAAGGAGAGATCATATCCTAAAGGGCCTTTCTTGTTTGACATGTTAAGGAGTCTGGACTTTATGTTGAAAACAATAAGAAAGAACTGAAGAGTTTTAAGTAGGGGACGTGATAAAGTGAGATGTGAGTTGAGAAACATCACATTTTAATGGTCTTAAACTAACATTTTACAGAAAAACGTGAAAAACATGACAATTTAAGTCTATTCCTTTCCCCCACTCTTTTTATTTGATTTTTAAATTGTCATTATTTCACTTTAGAAGCAAAACCCCACAATCACACACCATGCCTTTGCGGGTTTAGCGTGAACTTTCCCATCCAGAGGCCACAGCATTCTAACTCGCCCTGCAACTACCTTTCCTCTTCTTGGCCAGTGTTGCCTCCACAGGTAAAGGACCAACCCAGCGCTCTTCATTCTGCTCATCTTTCTCTTGGGCGACCGCCACTGCCACTGCCAGCTCTTCTTCGCCGAGTTCCGTTCTTTCCGCCTCCTCTGGGTCGCGGGACCTTCTTCTTCTCAGTTCTGAATCGCCACTACCTTCCGCGTCCATGTTGTTAAAATCATTAGGAAAGGCGCGGCGCGCGCACCTCGGCGACCAATCCCAAAGCACCGGCGCAGCCCTGTCGTCAGAGGCCGAGCGAGTTCCGGAATTGGCTGTGGTGAGCAGAGGAAGAGCCAATCAGCAAGCAGCGCGCGCTCCTGTCCCGGGCGGGGAGGCGTTGACCCTGCAAGGCTAGGAGAACCTGGAGTTTGTGGCGCTGTCTTGGTAAGAAATCGGTAAGAATGCGGGAACGGTTGAAACTTGCCGCCGGGGCTGGCACAGGACGTGAGCTCCAGCCCCGAAGTTGAGACACTTCCCGCTGAGGAACTGGGTATGCGACATCCAGGCAGGCCTTGAGTCCCACTCTTCTCGGGCTTCCGCGTTCTCTCCAGTTCCAGAACTCCCCTGGTTCCGAGAAAGACCGAGGGGTGGGCAATTGAAGGGGCTGGTTAAACTGCGAGAATGCCGCCTTTATTGTCTCGCACCCTTTTAAGAAGTTGGTGGGCGCTCGTTACTTTTTCCAGGAGAACCAGCCACCTCAGGTAACCTAATTGGCCCTCTATAAGGCCGTTCACCCTTCTGCCTAGACTCCGGTCTAGGCTTTCATCTCTTACCGGTTTTCTGGACTTCAGTCTCTTTCCATTTTTTACCCATTGCATGTACAACTTGACAAAAATGACCTTTACAAAACACTGATTTCACATGCCACGTGGTTGCCCATTGCAAACCAAATGAATTTCTTTAGTTTTGCTGTGAGAACACCACACAACGAAGGAACTGTCCATAGGAGGCACTTTTAAGAGGTTTTTGAATTCAAGGACCCTCATTATTTGACCCACTCTCTCTAGTAAATTTCGTTTCTTCGCTACCTCCTGCTTTAATCAGTCCACTTTCTCTTTTATCTCACAAATTTTCCTTGCTTATTCTTGCCTTCCAGTCTTTACTTATATTCTAATGCTTGCAGAGCATCTCCACTGCATATCTAGACTTGATCTTTACAATTTCTCATATTTTAGGGCTCAAGACAAAAATAAGGGTGAGGATGATAATGGTAGAGAGCTAGTTAACATTTATTAAGCTCTACTGGGTACCAAACACTGTGCTAAGCCCTTTGTTCTTCCATGTAAGTTTCCCAGACCTCTCCTGAATTCTGAAAGTACTTGCAAATCTGTGTTGTACAGTTTACCACTTCATAGCACATTCATCTGTTGTACAGTTTACCACTTCATAGCACATTCATCAAATTATAGTCATTTGTTTGTATTGTCTGTCTTTGATGAGACTGTAAGCTCGCTCAATGACAGAGACTTTTTCAACTACACAGCTATAGCCACAGTATCTGACAAATGGTACACATGAAGAACATATTTGTTGAATAAATGGATACAGCTTTAAAGTATATAGATATTTTTATTACTTTATTTCAGGTATATTAATCTTTTCCCAAAAAGAGTACAGTTTTTTTAAAGTTGGTATTCGGTATTTTAATTTTGTATGTCATAGAATTCTTAAGAGAGATTGTTGTCCTTCAATAAATGATTGATTAGGAATTGGAGGACTAACTGGGCACCTCAAAAAGGAGACTTGCTCTCTTTCTAGAAAGATAGGTTTTTAAAGATACAAAATGTGGGAAAGGATAAAGTTAAACCTTTAAATATTTTTATTTCTTTGTATTCTTTTTTTTTTGGTATTGTTAAAGATTGATTTCTTCCCATCCCCTCATTGTTTGCATTTTGCTGTGTCTATTTTTTTGTTGTATACTGGTCTTTTTTTTTTTAGGTGGTACCAGGAACCGAACTTGGGACCTCCCTTGTGTGAGGGAGATGCCTAATTGCTTGAACCACCTCCACTCTCTGCTTTGTTTTGTCTCTCATTATGTTTTCCTCCACGTGTCTCTTGTACGCCAGCCTGTCGTATCAGCTTGCTGTCTTGCTTGTCTTCTTTAGGAGGCACTGGGAACCAAACCAGGGACCTCCCATGTGGTAGGTGGGAGTTCAGTCTCTTGAGCCACATCTGCTTCCCTATTTGTATTCTTTTTTTTTTTTAAAGACATATTTTTATCTATTTCTCCCCCTCCCCCACCCCCGCCTGCCATTTTCTACTCTCTCTGTCCATTTGCTGTGTGTCCACCGTCATTCTTATCAGGCATCACTGGGAATCGTCTCTTTTTGTTGTGTTGTCTTGCCGTGTCGGCTCTCCATGTGTGCGGCACCACTCCTGGGCAGGCTGCACTTTTTTATTTGCACAGGCTGACTTTCCTTGTGGGGTGCACTCCTTGTGTGGGGCACCCCAACATGGGAGGCACCCCCGCATGGCACAGCACTCCTTGCACACGGGAGCACTGCACGTGGGCCATCTCACCACATGGGCCAGGAGGCCCTGGATACGGAACCCTGGACCTCTTTATGGTAGGCAGATGCTCTATCAGTTGAGCCACATCCACTTCCCCCTATTTGTATTCTAACGTCATATTGAACAGCCAGTCTAGCTAATTTGTTGAATGTCTCTCTCTCTGTCTCCATCGTGCCCCCCCTCATATATGTGTGCACACACAGTTTCACATTATTTTTGCATATTGATAATGTAATGTACTGGTATTCCACAGAGTGGGGAAAGATCAATTTGTACTTATTTTCTGAGTTAAGGAATATTTGTGAAAGAAATATATATAAAATGTTTGATTTTTTGCTTAAACGCATTCTAAAAATTTTATGACTGGTATGGAGCTATGAACATAAATATGTGTATAGCAGAAAAGATGTTTATAACTTAAACATTTTTATGAATATGATATAAACTAATTAACCAGTATTCTAGCTGACATTCAGATTGTTAATAGTAATGCTAATAGCTAACATTGATAGAACTCATTATATCCTAAGTACAGTGCTAAGAGCTTTACATTTACTAACTCATTTAATTGTTATAACCATATGGGGAAGTAATATTCTCATTTTACAGATTACAAAACTGAGGCACAGAAAGGTTAAGTGACTTACCCAGTGCCCCATAGCTTATAGTAGTGAAGCTGAGATTTAAAACTAGATGGTCTGGTTGCAGAATCCATCCTCTTAAAAGTTTTTTATAGATAATGCTGCTTAAGTACACTTGTATAGATTTATGAAAATATATCTCTGTAGTATAATTCCTAGTAGTAGAATTTCTGGGTCAAAAGATATATGCATTTCAAATTATGATGGCTATCGCTTATCCTACAAAGAGGTTGGTCTACCACCAGTGTATACCTCTTGTTCCACACTTGCCAATATTGCTTATTTTCACATTTTTCATTATTTCCAGTCTGAATGAAAAATAACTCTTGTTTAATTTGCATCTTTATAAATAATGCATGAGGGTGAGAATGTATTTTTCTCTATATTTAAAAAGTATTGTAATCTTTTCCCTTGAATTCCCTGTGTGTGTCCTTTGCCTATTTTCTGTTGGGCTATTATTGTTCTTTTTTTTTTTTTAAGATTTATTTATTTATTTAATACCCCCCCTCCCCTGGTTGTCTGTTCTTGGTGTCTATTTGCTGCGTCTTGTTTCTTTGTCCGCTTCTGTTGTCGTCAGCGGCACGGGAAGTGTGGGTGGCGCCATTCCTGGGCAGGCTGCACTTTCTTTTCACGCTGGGCGGCTTTCCTCACGGGCACACTCCTTGCGCGTGGGGCTCCCTCACGCGGGGGACACCCTTGCGTGGCAAGGCACTCCTTGCGCGCATCAGCACTGCGCATGGGCCAGCTCCACACGGGTCAAGGAGGCCCGGGGCTTGAACCACGGACCTCCCATGTGATAGATGGACGCCCTAACCACTGGGCCAAAGTCCGTTTCCCCTATTATTGTTCTTGTTTACCTTTTTATTGTAATTTAAAACACAGATTTAAAAAAACCCATGCAATAAATGTAAATTTAATTTATTATAAGGCCAACACCCTTCTCACCATGCAGGTCAAGAAATAAAAGTTTGATGGCCACCTCCGAAGTCTTTCGATTTGGCCATTCCAGTAATAATCCTTTACTGTAATCCAAATGTTATCAGTATCCTGACTTTTATGGCAATAAAAGGTTTAGGTTTTTTGTTATGTTTGTTTTTTTTAAAATTTGTAGGTACTTATCCATTAAGGAAATGAGGTCTTGGCTTGCCAGATATATCAAAAATATTTTTACTGAGTTTGTGGGTTTGAAATTTTAATTTTGTTGATATTGTTGATTTCTTTGTCCATGCAAAGTGTTTCATTTTTTTTATTTTTAAAAAGATACTTAGATTACATAAATGTTAGAGACTATATAGGGGATTCTCATATGCCTTGCTTCCCACACCTCCCACATTTTCCCACATTAGCAACATCTTTCATTAGTGTGGTACATTCATTGCAATTGATATACACCTTTTGGAGTATTTCCACTAAGCGTGGATTATAGTTTACATTGTAGTTGACACTCTCTCCCACTCAATTCTGTAGGTTATGGCAAGATATATAATGGCCTGTATCTATCTTTGCAATGTCATTTAGGACAACCTTTGCATTTTCATGTAAGTTTTAGAGTTAGCTTGTCAATTGCCACAAAAACAAACAAACAATAACTTCTAGGGTTTTGATTGATTCAATGGATCAAGTGGGGAGAAAATTAACATCACTGCTATATTGAATCCTCCAATCTATGAACACAATATATCGCTCCATTTATGTAGCTATTCTAAAAGCCTTTCTGTTGGTAAGTGTAAAGCAATATACAACTTAAGCCCTGTATAAATAAAAAAATATTTTGGTGTTTATTCTGGTTTGCATTTGGTGTTGCTACCCAGTAATCATACTATTCTACTCTCTTATTCTCTTACATATCTATTTCATATATTTTTTCTTCTGACCTTAAACGTCTAATACTTTCTCTCTGTCCTTGTTCACAGCTGATAACTTTAGCTATCATTTTCACTGAGAAAAGAGAAGCAATCCAAAAAGAACTTTTAGAAGCTCTACCACCAAATGTACTCCCCAACCTGCATGTGTGCCCTAAATATTTTGCTTACCTTCCCATTAAAATTGGTGAACAGTATGTACACTTGTTTTGATTCAACCCCTCTACTTGTGCACTAGATTCCATGCTTTTTCTTTCTCCCCTGTATTAGCAGTATTCCCTTCTCATCATATCACATATACCTGGTATTTTCTCCTATCTTAAAAAAAGATTCCATTTCTTAACCCCACATCTCCCTTCAGCTACCTCCTTATTTCTCTCTTTTCCTTTACAGGAAAATTTCTTGAAAGTCTTTTATACTGTATATCTCTAATTCCTCCTCTCCATTGTCTTTGTTTTGTTGTTGTTTTTTAGAGATTTTTTTATATCTCTCCCCTTCACCCCCATTGTCTGCTCTCAGTGTCCACTCACTGTGTGTTCTTCTGCATCTGCTTCCATTGTCAGGCAGCCCTGGGAAACTGTATCTCTTTTTTTGTTGTGTCTTCTTGCTGTGTCAGATCTCTGTGTGTGCAGTGCCATTCCTGGGCAGGCTGAGCTTTTTTCACGTGGGGCGGCTCTCCTTGCAGGGCATACTCCTTGCGTGTGGAGCACCCCTACACTGGGGTGCCCCTATGTGGCATGGTACTCCTTGCCCACAGCAGCATTGCGCGTGGGCCAGCTCACCACACGGGTCAGGAGGTCCTGGGTATCAAACCCTAGACCCTCCGTATGGTAGGCAGATGCTCTATCAGTTGAGCCACATCTGCTTCCCTCCATTGTCTTTGACCCACTCCAACTAGACTTTCATTTCTACCATTCTACTAAAACTAGTCTAAAAACAGTGATCTCCATTTTTGTGTGTTTTTTCCCAATGAAATTTGTATGAGAAATTACTCCAAATATAGTGTTATAAAACAACCACTTATGCTCATGGCTTCTGTGCATGAAGAATTCAAGTGGCACAGCACGACAGCTTGTCCTGCAATGTCTGGGTCCTTGGCTGGAAGACTCAAAGCCTGGGGACTAAACCATCAGAAAACTTGTTCACAAGCATGTTAATTAATTTTGAAATAATTTCAAACTTACAGGACAGTTGCAGAAATCATTTTAAACTTACAGGACAGTCTCATCAGAGAACTCTGTAACTACCACTCCTCATCCCATTCCCACCCCCCTGCAGATACCCTGATGCATCATTTTTAACATTTTAGCACCTTTACTTTATCATATCTATCCATTTATTTATCAGTCCACCTATTTAGATCTGTCTACCTATCTGTTCATCTGTCAATTTTCTGAGAGTAGATTATATACCTCACACATCACTGAACACATAATACTTTCACATACCTTTCCTAAGAATAAAGATATTCACTTATATAAGCACCTTAAATACAGTTATCAGGTTTAAGAACTTTAAGTTTGATACAAACCTTTCAGTCTATTTTCCAATTTTCTTTCATATGTCCCAGTAAATGTCCTTTTAGGCCTTTTCTTCTCCATTATTAGATCCAGTCCAGCATCATGTGTTCATTTAATTGTCATTATCTATAGTTGCTCTCTTTTTTTTTTTAATTGTGGGAACATATATGCAATACACACTTTCACATCTCAACCATCCGCAAGCATACCTAATTCAGTAGGATTAGCTATATGTACAATGTTGTGTTACCCTCACCACCATTCATTATCAGAACTTTCCTATTACGCCAAACAGAAAACTGTTATATATTAATTTCCCTATTCTCCCCCAACCCTGGTAAAGTGTATTCTACTTTCTGTCTATGAATGTGCATATTTTAGCTATTTCATATAAGTGGAATCATACTATAAATGTTCCTTTGTGTCTGACTTATTCTACTCATCATGCTGTCTTCAAGGTTCATCCATGTTGTGACATGTCAGAATTTAATACCTTTTTTAAGGCTGAGTAATATTCCAGTGCATGAATATACCACATTTTGTTTTTCCGTTCATCTGCTTCTGGAAGTTGTGTTGCTTCCACCTTTTGGCTATTGTACACCAATGTTCACAGAATTTTGCTGTGAACATTGGTGTACAAATATCTGTCTGGGTCCCTGCTTTCACTTCTTTTGGATATATACCTAGAAGTGGGAATGCCAGGTCATTTGGTAGTTGTATGTTTAACTTTTTGAGAAGTCAGTGGTTTTCCACAAGGCTGTACCATTTTACATTCCTACCAACAATGTACGAAGTCCCCTATTTTTTCTTAGCGGCACTTATTTTCTCTCTCTCTCTCTCTCTCTCTCCCTATCCCTCTCTCTCTCTCCCTCTCTCTCTCTCTCTCTCTCTCCCTCCCTCCCCCCCTTCTCTCTCTCTCTCTCTCTCTCTCTCTCTCTCTCTCTCTCCCTTCTGTCTCTCCCCCCTCTTTCCCCGCTCTGTCTCTCCCCCTCTTCCCCCGCTCTGTCTCTCCCCCTCTTCCCCCTCTCTCCCCCTCTTTCCCCCTCTCCTCTCTCTCTCTTTCCTTTTTCTTTTTCTTTTTTTTAAAATAAAAGCTATTCTAGTAGGTATGAGGTGGTATATCATTGTGGTTTTGGTTTATATATCCCTAATGGCTAATGATGTTGAGCACCTCTTCATGTGCTTGTTGGCTATTTGTATATCTTCTTTGGAGAAATGTCTATTTAAATACTTGGCTATTTTTAAATTGAGTTTGTTTTTTTCTTGTTGAGTTACAGGATTTCTTCATATATTCTGGATATTAAACTCTTGTCAGACATGTGGTTTCCAACTATATTCTCCCACTATTTTGGTTGTGTTTTTACTTTCTTGATAAAGTTCTTAGAAGCCCCAAAGTTTTTTATTTTGATTATGTCCAATTTATCTGTTTTTTCTTCTGTTGCTTATGCTTTTGTGATGCTAGCTTTTCACAGGGAAGCTCAGTTCTTTTCCATGTGGGCCTCTTCTTCATTTTAAGCTAATTTCTGCTTCCTTACAGCTTGGTGGTTGTGTTGCCAGGGTAAGTGTCTCGAGAGAGAGCCAGATGTATGCAGTATTGCCGTTGCGTGTATGTGTCTATATTGCCTCATATGACTTAGTCTTTGAAGTCATGTGGTGTTACATTCATAGGGATAGTCCTAAAGTCACACCCAGGTTCAACGGGAGGGGAAATAGGTTCCACCTCTTGATGGGGAATAACAACTTGAAATATTGTATCTATTTTTGGAAACTACAGACTGCCTCATCTCTATTGCTTAATTGTCACTTCTCTGTATGTTACTTGACTTACCTGCATTATTTGATATAGTTCATCACTCCTTTGAATACATTTTTATCTTGGATTTCAGGACATCATATGCTTGTTTTTTTTCTTACCTTGTACAGATCTCCTTCTCAGTTTCTTTAGCTAGTTCTCATCTTTACCTGTATACTCTCTGTTTTCCAACCTCACCCTGCTTCTTTACTTTAAGTATTATCTGTGTGAAGATGATTCTCAAATTTATGTGCCTTCCCTGAAACTTTGCCATGAACTCCACATATGTATATTCAATTTTCTAATTAGCTGTACTAATGCCATATCAAATTGAGCATATCTTTTTTTAAAATTTTATTTTCTATTTGTCAAATTCAGCATGTCTTAACCTAAATTATTTTTTAAAATTTAATTTAATTTTTTAATTATCTTTTTTTAAAGTTAATAGAGCTCACAAAACGTTTCATTAAAAAACATAAGAGGTCCCATATACCCCACTCCCCATTCCCCCACCCCCATCATTTTTTTTAATTGAACTTTTTTGAAGATAAATAGATCACAAGAAATGTTACATTAAAAGATGTAAGAGGTCCCCATATACCCCCCCCACCGCACCCCACTCATCCCACATCAACAACCTCTTTCCTCATTGTGGCACAATCTTTGCATTTGGTGAATAAATTTTGGAGCACTGCTATACCATATGGATAATAGTTTACATTGTAGTTTACACTCTCCCCTAGTACATTCAATGGGTATTGGCAGGATATATAATGTTCAGCATCTGTCCCTGCAATATCATTTAGGATAATTCCAAGACCCGAAAATGCCCAACATCACATCTCTTCTTCCCTCTCCCTGCCATCAGCAACTACTGTGGCCACTTTATCCACATCAATGCTACAATTTCTTCCATTACTAGTCACAATAGTTCTATATAAGAATATCAGTTAGTACTTCCCCCTACCTTTTGCCAAATCAGTTTCTTCCACCATCTTACCCATCTCAGTAATTGACGGGTAATTGGCATCCCCATCTTTCCAATCACTTAAGCCCAAATGTTTTTAGTAATCCTTAACTCTGCTCTTTCTTTAACACTGTATGTAGTATGTTAGCAGATCATGTTGACTCCATCTTGAATACACATCCAGAATTAGACATTTTGTGCTACCTCTAGCAACATCATCCTGGTTCACATCTTACTCGAGTCATTGTTACTGCTATTATAATAGCTTTACAACTGGTTTTTCTGTTCCTGTGCTTACTGAGTGTACTTAATGAGCTATACTCATAAAATATAATTCAAATCATGTCATTCCTCTGCTCAAAACTAATTACTTATCGTCTCACTCAGACTAAAAACTTAGTCCTTAAAATGGTTTACAGAGCCAAAGAGATCTCACCACTATTTTATCTCTGTTCTTATCGGCTACTACTCTCAGCCTTACTTACCCTGCTCCAGTCATACTGCCTCTTTACTGCTCTAGAACCCACCATGCCTACTCCAGTCTCAAGGGCTTTGCTCTTATAGTTCCCTCTTTTTTTTTTTTTTTTTTTTTTTTTAAAGATTTATTTTTATTTATTTAATTCCCCTCCCCTCCCCCGGTCGTCTGTTTTCTGTGTCTTTTTGCTGCGTCTTGTTTCTTTGTCCACTTCTGTTGTCGTCAGTGGCACGGGAAGTGTGGGCGGCACCATTCCTCGGCAGGCTGCTCCCTCCTTCACGCTGGGCGGCTCTCCTTATGGGTGCACTCCTTGCGCGTGGGGCTCCCCTACGCGGGGGACACCCCTGTGTGGCACTGCACTCCTTGCGCGCATCAGCACTGCGCATGGGCCAGCTCCACACGGGTCAAGGAGGCTCGGGGCTTGAACCGCGGACCTCCCATGTGGTAGACGGACGCCCTAACCACTGGGCCAAAGTCTGTTTCCCTATAGTTCCCTCTTGAGCCTCTTACCCTAGATATCTCCCATGACTCACTTTCTTATCTCTTTCATATCTTTGCTTAATTGTCAACTTCTCAATGATTTCATCTGACCACGTTATTTAAAATTGCATTGCCCCTTCCTTAGCAATCCCTGTTTCTTCCCTGCCTTATTTTTTCCCATGGACTGTATATGTCATTTGATGTGTTAAAGTACATATTTCAAAATTATTTTGGACTATTTCCTGTCTTAACTAGAATGTAAGCTCCAAAGTAGGAGAGATTTTTGTCCCTTTTGTTAACTTAAATTCCTTACTCATAGGTGAGTGTTTGGTAGGCAATAGGTGTTCAACAAATATTGTTGAATGGATAATATTGTTTACTTGATTTTTCTTTACATAAGGCTAAGAAAATCACAAATCACATGTCAGTCAATCAGCAAGATCTAGATCCAGATAGTACTACAGATGTGGAAAATGTTACAAATGCTGAAGAAGAGCTTATTAAAGGATGTGAAGAAATGTGGAAAGAGATGGAGGAAGTAAGTATCAAGAGTTGAAAGCAATATATCAATTAGTAAATATAAGATTTAAATCAATTTCAATCATAGTTAGACATAGGAAAAAATAATGTTGCTAACTCCCAAACCCATTAAAATATTTATATAGTGTTTGGACGTATAATCTTTTCTTTTTTTTTTTAAGCTGGACCTATAAGCTTTCATTCAAGAAACTGTACTAGATGAGACATAGAGTAAAAATTACAACAATCTCTGTTCTCAAGGAGATTATCATCTTACAGAGGCAATAGGCTTTATATTATGTTTTACATATTTTGTAAGAATTGTGGTAGAGGTTCAAAGACTACTGAGAGAGGTACCAAACCTAGATTGAAGGGTCAAGGCTAACTTTCTAAAAGAGTTAATAACAATTCATATATAAAAGATGAATATGAGTTAGCCTGTGAAAGTCAGGGAGGTATACAAAGCAAAAAGAATAAAATATGTAAAGATTGGGAATTTTAGAGAACTCTAAGTAAAATAATATGGCTAATATAAATTAGGAGAAGAGGACTTGAGGAGACTGGAGAGAGAAGCAGGGACAACAATGTGAAGGATTTTTGCTGAGTGTGTACTGTGGGGAGCCACAAAATGATCATAATCATGAAAGTGACATGATCAGGTACACATTTTAGGGAGATTACTTTGGGTGGCTTTGAAGAAAATGTAATGGAAAAGGGTGGGACTATACGCAGAGCATTTAGGAGGTTCTGGTAAGAAATGATGAAGGCATAAATGCTGTAATTGCCGATAAATAGAAGAATTCAAGAGCTATTAGGAGGTAGTACCAAGATGACTTGGAAATTAATGTGATATGGGAGGAAGTTTTCATGGATAGTTCTAGATTCCATATTTGGGATATTGGGTAGTTTGTGGGGTTATTCTTTTAGAGAAAATAGATATAGGAAGAACACATTGGTGGAGTTTGGGTGAAAACATGAATCAATGTAGAAAATTCAAATTTGAAATGTATATACATTTTCGGAATCAGTGAAATAGAACTGATTTTGAACTCAACATTATGTTGGTAAAATTCGTTGTACTTAAAGTAGTATAATGTATGTTACAGGCCATAGACATTTTTAGCATCTTATTCTTTCCAATAAAGTTTCAGATTAAGACAGATTAGTGGGTTTTTTCTTTTTAAAAAATATGTTTTAACCAGTTTTCATAGCAACATTATTCAGAATAGCCAAAATGAGAAAACAAGCCAGTGTCTATCTATTGACAGATAGATATATGAACAAAATATGTTATGTATAAAGAATAGAATGCTTTTCAACTATTAAAAGGAATGAAGCTCTGATCCATGCTACAACATGGATGAACCTTGAAAAAATAATGCTAAGTTAAATAAGCAAGACATGAAAGGATAAATATTATACGATTCCATTTATATGAAATGTCTAGAATAAGCACATTCAAAGAGACAGAAAGTAGATTAAAGGTTGCCCAGGGCTGTGGTGAGGAAAAATGGGGAGATATTGCTTAAAGGTTAAAGAATTTGTTTTGGGTGATGAAAAGTTTTAGTAATGGAAGATGTTGATGTTAGCACAACAGTGTAAAAGTCAATAATGCCACTGAATTTTACAAATGGGTAAAATGGCAAATTTTATGTTATATATATGTTGCTACAATAAAAAATTACAAAATGTAGATTCATGTAAATACTTGCTACTTTGTATCATTGTATTTCCAAGATAACATAATCCATTTTTTTCTTTTGATTTTTTTTAGTATAGAAATTTGGATTTAAAAATAATTTCAAAAATTTTTTATAGAAAACTACTGAAACTAGTAAAAGCACAAGTAAAATAAAATTACCTCTATTTTTACCTCTCAAATACAGTCACTTAGCAGATTGGCTTTTTTATTAATAGCACAGAAAAAAATATCTCCTGAAGACTTTATTTTCTTATAATTACTGCGCGCTACCCAATTGTGCCAGTGGAGCTCCTGAAGACCATTTTCTTACGGTCTTAGCTATCATTTTTTAAATTTCTTATTTTATCTTTTTAAAAAAAATTTTTTTATTTCTCTCCCTGCTCCTCGTTGTTTTTGTGCTTGCTGTCTGTCTCTGTGTATGTTTGTTGTGTGCTTGTCGTTATTTTAGGAAGCACAGGTAACTGAACCTGGGCCCTCCCATGTGGGAGGGAGGTCCCAAATCACTTGAGCCATCTCTGCTCTCTGCTTGTTGTGTCTCTCATTGTATTTCTTCATTGTGCCAAGTCATCTCATTGTGTTATCTTGTTGCGTCAGCTTGTCGCACCAGCCCATCACATCAGCTCATTGTCTTGCTCATCTTTTTTAGGAGGTACCGGGAACCAAACCCAGGACCTCACATGTGGTAGGTGGGCACCCAACTGCTTGAGCCACATCCACTTTCCTTACCTATCTTTTCGTTATTTTTGTATATCATTTTTCCTCTTATTATCTTACCTCTCAATTTTCTTTTATCTAGTTTCTAGTTCACCATAGATATTAAGTTATTTTTTCCTTTTCCTTATTTCCTCATGCTCATTTCTTTATTCTGTATCAATATCCTCTTCTCTTGTTGGATGTATTCACCATGGGGACTGTTTGGCTTCCTTCCTAATTCTTACTTAGAAAGTGAGGAATTTAAACAAACTCTTCTCTTACATCAAATATTTATATATTGTTTTAGAGATGTGTTACATTGGTATAAAAGGACAGGGGAATTGTCTGAGTGTGTGACTTGTTTTTCTTTACTTTTAAAATCAAGTGTCAGAATCAATTATCACTTGTTGGAACTGAGACACTCACTGAATCAAATGCTCAGGTATGATTTTTTTTTCCTTCCTGAAAATAGGTAAGTGGACTTCATTATGCTTTGAATAAGAAATTTATGTTTATATTTTTCCAAAGTAAATAGCTTTATTAATGCTTATATGCTCAGTTGTTTGGAAAATTCCATACTCTTTATGATTTAAGAGTTAGAAATATTGTAAAAACTTTTTGAAACAAGCTCTTGTAAATAAATAAGAGCATTTTCTTTCTTTTTTAGTCTTTTAACAGTTTTATATATTTTTGACAGTTGAGTGAATTGCTGGTTGCTGCTATTATTCTGTGTTAAAAATTAGAACAAAGACTAATAGAAGCCACAGATCTTGCTATTTGTCTAGAATCTTAAATGATTTTACTCTAGGCTTAAAATAAGGATTAAGATATCCTCTATGATTATCAAAGCACTATGAAATTGATAAGGAGTAGATAAATGTGTCAATGGAATAGTTTAAGAATTTAAAATATAACAGATTATAGTTCAATTCTGTGGGGAAAGGATGAATATTTTAATGATATTGGTACTAGATATCAGTCTGGAAGAAAATAAAATTTGACCTTTGTTTTCACTTCTTACAACTAAAATTCCAGATGGATTTTCAGAAAAATCTTGTAAGAAAAGCTGAGACTATACGTACAATCTAGAAACAGGGGAAAACATCTTAGCCAACTGTAGAAATCTAGACTTTATATAAAAGAAAAGTTAGATATATTTGACCTTGTAAAAATGTAATAACCCTTATGTGATAATCCTAAGAATAAAGTCAATTTACAAGTGATATCAATGAAAGTTCTCCAAAACTGTTGGGGCCATGTCAGAAACACAGGAACCAATTTGAAGGCTCTCCTGCAGTCCAAATTTGTTGAGATTTGAGTATCAAAAGGAAAAATAGCTTTAATTAATTATTACCGTATGAAAAAATAAAATAACCTTGAGTATAATGATAGTCAAAGAGAGAGAGAAGGGGGAAAACCTCATTTTTAATCTAAAAAATTGGTGATAAAGAATTTAGCCCTTTTTTATGTCCATAAAAAATTTTTACTCCTTCAATAAATACAGAGCTTTTTATATAGGATAAAACTGAATACCATATTTAGAAAAGCATTAAACAGTAGCAGCCTATCTTCTGATTTTCTTGGGAAATGGTTTCTACATTGCTGAAAAGTAAACTCCTGGAGTAAAGGTCTTTAAATGCCAATAAATGCTTTTTACATAATTAAATAAATCTTTCAAAGACACTTTAGTTCGTTTGTTTTTTATCTTTCTGACTTTTTTTAACAGGCAATTTTATGATAAAGAGTAGAGATCTTTGAGCTGCTGTGCATTAGAAATAACACTAATAGTGGCTTTTTGGTGTGAATAGTGCAGCAAGCTGGAGGCTCTTGGAAACAGGGAGACGAAAAACAGTTGTAATATGGGGGGCTCTTTTGGGAATCGGTAATTGCCCCGAATAACACTGCAACAACAGATTTAGGCCATTTATATCTTCCCATAACATGCAGAATTGTGTGGGAGAGAGTGTAAACTACAATGTGAACTATGGTCCATGCTCAGTGGCAAAGTTCCAGGATGGGTTTATCAATTGAATGTGGCAATGAATGTGCCACACTAATGAAGGATGTTGTTTATGTGCGAAGGTGTGGGAGGTGTGGGGAGTGGAACATATGGGAATCCCTATATTTTCTGTGTAACATTTATGTAATCTAAGTATCTTTTAAAAAATAAAAAAAAATCTTCTTTTTAAAAAATAGTGCAGCAATACCCACTGCGTTTTTCAAGTGTGAAATTTTGATCTGTGGGTATCAATAAGAATCATATATAGAAGAGAAAAATGTTCCGAAATTTAATTTTAAGTGTAAATGGACTTTAGTCTGATGGTCTAATCAGTAAAAAATTTACAAGACAGATTTGCAGTTATAAAAATTGGAATGACTAGATTTACCTTATATTAAAAACATACTCATTTAATCTTTAGCTAAATGACACACAATGTGCAAACTATAGTATAGTAAAACTGGTTTTTATGTGTAACTTGTAGAATTTTTCTCACTTTATAATCATCTCTATATATGTATTATTTTTAGCTGCTCAGCTAAAAACTTAAAATCTTTCTGAAAGATCATTGAGAGGAAAAAGGACATTTTAAAAGTAAATTTATCTAAAAATTATTGATAAGAAATAACATGTTTTTTTAATTTAAAGAAACATTTAACAAAAAAATTTAAATGTATTACATTCTTATAAGTTGAGTAGTGAAGTAGAATTTATCATTTTTAATACTAAATCACTGGTTTAACAGGCAGTTTAATTAGTGTAGTATAAAATAATTCCATCTTGAGTGATAGATTTTTATCATTTAAATGGCTATAATTTATTTAGGAATGAGCATTAAAGTGTTATGAATGTCTACATTTTGAAGTATGAATAGCTATGAATATTTTGGAGAAATGACTTTGTTTTATTCTTTTTTTGTAGCTATCACTATTAATTATGCAAGCAAAATGTTTGACTGCTGAACTCAGTCAATGGCAGAAAGAAACTCCTGAAAGTAAGATTCTTATTTTTAGGTTTGTGTTTTTGTACACAGATTTAATTGCAAATCAATTCAGTCATCACAAGAATTACAAGATCCATTTGACCTCCTAGAAATTGGGTAAATTCCATTGATATTAGGAGGCCACCCCATATTATGCTTATTTTATTATTTTATTATAGATGAACATATATGTATCACATTAGGTGATAATAGTCTTGATTATATAGACCTTATCAAAGCCATCCTATTAATCATCTACTGCCTTTGGATCAATAAAAACTATTGTTTCTTTCATTAATTATTTCATTAACTTTTTAAAATTAAAAGTTATTTAATTTTAGATATTGAGATAACGGGCTTATAGATTGCATGTTGCCTCTTGAATTATCCAACTGTAGAAGCCAACTGTATTTTTGCCTTTGGTTGGAAAATACAAGATGACTTAAAAATTTATGGTTGTAGTAACCAGTGTCTCAGTTTGCCAGGGCTTCTATGAAAAATACCACACAATGGGCTGGCTTAAACAACAGAATTTGTTTCATAATTTTGGAAACTAGAAGTCTGACATTAGGGTATGGCTGGGGCTTGCCTTCTCCCGAGTCTGTGGCATTCTGGCAATCCTGTCACATAGCGATCTCTCTCTCTTCAGTATGTTTCTCTCATTTCTAATTTTGCCTTCTGCTGACTTCTAACTTCTACCAACTTCTGGCTTCTACTCTATGCTGTGTCCAAATTCTTTTGCTTATTAGGACTTCATCCATATGGATTAAGGCCCACCCTGATCCAATTTGGCCACATCTAAATAAGATCTTCACAGATGCTAGTCACAAATGAGTCTACACCTTAACTAATAATAACATCTTCAAAGGTTCTGTTTGCAAAATCAGTTCACACCTGCAAGAATGTGATTAAAACTTGAACACACTTTTGTGAGGCACATGATTTAATCCCCAACATTCAACTAGATATTTTTCTATTATAAAAACCTAAGTTTCTTTGTATCATATGTATATGTGTCTACATTGGTGTTCTATATGGATTGTACTCTCTTTTTTAGTATCTGTCTCCCTTTCCCTTTCTCCTCCCCACTCTATCTTCTTTCTCTTTGAGTGACCTTCTTCCCTCCTTAGTCCTTTTGTACCATATCCTCTGCCCCAGTTATTGGAATTCTTCAAGGAACAATTTAGACTATCGTTTTTCATTCTCTTCCTAAACAATTTTATCCATGTACTTCTTTTATTTTATTTTTATTTTTTAAAAAGATTTATTTATTTCAAGGCCCCCCTCCCCACATTGTTTCTTTTTTTCTTTTTTTTTTAATATTTATTTATTATTATTATTTTAAATTACATTAAAAAAAATATATGAGGTCCCATTCAACCCCACCGCCCCCGCCCCCCCACTCCCCCCACAGCAACACTCTCTCCCATCATCGTGATACATCCATTGCACCTGGTAAGTTCATCTCTGAGCATCACTGCACCCCATAGTCAATGGTCCACATCATAGCCCAGACTCTCTCACGTTCCATCCAGTGGGCCCTGGGGGGATCTACAGTGTCCCGTAATTGTCCGTGAAGTACTATCCAGGACAACTCCACGTCCCGAAAACGCCTCCACATCTCATCTCTTCCTCCCGTTCCCCACACCCAGCAGCCCCCATGGCTACCGTTCCCACACCCATTCCACATTTTCTCTGTGGACATTGGATTGGTTGTGTCCATTGCACACCTATGTCAAGTGAGGACTTAGATTGCACATGGGTACTGGATGCACTCTTCCCGCTTCTATTTGTAGACACTCTAGGCTCCATGTTGTGGTGATTGACCTTCTTCAACTCCATGTTAGCTGAGTGGAGTAAGTCCAATAAGTCAAAGTGTAGGAGCTGAAGTCTGTTGAGGCTCTGGGCTTGGGTGTCATATTATCAGTCCAGAGATTCAAATCCCCTACATATATCTTAAACCCAGCACCAACTACAATTCCCATAAAGTAGCATGCAAGTCTTGTGAAAAGAGATCCCCTCTGAGTCCATTTCCATCACGCAGAAACACCAGCTCCAAAGAAGGGCCATCTGTCATGGCAGTGAACCCCTTCTGCCATGACCATAGAACCCGTGGGTCTCTTTATCCCTCAAAAGAACCAATACCTGGGGTTGTATCTACCTTATCTGTCTCTTAGACTCTGTTCAGTTGTACATAGGGGTATTCCTTCTGACAACCTCCAGACTCTTTTTTAGAGACTCACAGCCTTATAATCTCATTTCTCCTTTCCATTTCCCCCTTACATTAGGTCAAACCGCTTCCCGAAGTCATGTTATTATATGTAGACAGGTATATTCTGCTGTTCCGCATTGAATCTTTAATTCAAGGTCATTTTCTAGTTGCTTCTTCAGCTGGTATGTGGTAGTGATCCCTCGGTGCCAGGGAGGCTCATCCCCGGGTGTCGTGTCCCACGCTGGGGGGAATGCATCACATCTACACGCTGAGTTTGGCTGTGAGAGTGGCCACATTTGAGTAACATGAAGGCTGTCAGGAGGAAACCCCCAGGCACAATGCTACTCTAGGCCTTGTTCTTATTGCAGGTGCATAGGCTCAAAAGTGTAGCCATTAGTATCAAGAGCCCACTGTTGGGCCCCCCTTCCTTCCTGGTTCTTGCCGTTGCACCTGGAGGATTGCCGCTGCTCTCCCAGGGCCCACAACAGTGACCCCCCGGCCAGGAGCCCAGTACCCCCCCAGCTGTTGTTTTTAATTGTTTCCACTATGAGTATATATAGACATTACCATATACCCTGGGCATATGCCCTGTATAACTCCCTGTCAACCATATATATCCTGTCAATAACATCCCATATCAGTATTCCTCCGCTGCCATTGTTGAACCACTCTGTGATCCAGAACTTCCCGTAAAGTGAATCCCAACATAATGTCAGCTTCAGAAGAGTCTTAGATCACCAAAATTCATATATACAATATACAGTATTTCCCCAGATCCACCATAAAACCTTTTCCCTTCCACAGCAATAATCTTTTAACTTATTCATATCGTATTTCCTGAAACTGATGTACAGATTCCGAAACTATAGTTTTCAAACAAGGTAACATTTGTGCTTACTATGTGGTCCATACTTTAGGTTGTACAGTTTTCTAAATTTTTTAGTTATCCTATGTTTTGTCTTATGGTTTTCATTATTAGTCTGTCGTCCCCTATATGTTTTTGGTGTAATATTAGCTGTTGTATATTCATCCTCGTGTACTCTCACATAACTCCTCTTTTGCCACCTTATTTACCTTTGTTCCATCCATTGCACGTCCATTTTCCCCTCCCCTTAGGGCCCACAATGCCTGCCAATCTAATGCCCTGGGAGCCGTCCTTTCTCACGAGAGATACAGTTCTCTCTATTCGACGGCATTAGTCTTCCCCAGGATATGGGTCCACCCCACCCAATGGTAGAACCCACCTTGGCAAAATGAGCCTTCAGCTATTCCCTCCGGAGTCCGTCCTACATCAGACCATACCCCCTGAGCGTCCTAACCAGGTAACCCTCCTACTTATACTTTGATACGTTTTACTCAACATTTAGTTCTCAATGAACTTCTGGCACTCTCCCATGTTTGTATGTTGCCCCTCCCACCTATTTCTTGGACCATATTACCCCTCTTCCCATCCCCAGCCCCCCTTGAACCCAGAAAACCCCACCCGAAGGTAACCCCTTTCCCCCATTTTGTCCCTTCTTTGTGCTCATACTTACCCCCAGCTCATCACAGATTCCACCCCTACAGACATTAACTCACAGCCTTCCTCCACCCCCCGATTTCCAGTAAGCCACTTTTCCAGACTCTAGCTCTCTGAGGCAGTTAACTTATTTCATATCATTGAGGTCATATAGTATTTGTCCTTCAATGCCTGGGTTGCTTCACTCAACATAAGATTCTCAAGGTTCATCCATGTTATCACGTGCGATTGTAGTGTATTGGTTCTTACAGCTGAGTAGTATTCCATTGTGTGTATATACCATATTTTATTGATCCACTCATCTGTTGATGGACTTTTGGATTGATTCCAACTTTTGGCAATGGTGAACAATGCTGCTATGAACATTGGTGTACATATATCGGTTTGTGTCCTTGTTTTCAGATCTGATGGGTATATACCCAGCAGTGGTATTGCTGGGTCATATGGCAAATCTATGGATAATTTTTTGAGAAACTGCCAAACTGTCCTCCAGAATGGTTGGATCCTTCTGCATTCCCACCAGCAATGGATGAGTGTTCCCCTTTCTTCACATCCTCTCCAGCATTTGTATTCTACTGTTTTTTTCATGGCTGCCAATCTTATGGGAGTAAGATGGTATCTCATTGTAGTTTTGATTTGCATTTCCCTGATAGCTAGGGATTTGGAGCATTTTTTCATGTGCTTTTTAGCCATTTGTATTTCTTCTTTGGAGAAGTGTCTGTTTAAATCTTTTTCCCATTTTTTAAATGGGTTGTTTATCTTTTTGTTTTCGAGATCTATGAGTTCTTTATATATGCAAGTTATAAGTCTCTTATCAGATATATGGTTGCCAAATATTTTCTCCCATTGTGTGGGTTCCCTTTTTACTTTCTTGACAAACTCCTTTGAGGTGCAGAAGGCTTTAATTTTGAGGTAGTCCCATTTATCTATTTGTTCTTTTGCTGCTCGTGCTTTTGGTGTGATATTCATGAAGCCATTTCCTATTACAAGGTCCTGTAGATGTTTCCCTACACTGCTTTCTAAGGTCTTTATGGTCTTTTTTTTTTTTTTTTTTAAATATTTATTTATTTATTTAATTTCCCCCCCTCCCCTGGTTGTCTGTTCTTGGTGTCTATTTGCTGCGTCTTGTTTCTTTGTCCGCTTCTCTTGTCGTCAGCGGCACGGGAAGTGTGGGCGGCGCCATTCCTGGGCAGGCTGCTCTTTCTTTTCACTCTGGGCGGCTTTCCTCACGGGCGCACTCCTTGCGCGTGGGGCTCCCCCACGCGGGGACACCCTTGCGTGGCACGGCACTCCTTGCGCGCATCAGCACTGCGCATGGCCAGCTCCACACGGGTCAAGGAGGCCCGGGGTTTGAACCGCGGACCTCCCATATGGTAGACGGACGCCCTAACCACTGGGCCAAAGTCCGTTTCCCTCTTTATGGTCTTGGCTCTTATATTTAGGTCTTTGATCCATCTTGAGTTGATCTTTGTATAAGGTGTGAGATGGTAATCCTCTTTCATTTTTCTACATATAGCTATCCAGTTCTCCAGGCACCATTTGTTGAATAGGCCATTCTCTCCCAGTTGTGAGGGTTTGGTGGCTTTATCGAATATTATATGGCTGTATACATGAGGTTCTATATCTGAACTTTCAATTTGATTCCATTGGTCTGTGTGTCTCTCCTTATGCCAGTACCATGCTGTTTTCACTACTGTAGCTTTGTAGTATGTTTTGAAGTCAGGAAGTGTGATTCCTCCTATTTCGTTTTTCTTTTTCAATATGTCTTTGGCTATTCGGGGCCTCTTTTTATTCCAAATAAATTTCGTAGTTAGTTTTTCTAGTTCCTTAAAGAAGGCTGTGTTGATTTTTATTGGGATTGCATTGAATGTGTAGATCAGTTTTGGTAGGATAGACATCTTAATAATATTCAGTCTTCCTATCCATGAACAGGGAATATTCTTCCATTTATTTAGGTCTTCTTTGATTTCCTTGAACAAGCTTGTATAGTTCTCAATGTATAAGTTTTTTACCTCTTTAGTTAAATTTATTCCTAAGTATTTGATTTTTTTATTTACTATTGTGAATGGTATTTGTTTCTTGATTTCCTCCTGATCTTGCTCATTATTGGTGTAGAGAAATGCTACTGATTTTTGCGCATTGATCTTATAACCTGCGACTTTGCTAAACTCATTTATGAGTTCTAGGAACTTTGTTGTAGATCTCTCAGGGTTTTCTATATATAGGATCATGTCATCTGCAAATAATGAAATTTTGACTTCTTCCCTTCCAATTTGAATGCCTTTTATATCTGGTTCTTGTCTCATTGCTCGAGCCAGTACTTCCAAGACAATGTTAAATAGGAGCGGATACAATGGGCATCCTTGCCTTGTTCCTGATTTTAGAGGGAAGGATTTCAGAATTTCGCCATTGTAAACAATGTTGGCTTTAGGTTTTTCATATATACTCTTTATCATGTTCAAAAAGTTTCCTTGTATTCCGATCTTTTGGAGTGTTTTTATCAGGAAGGGGTGCTGTATTTTGTCAAATGCCTTTTCTGCATCTATAGATATAATCATGTGGTTTTTTTCTCTCAATCTGTTTATATGGTGTATTACATTGATTGGTTTTCTTACGTTGAACCATCCTTGCATACCTGGAATAAATCCCACTTGGTCATGGTGTATAATTCGTTTAATGTGTTGTTGAATACGATTAGCAAGTACTTTGTTAAGTATTTTTGCGTCTAGGTTCATTAGAGAAATTGGTCTGTAATTTTCCTTTCTTGTGATGTCTTTGTTTGGCTTTGGTACTAGGGTAATGTTGGCATCATAGAAGGAATTAGGCAGTGTTCCTTCTGTTTCGATTTTTTGGAATAGTTTCAACAGGATTGGTGTTAGCTCTTTCCGGAATGTTTTGTAGAATTCACCTGTGAAGCCGTCTGGCCCTGGGCTCTTCTTAGTTGGGAGATTTTTAATAACTGATTCTATCTCTTTGCTTGTGATTGGTTTGTTAAGATCATCAATTTCTTCTTTCGTCAGTATGGGCTACTTATGTATTTCTAGGAATTTGTCCATTTCCTCTAAATTGTCATTTTTGTTGGAATATAGTTTTTCAAAGTATCCTCTTATGATAGTCTTTATTTCTGTGGGGTCAGTGGTGATATCACCTTTCTCATTTCTTATTTTGTGTATTTGCATCTTTTCTCTTTTTTTCTTTGTTAGTCTCGCTAAAGGTTTGTCAATTTTGTTGATCTTCTCAAAAAACCAGCTCTTGGTCTTGTTTATTTTTTCAAGTGCTTTCTTATTTTCTATTTCATTTAGTTCTGCTCTTATCTTTGTTATTTCCTTCCTTCTTCTTCCTATTGGGTTACTTTGTTGTTGTTTTTCTAATTCCTTCAAATGTGCAGTTAATTCTTCAATTTCTGCTCTTTCTTCTTTTTTGATATATGAATTTATGGCTATAAATTTCCCTCTCAGTACCGCTTTTGCTGCATCCCATAAATTTTGGTATGTTGTGTTATCATTATCATTTCTTTCAAGGTAGTCATTGATTTCTTTTGAGATTTCCTCTTTGACCCACTGTTTTTCTAAGAGTGTGCTGTTTAATTTCCAAATTGTCGTGTGAATTCTGGGTCTCTGTCCCTTTCAAATTTCCAGCTTGACTCCACTGTGGTCAGAGATATTGTTTTATATGATTTCGATCTTTCTGAATTCATTAAGCCTTTCTTTGTGGCCTAGCATATGGTCAATCTTGGAGAATGTTCCATGTGCGTTTGAGAAAAATGTATATCCTGCTGTGTTTGGGTGTAATGATCTATATATGTCTATTAGATCCAGCTCTTCTAATATACTGTTCAAATGTTTTGTTTCTTTAGTGATTCTCTTTTGAGATGTTCTGTCCAGAGTTGATAGTGGTGTATTAAAATCCCCCACTATAATTGTAGATGCATCTATTCTTTCACTTAGTTTTTCCAGCGTTTGCCTCACATATTTAGAGGCGCCCTTGTTAGGAGCATAAATATTTATGATTGTTCGATCTTCTTGACAAATTGTCCCTTTCACTAAAATATAGTATCCTTCTTTGTCTCTCACAATTGTTTCGCATTTAAAGTCTATTTTGTCTGATATTAATATAGCTACTCCTGCCTTTTTTTGGTTGTTGTTTGCTTGTATGATTGTTTTCCAGCCATTCACTTTCAACCTCCATGAGTCTCTGGGTCTAAGATGTGTCTCTTGTAGGCAGCATATAGATGGGTCGTATTTCCTTATCCAGTGTCCCAGTCTGAATGTTTTGATAGGTGAGTTTAATCCATTGACATTCAGTGTTATTACGTTTAGAGAGTTATTTATGGTAGCCATATTTTGGTTGGATTTGTGTTTGTTATATTTTGTTTGTATTATTTTATTTTCCCCTTCTATTTTTGTCTTTCTTGTTGCTTTTACACTCTCCTCCATCTCTGACTGTCCTGTTTTTTCCTTTCTTCCTGCAGAACTCCCTTAAGAATTTCTTGAAGGGGAGGTTTCTTGTTGATATACTCTTTCAGTTTCTGTTTATCTGTGAATATTTTGAACTCTCCATCATTTTTGAATGCTAGTTTAGCTGGATAGAGTATTCTTGGTTGGAAATTTTTTTCCTTTAGTACCTTGACTATATCATACCACTGCCTTCTTGCCTCCATCCTTTCAGATGAGAAATCAGCACTTAATCTTATGGAGTTTCCCTTGTATGTGATGGTTTTCTTTTCTCTTGCTGCTTTTAGAATTTTTTCTTTGTCTTGAGCATTGGATAATTTGACAAGTATATGTCTTGGGGTGGGCCTGTTGGGGTTTTTGACCAGTGGAGTGCGCTGTGCTTCTTGGATATGTACATCTGTCTCTTTCAGTAGATTTGGGAAGTTTTCATTCATTATTTCCTGCAACACTCCTTCTGACCCCTTTCCCTTCTCTTCTCCTTCTGGAATGCCTATAATACGTATGTTTGAGCGTTTTGCGTTATCATTCAGGTCCCTAAGTCCTATGTGGATTTTTTCTACCTTTTTATTGACCACTTCTACTATCTGTTTGATTTCCAATGCACTGTCTTCCACATCACTAATTCTCTGCTCTGCCTCTTCTAGTCTGCTGATATTTGCTGCAAGTGTATTTTTGATTTCTTGAATTGTGGTGTTCATTTCCATCATATCTGTTATTTTTTTGCGCATGTCTGCAATTTCCCCTCCAAGTGTTGTCTTCACGCTGTTAACCTCTTTCATTACTTCATCAAATTTGTCAGTGATAAATGTTCAGAGATCTTTCATTGCTTGTGCGAAGTCCTGCCCCCCTTCCTGATTTTCAGTTTGTTGATTGGATTCAGCCATGTTTTCCTGATTACTGGTTTGGTTTGTAGATTTTTGTTGCTGTCGTGTCAACATTTTTTCTTGACGGGTTTAATCAGTTCCTTAGCTTCTTTGTCTAGTCTTGGAGATTAATTAGCTGTTGTTTTTGCGTAAGTGTTATATCTTCTCTTTGTCACTTTGTTCTTCTTATTCCAATTTCTTATTGCTAGTTAAACTCACTTTAAAGGAAAGTATTAGTGCTGGGGAAAGTCAATTGTGTAAGGAACGAAAAAGTGTGAAGTAGTATTGGTGATATATGTTTACAAAGCAACAATATGAGTTCTGGGAGGATGGAGGTTAGATCATGTAAATTGTGTAGAGTTATAGTAGTAGGAAAGTACCTATAATGAGGTAGACGACTGAATATGGGAGCAATGTGGTACGTACTAAGAGGCTATTGTTTTCGTGAGAGAGGGAAAGAGAAAAGAAAGGTAATAGTTTCAGGGACGAATACCAGATGGAAAACTAAACAAAGGTATTAGAAATTAAGAGTTAGACATTTTGTGGATCAAAGAAAGGGAGATGGAATATAGGAGAGATAGCAGATGGTGGAGGATATCAAGTTGTAGGGGAAAGGGGATAGTGTAGATAGGCTAAATCTATTCACAGAGAAATGAGGCAGTGGAGGGTGAGGAAACCCAGCAAATGTGAGGTATTTCCTGTAGGACCTATTGTATTGTTAAGGTAAAATAGTATAAGAAGAATATTGGGGACAAGAAAGAGAGGATTGAAAAAAAAAAAAAAAAAGAACAACAAGAACAACAACAGCAACAAAAAATAAAAAATAAAAATAAAATAAAAAAAAAAAAAACCAAAGAACAGAAACCCCGCCGCCAGGCTCGGCTGGGCTCAGCCGGGCTCCGGTCCCCCGCCTGCCGCCCGCCGCGGCTCGGCTGGGCTCGGCTAGGCTCGGCTTTCCCACCCCCCGCCCTGCGCGGCGCAGCGCGGCTCGGCTCTCCCGCTCGCTGCCCGGCGCGGCACGGCTGGGCTCGGCCGAGCTCAGCTGGGCTCCGCCCCTCCGCCCGCCGCGGCTCAGCCGGGCTTGGCCGGACTCGGCTACCCTGGCCGCCGCCCGCCGGGGCTCCGCGCGGTGCTAGCTGCCTCGGCTCCACCTACCCAAGGAGGGAATCCTCCACACTAGCTGGGATCTCCGTGTATATTTCACAGATGGATCCTCTCTGTTACCTTCCCTCCAAATCAATGTCCAGACACCTCCGGACCAGGAAAAATCCCGAAACAGCCGGTCCGAAAGAGTCTCCGACGCCTCCCAGCCAATTCCCCCCAGGAGGTAGTAACCGGGAAGTTCACTCAGCCGCCATCTTGCCTCCCCCTCCTGAAAAGTCCCAATTTATATCTTATAGACCAGTCCTTTCCGTTACCTTCCCACCAAATCGATGTCCAGACACTTCCTGCCCTGAAAAAATCCTGAAAAAGCCTGGTCCCGGAGAACCTCCAGCGGTGCCCAGCTGCCTCTTCCCAGGAGAGACGGCAAGGCAAGCTCACTCAGCCACCATCTTGTCATGTGATTATCCCATTCTTTCTTATCAGGCGGCATCGGGGATCTGTATCTCTTTTTTTGTTGTGTCATCTTGCTGCGTCAGCTCTCCGTGTGTGGGGCATCAGTCCTGGATGGGCTGCGATTTTGTGTGGGGCAGCTCTCCTTGCACAGGGGGCACTGTGGGGGCAGCCTTACGCCAGGGCACCCTTGCATGGGCCAGCACTCCTTGCATGCAGCATCTCTGTGCATGGACCAGCTTACCACATGAGCCAGGAGGCCCTGCGTATCGAACCCTTGGACCTCCTATATGGTAGGCAGATGCTCTATCTGTTGAGCCACATCTGCTTCCCATGTACTTGTTTTAATTACCATATTCATTCCAATAGCCACCATTGTTTCACATCCTTGCTACCATTTGCATTTTTATTCTTTTTAATTTAGCAATTCTGGGGTCAAATAGTGGTATACAATTGTGATTTTAATTTGCATTAAGCTGTATTGCAGACTTAATGCTTTACTTATTTTTGAACATTTCAAAGGTTGCTCATATCTACCTGTTAATTGTTGGTGTTCTTTGGTAAAAGGTAAAAGATTTATATGATCTGAAAAGAAACCAGAGTATTAAAGTGTTGGTATTTTCTGGAGGACTGTGCTCAGTTCTCTTTGATTCTCATCCTACATGCTTCATATTTTATATGTATTTTTATATATTTATACACATGTATTTCATATATTGTATATATGTATAAATAGATACACTTATTTTCTGCTTCTATTTTTATATCTATATTAATGACTTCCAAATCTCTCTATATAAACCAGACTTCCCTGCAATATCACACATCACTCTAGCTGCTATACATGTTTTCCAAAATGTTCTCCCAATTCCTCAGTCTCATGAACTGATTGGTCTATTCCTTGACCCTTTACCCTGTCAGCCAAAATTTTAAGAGTCCTCTTAGAGTCATCTTTTATCATATTTCACATATATCAAGATACTAAATATTGAGCCACAGTTCCTCAGATTTACTTCAGACCTTCACTGCCAATCCAAGAGATTATTAAAATAGGCTTTTTCCCCCTTGACTGGATATATATTTTTTAAATTATAGAAACGAAAGTTAAGAGAATACTGTAATGAATCCAGTGGATCCAAACACCTCCTTCAACAGGTATCAACATTTTTCCCATTTTGTTTTGGGCTTTTTTGAGTAGCTTAAAATGACATACACTTATTATCAGTTTCTGTAGGTCATGAGTCTAGGCACAGCTTAGCTGGATCCTCTGCTTAGGGATCTCAAGGCATAATCAAGGTGTAAGTCAGGACTCAGCTCTCATCAAAGGCTTGACTTGGGAGGAATCTATATCCAAGCTCCCTCAAGTTGTTGGCAGAATGCATTTCTTTGTGACTTATAGAAGTCATGGCAGCTTGATTTCATGTTTTTGTTTCTTTTGTTCTTTATAACTTCTTGATGTTCCAGGATTCCTTCTTTTATCGTTTCCTTTTTGTTTCAAGATGTTCTTTTAGGCATTCTTTTAGAGTCGGGCTGCTGGAGACAAAATCTCTTAGATTTTCTTTGTCTGAGATTGTCTTAATTTCTCCATTCCTGAGAGATATTTTCAGTGAATATTCAGAGTTCCTTCTGACTCCCTGGTATCTGATCAAAAATATGTTGTAATTCTTTTTGTTTTCCCCTATAGAGAAGACATTGTTTTTCTTTGGCTGATTTCAAGATTTTATCTTTGTCTTTAGTTTTCAAAAGTTTGATTATGATATAACTTGACATGAATTTATTTGGGGTTCACTCAGATTCTTAAATCTATAGTTTTATGTATTTTGCCAAATTTGGGGAAATTTAGCCATTATTTGAGTACTTTTTCAGCTCCATCCTCTTTATCCTCTTGTAGGATTCCAATAACAAAGGTTAGACCATTTATTATAGTCACACAAATCCCTGAATTTTTTTCCGTCTATTTTCTCTGTTGTCAGATTGGATAATTTCTACTCTGTGTCTTCAATTTCACGAATTCTTTCTTCTGTCCTCTCCATCTTGTTGTTGAGCCCATCCATTCAGTTTTTTAAAAATTTCAGTTATTGTACTTTTCAGTTCTAAAATTTCCATTTGATTCTTTTTTTTTTAAATTTTATTTTTAAATTTCCCTCCCCTCCCCCCCCACCCCAGTTGTCTGTTCTGTGTGTCTATTTGCTGTGTGTTCTTCTTTGTCTGCATCTGTTGTTGTCAGCGGCACGGGAATCTGTGTTTCTTTTGTTGCATCAGTTTGCTGTGTCAGTTCTCTGTGTGTGTGGTGCCATTCCTGGGAAGGCTGCAGTTTCTTTCGCACTGGGCGGCTGTCCTTATGGGGCACACTCCTTGCGCGTGGGGCTCCCCTCCACGGGGACACCCCTGCATGCCACGGCACTCCTTGGCGTGCATCAGCACTGCACGTGGGCCAGCTCCACATGGGTCAAGGAGGCCCAGGGTTTGAACCGTGGACCTCCCATGTGGTAGACGGATGCCTTAACCACTGGGCCAAGTCCGCTTCCCTCCATTTGATTCTTTATATCTTCTGTTTCTTTGCTTAGCATTTGTATTTTTTTTCCCACATGTTTAAAATTGCTCATTGAAATACTTTCATGATGGCTACTTTAAAATCTTTGTCAGATTATTTCCAACTTATATGTCATTTTGATGTTACTGTCCTTTTCTCAGTCAAATTTAGATTTTCCCAGTTTTGGGTATAATATGTAATTTTTTATTATCTTATGGGTATTTTAGGTATTATACTATGAGATTCTGAATCTTATTTCAATCTTCTGTTTTAATAGATCCCTTCTGACATTGTGCTGGTGAGGGAAGGGAGCACGGACTCATTATTGCCAGGTGGTAGTGAAACTTCAGATTCCTTAGTCAATCTCCTTCGACAACCTGGAATGTAAAAGTGAACAGTGAGGCATGCCTTATTACTGGTGGGCAGAGATAGAATTTCAGACTCTTTAGTAGGACTCTACTGACATCACCCTGGCTGGGAGGTGGAGGGACATTTTGTTACTACTCCCCACTTAGCCTCTGCTGACAATAGGTGAGGGGAGGAGGCCTCTTTACCACTGAATGGTAATAAAAGTTTCAGCATACCACTCAGCCTCCTTTGACCCTTGCGGCGAAAGAGAATCATGCCACATTGCTATTGGGTAGGGTTGGGAGTCTAGCATCCTTATATAGCCATCACTTTCCCCATGGGGGAGAGGGAGGCTTGATGCTGCTTGGCTGGGATGTAGGTCCCACTTCCCTCACTCAGTCTTTTCTGATACCGCCCTGGTGGTGGGGGAGGGGGAGATGCCTCTTTAAAGTTCAATGAGGTGAAAATCTAGGCTCCTCATATTACCTTTGCTGACAGGTATGGGTGGTAGAGTGGTTATTGTGTGTATTAGTTTCCTATTGCTACTGTAACTAATTACCATAAACTGTGGCTTAAAACAGTACTAAGGTGAGAGTTTTGAAATGGGTCTCACTGGGCTAATATCAAGATCTAGGCAGAGTTACTTTCCTTTCTGGAGGCTTGAGGGGAGAACATTTTCTTGCCTTCTCCAGCTTCTAAAGTCTGCTCACATTCCTTGTCTTATGGCCCCTTTCCATCTTTAAATTCAGCAATGGCCAGGGAATCTTTCTTATATCACATCAATCTGACACTGATTCTTCTTCCTCTCTCTCCCACTTAATAAGGACCCCTATGATTACTTTGGGTCCATTTCGATAATCCAGTATAATCTCCTTATTTCCAGGTCAGCTGATTAGCAACCTTAATGCTATGTGCAACTTTGATTACGTTATTTCAGTTATTACCAGAATATTTTGAGGATTGATTCCTAGAAGTGTTTTTGGTGTGCCAAAGGGTAAATGCACATGTACTATTACTAGATACTGCCAAAAGTTCCTCTATGGTAGTTGTACAGTTATTCATTTTCACTAACATTGTATAAGAATACCTGTTTTCCCACAACCAGTCCTGTGGAATATATTGCCAATTTTTGGATTTTTACAAATCTGATTGATAAAAAAATTATATTTCAGGAACATTTTAATATGTATTTCTCTTAGAATCGTCCCTTACAGACGTATCTTGTCTTAGTATCAGTGAATACATAGGCTGCCCTGTTGGCAGTCCCATCTAGCTTAGAGTTGCCAGTCCCAGAGGCTTTCATGCTAGAAGGAATTTTAAAATCTTTATATTCTTAGAACTTGTGCATTGTATTCGCTGAAATGATTTAGTAACCATCCAAGAGGTGCCTATAACCTCTATAACCTGAGATATAATTATAATGCCTATAAGCACATGTAGGAAGCTCCTTTTTCTTAGAAGACTCTCTCAAATAGCAGATGGCTTGGAAATTTTTCAGTCGCATTATCATTTGAGAAATTTCAAATAGTACTTCATTAGAAAAGAAAACTTTTCTAAGTTTAAGGATTGAATACTTCTTCAATTTGGCTATTCAAAATTTAGAATGAAATCAATTTATAGTCATCAGACTGGCAAAAATTTTAGAAGAGTTTATAATTATGATGGCTTTTGCTATATCTTATTCATTGATTATAGAAGTATTTCTAGAACGGAATCTGACATTCTCTATTAAAATTAAAATACACAGCACTTTCTCTGCCCAGAGGAGCCCACACCAAATCTTGGTGCATATTTCCATCTTTCTTTCCCATTTCTCAGCAAGCTCTGTTCTTTTTCCCATTTCCCAATAAATTCTTTTTACTGGCCTAACCAAAAAAACATTAAAATATAAATATGAAATTCCATTTCTGGGAATCTATCCCATAGAAATGAAAGTACTAATAGACAAAGACATGAAAGAATATTGGTTGCATCACTAATTGTTTTGGCTAAAAACTAGACACAAAATTAATGCTCAGTCCAGTAGGGGAAATTGCTCAATACATTATCACTGTGGAATATTATCCAGTAATTTAAATTATGAATTTGTGTTATATCAGATAGAAAGGATTTCCATGGGTTGTGTTGAGTGAAAACAAGATGAGAATAGTGTGATTGCATACTTATTAAACCAGCAATGACAAAAGTAACCCTAGTAAGTATGTATACAAATGTGTGTGTAGATCATATAACTACAGAGAAAAATATTTGAAGGAGACACTGTAGATTGTTAACTTTGCTTTTGAGATTGGGAAGACAAAGGAAGAAAAAAATAAATAGCAGTAAAAACATAATATATAAATATGGTTACATTTATGTAAAATTAAATATAGTTGTTGGTTTTATATGTAAAGGCATTAAATAAAAATAATTTTGTAAAATCTGCATACCGTAAGTTGTGTAATATATAAATATGAAAGTAAAGGTTTATCTTAGGAAACCACAGACATTTTTATTTTTGAGAATTAACTAAGCATATGTATAATTTTGGTTTATTTCTTTAGTAATTCCACTGAGTCAAGATGTTCTGGTAACATTTGGAAAAGAACAGGTAAGTCATTTTATGAATTTGTATTAATTCCAAATAATTTATAACTAGAACTATTTTTGGTAAATTCATGACATAAGAAATAGGATGAAACTACTTTAAAACCATACTAATTTTTTATTTCTATTTTAATTATGTTTTATTGAGCAAAATATTTTATTTAAAAAGATATGAATTTTTTTTTAAAAACTCCCCCCCCATTGTCTGCTCTCTGTGTCCATTCACTGTGTGTTCTTCTGTTTCCACTTGTATTAGGCGGCACTGGGATCTGTGTCTCTTTTTGTTGTGTCATCTTGCTGCATCAGGTCTCTGTGTGTGTGGCACAATTCCTGGGTGGGCTGCGGTTTTGCACAGGGCAGCTCTCCTTGCGCGGGGGGCCACTCCTTGCTCGGGGGGCACCCTTACATGGGGGCATCCCTGTGTGGACCAGCACTCCTTGCATGCAGCAGCACTGAGAGTGGGCCAGCTCACCACATGAGCCAGGAGGCTCTGGGTATTGAACCCTTGGACCTCCTCTATAGGTACAGGTAGGCAGATGCTCTATCTGTTGAGCCATATCCACTTCCCAAAAGATTTGAATTTTGAACTTAATTTTTATATCGGAACTATTGCTAAGGTTAGTGTTTAATATTTATTTGGAATAAGTTGCTATATGATATGTTTATTACTTACATAGCACAGAGGGTCTAAAAGAGTAAGGGATGAAATCCCATTGTGACTGCTCTCCCAGGGAAGCCAACTGCTCAGGTCACAATGGGTGGATGGCAGTTCCACTGGCCCATTTTGCTTCAGAGAACAGAGACAAATCTGTGCTGTTTGAGTGTTGAGTGTATATCCATCTCAAGGGGAGGGGCCCTGTCACTGAGAGTTCCTTCCTGATGAGCATCTGGGACTGCTTGTTCCTGGTTTCTGGGTTCAAAGTATGTTCGGATTGTTTTATTAGATCTAACATCTGCCCTCAGCTTTGGAATAGAAATAGACTGAAATACCTGCAATAATAAACAAGGAGGCAGAGGGTAGGCTAGTGTTGACTGATGGTCACTGAGTGTGTCTGTGACTCCCCCAGCAGTAGGAACCTTATTTCCATACATAATTTTGGTTGGTTAAACTGTCTTCCTAATTAAAGGCAAAAAGGTTAACCATTGCTAAATGGCCACCCACATACATATCTTCCTCTTAAAACATAATATAAATGTCAATAAAGACATTTTTTAGCATATAAGTTCATAGACTCAAAGTGAATGAGAGAGAACAAAAGCCAAAAAAGTTTGTGGAGCATGGAAATAGATCATTATCTGTGTGTTTAGAGACAGAAATAGTGACGAAAAAAAAGATTGTCTCCCTAAGGAATTAAAGAAAGTCTTGGGATTTAAAAGAACCTATTATTGTAAAATTCAGAGTTCAGGTTTAGAGCTAAAACAAGGAGATTGCTTTTACAATCAGAATATAGAACAACTAGACTTTCCCAAGTTACTGTCTTTGTTCCAATCATGCAGCTAACTTTATAGCCACATACCTGAAGATCAAGGGTTCATTATGTGGAGATGTTAAACTAGTGAGGCTCTGGACTCAGGCACACCAGGTTGGTACTTAGAAAGATTAAATAAACCTTTCCATACTGAATGGTAAAATTACCAGTTCCTTTCTCTGTTCTGTCTCCAGAGTTCCTGCAGTCTAGTAGAATATATTTCCAGACAAGGGATAAAATAATTTCTGGAGAAACTAAGTGGCACAAGAGAAAAGATACATAAGTACTAATATTTGGGGGTCCACAGTGAACAAATAGGGTGGCCACAGGTCAAAAAAGCCCCCTTTATGAACCAAGAATTTTTAGTAAGCTTTCAAATTTTAAATATGAATTGTCAGCAAAGGATCATCACACATTTGAGAAATAACTCCGAATGGAAAAGCAGGAAACTAGAACAATTGAACAAAGATGAACCTTAAGGAACTAGAGACAATTTGGGGGACAGAAGAAAATTTAAATATATTTACCTTCAGAGGGATCAGAAAAACATTCGAGTCCATGAGACAATAGAATACCAATTTTTTTTTTTAAAAAGGGCCATACCCACTAGGATGTTTACAATAGAAAACACAGAAAAATATTGGTGAGAATGTAGAGAAATTGGAACTCTCATAAACTGCTGGTGTGAATGTAAAATGATGCAGCCACTGTGGAAAACAGTCTGGAAGTAGCTCAAAAGATAAAACTTCTAGTTTCTATGTGAGCCTGCAATTTCACTCCTAACTATATACCTATAGTAGGTTATATCCAGTAATTGTTATCCTTATAAGAAGAGAGGACATACAGACATACACACTGACATACCATGTGACATACCATACCATGTGAAGGAGGCGGAGATTGGAGTGATGCAGCTACAAGTCAAAGAACACCAAGGATTTCCAGGAACCACCAGAAGTTAGGAAAAGGCAGGGGAGTATTCTTCAGTGGAGTCTTAAGAGGGAACATGGCTTTGTTGACACCTCGATTTCAGACTTCTGTCCTCCAGAACTGAGAGAATAAATTTATGTTAGGTTACCAGATTAGGTACTTTGTGAGGCAGCCCTTGGAAACTAATATAATACCCAAGAGAAACTGAAATATATTCAAGCAAAAACTTGTACATGACACTGTTCTGTCTGTGGATCAATGTTTAATCAGTGTATGTTGTTTTTTTTTTTAAAGATTTATTTATTTATTTAATACCCCCCCCTCCCCCAGTTGTCTGTTCTCTGTGTTCATTTGCTGCCTCTTGTTTCTTTGTCTGCTTCTGTTGTTGTCAGCGGCACAGGAAGTGTGGGCGGCGCCATTCCCGGGCAGGCTGCACTCTCTTTCGCGCTGGGCGGCTCTTATGGGTGCACTCCTTGCGTGTGGGGCTCCCCGGCGGGGGGGACACTTCTGCTTGGCATGGCACTCCTTATGCGCATCAGCACTGCGCATGGGCCAGCTCCACACCTGTCAAGGAGGCCAGGGGTTTGAACCGCGGGCCTCCCATGTGGTAGACGGACGCCCTAATCACTGGGCCAAGTTCGTTTCCCCTAATCAGTGTATGTTGGCATTGTGGACTAATGGCTTGAATGCAGTTATGATACGTGTTTTGTACCCAAAAGTTTTGGGTACCCCATACTACAGTTAGATAAGTGGTAGCCACACCAAGATGTAATTTAGTCTGAGTATGTCATAAGGCCTCCCATAGCTTCTCTCTTCTCAGGGTTGGTCCATTCTCCAGGGGCATTCAGGACTACCATGTGAAGCCTACTGCTTTATTCCCATCCAAGATGCATTGTCTTTCCCTTTTTTGTTTTATAGCTTTCCACCTACCAAACAATGGTAATAGATATTTGTGAACAGAATGACTGCAGCTTGTCAGAAATGTAGCTGCTATATTGTCCATTAGTCCAGGGAACTTTCTAAGCATTTAGGTAACTATAAGATTTATAGTTACGCAGTTATCAGTTTGCCACACGTTGTATACTGCTGGTCTGATGGCCTGGTGGGAAGTAGCTCCCAGAAATCTCGTCCCAGATGATATTGTTTCTAGTAGATGTAACTTGAAAAATGAATCAAAAGTACTTGATTTCCACTTAGTCATTGACAGTTGGTCTAATTCAATATCACATCCTATGACCAGAGTATCTCCCAGGGCAAGGCCACTAAAGGTTTTGATCTTCCATTTGACCCTCTCAGTTTCTAAAAGCAGGGGTGGAAGCAAACATGGCTTCACCCACTCAGACATCTGATATAATTATCCAAGAGACAATATTTTACTTTCCCTCAGATTGCTTGATGCACCAATGTAATACTGTATTTCACTCATTGCACAGTCCATTTATTCATTCCTTTATACTCTGCTGTTTGTCCTAATTTCCATTTGTCATTGATTTTTATTTATTTTTTATTAGAGAAGTTGTAGGTTTATGGAAAAATCTTACATAAAATACAGAGTTCCCATATACCACCCAATTATTAACACCTAGCCATTAGCGTGCTACATTTGTTGCAATTGATGAAAGAACAATTTTATCATTGTATTATTAACTATAGTCCATGGTTTGTATTAGGATTAACTCATCATTCCCTACCCTGACCCTAGCTCTAGTAACCTACATTCTAATTTCTGTTTCTGTGGATTTTCTTATTCAAATTATTTCGGTTAGTGAGATCATACAGTATTTGTCCTTTTGCATCTGGCTTATTTCACTCAACATGAGTCTTCAAGGTTCATCCTTGTCGGATGTATCAGATCTTCATTTATTTTTTATGACTGAATAATATTCTGTTATGTGTATGTATATACTGCATTTTGTTTATCCACTTATCAGTTGATAGACACTTGGGTTGCTTCCATATTTTGGCAATTGTACATGTTGCTGAAAACATTAGCATAAAAATATCTGCTCAAGTCCCCGCTTTTAATTCTTTTGTGTATGTACCTCCAAACTGACTTCCACAGTGATGGCACCATTTTACATTCCCACCAACAATAAATGAGAGTTCCTATTTTCAACATCCTCTCCAACACTTGTAATTTTCTGTTTTGTTTCTTTTCATAGTAGCCATTCTAGTGGGTACGAAGTGCTATCCCATTGTGGTTTTAATCTGTATTGCCCTAATGGCTAATTATGTTGAACATATTTTTATGTGCTTTTTGGCCATTTATATATCTTCTTCGGAGAAAAGTCTTTTCAAGTCTTTGGCCCTTTTTTTCTTTTTTAAAGATTTATGTATTTTTTTCTGACTTTCCTTCCCCCCTGTTGTCTGCTCTCTATGTTCATTCGCTGTGTGTTCTTCTGTGTCTGCTTGTATCCTCATTAGGTGGCTCTGGGAACTGATCCTGGAACCTTCCGGAGTGGGAGAGAGGCTATCATTCTCTTGTGCCACCTCAGCTTCCTGTTATGCTATGTCTCTTATTTGTCTCTTCTCTGTATCTCGTTGCTTCATCTTGCTGTGCCAACTCTCCACATTGGCTGGCACTCCTGTGCGAGTAGGCACTCCCGCATTGGCCGGCACTCCGTGTGGGCCAGCCCGTCACACGAGCCAGCTTGCCTTCACCAGGAGACCCTGGGCATCAAACCCTGGACCTCCTGTATAGTAGACAGGAATCCCAACTGCTTTAGCCACATCCATTTCCCGGCCCATTTTTTTAAATTGGGTTGTTTCTCTTTTTGTTATTATGTTGTAGGGTTTTTTAATTTTATTTTTGTGGTTAGTATATTTTTTATTAATACTTAAAAAAAATTTTTTTTTAAATACTTTAGATTACATAAAAATACAGGGGATTCCCATATGCCCCTCTTCCTATCCCTTTCACACTTTCTAACATTAACAACATCCCTCATTAGTGTGGTGCATTTGTTATAATTGATGAACACATAATTGAGCTTGTTACTAAGCATGAATTTCAATTTACATTATAGTTTACACTGTCCTGCACAATTTCAAAGTTATGACAAATGTAATTGCCTGTATCCATCATTGTAACATCATTCAGGACAATTCCAGTGTCCTGATAATGCCCCCATATTACATCTGTTTTTCCCTCTCCCTCCCCTTGGAACCTCCAGTGGTCACTGCATCCACATCAATGATAAAAGTTCTTCCATTGCTAGAATAACAATAAGTCTATAGTTGAATAATAGTAAATCTATAATAGTCCATCGTTCATTCTCCAATCCTGAGAATTATAGAATGATGATGCCTACTCCACCTCTAACTGAGAAGGGGCTTAGATCCCATGGGGCTGATGGATGGGACTGTCTTGCTTGCAGCTGCAGACTCTCTCTGTTCCTTGGGATGGATGTTATCAATCTCCTTGATAGTTGTCCTGGGTGAGTCCAAAGAACTAGAGAGTAGGTGTTGCAGCACTGTTGAGATTCAGGGCCCAACTGGCACATGGACAGCCCAAAGATTTAAGTTTCTTTGACATACATCTATCAACTCTAGTACTAACTATAGGTTAAAATTGAAGGGACAGAAGAGCCATGTGTAGGGAAACCACAAGAGTACAACTCTATCACACTGGGGACCATAAACTCTAAAGTATGGCCCACTGACAGGGCATCGAACTCCTGAGCTATCTGCCCTGCCCATAGTGTCTGGGTGTCTCTAGAGCCATCAGGAGCCCTGCTATTTGAGGCAGTATTTACTGTGGCAATCAGTGAGATCCTGCTGAGATGTGCATAAGCATAACCTCTGGAATGACCCCCTGACTTACTTTGAAATCTCTTAGCCATAAAAACTCACTTGTATTTACCATTTCCCTTTTATGGTTGAGGTCTTTTTCAGGTGCATTGCTAGTTGATGCTTGGTAATAATCCCTCAGTGCCAGGGAAGCTCATCCCCAGGAGTCATGTGTCACACCAGGACATTTATATGCTGAGTTTGGCTTAGAAAGAGGCCACATTTGAGTAACAAGGAGGCATTCAGGAGGTAACTCTTAAGTAACATATAATACTAGGCTAAGTTTCAATTGCAAAAGAAAAGGTTCTTAAGTACTGTCACCAAGATCAAGGGCCCCGGCGGCGGACTTGGCCCAATGGTTAGGGCATCTGTCTACCACATGGGAGGTCTGCGGTTCAAATCCCGGGCCTCCTTGACCCATGCGGAGCTGGCCCACGCGCGGTGCTGATGTGCACAAGGAGTCCCTGCGTAGGGGAGCCCTACGCACAAGGAGTGCGCCCCGTAAGGAGAGCCGCCCAGCGCAAAAGAAAGTGCGACCTGCCTAGGAATGGCGCCCCATACGCGGAGAGTTGACGCAGCAAGATGACGCAACAGAAAGAAACACAGATTCCCGTGCCGCTGACAACAACAGAAGCGGACAAAGAAGATGCAGCAAATAAACACAGAGAATAGACAACCAGAGTGGGGGAAGAAGGGGAGAGAAATAAATAAATAAATCTTTAAAAAAAAAAAAAAGATCAAGGGCCCATTGCAGTGGTTCATTCTCCTTCACCAGGCACTGCCCCTGTACTTGGACGGGTTCTTGCTGTCCCATTAGAGAATGTGGCTGAGCTCCCCAGGATGGGAATTTAATATTCTTTCAGTTATTTTTTTTTTAATTTTTTTTAAAGATTTATTTAATTTATTTATTTAATTCCCCTCCCCTCCCCTGGTTTTCTGTTTTCTGTGTCTTTTTGCTGCGTCTTGTTTCTTTGTCCGCTTCTGTTGTCGTCAGCGGCACAGGAAGTGTGGGTGGCACCATTTCTCGGCAGGCTGCTCCCTCCTTCACGCTGGGCGGCTCTTCTTATGGGTGCACTCCTTGCGCGTGGGGCTCCCCTACGCGGGGGACACCCCTGTGTGGCACGGCACTCCTTGCGCGCATCAGCACTGCACATGGGCCAGCTCCACACGGGTCAAGGAGGCCCGGGGCTTGAACCGGGGACCTCCCATGTGGTAGACGGATGCCCTAACCACTGGGCCAAAGTCCGTTTCCCTCTTTCAGTTATTGTGTGGATCTCCACCCAGTGTGACAGTGACCTGTGAATACTTGAACACATTCATATGCCTTAGTGGTATGTCCCAGGTGTACCTCCTCCCATGCATCCTCCATTACTGACAACAGTGCACCAATGATCCTCCCCTGCCACAGCTGTGACCCTTCTTGGATCCAAAACTTCTTAAAAAATTAGCCACCCACCAAAATAACCAATAAAGTTAATAAGAAGATGAAATAATAATGATAGTTTTAAAAATAACAAAATACAAAAAATTGAAATAAATATTTTTGACATTGTGTCTCATCACTAAGATCTGTTGCCTTGTATGTACAGTAACATTTTCTTCCATATATTCCACCAGTATCTTATTTTTTTTTCATTTTATCTTCAAAGAAGCTTTAGGTTACAGAAGTCATGTAAATTTTGCTCATATGGGCATTAGCTCAACAGCCCTCAACCTCCTTCCTGTCTCCTTATAAACCTATCTTTCAGATTCTAGCTCTGTGAGTCTGCTCAGTGTGCTTAATTCATCAGTGACGTCATGTAACATTTGTCCTTCAGTGCATCTTGCTTCACTCAACATAAGTCTTCAAGATTCATCCATGTTATCCCATGTGTTAATACTGTATTCCTTCTTAAAGCTGAGTGTTATTCCATTGTATGTATATACCAGAGTTTGTTTATCCATTAATCTGTTGATGGGCACTATTAGCAATAGTGAATAATGCTGCTATGAACATTGGTGTGATATATCTGTTCGTGTTCCTGCTTTCAATTCTTCTAAATAGATATGCAGCAATGGGATTGCTGGATCATATGGCAGTTCTATAGTTAGCTTACTGAGAAACCATGAACCATCCTCCACAATGGCTGCACCATTCTGCATTCCACCAGCAATGGATAAGGGTTCACTGTCCTCCATATCCTCTCCAACATTTGTAGTCCTTTGTTTTTTAACTGTTTTTTAAAAAATAGGCATCAGTCTAATGGGTGTAAGATGATAATCTCATTGTAGTTTCGATTTGCATTTCCCTAATAGCTAGTGATGTTGAGCATCTTTCCATATGCTTTTTAGCCATTTGTATTTCTTTGGAGAAGTGTTTATTCAAATCAAGTCAAATCACTTGCCCATTTATTAAATGGGTTGTTTGTCTTTTATTTTCAAGATGTCGGATTTCTTTATATGTGCTGGATATTAGACCCCTATCAGATAAATGTTTACCAAATATTTTCTCCCATTGGGTCAACTGCCTTTTCACTTTCTTCACAAACTCCTTTGAGGTGCAAAAGTTTTTAATTTTGAGGAGGTCCCATTGATCAATTTTTTCTTTCATTGCTTGTGCTTTGGATGTAAAATTTGTGAAACCATTTCCTACAACAAGATCTTATAGATGCTTCTCAACATTATCTTCCAAAATCTTTATGGTCTTGGCTCTTATACTTAGATCTGTGATCCACCTTGAGTTAATTTTTGTATAAGGTGTGAAATGGTGTTCTTCTCTCATTCTCTTGGATATGGATATTCAGTTCTCCAAGTACCATTTGTTGAAGAAGCCATTCTCTCCCAGTTGAGTGGGCTTGGTGGCTTTGTTGAATATCAGTTGGCTGTATATGTGAGGATCTATATCAGAACTCTCAGTTCTTTTCCATTGGTCAGTATATCTATCCTTGTGCCAGTACCATACAGTTTGACCACTGTAACTTTGTAGTATATTTTAAAATGAGTTAGTATGTTTCCTCCAATTTAATTTTTCTTCTTTAATTTGTCTTTGGCTATTCAGGGCCCCTTGCCCTTCTGAATAAATTTCATAGTTAGCTTTTCTAATTCAGTAAAATGCTGTGGAACAAGACCAGGAACCCACAATGAAGCATAAGCTTGAATTGTGGAGAGCCTGGGGGAAGGGACATGAAGTGCCAGGAATTTCTTCTATGGCTTTTGAAGCTGTGTTTTCTTGATTCAGCTCTTGACCAGGTAATGTTTCCCTCTATCTGGAGGAAGGTTCCTCTGTTGCTTTTGCTGAAGGAGGGTTCTAACAGTGGCTTCCCTCAGACCTGGGTCCCAGCAGTCTGAAGTAGCTAATAGCAGTGATTGGCGATCATAGTGCAGCTCCCTACGGTTTGGAGGATTAGACATTTATGTTCCATTCTGGCATCAGGAAACTGTGCCATGAGCCCAAACTGCAGTCCCCGCCACAGCTTACCGTGATGCTGTAGGTTGGGATATGGTAGCCATTGCAGGGAGGGTAAAACTTGTCAGTATTTACCACAATTTACCACCCTCTTCTCTTTCTCCACCCTGGATGAGGCACAGCGTTCTGCTAGACTCTGGAGTTTCAAAATAGTTGATTCAGACAGTTCCTGCCAATTCAATAGTTGTTTGGAGTGGGACTGATTCCTGGAGCTTCTTACTCTGCCATCTTCCCACAGTTCTTTTTGTCATTAATTTTTTCTCAGCTTTTATGCCTTTGGAAGGGACATTTGCTTCAGCCATTGTGCTGATCCAGATTCCTGGATCCAGTCTAGCAAGTGCCTCCTCCTCATTCCTTTTCCATTCATGTAGGTCAAGATTATATAAATATGAAATTAGTCAGTTATCTCAACCACTAGACAATATACCTGCATTTATTGTCAACTCCATTTTTGCTGGATGGTGCAAAGGCACAGTTCAGTCCATCAGACCTGTAAGAATTGTGGCACAAAGGTTTAAAGGCATTTTTAGTTTCTTGTTTATGTACCATCTTCTTCTAGTAGTCACAGTTGAAGCCTGGTTCAGGACTTCAACTGCTAGGAAAGAAGAAAGTTGAGGCAATGTATGGAAGAATTGTATAGTCATACCAGTATCCTCCCCTACCTCCTCTTCCCTGGATCCCTCAGAAAAGCTGAGAAATACATTGAGTAGGAACCCTCCCTTGGCCTCCCTTATGCTGAATATGAGCATACACTCATGGAGGTATGTACACCAGACTTTAATAACTGTATCTACTCCCATTTTAGAAAACAGGTGTTTCAATTTCTCATTCCATCCCTTCTCTGAGAATGATACGCAATTCGATATGTGTCCCTTTGATGTGATACCTCTTTGTCCATTGTTGGACACTGTGGGCTGTAAAGTATGTTCCTTGGTCTGAAGAAATGTAACTGGGTTAAATTGGTATAGTGTCTTCTGCTCCAGTCCTTTTACAGTGTTTTGAAACTTGCATCTATCATGAGGTATACAAAGCCTAGTCCAGAGTGAGTATATATTCCTATCAGGATCCATTTGTAGCCTCGTGGGGCTACTAGTAGTGTTCTAATATAGTCTACCTGCCAGCTATATGTGCAGGGGGCTTGGGGAGCTTCTTCTCCAGGAATCTGCCCCAGAGCTATCTGCAGCCAGTAGTAACAGAGGTTGCTAGCAGATAGTACACTTCTTTTTGGCACATTCTGCTTCAGAGGATACAAAAGAAATTCATTGTTGATCACCCCATCTCTATATTGCTTCAGTTCCCCCATGTTCAATCATACCATGAACCCAGGGGGCCACCTAAAGTGAGAACACTAGGAAATCCATTTGCTGGTTTCAATCACTTCCAACCTAGAAGGGAGTTGTTCTGATGGGCATCAGTAGGTCCTACTTTAGGGAAGTGGACTTGGCCCAGTGGTTAGGGTGTCCGCCTACCACACGGGAGGTCCGCGGTTCAAACCCCGGGCCTCCTTGATCCGTGTGGAGCTGGCCCATGCGCAGTGCTGATGCGCGCAAGGAGTGCCCTGCCACGCAGGGGTGTCCCCCGCGTAGGGGATCCCCACGTGCAAGGAGTGCACCCTGTAAGGAGAGCTGCCCAGCGGAAAGTGCAGCCTGCCCGGGAATGGCACCACACACACGGAGAGCTGACACAACAAGATGATGCAACAAAGAGAAACACAGATTCCCGTGCCACTGACAACAACAGAAGAGGACAAAGAAGAAGATGCAGCAAATAGACACAGAGAACAGACAACCGGGGAGGGGGAAGGATGGGGGAGAAATAAATAAATCTTTAAAAAAAAAAATAGGTCCTACTTTAATAATCCTTTTCAGTTTCCACAGCGATTTCCATAGGGCTGTTTCTCATATGAGCATCCCTTCAGTAGTCCCGTTTTCCATTGCTCATTTGCCTGATCGTATGGCCAGGCCATTGGCTACTGCCTGTGAATCTATATACACCCAAACATCAGAGCTCTTATTTTTGTTCAGTTCTTCCATCACTACAGGTAAAGACCATTCAATACAGTCCACTGATCTGATTTATTCTTCCCTTTTTCAACCAGTTTTTCCATCAGTCAGTCATAGGGGGGCAACCTTCCAGACGGGATACTGTCCATCTACCTTGGAATGACCATCTGTAAACAAAGTAGCTTTTTGCTTGTCAGTCAAGGGTTGTTCCAGGGCACTGTCTATGTGGCAGTAGAATCCAGCAACAATTCAGGTCATTCCAAAATCAGCCCTAGAGAAAAAGAGGTTACCTGTTATAAGGCTACCGTTGCGTCCCCACTCCTTTCAGCAATACCTGATAGTCAGTAACTAATCAATAAAGGTTTATTGAATGAATGATTTTCATTTGCATCTGTTTTTGTAGAGTCTCCTTAGAAAAGAGATCTAATCTTCCTGATTATTGAAATCTTACCATTAGCTTGCTTTCAGAATGAAATTAAAATATTGTTCAAAATCTCTTCTTGTATTTTAACATTAAACCATAAATGTTAAAAGAAATTTAGTACCTGCTTTATACTTACCCTTTCAAACTTTCTACTAGGCTTTTTTGCTATTGATTTCTGAACTGAAGTATCTGTTCTACTCCAATATGTAAATTTCACTGTCATCCAGACCTACAGCTATTCATAGAATGAAGTACTCAACAATTAATTTGAATTATTTTGTTTTAGTTCCAAAAATTGACCCATGATCTTGAAATGGTACTGTCTACTATTCAGACAAAGAATGACAAATTAAAGGGAGACTTGGAAAGGTAAATTGTTATAAATACCATTAATCATTGATATGTGTTGAATTGGCATTTAATCTTTTATTTCATTGTTGTTGTTTTATTTTTCCATGTTTAAAGGGAGCAACATTGGTTGGATGAACAAAAACAGATACTGGAATCTCTTAATGTGCTACACAATGAACTAAAAATTCAGATCGAACCATTTTCTGAATCACGGTAATAATTTTATGTTCTAGGTTTTTAAAATAGGAGAAAATATTTTCTTTTTATGTAGCATAATATATAGTTGGAAAGAAGGTAAATTTTTAATAGGAATCATGAGTCTTCTGCTAACTTTTGCCAGTCCTTAGTTCGTGACCCTTTATGAATGACTTAACTTGTTTGTACTTTTAGTTTCCCTCAATGTTAAATAGATAATATTACTTTCATAAAGTTGTTTATTTGGTTTGAGCAAATGAAATTTGAACAAAATTTTTTATCAACTTTATAAATGTGCATATTTATCTGCTAAATGTTTCTCTTGATTTTTTTAATCTATTAGAATTTTTAATGAACTAAAAACAAAAATGCTTAATATAAGAGAGTATAAGGAGAAACTCTTGATGACCTTGGGTGAGTTTCTAGAAGACCATTTTCCTCTGCCTGATGAAAGTACTAAAAAAAAAAAGGTAAGTTTCAGAGCAGCTATTCATGTAGCTACATATTTGAAATGGTTTCAGGTAGGTTGATAAATTTTTATATGTTTATTATATGTTTCAATATGTACACACATAGGCAAATGTACAGAAATACTCCATAGTCACATTATAATATTTATTTAAAATTAGAAGCAATGTAATTGTTCAATAAGATGGAATTTCTTAAATACATTTTTTGTGTTGTATCCATATGATAGAAAAAGGTGCAGCTTTTAAAAGTAATATACTGGAGGGGAAGCAGATGTGGCTCAAGCAATTGGGCTCCCGTCTACCAGATAGGAGATCCAGGGTTCAGTGCCAGGGCCTCCTGGTGAAGGCAAGCTGGCCCGTGTAGGCAAGCTGGGCACATGTGGAGTGCTGGCCTGGGGAGAGCACTGCCCGGCATAGGAGTGCTGCCCTGCACAGGAGTGTTGGCCCACATGGAGAGCTGGTGCAGCAAGATGACGCAACAAAAGGAGACACACAGAAGAGATAATAAGAGACGTAGCAGACCAGGGAGCTAAGGTGGCACAAGAGAATGATTGCCTCTCTTCCACTCCGGAAGATCCCAGGATTGGTTCTCAGAGCCACCTAATAAGAAGACAAGCAGACACAGAAGAACACATGGCAAATGGACACAGAAAGCAGACAGCGGGGGGTGGGGGTGGGGAATAAATAAATAAATTTAAAAATAATAAAAGTAATATACTGGGGGAGTGGATATATCTCATTGGTTTATTGCTTGCTTCCCATGTGTGAGGTCCTGGGTTCAATCCCTACTTCCTCCTAAAAAAAAAAAGAATACATTCTCACAATAGGTGGGATTAAATATTAAAATGAATGTGAACTATCTTGTCTCTCAAGGAGATGGATAATAATGATAAAGGGAGCTTCCCTTTTTAAAAAAAGTAATGAAGAGGAAGTGGATTGTGGGAAGATGGTATTGAATTAGGTAGAAAGCTCAGCTTTCTCACAAAAACAACAGAGAAAGAGCCAAGAGCTGCCCAGGGGATCTGCTTTGGTGATCAGCAGACCAGAACAGTGCTACAGCTCCCAGGAGGGTGATGGACAGAGAGGAAGAACCTGAACAACAAGCTGAGTTACTAAACCTCCCAGCCGCTGGGAAGGGCTCTTCTCCCCTTCCCCCCAAGTTATTAAGCAGTTATAATATCCCAGGTTCATTGCAGCTGACTGAGAGGGAAGGAGATGTCTTCCTCCCTGTCAGGTGTTACAAGGGAAAAGGGAAGGAGAGTTGGGGGCTTTTATTCAGTGAATTTGACCAGTTGAGCCCACATTGAATCTCAGCTCTGGCCAGACCAAAACATTGGGGAAAACAGAGTGATACACCTTAGTGGAAAGGTGTGCCAATAAGTGTCACCTGCTGGCCGATCTCAAAATTGCATGGACAAAAACTGCACATGGGCTTTTTGTTGTCTAACTTCTGGAGGAAATCTGTGCCCCATCAGTGAGTCTCTGGCACAATTTTGATGACGTAGCTGGGAAATTTTCAAGACTTAGGATAAGTTGAACCAAATATCAAAGAAAAACTGAAAAAATAATACCGATAGTCAAGAGAAAGAAATTGGCCATCAGAGTAAATTCACCAACATATTCAGATGCCTAGATATCAGCAAAAAATTACAAACCATACCGGGAAGAGATGGCCCAGCCAAAGTAACAAACCAAATATCCTGATGAGATACAGGATTTAAGAGAATTAATCAATGAAAATCACACAGTTCTCCTAAACGAATTTAAAGAATTCAAAGAAAATATTACTAAAGAGATAAAGGATATTAAGAAGACACTGGGTGAACAAAAAAAACATTTTGGAAGTCTGCAAAAAAGTAAGAGATCTTATGGAAATGAAAGACATGATGGATGAGACTTGAAAAAACAGAGGCACATAAGAGCAGATTTGAAAGGCTCGAAAATAGAATTAGTGACTTCAAAGAGAATATCTGAACTGGAAAAGAAGGAGAACAAAAAGAGAAGAGAATGGAAAAAATGGAACAGGTTCTCAGGGAATTGAATGACAACACAAAATGCCAAAACATACACATTATTGGTGTCCCATGAGGAGAAGAAAATGGAAAAGGGGAGAAAGAATACTTGAGAAAATAATAAGTGAAAACTTCCCAATCCTTATGAAAGACATAAATATCTAAGGACAGTGCATCCCAAACAGAATAAATACGACTAGACTTACCTTAAGATACCTACTATTCAGAATGACAAATATCAGAGATAAAGAGAAGATTGTGAAGCAGCAAGAGAGAAGCAATGCATCACATACAAGGGAACCTCTTTTAGATTAAGTGCTAACCTCTCATTAGAAACCACTGAGGAGAGAAGAAAGAGGTATGGTGTATTTAAGGTACTAAAAGAGAAAAACTGCCAGCCAAGAATTCTGTATGTAGCAAACATATCCTTCAACAATGAGGGTGAGTTCAAAGTCTACACAGACAAACAAAACCTGATAGAACTTTACCGAAAGATCAGAATTACAAGAGATACTAAAGGGGGTGCTGCGACCTGGAAGGAAAAAAAACAGGGACAACAGACTTGAAGAAGAGTGTAGAAATGAAGATTATTAGAAAGGTAAATTAAAGGCTAAAAAGATAGACAGTAGTACAATATGACAACAGAAAGCCAAAGGTCAAAATGGGTGAAATAAGTACGCCTTTACAATAATAAAAATGAATGTTAATGGTTTAAACTCCCAAATCAAAATACATAGACTGAGAAATGGATTTTTAAAAAAGAAGCCAGCTGTCTGTTGTCTACAGGAGACTTACCTCAGATGTAAGGACACAACCAGGTTGAAAATGAAAAGTTAGTAAAAGATATTCCACGCATAGAGTAATCAAAAAAGAACTGAAGTAGCAATACTAATATTGGATAAAATAGATTTTAAATGCAAAACTTATAAGGGGTGAAGAAGGTCATTATATATTAATAAAAGGGGCAATTCAGCAAGATGAAATAACTATACTAAATATTTGTGGAACTAACCTGAGTGCCCCAAGATACATGAGGCACACATTGGTAAAGCTGAAGGGAGAAATAGATGTCTCTACAAAAACAGTTGGAGACTTCAATATACCACTCTCAATATTAGGAAGAACATCTGGACAGAGGATAAATAAATAAACAGAGCTTGAATAATATGATAAATGAACTAGACCTAATAGACATTTATATAGCATTGCACCCCAAAGCAGCATAATAATACATTCTTTTCAACTGCTTATGAATTCTTCTCTAAGATAGACCATATGTTGAGTCACAAGACAAGTCTTAACAAATTTAAAGAGATTGAAATACAAAACACAATCCCTGACCACAACAGAATGAAGCTGGGAATCAATAATGGAAGAGGAAGACTCATAAATACTTCGAGATTAAACAACACACTATAAAATAATCACTGGATCAAAGAAGAAATTGCAAGGGAATTCAGCAAATATTTTGAGACAAATGAAAATGAGAACACAGTATATCAAAACCTATTGGACACTGCAAAGACAGTACTAAAGGGAAATTTATAGCCCTCAATGCTTACATTAAAAAAGAAGAGCTAAAATTGAAGATTGAAGATCTAACTCCACACCTGGAGGAATTAGAAAAAGAAAAGGAAATTCATCTCAAACCAAGCCAAAGAAAAGAAATAACAAAAATCAGATCTGAAATATATTGAGAGAAAAAAAAAAATACAATAGAACAAATCAACAAAACCAAAAGTTGGTTCTTTGAGAAGATCAACAAAATTGACAAAACCTTAGCTAGCCTGACAAAGAAAAAAAGAGAGAAGATGCAAATAAATAAAATCAGAAATGAGAGGGACTACATTATCACTAACCCCGCAAAATTGAGAATGATCATAAGAGGATATTATGGGGAGGTGGATTTGGCTCAACTGGTAGAGCATCCACCTATCACATGGGAGGTCCAGGGTTCAAACCCAGGGCCTCCTGGTCCATGTGGTGAGCTGGTCCATGCGCAGTGCTGATGCACACAAGGAGTGCTGTGCCACACAGGGATGTCCCCTACCTAGGGGAGCCCCATGTGCAAGGAGTGCACCCTGCAAGGAGAGTTGCCCTGTGCAAAAAAAGTGCAGCCTGCCCAGGAGTGGTGATGCACACATGGAGACCTGATAAAGCAAGATGACGCAACAAAAAAGACATAGATTCCCAGTGCTGCTGACAAGAATGCAGGTGGACACAGAAGAGCACAGCAAATGGACACAGAGAACAGACAAGTGTGTTGGGAGGGGGGAGGCAGAAGGGGAGAGAAATAAAATAAATCTTATTTTAAAAAAAGAGGATATTATGAACAACTGTGTGCCAAAAAAATAGAAAATGTAGATGAGATAAACAAATTCCTAGAAACACATGAGCCACCTAGACTGACCCTAGAAGATATGGAAAACCTCAACAAACCAATCACAAGTGAAGAGATTGGAAAGGTCATAAAAAAACCTCCCAAAGATGAAAAGCCTTGGACCAGATGACTTCACAGGTGAATTTTACCAGTCATTCAGAAACAACCTAATGCCAGTTTTGCTCAAGCTCTTCCAGAAAATTGAACAAGAATGTTACCAAACTCGTTATATGAAGCCAACATCACCCTAATACCAAAACCAGATAAAGATACTCTATGTATTTGTCAGCCAAAGTGGTGCTGATGCAAAATACCAGATATTGGTTGGTTTTTATAAAGGGTATTTATTTGGGGTAGGCCATAAAACATAAGTTACTTCCCTCACCAAAGTCTGTTTTCACATGTTGGAGCAAGATGGCTGCTGATGTCTGCAAGGGTTCCTAGGTTCCTCTCCTCCCAGGACTTGCTTCTTTCCAGGCTTAGGGGTCCTCCTTTCCTGCGGCTCCAGCTTAAGGCTTCAGCATCCAACTCTAACATCAAAACTCCAACATCAAAAACCCTCAACTTTGTTCTTTGCTATGCCTTTTATCTGTGAGTCCCCACCCACCAAAGGGTGGGTACTCGATGCCCTACTGGCACAAGACGTTTACATAATTCCTTAATCAAGCAAACCTGTGAATCCAGTATAATCTAATATGCCCAAAGGAGATTAGTTTACAAACATAATCCAGTATTTCTTTTTGGAATTCATCAATAATATCAAACTGCTATACTATGAAAAAAGAAAATTAAAGGCCAATATCTCTAATGGATGTAGATGTATAAATCCTCAACAAAATACTTGCAAACAGAATCCTAAAGTACAGTAAAAGAATTAGAGGCCATGATCGAGAGGGGTTTATTCCAGGTATGCATAGGTGGTTTAACACAAGAAAATCAATTAGTGTAGTAAACCACGTTACTAAATTGAAGAAAAATCATATGGTCCTTTCTATTGATGCAGAATACAGCACCATTTCTTGATAAAAAACACTCAAAAGGGACTAGAAAGAAGCTTTCTCAATATGGTAAAATGCTTATATGAAAAGTCTACAGCCAGCATTGTATTTAACAGTAAAAGACTGAAAGCTTTCTAGCAGAAATCAGGAATAAGACAAGGCATCCCCACCGTCACCATTATTATTCAGTATTGTGCTAGAAGTTCTAGCTAGAGCAATTAGGCTAGACAAATTAATAAAAGGTACCCAAAGAGGAGTGAAGAAGTAAAACTTTCACTGTTTGCTAATGACATGATCCTATATCTAGAAAATCCTGAAAAATTCACAACAAAGCTGCTAGAATTCATAAACGAGTTCAGCAAACTGGCAGGATACAAAATTAATACATAAATATCAATGGTGTTTCTATACACTACTGATGTGCTGTCTGAGGAGGAAATCAGGAAAAAAAATTTCATTTATAATAGCTACTAAAACAATAAAATATTTAGGAATAAACTTAAGTACATAAAGGACCTATATTCAGAAAACTACACAACATTGCTAAAAGAAACCGAAGAAGACTTAAATAAATGGAAGGGCATTTTGTGTTCATGGATTGGAAGACTAAATAGCGTTAAGATGTCCGTTCTATCTAAACTGACATAGATTACATGCAATCCCAATAAAAATCCCAATGGCCTTTTTTGCAGAAATGGAAAAGCCAATAACCAAATTTATTTGGAAGTGGAAGGGGCCCTGAGTAGCCAAAAATGTCTTAAAAAAGAAGAATGAAGTTGGAAGACTCTCACTTCCTGGCTTTAAAGCACATTACTTAGCTATAGTGGTAAAAACAGCATGATACTGGCATAAGGAGAGATTGACTAGTGGAACCGAATTGAGAACTCAGAGATCAACCCTCACATCTAGAGTCAAGTCATTTTTGACAAGGCTGTTAAATCAACCTAGCTGGGCCAGTACAGTCTATTTAACAAATGGTGCTGGGAGAACTGGATAGCCATAGCCAAAAGAAGACCCCTATCTCACATTTTATACAAAAATTAACTCTCGAAGTAGATCAAGACCTAAATGTAAAAACAACACCCATAAAACTCCAAGGATAAAATCTAGGAAAACATCTTCAAGATCTTGTGGTAGGGGGTAGTTTCTTAAACCTTACACCCAAAACACGAGCAACAAAAGAAAAAATAGATAAATGGGACTTCCTCAAAATTAAACACTTGGGCACCTCAAAGGACTTTGTCAAAAGGGTTAAAAAGCAGACAAGTCAATGGGAAAAATATTTGGCAATCACATAATTGATAGTGGTTTAATATCCATGATATATAAGGAGATCATACAACTCAACAATAAGAAGACAAAGTACCCAATGAAAAAATGGGCAAAATACTTGAAAAGCCAACTGTCCAAAGAAGAAATACAAATGTCAAAGAAACACTGAGAAAATGTTCAACTTCACTAGTGATTATAGACTTGCCATGTGACTCGGCAATACCATTACTAGATATATACCCAGAAGAACTGAGAACAGTGACATGAATAGACATCTGCACACTGATGTTCATAGTAGAATTATTCACAATAGCCAAAAATTGGAAACAAACCAGGTATACATCAATTGAGGAATGGGTAAACAAATCATGGTGTATACTGATGATGGAATATTATTCAGTGGTAAAAAGAAATGAAGCAAAAAATTTTAAAATGAAGTCATAAAGAATATGACAACACGGATGAACTTGAAGGATATTATGTTGAGTGAAGCAAGCCAGAGACTAAAGGACAAATACTGTATGATTGTGCTATTATGAACCAAACATACTATGTGAAGTATAAATATGTGAAATATGAATATGGGTAAAATTGCATATATATGAGACCATTTTTCTTTGAAGCTGAAAAATGTAGGCTAATAATATAAAATATTATTATCAGACAAAAAGGAAACATTATATTGCGTGTAGAAGACCAGACCCAGAGGGCTGCAATATTGTGTGATTCCATTTGTGCAGATCAATTTATAGAGATCAATTTATAGAGATGAAATTAGACTGGTGTTTATGTACAGTTGGGGAATGAATGCTAGGGGGTGTGGAATCTTTCTTTTGGAGTAATGAAATTGTTCTGAAATTTTTGAGGTGACAAATGTACAACATTGTGATTATGCTAAAGGTCAATGATTGTACACGTTGGCTAGATCATATGGTATGTGAGTTATATCAATAAAACTGCTTAATAAACAACAAAAAAAGTAATGTACTAACCACTATTAAAGCAGTTAAGAAAATGCTCATTAATAATAAAATCTTGGGAAGTAGATGTGGCTTAAGTGATTGAACTGCCTACCATGTGGGAGGTCCCTGTTTTGCCTGGTGCCTCCTAATGAAAACCTCTAGCTGGTGCGACAGGCAGGTGCGGCAAGCTGATTCTAGAAGATGACACAAGAGATACAAGAAGAAAAATATAATGAGAGGCATAACAAAGCAGGGAACAGAGGTGACTTAAGAGATTAGGTACCTCCCTTCCACATCAGAGATCCTGGGTTTGGTTCCCAGTGACTCCTAAAGAAACAAGGAAGATAAGCAGACATAGCAAGTGTAAACAATGAGGAGGGGAGGGGAGAAATAAGGACATAAAATAAATCTTAAAAAATAAAAACCCCAAAAACGGAATCTTCTGAGTCTAGTTTATACCAAAACTATAATAGTGCTTATTTCTGGGGCCTAGGGTTGTATGAGATATATATTCTCTTTGCTTTTCAGTATTTTCCAAATTTTCCATTATAAGTACATGTAACTTAAATTGGAAGAATATTGTTTAAAACTTGTTACTTGTATCACATTAATGAAAGATGTTGTTAATGGGGAAAAGTGTTGGAGGGGGAGAGGGTGGGGTATATGGTAATCCCCCTATATTTTTGATGTATCATTTACATAATATAAAGCTTCTTGAAAAGTAAAAATAATTTTTTAAAAAAGCTCTGTTAGTTAAATGTAAGTTATTGAGTGTTAAAGTAGTAGTTGTGATGGAAAAAGGCTGTGCCAAAAAAGCAAATAAACATTTCACTGGGTAGCAGAACTGTGAACCACTTTAATTCCTTTTTTAAAAATAGTATATAGTATAAATAAATAAAACTTGTGGAAGTGGAATAGGCATTATAATTGTTTTCCACATAAAATTTAGACAGAGCAGATAGAAAATGTACCACTGGAATATCTTGATATTTTTTGTATTTTGACAAATCTGGCCATATAAATAGCTTATCTCCAATATCAACTCCCTAAAATTTTCTTCCCTCTTTCTCATACTTAAATATCCCACATTCAAGAACTGTAGGCCTAAAACAAATAATATGGGATATATGTTCCACATTGCTATAAAATAAAATAAACACTATTTATCTCATACATGGTAGTCATTGAAGTTTTGTTTAAAACTACAGCTTTTATTTATTTTAGTGAATTAAAAGCCAGCTTTTCTCTTTTTTTAAAAATTGTGATAACATTTATAGTAAACATTTTGCCATTTTGATCATTTTTAAGTGTACAATCCAGTGGCCTTACTTACATTTACAATGTTCTACTACCATCATCACCATCTATTGCCAAAATTAAGCCAGCTTTTTGAAGGACATTTTTTCCTGTTTAAATCTTTTGACTATTTTCACATTCACCTCACTACTTTACAGAAACAGCATTTCAACTTTTCCTACCATAAATCTTTTTTTTTCCTGGCATCTCAGTTGTGAGGCAAAGTGCGAACATTGTTTGACAAAATTATCTAGAACAACTGTCCTCAATGCTTTTTAAGAGTTTCTGATATGTCTCCTCATCAAACTTAATGGCCTGATTAAAATTCTTGGGTCTCTAGATTCTACAGAGCATGCTAATTCTTTTCATACTTGAGCATTACTTTTTTTTTTAAATGTCCATGTGCTCAGTCATGTTTCCTTTCTCATTCCTTGTATTTATAATTTGTGTTTTCCCTCTTTTTCAAACCAGTTTTTCCTAGGGTTGTCAACTTAATCCTTTCAAAGAATCACTCTTAGCTTTGCAATTTTCTTTATTATTTGTCTGTTTATATTTCATTATTTCTTTTTTCTTTAGGTGTAATTTGTTCTTTTTTTAGCTTCTTGAGATAGAAGCTCAGGTTACTAATTATAAACCTTTTTCATTTCCTAATATATGAATTTATTTTTTTAAATATTTATTTATTTATTTCTCTCCCTTCCCCCCCCCCCCCAGTTGTCTGTTCTCTGTGTCTATCTGCTGTGTGTTCTTCTTTGTCCGCTTCGTTGTTGTCAGCGGCATGGGAATCTCTGTTTCTTTTTGTTGCGTCATGTTGTGTCAGCTTTCCGTGAGTGTGGCACCATTCCTGGGCAGGCTGCACTTTCTTTCGCACTGGGCGACTCTCCTTCCGGGGGCGCACTCCTTGTGCGTGGGGCTCCCCTACGCGGGGGACACCCCTGCATGGCAGTGCACTCCTTGTGCGCATCAGCACTGCGCATGGGCCAGCTGCACACGGGTCAAGGGGGCCCAGGGTTTGAACCGTGGACCTCCCATTTGGTAGACGGATGCCCTAACCACTGGGCCAAGTCTGCCGCCAACATATGCATTTAAAGATATAAATTTTCCTCTAATCACTGCTTCAGCTGCATTCCATGCATTTTGATATGTTGTATATTCGTTATCTTTGAGGTCAAAAACATTTTCTAATTTGTTTTGCATTTCTTCATTGATTTATTGGTTATTTAAAGTGTGTTGTTAATTTCTAAACTTTTGGAGGTATTCTAGTTATCTTTTTAATATTGGTTTCTATTCAATTTTGTTTTCATCATGAAACATGCTCTGATAATTTCAGTCTTGTGGCATTTAGTGAGATCTTATTTATGACCCAGCATATGGTCTTGAAAAGAATATATAGTCTGCTGATGTTAGATGTAGTAGTCATTAAATGTCAAATTAGGTCATGCGGTTAAGTATTCACATATTCTGTATGTTAATTGGTTATTGTTTTTTTTTTTTATTGGAGAGATTTGTGTTTAACTGTGGATTTAACTATGTTTCTTCTTTTTAATTCTGTCCATCTCTTGCTTCATGTAATTTGAAACTATAATAGAAGGTGCATACTTATTTAGGACGGTTAGGTCTTCTTGATAGATTGATTCTTGTAATTATGAAATGCCCCTTTTTATCTCTAATGATACTCCTTATTTTGAGTGTTAGCACGTATATTATTTTACATTCTTTTACTTTTAACCTATATTCTTATATTTAAATATCTTTCTTAAGGATGGCATGTAGTTAACTCTTTTTTTAAAAATTTCTTTTAACTGGAATGGTTAGTCCTTTAACTTTAAAAAAAAAAGATTTATTTATTGGAAAGCAAATTTGGTTCAATGGATAGAGCATCTGTCCAGGGTTCAAACTGAGGACCTCCTGACCTGTGTAATGAGCTGGCCCATGCGCAGTACTGATGAATGCAAGGAGTGCTGTGCCACGCAGGGGTGCCCCCAACATAGGGGAGCCCCACACGCAAGGAGTGCACCCTGTAAGGAGAGCTGCCCCCTGTGAAAAAAGTGCAGCCTGACCAGGAGTGGCACCACACACATGGAGAGCTGATGCAGCAAGATGATGAAACAAAAAGACACCGATTCCTCATGCCGCTGACAAGAATACAAGTGGACACAGAAGAAATGCAGTGAATGGGTACAGAAAGCAGACAACTGGTAGGGGGGTGGGGAAGGGTAGAGAAATAAATTTTAAAATTAAAAAAAAAGATTTATTTATTTATGCCCCCCACCCCCGTTGTTTTGCGCTTGCTGTCTGTTCCCTATGTCCATTTACTGTGTGTTCTTCTGTGTCTGCTTGTCTCCTCTTTAGGCAGCACCGAGAACCAATCCTGGGACCTTCTGGTGTGGGAGAGAGGTGCTCAGGCTCTTGTGCCACCTCAGCTCCCTGTTCTGCTGCATCTCTTATTGTCTCTCCTCTGTATCTCTTTTTGTTCATCATCTACATGCAGGCCAGCACTCCTGTACAGGACAGCTTTCTGCTTGGGCCAGCTCACTGTATGGGCCAGCTTGCCTTCAGGAGGCCCTGGGATTCAAACCCTGGACCTCCTATATAGTGTATGGGAGCCCAATTGCTTGAGCCACATCTGCTTCCCTAGTCCATTAACATTTAACGTGATTACTGGTATGCTCAGGTTTAGATTTACCATTTTGTCATATTTTTTCTATTTGTCTCCTCTGTTCTTGTTCCTCCTTTGTCTTCTTCTGGATTAATCTAGCTTTGTTTGTTTTTACTATTCCAACCATACTGATTCTAAATATACATTAATAAACCTCTTTCCATCTGTAGACATGCAATTGAACTCAAGTCTTTCTTTTCTCATCTTTCCTCCTTATCCTTTCCACCCCCTCTAAAACTGAAATAAAGAACTACGCACTGTGGGAAGTGGACTTGGCCCAATGGATAGGGTGTCCACGTACCACATGGGAGGTCTGTGATTCAAACCCCGGGCCTCCTTGACCTGTGTGGAGCTGGCCCATGCGCAGTGCTGAAATGCACGCAGGGAGTGCTGTGCCACACAGGAGTGTCCCCCTCATAGGGAAGCCCCATGCGCAAGGGGTGCATCCCATAGGGGGAGAGCCGCCCAGCACGAAAGAAAGTGCTGCCTGCCCAGGAATGGTGCCACACACATGGAGAGGTGACACAACAAGATGATGCAACAGAAAGAAACACAGATTCCTGGTGACACTGATAAGGATAGGAGTGGTTACAGAAGAATATGCAGCGAATGGACACAGAGAGCGGACAACTGGGGGTGGGGAGAAGGAGAGAGAAATAAAAAATAATAAAATCTTAAAAAAAAACCCAAAAAAACAATAACAAAAAACTACTCATACTTACTCCTGTGTACCTGATGTCAGTGAATGGCCTTGCTGTCTACTTGGTTTCCTGAACTAGAAACCTGGGATTTTTCTTGCATTCCTTTTTCCTTAAATTGGCATTGTCAATTAATTTTGATTCTACATCCCAATTCTTTTTTGAAAACCTCTCATTTTATTTCCATTGCCATTGTTCATTTAGGTTCTTGTCACTAAACCCAAGAGGCAGGCAAAGATCTCTTAACTGTTCTTGTTATTCTTGACTCCTTTTCCCGCTGATTCATCATTGAATCTGGCACCAGAATGATGTTTCTAAAAGAAAACAGAGTTTAATCATCTTTCAGCATAAAACCTTTGATGGCTGCCTATGGGAGGAAGTCTATAAACTCCTTGGAATAGTGAATTTGTATTTGGGATTGTCTCTCTATCATCTTTAACCATTCTTTATACATCTCTTACATGACTGCAGTCATACTGCTGTAGTTCCAACAAATATACAATGATCTGTCATTTTTCTGTGCCTTATATATTTTATTACCTTTGCCTTGAAAAACTTTACTAGCTGGTGAGGATAGTAAATTCCTGTTTAAGACAGCCCAAACGTATCTACTGTGTAAAGTAAGCATCCCTTTATCAGCACTTATCACATGATTTTGTAATTACCATTTGTATCTATCTTACTCTCCTACCACCGTGTGCTGTGAGCTTCTTGATGTTTTATGCATCTTTGTATTTCTACTCTCTTGCATATCTGGTCTTAACTTCTGAGTTCATATTTGTTGAATGAATGCGAGCTACAAGGGAAAGGAGAAATATTTCTTTTTTTTTTTAGTCTGTGTTCTCTTTATTCTTCCTTTCCTCATTTGTTATGGACTGTATGCCTCATTATTATTTATGTTTCTTATTCATTTCTGAAATTATAGAGAACCTTCTACTGACTACTTTTTTTTTTTTTTTAAGATTTATTTCGTTTATTTCTCTTCACCCCTTCATTGTTTGCGCTTGCTATGTCTGTTCATCTTCCTTGTTTCTTTAGGAGGCACCAGGAGCCAAACCGGGACCTCTGATGTGGGAGGGAGGTGCCTTACTGCTTGACCCACCTCTGCTCCTTGCTTTGTTCTGTCCTCTCATTCTGTTTTGCCTCCCTACATCTCGTTGTGTCATTTTATTGCGTAACCTCGCCACACCAGCTCCCTGTCTTCTTTAGGAGGCACTGGGAACCTCTGCTCCCTGCTTTTGTTGTGTCCCTCATGTTTTTTCTTCTTGTGTCTCTATTGTGTCAGCTTGCTGCACCTGCCCATCACACGAGCTTGCTGACTTCTTTTGGAGGCACCGGGATTCGAACCAGCAACCTCCCTTCTTATAGGTGGGAGCTCAGGTGCCTGAGCCATCACCGCTTCCCTACTGAGTATTTCATTAAGCCCATGATTCCTTGCCTCTTAATAATCTTAATCCTGGAACAGCTCACTGATTTATATTCAAATCCCAGTCTCCCTTTCTTTTTCAACTTTTTTTATTCCAAGATTTTCCACTAATAGAAGCAAACAAGTTTAAGAAAACTGAAAGCATTCTTAAAAGGAAGTATTGATTACCAAAAGCCAGCTTGGGCTCAGTAAGAAGTTGTAATCTTATTAATAAAACTTACTTTTTAAAGTATAAAAACTATTGATACATGTCATAAAATGATATATTCCTCTCTCTGCCTCTCTCCAACAAGCAATAATACAGACTTTATAATTGAAAAATGTATAAAAATTTTGCAAATGATATGAACTTTAGAAGACTGGATAGTAAATATATTGTATGACAGAATTAGGACTATATTTTTCAGCAGGCCAGGAACTAGGCCAAATGAAATAGAATGATGTTTAGTAGAGATATATAGAATGCCATTCTTGGGTTTAAAACATTAAAAGAAGGGGCTAGATTTATCTTAACTAGTATATGAAATCGCATTTTAGTTGGTAGTCTTATCAGATAGATGTCAGCAGGGTGAAATAGATGCCCAGAGCTTAGTGCAATCTTGAACCTAATGAATAGAATTCTAGCATTTACAATTATGGAAATGAATCTCTTTTGTCTTTGGTGGTCATATCACACCTGGATTTAAAAAAAATAAGATAAATTAGAGTACATTCAGAGAAAACCATGATGTAGAGGGTCCTAAAATCTATAGCATATTAAAAATAATTTAAGAAACGAATGTTGATTAATATGAGAAGAAAAGACTTGAGGCTCATAATAGCTGTCTTCCCATGTTTGAAGAACTTTGAGTAAAATTGGAATGAAATTTATTCTGTCATTCCAAGAAAAAAGAAACAGTGATTGGATTTTTAAAAAAGATTTGTTTGTTTATTCCTCATCCCCTCCCCGCCCATTGTTTTGCTCTTGCTGTCTGATCTCTATGTCCATTCACTGTGTCTTCTTCTGTGTCTGCTTGTCTCTGATTTAGGCAGCACTGGGAACCAATCCTGGGACCTTCCAGAGTGGGAGAGAGGCGCTCAATCTCTTCTGTCACATCAGCTCCCTGGTCTGCTGTGTCTCTTACTGTCTCTCCTCTGTGTCTTTTTTTTTTTTTTTTGCATCATCTTGCTGTGCCAGTTCTCAGCATGGGCCAGCACTCCTGCACAGGCCAGCCATCCATGCGGGCCAGGCACTCCACATGGGCCAATTCTCTGTTCAGCCCAGCTTGCCTTCACCAGGAGGCCCCAGGAATCGAACCTTGAACCTCCTATGTGGTAGATGGGAGCCCAGTCGTTTGAGCCATATCTACTTCCCCAGTGATTAGATTTAACATGAGAAAACTCAAGAATGGTAGAAAGATGAACAGGGCTCTCTAGGAGTGAACTATATAAATATAGTCTGGAATGTCTTCTGGTTGGGAAATTTTGTTGGGCAGATTCAAACATTTGGTTTGGTTTTATTTGATGATCTATAATATGAATACTACTTCTGTTACATATTTATGGATAGTTGGAATTGAATCTTCTAGTAATTGTAAAGCTTTTATTGTCATAGAAGTTGTTTGAACTACATTTTTATAAGGCTGTTAAGTACAACCAAGTTGTTTGCTTTCAGAATTTGTTTTAATTCACCAATTATGAGTGTTTGATTTGGGTATGCCTTGTACCATTGCATTAAGAAATATTAATTTAAAAAATACAGTCTAGTAGTGTGATGTTTTCAGAATTTAAATGTTTATGTTTGCATTCACATTTCTCTCAAAGAAAAACATTCAAGAACCAACAGCGCAGCTTATAACCCTTCATGAAATGTTAGAGGTAAGTGTTTTGTGTAGTTTAATTGTTATGTCTTGCAGACTTCTCTTAGTGATTTGTGAACAATTAGACATAGGCTTGAAAAAGAAACAATACTGCTTTCGTTCTTAGGTATACATCAGTCTTTCATAAGTGTATTTACAGTGATTTCTCATTAGTACAAAATTAGTTTCTTTTTTCATACAGTGCTGGAGAGAATATTTGCCTTTTATTTAAAGATCATGAAATTAAAATATAATTCTTACATCATATCATCACAGGTAAACAAAAATATTTTAATGATGTTATTTAGTATTTACATGTTGAACTCTTATGCTGTTATCTTGATAGCCTGGCAATTCAGACAAGGAGTCTAATCTATGATCCATTACTAATGCTATGCCCCTGAAGAATCCCTTAGCCTTTATGAGTCCAATTTTATAATTTGTGGAAGCACTGGGAGGTACCTGGGAGGCGGAGTGATCAATGAACTGCTTTGACATTTTTCACTCTGTTTTATAGAACATTAGTGTTCAAAGGGTTGTAAATCTGTATTACTTGAAGAAAAAAAAATGTGTCCTAATGTCAGTGGGTTTGGGAAAGAGGTGACTCTCAGTGCACATTAGCAATCTTTCCCAAGTTTTTTTGACCATAAGAACTAAGGTTTTTTCAAAAGCTAAGTACATATTTAGGGAGATGATCCCTTGGAAGGTAGTTTGGGAAATGCTAACCTATATAAAGTAATTTGAATACAAATTTCTGACGTTGTGTCTGATGAAAAAATGCTCAACATGTTTGATAAAGAAATCAAAGATATTTAGGATGAAGGTGAGGGAAGTAATGATTATAAAATTGACAGTTTAAAGATGTATCAGAAGAATATTGTTTTTTTAATTTTGGTTTTTAGATGATTTCTTTTTCATCAAATATTAAGATATAGATGATCACTTTCTTTTGAATTCTATGTTTTGTTACTATTTAATTTTTTAAAAGTTCCTTGTTTTAATTTTTTTGAGACGGTTATAAGTAAACTTCTAAAGAAATTATTAATCCTAAGTGGGAAAATTGTTTGCTGGAAGCATTTTCAAAGTTAAAATGCAGAGATACATTTTCAAACTTTTTCCTCCCACAAACATCTATAGTCTTTAAAGTAAAGACAATTAGTTAAGTTAATATATGAGAATTATGATTTAAACAGTTATTTGAGGAGAAATATCTACATTCTTTTGTGGAAATCTTAATGTTTTATTATAGCTGTATCGAATTTTTCAAAATAAAATATATTTTCAATGATATTTTTTCCTAGATTCTTATAAATAGATTATTTGATGTCCCACATGATCCATATGTCAAAATTAGAGATTCATTTTGGCCACCTTATATTGAGCTGCTGCTGCGTAATGGAATTGCCTTGAGACATCCAGAAGATCCAACCCAAATAAGATTAGAAGCTTTCCATCAGTAAAAGATGTTCTCCTTTTCACACAGTACTTAAAGGGTCTTGTCATTCAAGGATAATGGAAACACTGAGGACTACTTGGATAAAGAACATTATTTGTAAGTCAGCATGAAGTCCACCTTCCTTTTATCCTTAAATGACACAGGCTGCCATCTATTATTCATTTTTAAATTGTCATTTCTGATTTAGTCAGTATATCAGTGTTTTAAACTGTATGTATAAGAATGCATGTAAAAAGATATTCTAAACCATTATAAAATACTTGATGCATCTTATTTCACACAACATTCTTTGGAAAATTCTTTTTAATTTATGGTATTTCTAATGTATTTTCATTTTAAAAGGTGTGGTTTTTAAAAAATGCATTTTGTGGTTCATTGATGCTTATTAACTCCTTTATATTTAGGAATTTTAATGAAAAAACATTTAATTTGCAAATGGTTTTAAGACTGAAGTCGGTAGTATCTGATACACAAGTCGCATAATTTTAAAATATTTAGCCAATCTATTGCGTTTATATTCACTTAGTTGTAGATTTGTCAAAAATTGGAAGATCAAAAACTAATGGATAAAGAAGTTAAAATATATTTTAATGTGTATTATATACCAAGTAATATTACATATTAAACCACTTGATTCTGCTAATTAATACTGATGCTGTATTCATAACTTTTTGCTAATTTTCTGAATTTTTTATAAATAAAATTCTCTCATCTAAAAATTTCTAGCTTTTTGGTATGTGACACAATTTTTTTATAAATAGAACAGACTTTTCCACAAGTAGTAAATTAAGCTATAATAGGACTCATTCAGGATTCCATACAAGCTAAATTAGAGAATTCTAAACCCATTTAGTTTTCTGAGAGGACTTCGTGTGTACTTTTATACTTGAAAAAACTTTCTACTGTATGTCATCCAAATTTCTTTCTTACCTTAAATATCTCATCCTTTTTTAAAGTAAGCAAATAATATTCCAGATAGATCATGTTCCTTACACAGGATGTACAAATTCTGTCATATGTTAGAGAAGGTACTCTTTTTAGGGAAAGATAACATAAAAAGCACCTTCTAAAGAATAAGCTTTTATTCCTTGAAGTTACTGGGAAGGTGAGAAATGGTTCTGGCAGTGTAGGCCTGACAGTTCTTCAGAGCAGGTAATACTATTGTCTCTGAATTCCTCTTGTGTTGCATATTTCAGAAAGGAATGGATAAAAGCAATAAAAAACTTGATTTATCTGGCAAGTATTCATTTCATGTTTTACTGGCAAATTTACTGGCTAGGATCTTTTTGCTACTCTATCTTATATAAGGCTCTGAAGAAGATGATAGCATAAAATTAAATTAAAGTCCTACTTTAATTCATTAACTCAGGTTTCTTATATAGGGAGATTACTTTTCTACTTTTGATCTCCGTTGTAAACAAAGTAAATTTTACAAGAATTGGACTTGATTTGTAGTACTTCTAAGATTATAATCCCTAAAGCCTTGTGTTTTAAAGATATTGGAGAAAATGTTTCAAGTGCTAAGAAACCTATATGTATCTTCAGTTTTCACTGGTTTAAGAAAATCACTTAAATCTAGTAAGACTTTAGAATTTGTTTTTATATAATTGGCTCTAAAATATAATAATGCAAAATATCTAAAAGTAATATCATATTTTAACTTTCCCACCATAGATTGTTAGGTTATCCTAACTTAAAAACAAAAATTTGTTTTAATTTACCCATAAAATATATTTAACTTGGTTATTGGTTAATGTGCAGGTCTAGATTGATTTGGAAAAAATTAAATCTCTGTTCAGTTGAAAATTCAACTCAGTTGCATAAGATCTATTGAGCTTTATCTTGCATTTTATTTGGTTGCACATTGGTATTAATATTTTTGTCTCCCTTATTTTCTTTGGTTTGCGTGGTTGTCTATTTCACTTTTTTGTTTCTATTACCAAGTATTATTTTTCAATTCTGTGCAACTCATACCCCATGTAGTTCCCTGAAAATTCTTAATAAATGATTATTAATAACCTCATTAGGAATAGTAAGTGAAGTGACCTATTACTGCATTATGGTATCTGCTAATCAAGACATTAAAAATAGGTTGTTTTTTCTAAAAGTCTGTATGTGTATGTCTGTATGTTACCTATTACTAAATACTTTTGGTTATTGTTGCATTTTATGACATGCTGATCCAGATGACATCAGTAAAGCCAAAAATTGCATGCTTTTTAATTATTTTTAATATTTTCCTTAGCTTGTTTGTGTTTTAGCCTTGTTTGGGTTGAATTTCCCTTCAGCATGCAGAGATTTTAATTTTTGGCTGATTTTCAATGATACAGGTGCTACATGAATGCAATCTTTTTCAAAAAATTTTGATATTACAGATAAATCTGAAGTCTTCTCTTTTTTAATAATGTTTTTGTAAGTTTTCTATTATCTTTTTTTTTTTTTTAAATTTCTCTCCCCTTACCACCCCCCAGTTGTCTGCTCTCTTGTCCTTTCGCTGAGTGTTCTTCTGTGACCACTTCTACCCTTATCAGTGGCACTGGGAATCAATTTTGTTGGTGTCATCTTGTTGTGGCAGCTCTCTGTGTGTGCAGTGCCATTCTTGGGCTGGCTACGCTTTCTTTCGTGCTGGACGGCTCTCCTTATGGGGCACACTCCTTGTGCGTGGGGCTCCCCTACGCAGGGGACAGCCCTGCGTGGCACGGCATTCCTTGTGCACATCAGCGCTGCACATGGGCCAGCTCCACATGGGTCAAGGAAGCCTGGGGTTTGAACTGCGGACCTCCCATGTGGTAGACAGATGCCCTATCCATTGGGCCAAGTGCACTTCCCTCTAAAGTTTTCTTTGAAAACATTTCAAGGATATATCCCACCCACCGTGAGATAACCCTGTTTAATACTTGCTATTTTTCTGTCATGTTACTTGTGATCATTTTGTGCTACTAGTTGATTGTGGCCAGAATGTAGTAACATCATCTTAATGTATCTAGGTATATGCCTTGTAAGGCAGGACTACTGCCCTAATCAGCAAGTAGTAACTACAAAAGAATGACCATTGCCCCTTCGCACCCCCTTAAGAATAAGGGCGTGAACTCTCTGAGTGGGGAGTTGGGGCATGTTAGCCAGGGAAATGAGGAGAAGATGAACCTCAACATGGCTGACAGACAACATGGCTAATAGACCCCATGGAGACCTTGACCTTAACCTTGAAGTCCCAGTTTCTCTTTCAGGGTCCTCCCCTTGTCCCAGATATTCCAAACAGTCCTCACCATTGGTGGGGTAGCTAATAACAGCTGGGGCTCCTCCCCTTAACATAAGCAAGGGGGAGGAATAATTAATAGTTTAAAAGGTAACCACACAAGGCAGAGCTCAGTCTCTCTGCCTAGAGGAGCCCACACCAAATCTTGGTGTATATTTCTTTTTTTTGTTTTGTTTTTTATTTTTTCTCGGTGTATATTTCTGTCCTTCTCTCCCATTCCTCATCAAGCTCTGTTCTTTTCCCCCATTTACCAATAAGTTATTTTACTGGTCTAACTTAAAAAAAAAATTACAGAACCAACATCATGGTAATTGTTACCTATTTGTTTTCTTTTTTTCTTTTTTCTTTTTAAAGACTTATTTATTTATTTATTTAATTCCCCCCCCTCCCGTGGTTGTCTGTTCTCTGTGTCTATTTGCTGCGTCTTGTTTCTTTGTCCGCTTCTGGTGTCGTCAGCAGCACAGGAAGTGTGGGCGGCGCCATTCCTCGGCAGGCTGCTCTCTCTTTTCACGCTGGGTGGCTTTCCTCACGGGCGCACTCCTTGCGCGTGGGGCTCCCCCACGCAGGGGACACCCTTGCATGGCAGGGCACTCCTTGCGCGCGTCAGCGCTGCGCATGGCCAGCTCCACACGGGTCAGGGAGGCCCGGGGCTTGAACCGCAGACCTCCCATATGGTAGACGGACGCCCTAACCACTGGGCAAAGTCCGTTTCCCACCTATTTGTTTTCTATTGCCAAATAAAATTTCTCTATTATAAAGGTTAGCTTGGGTGTTAACACAAGTCTTTTTTTTTTTTTAAGATTTATTTTTATTTATTCCTCTTCCCTTCCACCCCCTTGTCTGCTGTGTCAATTCACTGTGTGTTCTTCTGTGACCACTTCTATCCTTAGCAGCACTGGGAATCTGTGTTTCTTTTTTGTTGCATCATCTTGCTGTGTCAGCTCTCCATGTGTGCGGCGCCATTCCTGGGCAGGCTGCACTTTCTTTCACACTGGGCGGCTCTCCTTATGGGGCGCACTCCTTGTGCGTGGAGCTCCCCTACATGGGGGACACCCCTGTGTGGCAGGGTACTCCTTGCATGCATCAGCACTGAACATGGGCCAGGTCCACACGGGTCAAGGAGGCCCGGGGCTTGAACCGCAGACCTCTCATGTGGTAGGCAGATGCCCTATCCATTGGGCCAAGTCTACTTCCCTGTTGCGTCATCTTGCTGCATCAGCTCTCCGTGTGCGGCGCCATTCCTGGGCAGGCTGCACTTTTTTTGCTCAGGGCGGCTCTCCTTGCAGGGGCACACTCCTTGCATGTGGGACTTCCCTATGCAGGGGACACCCCTGGGTGGCTCGGCACTTCTTGCACACATCAGCACTGCACGTGGGCCAGTTCACCACATCGGTCAGGGGAACCTGGGTTTGAACCCTGGGCCTCCCATTGGTAGGCGGACGCTCTATCAGTTGAGCCAAATCCTCTTTCCTACTCTTTGATCCTTGGTTCAGCATGGGTTTTTAGGATTATCCTTTTTTCACAACTGGGCTCTGGATCCAGTGTTGGTTTGCAGATCTGCTTTCTATGGACTTGGGGAGGGAGACTATAAAGGACAGAAAAAGCTTCTCTTATGTACTTTTTTTTTCTTTTTAATTTTTTTATTTTTAAAGAAGTTTTAGATTACATAAATGCTACATAAAAAATATAAGGAATTCCCATATGTCCCTCCTCCCCACACACTTTCCCACAGTAAGAACATCCTTCATTAGTGTGGTACATTCATTACAATTGATGAAGTCATTTTTTAAGCATTACTACTAACCAAGGACTGCAGTTTACATTATAGATTACACTCTGTCCCACACAATTTTGTAAGTTATGACAAAATATACAATGGCCTGTATCTGTCACTGCAATGTTATGCAGAACAAATCCATTGTCCCCCAAATGCCCCCATATTACACCTATTCTTCCCTTTCCCATCCCTCGGAACCTTTGGTGGCCACTGCCTTTACATCAATGATAAGAGTTCTTCCATTGCTAGGATAATAATAAGTCTGTAGTAGAATAGTAAGTCTTCTTTAGTCCCTTGTTCATTCCCCAATCATGAGGATTTTGGTGTGGTGATGCCCACTCTGCTTCTTAATGAGAGGAGGCTTAGATGCCTTGGGGCAGATGGTTGGGACTACCTTGCTTGTAGTTGTAGACACTCTCTCATCCTTGGGGCAGGCATTGTTCATTGTTCTGGGTGAGTCCAATGAACTGGAGAGTAGGTGTTGCAACTCTGCTGAAATTAAGGGCTCAACTGGCACATGGACAGACCAAAGATAAAAGTCTCTGGGACATATATCTATCAAGGATAGTGCTATAATAATTATAGGTTCCAATAAAAGGGGCTACTTATTCCTAACTTCCTCATGTGCACTTCCTTGCTCTGCTAGCAGATGGCATGCTTTGGCAGCCCTCTCAGTTGAGTGCCTGGTCAGACTGCTGCAACAGGGACTGGGTCAATGTTATATAAGTTCCTGCCTGGAGGCTGAGAGCCGTGCAATTGGCACTTCCTCAGAGACAGTTCTGCAAACTTCTCTGGCAGTCTCCTCCATTTTCCCCAGTATGAAATATTTCTACTTCCCTCTGCATCATCAACAATAAATCACACTTATTAAAGAGATTTAGTCCCAGATCTCTTTAGTCTGGAGCTGGCTCCCAAGGCAAAAAATGGTGCTGCCCCATGCAGCCTGGAAGGGCTCCTGGGACACAGCAAACCAAATCTGTAGGTCACAAGCTGAGTCAGCCTTAGACTATATCCCTCTCTCTCTGGTTTCCTGGGGAGGTGGATTCGTGGATTCTCATTTGTGTAGCAGCTGGTTGCCTAGAGGCCTGAGTATTCAAAAGTGTCTTTAGTGTGGAGGAGGGTGCCAGCAGTAGCAGCTGTCACTTTTAACTCAGTTTTGCCATCGCTGTTCTTTTCCTTTGTCCCTCTCTCTTCTGGGTGGTGTCCAGCCTTTCCCTGGTATGTTAAACCCTAGAAGACTTTTTTCAAGGCTATTTCTGCCTAACCTCTACCTATTTTTCTGGGAGAGAAGAGAATCCCGAGTCTTTTTAGTCCATTGTCTTCCCAGAAGTCCTCCAAATTCATTTGTATTGCTTCTATTACTATCAGCTCTATTTGGAAGAAAGTAGAGGAATAGATGTGATATTGATATATAAAAGCTCATACAAATGCCTGCTCACAATATCTTAAGTAACTACTGCTAAATCTGTGGAGTCTTCTTTGCCAGTGTTGCTGAAAGTTGGTGAGGTTTAGTGGATCAGAGCGTGACACTTTATTATATCACTGCAAATGCAAATGGGAGCATCAGCATAGTAGTGCTAGTTTCCCTTGTCCCCAAGTTCCACAGAATAGCATGATGGGCCTAAATACGTGCCACACATGCAGCTGGTTCGTTGCAAGCAGCAAACAAGGCGGTCCTCATTTGGGAACAAGCACTTATATTGTATTCATACAGTGGCTTCCCTGACGTACTATGTGACTAGCTCCAGAAACTTCTCAGTATAGAGGAGATGAGTAAACCTTGTAATTTTACACAGCAAGAATATGCAGGGATGCTCAGGGCACATGAGACCAAACATATTAGTCATAATGAGAATTAGCTTAACTCACAAAGCAAAATACAACTGCAGAATTCAGGAGCTACAACTAGAACAAAGTGATTGGGGGTGGGGGGTGGGGAGTGGGGTTATATGGGAGCCTCATATTTTTTTAATGTAATATTTTGTATGATCTATGTATCTTTTAAAAAATAAAAAAATATTAAAAAATGATTCAAAGGTTAAATATAAAGGAGTGGGAGGGGGGAGGAGTATATCAAGCAAATGGAAACAAAGACAGCAGTGACAGCCTGATTTCAGAAAAAGTAGAATTCAAGGTGAAAGACATTAAATATGACCAAAAAGAACACTTAAGGCTAAAATATTACAATCCACAATAAATTTATAATAATACTTATGAATATTTATGCACCAAGTAACCCAGTAACCACTTTTAGGAAGCAAAAAACACAGTAAATGTAAAGAGACAAATAGTCACTAATGCTAAGAGACTTCATATACCCTTAATACAAGACAGATAAATGGACAAAAAATAAGATGGCACAATCAGTTTGGTAGCTGCTATGAATATATATGAAACTATATCCCAATAATAACATTCTTCAAGTGCCCCCAGCACAGTAACCAAAATTAATCATATATTATATCCTAAATAAAATATCAGTAACTTCCATAAGGTAGAAATGTTTCGAGCATTTTGATCACAATGCAATAAATCTAGAATTTAGTAAAAAATAAAAATAAAAACCAGAAAGACCCTTTCATTTAGAAATTTACAACTCTCCTTAAATACTCCTTGTTGAAAAGGAATACAAATTATAATCACAGGATTTTTAAAAAATAAGAACACCAAATAGACTCTATGAAAAGCATTTAAGTTTTGTTTTAGTTTCCTAGGCTGCTTAAGCAAATAAGATGAAATGGCTTAAATTAACCAATGAGAATTTATTAGCTCACGGATTGAGGCCAGAAAAGGTCCAAATCCAGGCATTGTGAAGGCAATGCTTTGTTCCTGAAGACCAGCTACTGGGAGTCCTTGGCTCCCTGATGGTCTCTCCCTTCTCTTTGGGGTTTCATTGATTTCATTTTATTGCTTCCATTGCTTGTTCTCTCTTGGTGTGAATTTCATTCTCTTATAAAGGACTCCAGTAATAGGATTAAGACTGATTTTGATTGAGGTGGATCACACCTTAACTGAAGTAACCTCATCAAAAGGCCCTACTTACAATGACTTTACACCCACAGGAATGGATTAGTTTTAAGAACATATTCTTATGGGGTAAATACAGCTTCAAACCATTACACTGTTGATCAGAGGAAAATTACTTGCACTAAACACTTTTTTTTATACTAATCACTATTATCAGTGAAATTGAAAAAATAAAGGTGAATTAAATTACTAGCTCAAATCCTAGAAATAATAATTGACAAAGCAAACCAAAACAACATACAAGAAAGGAAATAATAAATATAAAAGCAGAAGTTATGAAGAGAATTTAAGAGCCAAAGATTTTTGAAATAAGCCCTCTTTAAAAAAAAAAAAAAGCCATGAGCTAACTTAAGAAAAAAAAAAGGGAGAAAGTAGATATCCAAAAGAATTGACACTGGACAAATAATGAATGAAAGAACAAAATTTTAGAAATCAGTATACTTTGTGGAAAATACTAAGGCCAATATCTTACTGGCAGTTACTAGAAGCATTCCCACTAGAACTAAAACAAGGTGCGGATGCACCCTGTCTCTACAATTAATCAAAATTGTACTAGAGACATTAGCCAATGCAATTAGAGAAGGAAATTTGAGGCATAATAATGGTACCAAAAATTAATAAAACGATTTCTATTTGAAGGTAATAGTCTATCAAGAAAACCCCAGAAAATCAGTACTTAAAATAATACGGCTAATTTATAGCATCCAAAATTAATATAAATAATAGTTTTCATATATACGAACAGTAAATAGTGGACATAATGGTAGAAAAAACTCATTTACAACAAGATTGAAGACTTGGAAATAAATTTGGTAAAATATGTACAAAACACTTAAGAGGAAAAATTTTAAACTTTCCTGAAAGACTCAACAGTAATCTTTCATAAATGTAAAGACACCCACTCTTTCTGGGTAAGACAATTTAATATATTTGTGACATTTCTACCTTCTTGAATTTTAAATTAATGCAAAAATCAATAAATATACCAGCAAGCTATTTTATGGAGTTAAGGTGATACTAAAATTCATAAAAACATAATGTCTAGGAAAATGCTGAAAAGACAAACTATGAGACTAGTATCAGATATTAAAACATGCTAAAAAGCCTCTAATAAAAACTGGTACTGATATGAATTTACAAATTGACAAGTAGAATGGAATAGAAAATCACAAACTAGAACCAAATACTTGTGGAAATATAGCATATGTGAAAGATATGAACATGGACTTATTGTTTTTGAAAACCCATTGGTTTTTTTTGGCAAATATTCACTGAGCATCTGTTAGTAAGGCACTGTGCTAGGTAGATAAGATAGAGATTTTAAAATCAATTAGATCATCTCTGGGTTACATATATAATCACACAGATGCCCAGATACATGATAATATTTTACACATGTGCAGGTACAAAACATTTGTGTGTTCAGGTGTATCATATGTTACAAATATTATAAATATATTAATTCATGACATTAACATATGTGGCATCATTGATATGGTAATGTTAATATAGGAAGTATAAAACACCATGCTGGCACAGTTCTAATTAGGGAGGGTCATCAACCACAGATAGAAAGCCTTTTATGGAATTGAAAGTTGTATTTGAGCCATATTTTAATGATAGGCTCATTTTAAAAAGTTCAGGCTAAGAAACTAGAGTAAGCAGAGATATAATGTCAGTTAGGGAAAGGCATGTCAGGTGCTATGGACTGAATTGTGTCCCCCAAAAGGATATGTTGAAATCCAAACCCCTCTACTTCAGAACCTGGCATTTGGAGGGAAGGATGATGCAGATGCAATTAGTTAAGATGAGGTCTTTTGGTGTAGGATGGGTCCTTAATCCAATATGATTGGAATCCTTATAAAAAGAGAGATGGCAACACAGAAGATGGTCATGTGAAAATGGAGACAGAGATTATAGTTATGCAACAAACCAAGGAATTCCAAGGATTGCTGTAACTCCCAGAAACTAGGACCAGGCAAGGATGGATATTTTCCTAGATCCTTCAAAGGAAACATGGCCCTGACAATTTCTTGATTTCTGACTTCTTTCCTCCAGAACATTATGGCTTTATTGTAGAAAAATGATACAAATGAGAAGAAACCCAAAGAAGAGGGATAGGGTGAGGTCTGGGAGGGTATCAAAAACTTCCATGTCCTCTCCACATGGAGTCAGAACGGATCACCCTCCTGGCACAGTGATGATTATTTTCAATCAGGGAAGATCTTAGTGGCTTTGAGTGTCCCAAGTTTATATGGGTTCTCATTACATAGACATTATTGAGAGAATCAATGTCTATGTGGTTGAACTTGAGCAGCAGTACCCCTCCCCTTCCAGAGGTTAAGGAGGCAGGCCGTTATTATGTGAATATGGACTTTTTAATAAAATGTCCTGGGACACCAAGGTGGAGATTTGGAAAAAAATATTAGATTCACATCACATACCCTATACAATAAACTCTAAGTGGATTAGAGATTGAAACACAAGAAATAATATAAACAGGAGAAAATTGGAGTAAAGACTAAGATTGGAATAGGGAAAGGCTTTCTATGACTCCCTATCCAGAGGCAGTTAAAGAAAATAATGATAAATTTTACCTCATAAAAACTTACATGGCAGAACACATATAATCAAAATGAGAAGACTGAAGTGATGTTATCAGGATGGCAGAGCAAGAAGCTCCAAAATCCTGTTCCATAAACTCATTAAAAAACAAGCAGGAACTGGCAACATCAACTTTCTCAGAAGTGTGGGAAACAGTAAAAAGTTTACAGCAACCAAGTGAATGCTGAACAAGAAAAAGACAATTTTTAAATGGCAGGAAAGCTTTTGTACTTTTACTGTCCTTTTCCAGACCCTCTGTAGTTCAGCACAACAGCAACTTGTGATCCTAGTGGAGGTCCCTGATCCTGGGTTCTAGAGGGAGCAGGATACCCTTTATTTGCATACTAGGGTGTATGTATATCTGTTCTAACCCATCTGGTGGAAGCCTAAATGGCTGAGCTAAGGTGCTTGTCTCTGTCTTGCCTGTCCCAGAATGTAAACTGGACAGAGAAACAGCTGGAATGGGTGCTAAAACACTAAGAAGGGAAACGGACTTTGGCCCAGTGGTTAGGGCGTCCGTCTACCATATGGGAGGTCCGGGTTCAAACCCCGGGCCTCCTTGACCTGTGTGGAGCTGGCCATGCGCAGCGCTGATGCGCGCAAGGAGTGCCGTGTCACGCAAGGGTGTCCCCCGCGTGGGGGAGCCCCACGCGCAAGGAGTGCGCCCGTAAGGAGAGCCGCCCAGCGTGAAAAGAAAGTGCAGCCTGCCCAGGAATGGCGCCGCCCACACTTCCCGTGCCGCTGACGACAACAGAAGGGGACAAAGAAACAAGACGCAGCAAATAGACACCAAGAACAGACAACCAGGGGAGGGGGGGAAATTAAATAAATAAATAAAATCTTAAAAAAAAAAAAAAAAAAAAAAAACACTAAGAAAACAGATTTCAGCTGCCTGGGGCTAAAGATTATGGTTGAGACATATGACTGCCTGAGGACCAGGAGGAAAATCTCTGGAGAATTTCCTGGGGAAAGTGGGGCATTCAGAGTGTCCATGTATATGGAGGAATTTGTGAGGCCATGCACATGCCCAGCACAAGGCGCATACTCAGAAATGGCCTGAAAGGACCCTTAGCTTTTACCTCAAGTTGTTCTTTAGGCTCACTGCAGGGCTGGATGAGTGCTGAAGAGCCCCAGCACAATGCCAGTCTCTGGGGGAGGTGTTTTTTGCCTTCTCCCTCTTTCCCATCCTCTTCCCTCCCTCTTTTGTTAGCTTGTGGAATTCAAGGAAATCTGTCATACTCTAGCTGAACACAAGGTAAAGGAGATGTCAGGGACTACATATGTCAAGGTATACAGTTTTTGCATGAAAAGTTTGGGGGAAAAAATCACCAAGCAAATAGACCATTACAGACTTCAATATTATGATGACAAAAGGAAAACAATTAACAAAACAGCAAATTCCAGGAAGGAGGTGGAGGAAGAATCTGGTTTCCAGAGTTAACGAACTAAAATATTAAAATGTTCAGGTTTCAACAAGAACAACAAAAATCACAGGACATACAGAGAAGCAGGAAAAAATGAAACCATTCAAAGGAACAAAATAAATCAACAGACACCATCAATGAGAAATCTTAAACATTGGACTTCCTAGACAATGATTTGAGTTCCTTTGAAACAACTCAAATATTCTCAGAGCTAAAGGAATATATGGATAAGAAGTAAAGGAAACCAGGACAGTAATACATGAAGATTGGATTTTAACCCATAGAACAAAATAAACATCCATGAATCCATAGTGAATGTGGTAGGTTGACGTATGTACACAATATGGACATGTTCTTTTTTTTTTTTTAGAGATTTATTTATTTACTTCTCTCCTCTCCCCCACCCCCTCTGCCCCAGTTGTCTGCTCTCTGTGTCCATTTGCTGTGTGTTCTTCTGTGACCACTTCTATCCTTATCAGCGGCACTGGAAATCTGTGTTTCTTGTTGTTGTGTCATCTTGTTTTGTCAGCTCTCCATGTGTGCGGCGCCATTCCTGGGCAGGCTGAACTTTTGTCCGCACTGGGTGGCTCTCCTTACGGGGGGCTCCCCTACGCGGGGGACACCCCTGCATGGCATGACACTCCTTGCATGCATCAGCACTGCGCATAGGCCAGCTCCTCATGGGTCAAGGAGGCCCGGGGTTTGAACTGCTGACCTCCCATGTGGTAGGTGGATGCCCTATCCATTGGGCCAAGTCCACTTCCCTGGACATGTTCTTAATCCACATCCTTGTGGGGGTGAATTCATTGTAAATAGGACCTTTATCTGTTAAGATTTGTCAGATTGTACCAGGGTGGGTTTTAAAATAGGTTACTGGAGGCCTAATAATGAAAAGGTCAAAAGAGAAGCTGGAAGTCAGTGGGAACCCAGAATAAAAAGGAGAGGACATCAACATGTGACAAGGAGGCAAGTGAAGGAACCCCAAGGATTGTGACAAGCCAACATGAGAACACTACCAACCCCAGCAGGAAGCAAGCATTCTAGGCTCTGAAACTGTGAGACAAATCCTCACTGTTTAAGTCAACTCCTTGTGTAGTATTTGTGATAGTAGCTCAGGTAAACTAAGACAGTAATATAAAATTATAATCAAATAAAAATTGAATGGGAAAGAATGGACAATTTTTCCTTACAGACATATTGCAGGTAATAATAAGGTCACCTTATGCAAACACCACAGTGATAATTTTGCAGGCACCATTTTCTGGTGGATTCTAAAATTAGTGAGTAAAGTTCAAGGAGAAACTGATTATTTGCATATTCTCAAGTATCTTCTTCAATAAATTTATTAGCTAATAACAGCCAAAAACTTTGTACATTATATGCAAAACACATGTAAGAAAACTCTGAAAAATGGAGAGAGGAAGGCAGACTGGCAAGGGGTCTCGGGAACCAAAGAATTTCGTCTTATATATCCTAGACTGGTATGCTGAAGTAGTGTGCAACCCAGAAATGCTAATGAAAGAAGGCAAATGAGCGCCCCCCAAACCCTACTCTTTCTTTCCAAAGTACAAGGAAAGGGAAACCAAAAAGAAAACTTTTAGATATAAATAACTGCTCTACTCCTGCCAAACACCACAGAAAAAATATGTGACCCCACTATCACCCCTGACAACAAAGGCCAAATGGACAACCTTGATTTCCATCTTTGTCTGGCTGTAACAAGATATCTCACACTACCTCTATCATCCTCTTACCTCTGGAGTAGATAAGATTGAATGGGAAGTTGAGATTTTCTTCCCTGACAGCAGTAGCAAGATCACATGCAGATCCTATATCTAGGTACTCATCTATTGGTAATGAGGCACCTTTCCCCATCCCTGCTGAGGCCAGAGGAGGCCGAGTGGAAAGTCAGAACTTTCACTACCACCCAGTGGTAATGAGGCCTCCTCCTTCACCTATTTCAGTGGAGGCCATGTGGGAAGTATTAACAAAGTGCCCCTCCCTTTCTCAGCCTGGGTGTTGTTAAAGGAGGCCTTTTGAAGAACCTGGAATTCCACCATTGCCTAGTAATAACAAGGCACCATTTTCCCCCTACTTCAGTATGTCAAATGCTGGCCAGTGGGAACCTGGACTTTCACTCCTACTTGGCAGTAATAAGACTGTACCCCACTTTCCCTCCACCAGCATGGTGTCAGAGGAGATGTGCTAAAACAGAAAAAAAAGATGCAGAATCTTCAAACATAATACATAAAATGTTCAGGATACAATAAAAAATAAATCAACATATAAGAATCTGGAAAATCTGAATTTGAATGAAAAAAAAATACAGATAATAGAAAATATAAAAAGAAAAAAAAATAGAAAACTAACACAGAGATTCAGAAATTGGAGTTATTTGAAAAGAGTTTTTAAGTAGCCATCGTAAAAATATTTCAATGAGCAATTGAAAACATGTTTAAAATAGAAGTTCTCACAAAAGAAATAGATATAAAGAAGAACCAAATAGAATTTTTAGAACAGAAAAGTGCAATAACTGAAATAAACTTAATGAATGGTCTCAATACAAAATGGAAAGATAAAGGAACGAATCAGTGAATTTGAAGATAAAAAAACAGAAAGTAGTCCATGAGAAAATAGGATGAAAACAAATGAACAGAACCTCAGGAACCCATGAGATCATAATAAAAGATCTAACATTCAGGTCATCACAGTCCCAAAAGGAGAGTGAAAAAGAATGGGACTGAAAATAATGATGAAAATTTCCTGAATTAGTCAAAAGACATAAACCTACAGAACTCCCTTGAGAAATCCAAAGAAATCCACACCAAGACACATCATAATGAAGCTGGTAACTAAAGACAAATTAAAGGTCTTTGAAGGCAGTGAGAGAGAAACACCTTACTTATGAGAAAAAAAAAAATTAGAATGATAGTGGATTTCTCATACAAAACCAGGGAGGCCAGAAGGAAGTGTCTCAACATTTTCTAATTGCTGCTAAATAAAGAACTGTCATTCTTGAATCCTATATTTAACAAAATCATCCTTCAGGAATGAGGGGGACATAAATACATTCTCAGATGAAAAGAAACTAGGAATTTCTTGCTAATAGACCTACCCTGAAAGAATGACTAAAGGAAGTTCTTTTTTTTTTTTTTAAGATTTATTTATTATTTATTTCTCTCCCCTACCTGCCCCCCCCCCCAGTTGTCTGTTCTCTGTGTCCTTTTGCTGCATCTTCTTTGCCCGCTTCTGTTGTCAGTGGAACGGGAATCTGTGTTTCTCTTTGTTGCATCATCTTGTTGTGTCAGCTGTCCGTGTGTGCGGCACCATTCCTGGGCAGGCTGCTCTTTCTTTCATGCTAGGCGGCTTTCCTTAAGGTGTGCATTCCTTGTGTGTGGGGCTCCCCTACGTGGGGGACACCCCTGCGTGGCACGGCACTCCTTGCGCACATCAGCACTGCACATGGGCCAGCTCCACACGTGTCAAGGAGGCCTGGGGTTTAAACCGCGGACCTCCCATGTGGCAGATGGACGCCCTAACCACTGGGCCAAGTCCACTGCCAGGAAGTTCTTAAAACAGAAAGGAATTTATAAAAGAAGGAGTCTTGGGACATCAGAATAGAAGAAAGAACACAGGAAAGAGCAAAAAATGACTAAATACAATAGGCCTTCCTTTGCTTCTTGAATTAATCTAAGTTATGTTTGGGTTGGAGCAAAAAGTATAACATTGTTTGATATGGTTCTTGATATATTTAAAAAATTATAAATGGGGAAGGGTAAAGAGACTTAAAGTGGAGGTAAGATTTTTATACTTCACTCAAACCAATAAATTTTGACGTGAGGAGACGTTACATAATGAATTACATGTACATAATGGAATAAATAGAGCAAGCACTAAAAAAGCTATACAAAGCTACACTCAAAAACACTAGAGATTATCCAAAAGAGAATTAAAAAAAAATACTGAAGTAATTCATAGCAGGTAGAAAACAACAACAGCAAAACAAACAAAGGGAGGGAAGCAAGTGTGACTCAAGCAGTTGGGCTTCCATCTACCATATGGGAGGACCCAGTTTTGATCCCTGGGGTCTCCTGGTGAAGGCGTGCCTGTGTGGTGAGGCAGGCCCATATGACAAACAACGCAACAAAATGATGATACATACGGGACATTGTAGATCCCCCCAGGGCCCATGGGATGGAACGTGGGATAGTGTGGGCTATGATGTGGACCATTGACTACGGGGTGCAGTGATGTTCAGAGATGTACTTACCGGGTGCAATGGATGTGTCACGATGGTGGGAGAGAGTGTTGCTGTGGGGGAAGTGGGGGGTGGGGGCGGTGGGGTTGATTGGGACCTCATATTTTTTTAATGTAATTTTTAAAAATAAATAATTTTAATTAAAAAAAAAAAGATGATACAACAAAAGAGATGCAGGGAACAGTCCAGGCAAGATGTAAGAGAAACCAGGAACTGAGATGGTGCAAGTGACAAGGAACTTCTCTCCCATATTGGATGTCCCCATGATCAAATCCGGTGAAACCTAGGGGAGAAAACAAGAAAGACAAAAAGAAACAGATCAGTGAATGGACACAGACAGCAAAACAGTGGAGGGCGGGAGAAACAAAGGGAAAAAACAAAAAATAAAATATCAGGTAAGTCGTAACTAATCAATAATTACATTAAATATGAATAGTCTACTCAATTAAAAGATAGAAACTGGCAAAGTAGATAAGAAAACATTACCCAGATATAGGCAAGGGCATTATGCTTTTTGAGAAATGCCGATCTCCAAAGGTCACATACTGTATAATTCCATTTATATAATAATCTGGAAATGACAAAATTGTAAAGATGTAAAACAGATTAATGGTCGCCAGGGTTTAAGGATGGTGGGGTGTTGTGACTATAAAGGAATATTATGAGTGAGGTATTTGTGGTGATGGATTGTTTTTTGTCTTGATTGCAGTGGTTGTTTCACAAATACACACAAGTAATTAAATGACTTAGAATTATATAGGCACAATGTGCCAGTATCAATTTACTGGTTTTGATATAGGTCATAGTTACATTACTTGTAACCTTTGGGGGATTTGTGTGACCTCTCACCATCCTAGAAACATCCTGTGTATTTGTAAGTATAAAAATAAAAGCAGTGACTTTAAAACCTAGGAAAGGGGGAAATGACTATTTAAAAAAATAGACAGATTTCTAAAAGAAGCAAAGAAAAATTCTAGATAAACTTTATCACTAAAATTAAAAATGCAGTAGAAGCATCAAAGAATAGATTAGACAGATGAAAAGGGAATGAGTGAATGTGGGGGTCCAGTGGGTCCTGGGTCCTGGCTCCCCTAAGGGAAACTCAGCCCACGGCAAGCAGCTATCTTCATGCCCCAGGACCTAAGTTAAAATGTAACAGACCTCCCCATAGGGAAACAATGTACAGATGGTATAAAAGACTAATTTTCTCTAGGCTATACACTTCCTTCCTACAGTAACATCACCAGACCCTGTTTATGTACTTCAAGTGACCCTAGCAGAAACTTTGTTATGAAATGTCTTTGAGACCCTATATATTGCCCCTCATTTTACTGCCTCTTTGCGGAGCACTATCTTCATTCTCTGGACCACCAGATAGAATCTCTCCTGTCCGTAAGTCCCAATAAAGCTTATGCCTGACATTGTGCCAAATATGTCCTTTGATCATGCAGCCACCCAACCTATGCCCTTCAGGAGCTGAGTTGGAACAGTGAATCAGAAGATAGATATGATAATACATCCTAGAAAGGAGCACGGATAAACAAAGGTGAAAAATATGATAGAGTTTAAGATACATGGTAGAAAGAATAAGGGGGTGTAAACTGAGGGGGTCTAGTATAGTCAAATAGGAATCCTAGAAGGAAAGAATATTGAGAATGGAAAGATATTCAAACAGATAGTTGAGAAATTTATAGACCTAATGAATTAATTAAATACTAAAACTCAGGAAGCACAGGGACTCTCAAACAAGATTTTTTTAAAGGAAATCCACATATTATAATGAAATCTAGACATATTATAATGACATATTATAATGAAAATTTAGAACATTAAATACAGTATTTTATAAACAGCAAGAAAGAAGAGACATTACCTGCAGATTAGACTAAACTGACTTAAGAGCCACAAGGAATGACAAATGCTGGTGGAATAATATTCTAAAAGTAGATGCCCTTACTTTGTCACTGTAATGACATAAAAGAAATTATGTTTGGTGCCTCATCATTATGCCCAGCTTAGTCACCATTCCCCCTTTTTTCCCCAAAGATTTATTTTTTATTTATTCTCTCCCCTTTCCCCCGCCCCAGTTGCCTGCTCTCTTTGTCCATTCGCTGTGTCCGCTTGCATTCTTGTCAGTGGCACTGGGAAGATGTGTTTCTTTTTGTTGCGTCATTTTGCTGTGCCAGCTCTGTGTGTGTATGGCTCCACTCCTGGGAAAGCTGCATTTTTTGCATGCAGGGCAGCTCCTTACAGGGAAACTCCTTGAGCATGGGGTTCCCTTACATGGGACACACCCCTGCATGGCAGGGCACTCCTTCGCGCATCAGCACTGCACATGGGCCAGCTCCACACGGGTCAAGGAGGCCCTGAGTTTGAACCCTGACCTCCCATGTGGTAGGCGGACACTCTAAACAGTTGAGCCTAATTCGATTCCCATCATTCCCCTTTTAAGTGTCCACCTCAGTTAGTCCAGCCCTATGTATAACCACAACTAGTAAGGCCTGTACCTCCATATGGTTTGGATTATAAGAGTTGCCCTCAGGCCCAAATGGCCATTGCTGATTCTGCTTTCCACATCATTTACTTTAAAACTGCCAATCTCCAGTATCAGTGGAAAAGCCCTACTCCTTTTCTCTGGGTCACAAATGTAAGAGCCTGAGACCCACAGGTGCTCTTCGTTACCCCCCCCCCCCCCCCCCCCCCCCCCCCCCCCCCGCCACTGTCCCTCACAGGAGCTAAAGTTAGGTAAGTTGTTGCCCCTCTGCTATCTTCATTCTCTCTCTCTCTCTCTCTCTCTCTCTCTCTCTTGCCTTTCAGGCCCTTTAATCTAACAGAGTTGTCCTTTCATGCATTCTTGGCTGGTTGGCTATAGGTGTTCATGTCTCATCATCTGAATAACTTCCATACCACATCCAAAACAGTCATTCAAGAACAAAACAAAAGCATTCTTAGATAAATGAAAAATTATTTTCAACAGTACCTGACTGAAGGAAATTCCAAAGGATATATTATTAGAAGAAGGAAAATTTTAAAAAATCTGTTACAAAAGAATAGCAAATTAAAAATGGCTAAATTCGCATAACCTAAATAAACAACTATATAAAATAATGATAATATATAACTTGGCATTCCCTACAGTTGTCCTTATACTAAAGGTTGGGTAGTGTTTGGAAACAAAATAGAGCTAAATTCCCAGAAAACAATAATGTGTGTAAAAGTATTTCTAAATTCCTTGTGTTCTAGTAGAAAGTTTGATATACTGATAAACCTTAGCGTTCAAGCTAATTAGTTTTTGTGCAAATTTAAGAGCTACCATTAAAAAAAAATAGAGTGAACAACTTTTAGACCAATGGGGAAAATAAGTGAAACTTTATAAAAACTAAAGTCCATAAATAAAAACAAAGAAAGGTAAGGAAAAAACAGAAAAAGGAAAAAAAACCACCACCAACAAAGAGCTAAAAGTACGGTAGAAATAAACCCAAATATATCAATAAACACATTATATAAAAATGTCTCGAATTTGCCAGTTTAAGGATATTTTTAATTTTAAAAATTTATATGCTGTTTACAGGGGCCAAAGTTCAGGCATAGGATCACAGAACAATTTGAAATTAAAAGACTGAAAAAGATATTCCAGGCAAATTTTAACTGAAAGGAAGCTGATATAGCTATTAGTATATGGCAAAATAAACTTTAAGGGGAAAAAAATGGGTTTAGAGCAAGTTACTATATGGTGTATTGTGGGAAAACAGGTTCAGGCACAACAGGAACTTTCAGAAAGCGACTGCTTTATTACCTACATAACACAAAGTGTCTATAAGAGCAGGGGAAAAAGATCCCACATGGGCTAGTACCCTGGAGGGTCCCTCAGGTCAACATTGATGCATGACAGTCTGCATGCTCCTCTCACTTCGAAGATGAAGGAACCATTCATTGTGGCTGGTTCCCTGGGAGGCCCAAATGCTTAGTAGCTCCACATGCCTTTCTTCAAATTGGATATGAGAGATACCTGCCCTGTCTGAGTGTTGTGCTTTTATACACTCCAGGGGGAGGGGGCTTTGCAAATGAAGAACCTTTTTGCCCTCGCAATCAGCTGGTGCTGATTAAAATTTAACATCTCCCCAGCTCTCTATGGTATCTTGGGAAAATAGAAACAAGCTAAACACCTACATGCAAACAAGCAAGAGGGGAAAGGGTGAGGGGTCCAAGGGCTAGGAGAGGGCCACTAAGTGTGTCTGTGATTTCCCCAGCAAAGGGGGAGGGGTAGATTATTATACATAAAGAAGGTTATTATTTAATAAAAGAAGATCCAATTCCAAGGAAGTTATACTAATTCTAAACTTTTTGAAACTAGTATTAGAAAAAATTTAAACCTCAGAATTACTAGGAAAGTTAACAGGCCCACTAGCAAAATGGGAGATTTTACCACATTAGTTCTGAGTAAGGAGACAAAAATTTCTATGGATAGGGAATTTTAAGTCAATAATTTTGATCAAATGTATATGTTTATAGATAGCTCTGTATCCAATAATGAAAGAAAACAAAACTTTAAACCTCATTGGAAACATTTAAGAAAACTGAACACTCAATAGATTACTTACAAGTCTCAAACAAACCTAAAAATTTAATGTTATACAGTTCATATTTTCTGTCTGCAGTGCAATTACATTTAAAATTTATAAGAAACATATTATTCTAAAGAATCCATATATTTGGAAATTTAAAAAATATACTTAGATTGAATGATCATGCAAATATTACATATGAAAACTTACGTAATGCAGCTAAAGCAGTTTTTGAGGAGTTAATACAGTAAATATTTACATTAGAAAAGAGAAAAGTTAGCATTTAATGCACTCAGTTTTCAACCTAAAAAGTTAGAAAAACTAAAAATAAAGTATGAAAAGGAAGTGACATTTAAAAAAAGAAATTAATGATCCATTAATGAAAGGTAAAATGGGATTGGCAAAGACAAGAGTTGTATCTTTGAAATTATTTTTTAAATAGAAAATATCCAGTAAGATTGATTAAAAAAAAAGAGTACATAATTAAACAATTTAGTAATGTGTGCTTGGCAACAGTAATGTGGTATGTAGCTACAGAGAAGCCATTTTAAGAATTGAAGAAAACCATGAACAACTTTTTGCTGGTATATTCAAAAACTTACCAAAAAATGGTCAATTTCCTAGAAAAATACTAATTAGCAACACTGACCCTTTCTCTGTCTCTCACACACACACACACACACACACACGCAAACAGTATAACCATGTAAATAATTGAATTAGTAATCAAAAGTTTTCCCTCTCCAAGGGACTAAATTCAAATAATTTACATGGATTTTCCCTCAACTTTCAGGGAACATATATTTTAGAAAATATTTTTTTAAAAAGCAAGTTACCTATATGACTTTTGAAACTAAAGTAGCTAATACTAATGTAAGGAATTATAACCCAACCTTACTTAAGAACATAGATGCAAAATCCCAAATAGTGGGGAAACAATACCACTTATAATTATAGTATAAGTCTACTTATACTTCCATTTCTTCCCTCTTGGCATTTGTGGTTTTGTTTTCATACATTTAGTCTACAAATGTTATAAACCTCATACTATGTTTTTATTATTCTAGTTTTAACAGACTTATAAAGATATTTAAATAATAAAAATATATAATCAATTTTGGTAAATATTCCATTTACACTTGAAATAGGGTGGTCACATGTCCTGGTTAGCCCAGGATAGGCCCAGTTTACAGCTGTGATCGTGATTATCAGTATTGCTTTCTTTTGCTTTCAAAACTGTCCCTTTGGGGGATAATAAATTCTTAGTTCATCCTAACTTAAAAAGAATGTACATTCTATACTTTTTATGTGTAGTAATCTATGTTTGTCAGTTAGATAAGGTTTGTTAATTGTTTTACTTGAATGTTCATAGACTTGACAATTCTGTCAATTTTGTTTCATCAATTTCTGGCAGAGTTGGTAAAATTGCCCATATGATTTTGGATGTCTGTCTGCCTTTAATTCTGTTAAGTTTTGTCATATAAAATTTTAGGGTATTTTTATTCCTATATAAATGTAGATTTCTTGTACTTTCCTGGTGGATTGAATTGAAACTTTAGTCAATATTAAGTGTTTATCTTTATTTATATTAATACTTTTTGCCTTACAGATTGAACTTTCTGGTATTAATATTTCTATAGCAGCTTTTATCCTGTCTGAAAATTTTTGTTTCTTTATTGGAACATATAGTTTGTTTACATTGTTGGTGAGCAGCATTAAAAGATAGACCCAGTGATCCTCACCTCCTAGTTTTCATGGCTTTGTGTTATCCCCTCCCCTTTAGTGTGAGCTGGACCTTGTGAGTTGCTTGTCATGAGTAGAATATGGCAAAAATGATGGGATATTACTTTTGATGTTAGGTTACAAAAGATGGTGTTTTCCATCTTGCAGGCACTCTCTTAATTTTTCTCACTTGCTTACTTTGATGAAGCAAACTGCCACATTCTGAGCTGTTCTATGGAGGGGTGTATGTGACAAAAGGAGGACAGGGAAGCAGATGTGGCTCAACTGATAGAGCATTCGCCTACCACATGGGAGGTCCAGGGTTCGAACCCAGGGCCTCCTGGCCTGTGTGACGAGCTGGCCCATGCCTTGTATTGAGCCGCCCTGTGTGAAAAAAAAAAGCGCAGCCTGCCCAGGAGTGGCGCCCTACATATGGAGAGCTGATGCAGCAAGATGACGCAACAAAAAGACACAGATTCCCAGTGCCACGGAGAATACAGACACAGAAGAACACACAGTGAATGGACACAAAAGAACAGACAATGGGGCGGCGAGAGAAATAAATAAAATAAATTTTTAAAAACAACAACAACAAAAACTGGGCAGCCAGTGACCAACAACCCTAAATCCTGCCAACAACCACTGAGTGAGCTTGGAAGTCTGACTTTATTGAACCTTGAGATGACTGCAGCTTTGGACAAGATTCTGATTGCAATCTGTGAGAGACCTTGACTCAGAGGACTTGACTCAGAATACCCCAATTTCTGGCCTGCAGAAACTGTGAAATAATAAATGTGTATTGTTTTAAGTCACTAAATTTTGGGAGTAATTTGTAATGCAGAAATAGATAACAAATTCAGCATTTAATGAAACTACTGATATATTTGGATATGAAATTGCCATTTTACTATTTGGTTTCTCTTTGTCTTACTAGTTTTATGTTCCATTTTAAAATCTTTTCTTGCCTTCTCTTAGAGTGATTAAGCTTTTTTGTTTGTTTTTTTATTATAGCCTTGTAAATACTATTTCCTTGTAAACTGCACAGTCTTTCCCTATGCTATTAGCAGTTTCTCTGGTGCTGCAACATGAATCCTTGACACCAATACAACAATCCTAGAACACATCCATCTATTTATCCTCCCTCCCAAATTCCGTGCTATTTTTATATTGAAATTTTTTCATGTATACTCATTTTTAAAGAAAGATTAGAGAAAACTACGTTAAAAGTATAGGGGATTCCCGTATACCCTACCCTCTCCCCTGTTTTCCCCTATTAATAACATCTTTTACATTTGATATATTTGATGAAAAAAATATTGAAGCATTGCTACTAACCAAGTTCTATAGTTTACATTATGGTTTATACTTTGCACTGTACAGTTTTAAGGGTTTTGACAAAATGTATAATGACCTGTATCCATCATTACAATATCATGCAGAATATTATAAAAATGTCTTATAATCCACCTATACTTCCCTTTCCATACCCTCAGAACCTCTGGTAACCACTATCTTTATATCAGTGTTACAAATTCTTTGATTACTACAATAACAATTAGTTTACTTTGATCCATGGTTGCATTCCCCCCTTATATTTGTTCACTCCTCAAACTTAAGGATTTAGAGATGATGATAACAGCTCTGCTTCAGATCGAGAAGGGGCGTAGATCTTGGGCAGATGGAAGTAACTGTTTTGCTTGTAGTTGTAGATACACTTTGTTTTTTGGGGATAGGGATTGTCCATCATCATTTTATTAGTTGTCCTGGGTGAGTTCAATGAACTGGAGAGTAGGTTCAACATGGCTGCAACTCTGCTAAGATTCAGAGCTCAACCTGAATATGAGCAATGGAAGATTTAAGTCCCTGGGACATATATTTAATGGGTGTAATGCTAATTATAGGATCAAATATGTGGGGTAGAAGAATTATGTGTAGGGAAATTATAATTGAGTCTGTTACAATGGGGAAATAAGTTATCATATATTCCAAAGTAAGGCCCACTGACAGGGTGTGGATTTCATGAGGTTGTTTGCCTTGTCTACAGGGGCCAGCTGTCTCTTGATCTCTCAAGAGAACCCCTGCTTGAGGCTTTGTTACTGTGGCAGTTGCTGAAATCTGCCTGAACCATGCATACATATAACCTCTGAAATAATCTCCTGACTCACTTTGAAATCTTTTAGCTTTAAAAATTCTTTTGTATTGAATGTTTCCCCCTTTTGAGTCTTTTCCCAAATGTATCACTGGTTGGCATTTGGCATTAATCCCTTGTTGCCAGGGAGGCTAATTCCTGGAAGTCATGTCCTGTGCTGAGGGGAAGGTAGTGAGTTTATTTGCTCAGTTTGACTTAGGGAGAGGCCACATTTGAATAACATGGAGGTTTTCAGGAGGTAACTTTTAGGCAATAGTTACTATTAGGCTAAATTTCTGTTTTATAAGAATAAGGTTCATAAGTACATAATCTGGGGCTTTTCTTGGTTTGGAGGTATTTGTTGACTCATTCAATCTCACTACTTGCATTTGGTCTATTAAGTTCTTCTATTTCTTTCATCAATGTAGGTTGTTCATGTGGTTCTAGAAATTTGTCCATTTCATCTAAATTGTCCATCTTATTGGCATACGATTTTTTCAAAATATCCTCTTATGATAGTCTTTATTTCTGTGGGGTCAGTAGAGATATCCCCTCTCAAATTTCTATTTATTTATTTGCATCTTCTCTCTCTTTTTCTTCATTATGCTAGCTAAGGGTTTGTCAGTTTTATTAATCTTGTCAAAGAGCCAGCTTTTAGTTTTCTTATTTATTTCAAGTGTTTTTTTTTTTATTCTCAATTTCATATAATTCTACTCTAATCTTTGTTATTTCCTTCCTTCTGCTTGCTTTGGCATTAGTTTGCTGTTATTTTTATAGTTCCTCCAGGTGTTCAGGCAGGTCTTTGATTTTAGTTGTTTCTTCCTTTTTAATATGGCCATTTAGGGCTATAAATTCCCATCTGAGCACTGCCTTCACTGCATCCCATAAGTTTTGATAAGTTGTTTTCTCATTTTCATTCACTTTGAGGTGGTTACTGATTTCTCTGACAACTTCCTTCTTGACTCAGTGATTGTTTGAGAGTGTGTTGTTCAACTTTTATATATTTTGACTATTCCAGTTCTCCATCCTTTATGGGTTTCCAGCTTCATTCCCTTGTAGTCAGAAAAAGTGCTTTGTATAATTTCATTTTTTCTAAACTCATTGAGACTTATTCTATGACCTAGCATGTGGTCTATCCTAGAGAAAGATCCATGAACACTTGAGAAGAATGTATATCCTGCTGTTTTCGGGTGTAATGTTCTGTTTAAGTCCATTAATTCTTGGTTTGGAGGTATTTGTTGACTAATTCTAATGTATTACTCAAGGTCTCTATTTCCTCATTCAGTTGAGATATTCTGTCTAATGGTGATAGTGGTGTATTGAATTCCCCCAGTATGATTGTGGGGACATCTGTTTCTCCCCTTAGTTTTGCCAGTATTTGCCTCATGTATTTTGGTGGTTCCTGGTTAGGTGCAAAAGTATTTTTTTATTGTTCTTTCTTCTTGTCTTCACCAGGAGGCCCTGGGCATCAAGCTCTGGTCCTCCTATATGGTAGATGGGAGCCTAATTGCTTGAGCCACACCCACTTCCCTCTAATCTCTTATTGACTAATCCTTTTTTGAGTTTTTAGTCTTAGATTTTACACTGGTTTCTTTTTTATAGTTTCCAGTTTTCTATTGACTTTCCAAATCTTATCTTTTAAGTCCTTGAACACATTAAACCTAGTTATTTTAAGTTCATGTTTTATAATTCCTTTATCTAGATCTCTTGTGGGTTTATTTCTATATTGTATGTTGGGTTTTGTAGTTTATATAATCTTATAGATCCATTTCCTCATGTGACTATTCTTTTTATATTGAGTCCTGTTATTTCATATTATAAATCACAATGATTGTCTATATTTGAGAATAAACAAGAAAAATACCAAATAATTATAATTGCTGTTCAGAATCTGAAATGAGATGATGTGCCAGTGAATGACTAGGTGCTGCTTTAGTTTGTATGGTATATAGACTGCCCTTAGCATAAAATAGAAGGCTAAATGGAATTTAAATAATAATTTTTCTTTTTTTGTGACACCACTTCCTTAGTTTGTTCAATGACTTAAGAGGGAAGTGGACTTGGCCCAATGGATAGGGCATCCGCCTACCACATGGGAGGTCTGTGGTTCAAACCCCGGGCCTCCTTTACCTGTGTGGAGCTGACCCATGCGCAGTGCTGATGTGCACAAGGAGTGTCCTGCCACACAGGGGTGTCCCCCGCGTAGGGGAGGCCCACGCACAAGGAGTGCGCCCTGTAAGGAGAGCTGCCCAGTGCGAAAGAAAGTGCAGCCTGCCCAAGAATGGCGCCGCACACACACAGAGAGCTGACACAGCAAAATGATGCAACAAAAAGAAACACAGATTCCTGGTGCCACTGGTAAGGATAGAAGCTCTTATAGAACAACATGCAGAGAATGGACACAGAGCAGACCACGGGGAGGGGAGGCGGGGAGAGGGGAGGAGAAATAAATTTTTAAAAATAAATCTTTAAAAAAGAAAAAGAATGTTAGAGTTCTAGGTGATGTCTCTATGATTTTCTTGGTTTCCACTCTCATTCTAACAATATGTCTGCAGTTGTTCCAAGCATTTTTTCCTCACATAACAATGTCAAATGCTGGAAAAGAGCAGGAAATTGCTTTTCAAGTACTTCCTTTTTCTGTCCCTTTTTCTTTCAAGAATTAAAATATTTTCCAGAAGTTTTACAGCAGAGTTATCCTTACTTTTCACAGACCCAAACTGGGCCACATAGCCATTCCTAAATGAACTGAAATGGAATTACCATGATTAATTAGGCCAATCATGGTTCATGCCTTCAAGCTTTGGAGAAGCCCACCTTCTTGGAGTATTCTACTCAGTGTTTCAATATATGGGGATCTCTCATTTCTGAAAAATGAGGAAATAACAAGTGAATTCCTAACAATTTTGCTACAGATAATCGTAAAAGTCCTCTCTGAATGAGTTAACACCTCCTTTACGATCTGATTGACTTGAAATATTCAGCTATGTCAAGATCACTGGGAAAAAAATTACAGGAGAGAGAACACTCTTGGCCTATTTGAGTAGTGAAAAGAGACCAGAGGGTATGGAGGGCACTTATGTGCCAGGGAAAGACAGAAAATTAGGCAGTATCCAGACCATGTAGGACTTTAAACTATGAAAAGGAGTGTGGTTTTTATTGTAAGTGGGATGGGAAGCTCTGTGTACAGAGTTTGCTGCAGGGAGATTAGTGTAGAAATAGGGGGCCATTTTGGAACCTGCTATAGTAGTGTATTAGAATATGGAGATAATCTAGCATGATTTTTGTAGATACTCAATATTTGGGATAGAGTTAACAGGACTTATGTAAGCAATGAATAAAAGAAAGGAACAAAATATGACACCTAGATTTTTTGAATGAGCAAGTTGGTGAACTGTGGTACCATTTACTATGATAGCAAGGATAGAGGAACAGGTTGAACACTGTTTAGATAGCATTAAGTTTGTGTTGCCAATTAGGCACTCCAACAGACATCTAGATACAGGAGTCATTGGCATATAGATGGGTTTCGGAAGTCATAGAAAAGAATACATTAACCTAAGGCAAATCAGTAGAGAAGAGATTGAATTTGAGGACTGAACTGAACACCTTCCTATTTAGTGATTGAGTAAAGGAAGAGTAGGGATCATTGAGGGAGGAGGAAAACTAGGAGGGTACAGTGTCACAGAACCCAAGGGAGGAAAGTACAGTATTTTCAGAGGTAGGGAGTTCAAGTTAGAACCACAAAATAGACCATGGGATTTGGCAACATTAATGTCAGGAAAATCATTATTTATACTTTGGTATTCTATGAGGTACACAACACTTACATACCATACACCATTTAGCACTAAATTATTTATCTACTTGCATTTTCCTTTTTTTTAAATTACACAATAATCTTTTTCCAATTTGCCTATAGATTTATTGAGGAAAGAGCCTTTGCCTTATATTTCTATACTCTTAGAGCCCTTTGCACAATGCAAAAGAGTAGGCATTTGTTTTTAGAATGTCAGAGTCTTCATGTTAATTTAGTGTTACCCTTTGACTTCATTTTCTCCTTATACCTTTTATTTTATTTTATTTTAAAGATTTATTTATTTATTTCTCTCCCCTTCCCGCCCCACCCCAGTTGTCTGTTCTCTGTGTCTATTTGCTGCGTCGTCTTCTTTGTCTGCTTCTGTTGTTGTCAGCGGCACGGGAATGTGTGTTTCTTTTTGTTGCCTCATCTTGTTGTGTTAGCTCTCCATGTGGGTGGCACCATTATTAGGCAGGCTGCACTTTCTTTTGCCCTGGGCTGCTCTCCTCATGGGGCGCACTCCTTGTGCGTGGGGCTCCCCTACACGGGGACACGCCTGCATGGCACAGCAGTCCTTGCACGCATCAGCACTGCACATGGGCCAGCTCCACACGGGTCAAGGAGGCCCGGGGTTTGAACCCTGCATCTCCCATGTGGTAGACGGATGCCCTAACCACTAGGCAAAGTCTGCCGCCCCCTTATACCTTTTAAATATGAGATATTATTTGTATTGCTATAGACTATTGATTGTTCCCACTTTTTTCTTCTCAATATTTTTTCCTTGCTGCTATTGATCTCACTGTCTAATAAGAAAATAAACAAAGAAAGGGAGATTAAAATAAAACTAAGTATTTTTGCTACTATGATAAAAGCTCTAAGGTAGATTGATGAAATTATAAGCTAAATCAGATATATATTGCAAACTTAAGATATAAAAGTCCTTCTGAAATTGACAGATAAATTGTATTAATAAATAACACTAATCTTTCTTTTTTCCACTTTTTAAAAATTGTGAACTATTTCAACAATACACAGATTATATATCACCTGAATTAACAAAAGTTTATATCTTATAATATTAATTCAGACTATTTTGATTTTCAAACAAAATTTTACAAATTTAGTTGGTGCCCAGTTTTTGTTCCTCCTTAATCCCATTTTCTTCTCTTTCTTTCTCCAATAATATAACCTTCAGGTTAATAAATATTATTTCTTGCAGAGTTTTGTAAATTTGAGACATATATGTTATATGTTTTTTTAAGATTAAAATAAATGGCATCATATTTTATACATACTTTTCCAATTTATATCACAATGTATCCTATTGCAACATATTAACTCAGTGCATATAATTTATCCATGGTGATACAGAGATTTAATCCATCCATTTAACTGTTGTATAACATTTCCATTAGAGGAATAGCTTGCAATTTATCTATTTACCTATTGATAATTATTTAAAATATTTTCAGTTATTCACTGTTGCAAATAGTGCTGCCATAATTACTTAATTGGACTTTATCAAGAGCAATAATTTCTTAAGGTTATATCCTTAAAAGTGGAATTGCTGGGTCAAAGACTATGCACATTTTTCTGTTTATTTGATATTGCCAAACTTCTGTCCATGGTGTTTGCGCTAAATCTTTACTTCCATCTGTAGTATATGCGATGTCCAGTACTCCAAATCCTCCCCAACATTTGATTTTATGAAACTGTCCAATTTTGGCCACTCTGGTGAAAGACAACTACTTGCGTTTTTTGATGTGGGGGTCCAGGACCTGGGCTCCCTAAGTTCTCAGCATATAGCCCCCTTTGTGACCTAGACATAGGTCCCCAGAGGGAAGAGAACGTATAGATAGTATCATAAACCAAATCTCCTCGGAGTGGTAAAACTTTTTTCCTGTTATAACATCACCAGACCCCATATGCGCTGATGTGGGACCTTAGCAGGAGCTCTATTCTCTTACCCTATGGAATGTCCTTGTAACCCCTTTATCACCTCTCATTTTCCCATCACTTTGCAGAGTGCTGTCTTCATTCTCTGAGCAGTCATCATTGAAGACTCTCTCCTGTTCATAAGTCCCTAGAAAGCTTGTCTGATTCAGTGCCAGGAGCATTCTTTGTTCTCGCAACTATACCAACCCGTGCCCTTCAGGAGCTGTGTTGGAACACCTGATTTCTAATAAGATTGGTAATTAGCTTTTTACCTCCTGTGATTTGCCAGTTTGTACAATTTTTCTATTTAGAAGTTTGTCCTTTCTCTTATAGATTTGTGAGAGTTCTTTAAATATTGTAGATATCTACCCTGTTTTAGTTATGTGTGTTGCAAGGGATTTATTTTTTCATACAGAACAATTTCATTTAATTAAGTTGAATTTATCAGTCTTTCCCCAGTGCTTTGAGCCTTTATGTCTCATTTAAGAAATCCTATAATATTCCAAATGATGAGAATATTTATTTTTCACTATATAAAAATCGAATCCCATCCAATTAAAATAATAATATGTATTGTGTAAAATTGTATGAAATTTGCTTTCAATGTTTTGAATCTGGTTTAAATGTCTAAGAGATAGAATTCAAAATTAATCATCTTTAGCAAGAGTTACCTCCAGTTTACTAATTCTAAGGAAATATAATATCAGAATTCTTTATCTTAAGTTTCTAAAAATTCAAAAGCAATCTTGTTTTCAGAAATGCTTTGGTTTAGCTATAATTTGAGAGTCCCTGTCCCTAAAAGTTCCTTAATCTCTGTCTTTGACTCTCAAACTCTTCTGGCTTTGCTTCTATTGTTAGAATACATAAATATATACATATATGTACCAATTTCTTCCAGTCCCAATTTCTATGTATTCCATTTTATGTTTCCTGAAAGGGACTTATTCATTTACATTTATTAGGCTTCTAAAGACTGCTAGTAAGGCTTTTTCTGATGTGTAACTAAGGGGTTTGCTATCAACTCTACTCTGCCTATACTCTTCATTCCTTAATTAAATGGAAGAAGAAAAGGAAAGCAGGTTAGCCATTATAAAAATTTTAAAGAATTTCTATTGCAACTAAAATTCATTCAGGGTTTAATTTAAGTTTGTTCCATATAATTAAATTAAAAAATAATTTAGGGGTACATACTAAATAATTTCCTTGCTAATAAAAGTGCTAAATATAGTACTAGCAAGCTATTAATATGGCTTTTATTTTAAAAAAGGAAATGAGGAAGAGCTGATAGATTAAAAGAGAATTAAAAGTAATTTAACCAATTCTCCAAGAAGATATAGCAATCTTTAAAGTGTGTGCCTAACTACAAAGTGTCAAAAATATGTGAGGCAAAAACTGATAAAACTGCAAGGAGAAATGGACAAGTCTACTATTATAGATGGAGATTTCAACACCCCTAGTTGAAAACTTCTAATCTTCTCTGTCAGTAATTGGCAGATCCAGCAGACAGAAAATTAGTAAAAATATAGTTGAATTGAATAAACAGCACCATCAATCAACTATCCAGTCAACATTTATAGAATTCTTCGTCCAACAACAGAAGAATACATATTCTTCTCAAGCTTACATGGAACCAAGATAGACCATATCATGGGCCATAAAACACACCTACCAAATTTAAAACACTAGAAATCATCCCAAGTATGCTCTCAGACCACAATGGAAAAAAACTAGAAATCAGTAACAGAAAGACAGTGAAAAAAATCCCAGAATATTTGAGGATTAAGCAGCAATCAACATGCTTCTAAATAACACGTGGGTCAAAGAAGTCTCAAAAGAAATGTAAAAATATTTTGAGTGAAATGAAAATGTAGGTACAATTTATCAAAATGTGTGGGATGAAGCAAAGCAGTTCTTTGAAATTTATAGCATTGAATACACATATTAGAAAAAGTATCTAGAATCAATAATCTAAGCTTCCAATTTAGAAAATTAGAAAATGAAGAAAAGATTAAATCCAAAATAAATAGAGGAAAAGACATAATAAAAATCATATTGGAAATCAATGAAACTGAAAAGGGAAAAATAATAGAGCAAAACAACAAAATCAAAATCTGGGTATTTAAAAATATCAGTAAAATTGATAAATGTCTAGCCAGGCTAAACAAGAGAAAAAGAGAGAAGACACACATTATTAATATCAGAAATGAAGAAAGGCCAAGAACATCAGTAATGATAATAAAGTGTTGGAAACCGAGGCACAGTGGCCTCACAAGGAGAGAAGTGCTGTCTCCATGCTAGTGCTGTCTCCATGGCTACGCTTGCAACCTAAGGAATGCAGTAATTAAGAGTTCCAGGCAAATGGGATGAAGCTGTTGAAAGCTGAAAGAAAAGATGAGCACATACCTTTTGTAGTGAATAGAACACTTAGACTTTGTACCTTGAGATAAGATTTTTTAAAATTCCTTAGACTATGGGTAATGCTGATAGTTAATACGTGTTGCTACTTAATGTCACCGTACGCTATGTGTTTATGCTTATTGGCACGTAGGCTATGTATGCCTGCTTCTTGTCACGTACAGTGGGGTATGTATAGAGCCCCTTGTAAACAATAAAGTTGTCTGAGGAGTTATTACTCGCAGACCCCCTGATCCCAGCGCTCTTGTTCTTTTTCTCTCACTCTTTTTTTCTCTTTGTTTTCTTCTCCCTTTTTTCTTTCTTTCATTCCCGATACACTTCGGATCCAAATCTCCAACAATAAAGAAATATTATCTATTCAATGCCCACAACTTTGATAACTTAGATGAAACAGACAATTCCTTGACAGATATAAACTACCAAAACTTACACAAGTTGTAATACATATCTGAATAGAGTTATATCTGTTAAAGAAATTGAGTCATTAATAACCTTCCAAGAAAGAAAAGACCAGACCCAGAGAGTTTCACTGGTGAATTCTACCAAATATTTAATGAAAAAATGGTACAAATTCTCTACAAAACTAAATAAACCAGAGGCCAGTTTTCTAACTTATTTTATGAGGTCAGCATTACCCTACTAACAAAACCAGACAAAAAAATTAGATTTAAGGAAAATTATAGACCAATGTCTTTCTTGAACATAGATGCAATTATCCTCAACAAAATATTAGCAAACCAAATACAACAATATATAAGAAAGAATTATATACCACAACCAAATGGGATTTATTCTAGGTATGCAGGCTGGTTAAATATTAAAAAATTAATGTGATCCATCACATATACAGGCTGAAGTATGATATGACACTGAATGTATCAGTAGATGCATTTTAAATTTTTGAAAAATCCAATGGACAATCATGATAAAACTTATAACAAACTAGGAAAGAAAGGAACTTTCTCAACTTGATAAAGAATATCAACCAAAAAATATACAGCCAACATCATACTTAATGATGAGAAACTAGATGCTTTCCCCCTAAGACTAAGAACAGGACAAAGATATCCTTTCTCACTATTCCTCCTCAACATTGTACTGGAAGTCCTAGCTAATACAAGAGGGCAAGAATAGGTAATAACAGCTATGCAGATTGGAACAGGAGAAATAAAACTGTGTGTTCACAGATTATATGATTATGTATAAAGTCCCAAAGAATCTACAAAAGGAAAAAAAAAAAAACCTCCTGGAACTATTAAGTGATTATAGCAAGGTTGCAGGATACAATGTTACTATATTAAAGTTAATTACTTTCCTATATGCCAGCAATGAACATTTGGAATCTGAAATTTAAAACACAATACCATTTACTTTAGCACCAGAAAATACTTAGGTATAAATTTAACAAAATTATGTACAGATACATATGAGGAAAACTACAAAACTCTGATGAAAGAAATCTAAGCTCTAAAGTGGAGAGTTAATCCATGCTCGTGGATAGGAAGACTCAATTTTATTGTCATTTTTTCCAATCTTGATCTATAGATTTGATGCAATCTCAAAATCTCAGCAAGTTGTTTTGTGTATATCAACAAACTGATTCTAAAGTTTATGTAGAAAGGCTATAGTCCCGGAAATAACACAATACTGAAGAATAAAGTCAGAGGACTGACACTACCCAACTTTAAGATTTGCTTTATATTTACACTGACCAAGACAGTGTGTTATTGGTGAAAGAATAGATAAATTAATAGAACAGAGTAGTGAACTCTGAAATGACCATACATAACAAATACAGTTAACCAATCTTTGACAAAGGAGAAAATGCAATTCAATGGTGAACGTATTGTCTTTTCAACAAATCGTGTTAAAACAACTGGGCATCCACATCTAAAAAAAGTGTTTTTGATATAGGCCTTACACTTTTCACAAAAGTTTACTCAAAGTAGATCAAAGACCAAAATATAAAACGCTGAACTATAACACTTCTAAAAGAACATAGGTGACCTTTGATTTAGTGATGACTTCTTAGATATAACAATAGAATGATTCATGAAAGCAAAAATTGATGAAAGACCCTGGAAGGGAGGAACACAGGAAGCCTGAACTCTCACAGATGTCAGCAGCCATTTTGCTCTGACACACGAAAATAGCCTTTGGTGAGGAAAGTAACTTGTGTTTTATGGCCTGGTATCTGTAAACTCCTACCCCAAATAAATACCCTTTATAAAAACCAACCAATTTCTGGTATTTTGAATCAGTACCCCTTTGGCTGACTAATATACCTGCCTACCACATGGGAGGTCCCTGGTTTGTTTATCAGTGCCTCCTAAAAAAGACAGCCAGCTGGCACATCAGGCAGGTGCCACAGGATGATGCAACAAGAGATACAGGAAGAAAAATATGTTAAGAGTCACAACAGGGCAGGGAACAAAGGTAGCTCCAGTGATTGGATGCCTCTCTCCTATATCAGTGGTCCTCGGTTTGGTTCCCAGTGCCTTCTAAAGAAACAAGGAAGATGAATAGATACAGCAAGGGCAGGCAGCAAGGGGGTAGGGAGAAATAAATAAATAAAATAAATCTAAAAAATAAATCCATAAATAAAATTAAAAACATCTGCTCTGCAAAATACACAGTTAAGAGAATGAAAAGACAAGCCACATGTAGGAAAAAATATTTGTAAAACATATCTGACAAAGGATTGTATCCAAAATATGTGAAGAACTCAAATCTTAATGATAAGGAATTAAAACAACCCATTTAGAAAATGATTAAAAAATCTGAACAGACACTCACCAAACAGGATGTGTAGCTAGCAAACTAATATATTAAAACATGCGCAACACCATATGTCATTAGGGAATTGAAGTGAAAACAATGAGATGCTAGTATATGTGTATTAGAAAGACTAACATCCAAAACACTGACAACACCAAATGTTGGTGAGGATGTGGAGCAACAGGAACTCTCATTCATTGCTGATGGGGATGCAAAATAGAACAACCACTTTGGAAGACAGTTTGGCAATTTTTTACATACCTGAACATAGACTTATCAGCAATTGCACTCCCAAATGTGTTGACACCTTATATCCACACAAAAACCTACATATGAATGTTTGTAGCAGCTTTATTCATAATTGCCAAAACTGGAAGCAACCAAGATATCCTTCCATAGGTAAATGGATTAAGAAACTATGCTACATAATACAGTGGATTATTATTCAGTGATAAAATGAACTATCAAGCCATGAAGGGGCATGGAAAAAATTTAAATGCACATCACAAAGTGAAAGAAGCCAGTGTGAAAGGCTACATACTGATACTATAAGATTCCAACTACATGACCTTTTGGGAAAGGCAAAACTATAGAGACAGTAAAAAGATCATTGTTCATCTGGGTTTCAGGGGGAGGTGGGGGATAGATGAATAGCTGGAGCACAGGGTATTTTCAGGGTAATGAAGCTATCCACCATGATGGTGGATGCATGGCATTATATATTTGTTAAAACCCATAAAACCGTATAACACAGAGTGAACCTAATGTAAAATATGGACTTTAATAATAACATATGAGATAATGAAAATATAAATTAAAAAATATAGTTCAAAAAATAACATAAATTTGGTTCATCAATTGTAATAAATATACCACATTAATGCAAGATGTTAATAATAGGAAACACTGTGTGTGAGTGAGGTGTATGTGTGTATATATAAGATATATATATAAGATATATATATCTTATAGCATATATATATGCTGTACTTTCTGTGTGATTTTTCTGTAATCCTAAAACCACACTAATAAAGTCTATTATAAAAATAAAAATCTAAAAACAAACAGGAAATCAAAGTGAGAGAGGGAAGATTCATAAGAGGATAGTGGTTACATGAACAGATTTACTTTGTAAAACTTTAGACTGAATATTATCAGTCTAAACACATTATGCATTTTAATGCATTAATGTTCTAAGTCAATGAAAACTTGACTTAAAAACAAGTCTTAAGAGATAGATCACCCTCATGCAATGTTCGGATTCTGATTATAATAGTTTTTGTTGTTGTTGTTGTTAAGCTTTACTTTGCAATTGGAGAAATCCGAACACAAATATTTGATGAAATTAATGTTTTCAGAGTGATAGTGGTGTAGAAGTGGCTATAAATATACTTTTGAGTCCTTATATTTTAGAAATACATGGAAATACTTAATGGGGTTGGCTTCAAAATAAAGTAAATGGAGATATAGTTGAAACAAGGTTGGTCATGAGGAAAACTACAAAACATTGCTGAAAGAAGGTGGGGAAAACTTAAATAAATGGAAAGACATCCCATGTTCAAGTATTGGAAGACTTAATATTTTTAAGATGTCAATACTACCCAAAGTATTTACGTGTTCAATGCAATCCAGATCAAAATTCCAACAGCCTTTTTTGCAGAAATGGAAAAGCTAATTGTAAAAATCATATGGAAGGCAAGGGGCCCTGAATAGCCAAGTCCATCTTGAAAAAGAATAAAGTTGGAGGATTCCCAATTCCCAATTTCAAAACTTATTACAGAGATACAGTAATCTAAACACTATGGTACTGGGACAAGGACCTATGTATAGACAAATGGAATATCATTGAAAGCACAGAAGTAAACCCACTCATGAATGGCCAGTTGATTTTTGCAAGGGACCTAAGTCCATTCAATAAGGGAAAGAATAGTCTCTTCAACATATTGTACTAGAAAAACCTGGATATCCACATGTATATGTGTTCCTGCACTTCAAATCATATATAAAAAGTAACTCAAAATGAATCAATACCCTAAAATAAGAGGTAGATGGGAAGTGGATGTGACTCAAGCAATTGGGCTCCCATCTACCGTATAGGAGGTCCAGAGTTCAATACCCAGGGCCTCCTGATGAAGGCAAGCTGGCCCATGTGGCATGGAGTGCTGCCATGCAGGAGTGCTGCCCTGCCCAGGAGTGCCAGCCCACACAGAGAGCTGATGCAGCAAGATGATGAAACAAAAAGAAATAGAGGAGAGACTGTGGGAGGCACAGCAGACCAGGGAGCTGAGGAGGCACAAGAGAATGATCACCTTTCTCTCACTCCAGAAGGTCCCAGGATCGGTTCCCGGAGTCACCTAATGAGAATACAAGCAGACACAGAAGAACACACAGCGAATGGACACAGCAGACAATGGAGGGAGGGGGGAGAAATAAATAAATCTTTAAAAATAAAAAATAAAAAGAAAAGAAAAAAGGAGATATAATTATAAAACTCTTAGAAGAAAACATAGGAGAGTATCTTCAGTATCTTGTAGTAGACCATAGATTTTTAGGTATGACACCAAAAGCATGAATAACAAAAAAATGGATAAATTGGACTTAAATTTAAAACTTTTTGTGCCTTGAAAAGACATCAAGAAAGTGAAAAGACAACCTACAGAATAGAAGAAAATAGTTGGCAACTATATATCTCATAAGGGTTTAATATCCAGAATATATAAAGAACTCCTACAACTCAACAACAGAAAGGCAAACAACCCAATTTAAAAATAGGTGAAGGACTTGAAAAGACATTTCTCCAACGAAAATAAAAAGATTTAAGAATGGCCAATAAGCACATGAAAAGATGCTCAACTTCTTTAGCCATTAGGGAAATGCAAATCAATACCACAATGAGATACAACTTTACATCCTTTAAGCTATTCTTAAAAATTTTTTAGACAGAAAATAGCAAGTATTGTTGAGGATGTGGAGAACTAGGAATCCTTGTACATTGTTGGTGAGAATTTAAAATGGTGCAGCTCTTGTTGAAAACTATTTGGTGGTTACTCAGAAGGTTCAATTTGGATATCCATATGACCCTGTAATTCCACTCTTAGCTATATACCCTAAAGAAGTGAAAGCTGGGACTTAGACAGTTATTTGAATAGCAATGTACAAAGTAGCTTTATGGTCACCCAAACAAAAGGTAGACAAATTCCAACAGTTGAATGGATAAACAAAATGTGGTATATATACACAATGGAATATTATTCAGCCATAAAAAGTAATGATGCACTGACACATTCTACAACATGGATGAACTTTGAAGACATCTTGTTGAGTGAAATAAGCCAGACACAAAAGGACATATTGCATAATTCCCCTTATATGAAATACCTAGAATATGCAAATTCATGGAGACAGAAAGTAGATTACAGGTGGGCCTTGTGGGGAGTAGGTAGAAGGGAGATGGGGAATTTTTGCTTAATGGGAGTGATGTTCATTTGGGATGTTGAAAGTTTTGGTAATAGTGGTGATGGTAGCACAATATTGTGGTGTAATTAAAACCAATAAATTGTACACTTGAAAGTGGTAAAATGGAAAATTTTATGTTGTATGTTACCACAATAAAAATTTTTTAAAAAAGAAAAAGATTGGTCATGAGATGATACTTGTCGAAACCTAGTGATGGCTGCTTTGCAGTTCATTATACTATTTTTTCTACTGTTGTGTATATTTTACATTTTTCATAATACTCTCATGTATTTAAACAGAAATATTTAAATTGACATTTCATCATTTCTCACACTAATAATTTTTCCCTCTTACCCTTACTGTTTTATTTCTTCTCTTTTATTTCACTTCCTCCTTAACCCATTTGGAGGGCAAAGGAATGTTAGAAAATTTTCATTACTCTGTTTAGACACAGGATGGCACTCTTTGAATAAGTAAATACCCAAAGTTCACTTCTCACTGAATAAGCCTCTTTCCTTTACAAAGCAACTACTTCCTAGGGCTTAGTTTAGGGTAAAAAACTTTTCAGATAGCTTATATAGGATGAGTACTTAATTTTAGGTTTCAGTACTGGCTGCATCTATCTACTACCAGTATCTGAAAAATTAAGGAAGATTAAAGTTTCAACTATTTAAGAGGTGATTTGGTATAAAAACAACTCTGTGCCCAATTCTCTTATTTTTGGTGTTTACAAACTTAATGTTTAATTACCTCATGTATTTTAATTCAAATAAATATGCTATCATAAGAACTGTCTTTAAACTGTCAATGCTATCCACAGGATGTATTTCTCGTTTAAAATGGCGTTGAGCCAAATACTACTGATTAAGGTCAAGATGAGTACTATTGACTCTGTGGACAGATGCTTTCCCTTTCAACCCTCGAAGAAGAATTGAAATAACTATGTTCTTGGACGTTCTTAGTCTGATTCATGCCTTCTTTTAGCCAACTATTCATGGATTCACCAGAAGAATTACACCTACTGCCTCCGGCGTAGGATGAAAAAAAAAATCAAATGGGCAATAATGTTAGCAGAAGCTCGAAACTTTAGTCCTCCTCTCCATGCCCATCCCTCAGGTCCTATTCCTCTTTCTCCGTTCTAGTCATCGGAAATTGACTTGGCGATAACTAAGGACTGGAATTTCAGGGCGTCAAGTCCTCCCTCCTCCTTCCCTCTCCATCCCTCCCCTCGACCTCGGAAACTCTTAAACTGCCTGCTACCCTACACTCAACTGTAGAGGTAGATAAATGATGCAGCAGACGGCACCGCGGAAAGGCTGCTGGAGTCCTGGGCTATTTTCACATTTTTTCTTGTTTCCAATTTGTGTGCCAGACTTTGTTTGCTTGCTTAGGACATAGAAAACATATTCGGGTATTTCCCCCGCAGTTTAATGCCAGTGGCTTTCTCCCAGCATAAGAAAATGAAAGTGCTACGTTGTAGCAGTATTTTATCCTTAAGTCTGGACTGGCAGCTGGTGTGTAGGAGGAGGGGCGGGGGGCGGTGGAGAGGGATTGAGAAGCTTGAAGAGCCAGTTTTGAGGTTTTGTTTGTTTATCCTGAGATCGCAGCAGGGTTTCTGTGCATCCCCCACCCCTCTTTTGGGGTCTGACTTCGGATTTATTTTCATTTGGGCAATCATTGGAGTTTCATTCAATGTACTGACAAAAAAAAAAAATACCTCCACTTGTAGCTTTCCCCGGTTGCACTTTAAAACACCATCCAGTCTCACTCTCATCTGGAAATAATGCAAGCTTCTCTCTCTTCTCCCACTTCCTCCTCCCCCACTTTTTTTTTTTTTTAAAGCCCCACATAAACTGAAGTCGATAATCAGATGGAAAATGTGCTGGTCTTAGTTTACTTTAGTTGACTTCCTTTTTGGTAACAAACTTACTTGTTAAGTTATATATAACTCACAGGGGTTTTGTACACATATGTAGCTACCGAGTCTTGAAATCTGCCTACTCCGCTGATCTAAGTTTGCTATGTTTCCTCAAAGATACTGTTTATGAGCAACTTTTAACATTTTTATAGAGTGTGTGTGTATATATATATATATATATATACACACACATACATACACATATATATATGTATCGAATGACCCCGGAAATCTTACTAGTGACATTAGTCCATCTATTGTCATTCATCCTCTCCCTCCCTTCCTTTTTGAAGAAACGATTAATAAATCAGGCTAAAATTTCTATAAGAATTTTGAGAGGGAGGAGGCAAAGGCGGAGTGAGATAGGGAAGAGAGGTTAGAGGGGCCAGAATTTTTCTCATTTACAGGGTGGAAAAGTTGACACTGCCTAAGCCCTTTTGAATGGCTGGTAGTTTGTTACCCCGATTGTACCTCTACCTCCCCTCCCCCTCCACGTGACGACCTAGGACACATGCGCACCCGACGCAGACCAGGCACATCTGCAGACTGACGTCAGTGTGCTCTGCCTCCGAGGAAAAGCTGCCAAAATTTTCTCCTGCTGCAATTCAAGTTGGCTGGGGGCCGGTAGTGAGATCTAGGGCTACTTCAACAAAACTTTGCTGCCCTTCCTGATCCTCTTGTCTTCTTTTCTCCTGATACCTTTTGATGCTCTTCACATGTTATTTGCATAGCAAAGGCACTAAGCTGTCCAGGAAGAGAGGGCACCACTTCCACCCCCAATAAGTCTGTTTTCCTTCCTTGCTTTCTTTTTCCTCTTTTTTTTTTTTTTTTTTTTTTGAGGCCGGGGGGGCGGGGAGGAGAGAAAGGGGGTTTTACAAAGGCTGCAAGTCAGGGTGATAGCCTGAATGTACTGAAAGCATCTCTTTTTCTGCCAAATCGGAAAGTCCGTTCTCTAAAGCCCGGGTTAGCCAGACTATAGGATTTTATTCTGGCTGCAGAATAACTGGCTGGTGTGGCTTTGCAAAGGGGGGCAAAAAAAAAAAAAAAAAAAAAAAAAAAAAAAAAAAAAAAAAAGCAGAGAGGAGAGGGAGTACGTGAGTCGTCCAGTGCAATCTCTATTGTTTGAAACTTACTTTTTTAAAATCAGAATTTGAAGATGAAAACGGTAAGGAAGATTTCACGGTATTCAATGAAACTTTAAAAAAATTTTTGTGTTTTGATTGTCTTCCGAATAACGCGTAGAAAACTTTTCTACTGTGTGTATGTGTGTGTGTTTTTTTATGGCAATGAGTGTGCTTGACTGAACTCCTTTTACAGATAGAAATCTTTTAAACTCCAGACTAGTCGGGTGTTGGAGAATTCTGGGACTTGCAAATATTTCGGGATGCAAAAAATATACATTTATTATATGAATAGGTATGTTTTATGAAGTATGACTTGATTATAATTTCGTAATTTTAAGCTAATCCCCAAATAGTAATCGAGAAAGATATGATAATGTTTTTTTAAAACCGATTTCCAATTTTCTTAAAGAAAAATCTTCTGCATTTTAGTTTCATGGCACTGTCTTAAGTAGTCGGACAAGTGTATATTTTATGCCTGCGCTCAGAGGGTAGGATTAATGTGCTAGTGTAGCCCCGATGCTCTAGGATATGTAAAGCTCTTAATAGGCTAATCAAAGAGATGGGAGCGTGTGTTTTTGATTTACTTTTGGCCACTTGGGACGTACTAGACTCGTAACCCTCCGGAGCCTTGTTTATCGGGGTATGTCTGTATATATGCTGTATGGGACAAAGTTCAGGGATTTGCGAGGGTGGGGGGAGGGGAGGGCGAGAGCGCTGGAGGGGTATTGGAAAGCCGTCTTCTGATAATGCGTGCTACAATTCCTGTCTTTGGTAATTTCTTTCATTGTTGTACTAGAGGCAAAGAGCGAGAGAGTGAGACAGCGCACTGAGAAGGAACAAGAGAGTGAGTTTCTTACTCTTGTTTTTATTTGAGCTGCCGGTGCAACGCGTTTGGGCCAAATGCCAACTGTCTGGGTCACACGCGTTTTATCCAAATAGATTTAGCGCTGCTGTCTGGAAATGGGCTGCTGAATGTTAACTTCAGGATCAACTCAACCAGGGCAGCTCAGACTGTTACCCTCTCTGTCTGGGCGAAGTGGGATGGGGGTGGGTTGGGCGGGGGCCGGTGTGTGCAAGGCTAGCGAGGAAAGGGGAAACTGAACTGTAGCTTGAAACTTTTAAAAAGACACCGGAGTGTGATTTTCAACATATTCCTTAATGTTCAGATTTCTTGAAAAATTTTTTTACTTTTTTTTGTTGCTTGTGCTGACGAGACCGAAACTTTTAAATGGAGGAATGACAGTTCTCAGTTCAGGATCAGGACAGGGATAGAAACAAGACTGGTGGTAGTTGAAGGAAATTAAGAAAATTAATTTTGGAGCTAACTATTTTACTGTGTTTCACCGATTTGGTAGCTGCACTTTTGGTTTATCTTAAATTAGCGCTTCAATATTTTTATTGGTATTTTGCATTTTTGAAGAATTGTGTATAGAGGCAAATAAGTTGATGTCAACAATAACATCCATTCATTTGCCACAAATGGCGCCAAATGAAATCGGTGTAGTGGTACTCATGTTCCCGAGGGGAAACACCTCTAATCTCAAGACTTGAGATATCGTAATACTTTTCATGTCTGGTCCAATACCTGTAAAATTAATTCCTGCTGTTGTCTACTTTTATCACTCCCTCTTCATTTCCTTAGCTACCACCAGTAGCTACTAATGGTTTAGGATGGGCCTCAATGTCAAATCTCATCCTGTTTGTGACTTTGAGAGAATAAAGAGAGTTAACCTGTTAAGAAAGTAGCAGCATATTTTTTGTAACATTGTTTTGGGAGGAAGGGGAGAGGAGAAGAGGTAGATAGCTCTCTTAGTTTTACCAAAAGACATAGTTGATTATTAACATTTTTAGCTAATCTCAAGGAAAAATAGTGTTGTTTCTGTTTTTCAGAAAGAAGTTGTGATACAGAATACCTTGTCATCTGGAAAAAAAAGTTTGGGACTATTGGTAATTTAGGGCTTGACTTTGTGATATAGTGTTCTGCCTTTTTGCTTTGGGCGCATTTGCTTTTTCTTGCTAGGTAAGTTGTGAGTCATTATGTGTTTAATTGTACTTTTTCTTTGGAAACCAATCTCATAAAGTTTGTAAATGATCTGGAAACCCTTGTACTTAGAGCCTAGTTGTATCCTTGGCATATAACAAAAATATTTGTTGAGATAATAAACGGCAAATGAAATGAGAAGCTAATTTCCACATGTAAAAATTTAACACCTGAAGGGAGCATGGTATTGTTATTTCCTTTTGGATCCAAATTGGCCTTAAAATAAATAACCAGAGTTAAGATGGATGAAAGAAGTTGAGAAAGACGTTCATTACACATGTTTTTAGCTCCATAGTAGTAATTCATGAGAGGAGATTATTACCTTGGCTCCTCTCAGATCACTTTAGTGGAAAGTAAAGATGCTAGTGAGAGGAAAAAGACAAGTAATACCCTTTAAACAAGGCAGACTGCTGAGGAAATCACCGTATTGCAAGTTGTCTGACCTTATTTCTACTTAGCTGGTGTACCTGTGTTTCACTGAAGTGGGTAAATGATCCCTTAGCTTTACTGGCTGGTGCATTTGTATTAGGGGAAAAAGCATATCTAGAATCAAAGTAAAATGGCAGTTTTTGATTGTTTCAAATTTAAATAGTTGTAAGCAAAGTTATTATAACCTAAATTCCTTACTGTTTGTTCTAAAAGACCAAATAACTTAGTTGATTGATTTATGTCTTCATATCCAGCTATTTCACATTTTTGAGGGTAGAAGAAATATGAAACTATTATTGAATGAAAGTCGTTGCAAAGTGATGAGCTAGATAACTGGGGGAGGGGAAGTAACATTTATTTAGCCATTAAAGTGTGTAGATACTTTACATCATGTATAATCTAATTTAATCTCTTGATGAGTCTTTGTAAATTAGATATTATTATCAGGATTTTATAGGTGAGGAAACAGATTCAGAGAGGTTAAGTAACTTGGGGATTCAAAGCCTTTGTTCTTTCCACAACATTGTAATGCTTCTATTGTACAACCTGAAGAGTTAATGCATTATACTTTCTGGAAAATTGTCTACTATTTTAATGTCAGTTGAACCTTGGAAGTTATATCTGGAAAATTAAGTGCTTGTATATATATTTATTGATGGTGTCCAGATTAACCTATCTAGCTGATGTCAAAAGTAGGTTAATTCCTTCATTTTATTGTGTAGGTGCTAAGAGAGGTTAGACAGGCTAGTGGTTGTTCATTTCAGTTGAGCTGGAGTCGCTGTTAAATTCTTTCACTAAGCATTTTGGACTTAAAAGGAAATGAGAAATGAGGTAGATGAAGAGAAAGGACAAAGAAACCTTAATTTATTGAGTGCCCATGGACCTGATACCGTAGCTGTTGGTAGAACCAACACAGTAACTCTGGTTTGTTTGACTTCAACGTTTCTGCTCTTTCTACTATGCATCAATTCCCATTTTACTAGGTGTAAAGCAGTTGTTAGTCTACTTATGGCCAAGTAGTTAAATGCTACGTTTTATCTCAATGCTGCTGATTTAGTTAACTTGGGTGCTAGTAAAGTTAAGAGTAGAATACAAATTGCCGAACTATGAAGACCAGGAAATTTCTCCAGGGGGAACTAAACCCAGCCTGTATTACTCTATATTGTAATTTCATGTCATTAGTTTCAAAGCTCAGGAAAATAGGGGAAAAAAAGACAATTTAGTACCAAACTATCATCACTACTAAAAAATCAACTCAAATGTTTTAAATATATATGCCTTTTTTAAAGGAAATTACATCTTAAACTTTTTGAGGGACTTATTTGATGTTAGGCACTAACAGTGTATATGAATGTTGTTCAAGAAGCAACAATTACTCTTTACTATATCATGGGAAGGTTTGGAGTATGGAGATTGTAAGTGGGTCAGAAACCAAGAGAATGGGGTTGTTTCCATTACCTTTATTTAATGTGACAATCTCTTTATATATTTTTGCTTAAGAGAAGGGTATAAAACACCTGTTATCTTTCCTAAACCACTGTATAAGTAATTTTAAGATGAAAGTTATTGTGTGTAAAGTTGCTAGAAACTATTCACATTAATTAACCAAGAGCATTTATGAATATCTTATTGGACACTGGTTGTCTGCAACTGCTACTGAATATATGTCAGAGTGCCTTAAACTGGAAATATGATATAATAAAAAAAAGTTGGGACTTTAGAGACGATAGCCTTCCATATGAATCTGGGCTCTGATTTTTTCTAGCTGTGTGCTTTCTATGAGCTTCAACTTCTTTATGTGTAAAATGAGGGCTATATTATTTATCATTTGCCTCATACCAAATGACCAAACATTTATTTTAAACAACACAATTATTATCTCACAGTTTCTGTGGGTCGGAAGTCTGGGATGGCTTAGCTAGATCCTTTGCTTCATTGACTCTCCTATGCTGAAATAAGGGTGTCAGCTAGGGTTGGGGTCTCCTCAGAAGGTTCTACTAGGGAAGGATCGGATTTCAAGCTCTCACAGTAGTAGGCAGGATTTAGTTCCTTGCAGGCTTTTGGACTACGGGATTTAGTCACATACTGGTGGTTGTGTAGAGGCTGTTCTTAGTTCCTTGCCACATGGAGCTCTCCCTATGGCAGACTGCTTCATCAAAGCCAGCAAGGAAGAGAGGCTAGCAAAACTGAAGTCAGAATCTTTTGGAATCTAATCACAGAAGTGACATCCCCCTCAATACTGAGGTATCCTATTGGTTAGGATCAAATTACACAAGGGAAGAGAATTACACAAGGGCATAAATACTGGGAGGTGGGATCTCTAGGGGCCATCTTAAAGGTCTGCCCACCACAGGAAAAATAATACCTGTTTCACTAGATTTCGGTGAAAATTAAATGAGGTAAATATATATTTAAATTTCCCTTTATTTTTGGTCTGACTTTTATCTACCTTTCCAGATATTAACTGTTAGTCTTCTGCACAGCAACAAAATTTATTATTACTACTATTACTAAAACTATTTACTATTTCCCATTTTTTTCTTGCCATCTAGACTTTGTATAATGGGATTGTACCCAGCAATTTTACTCGTAAAATTTTGTCCATCTTCCAGGATCTATCTCAAATGCCTTTGTTTCCCTTAAACTTTCCTTGACATATCCTTCTCTGACTCACAAGTCATCTCTCTATCTGATCTCCTATAATCTCTTTTCATAATTTTATAATGGCACTTGCTATAGTCTGCCTTGAATTTTTTCTCTGTTACTTAGCTTATGAGCTCCCCAAGGACAGGTATTGTGTCTTAATCTTTTCTCTATCCCCATATTTGTCTAACATCATTTTTAAAAAGTAGTTAGACAATATTTGTTCATTAATCATTTAGTTTCTCAAAGGTTTAGCAGTTTAGTAACTCATAGAGGCAGATGTAAGGAATTTTAAAATAGTTGTGGTAGTTTTATATGTTGTAATAACCAATATTTCTAGCAGCATAAGGAATGAAGTATTCCACATAATTAATTTTCCAGTTAGCTACAGATATTCTTGTATATGTCCAAAGTGATTTTATTTTAACCATGACTCAATCATGCATTCATTCATTCATTTATTCATTTATTTTTTTCAACCAATAAATATATAGTGAGCATTTATTATGTGATAATCCCTATCTATATTAAAGAATCAGGGTGAAAGTCTTCTAATATCTTTTGTGTACTTCTTTATATTAATAGTAATTTAGCTTTTAAAGGTAATTCAACCTTTTGTTTCTGATTGAGATATAGTATTATGAATATCAGATATTGAGCTATAACACAGATATGCACACAATAGGAACTGTTAAACTATGTAAGGGCCCTTTGCTTCTACCCCAAACTAATACTTTGGGCTTCTAAAACTACTTTTTAGTCCCTTCTCCCCCCCCTTTTTGGTCACTTTTGTGCTGTTTGCGAGCTTGTTTCTAGTCCCTTTGTTATTTTCTCCTCTATTCCATGTTCTGGGATAACAGATGGTCAAGTATGATAGTGTTCTGTATAAAATGTGAATATGTATACTCTGAATGAGGTTGTATGCTGAATGGAAAGTACATGAACAAGGACATGAAATCAGTTGTGATTCCTTTTACCACTTTATTTTATTTTTATTTTTATGAGGTACTGGGTATTGAACCCAGGCCTCGTACATGGGGAAGCAGGCACTCAGTCACTGAGCTACACCTGCCCCGTGACAGATGTACTTTTAAAAAATTCTTTTTTTTTCGGTTACATTCTAGGAGGTTGAAATTGTCTCTATTGTCAAGAATTAATGTAAATATGGTTCAACTTTTTAGAAGTTTAGTTTGTGCTACTGTCTGAGTACTCACTGGCAGCTGCTGTCACTGTATTCGTAGAACTACTTTGTAAAAAAATATGTGCTTCATAAAGCAACAAAACAGTCACTATATATGAGTGTGTTAAAGTATGTTAAGGAATGGAATCACATGTTAAATGAAATCACTTATCTTTAAGGAGCTTTAATTATGAAGGCAGTTCTTTTCTTTTTATTTTATCAAAAGGAGATTAGCTCAGTGTACCCACTCATTGTTCTGGTCAACAGTTTAAAAAAAAAAATTTTTGTTTCCTTTTCAGATTCCTTCTTTGATTAAGTAGCTCTGGCATTATCCTGCTAATCATTTAGTTTTTTTAAATTCTATGTTTAGTCTTGAGAATGTTTATTTTGATATAAAGAACAACTATGGTCTAATTTAATTATATTAAGTTATTCTATAGTGTATGTCCTTTGGCAAGTATTCAGTAATATATACTAGGCTTGTCCATTCAGGATATTTTTTAGGTAACTTAATTTTTTAAAAATTTTTCTAGGTGAAAGAAAATGGCTATATTTTGGTAACTTACTAGCCTAATGTTTTAGTGATGAAAAAATTTACCATCATTATTTTTTTCATTTTGGATTGAGAAAATGAATCAAGATACAGAAGAAAGTATGGGATGTTGGACAAAAGTACCTGTTAAACAGAGGAACATCTAACTGATTTTCAAGACATACTGAAGAAATAAAATTGTTATGCTTCGATTTTGGTATGGTGTTGACTCTCTAGCACATAGGTAGCCCTTCAAAAATTCATTCAGTTTTTCTAAATTATGGAAATTTTTTGGAAGACGTTGACCTGGATTTTGAGCCTCATCATGGCATCATCGGAATTTCATAGTGACCACAGGCTTTCATACAGTTCTCAAGGTAGGATTCCTGTTTTTGAAACTGAAAAAAACTATTAACTTGACAAGGATAGATTCTGAATATTTGGATTGGGTGAATACTCTCTTTGGGATATGTAGTGGTAGGAAGAGAGGCCTATTGTTTCATTTCAGTGCCCACTTCATAAATGGTAAGGGGACTAAGAGTTTGATTAACTTGCCCTTATAATTAATATCCAGGGGATTATGGAATTGACTGGTCTTTCTTAGAAGATGATAGACCCCATGCCTCTTCTTCCTCTGAATCCTAAGCTTTAATAGGCTCATCTGGTTGTTAGGGTTTATGGGCAAGGTCATGTTCAAAAGTAATCTAAACTTTTACGCTGTAGAAGAGTAAGAAATTAGACAACTTTGGATATAGGTCCCTTCAAATAAGGGCACTTCATGAAAATATACTTTGCCAATCTTAAGAATTCTAATTGAAGGGCTAAAACCCAGGTAAAAGATTAAGAGTTTTAAAATGTTTAACCATTCAAATTCTAATCCTTAGGTCCCTATAAATTTAATCTATAGAATTGAACTTAATATCATAGAGAAGATCTTAACAAAGAAGGCCCTATGAGTGATCGTTTTCCATGAACCAGTCTAATCCTTACAGAATTATTGAAAGGCTTATCTTTTGGATCCTTCTCCCATGAATGTATAGTAACAGATCATTTTTTGGTGTGATGAGCCAGAATTTCATGGCTGTTATAAGTTGATGTATATGTCTAAAAGTTAGTGTTTACAAAATATGGTTCTCAAAGTAAATCGACAAAGCCATGGCATTTAATACGAACTCTTGTTTGTAAGAAGTGAAAGAAAAACTGTCTCTCAATTTATTTCCATTTGGTTATGATTTCATGGGAGTTTGTATTTGTGAGTAAACTCCATGTAGAGATAGTGAGGCAGTGAGCAGACATTTGGTTCCCCTCAGTAGTAAGCCTAGGTAAAGGAAAGTGTGACTAAAAAGCTAAAGGGATAATCTTTAGTAAATGTAAGTAAGGAAAATATATTTAATAGTCCTGTGAATGTTTAGTTGATCTGATGATTTTTAACGGTTTTATTGAGATATAATACACATACCATATTACCCACACATTTAAAGTGTATAATTCAGTGGGTTTTAGTATATTCATATTTGTACAGCTATCTCTGTAATTAATTATAGAACATTTCTGTTACCCCAAAGAGAAACTCTGTACCCAATAGCAGTCATTCCCTATTTCCCTCTAACTCTCTCCAGAGCTAGGCAGCCACTAATATGATTTCTGTCTCTAGAGATTTGCCTTTTCTGGACATTTCATATAAATGACTCATATAATATGTGGTCTTTTGTGACTGGCTTCTTTCACTTAGCACAATGTTTTCATAATGTTACATAATGAACTTTGGTTATGAAGGCAGTCATTACGAAGATTCATTCATGTTGTATCATTTATCAGTACTGCATTCCTTTTTATTGCAGAATAATACTCTATTGTGTGGATATACCTTATTTATCCATTCATCAGTTTTCAGTTAATGGATATTTGGGTTGTTTCCCTTTTTTGATTATTTTGAATAATGATGCAGTGAACATTCATGTACAAGGTATTGTGTAGATGTATGTTTTTATTTTTCTTGGTTATAAACCTAGGAGTAGAATTGCTGGATCATATATGGTAACTTTAAATAAAAAATTGCCTGACTGTTTTCTAAAGGCAACATGACTGCACAGTTTTTACGTTCCCACTGATTTTTAAAAAAATTTCTTCAAGGCTATAAAAATGATGTCTAAATTATTTAAAATAACTCTTTCACAAACAGATTTTTATTTGAGCTAAACTCTGTTCTTTTATATATGTGTAGTTTTCACTGTTTTTTATGTCATTGTGAAATATTCAGACTTCTAGAGTTTAGCATTTCAAATCCATATTTTTAAAATTAAATATAGGAGAGCAGATACAGCTCCATGGTTGAGTGCCTGCTTCCAGTGTATGAGGTCCTGGGTTCAATCCCCAGTACCTCCTAAAAAAAAAGAAAAAAAAAATAAATTAAAAAAAGAAAAACAGTTCCTCACAAATAATTTTATTTCAAGGAATGAGGGAAACGGACTTTGGCCCAGTGGTTAGGGCGTCCGTCTACCATATGGGAGGTCCGCGGTTCAAACCCCGGGCCTCCTTGACCCGTGTGGAGCTGGCCATGCGCAGCGCTGATGCGCGCAAGGAGTGCCGTGCCACGCAAGGGTGTCCCCCGCGTGGGGGAGCCCCACGCGCAAGGAGTGCGCCCGTGAGGAAAGCCGCCCAGCGTGAAAAGAAAGAGCAGCCTGCCCAGGAATGGCGCCGCCCACACTTCCCGTGCCGCTGACGACAACAGAAGCGGACAAAGAAACAAGACGCAGCAAATAGACACCAAGAACAGACAACCAGGGGAGGGGGGGAAATTAAATAAATAAGTAAATAAAAAAAAAAAAAAAAATAGAAAAAAAAAAAAAAAAGGAATGAAATAATTGGGGCTTGATTAATCTTTAGATTTTAAACTTTTAATCTTTCATTTTTGTTTAATATAACATTCTTTTGCCCATACCTTACATATAATAATGCATAGTTTTAACCAATGTAATTGTTGTTTATACTACTACTTTTTTGTTCTGTTAAATTTTCTTTTCTTCCATGTGTTTTTTCTGGATTCTCTGCCTTGTGATTACAAAGAGGAATTCCTGACTTATCTTGAACACTACCAGCTAACTATTCCAATAAGGGTTGATCAAAATGGAGCTTTTCTCAGCTTTACTGTGAAAAATGATAAACACTCAAGGAGAAGACGGAGTATGGACCCTATTGATCCACAACAGGCAGTATCTAAGTTATTTTTTAAACTTTCAGCCTATGGCAAGCACTTTCACCTAAACTTGACTCTCAACACAGATTTTGTGTCCAAACATTTTACAGTAGAGTACTGGGGGAAAGATGGACCCCAGTGGAAACATGATTTTTTAGACAACTGTCATTACACAGGATACTTGCAAGACCAACACAGTACAACTAAAGTGGCTTTAAGCAACTGTGTTGGATTGGTAAGTATATGCTATTTTTAAAATTTCTGATGGGGAAATAAATTCTCAATGTAATTGTCTTTCCTCAGATTAAATATATATTTATAGATGGTTTGAATAGGGAAGATAGTAGTCTAAAATATATATATACATTTTTGTATTTTTGCTGTCTTTTCTTTTGATAGTCTTTTAAATGATGCTTACATTGACTTTTCAAAGTAAGAACAGCTTTTAAATCTATATTATTAATAGAGAAATGAATGAAACCTCAGGTTTCCTTTTAAACTTAAGATTTTTCTGTTCAAATGAGGTTTATTTTAAGCATAAATAAAATTAAATCATTGGTGGAGAATTTTAGGGTGTATATGTGTGTATTATGGCAGGAAGTCATGACAGATGGCTTCTTGAGGTTTCTTTGTAAGGAATGAACCTTTGGGCATTCTAAGGGGTCAGGGAGGTAATAGAGAAGAGAAAACATCAAAGAACAAAGGGTAAGAAAGTTGAAGGAGAACCAGGTATGTCATGGGAACCAAGAGAAGGAAGTATTTCAAGAGGAAAATGTTGATGGTGAGTCAAAGTAAGAGTAGGACTGAAAACTGACCATTGTATTTATCAATGAGGTGGTTATTGGTGCCTTCAACAAAAGCATTTCTGATGAAGTCATGGTGGGTATTGGAGGAGAGGCAAAAACCTGACTGGAATCAATTTAAGAGGGAATGAGAGAAAAGAAAAAAGTATAGATAATTATTTCAAGGATATTTGAAAACACAAGAAATGGTCAGTAGCTTCGGGTGGAAGTGGGGTTAGGATAAATTTTTTTGCTTGTTTTATGAAGATGGGAATGATTGTATATAGAGAAGAGAGAGGGAAATAGCTGGATTAATGTCCTTGGTAGGTGAGAAGGGATGGACTCTTCTGCTTAAATGGAATAATTGTCCTTCACTAAGAGCATAGACAGTTCTTCAGTAATAATAGAAAACAAAATAAATGATACTGACGTGAGATGCAGGTAGGTGGACATTTGTGGTTTTTGGTTGTAGGAGGCTGTGTAATTCCTATTGACAAGAAAGATGAGGGGATGATGTGTTACAGGATTGAGAAATGAGGAGAAAGTATGAAATATTTATCCAAGATAATTGGACACTGAATGAACTAGAGAGACAAAGTGTAATCGCGATGCTGCATTAATGGCACAGTTGAGATTAGTGATGATGATTTTAAAGTGAGACCAGTCAGCATGTTTGTGTGTTTCTCTCCAGCAATATACAGCTGAAGGGGAGCAGAGTTGAGTTTAACTAGGAGTGTGGTTTAGCCAAATGAATTAAAAGAAGTGAGAAAGGGGCAAGGAAGTTGACGGTGGAATTGAAGGTGAATAAGGAGGGAATTGAGGACATAAAATAGGTGGGACAGTGAAAAGGTGATAGGATCAATGGATTATAGGACCTGGTGGGTTAAAAAGATGGTCTCTGAAGTCAGGATACCAGACAGAGTGCTGGAAGGATAGGTGAATGAGATGTTTGAAACCAAGATTATGAAAGATTTGCAAATATAAGTAATGTTAAAGTCTGGTGGTTGACCATGAGTATGAGGGTCTGAGGTAAGGTGAAAGAGTTGAGAGGCCAGGGATTGAAGAGATCATCTATGTGAGTAGTTCATAATCTGGGAACCATGGATGGAATTCAGGGGCAAAATTATACCTTTGTCTTTATTAGTTTTTAACTAAAATTTAGCATTTCCTTTAATTATGAGTGTAGATTACAAACATTACCTGTCATTTAGTCAATGATAAAAATCCAGATATTTTCTTATTATATAGTCTTTGTACATTTTTCAAAGTTTGTCTGTCACTATTGTGAAATTATGACAGTTACTGGATCCATTGTCAGATCTTCTATTATAAAGGTGTTATAAAAATCATATGCATTAATATATTACATCTTCAAAATAGTTTGATAACTGGATTTTGCCATAATTGGTTTTATTTCTAATTCCATATGTATTTTTTTAAAGATTTATTTTTTATTTTTTTCTTTCCCCCCCCCCCCATTGTCTATTTTCTGTGTCCATTCGCTGTGTGTCCATATGTATTTTTTAATGCATTAAAATAGTATTCTTAGGTTTCACTAGACTTCCAGATCCAGGGCATGTTCATACACACGTGCACAAAATTTAAGAATCCTTAATATACAAAAATACTGATAACAACTATTATTCTAAGAATATATTGCAGAAACTGAGAATGATCCAGAAGTTAAAATCTTTTAAGGAATGAGGGGAGTGACTTGGGGTAAATAGATAACCTCAATTAGGAGAGGTAGTAGGTGATGGCAGGAAGCTCAAAACTGTTGGGTTTTTTATTTTGTTTTGTTTTGAGGAGAGTGAGAATTGTATGGAAATGTCATTGAGTCAGTGAGTCACAGGGAGACTTACTTCGCCTCCAGGCTCCATAGGACGCATGTAGGAGAGAAAATAGTCACTACTTGAGAGAACTACAGGGGAAGGGGTGCCATTAAAGGAGATTCAGGTTTTTGTTAGAGCAAGATGAAGTGAACGTTCACAGAGGAGACTGAGGGTATAGGAAATTTTGTTGATGACTGACCTTGAGTTCCAAAGGGCACATTGATGGGGAGCAGTTGGAGATGGCATCAGAAAACAGGATGTATATAACCATATGGGGTTGACTCTTGGGCTTCTCCTGACATGACAGGAGAAGGAGATGAGATGAGAGTAGTCCTGAGGGTCCAAGGCAAATAGATAGTGTAGAGTTGAGTGGGAGTGCTGAGAAAAGGAAGAGTAGAGTTCTTGATGTATGCAGAGACTTCTGGGATGCCCAATTAACTCAGGTCCTCCATCGTCTGGCCTCCACAGAATCATTCTCTTCCCTCTCTCTCCAGCCACAGTAACTGTTGTTTCTCAAATGCTACAAGGATGCCTTTGCATTTGCTGTTCCCACTGTCCGGATTGCTGACTTGCTCCTCAATTTATTTAGGAATCTATTCAAATATCACCTTGTTAGAGAGGATGTCCCTGACCACCCTAGTTTACATAGTCCCCTCACTTCCAGTTACTCCCTTTCCTCTTAACCTGCTTTATGTTTCTTCTTAACATTTATCACTACCTAACTCATCATTTCTTTATCTAATTAATTAATGAATTATTTTCATCTAGCTCCTCCCACTAGAATGAAAGAGCAGGAAATTTGTTTTGTTCACTCTTGTATCTCTAACTCCTAGAACAATACCTGCCATGTGACAGGCACTCAGTACATATGTGTTAAAAGAATAAAGAAAGTCAGAAACAGCTCTCAGAGCTTGAGGGAAATATAGTATAGTGATTAAGAGTCCAGGCCCCAAAGTCAACTGAGTTATGTAACTTTGCTCAGTCTCAGTTTCTCATCTTCTAGTGTAGACAATTATTGCACTTCAAAGAGCTGTTAAGATTACATCAGATATCGATTGGAAATGAGAGCAATTTAAAAGCTGAGGAAGGCACACCCATAGGACAAGAAAGACCTCCAGAGGAAAGAAGGTAGAGGCAAAATTCACCAAGCTCAACTGCCTAAGGGCCACACACGCCCTAACAGAATATTAAGGGAACCCAGGTACTCAGGGAGGGGAATCAGGGAGAAACCACTCACACTATTGAGGGGCAAATAGAAGAGTTGGATGTTGTATCCCAGGAAACAGAAGGGGCTTTCAGATAACAATGTGCCTTGCACTCTTACTGAAGAAAAAAAAAGAGCATGTGACCTCCACAAGAAAAAAAGAGATAAAAGATGTAAAAATAAATCGACTGAATGAGGTGAAACAGGGGAAGTAGAAGAGCTAAGAAAAGAAAGCAAGGACAGAATATCATTTTAGTACTAATACGGTAGAAATCGCAAACAGCATAATTTATGCAGTAGACAACTATTGTATTCCGTGGAGAGCAAACTTAAGACAATCACATAAACTTCAGAGGAAAAAACGAAGAAATAAAAACAATCAAAAAAAGATGGAGGAGTGGTAACAATGAGCCAGAATACCAATTTAACAGACCTTGTTGATTGTTGGTCCAGTGGTCATTCCAATCCCCTTCTTCCTTGCCTACCTCTATTATAGAGGATAAGAAAGCTAAATATTCAATACCTCAGCCTACTCAGGAAGATACACATCTTATGACTTCAAAACATGTTGAAACTACTTTCAGTTAAAAAAGCAAGCTCTAGAACTATAGAGAAAAATATTATTGTTGCACATGTTTAAAAAATAAAAGCTTAAATGAGGTAATGTATATAATCATCTTACACATAAAATCACTGTATTGCCTTTTCTGGTCCTACCTTTCTTTAAATTATAAATTTTATTTCTTACCAGGCTTCTGACTCCATTTTTCCCCAGCAAGCAAGCTTCATGTCTTGGGGGCTTCCAACTTGCTTCTGCTCCAAGCCCAGTATGACTTTAGTACCCTAGCTTTCCTGGGCAATACACTAGACCTCTCCTTGTATACTCCTTCTTATCAAAACTGCTCATGTGTTCTTCCTTTCCCATAGGAATTGTGCTTAATTTGCTAGCACATTGTTAATGTACCAGTTAAGGTAATTCATGCTCAGATATTAGAGTATATTAATGGCATATTGTATTACCACTGTGAGTATTTTTACTTAATTTAGACTATAATCCTTAAGAACATACAGTAGTGAAAATAATAAGAAGTGACAAGGACTAAAGCCTTTTTTCCTCCCTTCTTTTTTTTCCACCATCCCAAAACGGGACTTTAATTTAATTTTGCACTCCTCAGCTCATTTTGTGTAGATGGCTGTCAACTTCCATCTATAAGTTAGAGCAGCTTTGATTGTCTTATCTTTTTTTCCCCAAGCATGTGGAACTTAACATGAATTCCCCTAAACAGAATCATATAGGTTTAGAATTAAAAGGAACTTTAAAGATTATCTGAACCAAAGGGTTTCAACTTTTTTTCTTTTTAAAGCTGCTAAATCCTTTTCTCAAATGAAATGATATGTGGAAACTTAGTATATAAATTAATAAAAGCACAATGGATGTTTCTAAACTCTAGTATCCAAGTAATTTAGAGCTCCCATTGTTATCTAGCACAATCCTCCTGAGGAGACTTCATGGAACCCTTAGGCTTCCCAGAGCTCTGTTTTAAAACCACTAATTTAGACCAACCGTTTCTTGTTTTCAGGTGAGGAAATAGGCCCAGAGAATTTGTTTTACCCAGTTTTACAGAGCAAATTACATGGATTAAAAGCTGTCCACACATGTGTCACACTTACGAAAAACTATTAGGATGAAAGTTCTCATTTTTAATGCAGATAACTTTTGCCATTTCTTTTCTTTTTATCAGCAAACATTTATTTGGTATACCTACTGCATATGGAACACATTCTATGTCAGTAACTGATACAAAGAAATATGAGATATAACTCTTTGCATTAAGGAAGCAAACAGTCTAGTTGGGAAGATAAAATATGTAGTTGAGAAGTTAAATACAGAATTTAAATGAAACTTGAAGATGAATTAATTGAAAATAATTGATAGTGATAATAAGCAACGTTGGAGCTCAGAGGAGAGTGACAAAAGGTTTGGGACACAAAAGGCCTTTTTTTTTTTTTTAAGATTTCATTTTTTATCTATTTCTCTCCCCTTCCCTACCCCTGCAGTTGTCTGCTCTCTGTGTCCATCCGCTGTGTGTGTTCTGTGTCCACTTTCATTCTTGTCACTGGCACCGGGAGTCTGCGTCTCTTTTTGTTGCATCATCTTGCTGTGTCAGCTCTTCATGTGTGCGGTGCCACTCCTGGGCAGGCTGTGCTTTTTTCTCGCAAGGCGGCTCTCCTTATGGGGCACATTCCTTGAGCATGGGGCTCCCCTATGTGGGGGACACCCCTGGGTAGCATGGCACTCCTTGCATGAATCAGCACTGCACATGGGCCAGCTCACCACACGGGTCAAGAGGCTGTGGGTTTGAACCCTGGACCTCCCATGTGTTAGGCGGACACTTTATCAGTTGAGCTAAATCTGCTTCCCCGCAAAAGGTTTTAAATTTGAGGTATGAAGAGCTAGGTTGGACTTGGATAAATAAATAGGTGAAAGCCAATATAATACTCTTTAGAAAGAGCAAGACCTTGTTCAAGCTCCTTCTCTTACTTCTGTCATGTGGGGCAAGTGCTTAACCTCTGAACCTGTTGCTTCATTTGCAAAATGGAGATATGTATTGATTAAGGATACATTAACTAATGTAACTTAAACCTCAAAATCTCAGTGGCTTATCACAATATAATATAATTTTTCTCTTATGTCAGTGTCTGGGTTGGACAGCTTTCCACGAGGTTATTCAGGGACTGAAGTTCCTTATCTTTTGGCTTCTTCCACCTCTAGGTCTTTGGATTTGTCCCCAGCCACTTGGCAGTGGGGAACGAAAGAGAGTGGAAAATTTCACTGGAAAGTTTTTCAGAGACTAGGCCTGAAAGTAGCATACAATACTCTGCCCATTTTCTGTTGGCCAAACTTCTAATCACAAAGCTATATGTAAACCTAGAGGATGTAGTTAAATTGTGTGCTGAATTCAGAAAGGAAATAAGTTTTGGTGAATACATAGAAGTCTCTGCTTCCTCACAGAGTTGTTGGAAGACTGAATGAACTAATGTTTGTGAAGTGCTTAGTACCATGCATAGCATATAGAGATATTCAAACATCCTTTTTAAAGAATAGGATAACTTATATGATATTTTGCTGAGTACAGATAATTCACTAAATTTCTGTTATCTTGTGTTTTAATCTCCTATTTAGGGAGGTATCCGTTTATATTTACTTTGGCATTAATATTAAAAATGATTCTTGGTAAATTGTTTCTTTTTTCTTTCTTTTTTAGCATGGTGTTATTGCTACAGAAGATGAAGAATACTTCATTGAACCTTTAAAGAATACCACAGAGGATTCCAAGCATTTTAATTATGAAAATGGCCATCCTCATGTTATTTACAAAAAGTCTACCCTGGAACAACGACATATGTATGATCACTCTCATTGTGGGGTTTCAGGTGAGTGAGTGTGTGGCTTTTAGAAAGCATATTGTATTGTATTGCCACTTTCTGTTCTTATGAGTATGGTGAGGTTAATAATAAAATAAATAGGAATTTGAATATTAGAATTATAGTGTTTAGAATGCTCTTAGAAGAACCAGTAGTTTAAAGTCAACTTTAGAAGATCTTTGAGAAGTTTTTAAAATATAGGTCTCTGGGGAAGTGGACTTGGCCCAGTGGTTAGGGCATCCGTCTACCACATGGGAGGTCAAGGGGCCTCCTTGACCGGTGTGGAGCTGACCCATGCACAATGCTGATGCGCGCAAGGAGTGCTGTGCCATGCAGGGGTGTCCCTGCGTAGGGGAGCCCCACACACAAGGAGTATGCCCCATAAGGAGAGCATGAAAGAAAGTGCAGCCTGCCCAGGAATGGCGCTGCACACACGGAGAGCTGACACAACAAGATGGCACAACAAAAAGAAATATAAATTCCCATGCCTCTGACAACAACAGAAGCAGACAAAGAAAACACTCAGCAAATAGACACAGAGAACAGACAACTGGGGCCGGGGGGCAGGGTCAGGGGGCAGGAAGGGAATAGAAATAAATAAATAAATAAATCTTTAAAAATATATATAGGTCTCTGTAAAATTTGATGTTATTTTTCTTTGAGGGGAAAATACACCTTATTTTAACTAGGTAATAGTTATAACTTTCACGCACAGGTGACCCATATACTTTTTTTTTCTTCGTTAAGCAATAACTTTATTTCCTAAGTACAAAGTCAGATTTATTCAGCCAGGGCAGAGGCTGTGGATGATTTGTATCTCCAGTTGGGAATGTGGGGGTGGAGAACTCACTTTGTCTTATAATATGGAGCCAATGGGTGAATTTGGCCCTCGCATCAGAATCAGATGGAATTTAGCATCCTTATCCTTTCTTTTCCTCTCATGATGCTTTTGAACAGCAACAGCTTTCTTAATTAGATGGTAAAGATCTTGAAGAAGATCAGGAGCAAGTCTTTTTTTTTTTTAAGATTTATTTTTTATTGATTTCTCTCCCCTTCCCCCACCGACCCTCCGTTGTCTGCTCTACATGTCTGTTTGCTGTGTGTTCTTCGTCTGCTTGCATTCTTGTCAGCGGCACCAGGAATCTCTGTCTCTTTTTTTTCTAAAGATTTATTTTTATTTTTTTATTTATCCCCCACCACTTGCAGCTTGCTTGTTGTCTGTTCTCTATGTCCATTCGTTGCACGTTCTTCTGCTTGTCTGCTTGTCTCCCTTTGTTGCATCACCTTGTTGTACCAGCTCTTCGCAGGCACAGGCCGTCAGCTTTCCGTGGGCACGGGCCAGCTTTCCTTCACAAGGAGGCCCTGGGATGCGAACCCAGGGCCTCCCATATGGTAGGTGGGAGCCCAATTGATTGAGCCACAGCGGCTTCCCTTGTGTCTCTTTGTTGTGCCATCTTGCTGCGTTGGCTCCCTGTGTATGTGGTGCCACTCCTGGGCAGACTGTGCTTTTTTCATGCAGGGCGGCTCTCCTTGAAGTGCGCACTCCTTGCGTGTGGGTCTCCCCTATGCAGGGGCATGGCACTCTTTGTGCGCATCAGCACTGCGCATGGGCCAGCTCATCACATGGGTCAGGAGGCCCTGGGTTTGAACCCTGGACCCCCTATGTGGTAGGTGGATGCTGTATCAGTTGAGCCAGATCTGCTTTCCAGAAGCAAGTCTTTTTTTTTTCTTTAAGATTTATTTTTTAAAATTTATTTCTCTCCCCTTCCCTGCCCTCCCCCTAGTTGTCTGCTCGGGTGTTCTTCTGTGTCCCCGTGTATTCTTGTCAGCAGCACCTGGAATCAGTGTCTTTCTTTGTTGTGTCATCTTGCTGCATCATCTCTTCGTGTGTGTGGTGCCATTCCTGGGAAGGCTGCACTTTTTTTGTGCTGGGCGGCTCTCCTTATGGAGTGCACTCCTTGCGTATGGGGCTCCCCTACGTGGGGGAAACCCCTGCGTGGGGGACACCCGTGTGGCACGGCACTCCTTGCATACATCAGCAGTGCTCATGGGCCAGCTCATCACATGGGTCAGGAGGCCCTGTGTTTGAACCTTGGACCTCCCATGTTGTAGGTGGACACCCTATCCGTTGGGCCAAATCCTCTTCCCAGGAGCAAGTCTTTTGGATGTAAGAATTCTCAAGATTTTGTTGCTTATCACAAAACATGCTTGCCCAACTCCAAGTACGTCATAACACCATGTGCGTCTCTAAGGATCACACTGATCTGTGATGGAGTTTTTGGCCAGTTTATAGATTTGTTCCTTCAGGTTGTTAGACATAAATTTTAACCAGTTGAGGACGCTGTGGTGATAGGACAAAGCCGACTAGGACAGGCCTTTCCCAGGAGCATGCATGTGACCCCATATACTTTATTTCAGTGCTGTTTGGACAGCCTGATATTTTCGTGCTAGAACCAGGAAGCCAGACTCTTGGAGAAGACTTGAAGGATCTTAAAGTAGAACTCAAAGGTAGTGACAGAATTGAGTTAGAATACTATAGAAATGCATAGTAGGGACAACAAACCTAGACTTTAGTGGTCAAGGAAGGTTTCCTGGAGGAAATAACTTCTAAATTGAGGCCTGAGGGAATAAGAGGAATTAGTTGGGCAAAAGTAGAGGGAGCAGTAGTGTTCCACATAGAAAAAATAACATTTACAAAGACCTCAGCTGAGAGAGCATGTCATATTCCAAAAATTAAAGGTTGATATGATTGGATTGTAGAATGTGGGTTTGAGGGTTATGACTGGGGTTCAGAGTGCTTGGGAAGAGTGGTGGTGAGAGGTAAAGCTGGAGAGATAAGGGGTCAAGTCACAAAGGACTTGTAAGCCATGTGTAAAAGTTTGTTTATCCTAAGTGCTTTGGGAATCCATTAAAAGATTTTAAGCAAGAAGAATGGCATGATCAATTTTGTGTTTTAGAAAGATTATTCTGGCAGCATTATGGAGACTGAATTAGAGAAAAGCAAGACTAGAGGTAGGGAGAACAAGTTTAAAAGTGAGAAAACTTAGGAAAAGGGGTATGTAACAGTGGAAAGAACATTGGCTTTGGTATAGCTTGGACAAAGTACCTCATCTGTCTAAGTGATCCTCTCAGTGTCCAGCACACAATAGTACTCAGTCAAATTGTAGCTATCATTATCATCTGGATGGCTGTTTCCAGTTTTAAAGTGCTATTATGTAAAACAAAACAGTAGATTTGTTTATGTAGTTTTAGTAACTAGAGGCAGATTTCAGCCTGATGCAAAGAAGAGTTCGTCAGCAAGTAGATTTAGTGAAAACCAGAATTCGTTGCCTTTTAAGTTAGTGAATGCGTCATTATTTGGTCTCTTCTTCATGTTCTTCATGGGCTCCTTTTCTTTTGCCTCAAGTGTAAATTTTTTTTTTTAAGATTTATTTTTTATTTATTTCTCTCCCCTCACCCCCTGCCCCCAGTTTCTCCTCTCTGTGTCCATCTGCTGCGCATTCTTCTGTGACCACTTCCATCCTTATCAGTGGCACTGGGAATCTGTATCTCTTTTTGTTACATCATCTTATGTTAGCTCTCTGTGTGTGCGGTGCCATTCCTGGGCAGGCTGCACCCCCTTTCGCGCTGGGCGGCTCTCCTTAGGGGTGCACTCCTTGCGTGTGGGGCTCCCCTACGCGGGGGACACCCCTGTGTGGCACGGCACTCCTTGCATGCATCAGCACTGCGCATGGGCCAGCTCCACACGGGTCAAGGAGGCCTGGGGTTTGAACCATGGACCTCCCATGTGGTAGGCGGACACCCTATCCATTGGGTCCAGTCCGCTTCCCGAGTATAAATTTTCTTTCACAATCTTTCCTCAATCCACAGTTCTCATTCTGTATACTCAGTTCTTGAGTAATCTCTAAGGCTTTTAGGTCCTTGTTGGTTGAGAAAATTTAATATTAGAGAAAGGTCATTTAAAGTGGATCCAGATAAAAAATGAAATAAAATTTCATAGTAAATAATTGTCTTAGTTTGCTAGAGCTGCTATACGAATATCACATAGTGGGTTGGCTTAAACAACAAACATTTATTGGGTCACAGTTTTAGAGACCAGAAGTCCCAAATCTAGGTCATAATTTCTCTTGGAAAAAATCTGTAGCATTCTGGTGAAGGCTTCCTGCAATCCTTTGTCTTCATTGGCTTACGTCTCTGCCTTTGTCACATGACAGTCACCATCATCTCTTTTTGTGTTTTTCTCTGACTTCAAGATTCTCTTTATAAGACCTCCAGAATCTGCATTCAGGCCCATTCTGACTCAAGTTGGCCACACCTAAATAGGATTTTAGAAGATCCTTTTCATAAATGAGTCCATACTTTAACTGATAACACATTTTCAAAAGGTCCTAATTACAAATGGACTCAAACCACAGGAACTTGGTTTAAGATTAAGAATATGGGAACCAGACTTGGCCCAGTGGATAGGGTGCAGCTACCACATGGGAGGTCTGCGGTTCAAACCCTGGGCCTCCTTGACCCGTGTGGAGCTGACCCACATGTAGCACTGATGCGTGCAAGGAGTGCCCTGCCATGCAGGGGCGTCCCCATGTAGGGAGCCCCACACGCAAGGAGTGCACCCCATAAGGAGAGCCACCCAGTGCGAAAGAAAGTTCAGCCTGCCCAGGAATGGCACCGCACACACAGAGAGCTGAAACACAAGATGACCACAAAAGAAACACAGATTCCCGTGCTGCTAATAACAACAGAAGTGGACAAAGAAGAACACGCAGCAAAATGGACACAGAGAGCAGACACCGGGAGTGGGGGCGGGCAGGGGAGAGAAATACATAAAAAATAAAATCTTAAAAAAGATTAAGAATGTGTCTTTTGTTGGAGTACATGATTTAATCTACCACAATAATGAAAATGAAAAATGGTTTGGTCTTTATATTGAGTAATGAAACTAAACATTATGGAAATAAGTTTATTTTATTTTATATTTAACAAAATTTAGGTTATAAGTACAAATATATATTCAATGAAATATATATTTCATTGGTGTAGTTCAAAGGTCAAGTGAGAGAAGTGAATTTATAGGCATATATTGCCAGTTAACCTGTTATTAGGAGCTCAAGTTTATATCAAGATATAAGATGTGAAAACCCTTTTGACAATGGGAATATCTATGTCTTATTCAGATAAGAATTTTCCCATCTTAGATTCAACACTATCACTGTTTTCTTTTTGTGAAATCTTTGTAGAAAATTTAGAAAATGTAGGGAAACAACAAAGAAAAAGAAAGGAAAATGAAAAGCACTATTATACCACTACTCAGAGATAACTAAATATTCTTCCAGTCTATTAATATAGGTATTGCTGTTACTCTGTACATGAATTGTATATGATGTTCATTTAGCATGTATATTCCAAGCTATTCTTGGTGCTGGTGATAAAGCAATTAATAAAGTAGAAAAAGTCCTTGCTTTCATGGAGTGTACATTCTAGTGAGAGGAGACAGACAGTTAACTAAATAAGTAAACAAACAAATACATGGCTAAATGTCAGGAAGTAATTAGTGCTATGAAAGAAAACTATAAGGCATGAAATAGTCTTGACTGGCTACATATATAAAAGAAATATTTTGGGATTGATCAAAAAATTAAAATCTTGTTTCAGATGGCAATATATGTGGTGTTGGGGAAAATTATTATATATGTTTATAGAGGAATGTTTTATTTACTATTCTATACTCTATCCAAAATTAAATTGAACAAAACATGTACCATTTGAAGAACAACGAACTTTTATTTTAAAATAAAACAAGTCAATCATGTATTCCATTTTAGACAAAAAAAGATGTTTGTTGTGGATTATTAAACTTAGCATCAAGCAATCAGTTGACAATTATAGAATGTAGGTATCCTTTTGAGATGAACTAATCGTGCCCATCTTAAATCTAGCTAATCATAATGGATTAATTTTAATTTTCTAAATGAAACTGCAGATATTCGTTCTCTTGCTTTCATTCATTTGATATGTATGTATATAAACACATACCTGTGTGTGTATGTATGTGTGTTTACCAACGTGGCTGCTTGCTTCCTCCAAGCCAGCAAAAGATAGACTTCGTAAGATGGGTGCTACAATATTTTGTAACTAATCATGTAATAATATACATGTAATCATGTATATCCCATCTTCTTTGTCATATTTTATTGGTTAGAAATAGGTCACAGGGAAACGGACTTTGGCCCAGTGGTTAGGGCGTCCGTCTACCACATGGGAGGTCCGTGGTTCAAGCCCCGGGCCTCCTTGACCCGTGTGGAGCTGGCCCATGTGCAGTGCTGATGCGCGCAAGGAGTGCTGTGCCACACAGGGGTGTCCCCCGCGTAGGGGAGCCCCACGCGCAAGGAGTGCACCCGTAAAGAGAGCCGCCCAGCGCGAAAGAAAGTGCAGCCTGCCGAGGAATGGCGCCGCCCACACTTCCCGTGCCGCTGACGACAACAGAAGCGGACAAAGAAACAAGACGCAGCAAAAAGACACAGAAAACAGACAACCGGGGGAGGGGAGGGGAATTAAATAAATATAAAAAATTAATCTTTAAAAAAAAAAAAAAAGAAACAGGTCACAGGTCCTGCTCACACTTGAAAGTGAGAGGATCACATGAGGGTGTGAACATCTGGGGGCAGGGGTCATGAGGGCCACAACTGGATGTAAAGACACTTTCTAATGGTCTGGGGTTTGTGCCATTGAAATAAGAAGTGTTATGTCTCGTCTTGTTGGTCTTTAGGAATAAAGACACATAGCATTTATATGAATTTTAAAAGTAGTTCTTCTCACGGTCATTTATATATCATATTTCTTAAAATTTATAACATCTACCCAACGTAATTTTTAAAAGGGAGAGGATAAAGAAGTTAGGAAAAAGAGAGAATAGTGACAATCTCTGTAAGGTATATCATATATATTAATTCAATTTTTCCCCACTAAACTTCTCAATAAGTGGATTTGAGGAAGATTTCCTACCCAGTATAAAAATATCAAAGTGAAATAGGCAGAGGGCTTCTACCTGCTCAAGTTCATTTAATAAGGATAAATATAAATGAGATAAGTGTCTGGAAATGTCCTAGTCCTAAATGTTTACTGTGCACCGAAGGACCAAATATCTAAAAAACATAGGAAAAACTACAATCCAAACTAAATTGTTGTTTAAAGCAAGTTGTGCTGGAATCATGATCTTTCTGTTCTCGTTCTAGTGCCACTTATCTCTAGGCTTTAGAAAAGTTAATCTTTGGGTACTGTGCCAGTATAAATGCTTGTAAATTGCAAAACTAAGTGAAAAAAAATTCACTGGCTTTTAGAATTGTAATTTTTAAAGCAGTACATCTGACTCTTAAGATAGTTTAATAAAAATAGCTCACTTTAAAATAAAGTCTCAAAAGCATTTTAGGATTATATTTTTTCAATGCCTATATTCTGTCTTAGGCTATTTTGGAAGTCAATACTTTAGTTGCATATCTCTTTAAAGAGGCTGCCCACTACCTCTTTAAATGATTTTTTTAAGTATGTATTATAAATTTTTAAAAATTATGATGTAACTACTCACTGAAATAATATGAAGTGATTATTTGAAAATTCTTTTTTTTTAAAGATTTATTTTTTATTTATTTCTCTCCCCTTCCCCAACCCCCCCCCCCCCAGTTGTCTATTCTCTGTGTCCATTTGCTGTGTGTTCTTCTGTGTCTACTTGCATTCTTGTCAGCAGCACCAGGAATCTGTGTCTCTTTTTGTTGCGTCATCTTGCTGCATTAGCTCTCAGTGTGTGTGGCGCCACTCCTGGGCAGGCTGTACTTTTTTTTGCGCGGGGCAGCTCTCCTTATGGGGTATGGGGCTCCCCTATGAGGGGGACATCCTTGCATGGCAGAGAACTCCTTGCGCTCATTAGCACTGCACATGGACCAGCTTACCATATGGGTCAGGAGGCCCTGGCTTTGAACCCTGGACCTCCCATGTAGTAGGTGGATACCCTATTAGTTGAGCCAAATCCGCTTTCCTGAAAATTCTTTTTTAATTAAGTAGTTTCTTAGATTTATTTTTTGTTTTCATGAGCAGTTGAACGTTATTATTGTTGTCATTTTTTTCTGAAACAAGATTTTGAAATTTTGAAGGAGTTTAATTTTCTCACTACTACACTACCTTATTCCCTTCCCTTACTTTGAAATATCTTAATGTTCCAGATTTTATAAGTACATCAACATGAAAGATCTATAAGTAAATAAGTTTAATTAGCACACCTATCTGAATTGGTTAATTGTTTTTATTGTAGACCTCATAAGAAGTGGCACACCTTGGTGGCTGAATACTACTACAGCTGCTTTTCCTTCTTCACTACCAATTAATGACACGTATATCCATCACAGACAGAAGAGATCAGTAAGCATTGAGCGATTTGTGGAGACATTGGTTGTGGCAGACAAAATGATGGTGGGCTACCATGGTCGCAAAGACATTGAACATTACATTCTGAGTGTAATGAATATTGTAAGTTTGATCCCTCTATGTAATATTGTATTTAATTGTTGTGGTTTTTTACAAATGTCATGGGTTTTTGTTATTATAAAATAAAATTTAAGAATTCACTTGTCTAAAATGAGGATTAATCTATTAGTATTTCAGATCTATTGAAAATAAAGTTAAAGGTGACCTTATTGTCCATTTTCAAATAATATAACTTTTGTAATGGGTCATGTTAAATCTTATTTAAGGGATTTTTTTAACTTAAAGTATTACCTTCTCTTCTTACTACTGTGTTGTAGTTCACTTCTAGGAGAAAATATTTCTTGAGGTACACTTGTACAACAACACTGTACCAAGGCATCTTAGTGTAGAGTTCTAGATAACATGGGGAGATATAATCCTTTTTATATGCACAGTGGTTAGACTCATGAAGTATTGTATTACCACTCCTTAAAAACCTATCAAGGTGTCACCCTGTGATTTTTGTCTGACTTTGTGTTTTCTTATTTTCTGGAGGTCAGGTTGCCAAACTTTACCGTGATTCCAGCCTAGGAAACGTTGTGAATATTATAGTGGCCCGCTTAATTGTTCTCACAGAAGATCAGGTAAAAATGAGTTTGTTTATAAATCTAAAACTCTTAACATACAAATTATAGAATTATATATTATAAAAGAATTTATTTTATTATTGCTCTTCCTAGGCAGTTTTAGTTGAGTTATGATTTTCAACTCTTAAGCATTTAATATATTAAGTAAGATTTAAATAGTTTACAAAAATATACCTCTTATGTCATGTTAAACTTTTATGTATGTATTTTAGCTACATGTTTCAGTATAAGGACGAGCATTTGCATAGCAAACTTTATAATAATGGTTACTGTTGTTTTTTTATGCTTGATAATCTCATATATAGTCACATTATCATTAAAGTTGGAACTGGCAAGAACATCTATTCAATAATACACTAAGTGAAGTCTAGGTCAGATTTTATACAGATAAAAATTGGCAAGATATTATTCCTAGAAACCACTGCTTCTAATTATAGTCCCATTTTTAGTCTTCAAATGTTTTAACTGACCTTAGTAATTTGTTTGGAACATTTCTGGTATGCATGTTGTATTGCAGCCAAACTTGGAGATAAACCACCATGCAGACAAGTCCCTCGATAGCTTCTGTAAATGGCAGAAATCCATTCTCTCTCACCAAAGTGATGGAAACACTATTCCAGAAAATGGGATTGCCCACCATGATAATGCAGTTCTTATTACTAGGTATGGCTTGTTGCATCTATTTACCTTTGATTGTTGTGCTTGTTCTATATTTAATTATATTTGTTGAGATAATGAGTATAGAAAAAAACCAAAATGGTAATTTATTATTCAACACTAAGAAAGAATGTATTACATCATTATTGTGTTTATCAAATAAAAAAGAAAAGATTAAGATTAACTTAAAAATTTAATAAATATCTTCCATTCTAATAAGGTCTATTTATAAGTAAGGTTTAATTGGGAGCCATATATGATTTGTTAATTGAGCAAAATTTCCACTGAAGGCAAGATTAACAAGTATAAGAAAACATGTTTTTAAAAAATAAGACATCACTTTTGGACATAAAATATATTACCTGTCATCACCCCCAAGTTGTATTAAAGCTGGTTAAAAGGGTGGAGGATATCAGTAGTTACACAATTTATTTATGTGAATGTTTGTTTAATTTTAAAAATCTCTTAATTAAGATATATAAATAAAAAGAAGCACATTTGTTATACTATTTGTTGAACAGCTTGTCTCTCAAGCAAAATTATGATTACTTAATGATAACTCATGTATGGCTTTCAAATTTTACAAAATTATATTCAGATTCATTTTTACCTTACTATCCAACAAGAACTCTGTGAATTAGATCTTATTTTTCCATGTTAGAAATGTGGACACTATTTCAAAATAGTTAAGTAACTAGCTTAAGATCACTCAACTAACATGTGGAAGAGCAGGACTCAAACTGAGGTGATCCTGTGCTTTTTAATGATACCCTGTATCTGTTTTAGTTTTTTAATTCTCTAATCTATATTTGGTTAGAAATATTATGCTTAGATAATTTTAAGATAAGTGTGTCTTTTGACCTCTTATAATTATTTAAATATACAAATAAAATAACAAACAATCAAAAAAGCAAAATTATTCTCTCTTGGCTAAATGCAATTGCTTTATTTATTTTGATTATTTCTTTTAATTTACAAGTCTGTATTTAACATATACCTTATCTGTGGTTGCCGCATTGACTGTGCATTAAAGTTCCCTGGAGGCAGTATAAATTGTATGGGATCAGAATCTTGAGACCAAGTAAGATAATATGAATTTGGCTTTCAGAAAAATCTCCCAGTTAAATTTAATTGCAGAGTTAAAGTTCCTGACCTTATATATTTTTTACAGGTAAACTTACTTTAATTTACTTCATCTACCTAGCATCATAAATCAGAACATTTTGTTTGTGACATGCTTGTTGAATTAAAAAAAAAACCCGTATGGTTCTATATTTATATGTATTGTCATATCAGTCTGATAAATTATGCAACTCCTCACAATCTTGTGGTTTGTAGTGATTCTCAAACATACTTAAAGAACTAAAAAAAATTACTAGTTACTGTATGACAGTAGAAACCCTTGTGTAAAAATATCTGTATATGATTAGTGTCAATGAAATTACTAGAGTAAAATATCTATTATGTATCGATAACAAAATGATCACAGATATTTATATTGGCTTCGAATTTATATTTGTAAAGCCCTACCTCTTCCCCACACTCAACATATGGTGGTCTACTGATACTTCACATTTTCATTATTCATTATTCATTTCAATATATTTTACATTATATTTATATAATATAAAATATAACTTTTACATTAAATGACAAGTTATAGCAAGGGTACACACATATAAGTACAAGTAGTGTAATACAGCCGGAGGTTTAGCCACCCTTTCTTTGCACTGGCTAAAACATTCAGCTGTCTGAATCACTGCTCTGAATTGGCCCAGGTACTCTTCTGATCTGCAAAATTCTTCTTTGCCACTGTGAACTACTTGAAGTGCCTGCCTACTGCTAACATTGATCTTTGATGGTTGGAATTTTTATTTTTAAACTTGTCTCCTATTGGTCAGACTAGAACTAGAAATGATCTCTGGATTTATGAGTGCAATAATTCAAAGAGTTCATATATTATTTTAGAATGGTTATGTAATGGGGGCTAGGAAAATGCCTTTTTTGGGACAGCATTGCATGTGTTTTGAATTATTGTTTAAGTCTCAAGGTAGTGTCTAGCTTATTTAAAATTCTACACTTGATCTTTCAGTTACTGAAGCTGCATCCTGTCTTTTCTAAATAAGATGTCCATCATCTCTAATAGCTAAAGTTATTTTTATTGGCTGCCAACACTTGACTTTCCCTTATAGATTTTTAATTTATGAAATTGACCATATGTTTAAATCACATTAGAACTTTTCTTTATTTATTTTATATACTTTTTAAAAAATAAGATACTTAGATTAAATAAATATTACATTAAAAAAATAGGGTATTCCCATAAGCCCTGCTCCCTACCCCTCCCACATTTTCCCATATTAACAACATCCTTCATTAGTTTGGTACATTGTTACAATTGCTGAATACATTTTGGAGAATTGCCACTAAACTGTAAGTGTGGATTATAGTTTACATTGTAGTTTATACTCTCACCCACACAGTTTTGTAAGTTATGACAAGCTATATAATGGCCTATATCTGTCATTGGATTGTCATTCAGGACAATTCCCAAGTCCTGAAAATGCCCCCATCTTACACTTATTTTTCCCACTTCCTTCCCTCAGAACCTTCAGTGGCCACTGCCTCCATATCAATGGTAAAATTCTTCCATGGCTAGAATCACAATAATCTAGAGTAGAATAAAAGTATCATTCATTCATTCCCCAAAACTGAGGATTCTGGGATGGTGATACCCACTCCACCTCTCATTGAGAGGGGTCTTAGATCCCAAGGGGCAGATGGATGGGACTATCTTGCTTGCAGTTGCAGACTCTCTGTTCCTTGGGATGGACATTGTCCATCATCATCTCCTTGTTAGTTGTCCTGACTAAGTCCAGGGAACTAAAGGTGGGTGTTGCGACTCTGTTAAGATTCAGGGCCTAGCTGGCACATGGACAGCCCAAAGATTTAAGTCTCTTGGACATATACCTATCAACTCTAGTACTAAATATAGGTTCAAATAGAAGGGGCAGAAGAGCCACGTGGGAAACCACAACTGAGTCCAAATCTGTCAAACTGGGGAACATAAATTTCAAATTAGGGCCCACTGGCAGGGAGTCTGACCTGCCTATTGTATCTTGATGTCTCCAGAGCCCTCAGGAGCCTCACTATTTGAGTCAATATTTCCTTTGGCAGTCAATGAGATCCTGCTGAGACATGCATAAATATAACCTCTGGAATGACCTCCTGACTCACTTTGATGACTCTTAGCCATGTAAACTCATTTGCTTTACCTTTTCCCCTTCCCTTTTTTGGTCAAGATCCTTTTCTAGTTGCCTTGCTAGTTGGTGATTAGTAGTAATCCCTTGGTGCCAGAGAGGCTCATACCTGGGAGTCATGCCTCACTCTAGAGGGGCATTTGTATGCAGAGTGTGGCTTAGAGAGAGGCCACATTTGAGCAACAAGGAGGCTCCCAGTAGGTAACTCTTAGGCACCCTCCAATACTAGGCTAAGTTTCAATTTCAAAAGTAAAGGTTCATAGGTACAGTCATCAAAATCAAGGGCCAGTCAATGGCTCATCCTCTGTATTTGGGGGATTCTTGCTGTCCCATTAGAGAATGTGGCAGAGCTCCCAGGATGGGCATTTAACATTGTTTTGGTTATTGTGTGAATCTCCACCATCTGTGACAATGCCCCACAAACACTTGAACATATTTATGCCTTATAATTATGTCCCAGGTGAACCTCCTCTCATGGACACTGCAACTTTTAGTAAAAATAATGACAAGAATTCCATAGTTGATTTAATGTTAATGTTGAAAATCTCTTCAAATAGCTCACTTATTAACATGTTGAAGGTTGTGACTCTACCAGAGGTAATATCATGATTTATGTTCGGTTGAAATGTTAGCACACTTGGGAGAATGTATTATATGCATACTGAGAATTCCAGAGGAAAAGTGATGGGTATATTTATCTCCATGAAGCCAAATTTTGTCCTACCAATTTAAATGTTTTAAGCAGAAAACCATTTGGAATTACAGTCACTTTGGTGATAATGTTACTTTAGAAAAAAGGAATAAAAAGTCAAAATGGTTATCTCCCCTAGCAAATGACAAATAAACTATGCTCTGTAAAGCTATTAGGCCAATTTGACTAGACAGAGAATTTGAGAAACAGAATTTAAAATTCAAAAATATTATTGTTTTGTCTGATTTTAATAATGTTGAATTACCAGCATGCAGCATCTTAAAAAATTATATATATAATTTGTATACATATGTGTTTATATATGTATAATGAACATTTGATATCCATCACTTAGATTTATCAAATCTTAACATTTTATCATATCAAAGAGCAGCTTCATACCACTTTCTAAAATGTTATAGTTACTTCTCTCTGGTACATTAACTGCCTGACATCTTTGTTCTGAATATCAATATATTTTAATATATGTATATAACTTTGATATTTAGATTTATATAATATTCATTTTTTGGAAATACGGGCAATATGAAAGAAGTAAACAGTAGTGAAATAATAAAATGATCTTTCATTTTTGTGATTTATTTTTGATCAAAATATCGGTATTAATAACTGGTATTAATTGCTTCCATAGACTAGATCTATTGGGATTATTTGATGATTATTAGTCTTCCTCTAAATCAGATTGATGTTTAGAACTTTAAATAAAATAGTGATATATATAGTGATATATAACTATTTAATTCAAAAAATGATTAATACTCTGCACTGTGTATGACATTCTGGAATCAGAATTTAAGACTGTGGAACAGGAGAGTAGTATACACTAAAAAGTTATGCTTGCAACAAAACTGCCAGATTATCTTTATTAAGCCTTATATTGATAAAATGCAAATTAACAGCTACTTAGTAATAAAAATATGGAATATGACAGAAGATTATTTAAAGTTACTTTTAGTTCTACATGAAGTCAGAAAATATGCATCACAAATATAAAATCAAACTAATTTCTGAATTTGTTTTGTGGCAAAATATTCATGAAATCCATTTAAAGTCTGAAATTCAGTAAGAATTTAGTGACAGTTTACTTGTATCAGGGTTTAGCAATTAGAATGAACATACAAATGCATACATTTCTTGGCTTTCTTTGCTATAAAGAACTGGAATCATGTTTCCCATCTTTAAGATATTAACATATAACAGTTTATATATATAGGATAGGAAATATAGCCTAAGTTCTTTTTTTTGTAAAAGTTTTATTGAGATTCATTTCATATACCATATAATTGCATGATTTTAAGGATAGTTGCACACGTTTGTGCAACTATCACCACAATCAATTTTGTAATATTTTTATTACTTCCAAAGGAAACCCAGTACTCTTTAGCAGCCGTCTCCCATTCCCCTCATCCAGTCCTATCTCCAGTCCTAGGCAATCACAAATCTACTTTGTGTCTCCAGACTGGCTTATTCTGGAAATTTCATATAAATGCAATTTTGCAATACATAGTCTTTTGTGACTGGCTTCTTTCTCTTAGCATAATGTTTTCGAGGTCCATCCATGTTGTAGCACGTATCAGGACCATTCCTTTTTATTAGCCTTGAACCTTGAAAATTCAACGCACAGCACTTTTAAGAATGCTTCTGTTAATTAAATATGCTACTCTGCAATAATTATACTTCCTTTCAACACTTCGTTAATGAAAATCTTGTGATATATAAATATGTCTCAAAATACAGAAGCAAAAATTGCACACCAAATCAAATAATTTAAAGTCTTTAATTAAAATGGGCATATTTATCCTCTTAAAGGGTCATGGCTGTTTGTATTGATGCTGCTGATTATAAAGGGATTAAAATTTCCAAAATCAACTAACATTTTCAAGTGGGAATTTAAAAATAGCTATTAAAAAGGTTTCTTTCTAAAACATTACCTGCAATGTATGGATTTAAACAAGTTTTATTATTTTTAAAAGAATGTATCTATCAGGATTACATATTGGCTTCATGATTGTATATTAGAACAGAGAGAGAAAACAAATTAAATGTGGTACATTAATTTTTTGGGGTATTCATTTATAGACTTTAAAAAATCCTTAAGTAAATGTAATTATTTTATAAGCTATCCTTGAACTATTAAGAATGTGCTAGGTTTATAGGTAAGGAAGTTTGAATTCAGATTGTGGATGAATTGATTTTGGTATTTGGGGATTTTGAAGCATCTATTATTCTCCTTTCACTCTGGTCTCACCATTCTTACCCATCCCACCCATACGCATCCTCTTCCTTCTTCAGTTTCTTTTCCTTTACTTGTCATTTCTTACTCAACAGTATTCATCTAGATTCAGTTTCCATTCCATTCTAGAACTGTGACTAACTGGGGTGACCATATAGTTTTTTGTGCAAATTGGGACACTTTTAAGAGTGAAGGAGGGTGCCATTGAAAATTATGCTTACATAATAGGCCTAATTAAAACCAAGCAAACCAGAATTATGGTCATCCCAGGAATTGCCTACATTTGATTGTTGAACTTCAACTAAAATGTGAATATGAAGCTACTGAGGTTCACTAAATACATGCAATGTAGTGAAATACCTTTGTACACCCCTTGGAGAAAACTGTGTCATATTTGAAATAAACCTCATTAAATAGTTAAATTGAGGGAGGATGTGTTCTAACAAACACTTTGCTTTAAGTATAATTTCAATATTTATATTGATTTTATGGATATATTGATATTTGTGTGTAAGCAAGTGCCTATTATATGCTAGACAATTAAGTGCTTTATATATGCTTACTCCTTTAAACTTCACGATAACTGCATGAAATGGATATTGTTATTATCCCTATTTAATAGATGAGAAAATGGAGACACAGAGTAGTGAAATGATTGGCATGGTCACATGGTATTTAGTAGACCTGGGACTTAAGGCTCCAGAATTCGTTTAGAGTAATTATAAGGATGTTCAACAACAACAACAAAAAGAGGGAGATAATTTAATAATAATCGTGCTTATAGTAGGCAGACTTCTAAGATAGCCCCAGTGATCTCCCCTCCTGGTATTCATTACCTTATATAACTGCCTCCTACCCCCACCTCTTTGAGCATAGACTGGAGCTAGGGAATTGACATCTTAATAATAGTGTTACTTTGTAATCATGAATATGGTATATTTCTCTATTAATTTAGGTCTTATTTATCTCAGACCTGTATTGTAGTTTTCAGTGTTTTCACATTTTTTGACCAGATTTATCCCCGAATACTTAATAGTTTATGTTATTTTAAATATTATTTTTAAAATTTCATTTTCAATTGCTTTTCAGTGGCATATAAATACACAATTTTTTTGGTATCTTTTAAAAAAAAAAGATATTTACTTATTATTTATTTATTTATTTATTTATTTCTCCCCCCTCCCTCCATTGTCTGCTCTCTGAGTCTCCTTGTATTTTCATTAGGCAGCTCCGGGAACCAATCCTGCAACCCTCTGGAGTGGGAGAGAGGCGATCATTCTCTTGTGCCACCTCAGCTCCCTGGTCTGCTGTGTCTCTTATTCTCTCTCCTCTGTGTCTCTTTTTGTTGCGTTATCTTGCTGCGCCAGCTTTCCACATGGGCCAGCACTCCTGCGTGGGGCAGCACTCCTGTGAGGGGCAGTACTCTTCACAGGCCAGCACTTTGCATGGGCTAGCTTGCCACATGGGCCAGCTTGCCTTCACCAGGAGGCCCTGGGTATCAAACCCTTTACCTCCTATATGGTCGACAGGATCCCAATTGCTTGAGCCACACCTACTTCCCTGATTTTTGTATCTTGATCTTGTGTCCTACAACTTTGCCAAGTTCATTTATTAGTTTTAGTAGCTTATTTGCAGATCCCATTGGATTTTTCGCATAGATTATATTGTCTGAGAATAAAGACAGTTTTACTTCTTCCTTTTAATCATGCATGGCTTTTTTTTCTTTTTCTTGTCTAGAACCTCCAGTACAATGTTGAATAGAAGTGGTGAGAGCAGATGTTCTTGTCTTTTTCCTGATTTTAAAGGGAAGATATTCATTCTTTCAACATTAAGTATTAAATTAGCTGTAGGTTTTTATAGATGCCCTTTATCAGGATGAGGAAGTTCCTTTCTATTCCTAGTTCGCCTAATGTTTTAAAAAAAATCAGGAATAGATGTTGGATTTTTTTAAAAATTTATTTTTAAATAATTTCAAACTTACAGGACAGTTGTAAAATTAATACAAAACCCATACAGATAATTTCAACATACACCCCCTCCCATCCAGATACCCAGATCCACTGCTCTATTTCCTAAACATTTGGAAGTAGATTGTATTTTTCATGCACTGTGAACCTTTTTCATATGTCCCAATAAGGTCTCTTTTCACCTCCATTATTAGATATATCTGTAATTGCATATTGCATCTAATTGCCATTGCCTCTTTAGTTGCTCTGTTTTTATAAATTAAGGAAACATATTAAACATTAGCTTTCCCATTTCAGCCTTTTCCAAGCATACCATTCAGTGGATTAATCACATTCACAGTGTTGTGTTGCCTTCACCACAATCCATTACCAGAACTTTCTCAACATCTCAAACAAAACCCCTATACCCATTATGTATTAATGATGTATTATGATAATTCGGTACTTTACCTTCTGAGGAACTGCCAAAATGTTTTCCACAGTGGCTGCACCATTTCACTTTCCTACCAACAATGAACAAGTGTTCCTATTTCTCTACCTCCTTGTTATCACTTGTTATTTGCTACTTAATCAAAAATAACCATTCTAGTGGGTGTGAAGTGGTATCTCATTGTAGTTTTTATTTTCATTTCCCTGATTGCTAATGATGTTGAACATCTTTTCACGTGCTTATTGGTCATTTGTATATCTTTTTTGGAGAAATGTCTATTCAAGTACTTCACCCATTTTTTAAATTGCATTGTCTATCATTTTGTTATTGAGTTGTAGAAGCTCTTTATATATTCTGGATATTAAACCCATATCAGATATATAGTTTCCAAATATTTTCTTCCTTTCTGTAGGCTGTTTTTTCTGTTACTTCACATCTTTTTGATGCACAAAAGTTCTAAAATTTAATAGTCCAATTTATCTGTGTTTTTTTGGTTGTCTTTGTTTTTGTGTAAAGTTTAAGAATCAAATGCCTAATACAAGGTGCTGAAGATACATCTCTATGTTTTCTTCTAAGTTTTATAGTTTCAGATTTTATATTTAGGTCACCAGATCTATTTTGTGTTGATTTTTGTGTGTAGTATGAGATAGGAGTCAACTTTCATTCTTTTGTATGTGGATGCCCAGTTTTCTAGCATCATTTGTTGAGGAGACTATTCTTTTTACATTGGGTGGTCTTGAACCCCTTTTAAAAAATTTTAAAAAATTGTGGATGTGTGGATTTATTTCTGTACTCAATTCTATTGCATTCATCTATGTATCTGCCCTTGTGCCAATGCCATTCTATTTTGATTACTGTAGTCTTGTACTAGGTTTTGAAACTAGGGAGTACAACTCCTCCAACTTTGTTTTTCTTCTTCAGAATGTTTTTGGCTATTTGGGGTCCATTGCCCTTCCCTATGAATTTGATGATTAGCTTTTCCATTTCTGCAAAGCCAGTTTGAATTAAAAAAAATACGTTTTTTTAAACTTTATTTTTAAGAACATTTTAGATTACAAAAACATTACATAGAAAATATAAGTGATTCCCATATATCTCTCCCCCTCTCCCCCTCTCCCATTTCCCCTATAATAGTAGTTAATTAGTACATTTGTTACAATTGATGAATACATATTGAAGCATTGCTACTAATAACCATGGTCTATAGTTTGCATTATGGTTTACACTTTGGAGGCTTTGGAATTTTGGTTTGATTGCGTTAAATCTGTAAATCACTCCCCTCCGGGCTGCACCAGCCATATACTGAAGCCTTCACTGCTGCTGGGTGCCTCCTTATTCTTTTGATATCTATGGTAACACTCTTCTCTTCTTGATACTGATAATTTTTGTCTTCTTTCCTTTTTTCTGATCACTCTGGCTAGAGGTGTTTTTTTGTTTGTTACTTTGTTTTTCTTTTTTCATAAGGTACTGGGGCTTGAACCCAGGACCTTGTACATGAGAAGCAGACACTCAACCAATTGTATATGCAGGATAGGGTGCATGTGGGGCATGCCTATATGGAATATGAAATGTTCATCTTCTCATTATCTCAGTTGGTAGAGACCCATACAATAAATAAGAAAATATTAAACTCCTATCTTGGGGAGTCCTGCCATGTTCTCAATTTGAGGGGCAAGAATCTCTGGAGAAAGTTGGCAGTACCTAATAAAAGAAAACAGACCAATATGTCAAGCCCTCAATATTATTGCATGTAACTGTGAACTTTATTCTTCAAAAATTGAAACTTAGTGGTTACCATAGGTTCTGAGGGGGAGAGGGGAGGGAAGAATAGAATAGATGGAACATAGGGCATTTTTAGGGCATTGGAATTGTTCTGCATGATCTTACAATAATGGATACAGGCCATTTTGAATTTTGTCAAAACCTATAAAGTGTACAGGCAAAATGTAAACCATAATGTAAACCACTCACCGTGGGTAGTAGCGTGCTTCAATGAATTGTACATTAATTGTAGCAAATGTACCATACAGATGTAAATGTTGTTAATGGGGGAGAGTGGGAGGGGTTTTGGTATATGGGAATCCCCTCTATTTTCTTTTTCTTTTTTTTAATTATTAATTTTATTTATTTATTTTTAAAGATTTATTTATTTATTTAATTCCCCCCCCCCCCACCCCGGTTGTCTGTTCTCTGTGTCTATTTGCTGCGTCTTGTTTCTTTGTCCGCTTCTGTTGTCATCAGCGGCACGGGAAGTGTGGGTGGCGCCATTCCTGGGCAGGCTGCACTTTCTTTCGCGCTGGGCGGCTCTCCTTACAGGGTGCACTCCTTGCGCGTGGGGCTCCCCTACGCGGGGGACACCCCTGCGTGGCGCAGCACTCCTTGCGCGCATCAGCACTGCGCATGGGCAAGCTTCACATGGGTCAAGGAGGCCCGGGGTTTGAACTGCGGACCTCCCATGTGGTAGACGGACGCCCTAACCACTGGGCCAAGTCCGTTTCCCATCCCTCTATTTTCTATATGACATTTCTGTAAACTAAAGTTTCTTTGAAGATAAAGAAGACAGGGAATATACAGAAGAAATTATCAATGTACATAAAAGATAACAGCTTTTACAGTGATGAAAGACAATTTCCTTTTGATTATGACTTTTTTACCCAACAGCTATTTTGAATGGTGTTATTTAGTTCCAATTTTAATGTATTTCCTTTTATTGATTTCTAATTCCACCACGGTCAGATAATATACCTTGTGTGACTTCAATACTTTTCAATTTATTGAGACTTGTTTTATGGCCTAGACTATCATCTTTCTTGATAAATGTTCCATGTGAACTTGAGAAGGATGTGTATTCTACAATTGTTAAATGGTGTATTCCATAAATATTAGGTTGAATTGATTATATTATTTAAATCTCTATATTCTCACTGATTTGAACAATTTAATGATGACATGCTTTGGAGTAATTTTCTTCATGCTCAGAGTTTGCTGAGTTTCTTAGATCTGGTTTTACCAAATTTTGAGACTTTTTGGACTTTATGTCTCAAATATATTTTTGATTTTGCTTCTTCCCTTTTCTTCGGTGACTCCAATTGTACGTATATGAAATTGCTTGAACTCACTGATATTCTATTTATTTTAAATTTTCTTTTCTCTGTGTGTTTCATTTAGGATAGCTTCTATTGCTGTGTCTTCATGTGCACTCGTTTCTTTTTTTTCCCTGCAAGTTCTATTCTGTCAATAGTCCCATCTAATTTTTTTCATCTTGTAGTTAAATTTGGGTCTTTAAAAAATATGTTCTAGTCTCTACTTAACCTTTGGAAAACATAAAACTTTTAAAGATCTTGTATTTTATTTTTTATAGTGGTGAAAATTTTCAATAGATTAGTTTATTTTCTTAGTATTGTGTTGCACCTTCTTGCTTCTGTTCATGGCTGGTAATCTTTGATTGTGTGCCAGATACTGTATTATTTTACCTTATTGAGTGCTGGATGTTTTGGTATTTCTATAAAAATATATATATATGTTTTAGGAGGTCCCAGGGATTAAACCCAGGACCTCATACACGGGAAGCAGGCACTCCACCACTGAGCTAAATCCACTCCCGATTGAAAGTTGTTTTTTTCATTTGTTTGTTTTTAGGAGGAACTAGGGATCAAACCCAGGACCTCATCCATGGCAAGCAGGCGCTTAACCACTTGAGCTACATCCACTCCCCTGCATTTTACTTTTAAGATTTCTATGCGGAACAAGAGCCATGTCCAATCTATTGCTAATTATTCTCCACCATTGAGACAAGACCCCCTGTATACTATACCCAGAATATATAGGAAGGTTTTTTTTTTTTTAAGATTTATTTTCTTTATCTGTCTCTCTGTCCCCACCTCCTCTCCCCTGCTATTTTGCGCAGACTGTCTGCTCTCTGTGTTTTCTTCTGTGTCTGCTTATCTTCTCTTTAGGCAGCACCAGAAACTGCTCCTAGGACTTTCCAGAGTGGGAGAGAGGTACGCAATCTCTTGCACTACCTCAGGTCCTTGGTCTGTTGTCTCTCTTATTTTCTCTCCTCTGTTTCTCTTTTTGTTGCATCATCTTGCTGTGCCAGCTCTCCTGCATGGACCAGCACCCAACACTCCTGCACAGGCCAGGACTCCTGTACAGGCCTGCACTCCTGCATGGGCCAACACTCAGCATTAGCCAGCTCTCCACTCAGGCCACCTTGCCACGCAGGCCAGCTTGCCTTTTAGCAGGAGGCCCTGGAAATCAAACCCTGGACCTCCTATATGGTAGACAGGAGCCCAATCATTTGAACCACATCTGTTTCCCATGGGAGGGTATTATACCTTGAATTTTGAGGTTTTCGTTTGGACTGGCTTCAATCTCCTGTCATGAAGGATAGCCAAGGCAGTGTATAGGGTTTTCCCTGTCTTTCTGGGCCTCTGTCTTGTTCTAGGCTTTTGCTCGTTGGTTGTTTTGGAGTTCCCCTTTTTATAGGAGTTTGGTTGTCCTCTCTATTTCCTTTCTGGTTATATGAAGATGGCAGGCATTTGTCCAAGACTGTCTCCCTCTATACCTTTTTACACACCTTTCATTTTCTCATGCTGCTTTTGCCTGGAGGGCAAATTTTGGGAGGAGGGGAACTCCAGAGAGGATTTTCCCAAGTCAGTCTTTCCCAACCAGAGACTCAAATAGGGGACTCAAGGTCAGGCTCCTTTGTGCCCTTGGGAGGGGATCGAAAGGGTACCAGAAGCTTCTCTGATTGCTCCACAAAGCTGAGCTTTACTATCTTGCTCAGAAGATACAGCCCTTCAGCTAACTTTCCCCTGCAGCACTGAGGAAATGCTGCATCTTTCAATTTCCATCCCCTCCACTGCTGTCTATGAAGGGTTGAAACAATCACTTCCCTCCCTTGTCTGGGGCAGTGTTGAAATAATCGCAGCCCTTGGAGCTGGGACCCATAGATGTGAATTTGCTCTTCAAAAGTTGTGATCAGTGATTGGCCATGCCCACCTCTGTTCTTGGGGAAGAGGATTTTCATGTCCTTTTTTTTGTCTTCAGAAGCTAACCAGGGACTGAACTCCATGAGTACAGTTCCTGCCTGTTTAAAAGAAAAAGAATCAAAGAAGATTCTGGGAAAGATGGGGGAGTAGAGAGATCCAAGGCTCAGTCCTTCTACCAAAACAAATATTAAACAGGCAGGAAATATATTAATAAAACATACAGTCCATTCAAAATGTACCATCAGTGTATTTGGTATAATCACATAGTTGTGCATTCTTCACTCATTATTAGAGCATTTTCATTATTCCAATAATAATAATAGTAATAAAAACAAGAAACATTAACAGAAAAACTCTACCCCTTAATAATCACATTTCAATCTCTCTGTGCTTTCCCTGCTGTAAATAGCTGCTATTCTATTTTCATCTCTCTACTTTATTTGTATTTATATTTTGTATGGATGAAGTCAAACAATATGCAGTACTTGTTGTCTAGTTTCTTTCATTTAGTATGCTTTCTTTTTTTCCCTTAATGGAAGATTATTAATATATTACTATACACTATTGTCCATCATTTGCTTTGGTTGTATTTTTGCCTGATGTTAACATCTTGTAACATTAACCTACATTTGTTCAGTTTCAAAGAAAAACAGTCTTATATATGCAATATTACCCATTTTCATATTTTCACATGGGGTTTCACTATGCTATACAGTCTCATGTTACAGTTTTTAGCTTCCTTTCTAGTAATATACATGACCTTAGACTTTCAACTACCATCATACCCATATATTAGTACTGCTAGCTATAAACACTGTGATGTGCTTTAACCATTTCTATTCATTTCCAAAGAGTAATGAACAACTTTTTATCAATTCTGCACAGCTTTCCATTCTCTAACTTCCTATTTTCTGGTGATCTGTATTCTAGTTATTAACTTCATGAGTTTACAGAATATTAGTTTATAAAGCACATTGAAACAGTATTTGTCCTTTTGTGCCTGGTGTGCTTCACTCAACATAATGTCCTCTAGGTTCATCCATGTTGTCATAAGATTCATGGCTTCATTTCTTCTTACAACTGCATAATATTCTGTAATATGTATACACCAGATTTGTTTATCCATTCATTGGTTGAGGGACACCTGGGTTGTTTCTCTCTTTTGGCAGTTGTGAATAATACTGCAGGAACATCAGTGTGCAGATGTCCATGTCACTGCTATCAGTTTTTCTGGGTACATACCTAGTAGTGGTATTGCCAGGTTACATGGCAAATCTATATTCAGCATCCATGAGAACTGCCAAACATTATCTCCTGAGAGCTTCCATGTTGCTCAAATGTGGCCAGTCTCGAGGCCAAACTCAGCATGTAGATGCATTGCCTTCCTCCCAAGAACTACCAAACAGTCCTCCCCAGTGGTTGTACCATTCTAGATCCCATCAATGGTGAAAAAGTGTCTCATCCTCTTCAAAACTTATAGTTTCCATTTTTTTAATAGTGACCATTCTAATAGGTATGAAATAGTATCTCATTCAAAACTTGTAGTTTCCATTTTTTAAATAGTGACCATTCTATTAGGTATGAAATAATATCTCATTGTAGCTTTGATTTGCATTTCCCTAATTGCTAGTGACAAACATTTTTTCATGCATTTTTTTTCTCCATTTGCATTTCTTCTTTGGACAAATGTCCAAAGAATGCCCTTTTTTTTTTTTAAGGTTTTCATATATATATATATATATATATTTTTTTTTTCTCCCCTTCCTCCCCCCCCACCCCCCAGTTGTCTGCTTTCTGTGTCCACTCGCTGTGTGTTCTTCTGTGACCACTTCTATCCCTATCAGTGGCACCGGGAATCTGTGTTTCTTTTTGTTGCATCATCTTGTTGTGTCAGCTCTCTGTGTGTGTGGCGCCATTCTTGGGCAGGCTACACTTTCTTTTGCGCTCCTTACGGGGCACACTGCTTGCACGTGGGGCTCCCCTTTGTGGGGGATACCCCTGCATGGCACGGCACTCCTTGCGCACATCAGCACTGTGCGTGGGCCAGCTCCACACGGGTCAAGGAGGCCCGGGGTTTGAACCGCGGACCTCCCATGTGGTAGGCAGATGCCCTATCCATTGGGCCAAGTCCGCTTCCCATTTTTGCCCATTTTTTAATTGGGTTGTCTGTCTTTTTATCATTGAGTTGTAGCATCTCTTTTATATATCTTGGATATTAAACACTTACTGGATATGCAATTTCCAGATATTTTCTCCCATTGTGTCTGCTGCCTTTCCCCCCTTTTACAAAGTCCTTTGAGGTAAAAAAAATGTTTAATTTTGTACATTTAAGAACCATATATATTTTCCTAATTGTTATATGTAGTGTTATATAGTGTCCATTGAATTAAGTTTGTCAATTGTTTTGTTCATATATTTCCTATATTTTCTGATGTGTGATATCAGTGATTAAAAGTCATATATGGATCTCCAGGAAGATGGTGGACTAGAAAGACATAGCACTATCTTCTCTCCCAGAAAAATAGCTATAGGACAGTCAGAAACAGCCTGAAAAAGAGGGATTTAGGACACCATGCGAAGGCTGTACACCATCCAGAAGAGAATGGGACAAAGGAAAAGAATTGCGACAGCACCTTTGACTTAAAAGTGGCAGCTGTTACTGCCAGCACCTTCCCCCACTCTATGAACACTTGAATTTTCAGGCCTCAGGGCCAGTGGCTACAGACAAAGGGGCCCCAGGGATTTACCTCTCCAAGAAAGGGGAGAGAAAGGGGAACTACCTAACGCTGACTCAGCTTTTGACCCACAAATTTGGTCTGCGGTGTCTTAGGAGTCTTCTCGGCCTGATGGGACCATGCCAGTTTTGGCTTGGGAGCCAGCTCAGGATTAAATATATTTGACCGTCTCATTCTCCCCATTTATTGACTGGGAATGGTTGTTGACGACACAGAAGGCACTGGAATCATTTCAGGAAAAGGGAGGGGGCTGCTAGCTTGAAAACTGCCTCTGAGAAAGTTTGAATTATGACATTGTTAACCTCCAGGCAGGAACCTCTGTCACATTGATTCAGTCCAGTGTGTTTGTTTGCAGCAAACACACTCTGACCAGGCACTGAATTGAGAGAGAGATGTCAAAGAGCATCACTTGCTGATGGTATAAGGAGGTACAGTGAGGACTTTAAAAGTAAATAAGAAGAAAGGCTTTCTCTGACCTTTACCATGTTCCTCCACAAGACCCTTGGAAGCAGGTCTGCAACTCATTACTGGTTCTAATGTCCAAGTTTGAGCAACTAACATGATGATCCTGAAGACCCAGAACAGGTTGAACCAAGAATCAACGAACACCAGTAACACATAGCCTCCTGCCTCTAAATCCCTATGAAAGAGAGAAATTGATCATCTGAGTAAACTCACCATCCTAATCAGATGCCTAGATATCAGCAACCAATTACAAGCCATACTAAAAGAAATGGAAGATATAGCCCAAGAAAATGAATATATCAAAGCCCTAGAAGAAACACAGGATTTGAGACCACTAATTAACAAGATGCACACAAGTTTTCAAAATCAAATTAATGAGTTGAAAGACAATATGGCTAAAAAGATAAATGACATCAAGAAAAAAATGAATGAGCACAAAGAAGAATTTGAAAACCTGAATAGAAAAGTAACAGAGCTCATGGGAATGAAAGACACAAGAGGTAAGATAAAAAACATATTAGAGGCATACACCATAGACTCAAAATGGTAGAAGAAAGAATAAGTGATACCAAAGACAGAACAGATACAATTAAAGAGAGAAAAGAATGGAAAAAATGAGCATGACCACAGAGTTGAATGATAAAATGAAACGCAACAATGTATCAGTCATGGCAGTTCCAGAAGGAGAAGACAAGGGTAAAGGGGCAGAAAGAGTATTAGAGGAAATAATAGCTGAAAATTTCCCAACTCTACTGAAAGAAATGAACATACATGTCCAATAAGCACAGTGTACTCCAATCAGAATTAACCCAAATAGATCTACTCCAAGACACATACTACTCAGAATGTGAAATGTCAAAGATAAAGAGAAAATTCTGGAACAGCAAGATCTTAGACCATCACATACAAGGGACACCCAGTAAGACTAGTGTGGATTTCTCATCAGAAACCATAAAGGTGAGAAAACAGTGGTGTGATATAAGTAGGATACTGAGAGAGAAAATTTGCCAGCTGAGAATTCTTTACCCAGCAAAATTGTCCATTCAGTATGAAGATGACTTTAAAATATTCACAGAAGAAACTTAAGAGAGTTCATAAAAAAGAATCCACCTCTGTAGGAAATATTAAAGGAACCTTAGAACCTGAAAGAAAAAGACGGGAGAGATAGGCTTGGAGGACAGTATAGAGGATAGAACTGCAGAAATGATAACAAAAACAGTAAAAAGACAGATAAAAATAAATAATTACACCTGAAAACCAAGAATAAAAGTCATGGAAATAAACAATGCATTTATAGTAATATCATTGAATGTGAATGGATTAAACTCCCCAGTCAAAAGATATACGCTGACATAATGGATGAAAAAAACATGAGCCATCCATATGCTGCCTTTAAGAGACTCACCTTAGATCCAGGGATACATCCAGCTAAAAGTGAATGGTTTGAAAAAGATACGCCACACAAACAGTAACTGAAAAAGAGCAGGGGTAGCAATATTAATATTGGATAAAACAGACTCTATGTGCAAAAATCTTTTACATGATACAGAAGGTCAGTATATATTACTAAAAGGGACAATCCATCAGGAAGAAATAACAGTCATAAATATCTCTGCACCTAACCAATGTGCCCCAAGATACATGCAATAAACTGTCAGAACTGAAGGGAGAAATAGACTTATCTCTACAATAATAGTTTTATCATTAGATAAAACAACTAGACAGAAGATCAACAAGGAAATAGAGAATGACCAATATGATAACTGAATTAGACCTAACAGACATACAGAATGTTGCACCCAAACTCAGCAGGTTATACATTCTTCTTAAGTGCCTATGGATCTTTCTCTAGGATAGACCACATGTTAGCTCATAATGCAGCCCTCAATAAATATAAAAAGATGAAATTATACAGAGCAACTTCGCAGATGATAATTGAATCAAACTGGAAATCAATAATAGACAAGAAAGAGGTAAATTTGCAAATGCATAGAACTGCTAAATAATCAATGGGTCAAAGAAGAAACTGTGAGAAAAATTAAATATATTGAGATGAATGAAAACAAAACACAACTTACTAAAAGTTATGGGATACAATGAAAGTAGTGCTAAGAGGGAAATTTATAGTCCTACATGCCTATATTAAAAAAGAAATGTAAGCAAAAATCAAAGATCTAACTGAACAGCTGGAGAAACTAGAAAAAGAACAGCAAACCATTCCCAAAGCAAGCACAAGAAAAGAAATAATACAGAGTAGAGCAGAAATAAATGAAATTGAGAACAAAAATCAGAGAAAATCAACAAAATCAAAAGCTGGTTGTTTGGGAAGATCAATAAAATCAACAAATCCCTAGTTAGATTAACAAAGAAAAAAAGAGATAAAGGCAAATAAATGCAATCAGAAATAAAAGGGGGAAATTACCACTACCACACAGAATTAAAAAGGATCATAGGAGGATATTATGAAAAACTGTATACCAACAAATGAGACAACTTACATGAAATGGAGAAATTCCTAGTAATGCACAAACAACTTACACTGATGCTACAAGAAATACAAGAACTTAAGAAACCCTTCACATTTAAAGAGATTAAATCAGTCATCAAAAATTTCCCAATGAAGAAAGCCTAGGTCTGGGTGGCTTCACAGGTGAATTTTGTGAAGCATTTTGTGAAGAATTAGCACCAATCCTATTTAAACTCTTCCAAAATATTGAAGAGAAGGAAAAATTATGACACCAACATCACCTTAATACCAAAGCCAGATAAAGACACTATGAGAAAACTACTAACCAATCCCTCTAATGAACATAGATGCAAAAATTCTCAAGAAAATACAACATGAATGCAACAGCATATCAAAAGACTTACACATTAGGACCAAGTGTGATTAATTCCTGACATGCAAGGCTGACTCAACATAAGAAAATCAGTTAATATATTACACCACATTAACAAACTGAGGGGGAAAAAAACACATGATCATCTCGATTGATACAGAAAGGGAATTCACCACAATCCAGCATCCTTTCTTCATAAAAAGATAGGAATAGAAGGAAAAATTCCTCAATACGACAAAAGGGATATATGAAAAACCCACAGGCAACATTGGATTCAATGTGGAAAAGTTGCAAGCTTTCCCTCTAAAAGTGGAAACAAGACAATGATGCCTACCATCACCATTGTTATTCAATATTTTGCTTGAGGTTCTAGCTACAGTAATTAGACAAGGGGGGAAAAAAGGCATCCAAATAGGAAAAGAGAATGTAAAACTCATTAGTTGTCAATGACATAATCATATATTTAGAAAATTCTAAAATGTCTACCACAAAGGTACTTGAACTAATAAATGAGTTCATCAAAGTCGCAGGATTCAAGATCAACATGCAAAAATCAGTAATGTTTCTGTACACTAGTTTTGAACAATCTGGGAAGGAAATCCGGGGAAAATTCCATTTACAATAGCAACAAAAAGATTCAAATACCTAGGAATCGATTTAACCAAAGATATATAAAATCTATATGCAGAAAACTACAAAACAATGCTAAAGAAATCAATGAAGACCTAAACAATGAAAGACATTCTGTGTTCATGGATTAGAAGACTAAATATCATGAAGACTTCAGTCCTACCCAAATTAATTTATAGATTCAATGCAATTCCAATCAAAATTCCAACAGCCTATTTTACAGAAATAGAAAAGGCAATTTCCAAATTCACTTGGAAGGGAAAGTGCACCCAAATAGCCATAAGCATTCTAAAAACAAAGAATGACTTGGGAGGAGTTTCACTGCCTGAACTTGAAACATATTGCAAGCTACAGTGGTCAAAACAGCATGGTACTGGCATAAATGTAGACACGTCAATTAGCGGATAGAATTGGAGGTCCAGAAATAAACCCTCACCACTACAGGCAACTGCTTTTCAACTAACCTACCAAACCCTTGTTAATGGGACAAAAGCATCTCTTCAACATTTGGTGCTGAGAGAACTGGATACCCATAATCAAAATAATAAAACAAAGCACCTTCCTTACTCCCTATACAAGGATCAACTCAAAATCAATCAAAGATTTAAATGAAAAAGCCAGATCCATAGAACTACCAGAAGAAAATGTAGGGAAACATTTTCAAGATCTTGTGGTAGTTGGTGGTTTCTTGGACCTTAGACCCAAAGCTTGAGCAACAACAGAAAAAAATAGATAAATGGGACCTCCTCAAAATTAAACACTTTTGCACCTCAGATGTCTTTGTCAAAAGGATGAAAAAGTAGCCAACTCAATCTTAGAAAATATTTGGAACTCATGCATCTGATAAGGGTTTAATATCCATGATATACAGAGATACTACAACTCAATAATAAAAGACAAACAACTGATTTTAAAAATGGGCAAAAAAACTTGAATAGATTTGTCCAAAGAAGAAATACAAATAGTGAAAAACCACATGAAAAAAATGTTCAAAATCACTAGCAATTAGAGAAATGGAAATCAAAACTACAGTTAGAGATCATTTTGTACCTATTAGAATGACCTCTATTAAAAAGACAGGGAACTACAAGTGCTGTAGAAGATGTGGTTTTATAGGAAAACTTATTCACTGTTGGTGGAAATGTAGAATGGTACAGCCACTGTGGAGGAATGTTTGGCAAGTGCTAAGGAAGTTGAATATAGACTTCCCATGAGAACTGGCAATACTGCTACGGGGTATATACCCAGAATAACTGAGAACAGTAACATGAACAGACATCTGCAAACTGATGTTCATAATGTTCTCCATCTCATAATTATTTTATTAGATACAGTTTTGGAATTGTTATAAATTCCTACTGCATTGAGTCTTACACATAATATTTTGTTTCTCTTTATCTTTAATAATTTTTTTAAACTTATAGTCTATATTTTAGTTAGCATTTAGTGGTTATTTTTTTAATTCTTTTACTTTGAAGCTTTTCCTGTTAATTATTTTAGGTGTTCTGATAAATAGGAAATAGATTTTGAGAGCTTTAATTTTATCTTTTCTGACAATCCCAGTATTTTAACTAGAGAGTTTGTTCTGTTTATGTTTGTTATGATTTTTAAATTTTTTGATTATACTTCCATCATGTTATTGTTTTCTATTTATCATGCCTTATAAATTCTTTTTTTCCTCTTGTCTTATTCCTTTGGAATTTATTGAGTTTTAAAAATAATAATTTTATTGAGGTATAGTTTATATATAATATAATGAATGTACAGTTAAATAATTTTTAATATAGAGTTTAGTATAGAGGTTTAGTTCTCTCCCTCCCCCCCCCCACACCCCAGTTGTCTGTTCTCTGTGTCTATTTGCTGCATGTTTTTCTTTTTGCCCACTTCTGTTGTTGTTAGTGGCACAGGAATCTGTGTTTCTTTTTGTTGCATCATCTTGCTGTGTCAGCTCTCCGTGTGTGCGGCGCCATTCCTGGGCAGGCTGCACTTTTCTTTCGCGCTGGGCAGCTCTCCTTACGGGGCGCACTCCTTGCGTGCGGAGCTCCCCTATGCGGGGGGGCACCCCTGCGTGGCATGGCACTCCTTGTGTGCATCAGCACTGCGCGTAGGCCAGCTCCACATGGGTCAAGGAGGCCCGGGGTTTGAACCGCAGACCTCCCATGTGGTAGATAGTCGTCCTATCCACTGGGCCAAGTTCACTTCCCGAGTATAGAGTTTTATAGAGATGATGAACCCTCACCACAATCAGTGGATTGACTTTTTTGTTTGTTTTTCTTATTCCTTCCCTACCCTACGTTAGCTTTGAATTTATCTACATAATTTGTTTTTTTAGTGGTTACTCTTGAAATTTTACCAGGAATACATAATCAATTAAAATCAGTCAGAATTATTGTCCCTTTCTGAACAAATCATACATGTTAAAACATGTAAGTATGACCACTACTTATGACTTCATAGTATTTTTTCATGTATTTTATTTCTAACCTTTTAATCCCATAAACTAGACATCATCACCATCTCTATTTTTATGTAGACAATTGTTCATTTGATTTTCTTATACATGTACCTATTACTTCACTGTTTCCTTGCATATAAGAGATCATTTTCTTTCTTCTAAAGTTTCTTTAGAGATAGTCTATTTGTAATAAATGTTCCCCATTGTTTTTCTGCAAATGTCTTTATTTTACCCTGGCTTCTGAGGGTAGTTTTGCTGTATTCACAGTTGTAGGTTTTTTCTCTCACCCTTTCAAAAAAGATATTGTTTTCTGTCTTCTATTGTTGTTTTTAAAATGTTTGAGGTTAGTGTGATTGTCATTGTGTGTTTCATCAGTCTTTTCTTTCTAGGTGCTTTAAGTTCTTTTCTGTATCTTTGTTATTCTTAATTTCTTTTAAGGAATGTATTTCTAGACATTTATCCTGGTTAGTATTTAATGTGTCAATGAATTCTTAGGTTTTTATCAATGTTTGTAGTTTTTTCGCGCATTAGATTTTCAAATACAGCTTCTCCTCACTCTTCCAAATCTCTCCTCTTGTGTCTCTGATTAGCGGTATGTTTGACCTTCTCATTTAGCATCCAATTTTCTTAATCAGTTGTTGTTGTTTTTTTGTTTGTCTATATCTTCTTGCACTCCATGCTGCAGTCTGGGTAATTTTTTTTTCAGATCTACAAGCTCTTAATCCTCTCTTCAGCTATGATTAGTCAGACACTTAACCAGTCTTTTGAGTTCTTATTTAAAATTTACACAATTTTTCTTTTTTTAGAAATTTTTTGGGTCAGCCTAGCCATTTTGACAGTCTCTTTTTTCTTGCTCTTTTATATCTTATTCCATGTTTTTTAACATTTTACTTTCACTTTCTTTTTTGTGTGTATGTCCGGTTCCAATATGTAAAATGAAAGGTAGATTAGTTCTATACCCAATAATTGAAATCATGTAGTATATCTTTCTTTTTGATTTAGTTTATTTTTACTTAATAATAAAATAATGAAGTTTTAGGTAATTTAACTGGTAATGGCTAAATTGCACTGAGGATAGTGAGTCCAGTGCATACGTGGCTTAAGTGTACTGAAGAATTAGAGTGGGAAATATATGTGAAGAATAAATTTCCACAAAGATAAGTCTGAAATATTCTGACCAAGAAGGAGTCAAAAATAGCCCAAGTTTTAAGTTGCTGAGTGAGAATGATATTTAAATTTATAGAAATGGAGAAGGTGAGAAGATTATTGATTTAGAATGTGAGAGTGATGGTTGGACATTTGGATAGAAATCGATTTGATTGGAGAAAATACAGTATTAGCATTCAAAAAATAAAAGTTTTCATGTCATCAGTGGAAAAATAATTGAAGTTGAAGAAGTATAAAAAAACCTCCAAAGGAATTAAATTTAAAAAACAAATGACAGAAGTGCTAGGGACTAAGACTTAGTCCTAGAAATAGATGTAGAGTTCATTGAGCCAGACGAATAGTATAGTTAAAATGTCAAGATAAATAAAATCAGGTTGATAATTGGTGAATTCATTAAGACAACAAATTTTACTATTTTTTCTCTATAGAATTGATTTGAGCTTATTGTATGTGCACTTAAATATGCAGCTCTAATGTTTATATGATCTACTGCTATGTTTCAAAATATACTATCATAGAATCATTTGTGATAAGGTGTTCCTGGGAGTTCTAACCTGTAAAACAGCTTAATGGAAATGACTCCCCGCCATGTATGTTCACTTTAATACTGTTAAATATACAATCCATTTACATATTTACATATAATACAACAGTAAGCGATTTTGTTAAATTTATCCATATATTTTCCAGCATCCAGAGGATAATATGATAAACTAATTTTTTAAATTTTCAGTTGAAAAGCACTAAATGTATTTCATAAGTAAATGAGATTGAATATACATCCTTTACTTATAAATTTGTTTTTTTTTTTAAAGATTTATTTATTTATTTCTCTCCCCTTCCCTCCCAACCTGGTTGTCTTTTCTTGTGTCTATTTGCTGTGTCTTCTTCTTTGTCCGCTTCTGTTGTTGTCAGCGGCATGAGAATCTGTGTTTCTTTTTGTTGCGTCATGTTGTTGTGTCAGCTCTCCATGTGTGTGGCACCATTCCTGGGCAGGCTACACTTTCTTTCGTGCTGGGTGGCTTTCCTTATGGGCGCACTCCTTGCATGTGGGGCTCCCCTACGCATGGGACACCTCTGCGTGGCACGGCACTCCTTGTGCGCATCAGCACTGCACATGGGCCAGCTCCACACGGGTCAAGGAGGCCTGGGGTTTGAACCGCGGAAGTCCCATGTGGTAGACGGACACCCTAACCACTGGGCCAAGTCCTCTTCCCACTTATAAATTTGATTTCCTAGCTAAACTGCCCATTTACTTGCCTGCTTCATGAATTCAGTAGTACATCTTATGGGGAAATGAGGGTTTCAGAAAAGCTTTGATTTATTCTCTTCTCATGATCTGTACTTCGAAGTGTAATTTTCTTTGCTTGATTACATGTAGGGAAAGGGGGTTGTGATGAATGGGGAAAAAAAGAAGCTGTACTTTGAAAAGGAAAGAAGAGAAAAAATACTTAGAACCTAGAAAGCAAATTTGATCTCTTTGGTTTTATATTGTTTCACCTAAATCTTGTGGAAAGGTAATTCCTGGCAATCTACTTATTCCTTACAAATGCTGCTCATGTCTTGTTATATTGATATTTAGGAGAGAACAAATCGGTATAGTCATCACGTTTGTTCAGTTACATAGATTTCTTCATTGGTATTGCTTCTTAGATGTAAAATGTGGTATGCTTCTAAAATCTTCTGTGCTTCCTATGTGTAGAAGGAAATACTGGCTCTGTTTTAATATTTAACATGTGGCTTTAAATTAAGAACATGAATTTGTGTAAAAATTTTAATTTTAGCACATTTTAAAGAAAAATTTTGAATTTTATTTCTTCTGAAATGATCTTAGAATGTGATTTTATGACAGGATAGCTAAACATAGAAACAGATATAAAGAGAACACTTTGAGGTTTCCTATTAATTACATGTTGGCTTTTAGAAAAATTTTAGAAAAATTAACTTCTAATTTGGCATTGTGAATTCCTTGTGAACATAAATGTGCATTTTAAATAAATTAAAGATTTTCTAATAAAGAATAAATAGAAGGAAAAAAAGAGTAAAAATTTTGAGTCTTAATAGGGGCTCGACTGACTTTACAAATTATTAATTAAAAAGGTCTAAGAGAACAGGGACCATAAATAGTGGAAATCAGACTTAGAGGATGGACTAAGAAAGATATAGGATGCTTGAGGTAGAAGAGAAAAAGGGGATTCTGGTACAATTTTACACCATGACTCTCTGATAGCATCACATAATAAAGCTTAACATTTGTGTGAGAAGAAAAGGAGGCAATGAGGGAGGCAAGTTAGGGATCCTGAGAGTGTCTGTATAAGAATTTTGGAAGGGAAGTAGTGGGACTAAATGAGTTAGGTGGATGGGGTTCTCTGAAATGATATCATGGAAAGGAATTCAGAAGGGATGGGATTACTTTGTACACAAAATGGATAATAAGTTTATAAAGACACTTCCATGTGTTTTTTTTTTTTGTAAAATGAATTGGTTGTCACTATTCACTATCTGTATATTAAAATACAAGAGAAACTTTTCCCAGATTTGATACTAGATATTCTTTAATCAACATTATAATCAGCAATAACATATATCTTTTTGAGTTTGCTGATTTTACCAATTAACAAGGATTTGGATGAAATGATTCTTGGAGACTGGTTTAAGAGAAAAGTAAAAGTAAAAGCCAATTAAAGGTATTAAAAGGGAATAAGATAATTTTGTGTGTGTGTGTGGTTTTTTTTGTACCCCATACCCTGATCCAGAGATAGCTCCCTCATCAGTCTGCTCGTTGTCTGGTCACTGTGTCTGTTCATTGTCTCTGCTTGTTGTGCCTGCTCATCTTCTTTCAGAGGTACTGGGAACCAAACCCAGGACCTCCCATGTGGGAGGTGGGTGCTCAACTGCTTGAGCTACATCCACTCCCCAGGATAACTGTTTTTTTTTTTTTTTAAAGATTTTATTATTATTTTTTTTTAATTTAATTCCCCTCCCCTCCCCTGGTTGTCTGTTTTTTCTGTGTCTTTTTGCTGCGTCTTGTTTCTCTGTCCGCTTCTGTTGTCGTCAGTGGCACGGAAGTGTGGGCGGCGCCATTCCTCGGCAGGCTGCTCCCTCCTTCGCGCTGGGCGGCTCTCCTTATGGGTGCACTCCTTGCGCGTGGGGCTCCCCTATGCCGGGGACACCCCTGTGTAGCACGGCACTCCTTGCGCGCATCAGCACTGCGCATGGGCCAGCTCCACGCGTGTCAAGGAGGCCCGGGGCTTGAACCGCGGACCTCCCATGTGGTAGACGGAGGCCCTAACCACTGGGCCAAAGTCCGTTTCCCGATAATTGTTTTTAATGTTAAAGAAGTGTTAGCAAATACTTTTTAGTTGGGTTTTATCTAAATTTTGTCTATTTATTACTAATAATGAATATTGGGAAACTAAATGGAATTTTATCTTTAGTTCAGTAAGTTACCCAATTTAGAGGAAAGTTTTTAAAATACCCTTTTAAATTTTTCTTCCTTGTAATTATTCTTCACTACTATTATCTTCAACAGTACTCATTTGTCCTTCAAATGACGTTCCAAATTTTAGCCTGGAATTTACAAAGTTACCACCTGACACTAGTCTTCCTTTCTAACATCACCCAGCTCTATACCTAATAATTAATATTGCCTTCAAATGGTACTGCTTTTTCCTTTCCTTTTTTTTTTTTTACCTATAATTGACATACCATAAAATTCACCTCATAAAAGTGTATGATTCAATGTTTGTTAGTATGTTCACAAATTTTGGAACCATTATCACTGTCTAATTCCAGAATATTTTGTCACTCCCAAAAGAAACCCTGTACTCATTTGCAGTCATTCCTCACTCGCCCTTCCCTCCAGGGCTTGGCAAATGCTAGTCTGCTTTCTGTCTCCATGGATTTCCCTATTACGGACATTTTATATAAAGGGAACCATACAATAAGTGGACTTGTATGTCTGGTTTCTTTCAGTTAGTATGAAGTTTTAAATGTTCATCCATGTTGTAGCATGTATGAAATTAGTACTTCATTCCTTTTAATGGCCATATAATATTCCATGGCATGGCTATACCATGTTTTTGTTTATTATTTGGCTATTATGAATAATGCTGCTATGAACATTTGTGTACAGGTTTTTGTGTAGACGTATATTTTCAGTTCTCTTGGTTATTCACCTAGACATGGAATTGCTGGATCATATGGTAACTCCGTTTAGCCACTTGAAGAATTCCAAAAATGTTTTCTATTACCAGGAATGTATAAGGGTTCCAGTTTCTCCCCATCCTGGCCAATACTTGTCGTTGTTTTTTTATTATAGCTATTTTAGTGGGTGAGAAGTGGCATCTCCTTTTGTCTTTTTTTTTTTTTCAAGATTTTTTTTTCTTTGCCCCCCTCATTGTTTTTTGCTCACTGTCTGCTCTCTGTGTGTTCTTCTGTGTCTGTTTGTCTTCTCTTTAGGCAGCACCAGTGATTATGAAGATTAAATGATAAAATTCATGTAAATAGTTTAGAACAGTGCCTGGTACAAATTAGCACTCAATATGATAGCTATTATTAATATTCTGTGCCCTAGTGGGATTAATTGACTGGGTAGGAGACTTAAGAATGGGATACACAGCAGGGCATCTCTAATTTCCTACTTGCCCACACCTAAGGGCAAGTAAAGTGAACTACAGAAAATTTTAGAAGTTTAGTTGATGACAGCCTTCCACATATTTCTTTGAAGACTTCTGTTAGATTGTTACTGCATAATATATACATGTTTATTTTAATACAAACTATTGTCAGTTACCAGTTAAATTATTTTTTTCTTTTTCCCCTTGCCCAATATTCCCTCATCTTTAAATAAAATTAAAGCAGCAAAAAAGATGCACTATATTTATCTTATGAGTTTGCCTACTTGGTCGCAAGCTGCCAAGTTCCCCTAGATACTCATACTCCAATTTGAGAAGCATAGGGATCAGAAAGACCATGGTGAATGACTGGCATAAAAACATGGAAGCAGCTGAGGAGGAATAGAATACAGATCAAAGGTATAATAGCATTTTAAAGACAAACCAATACATAATTTTGCTTAGGGCCAGTCTTAGTCTTGGTATTAAAATATTTGGAAAGATCATCTTTGGTTCAAATGGCATAAATTCTTAATCTTCCATTTGTAGTAGAATTGTTCTTTGAAAAAAATTTTTGTGGCTGTTTATTTTTATTGTTATTGGATAAATTTAGAAGGACTTATTTGATTAATAACTTCATGAAGAGGATGCATTCAGTCATAATTCCTGATTGCAAATATGCAGTTAGTTCAGTTTTATGTCTTCTTTTTCAAGAAATCCCTCAAATGTTTACCCTGTAAGTATCATGTCTTTTGTGGGCGCCATGATTCAATCCCCAATGAACACTTATTATGTGCTGTGCACAATTCTAGGTCCTGAAGATACAGCAGTGAACTAAAAAATACCCTGCTCTTTTTTGAAGAGGTTAAATTTTGGCAGGGGACAAAGATGAAAAGCAAGATAAATAAATATAGGAACTAGAAATTATAGTATGTCTTTGTATGTGTGCAAGAGTTGCTGTTTTACATAGGGTGGTCAGGGAATGCCTCTCTTAGGATGACATTTAATCAGAGACCTAACTGAAGTGATAGTAAGCCAGGTGGATATTGGAAGAAGGGCATTCTGGTCAAAGGAAGAAGGAAGAACAAAGGCCTTGATTCAGGTTCAACTTAAACATGTTCAAGGAATACCCAAGAAACAGTGTGTCTGGAGCTAAATAAATAATGGAGAGAGTCACAGGACATAAGATCAGAGAGGTTTAAGGACTAGATCATGTATGACCTTGGAGACTATTTTACTCTGAGATAGAATGGCATTGCAGGATAATTTTGGCTTCTGAATAGATAATACTCTGTAGAGGAGCAGGGGTGAAAGCAAAATGGCCAGTTAAAATTTGTTCAATATTTCCAGAGATGGTAGGGGCTTGGACCAGAGAATTTATTTTGTAGTCACATTCTGAATATGTACTTTCAAAGCAGAGTCAATGGATTTTGCAAATGTATTGAATGTGATGTGTAAGAATGTATTGGTTTGCTAAAGGCTGCCAATGCAGTATACCAGAAAAGGGAATTTATTAGATTAAAAGCTTACAGTTCTGAGGCCATGGAAGTGTCCAAATCAAGGCATCATCAAGATATGCTGGGAAGCGGATTTGGCCCAGTGGATAGAGTGTCCATCTACCACATGACCCATGTGGAGCTGACCCATGCACAGTGCTGATGCGTGCAAGGAGTGCCCTTCCACACAGGGGTGCCCTCCGTGTAGGGGAGTCCCACATGCTAGGAGTGCGCCCGGTAAGGAGAGCTGCCCAGCGCAAAAGAAAGTGCAGCCTGCACAAGTATGGTGCTGCACACATGGAGAGCTGACGCAGCAAGAAGACGCAACAAAAAGAAACACAGATTCCCATGCCGCTGACAACAACAGAAGCAGACAAAAAGAAGAACACGCAGCAAATGGACACAGCGAACAGATAACTGGCGCAGGGCAGGGCAGGGCGGGGGTGGGGGGGGAAGGGGAGAGAAATAAATAAAATAAATCTTAAAAAGATATGCTATCTTACCAGGTTGTAGCTGTGGGCAATCAGGTACATGGAGGTGTCATCGCAAGGTAATTTCTCTCTGAGTTTAGCTGTGGGTGATTAGGAAAATTACTTCTCTCTCCCTTCTCCTCTGGGCCTTGCCTTTATCAGCCTCAGGGGCCTCTTTTTGTGCCTCTGTGCTCCATTGATTCCAGCCTTTAGCCACAGTGACCTTTCTCTCTTTCAACCTCTCAGGATTTCTCTGCCTTTGTAGCTTTTTTTCTGTGTGTCTGGCTTTTTAGTCCTCTGTGTTTAAAAAGTAAGAGGATTAAAACCCACTGTGGGTCCTGCAATCTAATCCATGGCCCTTAACTGACATAATCTAATCCAAAGTGATCTAACCCAAAGGTCCCTTAGCAGTCTAATCAAAAGGTTCCATCTACAGTGGGTTTACAGTCACAGGAAAGGGTTTGCTTTAAGAACAGAATTTTCTGAGGTCCATCAAAAGACTCAAACCAGCACAGAAAGAAAGAGATTAAATTAAAACCTCAAAGTTTCAGTCAGATTAACTGGTTGAATGGAGTTGTTTTCTGTAAGAGATGTGAAAGCATGCTGGAGGAACAGGTTTATAGGAGAAGCTGAAGAATTCCTGAGCTTGATACTGTTAAATTTAAGATGCTTGTTAAATAGCCAAGAGAAAATGTCAAGTAGGTGATTGGATACAAGATTCTGGATTTCAGTTGGTAGGATGGCACTGGAGGTAAAAATTTGGGAGACATCAGTACACAGCTGGTATTTAAAGCCATGGAGATGCCCCACTGACTCCCACTCCTCCACCCAGCCGCCTCCTGCTCCCCCTCTCCCCGGCGGAGTGTGGGCCGGGGGTCCAGGAGAGGGGCCCGGTCCCGGAAGGCGCACTAGGGACGCGGGTCCCCACCCACGCGGCGCCCTCTAGGTTAAGTCACTCCAATGGTCTCGCTGTCCATTCCTCGGAAACGAAGCCTCCAGGGACCCCGTCCTTCCCAGGCTCTTCCAACGTCCAGGAGAAGGAGGAAGCCGCCCGCTCCATCTGCAAGACTCGGACGGTCATTTACGAGATACTCGGAGCCAGGTCGACCCCACGTCCGCCGGCTTCCTGACCTGGCCGCCGGGCGTGGAGGTGAGCTGCACGGGCCGCTGCCACATAAGGAGCCTCCGCTGCCAGCTGTCCGCGTGCACCCCCGCAGATCAAGGTGGCCAAAGTGGAGTACGTCAGGAAGAAGCCAAAGCTGAAAGAAGTCCAGTTGAGGGTGGGGGAGCCCTGGAGTGCGTGCGCGCCGCCTGCGGCTCAAGGCCGGATGACCGCGTGGAGGACGCGGATGTGCGGTGAGGCCGAGCCCTGCCCGGGACGCGGATGTACTTGTCTTGTTACCTTCCTGAACCTGCTGCGGGCGGTGCTTGATTGCCAGCGTGCGGTCTTTGTTCTGCGTGAAAACTGTCTCCGAGAGCACTCTGGAGAACAAAGTGACAGTGTACGTTTGTTTGACATGACATCAAAGCAAGTATTGTAGCCCTCGGTGGAACAATAAGAAGCTTCCTTGTCAACAAAGAAAAAAAGAGAAAACCTGGAAACACGGCAAAAACAAAACGACTCACAAAGCGTGCCTGCAGTTGGCCGGACGGTGGCCATCGGCCTTGGGCAGCGCGCGCGGCGACCCGGGTGACCACGCGTGGTGCGGCCCGGGACGCGGGCGCCAGGGGCGCGGCAGGCGCGGAACCGCCCCGCAGGCGAGAAACCACCCCTCCTCGCTCGCAGGGTTGTACAGCTATACAGAAACCTTCTCGAGAGCCTTAAGTGGGTTTTTTTACATCATAAAGTGATTATTAAGCTTTCCTTTTTACTCTTTGCCTAGCCTTTTTTTTTTTTTTTAAATTACCGCGATGGCGTTGACCCTTAACACCCAAGGCCGCTGTCAGTCGGCGTGACGGAAGTTTCCCTAGCAGGATGCAAACTAATGCGATGTATTAAATAAACACGGTGTACCTACAAAAAATTAAAAAAAAATAAAGCCATGGAACTGGATGATCACTGAAGGATTAATGTAGGTAGAGGAAAGTAGTCCATTGTTTGAGTCTGAGTGCCTGACAGTGTTTATTAGTCAGGGAAAAGAGGGAAAAGAAAAGAAAAGGAAACTGAATAGAAGTGGCCATGAGAGGACAGGTGAATGAAGTATTTCAGGAAGGAGAGCATGGTCTACTGTTTCATATACTCCAGATAGTTTAAGATGAAGCCCTAGAAAGTAACATTGGTTTCGGAGAGATGGAGTATATCAGTGATCTTGAAAAGAGTGGTTTCAATGGAGAAATGTGATGAAAGCCTGATTGGAGCAGGCTCAAGGAAAAAAATGGAAGGAAAAGTGGAGAGAGTGAAGATACACAACATTTTCAATGAATTTTGATATAAAGCTGACCAGAGAAGTCAGATAGTAGCTGGAGGAGCCATGGAATCCATGAAGTTTTTTGTCTTCATCTTGTTTTGCTTTTTAGGATGGAGAACATGTATTATATGATAATGAGAATAATCAGAGATGGAAAAAATGGTAGTGTAGAAGAGAGAAGGGAAATCTGCAGTAGCAATATCTGTGAGAAGTCTTGAAGGTGTGGTATCCAGGACTCAACCTGAGTGGTTGGCCCTGGATGGGAGTCTGAACAATTTATTCACTATAATAGGAGAGAAGGAAGGGAATGTGAGTTACAATATAATTGGTCAGATTTGATTTGGGAGCTTTATTCTGACTTCTTTTATTTTCTCAGTGAAATGGAAACAAAGTCTTCACTGAGAATATAAAAGGAGGAGGAGATATTTGGGGTTTGAGAAAAGAGGACAAGTGTAAAATAATTATTGATGAAAGTAGAAGAGTGGCCAGCGAAATGGAACACTATTGGGTATCACTAAGGGCTTACTTGAGGTCACTCATTGAGTTTAAAGTGAAATCAGTCATGGTTGTGTTTTTCTTCAGTCACATTTACCTGGTTGTGTGCAAGTGTAAGATAGGTAGAGAATTGGAATTTCTTATGATTGGAGTTTTTAAAAGTGAGTCCATTGGAGAAAATGAAAAGGAACATTAGGGTATAAGTAAGTGAGTGATGATAATGATTGATCATGAAGTCTAAGCCAGTAAAGGGGTAAATAATTCCTTGAATGGGGTGAGGGATAGTGAAAGTGGGTAAGAACCTGGAAAGATCAGAGGTGGTAGTGAGAGAGTGGAATGCTTGAAATTAGTAATGACAAGATTATGACTATGAAAACAGGTGGCTAAACAGAGAGAGGGCCAAACCATTGGCATATAGGATGTCACAGGAATGAGAGGCCAGAATATTAGGATGATTTAAGTTGGTATTGAAATAATTGAGTTATGACCAGTGATAGTAGAGACAGAGAGGAAAAGAGGGATGAAAGAAAGGAGGAAAGTAGGGAGACGGGCAGGGAGAGGTTCAAATCTTCAAAGAATCTTTGTGCAAGTTATTCTCTTATTCTCTGTTCCAAAATAGGAGGCACAGTGAAGAATTGAGGTTGTGTTAGAGAAGAATAGACTAAGGACTGATTTAGTTAATTATCTTTAAGGATCCAAATGATATTTTAGGGTGGATTGCTGAGCAGTTATTTTCTATGTCCAAAGGATGGAATATAAGTGTATATTCCTGATTATAATAATTCTGCTTTAATGCACAATCATGGTGCTCTTTTTCTCTTTTTTAGAGAAGGTGTGGGTTTAAAAACAATCATGCATAAAATTCAGGATTCTCATATACCACCCAATTATTAACACCTTGCATTGGTGTGGAACATTTGTTATAATTGACAAAAAGCATATTTTTATAATTGTATTATTAACTACTGTGTTCAGTCTTATCTCCCATTTATTCTATTTTCTTCCCTTTATAAGAGAAGTTTGGGTTTATAGAACAATTGTACATAAAATACAGGATTACCATATGCCACCCCACCACCATCTTGCATTGGTGTGGACCATTTGTTTAAATTAGTGATAGCACATTTATATAATTATACTATTAATCGAAGTCTATGGTTTAACCTAGGGTTCACTGTTTGTATAGTGTAGTTTCATGGATTAAAAAAAAATTATTGTCACCATATATGCAAATATTTCCTCTTTTAATCATATTCAGATATGTATTTCAGTGCTATTAATTGTATTCTCAGTGTTGTGCTACCATCACCACCATCCATTATCAAAACATTTCCATCATTCCAAATAGGAATTATGAACATTTTAACCTCTAATGTCTCATTTCCTATCCCCACCTTGTCCCCTAGTGACTTATATTCTAGATTCTGACTAGGTGTTTACTTCTTCTAATTGTTTAAAATCAGTAAGATCATACAATATTTGTCCTTTTGTGTCTGACTTACTTCCCTCAACATCATGTCTCCAAGGTTTGTCCGTGTTGTTACATGTATCAGGATTTCATTCTGTTTTATGGTTGAATAATATTCCATTTAATGTATATACCACATTTTATTTACCCCTTCATTGGTTGGTGCACACTTGGGTTGCTTCCATCTTTCGGCAATTTTGAATAATGCCACTATGAATATCAGTAGTGTGAAAATATTTGTTCAAGTCCCTGCTTTTAATTCTTTCAGGTGTATATTTAGTCATGGGATTGCAAGGTCATATGATAATTCTATACTATACTAAATTTGGAACCACCAAACTGTCTTCTTCAGTAATTCAGTATTTAACATTTCTACCAGCATTGAATGAATGTTCCTATTTCTTGGCATCGTCTCCAACACTTGTTATTTCCTCTTTTTTAAAAAGCAGCTATTCTAATGGATGTGAAATGGTATCTCATTGTGGTTTTGATTTGCATTTCTCTGATGGTAAATGATGTTGGGCATCTTTTTTTGTGCTTTCGGGCCATTTGTATATCTTCTTTCCATTAATACCTACTTTCATATTTATTTGATTTTTTGTGTTGTACCATATTGAGTGCCTTCTCATTTCTATATGGATATATTTTTCATCTGCTTTCCTTGTAGTTATCATGGGGGTTAAAATTGAACATCCTAAATATATAACAATTATATTTGATTGGTTTGAAATATAACTTCAGGGAAGCGGACTTGGCGCAGTGGTTAGGGCATCCGCCTACCACATGGGAGGTCCGCGGTTCAAACCCTGGGCCTCCTTGACCCGTGTGGAGCTGGCCCATGAGCAGTGCTGATGTGTGCAAGGAGTGCTGTACTATGCAGGGGTGTCCCCCGCATAGGGGAGCCTCACACGCAAGGAGCGCACCCTGTAAGGAGAGCCGCCCAGCACAAAAGGAAGTTCAGCCTGCCTAAGAATGGCGCCGCACACACGGAGAGCTGACACAGCAAGATGATGCAACTAAAAGAAAACAGATTCCCTGCTACTGACAACAACAGAAGCGGACAAAGAAGAACATGTAGCACATGGATGCAGAGAACAGATAACTGGGTGATGTGGGGGAAAGGGAGAGAAATAAATAAAACTAAATTAAAAAAAAAAAAAAGAAACATAACTTCAATAGCATACACATATACTTTTTCTATAAACCTCCATCCCCTACCTTTTTTCCCCTTGTTACCATTTATACATTTACACCTTGTATATCCAAAACCATAGATTTATTATTACTTTTTATACATTTGTATTGTAGTACCTGTAGAAAGTAAGAAGTTATATCAAAAATTAGAATGCAATAGTACTGGCCTTTATAATCACATAAATGGTTACCTTTACTGGAGGTTTTTATTTCTTTATGCTTCTGTCAACCAATGTCTAGTGTCCTTCCATTTCAATCTGTAGAACTCCGTTTAGAATTGCTTGTGGGGCCGGTCTAAAGATGATCAACTCCCTTTACTTTTGTTTATCTGGTAATATCTTAATCTCTCCCTCTGTTTTTTTACTTTTAAGTAGGTACCAGTGATTGAACCCAGGACCTCAACCTCATGCATAGGAAGCAGGCACTCAACTTGAGCTAACTCTGTTGGCCCAGTGAGAGGTTTTTTTGTTTGTTTTAGGAGGTAACGGAAATTGAACCTGGGTCCTCTTATGTGGGAAGCAGGTGCTCAGCCACTTGAGCTTTTTTCCCTCGTTTTTGTAAAGGAAGTCTTACCAGATACAAAATTTTTGGTTGGCAATTCTTTTCTTTCAGCACTTTGAATATTTCAACCCAAGTATTCCTTTTCTCCATGGTTTCTGATGAAAAATCAGCAGTCAATCTAATTGGGACTCCCTTACACATAACATGTTGCTTTTCTTTAGCAGTTTTCAAAACTCTCACCTTGTCCTTTTCATTTGGAAGTGTGATCAATATATGACTGGGTATGTTTTAATTCATGTCTATCCTGTGTAGAGTGTACTCTAGGATCCTTGGATGTGTATATTCACATCTTTCGCCAAGTTTGAGATGTTCTCTGTCATTATTTCTTTGACTATTCCTTCTGTCCCTTTCTGTCTCTTCTTTTAGGGACTCCCATAACATGTAAATTGGTGCCCTTGATGGTATCCCAGAAGTGTTAAGCACTTTCACTTTTTATCTTTTTTCTTTTTTTTTTTAAAGATTTATTTATTTTATTTATTTAATTCCCCTCCCCTCCCCTGGTTGTCTGTTTTCTGTGTCTTTTTGCTGCGTCTTGTTTCTTTGTCCGCTTCTGTTGTCAACGGCAAGGGAAGTGTGGGCGGCGCCATTCCTTGGCAGGCTGCTCCCTCCTTCGCGCTGGGCGGCTCTCCTTATGGGTGTACTCCTTGCGCGTAGGGTTACGCGGGGGACACCCCTGTGTAGCACGGCACTCCTTGCGCGAATCAGCACTGCGCATGGGCCAGCTCCACACGGGTCAAGGAGGCCCGGGGCTTGAACCGCGGACCTCCCATGTGGTAGATGGACGCCCTAACCACTGGGCCAAAGTCCGTTTCCCTCACTTTTTATCTTTTTTTTTTTTTTTTCCCTCCTCCTTAGCCTAACTAATTTCAGTTGTCCTCTCTATGAGTTTGTTGATTATTCTGCCAGCTCCAATCTGCCTTTGAAAGACTCCTGGGAATTTTTCATTTCAGTTATTGTGGTTTTCAACTCCAGTAGTTCAGTTTGGTCCTCTTAAAAATCATTATCTCTTTCCTTAGATTGTCAAATTTCTCATTCATTATATTCCTGATACCTTTAGTTCTTTCTTTGTACCATCCTTCATCTTCCTTTTTTTTTTTTTTTTTATGAAGGGTATTTATTTGGGGTAGGAGCTTACAGATATCAGACCATAAAGCATAAGTTACTTCCCTCACCAAGGTCTAGTTCCACGTGTTGGAGCAAGATAGCTGCCAATGCCTGCAGGGGTTCAGGCTTCCGGGGTTCCTCTCTTCTAAGATCTTGCTTCTCTCTGGGTTCAGGGTTCCTTTCTTCCCAGACTCTGGGTTCCTCTTTTCCTGGGGCTTGCTTCTTTTCCTCTCTGAGTTTACCTCCCAGGGTTCCTGCTTAAGGCTTCAGCATCAAACTCCCACATCAAAACTCCAACATCAGAAACCCTCAACTCTGTCCTTTGCCATGTCTTTTATCTGTGGGTCCCCACCCCTTGATGGGTGAGCATTTTTAAGATCATTTTTGAAAAGCCTTTCTTATGTCCACATTCTGAACTTCTTCATAGGTGACTTCTAGGTTTTTATCCTCTTCCTTTGGATGGGCCATCATTTCTTCTTTCTTTCTGTTTTATACTTTTTTTTTTTAAAGATTTAATTATTTGTTTTCCCCCCTTCCCTGCCTCCTGCCCTGCTGTTTTTGCTGTCTGTGCTGTCTTCTCTTCTCATTTTCTGTCCTCTGGGATTCACTGGGATTCGATTCTGGGGACCTCTGATATGGAGAGAGGTTCTCTGTCAATTGCACCACCTTAGTTCCTGGTTTCTGCTTGCTTCACCTTGACTCTCCCCTTGTCTCTCTTTTGATGCATCATCATCATGCTGCATGACTCATTTGCGCTGGCACTGGCTCACCATGGGGCACTCGCGCGGACACTGGCTTGCCATGCAGTTACACTTTTTTCTTTTCTTTCACCAGGAGGCCCCAGGGATCAAACCCAGATCCTCCCGTATGGTAGGCGGATGCTCTATCAGTTGAGCCAAATCCGCTTCCCAACTTACTGTTATTCTAGCAATAGAAGAACTTTTATCATTGGGGTGGAGGCAGTGGCCACCAGAGGTTCTGAGGGGAGGGAGAGGGAAAAAGAGGTGTGATATGGGAGCATTGGGGGACATTGGAATTGTCCTGAGTGATGTTGCAATCATGGATACAGGACGTTTATATTTTGTCATAAATTACAAAATTGTGCCGGACAGAGTGTAAACTGTAATGTAAACTATAATCCACACTTAGTAGCAGTGCTCAAATATGTGTTCATCAATTGTAATAAATGTACCACATGAATGAAGGAGTTTGTTAATATGGGGAAGTGTGGGAGGGGTAAGGAGTAGGGCATGTGGGAATCCCCTATATTTTTTAATGTAACATTTATGTAATCTAAAAAAAAAGAGAGAGAGAGAGAGATGGTAGGAGCTATCTGAGAACCAGGGGGGGGGGGGGGGGAAAGAAAGAAAGAAAAGAAAGGCACCCAGAGCTTTTTCCATGGATCCCCAAAGCTATTCTTTCTTGACTTGCACAGCAAATGTAGCCCTTCAACTAACTGTCCCCTGCATTCCTGAGGAAGTGTAGTATCTTTAAGTCTTCTCTGCAGTTGTCTTTGTCTGGGGTGGGTTGGAACAATGGCTACCCTGAAAGCCAGGCCCTCAGGGATCCAAAGTTGCTAATCAAAACTATGATCAGTGAGGGGCTATGCCCACACCTGGGCTTGGGGGAGAGGACTTCTGTGTTCCTTTCTGTCAACAGTGGGCTAGCCAGGGGCTGGGTCCCACAGCAACCTGCTGTGAGAGTTGGGGATGTGTGCCAGTTTCCCCCAGGCTGAGAAAGCAGGTTACTGGTCTTTAACTTAATTTAGCAGCCCCTTCCTCCTATTCTTCCCTGGATGATGTACAGTGTTCTACTGGCCTCCAGAGTTTCAAAATACTAGTTTCAGACAGTTCCTGTCTGTTTAATTGCTGTTCTGGTAGAAAGACTGAATCCTGGAGCTCCTTTTCTACCATCTTTCCATAATCCAGACATGGTACCCTAAAGGAACAGTGAAATACCCTGTATTTTACTCTTGCTTTCTATTAATAAAGGAGAGTTTAAATTACTAGTAGATATTTCTTCTGGAGGGGGAATGTAATAATGTTCTTCTTGTGAGAATAGATTAAGTAAATTAGAATTATTCTATGAAAAATGATATTATTCTGTTACTTCTGTTTAAGCATATTAGAAGAAGTTATCTAACACATTAATTTGTGAAGGCTAAGATTTTTATGGGGGAGAAACGTTAAAAATTTGATGTGTTTGAAATATTTTAAAAAATGATTCTAAAGTTTTTAATTTGCTCCCCACAAACAAATTTATGAAGATTTTGCATAGAGCATAAAGAGTTCTTACAAACTATGGGATTATATTAGGTAAGGGATTATTCAAAATTACCCATAACCTCACAGTTTGATACCCTCAGACCTTCCTTTCATGCTTCAAGTGACCCACACAGGCAGAACCTTAGCAATGTTACTGAAAGCTTTTAAAAAGTTGACTTATGCTCATGCTAGGACTTTGAGAGAGTATGGGACATTCATCTGCCTCAGTCTTTCCTTCATTATTTTGGACATATCTTCACAAAACTTTAGTATTAGAAGTACTCTTCCAAATTGCCTTGCCCTATTTATTGCTGAAGAACTAGAAAAAAAGGAATTTTATTTAGCTCCTAATTCAAGGGAGTATAATTTAGTTGAAATATTTAGACTTTGAGAAATAAAGTGGTATATATGTTCTTATGGAATCAAAAGTCATTTTGAACCCATACAAAGAGTTTCTAACTCTCAGACACATTAGTTTTTATTAAATCCAGAAAAAGGAATTGTCTAAATGATTCCCCAGAGATGAATTAATTATATTTTAAGATATAGTTATTATGATTATTGATGTACAGAAGAATACTGAACCCTGTTGAAAATTGTGGTAACATGGATACAATTGTATACCAATTGTATAATTGGTATATTTATGTGCAGTAGTCAAGAAAAAAGTATTAGATGTGTATTCGAGAAGAAAGGAAAATACTGTAACTCTTGGATGGACCTAACAAAGAAAAATAAGTAAGCTTTCAGGGGTTAAAAAATAAAACATAAACAAAGAAAAAACTTCAGTTAATGAGTTAATGTCAAGAGTGATTTTGGAGCATTAAAAAAGTATACCACTCAGGATTTAAACCAAGTGGAACAGCAGCAGCTTGCAGTATATCGGACATCTGAAAGCATTCTTTAGAGGATGTGGTGGAACTGAAAGTCGATAACCAGTAATTAAGTGGAAAATAAGACATATGTGCATATTAGACCAAAAAAAAATCATGTTTGAGCATCTTGGAAGCACAAGAATCAGGAGAGGTAAATATGGTTGAAAGGCAGGTGGTCAGAAACTGGGAGACTATGTAAAGTGATGGATCTAGGCAAATAAGACAAGAGAATAGATATGCAGTAATAACATTAAGGTGATCAGAATTAGGTGGCTAAATTCTTAAACCATCTTCTGGGAGAGAGAATAAGTAGGTGAATTTACCAGAATGAAAACAGCATTGGGTTAAGGGAAAATTCTGAACACTGCCTTGTTCAACCTTCTGTTTTAATAGGAACACACTCGTGTTCATTGGGAAAATTGTCTTAAATATAGTTTAGTGTTTCCAATGCAGAGTTACTGATACCTAATTTATGTAAGCACTCTTCCTAAGGATAACTGTGATGGACAGTGATAACATCAGCAAGGGGCTTTCTGCTGTGAAATCTCTAATTGTTAGGAGATTGAAGGGTTGGAAAGAGAAGGAGGGGAGGGACTGAAAGCATGGAAAATATGCATTAGGTAAGGAGGAACCAGAGGAAAAACTGGGTGGCCGTAGATAGGAAATGTTTATTTCAATCAGATAGTTTTGTAGTTTTCTTTTTTTAAATTTTTATTTCATAATCTAAACATATTTAAGCCCTGCACCTTAACATTTTGTTTTTCTGAACTGAAGTGTTTTGCTTAAAGGCTATTATCCCTTTCCAATTTTATGTAAGAATTATTGAAATGGTTGTATAGGTGTATAATAATAGGGGTAGAAAGTAGAAATTATATCATCTGTAATGTTTATTCACTTTCCAAAGAAAAAAGAGACAGAATACTTTCCAAGTTCTAGTTTGCTCTCTTGAGATAATTTGCCTTGTCATTTTTTCCTCTGTAAATTTTCTAAAGGGAAATAAGTACTCACGCTAGACACTTTTGGCATGTTACCTTAATTTTATCTTTTTGTTTAAGGCACTGTAGTGCCATTTTACTAATTAAACGAGTGTATTATGGCTCATGCTGGACTATTGTAACAAGTATGTGGCTTGAAGCCAATGAAATGTCTGCACGTTTCCAACCATACTTGCTTGTTTTCTGACATATATAGCTGTAATAATTACTGTGCATATTATCCAATTATGATTGTGTTTATTCTAACAGTACGACTTACTGTTCACTTGTCAAAATGTAAGTTGTGAGGTTTCTTTGTACCATCAGCTGGGAAGAATTTTTTGGTGTATCTTTTCAATGTTGCAAAAGGGACCCAGGATTTACAGTAGTACTACAGAAGCTTTAAAATATTAACAGCCCATTAAGTAGAGGATATGGTTCATGAGGTTTAATGGGAAGCTGTTAAAAGGAAATGGAACTATTCCAGTGTTTGAAGAGGGGTATTTAGTGGCATAAAAAAGGGCAGAGAGAAGAAAGCTTGTTTTTCCTATAAATAATATTCAGTGTTTGGGCATGCTAAATTACAACAACAACAAACCTATTTTATTCTGATAAGCAGTACTTGGAGCTCAGTGAGAATTCCAATTGGTGCATATGTTAACTTTCCTTTTCAGAGGCTATCCAGCAACATTGTGTTAAAAAAAAATTTCCTGTGGATTTGAGATGCTTGGCGTTCATTAAATCAAATTTAAAGGACTTTGAAATAGCACGTACTTTAATGTTCAGAAAATTACAAGGCTCCTGAGACTAGTCCTTGGAATAACCTTTAGTGATTATCCAGAGTATAATAAAAAGACAAATTTTTCAGAACAGGGTATTTTAAAAACAAAACACTAAGAGCATAATATTTTATATACACCCAAGTCTTGGTTCCTGGGAGAGTAGCACAATTACAGTGCATACCACATGGTCAGTGATAATTAGAGCCTAATGTATCATATGTTCCATGCACATGGCTTGACTTCCAGGTCAGGGTAGCTGGCCTACTCGTCAACTTGTATTAAATACTTCTTTCCCCAGTTCTTCACTTCTGAGCAATTTATGTTATTTTTCCAAGTCTCAGTTTTCTCTCTATAAAATATGATTCTATTATTTCACAGTATTATTTTTTAGATATGAAATCATGTACATGAAATTATATTATAAATTATTAAGTGATAAACATAGTATATAATATTATTATTAGATTAGAATATGTAATTCGGAAGCTAATACCCTGGAGCTTTGTAGCTAGGTCCAATTATTGGAAAAATAGCTGCTCTATTTATTGTTGTTGCTCACTCAGACCAAAGTTAACTTTACCATATATGCTTTAGGATTTTTTTTTTGCTTTGGATTTATATTAGACTTGCGACGGCTTGCTCGGTCGGTAGAGGTGGGGTCTGGCTGCGGACGAGGGGTCGGTCCCACTTGGGACGAGGGGTCGGTCCCGCTTGGGACGAGGGGTCGGTCCGGCAGCAGACGAGGGATCGGTCTCACAGGGGTTGCGCGGTTCGGCTGACGGGGTCACCCGGGGAAGCAGGCGACGAACTGGGGACAAGGGAGGCCAGGCCCTTGTCGGGGACTCTCAGGACTGGAGGGCGCACGGCAGAAGAACTACCGCGGAGACAAGGTAAACACACAAGTCCAACTTTATTGAGGGAGAGGCAACAGTTTTATAGGGGCTGGGGAAGGCTGATTGGTCGAAGCCACGCCCTGTTCTGATTGGTTGCCGCGAATGGTCAGTGGGCGGTACTGGACGGGGGAGGGGTGGTGGTTAGGGATTGGCTGTCGCTGTTGCTGGGGGAAGGGGCAGGGTTTAGGGATTGGTGGCTGCTGTTGCTGGGGTGGAGGGCAGACTTGAGTTTCCCGCCCACGCCCGGCTATTGCTGCTGTCGGGGGGGAGGGAAAAGGGCAGACTGGATTTTTCCGCCCACGCCTGGCTGTTGCTGCTGTCGGGGGAGGGGAAAAGGGCAGACTGGAATTTTCCGCCCTGCGCCTGCGCAGGGAGAAAGAAGAAGAAGGGTGCCGCCCCACAGGCATCGTGTGGCGCCATCCGGGAGGAGGGGCGGCCGCGGAAGCATGGCTGCCGAGAAGGGGAGACCCGAGGGCACTCTGCGCCCATGCCGAGCTCCCTTCAGGGGTGGCGGTGAGTCCGACCAGCCACCCTATTATGGGGGCAGCGGCTTGGCCTGCCACGGCTGCTCCCCCGCCAGGCCAGCAAACCACACTTCAGCCCGAGGGGTGACTGCATAGACTGATATTATTTAATATTGTTTGAAGAAAATTTCTCAGAGCTCTTTGGAAACTTGAAAAAGAATTACAGTAAACATCCAGCATGATTTTCATTCCTTTGATTCCTTACCTGAACATTTTTTTTCAACCCAGTCAATTGTATTATTCATTATTCATTGTTTTAGATTAATAGTGAAATGTTCCAGTTATCTATTGCTGCATAACAAATCTCCCACAAATTTGGTGACTTAAAACAATAACAGTAGTTTTTATTATCACTCAGATTTTGTCTGGGTGAGGAATTTGGGAAAGGCTCAGATAGGCAGTCTGGCTGATATCTCTGATGCAGTGTCAAAGTCATACCGTATGTGGGATGAAAGATAGTATTATGGCCATCTTTGGGAATAACAGTCTGCTGCTACAAGAATGGTGATTAATTTTTCTGACTTCATAAATAGTTATTGCTCTTTGCTAACCTGACCTCTCTAGGACCACAATGTGGGATGTTTTTCTCTCCTTTTTCTTTTGCAACCATCTGGCTGTCCTGCTACATTTGAACAAGGAAGAAATAAAGGCTAAAAATATTAGGACTACTTTTTTATACTAACATGTCTAAAATCAAACTCATTTTGGAAAGATTATTTGAAATATATAATTCTAAAAATCATCTCAATCTTACTTGGAATCATATTTACTTACAAAAGATGTGTTCCTAAAACTTGGTTTAGAAAGTGTATATTTTTAAAATGCTTTGCTTCTGACTTATATTAAAACGGCAGAATCTCAGGCTTGGAGAAACATTTGTGCTGTGACTGGTAATGAGGATGCTTTTTAATCTGATTTCCCATGGCACAATTTGGTAAATTTCTCTTATCAAGTTAATCACTTTCTATACCCTGTTATAATTATATCATCTCAATTTTACTTGGAATCATATTTACTTACAAAAGATGTGTTCCTAAAGCCTGGTTTAGAAAATGCATATTTTTAAAATGCTTTGCTCCTGACTTAACTATACCCTATTATAGTTATATAACATTGACATATTCTTACGAATGGAATTTGTTGCTGGTTCATCACTACTGTAGGTGCTCAATAAATATTTTTTGGATGCTTAGATAAAGCCTTTGATGTTCATCAGTCTTTGGGAAAATATCTATTCAGGAAACTGACAATAAATGGCTCTTGGGATGGAGACGGACACCCCATGATGTGTCAACATTCCTCTACAATTAGTGATTGGTGCCTATATGTAGTGACTGTTATTAATTATTGAAGGACATTAGATATTGCCACATCTTTGTATTTGAAACCTCTTCTATTGATTTAGGGATTAGTTCATCTGGTAATTTACCAGTGCTAAATTAAGCTCATTCCTACTCTAAGTTTAGATTTTTTATGAAATGGATCTTTGTATAAGAGAATTTTTGAAACTCGTTTGACTAGAAATGTCCAAATACACCTCAGAAAATTGTAAGTTTTCAGATTCAGCCATTTGGAGAAATGGCAAAGTTAGTTGATAATATTAAAATTTATGAATATAAAAAAACTTCTGCATAACCCCTACATAGATAAATGTGCATATAATATACTTAAATTGGGAAGTGTCCATTGGAGAATTATGTTTGTTTAAGTAATATGACTGAAGTAAAACAGTTTTAGGAGTACATATTTTAAAATGATTGAAATTATATCTTTTTCTTACACTTTAATCTTACAAATTGTCAATTTTCTGTATGTTTGATACATGTAATATTTTAAGCCAAGAGACTAATAAAGGAGTTATTCTTTTTATCTTATTACCTATGTGTCCAATGAAGAAAGGATAATTGGTTTAATATTAATTCTGGCTTCAGTGTTTGAACTAATTGTCAAGGTTGACTTGAAAGGAATAACTCTAAAATGACATATCCTGAACACATTTTGAAAATCAGTTTTTAGCAGGAAGCATAAAAGAAAGCATTGCTAATTTAAAATTTTGAGAAAATTTGGCAGAGTTGATTGGGAATATTTAGAATACAATATTCACATCCTGGTACTGGTACTGTATAATATTTCATCATTAGTATATCTTTGAGGGCTCTAAAGCTGTGTAATTAAGACATTTAAATTCTTAAACATTGGAAAGATTTTCAATTTTAAATCACCAGGAAGTTTTATTTAATATAATGTTGGCTTCCAATGTTTTAGAACGTTCTGATAGTGACCTTTAAATTCTAAAGTTTTAGAATACCTAACTTTACAAAGAAATGGAGGACCTGGAGATTTTTTGTAGAAATGGCTGATGTAAGGGCAGTGTCAAGTTCAGCTCAAAAAAAAAAAGTAAGATGGGGTCATGTAACAAGAACATAAAAGCCCTAATGTAAAGGTTCTCACTGGCCAAATCTGGAACCAAATGAGCACCAGCATAATTAAGTAGAGTAATAAATTACAAACCATTGAAAAATTGGGAATTGATGAGTCCATACAAATAATAAATAGGTAAACAATGGTGGAGAAAGAAGTGCTCTTGTTTATAGGAGAATGCTGAGGGCTGACTGGCAAATATAGAAGGAGATGCGGAGTTGGAAAAAACATCATAATAAAGATTAGATCATACAAGCATGTATGGAGACTAAACCTAGGGGGAAATTTTGATTAGGAGCAGGATATTTGAGTGACTACAAGTGTCAGACTATGTATTAAGTTGGAATGATACAAAACAAAAGCAAAAGCAAAATAAAACAAACCTAGTAATTATATAGTAGTGAAATCAGTATGATCAGATGATAAAGTTAACATCACAAATGAAGGACAGATGGACTCAGTATGTCTCCGGATGTTATAGTCTTGCCAGGAATGACTCCACAACCTAATCATATCAGACAAATACAAAATGAGGAATATTTTATTAAAAGAAAGGTGAGGGGGCCATATCCTTTAAAAAGGTGAAATTGAAACAGGCAAGTAAAGACTATAGAAATGTTCCACATTAAAAGATACTAAAGAAGAAAAAGAAGGAATAAGAAAGGAAAAAAACATAATAAAAAGAAAAAAATTATAATTTAAATAAAAATAAAGGAGACTAAAGAGATATGACAACTTAAATGGAATACCTTACCCTAGCCTAGATCCTGTAATGGAGGAGAAAAAATAAATTCGATAAAAAACATTATTAGGTCTGCTGGCAAAACTGGACTATGGATGGTAGATTGATTAGATAAAAGTATTGTATCAATATAAATGTATGCCACTGATATTCTCTGTTTATGTAAGAGAATATTCGTAAGTGACTTTTTTAGGAAATACACACTGAATTATTTGGGAGTAAATGGCCATAATATTTACAATTTACCCTCAAATTGTTCAGGAAAAAAACAACTGATGTGTGTGTGCACACGCATGTGCATATATATATATAGATATAGACATATGCAATATATAAGTGCAAATAATAAGCAAATAGGGTAAAATGTTAACAATGGATGAGTCTAAATAAAGAGTATACAGGTGTTTGTACTGTTTTTATTTTTGCAATTTTGTGTAAATTTCAAATTATTTTCAAATAAGCGTTTTTTAATTTAATTTAATTTTATTATTTTATTTTAAAAAGATACTTAGATTATACAAATGTCACACAAGAAATATAGGGGATTCCCATACACCTCCCACGTTTTCCTACATTGAAACAGCATCCTTTGTTAGTGAGGTACATTCTTTGCAATTGATGAACATATTTTGGAGCATTGCCATTAAGCATGGGTTAAAATTTTCATTGTGGTTTACCCTCTCTCCCACCCAATTCTGTAGCTTATGGCAAGATATATAATGGCCTGTATCTGTCATTGTAATGTCACTCAGGAAATTCCGAAATCCCAGAAATGTTCCATATTACACCTGATTTTCCCTCTCCCTGTCCTCAGAACCTCCAGTGGCCACTGCCTACACATCAATGATATAATTTCTTCCATTCCTAGAATTACAATAAGTCTATAGTAGAATACCAGTAAGTCTACTTTAGTCCATAGTCTTTCCCAATCCTGAGAATTCTGGGATGGTGATGTCTCCTCCACCTCTGTAGACAAATGAGTTTATATGGCTAAGAGACTTCAACGTGAGTCGGGAGGTCATTCCAGAGATTATGCTTATGCATGTCTCAGCAGGATCTCTTTGACTGCCAAAGTAGATACTACCCCAAAAAACTGGGGCACCTGAGGGCTCTGGAGACATCCAGACACTATAGTCAGGGCAGGTAGCTTAGGAGTTTGGTGCCTTGCCGGTGAGCCCTACTTTGGAATTTAGCCCTCCAGAGTGACAGAGTTGGATTCAGTTGTGGCTAAGTGGTTCTTCTGTCTTTCTATATGAACCTACATGTGGCTCTTCTGTCTTTCTATATGAACCTATAATTAGTACTAGAGTTGATAGGTTTATGTTCAAGAGACTTAAATCTTTGGACTGTCCCTGTGCCATCTGGGCCCCGAATCTCAACAGAGTTGGAACACCTACTCTCCAGTTCACTGGTCTCACTCAGGACAACTAACATGGGGGTGGTGATGGACAACTACTTTACCAAGGAACCGAGAGAATCTACACTGCAAGCAAGAAAGTCCTATCCATCGGCCCTATGGGATCACAGCCCCCTCTCAATTAGAGGTTGGTTTTTTTTCAAATAAAGGAAACCTGAAAACATTTAGCTGATGAAATTAAAAATAAAAATAAATACAAAACCTCCCCAAGACGTAATGTCATTACTTAATTAGCTAGTAGGAGATGCTTTACTTTGAGACATTTGAAACATTACATGAAAGTCGTTCTTTTGGACATCAACAGGATTTCATTACGAATAATTTTTTTTTTATTACTTCCCATTTCTACTTTCAGAATTGTTTGAGAGGGTGAGAATTACTACAAAATCTATTAGGTCCAAAGTACTTCTGTTGCTAAGCAGAATATCTTATATGTTCTAAGAAACTTTATGATCCTGAGCTCTGAGAGTTCTCTTGAATACTTTAGACCTGTTCTTGTCATGTATTAGTCAGGATTCTCTAGGGAAATAGAACTAACAGAAGCTATCTGTAAATATTACAAGACTTTCATAAGAATTCTCTCATACAACTTTGGGGATGCACAAGTCTACATTTCATAGGGCAGGCTGCAAGGTAGGAACTCTGATGAAGGTTTTCAATGAATTCCTCAGGAGAAGCTAGCTGACTGAAATAAAGATGGAAGTTCTCTCTTCTGACTGCTGAAATCATCACATGTCCTTTTAAAGCCTTCAGTTGCTTGGCTGAGACTTCTCTGCTTTTGTTTGCTTGTTTGTTTGTTTGTTTTTTAAAAGATTTATTTCTCTCCCCTTCCCACCCCTACCCCACCCCCCCATTTGTCTGCTCTCTGTGTCCATCCGCTGTGTGTTCTTCTGTGTCCACTTCTATTCCTGTCAGCGGCCTGGGAATCTGTGTCTCTTTTTGTTGCATCATCTTGCCGCCTCAGCTCTCCATGTGTTCGGCGCCACTCCTGGGCAGGTTGGACTTTCTTTCGCACTAGGAGGCTCTCCTTACGGGCACACTCCTCGCGCGTGGAGCTCCCCTACGCGGGGGACACCCCCGCATGGCAGGGCAATCCTTGCGCACATCAGCACTGCACGTGGGCCAGCTCCACACGGGTCAAGGAGGTCCTGGGTTTGAACCCTGGACCTCCCATGTGGTAGGCGGATGCTCTATCTGTTGAGCCAAGTCTGCTTCCCAGACTTCTCTCATTGTCGAAGACAATCTTCTTAGTTGATTGTAGTAGCTGTAACCAACCACAGATGCAATCAACTTACTGATGATTAAGTCCATGAAATATCCTCACAGTAACAATCAGGCCAGTGCTTGCTTGACCAAACTACTGGGTACCATAACGTGGAAAAGATGACACAGGAACTTAACCATCGTATGTCATTAAACCAAAGAAGTGCATTTCCAATGACAAAATCCAAGGAAGGCTTTTTAAAGTTGTTGTTCGACCCTACCTAAGTGATTACTAAATCTGCTAATGTTTAAGTTAGTTTATCTATACCTGTTGGTTAATTTCTATATATAAAACCTGAACACTGAGATCAAATCATACCCATCAGACCTCTTTTTCCTCCCCTTCCCCCAACTTTTACCTGGACTGGAAAAAGCAAACAAGCCCAGCCAGATTCCAGGTACATATATAATAATATAGATAGGGAAAGGAAAGGACACTAAATTTTGCTAAGAGCTATTTTGGGCTGGACACTAAGTATACATCCACACAGTTTCAAAACAGAATATGTATAGACATCTTTTAAAGGGAAAAAATGGTCTCTGATTCTCCAAAATTAAATTATTTTATTGTCATTATTTAAATACAAATATAAGTTCCTTATGCTTATAGTTTTTATACAACTATAAAACTTAAATATTATAAACTTAATAACAAGAAAATTACAAAATCAATGAAAGTTACGTCACCATACTATGAAGGTAAAAATCATTATTGAAACCAAATTGTCTTTTCAAAATGAATGTGACACAGGTTTCTCTGAGTTAGCATGCCTATACCAGTATGTGATGACCATTCTCCCATCATTTTTCTCTATTCAAACTGTTGGAAATCTTCATTTGTACAGCATTAGGGTCTCATTTGGCCTTCCTTTGGTACAGAAACAGTTTTTATGTCAGCAGTCCTCTGTTTCTCATCAAACTATGACCACTAAAGGTGCTCTATTTTGGGACTACGTGATCCAGAATACAAATGCCTAAGAAAACACTGATATTATGTAGCAGTACTTTGTTTTAAGATGTTCATTTTCTTACGTTTATTTTTACCTGAATATACTTATATTCATTTTTTTAAAAAAGATGGTCATCAAATGAAAATCTAAAACTTAAAACATGATTAGAAAACTCCTGGGACTGTACCTGCTGACCAGAAGGAATTTGAGGACTTCTACTAGAAAAATATTGTATTATCAGATTTAATCCTTATAACAATCTTAATAGATTGGTATTATTTTACTGTTAGAGATGAGAAATTGAGGCTCAGAAATTAAATAACTTACCTCAAATCCCTCGATAAGAAAGTAAATTTCATTCATTTCTTTCTAGTTCCAAAATCCATGCTCTTTCTATTAAAACAAGTTGCCTAAACTAAAAGTTTAGGAGTGAAGATGAGGGTTTCAGGATTATAGCTTCATCTCTTGGCCCTCATTTGAACTCTCAGATGCAGTGGACTACAGAAGTGTGGTTGTTGGAAGGGTGGTAAAGTGCTGGACTGCATGTTATCTTTAGTGTAACAATTTTACAACCTTTTTTGTGCAAATTCTGTCATTTGTTTTTTCCTTTGGGCCCTTTTCCTTAGACTGGTATCCACAGGGATAAGAATGCTATGTACTTAAGCTCACTATTGTTCCAATTCACTGAATGGTCTTTTGTGTGTGGTAGTATATGGTAATCTACATTTTTCTTTCTTTTTTTTTTTTTTTGGCTAGAAGATTAACCAACACACCTTACCCAGGGTGATTCGTGAGTTTATTTATTTATTTATTTATTTTTAAAAGATTTTTATTTATTTAATCCCCGCCCCCAGCCGTCTGTTCTCTGTGTCTATTTGCTGCGTCTTGTTTCTTTGTCCACCTCTGTTGTCATCAGCGGCAGGGGAAGTGTGGGCGGCGCCATTCCTGGGCAGGCTGCACTTTCTTTCGCGCCGGGTGGCCTTCCTTATGGGCGCACTCCTTGCACATGGGTCAAGGAGGCCCGGGGTTTGAACCGCGGACCTCCCATGTGGTAGACAGACGCCCTAACCACTGGGCCAAAGTCCATTTCCCGATTCGTGAGTTTAACACACATGAAGTACACATCAAAGTAGTAACTGATGTTCTCCTTCTCCACCATCCTGAGACCATAAATGTTACCACTATAAAACTTACGATTATTAGGAGAGTAAGAAACTTATTCATGCAATCCAATGCCCTGTTCTATCAGTCATATATCAGGTTGGCTTGACCTAATTATGAATTTGAAGTGTTCAATGAGCTTACTGGCAACCTATCAGATGTTATAAACCTTTGCTTTAAAAGGCACACTGTAACCATATAAAAATTGAAATTCTAGTCCTGGGCTAGATATAGTATTATAAATTTTTAAAAGTATAATATTAAACACGTAGTTATAATAGTTTAATGACTGAGGAATGATGGAATGGCTAATATGTGAAGTGCATTTTATCTTGTTTTGAATATGTTTAGAAAGAAATGACTGAATATATTTTTGTGTTTAAAGGTACTTGTATAAATATTTATATTTTATATAAAGCTAGTTTACTAGCCTCCAAACTAAACTTCAGACTAATAGTGTATGTTTTTATTAAAATAATATGTTTTAATTAAAATAAATATATAAATATACCAATAGCAATAAATGCTGATTATCTTATGTACTGCCCCATATTTTGAACTGAAGAATGACTAATGATCAAATTTCAGGTATTGGGGAAGGTTAACAGGAAAGAATTTTGAGAGTAATAAAATTTTATCAATCTATGTGGAATGCCATTTTATAATTTCCAGATAACTGAAATAGAAACTCACTTGCATTATTGTTCTTCCTTCCATAACAAATCCATAAAATCATTTTTTTCCCCCAATAATTGTTTTGTACTCACCAAGAGCAAAATGTTAGTAGTCAATGCTTGTTAAAGTATTAGGTAGGTCCTAATGTCCCCTGTGGTTGGTAGTATAACATTTCTGAATGACATTTATTTTTGCTTTTGTTTTTGTGTTTTAAAGATTTATTTATTTATTCCCCCCCCCCGCCCCCCCCCCCCCGCCGCCATTGTCTGCTCTCTGTGTCCATTCACTGTGTGTTCTTCTGTGTCCGCTTGTATTCTCATCAATACAGTCACTGGGGATCGGTGTCTCTTTTTGTTGCATCATCTTGCTGCGTCAGCTCTCCATGTGTGTGGCACCACTCATGAGCGGGCTGCGATTTCATGCAGGATGTGCTCTCCTTGCACAGGGGCCCCTCCTTGCGTGGGGGACACCCTTATTCGGGAGTATCCCTGGGTGAGCTGACACTCCTTTCGTGCAGCACCACTGCACATGGGCCAGCTCCCCATATGAGCCAGGAGGCCCTGGGTATCAAACCCTTGGACCTCCTATATGGTAGGTGGACTGTCTATCTCTTGAGCCCTATATGCTTCCCAGAAGACGTTTGTCAGTATGAATAAACAGCTTTAAACATTTACATACTTTTTGATCTATCAGGTGTATTTCTAGGAATCCTTTTTAAGGACTTAACCAAATACGTTGTCAAAGATTTGTGTACAAATCTTTATTGCCATGTAATGTATAATAGAGGAAAATTGGATGCTACTTAAATATTGTATAAAGGGGATGTTTAAATATAAAATTTCAGATATGTACAAAAATAAAGTAGATATGCTCATCACCCAATATTAACATGAAACATTTTTAAAAAGAAAAAAGTAAGGTGTTTTCAATGTCAGGCATAATATAATAGTAATTGGAATCCAATCAGAAGAAAAATATATCTTAAAAGATGTAGCCAAGGGGAAGCAGGTATAGTTCAGTTATTTGAGCTCCTGTTTTCCATGTACGAGGTCCTGGGATCGATCCCCGGTACCTCTGAAAAGAAAAAGAGATGAAGCCAAGAAACCATTGAAATAATTTTTTTTGGAGGACTCACAACCCAGACTGAATTACAGCTAACTTAGTAAATTACAGACCTCACAGTGTTAAAATGTTCAAGTATTTCCCAGATATTCTTAATGAGCACATATATCTAATAATCAGGGAAAAAAGCTATTATGAAACAGATGTTGGAGGCTTAATTTTATAATAAGATCATGTCATTAATTTTTTGAGATTCCCTTTTTTAAAAATTTCTCTCCCCTCCCCATCCCCCCGGTTTTGTCTGTTCTCTTTGTCCATTTGCTGTGTGTTCTTCTGTGACTGCTTCTATCCTTATCTGCGGCACCAGGAATCTGTATTTCTTTCTGTTGCATCATCTTGTTTTGTCAGCTCTCTGTGTGTGCAGCGCCATTCCTGGGCAGACTGAACTTTATTTTGTGCTGGGCGGCTCTCCTTACGGGGCACACTCCTTGCACATGATGCTCCCATATGCGGGGACACCCCTGCATGGCAGGGCACTCCTTGCGCGCATCAGCACTGCGCATGGGCCAACTCCACATGGGTCAAGGAGGCCCGGGGTTTGAATCACGGACCTCCCATGTGGTAGGACACCCTAACCACTGGGCCAAGTCCGCTTCCTGAGATTCCCTTTTGAAGTCTCAGGCTGTTTTACTGTTGATCAATACATGCATACTGAATTTGCCCAAATTCATAACTGTCTACTTTTTCTATTCTGGAGATTGCAAAAAAAAGCACTAGGAATAACCTTGTCTTCAAAGAATTTGTAATATAATATATTCAGAGAGAAAACTTAACTTATATGGAATAGCAGTGAATGATACATGCAAATGATATATAACCAAAGATTCCCTAGCATAGTGTGGAGCTGTGGTAGCTAAGAGGAGAAAGAAATCAGGGCATCGAGAAAGGTTGTTTGGAGATATGTTTGGAATAAGCTTTGAAGGTTAATTTCAAGTAAATGAAAATCCCTTTGGTTGAGTGTAACAGCATAAACCAAGGCAAGGAGGCAGGATTGAACCCGGAGTTTTTTTTAAAGGGGATTAGATAAGCCCTCACATTTTGGGGAGAAGTGAAGAAAGTAGTAAACACAGTATGAGTTGCCTGCATGGTGACAACTTGGAAGGAGGGATGACAATTCAGGTACTGTTGCAATAAATCAGACTCAAGGGACTAAACTGAATTAGTGCCATGGTAATAGAAAGAGGGATGTAAGATCTATCTTTTTTTATTTTTGTCTTTATTTATTTTTTTAATGTTACATTCAAAAAATATGAGGTCCCCATATGCCCCCCAACCCCCTGTAAGATCTATCTTGAAAGAAAAATCAATAAGAATTGATGAGTGAATGGATATCAGAAGATAGAGAAGAATGATTTAAAGATTATATCGAGTTCTGGAATAATAATAATAGAACAGAAATATTGGGGGGAGAAAATCCATGCATTTTAGATTTGAAGTAATAGTTCAACATCTAATTTGAAATGTCCTTTTGTTAGATGTTGATACTATTCTTTATTATTTTTTTATTCAACACACTCAACTTCCTCTTTGAGAGAAATTTACAAAAACAAAAACAAAACAAATCACAAAGAGAAATATGAAGTCAAAAGTAGGGAGAATAGTTTAACTTCTCTTCATATCCTTTTATTAATATTTTATCTTATAATCATTATTTTTAAATGGAATTCTAATAGGGACCAAAACATCCCTCTATGGATTGTGTAGGGAGAGCTCATTGGAGTGTGTGCTCTGCATAGCCCTTTTTTTTCTCTCCCCTTCCCCCTCCCCCACCCCCAGTTGTCTGCTTTCTGTGTCCATTCGCTGTGTGTTCTTCTGTGACCTTTTCTATCCTTATCGGCAGCACCGGGAATCTGTGTTTTCTTTTTGTTGTGTCATCTTGTTGTGTCAGCTCTCTGTGTGGGTGGCAGCATTCTTGGGCAGGCTGCACTTTCTTTCACACCGGGGGGCTCTCCTTACGGGGCGCACTCTTTGCGCGTGGGGCTCTCCTACACGGGGGACACCCCTGTGTGGCAGGGCACTCCTTGCGCGCATCAGCACTGCGCATGGGCCAGCTCCACACAGGTCAAGGAGGCCCTGGGTTTGAACCGCGGACTTCCCATGTGGTAGGCGGACGCCCTATTCACCGGGCCAAGTCTGCTTCCCTGCATAGGCTTTTAAAGGATAATGAAGGATGGTGATATGTCTTTACAGATTTTTTGGCTGTCTAAAATTCTATTATCTACCTCTTCAAAAATATTAGATGTCAGAATCAAGTGGCAACATTGCCATATGGAAATGGGAAGTATATAGGTAATATGAAATAAGCAAGATAACAAAGCAGTGGGTCACAGCCTGTGGTGACAATGGCATACACTCAAATACCTTGAGGGCCTGCAAGTAATAAAATGAGAAAAGAAAGTAGTAAATGCTTGTTTCTGTCACTCCCACTAAAGAGATCCCATTGGAGTGCTTAGTATTAATGCCATTGTCCTTACTGACAAATTTAATTTCTTAATGATTGAAATGAGAACAGGATCACATCTCTTTTTAGATACTGTTCTGATTTCCTTTAATATGCTTCTCTGGCATGGTTTCCGGAAGATATATAAGTCTTCCATGGGGGGAATATTCTCCCCTCCCCCTCCCTTTTTTTCCCTAACTCAAGTTTTGGATATTAGTCAACTAGGTTACCTAACAATTGATTTAATTTAGAAAGTGGAACTGTTTTAAGTGCACGTGAATAAATGATTTTTTGGAACTCTCTGCCTAAGTCATAGCCTTTTAATCCTTTCTTAACGAGAACATAGACTTTGAGGCTCATTGACCTTCCTTTTCCCAGAAACGTGTACACTGCCCATTTGATTTCCATGCAAAACTCTCCCTTTGAATGTAATGGTAAAGGGCAGTCTTTGTTCCCCCAGGAAGTTAGTTTTATTATCGACTGTGAAATCTGAGTGACTATATACTTTTCCGGTTCTGATGATTTCTAGAATTGCTATATTGGTGCAGAATTAATCACAGCAGGAGAAAATGTGCCAAGGTGGAAAATTTTACACTGAAAAGAAGCCAGATCATATTTGTATGGCTTGATAATAATAAACCTAATTTAGATTATTTAATATCCTCTTCCCTTACTAATTAAGTTAATAAAAAGGTTTTAATATTCACTCTTATCAGTTGTCATAAAACTAAGTGAGCACTTATAATTTCTTGTTATATTACTTGTTTTCTGTAAAATCTGGTTTAGCTGTAATAGTTTACATTTGCTTTATTCAATTTATGGTGTTTTGATTTTTTTAAAAACTAAGCATAACAGTGACGCAATGGCTTATCTGCCTAAGAACATAAGGAAGTTTGGAATAGTCAGCAAAAAAAAATTTATTTCTGAAGTTTCCATACTTATTAGTTTGAACCAAAAATAATGCCATTTTTTAAGGTAAAGTAGGCAACGTCCTATGGTTCAACTTATTGTTTAGTTTACAATAATAAAGTCCATGGTCTGCCCTGCTCTAGTCATCTATATCCTAAACTATAAAATATGGGCCATAAAAGAACAATTTATCCCATTTGTACATATTTTGTCATAATTAGAACAGATTTTCAGATTACAGGCATAGGTTATTTTTTAATCTAGTGCTTTAGTTATCTTTAAAATTTAAGGTCAATACAGATCATGAAATTACTGTGTCATAGCTGATGAAAATAGTATTCTGCATATAAGTAAAAATCCACTCTCACTTATTTCTTAATGGATACTTGATTGTTTAGTTAGGACAAGCAGAAGCAAAGACAGGAAATCAAAGACAGAAAATCATATTGGCTTCATTAAGCAATAAGAGTATTCAAATAAAACAATGTTCTGGAAATCTGATATTACTGTAACTTTATTTGAACATATACAAAACTGCTTTCAAAGGCGGAACTCTGACTTTTCCTGTACGAGCTTCTGTAGTTTATCACTGCATAAGTGGGGATGGTTTTCAACAAGACAAAACTACATCAGGCTTGAATTTTTGTAACAAAACTTTCCCTGTTATGTATAACCTAAAATTTTTGCTTTGTCCACAAAACAGAGCACCTGCACAAATGGCATTTCTTAGCAACACCAGTCTTTAAATTTCTATCATCCAGCTACTATTAAATGTTCAATGAAGAGAGATTATGTTCAGGAAAGGGTTATGCTCAAGAACATGTTAACCAGCCCTCTTTCTAGGATAGCTCTTATTTTATGTCGAATTAGAGTGCTTGACTAAATAATATAGCTTTTAAGGACCCAATTTTTTCAGCTGTGTTTCTTCTTTCAGTCCATCCCTAGCTCCCTAGTTTCCCTTGCTCCTGCCCTTCCTTCCTTCCTTTAATTCATTGTTATATTAGGATTGGTGAATGTGATTCAGTCCCTGTCCTTTCTTAACTCTTCAGGGAGACATGCAAATAAAATGTTATTCAGTGTTCCTATGTAAAAACTTGGTGATAAGTTCTTTATATAATTTCATGTTAAAAGAAGTTTATTTCAGCACACTGGCATGCTTCCTGCTCTTACACAGTAAGTGTAATGGAAAACTCAGCAAATAAATCCTTTTCTGATTTGAACCATTGTTTTTCTTTTGTAACAAGAAGTCTGGGTGTAGGCAGTCCAAAGGCTGTAGTGGCTCCATGATAACATTTATGTCCCAGGCTTCTTCTGTTTTCTACTTTGCCATACTTAGCATGTGACTTTCATTCTACTTCTTGTTGCCCCAAGATGGCTGCTACACTTTCAGGCATTACATCCGCTTTCCATGCAGGAAGAAGAAAAGTATCAAAAATATCATTCTTATAAGGCTTCTTCTACCCCCTACAAAGAAGGGAAGTCTTCTCCTGGAACTTCTGCCTGCATCTCATTGTCCAAAATGGTGTTGCATGCCTAGCAGTGTTTTAGTTGCATATTTTAGTTTTCTAAACCTTATAGTAGAAGAAGGTAAGGAAAAGAGGTGTTGAAATGGGCATTGAGTGACTCTGTGAAGCCACAAATGATAAGCCATTCAAGACTAAATTCAGGGCCAGTTGAATTGGTTTTTGCTTTCTACAGATAGGTATGCTTTGAATAGCATCAGAACCCAAGAGACATGCTATTATTGGTGAAATGAAAGCTTAAATAAGCAAAAGCAGTTTCTGCTCTTAAACATGGAAAGACAATTTAATTTCTGTTATCTAAGAAATATTTCTTTTCAAAATGTAGCTGCCTAAACCTTCTGAATTTCATGGTGTTAGTGAAGGTAGACTTTGATCCTTTGATTTATTTTCCTATAGAAATAAAGTCTGAATTAAGAAAATGGGTTTTGTATGGTAGGACATGATATAGTATGATTTTAAATTTTGTTTGATGTGATTTTTTTTTTTTGTCATCCTTTGATATATATACAGCAGTTGCATGTGGGCTGCCTAAGAAGCAAGAGGTTAACATGCAGGAAGTTTCTTAGTGAGAACTCTTGGGATTTATACCTGTGGGGAAAAAGAAGGAAGGAGGATTAGAAAAGAGGAAATATTGGGCCATGAAGTAGTCACAACAAAGGGCTCAGCCTGTTCCATAGGGAAGCTCTTTGGAGTTGTTGCAAATTGAGCTAATGGTACTGGGTCTTTGTACCTAGCACTGACCAGTCATTGGGAACAATTGAGGGCATTTCCTAGAGAGAACTAGCAACTGAGAGCTGACAGCAATTGGTGTATGTCCTTTGTTCCTTATTTATTTCAATATTGTACCTGGGGAAAATCAGATTTAATTTCAAAATTTTAGTTTGGGAAGCGGACTTGGCCCAATGGATAGGGCGTCCGCTCTACCATATGGGAGGTCCGCGGTTCAAACCCCGGGCCTCCTTGATCCATATGGAGCTGGCCCATGCCTCGGTGCTGATGTGCGCAAGGAGTGCCATGCCATGCAGGGGTGTCTGCCATGTAGGGGAGTCCCACATGCAAGGAGTGCGCCCCGTAAGGAGAGCCACCCAGCGCAAAAGAAAGTGCAGCCTGCCCAGGAATGGTGCCCCACACACAGAGAGTTGACACAACAAGATGACATAACAAACAAAAAGAAACACAGATTCCCAGTGCTGCTGATAAGGATAGAAGCGGTCACAGAAGAACACATAGTGAATGGACACAGAGCAGACAGCTGGGGGGGAGAGGGGGAAAGGGGAGAGGGAAAAAAAAAGAGTTCTAAGAGAAGAGAAGGAATAGGCACAAGAGACAGAGGAACAGTTACCTGTGATATGAGAATAAAAAACTTAAAAAATAATAATAAAATAAAATTTTAGTTTAATGTCATGTTTTTAGGATTATTACCCACTATAAGTGCAATATCTATCATTATGTGTTCTCAATTATGACTTAACGGTGACTCATTCCAAACTCAAGATAAAGAGATTTTTAAAAAAAGATTAACATGGAAGCTTCACTTGAGACTCCACAAATAGTAATTTAGTTCTGTTTAATTACTTATCTGTATCAACAACATTCTGCATATGCTGAGTTCTAAATAAGAGCACTGAATTGTCATTCAGCTTTTCTGTCTTTAATTTTAATTTGCTCATGGGAATAGTCATTTTAACACAACTCCATGATTATCTTTATAATAGTTTGAAAGACTCTTCCACACATTAATTCTCCATTCCTTTGTCCTGTCTCACAAATTAACTGGCATATATTTAAAGAGATTTTCCCCTCATTCTTTTTCTTGGAATGGAAGTTTAGAAAGGAGAGAAACTGTCTTGGTTGTTATCCATGCCTTCTTTACCTCTTGGACAGACTGCTGTAATTTATTTTCTTTTGGCCTTTTCCTGAAAGTCATCCAGAAGCAGCAGTATTTATAGATCAGAGCAGCTCTACTACTGAAAATGGCAGGGGTTCGGGGGTAGGGGAGCTATCTTCTAGAACTTTTATTGAATGCAAAAACAGCAGTCAGATGGATTGAATTTAGATTTTACTGCTTTAACACTTAGAATAATGATACTTTAAATATATGACACAGTTTGTGAGAATATGGGTTCAGTAAGGTGATAGTTTTAGGAACATGGATTTTGATGAAATTAAATCATAATGGATACACTATTTATATGAGAGCTTCACATATTTTGTATAGCAGATTAACAAGTTTTGGAATGTTAAATCCACAAGGCTAAACAATCAGTACTAGTTGAAGCATCATTTTACTCACCTGCCAGGGGCATTTTGAGTAGCTTCTTGGTTCATGGTCCTTGTTTGGATTCAAATAATTCAAACAAATTGCTTTGTTCAATTAATATTGAGAAGTCTTTTCTGTTAAAAATTTTTCCCATTTACACATTGTATTTCTGGTTATAGAGCACTTTGACGTGTTTCTTAGCTGATTCTTGTACTAATTCTATGAAGTAGTAAAGACAATTATATTACTGTCCCTAATCTAGAGATGAGTGATCTGAAGCAGGTAATTAATAACGGTAGATCTTTTGACTAGTGGTTTTTCTACTGCGTCATACTATTTTCCATAGATGATCAGTTGTTTTGATTTCAGTAAAAATTAAGCAGAGTTTCTCTCTGTCTTTGCTTTGAGCAAGCAAACCCTCTTTTAAAAGGGCAGGACTAGTTGCAGACTATAAAAGATGCAAGTCTTGATCAGACTGGCAGGAGTTGGAACCTGCTAAGTTGGTTGAATTTGGGCAGCATGTCTATAAGTGGACTATACCAAAATAAGTCAGGATTCCATAATCAGGAACTTAAGAGAGCTAGAAAGCTTTAAGGATGGTGGGCAATACCGGGGCTGAGTTTCTAAATTCCAGAGGGTACACTCATATTATATTCTATATGAATGTTACTCTCCAGAGTTGTGCAACATGCTGGTGCTGGGTGATAAATTAAGCATTCTGAAAGAGAGCAGTTGTTCAGTGAAGAGTCTCTGAAGACTGAAGCCTTTTATTCTTGCTAACTTTGATAATCAGTAAGTCATTTTCCCAGAACATCTTTTGGTCTTAAAAGGCTGAGGTCAACTATCACAGCTGCAGTTTCTCCAGGGAACCATAGTCCTTATATTTAGCCAAAAGCCTTTTATGTCAGTATCTGGAGAGAGCCATATTCTGCAGTCAAATGGAGGACATTTATGCCCCTTCCAAACATGGAATGGTTGGTTTCTTAAATGGATGAACCATGTTTGGCAAGGTGATAGGAAACCAGAGTCATTATCATATCTTCATGGGATTTTTGCACTCCAGTTTTTATAAATTCCAAACAATTTGTGAAGGTAGCTCTCAGTTGGCTCTAAGGATTTTAAGTTATGACTTAGATCAAGTTGAAATATACTGGGATGGTTTTTAAAATGATTCATAGTTAGATTCAAGTTTTTCACAACGTTAATATTTCTATTTGACATAGAAAATCATTCATTTTCATATGGTTGATGATTTATTTTGGTTTGAAATTCTAAATCCCAAAGATAATTTTCTTACCATGAACATTGTGTTGTTTGGCAGGTAGTTTTCCCTGAAGATTATTTAAAAGTCTTTTATTCTTAATTGAATATGTTACACAGTGAGAAGTCTACTAAGCAATACTTCCAAAAATTATTTGCATTTAGTGGATTATGCATAACCCCCTTTTTGAGTTGATGAAAGGAGTCAATAATAGTAAAATAAGCTCAAATGTGTTTTCAAGATGTTGAAACACTCATTGCCAAAAAGAAGAATCAGTATTGGGCTCAAATGAATTCATAATAAACTGTATCTTAGACCAGAAAGTATCAGTTTGGGGGGAAAGGAAAGGATTTTAAAACCTGATATTAATGCTATATTTTCCTTTCATTTTTCTATTGCTAACTTTAAATTTTGCCAAAATAACATTGTTTGCAATCTAGGCAGGAAAATTTTGTGTTTTCCTTGCATAAATAGTTTGAGGTTATTGTCACAACCTTGTTCACCATAGATTAAGCAATTTTAGTATCTCACTGTATTGATTTAAAAGTAGGAAAATAGAAATAACCAGCATATGAAGCAACTTATATTGAAATTATGTCTAATTTTTTCCCAAAAAAGATGGCACATTAGATATTCTATTTACATGAGAATTGCAATATTTTACCCATGGGTTAGTATGCATTAACAGAGCTAGATTATACTAAAACTTACAGTAAAATTACCTTGAGGGGAGCAAATGTGGCTCAAGCAGTTGAGCACCCACCTACACATGGGAAGTCCCAGGTTCAGTTCCCAGTGCCTCCTAAAGAAGACAAACAAAAAATGAGCAATGAGCAGACATTGAGCAAAAACAATGAGCAAACAATGAGCAAAATAAAAACAACCAACAAACGAGCAAGGAGTGAATGTGGTTCAAGTAACTGAGTGCCTGCCTCCCATATGGGAGGTCCCAGGTTTGGTTTGTGGTTCCTCCTAAAGAAAAAACACAGTCAATGAGCAGACAACAAGCAAAAAACAACAAGCAGACAACTAGTGCAAACAACAAGCAAAAAGAACAAGCAAAACAGATGAAGGAGCCATCTCGGGGGGTGGGAATCTTTAAAAAAAATATTACATTGAATATAATTTAATACATGAATCAGGATCCTTGTGAGGTTCCTGCAATGTCTTAGGTAATCTTTAAGAATTCCAGATAATTGTGTAGCACCACAGAAAAATTGCTAGTGTTTTAATTTTACCTTTTGAATTTTGATCAACTAGGATTGAATATACATCCTACATTCTTTGATGCCAAATTAAAAATATATATAAATTATTTTTATTTAATGATATTTAATAACTTCAAAAAATTCTCTGCTGAAATTGAGTAGCTCTATTTTGTTTTAAAATCATATTTATGAATGACCCCTCTTCTGGAGTGAAAGTTACAGGCTAAGTTCTATATATCTCTGCGCTGTGGAAGGCAGAAATCTCTTTCAAAGTTAATAAAAGGTTAGCATAAGAAAGGAAAGATATGTGCTGGAAAGAGATGAGCCCAGTAATTCCTCCTATTATGGTAATACTCACCTGAGACATATATTCTTCAAGCTCTGTTTCCCATTGTTGAGCTAAAATTATAAATATGTATAGAATATGATTTTGAGCAGTGTTTACTTTTCTAGATTCATAATTTACATTTTTAGGAAAAACTTTCAGAGAAGTACTTAACTTTGGCTGATTTTTTGAGGAGATAATGTTCATTGGCATAATTTCCCCTCGTTTAAAACAATAACAGTAAAAGTTATTTTATATTGATTTTTATTTACTAGGAAGGAACACCTTTTATATTCTTTCCTGTTCATGTAGAATATCTATCTGATTCTCCAAGCAATGCTGTAAAGTTGAAAGAGCCAGTATGGGGAAATCTTAGCACAGTGAAATGACTTGCTGATGGTTATATATTGATGTTCTTTTCAGCCAGGCACAGTCTCATTTTATAACATGTCAATGAATATGCAGCTGAAGTTTTAACATTATAAAAATTAGCTCGTTCAAAAATCTACTAGAATGATTCCTTCAGGTATTACTTAATAAAAAGCAGGCTTTTTTTTTTTGAGTGATAAATAAAAAATTACCATGGTTTTCATTTTAACTCAAAAAGGCAGAGAATAGACCTAAAATGATGCATTCAGTTAAGGTACCAATTTCTAGCCAAGCCAACATAGATCTTTATCCTGGCATGCTTTTGGTGGCACCTCCTAGTCCCTCATGGACTTCTCTCCACATCAGATAAAAACCACTGAATGGTTTTGTGCAGTCTGGCAAGATTGTTAGTTGCAGTGGTGTAGAAACGGAAATAATTTGGGAGTTGTAAGGTCGAAACTGAGGTGCCTGGTTCTGTGAAGTGGTATTGGTACTGAACTTTGAGTGTCAAATTTATGTATGTATTTTAAACTTCTTTTTTTTTTTTTAAGGTGGACAGTAGTGGTGACTATTTGAGCATCTTTGGGATACTGAGACAGTCAGCATAATTGTACATCTTATAAAGGGGAATTTTGGAGCAGAATGGGTTGTAAATTCACTGCAAATTTTGAATCCAAACAAAACTCATTTCATATTTGTATAAACTATTTTAAACCATCTTGATCTTACTAAAAATTGTTTCTGTAGTCTGTAGTTTTTGTTTTTGAATCTAGCTTCATTGGGCCTGCTGAATCATTTATAGACTGGTCACAAAATAGGTTGATGCCTCTCCATCTGGTTAAGTCCATTGTAATCTTTTTTTTTTTTTTGGTTAGGCCAGTAAAAAGAATTTATTGAGAAATGGGTAAAAAGAACACAGTTTGCTGGGAAATGGGAGAGAAGGATGGAAATATGCACTTAGATTTGATGTGGGCTCCTCTAAGCAGAGAAAGTAGGCTTTGGCTAGTGTGGTCACCTTTTAAGCTATTAATTATTACTCCCCTTGCTAATGCCAAGGGGAGGGGTCCCAGCTGTTACTGGTTTTCCCACCAATAGTGGGGGCCAATGGTGAGGCCTTTTGCGAATGTCCAGGGCCTCCCCTTGGCCCTGGAAAGCATCCCAGCTGAACCTCAAGGTCAAGGCCAAGGTTGAGGCAGGGTCTGTCAGTCATGTTGTCTGTTGGCCATGCTGTCTGCTGGGCCAGTTACCTTCCCCCTTTCACTATACCAACCTGCCTCAATAAGTTCAAACCCTTATTCTTAAGAGGGTGCTGAGGGGTGATGGTCATTCTTCTATAGTTACTTCCTGCTGGTTAGGGCAGTAGTCCCTCCTGACAAGGCATAAACCTCTCTGGCTATTCTATTGTGGTTGAGGGAAGGTGAGTCCAGCACACTGGTTGGAACTGGATGAAATATCCACATAACTAATAAGGCATTAATTCTGTAAGAAATAAACTTAATTAGAATTGTGAAGATACAGGGGTCTAGTAATAGGATAAAGAAGATGGTAGTATGTAGCCCCCAAAAGGGGGCCAGCCATGACATACTGGACTATGAGAATGAGAAAGACCAGGTGCCTTCAGAGGCTGCATCCTCCCAAAGTTGATGAGAAACAGCATTCTTCCTTGAGTTCTTTTATGCTGCTGTTTAACTCTAGGGAGAGATTGTGGTAGACCTACTGGGTTTGGGTATAAATTGCCAACCCTAGTTCCCACAGGAGTGGTTGTGCTTAAGACAGCTAGGAGAGGTATGAAGAGAGGCACTGCTGTAGACATAAAGTCAGACAGACAAGACATAAACTCAGGCAACAAGAGAAACATGGCAAGCAAAATAAAGACAGTACCTAAGAGAGCCATTCCTTTATCGTATAGTCATGTTCATTTTAACTACTTAGAAAATGAATGAGTTTACCAGGATTTTTAACATGTTCAGTATCCTGCATATGCTCTAGATGTGGTAGAATAGAATAGAAAATATATCATTATAATCAGGCATATAGGTTTAGTACTTATTACTAATCAATGCACAAGTTCCTTTTTGAGCTTTAGTTAATAGATCTAAGCTCCAAATTTGCAATATCATACATGTTATCTCTCCATGGGAGCAAGCCATATGTCAATTGTGTTTAAGTTCTACTCACAGTACGCTGGTAATTGTTGATCCACTTGGTATGACCTTCATGTAGCCCATAGTTGCATCACTTTTGACCCTAGAGAGAGACTAGGAAAGTAGGCTCCAGTATTTCACCAGCCTGGTGCATAGCGCCCTTTGGCACTATGAAACAGAGCCAGTCTGGAAGCAATGTCCATTGTACATCTGACCATGTCAAGCCATCACCTGCTGCTGCAGGAGTTTGAAATTGCAACATACTCTCCATCCACATCAGGAGCATAACCAGAAATGTAGTAGATACCTTTATTGTTTTAAGACTCAATGACCAACCCAGCTAATATCTCAAATGGAGAGGCACCATGCAAAGTATTTGGGCCTGGTTTGAATGCACAAGAGAGTTTGACAATACTGAAGTCTCTCTCTTAGTCTTTATACACTTTCTAAACACTTCCAGTGCAATGTATAGCACATCAAATGAACTGAAACTTTTTAGTACTTTGCTTTTTACTTCTACACCTTTACCACGATGCCATTAATTCACAGGTATTTTACTTTAGCAGTACAGGACAAACTACTTTCTCAATTATTTTATGAAAACTGGAGACTCCCAATGGAATCAAGATTATCTTTCCTTACCACCACTTTAGCATGTAGATTGAGGTAGCTTCTGACAAGTTTCTCTGTTATGAAGTTACTTTTTGTCATTAAATCAATTTAGGTTTCTAATTATTAATGGCTTCCTGTAATTAGCCATTCAAATGTTTCAGTTTAGAAGATGCTTTCACAAAGTTCTTATAACTAGAAATTATTTTATTTTAAATAAGCTTATTAAATTACAATTAGCAACTCACGAAATTTACCTTTACTTTATTAAACATGAACTTATAGTTTTCATCATAAAGATTTAATACATATAATGTTAATTCATTTAATTGGTATTCAATAAACCTAGCTAAATAAAATTGAAACCATTATAGTTCATACAAGAAACATTCTTTTCCTTCCTTTACAGGAGGCTAAAACCTCTTTTCTTAAATAAAACTCTAAAACTGAATAATCTTAAAAGGATACTGACTACTAGGTCTGGAACATGTTACAATTGTTAAATTTGTTTTTATTATAATCTAGAAAAGATCTTTTAATAGCTTTCAAGGACTTTTCCTTTACTTACCGAAATTTGACACTTGGATTATTAACCACCTTTGTTTTAAGGCTGGTAAAAGGTTTAAATTGGGGAATTACAGGGCAAACTGATTCTTAATTCCTCAGCCTAGAAGAAAAGAATTTCAGTCTGCCACACCTAGCCCCTTCCTCAGAGCTCTTACAAAGGGAAGGCCCTCTGTGCTGGGTAGGTCAAAAAACTCAGAAAAATCTTTTTCTTCCCAATAGTTTCTATATTCAGATTTCTATATGACCTTTCTATCCTGCCTAACCTAATTTGGGCTCTAGGAATATTCATTCACATATATAACTGCATATTTGATTTTTAAGTTTGAAGAGCTCTTTTAAGAATTTTTATTAATTTGATATTATCAACCTGATGTATGAAGATAGACACTGAGCAAATAGAAGATAGACACTGAGCAAACATAAAACTCAACTCAGTAAGGTTACTTATAACTTTCATTCTTTTATAAAATATGTTTAACTGTAAAATAATATTTAAAAGTTTTCTTTGAAGGCTATTTCTAATTACTCTAATTCACCCTGTGACCATGCAGTTTTGAATGAGAATTTCATTCCTTTTTAAATTTTGTTCCCAGTGCTTTAAAATATAATGTATAACATTTTCCTTTACTTCAGAGCTTTGCTTCCTTCCAATTTTGACTTTGAGAGACTTGAGATAAGAAACACTAATTCCAGTGTATCCTCACTGAGGTCTTTGAAGTCTCAGGGAAACAGATTTCTCTCATGAATTGCTTTTAGGAATTTTAATACTTGAGGTAGGAGCTTTACCCCCAGCCCTCAGCCAATAGACTGGAAGAGTAGACGTCCAACCCTAAGGGTCCAGAATTCTACCAGGCAGCAAACACCTGGTGTCATGAGAAGAAAGCAGGGTCATTGGCACCAGTGGAAGGACAGGAAACAGGGGTGTCGGTGTCTCAAGTTTGCTTTCCTCTGAGCCATGGGGGGACAGAAGTTGTCATGAAAAACCATAAGCAAAGGCAAGGGGTGAGGATATTACCATCACCACAACAAGCATTAACAACGGTGTGGTTAGACCTGAAGTAACCATAAACAAAGGTAATTAGTCTAAGATTACCATTAGTAGGTTCTAGGCTATATCCACCCAGGTATGGCAATTTCAGATATTATCCTTCTGCTGTTTTATAATATAACGGCATCTATATAATTGTCTTAACTCTTAGATAACAGTTTTTAGTAAGTTTCCACTTAAAACAATTTGGGCACTTCTGTTTATTAACTAAGCAACTAAAATAATTTTATCATTAACAACCTTGCTAAGTTTTTCTGCTTTTCCGGCGGTTGAACTAATTCCATTTGTGAATTAATATGTCAAATCCAATTGCAAGATAGTATTGACATTTAAAGACTAGTTTTTAGGTTATCTCTCTCCATCATCCAATTTGTAAGAGGCAACCCCAAATCTAATTTACAAGTTCCTAGGCATGAGCAGACTAATAAAGCAAGTACAGATTAGAACAGAAGAGAAAATTTTACACACTTAGGGAAAGTCACTTAGCTTAGTGTGTGTAGAACATACTTTATACACTTAGTTTAGTTTACCTTAGGGAAATTTCCACAGTTAAGCCCAACATTAAAAGCCTATTAAAGGGAAACAGATGTCGCTCAACCAATTGGGTTCCCATCTACCATATAGGAGATTCAGGGTTCACTCCCAGGGCCTCCTAGTGAGGGCAAGCTGGCCCATGTGGAGTGCCAGCCCATGGGGAAATGCTGCCCCACGCAGGAGTGTCGCCCTGTGTGGGAATGTCGCCCAGTGCAGGAAAGCTGCCCTACACAGGAGTGCCGGCCAACACGGAGAGCTGGCACAGCAAGATGATGCAACAAGACACACAGGAGAGAAAATAAGACATAGCTGAACAGGGAGTTGAGGTAGTGCATGAGAGTAATTGCCTCTCTTGTACTTCAAAAGGTCCCAGGATCAGTTCCTGGAGCCACTTAATGAGAATACAAGCAGACACAGAACACACAGTGAACAGATACAGAGAGCAGACAAGAAGGGAAATGGGGTGGTGGGGGGAGATATAAATAAAATAAATCTTTAAAAGAAAAAAAAGCCCATTAAAAAGCTAGAGACTTGGGGAAGCAGACTTGGCCCAATGGATGGGGTGTCCGCCTACCACATGGGAGGTCCGCAGTTCAAACCCTGGGCCTCCTTGACCCATGTGGAGCTGGCCCATGTGCAGCGCTGATGTGTGCAAGGAGTGCCTTGCCACGCCGGGGTGTCTCCTGCATAGGGAAGCCCCATGCGCAAGAAGTGTGCCCCGTAAGGAGAGCCGCTAGCAGAAAAGAAAGTGCAGCCTGCCCAAGAATGACCCCGCGCACACACGGAGAGCTGACACAACAAGATGAGGCAACAAAAAGAAACACAGATTCCTGGTGCCGCTGATAAGGATAGAAGTGGTCACAGAAGAACACACAGCAAATGGACACAGAGAGCAGACAACTGGGGGTGGGGCGAGGGGAAGGGGAGAGAAATAAATAAAAAATAAATAAATCTTTAAAAAAACAACAACCTAGAGACTTGTGAGCAAACAGCCTCAAGGACTGTCTGAGACAATCTCAAGGCCTTCCCAGGGCTGAGAAAAGCAAAGCCTCAGGGCACTACTGAGGGTGGGACTCGTGCCTGGCTAACAAATGCATTTTCAGTTTCTAAGGCATTCTAAAACTTCTCAGAGTCCCAAAATGAGGGCAGCAGTAGTTGGAAGAGTAAAGGCACTTATAATTAAAAGGAGTTAACTATTGGCCTAAGGAAGCTATAAAATGGGCAATAGTCATTCTAAATTCACAGAGAGGGCCTGGTAAACTCCTGGCGGACTCCTGCTTGACTTAGGCCACATGCCCAATCTGGTTTTAAGAACAGTACCTGCCACCCAGAGCTTCCTTGGATCTGCATGGCTTGGGGGCTCGCCCCTACCACCTCTGAAGAGGAAGTTTATGTCCTGTGGGAGCCTATCCAGGAACCCTCTTTAAAGTGGCAGAACTGAAAGAAGGGACAGGCCTTAATTAAAACTTAATTAAAACTCGACTCTGGTGGGGGTTAGGAAGCATCACTAGCTTATCTGTCTCCTGGCAGTGGCTTGCCAAATGAAGCTGGGCAAGTGTTGGATTCCTCTAGATTCTTGGCTATGTTGCATAAAAGAACTTAAGAACATGCCAGTTTAGTTAGGCTAGTAAAAAGATTTTATTGGGAAATGGGGGAAGAGAACAGCACTTGCTGAGAAATGGGAGAGAAGGACGGAAATATGCACTGGGATTTGATGCAGACTCCTCTAGGCAGAGAAAGCCCATTGTAATCTTTACTTACAAATAACAGAGGATCCATAGGATCCACTGAGTGCTTAGAAGTACATGGTAGTGAGAAAATATGAGCAACACTTCCCAAAAGCTACCTTTAATGGGGCATTACCCGGACATGGTAAACTATTAAAAAAAAAAAAAAAAGAAGAAAAATTTTATGAAAGTGATACAGCAGAAAGGGTGATTTCTAAAGAAACATCTACAAGTGAAATATGTAAATTTGGATTTGTTTCAAGGATATATTCTCCTACGCCTTTGAACTCCCATAACATTCTCTATCTTTCTTAGGTCTCTGGATTAAAGAATTAAATCCCCATGCTTTTTACGTGGTAAACTCTCAATGAGTGAATGAAATAAGGAAAATTTAATTCTGAATTACAAATACAATATTGCCTTAAAATCTGCAATTTCATTCATTTTTTATGAAGTCATCTTGTCTCCTTGTTTTCCAAGTAATTATAAACATAGAATAAGCTTATACACAGTTTGAATACAGTGAACTCTATTATTATGTTCTTAACATTTGTTTGACACTTTAACATAACCTAAAGCTTTAGGGGGCAGTTGCATCACTATTTGGTCAGGACTTAAAATTCTCAGTGGATTCCAACATCCCAGCAAGAAAGAATTAATTATATGAGTAGTGAAGAGACACATGCAAAGGGAATCCTTGCCAGTGATGATAATGCATATAAGCAAAAGCTATTAAATTCTAAAGAAGAGAAGGTACAAGATAGTTTCCCTAAGAAAAGAATCACAAAGCATTGCTCTTGAAGGCTACCCTGCTGGTCTCTGGATCCTAAGTGGTGAGGTCCTGTTTTTTTGCTGATCCTTTCATATTGCATGTCTTCCAATCCAATAAACTTTCTATGCTCTTGAGATAAACAAGGAGGAAGGAACAGCATTTTTATCATTTGACAATACTGTAGAGAGGTTCAGTAACACATTAAACCAAGACTAGGATGCAGTTCTCCTATTTGCTTAGATCAGGGTTCTTTCTGTAGAAGACAGATAATTAGCAAGCAATTCATAAAATGTTTTATTTTCAAGATAAGATATTTGCAACTGAAAATATTTCTGTAGCTTATTATCAGAAATGTCAGGGTCTTCATCTTTTTTTATAATTCTTTGTATTTTCTGGATATGAAATATGCAAAATAATTATACTGAAGATAGGATGTACGAAATATATTAACAAAACCTGAAATTGTGTAAATTTATAATTATTTAAATATATGCTAAAATATGTCTAATTAAATTAGGAGCCCTATAATAATTAATAAAAAGTCTCCTTTGTTATACAGTTGGTTTCTTAGCATAACTTTATTGTGTGAATATGTGTATTTGTGTATTTGAGCCAGGAGTTTTAAGAGTATTTCATTATCAAATGAGAGAATGGGAAGAAGCAATTTAAAAAAAAACCAGAATGAGAATATATAGTCCAATGTTATGACAGCAATGATAAATTTCAGAACATATTTTATGAAATATTTCATATCTGAAGTGTGTTATTATTAATTTTATAAAGATATTTCTAGCCCTATTATAATAATAATGCAAACTCTAAAAAATTCATTAAAACGAGGCTGATAATGTTAATAGAATTTTTAAAGTTTTGGTTCTATGCTAGACTTCTTGGTCGTGCTTTGGATAGGGTGTTATAGTTCCCTTGTTTACTCATTGTTTTACTCTTTCTCATGATAGTTTATCCATTGCTATTTATCCAAGGTGGCTTTGTGTTTAAACTCTGAAGTGGTCACTTTTGAAACCATTTGGTGCCATGCTTGGCAAAAGATGGATTTAGAAAAGGTATCTGATTTGAGTGAAGAAGAGGATATATTTACCTTAATCAAACTTTTTTTGGTCTTGGTTCAGTAATGCCAAATGTGGATGTGACTATTTAATTTCCTTTTTGCCATAATGATTCCTTGGTGAGATTAGAATCATGGTCTTTATAGCATAATAGGACAATAGTTGATACCTGAGGTCGAAGTAAATTTGCCAGTTTATTTAGTATTGGGAAGGTCACTCTGAATTCCTTAATCTTGCTGTCTATAAAATGTCACTCCTTGGATTATTACCTTGCTTTTGTTCAGTTTTTTAAAATAATTTTTTTTCTTAGAGAAGCTGTAGATACGTAGAAAAATTATGCAGAAAATATAAAATTGCCATATAGTACAACCACAAACACATGGTTTTCCATATTACTAACACTTTACATTATCATGATACCTTTGTTACAACTGTGGGAAGGATATTATTATAATTTTACTGTATTAATTGTAGTCCATGATTTATTAAGGTTACTGTTTATGTTTTACAGTCTGATGGTTTAAAAAAAAATTATTCTGGTTACAACCAAAAATTCCCCCTTTTAACCGCATTCAAATATTTAATACAGTGGTGCTAATTACATTCATGATGCTGTGCTATCAACATGACCATCTCTTACCAAACTTTTCCATCACTCCAAGGAGAAATTCTGTACCATTTAAGCATTACCTCCCCATCCCCTGCTTCCACTCCAGCTCCTAGCAACTGTATTCTGGTTTCTGACTGTGAATCTATTTATTTCAAATCCATTAAATCATACAATATTTGTCCTTTTGTATCTGGCTTATTTTACTCAATCTGATGTCTTCAAGGTTCATCCATTTTGCTGCCTATATCAGAATTTCATTTCCTTTTTATGGCTGAATAACATTCTTTTGCCATGTATATACTACATTTTGTTCATTCATTCATCAGTTCATGGACACTTGGGTTGCTTCCAGCTTTTGGCAATTGTGAGCAATGCCTGTATGAACATTGGTGTTCAAATAAATAAATATCTGTTTGAGTCCCTGCTTTGGGTAGGATTGCCATCATAATATTTAGTCTTCCAATCTATGAAAATGGTCTTCTTTGATTTCTTTTGGCAGTGTCTTTTTAAAAATATATGTATTATACTTTTTTCACTTTTTAATTTTTAATTTTTTTAACAAATGAATTTTATTGATATGTATTAATAAAGCATAATTCCATCTAAAGTGTTCAATCAGTGGCATTCGGTGTGATCACATATTTGTGCATTCATCACTTCATTCATTCTCAAACTGCTTTCATTATTCCAATAATAATAAAAATAAACAAAAGACAAACAAACAAACAAAATTCATCACCTCTCAGTCTTTCTGTGCTTCCCTTGCTGTACATAGCTGCTATTCTTTTTCCTTCTCTCTAGTATATTTTTATTTATATTTTGTAAAAAGTCTTATATGTGCAATATCACCCAAATTCATGTTTTACATGAGGTTTTGCTGTCTTATACAGTCCCATGTTACAGATTTTAGCTTTCTTTCCAGTAATATTCATGACCTTAGACTTTCTCTTTCAACCACTGTCATTCCCATACAATGCACTGCTAGTTACAAACACCTTGATAAGCTTTAACCATTTCTATTCATTTCCAAAGATTTATAAAAAACCTTTTTACCAATTCTGTAGAGATTAACCCTCAGCTTTCCATTCCCTACCCTCTTTCTATTTTCTGGTGGCCTGTATTTTAATTATTAGCTCCATGAGTTTACACAGTATATTTAGTTCATACAGTATTTGTCCTTTTGTGCCTGGCATGCTTCACTCAACATAATGTCTTCCAGGTTTGCCCATGTTGGCATATGCTTCATGACTTCATTTTTTCTTACCATTGCATAATATTCCATGGTGTGTATACACCACAATCCATTCATCAATTGATAGACACCTGAGTTGTTTTCAACTTTTGTCCATTGTGAATAATGCTGCTATGAACATCAGTGTACAGATGTCTGTTCGTGTCTCTGCTGTCAATTCTTCTGGGTATATACCTATTAATGGTATTTCTGGGCCACATGGCAACTTCTGGGTATATACCTAGTAATGGCATTTCTGGGCCATATTCAACTTTCTTAGAAACTGGCGATGTCTTTTGGCAATTGTATTTTTGTATTTTTCTGTGTACCTCCTTGGCTAGATTTATTTATAGCTTTTCCTTTCTTTTGGTTTCTATTGTAAATGGAATTTATTTTCTTGATATCTTGTTCATTACTAGTATATAGAAACACCACTGATTTTTGCATGTTGAACTAATACCCCTCCATTTCACTGCATTAGTTTATTAGCTCCAGTAGTTTTGTTGTGGATTTTTCAGGACTTTCTGTATATAGGATCATGTCATCTGCAAAAAGGGAAAATTTTATTTCTTCCTTTCAAACCTGGATGCCTTTTTTTTCTTTCTCTTTTGTAATTGCTCTGAAAAGACCTTCTGTTACAATGCTGAATAACAGTGGTGGCAGTGAACATCCTTGTCTTTTTCTTGATCTTAGAGGGAAAGTTGTCAGTCTTTCACCATTGAGTAAATGTTAAATGTGGATTTTTCTTAGAAGCTTTTTATCATGATGAGAAGGGTTTCTTCTATTTCTAAATGTGTTTTTTATATCAAAAAAAGGTGCTGTAGTTTGTCATATGAGATATACATATGGTATATTGTATACAATATACCGTATACAATGTGGTATATTGTATTAATTAGTTTTCTTCCGTTGAACTACCCTTGCATACCAGAGATGAATTCCACTTAATCATTATGTGTAATTCTTTTTTTTTTTTTCCGAAGGAAGGGCCTTCTTTTTTATTTATTTGTTTCTCTCCCCTTCTCCCCCTCCCCCAGTTGTCTGCTCTCTGTGTCCATTCGCTGCGTGTTCTTCTGTGACTGCTTTCTATCCTTATCAGTGGCACTGGGAATCTGTATTTCTTTTTTTTTTGTTGCGTCATCTTGTTAGTTCTCTGTGTGTGCGGCACCATTCTTGGGCAGGCTGCACTTTCTTTCACGCTGGACTGCTCTCCTTACGGGGCACACTCCTTGCGCATGAGGTTCCCCTATGTGGGGGACACCCCTGCATGACAGGGCACTCCTTGCGTGCATCAGCACTGTGCATGGGCCAGCTCCACACGGGTCAAGGAGGCCCGGGGTTTGAACCTTGGACCTCCCATGTGGTAGGTGGACTCCCTATCCATTGGACCAAGTCTGCTTCCCTATGTGTAATTCTTTTGATGTGCTGTTGGATTTGGTTTGCTAGTATTTTGCTGAGTAATTTTGCATCTCTATTTATTAGGGATATTGGTGTGTAGTTTTCTTTTCTTGTGTTAAGTTTATCTGACTTTGGTATAAGGGTGATGTTTGCCTTGTAGAATGAGTTAGGGAGTGTTCCCTCCTCTTCGATATTTTGGAAGACTTTAAGCAGAAGTGTTAATAATTCTTTTGCAATGTTTGCAATGTTTGGTAAATTTTACCTGTGACACCATCTGGTCCTGGGCTTCTCTTTGTTGAGAAGTTTTTTTTCCCCCTAGATTTCCTAGATTATTATTTTTTTAATTTTTGGAAATTTAATATTTCTTTTTTTATAAACTTTTTTATTAATAATTTTTTGTTACAGGTGTTGTAGGTTTATGGAAATATCATGCATAAAATACATAAAATACAGAGTTCCCATATACCACTTCATTATTAACACTTTGTATTACGGTGGTGCGTTGTAATTCATGAAAGAAATTTTTATAATCGGTAATATTAACTGTAGTCCATTTTTTATAATAGGGTCCACTGTGTTGTATAATCCTGTTTTTCCTTTTAACTTTTATTCCAGTAAAACATATACTACCTAAAATTTCCCCTTTTAATATAGGGAGGTTTTTGATGACTAATCCAATCTCTTAATGGTTTGTTGAGGTATTCTCTTGCTTTTTGAGTCAGCGTAGGTAGTTTGTCTGTAGTACTATTTTTAAAGTTTCACTCACCTAGTTTCTGCAACCCTTTGACTGCTGTCCTGAGCTTTGAAGAGGGTGGCTCTGCCAATTTTTACTAGTTGTTCACAGATTCTGACAACTTGGTTGACTGGAAGCCTTGTACAGTTTTAACATATCTCTAGCATCATACCTTTTAACTGTTCAGTAGCAAAAATAACGATAATTTTGTTATAGAATATTACTACATTATATTGGTTCATAGCTTTGGATTACGGTAAATTCTCAAGACACTTTTGCTGAGAAAAACTTTTAGTTTTGCAAGTATTATAAGAGACAAGAAACTAGAGGAAGAAATTATAAGATACAATAGATTTGGCCAACAGACAACAAAATCACTTTGGAGATTTAAAATGTGATTTATGAACCTTTCTACCAAAAAAAGTTGACTAATTTTGTATTGCTCAAGAGACTAATACAATAGTGTTGTGTTATTTTGTTTTGTTTTTGCAGGAAAGTTGAGGATTCTTTATATTTTCAGGGAGAAAAATTTATCACCAAATACGCTTTCATGATTGCCATGATATTTTTCCTAACATTTTATTTATCTTACCTATATTAGAGCTAATCAGTTTTTATGTTGGCATCCTCCAAGGACAACTTGTTGAAGATTTAGATTAAATTTCAAGTCAATTCCTGGTTTGCTATTCAGTAGATTATAACACTAAAAATATCATCTCTTCATGTCTTTTTGGTCAATTTATTTAAGTAGGATTTATAGAAAGTAGGATATTGTCAATTGCTTCATAACATTTAGTAAAAGGGTTGGCGTTATTTCTAAGTTAAATACAGCTCCTTATGCCAAATGTGGAATTTTTCTCTGTTTCAGTAAAGAGATGAAAGGAAAAGTTGCCACTAGTATTATTAAACATAATTTCAAAAGACTTATTCCCATTAACATTTTTGAATTAGTCTAATCTTATCATTTAGTCCATGAATATTAACAAAATATTGTTCATATAAAAGCTACAATAATTGCAATAACTCTTATTTTATTAAGCACTTGTAATGCCAATATGCACACACTATATATGTATTATTTAATTTAATCTACAGAGCAATCTAATAGCCATAGTTACTATTACTTTTACTACTTTACAGATGAGAAATCTGAAATTACATAGGTGGGTGGCGGGTAATTCTGAGACCAAAACCATGTTGGAAATCTGTTAAGGAGTGTATAGAAACAGTAAAAATGATTGTCCCTGTTTTCAATGGACTTACAAAGAAGTTGGAGAGAGAAATTCAAACAGAAAAAAGAACAATGAGAAATTTGAGACAATATATAATTACATACATAATTTTAAGTACAGCTGGAATTCAAAGAGAGGTCAATAGAATAATCAGTAGAAAATGCTTTATGGATGAGTTGAATCTTGACTATATCTTATTTGTATATAGAGTAGAAGATAAGAGATAAGGACAAAGAAAATTAGCATGTATGGTGGAAGCAACTGAAACAATGAGCTTATGGACACTAGTCATATGTGGAATGAAATTTCCTAATTATCTGAAAAATGGGGATAAAACATTTTTATCAAGGTTTAGAAAATCTTTATAGTTTCTAGTATATTGAAAACGTTCAAAAAAGTATTTTGGTATAATGTGTGACATATATAATAGACCTTAATATTTATAAATGTATGAATTGAATAAAATTCAATATTTATGGCTTAATATTTCCTATTAGGTTTTATTTCCAAAGAAAGTTAATTACTAACTACTTTTTAAATGTAATAATCTATTGGAAGGAAAGGCTTACACACTTTTCCATACACAAGTGGTATTTTTTTCTTTTGCACATATTTTTGCTGTAGTGTCAATAATCACTAAAATTGATTTTGTCCAAACCTATTTTGAAGCAGTTATGTCCCTCTAGAAGATACGATCCCCCCAAAGTAGAAATGTTATATGTCTTATTCACTGCTGTGTTCACGGAACCAAGAACAGTGCCCAACACATGATGGTAGGTTGTCATTATCTGTTGAATGAATGAATGAATGAATGAATGAGTACATAAATCTACAGAGTTTGTGAGTAACATTGCAGTTTTTAATGTGGGAATATTTAAACATTTTCCAAATGTTAATGTTTTGCAAATTTAATAGTCATTTTTTTTACACAAGGAACTAAAGAATAGTGAGAATTCATGTTTACCTAATGTTCCATAGTGATTCAATGTTGAGGACAAAATCTTAAATTTCCTCCCTTTCCACAGTAAAGTTTTCGTTGTGTTACCTTCAACAAATGATAAAGGTACTAAATGGTTTTTCAAACTTGCTGAGTTAGAATCCCACCCCAATTCACCATTTACTAGTCATATGTTTTTGGTAGTGTGGTGGTTTGAAGCTGTATGGACTCCAGAAAAAACAGGTTCTTAAATTTAACCCATTCCTGTGGCATTTATTATGGAATATAGGTGTAAACTAATAAGGTAAGATTAATTCATTCATATGAAGACCTAAAGAAGAATCCTTGGGTAGGAATAAGCCTTGCATATTTGGGGAATATAGGCCACTGTGGTCAATTCTTAGTGATTGAGAAGGAATATAATACTGGAGAGGTAGGCAAATCCAGATCTTATTGGGCCTTAATGGTAAACAGTTTGCATTTTTTTAAGTGTAATATATTTTATGCTTATTTGCAATACAATGCTCTTCAACTGAATGAAATTATATCTTATTTTGTAATTGGAAGAGAAATGAAGATAGAGATTTTAAGTTTCATATATTTACAACTGGATAATGAGAGACAAGTTAGATATATATATGTTTTGTGACATACTACACACTTTTTAAGCTAAGAAAAATCATTAATTGCTCCCTATGATATCTGATTACACTACCGTGTATGCATTTATTTGTATTCTTGTCAACTTTTCTAATCTACTCTAAATTTCTTCAGACTGTGAATTGTTTTTCTCAACCCAGTATAGAACAGGAATTTTTTGGTTGTTAAGATTTTTTTTTATCAAGATAGTCTTGTTACTCTTATGGTTAAAAGTGACAGTATCTAGGGAAGCGGACTTGGCCCAGTGGTTAGGGTGTCTGTCTACCACATGGAAGGTCCACGGTTCAAACCCTGGGCCTCCTTGACCCATGTGGAGCTGGCCCATGTGCAGTGCTGATGCGCGCAAGGAGTGCCATGCCATGCAGGGGTGTCCCCCGCATAGGGGAGCTCCATGCACAAGGAGTGCACCCTGTAAGGAGAGCCACCCAGCAGGAAAGAAACTGCAGCCTGCCCAGGAATGGCTCTGCACACATGGAGAGCTGATACAACAAGATGAGGCAACAAAAAGAAACACACATTCCCATGCCGCTGACAACAGAAGCGGACAAAAGAAGATGATGCAGCAAATAGACACAGAGAACAGACAACGGGGAGGGGAGGGGGGGGAGATAAATAAATAAATAAATAAATCTTTAAAAAAAAAAATGACAGTATCTTGTCCCATTTCTTTTCACTCATAGTCCACAGTTAGCCCTGAGGAAACCACTGTTAACTTTAAGCTTTAATTTCTTAGCATTAGTGCCAGATTTCTAAATAATGTGATTTTACCACAATGCTTTGGTTTGCCAATTTGAGACATTGTCTTCTATTTGCTTCTCTGATAGGTAATAATTTCACAGGCTTAATTCACTAACTTTATGGCCATCTTTTTCATGTATTTAATCATTGTTAAATTCCTTTTTTGGTTGCCCTTTTAACTTTAAGCAACAAATTAGCCTTTATTTCTTTTTTTGTCACTTGTAAACATTTTTTGAATCTTTGCTTTGTAGAGAATGATATTAGTATGCACTAGATATTTTTTAAAAGTTGGCAAGAAAAACTTTGTTCAAATTGAGTATAGAAAACCATAATTGCTTTTCTTCTCCATGGCAATTATGTACTGACCCTGACTTCCAACTCTTAAGTGCATTTACTTCTGAACTATATATGATCTATAAGTAGTCCTGTCTGTGTGATAGCCATAGTTGGCTTGATGGACTTGGCTCTCTATATTTCCATGTTAATATCCAGGTTCTTACCTCGTGGGAACTGGTCAGTTTAGTTATGTTGGCATTTCATTTGACATAGCTCCATATATAATAAGGTCATTTTGAGAATGATTTTTTGGAATATTTATCAGTACTTATTCAATTTGACCTAATTCATTTAATGACAGAATAGAAGGAGTAAGGAAACCCAAATAGATAGAATATATTGTGATCCTCCAAGTTTTTCATTGTTTTCTGAAAAGAAAGTGGTTAGTATGTTGGGAAATTTTTTGTTTACCTCTCTGAGACTTTGCGAAATTATGAGACTTTATCAAGCCTTTTGTCTTTTTATGCCTTATGGCTTTTAGCCCCCGAGACAGTGTGTATTATTTGTAGGACCTGAAAGCAGTGGAGCAAACTTGACAAGTTCTCTATAATCATATTTTTTAAGGAAACTGTGTATTTTTGCACTCAGTCTTTTAGTACAATTAAATCCCTCTTGTAGGCCATGTAATGATAAGGTTTTCTAATATTCTTAGTAAAATATTGGCAATTAGAGTTAGAGAGAACTATGGTAAGTGGCATCCATTCCTTGTATCGTAATAGAGAGTAGTGTTAGACTAAAATAATTTAGCATGTTGGAATATTGATTAGAATCCAGGATAATGAAATATAGGAGGGAACAAATATAAATAAGTGTGGTTAGAGAGGAAAAGTAGCATAAACTCCAGAAGTAGCATAAACTTAACCTCAATAACTGACTTTATATAAAGTTGAAAAAATTCCTCAATAGTAGAGGAATAACAAGATTAGCATGAGTTAACAATGTAATTTGGTTAAAGCAAACACAATATTAGGTTACATAAATAGGAATACAAAAAAAGTAAGAACTTGAGATTATTTTTCCCATTGTGCTTGCCATTGGTCAGACCCTAACAAGAGCATTGTTTCTGGATCTGAGCTCTACCACGAAAGGAGGACATGGAGAACTTGGAGAAAGTTCAGAGGAGGACCACAAAGATGATTAAAGGCTTGAAAACGAAGCCTACAATAAAAATTTAAAGTAGCAGGGATTATTATTCAAAAGAAGAGAAGACTTAGAAGAAGTATTTAACTTTTGCATAAAGGATGGAGACCAGATGTTCTCAGTCTTTATTTAAGGTCAGAAAAAAAGAAATCAACTTAACCTCCAGCATGAAGATTTTAGGTTAGATATGAGGAAAGATTTAGGTTAGGTGTGAGGAAAATTTATACTTAGAATGATAGAATAAGTGACAATCTTTTATAACACTTTAGATCCTTATAGATAACATGGAATTGCCCAAAGGACATTTGAGACATGTGTCATTCTAGTATTAAGTAAACCTGCATTTTTTGTACTCTCTTTTTCTGAGTGAGGAAAACCTAGAAATTCTTTCTGATGATCAGTCCTTATGGAAATATGTCTGGTTGACTTGACAGAGGTAATGTAATTTGAGTTACAAGTCAATTCTGCTTATTATACAGTGTACTATGATGCTCCATTAAATCAGAAGGATAATCAATATGCCCTCTCTGTTTTTTAAACTCTACTTTCTTTTAACAAGACCACACTTTAGAAGAAAAATGACAGCTGTTTATCAATTGCTTTTATGGTAAATATCAGTAAAAAAGATTGGTGATTATATTGAATTTTAAATTTTAATTATTGATTTTAAATTTTATACACTTTTATAAATGCAAAAGAATGTTAAAGTGCTGAGGTAGTGTTTTTCTAAGACTAGTCCTTCCATATACATTTTAAAAATTAAATGGGCTTTTCCAAATCAAACTATTGTTACAATTGTTTGATCATAAATAAAAATTTTGTATTTGCAAGTCAACTGCTAAAGTACTGCCTAACAGAACTAGACTATTGGTTGGTTGTGGGTAGATTTGGTAGACATGTATACTAACAATAGTAACATTCTTCTTGTTGCTCTATGTTTAACATGTATTTTATGTTTTTCCTTTCTTGATTTAAATAACTTCTTTGGTTTTGAGGGTTTTGTAGAAGAAGAAAAAATAAGCTGAGCACTTTATTTTAAGGCAAAGAGCTGTTGTGGTCTACCATGTTCTGTAAAGCCAATATGATGCTGTATAAGAATTTAGAAAAAAAAAGTTTTAAATGTAGTAAAGTGTATACAGTTATTTGTATAAAATAGCCATGTATTATAAGTAATATAAAAATGGACTGATCAATTTTACATAGTTTATAAAACATTCCTACTATATGATGATGTTAAATATATTTTTTTTCTTATGTTAGATGAAGTGTATTTTTTAATAAGAGGGTAGTTTGTTTTACAAGGAAAAGGCAACCTATAATGACTTTACTTTTTAGAAAATCAACTTTTTTTATTCAATAAATTTTACCCAGGTTTGTTCTAGGTAATGTAATAGTTGTAAATGTTTTAAATTTTAAAATACATGGCGTGTTTGTTTGTGTAGTAGCTACAGGGTGATATAGGAATGTTGTATTTACTCCCTGAAGAAGACAATGGCATTTACTAACTTGGTGAATTTAGTATGCTCCAAAACCTGCCTTTAACCTTGGAGACTTAAAAACCTGATTTTTTTCAGTGTGTAAATCCATTTTCAAAGACTCAGAGTTAGCCAAACTCATGAAACTGATCTATGTGTGTATTAGTCAGTCAAAGTGTGCTGATGTAAAATACCAGAAATCAGTTGTTTTCAAATGGGTATTTATTTGGGCTAGAAGCTTACAGTTACCAGGACATAAAGCATAAGTTACTTCCCTCACTAAAGTCTTTTGCCATGTGTTGGAGCAAGATGGCTGCCAATGTCTGCCAGGGTTCAGGCTACCTTGGTTCCTCTCTTCCCAGGGCTTGCTTTTCGTTCATCACAACCAAGCTTCTCTGTGTGCTTTACCTCCCAGGGCTCCAGTTCAAGACTCCCACATCAAAAATCTCCAACTCTGTCCACTGCTATGTCTTTTATCAGTGAGTCCCCACTCACCAAAGGGTGGGGGCTCAACACCCTCCTGGCTCGATCAAAGCCCTAATCATAATTAAATCACACTCAGGTACAGACCAGTTTACAAACATAATCCCATATCTATTTTTGGAATTCATGAACCATATCAAACTGCTACAATATGAAACCAAAATACAACTCATTAAATTACAAGGAAAAATATAACTGAAATTGGACTAGAATATACAAATGAGTATAATCAGCACTTTTCCTCCTGATAGTTAAACCATATGAAAACCTTAATTATAATCTGAAGATCATTTAATGATTTTACAGTGAGAAATGTAAATATCCTAGGGATCAGAAACCCATAAAACTCTCATAGTCTTGTTTGTTGTATTTTTGATTTTTGATTTTTCTTACTTCCTATTCTTTAGGGGAGGGGTGGATTTTATTGTATCCCCTAAATACTGATGACAGTATTTGGAAGGAAGATGAGGCTTATATAAGTAATAGTAGTATAAAATAACAATGTGAAACATGTAACTGCTGTAATACTTAGAGAATAGATAGATCACTTCAGGCTTCATGAAGAATGAGCTGTATGAACTGAGCTTAAAGAAGGCCTAAAATTTTGTAATAGAAATGAGGAGGGTTGTGCATGAATAAGGTGTGGAGGCTGGAAAGATCAAAGCCTTTTTAGAGAACAGAGAGTATATAATCAGAGTTGGCTAGAGCAAAATACATATATAAGGAAAAGTAGAAGATAGTTCTAGACTGGATTATGGAAGACCTTGAACTGCAAGTTAGGTGTCTAAACTTTAGTAGTCAGTTGAGTTTTTGAGTGGGAGAATGGCATGAGCAGAGCTATGCTTTAGAAATAAAAGTTACATGTAAAATAGATTTGGATAGAAGATGTTTGAATCCATCCCAACAAAAGATAATTAAGGGTATAAATTAGGGAGTTAACAGATTGGAACCTAAAAGATGAATATAGCTACTCTGAGAAAAAATTATGCAGTACATGATAATTGACTCAATGTGAAAGAACAAAGGAGAGGGAGAACACAAAGATCACTTCATTTTGGAAGTGAAGTTCAGTCCAATAAATTGTGTTCCAATGGTATAAAAGAGTGAAAATATTTTTTTTCTTTCTGGTAGTTCCCAATTTAACTTTTGCTGATTTTAGGGAAGTTTCTAAATCCTTAAAGAGAGGGATTATTTTACATGAATCAAACCTATTTCTGCCTAATCAAGGTAACACTGTATTAAATGTATCTTTTAAAAAAATTCCCTTCCCAGAGAGACACACAAGACCTTCAATATCCACCTGTGTTTATATACCTTAAAAATCGCTTTATTTTTTCTAACTGTTGACAGTGATATTGCCACATGTCCTTGTGGATGTGTAAACTGATAGAGTCTTTCTGGAGGTTTTATTAAATACTTATTGTGCATGAGCCATTGTCCTACATGCTGGGATATAATGATGAGGAAAACAAACCAGTCCCTAATCTCAAAGAATTTTAAGTCTAGTGGGGAAGATACATATATACAATTTCCAGTTTGATTAGAACTATAAAGGAAAAGTTTAGGGAGCTCAGAGAATATTTATTAGAGGAACCTCATTTAGTTAGGGAAGTCTTCTTTGAGGAAGTCCACTGACCAGGGATCTGAATGATTAATAGGAATTACCTAGCAAAGAGAGTAGAGGTGGGTAGAAAAGTGTTGCAGGTGGAGGGAATAGAAAGGTCAAAGGTTATGAAACAGGAGGTAATTTGGTGCGTTTAGGGAATGGAAAGAAGGAAAATACGACTTGAGATTGGAAAGAGAGGAAGACAGAGATGGACCTAAGGCCAAAGAAATGGGCAGCGGCAAATCATTACAGTATGAATGAAATCACTGAATTTGTTTTATTTCTAGGAATTTATAATGGAAAAATATCAAATAAATATAGAAAGATAAAATGATGCTCATTGCAGTTAATTTTTTTTAATTCTCCTGGTGCCTAGGTCAGATTTATAGTTAATTTTATATCAGTGACAACTTGGAGAAGATTTTTAAAGTTTTCAACAAATTAGAATTGTTTAAAAAGTTTTGATACACATCATCGCAATGAAATATCATAAAGACATTAAAATATGTAGATATATCTTTACTAGTGTAGAAAGAGTTTTCAAAATATTGGTAACTAAAATGCAGGATGCAAAAAATGTAATACCTCAGTCTTGTGAATGTGTAGATATATAGTAATTTATTCACTGTAAACAAATATTATGTCTTAATTTAGTGATAAAAACAATCAAAGGGAAAGTAACTTAGTTAAGATGTGAAGAAAAAGAACTAGAATAGTAATGAGGAAAAGTCTAAAGGTCAAATGCGATAATCTGTTGAATTGAGGTTATTGATGATTGCAAAGGAGTGAAAATCTTGTGTCAGTAGGCTTTTTTAGCTTAGATGTGAAAGTATTAATCTTGTCAGTTAGATCAATATTTTACAATGATCTGGGAACAATTTTCCCAGTGCAGAAATCATTCCTGACTAACCACGTCTAAAATCTACAATGGAAACCCTCTAATAAAATGAATGGAAACTTATCCTATATTATGATGTGAATAGCCAGAGAGGAAGAGTAATGACTGCTCATCAGAGAACAGATAGGTGGTCTTAGGTTTCAGATGTTCATGTGTATCAGCAAGTAACTTTCTTCAGATAATGGATGTCATTTAGATAAAGGGATGTGAATATTATCAGAGATATAATGTGTGAAATGAACTATGCAAAACTAACAAAATTACCTATTGATTTATAATAGTATTTACAATCTTTTTCTTTAAACCCAAAGAAAAGTATGCATCCTTGCCTATATTTAGTTAACATAACTTTTTCTCTCCATTATTTTATTACAATTATTTTTATAACTGAAATCAGTTTTATAATGCTGCTTTTTGGTCTGTGCCAAGAAAGCAGAAAAGAGCTGTCATTATCATTTGGCTTTCACGGCCACATCTAAAAGAACTAAAATGAGACAATATATAGGACTTTCTGTTTAGAAGTTTCCCACTATGACAAAGTGTTAAACAAATAAGACTCATTCCATTTTTTATTAATTCGATTTTCAAAACTGAACCATTAATTTCTATAAGAATGGAATGTAGTTCTTTGGAAAGGTTTAGAATCCACCCAGATATTTTATCATTGTAAGGTAGTTCTTTATTTTTCAGTCCATAAAATGGAACTTTTTTTTTTGGTGTGATGTATTTATTTATTTATTTTTCCATTTTACTCTTTTTTTGGTGTGTGTGGTAAATTGTATTTTTTTGAAGATATATACATTACATTAAAAATATAAGAGGTTCCCATATACCGCCCCCCCCCAGCCCACTCCTCCCAACACCAACAATCTTCCCCATCATTGTGGTACACTCATTGCACTCAGTGAACACATTTTGGGGCACTGCTGCACTACATAGATAACAGTTTACCCTGTAGTTCGCACTCTCCCCCAGTACATTCAGTGGGTTATGGCAGGATATATAAAGTCCAGCATCTGACCCTGCAGTATCATTTAGGACAACTCAAAATCCCAAAAAAATGCTCCCACATCACATCTCTTCTTCCCTTTCCCTGCCCTCAGCAACTACTGTGGTCACTTTCTCCACCTCGATGCTAAAATTTCTTCTATTACTCATCACAATAGTTTTATAGTAGAATATCAGTAAGTTCACTCTAGTCCATGTTTTATTCCTCCATTCTGTGGACCCTGGGATGGTGATGTCCCCTCCACCTCCAGATCAAGACGGGGCTTAGATTCTACATGGACGATGGATGCAATTCCTCTGCTTGCAGTTGTAGGCACTCTTGATTCAGCAGTCCAGAGATTCAAGTCTTCTGAGTATGGACCATCCCTACTCAACCACAGGTTCAGTAAAAGTGACAGAAGAGGCATGTATAGAAAAGTCACATCTGAGTCCAGCTCCATCACACTCAGGAGCACAAACTCCAAAGTAGGGCCCTCTGACATGGTACAGAACTCCAAATCCATCTGCCATGACCATTTACCCTGTGGATCTCCGTAGCCTTCAGGAGAACCAGTACCTAGGGTATCTACTTTGGCTATAAAATGGAACTTAACCATATGTTTTTGTCAGTTTCTTCTGGTTGCCATGCTTAGACAAAAATGATTAAAGAGTTGAAAGTATCCGCAGCAGAAAAGTACACCAATGTTATAGTCATTCAACCTTCCTCTCTGGTTTTCTTCTTCTGGAAGCAGTCCAGCCTCATTGGAAAGGGTAAGGGTTAGTTCTTTTTCATCTGCCATCACACATTCATTATCCTTCTATGAAAAGAAAAAAAAAAGGTACCACAGTGTTCATATGCTGTTTTTTTAATCTAAATTGTCCAGTTCAGAATCCAGGGAGCCTTTATTTTTATTTTTTTTATTTTTTAAAAAAACTTTTATTTTGAAATAATTTCAAACTTACAGGACACTTGCAAAAATAACACAAACCCCATACATAGAACTCCAACATTTTCCAACCCATCCATATACCCAACTCCACTAATTTTAACATTTTGCCACCTTTACAGGCAGCCTTTTCTAAATATATCTCAGCTTTCCCCTATTTTTTCCAGGAGTCTAGTATACATCTTAGCCTATGCTGGAGTTTAGGCCTGAGGCCTAAATTTAGGGACTCCTGTCATATCTAGTTTGGTCAAGAATTAGTAGAGTAGTCTGATTTGTGGAAAGAATATTTAGAATGTACTCTTCTTCCTCTTTCTCTCCTTTCATCAATTCTACTGTGCAATCTATTTTCCAAGCTGCCTTTGCCTATAGGAAAAGACAAATCTGAATTCCTTGGTTTGTCATTCAAGGTACTTAATGATGTCCCTGGTTACAGCCCAACTCCTAAAGGGCAGGAGTTGTAGCGGCTGCAAGACCAAAGAACACACCTGGCATTTAGTCAGGCATAAGCTATATTGAGACTTATGGATAGGAGAGGATCTCTGATGGCATTAGTTCAGAGAATGAAGATCACACTCTGCAAAGAGAAGAGAAAATGAGGGGTGATATATAACTGGTTTCAGAACAAGAACTTCTGTAGGGTATGAGAACAGAGTTTCTGTTAGGGTCACTTGAAGCATACATGTGGGGTCTGGTGATGTTTTCACTATGCTTATAGGAAGGACATTTTCCAAGTACATTTACTGCTTTGGGAAGATTCTACTTTAAGGTAACCATCTATACATCCTCTCCCCTCAGGAAGGGTTATTAACCTTTAATTTTTATCCAGGTCATGCAGGCAGCTATGTGATGGGGACTTAGAGGGGTGCCCTGGGTCCCCACTTTCCCCTCCACCCCAATTCTGTAGATTCATTTTCTAATATTTTATTCTATTCATTTAATGTTTCAACCTCTCTGAATTTCTCATGGTTCCCTAGATATGCCGTATGCTTTGTAGATTACTGTATTGACTGTGTTGAGTGTATGGCCATACTAACCATCTTTACATTTTATTTCATTTAATCTTCTTTCCATGCTATCTTGTAACTTATAATCTTTGTGTCTGTTTCCAAATAGACCTCAACTAACTTTCTTATTCATCTTTAGATTCTAGGTATATGGTACTATCCTGGGCATATGATGTATTCATATTAGCAGATTCACATATGAATAAATGAATGAATGTAAAAATGTTGCTCTTCAGTACTTGAAATTAAAGTAATGGACAGACAATGATTGCTTCCATAGAAGTGAAATAGATGATAGAACGCAAATAGATTGCAAAAGCCATGAGGAGATTTTCCTTACAGAATATTTTATGGAAAATTTTATAGGTATATTTATAATATTGGAAGGGGGAAGTGGACTTGGCCCAGTGGATAGGGCGTCCGCCTACTATATGGGAGGTCCACCGTTCAAACCCCGGGCCTCTTTGACCCATGTGGAACTGGCCCATGCACAGTGCTGATGGGCGCAAGGAGTGCTGTGCCGTGCCATGCAGGGGTGCCCCCCCACGTAGGGGAGCCCCACGCACAAGGAGTGAGCCTCATAAAGAGAACCACCCAGCACGAAAGAAAGTTCAGCCTGCCGAGAATGGCACCGCACGCAAGGAGAGCTGACACAGCAAGGTGACACAACAAAAAGAAACACAGACTCCTGTGTCGCTGACAACAACAGAAACAGACAAAGAACACACAGCAAATGGACACAGAGAACGGACAACTGGGGTGGGGGGGGAAGGGGAGAGAAATCAATAAAAATAAACCTTTAAAAAAATATTGGAAGGAAGCTGAAAATGATCTATGAGTATTCTGTAAGTAGAATTATCTCAGTCTAATGTGCTTTACCCTGTATTCTTGGTTGATGTGTTTAGCCTTTATACAGTTATTTAGGGCAATTGTGACAGAATGAAATAATATTCAGTCTGAATGTATCATAGAAAATATAGTCCAAATGATAATAGTGAGAGGACATGAGAAAGGTCTACTATGAGTTGGAAATACATATTAGTTTTCTGTGATCTACAAAATTTTTGCTTTTTTTACCTATTAAAATAATTTTGAAAAATGATGTGCCACTTTGCCTGTTTTTCAGTTGATACCTAAAATATTGTTTATCATAACTTTAAGTAGCTGTAGAAACTATAGTTATATATGTTTTAAAGAGATTTGTCAGTTTCTTTAAAATGAGCTGCATGTTTAGCTCATTTAATCATTAAAAATATTCATATAATCCATTTGGCTAAATCAGTCTTCATTGTCAAACTACTTAGCTAAGTAGACTTTTTGTCTGTCTAACAGTTTGACTCATTTTTAGATCAAATGAACATGTTAATACACTCCTCTGTGACAATGGTCTCGCTTTGAATTCTAATTGTGAGATAGATAGGTAGAATGATTTTTAAAAATTTAAGTATATATTCATACATGAACATATATAAACAATAAGTGTATAGTGAATGTTGTGAACTTACAAAACAAACATAAATAACACCATTCAGGGGTCCCATACATCAACCCACCACCAACACCTCGCCTTGTTATGAAACATTTTTAACAAATTATGGGAAGAATAGCATCAAAGTCTTACTACTAACTATATACAATCAGATAACTGGCAGAAATGGCATAGAGCCTTGCCAGAATGAAATACACACCATCCTTTTCAAGTTTTTTTGCTTTACTCCTAAGGGATTATTCCCCAGGAACAATGCATTCTTGAATTATTTCTTTGCCTTGTGCTCTGGAAACTTTTATGTTCTGAGACAGTGTACCATAATGTTTGGGAAAGGTGAGAGCTATGCTTTTTTATAAAGGAGGAATAGTGAAACTGAAAGGGGAGAGCAGAAAGGAAAGGAAAATGGTAAGACTGCAGGCACATCGTCAGGCAGATCAGTTTTAAGAAATGGTATATGTGGAAGTTGAGGATCTGGAAATAGATTCCCTTTAAATATCTATATCTGCATTATCTGTAAAAAGACTGCATTATCTTGAAATTGTTGGTATAGGTTATTTCTATGTAATGTCATGGGCATAATACATTATGATCACAAGATAAATGGATTGTGACACCCTGATTACAAACATATATTTGCTCAGAATATACTTTTTGGTGCTTTGGTGAGTACAGCTGTACCCTCTCTATACCTTACTTTTGAGAATGTTGTAGACACTGCAATCCTGTGGCTTACCGATCCTATGAGAAGACAGAGAAGGGATTAGTACATGAATGGTTACAAGGATGGTTATATAGGAGGGGGAGAAAATCCCTGTACTGAAATGTAAATGAATAAAATGAAGAGTTTGAAATTCTAAAAATTGGCAGAGAGAATTTAATGAGTTCAACAACATAGTGATTTGGCTACTTGTAACGTTTGTTTCTTGAAAATACATTTGGTTGATTGATGAATAAGAAGGGAATTAATTATTCACTCTATTCCCTGGTAATATTGACTAAGCATTACTTATATACAAGAGAAGAGAACTTGTACAACTTGGATTTCCCTGTAATTTTTATAATTTCATTTTTTTGAAAATATTTTTTCTAACATAAATCTAAAAGATTTCTAACAAAATGTAGGCAAATAAAATGCATTTTTCATTTACTATTTTATTCACACTTTACAAACTCTGAATACTTTTGGTTTTAAAGATTAATCATAAAGATATCATTATAAAGATTCTTAAAACAAATGAATCAATATTGTCTTAGGATTATAAATGCAATCAATATATTTTAAAGTATGCAATATGGCTTTATGGACTCCATTTTTTATATTGAGTTTTAAAGCACTACAGCATTAGAATAAGTCTGAAACATTAAGAAAGCTTTCTCTTGAGCAGATTATGTACATGTTTGCAAATACACTTAAAATATTTGCATTTTAAACCTGGCTAATTGCTGGTACACAACTAGGAAGTATATGTAATATCAATTTTATTCCCTTTACTGTATTATACTATCTTTATTTTTTAAAACAATAACCTGAGTTTGAGTTTAAAGAACTTATAGCTCAAATAGTGCTTAGAGCTCAAAAGTATAAAATACTGCCTTTGGCAATAACAAGTAAATATTCTAGCAGGTTCAAAGAGGATGGGAATAAACAGTCACTCATTTGCACTTTGTAGAAGCAGTAGCAATCTGTAGACAAGCTATTCTTGCTTCAAAGTTAGTATGGTAGATAGCTTTATGGAAGTCACGATTACAAAAATCCACTTTAATCTTTCTTTCTTACTGGCAGGTGTCCCATTGGCTTGTGGCCAGAGGCTATGAGTGTAGTGCAGCCAGTGTGTCCCCAAGAGTGCTGAAAATGCCAGCACTCCAGCTGGCTCTTCATAATTGTACTGATTGTGGTCTGACAAGCAGAGCTCTAAGAAGGAAATGTGATGAATATACAAAAATATTTTACAAATTTGATCAGATTACAAATTTCAACTCTCTTTTTTCTCCTCCATAGATATGATATCTGCACTTATAAAAATAAGCCCTGTGGGACACTGGGTAAGTTTTTTTTTTTTTCTTTTTTTTTTAAATAAAGGGAGGATAATTTGGATTGTATTTTTGGACCGAAATCTTTCACTCCTCATTATTAAATTAGTCATTTTCCTGTCTGGTGCATCTGAAATTACCCATTAAATAGTTAAACCTGACCTTTATAGATGTATCATTTATTAGGAAACAAATGTATATTATGTACATTTCTTTGGCCTCCTAGAATATTGATTTTAAAAATCTTAGATGATGACTCAAAAATTCTTGGAGGATGATTGAAAAATCATCATGCAACAATTATAAATCAAAAATTACGACTCATTTTCATAAAATCCAACTCAGTAACTTATTTCTAAACATACCAAGGAGTTTGAGATAAAATGCAAGGAGTTTGATATAAAACGCAAATCCAATCCCAGGCTAGAAAAGAAAAGGAAAAAATTCTCTGGACATACTCAAAAAGGAAATGTCAAGAATAATACATTTTTTGGTACAATTTTGTAGAAAGAGTATGTGCCCCTACATTTAAATATTATTGGAAATGTGTAGTACCTCAATGAGAAGAAAACAAAACAAATTAAAAACAAAACATTAAAAATCATTATAACCAGATAGAGAGAAGGGAAAATATTGTCTTTCTTGTGTTCCTCCAAAATCATTTGTTTTATAAAAGCATTTCTGTATTATTCTAGAATTTATAAATTCACATTTTGTTACAGACCCTAATTTTATATTGTTTCAAAAAAAAGTTACAAATACAATAGAGCAAATTATTCCACTTTTAAGGAACAAGTGCTTTTTTCTTATAATGAATTCTTTAGTGTCACAGAGACCTTTTACAGATTCTGAAATAAAGCAATTGAAGGTAAATTCTCCGGTTTCTCTATGGAAAGTCTCTGTTTTCTTAATAATTATGAAAACTCTTCCTATGTACCTCATAAGGATTTGGGGAAGATCAAATTCAAGTGGAGGTGGGAGAAAGGGTGTTACCCAACTTTCTGGGAAGTTCAGTGAAACATCTCTTCTGAGACTGAAAATCTTGATGGTTTTACCTGCTTTACCAGCGTCTGCCACCCATTTCCCTCGGGATTAATGGCTAAAGAAGAAATCCCATTTAGCCAGTGCCGAGTGGGGATGTTTATTAGTTAAAAAGCATAGCTGCAGAAATCTCTCTTTGCTGAAAGAGCTCACATCAAAAAGATTTTCTTTCTAGTGTTTTAGGTTAACAGGACCAGCATAATCCAATGAAGGGGGTGGGCCCTGAACTGGAAACTGACAACTAGCTTTGGTAGTTTCAGTGCATTACCCTGTACGGGTTATTTGAACTCTTTGCTCCTCAATTCACTTATCTGTAAAGTAGGAATAATATTTTCCCATTAGCTACTGGGATTTTGTTAAAATCACATATAGTAGAAAATTTAAAGGTGTTTAGTAAAGAAGTTACTATACAAATAAACTGGTATTATTTTATTGTGGAAATTAGCTATACTGGTTAATTTACTCCTGTTCACATTCTATAAGCATTTACTAAGTGCTTTAGATACAGTAGACACTAAGCCTCAAAACAGGAATACATATAAGCTAGAGCTTGTCTTTCTTTTTATAGTGGGAATATGCATATTGCATATACCTTCTATACAGGTAATTATATATGTATATATGGATATGAACAATACAGTTCTGCTTTTCTGTGGATAGAATATTTATTTACACTGAAATTATTTGTTCTTCATTTTGACATTAGCAATACTGCTTCTTTTTTTGTACATTTTTGTACCTTTTTTGTCATTGCCTAAGGAGATTTTAGATATTTCCTTACCCTACCCCTCCTTTTATTTTTTTCAAAATAATCTGTCCCAACTTTGATAGTTTATTAATTTCTAGAATAAATACATTAATAGTTGAGTACATCTCAATGAACTTTCAAGCTCAGGACAAATTATTTTTCAAATTATGAACCATTATAAATTGGTTTTATCCATATCCTTTTACTTAATACCTCTGATGACTAGTGGTAACATGGCCTCATAGGTTGAAGGGTGCAAACTGTGGCCTCAAAGTGAGGAAATGTAAATGACCCAAATAGTAAACAAACCCCTATTGACACAATTACATGTAAGAATTTTAACACCTTCATTTTTATAGGAATACAGAAATGGGGGGGGGGGGGGTTGTGAAAGTACATTAGTATTTAAAATGCTTGTTCATTTTAGCTAAGATTTACCTTTGTACTCTCAACTAGTAATAGCTATTTCCAAAATATGTTCTTTCCTAAGTTCTTCTTTTGGTAGAGCTAACGATTATTTATCAAATGCCAGAGGGAATTCTGTGATCACAAGTGTACCTTGGGGAGTCATTGAGAATTTTCAATTAAAAAATACAGCCACATGGCACATACCAAAGACAAGCTAACCAAAGAACAATATGCCTTGGAAAATCTGCGAAATATTAATTTAACAATAATTATTCTTATTAATTCTGTTTTTATTACATTTCATAAAGCCTAAACACAAAATGTATTCAAACAGTGGCTTTATTCTTCCCATCTGATGGGCTGCATTGAACCTCAAGTAGCTTAAAATCATATAATGAAAAATCTTGTAATGCATTTTAAAAATTTTATTCTCTCTCTCTTACTCTCAGTGGAGTTTGGAATGACATTTATGAACAATTTCTGATTAACCAACAACAACAAACTTTAAGTCATCTTGCCCCAGCTTCTCTCCCTCTTTCTACTTCCTCTTTTCCATGTCCTAAAACATCTAAGTGAATGGAAGGGCAGAATGCAGGTGTCAACAGTATTTGTAACAGCTCTGTAAGGCAGAAATCAACCTTTTCCCCACCTCCCACTCTTCCACAGAATGTAGTAGGAAAAGCAAACAGTCCATTGGTAACTCTAGCACTAATCTGAACTCTGTTCCATTGTGGTTATGTTGATATTTTATGTTAGATACAGAGAAAAATAACTTCTAGAGCTTCCCTATTAGTAAAAATCTGGATTGAATGGTTTTTCCTTGTCACGACAGGGAAGTTATCCTTGGCACAGAACACTGCTTCTTGCACTTAATATTCACTAAATTGAATTAAAATCATGTTGGTGGAAAGGTAATTATTAATTTGAATCAAGATAATAGACTACTAACATAGGTAATGCTTTTCCTAATTTTCCTTCAATTTCTTCAAAACAACTTTTAGTCTGTGTGTTAAGTATGATATGGCATCTGACGTTTTTTAACTCGCACAAAATTTCTTTTTTTCTAAGCACTTTTTAAAAAGTTCTATACAGAGAGTGATATTCTTTTGGAAGTGAATATTAAAGCTTCTACATAATAAAATTCCCAAGAGAAGAATACCTTGAGTAACAGTGTTTCACTAGAACCAACAAATTAACACCATAGTCTTTGCTTTATTAGTAGAATTGATACATTGAATGGGGATGGGAGAAAGGATACCTGCAATCAATGTGTGAATGACTTTCCTACCATTAAAATGCTTAAAGAAATTCTTGAGTTCACAATCAGAACTTATTTTAGAAGATAAAAAAATACAAAAACCTCCCATCTTTAGCAGTTCTTTTTCTCTTTTGAATCATTTTTGTTTTCATAAAAATGTCATTTAAAAAACCATTGTGATTCCCTTTTTTTTGGGGTAACAAGAAAGATGCTTGTATATTTTTATGAGCCCACTAAACTTAAACAGATCTCTTTAGAAAAATAATGTGGATATATTTTGCTTTCTGTAGCCTGAAGAATGTTAAAATAGAAATGCTTTCTTGAATTCCCTCTTCTGGCTCAAGTTACTAGGTGGTCCCAAGTTACCAGAAGTAAAATTTATAAATCTAACCCCTAGTCTAGACATTTTCCAGCACTGACTGCAGTTCAAAAAATATTAATGTCTAGCCGGCAAAGTGAAATTCCCCCCAGTGATTTTGCAAATGACTCGAAAGTTAACCTTTTGCCAACTGCTCCTTCTGTCAAGGAGGTTATTAAAAAGAATCCAGGCATTTATAAGTATGGGTTTTTTAAAACTGAAACACCTTGGCTTGACCCTTTGTGTCTCCTTCTGTTTATTCAGGCTTGGCCTCTGTGGCTGGAATGTGTGAGCCTGAAAGGAGCTGCAGCATTAATGAAGACATTGGCCTGGGTTCAGCTTTTACAATTGCACATGAGATTGGTCACAAGTGAGTGAGTTTAAGAAAATCAAAATAAATTTTAGAATGCCACTCTTTTGAGCAACTGGTAACTACTGTGTGGAATGCTTGTGCTCAACCATATTTTTCTGCTTTTTTGTCTAATTTCAAAGGAGAATGTTGTCCTCTACATGATATGATACCCATGATTTTGGGCATTAGGATAAATTATCCTAAGAACTAGAGACTTGTTAAATAATATATCTGATTCAACGATTAGTGTCATCAGTGGTGAATGCACCACACTTGTTTCATTATATAAGTTTGAAACGATTTGCTTTAGCACAGTCTCCTCCACACCCAATTCTTTATAGAGTCAAATTATTTAAAATATCTTTTTTTCCCTCAAGTGACAAAACATGTATTTTAAGTTGTCATTGACACCACTACCATAAAATGTACTTTTATTTTTCACCCTCAATGCAGCTTATGAGCATACCTTTTCCAGGCATAAAGTTTGTGCAGCCATTGCAATGTAGCTTGTATTTTCAGGTGCACATGTATGTCACTGAAGAAAAAACAAAACAAACAACTGTTGTTACAAGTGTAGTGAGATAGCCTCACTTCTTTTTAGGGGGACCTAGAGTTTTTAATAACTGTTTTAAATAAATCAACACCAAAGGATAACTATCTTATGACTTCTTTCTGTCTTTCCTGAATCAGAATAAAATCTTTTGTTTCAAATAGTAGGCAATAGTAAGTAAAACCCTTTTCATGTGGAGACAGAGAAATTTGAACATTTCTTTCCCTATTTCAAACATTTGTATTTCTAGGACTGAAAGTTGATGTACTTTTAGTCCATTTCTCGTTTTCTGACATTCTTATAAAGGTAAAAACTAAACAAAAAACCTCCAATTCACTAACAGATTAAGTTCTTTATCAGGAAAGCCCCTTTCTGCTAAAGTAGAAACTATTGACATTTAGCAAGTGGTCAGCTGTATCTGGCTAACAGGAAAATGAGAGAAAACTGAAAAAAATTCTCAGACTTTTGAGCTAAAAGAAGTAGCCTATTTGCAAGAACTCCTGACATTTCTATGATTTAAGTTTTACAAAATGGAAGAGGGAAAAAAAAAAGGAAATGAATGTTTATTATGCACCTGCCTCAGAGGTAATTTCTGAGCTATATGTGTAGTTCATCTTTTTTTTCCTAATTGGAAAGTAAAATTGGGTTAGTCTGTTGCATTATTTTAAAAATTGCAATTCAAATTTTATAAAATTGATATTGATTTATGTATAAATTCAAGTAACAACCAAATTTTAAATTGATTTGATTTAGACACAGGAAAAATCAATATTACACCTAAATGAATGAAGTATGAAAAATACTGGTATTCTAGTTTCCATTGTAATAAACAACAAGAGAACAAAGGGGGAAAGCCAGGCAGTTACCTTCAATTCACTTAAAAGCCTGGCTTTTTTATGACTATCATAATCTTACGCAACCAGATTGAATTTAATAGTATCTGTTAAATTCAATTATATTGAAGGGTTAGGATAAGTAACATACAGCAGGTGAATAATATGTATATGAGAGCACTGATACATCATGCAGACACAAGTTATTCAATGTCAACACATACAAGTCCCATTCCTGTATGTACTTAAATAGTTGAGGTGGCTTCATCTCTTTGTATGTTTTATTAAGATTATAACTGGGCCACCTCACAGTAAAATAGGCTTCCTATTTTACTAACAGGTCCTTCCAGATTTTTTCCTTGACTTTATGGGTAATTCCTTTGAAGTCTTCCTAAGATGAATGGTTTGTATCTTAATGTAAAAGAATTGCAGAAGAATTTTTACCTGTTCCAAAGTGTGAGTGTTAAAAGGAGAAAGGGGGAGAAAATTCCACAAAATCCTTTGACTGAGAGCTAAAAGAAAGGCTTCCATGCAAAAATATTATGTAACAGACCCCCTCTCCCCCCACAAATTAGTTAACTTTTTTTCCATATCTAGTTAATGACCATGTGCCTATTCCTCTATTCTCCTTTTTCAGACAAATAGGCAGAATATGGTTAACACACTCTCTTTTTCAATGTGTTAAATCATTATTTGGTCAGTTAGGGCAAATCTGTTTCAAGGATGAAAATTCCTTAGGGTTTTGCTCTAAAGACTTAGGAAGTCAACTCTGTCATAACTCTTGTCACCATACAATACAGTGATATCTAGTCTTCCTGAAACTAGAAAATAGGTATGGTAAATATAGACAGATAGAGTATACTGATATTTTAGTGGAATGGTTATTAAATGATGTGATGATATCTACAGAGTCATTACAATGAAGAATGGTATTTGAGCATGAATAATTGAGAAAGAATCCTTACTGAATCACTCTACTGTGAATATTTTCTAATTCTCTTTAAATTTTATACAATGTGGTTTTGAGACCAATGTATACTTGGGTAGGAATATAACATCCATTTCAGACAGCTGTAGGGTAACTTTTTCTTTGCCTAGGCCTTGGTGACCACTGTTTTCTTTTTCCAATTGTGAAAATGAGAAATTAGCTTTCTTTTTTTTTTTTTTAAGATTTATATATTTTATTTATGACTCTCCCCTTTTTCCCCCGCCCCAGTTGTCTGTCCTCTGTGTCTATTTGCTGCGTCTTCTTTGTCCGCTTCTGTTGTTGTCAGCGGCACAGGAATCTGTGTTTCTTTCTGTTGCGTCATCTTGTTGTGTCAGCTCTGCATGTGAACGACACCATTCCTGGGCAGGCTGCACTTTCTTTCGCCCTGGGCAGCTCTCCTTACGGGGTGCACTCCTTGTGTGTGGGGCTCCCCTACTCAGGGGACACCCATGCATGGCAGGGCACTCCTTGCGTGCATCAGCACTGCGCATGGGCCAGCTGCACACTGGTCAAGGAGGCCCGGGGTTTGAACTGCGGACCTCCCATGTGGTAGATGGACGCCCTAACCACTGGGCCAAGTCCACTTCCCGAAATTAGCTTTCTTGTCAAATGAAAAATTGAGGTTTATATTATATTTTAAAGACATGTCTAGCTTTAATTTAGGCTATAAACCCAAGGCATTTAATGAAATTTTACAGGAAAGAACACTTTTTTGAAATACTATTATTTTTATTAATTATGTAGTTGCCTGTTTCAGAAATTATAAAGACCATGATGTTGAAGAAGGGTAGTATATTAGTCAGCCAAAGGGGTGCTGATGTAAATTACCAGAACTTTGTTGGCTTTTATAATGGGTATTTTTGGGCAGTAGAAGCTTATAGTCACAAGGCCCTAGAGAGTGCAACTCAAGGTATTTTCTCACCCAAAGTCATTTGCCACATTTTGGGCAAGATGGCAGGCAATGTCTGTGAAGTTCAGCCTTCCTCTTCCTCTAGGGTCCATGGTCCCACCTTTTTCTGATATCAGCTGTAGCCTGGGATAAGTCGTCTCTCTCCTGGGGCTTGTTTCTCTCCGAGATCAACTGCCCAAGGCTCTGGTCTCTGTAGCTGCAAACTATCAGGCAAATAGCTCATCACTTTTCCCAAGGCCACAGGATTCTGTCTAATAGAACTGTCTCTTTTCCTCTGTTCTCCTTCTCCATGCATTTACTTCCCAGGGCTCCAACATCAAAACTCCAACTCTCTGCTCTGCCATGTCATTTTCTCTGTGAGAAAATGTGTGTGGGTAGGGACTCAGCATCCTACTGATGTGGCCGAATCAAAATCCTAATCATAATTTAATCAAGTAAAAGTGAAACCTCTGAATTTAATACAGTCTAATATGCCCAAAGGAACAGACCAGTTTACAAACACAATTCAGTACCTATTTTTGGAATTCATAAACAATACTGAACTGCCACACATAGCAAGAATTCAACCAAATATCTAGCAAATTGAGAAGGCTATTTAGTAAAATCCAAACTGTACAAAAAGAACCTTAAGAAAGTGTCTTTAAAATATTGATATTTTTTAGGGATGTGTATTAAAGTTTATAGGCATGAAATGGCAGCATGTCTGAGATTTGCTTTTAAAAGATAAGAGAAAAAGGGAAAGATGAAGCAAGAGTAGTAGTCTTGATGATGTGTAATGAAGATTCACTATACTATTCCCTTTACTATTGTATTTGTTTTAAGTTTTCACACTCCAAAAGAGTAGGATTTGTGGCTTAACCCATTTGTTAATTAATAGGACTGAATGAACTATAACTGACTTTAAGAGAATTTTTAAAAATTTAAGAATTAAAAAAAATTACATGGAAAGCTCTAGGAATATATTGGTCTTACTTTTGGAAATCATTATTAATGTTTTGTCTTATCCATAGTTGTGTACTTCTATAGAATATTGGTTAGAAGGTGAGTGTTTTTTAAAAGCAGAAGTATGGCATGTCTTCAGAGTAAAATTGTAAATTAGATTGCCAGTGTTAGGAATCTCTAACCCTTGCTCTCTTGCATCCTTCCTTCCCTTCTCTTGCTGAAAGTATCTTTTTTTTTTTAAGATTTATTTTTTAAAATTTATTTCTCGCCCCATCCCCCCATCCCTCCTGTCTCCCTCCTCCCCCCCCCCCCCCCCCATTGTCTGCTCTCTGTGTCCATTTACTGTGTGTTCTTTGGTGTCTGCTTGTATTCTTCTTAGGCGGCTCTGGGAGCCGATCCTGGGAACTTCCAGAGTGGGAGAGAGACGATTACTCTCTTGTGCCACTTCAGCTCCCCTGTTCTGCTACGTCTCCTTATTTTCTCTCCTCTGTGTCTCTTGTTGCATAATCTTGTTGTGTTAGCTGTCCATGTCAGCGGGCACTCCTGTATGGGGCAGCTTTGCCATGCAAGTCGGCATTCCCACGCAGGGCGGCTCTCCTTCGTGGGACCACATTCCCACATGGGCTGGCACTCGGTGTGGGCCAGCTTAGCTTCACCAGGAGGCCCTGGGCATCAAACCCTGGATCTCCTATATGGTAGATGGGAGCCTAGTTGGTTGAGCACATCTGTTTCCCTCCTAAGTGTCTTTAAATGATTGATTAGTACAGAACTTTCGTAAAGGAAGGCAAATAAGAAACATACACTAATTTGGTTGTTTTCAGTTTTGACTTACTATGGATAGAACTGCTGTCAACATTCATCTATTTGTATGGGCATTTACTTTCATTTGTCTTGGATGGCATTGTTGGCAATATAGTAAGTGTTAGTTTATAACAGACAAACTTTTTCAAAAGTGATTGTACCATTTTGCATTCCCAAAGACAATGTATGAGAGTTCTGATTATTTTAGGTCCTTATCAGCATGTGTTATTGTCTCTTGTTTGTATTCCATATTCTTTTTTTTTTTAAGATTTATTTTATTTATTTCTGCCCCTCCTCCTCCACCATTGTCTGCTCTTTATGTCCTTTTGCTGTGTATTCTTCTGTGTCCGCTTGTATTCTCGGCGGCCCTGGAAATCTGTGTCTCTTTTTGATTGTGTCATCTTGCTAAGTCAGCCCTCAGTGTGTAGCACCACTCTTAGGCGGGTTGCGCTGTTCTAACATGGGGCGGCTCAATGCAGGGTGCACTCCTTGCACGTGGCAGTGCTGAGTGTGGGCCAGGTCACCACATGGGCCAGGAGGCCCTGGGTTTGAACCCTGGACCTCCCATATGGTAGGTGGATGCTCTTTTCAGTTGAGCCACTTCCACTTCCCATGTATTCCATATTCTTAATGGTGTCTTAAAAAAGCAGAATTTTAAAATTTTGATGAAGTCTAATTTTCCTTTTTCTTTCTTTTATGGTTTGTGTTTTTTGTGTCCTAAGGAAGTTTTAACTAGTCTTGATTATGAAGATCTTCTATGTTGTCTTCTAGATGTTTTAGCTTTTATATTTCAATCTGTGATCCATTCTGAATTAATTTTTATGTATGGTATGAGGCAAGAGATGAAGTTCAAATTTTCCATATGACTATCCAGATATTCTAGAACAATTTGTTAAGAAGACTGTCTTAATTCTGTTCCATTGATTTATATAGCTATCCTTATGCCATTACTGTGCAGTCTTGATTATTTTATAGTAAGTTTTGAAATAATAGACTGGAAGTCCTCCAACATTGGAGGCATTTTTTTTTCTTCAAAATTGGATTATTTTCTTTGTATGTCCATTTAAACTTTAAAGTTTGTTAGCTTATTCTATGAAAAATTCTACTGGGATTTTGTTTTGGGATTGCATTGAACCCATAAATCAATTTGGAGAAGAATTTAAGTCTTAACAATATTGAGTCTACTGATTTCTTTCAGCAATGTATTATATTTTTGGTGTACAGTCTTTAGTATGTTTTGTTAAACCTTCCCCTAATATTTCATGTTTTTTAATGCAATTGTAAATGTTTTTTAATGCTATTGTAAATTTTTTTTTAATTTAAGTTTCAGTTTCTGATACATAAAAATAGAATCCTGTGACCTTTTTTTTTTAAAGATTTATTTATTTATTTAATTCCCCCCCCCCCTCCCCCCCCCCCCGGTTGTCTGTTCTTGGTGTCTGTTTGCTGCGTCTTGTTTCTTTGTCCGCTTCTGTTGTCCTCAGCGGCATGGGAAGTGTGGGTGGTGCCATTCCTGGGCAGGCTGCTCTTTCTTTTCACGCTGGGCGGCTTTCCTCACGGGCGCACTCCTTGCGCGTGGGGCTCCCCCACGCGGGGGACACCCTTGCGTGGCACGGCACTCCTTGCGCGCATCAGCACTGCGCATGGCCAGCTCCACACGGGTCAAGGAGGCCCGGGGTTTGAACCGCGGACCTCCCATATGGTAGACGGACGCCCTAACCACTGGGCCAAAGTCCGTTTCCCTCCTGTGACCTTTTAAACACACTTATTAATACTTGTAGAATTTTTTTTGTAGATATGATAGAACATTTTATGATGTGCATAGCATCTCTAAATTTTCATTTCTTCCTTCCAATTTTAAATTTTTTCACAATTTCTTGACTTATAATATTGGCTAGGACCTTCAAAACAATGTTGAAAGGAAATGGTGAAAGTAGACATTCACCATTAAGTATGATATTAGCAGCTGGTTTCTCATGGATACCCTTTATCAGGTTGAAGGAGTTCCTTTCTAGTCCTTGTTTATAGAGTTTTTGTCATGAAAGGCTTTTGGATTTTGTCAAATGCTTTTCTGTACCTATTAAAATGATGGTGTAGTTTTTGTCCATTATTCTGTTTATATGATGTATTACATTACTTGATTTCAGGTTGTTAACCAAATTTGCATTCCTGGATAAATCTCACTAAGTCTTGGTGTATTACCCTTTCGATAAATTGCTGAATCCAATTTGTTAAAATTTTGCCATGGATTTTTCTGAATATGTTCTTGAGAGATATTGGTTTGTACATTTATTTTAATGCCTTTATCTAGATTTAAGAAAAATACATGTAACATTTACTTTTAGCATAAAACATAAATATATATTCACTTGCCAGTTTTTTGCTGGTCATTATAATTTATAGAGGGAATGGTGATGAACATTGGTTAATCCCAGTGTTAAATAAAGGTCAGTTTAAAGATTTTCTGCAACATATTAGAATATTAAGCATGGTATCTCTGTGTTGTGGGGCGAAAAAATTACAATGCTGTATACCTTTAAAAAGCATTGTAAGGGGGAGCAGATGTGGCTGAAGCAGTTGAGTGCCCACATCCCAAATGTGAGGTCCTGGGTTTGGTTCCTGATGCATCCTAAAAACAAAACAAACAAACAAACAGACTCAGGGGAGCCGATGTGGCTCAGTGGTTGAGTGCCAGCTTCCTACTTGGTAAGACTTTATTTTGCTTAGAGGAGACACATTTAAAAATTGGCTAGTTGGCAGTAAATTTCTCTAAAGAAAAATTTAATATGTCTTCAGACTTTAAAAAAAAAACTTACCCATGTGCAGAAAATATTTCTCCAGTTGACTGACTTTCTGATGGTGGCCAGTTCTTGGTAGTTTGGTGTTATATTAGGAAAGTGTTTTGCTATACACTTGGCTCTTATAACCAATTTAATATACTTTCTTTCCTTCCTTTCTTTCTCCCTCACTGCTTTCCTGTCTTCCTACCCTCACCCCAGTCCACCCTCCCTCCAATCATTCTTGTGTCATCCAACTAAGAATGCTTTCTAGTCCTGGGGGTCATTTCCCAGTCCTACATGCATAGCTTTTGAAACTTGTCTCCTCTCACCATTCTTGCAAGAGCATAGGCTATTAATGGTTTCTCATAGCAATTCTGCATCATCTTGGATGTTTCCATTTTAATGAGTCATAGCTATTATGTATATGGCTCGGGAAAGAACAATTAACATAGACCCTGGCACATAATAAGCACTCTATAAATAATTTTTCAAGAAATGGACTTATGATTCAACTTTTCATTCAATGGAAAATATTCTTGTTTACTAAGTACATTGTACTTACAGATTGTTCCAGATACTTTCATTGCTGAATAGAAGTGAAAATGTATGGTATGATCAGATGGAAGTAGGGTTAGAGGGAAGAGAAGAAACCAGCTGACATTTATTTACTGGTGCAAGAAATTCGATTTTAAGATAACTGATGAGGCAGAAGAGTTGGTCAAATAGAAAAACAGTGAATTATTTAGGAATTTTCTTTAAGGGTGACAGTAATTGTGTAGAGATATAAACTTGTGTTTACCACAGTGTTTCTCGTCCTTTTGCTGTACATTATATTCACTCTTGTTATCTTCTAGGAGTTTTATGTGTTTAACTCTTATATTTAGATCTTTGATCCCATTTAAATTTTGTATATGATGTGAGGTAGGAGTTCAATTTCATTCTTTTTTCAAGTGCCTATCCAGTTTTCCCAACACCATTTGTCAAAGAGACCATTCTTTCCTCAGTTAATGTACTTGTAATCTGTATCAACAATCAGTTGTCTATAATGTGTGGTTTTTTTTCTGAACTCTGACTTCTATTCCTTGGTCTATATGTCTATCCTAAGCCAGTACTATATGAATTTGGTTACTGTAGATTTGTAGTAAGTTTTGAAGTTGAGAATTATGAGACCTCCAACTTTGTTCTTCCTTTGCAATATTGATTTGGCTATAGGGGCCTTTACCATTCCATATTAATTGAGAATTGGCTTTTCCATTTCTGTAAAAAAGCCTGCTGGGATTTTGATAGTGTTGCTTTGAAAACTAGATAGATTTGGGTAGCACTGATCTCTTAATGACATTGTCTTTCTATCCATGAATACTGGATGTCTTGCCAATTGTTTAGGTCTTTTATTTATTTCCGCATTTTTTGTAGTTCTCAAGTGTACAAATCCTTCATTTCCTTGGTTAAATTTATCCTTATGTTATTAGGAGCTATTGTGAATGGGATCACTTGAATTTCCATTTCATAATATTCTTTGCTGGTGCATAGGAACACAACTGACTTTTGCATTTTTATCTTGTAGCCTCCAACTTTATTGAATTTTTTTATCAGTCTAGCAGTTTTCTTGTGGATACTTTGGGATTTTCTGTGTAAAGGATCATGTCATCTGAGAATCAAGAGAGTTTTATTTCCTCCTTTCCAATTTACATGCCTTTTATTTTTTTCTTGCCTATTTGCTCTAACAAGGAGCAAATGTTGAACAGTTGTGAAAATGAGCATCCTGTCCTGTTCCTCACCTTTCATCACTGAATATAATGTTGCTGTGGGTTTTTTATATATGTCCTTTATGTGTTGAGAAAGTTCCCTTCTATTCCCATTTTTCTGAGTTTTTTATCATGAACAGGTTTTTATTTTGTCAGATGCCTTTTTTTATAAATCATTTGAGGTGATCATGTGTTTTTTCACTTATTTTGTTAAAAGGGTGCATTTACATTGATCAATTTTCCTGTTTTGAAACACCTTTGCATTCCTGGGATAAGTCCCACTTGGTCTTGTATACAATTCTTTTAATATGTTGTTGAATTTGATTTTCTGTATTTTGTTGAGGTTTTTACATCTATATTCATAAGGGAAATTGGCCTGTAGTTTTCTTTTTTTGTAATGTCTTTAAATGGCTTTGCTATTAGAGTAATGTTGGCTACATAGAATTTTTTGGAAAAGTTTGAGAAGGATTGGTGTTAATTCTTTTTTGAGTGTTTAATAAAATTCACCAGTGAATCTCTCTGGTCCTTAACTTTTCTTCATTGGGAATTTTTGATTACTGATTCAATTCCTTTACTTGTTATAGGTCTTTTGAGATCTATTTCTACTTGAGTTAGTTTAGGTAAGTTGCGTGTGTCTAGGAATTTGTCATTTCCTCTAGATTATCTTATTTGTTAGCAAAAAAAAATTGTTCATATATTCTCTGATAATCCTTTTAATTTCTGCAAGATCAGTAGTAATGTTCCCCCTTTCATTTTTGATCTTAGTTACTTGTGCTCTTTCTCTTTGTCAGTCTGGTTAAAGATTGGTCGATAATATGGATCCATTCAAAAAGCCAACTTGGTTTCATTTATTATTTCTCTTGTTTTCTATTCTCTGTTTCATTTATCTCCACTATAATATTTATTATTTCTTTCCTTCTACTTATTTTATGCTTATTTTGCTCTTGTTTTTCAAATTCATCCAGATGTGACGTGAGTTTACTGATTTGAGATCTTTCTTCTTTTTTTATATATTTACATGCATAGCTATAAATTCCTTCTGAGCACTGTCTTCACTCCATCCCATAAGTTTTGGTATATTGTGTTTTCATTTTCATTGATCTCAAGATATTTCCCAGTTTCTCTTGTGATTTCTTCTTTGCCTCATTGATTAAGGATATGTCACTTAATTTCCACATATTCATGAAGTTTCCAGTTTATCTTTTATTATGACCCTGGCTTCATTCTGTTGTGGTTAAGAAAATGGTTTGTATAATTTTAATCTTTTAAAATTTATTAAGACTTTTTTGTGACTGAACCTGTGGTATATCCTAGAGAATGATGTGCACTTGAGAAGAATGTATGCTCTGCTGTTTGGTACAGTACTCTGTATATGTCTGTTAGGTCTAGTTGGTTTGTAATATTGTTCAAGTTCTCTTTTTTCTTATTAGTCTTCCATCTGAAATCTTCACCTTTTACTGCAGAATTGTCTATTTGTCCCTTCAGTTTCATCAATATTTACCTCATGTATTTTGGAGCTCTGTGATTAGGTGAATATATGTTTATAATTGTTATATCTTTCTGGAGAATTGATCCTTTTATTAATATATAATGTCCTTCTTTGTCTCTTGTTTGTCTTTATCTTGGTTTCTGGCTTAAAGTCCATTTTATCTGACATTAGTATAGCTACCCCTTTTGTCTAGTTTTGGTATCAGGGTAGTATTAGTCTTTTAAAATGACTTGGGAAGTTCTATCCATCCATCCATCCATCCATCCATCCATCCATCCATCCATCCATCCATCTATTCTGGAAGAATTTTACAGCTAAGGACAATGGTATTTCTTTAAATGTTTCATAAAATTCATTGATAAAGCCATTTGAGCCTTGAGTTTTCTTTGTGGAAGATTCTACATTAATAATTTATTTGTAAGATATAGGGCAAATCTTTTTGAGTCTTTTTTTTTCTTATAATCCTGTCTTCCAAAGTATTAGTTCATTGTCTCAATTTGCAGAGCTGCTGTAAAAAAACAATACAGACTATTTCACTTAAAAGACAGAAATTTATTGTTTCATGATTCTGGCCACTAGCATGTGAAATCAGTGTTAGTAGGGCCACATTTCCTCTAAAAGGAGAGGATCAATTCCATGCTTCATTCCTGGCTTTTGGTAGTATTCCTTGGTGATCTTTGACTCATTGATTTTGTAGTTATTTTCTTTCCTTAAATAAACACTTAAAGCTATAAATTTCTTTCTGAGCATTGCTTTAAGAGAAATCTCACAAATTTTGTTAGTGGTATTTTCATTTTCATTCCATTGAAATTATTTTTTTGTGATTTCTTATTTGGTTGTGGTCAGATAATAGACTGCGGTATTTTAGCCCTTCTAACAATGAGACTTGCCATATGATCCATTGTATGTTACATATTTATGCTTGATCTATTAATTACTGAGAGCAGAGTATTGAAATCTATGAATGCTTATGGTGATTTATCTATTTCTTCTTTTAGTTTTGTCAGTTTTTACTTCATATATTTTGAATTTTTCTTATTAGGTGTATTGACATTTAGGATTATTATGTCTTCTTGCTAAATCAACCCTTTTTTTCAGGATGAAATGCCCTCTTTATCCTATCTAATAACAAGTAATATTCCTTGTTCTGAAATTCATTTCTGTATGTTGTGAAATCTACTCCAGCTTTCATCTTATTGTTTACATGGTACATTTTTAAAAAATCATGTTACTTTAAACTTACCTGTGCCTTTATATTTAAAGGGGATTTGTCTTTGATAGCTGATAGTTGGGTTTTTTTTTCTCTGTCTGATAATTTCCATCTTCTAGTTTTATGTTGGGTCCACTTAGATTTAATGTAAGTATCGATATAACTGCTATTTGTATTCTACTTTTCCCCATCTGTTTTTTGTTTCATTATTCTCTTTCTCCAATTAAATTAATATTTTGTAAATATTCAATTTTATCTTCACTATCCAGTAATTAGCTTTGTCTCCTTATTTTATTATTTTCTGGCTGCTTTATGGTTTGCATGAGTGTTTATCATAGTTTACATATAAGTAATATTTCACTTCTTCTGAAATGTAAAGTATTATATTTCCTTTTCTTCCCTCCCATTCTTTGGTTATTCTTCATATGTTATAAATTCCACAAGTCTTCCTTATTAATCTAATTTTTACAGTAAATTACCTTTTACAAAAATTTGAAGATAAGAAATAATACTGTATTAGTCTGGGTTCTCCAGGGCAACAGAACCAATAGGATATGTCTGTAAATAGTTTGAGATTTTATAAAATTGTCTTATGTGACTGAAGGGTTGCACAAGTCCAAATTCTGTAGGTCAGGCTATAAACCAGGGTCTCCAATGAAGGTCCTTGATGAGCTCACCAGGAGATACTGGCTGTCTGAAGTAGAGCTGCAAATTCTCTGAATGCTAAAATCACTTCTCCATTTAAGGTCTTCTACCAATTGAATGAGACATCATTCATTGCTGACAGCAGATCTCCTCATTTGATTTTAGATGTAATCAGCCATCTATGCAATCATCTCCCTGATGACTAGTCCATGAAATGCCCATGTATTAGCCCAGTTTTTGCTTGTCAACCAGGCACCATTACCTGGCCAAGTTGACACATTGGCCTAACCATCACAGTCCCCTCCTTGTCAACACATACACATCACCTTAAACCATACTTAATCTCTAAATAAAAACAATAACAGAAATATATATTTTTTGCCCAACAATACTCAGTTCTCCTGCATACAACTAAATGCACTAAATCCCTCCAGTATAGGGTGCAAGTCCTTGGGTAGTATTCATTCTTTAACTTGACATCCTTAAGTACTATGACATGAATCTAAAACTATGTCATATGGTAAGGGAAAAAGATAGGGGAGAAAACAAAGATAATTTGTTTTATGTACATATACAAATATACTCATTAAAATAAGGAAGAAATATTCATGACCATTACAGGCCTCATTTCTGGAACTGGTCACATGGTTTAAGTTTGTATTTATCACTACCATCTTCCACTACCCATTCCATGTTCAATGGATTTTTTAATTTTTAAAATTGCCTTGCTGTATATAAAAGCTAACATTACTCCTTATAACCACAGTCATATATACATATTGGTGCTATTAATTATGTTCACAATGTTGTGCTATCATTATCATCCATTATGAAAACATTCCCATCATTCCAAGTAGGAACCCTGTACATTTTAAGCCCTAACCCCACATCATCATCTGTTAATTTATATTCTAGATTATGACTCTATGAGTTTGCTTATTCTAATTATTTCTTTTCAATGAGACCATATAATATTTTCCTTTTGTATCTGGCTTATTTAATTCAACATGTTGTCTTTAAGGTTTATTCATAAAATATTTCCAGTACAATGTTGAATAACATTGGTGACAGTGGGCATCCTTGTCTTGTTCCTTATATTAAAGGGAAAGCTGTTACTCGTTCACTGTTAAGTAGCATGTTAACTGTAGGTTTTTCATAGATGCCCTTTATCATGTTGCGGAAGTTTCCTTCTATATCCTAGTGTTCTAAGTGGTTTCATCAAGAAGTGGTGCTGGATTTTGTCAAATGCCTTTTCTGCATCAATTGAGATGAGTATGTGTGTTTTTTTCCCCATCATTCTTTTATGTGATGAATTATATTAATTCATTTTTTTAATTTGAAGCACTGTTGAATACATGGGATAAATACCAATTGATCATGATGTATAATTCTTTTAGTATGCTGTTCAATTTGATTTGCTAGTATTTTGTTGATGATATTTCCATTTCTATTAATAAGAGATATTAGTCTGTAATTTTCTTTTCTTGTGGTATCTTTAACTGGCTTTGGTATGAGGGTGATGTTGCCTTCAGAGAATGAATTATGGAGTGTTGCATCCTCTTCAATTTTTGGAAGGGCTTGAGCAGTATTGGAGTTAAGAATGTTTGGTAAAATTCCTCTGCAAAGCCATCTGGTCTTGGGCTTTTCTTTGTTGGGAGGTTTTGGTGACTGATTCAATGTCTTAACTAGTGATTGGTTTGTTGAGGTCTTCCAGTTATTGAGTCGATGTAGTTTCTAAGAATTTGTTCATTTCATCTAGGTTATCTAATTTATTGGCATACATATGTTCACAAAATCCTCTTATAGTCCTTTTTATTTCAGCAGGGTTGGTAGTGATAAATCCCTTTTTATTTCTGATTTTTGTTATTTTTTATCCACTCTTTTTTCTGTCAGTCTAGCTGAAGGCTTATCAATTTTATTGATCTTTCGAAGAACAACTTTTAGTTTTGTTCATTCTATTTCATTTATCTCTAATCTTTATTTCCCTCCTTCTGCTTACTTTAGGTTTAGTTTGCTTTTCTTTTACTAGTTGTTACAGTTTTGAGAGTAGGTGTCTGATTTGAAGTCTTTCTTCTTTTTAACGTAAGCTTTTAGAACTATAAATTTGGCTCACAGCACTGCCTTTGCTTCTAACATATCCTAGATAGTGATCCATATTTACTTGAGAAGAATATGTGCTCTGTTGTTGAGTACCTTTACTTTTGAAGGATCTTTTCATTGGATATACAATTTTTTTATGGCAGTTTTTTGAGCAAACGCACCCAACATATGAACTCACATTATGTATCATGATGATACATGGAGTTTAATGATGCTGGAGGGTGAAGTGTGAAAAACAGGAAGTTGTGAGGTGATACTAGACAGGTAGCCAAAAGGTAGATAATAGAGGGACTTATATACATATTAGGGAGCTTACACTTTATTTTTTGGATGTAGGAAATGACTAAATAATTTTGAACTGTGATGGCATGGTAAAATTTTCATTTTAGAGAGCTCGCTCTAGAAGCTGCGTGTAATATGCCTTTCACATAGGAAACCATGCTGTTGTCCAAGGTAATACTACTAATATTATTTTTGAGGGGTATTACCATGGTCCAGAGCATGTTCTGTACTGTGAATGCAAATAATCATAATTAACTCCCCTTTTAAAATAAGAATTAACTGTCACACAGAGAGATTAGGTAAATTGCCCAAGATCACATGGATTGTAAATAGTAAAGCTTGCATTGGAAGCAAGCCCTCTGACTCTTGAAAATTGCTCCTAATCTTTCTACTGTACTAGAGAGTACTGTAGCTGGAACTAGGAAGATGGTTATTGGGGTTGGATTAAAGACTCTTTCAGGAGATAAAATTAGCAGGATTTGATGAATTATTGTATATTAGTGATGAAAGAGAGGAAATGAAGTTTTTCTCCCTTTTTCTACCTTTAGTAAGGTCAGAGAACATAGTGGTGCCACCCACTGAAAGAAAGGTGGATCCAGTTTAATTGAAGAAGTAAGGAGTTCAGCTTCTGACATGTTTAGGTCGAGGTACCTGTAGAGTATCCAAGTGGAAATATACAGAAGGCAATTGGATGTGTAATTCAAAATTTAATAAGATAGTAGGGCTAACTATATTAACTTCAAGAGTCGTCCATAAATGTAAGGTCCCGGAGAACAAGTATAAGATAAAAAGGGCAGAGGGCTCATAAAGTATTATATGTGTATATAGTATTTTGCAATGATTTTAACTTTAAGCTTTGGAAGTATTATTTAAATTGCTATATCCCCAAATATTGTGTTTTATAAACATTTGTCATTATATAATAGCCATCACTAAGGAATGGCCTTCCTTGTAAGAACTGAACTTAGCAATTTAGAAGTTCTTATTGTGGAATAATAAAGCTTCATTTGGGTATTTCAGCCTGAAAATGTAAATAGGTCTTGACAGTTATGAGCACCATGCTCTTAAGACCTCTGTCCTTGAAAGTGGTGGCTATTACATAATCATTTTTGCATCCACAATGTCTATTATATACTCAACTTTTATCTGTGGAATAAAAGGTCTTCAAATACTAAATCCATAGGGATTGGAACTCCAAGATTTATTCCTGCATACTTAACCTTTTGAATTTATGTCATACCTATATTTGAATCTATTATTGATAATGAATTCTGGTCTTAAAGAAAAAAAATCTGAAACATATATTACTTTAAAATAATATAGCATATATAGTTGTTTTTCAAATATTTGGGGAATGGATAGAGTAATTATAGAATTTCTTTAAACTTCACAGCAATATTCCCTTTTTGAGTGACATACAGCATGAGATGTCTGTAATTTAAAAGTTGAAAGTCTAACAAACTTATGTAAGTGTCTAATTTAATTTAAAAATCATATTTCTAACATGATGTTTGTGCGTATGCCCAAGGATGTATGGCATAGACTAGTGGATTATGTCATGTCTGTAGAGGGGGAGAAAACCTCTACCAATATTGCTTTTTTACTCACTACTTTCTAAAATTGAAGTAGATTTTTATATTCTAGTGGCATATTTGTGTTAATCACTTAAAAATAATACTCTAATTCTTATAATTGCTTAAGAAATATGTAATATATTTTACATAGTTTTACATATGAGTATATGATAGTTTTTATACATAATAAACAGCAAAAATGATACTTACTCCTTCTTTTATGATGTTATTTTTCTCCAACAGTCAAGTTGGCACATAGACATCCTGTCAATACATTTCCATAAGTAAATTTAAAAATAAAAATAAAAATAGGATCATATGTATATGCTTTGATTTTTAAAGCTATATTTCTCTATTTCTAGCTTTTATTTCACAGATCAGCTCCTGAATTATCTTTTAACCATTTATCTACTTATTTATTCTATTTTAATTACAGTAGCTTCATAATATATTTGATATCTGATAAAATATTGTTTTGCATTTTCAAGATTGCTATTACTCATTTTTGTATATTTTACTCCCAAATGAACATGAGGCATTTTTTTACAAGTTTTTAAAAAATATCCTTTGGGATTGTGATGGGAAAGCATTGAAAATATAGGTAGGAACACAGTATTTCTCTCCATGTATTTAGATCTTTATTATAGTCATCAGTAAAGACTTTTTATTTTATTCATAGGATCTTATCCTTTGTTTGTTTTAGGCATTTTTTTTTTTTAATTTTGCTAATTTGTGAATGGGATCACTTTTCTTTATATTTTCTTATTGGAACCAGAAATGCCTTTGTTTTTTTGTTTAATGTTGCTTTTATATCTGGTCATCTTAACTTTCTTGTTAGTTTTTATATTGAGCTTCTTGGAAATTTTAAGTAGACAGTTGTAATTTCTCCAAGTAGTATGTGGTTTGTTTTATGTTTTCTTTCCAATATTTTTACCTTTAGATTTATTTGTTTGTTTATTTTATTTATTTGTTTTGACTGGTGTCTCTAATAAAATATTATAAGGTATCAATGATAGTGTCTCAGTCTTGATATTGATATATCATCTTATCAAGTAACATAGCAACCATACTTCTAATGTCTTACCATAAACATAATAAATGTTTTCCTCATATTTTTATTTTTCTCTAAGGATTTTTTTTTAGAAATCAGGAATAGATTTTGAATTTTATGAAATGCTTTTTTGGCATTTATTTTGATGAAATGCCCTGGATTCAAATTCTATCTTTGCTGCGTAGCAGCTTTGTGGCCATGGGCAAGTTACTTAATTTTTCTGTGCTTTAATTTCTTTAGCTGTAAGATAGAATATAATGGTCAGAAAGTAGTTATGATATATAAAGTACTTAGAATAATGCCTATCATATATTAAGCACTTTATACAAGATTTTCATTTTAAAGATTTGTTACTATAGAGCTAACATATTTTTGTTGATATATACTGATTACATAATATTGAACCACCTTTGCATTATTAGGATAATCCTTGCCTGATCATGAATAGTTTTTTTCCAATTTGTTGATAATGTTCAACTTGCTAACTTGGGGAAGGAGGTAATTCTTGCACTTCTCTACTAAATGAAATTCACTTGTAGGTTCTTTTTTCTTGTGCTGTTTCATCCAGGTTTGGTATCATAGGTTAGCCTTATATATTGACAATCTTTTTCTGAACTTTTTCTTGTAAGGACCATGTTCAATGAGAATTTAAATCTAAATGCTTTTATTAAATCTTTTTAGACCGTTATATACACAATCTTTTCTTTTATTAATTATCAAAATCATTGTGCTAATACATTGCCACAACATCACACCTCCATCTTGAAACAGACATTTTGTACCATATAGTCTAATGCATGTTTATATTTTGAAAATATAACCTTGTAAATGGTAATGATTCAATAATAATTTACATAATCCAGTTGGTTTTGCAAAACTGTATTAAATTTGTAATGTATACTTTACTTCCAAAAGAGAGTTAATTTAATTGAGAAGAGATATCATTCATAATTAAGCTTAGCACCTTCAGCAATGTAGCATAGTATTTGGAAGTTTGTAGACATTCTGTCAATAATTGTGCATGAATGAATTAATAAATGATGACTGTATGCATTTTAAGTTCTATCTCTAAAATGAAACTTGTAGCTCTTTTAAGCCACCTTTGGAAGAAGGAAATACACTCTTTTTTTCTGGTATGTAACATCTTCAGGCAGTATAGCATGTCTGAAGCGTTTTCCTCCACGTAGTGCCATGATTCTTAACCCAAACTAGTAAAACCATGCCTGATATTGTTATTTGTTGATTTCTTCTCATTTGTATTAGATTTTGCTAATCCATCTTAAAATTTATAATATTTTTCAAAGAAGAATTTATATTATTGTTGTTATTATTAAAATTGTACCACATTTTGTCTTTTAGTAAATATTAAATTCTGGTCAGGGCCAATCAGAAGCCAAAATTATGCTACATATTTATGCATATGTGTGAGTGTATGTTTATATAGACACACTTGTATACACTCATGCACACACATATACATTATATAATATATATCATATAGGCATTTGCATACATATACATATTCCCATGGTAGCTAAATGGATAATAGTAATAGAAAGAAGTTCCTTAGCAAAGTTATTCTAATAAATATCCTACAATTAAATTTTTGTAATAATTAAGTGCTTGACAGGATATACACTGACACAAAAATAGATAACACCATTATGTATCTGGAACTAGACAAAATAAAGTAATGTGTGTTCGAGGTGTATTACAGAATTAACAAACCTATTGAAGTAGAATTTAGTCACTATCAACTTTAGAAACTTTGGTAAGCCTTCCCTTCATTTTGATGGAAAAGCAAAGAAATGAATTCTTATACTGATTGATTGATATAAATTTCAGTTCCCACAAATTTTGCCCATAATATTCAAGAAGATAAGAATGCAAAACTTTCCTTGTTCCAGCTATCTTCCCTATCTTTGCCATAAGCTTTGTACACACACACACACACATTCAACATCTTAGTGTATCTCTAATAGCTTGTTTCCTTTGGATCCTGGCATCTATACAGTTAGAATGAAAGGAAAAGAACAGAAAATGGTAATAGAAAATGTGTAAATGTATCACAGTAATTTCATAAGCTTTTGGAAAACTAGTTTTCAACTCAGAAGTGCTTATACTAAATGAGAACACTGTTTTGTATAGGTATAGAAAGAGGCTAGGTCCTAGAATCTTTTAGGCAACAGCCTTGTTAACCATCTTCCTATATAATTTCAGAATCTTGAGTTCACTAATTTCAGCAAATTGTAAATAAAGTCCAAAAGTAGAAGAGAATTCCAAACTCTGCTTTAGAAAGCACATGAGCAAATTGTAATAATTATCCTATTGGGTAACTACCAAAATTTAAAATGTTTGCCAGATGTGGGTGTAGAAGGCTCTAAGTATGCCCCTTGAACTCAGTCTTTGCTTTATTATAACAAGTTTTCATAGTCAGGATCAGTTGTGAATAAGAGCAGGTCAAAGAGAATATGAACAGAAAATAATTCTGGAGAAAGAGTGTCCCTTTATTCCCTTTATTTTTCTGTTACAATGAAAGGACTTAACTTTGAGATTTTATAGCTGTTACAATTTAGACTATAATTATCTCATCACTTTAAAAAGTTATTTCTTAATCATTTTTTAAAAATGATTATTCTTTAATCCTGTAATTGTATATGTGGTATCTTTTTTGAAGAACTGAGTAATCATCTATTTTCCCGTTCCATGGCAGAGTTAAAATATATTTACATGCTCTATGTATTAGTGATTGTTTAACAAAATCTAACAGAAACAATAATGTTGATATATTAGCAACATGTTTATCTTGTTTTAAAATTAAGATCCCTTAGACACAAAAATTGAATTAATGACTTAAAGATTTTCTTCAGCTATTCAGATCTTCTGTCTGGTTTAAAAACATCTGTTCTGTAATTTTAGAAGAATTTCCAAACTAAATGCATATTAAATTTATACACAGTAGGTGATGTTTACTCTTTTTTATTCTTATGAATCTCCCAAAAGAACCAAAGTGAACTGTGTACCAAAATCAAGAGTAAGCTATTATTTTGTGGTACAGAATGTATTATACTGCTTTTTACAATGTCAAGTGGTCATATAATAGAGGGTTGAATTGAAGCAAAATAGTGTCACAAATGACCTACCTCTTATAAATCCTAAAAAAAGGAAAAGAAATAACAATTATACCAATGTAATTGCATGATGTTTATTGTATATAAAGAAATTTTTTTTTGGTCAAATATAGTTTCAAAGAGGAAAAAACACATTTGCTATAGAAAACTAATTTGCCAAAGAAAAATATATGAACGAAGCATGTGTGTGTCAACCAATTCATCCATAAGTTAGATTCCCTGATTTTCAGAAGCTTAACTTAATGAATAAACTTTATTGCACAATCTCTCTGCTTCTATACAGCATCCACTCTTTCTCTGGATGATAATACCACTTTTTTTTTCAAGTAAATAATTGGACCCAAACTATCCTCTTTTCCCTTTGTCACTTACAATGTGATAGTACATATTTTTATTACATTAATTACTATTAAGGAAGGCATACACATATGACATTTCCAAAATTCTCTTCCATGGTTTACGTTGCTCAAGAGGTGGTCTCTCATTCATGTACAATTTATTTGATCCCAGAGGTTTACTGAGTATCTACTATTTTACTGAATATAGAGTATATCATGAAGAGAGTGATGATGAAAACAAAGCTCCTATCCTAGAGGAACACTTTTTATTCTCTTTTCTCTTTTCTTTGATCTCTTGATCAATTACATCAAGGTCAATTACGTCTTCCTCTAAGTCTTCTCATTCATGAGCCAAAACCAAAACCAAAAGCTATTTGTGCTCATGGTATATTTTTATGCAGAAAATTAGAAAAACACAAAATCTTAAATTTAGACATGACATAGAAGCAGAATCATTTACCTGTAAAATTTTTTTTGATAATACTTATGTTCCCTTTAGAAATTTTCAGTAATTTCATTTATCTTTCCCTTATTTGCTTTTCCTCAAGTACTATTAAAGCTACAGAAAATTTAAAAATATATTTCATATTGTTTAATTGCCAATTCCAACAATGTTTTCATATGTTATTTTTCATTTAAGATGCACAGATTTAATCAGTAAATAGGTTAAATTGGCTTTTGTGGGAATATCCTAGAAATATGATAATTTATACTATTATTTCTGGAGTGAAATGTTTCAAGGTCATAAAAATCAACTTCCAAACTTTAAATTTTCTAAAATCAATTTAGAAAATAAAGACTGATGTCCTTTAATTAGTCTGAGAGGAAGAAAATCGATGACTAAGTTGTAGAACAAAGGATTCTGTATATATTCAGATACATGTATTTAACTACATAGACATTTCCTTTTAAAATGTTTTATTTTGAAATAGTCTGTGTTTGTATAGTATAACAAACATCCTTGTGCTTACCATTCAGACTTAATAAATGTTAATATTTTCCCATTTTTGTTTTGGCACTTTTATTGGTTTTCCAACACTCCCTGTACCAATATTATGTTTCTTTAATTACCATAGTTCTATAATAGGTATTGAAGTTATCCTCTCTTTACTGAAAATCAGCTTGTCTCTTTCTGGCCTTTTACTTTCAAAATCATATCAATTTTAGAATCCTTTTATAGGTTTCCATATGGTATACCTGATAGGACTTTAATTAATTTTAAAAAATTAAAGTAGCCTTGGTGGTGGTCTAACAGTAACTGAAGTGATTTCTGAGTGTTTCCTTATTCACTGAATGAAAGCCTGTCTTTATGAGGGTTAAAGTCTAAAACCTAGGTTTAGCTTTAGTGAGAGCACGGTCCAGGGATGGCTATGCCCTAGAGAAGAAATAACCCCTGTTGCAAGGGCGGGTGATGAAGTCAGGTCAGATGAATAAATAATAACTTTTTTTTGTTCAAAGGGATAATTGCAGTTCTTAAGATTATGTTAAGTAAAATATGTTTAAAAAATGTTTGCATGAACAATTGATTGGCGTCCAGTGTTCCAAACTTATAATTTCACAGTTTATTTTTTCTACAGAAATTAAACTGCTAAATGTTTTAACCAACCTGACAAAACAAATCTAACTGCATCATCTTTTCCTCTTTAAGCCACACTCCATAGCTACTCAGCTTCTCTCTTGGTCTTGACCTTATACATTTTGCTTGCAGGGTTATGCATAAACATCAATGATTCTTAACAAAAGCACACATAAACCATAAGTAAAACAACACCCTAATAAGGGGACTCACATAAACCAACTATGTGTTCCTATGCTACAGGTAAGCCTTTTCCCCTAAATTGGTCTAGTTCCCAGTACTGCCTATAACTAACAGTGCTCTCTATTCAAAGCAAGTTATTAAGCACATTATATCCAATTCATATTGTGAGAGCTTTTGTTGTAAAAGTTCTTATACTGCTTTAGTCTGGCAGCAGTTCTTAGATAAGGATTCAGTCAGGAAATTCTTGGTATCTTGGAAGTCCTTGTGGATAGCTTAGTGTGTATTCCAGAGGGTGAAGTATAAGGAAACCTAGGTTACATATCCCAGGACTTTAATACCGCTAAGTCAAATAGAATCCTTGCTCCAAGAACTGGAGTACTGGCCAAGGTCTCAAAGTGTCAAAAGCAGGTGAAATAAAAAGGGTTCAATTACTAAGACTGTACTGTAAGGTAGTGTCTTTTTCACAAGGAATAGAACCAGGGCTGAGCTACTAGAACTGCCTCAAAATCCAGAACTAACCAGCAATACCTCATACTTTAATGCTGCTCCTCAAAGCTATCAGCTCTATCTCTTCAAATTCTCCATAGCGATAAATGATATTGGTTCTAGAACCAGAAGCTGAGATGAACCTGCCTCTGGGAATTATGTAATTCTAGTCATGGTAATTGCAGAAATAAGGGTAGAAAAAGGTGAAGCTCATTATAGTCAATATGGAATGTGTACCAGAGTCAATGGATCTTACAATTGCAGGAAAAACTTTATTAGATCTGCATATTAACCTAGTGAGTCTCCTCAGTTTATCCAAATTAAATCTTAACTAATAGATTTTTATTCACATCACTAAGTCTCTAAGCCTTCATCACCAATTACTAAACTCCAGTTATATACTAGGTACTCTGAATACTGTTCAATAGAGTAACTGGTAAAAAAGTGGATTTGGGGCCAAACAGACTTAAAATTTATTAAACAAATAAACTTTAAAGACATTTACTGCAGGGAAACGGATGTGGCTCAACCAATTGGGCTCCTGTCTACCATATAGGAGGTCCAGGGTTTGATGCCCAGGGTCTCCTGGTGAGGGCAAGCTGGCCCATGTGGTGAGCTCACCCACTCGGGGTGCCAGCCCATCCAGAAATGTGGCCCCATGCAGAAGAGCTGCCCTGCATGGGAATGCCACATTGTGTGGGAAAAGCCACCTCTCACAGGATGCCAGCTGACATGGAGAGCTGGTGCAACAAGATGACACAAGAGACACAGAGGAGAGAAAATAAGAAGACGTAGCAGAACAGGGGAGCTGAGGTGGTGCAAGAGAATAATCACCTCTCTCCCGCTTCGGAAGGTCTCAGAAGCAGTTCCCGGAACCACCTAAAGAAAATACAAACACACACAGAAGAGCAGACAATGGGGAAACAGGGCAGGGGGAGGGGAGAAATAAATAAAATAAATCTTAAGAAAAAAAACAGGCAGTGGACTTGGCCCAGTGGTTAGGGCGTCTGTCTACCACATGGGAGGTCCGCGGTTCAAACCCCAGGCCTCCTTGACCCATGTGGAGCTGGCCCATGCACAGTGCTGATGCGCGCAAGGAGTGCCATGCCATAGAGGGGTGTCCCCCGCATAGGGGAGCCCCACAGGCAAAGAGTGCGCCCCATAGGAGAGCCACCCAGCGCAAAAGAAAGTGCAGCCTGTGCAGGAATGGTGCCGCACACATAGAGAACTGACACAAGATGACGCAACAAAAAGAAACACGGATTCCCGTGTCGCTGACAACAACAGAAGCGGACAAAGAAGATACAGCAAATAGACACAGAGAACAGACAACTGGGGAGGAGGGGGGAAGAGGAGAGAAATAAATAAATAAATAAATCTTAAAAAAAAAAGAAAAAAACATTTACTACATAAACAAATAATATAATTTATCATCTAAAGCAAAGTTTGGCTACATAAAAACAATATGCAGTAATACAAATAAAGTTAAAAATTTTAAACATTCAGAACTGTCTTGATTTTGTAACATCAGATTCTGCAGTGAATTTTTTAACTTTCATGTTTTTAATTGCTTGAGCAGACATACTAAATGGTGCTCTATCTGATAAATGATCTGCCCCATATTTCTTATAGCTTTTAATGAATTTTAAATTAAGCAAATGTTTTAACACAATAAAAATGGTAATTGTTAAAAAAATAATAGTTAACTAAATGAAAGATAATACAGAATTTACTTTGACAAACTTAAATTTTCTATTTTTAGTAAACTTTAAGATAAAATTTTTCACATTTTTTTTTTCTTTATTAGAGAAGTTGTGTGTTTACAGAACAATCATGCACAAAATTTGGGATTCCCATATACTACCCCACCACCAACAGCTTGCATTGGTGTGGAACTTTGTTACAATTGATGATAGCACATTTTTATAATTGTGCTATTAATTAAAGTTCACGGTTTAATTTAGGCTTTACTGTTTGTGTAGTGTGGTTCCAAGGATTTTTTAAAAATTTTTTATTCTGTTACCATATATACAGTCTAACATTTCCCCTTTTAATCATATTCAGATATGTATTTCAGTACGGTTCCATTTCATTCATAATATTGTGCTACCATCACAACCATGTATTACTAAAACATTTCCATCATTCCAAATAGGAACCCTGTCCATTTTAAGCCTTAAACTTCCCATTCCCATAACAATTTAATTTTTAATGATTTTTATTGCTGAGCTAAAGTATATCAAAATAATTATGATAAAATTACTTCAAATTTTATTTTGCTTTTCCTGCGTGTTTTTCACAGTAAACTTGTCATGCATTTGGATAAATTGTGTTGGAATTAAAAAACACAAACACATAAATTAGCATAAGCTATTATAGTTAGACCTTCAAATTTTGTGTCTGAATAATTATTATAGTAATTACATACAGAAGAATAATGAGTTCTTTCTACTACACAGTTTTGTATTGATGTTTAGCATGTCAACAATATGAAAAAATGATGGAAAATTTAAATATCACTGGAATTCAGCCCAATTTTGGCCAGGAATTGTTTTCAACATAGGGAAAAAGAATAATTTTAACCTAGCCTTTAAGATGCTTGTCTTGTCTATTCATGATTCTGAAAAGAAAAATTCTGGCTAAACGTAGTAGCTTCTGTGGCAGCTCTTATATAATTTCTGATCTTTGCTTTTGCAAAGATCAAAGTGTTTTCATAAGGTCTCCTAGGAATAATTCATATCTCCTTCTTTCCAGCTGTGCAGTACTCTCTTTCATGAATGGATAGAGTGATTTCTCTGACAAGTCACTCTTTAGCAAATGGAAGTAATTTTGTTAAGTACAGTGACCAGTAATAATAGTTTAAGATTGCAACAGTATAACAAATTAGAGACTAGAAGAAAAGGACCTAAAATTTACAATTAAATGACAGAGTGATTACTCCTTAGGCCATTGGAATAGAGAATAGGTATGTTGTACTATTTAAGGAATTTTACCTGCTCTATTGTCTTGAAGGCCTTCTATCAGGTTAAGCTGAATGAATTAAACCATAATATTATAGATAATTTTTAAGAAAGAAAACACAGCCAAGCTTTAAGTTTACTTTCTTATGTTTAATAATATACTGATTTTATTTTTAATTTTAATTACATATTATTTTCATCAAATACATTTTTTAAACCAAATGGTACAGAAAGCTTATAATAATAACCTAAAGTTCCCAATTCAAATTCTGCCCACTGCCAGTCCTCTTCTCTACAATCATTTTATCTTTGTGAATGATTTGTTCATATAAGTAAACTCATACTTCTAAATAATATCTATAAATCTTTCTTTCTTGTTTTATCCAGCTTAGATATTCTCTGTTGACCTGCTATGAAAAATTACATTTAGCCATCTTACAACTCTATTTCTTCTGTCCCCTACATCCTGACTTTTCTCCTCTGTTCTTTTATAGTTTCAAGGTTGATAATATTTATGTTACATTCTATAGCCGTGCCTACACCTTCTGAACTTAGCCTGTAGATTAATTTGTGCAATGAGAAAAATTGTAAAGGCCTTAATATATGAGGATTCTGCCTGCTCCCCCCCTCCAATCTTCATTTTTTCATCTACTCTGCTGAACAGAAATAAATCTAACAAAATTTATGCAATACCTTTATGGAAAAAATTATAGATCTTTATTGAAACATGTTAAAGATGAATTAATAAATGAAAAAATATACCATATTTTTCTATTGGAACACTCAATATTGTGTAACTGTCAGTTCTTTCCAAATTATTTTAACAGGTTCAGTGCATTTCCAATAAATATCCAAAGTTAAAAAACAGTTGTCATTACTTTATAGGAAATAAGACTTGCCACAAATAGCCATGACATTCTTCAACAAGAAGAACAAGTAGGAGGACTCCCTATAGATATCAAAAATACTGAAAACTAAAATAATTAAGACAATGTGATTTTTTACACAGGTTGATAAACAGACTGTGGAATTATAAATGGGAGCTTAGAAACATATCTAAGCATATATGTAAATATCTTTATGATAGTGGGAGTAAGGCTGGACATTTCAATAAATGTTGCCGGCTGATTAGGTATCCAAATAAACTTAGACCCCTATCTCACACTATACACAAACATTAATTTCATGTTAATTAAACATCCAAATGTGATGAACAAATTATTAAAGACTCTAGAAGAGAATATCGACTAAATACCCATGACCTTAAGGTAGAGAAGGAAATCTTAAACAAGATATGAAAAGCATTAACCACAAAGGAAATTATTGACTATTTCAACCATATATTAAAATTAAGAATTTAACCAAAAAGACACCATAAAATCAAAAGACAGGACACAGTGTAGGAAAAGATGTTTGCAATACATTTAACTGACAATAGTCCTATGTCCAGGGAAGCGGATGCGGCTCAAGCAATTGGGCTCTTATCTACCATATGGGAGGTCCAGAGTTCGATTCCCTGGGCCTCCTGGTGAAGATAAGCAGGCCCTTGCAGCAAGCTGGCCCGAGCAGAGAGTTGGCCCACACAGAGTGCTGGCCTGCACAGAAGTGCTGGCCCATTCAGCAAGTAGGCCCAACTAGAGAGCTGGTGCAGCAAGATGATGCAACAGAAAGAGACACAGAGGAGAGACAATAAGAGACACAGCAGACCAGGGAGCTGAGGTGGTGCGAGAGATTGAGCACCTCTCTCCCACTCCAGAACATCCCAGGATCGGTTCTTGGTGCTGCCTAAAGAGGAGACAAGTCAACACAGAAGAACGCACAGTGACTGGACACGGAGAGCAGGCAACAAGGGAGGAAGGGAGAAAAATAAATAAATCTTTAAAAAAATAGTCCTATATCCAGAATATGTAAGGAACTGCTACAAATTTGTCAATAGAAAATAGGAAAAAATACTTAAAACACTTTCCAAAATAGAAATCCAAATGTCAATAAGCATATAAAGAGATATCCAACCAAATTATTAATCAGGGAAATGTAAATTAAATTCACCATGATTGGCAAAAATTTAAAAGTCACACTAAATTACATATTAATGAATATGTGGTGCAGTAAAGATTCTTATATACTATAGGTGATAGTGTAAATTGGTGCAGCCAATGAAAATCTGTTTGTATTATCTAGTAAAATTTAAATTTTATGTAATTTATAACCCAGCAACTTATTTTCACATATATCCAAGAGCAGTGATTCTCAAATTGTGGTTCTTGGACCCCTGAGTCACTTTCAGACCAAAAGTCTTTTCATAATACTAAGACTTAGTTTGCCTTGCTTTTTCTGTGTCGATGTTTATACTGATTGCAGAAAGGCAATGGTGGGTATAACTGTTGGAAACTTAGCATGAATCAATGCAGCAATATTTATTATTAGTCATTGTATTTGTCACTGCCATGCACGCTTAATAAACCTGTGCTAGTTTCCCTTAAGATGTCCTTGATGAAACAATAAAATTATTACTTTTATTAAATCTCAAAGTTTGAGTGTACATTTTAAAAAATTTTCTGTGTTTTGAAATGGTAAGTGTGCATAAAGCATTTTTTTGATCCATATCGTAGTCTGATGGTTGTCTTGAGGAAAAGCACTTGAGCAATTGTTTGGAATGAACTAGCTGCTTTTGTTTTTTGTGTTTTTTTCGTGGAATGCAATTATTATTTGAAAGAACAACTAAGAATCTATGGGTAGTGGGTAGAAATTTCTTTGAAAATGAGTGAATGAGCTTGTTACTTCAAGGAAAACAGCTGACAGCAAAGACCTTTCTGATGATGATATTAATGAAACAGATTTTTAAAAGATCATTGTTATGGTTTCAGAACCCGCATTGCAAGTAGCCTTAAGATACTATAAGTTGCCAAGTTTTATTTAGTATCAAAAAGAATTTCTTAAACATGGAACTATATAGCATAGTAAAACCTCATGTGAAACATGAATATGTGTAATATTGCATATATAAGACTGTTTTTCTTTAAAACTTAACAAATGTATGTTAATGTTACAAGATGTTAATATCAGGCCAAAAAAAACAATCATTATGCTCAGTGAGAAAAACAGGCACAAAGTACTATATATTGTGTGATTCCATTTAAATAAAATGTAGATATAAATAAATTTATAAAGATGGAATTAGATTAGTGGTTATGTAGGGCTGAGGAAGGATGCAGGGATTGAGAGGTGACTGCTGAGGAATATGGAGTTTTTCTTTTTTTTTTTTTTTAAAGATTTATTTTTATTTATTTAATTCCCCTCCCCTCCCCCAGTTGTCTGTTCTCCGTGTCTTTTTGCTGCGTCTTGTTTCTTTGTCCGCTTCTGTTATTGGCGGCACGGGAAGTGTGGGCGGCGCCATTCCTTGGCAGGCTGCTCCCTCCTTCGCGCTGGGCGGCTCTCCTTATGGGTGCACTCCTTGCGCGTGGGGCTCCCCTACGCGGGGGACACCCCTGTGTAGCACGACACTCCTTGCGCGCATCAGCACTGCGCATGGCCAGCGCCACACGGGTCAAGGAGGCCCGGGGTTTGAACCGCGGACCTCCCATGTGGTAGATGGACGCCCTAACCACTGGGCCAAAGTCCGTTTCCAGGAGTTTTTCTTTTTGGAGCAATGAAATTATTCTAAAATTTTTTTTGTGGTGATTAATGCACAACCCTGTGATTATAACAAAAGCCTTTGATTGTACACTTTAGATAGATTGTATGATATGTGACTATATCCCAATAAGACTGCTTTAAAAAAAAGAATTATCTACAATTATCTGAAAAGCCTGTGAAAATACTCCATTTTCCAACTACATCTCAGTGTGAGGTCAGATTTTCATCATATACCTCAAACAAAACAAAATACCACAACATAATGAATGCAAATACAGATATGAGTATCCAGCTGTATTCTAGTAAGTTAGTCATTAGAGAGATGTGCAAAAATGTAATAAAAAATTTGCCACTCTTCTCACTGAAATTTTTTGTTTTGAAAAATATAGTATTTTTAGTCAAAATTGTTATTCATATTAACATATTGGGTTTTATAGTTATTGTTTAAAATGAATATTAAATATACTTTACATTTTTCAGCCTTTATTTCTTACATGATAAATATCATTCATTACAACCTTCCAAATACAAGATTTTTGGGGGTCTTTAATAATTTTGAGTGTAAGGTGACCTGAGACCAAAAGTTGAAGTTGTTCCAGAGATACTCTTTTATATATTATGACGAGACGTGTCCAAGAATGTTCCTAGCAGCATTGTCCAGTATACAGCTATACTGAGAATCATCCCAAATCCATCACCATGAATGGAAAAATAAATGGTATATTTACAATGCAATCCTATACAACAGGAAAAATTATTCTTTTATAGCCAGAAAACTCAACAGGGTTAACTCTTTAACAAATTACCAAATGAAGGAAGCAAGTTATAAAAGAAATATAAGCAGTGTGATTCCACTTTTATAATTTTCAAAAACAGGCAGAATTCACACATATGTTTAGGGATGCATAGGGAATGATTTCCACAAAAGTCAAGATAATGGTTCTTTCTAAGGGGAGGAAGAGGAATATGATTGTTTGATGAAGTGAAGGGCATGCTTTAATTAATTTGAACTATTTGTAGAAGGTTCATGTTGGATAGAGGCCAGAGCTACTTTCCCAACTAGTAAGAATTTATTAATGCTAGAGTATTATATATGAGTCAAGTTCTTTAATCCTTTATTTCTCTATAAAACTGCAAACCAGGCATAATCTCTCCTCACCGACAGGCTGCTTCTGGCAAATATGATTTTTGTGACTTGCATTCAGGCCAGCTATTCTTTCCCTCACAAACTAAAACAAGGAGAGTATGTTCCAGCAACCGGCACAGCCATTCCAATGGTTCGTTAGAAAAAATTGTTGGTTTTGCCCCCAGACTGTGAACTTACCTTTGGAGAAATATGTTCTACTCATTTTAGCTCAGATGTTCAGTTATTGGTGTCTACTGCACTCATTTTTATTTATTTATTTTTTTTAATTTAATTCATTTTTTAAAAAAATATTACATTAAAAAAATATGAGGTTCCATTCAACCCCATCGCCCCCACCCCCCCACTCCCCCCACAGCAACACTCTCTCCTGTCATCATGACACATCCATTGCACCTGGTAAGTACATCTCTGGGCATCGCTGCACCCCATAGTCAATGGTCCACATCATAGCCCACACTCTCCCACGTTCCATCCAGTGGGCCCTGGGGGGATCTACAATGTCCCGTAGTTGTCCATGAAGCACCACCCAGGACAACTCCAAGTCCCGAAAACGCCTCCCCATTTCATCTCTTCTCCCCATTCCCCACACCCAGCAGCCACCATGGCCTCCCTTCCCACACCAATGCCACATTTTCTCTGAGGACATTGGATTGGTTGTGTCCATTGCACATCTATGTCAAGTGGGGGCTTAGATTCCACATGGATACTGGATGCAATCCTCCTGCTTTCAGTTGTAGGCACTCTAGGCTCCGTGGTGTGGTGGTTGACCTTCTTCAACTCCATGTTAGCTGAGTGGGGTAAGTCCAATAAATCAAGAGTGTAGGAGCTGAAGTCTGTTGAGGCTCAGGGCCTGGCTATCATATTGTCAGTCCAGAGATTCAAATCCCCTAAATATATCTTAAACCCCAACACCAACTACAATTCCAGTAAAGTAGCATGAAGGTCTTGTGAAAAGAGATCCCATCTGAGTCCAGTTCCATCACGCAGAAACACCAGCTCCAAAGAAGGGCCATTTGACATGGCAGTGAACCCCATCTGCCATGACCATAGAACCCGTGGGTCTCTTTATCCCTCAAAAGAACCAATACCTGGGGTTGTATCTACTTTATCTCTCTCTTAGACTCTGCTCAGTTGTGCATAAGGGCAATCCTGACAACCTCCACACTCTTTTTTAGAGACTCGTAGCCATATAAACTCATTTCTCCTTTCCATTTCCCCCTTACTTTAGGTCAAACAGCATTTTAAAGTCATGTTATTATATGTAGACAGGGATATTCTGCTGATCCGCATTGAACCTTTAATTCAAGGTCATTTTCTAGTTGCATCTTCAGCTGGTATTTGGTAGTGATCTCTCAGTGCCAGGGAGGCTCATCCCCGGGTGTCATGTCCCACGCTGGGGGGAATATACTGCATCTACATGCTGAGTTTGGCTTCGAGACTGGCCACATTTGAGTAACATGAAGGCTGTCAGGAGGAAACTCCCAGGCACAATGCTACTCTAGGCCTTATTCTTATTTCAGGCGTATAGGCTCACAAGCATAGTCATTACTATCAGGGGCTCACTGTTGGACCCTCATTCCTTCCTGGTTCTTACCATTGCACCTGGGAGACTGCCGCTGCTCCCCTAGGGACCACGACAGAGCCCCCCCGGCCAGGAACCCAGTACCCCCCCAGCTGTTGTTTTTAATTGTTTCCACTATGAGTATATCTAAACATTACCATGCACCCTGGACATATGCCCTGTATAACTCCCTGTCAACCATATATAGCCTGTCAGTAACATCCCATACCAGTATTCCTCCGCTGCCATTGTTGAACCATTCTGTGATCCAAAACTTCCTGTAAAGTGAATTCCAATATAATGTCAGGTTCCCTTACTAGTAAAATGGAATATAGTGATGAGTTTAAAGGTTAGATCTAGAGTACATATTGATTTGGAAATATTTCTACATCCTATCTTTTTCTTTTCTTTTTTCCTAATTATTGAGCTTCTCTTCACAAGAGTCTTAGATCACAGTAATTCATATATACAATATACAGTACTCCCACACATCCACCATAAAACCTTTTCCCTTCCACAGCGATAATCTTTTAACTTATTCATATCATATTTACTGAGACTGATGTACAGACTCCGAAACAATAGCTTTCAAACAAGGTGACATCTGTGCTTACAATGTGGTCCATGCTTTAGGATATATACAGTTTTCTAAATTTTTTAGTTATCCTGTGTTTTACATTATGGTTTACATTATTAGTCTGTCGTCCCCTATATGTTTTTGGTGTAATATTACATGTTTTATATTCATCCTCATGTACTCTCACGAAACTCCTCTCTTGCCCCCACATTTACCTTGGTTCCATCCATTCAACATCCATTTTCCCCTCCCCTTGGGGCCCACAGCGACAGCCAATCTCCATTTCCCGAGGAGCCACGTCCAGAGATACTTGCAATAGTGTTCAGGGCCTGACTTGCTCAACTGCCCTAATGCCCTGGAAGCCACCCTTTCTCTCGAGAGATACAGTTCTCTCTATTTGATGGCATTAGTCCTCCCCAGGATGTGGGTCCACCCCAACTCTCACTTCTTGGGTCTCTACCCAATGGTACAACCCACCCTGGCAAAATGAGCCTTCAGACATTCCCCAGGAGTCTGTCCCGCATCAGACCATCCCCTCCGAGCATCCTAAACAGGTAACGCTCCTAATTATATTTTAATACGATTTTCTCAGCATTTTACTCTCAACCAACACCTGACACTCTCCTATGTTCGTATGTTGCCCCTCCCTCCCCCCAATTTTTTGGGCACTATTACCCATCCGCCCATCCCCAGCCCCCCTCAAACCCGCAAAGCCCCACCCAAAGGCAACCCCTTTCCCCCATTGTATCTCTTCTTTGTACTGCACTCATTTATTGGTATCTTCTACCCTCCCCTTTGACTTTGTTGTTTTGGGTTATGATGTTGTGGTTTACGGTTTTAGAAGTTTCCTGTTTTTCATCAAATACAGAGTTTGTGTTCCTTTTTATTTTCCTATTGCTATTGGGTAATATTTTAGAGGAAATGAGGAAAACTTTTTATTGATTGGTTTAAAATAAGAATTGCCCTTTAAACTTTTGAGAGAGGAACCAGAAATTCTAAAATATGGGAGAGAGATTTTATATTTTACTTGACACCGCCCAGAGATTTACTTGAAAATCTTCTACAGTCAGTTTATATCCTGGGGAAGGAAACAAAAATCCCACTTTGTTTTAATATGTATTAAAGAATTTGAACTTCATTTTCTGAAAATTTAAGACTATTTTAGGTAATTTGCTTTCAGAATTACTTAGTTTTCCATGATGATTGAGTATGTTATCCTAAACTTCTCTCTTTCTTTTTCACTGGATTTTAGATTTGATTTTACCCTACTTACAAGGTAATAAGTTAGCCTACTATACTGTTGCATTGAATCCCAACAGAAGACATGAGATTCCTAGGTCAGAGACAAAGGATTTTATTACTTTCAGCACAACAAGCAGCATAAGCATCAGCATATTTGCATTGGTTCTTTTTGGCTACATATCCCAAGGGCCCAGATGGCCCACAATATGTCCCAGGTGAATGTTTATGTCACACCTGAAAAATATTGAGCTTTGGGACTCTACCACTTTTATACCAGATAGTAAATAAAACTGCTGTTTGCCCAGAGGGAGATGTTACTGCATCTTTTACATTTATTCTTAGAAATGAACTGAGGAAAAAGAGTGATCAAGGCCTTGCACTTTTTTTTTCCTTATAGAATTGTGGGTTTACAGAAAAGTCATGCATAAAATATAGAGTTCCCATATACCACCCTATTATTAACACCTTGCATTAGTGTGATACATTTGTTTTACATTTCATGAAAGAACATTTTTATAATTCTACTGTTGACTAAAGTCCATCAGTTACAATAAGGTTCACTATTTATATTTTACAGTCCTATTTTTAAAATTTTTATTTTTGTAACATATATCCAACCTAAAATTTCTCCTTTTAACCACATTCACGTATATAATTCAGTGCTGTTAATTACATTCAGAATGCATCATCACCATTCATTACCAAAGCTTTACAAATATCCCAGATAGAAACTGTCCAATTTAAGCAATATCTCCTCATTCCCTACCCCCACACTTTCCCCTGGTAAACTGTATTCTAGATTCTGACTCTGTGAGTTTGGTTATTCTAATTATTTCATACTTGTGAGGTTAAAACTTTATCTTTTTTGTATCTGGCTTATTTCATTCCATATGATGTCTTCAAGATTCATCCATGTTGTCACATGTATCAGAACTTCATTGCTTTTTATGACTCAATAATATTCCATTTTATGTATACACCACGTTTTATTTATCCACTCATTGGCTGACAGACACTTGTGTTGTGAATAATGTCACCATGCACAGTGGTGTGCAAAAAACTGTTCAAGTCCTTTCTTTCAAATCTTTGGGTTATATACCTAGAACTGGAATTTCTGGGTCATATGGTAATTCTGTATTTAACTTTCTGAGGAACTATCAAATTGTCTTCCACAGTGGATATACCATTTTACATTGCCACCAACAATGAATAATTGTTCCTATTTCTCCACATTCTCTCCAACACTTGTAATTTTCCATTTTTTAAATAGTAGCCATTCTAGTGGGTTTGCAATGGTATCTCATTGTTGTTTTGAGTTGCAATTCTCTAATAGTTAGTAATGAGCATCTTTACATATGCTTAACCATTTGTATATCTTTGGAGAGATGTCTATTTAAGTCTTTACCCATTTCTTAATTGTGTTGTTTGTCTCTATGTTGTTAAATTGTAGGATTTTCTAATATCCTAATATATCTACATATTAAACCCTTATCAGATACGTTGTTTCCAAATATATTCTCCCATTCTGTAGATTGTCTTTTTTTGGTTTAAGATTTATTTTATTTATTTATTTAATTCTCCCCACCCACTCATTGTTTACACTTGCTGTGTGCTGTGTCTTTAGGAGGCACTGGGAACTGTATCCAGGACCTCCAATGTGGGAGAGAGGCACCTATCTGCTTGAGCCACCTCTTTTCTCTGTTTTATTGTATTTCACATTATGTTTTTTCTTCTTGTGTCTCTTGTTGTGTCATCTTGTTGTGTTAGCTTACCGTGCCTGCCTGTCATGTCAGCTTACTGTCTTGCTTGTTTTCTTTAGGAGGCACCAGGAACTTCTGCTCCCAGCTTCTGTTTTGTCTCTCATTATGTTTTTCTTCTTGTGTCTCTTATTGCATCATCTTTATGTGTCAGCTTGCCACACTTGGGCATTCCACCAGCTCACTGTCCTCTTTAGGAGGCACCAGTAACTGAACCAGGGACTTCCTGTGTTAGCAGGCTGGAGCTCAGTCAGTCACCTGAGCCACATCAGCTTCCCTATAGGTTGTCTTTAACTTTCATGATAAAGTACTTTGAGATTCAGAACTTTTAAATTTTGATGAGGTCCCATTTATCTATTTTTTCTTTCATTGCTCATACTTTGGGTATAAAGTCTAAGAAAACATTGTCCTAAAGATGCTTCCCTTACATTTTATTCTAGGAGTTTTATGATTCTGGTTCTTATATTTAGGTCTGTGATCCATTGAGTTGATTTTTATATGTGGTGTGAGGTTCATTCTTATTCACCTCTGGGTTCACTGTGTTATTCTGTCCCTAGGCTATTTTCCAGCTTTTCTTTCAATTGACATCCACATCCCTAGACCACCCACCTCAGCCACAATCACATCCATACACCAGTTGCTACTCACTATAATGTGCCACCATCAACTCCATCTGCCGAACTGTCTTCCTCAGAGTCTGCAGCGTTTTATAATCCCACCAGGGAAGAGGTGTTCCCATTTTTCCACATCTTCTCCAGCACTGATTGTTTTCTGTTTTTTTCAGTAATGGCTATTCTATGCAGTGTGAAATTATATCTCATTGTTGTTTTGATTTGCATTTCTCTATTAGCTAGTGATATTGAACATTTTTTCATGTGCTTTTTGGCCATTTGTATTTCTTCTTTGAAGAAATGTCTTTTTAAGTCTTTTGTGCAGTTTTTAAATGGATTGCTTGTTCTTTTATTGTTGAATTGTATGATATCTTTATATAAAATGGAAATCAAACCCTTATCACATATGTGGTTTCCAAATATTCACCTTCTTTTTTTTTTTTTAAAGATTTATTTAATTATTTCTCTCCCCTCCCCCCCCCCCCCCCCCCCCACCCTGGTTGTCTGTTCTCTGTGTCTATTTGCTGCATCTTCTTTGTCCGTGGCACGGGAATCTGTGTTTCTTTTGTTGCGTCATCTTGTTGCATCAACTCTCCGTGTGTGCGGCGCCATTCTTGGTCAGGCTGCACTTCCTTTCGCGCTGGGTGGTTCTCCTTACGGGGCGCACTCCTTGAGCATGGGGCTCCCCTACGCAGGGGACACCCGTGTGGCACAGCACTCCTTGTGAGCATCAGCACTGCGCATGGGCCAGCTCCACACGGGTCAAGGAGGCCTGGGTTTGAACTGCAGACCTCCCATGTGGTAGATGGACACCCTAACCACTGGGCCAAGTCCGCCACCCTTTTCACCTTCTTGATGAAGTCTTTGAATCACCAAAGTGTTTAAGTTTGAGGAGGTCCCATTTATCCATTTTATCTTTCATTGCTCGTGCTTTCAGTATAAGGTTTAAGAATGCACCACCTACCACCAGGTCTTGAAGATCTTTTCCTACATTTTCTTCTAGGAGCCTTATGATTCTAGGTCTTTGATCCATTTTGAGTTAATTTTTGTGTTAAGGTGTGGGGTAGGGGTCCTCTCTCCTTTGGATATGGATATGGCACCATTTGTTGAATGGATGATTCCGCCCCAGCTGGATGGGGCTTGACAGCCTTGTCGAAAATCACTTGGCCATAAATGTGAGGGTCTGTTTCTGAACCATCAGTTTGGTTCCATTGGCCTATATATCTATCTTTATTCCAGTGCCATGCTGTTTTTACTAGCTAGGTAATATGATTTAAAGACTGGAAGTGAGAGACCACCAACTTCATTCTTTCTTATTAAGATCTTTCTGGCTATTTGGGATCCCTTACTCTTCCAAATAAATTTGATAATTGTGTTTTCCATTTCTTTTTAAAAGGCCGTTAATATTTTTATCAGGATTGCTTTAAATCTGTATATCATTTTGGGTAGAACTGACATCTTAATGATATTCAGTCTTCCAATCCATGAACATGAATGCTCTTCCATTTATTTAGGTCTTTGATTTTGTTTAGCAATGCATTGTAGTTTTCTGAATACAAGTGCTGTACATGCTTGGTTAAGTTTATTCCTAAATATCTGATTCTTTTAGTCACTATAGTAAGTGGAAATTTTTTTCCTGACTTCCTTCCAAGATTGCTTTTTAGGAG